>NC_141178.1:20578750-22985000 GCF_055505025.1 Bos grunniens | reverse complement strand
CCAGGCTCCAGGCGAAAAAGCAGCTCTAAGTGCGCGCGGGGGGTCAGAATTAAAAAGGACCCCGTGGACGAAGGCTGAGCCTGGCCAGGAGCGGGCTGTTCCTCGCAGCCTCTTTCTCGCCCGGCGGTCGGGCTGTCCGTCTGTCTGTCTGTCTGTGCACGACTAGCTGTCCCTCCAGCTGCTCGAAGTTTGACAAATCCCGGGCAGCGGGAGCGGATTTCCCCGAGTCTCCCTCCCCTCCTTTTCCCGCCCCGCGCGCGCCCCCCGCCCCAGAAATAATCCCACCAACTCTCGGCCCCGCGTGCAAACTTACGTTTGATCTGCCGGGGTTTGCTCTGCTTTCGCCGGGACATTTCGGCGGCGGCCGCTGCCCACGGGCTCCCGCGGTGCCCGCGGTCGGGGCTGCCGCTCCCTCGACTCCCGCAGCCGCCGCCGGCCGGGCTCGGGCCGCCGCCGGCCGGACTCCAGGTGCTCCGGGCACGCGGGATTCCGGGCGCTGGGCTCCTCCGGGAGCCGCGGATCCACGTTTGGAGATGAGCAGGCAAATGACGAGGGAGAGAGAGAGAGAGAGAGAGAGAGAGAGAGGAGAGGAGAGGGGGGCAAAGAGAGTGTGACAGGAGGGAGGGGAGGGGGAGAGTGGGAGAGCGCTGGGGTGGGGGGTGAGGGGGAGAAGGGGAATTTTCAAACGGAGGAACCGGGAGAGAGAAAAGGGGGGAAGGGGGGGCGGGAAGGGAGTGCGAGCGGAGGGGAGAGGGGAAGCGAGGGGGCGGAAGGCGCGCGAGGAGGCGCGCTCGCTCTCCCGGCTCTCGGCGGCTCGCGGGGCACAGACGCTGCCGTTCCGGGCCGCGCAGCTCTCGCTCTGCCGCGGGAGGTGGCGAGGCGCGGGAGGGAAGGAGGGGCGCGCCGGGGCTGTGGGGAGGGGGGGCTATTCCATCAGCGGACGGAGGATTGGCTGCATCCAAAGCCAGTCCGGATGCAAACTAGGGCCCTGGCCTGGTCGCGTGGGGTGCAAAGGGAGCGCGGCGGGGGGCTGGGGGGGTGGATAGAAAGCGGCGTGGGGAGGGCTTGGAGAGGGGCCACCTTCTGCAGTTGTCACCGCGGCAGCTCGGGGCTTTTGCCCAGACCACCCCCGCCTCCTCTTCCTGGCAACTTCTTTCAACAGCCCCCTCTCATATGGAGCCCCCCACCCCCATCCACCCCTCAACTCTCCTCTCTCACGCCTCGTCTGTCCAGCGGGGCACAAAGAAATCTCAGTCTCTCCATAAACTTCGTGCTTCCAGTTAATGCCGCCCCTCCCCTAGCCCCCACCCCGCCCTTCCATCCCTTTTGGCAGGAAGGTTTAGGCCACTGGCAGAATCCTCTTGGAGAGCCAGCTGATCACAAATGCCAACTGTGTGTCTTGGGGCCGGTTCAGTCCCTCTCATCTGTCCAGGCTCTCCCGAGACCGGTTCATGGCTCTCAAGGTTCCCCGGAGACCGCTGCGGACACGGACCATCCCCACCCCCACCCCCTCACTTGGCCCGCAAGGATGAGATGCTGAACAGCGTCCTGAAAGTGCTCTTTCTCACCTCGACTTTTCATTTTAAGGTTGTAAAAATTCCGAATTTGAAGACAGGCAGATATTTTTCTCAAATCAGAAAGGAGGACCATTAACTAGGTGATTAACCCTTCTGGGAAATGAACCGTCTCTAATCAGAATACTAACTTTTCGTGGAAGTCTGTGGAAGTTCTGAAGTCCCACCCTAGCCCCATAATATTTCATTCTTTTAGTTCTTCTGCCACAGGGAAGCAGCCAGCGACTAATAAAAGATTTGATCTTGCCATAATTTCCCAAGCAGGTAAGACCCAATAACTATTTCATGGTTCTTTAGCTTTTAAAGTTTTGTTTCATTATTATTCAATTATTGTGTGTGTAGTATGTCGGAAACTGCAAGCCAAAAGAACACATTTTGAAGTGATTTGCATAGTTATTATTTTGGCCAAGTTAAGCTGCATGAGGCTAGCTTTAGTTTCTCATAGTTTCATGTACACTGAGTTTTAAATATATTCTCCCAGGTTGACTTGAAGGAGCCTCTATCTAAGAGACAGTGGAACTGGCTGCTTTATGTAATCAGTATTTACTAATAAACTCCACTGCAGTTAACAGGTATCCACCAGATACTGCCGACTTTTCCCCCCCAGGTTGTGAGATCATCCATTCTGATCTGAAATCGTGCCCCCTTTGTTTGGTTGACTAACATCCCGGTGAGCCCCGCCAAACTCCACAAGCTAAAAGGGTTGGAGGTCAGCAGAGAGCCTGGGCTGATTGAGCATAATGCAGGCTGCTCAGTGTGCAGGAGGCGCTGTAATCAGTGTCATTTATAACCCCATCAGGACATCTTCTGGGAGGTGTAAAGAGTTGCCCTGTGGAAGGTATGGCTGAGAGAATCTTAATACAGAGCTGAAGACCAATTGTGAATTTTATTACATTACCATTAGTACTATTACCATAGAGGTTGTAAGAATACATGGTTCTTGGCAGTGGAAATGCACTAAGTGACAAAGTCCCTCCCTTGAAGAACCAACAAATTAAAGCCGTAAGTACCATGAAAAGCAGGGTTATTTGTGTTTGTGTTGTGGAATGAATAAGCAGATAGAACTACATATTTTTGCCTCCTTAATTTCCAATTCATTACAATTAAATTGGTATACATAGAACTGAATTATTATATATTAGGGCTTCTAAAGCTATTTTTACAAAACTGGCTGAATTTTTTTTTTATATCGCCCAAAAGGAATGCCCATTGGAATAAGATACCATAACAGTTAGTGTTTCCTTTGGCATTTGAAATGGTTAAATATGCAAAGCAAAAGAGAAACAAATAAATCTCAACTAAGTACTCACTTTAAAAGGTGAAAGGAGCAAAAGTCAGAGAATTCAAGGCAAGATTGATAAGATAACCTGATTACAGTATTAGAAATAAAGATAGCTCATCTAAATTTATAAATAGATATATTAGTATAGTCAACATGAATGAATTAAACTAAGGAATACTATTACATTTTGTGTTTCCTCATCATTTTAATGAGAATGTTAATGATATTTAAAGTTTAATTTTTCTTTTTCTCATTTAATTCACTAAGGTTATAAAATAAAATGACAGCAAAACCTATAAGCAATTATCTCTGTCCAAATGGATATAGCAGCTCCAAACCACAGCTACATGACTATCAAACAATGATTATGAAAACCACAATTGAGAAAAGCATCAGAGAATGATATTGCAAAACCACAGCAACAAATGTGTCTGCGATATTGAAAACCACAATTCACAACTAATACCCTGTGTATTGCAAATTACTATTTAACTATAAATGTGAAAATGTATAAGTAACAGCACAAAATAATTTCTCATTTACTTAAAAATGAATTATTCATTTTCTAGACTCGCTGATTTCATCTCTGCATAACGGTTCATTTTGAAAAGTTTCTTTTTTCAAAGACAAATCATTTTAAATCACATAGGTAAGTTACTTTAAAAGCAGAAAATATGCAACTTTTAATAACATTTCCTCAAATGTTAAAAGAATTGATCTGAAACCCATCTGAAATAAAGAAACATCTACTTCAGTCTAGCTTTCTTCATAAAATTTTTTCAGGAGCAAAAAGGGTTGGAGTGGAAAGTGTTTATAGAAAAAAAAAAGGCTTCAAGTAACTATTACACCTTCAACAAGTACATAATTTATTTCTTTAAATCATCATTTTAGCTAGAAAATATACATCTGACAATAATGTGCGTTGCCAATACCAAAACTACTTTAATATGCAAACCAAATGTTTATTCACAAGTGAATAAAAGAATGTTATTTGTAAGTTTATAGACTTTCCAGATTTAGCAAATTAAAATACAGGATGCCCAGTTAAATTTTAACTTCAAATAAGCAACAATAGATTTTTTTAGGGTAAGTATGTTCCATGCAATGTTTGGTACATACTTATCCTAAAAAATAATCATTGCTTATCTGAAAGTCATATTTAACTGAGCATCCTGTATTTTATCTGCCAAATTTACAACTTTTCACAAATTTGTGGTTTTTTAGAATATTATTTATAGAAAGGTAGGGAAACCCTACAGTATTTCCTGTAGATATAGATATACTTTATTCTTGAACATCATATTATTTAAGGAAGGCAATGTAGAAGAAGTAAATTTCTATACAAAAATTATTTATTTGGCACAGTACCGAAAGGTGCTGTCCGGATAAATGGATTGCATTCATGTCTGTCTCACTCTTGCATTTGTTTTTAAAATGTGTTTTTTTCCTCTGAGGGATCAACAAATTGATAAAGCAACCTCCCAGGCCACATCTTATTTGGCAGCAAGCTGCCTCCTTTATTATGGGAATAAACAATATTCAAAAGCTTCAGAAAGACTTAATTTTTTGCCCTTGTATCCTTACCAGAAATTGAATACAGTTTATCTGCCTTGATTTAAGATTGTGACACTGAATTGAACAAGAATGCAGTATGAAAATAGTGTTTAGTGTTTGTGTATCTTTATAATTTCAGCAGTTTAAAAATAAAAATCAACAAATTCATCTAAATGGCATTCCTATGTTATAACTATGAAAAGGACTGTCTGTTTACTCGCAAAGGAGCCAAGAGCTTTGAAAACGTTCAGTCAATCTAGATCCGAGGTTTAACTTGGTCTTCGTGTAGACGGTCAATTCGCTTGATAGAAGTATATATGTATAAAAATTTACTAAAGGGCAGGTCTATTTAATTAATGAACTCATTGAATTTTCAAAAAAATCTGTGAAAAAGATCTCTGAACCCATATGGGTTAAGAATGGCTATTCTCTTCATGTGTAAAATTTTATGATGCACTGAAAACAAAAATATGAATGATTTAAGTTTTTATTCTTTGCAATCATCCTTTATGTCCAAATTACTATTCTGATAGAGGAAAATCATAGGATGAACTCTATTACCAAAAAAATGTATTTGTTGCTAAGTCTGCATAGCACAACTCCAATTACAAAATAAATATTGAAATAGTAACGCCTCAATTTTAGTAAACGTCTGTTGACTTCGCCTCCCTAGTATCCATTCCTTCTTCTTCTGGTAATAGTGCTGTGACGTCTTTTGAAGAAGCACTCCTCCACACCTTCTCTTTGGTCATGTGATGCAAGTGTGACCTTCCCCAGTCCCCCAATCCCTGACCAGTCAGAATATTTCATTTGATTATCTGTAGTGATTGGCTCAATGATTCAAATTGTTTCTATAGGAGTCAGCCCTGCCTGGAACTTTATCCTAAAACCACTGAGGAAAGGGTGCTGTTCTTCTGCTGGTATTACTATCCTGGAAGAATGCTGTTGTTGTTGTTCTTTAGTTGCTAAGTCATGTCCAACTTGTTTGTGACCCCATGAACTGTAGCCTGTCAGGCTCCATGTCTCAGAGATAAAGAAGCTGCCTGCCAAGCAGGAGATGAGGCTTCAATCCCTGTGTCAGGAAGGTTCCTGAAGAAGGAAATGGCAACCCATTACATTATGGGGAAATCCCTATGGGCCCTGGAAGAATGCAAATTTAATATTGCTTTAGGCCATCCTTGGTGGAAGAATATGTTTTAGAGAACTAATTCTGTCTTATCTTGTCTCAGGATCTGATTTGTGAGAAATCCAAACCAAGACACCCATCAACATTCCAATATTGTTATTATTATTTTATTTTTGGTTCTATCAGTACTACCTATGTATCTACCTAGACATTAGAGTCTTGGTCATTTCCATTATATTGTCAGTCAGTCAGTTCAGTCACTCATGTCCGACTCTTTGCAACCCCATGATTGCAGCACGCCAGGCCTCCCTGTCCATCACCAACTCCTGGAGTTCACTCAGACTCACGTCCATCGAGTCAGCAATGCCATCCAGCCATCTCATCCTCTGTCATCCCCTTTTCCTCCTTCCCCCAATCCCTCCCAGCATCAGAGTCTTTTCCAACGAGTCAACTCTTCGCATGAGGTGGCCAAAGTACTGGAGTTTCAGCTTTAGCATCATTCCTTCCAAAGAATACCCAGGGCTGATCTTTAGAATGGACTGGTTGGATCCTCTTGCAGTCCAAGGGACTCTCAAGAGTCTTCTCCAACACCACAGTTCAAAAGCATCAATTCTTCGGCCCTCAGCCTTCTTCACAGTCCAACTCTCACATCCAAACATGACCACTGGAAAAACCATAGCCTTGACTACACGGACCTTTGTTGGCAAAGTGATGTCTCTGCTTTTGAATATGCTATCTAGGTTGGTCATAACTTTCCTTCCAAGGAGTAAGCGTCTTTTAATTTCATGGCTGCAGTCACCATCTGCAGTGATTTTGGAGCCCCAAAAAATAAAGTCTGACACTGTTTCTTGTATCTTTATCTATTTAACTAGGCTAATCTCTCTACACCTTTGCAGTTTTAGTATAGATACCATTTTTCACAGGAAGACATCCCTGACCTCCCAAGTCTGAGTGAGATACCTCTTCTCAGTTAGTTCCATAACCGTTTTTGACTATCACTTGTTGCATTGTATTATATTGGCAGTTTAATTACGTATAAATTAAGTCCTCACCAGCCCCCTCCCTATCCTAATACGCCTAGCTAGATAGTTTGTGAGGGCAAGAAATACATTTGTCTTCAGAACTGCATCCCCATGCTGGACACATAGAAGGTCTTAACATAATTACTGAAAGCAAAAGTAATACCTGGGCACACTTACAGTCCCCAGACTGCATCCACATAGGCACAGGGGCGAAGAGTGGCAGCCGTGTTTGTGCAACATGACTCCGTGCTCCTGCTTACAGATGCCTGGACCAAAGGGAGTACCTGCCTCAGATAGGACCAATCAAATTTCTCCCTCAGGGATCTAGAGTTAGTATCAAGAGTTTCAGCTTTGCAAGGGCTAGTCTTTTAAATGAATGGAAAATGAAATGAAAGATGAATTTCATAATGAATGAAATTATCGTATGGTTACCACCATGTGAACAGAGTAACAGCAATAGTTTGCCAATAGAGAGAAAAAGAAAGAAACGGTAAGAGAACTGGGAATATGCAATGGTATCCCATGTCCTGTTCCAGTCTCTTCATAGGCTTCTGCCCTTGACATCACTGAGATACTTATGTGCCTTAAAATAAATTCCTCCCCATCATTCTTTTTTAAAGTTATTTTTGGCCTAAATTTGCATTAGCTGATTCCTGCTACATTCAAGCCAAAAGACAAAATTAGTAATCCATGACTTTAGTTCCCTTAACTATTCAATAGCCCTCTTTATCCACAGTTTTACTCTGTGGTTTGTTACTAGCGGCCAGCCATGATCCCAAAATATTAAATGGAAAATTTCAGAAAAAAGGAAATTCATAAGTTTTAAATCGGGTACCATTCTGAGTAGCATGGTGAAATCTCATACCAACCCATTTCATTCCTCCCCCGCCACCCCCACCACATGAATCATCCTTTGTTCAGAGAATCCCACCAGTTAGTCACTTAGTAATCTTAGTTATCAAATCGAATGCCGCAGTATCATGGTGCTTGTGTTCAAGTCACCCTTATTTTTGTTAGTACGGGCTCCAAAGGGCAAGAATAGTGATGCTCAGATTCAGATGTGCCAAAGAGAAGCTGTAAGGTACTTCCTTTAGGTGAAATGGTGAAAAGTTCTCAGTTTAATAAAGAAAAAAATTGTATGCTAAGATTGCTAAGATCTCCAATAAGAAGGAATCCTCTATCCCTGAATTGTGAAGAAAGAAAAAGAAATTCATGTTAGTTTTTCTGCTGCACCTCAAACTGCAAATGTTATGACCAGAGTGCAGGGTCAGTGCTTAGTTATGACAAAAAAGGCATGGTATTTGTATACTAAGATATTTTGAGAGAGAGAGACCACATTCACATAGCTTTTATTACTGTATATTATAATCATTCTGTTTCATTTTATTGTTGTTAATCTCTTGCTGTGCCTAATTTATAAATAAATTTTATTATAGATATGTATGTATAGGAAAGTGCTTCCTTGGTGGCTCAGCTGGTAAAGAATCCGCCTGCAACACAGGAGACCTGGGTTCCATCCTTGGTTTGGGAAGATCCCCTGGAGGAGGGAATGGCTGTGTACTCCAGTTTTCTTGCCTGGAGAATTTCATGGATAGAGGAGCCTGGCATGTTACAGTTCATGTGATCACAAAGAGCTGGACACCACTGAGTGACTAACATACACATGTATATGAAAGAACAGTATATATAGAGCTCTATAGTACCAGAAGTTTCAGCCCCTCACTGGGGTCTTGGACTATATCCCCCACAGATAAGGGGGGACCACTGTATTTAGAAATAACAAATTAACTGAATTTTCTATTTTCCTACAGAAAGTATTGTATTGTATATGAAAGTATTGTATTAGTCTGAGTTCTTCAGAGAAACAGAACCAACAATATATACACAGAGAGATGATAGGAAATTGACTCACAGTAGTAGAGGCTGAGAAGTTCCTGAATCTTCAGTTGACCAGGGAGAGTCTGAATTTGAATATCTGAGAACCAGGCGAGCTGATGGTAAAAGTTCCAGTCAGAGTACTAGTCTGAGGGCAGGAGGAGACCCATGTTCCAGCTGCGAAACCATCAGGCAAAAAGGGAATTCTCACTTGCTCTGCCTTTTTGTCATAATCAGTTCATCAATGGATTGGACAGGGCCCACCAATGTTGAGGAGAGCAATCTGCTTTACTCAGTCTGCCAACTCAAATGTTAATCTCATTGAAAACACACTCACAGACACATCCAGATTTTTTTTTTTTTAACCAAATCTCTGGGCAATCAGTGGCCCAGTCACATTGGCACAAAACACTTTCAATGATATTCTTCCCAAAGCAACTTTGAAATGACAAAGAACATTCTTAGAAATGTTAAGTGGGAAATCTACACTTTTCACACAGATAAATAAGGATGTTATCAACTACTGATTTGGGGCATTCACTTCAACTAAGGGTAAATCTTGGAGAAAAGGTAGCGTTTTCAAATTCAGAGTTCCTCGAGGGCATGATACCTGATTGACATGCCCATCTATAAGCTTCCTGATTA
Source organism: Bos grunniens (assembly GCF_055505025.1). Lineage (NCBI taxonomy): Eukaryota > Metazoa > Chordata > Mammalia > Artiodactyla > Bovidae > Bos > Bos grunniens. Next base: position 22,975,922 of record NC_141178.1, on the reverse strand, counting down.
CATCTATTTTTTCCCCAGATGTCTGATTTTATTTTCGACTTTACTTTGCCACATTTGAATAACCATCTAACAGATTACCTTGCACATAAATTTTATGAATGTTGCTATAATTTGCATGAATTATGTTTATATTTCTGTGGTGGATTTTATTTTCCAACCTATAACTTCTGCCATAAATTCCTAAATGCAAAAGAAGAAATTCAACAGCTTCTTGAGAACATTTGCTGTGTGTATAGACTTAATCAAATCACTTATCTTTGCTTTTATCTACTTGTCAAAGTGTATTAAAATAATGCATTAGGAGTGGATTTAGGGTGAACTGAAGATGTAGTACTATGAATAACCATGCTAGGGCATACTGATAATGAAATCATCTAAAAGAAGCTGAAAGGGATAATTATATCACTTTTAAAATGTATCTTATAATAAAAATTAAACTATACGACTAGTATACTCCTTTAAAAACTATTTTTATTTTGATTAAACAAATAGATGTACATAGCTTTAAGGGTCAAATAGATTTTCAAGGCTTATAATAAAAATTAGCAGTTGCTTGTCCTGTTTAACAGCCCAGTGACAATTCTTGCTCTCAAAGGTATAATCACTGTCAAATCTTCTTAGCTAATTCTCTTGATGCTCATCTCATATTTCTAAATAACATGCTTTACTACTTTAAAACAATTATTAGTTTAGATATTATTGACTATATCACCATCTACTATAAAGATATGAAGATATAATGGCTGTATATACCCATAATACACACATTATTCCAAATTTTTGGTAATTCAGAAGTCTATATTTTAGTAGCAGTCTATATAGGCTATGATGATTACATTTTATTTTGACCTCTTTGTTTTTCCTGAAGTTAATAATTATTTTCTTTGTCATTTTCTCAGTTTTCCATGACCTATCACTACTTTATCCCCAAATTATTAGCCAATGTAATACTGTCCAGTATGTTATTACATCAGTACATTCAAAGACATTAATTAGCAGGTCATTTCCTGACCCTCCCCCCCACCCCATACAGGTGTCCTCCTTACAATCTTTCATCCTTTTGCTCAGTTCAGTTCAGTTCAGTTGCTCAGTCGTGTCTGACTCTTTGCAACCCCATGAATCGCAGCACGTCAGGCCTCCCTGTCCATCACCAACTCCCAGAGTTCACTCAGACTCACGTCCATCGAGTCAGTGATGCCATCCAGCCATCTCATCCTCTGTCGTCCCCTTCTCCTCTTGCCCCCAATCCCTCCCAGCATCAGAGTCTTTTCCAGTGAGTCAACTCTTCGCGTGAGGTGGCCAAAGTACTGGAGTTTCAGCTTTAGCATCATTCCTTCCAAAGAACACCCAGGGCGGATCTCCTTTAGAATGGACTGGTTGGATCTCCTTGCAGTCCAAGGGACTCTCAAGAGTCTTCTCCAACACCACAATTCAAAAGCATCAATTCTTCGGCACTCAGCCTTCTTCACAGTCCAACTTTCACATCCATACATGACCACAGGAAAAACCATAGCCTTGACTAAACGGACCTTTGTTGGCAAAGTAATGTCTCTGCTTTTGAATATGCTATCTAGGTTGGTCATAACTTTTCTTCCAAGGAGTAAATGTCTTTTCATTTCATGGCTGCAATCACCATCTGCAGTGATTTTGGAGCCCAAGAAAATAAAGTCTGACACTGTTTCCACTGTTTCCCCATCTATTTCCCATGAAGTGATGGGACCAGATGACATGATCTTCGTTTTCTGAATGTTGAGCTTTAAGCCAACTTTTTCACCCTCCTCCTTCACTTTCATCAAGAGGCTTTTGAGTTCCTCTTCACTTTCTGCCATAAGGATGATGTCATTTGCATATCTGAGGTTATTGATATTTTTCCCGGCAATCTTGATTCCAGCTTGTGCTTCTTCCAGCCCAGCATTTCTCATGATGTACTCTGCATAGAAGTTAAATAAGCAGGGTGACAATATACAGCCTTGATGTACTCCTTTTCCTATTTGCTCAAGTCTAGACATTGCTTTCTGTGACTAAAACTTCCTTTTCATCATCCCCTGAGAATTCTCTTAATTTTGTCATGTATTATATTCTAGATTTCCTGAATACTGTGTAGTCCTCTTTCATGGTTTATTGCCCCCCTTTTTTCTCTTTCTTTCTTTCTTTCCCTGTCTCCCTCCCCCCTCCCTTCCTTGCTTTCATTTTCCTTCTTGTTCTTTTTGTTGATTTTGAATAAATTTCATGTAGCTTCCTGAGACAATGTATATGCAAGTTATGCTTTTTAAGATTTTTGCAAGACTAAATATATATTTTTTTAATTCTACTCTCATACATGATGTATACAGGCTTCCCAGGTAGTTCCTAGTGGTAAAGAACTCCCCTGCCATTGCAGGAGACTTAAGAGACTCAAATTTGATTCCTGGATCAGGATGATCCCCTGGAGAAGGTAATCGCTACTGTTTCTAGTATTCTTCCCTGGAGAATTCTATGGACAGAGGAGCCTGGTGGGCGACATTCCATGGGGTCACAGAGAGTCAGGTACGACTGAAGCAACCTAGCATACATGACATATAGATTGAGAGATTGTAGAATTCTAGGGTGCAAATTATTTTCCATGATTTTTTTCTTTTATTTTTCCAGTTTTATTGAAATATAATTTATATATCACTTTATATAATTTTAGAAATATAATATGATCTGATACACATATATTATTAAATATATAACATATATAGTATATAACCTAATGCTGCTGCTGCTGCTGCTGCTAAGTCGCTTCAGTCATGTCTGACTCTGTGCAACCCCATAGATGGCAGCCCACCAGGCTTCCCCATACCTGGGATTCTCCAGAAGAACACTGGAGTGGGTTGCCATTTCCTTCTCCAATGCATGAAAGTAAAAAGTGAAAGTGAAGTCGCTCAGTCGTGTCAGACTCTAGCGACCCCATGGACTGCAGCCTACCAGGCTCCTCTGTCCATGGGATTTTCTAGGCAAAAGTACTGGAGTGGGGTGCCATTGCCTTTGCCGTATAACTGAATATATATATATATATATATATATATAAAATGAATATATAAATATGTAACATATATCATTAAATATATACCTGGGGCTTCCCTGGTAGCTAACCTACTAAAGAATCCACCTGTAATGCAGGGGACCCTGTTTTGATCCCTAGGTCAGGAAGATGCCCTGGAGAAGGGAATGGCTACCCATTCCAGTATTCTTGCCTAGAGAATTCCATGGACAGAGGAGCCTGGCAAGCTACAGTCTGTGGGGTTGCAAAGAGTCATACAAGACTGAGCAACTTTCAATAGAACAGATTGTTAAATGATTATCACAATGGAGTTAGTTAACACCACCATCATCTCAAGATTTACTTTTAGCAACTTTCAAATATGGCATGCTGCTACTGCTGCTGCTAAGTCGCTTTAGTCGTGTCCGACTCTGTGCAACCCCATGGACAGCAGCCCACGAAGTTCCTCTGTCCACGGGATTTTCTAGGCAAGAATACGGGGTAGGTTGCCATTTCCTTCTCCGCAAATATGATATAGAATATTGTTAACTACAGTTACCATGCTGTACATTAAATTTTCAGGACTGACTTACTGTATGATTGGAAATTTGTACCCTGGAATCAACATCTCCTCATTTCCTCCACTCCCTGATGCTGCTGTTGCTGCTAAGTCGCTTCAGTCGTGTCCGACTCTGTGCAACCCCATAGACGGCAGCCCACCGGGCTCCCCTGTCCTTGGGATTCTCCAGGCAAGAATACTGGAGTGGGTTGCCATTTCTTTCTCCAATGCGTGAAAGTGAAAAGTGAAAGTGAAGTCGCTCATTCGTGTCCTACTCTTAGCAACCTCATGGACTGCAGCCTACCAGGCTCCTCCATACATGGGATTTTCCACCTCCACTCCCTACCCTATGGCAAACACCATTCTACTCTGAGCTCAGCATTTTAAAATTCTGCATATAAATAATATCATACAGTGTTTGCATTTTGCTGTCTGACTTATTTCATTTAACATAATGCTGTCAAGTTTCATACATGTTGTCTCAACTGGAAGGATTTCTTTTTTTCTCAGGTTGAGTAATATTCATAACTGAATATTCTTAACTCATTAATTCACCAGTAGACAGACGCTTATATTGTTTTTATGTCTTGGCTACTGGGAATAGTGTGGCAATGAACATGGAATGTGCATGGAATGTGTATATTTAAGATCCTTATTTTTTTTCCTTTGAATATATACCCAGAAGTGGGATTGCTGTGTTACATGGTAGTTTTATTTTTAATTTTTGAGGAACCTCCATACTATTTTCCATATTTACATTTTACATTGCCAATTTACATTTTCATCTGTAGGATACAAAGTTTCCCTTTTCTCTACATGTTTACCAACATTTTTTAGTCTCGTCTTTTTTTATACAGCCATTCTAACAGTGAAGTGCTATCTCATTGTGGTTTTGATTTTCATTTCCTTGATGATTAGTTATGTTAAGAATCTTTACAAGTGCTTTTCCCCACGTCTTTGAAAAAATGTCTGCTCAGGTCCTCTGTCCATTTTTTATTGGATGGTTTTTTTATGCCACTGAGTTGTAAGAGTTCCTTATATTTTTCATTATTAACCCCTTATCAGATTGATGTTTTGCAAATAATTTCTTCTGTTCTGTAGGTTGCCTTTTCATTTTATTGATCATTTCTTTTGCTGTGCAAAAGCTTTTTAGTTTGATGTAGTTCAGTTTATTTTTACTTTTATTACTTGTGCATTTGGTGACATATCCAAGTGATTGTGGCCAAGACCAATATCCAGGACCTTTTCCCCTGTTTTCTCCTAATAGTTTCACTCTTTCAGATTGTATATTTGTCTATAATTTATTTCAAATTAATTTTTTTAGTGGTGTAGAAAGGGGGCCAGTTTCATTCTTTTGCATGTGATTGTACACTTCTCAGTACCATTTATGGAAGAGACTATAGTCTGGCCCCCTTTCTACACCACTAAAAAAATTAATTTGAAATAAATTATAGACTTAAAAATACAGGAAAGTTATGACCAACCTAGATAGCATATTCAAAAGCAGAGACATTACTTTGCCAACAAAGGTTCGTCTAGTCAAGGCTATGGTTTTTCCTGTGGTCATGTTTGGATGTGAGAGTTGGACTGTGAAGAAGGCTGAGTGCCGAAGAATTGATGCTTTTGAATTGTGGTGTTGGAGAAGACTCTTGAGAGTCCCTTGGACTGCAAGGAGATCCAACCAGTCCATTCTGAAGGAGATCAGCCCTGGGTGTTCTTTGGAAGGAATGATGCTAAAGCTGAAACTCCAGTACTTTGGCCACCTCACGCGAAGAGTTGACTCATTGGAAAAGACTCTGATGCTGGGAGGGATTCGGAGCAGGAGAAGAAGGGGATGACAGAGGATGAGATGGCTGGATGGCATTGCTGACTCAATGGACGTGAGTCTGAGTGAACTCCGGGAGTTGGTGATGGACAGGGAGGCCTGGCGTGCTGCGATTCATGGGGTTGCAAAGAGTCGGACACGACTGAGTGATTGATCTGATCTGATCTGATCTTTTCTCCATTGAGAATCTCTTGTCAAATATTAGTTGAAGCTAAATATGAGAATTAATTTCTGAGCTCTAGATTCTGTTCTATTGGTTTATATGTCTTTTTATGTCAGTACCATATTGTTTTGATTATGATAGCTTTGAAATATAGTTTAAAACCAGTAAGTGTGATCTTTCACCCTTGTTTTTTTTCTCAGAAATGCTTTGGGTGTCTGGGGTCTTTTGTAGCTCCATATGAATTTTAGAATTATTTTTCTTTTTTAGTGAAAAATGTCATTGGAATTTTGATATGAGTTGCACTGAATCTATAGATGGCTTTGAGTAGTATAGATATTTTTAAAATAACAGTTCCTCCAATTCATAACAATGGGATAGCTTTCCGTATATTTTTGTCTTTAGTTTCTTGCATCAATGTCTTATAAACATCAGAATGCAGATATTTCATTTCCTTGGTTAAATTTTTCCTAAGTATTTTTTAGATGCTATTTTAAATGGCATTGTTATTTTGGGGGCTTTTTCAGATGGTTCATTGTTAGTGTTTAGAAACACAACTGACCTTTGTATATTACTTTTATGTACTAAAACTTTACTTAATTCCTTTATTAGGTCTAACAGTTTTGGTGGACCCTTTGGTATTTTTCTAAATATAAGATCACATCACCTGCAAACAGGGCAATTTAACTTCTCTTCCTTACTGATTTGGATGTCTTTTATTTTGTTTTCTTTCCTAATTATTCTGGCTAGGACTTTCAATATGTTGAATAGGAGTGTTATCAGTGGGCATCCTTATCTTGTTCTTGATATTGGAGGAAAGCTTTTAACCTTTCACCATTGAGTATGATGCTATTTGGGGGCTTGTCATATATGGACTTTATTATGTTAAGGTGTGTTCCTTCTATATTCAATTTCTGGAGTGTTTATAATAAAAGAATACTGAATTTTGTCAAATTTTTTTTCTGTATCTATTGAGATGTTCATATAATTTTAGTATTGCATTCTATCAGTGTGGTGAATCAGATGGATCACTTTGTGTATGTTGAACCATCCTTGAATCCTAGGGATAATTTGCATTTGTTCACAGTATATGATCCTGTTAGTGTGTTGTTCAATTTGGTTTGCTAATACACTGTTGAGAATTTTTACATCTATATTCATGTGGAATATCAGCCTGTAGTTTTCTTGTAGTATCCTTATATGCCTTATTTGCCAGAATAATGCTGGTCTTGTAAAACAAGTTTGGAAAATCTCACCTCCATTTTAATTTTTCTGAAGCATTAATGTTAATTTAATTAACGTTAACAGAAATGTTAATTTCCATAGTTGCGAATTTTCTGAGTTTTCTGTTATTATTGATTTCTAGTTTCATTCCATTGTGATAAAGAGATACTTGGTATAATTTCAGTATTCTTAAAGGAATGATTGGCAATAGTTCTTCTTTAAATGTTGAATAGAATTCACCAGTAAAACCATCTCATCCTGGACTTTTTTTGTTTGTTTGTTTGGAGATTTTTGATTATGTGATCTCCTGACTAGTACTTGGCCTGTTTGTATTTTCAATATCTTTATGATTCAGACTTGGTAGGTTGTATGTGTCTAGGGATTTATTTGTTACTTTTAGGTTAACCAACTTATTGGCATATGACTATTTACAAATAGTCGGTTATGATCTTTTCCTTTTCTGTGATATCATTTGTAATGTGTCCTTTTTCATCTCTGATTTTATTTGAGTCTTATCATTTTTTTTTCCTTAGGACTTCCCTGGTGGCTCAGATGGTAAAGCATCTGCCTACAATGTGGGAGACCCGGTTTCAGTCCCTGGGTTGGGAAGATCTCCTGGAGAAGGAAATGGCAACCCACTCCTATATTCTTGCATGGACAGAGAAGGCTGGTAGGCTATAGCCCATGGGGGTTGCAAAAAGTCAGACGTGACTGAGCAACTTCACTTTCACTGTACTAAGTCTTAAAATCAGTTAATCTAAGTCTTCTGAATCATTTTCTTACTGCTGTCTCCATAGTGCAATCGGTTAGTGCATTCAGCTCTTAACTGTAAAGGTTGGTGGTTCGAGTCCACCCAGGGACGGTGGGGTGGCATTGACTTCCCTGGTGGCTCAGACAGTAAAGTGTCTGCCTACAATGTGGGAGATCCAGGTTCAATCCCTGGGTCGGGAAGGTCTCCTGGAGAAGGAAATGGCAACCCACTCCAGTATTCTTGCCTGAAAAATCCCATAGACAGAGAATCCTGGTAGGCTACAGCCCAAAGAGTCAGACACAACTGAGTGACTTCACTTTCACTATACTTTCTTTTTCCTTAGTCCTTATTATTTCCTTTCTGTTGCTAACATTGGGCTTAGTTTATTTTTCCTTTTCTAATTCCTGTGTATAGTTAAGTTTTTATTTGAGATCTTTTCTGGGGTGTAACGTAGAAGTTTACCACTGTGAACTTTCTTGTTAGTACTGCTTTTACTGCATCCTAGAAGTTTTGGCAGGTTGACTTTCCACTTTTGTTTGTTTTAAAGTATTTTTTATTTCACTTTAGATTTCATTATCCATGGGTTGTTTAGAAATGTTAATTTCCATAGTTGTGAATTTTCTAGTTTTTCTGTTGTTATTGATTTCTAGTGTCATTCCACTGTGCTCAAAGAGATACTTGGTATAATTTTAATCTTCTTAAATTTGCTAAGACTTTTTTTTTTTTACTTAACATATGATCTATTCTGGAGAATTTTATTAGCACTTGAGAATAATGTGTATACTGCAAATATTAGATGCAATATTCTATGTCTGTTAAGTCCATTTCATATAAAATGTAATTCAAGTGCAGCATTTCCTTATTGATTTTCTAACTGATCATCCATCCATTTTTGAAAGTGAATATTGATGTACCTTGATATTCTACTATTATTTTCTGTTGTCTATTTCTCCCTTCAGATCTGCTAGTATCTGTTTAATATGTTTAGATCCTCTTGCATTAGGTGCATATGTATTTATGATTTTTATAGACTCTGATGCATTGACCTCTTTATCATTATATAATAAGCTCCCTTTGTCTCTTATTACAGTTTTTTAAATTTACATAGATTTTAAAATTCATTCAAGTACTCTGTGCCTTTTGATTAGAAAATTTAATCCATTTACATTTAAAGTAATTACTGATAAGTAGGGTGGCAGGTGGTAAAGAATCCACCTGGCAATGCAAGAGATGCAGGAGACACATGTTCTATCCCTGGGTCAGAACGATCCCCTGGAGTAGGAAATGGCAGCCCAATCCAGAATTCTTGCCTGGAAAACTCCATGAACAGAGGAGTCTGGCAAGTTACAGTCCATGGGGTCCCAAAGAGTCGAACATGACTGAGCAACTGAGCACACATGCAGAGATGTTACTAATGACATCTTATTGTTTTCTGGCTTTTATATAGTTTTCCTCTTCCTTTCTTTCTGTTTTTCTTTGTGAATTGATGATTTTCCATAATGGTATGATTTGATTTCCTTCTCATTGCTTTTTGTATATATAGTGTAGGTGTTTGTTTTGTGGTCAACATTACATTTACATAAAACATTTTATAGATATAATCAGTTCAGTTCAGTTCAGTCACTGTCATGTCCAACTCTTTGCGACACCAGGAATCACAGCACGCCAGGCCTCCCTGTCCATCACCAACTCCCGGAGTTCACTGAACTCACATCCATCGAGTCAGTGATGCCATCCAGCCATCTCATCCTCTGTCGTCCCCTTCTCCCCCTGCCCCCAATCCTCCCAGCGTCAGAGTCTTTTCCAATGAGTCAACTCTTCGCATGAGGTGGCCAAAGTACTGGAGTTTCAGCTTTAGCATCATTCCTTCCAAAGAACATCCAGGGCTGATCTCTTTCAGAATGGACTAGTTGGATCCCCTTGCAGTCCAAGGGACTCTCAAGAGTCATCTCCAACACCACAGTTCCAAAGCATCAGTTCTTCGGCGCTCAGCTTTCTTCACAGTCCAACTCTCACATCCATACATGACTACTGGAAAAACCATAGCCTTGACTAGATCGATCTTTGTTGGCAAAGTAATGTCTCTGCTTTTCAATATGCTATCTAAGTTGGCCATAACTTTCCTTCCAAGGAGTAAGCGTCTTTTAATTTCATGGCTGCAGTCACCATCTGCAGTAATTTTGGAGCCCAAAAAATAAAGTCTGATGTGGTTTCCACTGTTTCCCCATCTATTTGCCATGAAGTGATGGCACGAGATGCCATGATCTTCGTTTTCTGAATGTTGAGCTTTAAGCCAACTTTTTCACTCTCCTCTTTCACTCTCCTCAAGAGGCTTTTTAGTTCCTCTTCACTTTCTGCCATAAGAGTGGTATTATCTGCATATCTGAAGTTATTGATATGTTTGTTTTGTGGTCACATTACATTTACATAAAACATTTTATAGATATAATGATGTTTTAATTAATAGCAACAAGTTTTATCACCTATGATAATTCTGCCTTTTTATGCTCCCTTATTGATTTTTTGATGTCACAATTTACCTCTTTTTATTTTGTGTATTTGTTAGAAATTTAGAGTAGCTAAAGTTATTTTTAAAATTCCTGACTCTTAATCTTTATTCTATAGTTAAATGATTAACTCATCATTAAATTACAGAATTAGAGTTTTATAATCTGACCATATACTTGCCTTTACCAGTGTTGTATATTTCATATGTTTCCATGTTAATAACTAGAGTTCTTTTATTTTAGCTTGAAGAACTTCTTTCAGTATTTCATTAAGGCAAGTCTAGTGATGATGAACTTCCTTAGCTTTTTCTATCTATGAATGGCTTTATCTCTCTTTCATTTCTTAAGGACAGCTTTGCAAGATAAAGTATTCTTGATTGGAAGGTTTTTTTTTTTTCTTTCAATACTTTGAATAAATCATCCCACTGCATCCTGGACTGTAAGCTTTCTGCTGATAAATCCTCTGATACCCTTAAGGAGTTTCCTTTGTAAGTAATAAGCTTCTTTTCTCTTTCTTCTTAAAATATTCTTTATTTATCTTTGATTTTAAATTTTTTATTATAATTATAATGTGTCTTGAAGAAGATATTTTGAGTTGAATTTGTTTGGGCACCTGTGATCTTCAAGAACATGCATGGCCAAATCTTTCCCCAGATTTTAGAAAGTTTTCCATAATTATTTTTTAAAATAAGTTTTCTATTCTCTTTTCCTGTCCTTTAGGAACTCCAGTAATTTGCAAATTGGTTCATTTGATGGTATACTATAGATCACATAAACTTTCTTCACTTTTATTATTACTTTTTCTTTGTTGTCTAAATGGATAGTTTCAAAGGTTCTGTCTTCTATTTCTTAGATTCTTTATTTTACTTGATTCATTTTGTTGCTAATACTCTCTATTGCTGTTTTTTGTTTCATTCATTGCATTCTTTACCTCAGTAGTTTTATTTTATGATTCTTTTGAATGATTTTTACCTCTATTAAACTTATTTTGTTTATAATTTGTTTACCTGGTTTATTGAATTGTGTTTCTCTTTTTTCTTATAGCTCAGTGAGCTTTCTTAAAGCAGTTATTTTTAATTCTTTATTAGGCAGTTTGCAGCTGTCTATGTCTTTTGGGTTATTATAGTATGTTTGGACTATTATAATATGTTTGTGGTGTCATAGTTCCTTGATTTTTCATACTCCTTGAAGTCTTACATTGTTGACTTCACATTTTAAGTAGTGGTCAGATCCTCCAATCTTTACTATCTGATTTTGGAAAAGAATTACCTTCTTTTAGGCCTACTAGGGTTTCTGAGGGCAAAGGCACCCCACACCAGTACTTTTGCCTGGAAAATCCCATGGGTGGAGGAGCCTGGTAGGCTGCAGTCCATGGGGTCGCTAAGAGTCAGACACAACTGAGCGACTTCACTTTCACTTTCATGCATTGGAGAAGGAAATGCCAACCCACTCCAGTGTTCCTGCCTGGAGAATCCTAGGGACGGCGGAGCTTGGTGGGCTGCCCTCTATGGGGTCGCACAGAGTCGGACACGACTGAAGTGACTTAGCAGCAGCAGCAGCAGGGTTTCTGAGGTTTTCTTGGACATTCTTTAGATATTCTTGCTCCACACTTCTTGCTCCCTCTTGTGGCAGAATTATTAACCTTGTGTGCTTTCTCTCTATCCTGTTGCCCGCAAGCCAATTACTGACTCTCCTTTTTGCTTACTCAAAGGCAATATTAAATGTGTTAAATGTTCAAGTTCGTGGTCACTTCCTCACCCATGGATTCTGTTCAGCTTTCTGCACATGCTCACTGACTGTCCGATGAAACTTGTTCTTGCTACCACCAAGATCTGTACAGGGAGTCGGTCATGGAGTTGAGGTGCACAGTGTGCTGTGGGTGCCTGTATGTCAGGTAGGTGGATCCATGGGTGAGGCACCCCCGTGACTATGAAATGGGTTTCTTGTTGGAGTCCATGATGCAGTTTAGTAGGATCCATGCTCCTCTAATGCATTCCTGGATGCTGTTCTTCTAGCTGTCTACTATCTTTCAGTCCTACAGCTTGTAACTCAGTCCTCCAGATAAGAGTGAGAGAGAAATCGGCCTCTGGAAGCATACCACAAAGCTCAGAAAGCTAGTCTCTTACTCATGTTAATATTTTCTTCCTTAGGAGAAATCATGGACTGAAAACCACTCTCTTGGAACTGAACTGTGCAATCTGGTGGGAGTGGAGGCGGGGATGATGTGGCAAACTCAAGCTGTGCCTCTCACCTTCTTCAGTTTGTCCAGTCTCAGATTTTTTGTTCTAACAATGGGCTGGGACTTCTCTACTGGACTCCTGGACTTCCAGAAAAGCTCTTTCATCCATGAATGATTGTCTAGTCTGTGTTCTCAAGGTCTCCTGGTCTGTGAATAAGCAGTCCCGGAGCCAGTTCCTGGGCCACTGCAGGATCCACCGCCAGAACCAAAGTCTGTTTGCTTACTACCCTATACATAGGTGGTCAAGACTTTTCCTGGGCATCTTAGTTTGGTGGTGTTGGATCCCAAAGCTTCCACAAAAGCACTTTTTCTGTAATGGTTGCCAAATAGTTGTCGATGGAGGGATTCCACAAAGGATAACTTATTCCACCTTCTTACTAACATTACTCATCTCCTTCAATTTTTGAATACAGTGCTTCATTGGCATCTATTTTCAGTGTTGTTCTGAGAAGTCTGATACTATTCTGATTCCTTATCCACTGAATGTAGCCTGCTTTCCGCCCCCAGTCACCCCCTAGATGCTTTCGAGATCTTCTCTTTACCCTCAATCTTCTGAAATTTAATAATGTGAAAATATGTTTCCCTGTCTTTCCATGTACTGAGCTGGGCACTTATTGAGCCATTTTAGTCTAGAAACCTGTGGTTTGCCATCGGTTCTGATAAGTTTCTTTGTATTATCTCTGTCTTTGGATTTATTGTTATCTTGGGCCTCCTTGAATGGATACTACTGTTTTCCTTCACGTCTTTCTCTGGCTACTTTTTTACTTTCTGGAAAATTTCTTTAGTTTGTTCTTTTGAATCTTCACTGCAATTTTTATTTATATGATGATGTTTTAATATTTAAACTTCTTTTTTGTTTTCTAAAGAGTCTTTTCAACATCCTATTTTTGTTTCTTCTCTTTTTCTTTCTGTTGCCAGTAATTATAAATCTTCTTTTTGAAGATTTCTTTAGTTCCCTGAAAATTTTCTGTTTCTTCAGTGTTTATTTTTTTTCTTTCATATTAGAATTTTTCCATAAAGCTTTGGTTATTCTTGGTTTTCTGTTCCTAATATTCCTGACACACTAAAACCTTTATTGGAAGTTTATGCCTATGGATAGAATGGGGTTTGGGTAGTGCTTGTCAAAGGGTAGACTTTGGGTGATGATAGGGCAGGGATCTTGATGATAAAGGTTCATGTCTATACTTCTAAGTATGTTTATCTTGAGTTCAACACAGAGCTCATCTTGAGAAACTTTTCTTGAGTTTCTCCCAGAAGAAAAATTCTTCAGTCCTTAGTCAGAGAAGAGCTTTAATATCTCATGGCTCAGTGTGTAGTCTTTCATTTAATCTTTCCTTCTAATATAGTGTCTGCACCTTTGGTTAATATCACTGAATACAAAATCTCTCTGGGTTTACTCTCTAATGAGTAAGTCTCAGCTTTCAGTAAGGGATGGTGAAGTTGACATCCGGCAGTGTGGTATAGGAGGAAGTTTAGAGGTATCATTTATCCTTACACAGACTTTGCACCAATCCTTGTATTTCCAATTGCACCTGCATCTCACTTTCAGGGATATCTGTTATTTCTATCCCATACATTTTCTTTTCTTTTCACTCTCACTTTTCTGAAGTATAGCCTTAAATATCCTCCTCATAATGTATACATATGAAATAAAACTCCTGAATCTGTATATGAAGATGTATTTCTTTTTCTCTCATCCTCAGTTGATAGTTTAGCTGGGAATATAATTTTAGGTTTAAAAATCATGTTTTCTCCCCCAACATATTTGGGAAGGCATCACTCTATTGTCTTCTAGCATTCTGTATTTTTGGTTGAAAATCTGATACTTGTCAGAAAACTTTGTATGTTATCTATTCCTTATTTGTGGATGCTTATATTATTTTCCCATTAACATGCTCTTCTGGAATTTTACACTTACATACTATTCAACATTATGAATTTCAACCCAGCAGTAAGCTTTCCTCTGACATCCCTAACAGAAGCCTGGTTTCATTGAGATAACTCCTCCTCCTCTACACAGACCTAGTGATTCAATTAAACTTGCTTCATTTCTACCCTAGGAATGATCTTTAATTAATTCTAATCTTGTAATATGATCTCATCTCCCTTGTTAGTGATTGTTTTAGGAACAGGCAAGGGACCCAATTCTGGAAAAAGGGAGAGTTGCTGGAGGCTTTGGGGAGAATCCTTTATCGCTCTTAAGAGAGAATTATTGGGAGCCTGTTTCTTTCTTTCCTTTTGGAAACAGAAAAGGAAGAATATTGCATCATTTGCTTCTGTCATTCATTTATGACAATGAGGTAAGCTATCTCTAAAACAAAGCCAATCCGCAGAGGAGAATAGCATTCAAACAAAGCTGAAGCCTGATCATACTAGGCTTGGCATCGTCTTTGCTTTTAGATTCCCTGTTATATGAGCTAATAAGATTTCTTATTGTTTAAGACAGTTTCTATTGGTTTTTTGTTACTCAAAACTGAAAGTGTCTTAAGTAAGTTGTAGAAAAGCATTTCATCTTTCACTCTGAGTCACGTGAACTGAAGAGTGGGTTAGGTGGGTAGGGAATAGGATTATCATCCTGCATTGTAGTTTAATAGTCAGACTTTGAGTTTAGCCAGTAGCATCACTTCCACTCTCTGCACCTGACAGTTCTAAGCCTTATGCCTCTTTACGTGTCATATACAACATGATACTGTCATAGGGTCTAGAGACAGAGTACAGAGCTCTGCCACTTTTTATCTAGGTACTAGTTGCTTGTTATTAAATGTCTTCATGTTTTAGTTTACTCATATTTAAAATGAAAATATAATGGTATCTACTGCAGCGAGAATAGTTGTATTAAATGAGTTACCATGTGTAAAGTGTTTGGCATGTAGAAAGTGCTGTTTAATTGTTAGCTTTTACCAAATTACTCCACATTTTTTCGCCTCTTCATTTTTAGCAACAGTACCTTAATCAGTTCAAGATGTTCAGTTAAAAGTACTAATTTTCAGAGATTACATTCTAGCTAGATTTGGCTGTATAATGCAGTTCAGACCAATAAAATGCAAGCAAAAAACTACTGGATGAGGCTTTGAAAGAACCTGCCAAAATGTTTTTGCTCAACAGCCATAATGTATCTTTTCTTCTTGCCTCACCCCCTCCTTTGTATATGGAATGGAACATGATGCTTGTATATACAAGATCTATCTTGCCATCACAGGAACAAAATCCACACATTTGACAGAGAGAAGAGCCAATGCTTACAACTTCCCTTAGCAACATATCAACCTTGAAGTACCATAGAATTCTTACTCTATGAGGAGGAAAACACCTGTTTTGTTAAGCACTGAACTGGGGTTTCTGTTACATGCAGCCAGAGGCAGTCCTGACTTCTTCTACTCATTGGATCGTCCAGGTGGGGTGGTATGCTCTTCTAGCCTTTTGAAATCTTGGTTTTAAGGAAGTTATTTTTTTATTCTGCTTTATACTTCAATAGATTTCCATCCTCTTGTCACATTTTAGATATTGTCTAGTTATCTGCAAGTAATTTCATTAACTTCTTCCATCCTCCTTACTTTCAAGGTTTACTCCTTTTCTGCTGTTGCTGCTGCTGCTGCTAAGTTGCTTCAGTCGTGTCCGACTCTGTGCGACCCCAGAGACGGCAGCCCACCAGGCTCCCCTGTCCCTGGGATTCTCCAGACAAGAACACTGGAGTGGGTTGCCATTGCCTTCTCCAATGCATGAAAGTGAAAAGTGAAAGTGAAGTCGCTCAGTCGTGTCCGACTCTTTGCGACCCCATGGACTGCAGCCCACCAGGCTCCTCCGCCCATGGGATTTTCCAGGCAAGAGTACTGGAGTGGGTTGCCGTTTCCTTCTCCAATGCATGAAAGTGAAAAGTGAAAGTGAAGTCGCTCAGTCGTGTCCGACTCTTAGTGACCCCATGGACTGCAGCCCACCAGGCTCCTCCACCCATGGGATTTTCCAGGCAAGAGTACTGGAGTGGGGTGCCATTGCCTTCTCTGTTACTCCTTTTCTACCCTTGTATTTTCTACTCTAGAGGGAAGGAAAATAAAAACAGTAATACCTAACCTGGAGACTGTGAACTTTAATGCTTTTAGAAGCTACGAACAATATAAAAAGTGAAGTATCCAGATATAAGATAAAGGGATTGGTGTGGACTGTGGAGATATGGAAAATGTGTGAATAAATACAAATAAATCAATATTGTATCATTCAAAGAATATGTACCTGTAGGCCCAGTTGTAAGTACAGATGGCAATTCTGTAAACTCTGAATCTGATTTAAAGACATACATAAATGTGAAGGAACTCTCATTATTGGACGGCATGCACATTTTCACTTAAACACCAACATCAGTAACAAGAAAACAACTATTAAGACCTTTTAAACTTAAAATTGTATTTAACTAAAATACTTCCATTTGTTTTTTTTTTTTCTAAAGAGTTTCTCCCCTTTTATTTTGGGGAAAATTTGGGGAATTTTGGCTGCTACAGAAGATAATGCAGTAACTCTAATATTACACTCAATAGGCAAAACAAACAAACAAAAATCCTCTCTGTGGGGTTGTTATGGCTTTGGAAGAAAACTGACTAGGCAGAAATCTAAGATAACAGAAAGTGCATTTCCCTCCCCCATCTGTTTTCAGTTTCTTTCTTCTCCTTGGCTAAATATATAGGTTGAGGAGCTAAATTATAGTAATGGCTTTGAGCCTTTTAAAACCCTAACAAAGAAAGAAGTTGTTACTAATGATATCCAGTGTATACACATAAACCACCTGTGTGTATCCTGCTTTCTTATAAGACTGCACTTGAATGGAATCAGCAAGAGACCAGGCCTGTGCTGATCCCATTTCCCATAGAGAAGAGTGGACTACAGCAGCAGTAAGGGCTAGTTGTTGTGGTTCTGTTGATTGGTCAGTTCTTTTGTCTAAGTGCTGAACATCTACACAGATAAAAATTTTGCCAGCAAGGAAACTGAGGTTTAGACTGGAAAGTTGTACTTCATAAACTCAAACAGTAACTGGAGAAGCTGGAATTCTGTTCACGTGCTGCTTAGTTAGAAAGCTGATGGAGTTTTCCTTATGTCATTCAAGTTCCCTTAATAGCGGACAGTTAAAAATTCTGGACACTTAAACAAATAGGTGGCAGACTGGACTGATAATCAGAAAGCCAGGATTCTTGTTTAGACTTTTCAGCTTGGACAATTTTATTGGTCACTTATCCTCAAGGTTCACATTAGTAATCATTAAAATTTTCCACGTTTCAAATTCTAGGCAACTATAATTTAATGTTAAGCTGTATATTAGACTGAGAATTTCTAAATGGTAGAATCTTATCTAAATATTTGATTTATGTAGTACTTACACACCTAAAGAGACCTTGAAAATTTTGTTTCTAATGTTGACAATTTGTCAAATTTCAAATGTATTTTCCTTATTACCTTTTCATATCTAATATGTTGAGGAACTCAATATAGGAAGGGCTTCAAACAATCATATCTTTGGAACTAGTTTTATCTAGAAGTCTCAATCCAGATGTCTGAGTAAAAAGTACATGAAATTTTATCATATTTTGGGCATTTGTGGGAAATAGAGTCTTAGTTTAATTTAGTATAGAGAATATGGTAACTTTAGGTTTTTTCATAAAATAGATGCTTATTAAATATTTGGCAGGAGGAAGTTTTGAAATACTTAGGATTACTAGGAAACTATGTGCATGACTTCAGACTAGGGAGTTTTGTACATATGACTATATAGTTTCATTTACATATTCCTTTAGTAATATAAAATTTTAATTTCAAAAGACTTAAATAGATATTATGAATAATAGTTTGTTTCAACAATGTATATTCTAAAAGTTTTTAACTTAACTTGTAAGTCCTCTTTTCCTGGGAAAAAAAAAAACCCTCCTCTGTCACATTGTCACATAACATCCTATTACCCTATTTTCCCAGGCTGGCAGGAAACTGTCCACTATAGATGTCTGGAATGGGGAAATATTTCTCTTTGAGCATCTTCTTTGATTGAAACTTCATCTCCATGAAATACTTAGATGAGACTATCAGGAAATTTAAGTAGTTCCTGACTTTTTGTACTAATGAGGTAAAAAATCTTTCTTCCTATGATATATAACAAAACCCAGACTTTCATATTTAAGATATCCCAGTGTTTGAATTCTCATCTCCTCTCATCAATCAGTAAATAAATTTGTATCGTGTGTCTGCTATGTATAATATCCTATTGAGGACTACCTTTGCTACTTGGAAAACTAGCCAAAATATAGACCTGGTCACAGTTTAGTTTTTTCTGAACATAATGGCTGAAATGATACAAAAATAGAGTTTCATTGAAATTAAAAGTAAATAACTTTGTGAGGGTCAATCATTTATATTTTAATGTTAATTATTGTGATCACAATTTTATATTTTTATAACTAGATGAACTGGAAACACTAGAAGGAGTAAAAATAAGGAAATGAAAATTAACTTTGGATCTTTAACATTAACAAAGCAGTGCTGGTTGGACTACAAAGTAAGATTTGGGCTTACAATTCATCCATTCATTCATTTATGTACTCAACCAAATATACTTCCTCAGCATTTGTAATGTGCCACCCTCTCTTCTAAAGGCTGGATACAGAAAGACAAGTTGCATCCAGAAACTGGATGACAATATTTATTAACTGTGTTCTGGGAAAGAGACATGATCTTAAGATGAGAAGAACAGAAAGCTGAGCAAATGGGAGCCTGTGTTAAATGTTGACTACTCACACGTTTGGCCCCAGGCCAGCCCTGCTTTCCTTCAGGATGACACTTTAGCAAGAATAAACAAAAGCATGTGTGTAGATTAGAGCAAAAACAAACAAACAAACCCATATCTTTCAACTTTTTGCCGACAACTCTTATTTCTGTATGTGAGTACTTCTATACTTTCAATAAAACAATCTTATTGCAATCACAGTTTATTTGGTAATCTCTCTGACTCAAAAGATGCATTAATTTTTCTTTAGTGTAGCTAGTGGTTTATGGTTCACCACACTGTAAATGATATGGAAGGTTCACCTTACTGGAGTAAACAGCAGCATAAAATATCAACAAACACGGAAAATGATAAATATATTGATTTTGATTCAGTGAATTCCTCAGTGAATTTTCCTCAATCTTGTTCTTTTCATATTTGTTTAAGCCTACTAAGGTTTCCTTTTTAACAATGTGACATAATTTTGCAGTAGAAGACTTTAGATGATGCCATAGTTTTTACATAGCTATAACATGAAAAGATCTTGCTGGGATAATCCAATGGAAAGAGGAGCCTGGTGGGCTACAGTCCGTAGTGTCACTAAGAGTCAGACATGACTGAGCAACTAAACATACACACAACATGAAAAGAAGCCCTCTTTTAAGTCAACCTTTTAAGAGATGTGTTCTGTCCCCCTCTTTTCCCTTGTTCTGTCATAGTTAATCATTTATTATGATATACAGAAGACAGAGAGTATCTTGAACTCTGGGAAATAGGAAGAAACAAAAAGATTTCTTAAGATCACTGCAATACAACAGTTTGCTATACTGGGCATAATTATGCCCAGTAAAGAGTAAAGAATGCACACTTGATTTCTAACACAAATATCCAGATCTCACTCATGAAGAGACTGAAGAGAATTATTAGCCACCATGTAAATATATAACTTAAGTAAGAAATGCTTTAGTGGAAATATTGCTTATTAATGGATTATTATGTATTATGGGTTGAATTGTGCCTCACTCAAACTTCTACGTTGAAATTCTAACCTCCAGTACTTCAGAATGTGACCTTATTTGGAGGGAGAATCTTTACAGAGGTGATCAAGTTAAAATCAGGTCATTAGTATTGGCACGAATCCAATATGACTGGTGTCCTTTTAAAAGGGGGAATTTGGAGATGGATACACACACAGGGAGAACACCATGTGAAGATGAAGGCGGAGATTGGGGTGACGCTTATGCAAATCAAATGATGCCAGAGATTCGCAGCAAAACACCAGCAATTAGCAGAGAGGCATGCAACAGGTTCTTCCTCACAACCTTCAGAAGGACCCAACCCTGCTGACACCTTGATCTTAGATGTCTAGCCATCAGAACTGTGAGACAAATTTTCATTGTTTAAGCTACCCAGTTTATGGTACTTCATTGTGGCAGCTGTAGCAAACTACAAATGATAAAACTCTCATCTAATACTGCCTTCAAAATATTGCCTAAGGCTCTGCTTATTGCTGACAAAATGTTTGGTTTTTTTTTTTTTTTTTTTTTAACTCTATGGCTGCTAGTATTATAATTACAATAGTAATAGCTAGGTTTTTAAGAAAAAAATTTTTTTAGCACTTACCATATCACAAGCTCTATTTGATCATTTCTGATCCAATGAGTTGAATGGAGAGTGAAAAAAAGATTTTTTCATGTTAAAAGAGTAATTTTATTACTTTATTAAGCACTAATTATTAAGTGTTTTATTAAGCCACTGAAGGTTTGGGGGTGGAATTAAAGGAGCTTATTTACTTACACTAATATGGAAATTGTCATCTTGAAGTGAGATGCTGCTCCAACAAAATGTGAAAATGTAAAGCCATGGGTTAGATGGGGGCTTTCCAGGTGGCACAGTGGTAAGGAATGCCAGTGCATGCCTGACAGTGAGGAGAAATAAGAGATGTGTGTTTGATCCCTGAGTCAGGAAGATCCCCTAGAGTAGAAAGCAGCAACCTGCTCCAGGATTCTTGCCTGGAAAATTCCATGGACAGAGGAACCTGTTAACAGACTATGCTGTTGCAAAGAGTCAGATATGACTGAGCATGCACACACGTTAGGGTAGATGGAAGGTGATGGGGAAACTGATACTTAGGGAATATGGGAAAATCTTTGCTTAAAAACCATTGACTACTCTAACTTAGAAGGAATATCCATCTACAAATGATTTCTAATTAGATGTTGAAATGGTCCATAGCCCTAGTGTGTGTTGTCTATTATTAACTGTAGTTCACAAAAAAATTACAAAATGTGATGAGCTCAGGTGAAAATAAGCTTTCAAGAAGAAATGAAAGAGAGTTCATAAATCCAAGGTCTTTCAGGGTTGGGAAACCGAACTACTTGTAGAGATTGAATTAAAAAGACTTTGAGTGATAAGATGCAGTTAAAAAAATGTTATTACTTGAATAGTGTCTTAGCTAAGTCGCTTCAGTCGTGTCCGACTCTGTGTGACCCCATAGCATAGATCAAAGTAGGATTTGGCTTAATCGCAGTTGTTCAAAGAGTCCAATGACAACCACCATTAAGTACAGTGGAAAAAAGGTATGAAGAAGTAGCCATGCAAAATATATTTGAATATTATTTTTAGGAAATAGCTTTGGATATGATTACTGACTAACACAAACTGGCAGGAATAAATAGATCAGAAATCTACAAAGTTTTTGAGGGATTGTATTGTCAAGAAAACCAAAAGTGCACTCTTTAAATAGGTATTTTAAAATTCAGATAATAACATTAATTTTTATACTCCCACATACAGAAAGTAGCCACGGAATGCCTCCAAGGATGACATGCTCTTCAAACTCTTTTCAGATGCGACTAAAATAATGACCAGGAAGAGGCCTCAAGAGTTCATAACCAGAGGCCACGGAGAAGAAGTGATAAGATAATTCTTCCCAGAAAGTAGAATCAAGGCCTAGTCCAACAACTTCTTTACCCTATCCCCACCTCAGGTGTGAGGCTTCCAAAATATCTTTGCAGCGGTATTTCACAATTACTAAAAAACACTGACTGTGTGTCCTCCATCCTTTCCAATTCAGAATACTTAATGGAGGAGCATTGTACTATTTTCTTTGGGTAGGAGGCAGATGTGAGTTTGTTTGATTTATGAGAGGAAGAATTGAACAGATTTTGTTGACCATAATTTGGACTGTGGCTGAAACTGTGTTATGTATTCAACACATTAATTTCTCTTCCTGGGCACACGGGTTATTTTCCCTTGAAATTAACCTGAAGGCACAAGCAGAAATAATATGAAGCACTTTCAGACCCAGCCCATAAAACAATACTGAACAATATAAACAATTCTTTATTCTTGTATTCCCCTTCAGTATTAACTTTGTACATTTTTTTCATATGTACCTAAATACAGGAGCATCCTTGGTCCATGAGTCACCATTAAAAGCGGAGTGTCAGAAGAGCTGCCTGACTTTCACTGGACTGTTATTTGAACAAAAAAATAAACAAGAGATCTGAAGTCTTTATTAAGATAGCATAGCCAAGTCTATTCTGCATGAAACAGAAATCTTTGGGACACTGCAGCCCATGCCAGACCAATTTCTACTCAATATTTTGCAAACATGGAGAAGACTATGGCAGTTTAATTCAACATATAGCTAGGCTTTGCACCGTAATTTGAAAATCCAACAAGAGCACCATTTTCCAAATTACCCTGAGTAATAACTGTTCTAGTGTGCAGTTGTTCTGTTCACTAAACCTAACCTTTCTCAAGGAATAGACAGAAAGAATGCTATAATTTTTATAAACAACACTAGTAGATTTTTAAAGTATTTTATAAAGTAAACAGAAGAGTTTTATATTGCATACCTAGATCCATTTGATGTGTCTCAAGCATCAATCTTTCCAGTTTCCAAGGTTTTTCTCTGTATTTCCAGAAATAGGGGTCAGTGTCACTGCTTGCTCTTTCTTCCCAGATTGTGGAATGGAGATTTGGATACATAATTATAAAAATATATATACAGCTAAAGGAAGCCATTAATTCTTACTCCTCTTGGATGGCCCCCTATTCCCTACTCTCTTGGCTTACTCTTCCATTTTCTGTAACACATGAAAGGAAAAAAAGGAACTAAAAGTAATGCCAAAGTCAGAGCTGGTGACAAGTCTAGCATTTGGCAAATAGTTCACCCCACAATTACCCTTTCCTCCAGTGGTTCCAGACCAGGGACATCATTTCGTCATTTTTCTTTTGAAATCTTTGCCTTTATTTGTCAGAAATGATTCATGAAACTCTGTATATGATGAAATGGAAGCCTTTTTCATATGCATTACCATTTTTCTCATTTGTCATTTTCTTTTTCAACTATTCTTATGTTTTTTGTATTTCTTTGTGTTTTTGTACGAGAAGTCTTATCTACTCCAAGATTATAAAAACATCCACCTATTTCCACATAATTAATTGTACTTCTTCAATTTTTAGAAATTTAAATCTTTGATCCATCTGGACTTAATTTTAGGATAAAGCATCAGATAGAATTCCACTTTTTCCAAATGGCTAAGTGGTAGTTCTGAGACTGTATTTTGAATAATATAGTTTTACCTCTTTCTCTGTCATTTTAATATTTCTATGTTAAATCCTCATTTGTACTTCTTCCTATATCTAGACTTTCTGTACTTTTTATCCTTCTTTATTTAAAAATATATTTTCATGTAGAATGCATTTTCCCTGGTTTTCCTTACTGATTTAATTTTCTTTATTTTGCTGATGTTTCTTCATGTCCCTTAGGTGTTGGTGTCCCAGTATCTTGTCCTTGGTGGACTTTCATTCTCATTTTTTATGTTCCTCTAAGATGTTCTCATCTACTTACATGCTTTCTAATAATATTCATTTGGAAAGGACTCCAAAATTATGTCTCCTTGTCTGGGCTCTCTCTAGAATGCCAGAACAATCACCTCTTATGTGTGTCTCTCTCCTTATTCTCTGTTTATCTCAAATATAGCATATCTAAAATGGAAGCTCATGGTTCCTGTTAACCCCTCCACTCAGCCTAGATCTGTTTCCCTTTGGCATTTCCTAACTCAGTCTAAAGCAGCATTGCCCCTCCTGTCGCTCCAAATGGAAAGGTCAGAGTCATACATACTTATTCATAAATAAAGTCTTTTTTGAACCTCCCTTTTCATAATTTTCATGTTAACTCTCATGAAAAAACATTCTCAAATACACATTCTAGCCACACATTCTAGCCTCATCCGTTAATTTGGGACTTGCCTCTTAATTGTTGCTGTTGTTTAGTCTCTAAGTCATGTCTGACTTTTTTGTGACAACATCAACTGTAGCCCACCAAGCTTCTCTGTCCATGGGATTTCCCAGGCAAGAATACTACAGTAGCTTTCCATTTCCTTCTCTAGGGGATCTTCCTGACCCAGGGATCATACCTGCATCTCCTCTTTACTACTTAGCCACCAGGGAAGCCCCACCTCTTATTTAGACTATGACAAAAGCCTCTGTACTACATTCTCTATCTTCAATATCTTCATTTTTACTCATTCATCCTTTAGACAGTTTTCAGAGATATAAACACAGATCTGATCATGGTACCTCCTATATTTCCACCAACTTCCTCCAGGTTTTACCATCTTCTTTAATGTATCTTTAGCTTAACTGTTTATTCTTGCCTTGCACTATAGACTTTGTGTTAGCTTATTCTGGGCTTCTCACTATACACCAAACATACGTGTATCCTTTCATACCTCCAAATATTTGCTTTCAGTCCACTTTTCCTTCTTTGTCTGCCTAACATATACCTGTGCATCCTTCATGACTTATCTAATTGCTAGTTTTCTTTTGCTTCCCAGATATTCCATTTTTTTCCCTCTTGCACTTTAAATAAACTTTCTTTAAATAATAATTTAAATAATAACATCTATGGCAAAATATCAAAATTACTTATTTGGATGATTTTGATTGAGGAGATTTCTTATTCATAACATCATCCAACCTGTAACAAAGTTCATGCCATAGAGCAAATGTTCAAAAATCATCTCTAAAATGGCATTCAAACTGGAAGAAAATCTCTAATAACATCTGACCATTTTTTTTCCACATAACAGCATCAGTCAGTTCAGTTGCTCAGTTTTGTCTGACTCTTTGAGACCCCATTGACTGCAGCACAACAGGCATCCCTGTCCATCACCAACTCCTGGAGTTCAGTCAAACTCATGTCCTTCATCATGTCGGTGATGCCATCCAACCATCTCATCCTCTGTCCTCCCCTCTCCTCCTGCCTTCAATGTTTCCCCCCATTGGGGTCTCTTCAAATGAGTCAGTTCATCACATCAGGTGGCCAAAGCATTCGAGCTTCAGAATCAGTCCTTCCAATGAATATTCAGGACTGATTTCCATTAGGATGGACTGGTTGGATCTCCTTGCAGTCCAAGGGACTCTCAAGAGTCTTCTCCATCACCCCAGTTCAAAAGCATCAATTCTTCGGTGCTCAGATTTCTTTATAGTCCAACTCTCATCCATACATGATTATTGGAAAAACCATATCTTTGACTAGACAGACCTTTGTTTGCAAACTAATGTCTCTGCTTTTTAATATGGGTCTAGGTTGGTCATAACTTTTCTTCCAAGGAGCAAGCCTCTTTTAACTTTATGGCTGCAGCAACCATCTGCAGTAATTTTGGAGCCCCCCAAAATAGTCTGTTACTATTTCCACTGTTTGCCCATCTAATTGCCATGAAGTGATGGGACTGGATGCCATGATCATAGTTTTCTGAATATTGAGATTTAGGCCAACTTTTTCACTCTCCTCTTTCACTTTCATCAAGATGTCTTTAGTTCTTCTTAGCTTTCTGCCATAAGGGTGGTGTCATCTGCATATCTGAGATTATTGATATTTCTCCCAGCAATCTTGATTCCAGCTAATGCTTCATACAGTCCAGCATTTCTCATGATTTACTCTGCATATAATTTAAATAAGCAGAGTGGCAATATACAGCCTGACATACTCCTTTTCTCATTTGGTACCAGTCTGTTGCTCCATGTCCAGTTTAACTATTGCTGCCTGACCTACATATAGATTTCTCAAGAGGCAGATCAGATGGTCTGGTATTCCCATCTCTCTCAGAATTTTCCACAGTTTGTTGTGATCCACAGAGTCAAAGGCTTTGGCATAGTAAATAAAGCAGAAATAGATGTTTTTCTGGAACTCTCTTGCTTTTTTGATGATCCAACAGATGTTGGCAATTTGATCTCTGGTTCCTCTGTCTTTTCTAAATCCAGGTTGAACATCTGGAAGTTCACGGTTCATGTACTGTTGAAGCCTGACTTGGAGAATTTTGAACATTACTTTACTAGCGTGTGATATGAGTGCAATTGTGTGGTAGTTTGAGCATTCTTTGGCATTGCCTTTCTTTGGGATTGGAATGAAAACTGACCTTTTCCAGTCCTGTGGCCACTGCTGAGTTTTCCAAATTTGCTGGCATATTGAGTGCAGCACTTTCACAGCATCATCTTTCAGCATTTGAAATAGCTCAACTGGAATTTCATCACCTCCACTAGCTTTGTTCGTAGTGGTGCTTCCTAAGGCCCACTTGACTTCACATCCCAGGATGTCTGGCTCTAGGTGAGTGATCACACCATAGTGATTATCTGGGTCGTGAAGATCTTTTTGTTTAGTTTTGTGTATTCTTGCCACCTCTTCTTAATATCTTCTGCTTCTATTAGAGTCTTTCCATTTCTGTCTTTTATTGTGTTCTTTTGCGTGAAATGTTCCCTTGGTATCTCTAATTTTCTTGAAGAGCTCTCTTGTCTTTCGTATTGTATCGTTTTTCTCTACTTCTTTGCATTGATCACTGAGGAAGGCTCTCTCCTTGCTTTTCTTTTGAACTCTGCATTCAAATGGGTATATCGTTCCTTTTCTCCTTTGCCTTTCACTTCTCTTCTATTCACAGCTATTTGTAAGGCCTCCTCAGACAACCATTTTGCCTTTTTGCATTTCTTTTCCTTGGGGATGGTTTTTATCTCTGCCTCCTGTACAATGTCATGAACCTCTGTCCATAGGTCTTCAGGCACTCTGTCTATCAGATCTAATGCATTGAATCTATTTGTCACTTCCACTGTATAATCATAAGGGATTTGATTTAGGTCATACCTGAATGGTCTAGTGGTTTTCCCTACTTCCTTCACTTTAAGTCTGAATTTGGCAATAAGGAGTTCATGGTCTGAGCCACAGTCAGCTCCCAGTCTTGTTTTTGCTGACTGTATAGAGCTTCTCCATCTTTGGCTGCAAAGAATATAATCAATCTTATTTCAGTATTGACCATCTGGTGATGTCCATGTGTAGAGTGTTCTCTTGTGTTGTTGGAAGAGGATGTTTGTTATGACCAGTGCATTTTCTTGGCAAAACTCTATTAGCCTTTGCCCTGCTTCATTATGTATTCCAAGGGCAAATTTGCCTGTTACTCCAGGTATTTCTTGACTTTCTACTTTTGCATTCCAGTCCCCTATAATGACAAGGACTTTTTTTTGGCTATAAGTTCTAGAAGGTCTTGTAGGTCTTCATAGAACTATTCAACTTCAGCTTCTTCAGCATAACTGGAGTAATTACTGGAGTGATGCCCACAGATACTGAGACAGAACTGTGTTTGAGCGTCTCCTGTGGAGATACGGGTCAGCAGTGGACTGCCACAGGGACAG
Organism: Bos grunniens; assembly: GCF_055505025.1. Classification (NCBI taxonomy): domain Eukaryota; kingdom Metazoa; phylum Chordata; class Mammalia; order Artiodactyla; family Bovidae; genus Bos; species Bos grunniens. The sequence goes on along the minus strand of NC_141178.1, from coordinate 22,948,223 downwards.
AGGCTCTGGGTGCAGCAGACTTGGTTTGCATAAGCCCTTTTGGAGGAGGTTCCCATTAATCCCACCATAGAGCCACCAGAACTTACACAGGACTGGGGAAACAGACTCTTGGAATATACAAACAGAACCTTGTGTGCACCAGGACCTGGGAGAAAGGAGCAGTGACCCCACAAGAGACTGACCCAGACTTGCCTGTGAGTGTCCAAAAGTCTCCAATGGAGGTGTGGGTCAGTGGTGGCCTGCTGCAGAGTTGAAGGCACTGAGTGTAGCAGTGTATGCATGGAAGCTTTTGAAGGATGTTGCCATTATCTTCATTACCTCCACAATAGTTTAGCCCCAGATAAATAACAGGGAGGGATCACAGCCATGCCTGTCAACAGAAAATTGGATTAAAGATTTCCTGAGCATGGCTCCGCCCTTCAGAACAAGTCCCAATTTCCCCCTCAGTCAGTCTCTCTCATCAGGAAGCTTCCATAGGCCCCTTATCCTTTTCCATCAGAGGGCAGACACCCTGGAAACCACAGTCACAGGAAACTCACCAATCTGATCACATGGACCACAGCCTTGTCTAACTCAATGAAACTATAAGCCGTACCATGTGGGCCACCCAAGACGAATGGGTCATGGTGGAGAGGTCTGACAAAACATGGTCCACTGGAGAAGGGAATGGCAAACCACTTCAGTATTCTTGCCTTGAGAACCCCATGAACAGTATGAAAAGGCAGAAAGATAGGACACTGAAAGATGAACTCCCCAGGTCAGCAGGTGCCCAATATGCTACTGGAGATCAGTGGAGAAATAACTGCAGAAACAATGAAGAGAAGGTGCCAAAGCAAAAACAATGCCCAGTTGTGGATGTGACTGGTGATGGAAGTCCAATGCTGTAAAGAGCAATATTGCATAGGAACCTGGAATGTTAGGTCCACGAATCAAGGCAAACTGGAAGTGGTCAAACAGATGGCAAGAGTGAACATCAACATTTTAGGAATCAACAAACTAAAATGGACTGGAATGGATGAATTTAACTCAGATGACCATTATATCTACTATTGTGGGCAAGAATCCCTTAGAAGAAATGGAGTAGCCATCATAGTCAACAAAAGAGTCCAAAATGCAGTACTTGGATGCAATCTCAAAAACCAAAAACAGAATGATCTCTGTTCATTTCCAAGGGAAACCATTCAATATCAACATAACAGCATACATTCCATTTATCCTGTCTGAATTGATTTAGATGAATTACCTCTTCATTAATTATAGTGTTTTGGTAATTCTAGGTCCCTCTCTCCCACAACTTGAGATAATGTATCCAGTTTCTTCTGTTTACTTTTTGGAACAGTCAGGGAATGGAATGGAAACTGTACGAGGAACAGAGTGAAGGATACAAAGAACAGAATGAATTATGCAATGACTGAGGAACTACCTGCAGGTCAGTCCACTCAACTGACTATCAAGAGCAGCAGTAGTGTTAGCACTCTAACTAGGTTAGAGACTGAAGTTGATTGCTTCTTGTTTCTTGATCATGCAGAGTTTCTTCTGTTGTTTAAATGCCACATTTTCAATGTCTACTTTAACCAATCCATTTGAGATGATAACCTCTGTGTACTCTGATACCCATACTTTGCTCTACTTTTATAAATTCTTGTAGTACTTATAACATAGTATATAATTTATTTAATAATTTATCCACTCTGGACTTTTTGTTTTTACTGTTTGTATGGTATACCATTTTATCCATCTGTTTGCAATCTCTGTGTCTTTAAAGTATAGATAGATATAAATGGAGCATACATTTTGTTTATGCTCACAAGTTCTGCTTTTTAGTGGAAAGTTTATGCCATCAAAATTTAATGCAATTATGGATGTGATTGGATTTGGATCTACTATATTTTTTATTTTTCGTTTTCACTTTCTTTCCTCTGTTTTTTGTTCTCATGTTACTGATTTCTGGATTGCTGCAATATTTTGGATTACTTTTGGATTACTACAATATTTTTAAGAATTTTATTTTAATTGGTCTATTGGATTTTAGTAATGCATCTTTGAACATTTCAGGTATTTACTCTAGGGATTAAAATATACATTCTTATCTCTGTACAGTTTATTCAGAATTTATATTGCACTACTTCACATAAAATATATATTAGGATAAATATTGAAATCATACAGGTCTATGAACCACCTACAGCCTTTAAGTTATAAGTATCACATGTATTATATCAATATACATTATAATCCCCAGAAGGATATGACATAATTTTTGCTTTAATCAGTCTTATATTTAAAGAAACTAAATGCAAAAAAAAGTCTTTTGTACTTATCCAGATAGATATCATTTTGCCATTCTCATTCTTCTTGAAAATGCAAGCTTTCATCTAAAATTTTTTTTCTTACTGAACAATTTCCTTTACCATTTCTTATAATGCAGATGTGCTAGTGAAAATTTTTATAGTTTTCTGTTATTTGAAAATGTTTTTATTTCTTTTTCATTCTGGAAAAACTTGCTTCCATTGGATATGGAATTCTAGATTGATCATGTTTTTTTCTGTTTAAAAATTTAAATGCATTGCCTTTTGATCTTCATATTTTCTAATGAGAAGTCAGAGATCATTCAAACTGTTGTTTCTTCTATGTCAAGTGTCATTGCTTTCTGGTTGCTTTTAAGATTTTTTCTCTGTTGTTGGCTTTCAATTATTTTATTTTGTTTTGTTTAATTTGATACTTTTTTGAGTTAAATGAGCTTCCTGAGCCTATATTGTATGGTTTTCACAAAACTGGGGAAATGTTTAGTCATTATTCATTCAAACATTTCATCTGCTCTATTCTTTTCCTCCCTACACTTTGAGATTAGAGTTGCATATGCATTTGAACTTTTGATATTGTTTCACAGATGCTCTGTTCAGTTTTTTAAATCTTTTTTCTTTCTGTTTATTAGACTGCATGACTTCTTTCAAAGTATTTTCAAGTTCAGAGACTCATTCTTCTGTTATCTTTGTTATGCACTTCCAACCACCCAGTTCATATTTTCCAGATATTAGATATTTCATCCAGGAGTCTTATTACTCTTTTTTTATATATATATACAAACTTAATATTTTTCTCTATTGAAATTTCTTAGTTTTTCTCTACAAGCTCATTTTACTTTACCTTATTAAACATAGTTATAATAACTGTTTTAAAGTCATTGTCTGCTAATTCAAATGTTTGGAAAATTTCTGGGCCAAACCCCACTGGCTGTATTTTTTTTTTTTTTGAGAAAATAGGTTCTTCATATGCTGAGTGACTTGAAACTATAGTGTGTACTTTATGAATGATATTTTTGTGGAAGTTCTATATTTTACCATATTCCTCTGAACAATGTTTATATTTCTGTTTTAGTAGGCAATATAGTTAATCAAACTATAAACACAGACTTAATCAGCAGCTCAAGTCTTGATTCAGTTATGTTTTTCCTTTTCCTAGGTTGCTTGCAATTTGTCCCATCCTTACATGATTCTGAAATCAGACAGAGATTTGGGCAGAATTGTCCACAGCTTGAGCCTTCTCTATCTAGCTCTTTGTGTTCAGGATTCTCCCCTCTACTTTACAGCAACTGTGGATGCCCCAAACTGTGTCTCCTAGTTCATCAAGCTAGAATGACTCTAAGTTTTCTATCAGTGTTTTTCCTGACTCATGTGGAGTCACTGGCAGCCTGTCTGTTTGTCCTCAAGATAAAGGATATAAAAACAGGAAACTTATCCTGTGTCTGTCCATATTTTATGTTTTGAGTCTCCTTCAGAATCTGTATGCTTTTCTTGTCTGGCCAGAGTCTTAGGTAACTTAGTTCAGTTGTCCAGAGTTTACAGTTGTTATCTTTGGGAATGCCTATTGGTTAGAAACTTGTTCAGCTACACTGGAACAAAACTGATATAATTTATTTATCCACTTTGTTATTATATTTTGTACCCCTAGGACAAGGATTTTTTAAAATACTGATATGAGAAGTGTTTGCAACATAGTTAATACTCCATACATGTCTGTACAATGACAATTAATAGATTTTTGAAAAGATGAAAAATATATAATAAACATTGAGAAAAAAGTAACATCAACAATCAGGGAGACACAAAATTTAAAGGTGTGACATCCACTCACACTCATCAGATTGGCAAAAGTTAAATGCTGGGAGTACCAACATTGGCAGACATATAGAGAAATGGAAACTATAGCACACTGTTAGTAGGAGTGTAAATTAGTCACTATTGGATAGTAACTTTCATAAAATCATAGAAAAATCTCAAGACTTGTGCAGAGACACAAAAATGTACATAAATATTTGTAATAGCATAGATTAATAGTAACAAAAATTTATAAACATGAAACTATCAGTAAAATGCATTCAAAGAAATATTATAAAGTAGCTCAAATGAATAAAATAGAGATATGTTTCACCATGGAAAAATGTAAAAATGCAATGTTAAGTTTAAAAAATGGATGGATATACATGGTATTGTATCATTTACGTATGCATTTGAAAATGAATAAGCAACATTATATATTTTTATGGCCCATGTCATAAATTGACATAAACTTGGGTGATAGTAATATATACTAAATTCAAATGAAGAGTTAACTGAGGGAATCGAGGCAAATGGTATCAGGAAGTAGATTCACAGTTTAGTATTCTGTTTCTTAAGTAGATGGTGAGTACATGCATTTTGGCATAATAATAATATTTGAATAATAAAGACTCCTCTTATTAATTTTTATTAATAAGAAAAAAAATAAGACTCCAGAATTTCAAAATAGGCAAGGGAAATGAACAGGTAATTTACAAATGGGAAAATACAAATAGCCAGCTAACACCTGCAATAAAGGTATAAATCCTACATTTATAGTTTTGAATACACATAAATGCTCAATGACACTAAACATTTGAACTATAACATTAAATAATCAGTTAATTTTCACTTTGGAAGCTCAGGAGGTAAAGAATCTGCCTGCAATGCTGGAGACCCAGGTTTGATCCCGCTTTATCAAATTAGCAAAGGCTTTTAATAATGTAATAATAGTGACTTGGGCGAGATTTCTATAATAAAGGCAGGAAGAGGTCAAGAGATTCCTCCACAGATAAACACTTATAAAACATGGGCAAAAATACTAAAAAAAAGATCATTTAAGGGCACCAGAAAACATCCAATGGTGCACAGAAACTTGAGAAATATTTACCTTACAAAGGGCAAGAACCCCAACTTTGTGACTTTCCTTTCTAAGGAAGCTTCACAACTTCCCTAGGGCAGATGGTGAGAAAAGACAACCTTAACAGCTTGAAGAAGTAGATAATAGAGTTCAGAGCTGTATAAGACCTGGAAATTATACATTCCAATATCTAAATATAAACTCTGCCCAAATCCCTGCATGACTTCTAAATTAATGTTTAAAAACTGATAAATAAGTTTACAATAATGATAGACTAATAAAAAATAATTAAAATATCTTTGAGGGTTCAGTTCAGTTCAGTCGCTCAGTCGTGTCCAACTCTTTGTGACCCCATGAATCGCTGCACGCCAGGCCTCCCTGTCTATCACCAACTCCTGGAGTTCACTCAGACTCATGTCCATCGAGTCAGTGATGTCATCCAGCCTGAAAAGAGTGCCATGTGGAAACTGTGAGATTTAAAACTGTGTATGGAGTGTGTCCTCACTTTTGCAGGAAAGAAAAAAAAGAATGGAAAGAAGGAAGAAATATGGGATTTATACCTATATCCCAGGTGTTAGCTACCTTCTTTACCTCTTGTTCCAACAGGACATTCTTTAGTGAACTCACTTCTAAACCTTCACAGACACAGAGAACAGACTTGTGGACACAGTGGGGGAAGAAACAGAAGGATGCATTGAAAGGGTAACATTGAAATATGCATATTACCATATGTAAAATAGATAGCCAGTGGGAATTAGCTGTATGATGCAGGGAGCTCAAATCTACTGCTCCTAGGTATTGTTGATCTAAAACAGACTGCCAGATATTTCTCCAGCACAGATGACTTTCTTGAGGACCAGAAGAGAATCAGTCTGGGGTCTGCAATCATGGTAAGCCATGTGCAAGTCCCCACATGGCAAAGGAAGGAAAATGCTTTTATAGACGTGAAAAAGAAGTCTGGAGGTCATAGTAGACAAAGATTCCATGGCTTTTCATTGGCTGAGTTTTTGCTAGGAAAGAAGAAAAATGTTTCTTTTTTCTTTTGGGCTCTGCTGTTGGTGCAGGGTGTGACAACTCCCCCTTCTGGTCTCCCAGCTCTATTTAATTGAGGTTCCTGTTTATTCATTTTTTTTTTCTGTTTCCCCCCTTTTGATCAAGAACTTTCTCTGAGAGCATTGCTGGTCAGGAGTCAATTTTTCTAGTTTCAGTGGCTCTTTGTCCCTTAAAGAAGGATCTTTTCTGAGTGTAGTGTCTCACTATGGGGAAAAAATGTTGGTTAACCTATTGAAATTATATACAGGTAATAAGGAGAAGAAACTCTCAGGCACTTTTTATCTAATGTCCATATGTTATCAATATCTTAGACATTAGAGATAATCTGAAGCATTCTGTCCTCATCAAATGCTTGACAACAAACTTCTAATAGGTCTCAAATGGTGAGAGTTTATGAGTTCCAAAAGGCATGGATCTGAGATTTAGAAGGACCAATGGCAATATTTTGGCCAAGATATTTGGTTGGAAGATTTCCACAGATTTTGTCAACTTAGTGTTATAATGAAAATTAAGTCTTAATAGAGCATACAACTAAGCAATAGGGCTAAGAGTGGTAAGCACAGTGAAAATGTTGTAAAACCAGCCAAACAGTACTAACTTGTTGTAAGTAACTGAACAATGAAGTGAGCTTCTTGATAGCCATGAAGTTGGAGAATTACCAGGTAGGTATAATCTTTTTCAAATAAATTTTAGTTACAGAAGAGATGGTAGTCAAGTTATCAAGTGAAGGCTTCCGTATACTCTAAAAACATATAGACTACGACTTAAACATATTTATATTCATAAGATGGAGGAAATTATATGAAATCCACTTGCCAGACTACAAATGGTCCATAAAGCAGTTTAAAATGTCAGGGAGCAGTATGAATAGGCTTTCTTGAATTGTATGTCATACAAGTGGAACAAGTTAAGTAGACAATTTTTGCAGCCTTGTTAACATTTTTCTTCCAATATTGATTCATGAAAACTATCATTTTGTCAATATACTAATAGTTTAATGCATGCCGAGGAGTGAGGAGTGGGCATTTAGAGTCTCTGTTGGTCCAAATCAGAGCTTTCTCTTTTTGTCAAACCAAGACTTGTTGAATTTCAAATCTTACTTTTCCTTTTTCTGGAACCAATTGTGGGGCTTCTGTAGCCAGTTTGTCTAAATATCATTTGGGAAAATACCCCTTAGGAACATGACAAAGATTTGGCTGCTATTGGTCCGTTAAAGGCAGCACTCCTTGTGAAAATATCAAGGTGATTTCCCTTACCTTTCAGAGAGTCGTGTTTAAAAAGCCTCAGAATCCTAACAATAGCTAAAGTAGCAGGGGAAAGTATTGCATCCAATAATTCCTCAACATAAGGCTATTTACATTTTTTTTTTAATTCATCTGGAAGTAGGGAAGCCATGTTGATTCCACAACTTTCCAAAATCATGAGCTACTCCTCTGAAAGCATAACTTCTATTAGTATAAGTGTTGAAAGTTTTGTCCTTGGCTAAAGTACAGATCAGTGTAAAACATAATTCATCCTGCTGAGCTGAAATAACTATAGGTATAGACGCTGCTTCACCAAAATCTAAAGGAGAAGCAATAGCATTTCTAGTGCAACGTTTGCCCTTGTCACCATTTAAATAAGAAAAACCAGCGAACCATGAGAAGTCAGCATTACCGAGAGGATCTTTCTGTAGACCATCACATAGAGTGAGGAGGTAATCCATCAGCATAAGCAGTCCTAGGGACTTCATTGCTCATGGAGGGGAGAAGAGTATCTGGGTCAAGATAACTGTTACATTAAAGACTGAGGAACATTTAACAGAAGAACTTCATAGGAAATGAGGGGTCTGACTGAGGAATGTTGAGTGTGCTGAGAATTCAAGAAAGCTTTTACTACATGAGGTCCAAAAATGGAAATGGTTAAAGGGGATTTCCACAGTGATTTTCTTGGTGGTCTTAATCAAAAGTTTAGTGACCATAATGGTTTTTTTTTTTCACTTTTCTTAATTTTATTTTATTTAACTTTACAATATTGTACTGGTTTTGCCATATATCAAAATGAATCTGCCACAGGTATACATGTGTTCCCCATACTGAACCCTCCTCCCTCTTCCCTCCCCATACCATCCCTCTGGGTCATCCCAGTGCACCAGCCCCAAGCAACCAGTATCGTGCATTGAACCTGGACTGGCAACTAGTTTCATATATGATATTATACATATTTCAATGCCATTCTCCCAAATCATCCCACCCTCTTCCTCTCCCACAGAGTCCAAAAGACTGTTCTATACATCAGTGTTTCTTTTGCTGTCTCGTATACAGGGTTATCTTTTTTTTTGGGTGTTAGTTCTAAAATGTCTTGTAGGTCTTCATAGAACCGTTCAACTTCAGCTTCTTCAGCATTACTGGTTGGGGCATAGACTTGGATTACTGTGATATTGAATGGTTTGCCTTGGAAACAAACAGAGATGATTCTGTTGTTTTTGAGATTGCATCCAAGTACTGCATTTCGGACTCTTTTGTTGACCATGATGGCCACTCCATTTCTTCTGAGGGATTCCTGCCCGCAGTAGTAGATATAATGGTCATCTGAGTTAAATTCACCCATTCCAGTCCATTTCAGTTCGCTGATTCCTAGAATGTCGACATTCACTCTTGCCATCTCTTGTTTGACCACTTCCAATTTGCCTTGATTCATGGACCTGACATTCCAGGTTCCTATGCAATATTGCTGCTTATAGCATCGGACCTTGCTTCTATCACCAGTCACATCCACAGCTGGGTATTGTTTTTGCTTTGGCTCCATCCCTTCATTCTTTCTGGAGTTATTTCTGCACTGATCTCCAGTAGCATACTGGGCACCTACTGACCTGGGGAGTTTCTCTTTCAGTATCCTATCATTTTGCCTTTTCATACTGTTCATGGAGTTCTCAAGGCAAGAATACTGAAGTGGTTTGCCATTCCCTTCTCCAGTGGACTACAATCTGTCCAATCTCTCCACCATGACCCGCCCGTCTTGGGTTGCCCCACGGGCATGTGTTAGTTTCATTGAATTAGACAAGGCTGTGGTCCTAGTGTGATTAGATTGACTAGTTTTCTGTGAGTATGGTTTCAGTGTGTTTGCCCTCTGATGCCCTCTTGCAACACTTACCATCTTACTTGGGTTTCTCTTACCTTGGGCGTGGGGTATCTCTGCACAGCTGCTCCAGCAAAGCGCAGCCGTTGCTCCTTACCTTGGACGAGGGGTATCTCCTCACCACCGCCCTTCCTGACCTTCAATGTGGGATAGCTCCTCTAGGCCCTCCTGCGCCTGCGCAGCCACGGCTCCTTGGACGTGGGGTTGGTCCTCCCGGCCACTGCCCCTGGCCTCAGTCTTGCGGTTGCTCCTCCCCGCTGCCGCCCTTGGCCTCAGGCTTAGGGGCGTGGGGTAGCTCCTCCCGCCCGTCGCCCCTGGCCTCAGGCTTGGGGCGTGGGGTATCTCCTCCTGGCCACCGCCCCAACCTTGGACGGGGGGCAACTTCATGGGAAATAGATGGGGAAACAGTGGAAACAGTGTCAGACTCTATTTTTCTGAGCTCCAAAATCACTACAGATGGTGACTGCAGCCATGAAATTAAAAGACGCTTACTCCTTGGAAGGAAAGTTATGACCAACCTAGATAGCATATTCAAAAGCAGAGACATTACTTTGCCAACAAAGGTTCATCTAGTCAAGGCTATGGTTTTTCCTGTGGTCATGTATGGATGTGACTTGGACTGTGAAGAAGGCTGAGTGCTGAAGAATTGATGCTTTTGAACTGTGGTGTTGGAGAAGACTCTTGAGAGTCCCTTGGACTGCAAGGAGATCCAACCAGTCCATTCTGAAGGAGATCAGCCCTGGGATTTCTTTGGAAGGAATGATGCTGAAGCTGAAACTCCAGTACTTTGGCCACCTCATGCGAAGAGTTGACTCATTGGACAAGACTCTGATGCTGGGAGGGATTGGGGGCAAGAGGAGAAGGGGACGACAGAGGATGAGATGGCTGGATGGCATCACTGACTCGATGGACGTGAGTCTGAGTGAACTCTGGGAGTTGGTGATGGACAGGGAGGCCTGGTGTGCTGTGATTCATGGGGTCGCAAAGAGTCGGACATGACTGAGTGACTGATCTGTTCTGATCTGATACAGGGTTGTTGTTACCATCTTTCTAAATTCCATATATATGCGTTAGTATGCTGTATTGATGTTTTTCTTTCTGGCTTACTTCACTCTGTATAATAGGCTCCAGTTTCATCCACCTCATTAGAACTGATTCAAATGTATTCTTTTTAATGGCTGAGTAATACTCCATTGTGTATATGTACCACAGCTTTCTTATCCATTCATCTGCTGATGGACGTCTAGCTTGCTTCCATGTCCTGGCTATTATAAACAGTGCTGCGATGAACATTGGGGTACACGTGTCTCTTTCAATTCTGGTTTCCTCAGAGTGTATGCCCAGCAGTGGGATTGCTGGGTCATAAGGCAGTTCTATTTCCAGTTTTTAAAGGAATCTCCATATTGTTCTCCATAGTGGCTGTACCAGTTTGCATTCTCACCAACAGTGTAAGAGGGTTCCCTTTTCTCCACACCCTCTCCAGCATTTATTGCTTGTAGACTTTTGGATCGCAGCCATTCTGACTGGCGTGAAATGGTACCTCATAGTGGTTTTGATTTGCATTTCTCTGATAATGAGTGATGTTGAGCATCTTTTCATGTGTTTGTTAGCCATCTGTATGTCTTCTTTGGAGAAATGTCTATTTAGTTCTTTGGCCCATTTTTTGATTGGGTCATTTATTTTTCTGGAATTAAGCTGTAGGAGTTGCTTGTATATTTTTGAGGTTAGTTGTTTGTCAGTTGCTTCATTTGCTATTATTTTCTCCCATTCTGAAGGCTGTCTTTTCACCTTGCTTATAGTTTCCTTTGATGTGCAGACGCTTTTAAGGTTAATTAGGTCCCATTTGTTTATTTTTGCTTTTATTTCCAATATTCTGGGAGGGGTCATAGAGGATCCTGCTGTGATGTATGTCGGAGAGTGTTTTGCCTATGTTCTCCTCTAGGAGTTTCATAGTTTCTGGTCTTACATTTAGATCTTTAATCCATTTTGAGTTTATTTTTGTGTATGGTGTTAGAAAGTGCTCTAGTTTCATTCTTTGGCAAGTGGTTGACCAGTTTTCCCAGCACAACTTGTTGAAGAGATTGTCTTTAATCCATTGTATATTCTTGCCTCCTTTGTCAAAGATAAGGTGTCCATATGTGCATGGATTTATCTCTGGGCTTTCTATTTTGTTCCATTGATCTATATTTCTGTCTTTGTGCCAGTACCATACTGTCTTGATGACTATGGCTTTGTAGTAGAGCCTGAAGTCAGGCAGGTTGATTCCTCCAGTTCCATTCTTCTTTCTCAAGATAGCTTTGGCTATTCGAGGTTTTTTGTATTTCCATACAAATTGTGAAATTATTTGTTCTAGCTCTGTGAAGAATACTGTTGGTAGCTCGATAGGGATTGCATTGAATCTATAAATTGCTTTGGGTAGTATACTCATTTTCACTATATTGATTCTTCCAATCCATGAACATGGTATATTTCTCCACCTATTAATGTCCTCTTTGATATCTTTCACCAGTGTTTTATAGTTTTCTGTATATAGGTTTTTAGTTTCTTTAGGTAGACATATTCCTAACTTACTTTATTCTTTTCATTGCAATGGTGAATGGAATTGTTTCCTTAATTTCTCTTTCTGTTTTCTCATTACTAGTGTATAGGAATGCAAGGGATTTCTGTGTGTTGATTTTATATCCTGCAACTTTACTATATTCATTGATTAGTTCTAGTAATTTTCTGGTGGAGTCTTTAGGGTTTTCTATGTAGAGGATCATGTCATCTGCAAATAGTGAGAGTTTTACTTCTTCTTTTCCAATTTGGATTCCTTTTATTTCTTTTTCTGCTCTGATTACTGTGGCCAAAACTTCCAAAACTATGTTGAATAGTAATGGTGAAAGTGGGCACCCTTGTATTGTTCCTGACTTTAGAAAATGCTTTCAATTTTTCACCATTGAGGATAATGTTTGCTGTGGGTTTGTCATATATAGCTTTTATTATGTTGAAGTATGTTCCTTCTATTCCTGCTTTCTGGAGAGTTTTTATCATAAATGAATGTTGAATTTTGTCAAAGGCTTTCTCTGCATCTATTGAGATAATCATATGGCTTTTATTTTTCAATTTGTTAATGTGGTGTATTACATTGATTGATTTGCAGATATTGAAGAATCCTTGCATCCCTGGGATAAAGCCCACTTGGTCATGGTGGATGATCTTTTTAATGTGTTGTTGGATTCTGATTGCTAGAATTTTGTTGAGGACTTTTGCATCTATGTTCATCAGTGATATTGGCCTGTAGTTTTCTTTTTTTGTGACATCTTTGTCAGGTTTTGGTATTAGGGTGATGGTGGCCTCATAGAATGAGTTTGGAAGTTTACCTTCCTCTGCAATTTTCTGGAAGAGTTTGAGTAGGATAGGTGTTAGCTCTTCTCTAAATTTTTGGTAAAATTCAGCTGTGAAGCCATCTGGACCTGGGCTTTTGTTTGCTGGAAGATTTCTGATTACAGTTTCAATTTCTGTGCTTGTGATGGGTCTCATAATGGTTTTAAGACAGAAGATATCCTTGTGCCACAGGGTCTGGTTGCTGGCTTTAAACCCTGTGGACTGATGTTGGTCCCTGTGTTTTTGTGTGTGTATCCCAAGGGCATATCTAAAAAGGAAAAGGGAAATCTGAACACTGCAATGCCCAAGAGCAAGTGGGTTCATCTCCTTTAGGATCAAAAACTGTTGTCCATTTCTTCCCATAAAATTGAGTTGGGGTTCTTGTTTAGTAAGACATACAGAGGTTTGGTTATGAGAGAAAAATTTGGGTCTGATTTTGGAACTAACCAACATACTCAAGAAAACCTCACAACTGGTGCTTAGTTTTGGGTTTCTACATAAAGTCTACCTAGGTATAGCCCTTATTCTGGTGTCAGATGCCATAAATATCATACCTGATTTTGGGCAAGTTGCAATTTTTCTTTGATGACCTTATATCCCTTCAGTGCTAAAATCTTAATCAAGGAGGCTTTGTGAAGGAGAACAAAGAAGCAAATCATCTACATATTACAACAAAGTAGAATTCCTAGGAAACTTCATATCATTCAGATCAACCTTCAGGATTTATGAGAAATAAGAAGGACTCTCTGATGCATTACTGTCCAGGTAGATTTTATCTCTTCCCAAGTGAAGGCAAAAAGGTATTGTTTAATCAATTGGAATACTAAAGAATGCACTGTATAAATTAGTTAAAGAATTTCCTTCCAGTGGGAATAGATGTTGGTGCCATATAAGGGTTAAGAACAACAAGGTGTCAAGGGATAACAACGTTGTTTATTGCTTGGAGGTCCTGGACAAACTTCCACCCTTAGCTGTTAGGTTTTGTCAGTCATAAAATTGAAATGTTACCAGGTCTGGATTCATTCTGGGAAGAGATTTTGTGGGATTTATGTGAATCTTGATGAGGGGTCCACCATGAATTTTGATATTAATAATATCAGTTGGAGATTTTGCCCATAAGGAAGGTGGTAACTGATTCAACTAGGGACAAATCATCATGTTTCCAGAATTTGCTCTAGTACCATCAGAGGTGGGACAAATCAGATCAGATCAGATCAGTCACTCAGTCATGTCCGACTCTTTGTGACCCCATGAATCGCAGCACGCCAGGCCTCCCTGTCCATCACCAGCTCCTGGAGTTCACTGAGACTCATGTTCATCGAGTCAGTGACGCCATCCAGCCATCTCATCCTCTGTCATCCCCTTCTCCTCCTGCCCCCAATCCCTCCCAGCATCAGAGTCCTTTCCAATGAGTCAACTCTTCGCATGAGGTGGCCAAAGTACTGGAGTTTCAGCTTCAGCATCATTCCTTCCAAAGAAATCCCAGGGATGATCTCCTTCAGAATGGACTGGTTGGATCTCTTTGCAGTCCAAGGGACTCCCAAGAGTCTTCTCCAACACCACAGTTCAAAAGCATCAATTCTTCAGCGCTCAGCCTTCTTCACAGTCCAACTTTCACATCCATACATGACCACAGGAAAAACCATAGCCTTGACTAGATGAACCTTTGTTGGCAAAGTAATGTCTGCTTTTGAATATGCTATCTAGGTTGGTCATAACCTTCCTTTACAAGATGTCAAAGATGTCATTTAATTCACTTGGTAGATTACTTTGACAGCGATTGTCAAATACTAGAATTCACTTTCATGCATTGGAGAAGGAAATGGCAACCCACTCCAGTGTTCTTGCCTGGAGAATCCCAGGGACAGCGGAGCCTGGTGGGCTGCCGTCTGTGGGGTCGCACAGAGTCAGACACGACTAGCAACTTAGCAGCAGCAGCAGCAGCTTGGGAGAAAAGAAATTCTAACCATATACTTCTCTAAGAAGTCTTGGCCTAGTAAACAGATAGAGGTGGAGGGAAAGTAGAAAAGTGGGTGTATCTCTCAAAAGCTTAAATAAAAGGGAATATGTCCAGAGACAGGAACCTCTTAGGTTCATTAAAAGCCCCACTAATTGACTTGGTTTAGTACTTGATGCAGGGGCTGCCTTATAGTAGTGGGGTTGAGCACAGAAAGTATGGCTCCAGTGTCAGCTAGGACTGGGAGAGAGTCATCCTCAATCTGGAGAAATGTTTCTCCAAGCCAATTCAGAGAAGGGATTGGCAAGAGCACCAGTTGTTCCTTGAAACCCCATCAATGAGAATTGGGAGGATGTTGGAAAGTTGGTTATAGGGTTGATGGTGTTTGAAGTGCTTAATTTTATAACAATCTTTTTTCCAGTGTATTGGTTCTTTTTAGTAATAGCAGAAACTGGCAGGGTTTTAGTTTCATTTAGGAGCCTTTATTTGTTGGAGTTGAAGACTAAGAATTTTGGTGATCTTCCTTTCAGGTTATTCATCTAGAGTGCAATATAGCTGGTTTGTCAGATTAAATAAATCTGAATTGACATGCATTCCTGGCCCTTTACACTAGAAGGGAAATCCCAGTTTAGCCCATTAGTATGCTGCTGCTGCTGCTCCTAAGTTGCTTCAATCGTTGTCCGACTCTGTGCGACCCCAGAGACGGCAGCCCACCAGGCTCCCCCATCCCTGGGATTCCCCAGGCAAGAACACTGGAGTGGGTTGCCATTTCCTTCTCCAGTGTATGAAAGTGAAAAGTGAAAGTGAAGTCACTCAGTCGTGTCTGACTCTTAGCAACCCCATGGACTGTGGCCTACCAGACTCCTCTGTCCATGGGATTTTCCAGGCAAGAGTACTGGAGTGGGTTGCCATTGCCTGTCCGGCCCATTAGTATAAATAGATTTAAAAACTTCCCTGGGTGGAATCAACATCTGGAGGAAGACTGAAAATTTCTTTATAAATAATCTGAAGTTGACTGTTTTGAACATGAACAGATACATCAGAATTTTTGTGTGCAAGTCTGAATTTTGCTCCAATCAATGGGCTTAGGAAAAGCCCTAAGAATTGCTTGATGAAGTCGCATAGCAATGCCAGAGTCTGATCATACAATATGTTACTGAGCTGGTCTCCTAGTTGTAATTTTAGAGAACTTTTAGGATTTTCCCAATTAGAGGTTCTCATCCAATGCTGCCCCTGGCTCTCACAGACAAGAATATGAAGTAGCTGATATAAGACAGAGAAACCAGATTGATAAGTTTTAATGACTGTATTAAATTCCTCAACAAATCTGTGAGGATTTCAGTTATTTGGGGAAAATACTTCACTGAGCGACTGAACTGAACTGAAGACTTGAATATGGCTCACAGTTCAGCTTTAGTCCAGGGAATAAAAGAAATTAAGGGTTTAACCTCTGGATCTCACAAGGCTTCATTTTAAAGGGAAAGGTTCTGACAAATTCAGAGCGAAAAGGGAAGGGGAAAATTTCAGAGGAAAGGGCAAGTTTGGAGAGAGAATTAATACGGGTGCACTAATGATATAGCAGGAACATAGGTGTGTAGAAGGGAAAGAGGAAGATGGCATTGGAGGTAGAGTCTGGCCATGAGGAGCTGAGGGAGAGAGACAAGATGTTGCCAGAGGTGGAGCCTGAGACGAAGCCAAGCGAGAAGGATTTGAGGCCCTCAGTTCAGTTCAGTTGCTCAGTCATGTCCGACTCTTTTCGACCCCATGGACTGCAGCATGCCAGGCCTCCCTGTCCATCACCAACTCCCGGAGTTTACTCAGACTCATGTCCATCATGTCAGTGATGCCATCCAACCATCTCATCCTCTGTCATCCCCTTCTCCTCCTGCCTTCAATCTTTCCCAGCATCAGGGTCTTTTCCAATGAGTCGGTTCTTCACATCAGGTAGCCAAAGGATTGGAGTTTCAGCTTCAGCATCAGTCCTTCCAATGAATATTCAGGATTGATTTCCTTTAGGATGTACTGGTTGAATCTCTGCCATCCAATGGACTCTCAGGAGTCTTCTCCAACACCGCAGTTCAAAGCATCGATTCTTTGGCGCTCAGCTTTCTTTATAGTCCACCTCTCACATCCATACATGCTACTGGAAAAACCATAGCTTTGACTAGATGGACCTTTGTTGCTAAAGTAATGTCTCTGCTTTTTAATATGCTGTCTAGATTGGCCTTCCCTGGTGGCTCAGACGGTAAACCGTCTCCCTACAATGCAGGAGACCTGGGTTTTATCCCTGCGTTGGGAAGATACCCTGGAGAAGGAAATGGTAACCCACCCCAGTATTCTTGCCTGGAAAATCCCATGGACGGAGATTTGGTTGGCTACTGTCCAAGGGGTTGCAAAGAGTAGGACACGACTGAGCAACTTCACTAGGTTGGTCACAGGTTTTCTTCTAAGGAGTCTTTTAATTTCATGGCTGCAGTCACCCTCTACAGTGATTTTGGAGACCCCCCAAAGTACAGTCTCTCACTGTTCCCATGTTTTCGAGGCTTTAGGAGCCATTTTGTCTTTCTTTGTTTACCTCAGTTAATCTTAAAACTTTGTTTTGCAGAGAGGCAATTTTAGACTCCTGATAATGTTGGAAAGCCTCAAAACATCAATTGAAATAAGTATTCCATTCAGTTCTGGAAATTTTTGAGCTATTGCAGCCCAATTGATTTTAAGAAAACTAAGTTCAGGGATTTCTAAAGTTCTTCATAATGGCCACTGATATTCTAAATTGCCTTTGATCTCGTCAGGCCACTTAGTTAGAAACACAAATGAGGAAGATGGTGATTTTTAACATGAAATTGGCCAGAGTCCCTTTATGGGATGCAACTTCAAAATACTTAGATAACTGGGACCCCATTTTTCAGAGGTTTTTCTGTAGCGTAAAGAAACAATCTTCAATTATTTCAGCTTTCAGCTCAAACAGTTCAATTCAAACAGCTTGCAAGCTAATACCAGCCAGTTCTAAGGAAGCCGCTTAGTCCCAGAGAAACCAAGCAAAGAGCTTTTTCAGCCAGTTTCCAGAGAACAGCCCTTATTCCAAAGGAAAGGGCCAATGGCCAAACGTACAGTTTCAGTGAATTATTCCTTTTTCCCAAACGAATGGGCTGATTGCTTCTCAGACAGAACTAGTTTGAAATAGTTTTATTTCAAAATCAGACCAAAGTGCCAAATGAGTACCTGCGTAAAGAACAAGGCCTTAACCAGAAAGATGAAAACTTAAAATAGATCCTGACTAAAGCTTGGAGAACTTCAAATACAAAGAGGGCATGAGCTTGGATCCAGGAGAAAGACCTTCAAACTCCAGCCTTAGTGAGAAAAGCAGTGAGTGATAAAGAGTTCAACTGTGGGTCCTGTACCTGTTTGTTCACTAGCCCCAGAGCCTTTGAGGATCTTCTCTGGTCCCCTATAGACCACAAAAATGTTGATCCGAAACAAATGTGGACTGCCAAATATTTCTCCAGTGAATATGGATTTATCCAGAATCAGCAGAAAATTGCAATTTGGAGTCTGCAACCCTGGCTAACCTCATGCAAGTTGCCATACAGAAAGAGATGGTGAACTCTTTTATAGAGGGTAAAAAGGACTTTGGGAAGGCTATAGTAAATAGTTCACGGTTTTTCATTGGTTGGGTCCTTGCCAGGGAAGAAGAGGAGTCTTTCTTCTTCCTGTTGGGTTCTGCTATTTTCACATGACATAAGAGTGCCCCTTTCTGGTCTCCTGACTCTGTTTAGTTGAGGTTTCTGTTTTTTAAATTTTTTAAGTATAAAAATGGTTGGAAAAAATTACAAGAAAATACACTACACAAATATTAAAAGTTTCAGGAAATCGATTTTAAAAACACTGTGAAATGTTGTTGACATTAATATAACCTATATCTCTAGATCCTATAGTTAGATGCTATGTGTAGGATATTCAGAAAATTACCACACATAAGATAAGCTTAGTATTATTAATAAATAATTGAATTTACAGATTTATATGTCTGGCAGTTTAAGAAAGCAGTCAAACATTTGGAAACCTATCATGCAATTTAAAAACATTTCTATTTCCCTGCTCTCTTTTGGAAAGCCCTTCTCAGTTCACAGATAAGAAAATTAGATCTTAGGGTTTCTTATTTTCATACAGTGGTACTACCCTCTAGGTAGATTCCCTCTAATCTAGGCCAGTGGTTTTAATCCAGTGCTCTTTATAGTAAGACCTTTGTTCAGCAGGGCACACAATAATTTGCCTACATGTGTGCTAAGTCACTTTAATCATGTATGATTTTTTGCAACCCCATGGACTATAGCCCGCTAGGTTCCTCTGTCCATGGGATTCTCCAGGCAAGAGTACTAGAATGGGTTGCCATGTCCTTTTCCAGGGGAGCTTCCAGACCTAGAAATAGAAACCAGGTTTCTTCTGTCTCCTGCACTAGCAGGTGGGTTTTTTAGGACTAGCGCCACCTGGGAAGCCCAATTATCTGCCTGCTGCTGCTGCTGCTAAGTCACTTCAGTCGTGTCGGACTCTGTGTCTGCCTAGTACTGTTCAAATGCTAATAGGATGCGAGTGAGGAGGGGCCGGGAGACTTGAGCAAAGGGGAACCAGAGGACCAAAGGCCTTTGATTTTTGCAGTCCAGCTTCAATCAGAGTCCCATATTCCATTTTTTCTATAAAATATATGGGGATATCAAGTCAGATTCTGTTTTACAATGTTTCTGTTGCAAGTGCAAGGAAAGTTTGAGAAATGTGCAAACATTTGTATAACAGTTATAACCATTATCTTATAAAATCACATCTAGTGCGCAGAAGATATATCTCTGTTCTTGATGGTGATGATGGTTTCACGGGTGTATACTTACTCAAAACTCCTAGAGTTGTATACAATAAATATGTACTACTTTTCACATTTCAGTCATACTTCAGTAATGTGTCTGGAATAATTCCAAATATTCTGTTATGGCTTTTATAGCGGTAAACTTCACTAAGTTTAGTCTACTTCAGATGTCCATTCATTCTACAAATATTTATAGCTGTGAGTGAATGCTTTTTTTAGCAGACCTCTGTTGTTTTTGCTTATTCTGCATCCATTCCTTTCACTGATGACAACATTCTTATTTTGCCTGGGAATCTACATATTTCCCACCATAAGCCTTAGATGTGCCCAAATTAGTTTAATAGGATTCTCCCATGAGAATCTGAATCATGGGCAGAGTGATACAAGGATGGAAAGTAGCATTAATTTTTCTTTGTGGTCTTACTCAGTTGTTCATCCTGCTTTCTAGCTCCCAGTAATTATTACATTACCTTCCTTTTTAAAAAAATGATTCCTCAGTTTTTCTTTTGATATTGTGGGCTAATCCATGACCTTTTAACAAATATTTTGGGAGTTAAGTTAGCCTGAGTGTGTTTATTGCTTGCATATAAGCTAAGAGTTGAAAGAGAAATAAAACTGAATCCTTCTCTCTCAGAATTTACAGTCTAGTAGAGAGGCTACTACATCAATAAAAATATTAATAAAAATGTTAATTCATTGTAGAAAATATTCCCATCACATGCAAAGTTAAGTATATGAGAAGGGAAATATGTGAGATTAAAGACATACAAAGGATAGATCTACATTGGACATACTGGGCCAGGAAGATTTCCTCAAAGCCTTAGTACTTAACATGACATGAGATATCAATGAAAGTTTTAAGGCAAAAGGAAAGCATCTAAAATAAAGTCAGGGAAATGAAGGAAGGACACTTACTGTGACTGAATCATATGGATTGGGAGATCAGAGAAAGACTAACTTGAAAAGATTAAGTCATGCATAGATTTGTGAGCTGTGTTATGGAGTTTGGATATGAGAATGGCATTGAAACATGTGAAATGTCATGTATGAAACGAGATGCCAGTCCAGGTTCAATGCACGATGCTGGATGCTTGGGGCTGGTGCACTGGGACGACCCAGAGGGATGGTATGGGGAGGGAGGAGGGAGGAGGGTTCAGGATGGGGAACACATGTATACAATAAAATAAAAAAATAAAAAATAAAAAAAATAATAAAAAAAATAAAAGTACTGAGAAGCCACCTAAGGAATCTGAGTGAGAAAGAGACAAAACCAATTTTTAAAGTGTAAAGATTCAAGAAAAATTGCTCCAACAATGTTGAGAATGTATTGTAATAATTTAAGCCCAGAGGCAGGAAAGTCTGTATTTTTTAAAATTAATTCTTAATTTCCCAATATAAATTTAAGAAAAGACTCATTGGAAAAGATTGTGATCCTGGGAAAGATTGAGGGTAGGAGGAGGAGGTAGTGACAGAGGTGAGATTATCTGACAGCATCATTGACTCAATGGACATGAGCTTGAGCAAACTCTAGGAGATAGTGAAGGACAGGGAAGCCTGGTGAGATGCAGTCCACGGGGTCACAAAGAGTTGGACACAACTTAGCAACTCAGCAACAGAGGAAAGAATGATCACTGTTGATTGCCAAATTAATGATCTTAAACCTCAAAAAGAAGATTGTTTAAAAGGACAAGAGAAAAGGGTATTACTTACAGTGTTTTAGGCATATTACATGAAAAATAAAACACATATATATCCTGGAAATAATTTTGAAATCCAAGAAATGGAGAAAATCCTGCAAATAACATCTATAAAGGAAAAGCATCAGGCTTCTCTTCTGCAACATTTGAAGTTAGAAGACAGTGGAATAGAATCTCCTACTACTAAGATGATGCTGTGAAAGTGCTGCACTCAACATGCTGGCAAATTTGGAAAACTCAGCAGTGGCCACAGGACTGGAAAAGGTCAGTTTTCATTCCAATCCCAGAGAAAGGCAATGCCAAAGAATTCTCAAACTACCACAAACCACACAATTGCACTCATCTCACACACTAGCAAATTAATGCTCAAAATTCTCCAAGCCAGGCTTCAACAGCATGTGAACCATGAATTTCCAGATGTTCAAACTGGATTTAGAAAAAGCAGAGGAACCAGAGATCAAATTGCCAACATCTGTGAAATTATCAAAAAAGTGAGAGAGTTCCAGAAAAACATCTACTTCTGCTTTATTGACTACGTCAAAGTCTTTGACTGTGTGGATCACAACAAACTGTGGGAAATTCTTAAAGAGATGGGAATACCAGACCACCTGAGAAATCACCTGCCTCCTGAGAAATCTGTATGCAGTCAAGAGGCAACAGTTAGAAGTGGACATGGAACAACAGACTGGTTCCAAATCCGCAAAGGAGTACGTCAAGGCTGTATATTGTCACCCTGCTTATTTAACTTATATACAGAGTACATCATGAGAAATGCTGGACTGGATGAAGCACAAGCTGGGATCAAGATTGCGGAGAGAAATATCAATAATCTCAGATATGCAGTTGACACCACACTTATGGCAAAAAGTGAATAAGAACTAAAGAGTCTCTTGATGATAGTGAAAGAGGAGAGTGAAAAAGTTGGCTTAAAACTCAACATTCAGAAAGCTAAGATCATGGCATCCAGTCCCATCACTTCATGGGAAATAGATGGGGAAACAGTGGAAACAGTGACAGACTATTTTTTGAAGGGGGCTCCAAAATCACTGCAGATGGTGACTGCAGCCATGAAATTAAAAGACACTTGCTCCTTGGAATAAAAGTTATGATCAACCTAGACAGCATATTAAAAAGCAGTGACATTACTTTGCCAACAAAGGTCTATCTAGTCAAAGCTATGGTTTTTCCAGTGGTCATGTATGGATGTGAGAGGTGGACCGTAAAGAAAGCTGAGCACTGAAGAATTGATACCTTTGAACTGTGGTGTTGGAGAAAACTCTTGAGAGTCCCTTGGACTGTGAGGATATCCAAGCAATCCATCCTAAAGGAAATCAGACCTGAATATTCA
Source organism: Bos grunniens (assembly GCF_055505025.1). Classification (NCBI taxonomy): domain Eukaryota; kingdom Metazoa; phylum Chordata; class Mammalia; order Artiodactyla; family Bovidae; genus Bos; species Bos grunniens. The sequence continues at coordinate 22,925,649 of NC_141178.1, read as the reverse complement.
TTGGAAGGATTGATGCTGAAGCTGAAACTCCAATACTTTGGCCACCTGATGCGAAGAACTGACTCATTTGAAAAGACCCTGATGCTGGGAAAGATTGAAGGCAGGAGGAGAAGGGCACGACAGAAGATGAGATGGTTGGATGGCATCACCGGCTCAATGAACATGAGTTTGAGCAAATTTGGGGAGTTGGTGATGGACAGGGAGGCCTGGCGTGCTGCAGTCCATGGGGTTGCAAAGAGTTGGACACGGCTGAGTGACTGAACCCAACTGAGCTCAACTACTAAGAGAAATGACTGAACTCAATCAAACTATTAACTATAATAGTGAAAGATATGTGTAAAAATGCAGAGATCTAAGTATATTTTTATATATGCATATATGTTTTCTGGAGAAAATAAAGATGAAAGCGCCTGAACAAGACAAACAATAAAACACCAAAACCAAAACTTCACAATAGGAAAAAATTAAAGAAAGATGGTGGTCAATAAACTTAGTTATAAATATATAATTACTTTAAATATATAATTACTAACGTGGGTTGATAGCTCCATACTCGAAAGGAATTTTTGATAATAACCTAAAAGTCAAAGCATTAGTTCTCTGAAATAAAATCTTGATGCATAGGTGACCGTAGAGAGAAGGAAGAAGTCAAAATATTCCAGACTTATCAATCTGAATGAGGATAGGGGTAGAAGCCTGGTAGGCTGCAGTCCATGGGGTCTCTGGCAGTCGGACACGACTGAGCAACTTCACTTTCACTTTTCACTTTCATGCATTGGAGAAGGAAATGGCAGCCCACTCCAGTGTTCTTGCCTGGAGAGTCCCAGGGACGGGGGAGCCTGGTGGGCTGCCGTCTATGGGGTCGCACAGAGTCGGACACGACTGAAGCGACTTAGCAGCAGCAGCAGCAGGGATAGAAAAGAAAATGGAAGAAGGAAGTGAAATTTTGCAAGAGCTCTGTTGACAGCTGTTGAATTCCATGGCAGTTCCATTGTAATACTATTAAACAACTGAGTATTTCAGTTATTTTTCAGGAAGTCACTGAAAAATCACTTTATGCCCCATGTTGCATGAATCACAATACCATAAGCTCCTATTATATCATTTACCTCACCATTTTTCTCCATTTCTGCTAAGCACTCTGGAACTTTAATACAATAAAAAGCAGTTTCACTCTAAATAATTTATAAGTAACAAAGGTTGCATACATTCAGTGTGGTTTTCCTAAATGCTTTGTTCTTTTTGGCAATTACTATTGTTGCAATTTGGTAATTTCTATTGTTGGTACCATTAGAGGTATGATCCCCTCACTCCTAACAACTCCTCCAATTGCAGGAAGGTTGGAGCTGCAGCCGCCTAGAGAAAACGCCGGTAATGCTTACCCTTTAGTGCTGCACATTATCTCTTCAGGTCACACCCTGTTTCACCACCCTTAGCCTTCCTGTTCTGATCTATATTCTTGGGTGTTCAACAAGCTTTTCCTTGTGAATGTGTTTCTATTTGCCATATTGGATCCTTGCCTCCACTATGATTGCCTACGTCTGTTCAGTCTATGCAATAACTCTTGTTCCCAAACTCTTTTGCCTCCTCACTGTGTCTGCTACATACCCTCAAGACTAGCTCTGACTTAGTACTTCAGGCCTCCTCTTTCCCAGGAAGTAAGTTCAGGAAAATTATAAATATCACTGAATAGCAGCAATAACCATATCCAAGCATTGAAGATCATGGATTCCATGCCAGATTCCTTTCTTAAATGGAATCTTACTTAGAACATGAAAACATGTTTGTCATTAGAGAAGCCCAGTGAGCCTTCTAGAGTCTAGATAAGTCTAGACCCACCCACTCATTCTTTTAATCATCTGAAGACCTTCAGGAGAATATTTCCCCAACACAAACCCTTTGGTGCACCATCACTTCTGGTTTATTTAATAATATTCTTTAAGTAGGATCACTTTTGGTGGTGTTGACTTGGTCGCTTAGCAGTGATGGACTCTTTGCAACCCCATGGGCTATAGTCTGCCAGGTTCCTCAGACCATGAGATTTCCCAGGCAAGAATATTGGAGTGAGTTGCCATTTCCTTCTCCAAGGATCCTTTTTATTCTTAAACATAGTGAAAAAACAAAAATGTGGGTGTGAAAGTAGGAAGGATCACAACTCTAGATGAAAGAACTACTCTTCAAGCTAAAGAAGTAAGGCTTGAGATGTCAATACAGAGCCTAGAGAAGTGGCCTGAATCTGGCTGTCCAGGTTCCAAGACTGAACTCAAGAAAAGAGAAATATGGTAAGAGCAAGGAGAAGGAAAGAAAGAGCTGGACCTTGGCTACACAATAAACATCTGGAGATGCTGGGAAGGAAAACTGAATGAAGAAAAAGAAGAGGGGAAATTGGAGGACAGTGAATCTGAAATCAATAGAGAGATACTGAAACCATAGTACCAATAGTCTCACAGATACTATTATCACAGACACTGAAGAAGGAATTCTGAACTGAGAGGAATTTGAAGCTGTGTGGATTGACATGGATATAGTGGGTGGGCTGCAGAAAGGGGACCCTGGGGATGAAAATTTAAGTAGGGTTGTTGTTTGAAAAAATAGGGGCTTCAGTTCAATACAATCATTCAGTTGTGTCCGACTCTTTGCAACCCCATGGACTGCAGCTTGCCAGGCCTCCCTGTCCATCACCAATTCCCAGAGCTTACTCAAACTCATGTCCATTGAGTCAGTGATGCCATTCAACCATCTCATCCTCTGTCATCTCCTTCTCCTCCTGCCTTCAGTCTTTCCCAGCATCAGGGTCCTTTCTAATGAATCAGGTGGCCAAAGTATTGGAGTTTCAGCTTTAGTATCAGCCCTTCCAATGAATATTCAGGACTGATTTCCTTTAGGATGGACTGGCTGGATCTTCTTGCAGTCCAAGGACTCTCAAGAGTCTTCTCCAACACCACAGTTCAAAATCATCAATTCTTCGGCACTCAGCTTTCTTTATAGTTCACCTCTCACATCCATACACGACTACTGGAAAAACCATAGCTTTGACTAGATGGACCTTTGTTGACAAAGTAATGTCTCTGCTTTTTAATAAGTTATCTAGGTTGTCATAGCTTTTCTTCCAAGGAGCAAGCATCTTTTAATTTCATGGTTGTAATCACCACCTGCAGTGATTTTGGAGTCCCCAAAAATAAAGTCTCTCACTGTTTCCACTGTTTCCCCATCTATTTGCCATGAAATGATGGGGCATATAGGAATATAAAGAAGCACTTGAGGCCCAAGTTGAGACACTGAGAGAATTAAAGAAAGAAAGTTAAGGCAAGATTACTAAAATGAGAGTTGAGGGATGATAATGGGCCAAGAAACAGCTGCAGGAAGGTAAGCCAGAGTCCCTAACATGTATCAGGGAGAGGGAATAGACAGAAGAGGAGAGTCAAATAAGGTACACAGAGGCTTCTGACCTTCTGAGACTGGACTGTGAATGCTGAGGCTCCAGTCAGCATCTGATGAGTGAAGCTGAAGTACCGTCTAGGCATTAAGTAACATATTCTTATCAACCACCAGTGGTATGTCTATTGCACTCTGGCAAACCCTGACATCGAAGAAATTCTCTGAGTGAATGTGTAGCTTCCTTAAGCATTTGGGAGGATATATGGGACAGAGGACCAACTATAAAGTCACACATCCGCGTCCTCTTGCATTTTATCGAGTTGCTTTACAGGGAAGCACAAACATTGTGAGAAGGAAAAAGTCTACTATTAGGAGGAGAAACCCACATTGCTTTTCATTTCATGGTTTTCTGTAACACCACTGAGAGGGAATAATGGCACTTAATCATATGTATTAAATATACTGCATTCAGGGATTTTTTTAAATGCCTTGACCAGGTAAAGGCTACAGGGTTTAGAGATGTTAACCTATGCTTGAAACTTTAATAGCTAGGCCGACTTGAGAGCAATATTATCGTTAATACAACTTGGAACTACAAGTCTGAATCCAGAAAGCTCTGAAAAATAATATTTATCATTACCACAGGTCTTTTAATGAGAGAGGGCTAGTGATTAAGCAATTTTCTCACAGCTTCAACCCATCTTCTCTAGTGGCTTTGTGATGCTGGAGCTGATACTCTGTAAATTACATTTCTCCTTTGCCATCTGGCTCTCTGTTAAGTTTGGCCAAAAGTTGGGCTCTAGGGGGAAGCTAAAATATAGAAAAGGTAAGAAAGAATTTGTGTCTTATTATTTACTTGCTATTCCTGTCAGTGTCACCGCATCAGTGTCTCTTCTCCCTATTTTAGAAACAGTTTGTTCCAGCTCTCAGATTCTTCTACCATTCTCAGAATCAACCTCATTGATTCTCAGATGTGAGCACAAGCTAAGTAGCACTCATCCCTCAGAGGTCTGGGTTTTGGCTATGGTTGGATTTCTGGGGCCCCTCCTGTAGACTTACAGGTTCTGATCATCGCAACCACCTCTCTTTGTAGAATGGGCAAAGCTGGGGTTAGTAGCTGCTTCCTGTAATTACTATCTCTGCGTTGTTTTGTGTTTCCATTCTGTACTGCCAGTCTTCCAATACTAATCAATGTGCGGGCATGCATGCTAAGTCGCTTCAGTTGTGTCCGATTCTTTGCGACCACATGGACTGTAGCCCACCAGGCTCCTTTGTCCATGGGATACTAACCAATACTTAACGTCTAATAAGTTAACCTCCAACTGATTAACCAATTTCTTATATTAAATTATCTTTGATTTAAAAAAAAAAAAAACTGTGGTTTCCATTTTAGTAATTGAATTCTGACTAATTTAGAGAGGTAAAGATCTTCTGCAGTGAATTATAAAAAAATCTTTTTAAAATTCTCTTTAAGTCTACCTCTTTCCAAATAATAATTCTTTTTCCAGTTGTTAACTATCAGCCCACTCACTGCCAGCCAGCTGTCCTAGCTCATGTTCCACATCTGAAAGCTGTCATCCTGTTACCAATTCCCCATACTCACATATGCATTTCAAAAACATGACTACATGACTCCCTCCCTCGTGAAAACCACACACAAGGTGTTGTGTATCTATCTTTCTGAATGTTTATCCCTCCCTTCCTTAAAAATCAGCCCCTAAGGAATTCTCATGGAAAAGGAAAATTGTCACCTTGTTAAATCTTCTGCTTCATTAAATCTTTGTGGTTTTCCATAAAGAAAAGCATAATATATACCTGTCTCAACAGAGGTATTTTCTTCCTATCTGTGCTCTGATTTTTCCTTCTCATTGGACAAATAGGATCCTCTTCAAGTGCGTTTTTATTCAACCTGATCCATTAGCAGCCCTCTTAGTAAATGTATAAGAAAATACATAAACATTAGGATTTAGTCTTTGTCTCCATAATTCTGTGTTTCCTTGTTTCTAAATAAGCCTCTATTTTTCCCCTGCCTTATTGAGATATTAATATTACTAGATACATTAATTATAACCTGTAATGCTGTACCTGAGGTATCCAGAACTTACTCATAGCTAGAAATTCTTACCATTTGATCAAAATCTCCCCATTTCCCCCATCCCCAGCCCCTGGCAACCAACATTCTACTCTCGGTTTCTGTGAGTTTAGTGCTTTTTAGGTTCCATATATAAATGAGAACATACAGTATTTCTCTGTGTCTGACTTATTTCATTTAGCATAACGACCTCCTGGGCCATGTCACAAAAAGCAGGATTTCCTTCTGTTTATGGTTGAATTATGATATAAATATACTGCACTTTCTTTACCCATTCATCTGTTAATGTATACTCAGGTTGTTTGCATATCTAGGCTATTATGAATAAAGCTACAGTAAACATGAGTTGCAGATATCTCTTCAAGATAGTGCTTTCATTTCCTTTGGAGTTATACCCAGGAGTGGAATTGTTGGATAATATATTAGTTCTATTTTTAATTTTTTGAGGAAATGTTATACTATTTTCCATAATGGTTCACCAATTTATATTCCCATCAATAGTGCATATGAATTCCCTTTTCTCCACATCTTTAGCAACTCTTGTTATCACTTGTCTTTTTGATCATAGCCATTCTAACATGTGATAACTCATGGTTTGGATGTACAGTTTCCTGATGATTAGTAATGTTAAGAATCTTTTCATGTAGTGTTGGCCATTTGTGTATCATCTTTGGAAGAATGTTTATCCAAATCTTCTGCCCATTTTTTAAGTGGGTTTTCTTCTTGCTGTTGAATTAAATTTGTTATATATTTTCAAATTTACCCCCTATCAGACAGGTGGTATGCAAATATTTTCTGTAGGTTGCCATTCTATAGGTTGCCTTTTCATTTTGTTTATTGCTTCTTTTGCTGGTCAGAAGCTTTTTAGTTTCATGAAGTCCCATTTATTTATTTTGCTTTTGCTATTTGTACTTTTGTGGTCATATTAAAAAAAAAAAAAAAACTGTTGCCAACAGGCGCCAGAGAATATTGCTCTATGTTTTCTTTTAGTAGTTCTACAGCTTTGCATTGTACATTTAAGCCTCTAATCCATTTTCAGTTGGATTTTGTGTATGGTGTGATATAAGGGTCCGATTTTATTCTTTCACATGTGATTCTCTAGTTTCCTGAACAGTTTATTGAATGGACTATCTTCGCCTCATGGAGCATTCTTGGCTTCCTTATGGAATATTAACTGACCCTTTGTTGTTCTGTACTTAGTTGCTCAGTCGTGTCTGACTCTTTGTGACCCCATGAACTGTAGCCTGCTAGGCTCCCCTGTCCATGGGGTTTTTCAGGCAAGAGTACTGGAGTGGATTGCCATATCCTTTTCTGGGGTATCTTCTTGACCCAGGGATCCAACCCTTGGCTCCTGTGTCTCCTGCATTGCAGGAGAACTCTCGACCTGCTGAGCCACTGGGGAAGCCATCAGTTGACCCTATGTGAGGGTTTATTTCTGGACTTGTGAGTCTTTCCCATTGATCTGTGTGTCTATTTTTACGCCTGTATCATACTGTTTTGATCACTATGTTGTTGTTTTAGTTCAGTTCAGTCGCTCAGTCATGTCTGACTCTTTGTGACCCCATGGACTGCAGCACGTCAGGCCTCCCTGTCCATCACTAACACCCAAAGCTTGCTCAGACTCCTGTCCATTGAGTCAGTGATACCATCCAATCACCTCATCCTCTGTCTTCCCCTTCTCCTCCTGCCTTCAATCTTTCCTAGCATCAGGGTCTTTTCAAATGAGTCAGTTCTTTGCATCAGGTGGCCAAAGTATTGGAGTTTCAGCTTCAGCATCAGTCCTTCCAATGAATATTCAGGATTGATTTCCTTTAGCTTGGACTGCTTGGATCTCCTCACAGTCCAAGGGACTCTCAAGAGTCTTCTCCATAACCACAGTTCAAAAGTATCAATTCTTCGGTGCTCAACTTTCTTTATAGTTCAACTCTCACCTCCATACATGACTACTGGAAAAACCATAGCCTTGACTAGACAGACCTTTGTTAGCAAAGTAATGTGTCTGCTTTTTAATATGCTGTCTAGGTTGGCCATAGCTTTTCTTCTATGGAGCAAGCCTCTTTTAATTTCATGGCTGCAGTCACAATCTGCAGTGATTTTGGAGCCCAATAAAATAAAGTATGAACAGTATGAAAAAGCAAAATGATATGACCTTGAAAGATGAACTCCCCAGGTTGGTAGGTGCTGATATGCTATTGGAGAAGAGTGGAGAAATAATACCAGAAAGAATGAAGAGACAGAGCCAAAGCAAAAACAACACTCCATTGTGGATGTGACTGGTGATGGAAGTAAAGTCCGATACTGCAAAGAACAATATTGCATAGAAACCTGGAATGTTCAGTCCATGAATCAAAGTAAATTGAAAGTGGTCAAACAGGAGATGGAAAGAGTGAATGTCAACATTTAGGAATCAGTGAACTAGGGACTAAAATGGGCGAATTTAACTCAGATGATAATTATATCTACTACTGTGGGCAAGAATGCCTAGAAGAAATGGAGTGGCCATCATAGTCGACAAGAGTCTGAAATGAAGTACTTGGGTGCAATCTCAAAAATGACAGAATGATCTCTGTTTGTTTCCAAGGCAAACCATTCAGTATCACAGTAATCCAAGTCTATGCCTCAATTAGTAATGCTGAAGAAGCTGAAGTTGAATGGTTCTGTGAAGACCTACCCGACCTTCTAGAACTAACACCCCCAAAAGATGTCCTTTTCATCATAGGGAACTGGAATGCAAAAGTAGGAAGTCAAGAGATACCTGGAGTAACAGGCAAATTTGGTCTTGGAGTACAAAATGTTGTTGTTTAGTTACTAAGTTGTGTCTGACTCTTTTGCAACCCCATGGACTGTAGCCCACCAGGCTTCTCTGTCCATGGGATTTTCTAGCTTTGTAAAATAGTTAAAAATCAGGACCTGTGATGCTTCCAGCTTTGTTCTTTCCTCACAGGATTGCATTGGGTATTTAGAGTCTTTTGAGGTTGCATATCAATTTTAGAATGACTTTTTCTGTTTCAGTAAAAAAAAAATGCCCTTGCAATCTTGATAGGGATTATATTGCATCCATAGATGGTTTTGGTTGGTATGGACAGTTTAACATTTTAATTTTTCCAGTTCATGAACATAGGATACCTTTCTATTTATTTGTGTCTTCTTAAAAATCTTTCATCAATGTCATAATTTTCAGCATATAGGTCTTTTCACCTCCTTGTTCAAATTTACTCCTAGTAATTTATTGTTTCTGATACTATTATAAATGAGATTATTTTATTTCTTTTTCATAGAATTAACTGGTACTGTATACAACTCTACTGATTTTTGTAGACTTTTTGTAGATTTTTGTAGACCTGCAATTTCCCATATTTATTGATTAGCTATAACCTTCTTTGTTGTTTAATTGGAGTCTTTGGTATTTTCTATATAATGTCATCAGCACACAAAGTTACATTACTTCTTTCTTTCTGATTTGCATGACTTTCTTTCTTTCTTTTTTTTTTTTTTTACCTGCCTTATTACTCTGGCTAGGACTTTAGTACCATACTAAACAAGAGTGGTGAGAATGGACATCCCATCTTGTTTCTGTTCTTAGAGGAAACACTTTCATCCTTATACTGTTAAGTATGATATTAACTGTGGGCTTCTCATATATGACTTTTATTATATTGAAGTACATAACTTCTATACCAACTTTTTTGAGAACTTTTGTTACAAATGGATATTGAATACTTTCAGATGTTTTTCTGTATCTATTGAGATTATCATGACTTTTGTCTTCCATTCTATTAAAGTGGTATATCAAATTTATTGACTTTTTTGTATGTTATACCATCTTTGAATCCCAAGGATAAAACCAAATTGTTCATGGTATGTGATCCTTTTAATATTTCTGTTTAACTCAATTTGCTAATATACAGGTGAGAGTTTATGTGTTTATATTCATCAGGGTTATCAGTCTGTAGTTTTCTTGTAGCGCCTTTATATGGCTTTAGTGTCATGGTAATGCTCATTTTGTAAAAATTTGGGAGTGTTCACTTTTCATTTTTTTTTTTTTTGAATAGTTTGAGAAGGATTGTGTTATTTGTCTTTAATGTTTGGTATAATTCATCAGTGAAACCATCTGGTTCTGGACTTTTTTTTCTTGGAAAGTTTTTTATTCAAATTATTACTGATTCATTGCCCTTATTTATTATTGAACTGTCTAGACTAGCTATGATAAAAAAAATCTACAAATAAAAAAGTTGGGGAGATGTGGAGAAAAGAGAATCCTCATACAGTGTTTGTAGGAATGTAAATAAGTTCAGCCACTATGAAAATAGTATGGAGGTTTCTTCAAAAACTGAAAATAGAACTACTATATGATCCAGTATTTTCACTTGGGTAAACATCTGGGAAAAACAAAAACTCTAATTCAAAAAGATACATGTACCCCAAGTTTAATAGCCTCAGTATTTATGACAGCTAAGACATGGAAGCAATCATGGCATATTACCCAGTCCTGAAGAAGAATAAAATACTGCCATTTGCAGCAATGTAAATGGGCCTAGATAATGTTCAGTGAAATAAGTCGGAGAAAGACAAATACCGTATGACATCCATTTTATAATGGAATGTAAAAAAAAATCAAATTAAAGTATATACAAAACAGAACAGACTCACAGATATTAAAAAAGAAATTGTGGTTACCAAAAGGCAAAGGGAAGGTAGGAGAGACAAATTAGATGTATGTGATTGACAAACAACTATATATAAAATAGATAAGTGACAAGGGTACACTGTAAAACACAGGGAATTGTACCCATTATCTTTTAACAACCTATAATGAAATATAATCTGTAAAAAACACTGAATCATTATGCTATACACCAGAAACTAACATAACATTGTAAACCAACTATACTTCAACTATAAAAGAAAAGACTTATTCCTCATGAATCAGTCTTGCTCTCTGCATACTTCTAGGAATTTATCTGTTTCTTCTAGGTTATTCAATTGGTGGTTCATAGTGGTCCTTTAAGGTCCTTTATTTCTGTGGTGTCTTATAAAGTTTCCTTTTTCATTTCAGGTTTTATTTATTTGAATATTCTTTTTTTTTTTTAAATATAGCTAAAGTTTTGTGAACTTTGCCTATCTTTTGAAATGACTTCTTCAATGTTTCTTCCCAATTTTGTTAGGCCAGCTGTTTTGGGGTTTTTGAATACATGGTAAAGTGGCCAGTCCTCTAGTGATTAATTCACTGATTTACATTTTTTTGCTATAAAAGCAAATTTCTTGATCAGAAACTATGCTGAGTGGAATACTATATTAATGGTTAAGGCTAGCATCATGTCCATACATGATGATGCTGGCAAAAATTTTGTTTGTTGAAAAGTCAAATCTAACTTTACAGTAAAGTTCTATTCTCTAATGAGGAGTGATTTCTGCAAACTTTATGATAGACAGAGCCCAGTGCAGCTGATTGGCCACCACTGGCCAGGTAGTCTACTAGGGAATAATATCTTACTGGGGATTTAACGTTGGCCTGATATTGGTAAACTGGGTACTTACCTAATGTCATTGTTAGCTAATCATTGGTGAAAGGAACCCCATGTTTTGGGGCACAAAATAATATCCATTCTATTACCATGCTTCTTTTTCCTGGGCCCGGTATGTTATCACTGCAGTAACTGGTGAGAAAGACTGATTGATATATGTAGAGTTCTCTACAATGAGCTTTCACATGGGATAGAATCTCCTCATTCTGTGTCTATTTCAGGAAATCTAATCACAAATTTCCCCCTACAGAGGGGCCTCTACTTAAAAAGTTTCTACTTAAATTTTTTTCAACTTTATAAAAGTCAATCCCACAATCACAATGGTAAACAACTTATACACTTACGACCATTCTGTACCTATATAATCATTCTGTTTTTTCACTTTCAGTACAGTATTCAGTGAATTACCTCAAGTATTCAACATTTTGTTATAAAATTGGCTTTATCTCACCCGTAGGTTAATGTAAGTTTTCTGAACACATTTGATGCTTTCAAATTGTGGTGCTGGAGAAGACTCTTGAGAGTCCCTTGGACTGCAAGAAGATCAAACCAGTAAATCCTAAAGGAAATCAATCCTAAATATTCATTGGAAGGACTGATGCTAAAGTTGAAGCTCCAATATTTTTGCCACCTAATGTGAAGAGCTGACTCACTGGAAAAGGCCCTGGTGCTGGGAAAGACTGAAGGCAAAAGAAGAAAAGGGTAGTAGAGGAGGAGATGGTTAGATAGCATCACCAACTATAAGAACATGAATTTGAGCAAACTCAGGGAGATAGTAAAGGACAGGGAAGTCAGGTGTGCTGCAGTCCATGGTGTCACAAAGGGTCAGATACGACTTAGCAACTGGACAACAAGAGGCTAAATTACAATATTCAGCTGGGGCTTCCTTGGTGGCTCAGATGATAAAGAATCTGCCTGCAATGCAGGAGACCTGGGTTCTATCCCTGGGTTGGGAAGATCCTCTGGCAAAGGGAATGCCTACCCATTCCAGTATTCTTGCTCAGAAAATTCCATGGACAGAGGAGCCTGGAGGGCTACAGTCCATGGGGTTGCACAGAGTTGGACACAACTAAAGTGACTTAACATGCATGCACAATGGAACAGCAGCTATGTATTGCAAGGAAATGTACCACTATGTGAATAAAATAGTTGCAACCTGAATTCAGACTCAAGTATTGCTTTATGCAAAGGTTAAATTGGCAAATGATAAAATATACCATTGCCTAAATTCAAAGTTAAAAGCAATAGTGAAAGATATGAATATGATCAAACAACGGTCACAGATGTCCATCCTATCAATCCATTGTTCATTGATGTGGGCAGTTACGGAAGTACTGTTTTTCCATATTGAAAACTGCTTATGACTACAAATTTGAGCACAAGTGAAAAATACAAACATTTCATCGAGTCTATTCTATTCTAGCAAAATCATTTTCATTATTTCAAGTAGCTTAAAGCTTCAACCTATTATTACCTGATAATACAAAATATCATGATTTTTAAAGATGAAGATACTCAAATTTTATTAGAACGCTACCTTACCCTGTCATTTAAAGTGAGCGTGAACACACTCAAGCTACATCACATGGTAAACGTGTAATGACAGGTTGATTCTAGAAGGAGAAGTAGCAAAGTTCATATAATCTCCTCAAATCCCATTATCCACAGTCATCCTTAGGCATTTAGGTATACCATGACAGAAAATACCATGTCATGGTTTCCAGGACCACAAAATGACAATGGTCTAAGGCACAGGGGGGCCAGGGACTATTTCGGAACCTATGTGTTGGGGTTCAAGATATTTGGGGACTAATCAAGGAAAATATACAATCATGAGGTGACCATAACACATATACTTTAGTTGGGCAACACTTCGACAAGGTTGCGTGTGGGGAAAGTCCTTCACAGCATAAGAGTGTCCAGAGGCTATGGTGGGACCACCATCCAGAAGTAGAAGAGAATAAGAGGACTTCCAGGGGGAGGGGGATCAGAGAGGGAGCTTACATGTCTAGGTGGTGCTCTGGTGATACTGCTCAGCAGTGCAACTGGGAGTGCCTAGGTAACAGCAGAAGAGCTTAGGGACTTAATAGCCCAGGAGTTTGTCTATCTATTGCTAGCAGATGCTGGGTTCAATTGTTTGTGGAGTATGCAAAACCAGTAAGCTTTAAATGGCTAAATAAATGCTTTATTTGGTCTAAAACAATTGCATGTACAAAAATTTGAGTTTGGTGTTGATGGGCTTTTGAGCTAATAAATGCCAGCCTGCTGTGAAGAAATTAACAACCTAGGGGTCAATGTACAGAAGCCATCTTTGCCTCATTTACATAACACTATGGAACAATAATACTTCTTGGTTAAGAAAATGGCCTTTTTTTTAGGAAGTGCTAACTTCCGGAGTTCAGTGTCCTGTTTCAGTGTGATTCTTAATAGTACTGCTAAGTCATTTTAGTCGTGTCTGACTCTGTGTGACCCCATAGACAGCAGCCCGCCAGGCTCCCCCATCCCTGGGATTCTCCAGGCAAGAACACTGGAGTGGGTTGCCATTTCCTTCGCCAATGCTTGAAAGTGAAAAGTGAAAGTGAAGTCGCTCAGTCATGTCTGACTCTTCGTGACCGCATGGACTGCAGCCTCCCAGGCTCCTTTGTCCATGGGATTTTCCAGGCAAGAGTACTGGAGTGGGGTGCCATTGCCTTCTCTGGCCTGCCAAACCAGCTCTTTGAAGAGACTAAATGAAAGCCTGGAGACAACTAGAGTTGACGTTCTAGTGCTTGCTTGCCTAAGAGTTTGACCCTTTTTCAACACAATTCTTTTTTCCTTTGTTAATATAGTATTAATTAATTACTAAGAATTGTTAATATACTATTGATTGTATTGAAAATTCCATCCGAATGTTTCAACAGAAGAAAAGAAACTATTTCAGCATCTTAATACAATAAAAGAATGCATTAAGACCAAAATTCAAATATTATTTGAATGAATAAAAGAACAGGAATTTGCTACTATTACTTAAGCTGACCTATTCCACCATTCAGCTTTTGAGAATAATGTGTAGTGAAGTTGCAAATTTACTTACATTACTACTCTGATATGCAAAGAAACTATAGATATTTCTTTGTAACTGGTCTATCTTTCTTTAACTTCTCCCTTACTGCTTCTAGAAGAGGAAAAAATAAACTTTCTACATGATATCTTAGTCTTTTCCAGTTTGGATAGAATTTTAAAATTTTAAATTATCTCTATTGGGTAACAACTTGGTGAGTTTAAAGTCTAGGTCCTTTAAACTAGGACTTTAAAGGACCTATTTAAATAGATTTATATTTATATATAAATATATATGGCCCTTCAAATTCAGTTTGCATGTTCACCAGAGCTTCCAATCCTTGTGCTTTTAGCGAGGAGAATGACTAATCTTATGTTTTGCCCCGTCATCTTCCTTCTTGAGTTGACATTGCCCAGCCCTCTTCGCTAGGTCTTCATAACAAAGAAGTACTAACAGAAACAGTCTACCAGTTGGGGAATATCCAAAAATGTTGTTCCTCTTCCATACTCTCAAAAATTTAGCATCTGGCAGGGCAGTGAAAAGAGTTCTTTCTGGTTTCATTTTCAGTCTAAAACTTCAGAAATGCCAGTTAAGACTACTAAAGACTTACTGCCATCCTTGACAATCTGTAATTGTTAAGTTTGGTTTTCTAATTTATAAGACGTAATGAGTAAGAAGAGAAACAATCTCTGTAGAACATATTTCAAATGGGTCCGATCCAGAGGGGTTTGGAACTCAGTGGTCTCAAGCCGACACAGTGTTAAATTTTTTTTTGACAACAAATATCAGATCTGTCTTGGTTTCTTGGATTGGATGGTGGGCTCAGTGAAGCTTGAATATTGAATTCCAGCTTAACTTTGGTTAAGTGCTGATTAAATTGGAGTTTCTTAAAGAAAGGTAGTAGCAGTACCTAGGTGAGGTATATAGTGCCATGACTGCATGGCTAGAAAAAGGAGGCAAACAAACAGTAACACTGATGAGGGTAAATTCCAACCTGTTTAGAAATACTCCATTAGCAGCAGAGTTATGAGATAATGCCTACAGAATAGAGAGAACTAATGGAGACAACAGCTCCTGCCTTTCACGCACTGTCCTAAAGATGTACCATCTAGATCTCTCAGACGGAGAGTTGAGAACTTTGAGTTTAATGGTGATTTTAAAATAAAAATAAAAAATAAAAAGGGGATTAGAAGGTAATTCCAACCAAAGGCACCATTTTCTTTCTCTATAAATAAGAGTGATGTTTAGGATGAGCAGTATAAAATATAAAATCAAAATATTCACTAGGAAAAGGTGGTCTAGAAAAGTTCCACTGTCTAAATTCAAGGCTTTCTGAGAAGATACTAAAGAATTTCAAATAAATGGGATAATTTCAAAGTCCTAGAATTTAGAGAATCCCCAAGAAATCAGGGAAAAATAACAGTCTGTATATAGACATACACGCACAAACACACACAAAATTGTTTTTCTATAAACCAAATCCATATTTCTGGGATTAATTCTAAGGGCATGAGAAGTTTTGGGATCAGACTCCCAAAGAGTAGAAATTATCAAATACCTATGCTAATAAGAACACATTAAAGAAATGCCTTTATATGTCTAAAGATGAGAGTTGATTTTTGTAAGAGTGCAAATATCAGGTCAGAGTACCCATAACTGAAAGGATTTCTGCTTTCATCATTTCTCCCACAGTGATAGAATACTGAATACTTTTTAGAGAATACATGGTTGCTATAAGCAGTTTATATTTACAAAGGATATTCCCAGATTTCTAAGACTTTCAATGGCCAATGTTAGGAGTTGGGCACGGCAAGAAAAGTGGAGGAAGTTCAGAGGATAATCATAATTCAGTGTCCCACCAACCCCATCCTCTTTAGCTTCTTGAGATGTGTAGGAAGATATGGGGGAAGACCTTTAATCTGTTGCTGCTTTGGTGGATTATGTAACTCCTGCCAATCATTGGCTGATTCTACTTTCCATTATCTACAGGACTGCCATCTCTGGCTGCCTAGGGGCAGTAGTTTGTCTAAACAAGGAGAGAGAGCACAGAACGATATTTGGTGCTAGCTATATTCTGTCTAGGGATGACATCTAATAGTCTATCCACAAAATATATCTCCCAGCCCTAAAATAGGTTAGCACTGATAAGTTTGGGAACTATGTATATAGAGTGTTTTTAGAAGTGTATATTGACAACAGTCAATTTACTATGTTCTCAGCACAGAAAACACAGGAAGAGCTCGGGTGGCCATGTGAGTCCATGGGGTCCCAAAGAGTCAGACATGACTGAGTAACTTTCACTGATAAAATGCAGCCACAACGATGTACTTCTCTTCAAGGCCCCTTCCCAAGGTAATTGATATTATATCCAGGGAGCTATTCATAGTCGTTTGGGAAATCTCAAGGGGATAGTGTCTACTTGAATGGAGGGATGGATGAGAGCTTTGAGAAGTCTCCCAAGTTGAGCTTATTATAGCTGTCAATTGTGTCCCCATATGCAATTTCTCACTGTTTCAGTCAGGAGTAGAAATGGAGAGAGAGGTACAATACCCTGACAATTGGTTGAAGGAAATCTTAAAAAGAAAGAAACAAGAGCTCTGGCCTGAAATTCTTAGGATTTTATCCAAGGGCATCCACATGTTGGTATGAAAATAGAATAATGCAAATCATGAATTGGGGTAATTTGTTGAACTGTAGGTTACCGTGTTCTGAAAAAGGTCAGTAGAAACAATTAGGGTTGCCCCCATGAAAGTATTGCAAGATGATGACATTGGCTATATTGGCAGGGAAAGGAGTTTAGAAGAAATCCAAGAAACGACTTTTTTTCCCCTCCAGAATGCAGAGGACATAAATACCAAAATGTAAGACTCTTCAGTGGGTTATGAACACATTATGACATAGAGGTTCTGTACATTATAAGTGCCATCAATAAGGTGAAAGGATCCATTAGATTAAAACATGCAGCACCCTATTAGGTATACTATAAGAAAGATCCTGGGAGGCAGATCAATGCCTAGCCAGTAGTTATCAAATTTTAATGGGCATTAGAATCATCAACCTGAGGGATTATTAAAACATATTTCTGGGCACCACCCTTAGAGTGTTTCAGTAGTCAGTAGTGTTTCAGTAGTCAGGGAGGGATCTTGAGAACTTACGTATTTTACAAGTTCACAGGTGATGCAGCTCCTGACTCTCCATGAACCATAACTTGATAACCCCTAGTCTGAATTCTTGCACCACTAGTTAGCTGAATGGCCTTAAATAAGTTATAAATTTTCTGTACTTCATTTCCCATGCTTATTTTTTAAGAAGAAAAGAAATCAATAAAATCTATTCAATCTCACAAGTTTTATGTATTATACAACTATATTCATATTAAAGATTTTCTTGGTAAGAGCATAGGAAATAACCACTGATGAGCTCTCAGCAAGTTCCTAGTACAGATTTCATCCTCATAGCCACTGTCAAGTACTTTTTTATAATGTTTGTAGAGAAAATGTAACATAAACAATGTTCAAACTCAGCCTCAGTTCAGTTCAGTTCAGTGGCTTCGTTGTGTCTGACTCTTTATGACCCCATGGACTGCAGCACACCAGACTTCCCTGTCCATCACCAACTCCCGGAGCTTGCTCGAACTCATATCCGACTCAGCCAATACATCTTAAAGCACTGGCTCAGATGGTAAAAAAATCTGTCTGCAAAGCAGGAGACCTGGGTTTGCTCCCTGGGTCAGAAAGATCCCCTGGAGAAGGAAATGGCAGCCCACTCCAGTACTCTTGCCTAGAGAATCCCATGGACAGAGGAGCCTGGCAGGCTACAGTCTGTGGGGTCACAGAGTTGGACATGACTGAGGTACTAACAATTCACTTTTCCTTACACTGTGCTACTTTATTTCCTGGATTTAGAATACTATACGTTGAATTGCATATTTGTGTTTTTATCAGCTTTCTTGAAATGAGTACTTTAGAAGTCATTTCTACCACTGATTCTTTCTTTTATTAGAAAGAAGTGTTTATATTTACAAAAAAAGTAACTTGAGTACTCATTCAGGTTCCACCAGATGGAGTAGCCTCATTCTTCCCACATGGTCAGTCTTTCATGTGAAAGCCCTGGAGGTAAGACAACAAACAGGAATGTGTTTCTGAAAGGAGGAAGAGAAGACAGGCTGCTTAACAACCCTGAGTTCAAAGTTGAGGAGTGGCAGGATGAGGAGTTTCCAGGGTTTCCGTATTGCCTCCCATGTATCTTGGACAAGGTATTGCAGTATTCCCCAATCTTAACCTCCAACAATTCCGGACGAGAAATGATTCCAGAAAAGAGGCCAATACCAAGATTATTCAGATGTTGAAATTATCTAAGGATTTTTTAAAAAGCTATAATAAAAATGTTTCAATAAGTAATTATAAAATATCTAAATAAGTGAAAAAATAGAGAACCTGAGTCAGTAAATTCAATTTGTAAAAAAGGACCAAATGGAAATTATAGAACAGAAAAACATAATAACAGGAAACAAACAATGGCCCGCTGTTTAATTCAATAATAGAATGGAGATGACACAGGATAGAATGAAATTGAGAATAGAACAATAAATTCACCCAATCTGAAAAACAGAAAATACACTGAAAATGAATAGAGTTTCAGGAACCTGCAGTAAAGAAGCAAAAGAGTTAACATTTGTATAATTTTAATCCCAGAAGGAAGCAATAGAGTAGGGTTGGAAAATATTCAAAGAAGGAATGGCTGAAAGTTTCCCCAATTTGGTGGAAGCTACAACTTACAGATACAAATAGCTAAGCAAACCCCAAATAAGATAAACACAAGATATCCATGCCAATGCTCATCATCATTAAATTTAGGAATGCTAAGGACAAAGAAAATTATGAAATTATCCAAAGAGAAACAGTGTAGTAATTATGGGACAACACTGATTATCTGAAACCATGCGAGTGGCACAGTATTTCAGTGAAATACTGAAGGAAAAGAACTGCCAACTCTAAATTCCATGTGTGGCAAAAAAATGTTCCTCAGAAATTAAAGAGCAATAAAGTGAAGGAAAACCCTATAATCTGTTTTATTTTAAACTGTCCATAAGGGATGGCTAAAGGAAGTTCTTTAAGCAAAATTGGAATTATAACAAAAGGTCTAGAACTTCAAAAAAAGAAAGGAGAACATCAGAATAAATAAAAATAGAGGTAGATTATCCAACTTTTGTTCTTTTCCATTATGGTTTTTTACAGAATATTGAATATAGCTCCCTGTTCTATAGAGTAGGACCTTGTTGTTTACCCATCCTATATACACTGGTTTGCATCTGCTAACCCCAAACTCCCAATCCAACTCTCCCCTTTCCCTCCTCCCTCTTTGCAGCCACAAGTCTGCTGTCTGTATCTGTGAGTCTTTGGTATGGTAATCTCTAGGTCTAGCCATGCAAATAGTACTATTTCAGTCTGTTTATGGCTGAGTAACATTCCATTATATAATGGAATATTATCTATATTATATCGGAGAAGGAATATTATCTATCTATCTATATATATAATACCTTTTTTATTCATTCATTTCTCAATGGACATTTAGGTCATTTCCATGTCTTGGCTACTGTAAATAGTACTGCTATGAACATAGGTGTACATGTATCATTTTGAGTTGCAGTTTTGTCTGGATATGTGCCAAGGAGTGGAATTACTGGATCATGTGGCAACTTTATTTTTACTTTTTTGAGGAACTTCCATACTGTTCTCCATAGTGGCTAACCAATTTATAGTGTAGGAGGGCTCCCTTTTCTCCACACCCTCTTCAGCATTTGTTACATGTAGACTTTTTTTTAATGATGGCCACTATGCGCAGTGTGAGGTGGCATCTCACTGTAATTTTGATTTGTATTTCTCTAGTACTGAGGCTTCCCAGGTGGTGCTAGTGGTAAAGAACCTGCCTGCCAATGCAGGAGACATAAGAGACTGGTGTTCAATCCCTGTTTCAGGAAGATCTGCTGGAGAAGGAAATGGTAACTAAATTCAGTATTCTTACCTGGAAAATCCCATGGACAGAGGTGCCTGGCAGGCTACCGTCCAAAGGGTTGCAAAGAGCTGGACACAAACGGAGTAACTTAGCACACAAGCACAGTACTGACAGTGATGCTAAGCATCTTTTCAGGTGCCTGTGGCCATCAGTATGTCTTCTTTGGAGAAATGTCTGTTTAGGTCTTTAGCTCATTTTTTTAATTGAGTTGTTTGGGTTTTTGTTTGTTTGTTTGTATATTTTGAAAATTAAGCCCTTATATATTTTGAGAAGTAAGCCCTTGTCTGTCCAACTTTTTCTAAGTTTCTTAAATAATACTTGATGGCTGAAACAAAAATTTTCACATCTGATGTGGTGCTCAATGTATATAGAAGAAATACTTAAAAACTGAGGAGAATAAAAAACCTAAATAAAAATAAGGTAGCCCACTTCACTTAACGTGATAAGACATCAATTCCAGTAGACTGGGACATACCTATATTGCAACATCTAGAACAGCCACTGACAAAATCATATAAAGTGATATATTCAAAAGCATGACAAGTAAATTGAGTTAGAATCTTAAAAATATGCTCAAATTATCAATTATAAGGTAAGAAAGAAGAAAGAGTAAACAGAAAATGAATAATAAACTACCTGCTGCTGCTGCTAAGTCGCTTCAGTCGTGTCCGACTCTGTGCGACCCCATAGATGGCAGCCCACCAGGCTCTGGCATCCATGGGATTTTCCAGGCAAGAGTACTAGAATGGGTTGCCATTGCCTTCTCCGAACAAACTAGCAGTTATATCAATAATTGTCTTATATCAATATACTATATTAATAATTATCTTATATATATGGGCTAAGTATGAAAATTTAAAAAAACTCAGAGATTTTCACAGTGGATTAAAAAGCAACACATGATACAGCAACATGCTGCCTACAAGAAACTCACTTCAAATATAATTATACAAGCAGGTTAAAATAGAGAATTGAAATAAATATAGCATGCAAAATGGAATTTAAGAAAAAAGCAGGAGTGGTTATATCAGTTAAAGTAGTTCAGTGCACCAAGAGGACATAATGTGCACGGTTCAAACAAAGAGTCTCAAGACATATGAAGCAAAAACTGATAGAACTGAAAGAATAAAAAGACAAATCCATGCTTCTAACTGGAGACTGCAATACCCCACCTGGGAACTGATAGAAAATCTCACAATAACCGTACCTAATTTATACATGTATATAAAACACTCTGGTTCTAACAGAAGAATACACAATTAAAACACACACACACACACACACACACAGGAACATTCACTAAGATAAACCAAATCATGAGCCATAAGACAATCCTCAACAAATTTAACAGAATTAAAATCATACAGAACATGATCTTTGACCATATAGATCATACTGCTGCTGCTGCTGCTAAGTCACTTCAGTCGTGGCTGACTCTGTGCAACCCTATAGACGGCAGCCCACCAGGCTCCCCCATCCCTGGGATTCTCCAGGCAAGAACACTGGAGTGGGTTGCCATTTCCTTCTCCAATGCATGAAAGTGAAAAGTGAAAGTGAAGTAGTTCAGTCATGTCTGACTCTTAGCGACCCCATGGACTGCAGCCTACCAGGCTCCTTTGTCCATGGGATTTTCCAGGCAAGAGTACTGGAGTGGGGTGCCATTGCCTTCTCCGATAGAGCAAACTAGAAAGCAATATAAAAAATACAACAAAAAACCTTTAAATATTAAGCAATTTAACCACAGACCTCTAAATAATTTATGGTTCAAAAAGGAAGTCTCAAAGGAAATGAAAAAAAAAAAAAAAGACACCAAACCAAACAAAAACAAGTAAATACAGAAAACAGAGTAATAGTTACCAGATGGAAAGGGATAGGAGTGCCATAGAGGAGGAAAAATGGGTACAATGTCAATTGTACAGTGATGGCTGGGGCTTCTCTGGTGGTTCAGCAGTGGAAAAAAAAAATCACCTGCCTGGCAGGAGACAAGGGTTTGATACCTAGGTTAGGAAGATCACCTGGAGCAGGGCATGGCGACCCCTTCAGTATTCCTGCTTGGAGAATCCAATGGATAGAGGAGCCTGGTGAGCTACAGTCCATAGAGTCACAAAGAGTGGACATGACTGAAGCTACTGAGCACATGGCGATGGATGGAAACTAAAATTTTAATGGTGAGCAGGCTGTCTTGTATACAGAAGTAGAAATATCAAGTTTTACAGGTGAAACCTACATGATATTATAAACTAGTATTACTTCAATAAAAATATATATATATTTTAAAAATGATAAGAACAAACATCAGTAGAATTGAAACAAAAACAGTAGAGAAAATCAAGGGACTTTCCTGAGGACCCAGAGGTTAAGACTCCGTGCTTCCACTGCAAGGGATGGCGTGGAATTGATCCCTGGTCAGGAACTAAGATCCCACATGCCACAGGGCTGGAAAGTTTTTTTAAAAACTCCTTTAAAAAAATCAATAAAATGGATAAACCTGTAGGAAGACTGCTACTGCTGCTGCTGCTGCTAAGTCGCATCAGTCGTGTCCGACTCTGTGCGACCCCATAGACGGCAGCCCACCAGACTTCCCCGTCCCTGGGATTCTCCAGGCAAGAACACTGGAGTGGGTTGCCATTTCCTTCTCCAACGCATGAAAGTGAAAAGTGAAAGTGAAGTTGCTCAGTCATGTCTGACTCTTTGCCACCCCATGGACTGCAGCCTACCAGGCTCATCCGTCCATGGAATTTTCCAGGCAAGAGTACAGGAGTGGGGTGCCACTGCCTTCTTCGTTAGGAAGACTAACAAAGATAAAAAAAAGTGACGACACAAATTACCAATATCAGGAAAAAAATAAGAGCTATGAGTACACATCCTGAAGCCATTAGAAAAACAGTGGAATACTACAAACTACTTCGTAAGTTTGACAATTTGGAAGAAAAGAACCAATTTCATGAAAACTACTAACTACCAAAATTCTACTAAGATGAAATAGATAACTTGAACAGACCTATAACTGTTAAAGAAGTAATATTTATCATCTAAAACCTCCTGAAAGGAAATCTCTAGGCCTAGGTGGTTTCACTGGTGATTTTTACTGAATATTTAAAAGAGAATTAACACCAACTTTATATAATCTTTTCCAGAAAATGGAAGAGAGAGAGAACACTTTTTGATTCATCTTATGAGGTTAGTAATATCATGACATCAAAAATAGACAAAGACAGTATCACACACACACATACAAACCCTATAGTCCAATTTCTCTCATAAATTTAGACAGAAAAATCTTCAGTGAGATATTAGCAAATCATATCTGGCAATGTATAAAAAGAATTATTCATCATAACTGAGTGGGATTTATTCCAAATATGTAAGGCTAATTCAACATTTGCAAATCAATCATATGATCATATCAATTGGCACAGAAAGAGCATTTGGCAAAAACTCAACATCTATTAATGAGGAAAATCTCTCAGCAAGCTAAGAATAGAAAGGAACTTTCACATGATAAAAAGCATCTACATAAAACATAGCTAACATGGCTAGTAGTGGAAAACTGAGTGCTTTATCTCTAAGATCCGGAATAACACAAGGTTGTCCCCTGTCACCCCTTATTCAATAAACTTCTAGAAGTTCTAGTGACTGCGATAAGGCAAGAAAGAGGGAAAAGGACATACAAATTGGAAAGGAAGGAATAACATGATCTCTATTTGAGGACGACATGATTGCAAATAGAGGTCAGTTAGAAAATCCCAAAGAAACGAGGAAACGACAAAAATAGAATAAGTGAGTTCAGCAAGGTTACAAGAGGCAAGAACAACAGACAAAAATCAATCACATTTCTACATACTAAAAATGTACTTGTGAAAGCCAAAATTAAAAGCACAGTGTCATTTATAGAAATTTCCCCAAAGTGAAATACTTAAGAGATAAAATTAACAGAATATATATAAAATCTGTATACAAAGAATTATAAAAGTTCTGGAAAAAAAAAAAACCAAAAGATCTAAATAGTGGATACATAGGCTGTGTTCATGGATTGGAAGACTCAAATAGTATAGATGTGAATTTCCCCAAATGCACATGGAATTCCTGTTAAAAACCCACTAAAAATGTGTAGATATAGATTAGCTTGTTCTAACACTTATATGGAGAAGGCAATGGCACCCCACTCCACTACTCTTGCCTGGGATATCCCATGGACAGAAGAGTCTGGTAGGCTACAGTCTATGGGGTCTCGAAGAGTCGGACAGGACTGAGCGACTTCACTTTCACTTTTCTCTTTCAAGCATTGGAGAAGGAAATGGCAACCCACTCCAGTGTTCTTGCCTGGAGAATCCCAGAGACAGGGGAGCCTGGTGGGCTGCCGTCTATGGGGTCGCACAGAGCCGGACACGACTGAAGCGACTTAGCAGCAGCAGCAGAAGCAACACTTATATAGAGTAGCACAACCCTAGAATGACTAAAATAATCTTGGAAAAAAAGGGAAGATTCATTTTACTCAGTGTTAAGGTAACAGTAATAAGACAATGTGGTGTCGAGAAAGGCATAGACATATAGATCTGTGCAGTGGAACAGCGCACCAAACCCAAAGTACATGCACACAACATACCCAAATGAATTTTGACAAAGAGGCAAAATAATAAATTCAATGGAAGAAAGGTAGCCTTTATAACAAACAGTACTGAAATAATTATGTGTGCATAGAGGGGAAAAACAAAACAAAACAGCCTTGACTTAAGCTTCATACCTTGTAAAAGTTAATTCAAAATGGATCATGGACATGTTGTAAAACCATACAACTCTTAGAAAACAAATAGAAAAACTTGGGGATCTAGGGCTACACAATTGAATCTTTATAGACTCGATGTCTAAAGCAGTCTCTCTAAATGGAAGCCTTAATAAACTGAATCTCTTAAAAATTTAAAATGTTGCCTTGTAAAAACCCTGCTTAAGAGGATGAGAAGACTTGGAGGAAATATTTGCAAATTGCATATGCAACAAAAATCTTATAGCTAAAATACACAAACGGTTCTAAAAACTAAATATTAAAAAACAAAATAATTGGAAAGTTGGCAAACTACACAAACAGACATTCGACTGGATGCAAACAAGCACAGGAAAAGATATTCAATATCCTTAGCTGTTAGGTAAATGTAAATTAAAATCACAACGAGCTACGATATGAAAAAACTATATCAAACACCTATTGCTGGTGGAAATAGAAAACAGTGCCAGGAGAACTACTATGAAGGGAACAGTTTAAGTACTCAAGATTCTTATACTCTATAGTTTTGCCATTTAATATTTCAGTTTTGGTATGAATAGAAACTGCCTCCTCTTCATCACATAACCTCATCAACTCACATTTTTTGGAGCATCAGCTAAAGCCCTTCAAATAAAGTCATACCACAACGTAAAAATAATATGTATCCTAAAAGTAATGTGCATTTATTTCCTCAACCATCTCTGTAGGAGAGGAAAGCCTCCCCCTCCCCTGAGAGAATCTAGCAATGCCAGATTCTACTCTCTCCTGTCCTCTTAGGAGCCCCGCTCTATCAACTACCCCTGTCTCTGGTACTTTTAATTTCTCCCTCTCTAATAGGTTTTCCCCTACAACCTGTGCATTTGCTGAAACCTCTCCCTAAATTCTGTACCCTCTGCCAGTTACTTTCTTCTTTTCTTTTCTGTCAAGCCCAGCAAGAGAATGGTTTACTTTCACTGTCGCACTTTTCTCATTTTAAATTAACTCCTTAACTCACCACAGTCTGTTTTCTGCCTCCCAACACTTTACTGAAACTGTTGCCACCAAGGTCACCTATAATCTCTGAGTTGCTAAATCCAACTCTCCGTTCTTATCTTATGTAACATTTAACACTTACTTAACAGCAGAATGTGACCCATGACCATGGTCTCTTTTCCCTTGGCATTTTTGATCCCTATCCCTCCTGGTTTTTCTCTGCCCTCTTTGGCCCATTCTTTCTTTGTCTCCATCAAAGGTATCTTTTTCTCTTTTTTTTCCTTAAATATTGGTATTTCCCAGAATTATAATACACATTTCTTGCTGTCCATATTTTATATTCCACTTGCTTCTCACCTTTGCTGATGATTTGCAGATCTCTCTCTCTAGATAGATATCTCTTGGACTGTAAACCCATATGCCATTTGATGTTACTTAAGCATCTCAAACTCAAAATCTCCAAAGTGAATTTATCAGTCTACAAACTGTTCTTCTTATGTTCCTCGTTTTACTATTCACACCACTACTCTTTCCAAACAACTTAGAAGCAATATAAGACATTTTTGTCTCTTATCACCAAATCCTGTTGATACAAGTTCCTTAATATATTTTGGACTTTTATATCTTCATCTCTCTTAACTTAAACCACTTCTTTCTTACAGTTTAGCTCTTTCTTCCTTAGGTTAGTCTTACCATTTTCTAATGCTCATACTTCACAGTGTTTCTAGTGTTACTTTTCTATAATGAAACTTTAACCAAGTCACTTTCCTGTTTTAAATCCTTAAATCATCATGTTCTTTATTATAAAAGCCAAGCTACTTAGTAAGTAAGTATACCAGGACCTCCATAATCCTCTTCTGCTTATTCTTGTACTACTTAGGAACAATTTTCACTATAAGTAACAGGAAGTCTGAATTAATAAGACTATAATATGCAGATTTTTTTATTCATATAAGAAATCTGATGGTAAGCAGTGGTGAAGCCACTCAGATATGTCATCCAATATTTATGATCTTTTTTGTTTCTCATCATCTATGGTATGTTGTTTTATGGTCCCATGGTCACAAAAAGAATAGTTTCAGTTGTCACATCTATATTAAAGGGTGAAAGAAAAGGGAGAGAGTGGTGCTAGCTACACCTGATCATCTTATTAGGAAGAAGAAATACAGTCCTTGAAGTCCTTAGAATACTTTCACTTGCTTTTCCTTGGCTTTAGAGGAAATCACATGACCCTTGCCACCACAGTTTCATCACTTGGAAACCCAACTCAAAAATCCATTTTCTATTTTCTGTATAATTAAAGTTAAAATTCCATGTTCAACACCATGGTTGTCAGTCTGTAGATTCTTACAGTAGAGCATTTCATCGACTGAAGGTTTCAGTTCCTTACCCTCAGAATCTCATAATCTTCAAAATGCTATTATAATCTTGGTCTTCATATTGTCCTGGCTGGGAGTGCTGGAGAAGACTCTTGAGAGTCCCTTGGCAAGCAAGGAGATCAAACCAGTCAATCCTAAGGGACTGCTACTGCTGCTACTGCTAAGTCACTTCAGTCGTGTCCGACTCTGTGTGATCCCACAGACGGCAGCCCATCAGGCTCCCCTGTCCCTGGGATTCTCCAGGCAAGAACACTGGAATGGTTGCCATTTCGTTCTCCAATGCAGGAAAGTGAAAAGTGAAAGTGAAGTCGCGCAGTCGTGTCCGACTCTTAGCGACCCCATGGGATATCAAGCCTAAATATCCATTGGAAGGACTGATGCTGAAGCTGAAGCTCCAATACTTTGGCCACCTGATGTGAAGAGCTGACTCATTAAAGACCCTGTTGCTGGGAAAGATTGCAAGTAAAAGGAGAAGGGAACAACAGAGGATGAGATAATTGGATGGTATCATCAACTCGATGGGCATGAATTTGATCAACTCCAGGAGATCATGAAGGACAAGGAAGCCTGGTGTGCTGCAGTCCATGGGGTCACAAAGAGTTGGACATGACTTAGCTACTGAACAACAATATGAATCTTAATTTATTGATGAGACTGTAGCTCTCAAACAGCAGGCACCATAGCTCAAACAATCTGAAAGGACAGAAGAAAAGTAATTATTCTGATTTTTCTTTCAGACTAGAATTTTTCTTTTAAACTAGAACTTCCTCACATTGTTTGTTCCCAACAAGACAATTCATTGTCTTCCAGTCCCCATTTCAATGTCACCTCTTCTGTGAAGCTTGACAACTCCCCTCCCCAAGAAGACTCCCTCTAGTTTTCCACTGGGTTCCTGTTTCTCTTTTAGAAACTGTAGTCCAGCGTCAAATTCCTGAGTCAGTTTACCCATCCATTCATACATCAAATAATTACTGATCACCTGGCACATGTCAGGCACTGTGCTCATAGGTGCTGGGCACATGGCAGTGAACAATATAATTCTTTGCCTTATGAAGTTTAACTCACATCAGAATGATGAAAAGAGATAATATGTACTCGAGTGTTTCCCCATGTATCAAGCACCCTGATAAGCCCTTTACATCCATCTCTTGCTTAATCTTCATATTTCATGAGAACACTATTACTGTTCCTATTTTGCAAAGGGGGGAACTTCCCACTAAAGTTTACTAAAGTAAATTCCATCAGGGCAGAAAACTTGCCTGCCACATTCGCAGCTATCCCAGTGCCTGGCCCAGGACAGTACTCTGTAAATGCTAGCAGATGTTGTAAGGTTAAGCACTCACCTAGTGAGACAGATAAAGGATCTACTTAGCCCCACACTGGGCTCTATGCTGCACCTAGAGTTCCCTATTTAATCTCCAAGGGCTTGGCAGTATCAATAACTGAGCAGGACCTAGTCACAGTCCGGTGAATGAAATGATGGATGGCATATGGATTAGGTGCAAGCACCATTTTCTAGGATGAAGTCAGGAATCTTCCTCACCTGGAGCCGATCGTTTTTTCAAGCATTACCTTCTTCCCCACCCTACCTCAAAGAGAGGTCAGGAGGCCATCTTTACTGGAGACAGAGAGACCGGACATCCGGTCAGCAACATTTCAAGGCCCTCCACTTCAGGTTGTTACTCCTTTCTTCGGTGTCACTCTTTCCTTTCTCTTTCTACTCAGGTGTCCCCTTCCGGTTATTCTTCCTCAGAGGTCCCTCTCTGCCCCCAGGGCACTTGGGGCGTGCGTGTGTGCACACAAACTCACACTCAGTGGACAGGCTGAGGGGCGAAGCATGGGACCATCGGCAGTGGGAGCCTCATTCCACAGAATGACCCACCCTCCCTGCCCAGCTGACTCTGTGGCTCACCTCCTCTGATTTCTCTATAACTAATCCCATCTTTTTTCTTAAGGGCCACCTCTCTACTGATTAACAGGGAAGAAAATTAACTAAAAATCTAATAGGTAATTTAAACAGCCCTTTTAAATAATACTCAACACTTCATTTGGCTAAGAATACCCAGTGTCCCAGGGAAAAACCTCTACACCCGCTTCTCACTCTAAGATGATGTGTTGGTTTGTGGGGTAACTTGCATTGCTGTTAGAACTTATAACCTGCCTCTTGGTACTTGTTTGGGCTCAACAGCCCTTCTGGCTGACTTGGACTCAACCAGTTCTTGTTGATACAATAGACCTGTCTAGAATTTGAGGTCACATTGGTTCCAGCTCTTCAATATGGGGATAAATATACCTTATTCTTACTCCCATGAGCCTCTCAGGGAAACTTCACAACCAGACTCATGGCTAATTTTGGAAACAAGGATGGCTCAGAAAGGAAGCATTTCAGAGTCTTTCTTTGACCATGCTGACCAGCTAAATTGATCTTTGTCTAAGATAGTCCTCAAAGGGACTTCTCAGACTCTCAAGAAGTGGAAGTATGAATGTATGGGATTCCTTTCTACCCTAAGCAGGACTTTCACTTTCGTATAGCCCAGAGAAGAAAACTTCGATGCACTTTATTTATGATCCTTCGCATTCCTATTTCTTTTTTCTTCCAGCTTCCTTCTAATCTCCAAAGTTGGAAAAGACAGGCTTTTCTTTCCTTATCCTTCTCTCATATTTCAGCTAAGCCTTAATGGTGACCAGCAAGCTCTCCTCTACTGGAGAATTCTATGATCATGGATCATGCAGACTTGGTTGTTAGATAAAGTGGAAAATAAACAAATCTGGAAAATTTTCTTTCAAGCTAACAGCCTGTTTTACTGCTTAATTCTTTTTTGACTTTCAAAAAATTGGATATACCTCTCTATCCCTATTTTCCTCCCATAGAAACCCAGAGAGATGGATGCCTTAGGCCAAGAGAGAGAAGGTCATATACCCAGGACAGAAGAAAAAGGTAAATCACATTAAAAATTTAAAACTATTATCCTTGTTAGAAAGGATTCAAACATATAGTATATAGTTTCCTAGTCCCACTTTTAAGATTGAAATTTTCCATACCATACTTAACTCTAAAAACACTCTCCTATTTCATGCCCATTATTCGAAATCATCTCCTCTCTCAAATCCCTCCTTAAAACTTCTCTGAAACCTTTTATAAGAAGGAAGCCTGAAGGTCTTTTCTTAAAAGACAAGAAAGCAGGTTGAATTTAAATAAAAGACAGAATAAGATAGACCAAGCACATGGGAAGAAAAAAATTAATAAGCTCACCTCTTTCAAGTAGCTTTTTTCACTGAGTTTTTACATTTTAACTCCTTGTTTTATTTTTATCTCTAGTGTAAAAATATTCTTCATGGATTGTAATACTTTTCATTTTGAAATATATCAAATTCATTTCAACCTCTGCTAATAATGGTGGTAAATTTAAAATAAAATACCAGTAAATGTCACATTGAAATTCCTTCTTACTAAAATAGAGATAATAATGCCTTTTCCCAGACCTTCTCAAGGAATCTATGAGGATAAAATGGATAAAGTTTTAGGATGATTTAAGCTTATTAGGGAAACAATAGGAAGTATAATAATTCCCATCTCTTCAGAGTTCACACTTACTTGAAGTATTTTCTAATTTACCATAGTTGTAGGCTGTTGGGCTTTCTCCTGAATTCACAGATATTTTATATGTGTATGCAATGAAGTAAGATAAATTGTTTGGGTTATAAATAGGTTTATTAAATAGTTAATAGCATACAAGCAGAAAGTGAGGCAAATGAGTACAAAATTAAAAACTGTATGGTCTCTGAAATATTAAATTTTACTGCAGACAAAATTATATTTGTGTAAAAATGTAATTTATGCAGTATTCTGATTTGTCCTCATATTAATTTTTAATAAAAATTTCTATCCAGAAGTAAATTTTCTACATCACTGATGTGGCTTATGGCATAATTTTTAAAGTAAGTCCCAAGCTTCACAGTGGTTTGTACTGGCTCTGAAGGCTACTAATATCATACTATAAAAAGGCAAAGGTGGTTTTCAATTTTAAGTTTGCCAAATCAGGTGGACTGCACATGAATTACATGTTACTTTTTCACAGTGTAGAAATATGGAAAGTTTGCATAATATATTTTATGATACACTCATTATGCTGTATCCCAAGGATTTTTAAATAACTTAAAAATAGATAGTGCTTCTCCAAAATCCTCATAAATTAAAGACCTACATAGTCATTAGTAAAGACTGATGCAAGATACTACACCCTAAACAGTACTCCATGTTCCATTGTTTATAGCAGATTTATAAATCAGAGCTCTGAAAAATTACATATATTTTATAAATCCCTAAACATAAATAACATGAATATGTTAATAATATTATCTTTCTTTCTTTCCTTCTTTCTTTTTTTTTTTTTTTTTGTGCTTTTGGAGCTAGTTAATACTTGGCTTACCCAGAAGTCAGTGAAGCATATACAGACCTGCCATTCCTTCCTCCCTGACCCCCACCAAATTAGAGAAATAAAATGCTAAAAAATCTGCCTCTCTCTCCACCAATCATCTCACTTTTAGATTAAAGAACTGAATCGAATGTATAAATACTGGCATCTCCCAGGGTTATGCTTCATCCTGAGCCTACCAGGCATGGAAAGGAGGATGCAAGCCTTTCCAAGAGTGCCTGGTGGGGCTTGTTTGGCAGGGTTCAAATCTCTGGTGAATGATTGGCTGCGGTTCTGATAAAAATAACAGTTAAATAAACCCTAACTTATTTAGAAATACGTGTCTGACTTGTCTAACACCAATGTCTGTATCTCCAACTGCTATGGAAATGTCCTCGCATCAAAAATATCAGATGACACAGTGGGGCACTGATATTTTCTTTTTTCCTCCTCGTCTCTCAAACCCTAGGTCTGGTGCATGCAAGCTTGTGTACAGGGCTGCACATCCTAAGCCTTTTTGTGAATGGTGTTTGAGCCAGGTAAGAATGAAATAGCCATGATTTATATACTAATCCTCCCCCCCTCCTGCCACCGCCAAATAAATTCTACAAGAGCTGGGCTGGTTTTTGGTTTGATTGTTTGCTAGTGATGTTTCATTCAGTGAGTAATGAGCTCATATGAAAAGGCTTCCCTGGTGGCTCAGGTTAAAGCATCTGCCTGGAATGCAGGAGACCTGGGTCCGATCCCTGGGTCGGGGAGATCCCCCGGAGCAGGAAATGGCAACCCATTCCAGTAATCTTGCCTGAAGAATCCCATGGAGGGAGGAGGCTGGTATACAGTCCATGGGGTCGCAAAGAGTCGAACACGACTGAGCGACTTCACTTCGCTTAGCTCACTTATGAAAATTTTTAAATACAATAATATCTTGTTAACCCCTGCACATACTCTGTCATTCTCTCTTCCTACTCTCCTCATTGCTCAGCGATGGACAATCTGATCTGCTTCTCATCTCCCTACTCTTGTGCTTGCTAGTCCTTCTATCTCCTCCTTCACATTACATTGCTCAGGACTCTACCCAAATATCACCAGCCTGTCACCCACAAAGCCCATTAACAACTCCCGGGAAATAAAAGAGAACCTGGGTAATAAAGTCTAACCTCTTTCTTTCTTTTCCTTTGTGCTCAGTCTAGTGTCATTTGCTCACAAAGAACCATGTGCCAAAGCCTCACACCTGGCGCTTCAGACCAGAGTTCTTCCTGCAAAATGGCTGCCTCCATATCTCAGCATGGCGGGCCATGTGCAGAAGCTCTGCCCAACACTGCGATTCAAGATGGCAGTGGCAGGGCATGTGCAGAGATGCTGTGCCTGGCACTGCAAGCTGGAACATGAGCAGCAAGCATGCACAAGGCCTGCCAGGCCTCTGCTCTCTTCCCACTGACAAGATCCCTGTGAAGCAGTTCTGACTCATGGGCTATCTGGGAGAGTGTGGACTCGAGCAAGTAAGTGAGCGAAAGTCGCTCAGTTGTGTCGAACACTGCGACTCCATAGACTCCAGCCCACCAGGCTCTTCTCTGTCCGTGGAATTCTTCAGGCAAGAATACTGGAGTGGGTTGCTATTTCCTTCTCCAGGTATCTTCCCAACCGGGGGATCAAACCTGTGTCTCCTGTATCTCCTGCATTGTAGGCAGATGCTTTACTGTCTGAATTACCAGGGAAGTCCACTGAAGAAGAACTTTGCTTCTGAACTGGATGTAGCTTAGTCTATTGACTCCAACAACACCAGGAAGAAGGACCCTTGCTGGAGACTGACTTGGGAAGGTAGGTAACAAATCCAGAGGCCTGTCTTTCTCCACCTCTGACACTGTTTATTTTTCTTCATAGCATTTATTGTTTACACTTATTTATATAGCTTTTAGCATGCTTTTCTACTTCCATGAAAATGTGAGTTCTATCAGGACAGGGACTTTGTCTAATTCATTCTGGTGTCCCCTGTGAATACTATAGGTGTTTCATAAATTATTTTCTGATGAATACATTATTTTTTTATTTTTATGGTAAAGATGTACTGGATTTGGATCTTAAAGAGAGCTGGGAGCCCTGTGAGAATGCAAAAACAGTAAGCAGGGCATTACATACAGTTTAAAAATGGCTATTAAATATCACAAAGAAGGAAAAGGTCAGAGATTTTCCCCATTATGCTAGTTTTACATATATTTTAGTTCATTATTATTTTTTTTTAATGTGAAAGTGTTGGATGAGTTAAAGGATGAGCCTAATTTGTACCAAATTCAACTTATTAGGAAAAACTTTAAAGCAAATATCTAATGCACTCAACAGGACATTTTAGGTTTGAATTAGCATAGTTTAAAAATATTTCTGTAAATTACAGTTTCATTCTTTCTGAAGCCTTGAAATGTTTACCACCCCCCCCCCAAGATGGTACAAAGATATGTGGGTTGCCATTTCCTTCTCTAGGGGATTTTCTGTTCCCAGGGATCTAATCTGTGTCTCCTGCATCTCCTTCATTGTCGAGAGGATTCTTTACCACTGAATCACCTGAGAAGAGCACTGGTGATATATTCTGGAGTGAGCCTTACGTCTCCTGATGTGTAAATGGTGTAGAATGGTTAGTGACACAAATGGAGGGAGAAGTTATAATTACTGCCATGGAGTTATGCCGGCAAACACGTTAATAATTCATCACCACAGTGCTTAGAAGCCCTTTACTTTAGTAGTTGTCTCCTCACTCTCACTTCTTTGTGGATGTGAATCATTTTATAGGTTAACATTTCAGAAACAAAGAACAGAGTCCTTTCTCACTGAAGAGAACACTCATACTCAGAAGATTTCCATCAGTTCTCAGTGTTTCCTCATAGAAGGCTTTTTTTTTTTTTTATTTCCATTTCTACAGCAATTCATATAAGCTGCTACATTATTGTCTTTCTGGGAATTTATTGTGGAGTTCTGTTTCTCACAGGCTCTTAGAAAATGCCATTTTGGTGATCATTAAGCTGTGATTACTTGACATGCTAAGATTTAGAGGATATATTCAAGCAGGTTATCATCAAGCATTCTTTATTTTTTAAGTGTTCTTGTTTTTGTCAGTTCAAGGTTATTCAGAAAATGCAAATACCTCAATGAGATGTATTTCTTATATTTGCAAGGAAATAGCCAATGCAGAGTACTACTAACACTGGTGCAACCGTATAGCATATACAGACCTGGATAATTGATTATAGGTATCAGTGATAACTTTATGTTTAAGTTTTTAAATCTGAAGGCAATGTATCCCTAGTAGAAAAATCATTGAACAATAGGAAAACCCAGAATAGCATTGAAAAATAGGAAAACCCAGAATAGCACCATCTTCATGAATTATCGTTAGCAGGTTAGTGTATTTCCTTCCAGTAATTTGTCTTATGCATTTTTATCAGATTATATGTAATTTCATACCTGGTCTTTAATCACTTAGCATCACATCATAAGCACTTTTCATGTTTTTTTTTTTTTTTTACACAGTGTTTTAACCATCATTTTGTTTCTGGAATAATTTCACATCAGGAAAATGTACTTCACTTTCCTCTATTGGATATCCAGATAATTCCAATATCATGCCATTACAAATAGTGCAGATATTAATATCTTTATCCTTGAAGATTTTTTCCTACACTTTGGATTCCTATTTCTTTAGGGTAGATTCCCAGATAAAGTATTATCTGGTCACTAGTTAGACACACGATTAGTACTGATAAATATTACTAAGTAACTCCAAGATGGAATGACATCTGTACTGTTTATGTGCCAGTTCCATGACACTTTGGTCATGCTGATTATTATCATTACGGTGCGAAGTGACAGTCTCTCAGTTGTGTCCGACTCTTTACGACCCCATGGTCTATATGGTGGAATGTGGAATTCCATGGAATTCTCCAGGCCAGAATACTGGAATGGGTAGCTGTTCCCTTCTCCAGGGGATATTCCCAACCCAGGAATTGAACCCAGGTCTCCCACATTGTAGGCAGATTCATTATCAGCTGAGCCATCAGGGAAGCCCAAGAATACTGGAGTGGGTAGCCTATCACTTCTCCAGCATATCTTCCCGACCGAGGAATCAAACCAGGGTCCCTGCATTGCAGGCGGGTTCTTCACCAGCTGAGCTACCAGGGGAGCCATTATCATCACAACTTACATACTAATTTATAATTCTCAGAACATAAGCAAAGGACATGTCAGATGCACAAATAAAGTAGAGACCAAATAGATGAAGAGATGTTCAGTCTTATCATTTCTTTAATTACCTAAAGAAATTTAAATTAAATTATCATTACAACTTACATACTATTTTAAATTTAAATTTCTTTAAGTAGTTAAAGAAATGATAAGACTGAACATCTCTTCATATATTTGGTGTCTAGTTTCTTTTGCATCTGACTTGGCCTTTGCTTATGTTCTGAGAATTGTTGCTTGACTACATTGTGCATATACTGTTGTTTCCTTGGGTTTCCACGTTAAAATTTCTTGATATTAAACACATAGACACTGAAGGGAATTTCTATATTCTCTTCATATACATTAAAATAAAATATTTGTCTAGGAATTTCCCAGACCATTTTTCTATTTATATTCCTATTACTTTAAAAAGGGAAGCTTATAATATTTGAGCATTAAAATATTTTCATATAATAAAATCTTTTAATAATATTTATAACCTTAATCTATAAAATGTCCATGCTTTCCTTAACGTTTTATCTTCTAGTTACTTGCACTTAAAACATAGTTTAATCTTAAATTTGTTGTTGTTGTTCAGTTGCTAAATTGTGTTCGACTCTTTGCAATCCATGAACTGCAGCATGCCAGGCTTTCCTGTCCATCACTATCTCCTGGAGTGTGCTCAAACTCATGTCCATTGAGTTGGTGATGCCATCCAACTAGCTAATTCTCTGTCGTCCCCTTCTCTTCCTGCCCTCAATCTTTCCCAGCATCAGGGTCTTTTCCAGTGAGTCAGTTCTTCGCATCAGGTGGCCAAAATATTGGAGCTTCAGCTTCAACATCAGTCCTTCCAGTGAATATTCAGGGTTAATTTCCTTTAGGATGAACTGGTTTGATCTCCTTCCTGTCAAAGGGGCACTCTTAATTTTAAATATGCACCAAGAATTTTCTCTGGTATATGATATAAACATTTTTAAACCATGTTTTGAACCAATTCTAACATAATCCAAGTTTTCCATCAGTTTCTCTTGCCTCTTTATCAACTGTTAACAATTTTTAACCAAAAGATCTATTTAATATTTGCCTTGTCTATCCTTTTTCTAGTGGCTTCTAATTACATATACTGGGGCTAGACTAGCAGTCCTTTAACTCTTAAAGTTTGCTTTAGTTAACTTTCTCCAATATTACATTTCTTTTCAGTATTTTCTTTTATAATTTCTCAAATTACATCTCTCAATACAATTTAGAATCTTTATAAAATATGTTTTACTTTTTAACAAATAGATTCCAATTGTGGAATAAAATTTGAAGTCTTCAACAATATATTGTTTAACATTTTTACCATGGAACATATAATTTATCTACAAGGGAGCAGATAATATATGCTATGCTATGCTAAGTCACTTCAGTCGTGTCCGACTCTGTTCGACCCCATAGACAGCAGCCCACCAGGCTCCCCCATCCCTGGGATTCTCCAGGCAAGAACACAGGAGTGGGTTGCCATTTCCTTCTCCAGTGCATGAAAGTGAAAAGTGAAAGTGAAGTCGCTCAGTCGTGTCCGATTCTTCGAGACCCCGTGGACTGCAGCCTACCAGATTCCTTTGTCCATGGGATTTTCCAGGCAAGAGTACTGGAGTGGGGTGCCATTGCCTTCTCCAGATAATATATAGGCACATTTATATAATAATTATATAATTATTCCAGGCACATTATATAATAATAGAAGGAACATAAATATACTCATCAGGCTTAGGAAACAGAAAATATATGTCATTATACCTTCTAAACCCTCTGTCCTCTTTCTTAAATGCTTTTCTTTTTCTCTAACCAGAGTTAAACATATCTTGATTTTTGTTACAGTAATTTCTTTGCCCTTCCTTACAGATTTACTATCTAGATTTGAAATCTCATTTTCAGGAATGTATACTATTCCATCTGCATAACCACTGTTTGTCCAATCTACTTTTAGTGACAGTTGGATTGTTCTTTCCTTGCAAGAATTATAGATATGCTATAAATATCCTTTCGCATGTCTCCTTGGGTACACATACAAGAATTTCTCAGAGGTGTCCATCTAATAAAGGAATTGTTGGATCTGAATGACTAAGGCAACTCCAAGATAAAGTTGCCATTAAATAACATGAGAAAGGTTCTGGCTGAGATGGTGTTTGGGGGAAATTCAGAAGTTCAGTTTTGTGCATGCCGCTTTTGAGGTATTTTCAAAATGACTTCAAGAGCAAATAACAAGCAAATGTTTTATAAACAAACCTAGAGCTTGTGAGAGAGTTTATGATACAAATTTGGGAGATGTATCAATAAGGAAGATTTAAAGGACTTTAATAAAAATACTGTTTTAAAAAGAGGTTGACAATATTTTGGGAAACTAAGGGGTACTTAAATATCTAAGGGACTAGTTAACAATATACCACTGTGAACCCTAAGGCTGAATGAAGGGAAAGGAAGAGAGAGCAGTTATCAGATTCCTGAAGAAAGACATGTTTGCCTATTTTTCTATGTACTTTATCTATTTATTGATCAGATCAGATCAGATCAGTCTCTCAGTCGTGTCCGACTCTTTGCGACCCCATGAATCGCAGCACACCAGGCCTCCCTGTCCATCACCAACTCCTGGAGTTCACTCAGACTCATGTCCATCGAATCAGTGATGCCTTCCAGCCATCTCATCCTCTGTCGTCCCCTTCTCCTCTTGTCCCCAATCCCTCCCAGCATCAGAGTCTTTTCCAATGAGTCAACTCTTCGCATGAGGTGGCCAAAGTACTGGAGTTTCAGCTTTAGCATCATTCTTTCCAGAGAAATCCCAGGACTGATCTCCTTCAGAATGGACTGGTTGGATCTCCTTGCAGTCCAAGGGACTCTCAAGTCTTCTCCAACACTACAGTTCAAAAGCATTAATTCTTCGGTGCTCAGCCTTCTTCACAGATAGATCTATCTAATTTCATGGCTCATGGTTTTATTTTTATTCTTTGGTGACTCCAGTTATTGATATGTTTTATCTCCTTTGCATTCCCTTGCATATATTTTGTGTGTATGACTTTCTCTTTAAAACCCATTTCTTCCTTTTACTTCTGCTTTATTTTCTTCACCTTATTCACACTATTTTCCACGACACCTACTGAAGTTTCCATAGTGTCTATTACCCTTTGGAATCCTTGTAATATAGCATATATTTCCTGAAAAATTTGCATGTTGCTTGTATTTTTTTTTCTGAATTCTTTTATTTCCATT
Source organism: Bos grunniens (assembly GCF_055505025.1). NCBI lineage: Eukaryota > Metazoa > Chordata > Mammalia > Artiodactyla > Bovidae > Bos > Bos grunniens. The sequence goes on along the minus strand of NC_141178.1, from coordinate 22,886,613 downwards.
TTTATATTCTTTGTTACCTGATCATCTTTTTCTCTTGAGTTTCTGTATTTTTTCATTTCATGTTCCTGGATAGAAGTGTTTACCTATATTTTTGCTTTGTTATTAGCTCAAATGGGGTGTTTAATCTTGCTTTTTTACCTGATTTTGGAAAAACATTTTACGAGTGAGTTTTAATCACACATAAGAGATTCATGCTGCTTTTTTTCTTACTTTTGTATGGCTTCATTTTATAGGGGAAGACCAAATTTCTTTCCTCTAACTCACATCTGAAAAGAACATATTTTCCTAGGCAATAAGAGAATGATGTATAAGGAATAATCAAAGCTCATTCTCCAAGCTTCAACAATGTGCTAGACGCTTCCCCCAACCTAGGACATTCTCCATCTTTCACAGTTCTGATCTACCCTCAGCTTGTTGACCTATATTGACTTTACTAATGGTCTCACTTGAGTTTGGTTACCATTTGTATTTAGCTGAAGTAAGAAAAGGAGTACGTCAAGGCTGTATATTGTCACCCTGCTTATTTAACTTATATGCAGAGTATATCATAAGAAATGCTGGGCTGGAAGAAGCACAAGCTGGAATCAAGATTGCCAGGAGAAATATCAATAACCTCAGATATGCAGATGACATCACCCTTATGGCAGAAAGTGAAGAGGAACTAAAAAGCCTCTTGATGAAAGTGAAAGAGGAAAGTGAAAAAGTTGGCTTAAAGCTCAACATTCCGAAAACAAAGATCATGGCATCTGGTCCCATCACTTCATGGGAAAAAGATGGGGAAACAGTGTCAAACTTTATTTTTCTGGGCTCCAAAATCACTGCAGATGGTGATTGCAGCCGTGAAATTAAAAGATGCTTACTCCTTGGAAAGAAAGTTATGACCAACCTAGATAGCATATTGAAAAGCAGAGACATTACTTTGCCAACAAAGGTCCATCTAGTCAAGTCTATGGTTTTTCCAGTGGTGTATGGATGCGAAAGTTGGACTGTGAAGAAAGCTGAGTGCCAAAGAATTGATGCTTTTGAAGTGTGGTGTTGGAGAAGACTCTTGAGAGTCCCTTGGACTGCAAGGAGATCCAACCAGTCCATTCTGAAGGAGATCAGCCCTGGGATTTCTTTGGAAGGAATGATGCTAAAGCTGAAACTCCAGTACTTTGGCCACCTCATGCGAAGAGTTGACTCATTGGAAAAGACTCTGATGCTAGGAGGGATTGGGGGCAGGAGGAGAAGAGGACGACAGAGGATGAGATGGCTGGATGGCATCACCGACTTGATGGACATGAGTCTGGGTGAACTCCAGGAGTTGGTGATGGACAGGGAGGCCTGGCGTGCTGCGATTCATGGGGTCGCAAAGAGTCGGACACAACTGAGCGACTGAACTGAACTGAAAGCTTCTGTGGGAAACTGGAGTGAGGGAGAACATTGAGGTCAGGTGTATTATCCTGGGCCCTTCTTTGTGGAGTCACACCGGTGGGTTGCTTCATTTGTTGAAGTCACAATTCATCTCAAGGCCACTCTCAAGAATTTCTCATTCAGATTCTGAAAACTACTACTTTTTTGTTGCCCCTTCAGGCCAAAGCTGATAATGGTCTTTTTAAATGGTCTACACATTTGAAAATAGTTACTTAATTATGCTCTCCTTGAGTTATCCATTTTGAGTAGGATCCTTGCTGATTCAAAAACTCTAATTCTTATTCTTCTAGCAAAGGATATAAAATATGGCTCTTTTTGTTAAAAACTTGTACCATGGAGATATCCTATATCCAGCCCCAAGTATCTTGTACTTCTCTAACTGTGCATTTATTTGCATTAAATGTATTTTAAGAGCATCTATAGTTCACAACCTGTTTTCTTCTAAATGCTAAGACATTCCACACATTTTCAAAAAATTCAATCTTGCTTAAAATCGTCATGCTCAATTTTCCTTGTTTGCAATAAAAAAAAATGCTAATTTTACATGTGTTTGTAATTTCAATGATACTATATTTTCTCATGGAATCTAACAGCCATATACTAAGTGAGATTTACCTTTAACTTAAGGCATGGTTATAAGACCCAATGATTGTTATATTACAGAAATTCATCCATTGAGTACATTAAAATAGTCCAGCATGGTTAAAGGGAAAAATATGAATACTTTTATGATGATGCTAGAGATTTTTTTAATGGGTGGTTTCATTTACAATGAACCACATAATTGCTTTAACACCACATTTTACTAAATGGTAGATAATATAATTGATATTGCAGTTTATCAAACACATCAGAGCTTTTATTATCTTACTATACTTTTAGTTCATCCTGGTATATAAAGACATAATCCGTTAATTAACACTGTTGCATTTTGAAAGTATCCATCTTCAATCTTTTAAATATAGCATTACTCAGATATGCTGAGAAACATTTTTAAAGTTTTACTCATTTTGTTTTTAAAATATTTTTTAGCCCCAGAGTTTTCAGAATAGATTTACTATAGAAAAAAAAAAAAAGAAATCTGTCTGCTAAAATTAAATGTCTCAATATTTTAAAGGAAAGTATTTTACCCACATCAATTCTTTAAATTTAGTTTCAGGCAAAAGTAACTAATATTGCCTTCCATTTAATTATTTCTCAAGGGATGACAAAGTACATCAAAAATATCAAGATGAAAATTATCAATCTAATTAAAAATGCTATAAATATAGGGTGAAGTGAAAGTGAAAGTAGCTCAGTTGTGTCTGACTCTTTGTGACCTGATGGGCTGTGGTCTGCCAGGCTCCTCTAGGCAAGAGTAGAGAAGTGGCTACAGAAGAGTACAGAGTACCCATTCCCTTCTCCAGGGTATCTTCCCAATCCAGGGATCAAACCCAGGTCTCTTGCATTGCAGGCAGATGCCGGGAGCCGGCATATTGCATATTGAGTGCATATTGCATATTGAGTGCAGCACTTTTCAGGATCTGGAATAGCTCAACTGGAATTCTATCACTGCAGGTAGCCAGCGTGAGGAACTCCACCCATGACAAAGGTCATGAGGAAGGAGGCTTGGCATACGCAAAGGCGGGATCAAGCCTCAGGAGTCTCCCTGGAAATTCTTGAGCAATCTACCCCCAAAACCAGAGTCTGCCTACTTTCTGCTTTGTGCTTTCACCTACACCTCTGACTTTACGGGGGGCTGTCCCCCACTACCTCTCTGAAAAAAGTTAGCTTACAGCTCCAGTTAATAATTCCTGGGTGTGACAGTGTTTAACCTACAAACTCCTTTGGAAATCCTCTAGCCTGCCTGAATAGGTTTTTCCGGCCACATGTGATTGTTCAGAGCCTCCCAACTGTGAGAGGCAGGAGATGTTCTAAACTGTCTAAACACAGATTCTTTTGAGTAGTTAAAAGATTGATTAGAAATTGTATTGGTGAAGGGATTTTCACTTCTTGGGCCAATGTTTGCTGCTAAGTTTCCATATCCCTTACCTGCTGTGTCCCTGGCAGTGTATTGATTAATATAATTGGTGTAAATAGTAGCTTTAATGTTTGTAACCTGGGACCCTTGAGTTAATTCTTTTTCTTGCTATAGCCCACCACACCTTTGCTCTGTAGGAATGCAACTTTATCTAATGCTTTTGGAGGGTGGCTCCTGACCAATCACCTTTAGAGAAAAATAAGTTTTCTGAAGAAAAGGTCTTAAAATGTTAACAGGCCTCTGGGCCAGAAGATGATGCAAATCACCTAAGCTTTTGCATATGATAAGTTTGCAGGAAGAAAGCCTGGCTTGCTGCCTGACTCTACCCCTTCCCCCATTATCCTCTATGCATAACTTAAGGTATAAAAACTACTTTGGAAAATAAAGTACGGGCCTTGTTCACCGAAACTTGGTCTCACCATGTCGTTCTTTCTCTTACCTTCTGGCTGAATTATTCAGCCTCTTTTCTCCACTGAATTTCCTCACTGAGCTATCCTTATTTCAGCCTCTTTTCTCCACTGAATTTCTTCACTGAGCTATCCTCATTCTATTACTCTTTATATCCTTAATTAACGTTTAATTAAGCAGTTGTTTCCTGATCCTCGCCGACGCCGTCCCCGCTTCGAATACCCTGGATCAGCCGGGGCTGGTCCCCGGCAGGCAGATTTTTTACCAGCTGAGCCATCAGGGAAGCCCATAAATGTAGGGTAGAAGTAATTTTTATATCAATGGTGAGTTGTAGGTTTTTAAAAGGAAATATTCTCCTAAACTTTAGTGTTACTATGTATAGCCTTAAGTGGTCTTTTTGTGTGTGTTTGTGTGTATGTGTGCGCCATGTACTGTAATTTGAAATTAAAAGATTTTTGTACATTTTGATATTTACATATGATGGAATCAGTTCAGTTCAGTTCAGTTGCTCAGTCTTGTCTGACTCTTTGTAACTCCACAGACTGCAGCATGCCAGGCTTCTCTGTCCATCACCAGCTCCAGGACCCTACTCAAACTCACGTCCATTGCATCGGTGATGCCATCCAACCATCTCGTCTTCTGTCGTCCCTTCTCCTTCTGCCTTCAGTCTTTCCCAGCATCATGGTCTTTTCCAATGAGGCAGTTCTTCGCATCAGTTGGCCAAAGTATTGGAGTTTCAGATTCAACTTCAGCCTTTCCAATGAATGTTCAGGACTAATTTCTTTTAGGATGGACATGTTGGATCTCCTTGCAGTTTAAGGAACTCTCAAGAGTCTTCTCCAACACTACAGTTTGAAAGCATCAATTCTTCAGTGCTCAGCTTTCTTTATAGTCCAACTCTTACATCCATAGATGACTACTGGAAAAACCATAGCTTTGAATAGATAGATCTTTGTCAGCAAAGTAATGTCTCTGCTTTTTAAAATGCTGTCTAGGTTGGTCATAGCTTTTCTTCCCAGAAGCAAGTGTCTTTTAATTTCATGGCTGTAGTCGCCATCTGCGGTGATTTTGGAACCCCCAAAAATAAAGTCTCTCACTGTTTCCATTCTTTCCTCATCTATTTGCCATGAAGTGATGGGACCAGATGCCATGATCTTCATTTTCTGAATGTTGAGTTTTAAGCCAAGTTTTCACCCTCCTTTTTCACTTTCATCAAGAGGCTCTTTAGTTCTTCTTTACTTTCTGCCATGAGAGTGGTGTCATCTGTGTATCTGAGGTTACTGATATTTCCCCCAGTAATCTTGATTCCAGCTTGTGCTTCATCCAGCCTGGGATTTCTCATGATGTACTCTGCATATAAGTTAAATAAGCAGGGAGACAATATACAGCCTTGATGTTCTCCTTTGCTGATTTGGAACCAGTCTGTTGTCCCATGTCCAGTTCTAACTGTTGCTTCTTGACCTGCATACAGATTTCTCAGGAGGCAGGTCAGATGGTCTGGTATTCCCATCTCTAAGAATTTTCCACATTTTGTTGTGATCTATATAGTCAAAGGCTTTGGCATAGTCAGTGAAGCAAACGTAGATGTATTTCTGGAACTCTCTTGCTTTTTAAATGGTCCAGTGGGTGTTGGCAATTTGGTCTCTGGTTCCCCTGCCTTTTCTAAATCCACCTTGAATATCTGGAAGTTCATGGTTCACATACTGTTGAAGCTTGGCTTGGAGAATTTGGAGCATTACTTTACTAGCATGTTAGATGAGTGCAGTTGTGTGATAGTTTGAGCATTCTTTGGCATTGCCTTTCTTTGGGATTGGAATGAAAACTGACCTTTTCCAGTCCTGTGGCCACTGCTGAGTTTTCCAAATTTGCTGGCTTATTGAGTGCAGCACTTTCGGAAAATCATCTTTCAGGATTTGAAATACTTCAACTGTAATTCCATCATCTCCACTAGCTTTGTAGTGATGTTTCCTAAGGCCCTCTTGACTTCACATTCCAGGATGTCTGGCTCTAGGTGATTGATCACACCATTGTGGTTGTCTGGGTCATGAAGATCTTTTTGTATAGTTCTGTGTATTCTTGCCACCTCTTCTTAATATCTTCTGCTTCTGTTAGGTCCATACCATTTCTGTCCTTTATTGTGCCCATCTTTGCATGAAATGTTCCCTTGGTATCTCTAATTTTCTTGAAAAGATCTCTAGTCTTTCCCATTCTATTGTTTTCCTTTATTTCATCTATTTCATTGATCGCTGAGGAAGGCTTTCTTATCTCTCCTTGCTATTCTTTGGAACTCTGCATTCAATTGGGTATATCTTTCCTTTTCTCCTTTGCCTTTAGCTTCTTTTCTTTTCTCAGCTATTTGTAAGGCCTTGTCAGACAACCATTTTGCATTTCTTTTTCTTGGGAATGGTCTTGATCCCCGCCTTCTCTACATTGTCACAAACCTCCATCCATATTTCTTCAGGCACTCTATCAGATCTAATCCCTTGAATCTATTTGTTACTTGTACTGTATAATCATAAGGGATTTGATTTAGGTGATACCTGAATGGTCTAGTGGTTTTCCCTACTTTCTTCAGTTTAAGTCTGAATTTGGCAATAAGGAGTACTTAGTAATAAAAAAACATATTGATAAATACAGCAATATAAATGAATTTTAAAATAATTATGCTAAGTGAAAGAAGGCAGATCAGTAAAAGAGGACTTACAGTGTGGTTTATTCTCATAAAATTCTAGAAAAAGCAAACTAATTTATAGTTATAGAGAGCAGATCAGTGATTGTCTTAGAAAAGAAAAATTATAGAGTCACAAGGAAACTTTTGGGGATAATAGTTATGTTCACTGTAATGATTTTGGTGGTCATGACTCAGAATAATCTTATGTTACAACACATCAAATTGTAGTTTAAATATATATGTGTGTTGTATGTCAATCCTACCTTGATTAAGCTGTTAGAAAAAAAAGAGAGAATTCCATTAGTAAATACAATGGTATACCTGATATCAGACAATTTCCTGCTAAAATAAATGTCTATCAAAACTGGATAAAAGACATAAAACCACTGTCTTCAGATATTCAGAAGCATCTTTAGAAGCTAGTAAGCATACAGAGTGAGCTTCACTTTCACCTAACTATTTCCCTGAGGGCATAGTTTAAAATATGACCAAAGAAATAGAATCCCAATAGAGAGATGCTCCACTAATTGTATGATACAAGTATTAGATTTGGAAGCCAGTAAAATAGTTGGAATTCTAAGAACAAAACACTGGTGGAAAATATCCCCTTGCATCCTTTTCAAATCTTAAGATGTATATGCCCAGACAAGACTCCAAGGCACCTAATAAAAATGTTTGCTAGAAAATTGAGAGCTGAACAGAGATTTCAGAAATCACACAGTGTTGAAGAGACATTGGAGATCAGCTCCAGTCAGAGTAAAGACCTTGATGAACAGTATAGATATTCAGGTGAGATCCCTGAAAATCCACTCCCTATTATTAAGTATTTTGGGGGGCTCGAAAATCACTGCAGATGGTGACTGCAGTCATGAAATTAAAAGATGCTTGCTCCTTGGAAGAAAAGCTATGACCAACCTAGACAGCATATTAAAAAGCAGAGACATTACTTTGCCAACAAAGATCCATCTAGTCAAAGCTATGATTTTTCCAGTAGTCATGTATGGATGTGAGAGTTGAACTATAAAGAAAGCTGAGTGCCGGAATATTGATGTTTTCAAACTATGGTGTTGGAGAAGACTCTTCAGAGTTCCTTGGGCAGCAAGGCGATCCAACCAGTCCATCCTAAAGGAAATCAGTCCTGAATGTTCATTGGAAGGACTGATGCTGAAGCTGAAACTCCAATACTTTGGCCACCTGATGCAAACAACTGATTCACTGGAAAAAACCCTGATGCTGCGAAAGATTGAAGGCAGGAGGAGAAGCGGACAACAGAGGATGAGATGGTTGGATGCCATCACCGATGCGATGGATACGAGTTTGAGTAAGCTCCAGGAGTTGGTGATGGACAGGGAGGCCTGGCGTGCTGCAGTCTGTGGGGTCGCAAAGAATGGACACAACTGAGGGCATGACTATGAGTAAGGGAAATGGAACCACCATACCAAATCCCAAAACCACACTCTGACAGGATTAGGGTGATTTGCCAGTAATTGAATAGCCTCTAAAAATAAAAGTCAACCTTCTTTAGTGGAAAGTAACATAATTCAGAGTTCTAATGTACCATTAGTAATGTCTGCTGCTGCTAAGTCGCTTCAGTCATGTCTGACTCTGTGCGACCCCATAGACGGCAGCCCACCAGGCTCCCCCATCCCTGGGATTCTCCAGGCAAGAACACCTGAGTGGGTTGCCATTTCCTTCTCCAATGCATGAAAGTGAAAAGTGAAAGTGAAGTCGCTCAGTCGTGTCCAATTCTTAGCGACCCCACGGACTGCAGCCCACCAGGCTCCTCCGTCCATGGGATTTTCCAGGCAAGAGTGCTAGAGTGGGGTGTCATTGCCTTCTCCTATTAGTAATGTCTAACACACAGTAAAAGATTACTGAACTGAGTAGGAAAAAATAATTAGTAATCAAGGGATTAAAAAAATCAACAAAAGTGGATACAAACGTGATTTCGATATTGAAATTAGCAGGCAACAATTCAAAATAACTGTGATTAATTCTGACATATTGAAAATATGTTTCAGTTCAGTTCAGTTTAGTCGCTCAGTTGAAATATGCTTAAAGAGATAGAAAAAAGATGGAAAATGAGCAAGAATTTGAATTTTTCAAGAATTGAATCTAAAAAAGAATCAAATTAATTAAAATAAACAAAATTTGCCATATATCAAAATGAATCCACCCCAGGTATACACATGTTCCCCATCCTGAACCCTCCTCCCTCCTCCCTCTCCATACCATCCCTCTGGGTCGTCCCAGTGCACCAGCCCCAAGCATCCAGCATCGTGCATCGAACCTGGACTATGGCAAAACCAATACAATATTGTAAAGTTAAAAAATAAAATTAAATTTAAAAAAATAAAATTAAATTAAAAAAATAAAATAAAATAAATAAATTTATATTAAAAATTTTTTTAAGAATTAAATGATATTTTGAAATGGCAAAATCAATGTGATATTAAGATATCATTTAGGTTTAAAACATCATAGACAGAGGGGAGAACAGGATTAATGAAATCAAAGAGAAACAGAAATTGTGCAGACAAAATCACAGAGAGCTAAAAGAATACATACCCACACATGCATACACAATCACACACAATCACAACCAAATGTAAGAGTGAGGTACAACTAATGCAAAAGGTTTATTATACATGTATGTTTATTTCCAGGAAGATAAGAGAAAAAGAATGAAACAGAAGCAGTATTTGAAGAAATAAATGCCCAAATTTCCAATTCAGATAAAAGACATCAACCCACAGACACGAAAAACTCAGCAAAAAATCAATCAGGATAAATAATATGAAATCAACACTAGCGAAAGTGAAAATTAAAAATCCTTAAAGGAGTTAAGGAAGAATCATTTTCTTCAGAGGAAAAATAATTAGGAGATAATGATTTTCTCACGAGAAACTTTGGAAACCAGATAATAATTAAATGCCGTTTTCAAAATGTTGAAAGAATTGAAAGGTAAACAAAATAAAGCTTGAATCTAGATTTCAATATACAGTGAAAATAATATCCTCACAAAGTAAAAATAAAGGTGTTCTCAGACAAAAATGGAAAGAATTAGAGCTGGCAATCCCACTCTATAAGAAATGCTAAAGAAAAGTACTTCAGGCTGAATAAAATGTTTCCAGGGAAGAGAATCTATGTGCAAAAAAGGAATAAACCACCAGAAAGAGTGTAGATATACATGATAATATAAATTACAATGTATTAATGGTCCACTCTTCTATTTTTTCTTTGTGGAACTCATTCTTTTGATGTTTACCTGACAAGATTCTTTAATGTTATTCTCCTGTTTTTTCTTTTGTGTTTTTCTTCCCATATTTCTTGCCTTCAGTTCTACTTTCTCAGAGAGTTCCTCAACTTTGTTCTCCAATTTTCCAAATTTTCTATTTATTTAATGTCTGTTATTTCATTGATAATTTTCATTATCTCTTTTTTTCTGTGAATTTTTTTCTTTTGTTGAGTATAGAATTCTATTCTTGTGAAATAAATACAATATATTGTCTTATATCTCTAAGAATTTTAAACGTGTTTTTCCATTTCCTGCATTGTTGCATATTAACTGCTTACCATTAAAAATATTATATATGTTGTACTATTTAATGACTAAACATTTTTTGCCAGTCTTCCTCTCTTAGAATGAAAGTTCTGTAAGGACTGGGATTTTGTCTGTCTTATTCCCTCTGTATCTGCAGCACACGTGACCCTGCTGGGTACACAGTGGTGGCCTTTCGCTCAGGTGAGTGAGGGATCACTGTTAGATTCTGTTAGATGAGAGGGACGATATGACAGGTGTAACTACCTTCAATCTACTTCTTTAATTTCAGATCCACCTCATACCATCTATTTTCAGAGAATCTCTTGCCTCCAATTTCCACAGATTTTCTAAATTTCTGCCATGAGAAATATCTGGCCTCTTGGCAAAGCACTTAATTTCCACCTTTCTATGATTTGCTAAGTCAGTTATCACTCATCCATCTGCTTTAAAACAGTTAGAATTTTGTCATCAATTTTCATATACTTTCATCATCTCTTTATATCCTTTGGTCTTTACGGGGTAAAACCTCATTTTAGTGGGCTTGTGATGAAATCAGAGAAAAGCATGCATGCTTAATATTCCATAAATTCACTGGAATCCTACCCTGCACTTTAAGTCCAAATTTATGGAGAAGAGTCAAGTGTTAAATAAAACTGTCCTTGGCTAAATCTCAGAGAGAAAAACTAGCAGGATAAATGTGATAAAGAATTAATTTAGGAATCATATATGTTAAGCTGCGTCAAATTCAAGGAGTAGTATAAGATGTGTATAGCTTTCTTGATCATGCATAGGAGTTATGTTGCATGGTTCAAAATTATGTGTAGTAACTAAGACAATCAGTTGCAGAGATATTAGTAATAATAAGTATATTAATGAAATTAGATATATTTCAAATGTATATTTAAACAAATCCTGAAATATATATATTGAATTAAATTCCTCATATATATGTCATATAGGCTATGTATATAATATATACTGAATTCTATAAATACATAAAAAGAAAAAAATTTTCCCAGTGAAATAAAAACATTTCAATCACATAAAATTAGGTCTCATATTATTAGGCAACTTAATCAAGATTTTGTTCAATATCCTGGGTTATGTCAGAAAGGGAGCCATGACTTACATCCAGGTCTTTTGATTTAACATTTTTCGTTATTTTCCTCCAAAATTATCCTTATCATCAAATAAAAATTCTGTATATGCTCTGTTGACAGCTACATTATTTTACTAGATTATACCTCAGAACAAATGCTATCTTGGTGATAGACCTCACTTTGTGTACTTGTGTGCTAAGTTGCTTCAATTGTGTCCGACTCTTTGCAAACCTATGGACTATAGCCCACCAGGCTCTTCTGACCATGTGATTCTCCAGACAAGAATACTGGAGTGGGTTGCCATAACCTCCTCCAGGGGATCTTCCTGACCCAGGGACCGAACCCTTGTTTGGTGTCTCCTGCCTTGGCAGGTGTGTTCTTTACCACCAGCGTCACCTGAGAAGCCCAGACCTCACTGTACATAGACTGCATACAGCTTTTAGAACAGAAAGTCTGCATCCTGGTTAGATGGGAACAGTATCCTCACAATAAAGTGAAGCAGTTAAATCAATGGAAAAAATATTCTGTTACTTAGAGAAGGAAATGACAACCCACCCCAGCATTCTTGCCTGGAGATTCCCATGGACAGAGGAGCCTGGCAGTCTACAGTCTATGGGGTCGCAAGGGTCAGACACGACTGAGCAACTAAACACAACAGAACAAAAGGAGAAGAAATCTCTGACATTAAGAAAAATGTATCCCTGTCATAAAATGGCTATTGATTTCATTTTGGGGCACTGAGCCCAAGAGACAATTACATTCATAAGGAGGTTTATCCATGCCCAAAGTACTCAGGGACAGAAGTAGACCAAAGCCAGGAAGAAACTCCCAGCTGAGGTGAACTGGACAAGTTCAGGAAAAGAAATTGGGGCTCAAGATTCTGACAAGTCCAAAGGGAAGGCTGCGTGGAAAGTATAGATGGGAAACTTTAGAGAAACCACAGATGGATGAGACTCAAAAAAAAGAAAAAAGGCCTAAGTTGAGGGACTATGCATTCTATGAACATAAGGCTTTAGAAGGAAGTCTACTCTGATGTCTGTTTCGTAGAACTGACCACGTGGTAGTCAGTGTTTTGGAAAAATGTTCTATTTTCTTTTCATTCATTGATTGTTTTCAGTTGTTGGGCTTCGGTATCTCTCTGCTTCCAGCATGGGCCTGTTCAGGTAGGTGCTAGTCACTTCTTGGAACAATGCAAATCATAGAGAGATAGCACGGTACATTGGGCCCCACAGTTAGTCTGTGAGAACTTCCTTCTCTTCTCTCCATTATTCGTTGCTACTATTCCATTTACTGCCCTAAAATAAGATTGAACACCGAATCCTACTTTGTAGGATTCCTAAGGGCATCATCAACAGATGACTGTCCTATGTAGCAGACCTGCTACAGACATGCTGCTGCTGCTAAGTCTCTTCAGTCATGTCCAGCTCTGCTTGACCCCATAGAGGGCAGCCCACCAGGCTCCCCTGTCCCTGGAATTCTCCAGGCAAGAACACTGGAGTGGACTGCATAGGAAATGAATATAATGAAAAAGACAAAAAATTGATATTAATCATCAATGTTCTTAAAGATGAAAATAGCAATGAAAAGCAATATTTAACTAATTCATGCCTCACATTTTTAGTCTTACTTCCATGAAGCAAAATCTAAATACAGTATTACATTTAAAAAATCTTCTACCTCCTTAACTTTAAATATTAATAATCGATTAATAATTTAATATATTAACAATTGATGACTAAACATTAGAGAGAGGATTTATTTACAAAGCCTACCCCCTTTCTACTTTTATCTCATTTTTTTGATTTTCACTATTATTATCTTTAATAAATTTAGTAGTATAACATTTATAAATATTATCCATTGTGCTTTCATCCCAAATACTTTAATTCCTTGCCCCACCCCCCAATTCTCTCTTTGACTCAGTGATATTCATTGCTTTGGGGATATTCATTTCATAAGGAAAAGTACAAAAGAACATGATGTTTCAACAATTTTATACAGTTTTTCTTCATTATACACCATATTAGAGGTACTGAGCTCTTATAATTCTCTCTACCTCATCGTTCCCATTCAACACCCAACATGTTGTCAACTGAAAATGTTACACTGTCAGGTTGAAAATTTTACATTCTGCTCCTTGACAGCATCGTCTATGTTAAGTTCATAAGTTAAGTCTATAAGTTGAAAAATCAATAAATAATTATATCATTGAATATAGATAGATTTTACTTTGATTTGCTTAAGATTTGAACCATCAATTTCCTATGCATTTTTATTGTTTGCCCCAGCATGTCTGATTTCGTGTTATTATTTCCATGGTTTTTGTTGTTTGGGAAATAATTTATCTTAGTCACCATGTCAGTCAAATCAAGCAGCTCTTTTATCAATTTATAAGTTGCTTTGAATCCACTTTATTCTTACTTTTTTCTATTGTGGTAAAGAATGCATAACACAAAATCTATCCTCTTAAAAAATTTTAAGCGTATTGTACAGTATTGGTAAATACATACATTGTTGAACAGCAGATCTATAGAACTTTTTCATCTTGCATGACAAACGCCATATCCAGTGAACAGTTTCTCATTCACCCCTCTCTCTAGTCCCTGACGACCACCATTCTACTTTCAGCTTCATTGAGCTGACTACGTTGCTGCTACTGCTGAGTCGCTTCAGTCGTGTCCGACTCTGTGCTACCCCAGAGACGGCAGCCCACCAAGCTCCCCTGTCCCTGGGATTCTCCAGGCAAGAACACTGGAGTGGGTTGCCATTTCCTTCTCCAGTGCATGAAAGTAAAAAGTGAAAGTGAAGTCGTTCAGTCGTGAACTCTAGCGACCCCATGGACTGCAGCCTACCAGGCTCCTCCGTCCATGGAATTTTCCAGGCAAAAATACTAGAGTGACGTGCCATTGCTTTCTCTGTGACTACCTTAAATACCCTATCTAAATGGATTTATGCAGCCCTTTTCCTTCAGTGACTGGCTCATTTCATTTACAATGTTCTCAAGATTCGTTCTTGTTGTTGCATATGACAGAATTTCCTTCTTTCTGAGGCTGAAGAGTATTCTACTGTGTGTGCAGAGCGAATTTTCTGTATCTAGTCATCCACTAGTGGACATTAGGGCTGTTTCCATATCTGAGTTATTATAAATAAGGCTGCAATGAACGTGGAAGTGCAAATATCAATACACGCCTCTTTGAGAGCTTATTTTCAGTTCTTTGGATAAACACACAGAAGTGGGATTTTGGATCATATATTTGTTCTATTTTTAATATTTTGAAGAACCTTCATTTTATTTTGTGTGGTGGATGCACCATTTTACATTGCTACCAACCGTGCATAGAGATCCAGTTTTACCAGATCCTTATCAAAACTTGTTGTTTTCTGTTTTGTGGTCTTAATCATCCTAATAGGTGTGAAATGATATCTCATTGTGGTTTTGATTTGCACTTCCCTGAATACTTAGTGATAACTGAGCACCTTTTCATGTACCTATTGACTATTTGTATGTCTTCTTTAGATAATAAATCTATTCAAGACTTTTGCCCATTTTAAAAATCAGGTTATTTGCTTGTTTTGCTGCTGAGTTGGAGAAATTCATTATATATTTTGGGTATTAAATCTTTATGACATGTATGGTTTGCACACATTTTCTCCCATACTCTAAGCTGCCTTTTTATCCTGTTGATTATTTCCTTTCCTGCACAGACATTTTTTAAGTTTGATGTAGCCCCGCTTGTCTATTTCTGCTTTTGTTGCCTGTGCTTTCGGTGGTATATTCAAGACGTCAGCACTGAGATCAATGTTATGAAAAATTTTCCCTTGCTTTCTTTTAGGAATTTTATAGCTTTAAATTTTATGTTTAATCCATTTTTAGCTTACTTTTGTGTATGGTATGAGATAAGGGTCCAGTTTCATTCTTTTGTAGTTTCCCCAACACCATTTGTGGAAGAGACTATCTTTTCCTTCACACCTTTGTTGAAGATCATTTGACCATACGTGTGTGGATTTATTGTTGACTTCTTTATTCTATTCCACTGGTCTATATGTCTATCTTTACACCAATGCCATACTCTTTTGATTACTGAAGGTTTGTAGTGTATTTTGAAGTTAGGAAATATGTGGCTTCTGGCTTTGTTCTGTCCCATGATTGTTTTGGCTATTCAAAATCCTTGGCCCCATATGAATTTTAGGATTTCTTTTCTATATATGAAAGAAAATGTCATTGGGGCTTTGAGAGAGATTGTATTAAATCAGTGGATTGCTTTGGGAAAGTTGGACATTTTTAGCAGTATTGTCTACCAATACATGAACAAAGATGTCTAGTTGTGACTTCTTTAATTTTAGCAACATTTTGTAGTTTTCAATGTATAAGTATTTCACCTCATTGGTTAAGTTTATTCATAAGTATTTTATTCTTTTTGATGAAATTGTAAATGGGATTTTTTCTGAATTTCATTTTCAGATTGTTTGTTGTTAGTGAATAGAAACACAACTAATTTTTTGTTTTAATTAGTATTCTGAAAATTTGTGAAATTTGTTTTCTTAATTCTATCATTTTGTGTGTGTGTAGACTCTAGTTCATGAACAAAGGTGATTTTACTTCTTTTTTTTTTTTCTAATTTTATTTTATTTTTAAACTTTACATGATTGTATTAGTTTTGCCAAATATCAAAATGAATCCGCCACAGGTATACATGTGTTCCCCATCCCGAACCCTCCTCCCTCCCTCCTCCCCATACCATCCCTCTGGGCCGTCCCAGTGCACCAGCCCCAAGCATCCAGCATCGTGCATCGAACCTGGACTGGCAGCAGATGAATGGATAAGAAAGCTGTGGTACATATACACAATGGAGTATTACTCAGCCATTAAAAAGAATACATTTGAATCAGTTCTAATGAGGTGGATGAAACTGGAGCCTATTATACAGAGTGAAGTAAGCCAGAAGGAAAAACATAAATACAGTATACTAAAGCATATATATGGAATTTAGAAAGATGGTAACAATAACCCGGTGTACGAGACAGCAAAAGAGACACTGATGTATAGAACAGTCTTATGGACTCTGTGGGAGAGGGAGAGGGTGGGAAGATTTGGGAGAATGGCATTGAAACATGTAAAATATCATGTAGGAAATGATTTTACTTCTTTTTATGATTTGAAATGACTTCCATTTCTTTTACTTTCCTAATTTCTCTACCTAAGACTTCTAGTGGTATATTGAATAGAAGCGCAAGAGTGGGCATCCTTGCCTTGTTCTTGCTGTTAGGGAAAACATTTCCATTTTTCCACCATTGAGTATAGTTTTAACCTGTTTTTCATATATGGCCTTGATTATGTTGAGATAATTTTCTTCTTTGGACTTTTTATTTTTTAGTGTTCTTATCATGAAAGGATGTTGAATTTTATTAAATCTTTGAATATGTTGAGATGATCATATAATTTCTAGTCTTTTATTCTGTTAATGTAGTGTATCACATTGGATTGTTGGACCGTCCTTGCATCCCAGAAATAAATCCTACTTAATCATGTTGTATGATCCTTTTAATGTGTTGTTGCATTCTGTTTGCTAGTATTTTGATGAGGATTTTTGTACCTACATTCATCAGAAATACTGGCTCATATTTTTTCATTTCTTGGTGTGTTTTTCCTGGCTTGAGTATCAGAAGTAATGCTCTCACCATTTCATTTGGAGATTGTCTTTGGGATTCCCTCTACCCCACACTATTTAGCTCATGGCTATTCCACATCATTCCTACACTCAGCTGTGTTTCTTAGTATACCTCCTGAGGCCTTATTTTGGTTCAGGGAAGATTTAAAGCACAGATCACCTAAAGGTCATAGGTAATAAACCTATCAGAACCATGGGCTTCTAACTTTCACAGAAAAGCTGTCCTACTTCAGGTAGGTTGTTAATCATGTATGATTCAATTGAAGCTCCTACAGAACTTTAAAAATTTTATCTAAGTGTAGCCATTTTCCTGTTGTTGATGTGGCAAGCAGGAGAAGGCAATGGCACCCCACTCCAGTACTTTTGCGTAGAAAATTCCATGGACAGAGGAGCCTGGTAGGCTGCAGTCCATGGGATCGTGAAGAGTCGGACACGACTGAGTCCACTTTCACTTTTCACTTTCATGCGTTGGAGAAGGAAATGGCAACCCACTCCAGTGTTCTTGCCTGGGGAATCCCAGGGACGGGGGAGCCTGGTGGGCTGCCGTCTCTGGGGTCGCACAGAGTCGGACACGACTGAAGACACTTAGCAGCAGCAGCAGCCATTTTCCTGTTGTTGATATGGCAAGCAACCCTTAAAACAGATCCACATGGTCCTTGCTTCCTATTACTCATGTTCTTCTGTACTCCCTCTGAGTGTGGGCTGGATATAGTTAATTATTCCTGTTGAATATAATATGGCAAAAGTAATGATATGTTAATATTGATATTAGGTTACAAAACCCCCCTCTGGCTTCTGTCTTCTCTCTCTCTTTCTTCTCTTTTTCTGATATAAGCTAGTTGCTATGTTGTGAACTTTCCTATGGAGAGGCCCATATGGCAAAGAATTAAGAAAGGCCTCTGGCCAACAGCCAATGAGGAATTGAAATCCTCAGTCCAACAGCCTAAGATAGACTAAATCTAGGGCTGCTGGCACTCAAATTGTATGACTGAGTTGGAAGCAGGTCCTCAGCCAGTTAAGCCTTGAGCTGAGACTGCAGACCCAGCTGACACCTTGATACAGCCTGTGAGAGACCCTGAGTCAGGGGCAACTAGTTAAGCTGCACCAGAATTCCTGACCCAAAGAAACTATAAGAAAATAGACATCATTATTGATATTTTATGCATCCTAGCTTTGGTCCAATTTGTCTTACAGCTATATATAGCTAATATAATTAGTAAGAACATAATTGTGAGGAGATTTTTAAAGTGTAATCTTTTGAAACGAAGTACAGCATAGATAAATGATCTTTAAGAGCTTCTCCCTTTTTCTCTAAAATGAATCCCCAAATGATTATTTATAGATTTGAAATATAAAGCTTATTATTAAAATTTTAAACAGGATGTGGATTCTAAGTTTCTGTTTACTAATTAACCAGGTTTCTCACTTTGCTTTCCTCCATTGTAATACAGTAAGTATGGTTTTTTTGTATGTTCTAGTGAGTATAAATAAGCACTAACAAAATGCAGGAAATACTCTTGGAAATAAAGTAACCTAAGTATCCCTGATATAATTCAAGATTAAATCATGGTAGCCTATAATTTCAGAGAAGGCAATGGCACCCACTCCAGTACTTTTGCCTAGAAAATCCCATGGACAGAGGAGCCTGGTAGGCTGCAGTCCATGGGGTCGTGAAGAGTCGGACACGACTGAGTGACTCCACTTTCACTTTTCACTTTCATGCATTGGAGAAGGAAATGGCAACCCACTCCAATATTCTTGCCTGGAGAATCCCAGGGACGGGGAAGCCTGGTGGGCTGCCATCTATGGGGTCGCACAGAGTCGGACACGACTGAAGAGACTTAGCAGCAGCAGCAGCAGCCTATAATTTAAGAATATTAAATTTAATACTCATAAAAAAGGATAGAAATTGTTCAGAAAGAAATTGAGCTATTTGTCATTCTTCAAGAGAATTATACTCAGTGCTCATGAGAAATGTTTAAGTACTTAAGCTTCTATTCAGAAGTCATTTGACAATCTATTTTTAGTTTATACTAAGAAAACATTAAATAAATTATCTTATGTAACAGTATTAAAATGTAACCTGATTTTATCTCTTATAGGATTTAGTAAATAAACCATCAAGTTCCGTTCAGTTCAGTTGCTCAGTCGTGTCCGACTCTGTGCGACCCCATGGACTGCAGCACACCAGGCCTCCCTGTCCATCACCAACTCCCGGAGTCTACTCAAACTCATGTCCATCATGTTGGTGATGCCATCCAACCTTCTCATCCTCTGTCATCCCCTTCTCCTCCTGCCTTCAATCTTTCCCCGCATCAGGGTCTTTTCAAATGAGTCAGCTCTCCACATCAGGTGGCCAAAGTATTGGAGTTTCAGTTTCAGCATCAGTCCTTCCAATGAATATTCGGGATTGATTTCCTTCAGGATGGACTGGTTGGATCTCCTTGCAGTCCAAGGGACTCTCAAGAGTCTTCTCCAACACCACAGTTCAAAAGCATCAATTCTTCGCCATTCAGCTTTCTTTATAATTCAACTTTGACATGACTACTGGAAAAACCATAGCCTTGACTAGACAGACCTTTGTTGGCAAAGTAATGTCTCTGCTTTTTAATATGCTGTCTAGGTTAGTCATAACTTTTCTTCTAAGAGGTAAGCATCTTTTAATTTCATGGCTGCAGTCACCATCTGCAGTGAAAACAATCAAACCCAACAACTTAAAAGTTTGGTCTCCAGCAAAAAATATCTATATAATTACACTATAACATGATGTCTTTAACTTATCAAGTTTTTCTTCTAAGTTTTTATGATTGAAGAAAATAATAATTGCTCATGTTACTGAATGTGATATCCAAGCAGATGATTTGATTTATAAATGGTGTTTAATCCAAGGTCAAAATAGAGGGATAGGGTGAGTTCATCTTTATCACAACTGTGTAGA
Source organism: Bos grunniens (assembly GCF_055505025.1). Classification (NCBI taxonomy): domain Eukaryota; kingdom Metazoa; phylum Chordata; class Mammalia; order Artiodactyla; family Bovidae; genus Bos; species Bos grunniens. The sequence goes on along the minus strand of NC_141178.1, from coordinate 22,866,850 downwards.
ACAAAAGTACTCTGCCCACATACATAATTCTAGCCTGCATAGCCTTTGACTGTGTGGATCACAATAAACTGTGGAAAATTCTTCAAGAGATGGGAATACCAGACCACCTGACCTGCCTCTTGAGAAATCTGTATGCAGGTTAGGAAGCAATAATTAGAACTGGACATGGAACAACAGACTGCTTCCAAATAGGAAAAGGAGTTTGTCAAGGCTGTATATTGTCACCCTGTTTATTTAACTTCTATGCAGAGTACATCATGAGAAACGCTGGACTGGAAGAAACACAAGCTGGAATCAAGATTGCCGGGAGAAGTATCAATAACCTCAGATATGCAGATGACACCACCCTTATGGCAGAAAGTGAAGAGGAACTCAAAAGCCTCTTGATGAAAGTGAAAGTGGAGAGTGAAAAAGTTGGCTTAAAGCTCAACATTCAGAAAATGAAGATCATGGCATCTGGTCCCATCACTTCATGGGAAATAGATGGGGAAACAGTGGAAACAGTGTCAGACTTTATTTTGGGGGGCTCCAAAATCACTGCAGATGGTGACTGCAGCCATGAAATTAAAAGATGCTTACTCCTTGGAAGGAAAGTTATGACCAACCTAGATAGCATATCAAAAAGCAGAAACATGACTTTGCCGACAAAGGTCCATCTAGTCAAGGCTATGGTTTTTCCTGTGGTCATGTATGGATGTGAGAGTTGGGCTGTGAAGAAGGCTGAGCACTGAAGAATTGATGCTTTTGAACTGTGGTGTTGGAGAAGACTCTTGAGAGTCCCTTGGACTGCAAGGAGATCCAACCAGTCCATTCTGAAGGAGATCAGCCCTGGGATTTCTTTGGAAGGAATGATGCTAAAGCTGAAACTCCAGTACTTTGGCCACCTCATGTGAAGAGTTGACTCACTGGAAAAGATTCTGATGCTGGGAGGGATTGGGGGCAGGAGGAGAAGGGGACGACAGAGAATGAGATGGCTGGATGGCATCACTGACTCGATGAACGTGAGTCTGAGTGAACTCCAGGAGTTGGTGATGGACAGGGAGGCCTGGTGTGGTGTGATTCATGGGGTCTCAAAGAGTCGGACACGACTGAGCGACTGAACTGGACTGATAGACATCAAAATTATGGAATAGTTTCTAAAATCTCTTATAGTATACTTTATATAATATAAAGCATAAAATGATAAGACAGTAAACTAGAGAACCTCAGCATTTCTGTCAGGTATAACCCTTTTCTCAAGTAAAACAGTTCACCCAGTCTTCTCAGAAGACTATGCTAACCTTGATCCTAATGACCAACACTTCTTGAACCAGAATTGAATATTTGACCCAAATAAGGCAAATCAAATTTTCTCTATGAAGGATTTTTAAATGTGGTATCGTACATGTAATCTTCAAATAGTGCTGGGCATTGGGACTTGATGAAATATAGATAATGGGCCTAGGTCAGCATATGGCAACACAGATTGGCAAAGAGACTTACAGAGAAAACTGATGAACAGCAAGCAGAATGAGGCAGCAATGGAGGTCTGTCTGCCAATTCCCAACCCATTGATAGGATTGTATATGTGTGTGCCCTTCCTGCGGAGAAGGAAATGGCAACCCACTCCAGTGTTCTTGCCTGGAGAATCCCAGGGGCGGGGGAGCCAGGTGGGCTTCCGTCTATGGGGTTGCACAGAGTCGGACACGACTGAAGCGACTTTGTAGCAGCAGCAGCAGCAGTGCCCTTCCTGTGGTCTGTTATGGATGGAATACATTCTTAGGAAACACGTGGCCATGCAGGTATGTCCTTCCATTGTCACAAGTAGGCATTCTCCTCACCTTGGCAAAAAGTTCTCATTCACCAGTCAAGCTGATAATCAGTTTTCATTTTTCTTCCTTCAGTATTTGTGTTTCCAGATGACTCCCGAGTATCCAGAGTACTGATTAGAGGGATCTTTCATCTTCTTGTTGACTTTTTCACAATGCAATCCCCAAGTTCTACTGGTAAGGCTTGAGGCTAAGTAGCCAATTCTTTATTAGTTCTCATTTAGGTTGTAAACAATGCTAATGCATAACCTTGGCCGGGCTAGACTCCTCTCTGACTACAGAGTAGAAAGGATTCCCAGCTGTACTAATGAGTAAGACATTGAGCAGGGCATGTAGAAAAAGTAGGAAAAGAAGACCTGGGATAAAGACTGAATCTAGTAGTTAGGAACCAAGTTATACTCTAGAAATCTAGAATACAGTTGGAATCTAGAATTCCTCACTCCAGCTTCCACTAGAACAAGGCCTGTGGTTCAAAAGCACCTGGCAGCCACAGACTGGTAGCCTTCCTTGAAAGAACAATGTGGATGGTCTTCATTTGTTGTTCAGTTGCTCAGTCCTGTCTGACCCTTTGCGACCCGGTGGACTGCAGCCTGCCAGGCTTCCCTGTCCTTTACCATCTCCTGGAGTGTGCTCAAACTCATGTCCATTGAGTTGGTGATGCCATCCAACTAGCTAATTCTCTGTCGTCCCCTTCTCCTCCTGCCCTCAGTCCTTCCCAGCATCAGGGTCTTTTCCAATGAGTCAGCTGTTCACATCAGGTGGCCAAAGTATTGGAGCTTCAGCTTCAGCATCAGTCCTTCCAATGAATATTCAGGTTGATTTCCTTTAGGATGGACTGGTTTGATCTCCTTGCTGAAGATCTCCATTGGTGTGTTCTTAATTATTCCTACTTTGGTCTTCATTGGTGTGTTCTTAATTATTCCTACAACCTAGTCTGTTCTCACCATAGCAACCACTGCAATCCTTTCTGTTCATGTCATTTTCTTGTCTAAACCATCCTGCAGCTTCCCATCATACATAGAATGAAACCAAATTTCCCCACTACCTTCTTTGATCTCTTCTTCAATTGCTCTCTCCGTCATTGAGCTACACTTGTCAGCCCCTTGCTCTAGGCACACTGTCCTCAGGACTTTGCATAAGTTGCCCCTTTGCCTGAAAGACTTCCTACAGACTTTCCTACTGTATATTAATATGGTTCATTTCTTCAATATCCTCAGGTCATTATTCAAATGTCACATTTTCATTGAGGACTTCTGGTCATCCCATCTAAACTTTCAAACTCCACCCCGCATCCTCATACATGCACATATTTTCTTCTTCCATTCCACATCTTACTTTCCTCCGTAAGATATGTCTCTTAGCTGCTTATTTCATGATTTGGTATGTTATTTTTTGTTTCCTCCTATTATAATGTACATTTCATGAGAGCAAGAATTTTTGCCTACTTTATTTGCTATGTATACCCAGCTCTTAGAAGCAGGACCAGGTACATGATTTATGGGGCCCAGTATAAAAAGAAAATGTAGGGTCCCATGATAAAAAAACATTAATATTAAGACTCTCATGACGTTTATAGTAGAGCATGAAAATGAATGCAGGGCTTTGTGTGTGACTACAGAAGTTGCAAACTCATGAAACTGGCACTGATAGAACTTTCCTGACAAAGCAGTCAATTTGTTGCACATTAATCTAGCAGGCAAGATTTGGCCCATCTCCTTTTAACATAGCCTGTGAGGGCAGTCCCCAAGTTGTCAGCATCTCAAGACACTTCTAAATCCCCATGAGAGAAGCTGGACCACTGAACATCTGGAGATGAGGCAGTAAAACGGAGAGCTTCCTACAGAATCTCCTCCCATTTTTAGAATTAAGAAGAATCACTTTGTAATATCTTCCACATGTAAAATTGTAATAGGTGCAGAAAAATAAGTCTCACTTACCTTTTACAAGGCAACAAAGATGGTCTCAGATAAAACAATTCCTGCAAGAAATCTAAGCTGATATGTGCGTGTGTGCTCAGTCGCTCAGTCGTGTCCGACTCTTTGGGACCCATGTACTATAGGTAGTCCGCCAGGCTCATCTGCCCATGAGATTTCCCAGGCTGGAGTGGATTGCCCTTTCTTACTCCAGGGGATCTTCCTGACCCAGAAATTAAATCCACATCTCTCGCATCTCCTGCACTGGCACATGGATTCTTCACCATTGTGCCACCTGGGAAGTCCTCTTTTTAAAATTATATAACTGAACAAAAGTAACTTTCCAGAAATTAAATCATTTTTTCAAATGAAGACCAAAAAGAATTAAAATATCTATGTAAGATAATTTATTGTACATTTTTGTAATATATTGACATAAAACATCTATCCTTTGTATGAGAACAGTGTTTTGAGTCTTTTTTCTTTGCATGTAGCTATTAATAATAACAGAAACAATATTTCTGAGTCAAGTCTTCATTTTGGGCACAGCATCAAATATTCCAATATTTTGCTTTAATTCCAAAATATCATAAAATTCTAGCAAAGAGAATAATACAGATTTAATGTTGGACCCATATATGGCAATTCCCAAAATACTTGCTTGTTTAGTCTTGAACAGTTTACCTCACAGTTTTGCCTGTAAATTTACATTTTTCGTTAATCACATTCACTTTGAATCATTCTGATTTTCTTTGTTGTTTTATTTGAGAACTATTAAAGTCTGTTTTTTATTAAAAATTCCCCTCATCAGCTACAAAACCATGTGTAGTATGAACCTCTACTGCCAACACAAACGGAATAACAGCCCCCCAAGAAGTTAGAAGCACAAACGTTAATTCCCAAATAAAAACTTATAGAGCAACATACTGTGTAGATTGACAATGTCACTTGTGCGCAGGTGCCTCATTTTAAAACATCCTTTATGCTGGGGGTGAGCTCTCATCAGACTCCTTGAGCTGTTTCTACAAGACATGTAAAAGAAGATCAACACATAAGTATGTTTAGTATTTTTCTTACATATTGAGTTTCTTATATTTAGAGTTTATTCTTTACATAACATTTATTAATATTTCACTGAACACTGCTGCTGCTGCTGCTGCTAAGTCGCTTCAGTCGTGTCCAACTCTGTGCGACCCCATAGACGGCAGCCCACCAGGCTCTGCCGTCCCTGGGATTCTCCAGGCAAGAACACTGGAGTGGGTTGCCATTTCCTTCTCCAATGCATGAAAGTGAAGTCGCTTAGTCGTGTCCGACTCTTCACGACTCCATGCACTGCAGCCTACCAGGCTCTTCCGTCCATGGGATTTTCCAGGCAAGAGTACTGGAGTGAGGTCCCATTACCTTTGTTCCTTGGAACTGTAGTATAGGAAATACCAGCCTAGAGTAAACCTCAAGCTGATAGCACAGTGAGATGTAAAATGAATAGGATTTAAATTCGGACAGACCTTTGTGCTGAGATGGATACTCTCATTTAGTTTCCTGGAATATTGTGAACTTTATTTAAAAACAAGGAAACATCAGTGCCTAGCTTTTCTTTTTTTTTTTGGTGGGAACAAAATAGTTGCTTGATAAATATAAACTTGTTCTCTTTCATCTATCTCCATCCCACAGCTTCTTCCTCTTTGGGACAAGGATCAATTAGGAGTCTTAATGGCAAGTGAAAAAAATATGAGCAGCTCATTTAGGCAAAAAGGGAATTTATTGGCTCACATAAAATGACAAGATTGTATTCAGGGCCCAGAAAATGTAATTCAGAGTTGGTTTCTCTCCATCTCTTTAGTCTGCCTTCTGTCATATTGGCTTTGGCTTCAGCATCACGTGATAGCAAGAGGTTGCCTGGAGCTCCAGCCCCAACATTCCCTCAGGTTTCAGGCCGAACAGAAAAGGGTCAATAATTCGTCCTTGGAAATCGCCAAGCAAGTTTTACCTTAGTTCTGACTGGGTCACATGATTGAGTCTTGATCAATTAGTGTGGCTAAAGAAATGGATATGTGTGGTGGGTCCAAGATACTGTGTTCCACCTGAAGATTGCTTTGTGGGTGTGTGTACATGGGGTTGTATCAGGGGTATAACTAATACCCAAATGGAATTCAGTTTATTATTCCCAGGGGAAAAAAAATGTTGAATGTATGCTGGACAACAGAAAAGGCAGATATCCACTGTAGATAGCCTCTTATCAATCCAGAGTAGTCATGCTTCAGGTAGAAATCTTATCCTACTCATTAAAAACAGTGATATCCCTAAAATATTCTCTTTTTTTTTGCCCCAGAATCTTTGAGAGATATCACTCTGTCAATTGATTAGTTATTTGAAATCTCTTGACTTTTTCTACTTATAGTTCCCATCCTTTAGATTCAGTTCAAGTCTGCTTTCTTGATACACTCCAACACCTTTTTCTACCCAGTCTTCACCCCGGTCTCAAATGTGTGTCTTTCAGAGCTCACAAAGCATTTGGGACAGCCTAGCCTAGATCACAACATAATTACCTGGTTATTTGGGTTCTCCAGGTGGTGCAAGAGGTAAAGAACCTGCCTACTAATTCAGGAGACCTAAAATATAGGGGTTCAATGCCAGGGTCTGGAAGATCCCCTTGGAGGAGGGCACAACAACCTGCTCCAGTATTGCCTGGAGAATCCCATGGACAGAGGAGCCTGATCGGCTACATACAATCCATAAGGTTTCGAAGAGTCGAACATGACTGAAGCAACTTGGCACACAAGCCCACCTGGTTAGTTATGTGTCTCTTCCCCATACGGTGTTTGACGCATTCTTTGTCTTCATTGTCTAGCATGAAAACTGCCGCAGAAGAATCTCCGTTTACTAGAGATTTGTTAAATGAATAAATGAACAAATTGAATAGTGTGTGAGTGAAAACGTTTAAGTATCACAGAAGAGAACTCCAAAGTATAACCCTCTTGGATTATGTTACAGCTAATTTCAGTTACAGTGTTAGAAGAGTATTAACAGATTCAAATTTCAGTTTTGTGGTCCATATTATCTCTTGGAGTGTAAATGTCTATTCTGGCCTTACAGAGTTGAAGTGAGTCCCTCTCTCTCTCTTTCTCTTTGTCTCATTGTCTCTGTTTTTCTGTCTTTATCACTAACACACACACACACACACACACGTATGCACCCACACATTGCTACACATATGTAAAACTACATTTCCATAAGAGCATGGCTAATTCAAAAGTGATATAATACAGCTTTTATTTTTGATGGATTTTAAAAATGTAATCCCAAATGGTGAGCTATTCTGAGGAGGCTGTGGCCACATTTTTACTACAGCAAAATCTCTAGATACAGCAAATTTTCTGACAATTTATTTGACTACAAAGTATCTGGCTGGCTTCAGAGAGAGAAAAAAATCATCCAGAGTTTTCAACAGAAAGAACTTCTAAAGGTAGATGAAGCCAACGCATTTCAAGGAAAAAAAAAGTAGATTAGGCAACGGTGAAATCTCTGCAGTCCCAGGGAGATTTCTCCTCCCTTGAATTTTGCTGAGGCAGAGTTTTCATCAATTATTCCCATGAAAGTTTAAAAGTGCTGTGAGTATATAATTCTCACTCTTAAAGGCGAAAATTCTTTTTTAAGTGTAATTTTTAAAAAAATACATAGGCCATGCATGAATACAATTTCATCGTTAAAAATTGCAAAACTGTTAAAACGATATAGAATTTTCAAAACACTGTTTAGTCTGTTTCTTTCCTTCCACTTTGGTAATTGCTTCTAATTGTATCGTTCCAGACATTTAAAAATTCTCATATATTATTCTTCATAAAGTCCCCCCAGTTTGCTTTCTGTGAATTCCCTTTCCTGTGAATTCCACTATGCATCATTTTGGCCAGAGACCACTTTCTAGTGTCTGTGTCCACCATGGAATCCAAACCTTCCTACAAACCTCTTCTAACAGCTGTGGATAGCTTGAGACACAAGCTCAGTCAGCTTGATGTGTGTTCCTTCCTGGGATTCTGGACAGTGAGTGCAACAAGGAATTAAGGAATTCTGAGGGTCAGAATCCTCACAGTAGCAGTAGCAGAGGTGATGACAGCAGTGGCAGCTGTGGCAACACCCTAGCCAGGCTGCTCCTGCATGAGCGCGTTTCAGTGTTTCCTGCTTCCTGATTTCCTTCTGAGCGTCCTTGTTTCCTGGAATTTCCAACGTCTTCTTCCTGCTCCCGTTGATTCTGATATCCTTCCAATAGCATGTGGACTAGAATTCTGTAAATTCTACCGTTCCTATTATTAAAATTGTAGACCAACTCTTTTGGTTATTTTCCTAATACATATTTTTCCATCTTTTTAATGAATAGTTTTCATTATTTCCAGATGTGTCCTTTATAATTGTAACTATTTAGAGTTAACTGCTACAGAATTTTTAAAAATCAAAGCTGTTTAATAGAACAATAGAATCAAATCATTTTAATAGAAATGCTTTTATTCTTCTTATTTTTCAAATACCCAAACTATCTCTTATTTTTATTGTATTTTAATTTTATATCAGTGATATAATTTATATATAATTATAATATACATAAAATATTATATTAGTTTCAAATGTAGAACAGTGATTTAATATTTTTATACATTATGAAAAAGTCACCACAATAACTCTACTTCCCATTTGTAACCATGTAAATTTATTGCAATACTATTAACTATATTCCCTATGCTGCACATTACTTGCCTATGAGTTATTTATTTTATAGCTGGAAGTTTGTACTTCTTAATTCCTTTTACCTCTTCACCTGTACCTTTAACGCCCCTCTCTTCTGATAACTACCAGTTTTTCTCTGTATCTACAGTCCTGTTTCTTTTATCGTGTTTGTTCATATTTGTGTAGATTCTATGTATAGTTGAAATCAGATGATATTTGTCTTCCTCTGTCTGACATTTCACTTAGCTTAATACCCTCTAGATCCACCCATGTTCCAAGTTTTTGCAAATGGTGAGATTTCATTCTTTTTTTATGACTGGGTAATATTCCATTGTGTGTGTGTGTGTGTGTGTGTGTGTATTCAAATTAGTGTTTCTGTTTTCTTTTATTGAATACCCAGAAGTAGAATTGCTGGACTATATGGTAGTTTTATTTTAATTTGTTGTGGGAACTTCGTGCTGTTTTTCATAGTGGCGGCTGCACCAATCTACAGTCCTGGTAATGCACAATGTAGGTTTCCCTTTTCTCCACATTCTTGCCAACACTTGTTATTTCTTGTCTTTTCAATAATAGCCATTCTGACAGACATGAGGCAGTATCTCATTGTAGTTTGATTTGCATTTCCTCCTAATGATTAGTGATGTCGCACATCTTTTCATAGCTTGTTAGCCATCTGTTTGTCTTTTTTGGAAAAAAAATATCTATTCAGGTCCTCTGTCCAATTTTTAATTGTTTTGTTTCTTTCTTCTTTGATACTGAGTTCTTTGAATTCCTTATATATTTTGGGTATCCATACCTTATCAGATATATTGTTTGCAAATATCTTCTCTCATTTACTAGGTTGACTTTTTGTTTTATTGATGACTTCCCCCCTTTGTACAAAAGGTTTTTAGTTTGATGTAGTCCCATTTGTTTTATTTTTGCTTTTGTTATCCTTGCCTAAGAAGATATATTCCCCAAAATATTGTAAGAGCAAGGTCAAAGAGCATACTGCCCATGTTTTCTTCTAAGAATTTTATGGTTCCAAGTATTACATGCTGCTAAGTTGCTTCAGTCGTATCCGACTCTGTGCGACCCCAGAGATGGCAGCCCACCAGGCTCCCCCCGTCCCTGGGATTCTCCAGGCAAGAACACTGGAGTGGGCTGCCATTTCCTTCTCCAGTGCATGAAAGTGAAAACTGAAAGTGAAGTTGCTCAGTCGTGTCTGACCCTCAGCAACCCCATGGACTGCAGCCTTCCAGGCTCCTCCTTCCATGGGATTTTCCAGGCAAGAGTACTGGAGTGGGGTGCCATTGCCTTCTCCGAAGTATTACATAGAAGTCTTTAATCTATCTGGAATTTAATTTTATATACGGTAGAAGAAAGTGATACTGTTTCATTGCTTTTATACAGCTGTCTGGTTTACCTGGCACCATTTATTGAAGAGAATGTCATTTGCCATCGTATATTCTTGCCTCTTTTGTGGTAGATTAATTGATTGTATAAGCATGAGTTTATTTCTGGGCGAGTAGTTTCTTACTTTTAAAAGTCAATGCATCAACGTGACAAAGGGCATTTAGCAAACATTATACTCAATGGTGAAAAACTGAAAATTTTCCTCTTAAGATCAAGACCAAGACAAAGATGACTGCTTTCACCACTGCTATTCCACATTGTACTGGAAGTTTTAGCTAAAGCATTTATACATGAAAAAGAAACAAAAGACATTCAAACTGTTATAAAGTAAAGCCATAGCTACAGATATACAGATGACATGATCATATATGTAGAAAATCCAAAGTATTCACATGTAGCTGTTGATTGAACTCTGCTACTGCTGGCTGTCTGGGGAGGCCTTACAAATAGCTGTGAAAAGAAGAGAAGCGAAAAGCAAAGGAGAAAAGGAAAGATATAAACATCTGAATGCAGAGTTCCAAAGAATAGCAAGAAGAGATAAGAAAGCCTTCTTCAGTGATCAATGCAAAGAAATAGAGGAAAACAACAGAATGGGAAAGACTAGAGATCTCTTCAAGAAAATTAGAGATATCAAAGGAACATTTCATGCAAAGATGGGCTTGATAAAGGACAGAAATGGTATGGACCTAACAGAAGCAGAAGATATTAAGAAGAGATGGCAAGAATACACAGAAGAACTGTACAAAAAAGATCTTCACGACCCAGATAATCACAATGGTGTGATCACTGACCTAGAGCCAGATATTCTGGAATATGAAGTCAAGTGAGCCTTAGAAAGCATCACTATGAACAAAGCTAGTGGAGGTGATAGAATTCCAGTTGAGCTATTCCAAATCCTGAAAGATGATGCTGTGGAAAGTGCTGCACTCAATATGCCAGCAAATTTGGAAAACTCAGGAGTGGCCACAGGACTGGAAAAGGTCAGTTTTCATTCCAATCCCAAAGAGAGGCAATGCCAAAGAATGCTCAAACTACCGCACAATTGCACTCATCTCATACGCTAGTAAAGTAATGCTGAAAATTCTCCAAGCCAGGCTTCAGCAATATGTGAACCATGAACTTCCTGATGTTCAAGCTGGTTTTAGAAAAGGCAGAGGAACCAGAGATCAAATCGCCAACATCCGCTGGATCATGGAAAAAACAAGAGAGTTCCAGAAAAACATCTATTTCTGCTTTATTGACTATGCCAAGGCCTTTGACTATGTGGATCACAGTAAACTGTGGAAAATTCTTCAAGAGATGGGAATACCAGACCACCTGATCTGCTTCTTGAGAAATTTGTATGCAGATCAGGAAGCAACAGTTAGAACTGGACATGGAACAACAGACTGGTTCCAAATAGGAAAAGGAGTTCGTCAAGGCTGTATATTGTCACCCCGTTTATTTAACTTATATGCAGAGTACATTATGAGAAACGCTGGACTGGAAGAAACACAAGCTGGAATCAAGATTGCCGGGAGAAATATCAATCACCTCAGGTATGCAGATGACACCACCCTTATGGCAGAAAGTGAAGAGGAACTCAAAAGCCTCTTGATAAAGGTAAGTGGAGAGTGAAAAAGTTGGCTTAAAGCTCAACATTCAGAAAACGAAGATCATGGCATCCAGTCCCATCACTTCATGGGAAATAGATGGAGAAACAGTGGAAACAGTGTCAGACTTTATTTTTCTGGGCTCCAAAATCACTACAGATGGTGACTGCAGCCATGAAATTAAAAGACACTTACTCCTTGGAAGGAAAGTTATGACCAACCTAGATAGCATATTCAAAAGCAGAGACATTACTTTGCCAACAAAGGTTCATCTAGTCAAGGCTATGGTTTTTCCTGTGGTCATGTATGGATGTGAGAGTTGGACTGTGAAGAAGGCTGAGCACTGAAGAATTGATGCTTTTGAACTGTGGTGTTGGAGAAGACTCTTGAGAGTCCCTTGGACTGCAAGGAGATCCAACCAGTCCATTCTGAAGGAGATCAGCCCTGGGATTTCTTTGGAAGGAATGATGCTAAAGCTGAAACTCCAGTACTTTGGCCACCTCATGCGAAGAGTTGACTCATTGGAAAAGACTCTGATGCTTGGAGGGATTGGGGGCAGGAGGAGAAGGGGACGACTGAGGATGAGATGGCTGGATGGCATCACTGACTCAATGGACGTGAGTCTGAGTGAACTCTGGGAGTTGGTGATGGACAGGGAGGCCTAGCGTGCTGTGATTCATGGGGTCGCAAAGAGTCAACACAACTAAGCGACTTATCTGATCTGATCTGAGTGGTGTGATTATTTTTTTCTTGTAAGCTAGGTAATTTCTCTCTTTTTTTCCATGACTTTGATGTTCTATAGGTTGATCATTGATGTAGATTTCTTAAAAGGATAATCCCTTATCAGAGCCATTAGCTCACTGAAGAAATTTTAAAAAGTCGTTAAAGCTCAGAACCATTTTTTAAAAAGACTAATGAGTTAAGAATTAAGAATTCTCTCAATGATTCTCACAGTGTGATAAATCCAACTAGGTAGTGACTGTGTGAAACATCAGTGTACTATTTGGAGCCATTTTGTTGTCATGAGTGCACGTGTATTGGTTTCCTTCAAGGTTGGGAAAGCCAGTAAAAGGGCACAGCCATCAGAATAAGATCATTGGATTATCTGAGAGACACAGTTGTCCTTGGCCACATGGACTGTCTGCCTTGGATACTATACCTCATCTGCCCTGAGAAAAGTGGAGACTCAAGGAAAGAAATTTGTTGTTTTTAAATTATCCACCAACACTGTTCTGGACTATAAAAATAGAAGGTAATAAAAAAATTCGTATTTGGAAAAATGAAATTAAACTCATCAAGTTCTTTTGAAGAGTGCCTGAAACGTATTAAAAGTTCTCAGTACATTAAGAACCAATTCAGTGGAATTTCATTGCAAGGATTGCACTCCTTTTGGAATCTTTCATATCTTTACTTATATTTTTCAGTATTATGCTTTTCAGTAAGCATTGTACTTAAAATTTAAAAAGAGAAAGAGAATGAGGTAAACATATTAATTTGCTAAGTCAGTCAAGAAAACCATTTCAGTTACGGGAAATTCTCTGTTACTCTTATTCAGAACTCGCTGTGCTACTTGCTATAATATTAGCAATCATGTCTCTTTCAATACCAGACACTTTCTGTTTTATGTTTACCAAAAGATATTTCTTCCTTTTCTATTTTCATGATCAAGGAAACTTAATTAGATATATGTTGTATATTTTTCCATTTTTCCTGCCATTTCACTTAACTGCTTTTTTGTGTAGTCAGACTCTTTCTTTTTCTGGGTTGCATTTTTTAGTTTTTTTCCCCCTGAGACCTGTCTCCCCATTCTCTCATTCTCACTCAGGTGTGTCTAAGGTGATGGCACCCAACTCCAGTACTCTTGCCTGGCAAATCCCATGGGCAGAGGAGCCTGGTAGGCTGCAGTCCATGGGGTCGCAAAGAGTCGGACACAACTGAGCGACTTCCCTTTCACTTTTCACTTTCATGCATTGGAGAAGGAAATGGCAACCCACTCCAGTGTTCTTGCCTGGAGAATCCCAGGGATAGGGGAGCCTGGTGGGCTGCCGTCTATGGGGTCGCACAGAGTCGAACACCACTGAGGCGACTTAGCAGCATAAGCATTCTTTTACTGGGGCTTCTTTTATTGAATTATTTATTCCTTCACTCTCTTTATTTATTAAAAACTTAACAATCTTTTTGTCATCGTTTAGTTTTTTCTCTTCTTGATGTGATAAATCAAATTTTTGCTATATATGCTTATTATTCTCATCATGATGGTTTCCATAATTGATTAAGGCAAGGGTTCCTGGAACTAAGACTGCCAATGTTCTTAACCTGGCCGTAGACTTCCATAAAATTATTATAGTTCAGTGGAATATTTGCCCCTCAATTTTATTTTCCTTTTCCTCCAAAAAGAAAAGAGATACAGTTGGTTATATGGTTAACTGGGCTTCCCAGGTGGCCCTAGTGGTGAAGAACGTGACTGCCAATGCAGAAGATTTAAGAGACACAGGTTCGATCCTTAGACTGGGAAGATTCCCTGGAGGAGGGCATGGCAACCCAGTGCAGTATTCTTGCCTGGAGAATCCCATGGACAGAGGAGCCCGGCAGGCTACTGTTCATAGAGTCGCAAAGAGTCATGCACGACTGAAGTGACTGAGCACGCAAGCACAAACCTGAAAATACTTTCAGGTTTTCAAATCTTGCCTTTCGCACTTAATATAGATGACTAACAGATTTGATCTCCAAGATCTTGCAGTAGACTTTGAAAATTTGTTTCTGTCTGAAACTGGACAGGCAGAAAATTCAGTGGAAGGACAGTGAATAGTTTTTGTGATCCTTTTTTCACAAAGCTCTTTTTCATCAGAAAATTGTATATCAGATTCTTGATCTCAGCTCTTCATCTCACTTAGACACAGATTGTCCCTTTGTATCAGAGAGCATGAAAACATAAGTGTTTTGGTGTCAAAATACGTATGCGTTATTCTATCTACTTTTCATGCTGGATTTTTAGTTCCCTGGTCCTGGAAACTAAGGATTTTCTTACTTCACATGTGTGTATGTCTTTATTTTTCAACTTGACTATTATGTATGTGTTGTTTGGTATCAGCATGTTTTTTATTTCATGCTTTTTTGAGGAGGGTAGAGGAGTTAAGGGGGACAGCTGCACCTGTTCACCATTTGGCTAAGAATCATCGTAGGTTAGATTTCTAAAAGTAAAATTTTGGGGTCAAAAATCACACATTTGAATTCTTGAGCTGCTGTTAAATTTTCTTCTCCCAAGAGACGTGTCATTACCCCCTCCCTCCTGCTGTGCCCAAGAGTACCTATTGCCCTACACTTCTGACTGTACCATAGATAACAATTTCAGAAAAAAGTCACCTGTGCTGTGCTATCCAATTTTACTTTTTCTTGCTACTAATGATTTTTGAGAGTCTCCTCACCTTTATTTGCATTTATGTTTACTCTGTAACTGCCTGTTTATATTTTTTTTCCGAAAGGCAAACATCTTTTGAACTCTTTTACTTCCTTTACTTCAGTGGATAAAGAATAAATAATAATTACTGATGATCATGCTGTTACCTCTTTCTACAACTAGGGAGAGGTAAGCAGCACAGTTTCCATTTTAGAAGGATGACTTTTTACCCTAAAAATCGAAGTTAAGTGATTTGACAATTATGTCCAAGGTCACATAAGCTATTACATGCAGAAATCAAACCCAAGAATGTGGTGCTAGTGTTGATGCTCAGAAAACACAGCCTTGTATGATGAAGCCAGCCTTAAAGCTCATACCAAACTGTTTTAAGAAAACACAATACAACTTTTTTTAAATGAATGGAAATTGTGAGTTAGGGCTAAATAGTAATGGAATTTCAAGATCCTCCCTCTCCAGTAGAGAATTTTATTGTCTTAGAAAGTGCAAACAATGGACTTCAGACTTTTTTTTAGCTGCAACAGAACACAGTAAAGAAGTTTGATGATTTAATGAAAGATTTAGATTGAAAGGGCTTCCCTTGTGGCTCAGCTGGTAAAGAATCTTCCTGCAATGCAGGAGACCTGGGTTCATTCCCTGGGTAGGGAAGATTCCCTGGAGAAGGAAAAGGCTACCCTTTCCAGTATTCTGGCCTAGAGAATTCCACGAACTGTATAGACTGTTAGATTGAAAGATTCAGTGTTATTTAATGAAAGATTTAGATTGGTTGGCTACTACAAAAGACTCCTCCCAAATGAAAAGTTTATTGCTTGCCCATAGATTTCCTGGCAATAGTGATTACCAACCATACTTTATGTATTTTGTGGCTCTGAAGTCTCTGGTTTGACTATAAAGGAACTTTGGCAGAATAAGATACTAAGCTATCTAAACAGCCAACAAAAAAAACATGGTTTATACTGGCAGCTAAGAAAACCCTGTTTGCTCACCATCTCCTTGTCCAAAATATAATTCATTATTTTTTTCAATAAATTTTTATTGAAGCTAGAGTGGATATATAAAAAGAACATACCAGGTGGCAGGTTACAGTAGTTTAAAAGGACAGATGAAAGGGGGTCCTTTGGTCCTGGAACAGCATCCGTTGTCATAATTAACAAAATGAGCTTGAGAGCTAAAAATTTAAATAGAATATGTTCATTCTCATAATGACCCCTGCCCCCATCTTTTGAAGGTACTCTTTGAGTCTGACCACTGCTGGGCAATAGTTAGAGCAACTGTCTCAACCTTTTCAACCAAATAATCTTTTCACCGCAAAGGATTTACAGTATACCTTTCATGTGTGAAAAGAAAATTCATGCTCAACCTGTAAAAAACTAGCAGATGGTACTGTAATTTGTATATACATACATGCATACAGGATACATTCTCGGAGAATGAATCAGCTTCATGTTATACCTATTTAAACATTTCATAATATTTAATTTTAATTCATTTATTCATGGTTTTAAACTCTGTAAGAACATCCATTATTTAAATTATTAGACAGGTAAACTGCATCAACAAAACTGCAGCATTTAATGTTGAAGATAACTGACATGCATGAAGTCATTGTATTAAAATATTGGTTTTCCAATTGTTTTGCACAGATGGTGCTAGTAATTAATATTATGCTATTTTTTCATCAAGGGATTCCCTGTTGACTAAATTCACATAGTATGCAATAAATTGCTGCATTATACTATCTGAATAGGTGTTGTGTGGTTTGTAGATTTATTAATGGTAACATATTGTCTCAGATGACAATTATATAATGCTCCTAATGGTAAGTGTATTATTCAATTTAATAAATTGGGCATTGTGATCTCTTCAAGAAAAATCTTAACTGTATATTTGATCATAGGTGTATAACAATTGTGTTCCTGGCCATCTGGTGTGAAAGTTTCAAGATATCAAGGGATTTAAATGAGGTAAAATGAGGCACCTTATTTACTTTAAAGGCAGTAACAAAGAATTGCATAACTTACCACTTTAAAAAGGACTTTCTGAAAAAAATTAAAAAATAAAATGTCTTTCGGAAGGGAGGTATCTTTTCTGAGTGGCTATTAGATGTATTCTTTCCCATACCTTCAGAAAAAGTTTAAAAACCATTCTCTTTAAAAGCAAGACTATTTAGAAAAAATCTCAATAAGCTTGTTTATCGCATGATGAGGAAGAACAGTCCTATTGCTTCCATCTGGATAAGTCTTTCAGCAAGACCCACAGATCGAGGCTTGAAAACATATCTGAATTTTGCTAGCACCTCCTACAGAGGGCATCAGAAGTGGAAAATGGTTGTTAATAAATCTCTTCTTATGCCTCTTTTAGAGGGATCAAAATACAACAAGCTTGTTTCACTTCTGAAGGATTTTTAAATTATTCCTTATTTCTAAAGTGTCATGAGAATGCTGTTTAAATTACACTCAACTCGAGACAGTAAACTGCTGGGCAGAGAACTGTCCATTTGGAAATGTGATTTTTAAAGTGAGAAAATACAAAAGTAAATAAAAAGGCTCCACTTATTCCTGGACTTTACTTAGCAGCAGAGTACCAAACATTGCCAGGAGAAAAATCAATAACCTCAGATATGCAGATGACACCACCCTTACAGCAGAAAGCAAAGAAGAACTAAAGAGCCTCTTGATGACAGTGAAAGAGGAAAGTGAAAAAGTTGGCTTAAAACTCAACATTCAGAAAACTAAAATCAGGCATCTGGTCCCATCACTTCATGGCAAATGGTGGGGAAACAATGGAAACAGTGAAATACTTTATTTTGGGGGGCTCCAAAATCACTGCAGATGGTAACTGCAGCCATGAAATTAAGACACTTGCTCCTTGGAAGAAAAGCTATGACTAACCTAGTTCAGTTCAGTCGCTCAGTCATATCCGACTCTTTGCGACCCCATGAATCGCAGCACGCCAGGCCTCCCTGTCCATCACCAACTCCCAGAGTTCACTCAGACTCACATCCATCGAGTTGGTGATGCCATCCAGACATCTCATCCTCTGTCGTCCCCTTCTCCTCCTGCCCCCAATCCCTCCCAGCATCAGAGTCTTTTCCAATGAGTGAACTCTTTGCATGAGGTAGCCAAAGTACTGGAGTTTCAGCTTTAGCATCACTCCTTCCAAAGAACACTCAGGACTGATCTTTAGAATGGACTGGTTGGATCTCCTTGCAGTCCAAGGGACTCTCAAGAGTCTTCTCCAACACCACAGTTCAAAAGCATCAATTCTTTGGTACTCAGCTTTCTTTACAGTCCAACTCTCACATCCATACATGACTACTGGAAAAACCATAGCCTTGACTAGACGGACCTTTGTTGGCAATATGACCAACCTAGACAGCATATTAAAAAGCAGAGACATTACTTTGCCAACAAAAGTCCGTCTAGTCAAGGCTATGGTTTTTCCAGTAGTCATGTATGGATGTGAGAGTTGGACTATAAAGAAAGCTGAGCGCTGAAGAATTGATGCTTTTGAACTGTGGTATTAGAGAAGACTCTTGAGAATCCCTTGGCAGCCAGGAGATCCAACCAGTCCATCCTGAAGGAAATCAGTCCTGAATATTCATTGGACTGAAGGACCGATGATGAAGCTGAAACTCCAATACTTTGGCCACCTGATGTGAAGAATTGACTCATTTGAAAAGACTCTGATGCTGGGAAAGATTGAAGGTGGGAGGAGAAGGGGATGACAGAGGATGAGATGGTTGGATGGCATTGCTGATTCTATGGACATGAGTTTGAGTAAGCTCTGAGAGTTGGTGATGGACAGGAAAGCCTGGAGTACTGTAATCCATGGGGTCTCGAAGAGTCGGACATGACTGAGCAACTGAACTGAACTGAACTGAGAGTCCCTGAGTGAAACCCTTCCATCTTTCAATGAGTTGTTTCTCTGGTTCCTCTCTGCCAGCCATCCTGGTTCTTAATACAGTAACATCTTAATTTGCATACTAGAATGCAAAGACAGCCTCCAAATCATCTTTTTGGAGGGGAGCTTGAAGGATAATAATCTTTCACTTTAATGAGTGTCGCCTTTCTAGGTTCATTGTTACCCCCTTTTTTTTTTATAAGGGAGCGGAACATGTAACATGTGAGTATCTCTCTTGTCTGAGAATCAACCCAACCTATCATAGACTGGAAGGAGTCTGGATACAGAAGCGTAGGTCTCCGTGCTGGCAAAGACACAGAGATGGTAACGCAAAATGAGTTGGACAAAGCCGAATAATATTCTTTTCTTTCAAATCAAAGGGTCACCAGTACTTGCTCCCAGGCTCTTGAGTACTTTGAAGGTTGATATTTAATTCTGTAACTTGTTGGCAAAAAGGTAGCTCAATCATTACCTCAGACAGAAAAGTGATTCTTCTCCTTAGATAGATCCAGAACCTAGCTGGGCCTGCAACCCTGCAGGGGCTCTCTTTTCTCCTTAGAAGTGTTCTTTTTATACTCACTGTGAAAAGAATCTAAAATTCACTTTCACTTTAAGATAAGATGCATGTTATACCATATAACATGATTTTCTTAAAAGTTGTATTGTTAGACTTACGATTATAAATATTCATGTCCTTGGCATTGTTTGCTTTGGCGAAAAAAAAACAAATGCAGTTGATCCCTTAAACCCCCTGATTTGAGACTCAGCTAACTATGTGTGAAGTTTCAGGTGAGGACATTAAAATTCAATTTGTGTATAAACCCTAGAGCACTTTGCGGAGGTATAAGCTATATCAGAATTAACAGCGATACCACATGCAATATGAATGTTTACTTGAACAGTAAAAAAATCTTTTAAAAAGATTATTTATCATGAAATAATTAAAACATCTTCTTAACTCTTTTATATTATGTATATGTAGAATACCAGACTTTTCTTTAATACAGTGGATGAGGTTCCCACAGCAAGTATACTGGGGTGGTTTGCCATTCCCTCCCCCAGTTGCATCAATGATGCAATGGACATGAACTTGGGCAAACTTTAGGAGGTGGTGAGGGATAGGGAAGCCTCGCATGATGCAGTCCTTGGGGTCTCAAAGAGTCGGACATGATTGGGTGACTGAATAACAACAGAATACCAGACCCCTTATAAATGAATACATAGAGTACCACTGCCACTTATGATAAAACCTTGCATTTGTCCATCGATTTGGTAGTACAAAGACAAATGTCCGTGTTTTAGGTAATATACTTCATGGAAATAAAGTAGCAATAAATTCTAGAGTCAATGTAAATCTTGAACTATTTTTCTAAATTAATTTCCATTTAGATAAATATTTCCAATAATAGTTTAGGGTAATTCAGGATATTTGGGAAAAATGGCTAGAGAGATAGATCATTATGAGTAATGTATAAATATCTGTCAGTTTTTATCTTAGAATGATATGATAAAAGAACAAACTAAGAATAGGGCTGACTTGCATGTGAAACCAGACTTGTGAGAAATCAGAACAGGGTTTCTAATAGTCCAATAATGCAGCTCAAAAAATATTTCAGGCAAATCTCCATTCTTCATATGTCTACCTTTACAGATTCACCACAGTTCTTCATTCATACTTCCTCATAGCACCCACTGTCCTTGGCTTAATCATTTGCATTGATAAGAAAAGTATTTTATTAAGAATTTTATTAATCATGCAGTACACTTAAATACTTAACATTGCAGATGTTTCTTGTTGTCTATTCTGACTTAGATTATGAAGATAGAAATCATTTAAAAGTTGTTTTTGTTTTCAAAATTTAAAGTGACTTTGGAGACCACCAAACTCCCTCAGTTTCCATAAGGGAAACATAAATAAATTATAGCTAGGAAGTGACCTGGGTCAGGAAGATCCCCTGGAGAAGGAAATGGCAACCCACTCCAGTATTCTTGCCTGGAGAATCCCATGGATGGAGGAGCCTGGTGGGCGAAAGTCCATGGGGTCACAAAGAGTTGGACACGACTGAACGACTTCACTTCACTTACTTCGGAAGCCTTTGAGGTCCAAATGCCTACACTACTGTAATTGCTAGACTATATATTCATTAAAGGCCCAGAACATGGCTCATATACCTTAGCCTTATATGTGTTTCTAAAGTACATGCAAATTCAGTGGTGAAGAAAGAAGGAAAAAAGAGAAGGAAGGCGGGAGGGAACAGGGGAAGGAAGAAAGAGAATTGAGATGATACAGTTCTTAAAAGATAATGCCAAACGATACCTGATAAATTATAGAGAGTGAGGTCAGGATGGGGTAAGTTTACCATGTTTCACCTCAGTCCATATTAGATATTTCACCAAGCCTTAATTAGTTCCTTGGATTACATACATATGTTTAATCATATGTGTATGTACAGATATATTATTTATGAAAGAGTAGATGAAGGGCCTTGAAATATTTGGCAAAAATAGGAAAGAATAAGGATATATTTTATCCTTATTAATATTAATAAGGATAAATCAATATTAATAAAACTAATATTCTGACAAATCTTTATAAACTATATACAAGGATGTAGCCAATTATAAAAACAATAGGACAAAGCAATGTATTTTGAATTATGTAACATCTTGGATTTAATATACATACTTAAGGAAATGACTTATTTTTATGCACTGTGTACCTTGTCCAGTTATTCTCCTACTGACTTTCTTAAGTTCTTGTTGATGTCAACTAAATTATTTTCTTGAATTTTTATTTTGTATGTTGTGGAAAAAATTAACACCCGAACTTATGGATATTAAAAGCCTATATTCAGATATATTTCATACTTTAGACTATGGCTTGAAACCTGAATGTCTGAGTTCAAATATTGACTCCTCAACTCACCAATATGTGACTTAGGGAAAGTTATTGAACTCCTCTGGCCTTAGTTTCTTCATCATAGATGAGGAATGACAATTGTACCTATCCTCTGTGAATGTTGTAAAGATCAAATAAATTAGACAATTATAGCACTTATAATATTAGCTAGCGTATGACCTGCTATCAGTAGCTGTTAAAAATTACTACTACTGTGATATAATTATACTGCAATAGTTGCTTGAATGAAGCAATTTGGAATGATCAAAATTATGTTTATTTAACATGAATTCAAATTGAAATAAGACACTTGCTTAGATGCCTTAAATAAATGTGAGTATCTTAAGGTTGATCATATCAACTTTTTTCTTAGTCTGGTAAGAATACCCAGCAATAATGTCTCAGTTGTGTGTTCATAATGTATTTTAAAGCTAAGCATAATAAATTATCATTCACATACACCATGTAAGTTCTCCCTATTGGAACAAAATTGCCTTTTTATTAATGGCATTGCCTTGAATCACATGACAACTTGCCTTACCTTGGTATTTCTCTTTGCCTAAGTTAGAAGAGAAAGGCATAAAAATGTATGTTTTCCTTCAGCAAATATATTCATTATAATCTACTTGATTTGGATTTCCAAAAGCCTTTCTAGGAAATAACAGAATCTAATGATCAGTTTATCTATACTAGCAGGTACAGCTAGAGTAAATGTCTTTACCCAAAGAATAATATAACAGTATTTCTATTTCTCTTGACTTCTTATATCTTATTCTAAGACCTTTAGCCTGGTCTCATGTTAGTTGTGGCCTGTGTCTCCATTAACTACTAACATGGTTCGAGGTGATGCAGTACTATTGTAGTTGACTCATTTGGTGCCCCAGCTTCCTTCCCTGGTAAAATCTGGTGCAGAGGGCCATTCCTACATTCCTGTAGGTGTCACCGCTGCAAGGTTTGCTGAAGTCCTCCCAGGGGGACTATGCTTGGGCAGTTAGAGCCCCCTTACCATGAAGTACCTGAAAGTTCTCTCATACTCTCTCATATCTCCTCCCTGTAGTGCAACCCATAACTAACAACTGAGCGGCGGCAGATATGAAAACCCAGATTCTTGCATCAAGGAGGAGCAAAGTCTATGCTGCTGCTTACACGCTCATGCTCACATTTGGGGCTAGGCTGAGGCTAGACTTCTGAAACCATTTCCTCATTTAGTTTCTTCCCCTTGATTATTTTGCTTCCTTCACTCCAGTACACATTTCTCTTGAGAGTAAAAATGAATAAACCCACTTGCACATGACTACCAGTCTCACGTTCTGCTCCTAGGAAACCCTCGTAAGACAGGTACATAGAGATGGAGCCAGGATTCCAGTGCTTCCCCTGAAGAGCGAAACTTTAGAAAAAACTCACTTGCCACTCTAAGCCTCAGTGTTCAACTTAGAAAATGATGATAATGAAACTTTATTTCCATCACAGCACTGTTGTGATTCACAGATGTACATCAGTTCAGTTTAGTTCACTCTCTCAGTCGTGTCTGACTCTTTGCAACCCCATGAATCGCAGCACGCCAGGCCTCCCTGTCCATCACCAACTCCCGGAGTTCACTCAGACTCACGTCCATTGAGTCAGTGATGCCATCCAGCCATCTCATCCTCAGTCGTCCCCTTCTCCTCCTGCCCCCAATCCCTCCAAGCATCAGAGTCTTTTCCAATGAGTCAACTCTTCGCATGAGGTGGCCAAAGTACTGGAGTTTCAGCTTTAGCATTACTCCTTCCAAAGAACACCCAGGGCTGATCTCCTTCAGAATGGACTGGTTGGATCTCCTTGCAGTCCAAGGGACTCTCAAGAGTCTTCTCCAACACCACAGTTCAAAAGCATCAATTCTTCGGTACTCAGCTTTCTTCACAGTCCAACTCTCACATCCGTACATGACCACAGGAAAAACCATAGCCTTGACTAGACAGATCTTTGTTGGCAAAGTAATGTCTCTGCTTTTGAATATGCTATCTAGGTTGGTCATAACTTTCCTTCCAAGGAGTAAGCGTCTTTTAATTTCATGGCTGCAGTCACCATCTGCAGTGATTTTGGAGCCCCCAAAAATAAAGTCATAAGATGCTTAAAGGGGCATGTGCAAATGTAAGCACTTTGAGCTAGCCCTTCTCAGTGATTTTTAAATTTTATTTAAAATAGAAAATATTTATTAAGGAAAGTAGTAGTGCCCAGTTGAGACAGTAATCACTTTAAATTACAGTTTCTATGTGTTAATACAATATTGAATATGATTTTTTTTCTATTCTGAAGGAATTGTAGTTAAAGCCCCAAGGCCAAATAAAAGAATTTGAGTCACACATATTTTTACAATTTCCATTAAGTTACTAAGAAATGGAGCCAGAACCTTCCTCTATAGCTCACAGAAGATGCAGAAGAACCAGCTTACTGATGTCATACTTCACATCCCACCCTGGATGGGAAGGAACATCCTTCCTCCAGTACTCAGGCAGGAGACAGAGAGCCAGAGGAGTGAGTTTAGCTGATAACCCTTCCTGTCCCCTCCCTCCCCTCTGCAAATGGGTCTGTACCTTCCATAGCGGCTAACTGAGGTAGAAAATTCTAGAAGGTGATACTGTGGCTTGGTCTTTGTCTGGATGTTTTCATTTCTGAGTATTCATTCCACTGAAGTGGAAAGAGATTCCAGGAAAGTGACAAATGCCTTGATCTGAATGGTTCTAAAACTGAGAGATTTGATAATACAGGCTTGCCACAAGGGGAGAGGGACTGTAATACAGGGTAGAATGTAGAATAAGCCTTTGCTCCAGGAGGAAAGAAAGGGTGTGGAAGTTCAACAGGAGTTATTGATTCCCTTAGACATGGATAGGATGGATGGAACTGTTGGCAGGGACCAACAGGAGAAAATGCTGCCTTTTTCTAAAGAAGTTTTCACTGAAGACAGAAGCTAAACAGGATCTTGAAGAATTATACATCACATCAGCTGTAAGCTGAATCTGAAGGAGCCAGAGCAAGACAAAGGAAACTTACATAAAAGTGATTTAGGGTCAGTGACACAAGAGAATCCCAGGTCATTCCCCTTTCCTTCTTTCTAGCCCCTGGCTCTGTAGGAGCTAGACCCAGGAAAAGAGTGATAGGTTTGCAGGGAGAAAGAAGGAGTAAAACAGAACTGTCTTCCCTTGAGAATCCTATCCTCTAATGACAAATCGAATTAGCACAGAGGAGAGGGACGTTCTGACTGGATAGGAAATTTACAAAATCTGCCCAAGGTTTCATTGAAGACAGGACAATTCTACAGGATACGGTAATGATTAAAAAACATAATGAAATCAAAATAGAAAGTTCTCGGAGGTCAGTGGTTAGGACTCAGTGTTTTCACTGCCAAAGGCGAGGGTTCAATCCCTGGTTGGGAAAACAAAATCCCACAAGCCATACAGCACAGCCAAATGAATGAGATCACTTTATACTCTACTGAGTTCAGACTCTTCAGAATATAGCTGCATATCAGTAGATAATTAGACCTGAAAATTATCCAAACTAAGACTGCAAAATATTATAGCCAAGGTATCTAGATTAGTATTAAAGGATTATAGAGTAAGGGAGCTCATTTATGGACAAGAGAATGGGCTTTATTGCCAGACCAAACTTGACATCCTTATTCTTCACTTCCTAGCTAAGTGACTGAGGGCAAGTCTTTTAGACTCCCTAAGTCTGGGTTTACTCATCTAAAGTGTTCTCCAAAGGAGCAGATTGACCATCCACATTCACCAAGTTCTGACACTCAGGGGCTGAATCGGGTTCCCTCCTTTCTGCTGCTCTCAGGTCTTTTTTCCTCCATAATAAACTATTAGTTCAAAAATCTCTTCAGCTGATAATTTTGCAGATTGTGCTGACTCAGGGTTTAAAAAGAAAGAAACGAGTTCTCAAAATATATTCTTCAGGACAGAAGCTGCAGTCATCATCACCTGCAGGCTGAATCCGGCACATTTCACAGCTTCTAATTGCTCCTGGATTGTACAAAAGCAGGACTGTCCAGAATAGACAGGGCTACTGCCTTTGACTGGGTGGCCAGGGGTAGCAGAGGCCAAAGAGGTGGTCTGCCTGAATTTCCCCAAATGTTTACCCCTTGCAAGGCTCTGTCTGTCCAGAGGAGTAGCTTTAAAGTGCTGAACAGACTGGTGGTAACCCTAATTATCATCCTAAATTATGTGTAAAATTATAGACTGCTGAGGAAGAAGCTGGATTCAGCAACCTTCCTGTGAATTTTGTGCCCCTCCAAGGGAGAAATGGAAATAGATAAGTCAGCAGGATTTTGAGGATGCAGTGTAACAGGTGGGAGAAAAACCTGGCAAAGAAGCTTTAAAAAAAGAGCTGCATATGGTTCTAGAAAACTCACTCTATGCCATCAAATGAACCAAATAGTTAAAAAGTGATTTGTCATAGTATCTATTAAAAATCTGCTGTTTCTGCTATTATCAGGGTGTTATATTCCCCTTAGGTAAACTACAGCACTCGCCATAGAGTGATAGTCATTATTTCTGAGTCAAGATCATTGGTCACTCAGTCCTCTGCCAGTCTCAATCTGGAATGAACAGAGAGATCTGAATTGTTCATCAATAATAATTTCTGGTTAATTATAATATGAATAAGATATGCAGAAAAACACAGATGTGTTGTTTCCTGTGGGAGATATATTTATAGAAGAGATGAATTTTTAGAGCAAAAATATAAATATTTATAGACGGAGAAATATATAGATGGAGAAAAAGTAAATGACTTATTATTTAGAATATATTCAACTAAAAGAGTAATTGAAATAAAAATATAAATTCTTATGCCTAAGATAACAAGTGTGATAGAGACAAAAGGTAGTAAATAAATATTTCTCTAAATAAAATATTAGAAAAAATTCAGAACAAGTCATTTGTATTTAAGAATTTGCACTTCAATGCACAGAGAAGAGTTAATAAGTACATATAAACTGCTATTTTCTTAATCAGGCAAAAATATGATCTTCACTCTAATGATGATATCATATTTGAAAGAATTATTTGTTCAAAAGCTCTTCTTCTAATTGAAGAGGTCAAGCATAAGTAAACTTTCTGAAGTGAGTTATTCAGCCTTTCTCTCCTTTGTATCTCTGCTTGTATCTTACAGTAGGAAATATATATTTCATATTTATTGGAGAAAATTAGATCCATGATGCAAAGGGTAGTTACAGAGATCAATAGATAGCCTTTATAAGATGTTAACAAAGGACGAAGAAGCAAGGAAGTTGTGTCAGTATTCTTATAATGTTCATTATAGCAGACTGTGTTTTCTGAAACAGATAGATGTCGAGTCTTACATGATCTTTCTCACATGCCCTTCTATTTCAAAGAATAGTCACACAATACTGTGTGACTTCTAAGACTAAGTTATAAAAGATAACAGGGCCTTCACCTGGCTCATCACTCAGGCTATTCGCTAGAGCCCAGCCATTGTGTTGTGAGGAAGCCCAAACCACACAGAGAGGCTACTTGTTAATGTTCCAGGCAATAGCCCCAGGTAAGGTCCCAGCAACAGTCAGCGTCAAGACATGTGAGTGAGAAATAAACCTTTAGATGATTCCAGTATCAGCTCCGGCTGATGACAAGTATAGCAGAGATGAGGTGCCCTCACAGACCTTTACATAAATTGGGACTGGTGAACAAAATAAGTATCATTGTTTAAAGCCACTATGTTTCAAGATGGTTTGTTACACAGCAAAAAATAACTAAGACAATCATAAAAACTATTTGGCCAGACAAGAGTATAATGATATGTTTTTTTGGACACAGGTCAAAATACTAGAACAGTTTAGAAATAATGTGAAGGGGACTTGCATTTTTAGCACCATGCTTTTTTAAGCACACTTGCATTATTTTAGCACAGTGCTTACCACATAATAGATACATAAAAATTCATTTAATTTACTTGAAAATCACATTCTGATAAAGCAACCTGAACTTGTCATGCTATACTCTTGGCCAGAATAATAAAGTGTTAGTAAGAAAGAATAAAAGAGATATCTGTTAGCATGTACAACAGTCTTTCTCCTGTTTCTGATGGTAGCCCTCTACTTATCTTATTGTACAATCAACAAATTTCTATACCATGTACATGGGTGAAGTGATGATTCAGTCTGGCTAGTAAGAATATTGCACCCCCTACAGTACAATGATTGATTAACTAATAGGCAAGTTGTCAAAGCAGAGCCAATTAGTATCATCCCTGACTGGGAGAAAGAGGGTCTCTCTCTCCCATTTTAAGTTCTAAGGATACGAGCAACCATCTTCCTGCTCCTGGAGAAAACCTAATTAAGAATGAAGCTTGAATAGGAAAAAATGGAGCCAAAACATGCAAACAGAGGATAAGCTTTTGATGATGTCACCTCAGACTCCAGAATCAGTAATGCCTGATGCTAATCTCACTCTTCTTTTCAGCTATGGAACTCAAAACTCTCTTTCTTTGCTAAGATTTTGGTTCAGTTCATTTCAGTTCAGTCGCTCAGCTGTGTTCAACTCTTTGGGACCCCATGGACTGCAGCACACTAGCCTCCCTGTCCATCACCAACTCCCAAACCTTGCTCAAACTCATGTCCTTTGAGTTGGTGATGCCATCCAACCAACTCATCCTCTGTCATCTCCTTCTCCTTCCATCTTCAATCTTTCCCAGCATCAGGGTCTTTTCAGATGAGTCAGTTCTTCACATCAGGTGGCCAAAGTATTGGAGTTTAAGCTTCAGCATCAGTCTTTCCAATGAATATTCAGGATTGATCTCCTTTAGGATGGACTGGTTGGATCTCCTTGCAGTCCAAGGGAGTCTCAAGAATCTTCTCCAACACCACAGTTCAAAAGCATCAATTTTTCAGCACTCAGCTTTTTTTTACAGTCCAGCTCTCACTTCTATACATGACTACTGGAAAAACCATAGCTTTGATTAGATGGACCTTTGTTGGCCAAGTAATGTCTGCTTTTTAACAAGCTCTCTAGGTTGGTCATAACTTTTCTTCCAAGGAGCAAGTGTCTTTTAATTTCATGGCTGCCGTCACCATCTGCAGTGATTTTGAAGTCCCCCCAATTTTTTAAGTGATTTTGGAGCCCCCTCAAAATTAAGTAAAAATTGTAAAAAAAAAAGTAACCCCAAAATTAAGATTTTGGTTACTTATTATGAAAACTTGGTATTAAATCTGTATCCTAATTGACATTAATGGAAACTGTTCAGCCAATACGAGTCATTTGGAAAAGCAGAAGTGATAGAAACATTGGGAGATTAACATGATGTTTTCTTAAAGGTCATAATACTCGGAAGAATACTGGGGAAGTCAGTCCAGATGAAAATATAGCAACTGTTTCATAGCCAGCATCTAAAAAGGAAGATAATTCAATAACGCTAGAACATTCTAAATTAAAGAAAATTTAACTATATAATCACAAACCATATCAATATCAGAAAAATGCAGATGTTTACTCTGTTCGCTGATACTAAATTAATTACCATATGTTTTGCTGTCACAGAATGGCTTAATTTTCCCTGAAACTTTAGATACTAAAAGTTGTTTTGCAAAAAGCAAATTGTTTTAGAGGAAATAAAAGAGGGTAGAGCCTAGACATTGACAACCTCATCAAAACAAACTTTTTTTTTTTGGAGAAATTTCAATGATATATGGATTCTTTAGGTAGAAGTGTATTCTGCAGTGGAACCAAAAATAATAAACTGGATGATCAAAAAATGACAAACAAACCCAAACGCCACTGAGAAAATTCTGAAGAGCCTTGACCAATATGAAAACATTTTTAGATCATGAAAATACATCTCAAAATAATTCTCAGCTACCAATAATATAATGAAGCATCATCTGAGAAGTCAGCCATTCGAAGTAGCTAGGTGTTTACAGGAGCAAACAATAGGTTTTTTTTCTTATGTAAATACTGTATCCTCTACAAAGTCCGGCATAACACAAATAATTTTTCCTAATTAATCAGTGTATTATGTACTTGGGAGCTGTAAAGCAAAGGAGTACTTTAAAAGAGGGACATCTGTTTGCAGTTTCAGCCTTATTTGTTAAGGTTATCTTTGAACAAACTTGAAATGTAAATGATAACTATAAAAGATGGAAAAATCCATTCCCAAAAGCTGTATAAACAGCTAAATTGTCTCAGGAAATTATAATCCAAAAGAAAGTGAGACTTTTAAAAATGCTATTACTACTACTGCTGCTGCTACTAATAATAATACTAATAATACAATGGTAATAACTGATAGGAATGGTCTTTTTAAATATATGTGGAACAAGGGGAACAAAAAAGGATTGGGCCACCTCACAGAATGGACAATATAAGGTTACCAAATGATGAGAAATGAATGTGCTTCAATTTCACTCCCATCTTCTATGGAAGAAAGTTGCTTTTAAACTGAGAAAGGGGGAATAAACATGGTTGAGGAAATAGAAACCTAAGATGGGTGAGGAGACAGCGTAGTGCTAAGACGCTGTAAGACAAATTCAAGTCTCTCAGCTCACAAAAATGTATCTCCTAACACAAAAGGAACTTTCAGCTGTGAGCCCGGAACCACACTAGCAAGCTCTGTACAATCCTTAACAGGAGCTATGCCAGAAAACTTAAATTAATGTGGCAGTTCAATGTTAAACATAAAAAAGGGGATGCAATCAGACTCCAGCAAGCTTTATTTTAAAATTTAAAAATGTCTAGGGTTTATTATCGGAGAAGGCAATGGCACTCCACTCCAGTACTCTTGCCTGGAATATCCCATGGACGGAGGAGCCTGGTAGGCTGCAGTCCATGGGCTCGCAAAGAGTCAGACACGACTGAGGGACTTCACTTTCACTTTTCACTTTCATGCATTGGAGAAGGAAATGGCAACCCACTCCAGTGTTCTTGCCTGGAGAATCCCAGGGATGGGGGAGCCTGGTGGGCTGCCATCTATGGGGTCGCACAGAGTCGGACACGACTGAAGCGACTTAGCAGCAGCAGCAGCAGCAGGGTTTATTATAAAATGAGTGGAAAAAAAATTTAGAAAAGAAAGCAGTAATCACAAGGAACCAGCAGAGGTTCACCAAGATAAACTGTGTACCACTAGTACAATTTTTATTTTGCACAGAAATATTGTAGAAAGGGTGAATAACTTGAAAATAGTTCCTTCTCTAAGTGTAATTGTATTCATAAACACAACTGGACAAATAGCACATGCCACAGAAGGCAAAACCTTTTATACAAACTTACATGAAATACTTAGGTCTGCAGATGATTAAGGTAATAGAACTTGGTAATTAAAAGCATAGATTCTTGAGATACACTGCCTGATTTTGCCACATAATATGTGACTTTGGACGAGTCATGTAATTTCTCTGCATCTTTTCATCTTAACACATGAATAGTGAAAATACCTACTTCATAGCTTTGTTGGGAAGGTTAATGAATAAATACTGGTAAAGCAGTGAGGACAGTATCTGGCACAAATTTAGAACTAAATAGTGTTAATCTTTATTATCACTGTAATTCTGGCTCAAATTAGGACAAAGCGAAGAAACACAAACTTAAACTACAATATGTGTGTTTGTTCTGATGGAATAAACAAAATTAGGCAGTACCTAATATATGAAGGTATCTGGGGAGGTGATAGGAGCACAGAGATGGAAGAAGAAAATCATGGAGGAAGGACTTTAGGGTCATGACAGACTCTACTCTCCTCTGTTCAAGTCTGCAGCATTGATTCACATTTTTTTTGATTATTTGCTAGAGACACTAGTATTACCTTAACTCATATATGCTGGGTATACCACTACTTCTCTTTTCCTACTAAAACAATAGATAAGTTTTTAAACTTCTTCAACTTTTAAACTGATGCGGTCTAGTTGTTATTTTAGTTTTAATTCCTTTGATTATCAGAGAGGATGACATAGTGTGATTAGGATGTCATGAATGGTGAACAGTTTCAACAGGATAAAAGACCCAAGGGACTTAGTTGATTAAGAGTAGAACATAAACCAAAAATTTGATCAGCATACAAGTGGCATGGGGGATTGACTGATGCTTATAAAAAGGGAGGAAATAGTGTCATGAAATTTTCCAGCACTCGGACCAAACCTGTATTTCAAAAACGGGCACACTCTTTAGAAGGGACACTAGTGAACTATCTCAATGAGGAGGACTGGGATATTGCTCCTGCAATACAGATTCCTTAAAGGGTGGAGACAGTATGACTCAGTAATGGTAATAGGTACCTCTTTGGGGTAGATATACTCCTCATTCCCTCATTAGAAAAACAGCTCAGTTTACTTGCACAATGGGCCTGATGATTTAAAACTTTAAGAAAACCAGAAAGCACAGCTTGTTGGACAGATCACGTCACACTCTGACCACATCCAGTTTGCATCAATCCCTCATGTCAATATACCAAAAAACACACAAGTGCATGCATATATATGTACAAGGGCTTCCCTGGTGGCTCAGTCAGTGAAGAATCAGTCTGCAATGCAGGAGACCAAGATTCGATCCCTGGATCAGGAAGATCCCCTGGAGAAGGAAATAGCAATCCACTCCAATATTCTTGCCTGGAGAATCCCATGGACAGAGAATCCCATGGAGAATCCCCTGGACAGAATGTAGCCTGGTGGGCTACAGTCCCTGGGGTCACAAAGAGTTGAACATGACTTAGTGACTAAACCGCCACCAGCACATACAAGCACCCGCACACGACACACACACGCATCACACCTTCCACTAGCATCCTTATTAAGCTCTTCGTTTGTGCCAGACCCCATTCTAAGTGCTTTCTGTGTATGAACTGACTTACAATAATTCACATCAGTTCTCTGAGATAGATTCTATTATTATCTCTATAGAACAGGTGAGAAAACTGAAGCCCAGAGAGAGAAACCATGCTTGCTGTCACACAGCGTGTAAGAGGGATAGCTGGGATTTTAAGCATGTAGTTTGGTTCTAGGGTAAGTATAGCTAAACCATAATTTTAAGGGTAAAATAATTAAAATCACAAAAGCAAACTAACCACTATAGTGATACATTTGGTGGGGATAACTGGAAAAAAATTTTTGAAGAAATCCCCCCAATCAGGCATTTCAGTAGGTTCATTGACTTATTTGTAGGAATAAATTTTTTTAAATAAAATCTTGTCATAAAAATATGTTCTCATATTTATTCTTAATTAATGCAATACACTATAATTCTAGCACCTAGGATACTAGTGGTAAAGAATCTGTCTGTCAGTGCAGGAGACATAAGAGATGCAGGTTCAATCCCTGGGTTGGGAAGATCCCCTGGAGGGAGGCATGGCAATTTGCTCCAGTATTCTTGTCTGGGTAATCTCATGGATGGAGGAGCCTGGCAGGCTACAGTCCATAGGGTCACAAAGAATCAGACACGACTGAAGCAACTTAGCACAGACAGCATGCACAATATGCTGTAATTGTAGCACCTAGGAATATTTTCCTAATACCTGGGCTTGCTCTTTCAACGTCACAACATGCAAATTAAAAACAATAACAAGACTACCTTTTTCCATCTGTAAAATGGGGTTATGTGTGTTTACTTTCCTTCAATAATGTTACAAAATTATATACTTAAAATGATATTTTTAGTTTTCAAATTGAATCCACTGAAGTCTGCCATTTAAGTAAAATATGTCTGTGTCCACATGTTCCTGATATGACATGACATCTTTCATCAAATTATCTACCTCAGAAGCGTCTTGTTATGGTTGCAGTAATTCTTTACTTGAATCTCAACCCTTGTACACAGTCTGACATTAGTTCTGCCCTCAATCTTTTGTCTGTAATTCATTCTGTATCCAAATGAGAAAACAATTTCCTTCAATATCCTTCTCTGTTTCTTTGTTCTCTAAACATTAATTGGTATACATATTCCATTTTCTCTTTACCCTAGTTTCTAACATGGCTTTCAAATTCTAGCTAAAATCTGAATTCTTACACTCTTTCTCCCTCTATGCACTTTTCCTTAGTCTCCTATGTATCTGTGATATGGCTCTTCTTTTCTTTGTAATAATTAAAATCCAAACTTACCTTTCTGAAGACCCTTATATGCATCTTCATTAGCTATGATTCTATCTTTACTCTGTGTTACCTCAGCATAGATTAGATATGTCCATTTCTCTGTGCTGATCAAGTTTCATTGTTATAGTATATTTGTAATGATGATCTTGGATGGGTCAAATCTTCCAAATGTTGATGAGTGACCCATTTGTTTCAGATAGAATTTGATAAAACCCAGAAGCATACATAGAATGAAACAATAGAGGAACACAAATTCCACAACAGTTCACATCAATAGACCTTATCCAAGCTATACTTTATTTTTGTTTCCATGGGACTTGGAACTTATCACATTCCTCTTTGTGTTATAAATAGATTATAAATAACTTTTTCTGCACAGAGTTCTACACATAGTAGGTGATCATTAAATTAGTTTGTTAATATATTGTAATCGTGTTATTATAATAAATATTTAAAATTAGGAATCTATCACATGTGGTTATGTATTTTTAAGAAAAAGCAGTACTTTTAGATCTAGATCATTATACCAGGATGTATCTATGAAAGTAATCTATGTTTATAATAATCTAGACCAGTTAAGAACCTGATAATAATATGAAATATAATCTGTTATAAAAATAATAATACAAGAGCTAAGAAATCTTACTGATCATTTCTTTAGTTAGACCCTCATTGCATGTGAATTTACATTTACAAATAAAAACATATTTAAAAGTATGCTTTTGTTTCTAATTCAGTAAGGAAAATAGTTATTAAATATATGCTTTTCTGAAGTATATATAAATTAATATTTTAGGAAATAAAAATCATTTAATTTAAAGTTAAAATTTTTAATTTCTCAAAGTGAGACATCTCTTAGAAAAACTTACTATATTGATTTTCTTTAATAATTCCTTCTCCTAGTTCTCAAAATTATATTCATAAAATATGTATGGCTCCAATGAACTATTTACACATGTTCCAAAATCACAGTTTTTGTCTCTGATTCCAGCCTGCTGCTATGCAGCTTACAAATTGAAACCCCCATAGAAAAGATAACCAGGAAGCTAAGACTTACGAAGACTGTCTTGAAAGTAGCAATATCAACAAATTCTTATTTCTTCTTTAATCCTTTTCATCTCATAAGATTTACATAAAATATAGAGATTATTTTAAAAGCTTGCCATGACTATTTTTCAAATTTTCTGAAAAAATGTAAATTTTCATTTCTACTCAATGTTTGAATAAAAATACCTGATACAAGCTGATACCTGTTATAAATAGAATATACACATTCATAGACACATATTAACCTTTTCTTTATGCCTGCTTGCCTCTTCTAGTATTTGACTCATAGAATAATGACTAAACAACTGGGAAAAAATGATACCTTACTGTGTGACACTGCGTCTGTTTCAGAAAAAGTGATGAGTGTTTTCATATTTTTATTGTCATAACAACTTTTTGATGTTGGTATTATTTTTCTAATTATTACAAATGAGGAAATTAAGGTCTCATTATTGATGTCATAAAGATAAGTGATCAATCAGAATTAGAAACAACAGCTGTCTTTTCTTCTGTTTTTTTAATAGTGTTAAAGAAAAGAACTAAACTTCTTTTGTTTAGTAAAGACTGTTGTTAGTATGTAGAACGCAATGGAAAATATTCTGGGGAGATTTAAGTAGGAAGTCATATCTGATTAGGGGATCATTTCCCACTCAGGTAGCTAGAAGGGGCTTTTTAGTTCCATTTGCCTCTTTAAAACACAACTGCTTGTTCCCTGAAAGACTGCCATTCAACTATTTAAAAATATACATTTCTATAATATATTTGTAAAATTTTGAGTACCTGATATTTATAAAAGATAGACATAAATTATCTACACTTGAATATCACCAATTTGAAAAATGTCTTTAGGTATCTTTAAAGAAAGGAACTCTAGGCTAAATATGAAAGAATGATTGGAATGTTTTGTTAGAATTTAAAAAAGAATTGTGGCTATTTTACCATAAACTGTTGCTGAGGAAAGGCCACTTAACAGATTTAGGTAAGTCACAGAATTTCAGTCCCTCTCCAGTGTACAGAGTGGTGCGGCAATGAATGGGAGGTTCTCAATGGCTGCCTCTTAATTGATGAATGCCAATATTCAGTGACCCACAGTGATTCCTATAAGAAACTGGGAAGATGAACAATTATATTGGAGAATTTGGGTACAAAACATGAGAGATTAAAGACTCTCTGAACCTTGTTCCTTATCACAAGGACCACCTGACCTGAGAGGATTGAACAGAACAGGAAAAGTGTTTAGGTATACTAAGTTTCTTTCCAGGATGGAGTGATTTTTAAAACCTTTAGATATAGGG
This sequence comes from Bos grunniens, assembly GCF_055505025.1. Lineage (NCBI taxonomy): Eukaryota > Metazoa > Chordata > Mammalia > Artiodactyla > Bovidae > Bos > Bos grunniens. The sequence continues at coordinate 22,830,797 of NC_141178.1, read as the reverse complement.
CAAGAAAAGGCAAAAGATCACGAAAAAAAATCTTTAAATATTTGATTTTGGAAGATGTGCATCCATGAGGAAGATATAGTTGATATGTTTGGGCCTTTGGAATAAGCATAGGAGAGATTTAAGTTTTAGAAGATGATGGTATCTGACGAGCAAAAAGCCAGTGTAGAGGTGGTAAATAGTTCAATTCCATCCACTTACAAAGGAAAGAAGCAGGAGAAGGGAGGCGATGAAGGGATCCATCCATCATGTGCAATACAAATAAAGGGCTGTCACTCATTTTCCTAATGTCAAAAAAAAGAACTATTTAGCAATTTTCTGACACCAAGGAAATCATTTGTAATAGCCTTCTTCGCTTTTCAATTCATCCTTAAATTTAAAAGAAAGAAAAAAAATCCATTCAATTGTTTCTATTATAAGTCAGTTCATCATTTATGAATCCATGTCAGTGTCTAGTTTTTTCAGTGAAATAGCTAATTCACATCATATTCGCAGTCATCACTTCATAGTGAATCACTGCTGTTTGATTTAGCCTGTCATCTGACACTGAGCATCTCGAAGCCATTTGCATCACTCTTCTTGCTCTGATCTGCACATATGGTAATAATTAGAAATGTGATACCTTAAATTCATTTAAAATACCTGGTGATTTTATTTTATAATAATAAAACCAACAGAACTCATATTTCACAGTAAAAATATGTTAAACTATATGAACTAAATTAGAACTATTATAGATAGAAAGCCATAATGATTTCAAAGTATAAAATATGATTTTTACAAAACCATAAATTCCCATCAATATATTTCTAACTCTTTTATATAGAGTGTTGAAAATATGAATGAAATGCATACTATAGAAAATACTTGAGTTTTAAGTCATGCTTTTTATTCCAAAATAGAAAGCCTAGAAGTTTCCTCTCCCCAAATACACCTGCAATTTTCAAGTCCTTTTAATTCATGCCTTTAAATGAAAGGGTTGGGTATACAAGGTCACTGAATTTGTTATTTATGGTTGAAACGTTTTTGCTACATCTATTTTAAGAAGGGTCATTTTTCATTTCATTTTAAAAATTGCTTTAAAGTGTTTAGCTGACTATACAAAATTACGCAATGTGCAACTAGCAGTTCCTCTATTTCCAGGCTGTAGGTAGCCTAAAGATTATAGAAGATTTTACAATTAAGGTGGTTTTATTAAAACTGTATCATTTATCTGTTCTTACGTTTATGGCAATCATCACCATATTTTACTATGATTATAAAACCATTTTCCTCTCTAATGTGTTCCTCATCCTTGTATTCATTTTGGTTTACTTCTGAGGAAGAAAATACAAAGTCAATACTTAAATCGTTCAAATCAATAATACAAACTTTTCTACCTTAATGCCAGTATTTAATGTTAAGAAGGCCTGTAATTAGAAAGGTCCTTGTTTCATAACTGAAACAAATATCACTGCTCACTGTCTCATTTTCCTAAGGAAATGTACCTTTCAACATAGTCGTTGTTTTAGAAAATTATGTTATGATCATTTTTCCCTTTTGAATTTTGGTACATTCAAAATTCATAAGACTCACTTACTGGTGAATATTTTTAAATAGTTAAATTCCCTTTTTTTTTTTTTTTTGCTGATTGATATTAGCAACCCTTCTCTCTAAGCTAAAAGAGTACATCAGCCTTGTCATACACAGCAGCAGAAACTGCAGCTATGTGCATCTCCAAAAGCAGGAAGAAAGCACTGCTGGGTGACCCTAGAGGATTAAGGAGAACTTCAGCCCTGGCAGTGCTTGATTCTAGGAGTCGGGGAATTAAAATACTGCAGATTTAAAGATCAGAAAAACAAAACATCAACAACTAAGCAAGGTTTAGTAATTTCATTTGGAAATTGCAAGAATCCTGAAACTAGAAGTTTATGTATTGTGCTGCTTAGACTGTACATTTTGTGGTATGACTTAGCTACCAACCCTTTCAAAACCCAAGAAGATTTTGAAGTATAAGTTAAAATGACAAGGAGTCAAGTCTCTCCAAAAATGAGTTTCCTGTAAGAATGAGGACAATAGTCAAAACAATAACTACTGACAAATTATTATGATTATTTTTATATTCTTATTATTACCACCCAAGATCTTTAGGTATCTGAAGAAGAAAAATTGAACAAAAACAAACATTTCATTTGTAGTTAGACAAAAAGTAAATGACTAACCTTGACTTCCATCAGCATACAAGATCCCACAGAACCAATGACAGACTTCATTGTTTAAAGACTACTTGGAGATGATTTAGAAAAAGATGATGTAATCTATATGTGATAAAGAGAGATATAATATTCTCTACTGGAAGCCATTCCTATCGTGTCATATCAAAGTCTAGCAAAACGTTGAAAGTTAGAAATGTTATCAAGCATTAGCAGGCATTTAAAGAACGTCTCTTGAATATTTCTAGCATAAAAAAGTATTTCATGTGATGTAAATGAATGGTAATTTTCTGACTTTAAAAGAGAGCTGTGCCAGTACATTTCAGCGGTCTGGACCCAATTCTGCAAACATGGAGACGCTTTCAATTTGCTCTGCCTGCCTTCCCGCCTTAGATGGCTGCGATTGCAGCGAAATTAATCCATTTAAAAATCTGTGGCTTAAACTTAAGGATTTTCAGTTCCCCCCCCCTTCTCTCTCTCTCTCTTTTTTTTTTTTCTTAGAATATCAATAAGTTCCAATTGAAGAGCGGATTCTTTTGCAATTCAGGCATGTGCCGGCGATAACGGGCGAGTTGGCATGAAGAGAGGCAGAGATGGATTAATTATGCAGAGAACATGGAAATTCTGCTTATCATCGGCTAGCAAAGGAGCCCGGCTCACATAATCAGCAAACGAAGGGAGAGGAAAAAATAACAATGCAATGGCACCTTCCAGCCCATCATCAGGATTTTTTCTACCCCCCCTTGTAATTAAAAAATAACATACACTTATAGCCCTATCTCCTGTGCAGGCAAAGAGTGGTTGTCCACAAAATAATTGCACTGGGATATTAGAGCTGGCAACACGGGCTGTCCATTCCTGCTTGCTTCCCTCACCCTCTTTCTCTTTTGGCCTCTCAAGGCACTTTGCTTCTGAACTCAGTCCAAATCAGACGGATGTCTCAGGTGACATTCTAGCTCACTTTCCAAAAATCCCAAATAGTTACCTTATCATGATCCAAGCAAACATATATACATATATGACAAATATTTGAAAGTCTGACTCTGGGGGGAAGGCTTGGTAATGATCACCTGTGGACTATCTGGTCAATTTTATTTTTATTTTTGATGAAATCCATCCAAATAGCCTGCATTTTGCAAAGTGACTGGATTAAAACGGTGGGCTGTGCAATGGCTATGTTAATCTTCTCAAACGATTTTACTTACTTACAACTTTTTGTTTCTTTTTTTTCCCTCTTTCCCAGTTTATTTTATAAATTCAAGTATATATAGTTAATGACTGCAATGTTTGTGCCTCAAATCAGAATTCACAGTTCTGTATCTGTACTCTAAATCTGACAGCTTAATGCTTTGTATTTCTCTAAATGCCAAGAGATGACAATGACCCTAGTTTATTGCCTGAAAGAAAATAAAATTTAACCTCACACTTGTATCCATGTGTTTTCCAATTCTGAAAATTAGCATGCACACACGAACGTTGAATAATGACACTCTTGACTGAACGCCATCGAAGTAGGTTTTTCTGCTTTGATCGTCACCCAAATAATTTGACCTATTTACAGATAAGTCCCAAGAATCTCTGGCCATGAGAGAGGCCATCTTTCCCTGCAAAAGTTATTGGTGGGCAAGAAAAACAGAAAGATGAAAATAAATCGAGAAGGACAAAATTATGGAACATATGAAGGTAAGATGTTGTTTCAAACTGCAGTAAACTGGAGTTAGAAAGCTGGCAGACTCTGGAAATATAATTTATTCATAGAGTTCCATCAAAGCAGGGGACCAGTGTGGGGCGCAGTTTACATGCTCGTGGGAATGCTTTAAGTGACAATGAGGGCAATGGATTGATTTTTTAAACTAATTATCTCCATGTCTATGCATATAGATGCACAAACTCTAGGATGTATGAGTATTATGGAAAACCAAGACTGAATGAAGGGATCAAGTTAATGTTTGGAGACATTTATGATTATTGATTTTGTTAGTTCCTAAGAGAGCAAAAAGAAAGTAAAATAAGAATTAAAACCACGTTCAAGTGGAGGAGCAGGGTTTAGGATGAAGAAAAGTAGAGAAGAGAAAGAATCCTAATAAAGAGAGAATAAAGACTATGGTATAAAGAAAATTAGAACTGTGATAGTAGAAATTATGAATATTTTATGTCTAGATATTTTGTAAATGTAGAAATACAAGACACAATTCATATGAATTAAATATATAAATAGAAGTTCACTCTAGTGTATAGCCTTAAACCAAGAAATGTCCAAATGCATAAATTAGAGACCGCAGATTGTGTGGAGCAGGATACAAGTTACCACGGATTTTGGAGTGCAGTCACCTGGAATAGGGGAATACAACTGGGATAATTCGTCTGCCCATTACCACTGAATGCCTACCTTCCTACAGTTCAGCCCCCTCAAACTCATTTAGTATCGCTCTGACTCAGCTTCTTAAACTTTTCCTGGTATAACAAAACCTACCTCTTAGAAATTCCTGGATAAAAGACTGCGTAAATAATAAGCAGCAGTGAGCAAATCTTGCCGAGGCCAATTATCAGACCAAATCTGATTATTTTGGATATTAGAACAGAAGACAAAGTCATGGCTAGCAAAGGTGATTATAAAGTATTACGGATATGAACTTAACGCATTCTCTGCAAAATATACTGGACTTTGGGGGCTAGTTTAACTCAGTCAGAGTTTAAAAAACTATTTTCTCGAAGCTTACCAGATGGGCAGAGAGTCATCTCAAAAAATATCCAGAAGTAGTGGTCTTTTAGATGTTGTTTTTGGTGGTCTAGTGTTTCCTAGACCGACTTGATGGACATGAGTTTGAGCAAGCTCCGAGAGTTGGTGATGGACAGGGAAGCCTGGTATGCTGCAGTCCATGGGTCGCAAAGAGTCGGACATGACTGAGGGACTGAGCTGAACTGTTTCCTAACCCTTGCTGCTAGTTAGAATCCCTTGGGGAGCTCTGAAAGAATACTTATGCCTGAGCCCCACCTGATACCCAAATGCTGGCGATGGGACCTGAATATAGATATCCATCTGTGTATTATATTGTATTATTATATACATATGTAAATATACATGTTTTTTAACTTCCCAGGTGATGCTAATGCACAGGCAGAGCTGAGGACCAGTTGTTTCCTGGCCTCATTCACTGCCCTCCATTAAAATCCATTTAAAATCCAAAACACCATCAAAGGCCATGCGCTGTGTGCTTAGTTGCCCAGTCATGTCCGACTCTGCAACCCCATGGACTGTAGCCCCCCCAGGCTCCCCTGTCCAAGGGGATTCTCCAGGCAAGAATACTGGAGTGGGTTTCCATGGCCAAGGCTGCCATTAAAGCATACTAGACTGTGAACTCCTTGAGGTGAGTGACTACACTGCTTATTATCTGATTCATCCCCAGCACCCAGCCCAGTGCCTATTACAGAGTAGGTTCTCAAAAATAATTTTGACAGAAGAATAAAACAAACAGGAGCAAAAAAGACAGAGGGCTCTCTGCCTCCCTTTAATCCCAACCACCTCCCCTGCTCCTCATTCTACCCCACAAATCTTGACAGTTTGGAAGCTTTCTTGAGGTTTTCTGAAAGCCTGCGCTTAGAACTTCATAGAAGCAGCATATTTCTATAATCTTTTCTACTTCCTGAAAACATGTCTTAACATCTTTTACAAGAGAAGGTAGATAATAGAATTCTCAGTAACCGTAACTGTAAATGGATTTGCAATCTACCCATGATTAAAATTATTTTCATCATGAAGTAGAATTCTCATTATTGTTGCAATTTTAATATTATCAACTCCAAAGTGTCTTGGTGATTGATAATATAGACAGCGAAACCCTATATTATAGTAATTAAATTTAAAATGAATCAGCCATCCTTATATGTCTCAGTACAGTACCTGATTATTTGAAAACAATTATCTTCACATGTCACCTAATGCCACACAGTACTTGGAGCTGCTTCGAGAAACTGTTCGCCGTCAAAAACTTGCTGCAGAGTGGAAAACCACAGAGACTGTGTCATGAGTGCACCGAAGAGTATTTTTTCCATTAAAATACATGACTGTTGCAAAAGTGGGCTATAACCCAGGAGGAATGCAGGCCTGAATTAGGAAACCTTTGAACAAAACCTTCAGGCTGAAATATGCATTCATCACGGGTTAAGTCTCACTGACTTTAAAGGAAATCCTTTCTCTAGGAAACCCCAGAAATCATGGGCCCAAGAGCAGCAGTCTGATTTTGAGGATGAGGTTTTACTTTTCTGATCAGAGCCAGGCTGTAATGCATAATGCTTTCTTCATTGTATAGACTGTCCTTCAAAGGAAATGTCTCTTTATGAATTAAATTAAATATTACTACATTTCCCAATGTTTTCTCTTATTTCCTGAGTTGAGATCTGTACAGGACCATGCATTGCTTCACTGCAGGATGGGGCACACTACTCTGCTTCTCTTAATCTTACACTTTTTGAAATTCTTTTCAATAACAAGCCTCCCCTTGCCAGATGCTCCGTCTCGACACCCTCCTCATACACATTTTTGGAGAAAAACTAAATACAGAAAAATTCTTCCATACTTGGTTCATTTGCAGATTTCACCAGGCTTGCAAAAAGCACACCTGTTGTGCTGTCTGGATTTCTTTTTCTGATCATAGGCTTCTGACAAAGAGGAGGGGGGGAAAGAAAGATTTTTATCAAATGCTCTTCACCGGACAATGAATTTTCTTCACCATTTGAATGTATCTGTGGAATGCCTGAGTGATTCATTACAGCAGATTCTGAAGTATGACAATGGGCCGCAGAAATGACTGATGGTATCTTTTTCCTGATTTCATTTCCCTGATCCTCTTCATCCCTTGGCCTGTGTACCTCGATTAATTAGAAACCAGGGATTTTCACTCATCAGCTGATGGGTTTCATGCTCCACTCTGTCACAAATCTGCTGCCTGCACTATCTCTCTTACAGCTGGTGGCTGCTTTAAAAACTTTCCCTTCTTCTTCTTCTTTTTTTTTTTTTCCTTTTTTGAAGCAGTGCTTTGTGACTACAGGTTTAGGTCTTTTAAAGACTCAGACATATTTTTTCAAAAAGAGATTAAAAATTAAAGTAAAGAAGATTCAAAATCTCTGATTAAGTTAATCCCTATCCAAATGATACTTGTCCAAAAATGAACTTTTTGAAGAGATAATAATATAAGTGTTTCATAGTGTTCAGCTTTCTAAGTTCTTTTTCCAAGATATAATAATTAAAGTATTATGTAAAGACTGAAAATAGTTATAAATATGATTTTTGTGTGTGAGCACAAAAGCACATATGTTCATTTCTCATGCATTTTATACTATATTTTTAAACTCTAATGCATTCAAATTCCAGTTGAATAACCCATTTTATAATAGCATCCTGAAATAAATCATTGAACCATTATTGTTTCTGGAGGAAATATTTTATAATTGAAATATGCTCCCCCTTAGGGTATATACCAAATTAAATCACATGATGATATAATCCCCAAGGAAGTAAATCATAATTAAATAGTGTTTAAAATGCAGGATAGTTTAGAGTAAAATTCTCCCTTGGAAATCTAAAATAATTCTTGATTCTAAGGTAAAAATCACACAAATTATTTTCACCAAAGTAAAGTAACAGCTACCTACTACTGAAAGATTATTTACAAGAGTGTTTTTCTCCATATTAATTTATCTAACATCAGCTTTGAACTGGTCCCAGAATTAAAAGCACAGCCATCCATTTTTAAATGCCAGACCTATCAGACTTGGAGTAACAAAGTGATGAGAAGTAGTGTATATTTTCCCAGTTTTGCTTATAGTAGAAGAAGAGAAGCTTTAAAGATTTCATCCTATAAGTCATGTTGTTCCAATTTTGAAAGTCATAAGAAAAGGAAACAATAGGAGTTTGGGGAGGAGTAGCTACTTCCTGCCATCTGAGGATTCTTGTTCTTGTTTCCATTGTTGTTGTTCAGTCACTAAGTTGTCTTCAACTCTGTGACCCCATGAACTGCAGCACGCCAGGCTTCCCTGTCCTTCACTATCTCCCTGAGCTTGCTCAAACTCATGTCCTTTGAGTCAGTGATGCCACCCAACCATTTCATCCTCTGTTGCCCCCTTCTCCTCTTGCCCTCAATCTTGTTTCCATACTTGTCAAGAAAGAGCCATATACCTGAAAAAACTCCTTAGAATGACCAACCAAAGTCCTGGTCAGAACTGAAGCTAAGTCTTCTCTATCATGACTGTTCTAAAGAAAACCAATATATACTGTACGTAGCAATTTTTAAAAATTTTCAACTGAGCAAAAAGCAAACAGGGCAGCAGGAAAAGCAATGTGCTTCTGTTCCAGAAATATAAGAAGGGATATGCCCAACTATGCTATTAAATCTCTGTGGCACATTTGCTTTTATATATTAAAACCCAAATTATGAAAGATGTTGGTTACATATTCTGTAACCACAGTATTGAATTTTGTTCCAGATATAAAGCTAAACTTTTCTTGTTGTTGAACTGGTCTATCTCAGACTTAAGATTTGAAGCAAAGTGGATTTCAGAGGATTCGTATCAATTTCTTTTGCTGTTGTATTTTTTAAAGCTTTAGTAACGTTGAAAATGGACACAAGAGATAGGTCAGGAAAATACACCTTGAGCTTACACAGACGTGAAGGGAAATCCATTACTTTTTGGAGTTATTGAAACTTCTTGTTAAATCATACTTGGCTTTGAGGGGAAAAAAGAACCATAACAAATTTCAATTACCACCCCCCGCCCCAACAAATTGGGAAATGGGTCAAGAAAAAATATTGCTTTATTTTAAATAGTTTCTGTTTTTGAAAATTAATATTTTCTGTTTAGAGTTTTACCTGTTACTTTTACCTCTCCTTTGAAATGGGCCAAATCATTATCATTACGCTAGCTGGGCTTAAAATGCCGCCTACGTAGTAACTTTTCTTTAGCAGTAATGCAAAACAGCTATGGAACAGTTGGAGAGTATTTTATTTTAACAACAACACAAGTGTGCTGATAATCTGGAGTATCAGGCCCATCTGTAAATTTCCCTAATTTGCTATGTCTTTCCCTACAACTACCAATATTGTGATAATGCCACATGCTCATAAGTACCTGTGAGTGCCAGGCACAGGGAATAGCACTCAAGAACAGACTTAGTATCAGACATAGGCCTGTAAGTCTGTGGACTGGGGCACTGCCTCTGATTGACCCGTGGCTTAACTATGTCATAGACGTTACTTGTGACTGGCCAGGAAGGTCACTCATTTACATCATGGATAGCTAATCAGATTAACTGTAATCTATTTATTTCTTTCTCTGAAATTTGCTTCCAAATATATTTTTTCAAAAGAACTTAATAGACTAAAATTTGCTATCTGATTGGCTAACTCCAAGATACCAAGCCTGGAAGATTTTCTTTTCTTTTAACATAGCAATTTGTGTGTGTGTGTGTGTGTGTTAGTTGCTCAGTCATGTCCAACTCTTTGTGACCACATGAACCATAGCCCACAAGACTTCTCTGTCCATGGAATTCTCTAGGCAAGAATACTGGAGTAGGTAGCCATTTTAGAGATGAAGAAATGGAAATATTGTTTAAATAGCTGCAGTGAATGATTTTACCAGAATTTGTTGACTAATGTGCAACACGCATGCATGCTCAGACCCTTCAGCCCTATGGATTGTAGCTTGCCAGGCTCCTCTGTCCATGAAGTTTTTCAGTTAAGAATACTAGAGTGTGTTGCCATTTCATCCTCCAGGGGATCTTCCCATCCCAGGGACTGAACCCCCATCTTCGCATTGCCTGCCTTGGCAGGCTGGTTTTTTACCACTGAGCCACCAGGAAAGCCCAGTTGACTAATAAGCAAGTGTAAGTTAAAACCAGAGCTTGCATCTCATGGTAATTTCTGATCAAAATATGAAGGCTTTGCAATTAAGTATTCCAGTGCACTATCAACCCTAAGCATTTTAATAACTATTTGCCTTATTCTTTCAAGACCTCTTAAGGTGACTGAATAGCAATGTAGGGTGTAGATACTGTGTTAAAAACACTCAGATATTAGCACATATGGAGCCTGGGCCCAGGGAGGAGAGTCTGCATCTTTGTTACTTTCCTGGACTGTGCAGTTCACACAGGAAGTAAGTCCTAAATGCAAAAATGAACAAATACAGTGAGTGTATTCAGTATTGCAGCTTTGTGATAAGAACTATCAAAAATTTTGTTAAAAATTAGGTACACTATATAAGAAGTCTTAGCTGTATGTCTAAGGTAGGGATGGCAATAGTAATTCTCTACCTACGTTATCATTCTAATATTTTAGAAATGATTTTCATTATCATTCATGTTATCTTCATCACAGTGAAAAATGCTTTTACTATTAAATAAATCAGATTTTATGAAACATAAGTTCTTGGTCCAGATTCTGAAGTTTCTCTCATTTAGATTTACAACATCTTTGCAGTCTTAGTTTCAAAGGTCCCAACTAAGTATCACTGGACCAAGTTATCTTGAAAACCTAAGCTAGGCTCTCATTGGTTATTCATATATTATTAGCACCTAATGCAATGTCTGATCTATTGTCTTATATTTCACCTTATCAAAATAAATTTCCTTCAAATAAGGCTGGCCTTCCTGCCATTCTATGAATGCATGTCTGTTCATTTTCAGTCATTTACTGGGAATGTGTGTCTGTCTTCATCTTGCTAACTTATTCATTCTTTTTATAAAAATTCACTTTTAATAACTATTCCTTCCCCAATCCCCATTATTTTTCTACTTTTTAATCATTCATTCACCCAAACATATATTTGTCAACTATTTATCCTCTGCCAGTCCAAGTTCAATATTAGATATTAGTTCCACACTTGAGCTTATGTCTATTTGACCCAATTTAATACTTTAATCATAGTTTATTGTCTTGACTACTATTATTCAATATATATTGGTTTTCATCCAATGAATAGATTATAAAGAACTTCAGGTTAGGGAACAGGACCCTGGTTTTATTTACCCATCAGCTCTGCCAACTTAACTCACTATTGAATAAAGGAAATGTTCAATAAGCTTGTTTATTGATTGAATTATCTTTTAAATTCTAGGGACATATTTAGGAGTTTATCACATTTCAAAAACAACTTCAAATTTAGACACTTATTTGACCCTTCTATTAATTTCCATATTTACTTTCATGTTTCTCTGCTAGTTTCACTAACTTTGGGATTTGGAATCTTGCCAGCATCTGGATTTCCCACCTTTGGTAACCCTCATTAATCTTTGTGATCATGGTCCCCCCATTTACTAAAAGCACCCAAATTACACAACAATTATTAGGAACAGTAATCGGAAACTGGAGTTTCTAACTTTGTCTCCCTTCATTTGCAAGTCCTTAACAGCTTAAACACGCAATTACTTTCAGGGTTGCAGCAGCAAAAGATCAAATAATAAAAGAGGAAATGTGCAGGTGATCAGAGAGGAATATTTGTATTTCTAGACTCAGATTCAGACCTAGATAAAGGTCTATGGGAAAGATGCTGTTACCATCCCAGCCTGTGCTGCCCATTCTCCCCAAAGTTGAAGTCTTTTTGGAGACCACCTTTGTCCTGATGCTGGCAGGCAAGGATGCAACAGAGATATGAGAAGCTGGGTACCGTATGAAAGAGCCCAGCTGTGATGAAAGGCCTGATGCATACTTGCTTTCCTTTTCCTTCATTCTAGCCAGTGGCTAGTGACTGCTGCAGCTCTTATTTACTTTCGTAATATTTTCAAAGGTGACAATGGGTTAGGGGCAGACTTTCAGAAAGAGGACTCCAGTATTTAAGTCTGATGCTCTTAATCCTGGTCAGGATTAGTTCTGGGAAATGGAGGCAATCGGCAAGTAATCTCAATCATGATTAGCTTCAAACAGAGCTAAAATCTAGCCTGTTTGCACTGAATTTTTTTTTTCTGCCAAGTTAGAACATTATTTTTTTTCCTAAGTTTGTTTAGCAATGTCTTTTATCTTAAGAAAGGTTCAATTGTGGAAAAATCACAGCCAAGTAAGGGAGAAGGTGACTTTTAGAGGTAAGAGAAATGTCTGGGGGAGTTGTAAGAGGCACTCAAGATCGAAGAATTTGAACACAACAGAAGTAATGTCTGTTAGGTAACATCTCCATATTCACATTTATTTCAAGTGAATTAAATTAGCTTGCTTGACAAAATGCATGATCTTCCAGAGTTCACCAGAGTGTCATGAAATGTGAAGATTTATCTTCCAATGTAAGAACTATAGTATGTTATTTATCGAGGATAGATAGTGCTAGGATTATTAAGCTTTTATTCGATCAATTTTTATTATGAGATTTTACGACTCATGATAAAATATTTAAATGGTAAACATAAACATAAACACGGTCTTCCTCATTTGGTCAGTACCATTTACAAGAATGCCAAAAGCATCTTTTTATATGTAGTTTTAGAAACATTCCTTGCATATGCAAGTGTATATATAAGTTCGTATTTTTCTTACACAAATGCAATCATGACATCCTCAAAGTTTTGCAATTTGGCTTTTGAGAAAATATGTCGTAAATTTCTTTCTTTGTAAGTAGATATAGGGCTATAGATGTACATTAAATTACCTATTAGGCTGCATAATATTCCACTTGATGTATACTGTATTACAATGAACATGCATTATCATATTATCTATGTCCACTTATGTGAGTAAGCCTGTAGGATACATTTTTAAAAGTGAAATTTCTAGGCCAAAAGGACACAGACTGTTATTCGAGGGTGCCTTAACAATAAATGACATTTGAGGGGGGGTGTATCTACTTCTTTTTATATAATAAAAAGACAAAATATATTATTTTGTAATATGTATAAATATGTTAATTCTTTTAAAGGTATTCATTTTATCTATATTATTAAACCAGGTAGTACCATAGTAAAGTAACCACTATAATATCCCACCTAAGGTAACATTCAAAATATATGTTTTGAATTCCATCTTTTGAATTATTCTCTATTTTGAATTATTCTCTATTCCACCAGAAAATAATGGAGGGGAAAAATAGAACCACTAGTAAAATAACCATCTTGAGAACACAAATTATTTGCAGTGGAAAGTGATATTCAGCTTTGAAGGTTAATGCTCTCTTTCAGTCAGAGGAAGACAACTGTCTTTACCATTTTAAAGTATATAAAAGCTTCTCTTTCTAGCTATCTCTCTTAAGGGATGGATATGAGGTCAAATCCAAGATACAACAAGGAAGACGTCTTATTGTGGAAAAACGAAGTTAGAAGCCAGTCCTGAGTGGAGAAGAGGCAGTGGGAGTCAAGGTACCTTGGGTGATTAAGCTGAATCCCTTGTCAAGAGTGGGGTTTATACATTCCTAGATTTGGCTTCAGTCAACCAGGAGGAAGTAGTCCCAGCTCTGTTGCAAGAAAAAGTTCTGTCCTTGATTGAGTCATAGTAGTGGTGTGAAAAAAGGTAGTCACTTAGTTGTGTCTGACTCTTTGTGATCCCATGGACTGTAGTCCGTCAGGCTCCTCTGTCCCTGGGATTTTGCAGGCAAGAATAGTGGACTGGGTAGCCATTCCCTTCTTCAGAGGACCTTCTTAACCCAGGAATCGAACCTCGATCTCCTGCATTGCAGGCAGATTCTTTACCATCTGAGCCACCAGGGAAGCCCTTATAAACGTGGCCCTTGGTAAAGACAGCTTCCTTATTTTCCCTTAGCATGGAATAGATGGTGCTATCATCCTGGGAGGGCAGGGAGAGAGGTATAAGAAAACGTGCCTTGATATTGTACACTAGAAGGGACCTTGGCAGTGGTGACAATAACCTGAAGTAGAAGCAACCAAAACCAGGAAGAAAGGACTCTTCATATGAACTTGCACTCCTGTGATCCCCAGCTGGGCTAGGGGCTGTGCACTTGGCAGTGATAACAAGAAGGAGAGATCTTGGGCTTCAGTGACTTGCTAGGAGTAGAATGTCCTAGGATACTGGGAGCCAGCCTTGTGTAAAGAGGGAATCAAGTAGCCATCTTGCTTGAAGTTTATCTTAGAAGGTATGCTACTGTGAGGCTTCCCCAGGTACCTCAGTGGTAAATAACCCGCCTGCCAATGCAAGAGACTTGAGTTTGATCCCTGATTTGGGAAGATCCCCTGGAGAAGGAAATGCAGCCTACTCCAGTATTCTTGCCCGCAAAATTCCATGGACAGAGGAGCCTATTGGGCTACAGTCCATGGGGTCAGAAAAGAGTCAGACATGACTTAGCAACTAAACAATAAAATGCTACTGTGAGTAGCATTTGCACTGCTGGGGAGACACTATTGGTTTCATTGTCTTCGGTGAAAAATTACATATAGGTTTCTCTGTCTAGACTGGTGGGTTGGAAATATTTTATATGTACTACATACTTATATTTATTACACTACCCTGAAACATCTTTGTCAACCATGGTTTTAAAAAGTTCACATATAAAAAATCCAAACTCTTTATATGCAGTGGTTCAAATGTTTGTTCTTAAGCAAGAGAACACAAACAACACTGTCAGTCTTTTCTCTTCCCAGCACACTACATGGGGAAAGAGAATTCTTTTTAGGTAAAAGAAAACCTGTTGCTATGGCCAGAAGCCTAGGTCCAGGAAAATTTGTCTTTCTGTGTACATTCATTTATAAAGGATGGATTGAGCCTTGTGAAAATAAAAGAAGGGCAAACAAAATGTCAAAAAAGCATTTAATATTACACAAAATTAAGTCCATCATTAAGGGACAAAACTTGCCACTAGTGAAAATGGGCAATCTGGTTCAGAATGATTGGTTAGTAATAATAAAAATATATCTCTACAATGAATTTTCACCATTTTTTTCCTCTCTCAGCAGAATTAGTTTTTTGTTTTTTGTTTTTTTTTCATTTTGGGTGTTCTACTATTCTACTGCTTGGGATTTACTTTTTATGATCATAGACTTTTAGAAACTAGCACCTTAGTGAGTTTGAGATCTCTGACTTTTTGCTTTACGTTGCTTCTTCTTTCTGTTTTAAATTTCTTATTCTAAGTAGGTTCACACAGCCCTCCAATCAACCAGCAATAGGTTCAAATATAATTATGACAAATGCAGGGGCTGGAAACCCTGCCTAACAATTGACTTTGAAAGAGACTTAAAGCTTCTTACAGAATCAAGCCCATTGTAATGGAGCATGTACTGTAATACCAACTCCATAATTGTCCACTTCAATGCAGAATTGTGAGAACTTGCTTTTAATAAAAATGTGTTTTTTCTCATTATACCAAAACTTCCTTGATAATCAGTCTTCCACCTTACCCAGTATTGCGGAGAAATTCCCGTCATTACTCTGTAGAGTTTTCATCTCACCCAGGTAAATCATAGCTTTCTGCATTTCAGCATTTAACTCTTCATAAAGGCAAAGACTACTGGATCTCCAGTGGGATAGCTATACAAATATTTCCCTGACAGAAAGAGGCCTTATCATCATCGACTGTGAGTAGACAAAGCTCCCTCCCACTCCCACTTTTGAAAGCATGTAAACTCTGTCTTTATTTAAATATGTTGTCATTTGAATGGCATGCCAAATCTAAAGTGGTAGAAAAAAATTCCAAATTATTCCATGGTTCTTTGTATTGTTACCTCCTTCATGTTCAGAGGCTGCAAAGCACCTTTCTTATATAAACAGATTTTTCTTTTTGTCTATCTAATAGTCCATAGTTTACTCTTTTTTCCCCTTCCAAATTAGTTATTAATGGAACACTTCCAGAGTCTCCAAAATTTTAGAATCTCTATCTATACATTATCCTTTTCCCTTTGAGTATAGAGATGTGCTTGTTAAAGGAGGCTTTCATAAGGGAATGGGACAAGGTTTCGGGGGAGGTCCCTTGGGGGTCTTGTTTTGTATCTTTCTATGTATAGTGGAAATGAATGAGAAAGGAGATTTGTACTCACAAGATGAAAAATTTTACCTTTCATTTTTTTTAAACCTGTTCTCTAGGTGCTTGTTCACAGAAAGTGAAACACCTGGAATTCATGTAATAAAGTATCTTTCTCAAAGGCCATCTTAGAAGGTAAGCCACTACGAGGGCCTCAAGGACCTTGCTATAATACAATTGCAGTTATAACACAGCCCTGTGCTCACATGTCTCTGCTTGGTTGACTGTCTGGGCCCCATACTGGGATCTGTCAACAACATCCCTGAGGATCTGAGCCAACTATAATTTCGTATAGTAAGGCTGCAGAGAAACAGAACATTTTCTTTGCGTGCACTGTGTAGAAAATATCAGCTTGTTTTCTTTAACTGTTCTATTTATTTCGCAGTCAGTCTCAGAAAGTGGGCTGGCTTCTTGCTACTCCCACACAATATAAGAGCTTGTTTCCAATGAGCAGAGAAAATTGACTAAGATCCATGGTTAGTTGACAGATGGATTCTGTCTCATTGCCAGAGACATGAAATTACAGGTGACACCTGATATATGATAATAAAGAGTACCCATCCAGGAATCAGCCCTTGGCCTTTATTTTTGTGATGTCATCAGCATGCAGGTGGCTTACCTGAGATTCTGAATAAAATACTGAGCATTGTCCGGATCTCTGTGGACAACTTTTATCTTCTCATCTGTGTGATCTCCTGTTTGATGAGTTTGGACTACAGCCATTTTCAGCTCTGTCTTGGTTTACAAAAAGTTATCAGGAGGTTGTCTGTGGTCCTCTTTATCGTGCTCTGTCTTTTGTCTTCAAAAAATGGGAAGCCAGTGAGACAGTTCAATTATATCATTAAAGGTAATAGTCATACCCATAGAACTAAATGTATGTGTTTTATAAAAATAAAATCAGTAAGAAATGTGAGGTGTAAAGAACACTCACATAATATCAATCTGGATTTGGATTATTCATTGTGCTCAGATGACAAACTCCTGGTTTATTTTATAGGCTTATTTCCTACAATTTGGTGGCATATTAAAAATACGCCTGGGGAAGTGGTGCTTTTCCTGCAGCATCTGGGAAATAGGGCTGTTAAAATGTTGTTTATTTCCACTCAGTTCAGCTACTACCTCTTTTTAAAAAATACAAGAAGTTCATTTAACTTGAGATCTCATAATAAAACAATAAGCACACATACACACACACATACAAAGATTAATTAAGAAATAAACTCTACCTCCCGTAATAGAGTTATGAGATGAATCGTAAACAAATTGCTGAACAACTGTACTCTCTTAATGTAAAATAACTAGCACTGCTTGGAGCACCCACAGTATCACAGGTGCTGCGTGTCTAGGACCATTAGCTGGTTTAAAGCTCATGAATGCTAGCAAGTGGGCTTGTTACTACCAACTCATCAATAAGGAAAGGGAGGTGCAGAAGTAATGTAAGGTACTCAAGTTGGCACAGCGGTAAATAGAAGATCAAAATTAAGATCAAGCTTCACTGATTTCAAAGCAATGTTCCTAACGTCAATATATTACACTGCTCATAAATGCTATGTAGGTAGAACAAGAGTGGATTGAAGATGTGATGTTATAATCCCTCTTCACTAAGATATGAGTGAATCCCTAGTCAGAAGCATTAAAGAAATATGTGGTCACAGTCCCTTTCTTCCATTATCATCCATAATATATTATCCACTTTTTGTCTTCTGTGCCCCACACCAGGCCATATCCTACACAGATTGGGTCAATTCCTTTCATCAGTGCTGATTTGCAGATGGCCAGGAAGTTAGTTCTCCCTAATAATTGCTCAAAATTTATGTATATTTAGAAATGTATCATTAAATCATTTATGTAGTGATAATTACATTGTTTGTTGTTTTAGAGTTTTGTTTTATTTTGTTTTCAGGGCATATTACTTAATATGTTGGTATGAATTTTGGAACTTAAAGCATTTCATTACTCCTAAGTATGACATTTGTAAAACTGCTTGTTATAAGTATGCTTGTGTATATGTGTGTGGGTGGATGTTTCTGTGTATGGAGGGATTTTTTTAAATTTGCAGGATGTACTATAAACTACTTTGGCAAAAAAAAAAAAAAAATTTCTGGATTGAGCACTGCAGCAGAAAATGTTTACTAACCTAAAAGTAATTCTTCTTGCTTCATATGATTAAACGTCTTCCTTGGTTAAAACAATTTATTTTAAATATTATTAATGTCATACATACAGAGACATATTTAAACATATACATAAAATGAAAATGTGTTGAAAATTTTTCTATATTAAATTTAATGTCTTCCTAGCTTTCCTATATTTCACATGCTAATAGCGTACGCTTAAGATAACTTGAACAATTTTTATTTTAAGGTTACAAAATGATACATTATTTGAAATAATATTGAGAACTTGAAATGTCTTTTTGTCAATTTGTCATGCCAGCACTTGGTACAATCATGACATGGTGACCAGCACTCTGACACATTTTTTATTTGGTTATATATTTGTATAAATAGCAATGAATTTGGAAAATTCAGTAATGAGAAAAATTCAAAAGATTTTTTTCAGATTTTTCTAGAAGAGAGTAAACAGCAATGTTTACTAAGATGATAAAGACAATGAGAATAATCCACCAATCATATGAAGCAGTGTCTTAATTATAGCATTTTTTACTTCACTAGGAGCGATATGCTACTGCATTTTATTTGTAGTCTCAATGAGACCATTCATGCTTAATAAATCTGGCACAAATTAGAGATATTGAATGTAATGTAAGAATTGTAGTTTCCTATAATTGTCCCATAGTGGATTTAAGGATATATACAAATAGAAATAGAAAATTCCCAAATGAGTTTTTAGTACATCCACATACCAAATAGCTTCATTATCCTCCATCTTCAAAATAAAGCTTTTCGCTTATTGTAATGTCCTTTTAGTCTCAACTCTAACTTGAGCCCATAAGAGAAGCTCTTGGAGATACGGGAAATGAGGCATGAAATGTCTGAATCCAGTGGTACAGCAGTAAATAATCTGCAAGTGAACCATACTGTCTACTGTAAGGAAATCCAAATTTCTGAAAAAACCAAATAAATACTAGCACTGAACTTAGATATCTCCAAACATGTAGGGGAGGAGTTATTTCACTGAGAGAAAAAATTATGGTGATGTGCGGTTGTGAAAAAAGAGATGAAAAGTGTTCCCGTAGATGAAAGAAGTTAAAAATGGAAAATCTAAATAAAACTTCTGTACACAAATAGGTCATCCTTGCCACAGGAACATGATAAATATCTTTACAACTATAACCAGTGGGTTCTCATCAGAAATAGAAACTCTTCTATAGTGCCTGCTGAAATGAAGCATGATGTGTGTTGGCTAAGCATGAGATCTGATTTCCTTTCTAAGTGGAACACATTATATCATTTCCTAATGATTTTTCTTGTCAGTTTGGTAAGTCATGCAATAGTCCCCGAAATAAGAATTATTACATTTCACACTGACTACCTTGATTCTGATTCAACACAACACTAAGAAACAAGTAAGCTCATCAGTTCAGTTCAGTTCAGTCGCTCAGTCGTGTCCGACTCTTCGCGACCCCATGAATCGCAGCACACCAGGCCTCCCTGTCCATCACCAACTCCCGGAGTTCACCCAGACCCACGTCCATCGAGTCAGTGATGCCATCCAGCCATCTCATCCTCATAAATGAGGCTTAACCACAGACACATCCTTTAAATCTATCATATATACTACAAGGAGATCCAACCAGTCCATTCTGAAGGAGATCAGCCCTGGGATTTCTTTGGAAGGAATGATGCTGAAGCTGAAACTCCAGTACTTTGGCCACCTCATGCGAAGAGTTGACTTATTGGAAAAGACTCTGATGCTGGGAGGGATTGGGGGCAAGAGGAGAAGGGGACGACAGAGGATGAGATGGCTGGATGGCATTACCGACTCGATGGACGTGAGTCTCAGTGAACTCCAGGAGCTGGTGATGGACAGGGAGGCCTGGCGTGCTGCGATTCATGGGGTCGCAAAGAGTAGGACACGACTGAGCGACTGATCTGATCTGATCTGATCTGATAAACATTAGCATTATCCCCCAGTGTGAGATTTGCAAAACTGAAAATTTATCAGAATCTCTACTGTGTGGCTAGTGATTCATGCCCAAATTATTTCAAACATTTTAACGATTAAATTTCAAATCATTAAAATGAGTGAAAGGAATAGAAGTAGATAAAAGTGAATTTTACTTAATTTAGAACTTCAGCTGTTATAAATAGAGCCCCAACTTAAAAGTTTAATATGTGAGTTAAAAAGTAAAACACAGATGGGATGAACTACTTTAGAAAACTCCTTAAAAACAAATATGCATACCTTTTATTAGAAAATTGAAGTCTGATTTAACACACTTTATTTTAAATTTATATTTGGTAGTAATATCTGCTGGAGTACTGGAAGTAGAAAATGAACAGTGAAATATTCCTAGAAAAAGATAAAAAGTATATTATGTGATCTTATTTTACCTTATTCATTTTACATTTGTATGGAATATGAAAATTATGCAAAAATCTTATTTTTACATTAAAACTATATGACTCCTCCTGCCTTTTATTAATACCACCATATATCTCTGTTCTGAAGATGACTACTAAAAATCTGTATTCTCCATAAATCCATCTTAGATTATCAGAAAGTGAAAAAGTGTTAGTTGCTCAGTCATGTTCAACTCTTTGCAACCTCGTGGACTATCAGAAAGAGAATAATAATTTATACTGGACCCTTGAAGTCCAAGTTCTACTCCCCTTATTCTTCAACCTTAAACAACAATAACAACAAACATTTGTATTTGATTCCTTTCCAACTTGTAAATAATCAGAATATAGGGTGAATAATTTTACTGTTTCTGTATGTGTCTACATAACCTTAATATTCCATTTATGAATCTTTTTTCTTTGTTTTTCTGTGTCACTGGAACTTCATTCAGATTCTAAATCTTTAGAACATAGGAAGCATCAGACAGTACAGCTTTAGCATCATGTAACAAAACTCCATTTGTCTAAAACATTGAACAGCTTTTGTTGTTCAGTCACTAAGTCATGTCTGACTGTATCAGAAATTGATGGAGAAATTGGAAACACAAAAATTAACGAGATATAGTGCCTGTCCTTAAGATACTTACTTAATGGAACTATGTAAAAACCTGTATGTTAGCTTTTATTAAATGATACTGAATTCATAAAAATCTGAAAATCTCAGTAACTTACTGTATTTCTCACATTAACTATTGACTCTTGTGGCTATAGGTTAGCTATAGCTTTGCCCCGTCTATTTTTCATTCTGGTATTGAGATTGAAGGGGAAGACCCTGTTTAGCACATGCCATTTTTCTAACATATGAAAAGAAAAGAATGACTTCTTTGTGACATATGGAGCCTCCACCTAAGTTAAAGCAAGTCACGTGGCCAAGCTTTATGTCACAAAACAAGAGAATATATATTTCTCCTAAGTTTCAGAGAAATGGGTAGGGATGAGGATCCTCTTCTAGAGTGGAGAAGAAAAAGCAAAAACATAATTTATACTGAATTAATAACAAAACAATGTGATGAATATGAAATGTTTGGGTCACCTAAATAGGTTCATTTAAATATAGCATTTTGTAGTAATAAGGGCAGGAGAAGTGATACTTGAGCTTAGACTTTTAGGTTGAGCAGGAGCTTGTCAAAGTGATAAAATGGGGAAGGTCTCCTAGACAGAGGGTAAGGGTGTCTGTTTGCAAAGACATAAAGGACAGAAAGTCTGTATTGTTTAGGAAAAAGCGAGCTGCTTAGCACCGCTGTGGGATTAGATTCTCTGTGGTAATAGTGATCTCAGACTAAATGTGATCTAAGGAGCTTTGTCCTTATATCTTAGGAAACAGAGTGCCACTAGAGTTTGATTTTTAACAGAGGAATATCTGTACAAAAACAATTTGGGGAAAGTCAATTAATTTATACTCTAGGTTCTAAGATTCTCAGTATGCAAAATGGGATTTGGGAACCAAATCATATATCACATTCTTTACAGGCCTTGAGTTTTATAATTCTAAACTCTTTAAATTATGACTCAATATGATTTTCAAGGTCAAGAAAAATGTTTTAAGATTTTGCTTTCAAGATTTGCATTTTTCAAATCTCAAACTTGAGGCAAAAATTTTCTCTTTTCTCACATAAGTGAAAATGACTTACAAATCCTGATGCGTAGTTAGAAATCTGAAGACAGAAAACAGATTTCAGAATTATTATATTTTGAATAGTACTGAGTCATTTTTTAAACAAAAGAAGTCAGAAAAAACTCCATGTAGCATAAATTTTCTCATATTATAGACCCATGTTTTTCAGTTTTTACTGCATACACAGTGAAATTTTTTATTTTTTTCTTCTAAATAGTGAGTACCTATACCATGAGATATGTGAAATATAAGTGAAAAGGTTGAATTAAATAAATTAACTCAAAACTGACTAGGTTATACTGAAGTACCAAACAACCCTCAAATATAAATATAAGTAGTTTACAATACCCAAAACTCTTTTTTAGCTCATGTAAAGACCACTTCAATTCTAAGTAGCTCTCAAGAGTAACCACATGCATGAGTTTATTCAGCATTCCAAGTAGATTTAAATTTCTGAAACCTCTTATCAACCCATTTTCTTTCACTCTCACCTTAGCAGAATGAAACATGACAAGGAAAGTGGTATATCAGCAATTAAATGCTTCTTCCCACAAGTGATATATGTAATTTCTATCAACCATCATATCTATCCAAATTTCATTGTGCAAAGAAAGTCATATGCCTCTCCTAAATTCAAGGAGATGGGGACACACTTTGTTCCTAGTATGATCAAAGATAGAGGTGAAGAAGTTTGATGTTGGAGAGTTATAGTAATACCCACCATCTAATATAAACTGAGCAAAAAATTAACATTTGTTTACAACATACCATGGGCCAGAACCGTGCTAGTACCTTTCTCATTTGTTAACTTAGTAGATGTTCACACAAAAAAAGAACTTATTGGTATATTGGCTCTGTTTTGCAAAAGCTGACAAATTGCATGTAACAATTATCAAACCTGTAGCCAAACCTGGCCCCAAAAGATAGAAGGAATTTAACTCATGAATTTTTATTCCAAGTCCTATGTTCTTTGTACACAGTCATGTTGCCTTTGAATGTTTCCACAAACTTTTTTTTTTAAACTTTACATAATTGTATTAGTTTTGCCAAATATCAAAATGAATCCACCACAGGTATACATGTGTTCCCCATCCTGAACCCTCCTCCCTCCTCCCTCCCCATAGAAAGATTAATAAATATTATTCTATGTCTCTTCTTAAAAAGCCAAGAAGAAATTGTGTCTTGAGGTTATAATTTTCTTTTCTTTTCTTGAAAACAAGGATTATAAAAACATTATATTAATGTAGTCATCTATCACAACTGATTTACATCTATCTGATTTACATGGAATTGAGGAAATCCCCATTTTGCTCAAACTTTTTGAGTGTTCTGAATTTTCTCTTTCAGAAGTTATAAACATCTGACTCCCTGGTTAAAAATTCATCATTTTTTTGTGTTTTATCCCTCAATGGCCATAAGAATTAAAAATGGAGCCCAGTTCAGCATAAAATGTGAATCTAGTTACATGAGCCTTTTTTTAAGCTCAGTGATAAGTAAAGAGCATTCATACCCATTGAATATCTTATCTCAGTGTTTCAATGCAGTTAGGATGATGGTCTTGCAAGAGAGATTATTCAACATGGTCTATAGATTTTATTTTTAAGTTGAAAAAGTAACCTGCAATATGGCAAGGATAATGGTTTCTATATACTCTCGAAAGCAGTCAGTAGCTCTATAAAAAGGCCATGGAATTCATTGCCCCTTTCTCGCCAAAATGACTATTATAGTTTTTTTGAAACTTGAATTGACAATGGATTTAGTTTGCATATATTAATATTCACCCAAATTATCTATTTTGGATATTAAATAAATAAGTATAAGACTTGTGCATATGAACAAGTTCTTTCTGAGTTGTTGAAATTCTTGAATAAGTTCCATCAATTGTACCTCCCTTTTTCTACATGAGAATATGTCTAGGAGAGGTGAATAAGGAAAGATCATGAAAAAACCTTCTCATGCAGTAAAAATATTATTTCTTTACTTTAAAATTGTGGAAGATAATTTATATCAAATAAAAAGTTAACAAATTATTTCTAATTGATTCATAAACATTAGTCTTCTAGATATGCTATCATTAAAGACACTAAGAAACAAAAAACATTCTTGTCAAGCGTTATTATTAATATTAATAATGAGATAGGTCAAAACAGATAAAGAATTTTTAGGGTGGTAAATATAAGATTTTAGCAAATTTTCAAATGGATCAGGTTTGGAGACTGTTGGCAATTCACAACTGATACATGAAATTCGAGCTTAATATTTGATGCCATGTATAGAATATATTATAGTCTGTATCCTCAATGAAATTGGAGGATGAAGCTTCTTTGCAGACTGCTAACCACGGAATTAATCAATTAAAACAACACAGAGAAAAAAACATTGATTCATGAAATTTTGATATAAAACACTATTTAAGGGACATTTACGTATAGTAAGAAATTTGTTAATCATTCTCCTTGAATTGTTGAGATGTATGTATTGCTTTCACTTATTGTGTACTAAGTAGTTACTAGGTATGATTTCTAATCTTCCCGACTGTGGAAATTAACTGTTACTATCGTCAGTTATAGATATAATTTAACTAAGGCTCAGAAATGTAAATTGCCACGCATGTGATTTGGGTAGAGCAGAGCTTCAAACCTGCTTCTAAGTGATTCTAATGACCAAGTCTTTTCCAAAGCATCAGTCTGTAAATAGCTAAGTCGTGTGGGCCAGTGACTTTGGCTATACTTTAGAGCCTCCTATTCTTAGTTCCATTTTTCTCTACAAGTCTCTTGCACCTCTCTCCATTTATCTATTGTTTTTGACTCTGACCTAATTTAGGCCCTTTTTACATTTTGCTTCAAATTCTTTAATTTATTCAGTTATCAACATACATTAAGTGTTTTAACAATTTACCCTATGCCATGTACTGAGAGTGAAAAGATAATAAAGTGTTTTTCATAAATGGTCCAAAATTCTTTGATACTCCTCTCATTAAGAAGCAGGGTCTATGTCACTTCTTCTTAAATTTAGGCTCTGTAACTGCTTTATCCGTAGAGGATAAAAGTGACTCTGTGCCTGTCCTAAGCTGGAGCTTAAGAAACTGGGAGCATCCACTTCTTGTCTGATGTGAGAAAGCCGCAGCCCCATAGAGAATCCAAGAAAGTCCTAGCTAAAGTCCTATATCAATAGCAGCAGTCTCACAGACATGTAACTGAGAAAGCCTTTGAAATGACTCCCATCGCTGGCTCTAGTCAAGAACCACCCTGCTGGCCATAGGCTACCTCCAGAAACATTAAAGATAGTAACAGAATAATAGCTGCTGTTTTAAGCCACTGAAATTCAGGGTGGCCTGTTATGTAGCCATAAATAACTGAAACTGATGACTAAAAACCAGTGTCTTCAGTTCAGTTCAGTCATTTAGTTGTGTCTGACCCTTTGTGACCCCTTGGACTGCAGCACACCAGGCTTCCCTGTCTATCACCAACTCCTGTAGCAGAAAATGAAGACATGGAAATAAAAGAAGTGAAATGGGAAGTTTTCATACATCAAAATGACCCCAGGAGAAAAACTATCATTTGTCCACAATAAATACATGGATTAGTTGATGAGTGGACATTTGAAGTAAGCATTGTTTTGACCACATTGTTGGGAAGGGGGTGCTATTTTACTGGCCCTTTTGCATTTTAGTTGGGAGGGGTCTTTCTCAGGGCCCATCCGCTACTACTAACACTGTTTTTAATACCACGTACACTCTCCCAAGTTATTTCTGTCTTATCCATTTGGTTTTCAAAGAAATTCTTACTTAGAAGAGACCTTAAAGTATCTGTTTTCTCTAGGCACTTTAATTCTCATAGACTAGCAATGTGATGGACAGAAGGAGGAGTTGGGGAATTCTAGGAATGAGACCAGGTGCCACTGCAGAGAGGCCAGTGCCAGTGGAATTTCTCCAGATGGAGTTTTATCTGACAGTGGGGATATGCCACATTCTTTCAGATTGTTTTCAAAGTATCCCAATATCGATATCAAATAAATTTGAGGAAGTATTTATCATATAAAACTGTCTCATATGATATTGCTATTTTCAGAAAAAGATTTGTGCTAATGAAAAACATAGTATTATATGTTCATATGTAACTTCATAAAACTCTTAAATCAGAAGTTCAACATTTTCTTTTGTTCTCATTTCTCTCTCCCATCCAGATTGCTTTGCTGATTCAAAAATTAAAAATCACAGCATATATCAGATTAGCAACTGACTTTCCTGGCATGTCAAACAGCAGAAGTTTTGCTCCTCTAATGAGCTCTGGGTTCTGTTTATTTTTTCATGACTGATTATTATTGTTGTAAAATATGAAAAACTGCACAAAATAGATTAAATAATAAATGTTTAATTACATTTCAAGTTAAAGGTAGATCTTGAAAACATAAACAAATTGGTAATTGTAGGTTATCTCACATTCTAGCTGAAAGCATCTAGACACATATTGTATTCACATATTCATAAAAAAGTCACATAATCTGCAAAGATGAAACTATCTAAAAATTCAAAGTAATAGTTTGTGTAATTATGTTGAATCAGAGAGGTCCTGTTACTTTGTTCACGGCTGAGGAAGAGACCTTATGTAATACTGAAATGAAACATTATTACCATCTCACGTTCTTGGAATTGGTTTAGTGATTACTTCAACATGGACATCAGTGAAAAACATTTGACATCTGGCCTAGAAAATCAGACAGTAGACCACAGAGACTTTGATTAAAAAACTTCATGTAATTTTCTCCAATCAGTAACTTGGCCTGTTCTTTTATCAGAGTGAAGGTTGCTCTCATCACCTGCAAATTTATCCTAAACCTTTAAACAAACAAGCATGAAACTTTTACATGAAAATCCCCTCCTGAAGGAATACTTACAGAGGAACTCGATGATTAGCTGTACTGATGATTTGATTTCTTCAATGTGCAACAAGCCTGGAATTCTTTTGTATATATATATTTTATTCCAGTTATGAGTATGCACATATTAACATGTGTGTGGTTAACCTTCATCTCATAAAGAATTTGGGGGAAAACTTTACACAAAGTCCTATTGCTTGCTGGGGAAAAATAAATGACAGCTTCTTTCCCATCATCTGTGTGCCAGGAACTATTCTGAAGTCAGAAATCATACAAGCCGCTAGGGTTCTGTATGTTTAACCTCCTATAGAGCAGAGCCATTCCCATTACTGAGAAGAATGAACTCTTAGCAACACAACAATAAGAGATCCTGAAATGAACTGCATTGCAGTATCGCCATGAATTAAAGTCTCCATCAGAGGCTGTGGCTCTTGGCATCAGAGAGCAAGGGCTTCAATGAAGTCGAGCAAGGAACTCTGCAGTAATGAGCCATCCGGCTGCCTTTTCTCTTTGAAGACAATTTATATGATGAAACTTGATAATTAACTTATGTCCAGCAAACTAAATCCAATATATCTGTTTTCAGGTCAGAGGCAGTAGCTATAGTCTCTCGGGATGTGCTATCCCATCTACCAGTCCCTTGACAGGGAGGCAGTCCTTGCTAATGCAGTGTCACAGTAAATTTGCTTATCTCTTAAGAACAAGGAGGTGTGCTGTAAAATATGTATGTACTATCAAAACATTCATAATAAAATCCTAATAAAATTAGAAAGTTGAAATAAAAAGAAATCATGGTCTTCAATTGTATGTCCTGAAATTTCCTTCAATAATGGCTGTTAGATGTGGTGGCTATTGTGTATGCGTATATATAAGTGTGTGTGTATATATATGTATATATACATTTTAGCCCATGAGCACGATTGGTTTCCCAGATTCAGTTTAGAATGAAAGAAGACAGTATGATGAAGTAAAAACTAACTTCTCCCAATTCTACAACTTTATCTTTCATGGTTTACAAATTGTCATTACACTGCTATACCCTGGAGAATATGAAATCTACTCAATGATTAGAGACACAGCCCCCAAAAAGCATTTTCTTCTTGATACTACCTGAAATAGCAATGTGAAAAAAAACATAGAAGGTGAAAAAAGGAAACACTTGGATCATTTTTCAAAATGTCAATGTTTTATTTAAACCTGCCTGGGGCTGATCTTTGCACTCAATCCATGTACATGGCATGGTATTGGAATTACAACTCTCGGATGGAAAGAAATAAGAAGTACAAGGCAGATTTTGCATCACAAGTTGTGACTGTTTCTTGATACATGCTTACAACAATCATTTATTGGTCCATTGGCCTACGTCCTCATGAAATCAGATTGCATTTTTGGAAATCAGGCAGAGAAATAAAATCTGCTCTCAGAGATGAACATCTATTGGGAAACACTTTCATTATGTGACCACTATAAGAGGTATTCCGCTGGAAAAAAGTGATTTGTTCCATGGAAAAATGCATCTAGAGGAAATTGATGTTTAGCTACTCATATCAGACATGCTTATAAAAAAAGAGAGATTCTAGGTTTTTATCTTTTAAAAACATTATAGTATTAATCTTTCTAGATACACAGTCTCACAATTTCTGCCTTTTAAATATAAAATTCATTGCAGATAAATTATTTAACCCCTTTTTTAAGAATTTCACCTTAACCCATTTATACCTTCCTACGTGCTCAGTCACTCAGTTGTGTTTGACTCTTTGTGACCCCATGGACTTTAGCCCACCAGGCTCCTCTATCCATGGGACGTTCAAGGCAAGAATACTGAAGTGGGTTGCCATTTCCTCCTCCAGGGGATCTTCCTGACCCAGGGATTGAACTCATGTCTCTTGCATCTCCTGCATTGGCAAGAAGATTCTTCACCACTGTGCCACCTGGAAAGCCCATGCCTTAGCAGTGGACATATTTCTACCTAAGGCAGCATAATGTTATGTACTTTTCAGAAAATTATTTTCTTATTAAAGCTATATTTATCAGAATAGTAAAATGAATAGGGTTGGACTTGCATAGAATGTTGGAAGAGGACCTAAACCATTTCCTCAAGGGAGATTTAATATTAGGACAAGCTGAAAGTTACACTGTCTTCATTCTAAATCCCATTCATGAGATTTTTTAAAATTATCAACTGAAATACAATTGTTTTAGATGATAGGTTCCAAAGTGAGAGATGATCTTACTATATTTGCTAGTCTCTTATTGTTTTTGCTCAATCACTAAGTTGTG
The DNA here is from genome assembly GCF_055505025.1 of Bos grunniens. Classification (NCBI taxonomy): domain Eukaryota; kingdom Metazoa; phylum Chordata; class Mammalia; order Artiodactyla; family Bovidae; genus Bos; species Bos grunniens. The sequence goes on along the minus strand of NC_141178.1, from coordinate 22,801,311 downwards.
TTGGACTCTTTGCAACCCCATGGACTGCAACACACCAGGCTCTTCTACTATCTCTGTCCTCTATTATCTCCTGGAGTTTGCTCAAATTCATGTCCATTGAGTTGGTGATGCTATCTGACCATCTCATCCTCTTCTGCCCACTTGTCTTTTTGCCTTCAATCTTTCCTAGCATCAGGGCCTTTTCTAATGAATCGGCTCTTCATATCAAAGTATTGGAGCTTCAGCATCAGTCCTTCCAATGAATATTCAGGATTGATTTCCTTTAAGATTGACTTTGCTAGTCTCTTATCTACCTTTAAATGATGTGCTTTATCAAAATCATATATTTAATAGTTATGAGTCCTCAGGCCTACACAAAGCTTTATATTTTACATTATGCTTTAAAATTATCTATGTGACCAAATGCATTGCTTATGAAATCTCCTGATGTACAAAGATAATAAATCATATTTCTTATTATTTAAAATTTTTCAAATAAAAATATAGCTACTTTTATTAAAAGTAGCTGAATTTATAAAACAATTTCTGTCTAGGATATAAAGCTCCATGAAGGCAAAGATCTTTGTTTTGCTCTCAAATGTATTCTTATCACCTAGAATAGTGTCTGGCATATATTAGGTACTCAAAAAAATATTCTCAATGAATGAATGAATGATGATAAAGACAACCAGCACTCCCTATAAAGCAGGCCCTTGAAATGATAATGACTTGCCAATTTAAGGTGACTGGAATAGTGATTGTGGAGGCCAGTCCTTAATTTGACCTATGATCCCTTGGGGACAGGCTGGCTCATGACTGTCAGTTGTCTGCTTTATTTATATATCCCGAGATATATATATAGCCAAAATTTTTGGAAAGGTTTGCAACATGGTAAATAGTCAAATATACTAAATTTTGTGGTAAAGAAAATTGAAATGAGAATTCAGAGAAATGTATGTTCTTTGGAGCTTGGAGAACTCATCTAGTTAACAAGACTTCATCTTTGTTCAGTATCTTCCAGGGGCCAGACTCTGTGCATGCAGTGAATACATGGGTAGTGACACATGTGTGTGTATCTTGGTCACTCAGTTGTGTCCAACTCTTTGTGACCCCATGGACTGGAGCCCACAAGGCTCCTCTATCCATGGAATTCTCCAGGCAAGATTACTGGAGTGAGTTGCCATTCCCTTCTCCAAGTGACTCACATGCAAGGCTACAATTACAATCCTGCCCCTACTGTAGTGGTGAAATGATAACGATTACAACAAACTCTTAGGGAATCAGAAGAGGCCTTGCAGAGAAGGTGACATCTGAGGGGGAAGTCTAGTGGACTATAAAGAGGAACAGGCCAAAATGGGCAGTGAAAGTCATTCAGTCATGTCCAGCTCTTTGCAACCCCATGGACTACACAGTTCATGGAATTCTCCAGGCCAGAATACTGGTGTGGGTAGCTATTTCCTTTTCCAGGAATCTTCCCAACTAAGGGATGGAACCCAGGTCTCCTGCATTGCAGATGGATTCTTTACCAGCTGAGCCACCAGGGAAGGCCAAAATGGGCAGGGTGCTTGGAATAACAACATCCCTTGAAACCAAAAAAACAGTAAGCTTTCAGAGAATTAGCATTGGGATCTTGAAAGACTGATGTTCCAGTGGAAGAAATTGTGCATTAATTAGGATGTTTATTTCTGTTAAAAAGGAACCCCAAAATTCAATGGCTTGAACAAGATAAGTTTATTATTTCATGTAACAACCTGAGTTTAAACAGTTGAGGGCTTATACGGTCAATCTCATTGTGCAGATCCAGGTCCTTTCTGAGCAACACTCAGCCATACCCAGCACATGGCTTTCATCTCATGCTTTAAAATAGCTACGTCAGTTCCTGCCATTACCTGTGCATTCCATTTAATAGAAAGGAAAAAGGGAAAGTAGAAAGCATAACTCCTCTATAGTATACATCGATTCTCTTTATTCATCCTCATTTTTATTAATGCCAAGTGAAAATACTTCTGCTTCCTCCAGTTCAGTTTCAAGCCCATATCTTTCATATTTTCCCTTCAGGACCAGCAAAAAGGCCTGGGAAATTAGCTGCTATTGCTTCCCTGGTGGCTCAGATGGTAAAAAATCTGCCTGCCAGTGCAAGAGACACGAGTTTGACCTCTGAATGGAGAAGATCCCTTGGAGAAGGAAATGGAAACCCACTCCAGTATTCTTGCCTGGAGAATCCTATGAATGGAGGAGCCTGGAGGGCTACAGTCCACGGGGTCACAAAGAGACAGACACAACTCACGACTAAGTGTGCGTGCACACATGGATTCAGAAAACAGGGAACTGGAACTCTTGGATCACTTTCAGATTTTCGTAGACATCATTCTTCTTTTGCATCACATTCTCAAGAGGGGTGAGGTGAGAACTGTGCATAAGGAGAAAATCTATGGCTGAAAGGTGCTACCTCAATGAGGATTACTGTTATTTATGGATCGAGGTCTTAAGTTGTAGCTCATTACTTCCAACCTGCTGCAGCTTCATGATAGCTAAGAAAGTGACTCCAGATGGGCTCCCATCATCTCCCCCGCCCTTTTAAGCCACACACAGGGAAGCATGACTACAGAACAGGCAAGTTGACAGCCTCCTGTGACACACTCCTGCTCTCATGCTTTAGCTGACTGACAACATCACGTTAACAATAGGCATCTTGATGCTGCCAGTATAGCTCAGCTAAGAAGATCTCTCTTCTTGCCTGTCTGGCATCTTATCAAGAAAATCACCAGCTAATTATGATTCCAGGATCTTTATTACCAGATGATGTGTGAAATAGGGAGACACAACATGACTTATGCACACGGGGTTGAGCTTTTCAGTTGGGGAAGTTCAAACCGGAATTGATGTGTTTTCTGTCTGGAATGTATGTGAGGCAGAAATCAAAGATGGAAAAGACCTGGGAAGTAGTCTAATGACGCTGACACCTTTATCCTTTCAGGCATCACTTTCACGTGTTCTGAAGGAAGAGGGAGTTTTGCCACGATGAGTTGAACTTAAGGGAACTGTTGCTAAGGCTAGGCACATTGCACAACAATCCCTTGCTACCTTAGCTGTTTCCTTTCTTCTTAATGACAAAGTCATCCCAAAGAAGAAATTAAATGGAAATTTCTCCAGCTTGCAAACTAAGTTGAAAATCACATTAACATCTTTTCTATAAAACAAAAGATGAGCCATTTTGTCTCATATGTTTTTGCCTCCTCTCCCCAAATCAGGCAGAAATATTAAAAAGTAGATAAGTTATACATCAGAAAGAAATAATTTACCTTTAAATTTACTTAAGAAGTATTTACACTTAACTGTAGAGTGTTAACATCTTTAGTAAAAGTCAGCTTACGTCCTGGTTAAGAATAAAATAATTGTATAAATTAGTGATAGGAAAATTATAAATTTATTTCAAATATTAATTTAGTAATTTTGATTGTCTTAGCGGATTCCCTGGTGGCCCAGACAGTAAGAAATCTGCCTGCAATGCAGGAAACCTGAGTTCAATTCCTGGGCCAGGAAGATCCCCATGAGCATGGAATGGCAACCCATTCCAATGTTCTAGACTGGCGAATTCCATGGACAGAGGAGTTTGGTGGGCTACAGTCCATGGAATCTCAAAGAGTTTGACACAACTGAGTGATCAGCATACATACACACTGTCTTAGGGAGCCCATCTCTATAGTTCAATGCTTGTCATTTACATCATTTATTTGGTTTTCTCTTTTTTCCAGGCTCCCACTGTTTGTCCTAGAAGAATATTTGGGGAACCCCAAAACAGACAGTAATCACATAATTATGTGTCTTCAAATTTCAGAGAACCATGGATTTAGGAGAGTCAGGGAGGCTCTAGAAAGTGGCAGCCAATGAGAACTCAACACTTGGAAACATGTGAGGGACCTGACGATAGTCCCGACTATGCTGCTGCTTAAGAGTCCCTTGGACTGCAAGGAGAGCCAACCAGTCTCTAAAGGAGATCAGTTCTGGGTGTAGATTGGAAGGACTGATGTTGAAGCTGAAACTCCATTACTTTGAAGAGCTGACTCATTGGAAAAGACTGTGATGCTGAGAAAGATTGAGGGCAGGAGGAGAAGGGGACAACTGAGAATGAGATGGTTGGATGGCATCACCAACTCAATGGACATGGGTTTAGGTGGACTCTGGGAGTTGGTGATGGACAGGGAGGCTTGGCGTGCTGCAGTTCATGGAGTTGCAAAGAGTCGGACACGACTGAGCTACTGAACTGAAGTGAACTGAATGCTGCTGCTGCTGCTAAGTTGTTTCATTCCTGTCCAACTCTGTACGACCCCGTAGACGGCAGCCCACCAGGCTCCGCTGTCCCCAGGATTCTCCAGGCAAGAACATTGGAGTGGGTTGCCATTTCCTTCTCCAATGCATGAAAGTGAAAAGTGAAAGTGAAGTCGCTCAGTCATGTCTGACTCTTCGCAACCCCATGGACTGCAGCCTACCAGGCTCCTCTGTCCATGGGATCCTCCAGGCAAGAGTACTGGAGTGGGGTGCCATTGCCTTCTCTGGGTCCACCCTCTACCTGTCATCATTGACATGCAAAAATATTTCAACTAATAGTTTAACTAAACATGGTAACGAGATATTGTCTTGCTAAAATACGGGGCACAGAAATAATTAGGAAAAAGTCCGTAAATGTGAAGGCGATGACACCCCACTCCAGTACTCTTGCCTGGAAAATCCCATGGATAGAGGAGGCTGGTGGGCTGCAGTCCATGGGGTCGCGAAGAGTCGGACACGACTGAACGACTTCACTTTCACTTTTCACTTTCATGCATTGGAGAAGGAAGTGGCAAGCCACTCCAGTGTTCTTGCCTGGAGAGTCCCAGGGACGGGGGAGCCTGGTGGGCTGCCATCTATGGGGTCGCACAAAGTCGGACACAACTGAAGCGACTTAGCAGCAGCAGCAGCTGTAAAGGTAGGCAGTGGAAAAGGACAACAGAAAATAATCACAACCTTTTGCAGAATGTAAGGAACAGAGTATATTCTTTCGGTATGAAAATATGACGAATACTATCCCATATACTTTTAGTGTGATTAGAAATGATATAAATACATATGATTGTATAGCTAGAAGTACAATTTGATAATGTCAAGTTTTGTTCTTTATGCTCATTTCTCCTACAATGCTGATGCGAAAACAAATGGTGTAGTGCTTTAGAAAAATTTCTTTTAAAATTAAACACTTATAGGTATTTATGAGCCAATAGTGCCACTTATAGGTATTTATCCCTGAAAATGGAAACATATGTCCACACAAAGACATCTACATTAATATTCATAAAAGTTTTTTCACAAAATCCCAAACTTTCCAGAATAATCCAGAAGTCCATCAATCGATGAATGAATAAAAGTACTATGCTACATCCATACAATGGCACCCCACTCCAATACTCTAGCCTGGAAAATCCCATGGACCGGGGAGCCTGGTAGGCTGCAGTGCATGGGGTCGCTGAGGGTTGGACACAACAGAACGACTTCACTTTCACGTTTCACTTTCATGCATTGGAGAAGGAAATGGCAACCCACTCCAGTGTTCTTGCCTGGAGAATCCCAGGGACGGGGGAGCCTGGTGGGCTACCGTCTGTGGGATCGCACAGAGTCGGACACAACTGAAGTGACTTAGCAGCAGCAGCAGCAGCAAGCAATAGAAAGCAGCAAATTAGTAAAACAGGCAACAACACGGATGAATAGCAAAGTTATTTTGCTAAGTAAAATAAGTCAAACATGATAGGCTTTATACCATATGATCATTTATATGACAGTCTCAAACAGTAGCTTTATCTATAGATTTGAGTGCCCCAGAGCTTCTGTTATCAATTCCTTTGAAAACAAGTATGGAAAGTAAAGCTTATTATAAATTTGTACATGTATTAAGGTCAAAATATGTGGTAAACTAACAAAATACACATCTACATTCCAAATACTTTTAAAAAATAATTTTATTCATTTATTTATTTATTTTTGGCTCTGCTGGGTCATTGCTGCCGCCTGGGCTTTTTTCCAATTGAGAGTGAAGGCTATTCTCTAGTAGTGGTGCGATAGCTTCTCACTGAGGTGGCCTCTTGCTGCAGAGCACAGACTCTAGGTCATGTGGGCCTCAGTAGCCGTGCATGTGGGCTTCCAGGCTCTAGAGCCCAGTTTCAATATTTGCAGCACACAGGCTTAGTTGCTCAGCAGCATATGGGATCTTACAGGATCAGGAATTGAATCTGTGTCTCCCACATTACAGGTGGACTCTTTACCATTGAGCCACCAGAGAAGCTCTCCAAATGCTTTTGAATCCTGAAAACAGCTTATTAGAAATGGAAGTGATCTTAAAAATCAGCTTGTCCAGTGCTCATATTTTAAAATTCTAGAAGTAACTCTATGTAAATATCTACAGATTTACTTACAGCCCTGTATTTGCAAATATTCTTACTTAAGTTATAGATTTCAATAGAATAGATGCTCAGTGTTTATTCAGGAAGGATCACAAGGCAGCTTTTAAAGGAGGATTTTCCCATAGGTTTAATTTTTGAAGATGATCCTAATTTCGGTTGCAGCTACAAACTTTGACTTGGAAATACAGATTGTGTGTGATGCAAATAATGAAAAACCTAAAAGATTTGCTGGAAAAAATTAACTCTTGACATCGTACTGGTGGGATGATAGTTCTCTGCCTGGTGCCCATATCAGCATATAGTAAGTACTCAGTAAATTGTTGCTAAGTAACTGAATGAAACAAAAGGCTATTGTTTGACAATCTTATAGAATAGATGTTCACACAAGAAATAATTATGCTAGTGGTAAGTTGCTTCGATTCAGTAACATTGGTTTCACTTCTGACTTTAGCTCTAATTATCTGTATTACCTGAGATAGCATTTGCATTTATACCTCACTGGCTTCACCTGTAAAATGGTGATGATGCCTAAACTCACTACAATAGATTAGGTAATAAACAGATGATTTAGTTAGAAGCATGTTGATAACATTTTTTATTTTTATAAAGCATGTGACCTATTCAGGGTTTATATTAGAAAGTCATTCACTAAGATTCCTTCTAACCCCATAAATCTATTTTAGAAGTAGATATAAAATCTTAATTAGCCATACTTATGAAGAGTTTGATATTATTGAGAAAATACACAACTATTGATACAAATATAAGTATCAAAACTACTAAACAAGTGTGTATACATGAGTACATATGCATTATTTTTTTATATTTTAGATTAACAACTAACACTTTACTAGGTGAAACACTTTACTAACACTTTACTAGATAGTTTGTATTTAATAAACATATTATTTTATGGCTGGAGATTCACAGAATTAAGCAGAGAAGGAAATCAACTTAACACTTATCATTGAGTTATTTTTGGATGAGATTAATTCTTGGATGGGATTCTAGTGGCTAAGATAAAGAGCAGCTTGTTTCTGAGCTACACACTATCAAACAAATAATTTACTTTGTGTTTAAACCAAATTATATATAACTCTTGGGAAATCTCCACCTATTTTTATATATTCTCACATTACTTGTCTGTTTCCTCTCCCTCCTTCAGATCTTAGTATAGTGAAATATAGAAATACCGAAATGGCCCACATAGCATTCTTTCCCCTAAACAGATCAGGAGAATGAGAGTGACATTACTGAATATCTGGTTTTTTTTTTTTTTCTCCCAGCCACTGGCCTAAGCATTCCACATGCATCCTTTATTTAATCTCACTACAACTTCATGAAGTCAGTATTACCGTCATTTTACAGCTGAGCAAACTGAGGTTTCAAGAGGTTAATAACTTTTTCAAGGTCACACAGCTGTTAAGGGGCAGAGCCAGGTCTAAAATACAGGCAAATCCAAATCCATCCTTGAAGCTCTACATAATACACCAGTGGTTCTCAAAGTGTGGTCCTAAGACCAGCACCAGCAGCATCTTCTGGAAACCTGTTACAGATTATTGGGCTCCATGATGGAAATACTAAATCAGAAATTTGGATGGGAGGAGGTACGTAGGACCCAGTGTTCTGTGTTTCCACAAACATTTTGGATTATTTTGATGCTAAAGTTTGAGAAACACTTAATTATACTATATGTCCTCCATGAAAGCAACATGTTTGGCATTCATAAAGAATTCTTATACAAAAGGCTCCATAACAATTTAACTGGTGGACTCCTTCACTAAAGAAGCTCGATAAACAGCATCAGCAGCACACATCCTTGTAAGAATGGAAAGTGAGAAGCTGTTTGGGAATCCAGCTGAAGGTAAGTGTCTGTAGCACATCATTTTATTCATTGATTTCATGGGACTCAAACCACTTTCCCAAGAGGAAACAAATTATTCACTGTTTGTTTCCCAACATCCAGAACTTATGGGAAACTAAAGCATACGTCATTATCTGATAGATCTGGCCCCAGCCAGTCAATGTGTCAGAGATGAAAACAGTAAAGCCAGTAAAGATGGGGCAGAAAGAAGATTCGCAAATGACTGGGTTGCTCAGATCCTCATGATTTTGATAATTTCATATGGTAAGGGATGGAGGTGGTAGGGAGCTGGAAGGCTTTAACTATTAGAAAAGGAGGCAAGATGAAGTAGGAGCTACTTCCTTCCATGCAAAATTAAAATCCCAGCTTCCTTGTTAGGCACATGTGCTTCTGTACTGCCCAGCCCCCTGCTCCTGGATACCAGAGTCTAGTCAATATGCTGTAAATAACCTATATTAATCTAGGGAATTTCATGCTACTGAAGTGGCTTTGGCTCAGCCAGTGTAGTGTTACACATTTCAGAAAATGAGAGAGAGAGAGAAAAAAAATGAACACAGTTTTGGTGAAAACATGCTTCTTAATTCATATTAACTGTCTATTAGGATTGTGCTTACTGATGTGAAAGGTTTGGAAAAACTATGTGAGATATCACATTAAAACAGGAAACAGATGGTGCTTAACTGGGTATGCAGGTGAGGAAGCAGGAGTTTCCTCATTTGGCTGTGGGATGCTCGACAAGAACAGCAGCGACCTGTTTGTTCTTTAGTCCGAGTCCGAGGAAAATATGAGTATGTTTGTGAATTATGGTTCATCATGTTTAAGATGTACTAATTTACTTACATAGAATCTAACATGATAACAAGAATATAATCTGACCATGAATTCAGTGAATTGTGGTTTATTCTTGCTATTACAATTATTTCTGAATATCAAAACAGTTTCTTCTGATGTTAATATAGAGCATGCTGGATTTTAGAGCATGAAAGACTCAGTGCAGATTTAACCATTTGCAAGTCAGGTTAATGCTGGAATAAACTAAAATAATTTATAGAATGTACTAAAGCTGAATTGCAAGGAAATTTATGATAGGTAGTCACACAATAATAAAAAACCAAAGATTAATTAACATAAAAATTCTAGCTGTCATATTTCTCTAAGTAGAAATAATTGTAATGTAATTTTATTTCACTGATTGAACCTTCAACTAGGTTCTGGGTAAAGTCAATATGAAAATGAAAGACTATGAAAGGCACCTTTAGGCCAGAAGGAAAACAGGACATGATCTCGCCAGCTTCAGAGTTAAAGCCACTGAATTACATGCTAGATGCACACACGCACACACACACACACACACACACGTGCTGTGTGCTAAGTCACTTCAGTCATGTCTGACTCTGTGTGACCCTAAGGACTGTAACCCACTAGGCTCCTCTGTCCATGAGATTCTCCAGGCAAGAGTTCTGGAGTGGGGTTGCCATGCCACACACACACACATATACACACACATACACACACACATACACACACAGGCGTACACTCATAGATATAGCTAATGATATTCATTATTGCTTCCAAAGGATGGGGAATTTGAACAAAAAATGAATGAGACTTTAAAAAGATCTGTCTAAACTATTTTTGGAACTTGTGAAATAACTAATGTATTGAGTTTCATTTAAAATGACTCAAACATTTTTGTTCATTTCACTAGTTCTGAAAATATCAAAACACTAGAAGCAAAAATAATTCTTTTATGTAAACTGTAACAAGAATCTAAATTATTGATTTAAATTTTTATCACAATTATGTGTGGCATTTTTCCACTCACAAATATTGAGAAATCACATTATAATGGAAAGTTTGCATCATTAAAGAGATAATAATCTTAGCTTTTCAAGTGTAAGACTTTCAGGTTCCAGGCAAATACCTAGATTACTGGAGGGACTATATTTGCTTTCTACTTCATCTTTGTATCTCTCAAACCCAGTGCCTGCTGCTCCTTGGTTCCTCAGTAAATGTTGGTTGGACCAGATGGAGTAGCTTCCTCATAACATTGGTCCGGCCCACTGTATTTGGGATTGTAATGTTTCTGAATTTTTGAGTCTTATAGGCATTCATCAGAGGCTCATAAAGATATTTCAGGGACCTCATTGTTCTCCTTTCCACTCCTCTAATGATGCTAAATCATACTGCTTTTCTAGTGCATGACTAGCAGAAGATATAAACGCATCTCCTGTATTGAGGCTGACTGGGGACTGATTTGTGTTTAAGCTTACTGTAGAAGTAGCAATTGGAGGGAATCCACAAAATGATCCAAAAGTTTATAAATGTAAAGATAAGGCAATTCTTTTCTTCTTTTGTATCAGGTAATAGCATAGTAATCACTGTTTTAGCCATCATGTGCTTTTGGTTAACTCACATTTTTGGTATAAATTCCTAGCAGTTGCTCTATAAAATGATTAACTTTGAAGAAATTTAGTCAAACCTCAGTATTTAAAGTGACTGTTGCCCTTGTGTAGTAACTGAAACAAATACTCTTCTCTCCCATCCTCTACGTCCTACCCATCAAAAGCCTCAAAAATCAAGAGACGTGGATTCCAGTCCTGGATCTTGAGATCTTGGGCAAATCTATTTACATCCCTAGACTTTTGCATATTTTCATCTGTGAAACAGTCCTAACAAAATCTATATCATAGGGTAATCATGAGGTTTAAATAGAATGAGAAATACTATGTAAGAATAGTTAGATACCTAAAATTTTACATAAATGCAAGGGAACACTTTGATGATAATGTGTTAAAACTTGAACATTCAGAACATCAGTGAATGAAAGTTTGGGGTTCCATTAATTTTCTAGTTAACAGAAGATGGGAAAACTATTTTTCTTTTTTTTATGGTTTATTTTGATTATTTTTATTGTGACACTATATTAATATTAAAACTATTTTGAAGACAATTTAAAATGTAGGAAATTGATAGAAATATAAAAATTCTGACTAATTTGAATGAGCTCTCAGAGCTATTGATTAGATTCATGTATTTGTCTCTCTCTGTTTATCTACATATTTATTTCTTCTGTTACAAAAATTTTTTTTTTTAATTTTTTATTCCTTTATTTCTCATGTGTTCCCCATCCTGAACCCTCCTCCCTCCTCCCTCCCCATACCATCCCTCTGGGTCGTCCCAGTGCACCAGCCCCAAGCATCCAGCATCGTGCATTGAACCTGGACTGGCATCTCGTTTCATACATGACATTTCACATGTTTCAATGCCATTCTCCCAAATCTTCCCACCCTCTCCCTCTCCCACAGAGTCCATAAGCCTGTTCTATACATCAGTGTCTCTTTTGCTGTCTCGTATACAGGGTTATCGTTACCATCTTTCTAAATTCCATATATATGCATTAGTGTACTGTATTGGTGCTTTTCCTTTGAAAACTATTTTTCAAACATTATTTTTTAAACATATTTCTGAAATCAATTTGCTTTCTTGTTATACTACAAAAAATTAAATCTTAAGATTAAATGTGATATAACAACCTGTTGAACAGTATTGTAACTGTAATATTGTTGTAGTTCATTCTGTAGAAACTGAATCTACAATGACCTAGGATCCTTAGGAATTTTACTTGGGTTTTGTACTTAATGCCTAAAATCAGCCAGCTTTTTAGAACTTATTTCTTTTTCAATAAAGTATAATGTAATGAAAAAATTGTTAATCATTACTATATCTTTGGTAAACACAAGTTTATTTATTTTTTAAAAAATTTGTAAATATATTTGATTTATTGTCAAAGTTTTAGAAAATATCAAGACATCTGGGGCCATTTTGAATTTAGTTTAAGTTCAAAAACATTGAAAGAGTGAACCTCTACATATCATTCCTGTGCAAGAATTTACCAAATTCATAGGCTAATTGGATTCATCAATTCAAGTAGCATTTTCCAAAGGCGAATAATGGGTTCTACTAAGAAAACTAAAATGATTGGACTTTTGTCTGAGTTCGAGGAGACCACAGTCTTTGTGATATTCAGCTCTTAGCAGAAACAGCTTGTCCATTTGAGGTGACATAATTGAAATATGGGATATACGTTCCTAGAATATAAGTAGATATGTTAAAATTGTATTTTACTGTATTGAAAAGGAGCTGAGTGGCATTTTGTTTTTGTTTTTAAAACATTCACAGTATGTTGACAGGAGCATATGTTTTTAATTATGCCTATAGCTAGAACAAGACAGTCTATTTTATCATTAACTTTCTAAGATGTTTATTTATTTTAAATGGAGCTTTCTTTTTAAAAACTTTTTTTCTTGTGTCTAGATATATGATAGTTAGCTAGCTAGATTTGTATACAAATATTTAGAGCACATTTTTTAGTACAATACTGGTGCATATCTGTTGCCTCTCTAAGAATATGAGAAGTTTAAGGTCAGAGACCATAGTCTATTTGCTTGTATGTCTAGGGAGATATTCAAAATTGTTAACAGGACTTCCCTGGTGGTCCAGTGGTTAAGACCCTGCACTCCCACTGCAGGGGGCAGGAGTTGAATCCTGGTCAGGGAACTAATACCTCACATGCTTCTTGATGCAGCCAAAAAACAAAAGCATAAACAAAATTATTAACAGACATATGTCACGGGAACTAACCCAACAGAGCTGATAGCTGACGTAGGCACTAGAACTGGGGCTTGGAGCACTCCTGCCACGTGCCTGGTGTTAATCTTTCAGCTGGTAGACCATAGAGAAGTCTGAATCCCAGAGGGAGGTACCAGATGACTAAAACCACGGCTGGGGTAGGTGGGGTGCAGTGGGCAAGACCTGAACAACTAGCATGGGCAGAATGCCCACGCTGGCTGAAAATCAGCTTTGTGGCCTCAGGACTCTAGCCAATGCCTCACACAGAGTAATACTCACTAACTTTGCATAGAACAAAAAATAATAAATGTATTCCACACTCCCCAATTAAAGCTGAGAGAAGCCAGTTCTGAGAGTATTCTGGGTGAGAATAGAAACAAAATCAGGTTTGAAAATATTGCTGTAAACAGGACACGGTACATATACACACAGAGACACCCAAACATGGTATTGAAAACAGGTTGCACATAAAGACAAAAAACAATAATTATATGATGCCAACATCTTTTATTTTTTATAGTGAGGAGTTTTCATCCCCAAACCATCCAATATGCTGGGCGAGTTGTAGACAAAAAGGCAGATTAATTGCCACTCTTATCATGTATCCCGATTTACATGTTTGCTAAGACTCAGGAGGAAGAATGCAAAGTTCTAATTAGCGCTCAGCCAAAATTAATACTCAAAAGTTGAAAGTTCCTAATACCTTAAGTTTGAAGCAGAAGGAGAACAATTGACAAATGTTAGAAATAGTAAAGAACTATCATACTCAGCTAAGCAACAGAAAAGTAATGATTTTAAGTAAGACTAAGACAAGGAATATAACTTTTGCTGAAATTACACTGCTTTGGCAAAAAAAAAAGACCTAAAAATTCATTAAAAAAGAAAAACTTTCTAAGAACCAACTTCTATTTTTGTGTAAAGCCATTTAGGCAATTCCTAAGAATTAAAAAATATCTTATAAAGGATTATCAGTGCCAGTAATAATTATTCTGCCTCGTGAACATAAGCCCTAGGTAGATTTCCTGAATTCTTCCCATTTCCAGCATAGACTCAGTGTCTTTTACATTTTCTAGGAGTCTTCTGAGGCGACAGCTTCATAGACAAGAACCCACTCACTCTAAGCTTTAGAAATAAGCACAGCTTTACAAATGGCACCTTTATATCCAAGCAGTAAGTGTGAGATGAATATGCTTAATCTACTGCATCTTCCTTCCACACTCTATGTATGCTTTTAGCTGAACTAACTTCCAATTCCTCCTTGAACAAGCCCTATACTCTTTACATACCTACTTAGAATCTTCTTTCTCTATGGAACTTCCTTCCTCATTGTTCATCCCACTTGTTTTATCCTCAATCTATTCATACCTTTGCTAGAAAAGCTTTCCTGATGTCTTCAGGAGAAATGTGTCCCTCTTGCCCTTTTCTGTATGTCTAGGATACAGCCCACAGAGTGCTCAGCTTAACGTTGTTCCCGTCTGATAGCCCTAAGATATAAGGACCGTGAAACCAGAGCCTCTTTTTTCATCTTTGGATCCTTCATTCTGTCTTGTTTAAGCATAGAAGATTCTTGGTCACTTTTACTGTTCAGAGCAGAAAAAAAAAAAAAAAAGAGAGAGAGAGAATGAAGCTCAGCATTTCTAAAGGTTTCTAAGATGTGCAAATCTAAGGACTTCAAACTCATATATTTCTGCTCCATTGGGCAGGTGCCGAGATTTCTTAAAGAATCTCATTGTAATGAATAGAGCACAAGAAGTGGGAAATTTCCATGGCTCATAGCCAAACAGTGGACTCATTCTACAGCCCTGTTGCCAGTCTCAGACTGTAACAATCAATACATCACCTGCTGTCTATGGAGTTGTGTATATTTTTTTAATAATACCTCAGCTGCCCCCCTACTTGAATGGTTTATAGCTTATTATTAACATTCACCATCCATGTTTTAAAAAAGTACTTCTAAAAGAGGCTTTGATCCATAAATGAATAAATTCAAGGCTACTTTCCACAGGTGACCCACTTTTCAGTGACCCTTCCAACTCCTTCAGACTATACAAAGTGATTCCTTCATACATTTGATAATAACATAGAAAACAGATATTAAAGAGCATGCTTGCACGCTCAGTCACTTCAGTCACGTTTAACTCTTTGCAACCTATAGATTATAGACCACCAGCTCCTCTGTCCGTGGGATTCTCCAGGTAAGAATACTGGAGTGGGTTGCCATGCCCTCTTCCAGGGGATCTTCCTGACTCAGGCATTGAACCCTCATCTGTCTCCTGCACTGGCAGGTAAGATTTTTTTTTTTTTTTATCACTAGTGCCACAGGGGAAACTTCATTAAAGAGAATAGTGTTCTTAAAGAAATATACTGTTCTTAAAGTACTGTCATATATGTATGTGTACATATATATGATAATTATGCTTCCTAATCAGATTTGTTATCCTGTTTGTCTTCTTTGAAATCTTGTTTATGCTTTTTTCCAAATTAAGTCATAGTTAAAACTTAGTGATGGACTAAAAATATTCAAACAGATGATATCTAAAATATATAATTTCTTTATACTTGCATGCCATGTAATGTGACTAATTAACAGCAGTTTTGATGTTTGAAAATCACTAGTCAATGAACACTAATCTTTTAAATCATAGGTTTGTAAATAAACACACGGAAATGGAGTTAACATATCCAAATAAGCCTATCTGCTTGTGGCACTAAAAAAAATCCTTATGAATAAGTAAAATAAAGCACAAGCAAGAGTAAATTGCAGGAAAATGACTACATATTAAGCTAATAACATGAATTCTTTATTTGTGCATGATGGTGCCATCAAGGCTAATATAAACACAATATACTCCACCTAGCAATTCTCTCCATACAAAAACACACTGTATTTTAAAATCTAGATATTCAACAATGATGAATGTTATCAAAAGCAGCCATGAGAATGACCCTCATGTCTATACTTCAAAACCTTGTCAAGGAGTGTATTCCCCATGTTGTCATAAACAATCTATTTGGCTTCATTATCTGCTGATAAACATTTCCCATCAATTCTTTTGAAGAACATAGTATTGACATGCTTCCAGATAATAATAGATAGACTAAAATAACATTTTCTTAACCCTCTTCTTCAAGGTCTTCCTTCATAATAAAATATACTTTAAAAATTCGTGTAGAATCATATTACTGAAATTTTATTTTAGCCACAAGCTTCTAATAAATAAAGCTGTGTGTTAAGCAAATTCAGTCTTTTCAAATGCTTTCAAACTAACCATCATAGTTTTTTCTTCTGCAATGAAAAGCTGCTGAACAAATTACCAAGTCTGTCTGAAAGTCTGTTCAGAAGCAGTATTTCATCAAGTAACATTTTTTAAAAATTGACTTAACGATTAAAAATCACACCATGAGATGTTCTCACCTCTCATCTTACCACTAGTTATCAACAAACTACCCATCTATAAACTCACAGAGCTCTGAATCTACAGACTCTATTTGTCAATCAATTTACCTACTTTGTATTAACCACAGACTTTGTAGCCAGTGTTTACTATGCTGAGGAATATTTACTGAATTAAGCAAAGTTGTCAAAGTGATAATAACCTGGTATCATCAGTATTAATATTGACTCATTTTACTTCCAAAACATATTTTAATAAATTGCTTTTTCCTTGAGGAAAACAGAACATACTACAAGTTTTAATTTAACATAAGATGAAGAAAATCATGGTATGTTCACTGTGGAAAAGCATTGGTGAGCTAGTCCCTAGGGTAAAGGGAGAATGACATGTATGCTTTATCCTCTGCTGTAGAAGGCTACTGTCAATTGATTGTAAGTTTACTGTCCAGCACTGAATGGCTAAGAGAGACGCCTAACTTCTAGGCGGATTACCATCCCATGTTGTGTGCGTTGACTGTACTTACACAAACACAGGTGACACAAATTCAAGTCCTTAGTGTGAAATCCCATGACTAGCTTACATAGGACTATCGGAAATTGGCCCAAGGAGAATGAAAACTCTTAAGGAAACAGTCATAGCTGAGAGGCCAAGTGCTTTCTAGAGGATATACATCTATTCATTTACCTGTGGGTTTGCTGGAATCCTTTACCTTGTTTGATCAGACACGATGTCACTAAAACCCACATTTCTTACCCTGCACACCTTATGGCAAGTCAAAAAGTGGAGACAGTCTACTTTTACCTGTTCCTCAAGATAATAACAGCCTAGTGAGGGTTAAGAGTATGCATCATCTCAGTATCACACCAACCTGGATGTAAGAACTATCTTTGCCACCTACTAGGGCTTCCCTGGTGGCTCAATCAGTAAATAATCTGCCTGCAATGTAGGATCCCTGGGTCAAGAAGATCCCCTGGAGAAGGAAATGGCAATCCACTCTAGTATTCTTGCCTGGGAAATCCCATGGACAGAGGAGTCTGACATGCTACAGTCCATGGGGTCGCAAGAGTCGGACGTGAGTTAGCAACTAAACTACCACCATACCACCTACTAGCTCAGTGGCTTTGAGCAATTTACCTAATCTCTGAGATTTAGTTTACCTCATCTGTATGGTGAGGATAAAAACAGAACGTACTTCATAGGATCATTGTGATATTAAATGAGATACTCCACACAAATCACTTGTTAGAACTTAGGAAATACCCAAGTTAACTGTGATGATAATAATGATGCCTCAATTTAAAGATTCTATCTAAACCCAAAGGTATTTTTGGTAAATGTTCATAACGTGTCTATTTTTATCTCATTGTGTGGTAAGACTCAAGACAGGATATTGAAAATCACAGAAGAGGGAATTACCAAGCATACTGAGCAGAGGTTACAATTACAGTGGTGAGCAAGACATTCAAACACAATTAGAGCTTCTAGTCCTGTTGGGAGGAACAAAAGTAAAAGTCAATTTCAATGTAAAAGTCAATGTAACGATGATAAGCTCTTTACCCTATGAACACTTGTAACCTAGGCTTGGGTGTCAGTATGTGGAGTGTTCTGGAAGGCTTATTGAGGAAGTGACATGAAGGCAAAAGAGACCTGAGAATGAATAGGATTTAGACACACATACAGTGCTGGGGAGAAAGGCGGGGGATGAAGGATAAAGGTGATGAAAGAGGGTATTTATGACAGGAAGCCACCATTAGAGACAACAATAATATATGCAAAGACCTGGAGACAAAAGACTCTTGCAAACGTGTGCGGTGGGTGGGGGTTACGGGGTTAAGCACAATAGCAGAATTATGATCTTATGTTTGTTGGTGGCTGACTAAATAGCAGTGTGGCCCTGGCACAGCCTCTGGAGCCACATTCCTTTGTGGGGAGGGGAGGGTCAGGGCTTGGATTTCGTTGGTTGTGGATATTGTTTAATTGCTGGTATTGTTAAAAGGCATTCTAGGCAGCCATTATGTAAATTTAAATCTGGGTCAACCGATCTAAAAGGAAGAACAGGGGCATCTGGTAAGGGACCTTCATTACGAATGCAGGATAATCGGGTTGTGATGTCAGGGAGCACTTTCACGACATTGTGATTAGAACATTAGCAACTGCTCACAGGGACATTCCCAGCCTCCTAGTAAAGAGTGTCATGGATGGGCCACACAGCAAATACTCACAAACCCATGTAGGACTACATCCCTGCTCTCAAAACCAGACATTCTGTGATCCAGGTACCCATTTTCATTTATATCCCTAGGTGCATCTCTAGGATGAAAAATAATAAGATTGGAAAAGAACTTTGTGAGATAATGATAATCCTATCATCAGCCTTAATAGTCATTCAGAAAAACTAACAGAAAATATATGCAGGGTTTGAAATTTGCTCTATTATTTTTTGTAATGTGGCCTGGAAATTCTTTCCTTGTTTTTCCACACTCCAGGATACATGGTCATGAGTAAGTCATAGGCATAATATATTCTTAGCCAGCACTCATGAATTGGCCATAGATGGTAGCATGTTGCATTTATATGATGGGAGCTTGGCTTTGGAAGGAAAGGAGCTCCAAATTTGTTTCTCCTGGGGGCCAACTATGCTGGAGTTCTCAGTGGTGAATAATTGCTTATGTGAATAGTAACATCCTTTTCTTATACAAGTTATGCCCACACTCCCATCTCTATGTCCTGTTTGAGTTAGAAGCAGTTTGGTGTGTGAGATTCAGCTTCCATCCAGACAAAATTATATCAGCTATATTTTATATTCACATTTCTTTTACTTGGAAGTAGAGAAAGGGGCCCTTGAGCTGTCTTGTATGATATTTCTGCCATTCATTCTTGGCCTTCAATCCCCCACACACCTCAGTACTCTAAACCTTATATCCAGATGCTGCCAGCTCCTGACTGCCCTTCAGAGAGTTGAATATAGGGACCTTGTCATTCTGTAAAGTCATTTGTTCACAGTGGAGACCTGGGGCTTGATGTGACTGAGGACAAATTCAAAAGCAATATGCAATCAAATTATTGATGAAATCAGATCTTTTTATTGAATTTTTATAAACAAAATATGACTAAGTATTTTAGCTAATATGCCTAGCTAATTATTTAAGCAAGAGAAACATGTATATTTTGTAATAACCCTGCAAAGAAAGGACCAAAAGCTGTGTAAGACACATTTCTGATATTTAAGTAAAATTTACTCAAAAGAATTTGTTTCATTAAGATCAGAGCTTTAGTCATCAATCAATAAATAATAACACAAGTCCCCAGAACAGAATGAAAGCTCCAGAACCCACTGCTCAAAACCTGCCAGTAAAGACATCCCCCAAGGAAGAAAGGTAAAAATATCAGAGGGAAACTGGCAATATCTCCCAGGGATCTACAAGATGCCTAGAAGTGAATGTCATTTTCTCACCAATAATCTGCACTTTAATCTTACATGAAACAATTTTTCAAAAAAAAAAGTCTCTGTTCCCTTGTATTTGATAAAGAAAAAAATTAGAAATAGCCCAATTTCTTTTGGAAAAGTAGGTTTCTTCAGCTTTCGATTGGCCTTTCTCATGACCCCCTATACAAGAAGACAGATAATAAATATAATGATTTATACTGAAAAGAGAGCAGTGAGGATAATGGCCCAAACAGTGCTGTCTTTTATTATGTTACCATAGTAAATAATAGCAGTACGCTCACACTGTTATACTTAAGGTTGTAGCAGCGATTCCATTATAATTCCTGTTTTTCAGAAGTTTATAACTTGGTCTTGACAATATACTCTAGCCTGAAACTAGCCATTTTTTAAAATTTTTTTAGTCAAGGGCTGGTTTACCTCCATTGTCATGCCATTATTGAATAACTAAATTGGAAATTAAATAACATTTTCACTATGTTTTCTGGCTATCTTTGGCTATACTTTGCACATACACATATTGAAAATCTCTTCTATAAAACACATGTATACACACACACCCTATTGGTTTGCCTATACATTCAACATTTGTATTTAGAAAAATGAAGGATATTCAGTGCATTCAGTGTTCTTTAATTGGGATGACCACTAAAATAACTTACTACAAAATGCCTAAAATGGCATATATTAAAATGTTTTTATATATGATTCTGTAAATAATGAAACCCTTTGATTAAGGTACATAGTCACATTTGAAGAGGGAAACACAATTCTACTAAAGATGGGCAATCTAATTCAAGAAATAAAGAGGAAATTAACATTTTGGTAAGCCAAGTGAAAATGGGCAATTTTTTCATTGTATTCATTTTATACCTTTAACACGAAGAGACTCTAAGAATATTTTTGCCTTTATTTGTACTGTCTATATAATTTACTCAATGGAAGACAAATTTTTCAGTAAAAAAATTAACGTTACTTGTAGTAGCAGAAGGAGAATTAGGAACTATGTAGAACATTGTTAATAGTGCATAACCTATGTCCCAGAAAGTCTGAAACTTATAATAATCTGGCACTGATGTTACTTCTGTTGACTTAGACAAAAAAACACTTCAGGTGAAAGATAAAAGGCCTGTGAAAGAATAATTAGGAGGAAAAATTCTCACTCTGTAGCTCTTGTTTCGGAGAAGGCAATGGCACCCCACTCCAGTACTCTTGCTTGGAAAATCCCATGGGCAGAGGAGCCTGGTAGGCTGCAGTCCATGGGGTCGCTAAGAGTCAGACACGACTGAGCGACTTCACTTTCACTTTCCACTTTCATGCACTGGAGAAGGAAATGGCAACCCACTCCAGTATTCTTGCCTGGAGAATCCCAGGGATGGGGAAGCCTAGTGGGCTGCCATCTATGGGGTCGCACAGAGTCGGACATGACTAAAGCAACTTAGCAGCAGCAGCAGCAGCTCTTGTTTGGACTTACGAAAGCAAATGCCTAAATTCACATAGTTCAGAGAGATTCTCTTTAGAGCAGTATCTACCGCAAAAATTCTGTCTTGTTCATTCCTTTTTTCCCTCATGCCCAGGAAATACAAGTTAGTCTTATGGGATGAATGAAAAATGGAAACTTGACTTTTATAGCAGATTTCCCAAGACTTAATTTGCAAACATTAATAACTCTACCTCAGTTTTCTAAGTAAAACAGGAAAAGAAGGGAAAATTTCTCAGTTTGAGCAATTCTTTGAAATACGGTAAGTTGAAAAAAAAATTTTTATTTCAATTCCAAACACAAGAGGTCTCTAAAAAGGAAGAGAAATAATTAGCTCGAAAGGAATGAAAAAAACCTATTAAAATGACAACATTCTTTTAGCTATTGCTTAGAATACAAATTCACCACCTCAGTCAACTAGATTATAAGAACTATAAATACAAGTAATACTTCTAATTTAGATAGAAACATACCAAAAGATCTAAATAAAGAAAATCAACATCTACTAGAGATTCTGTTCAAAGTGTCTTCTGGAAAAACCCAAGACACTGGAGAGAAAATAGGAGCTTCTACAATGGCTGCATTGGAACCATGCAAGGGAAATACTTGAAATCAGAAATTTCAAAATATATCATATGTCTTTTACACAAAACTACCAGGCTGACGTCTATGGGGTCGCACAGAGTCAGACACGACTGAAGCGACTTAGCAGCATAGGGTACTGAAATATGAAGGTAAATTAGGATGAGTATTCCAGATTAAACAATACATATGTAAAATAATCTGTTTTTAAAATCACAAAGTCTCATTGACTTGTCATTTGCAGCTACTCAAATCCATCGTAATCAGCAGTAGAAGAAAACCACCAAGAACGCTTTGCCTGCCTTCATGAACACCAGGACATGCAAAAGCACATCTGAAATCTCAGGAATAACACTGGGTATAAGAAGGAGGCTCAGAGACATCCCAAAGTGATTTCAAATTTGGGAGTAAAAATGAGGTTAAAAAACAATAACAAGCAAACAAGTAAAGCACTGAAAACTCAAAGCAGAGAATGGAGCAGAAGATGTGGTTAATCTTTACAACCATCCTCAAAGAGAAGTCTCACGTCTGAGAGGCTAGGTGCTGTAGGGATTATTTGCACAAGCTTTGCCTCCTGAGACGGTCCAGGACTCCACCCTCCCTCTTTGTTTTTCTACCATCAGACACCTGAAAATGAACCAAAATGACCCTTGAAACTTCGTCATCTCCAGATGTTTGGGAATAAAAAAAATTAAAATGAGAGAAAGTAGAGCTTCCCAAGAAGCTCTAGAAGAAGGACCTGACAACAATTCTTTTACTGCCTATCCTGAGGGACTGGCTAAGAATGGCCTCTGGATACTATCTGGGGCTCAGCAGCATGCCACCTCCAACTATATGAAGAGACAAAAGCCACCCATGGAAGAGAAAGTGTTGACTCACCAATCTATCTCCCCCAATAAAAAGCTATTATTCTCCACTGCTGACTGTGAAATGTCCACTGTTAGTAATCAGACGATACTAGTAACGATCTTCACCAAAAGTTATTATTTGCTTTAGAAATATATTTCTGCAGAAGAACTAAAATTAGTTATGAATATGTTTCTATTATTCCTTTGATTCTATCACACAGTGTTATGATTCTTTGGACAGTACTGAAAAGATGCACTGCACTTTAAAAATGATCATTAAGACAGCATAATTACCATCAATTGTTTAAAGAAATGAACAGCTATTTATTACACAACACCCGGGCACATGAATGTGTTTTTGTGTTCAATTTGTGTTGATTTAAGTGCTTATTATAGGTGAAGGATATTGATAGAATAATTTTGCAAATGGCCTCAAAACATAGAGAGAATTCCTTTTTCCTTTTTGACTACCACAAATTTCAACATGAAATATTTTGCCAGTGTGCCATGAACACCAATAGTATAACATAAACCATGGAAAAATTCCAGGCTGTGTTGACATTTTTTATGAATGTTATGGGATGGCAGACTGGAGGTGTACAGCTGTGGGGGTTGGCCAGTCATCCCACTGCCGTCTGTGTATCTGTATGCTTAAATGAATTAGCTAATATAAAAACAGTGCATAAACAAGTTTAATGTCATAGAATTTCCTCTATAGGATACAGAATATTCAAAGCCGAGTAAAGGAATAGAAAATAATTTTCAATTGCTATGACTTGGGAATAAGGCAAATATAAAATGGAAAAGCTACAGCTCCCAAACAGAAATGGGTTATGAATACTGCTTGGCTGTTCTCCTCTTTCTCCCTTTAACTGTATTGTCCTGTTCTACTGGCAGCATTGTTTTTGCAACCTAGGATTGTGAGCAATGATCTTTTATCAAAGGACTAGAGAGACTATTCCACACCTCAAGGTCATTCAATGACTATCAAAGCCCTTTCTTCTTGAGGAAAAACCAAACCATGATATGTAACCCTCAACGCTTAGATTCCCATCTCTGAATTACTCTTCATACAACAAATACTGTGGTCACTTATCAAGAGAGCCTCCCCCTCCTCCCCGCCACATACAAACACCAGTAGCTGATCTAAGAAAAGACTCACTTAGCAATGAGACATTCTTGTCCTATCCTTTACATACATATGAAAATCCCTCAATGATAAGCCCCAGCTACAGGGCTTAATGTCAACAGCTTCACACTGAATTCTCTTTTCACCCCTTGAATTTAATTCCTTCATGATGCCGCTTACTGGTTAAATAGTGTAAATGATTTTTCTAGTATATTAGCTGACTCCAACTTTCATTATGTTTCCTCTTAATTCTTAAACATTACTTGGCTTGAGTCATTTTTTCTCCATGGGTTTATTATTCGCTAAACAATTGTGTGTGTGTAATAACTATATAAATGAATAAAAAGAAGCAACAAATGATCCCTTAGGGGAAACTACACAAGCACGTACATAGTATGTATAATTGGTGTTAATTTTGATGGTGGGATTTTTAAGTTAGACAAGAAACAATAAAACTTTTATTTTTAGCTAACAGTTTGTGGGCTAATTTAGTCCTTGAAATCCTTCCAAGCATGATAGCTTAAAATTTGCCCCAGATGGACTTTCTCTTCTGTTCAAATTGCTCGACAGCAACATAACAGCCATTTATAACAAAGTCTGCAGAAATGGACTGGTGCTTCTTGTCTTCCAAATACATCGGTCTGTTTGTAAGGAGAGTGCCCCCATAAATCACCATGAATTAAAGAGGAACGCACCCGTCCCAATCAAAACATCAGGAAGAAACCGTTGCCCAATAGATAAGAACACAAACAAGTGCAAAGCATCACTTGAGTTTTTATAGAAGGCCCATATTTTTGGAAGGCAACCAGTGCTGTTTCACATGCTGTACTTTTTCTAATCTGACTGACTCACAGTCTTGTGATAGTGAGATAAGCTAGGTAGGCAAATTTTTATAGAGTTGCAATTACTGAAATTGTCATTACGCTGCTCACTGTAAAATAAATATAGATAGAAGTGAAATTATGCACAGGCTAGAAGTAGAAAGTGTTTTGCTTCTGTTTGCTAAATTAATCTCTTCCTAAATGGCTGCAGGCCAGGTAGGTTAGCATTTGTGGTTTCAAAGGTTTTCAGCGCTTGCAATGAGCCATGAAATTACTGCATGCTGCTGAAAATGGCAGCTGATGAAAGGAAAAGAGTGAATCCCAAAGGCAGAAAGACAGGAGGAAGCAAAATTACAGGCAGAAAGTCTGATTTTTGATGTTGCTCATTGTGAAATGTACACCCAAACTTTTAATAAAACATAAAACATTAATAAACCTGCTAACAATTCCTTACAATTTCTTTTGAAGTCTGAGTATAATTTCTGAATACTTATTAAAACAGGCAACGATTCAGAGGGGGCTGAGCAGTTTTCTATCTATGGTATGTGCTGTATGGGTAGAGACGCTCCTTGTGACTTTTGAAATAAGATTTTTATTGATGTTTTTAATTGAATCACACAAAAGGATTGATATTCAGTTAATAAAAGTACCCTGGTCCTTTTAGTTTCTGTTAGGATTAGCTAGTCTTAGTTTTGATACTGTCACCAGCATATACTACAGCTATCCTGTTTTAAATCATCTGAACCTCCTCAGCATAAGGGGATGCCTAAGTCTTCACACATAGGTTTGAAAACTCTCCAGGCCAGAGTGCTGTGTCCCAACAGTCTTCACCCAATTCTCAGAAAGAATGTGAATTAGTTGGATTTTCAAAACCACAAATGCTACTACAGCTTGCCATAGACAGGCAGGTTATTCACGCCCAAAGTAAACATTTTCCCAATCCCCAGGCTTTGCCTCTTGAGCACCAATTTCAAATTGAAGGTTGTAACAGTTCTTTAATATATTTATAAAGATATTTCCCCTCTTGTAATGAAAACCAGTCTTTAAGACTTTCAGGCATTCCATAGCCAGGAGAGGTTACTGAAAAGTGAAATGATCATCATTTGGAAATCCAAATTTCTGGATATTTGACAGCCTCAGTCTCTACACCACTGAAGTTCATCCATGCTAAAATAATCATGCCCCGGCTAAGGAATGCAGAACCATTATACATTCTCAGAGATCCCAAGCACTTACACTTGCCTGATTTTATAGATTAATTACTAGGAAGACAGAGGATTGTAAAAATCTTTGGATTAAATTCCGTTATGGAAGGCATAAATAATCCAATGATTACTATGCATGCCTGGTCAAATAGTTCCTGTCACCAAGTTATTGGAGTGCTTTTTCCACTTCTCACAAGGAAATGATTTGAACTGCAAATTGAGCTCAGCTATAAGGAAGAGATGTTTCGATCTTAGCCCCCAAACGTTCCACAAAGAGAGAAGCAGCCAAGTTAGTAACAACAGCAACGATAAAAAAAAAAAAAAAACACCAAGAAGCATTCATTTATTCAATGGATATTTTAAAATAAAGCCCCCAGATGGGAAATACCTAACTATCTCCTGAAGTAGTTTTTGCATTCATTTTTAAGTGGCTATAAAAATTTTTCTTTCCTATATTCACAGTGTACCCCCATTTTAAAAAATAGTCACAGTTATGTGATTTCAGGCAGAAGAGGTTTATCAGAAAGCGTATTCGATGTGGAGAGGAAAGAACACAGCTTTGCCACTTAATAGCCATGTGAGAAAATGTCAAAGGGCACCAACTTCCTGGGTCTGGTTTTTTTGTTATTGTTGGCATCCAAATAACAATGTAAATACTTAACCTAATAGAATTAAATGAGTACACTCTCCACTTTGTAAACTACAAAATTTTATACACATTGTGAGAGATGATTTGAAAATATTTGAGACATCGTTGGTTTTCAAATAAGATTGATGAGGAAAGTAACCAAGGAGTCTGGAAAATTAATCAAGCTGGGGATATAGACTAAGTGGCCATGTGTAACAGGGCTTTGTAGGCGGAAACTCTGACACTGTCACATCCCTGAACTGCCTCCTGATTTCTAGAAGAAGTGATTTTCTTTTCTTCCCTATTCCTATTCCCAACTTCCTGAATTTTGAATTGAGCTACAATTTTCAAGTAATTCAAATTCAGATTGAGTTGCCCTAATTCTTGATTTACTCCATCTTGAATCATCACCAAAGCTTCAGTGACAGGCAAAAGAAAGAAAGAAAGAAATCATGCTTGCCCCTCGCTCATGCCAGCTTGAAAGCACATTTCCCCATGTCACATTCACATATGGATCAGAAAAGATGTTGACCTTAGAAAAATGGGCTGTAAGTTTTACCATCCAGTTCAGTTTATTTTCAGTCATACCTACCATCAAGTTTGATCTAAAGTCAAGTTGTAAATTCAGAAGGAGTGGAACTGAAGGATGCTAACCGTACTGATGATGCAGGAGAGATTTGAAAATATAGTGATTTTTCATTAAGGCTTCTGTTGTAATTGTTATTGTTCACAATAATTCAACAGAATTCTATATCCAAGTGTTTTTTTTTTTAGTCCTATTACAATAAACTTCCAATATCCAACACCAAAAGCAAAGCTTTCCCTCAGCCTCAAAACTAACGACTAGGAAGTTAAATGCTCAGAAATAGGTAATCCATGAATTAAGGTAATAGGTAAATAGGTAATCTATTAAATTAATACTCTGTTGTCAATGTGAAGGATATTTGAATCTTCCTTGAAAAATTTCTGTCTAAATGGATTATCTGTACATTCATTCAGCAAATGTTTATTAAAAGTCCAGTGTGTCCAAAGTATTGTTGTGAACACTGGGAAGCAAATCAAACAATTCCTACTCTACTGGATCTTAAATTCTAATGAGCCTGGGTATATGACAAGGGCATAAATCAATTTCAATTTGATTGTCTATGCACGTTGATTAAAGGTGAGCCTAGGGAACTATGTTAAAAAGAACTAAGATAATATGTAAGAACTTGATAATATATGTAAGAAAGACTGCCAGAATTGACTGGTGATGTCTGTTGTGAGAGCAGAATAGAGAAGTATTGGTATGCATGCCACGCTTTTGCCACTCCTGCTTTTTAGGAAATGATCATGGGGCTACAAGCCTCAAATTCAGAACTTTCACCCATGGAAAATATTGGCGCTAACCACATGCACTAGTGTGACCTGCTTTTAGGCTGTCTTTTTCAAGGGAAATAAGAGAAAATAACCTCTACTTACATTCTACTTACATTCTATGTACCCAAAGTAGGCTCCTGAGTTTTACAAAAAGAATCTTTCCTTCTTGTTGGTTGTTCATCAAAACATAAGTCTAAGCCCTTATAGAAAATATTCATCCTTCACAGTCTTACCAAATTATGCTAATTTCAAACCCTCTGCTATCCTATAATAACCAAATCTTTGATCACACATTCAGGTTAATCTTACATTTGGTGGGTAGCCACAAACCAAATTTCAGCCAACTTGATAATGAAATACCTATGCAAAAATACCTATACATAAATATAAAGGATATTCAACTGACAATTCAAAGGAGAAATATAAACACAATGAAGCAAATTTTTAAAATATTTGACCACACTAGTAACCAGGAAAATGAACATTAAACAATAATGAGTCACCATTTTTCCATATCAAATAAGCAAACATTTTTAAATAATTGATAATATAGCATTAGCAAGAGTGCAAGGCAAACACACTCACACTTAGAATATAGCAATACCAGCAATACTGGTACTGGCAATACAAGCAATACTTAAAAACATTTAAAGTGTGTATACTCTTAGAAAGCATTTCCATTTTTAGGAAGCCCTTACACAAGTATATCTATGCAAGTATATTTATTGTCATTTATTAATAATTTACGAGAATAACAGGTTGCCCAGGTGGCTCGATGGTAAAGAATCCGCCTGCCAATGCAGGAGATGAAAGAGAAACTGGTTTGATCCCTGGGTCAGGAAGATTCCCTGAAGGAGGAAATGGCAACCCACTCCAGTGTTCTTGCCTGGAAAACCCCACGGACAGAGGAGCCTGGTGGGCTACAGTCTTTAGGGTCACAGAGAGTCAGACATATTTTCTATAAGGGCATACACTTATGTTTTGATGAAGAGTTGACTAAGTGACCGTGCATGTGAACAATTTACAAGAATAACAACTTGTTCATCAATATCAGATTGGTGAAACATATCACAGTAAATCTATACTATGAAATACAATGCACTCATTGAAAAAATAAGTTCAATAGACATGTAGCAAGAAAGTATTCATTATATATTACTGAGAAAAGGAGGATAGAAATACCATCTTTAGAGACATTAAAGTCTCACTAAACCTTTCACCTTTCAAACTGACCAAAAATAATGAAAGAGTAAATAAATGAAGACTTAAGTATTTACCATTTTTTCCAAGTAAATTTTACCTCAAAGTAACCAAAAGGATGATGAGAGAAACTTTCTTTACATAAGAAGTAAATTATTAAGTAAATAGATAAGAAACATAAATATATACTGTTTTGCAACTCTTAATAAAACAACTGCTAACATCACCAAGAGCAGCAAGGAGGCATTCCATGCCTCCTGGTGGGAGAACTTACCACCACCAGTGAAACAGTTCTGCTTGAAAAGAGAAACTGAACCTGAATCTGACCAAGCTTTTCCATCTAATTACCAAATTACAGGAAATAGAGGACAGTGTAACATTTTCAACCAGACCATAGGGACTCAATCAGCAAAGTCCAGGCTGTGGGAAACTATAAACAAACAACTTGATTTCTTCAACAAACAAACTGAAAGGAAAAAAATACCAAGATATGAAGGAGGAATCTATAGCTTAGGAGAAGCAGAGAAAGCACAAAATCCAGTCATAATGGTTGGATCCAGCAAACTTAGAAAAAGAGAAAATTATGAGACAATTGGAAATCTGAACATTAACTGGAGGTTATTTGATATTGAATACATATTTGCTAGTTTTATTTGGTTGAAATACTAATATTTTCAGTTCTTACATTTTAGAGATACACACTGAAACCATTATAAATAATGTTATATAATGTCTAGGATTTACTTTGAAAGAATCCAGAAGTGGGGAACATATTGAGGTAAGGATGAAACAAAACCAGCTGTGAGTTGGTAGTTATTTAAGCTGAGTGTTAAGAAAAACCAGGATATTTATGATACTATTCTATGTGCTTCTCAAAATGTTTAGACATTTTTGATAATACTACAGCTTAAAAATAGAAATATAGAAAATCTGAATAATAATAATTGACATGATTGTACCAATGTAAATATTTCCCTTTCAAATACTTTTGGTACATTTACAAAAATTAATCATCTTCAAAATACAAAGAAAATTTTAATTAATTCAAAAAGAGAAACTATTTCACTAGAATTATTCACTGACAATAAAGCAATATTATAAGAAATTAATATCATTGGGGAAAATGTCAGTTTTTCCCAAGTTAATTAACAGATTTGACCATTTCAATGAGATTTTCATTGAAAGAAGCCTTTAGAATCCTCTATATTTCATCTTGAATTAAAACTTAAAAATAGTAACAGATGCAACTGTGAAAAAATGAGAGAAAAGGAGAGTTACCTCCAACAATTATGTAATAAAATTAATTAAAACATTATGGGAACATTATGGGGATCCAGTGGTTAAGACCCTGACCTTCCAATGCAGGGGACATGGGTCAGATCCCTGGTTGAGGAAGTTCCACATACTGCATGGGAAAAAAAAAAAAAAAGATGCATACTTTATTAACTCTAAAAAAAAAATTATGTGACTTACATAAGAGTTGACAGACCAGTGGAATAGAATAGATAACCTCAAAATAGACCTTAGTGTAAAGAAGAATTTAATATTTGATACATATACAGTGGAGGAAAGAAAGAAGTTATTCTATTAAGACATTGAGGAAACTGACTATTTAGAAAAAGAAATTCTGTTTGATATAAATCTAGATGTGTTTTACAGTCTCTGTACATCCCCCAATTTAGGGATGCTACCTTTTGAACAGACAACTGAATCACTACAGTTGTCCTCCCCACCGTGTGCTCGCTCTCCCCAGGCCATAGTTTTCAAATCAGGAAATATGATTTATAAGATATATGTTCTTCTATAGTCTGGACTGCATCATTAGGTTCAAAAATATGAGCTTGACTATCTGAACACCCTCTCAGGAATACAAAGCTGAGAAACGGAACAATTTTGGCAGCCGGCAGAAGGGGTATGAGAGATTCCTAGAAAGGTATGATTGAATATTTACATCATGCAGTATTGTTGGGGCCTTGTTAATATCTAAAAATATTATGAATTAATAAACAAAAACCCAGACTCTATTAACACTAGAAAAAAATACTACAATATTTCACAGAAGAAATACAAATAATAGCCATCTAGGGGAAAATGTTTAGACTTCTCTCATACTCATAGAAATGCAGATTAAAAATAATAATGAGCTACTAATTTTGCTATCAGACTAGAAAAGATAAAAACCAACTTGACAGGGTTCTGCTGAGCTAGATCCTGGCTTGTCCATTGCTAGTGGGAGTATAAATTGGTAAAAATAAACCAATAAATATATTTTCTGAAAGAAATGTGGATATAATCTATTAAGAGTCTTAAAGCAGTGAAAATTATTGCATATTCCTAGATCCACAAATGTCAATTTTAGGATTCTTTACTAGTGAAATAAGCAGAAACATACGCCAATATTTAAATGGAAAAAAATATTTCTGCATCACCTTTTGTTGTAGTGAAAAATTGTGAAATGAGAGAATGTTAATAACTATGCTTCCTAGCAATAAAACAGTGGATGGTATGTGCATGCTCAGTAGATCAGTCATGTCCGACTCCTTGTGACTCCATGGACTAGCCAAGCTCCTCTGTCCATGGAATTTTCCAGGCAAGAATACTGGAGCAGGTTGACATTTCCTCCTCCAGGGGATCTTCCCCACCCAGGGATCAAAACCAGGTCTCCTGTATCTCTTGCATTGGCAGGTGGATTCTTCACCACTGCAAGGGCCAGAAACTCTTAACTGTGTATCTTGATTAGTTTCACACACACACACACCCACACACACACCCCCAGAGGCGGCTATAACTATTAATACTACTTTCCAAACTAGGATACTGAGACACAGAGAGGTCAGGTCAGCTGATGAATTGCTGAGCTGAACATAAGCAGAGTGACTCCACAGTTGGCAGTTTCCACTTCTGCTCTATCAGAGCATTTACTGAGTTTTTATTATGCCAGATGCAATGCTAACATTTTACACTGCATTATTTAATACAAAGCAAAACAAACAAACAACAACAACAACAACAAAAACATTCTGTCGGTATCGCCATTAGGAGCCTCATCAGAAATCCAAGGCAAAGAGAAAACTCAGGGAAGATTCAGTTCAATTCAGTCGCTCAGTCGTGTCCGACTCTTTGCGACCCCATGAATCGCAGCATGCCAGGCCTCCCTGTCCATCACCAACTCCCGGACTTCACCCAGACTCACGTCCATCAAGTCGGTAATGCCATCCAGCCATCTCATCCTCTGTCGTCCCCTTCTCCTCCTGCCCCCAATCCCTCCCAGCATCAGAGTCTTTTCCAATGAGTCAACTCTTCGCATGAGGTGGCCAGAGTACTGGAGTTTCAGCTTTAGCATCATTCCTTCCAAAGAACACCCAGGGCTGATCTCCTTTAGGGAAGATAACAGAGCTAAAAGTGACAAGAGTTTCAAAGAAAGTGTGACGCGTGTCAAACACAGCCATGTTACATAACACTACCATTTGTGAAGTACAATACTAAGTTGTAGGGTTTGGGGAAATGCACTCTGCATTGTGAGAAGTGAAAAAGGTGGTTCAAGCTTTTTGGAGTTTGGTACTCTCTCTCAGCATCAAGAATGCTCGGAACCGTTAGTCAGCAAGCCCGATTTTCATACTCAGTCCAGCCCACGTACACCACCTAAGCATGTGCGCTATGATGTCTATCTCAGCATTGATTGTAAGCTGCTGCTGCTGCTGCTAAGTCACTTCAGTCGTGTCCGACTCTCTGCAACCCCATAGACGGCAGATTGTAAGCACGTTATTGTAAATTCCCAAATATCCACGAATAGGGAGCAGTTTAAGTAGTTCACTGGCTCTTTACAGGGCTTCCGCATGCAGACATATGGCAGATCACCAGGTAAAGAATTTGAGCATCCGCGGATGTCTGCATCCAGGCCGAGGTGTGTGGGGGGTGGGGAGGGGGGAGTGGGGGATGGGATTCTGGAGCAGATCCCCACTGCGGATATGCGGGATGGCTGTATATCAATACAACTCACACTCTACAACTGTGAAAACCAATCAGGTTGATTAATATGGACAAGCCTGGAGAGAAAGCCATAACCTGTTATGTGAAAAGATAAGCTAAGCAACCATCTTAAGAACACAGAATAGCTCTCTCCAGTGCCCAAAGTCTTAATTGCTATATAATATTGCTTTTTTAAAAGTATGATATTTTAATAAACTGATAGTATTGCATCGTATTACTATATATCACTATTTATTTAACCTTTTCCCTATTTTTTTCAAATTCAGTTATTCTGAAACTTTAAGATTAAACATCCTTATACATGAATCTTTGTTTAAATTTCTGGTATAGAAATAAATAAATGTTCCTTTGCTTCAAGTGATTTATTATGTGACTGATTAGTTCTGCTTAATATCCAGTTGTAGCAATAGAAATAATATTTTGGTAAGCAGAAATCATTTGTAGATTTACAATCAAGTTTTGGTTCTACTCCAGGTTTTGAACATTACAAGTCTCTGCTAGTCATTTTACTGCAGTGAAAATTCTAACTCAGAATCTTATGAAATACGCCTAGAGGATGTCAGCTCCATGAGAGAAGGGATTTCTCTATCTTGTTCATCATGAGTCCTGTTGTCTAGGATCATGTATGCATGGAGTTAACAATCAATAAATAGTAAAGGCACTTCCTAGGTGGCACAGTTGGTAAAGAATCCACCTGCTAATGCAGGAGATGCTGGAGACTTGGGTTCAATCCCTAGGTCAGAAGATCCCCTGGAGTAGGAGATGGCAACCCACTCCAGTATTCTTACCTGGAAAATTCTATGGACAAAGGAGCCTGGTGAGCTGCAGTCCATAGGATTGCAAAGAGTTGGACACAACTGAGCATGCACACACGAGAAACCCTAAAGGAGGGAAGGAAGTAAGAAAGGGAAGGAGGAAGGAAGAAAGGAAGGAAGGACATCTTAATGGGAAAAATAATTTGAAATACTGACTCATAAAATAGAACTTACATTGCAGAGGAATTTACTCAGTTGCTATAATGAAAAGAAAATCCAACTCTCATGTCAGAAAAGGACATACCCAGAATATCTCAGGAAAATCCTTATTTGAAGGATGAAAGTGTGTGCCAAAAAGGGTCAGGTCTACCTTAAGCTTTTTTCCTCCAACCTGCCTGTGTTGCTAACTAAAGCCATAGCACATTTACCTGCACTGCCAGCCCCAGTGCAAAGAACCTTCTCATCATGTGCCCCTCAAAACCGTCTCATATGCCATCCACGTCCAGGGACAGAAGCTTCTTAGTTCTGCCCTAACAACTACATGGCCTATATTCTGTCCCTCTTCTTCTCTGCCCGCCACCATCTCTGACCACCCTGGACTGTATGAAAGTTGAAGGCCCATCACCAACGTCATCATCAGCAACCACAGGAGGACCTTTTTGCCATCTCCTCTCCATCACTGCCCAGGCCTGCCATCACTCCCACACCATCATACTGTAGCACTATCCCTAACGTGATGCTCCCATCTACTGTACTTCTTATCAGTGACATACAAGAAGGGGACAACAGAGGACGAGATGGTTGGATGACATCACCAACTCAATGGACATGAGTTTGAGCACGCTCCGGGAGATGGTGAAGGACAGGGAAGCCTGGCATGCTGCAGTCAATGGGGTTGCAAAGAGTCAGACACGATTGAGCAACTGGACAACAACAATTATGTGCTCCGGAAACAAGTACTTCCATGTTCTTCCACAAGGCTAGTAATCCCTTGGTATCCTGAGCTGGTGGGAACTGCCCTTTCTGAATTCCACTGAAGCAATTGCTTGACATCTACTAAACCACTGTGAAGAAGAGGACTGGCAGTTCACTGTTTGAACCTGCAGCTTTCTAGCCTCTTTAAAAATCCAGCAATTTACTATAGTGTGCAATGAGCTAAATCATGTATCCTCAGTTGGCCCCTCCAAACTTACCCTCAACCATGTTCCTTAACTCACCCTGCTCAAGCCACCTGGGCCATTGTTTCACTCCTGCAAAGCTGTTTCCTTCCTTTAGAGCCCTCATGTTGTGTGAGTATCTCTTCTAGAAAGCAGTGTCTTTGATTCTTTGCACAGCTGGCTTCTTTCTTGGTTTAAATATTTCCTTTCCTCAGATGAACCTTTCTAGCAGCTCTATCTAAGTAGTTTTCCCTCTCTTTCCTAATCACAGAACCCAGCATATAACTTTCCTTTTATCTGTTCAGATTTGTAATTATCTGCTTATTAGTTTGACTGTTTTGTGTCTGACCACCCCACTAGGTAATGAGCTCCATTAGAGCAAGAACAATGGCTGTTATGCTTGCCACTGTCCCCCCAGCACTGCATTCAGTGTTAGTAACAAATTCTGAAGAAATAATTCTCAACCATATGCTAGGCCATTATCACAAGGCATAAGTGATAGATAAAAGATACAGAGAAAGGAATCTTTAGCTTCTAGAACATACTTTGAAAGAAAGCAAAACGTGATGAAAAGAACTACAGATTTTGAGATGGAGATTAAAATTCTGTCTCTTTACTGAGTTGAAAAAGTTCTTCCTAGTGTGAATTTGATAGGTCTCTAGCCCTATCTTTGTCCAGTTATACTGTTTGTAAAGTGAAATTATTGGACCATTTGATCTCTTATCTACTTTATAGTTCTAACAGATCTTTGAAGATTTCTTAAATGTAATCAGACACCTTTAGATTTGCAGTTTTCAAAATGTGTTCTCAATGGAAGAAGAAGTGTTCAAGTTCAAATAATTTTTGAACCATTTGGATTAAGCAAAATTAAATAGCCATTTTTTGCTCCAGCATTTCTCAGTGCTAATGTTCATTGGGAATCCTTGAGAATGAGAGGCAGTGTAGAACAATTCCCGAAAGCATTTGAACACTGATGCCTTATTTGAATTATCTGACAAGAGTGTATATGGAATGCTCTGGAGAGACAGAGTTACTGGTATTTAAGCAGAAAAATTAATATAGACTTTCAAAAACATTAATCCAATAATGGTAAATAGGATACATTAAAAAATTATAAATTGGAAAATAAAATTAAGGGACTTTAAGAAGCATGATGAGATGCAGAAGAACTTGAATCACATCCATTTTAATTGCTTTGAACAACTCAAAGATTTTGATTAGTCTCTCTTACTGTGGAAAAAATTAAATTTCAAGACCTAGCCTGAGAGATTGTTTTAAAAAATCATGAACAGGAACAGGTAGAGATCCTATATTGATGTCTATAATCAGAAAGAATTTTGATCAGATGTATTTAATTGACATGTTTTCAGCCTACACTTAAAAATAGAGAAGTAATCAGATCTACCTTTCCCCCTTAGTTCATACTTTCAGTAATCATAGATAAGGATAACACCACCTTGCATATTTCTAATAATTTAGTGTTTGGAAACTTATCAGTGAATGGTGTGATTATTTCTCCACATATTCAACTAATCACATTTTATTCAATTATTCTTTTTTCTGGTTAATTTCTAATCACTGACAATTGTTTTTAAAGTTTTCTAGCAATCTATTTCTACCATCTTCCCAATATTTTTCCAGAGTTTTCAAAGTCATCATCTCCCAGATTTTCCATAGTAATGGTAAAAATAGGTGACTGCTCTCTGTACGAAGGAGTAGAGTCAAGTCATGAGTTAGCATAGGTTCTAATATGTGAGTCCAGGCTACTTCCTTGATGCCTCCTGATTGAATGCTCGGAATAAGTACCAGCTTACAGCTGATCAATTTCTTTCCTCCTGTCACTGGAAATGTTTAAAATTTACCTTTCTAACAAGAATCCTAAACTCAGACTTCCCTGGTGGCACATGGATATGAATCCACCTTCCAATGCAGGGGACATGGGTTCAATGCCTGGTCAAGGAAGATTCCACGTACTGCAGACAGCTAAGCCTGTGAGCCACAACTGCTGAGCCGCTGTGCCACAACTACTGAAACCCATGTGCCTAGAGCCTGTGCTCTGCAACAAGAGAAGTCACTGTAATGAGAAGTCTATACACTGCATTGAATGGTTGGCCCCCACTTACTGCAACTGGAGAAAGCCCAAGCACAGCAATGAAGACCCAGTGTAACCAAAACTAATTAATTAATGAAAAAGACCCTAGACTCATCATCTCCTATAACAAGAGGGAACGTGCTCTTCCTTCTTCATTGATTCCTAATCTAAATGCAATTTATAGCTTGCTATCCTAGACCTGTTATATACTATCCATGAAATATAGCAGAGTATAACATAGGCTTTACCACTTGTATACTAAATGCACTGCTTTGAATGTGTTTTATAAGTCAAGAGTCTCTGTTCACATAGAGCCCAGCATTGTGCAGATACACAGCACAGTCAATGTTTCCTTAAATTATCAGGGCTTTCACATCCACGTGAGCATTTGGGAAACCAGGTAGTGAAGTCTTTGTGAATACTTGCTTTGCGAATAGGGAAATATTTAGTGGCATAAAGACAATATTGATTTCTGCAACATTTCTTTAGCCTTGTTGTACTGATAAACCAGGCACCCAGAAGTGGATTCCACGATGCACTGTAGCATGTCACGTTCCTTCCGAAAGTACTCCACAAAGACATTTGCTTTCACTCAACAAACTCATTTTGGGAACATGCTAATAAGTTCATTCTTCTCTATTATCTCCACCTCTGTAATTCAAAAGGGGTGGAGGAAGGATAGAGAGATGGAGGGAAGAAAGGAAGGAAAAGTGGAAAGAAGGAAGAAAGGGAGGGAGTGGAGGGAGGAAACGGGAGGGAAAGAGGTAAGAGGAAGGGAGAGAGAAGAGAGAAAAAAGAGAAATCGCCCTCCAGTAGGTTAAGAAGAACTGCTTGGTTTCGAATCTGAGAACAAATTACTTCTGTAAGGTTTGAATACCTCACTGAACCATACGAATAGTAATAGATTTAAGGCACACGGAGTTCTAGTGCAGCGCTTGGTGTATCATATAATAAGTGAAAATAACTGTGCTGTCCCTTCACATCTCCTGAGGCTCAGCCACACAGTCACAACCCTCCAACTCTGCTTATGCCTTGGCGGTCCCTTGTCTAGAGCCAACCAATCTGACCAGACACAAACCCAGAATCCAAGGCTTTCTCACCACTTCCAGACGTGACTATAACCCCACACTGAGCAGTACAAGATCTGAGTTCTGAGCAGCTGTCTAAGGGGTAAGTGTGCTGATTGAAGGTGGGGGTTTCAACGTAAGAAATCTGACCAATAAAAGAGAAGAGAGGAAATCCAGACATCCAGTCAGATGAAGCCCATCTCCTTCTGCCCTCCTACTGTTCTAAGGCACTTCCACCAGGTAGTCTGATCAGGGACACCAAGCGGCCTAGTGGATGTGCCTCCCAGGTCGCTGTCTTGATCTCTTTTAAGTTTATCGTAAAGCAGAGGCCAGCGAGGTAGCACCTCACCTAGTTCTGCTTTCCATCTGAGCTCCTTAACTCCCCCTGCCCCTGTTCTCACTTTCACTACCTTGAAATTGTACCCAAATAAAGCATCACCTCTCATTTCTTGACTCAGGCTCTGCTTTATACAGACTCCCGAATATGATATTTTTATTAACAAAATAGTTCAACCGATCTACACTCCCATGCCCAGCCTTCATCTTTTTTTTTTAACTGTACTTAAACCAGTTAAAGTTCTATAAAATATCTGCTAGGTCATGAATATAGTGCTTCTTGGGACATTATACTAGAATCCCACCTACATATTAAAGAAAAACAAAACCTACATATCAAAAATAAAAAACAAAAGCTTCTTTCTGCTTCAAAATGTTTCATTTAGGTGACACAAAATTCACACTTTTCTTGTCTTTTCCAGATATTGTGATTAACTACCTATACTAAGCCCTTTTAAACATATTTTTCAAAACCTTTTACTAACTCCCTCCTTCAAGTTGTAGCCTCTGCCAAAAATAACACCCCCGCCCATCTCTGCCAGCTATCTCTCCCATCATTCAGTCAGACTCTGAGATAAGACCTATTCCAAAAGGCCTCTCCTGCCCAATGTAAGGAATGATGGGGATTATGTAATCACTAGTCAGGCTGCCCCTAGCACTAATTTATACTTTTCCTTTATATAGTATACATATCACATATGTCCCTACACCAGTGTTTTATGTCTTGATTCCAGTAAAATCCAGGACATTCTTATGGTTTCGATAAGAGTTATACTTAGATACTCACCTATAATCACCAGCACCAGAGCTACCAAGACCATGATAATATAGGAGGAAAGCAGTTTTCTCAAAAGACTCCAGATACTGTGATTAAAATGCAGTGCAGAAAAGCTAAACAATCACAACTCTTCTATTGATGACCATCTTAAACTATCTCTTTTCTGTTAGACAGACTGACAGATTGAATAGGGATCAGATAGACTGCAGGCCCTACCGCTTATCAACTCCTTCCTGACACAGGGCACATCACTCAACATTTCTCAGCCTCAGTTCCTCCTTTGCAAATAGGGATAACTGTTTATATATATATATATATATATATATATATATATATATATATACACATACATACATATACATACACACCTGCTGTGAGGAAAATAACACATTAAACGTAAAGCACTTGGTAGTCGTTATTAGTGGTAATATTAATAGTAGCATTATCAAAAGTTCCCAATTTCTTTGGGGTTGTTG
The DNA here is from genome assembly GCF_055505025.1 of Bos grunniens. Lineage (NCBI taxonomy): Eukaryota > Metazoa > Chordata > Mammalia > Artiodactyla > Bovidae > Bos > Bos grunniens. The sequence goes on along the minus strand of NC_141178.1, from coordinate 22,761,662 downwards.
TTCGCTTGCTAAGTCGTGTCCAATTCTTTGAGACCCCATGGACTACAGTAGACCAGGCTTCCCTGTCCTTCACTATCTCCCTGAGATTGCTCAGATTCATGTCCCTTGAGTTGGTGATGCTATCTAACCATCTCATCCTCTGCTGCCCCTTTCTACTTTGCCTTCAATCTTTCCCATCTTGAGTGTCTTTTTCAATGTTGGCCATTTGCATCAGGTGACCAAGTATTGGAGTTTCAGCATCAGTCCTTTCAATGAATATTCAGGGTTGATTTATTTTAGAATTGACTGGTTTGATCTCCTTGCAGTCCAAGGGACTTTCAAGAGTCTTCTCCAGCACCACAGTTCAAAAGCATCTATTCTTCAGCACTCAGCCTTCTGTATGATCCAACTCCCACATCCATACATTACTACTGGAAAAACTATAGCTTTGACTATATGGAACTTTGTTGACAAAGTGTTATCTCTGCTTTTCAATATGTTGTCCAGCTTTGCTAGCTTTTCTTCCAAGCAGCGAGCAAGCATCTTTTAATTTAATGGCTGCAGTCACCATCTGCAATGCTTTTGGAGCCCAAGAAGAGAAAATCTGTCACTGCTTCCACTTTTTCCCCTTCTATTTGCCATGAAGTGATGGGACCAGATGCTATAATCTTAGTTTTTTGAATGTTGAGTTTTAAGCCAGTTTTGTCACTCTCCTCTTTCACCTTCATCAAAAGGCTCTTTAGTTCCTTTTCATTTTCTGCCATTAGAGTTATATTATCTGCATATCCGAGGCTGTTGATATTTCTCCTGGCAATCTTGATTCCAGCTTGTGAGTCAATCCAGCCCAGCATTTCACATGATGTACTCCACATATAAGTTAAATAAGTAGAGTGACAATATACAGCCTTGTCATACTCCTTTCCCAATTTTGAAGCAGTCCATTGTTCATGTCTGGTACTAACTGTTGCTACTTGTCCAGAATACAGGTTTCCCAGGAGTCAGATAAGGTGGTCTTGTATTCCCATCTCTTTAAGAATTTTCCAGTTTGTTGTGATCCACAAAATCAAAGACTTTACTGTAGTCAGTGAGACAGATGTTTCTCTGGAACTTCCTTGCTTTCTCTGTGGTCCAGTGAATGTTGACAGTTTGATCTCTGGTTCCTCTGCCTTTTCTAAACCCAGCTTGTATGTCTGGAAGTTCTTGGTTCATGTACTGCTGAAGTTTAGCTTGAAGGATTTGGGGCATAACCTTACTAGCATGTGAAATGAACCCCAATTTCTTAATCATCACTAGAAACTTTATCTCAATGAAATAGTCTAATAAATGTTCTATTCATCATTTGAATTTAGACTGTGCTGTTCTTAAGTTTAAGGACTCATATGTTGTTTATTTTGCTATGTTTTTTTTAATTGAATTGATTTCATATTTAATGAATTACATGGTACTTGAAAGTTTCCCTTATTTTAGGCTGCCTATGAATCTAAGACCACATACAACGATGGACTAGGTTCCTACCTATGGAATAATTATTCCTACCAGTTAATGGACTTTGGCAACTCTGTAAGATAACTAAGTAAAAAGTATAAAACTTTAAGAATCCATGAAAGAATAAATTATACTTTTTTGTTCCAAAATCAGCAAAAAATTTTGTACAGAGCCTGTCTGGTATATGCATGAATGATTGAATAAATGAATAAATGAGCAATTTAAAAAATTCTAAGTGCAGGGGAAGCAGTTTTTGCTTCGATCCATTATTAATTATTTGTGATTTAGAGTATCTTCCAAATCCATCTTTGAAATAAACTCTAAGAACACCGAAGTGTCAATCAAAAAGGTTGATTGTCCCACAGACTCCCGGCTGATTGATACTTATCTTTGCAATTTTTACTCACTGATCACAGCTTTAGATTCCATGGAAAAGAAAAAGTTGTGAAGCTCTCTGAATTGACCCCAAATTAAAACTTTTACTTGGCTTACATTCAGGAATGCAGAGAATGAAAAACCCTGGCTCCTTGCTGAAGCTTTCCCTGACACACACACTCCCACCCACTCCCCCATTCATCACACCTTGACTTACTCTTATCTTTGCATGTATTATAAAGCAGAACAAATACTTGTTACATGTTCTGTGAGCAACTGGAAGCTAGAAATCAACAATGAATCCCTTTTTTTTTCCCTGGTGTCTGAGATATACATTGAATTTGGGGATGGGAGGATATTGATTGGGTCCTCAATAAACATAGAACTATTGAAACAATCAAGCTTGTGATCAATCTTCTACTACTAATTCCACCTGCTTCTTGATGAAATCTCAGTAAACTTACTGCAGGGTGGATCAGAACAGTAATTAAGCATGATGTCAACTGTTGAGCCCTTAACCTATACCCGTCTTCAATTTAACATCTAGATCACTTATTATGGGACAGTAGAAGAGATATAGCCTGTCTGGAATTCAATCTTCAAAATGTTCCCAAGGTCCACCTCCTTCATGAAGCTCTTAAAGACCAACCCAAGCTCTCTAAATGCTTAGCGTGGAAGCTTCACATGCTTAAACTCTTTAAAAATCTCTCTATGGAGAAGGCAATGGCACCGCACTCCAGTACTCTTGCCTGGAAAGTCCCATGGACGGAGGAGGCTGGTGGGCTGCAGTCCATGGGGTCGCGAAGAGTCGGACACGACTGAGCGACTTCACTTTCACTTTTCACTTTCATGCATTGGAGAAGGAAATGGCAACCCACTCCAGTGTTCTTGCCTGGAGAATCCCAAGGACGGGGGAGCCTGGTGGGCTGCCGTTTATGGGGTCACACAGAGTCGGACACGACTGAAGCGACTTAGCAGCTGCAGCATGAAACAAGAAGTTTATTATTAAACAAACAAATATAAATATGCAAATACACTTGTTTATATCACCTTTTAGATGTTTAATTATATCCTGTGTTATGATGAATTTTTTCACTATTGCAACTTCTTAAAATATCATCTTTTGCTTTTTTATCTTATAATTAATTTTTGCTATATTAGGGTCACTATTGTTAACTATTGGGATAATTGTGAAAATAAAGATCATATCTCTTCTTACTGTTTCCCTGCCTAGTGTCACCTCAAAGCCTTGCATATAATAGGTGTTAAATGCATGTTTGCTGAAATAGAAATATGCATGGGAAAGTTATCTTTTTTAGTCATTCACGTCAAGTAGAAGAAACAGCTGTCTTTAATGAGGGATTTTTACATTCTTTCCCAAGTTCTATTTCTTTAGATAATGCAAAGTAAAGAGATATTTGACTCTTGATCTTAGATTATATAGATTATGTATAAATCAAATCCAAGTTACTGTCAAATCATCTGAAGATTCACTTACGTCCTAGTATCATTAGTTTTCTCAGTGAAGGGAAATATTCATATAATAATAATGCATTAATAGTTGTATGCGTACTATGGATCAGTACTTTATTATTTTTTTATAGTTCTCATAACAATTTTATGAGACAGGTACTACTATTGCTGTCATTTTCACAGATGAAGAAACTGAGACCCAGGAAAGTTAATGAATTTTTCTGAGACTGCAAGCTCATACCTGAGTGGACTGGCATTCATTCAAACCCAGGAGTCACTCTCTACCACTCTTTTCTTAACACTCTACTAAACATACTTCTGAGAAGTTTCATTCTTCTAAGATTATTCTGATTATGGGCTTCCCAAGTAAAGCTAGTGGTAAAGAACTCACCTGCCAATGCAGGAGACATAAGAGAAGCAGATTCCATCCCTGGGTCGGGAAGATCCCCTGGAGGAGGTCATGGCAACCCGCTCCAGTATTCTTGCCAGGAGAATCCCATGGACAGAGGAGTCTGACAGGCTACAGTCCATGCAGTCACAAAGAGTCGGACACAGCTGAAGCAACTTAGGACACACACACAGAGGCATGCACATGCTCATTATAGTCACAATCTCATTTAATATTCCCAAATCAAATTTACAAAATCACTAATGTACAAGGTTGAATGCCAGTGCTCACTGCTGTCAGGGTGGGGATATTACATAAAGTTTACAATTGTCCAACTAGTATGCACTATACATTCTGATTTGAGAATCAAAAGTGAAGGTAAGCTTGTACAATTTAAGTCTACACACCCCTGACTTGTCTTTAAATTTTGGTAAGGAAACATCTATGAGCACTTTTAAGTTTAAAAAGTCAGAGCAGTGATATAAATTCAAAATCTGAGAGTTTATACAAATCAAAATTGAAAACCATAAAGAGTCTGTCTACATGAACAGTCTCCATAGTGATAATTTTGCAAAACACTGGAAAAACATTCAAGGTATTTAGAAAGACTATAAAGATGTTTTATGAAGATGGCAAAAAAAAAATACTTTCTCATGAGCAGATAGGGAGCCCAACTTGAAAATTCAAATTAACTTTTTGTATGATGCATTATTTAATAAATGTTAGCATTAATTTTTAAAGAGTTTAATTTGCATACCATTACTGGGCCAAATGGTTGACGAGGATCACAATTAAAGAAAGATGCACCATTCATTTTGCTAAGGAGAAAAAAAATCCAACAAAGTCAAATCTTCATCATTAAACTGAATAAAGGCAGCCTGTAACTGCCAAAGATATAGAACTCCCTGACAGATGCAATTTAACTCCTGTGATTATTTAAATCAAACTTCTTTATGTATGACCCTAAGCAAAAGCTCTTCTCGAGGAATATGTATTTTATTTTAAATACTATGGACTTCAGAGGGAAGAAGACATTAGGAAAGAAAAGCAAATTTGGCAATTGGGCTTGGGAATATAAATATAATATGAAAGACTATGCCATCACTTAATGTTATACCATGGACATAAAGCACTCATGCAAAATGGAAGACACTTCACTAGCACATTAAATAGCATTGAGTACCAGCATGATTCAATCAATGTTTAGTCCAGAGAAGTTATACAGAAAACAGACCTAGAAATCACTGTCATATAGTTTATCATCTAAACAAAATTTATTATTTTCACATGTACCCCTCCCATAATCTTCTAAAAGAAAACTTACTGTTTACAGAATTGCTACATGCTAGGCAAGGCCTGATATTCTGTTCATATGCGGAGTAACAAATCTACAGTATGTATACTTAAGTTAGTATTAATATATGACCTGCTTGTAATAAGCTGCCGACTAAGAATACCTGGAGGGTTGGGGCAGAGTCTGGAAAGACCCACCTTGCCAGATGTCTGTCACAAGGATGGTCATTCACACCCTGGTTCTGAACATTGATTGGGCACTGGGTACATTTGCCTGCTGTAATGGACGTTTGTTTTCATCATGAGCTTTTTATAGTTGCTACACTTAAAACTACTCATGATGAGTTGTCCCATCTTTAGTTGTGTTCATCAGAACACAGCATAGGTGGCCTTGCAGTGGGTCCATTAAACCTTCACAAATTCCAGTGGTGTGGAAGCAAGCTCACACCAAGCTCACTCCAAGCTCACACCAAGTGTGGACCACAGTGGCAACGACTGCATATTTGTGGGGGAGGGGACGGAAAGGTCTTTTTTGCTTTAAATAACTTAAAATTGTGATAAAAGTAATTCACTTTTGCTGTAGGGAAACTGAAAAATAAGTGCTTAAAGGAAAAACAAATCATGATACCTTTCAACAAACAACCCCTGAAACATTTTGGTGTTAAGACTCCACATATTTTCTCTATACAAACATGTGCAATAACACCCATCCTATTAGATAAACAGCAGTCTCCGGTTATTCAGAAAAGGGTTTTATAAAGTGCAGAACCTTTAAAAATTATGCATACACAGTAAGTTCAACTTAATTAATAAGCATTCTTCACTAAGCCTTTAATGTAGAACCAAATGTTTTTCTGATCATGCATCTTCTGATGGGACCTCCATGTCCTCTTCTTAACATAAATCATTTGCTTAATGAACCATAAGTAATTTCTAGATCGATTTTCCTAAAATGGAACAATAATATAAAGACATAGAGAAATTTCAGTGTAGAATACAAGAATTTAATCATTTCCCTCAGTGTTGCATGGTCTCCTTGTCCACTCATAAACTTAAGCAAATCCTTTTAACTACTCAAATTTATTAACTTTTTTCAAAAGAATCCTGTTAATTTAACATGAACAAGTACTCTGTTTTTCTAGCACTCACAGTTTACTGACATTTTAATCTATAACTAGGCTTTATAAATACAGGACCAAGGAGCATGACATTAAGATACAAAAACAAACATCTGACTTTGAATCCACATATAAATCAATAGGTAGAACAAAAATGTAGCTATCCTTGAGAGTAGCCAGCTCTCCATTAATACTGACATCAGTAAACTTAATTTACAAAGGGAAGAGGGAATCTGATGCTGCTGTTAAGTAGAAGTCAAGTAAAACAGCTTCTCTACATTTAATATTACAAATTGGAATCACATGTTCTATTGTATATCAACATTAGTACATTCTTCTTTATCATTCACATATTTGGGGAGAACATAGCAGCATAGAATCTGTTGCTGTAGACCATGAATATTCAACTAATCCCCTATTGCTGGGTACTTAGGTTGCTGCTGCTTTTACTATCATGTAATACTACAGTCTTATGTGTACTTCTATTTTCTTAAAATATAGTCCTAGAATAAAGAATTAATCAATGAAGTAAATATTATAGAAGCACTTGATACCTATTTCCAAACCATCAGATATTTTCATCATTTACTATCACTACTATATTAGATTGCATGTTTTGAAACTTTACTTAATATATGATGTTAATCTATTCCTTTCCTTTTCCAATTTGGCATTGAAAAGACTGACACTACATTTGCATTTTTGTTAAAATGAGTTTTCTCATTTTCTTATTAGATGTAAATATTTATTTTTAGGTGGTTCTTTTGTTTTAGTTTTACATGTGGTGAATATTATTTTTTATCAGTAATATTTTAGATTTAAATTTTGCTTTTATATTAGAAATCTTTAGATTTCTTAGATAGTCAAATACCTATCAAACTTTTTCCTTTCTGTTTTCTTCTTTTATGCTTTGAAAAGCATACTCAAAATCAGATAAATGTGTCTCACATTTTCTAATAATTGTATAGTGTTATCTTTTTAACTCTCTAACAGTTTTCATTCCAATCCCAAAGAAAGGCAATGCCAAAGAATGCACAAACTACCTCACAATTGCACTCATCTCACATGCTAGTAAAGTAATGCTCAAAATTCTCCAAGCCAGGCTTCAGGAATACATGAACCATGAACTTCCAGATGTTCAAGCTGGTTTTAGAAAAGGCAGAGGAACCAGAGATCAAATTGCCAACATCCACTGTATCATCGAAAAAGCAAGAGAGTTCCAGAAAAACATCTTTTTCTGCTTTATTGACTATGCCAAAGCCTTTAACTGTGTGGATCACAGTAAACTGTGGAAAATTCTGAAAGACATGGGAATACCAGACCACCTGACCTGCCTCTTGAGAAACCTATATGCAGCTCAGGAAGCAACAGTTAGAACTGGATATGGAACAACAGACCGATTCCAAATAGGAAAAGGAGTACGTCAAGGCTGTATATTGTCACCCTGCTTATTTAACTTCTATGCAGAGTACATCATGAGAAATGCTGGGCTGGAAGAAGCACAAGCTGGAATCACGATTGCTGGGAGAAATATCAATAACCTCAGATATGCAAATGACACCACCCTTATGGCAGAAAATGAAGAGGAACTAAAGAGCCTCTTGATGAAAGTGAAAGTGGAGAGTGAAAAAGTTGGCTTAGAGCTCAACATTCAGAAAACTAAGATCATGGCATCTGGTCCCACCACTTCATGGGAAATAGATGGGGAAACAGTGTCAGACTTTATTTGCTGGGGCTCCAAAATCACTGCAGATGGTGACTGCAGCCATGAAATTGAAAGACGCTTACTCCTTGGAAGAAAGGTTATGACCAACCTAGATAGCATATTGAAAAGCAGAGAGATTACTTTGCCCCCAAAGGTCCGTCTAGTCAAGGCTATGGTTTTTCCTGTGGTCATGTATGGATGTGAGAGTTGGACTGTGAAGAAGGCTGAGTGCCAAAGAATTGATGCTTTTGAACTGTGGTGTTGGAGAAGACTCTTGAGAGTCCCTTGGACTGCAAGGAGATCCAACCAGTCCATTCTGAAGGAGATCAGCCCTGGGTGTTCTTTGGAAGGAATGATGCTAAAGCTGAAACTCTAGTACTTTGGCCACCTCATGGGAAGAGTTGACTCACTGGAAAAGACTCTGATGCTGGGAGGGATTGGGGGCAGGAGGAGAAGGGGACGACAGAGGATGAGATGGCTGGATGGCATCACTCACTTGATGGACATGAGTTTCAGTGAACTCTGGGATGTGGTGATGGACAGGGAGGCCTGGCGTGGTATGATTCATGGGGTCGCAAAGACTCAGACACAACTGAGCAACTGAACTGAACTGAACTGAACATATTTCAAATGCATTTTGTCATAAATTATAGGGTAGAGATAATTTAATTTTTTTCCAAATTAATTAAATTAATTTGGAGCAAGGTGACCTGCTTACTGCATTATATTCCCATTCAAGAACTAGACATCTCTGTCTTAGCCAAGAATATCTAGCATAATTAAGTATAAATATTATGCTCCCGAGTAAATTTTAGTTAAGTAAATTTTAATAAAATTTAAAAATGATAGAGCAATTTTTAAAATCATGTAAACTTTCTAACTTTTCTGTGTCTGAACTGCAGTTCTATTTCAAGCCACTATTCTGTCATTTTAGAGGATCTCAGCATGCACACTCACTCTGGTTTACAACCAAAGACTCGGTTTTGGAATCTTTTCCATTTTCAATCTCCTTTCAGAGCGTGAGTAGTGAAGTCTTTTCAATTCACTCATCAGTTTAGTTCAGTCCATTCAGTTGCTCAGTCATGTCCAACTCTTTGTGCCCCATGGACTGCAGCATGCCAGGCCTCCCTGTCCATCACCAACACCCAGAGTTTACCTAAACTCATGTCCATTGTGTTGCCGATGCCATCCAACCATCTCATCCTCTGTCGTCCCCTTCTTCTCCAAAATTCAAATTTCCAGCATCAGCAGCTTTTCAAATGAGTCAGCTCTTTGAATCAGGTGCCCACAGTATTGGACTTTCAGCTTCACCACCATTCCTTCCAATGAATATTCAGGACTGATTTCTTTAGGATGGACTCTTTGGATCTCCTTGAAGTCCAGAGAACTCTCAAGAGTCTTCTCTAGCACCACAGTTCAAAAGCATCAGTGCTTTGTTGCTCAGCTTTCTTTATAGTCCAACTCTCAAATCCATACATGACTACTGAAGAACCACAGCTTTGACTAGACAGACCTTTGTTGACAAAGTAATGTCTCTGCTTTTCAATATGTTGTCTAAGTTGGTCATAGCTTTTCTTCCAAGGAGTAAGCATCTTTTAATTTCATGGCTGCAGTCACCATCTGCAGTGATTTTGGAGTCCCAAAAAAATAAAGTCAGCCACTGTTTCCCCATCTATTTGCCATGGGACCAGATGCCATGATCTTAGTTTTCTGAATGTTGAGCTCTGAGCAAACTTTTTCACTTTCCTCTTTCACTTTCATCAAGAGGTTCTTTAGTTCCTCTTCACTTTCTGCCATAAGGGTGGTGTCATCTGCATATCTGAGGTTATTGATATTTCTCCCGGCAATCTTGATTCCAGCTTGTGCTTCCTCCAGCCCAGCGTTTCTCATGATGTACTCTGCATATAAATTTAATAAGCAGGGTGACAATATGCAGCCTTGACGTACTCCTTTCCTGATTTGGAACCAGTCTGTTGTTCCATGTCCAGTTCCAACTGTTACTTCTTGACCTGCATACAGATATCTCAAGAGGCAGGTTAGGTGGTCTGGTATTCCCATCTCTTTCAGAATTTTCCACAGTTTGTTGTGATCGACACACTTTACGGCTTTGGCATAATCAACAAAGCAGAAGGAGATGTTTTTCTGGTATTCTCTTGCTTTTTCAATTATCCAATGGATGTTGGAAACTTGGTCTCTGGTTCCTCTGCCTTTTCTAAATCCAGCTTGAACATCTGGAAGTTCACATTTCACGTACTGTTGAAACCTGGCTTGGAGGATTTTGAGTATTACTTTACTTGCATGTGAGATAAGCGCAATTGTGCGGTAGTTTGAGCATTCTTTGGCATTACCTTTCTTTGGGATTGGAATGGAAACTGACCTTTTCCAGTCCTGTGGCCACTGTTGAGTTTTCCAAACTTGTTGGCGTATTGAGGTGCAGCACTTTCACAGCATCATCTTTTAGGATTTGAAATAGCTCAGCTGCAATTCCATCACCTCCACTAGCCTTTTTCATAGTGATGTATCCTAAGACCCACTTGACTTCGCATTCCAGGATGTCTGGCTCTAGGTGAGTGATCACACCATCGTGGTTATCTGGGTCATGAAGATCTTTTTTTGTATAGTTCTTCTGTGTATTCTTTCCACCTTTTCTTAATACCTTCTGCTTCTGTTAGGTCCATACCATTTCTGTCCTTTATAGTGCCCATCTGCATGAAATGTTCCCTTGGTATCTCTAATTTTATTGAAGAGATCTCTATTCTTCCGCATTCTATTGTTTTCCCCTATTTCTTTGCACTGAGGAAGGCTTTCTTATCTCTCCTTGCTATTCTTTGGAACTCTGCATTCAAATGGGTATATCTTTCTTTTTCTCCTTTGCCTTTGGCGTCTCTTCTTTCCTCAGCTATGTGTAAGGCCTACTCAGACAACCATTTTGCCTTTTTGCATTTCTTTTCCTTGTAGATGGTCTTGACCCCTGCCTCCTGTACAATGTCACAAACCTTCGTCCATGGTTCTTCAGGCACTCTGTCTATCAGATCTAATCCCTTGAATCTATTTGTCACTACCAGTGTATAATCATAAGGGATTTGATTTAGGTCATACCTGAATGGTCTAGTGGTTTTCCCTACTTTCTTCAATTTCACTCTGAATTTGACAATAAGGAGTTCATGATCTGAGTCACAGTCAGCTCATGGTCTTGTTTTTGCTGACTATATAGAGCTTCTCCATCTTTGGCTGCCAAGAATATAACAATCTGATTTCAGTATTGACCATCTGGTCATGTCCATGTGCAGAGTCTTCTCTTGTGTTGTTGGAAGAGGGTGTTTGCTATGACCAGGGTGTTCTCTTGGCAAAACTCTATTAGCCTTTGCCCTGCTTCATTTTGTACTCCAAGGCCAGATTTGCCCATATCTCCAAGTATCTCTTGACTTCCTACTTTTGCATTCTGGTCCCCTATGAGGAAAAGGACATCTTTTGGGGGTGTTAATTCTAGAATGCCTTGTAGGTCTTCATAGAATCCCTCAACATCAGATTCACCAGCATTGCATGTGCCAGCATACTGTCCATGGCGTGCCTTCAGTTCAGTTCAGTCGCTCAGTCATATCCTACTCTTCGCAATGCCATGGATTGCAGCATACCAGGCCTCCCTGTCCATCACCAACTCCCAGAATTTACTCAAACTCATGTCCATTGAATGGGTGAAGCCATCCAATCATGTCATCCTCTGTCATCTCCTTCCCCTCTCGCCTTCAATCTTTCCCAGCATGAGGGTCTTTTCAAATGAGTCAGTTCTTCGCATCAGTTGGCCAAAGTATTGCAGTTCAGCTTCAACATTAGTCCTTCCAATGGATATTCAGGACCAATTTCCTTTAGGATGGACTGGTTGGATCTCCTTGCATCCCAAGGGACTCTCAAGAGTCTTCTCCAACACCACAGTTCAAAAGCACCAATTCCTCGACGCTTAGCTTTCTTTATAGTCCAACTCTCACATCCACGCATGACTACTGGAAAAACTGTAGCCTTGACTAGATGGACCTTTGTAGGCAAAATAATGTCTCTGCTTTTTAATATGCTGTCTAGGTTGCCTTGGAAATGATTAAAGATTATTCTGTCATTTTTGAGATTGCATCCAAGTACTGCTTTTCAGACTCTTCTGTTGTCTATGAGGGCTACTTCATTTCTTCTAAAGAATTCTTGCCCACAGTAGTAGATATAATGGTCATCTAAAAACAACACCCAGTTTTGAATGTAACTGGTAATGAAAGTAAACTCTGATGCTGTAAAGAACAACATTGCATAGGAACCTGGAATGTTAAGTCCATGAGTCAAGGTTTAATTAGCAGTCAAACAGGAGATGGCAAGAGTGAATATCGACATTTTAAGAATCAGTGAACTAAAATGGACTGGAATGGGTGAATTTAATTCAGATGATCATTTCACAACATAATAGAGAATATAATAAAAAAATGATAATAATCCTTCCATTTCTTTCATTTCCTACCTTTGATTCCTTTCTTTGTCTATTCTACAAACACTTAAGAAATAATGTTCACTCTGTGTCCTTCATTGCTTCCATTATAACTCACATTATTATTTCTGAATAAAATATGTAGAAATAGAATTTAGAGTAATAGTATACTCAGAAAATACAATCCTTATAATTCCATCCTTATAATTAAAAGATATGAGCCAAAAGGCTCAACTCTTCAAATCTGAGGCAATGTCTTAATTACTGATTGATTGTTTCAACATGCCAGCAAGAGATGAGTAGACGGCCAAAACAAGCAGGTAAACATTGGGAAATTCTTACTCCCATTACGTACATCCTTCATAAAGAAAGTAACTCTTCAAAAGTAAGTGCATTTTCCATAGGAAAAACATGACTCACAGTGACCACTTCATATAAGGACAGTATTAAAGGTACTTATGGAGGGCTAGGCTTTTTGCTAAAGTTTGTCAGACCAAGAATCATTCACATTACTTCTGTGGAAAAATAACCCAAGTTACAAATAACCAACTTGAAAATAAAAATTTAAAATTATTTTCTTCTGATTTGCTCATGGGGATGTGTCTAACCAGCTTGAGCTTAAATTTCTTTCTGTTGAATTAAAGTTAGAGGCCAGCTTGTTTTTAAAGGCAGCCCCCATACAAATCAACAGTTGCTTTTGTGTATGTGACTTTATTCCATACTTAATGGTCCACAGGTAGAGAACCAATGCTCATATGAAGGTAGAACAACTATACAGTTTTACTTACCCTCGTAAAACAATTCATTTCCTATTTTATTGTCTAAGTTTCTTAAGTTACTATTATGATAGTAAGATAATTTTAGTTAGTTGCAAAATTGCAGCACAATTTGCATGCAGGAAATGTTTTTAATTTGAACTAGTTACCGGATGAAGGCTTTAGGTATTTCTGCTTTATTGACTATGCCAAAGCCTTTGACTGTGTGGATCACAATAAACTGTGGAAAATTCTGAAAGACATGGGAATACCAGACCACCTGACCTGCCTCTTGAGAAACCTATATGCAGGTCAGGAAGCAACAGTTAGAACTGGACATGGAACAACAGACTGGTTCCAAATAGGAAAAGGAGTACGTCAAGGCTGTATATTGTCACCCTGCTTATTTAACTTCTATGCAGAGTACATCATGAGAAATGCTGGGCTGGAAGAAGCACAAGCTTGAATCAAGATTGCTGGGAGAAATATTAATCACTTCAGATATGCAGATGACAACACCCTTATGGAAGAAAGTGAAGAGGAACTCAAAAGCCTCTTGATGAAAGTGAAAGTGGAGAGTGAAAAAGTTGGCTTAAAGCTCAACATTCAGAAAACTAAGATCATAGCATCTGGTCCCATCACTTCATGGAAAATAGATGGGGAAACAGTGTGTCAGACTTTATTTTGGGGGGCTCCAAAATCACTGCAGATGGTGACTGCAGCCATGAAATTAAAAGATGCTTACTCCTTGGAAGAAAGGTTATGACCAACCTAGATAGCATATTGAAAAGCAGAGATATTACTTTGCCAACAAAGGTCCGTCTAATCAAGGCTATGGTTTTTCCAGTAGTCATGTATGGATGTGAGAGTTGGACTGTGAAGAAAGCTGAGAGCCAAAGAATTGATGCTTTTGAACTGTGGTGTTGGAGAAGACTCTTGAGAGTCCCTTGGACTGCAAGGAGGTCCGACCAGTCCATTCTGAAGAAGATTAGCCCTGGGTGTTCTTTGGAAGGAATGATTCTGAAGCTGAAACTCCAGTACTTTGGCCACCTCATGTGAAGAGTTGACTCACTGGAAAAGACTCTGATGCTGGGAGGCATTGGGGGCAGGAGGAGAAGGGGACAACAGAGGATGAGATGGCTGGATGGCATCACTGACTCAATGGACATGAGTTTGAGTGAACTCCAGGAGGTGGTGATGGACAGGGAGGCCTGGTATGGTGCGATTCATGGGGTCACAAAGAGTCAGACACGACTGAGTGACTGAACTGAACTGAATATCACAGAGACAAAATATATGACAAATGCAAAATAAATTAAATTTTGCATTATTGAAGAAATTGACACAATTTCCAGAGTTGCAGACTGGGCATCTTTTCTTAAAAGTAACTGAACATGCATAACAGAGGGCAAAATTCCACCCATTTCTGAACTGGGGGAAATTCACTTCAGTGAAATCAGGTGAGATATGTATTCACTCACCAGTGAAGACAAGGATATTCTTCAACATTTAGCTTACAATTTTAAAAATTACTTTAAAATATTTCAAAAATGCACAATAATTTTAAAAATAAATTAATTTAACTTAAGGAGAAAGAACAGAAACCAGGAATCAAATTCTTATTTTAGCACCAAGAGTCTGTGTGACTCTGGAAAATTTGTTAACAGATCTGATCTTAAATGTCTTTATTTGTATAACTAAACAATCTTCTAAATTCATTGAAGCTTTAACATGTCAGGGTTACAACATTCCATATATTCTAAAAGAAGGAAAAAATAATTAACATATATATAATTGGTGATTTCTATAACAGAAGAAAGTCACTATTTATGAGAATATCTAATATTCTGAAATAGATTTGTCTTGAAAAATTACCTGTAATAATAGCAACCAGAGCAATAATAATTATAATAATAATGGTGGCAACATTATGGCACTTTACTAACCATTTCACATAGGATATATTTTTAAATCTTCCTAATAACAGCATGAGGTAAGTACATTAATATCTCTATCATGTAGATGCATAAGCTGAGGCTTGCAGAGGTTAAAATAAGTTTCCTAAATCAGCCAGACAAAAAGTAACAGAAATAGTTCTCTAGTCCATATCGCTCTGACCCCAAATTCTTTTAAAATTGTTAGCAGCCTCTCTGCAGAGAAAACTTCATTATTTTATATCTTATTTATTATTTGGCTTTATTAAAAAAGTAGGCATCTCTACTCTGAAAGTTAAATCTCTCTAAAACTTAATATTATGCTTTATTATTAAGCCTTCTAAAAGAATATTTAAGATGATGATAATTTTTAAATATATAAGGATGTTCAATAAAATAAAATATACTCATTTTGAGGTAGTATATGTTAGTTGAAAAAAGTCTTAAGTGAAAATATTATCAATTACTTTAATATAACATAGCAGAACTTAAATACCCATTTTTATCAAACTGTTTGGAGTGATCAGAGTTTGAATTCCAACTCACTTACTTAGTACCTGTGTGATTCTGAACAAGTAATTGATCTTCTCACACTTAAATATGCTCCTATATGAAAAGAAGATGAAAAAAATGTATTTCAAAAAATTCTTTTGAAGATTTAGTGCCATAATATACATGAAGTGAAAGTTGCTCAGTTGTGTCCAACTCTTTGCGACCCCATGGACTATACAGTCCATAGAATTATCTAGGCCAGAAAACGATTGGGTAGCCTTTTCCATCTCCGGGTGTTCTTCCCAGCCCAGGGATCGAACCCAGGTCTCCTGCATTGTGGGTAGATTCTTTACTGACTGAACCACAAGAGAAGCCCAATATATATGAAAGCTTTGCCAAAGTTAAAGCACTAACCACATTGTTAATTAAGAGAACACTTTGCAAGACTGTTTGCCTTTCTGAAACTATTCCTTTGTAGAGGCTTCTGACTTAGAATTAATATGCTTAGGTTATACATTAAAAGTATTGACAAAACTAAAAACAATCTAAGGAAATTAGTATCCATCTAAACTGTTGCTGGTGTCTTAACCGATATAAACTTTTGACAATGTCTTTTGAAATTGTGAAATATGCCTAGCCTTTGATCCATCACTTCCACTATAGGAATTTATCCTAAAGGAGTACTTTTAAAGTTTCAAAGGACTGAAAGGTCTTTTTTTTTTTTTTTTTAGATAACAACAACAAAAAAAGAAACCACAGAAATGTTCATTAAAAATTGCAATACAGCCATATATTAGAACATTGAACAATATCTAACAAAGAGGTAGATCTTGTAAACAGTACAAATATGAAATCTAAAATATAGTTAAGTAAAAAAGTTATAGGTTTATATATATGTTGTAATATAATTACATTTGGGGGGGGGGGTTGCTTATATGTAGTAAATGGGCTAGAAGGCTATACAGTAAGTCATTAACAGTGTGTACCTGTGAGACCTGAGATGGGTGTCATTATAGTGGGGAGAGTAGGGAGAACTCTTGCTGTTATATGTCTGGATTTTGCTTAGTTTTCTTTATTATAGACATGTATTTTTTAAGGAATAAATGTTGCTGCTATTAAAGAAAATATACAAAAGGTAGAGATAAATGAATGCATTGGTGAAGAAGGAGGCAAGAGGAGGAGAATGGAGAAAGGGGGCTCAGTGAAGAAAATGCAGAATATGACTGAAAATATAGAAGAGTCCAGATGAAGAAGAGGTTTGCTTTAGATGATGGATCAGGAATTTAGGGATTTAAGGCACCCTGCCTTTATTGGATTCCAAACAGAACTTCCCTCATCACTTACTCTTTTGTCTCTGAATACAAACATGCCCATGTTAAGGCATTCATAGAGCAATTCCAACTAAGTGCAATTTCTTTCCTTCCAAATAGAGCGTATCTTCTTTATGTATAATCTAGAATCACCATCTTGGCTGCACTGACATCCTCATGAATTACCTTTCAGCCATGCCCAATGTCTTAAGACAGCAACTGTGGCTATGATCTCATGGTGCCAGGAAAATCTCAAGGCTTTATTTCTCAATCTCTTCCTAAGCCCTCACTTGGCTCTTGTTGACCTGGTTATCATGTTATCTGATGCTACACTTTGGATGTAGCTGACTCTGCTTGTCTGGTTAATTTTATGATCAGACTCTCATCTTTTTCTCATCACTGCTTCTTCATCTTTCCTTCTTTTAACTCATCAGCCCACTACAATGTGTCTTTTGCTCATATCACAGTCATCACCTCTTATGTAAACTTTTACAATAGCTTCTTAAACCTCATCTTAAGTGTCACTTTACTCAGTCCATTCTCCATAATGCTGTCAAGTATTTCTCTATAGATCTGATCATATCACTTACTTAGTGAAAATCTTTTCTAGCTTCCCACTGTTTAAATAATAAGAAACAATCAGTTCTTAATGAAATAAAACTTTTAATAATCATGCTGTTTAAGAGATCATCTTTCAGAAAAAGCACTATATATATATATTAAAATATATAGAACGTGGTCAAATTCTTCTGTCATAATTAAATGTCTTACTATGAAATTAAGAGAATGAATATAAATACTGGGCATTAGAAAATATAAAAAGAGAAACAAAAACCCTAAAACTCAAGAATAAATTACAGAAAATAGTAAATAAATGGAACAGCTGCTTCTTTGGGGGCGGGGGAATCCCGATAAAGTGAATGCACTCTGGTAAGCTTAATTTAATAATAAAGAGAAAACATTAGCAATATAACAAGCTATGCAGAGTATATTTGAAATTATAGCAGAACAGGTTTAAATCAATTTAACTTTGTCCTTACAAAGAAGGAAATCTTGGCAAAAGCAAACCATTCTTAATAAAAAATTTCATAAGAAAATAGAAATGAACAGAATTGACTCAATAATCCTAGAAGAACTAGGGAAACTTGTCAAATCCCTCAGGAAGGTACATGACCCGCTAGTTTCCAAAGCCAATTATGTGAAAATACCCAGTGAATTTCTGCAATTTTATTTAAGATGTTTCAGAGCATATGATAAGAAGAACATTCCAATTCATTTTATGAATTAACCATAATTCCAATAACAGAATTTAACAAAGATAGAACAAAAAACAAAACAAATGATTAATTTCACAAAACAGAGGCTGACCTCCCACATTTTCCCAAAAAAAATAAATAAATAAACAAAAGACAAGCAGTATTGCATCATAGATGATTTAATATAGAAAATCTATTAATATAATTTATCCTATTCAAAAACCAAATTTGAAAATCCCTATGATCACAGTTAGGTACCCAGCAGACATTGCTTGTGAAAACACTTAGCAAAACAAAAAATACAGTTTACTCACTAAACATGGCAAGGATATTCTATTCCAAACAAACAGTCCATCATCATACCTAATAGTGAAACAGCAGATGCACAAGTCATGAAATCAGGAAAAAGTCAAAAGTCATTCTCTTACCACTATTATTTACTATAATTTTAAAAGTGCTAGTCAATATTATTCGGCCAGAAAACAAAGGAAAATTTTGAAAAGGTGCAAATTTATATTTACCAGCTACATTGACATTATTTACATAAAATAAAATTTTCTGATTTTAACGGTACAATTCAACAAAACTTGACAAACAAGTAATTGTGTTACTGTGACCATAATCATGATATAGGCTATCAAGACAAAATGTTCCCTGTAGCCTTTCAAAATTAATCACTTCATCCTACCCCTTCCTTGCACCTGGCAACCAGTGATCCACATTCTGTCAATATAGTTTTCCTTTTTTCATTATTTCTCCCCCTTTCCTTCCCTCTCCCTGTGTCCATAAGTCTGTTCTCTATGTCTGTTTCTCCATTGCTGCCCTGTAAGTAAATTCTTCAGTATCATTTTTCTAGATTCCGTATATATGCATTAGAATATGATACTTATCTTTCTGACTTACTTCACTCTGTATAATAAGTTCTAGGCTCATCCACCTCATTAGAACTAACTCAAAGGTGCTCCTTTTTATGGCTGAGTAATATTCCATTGTGTATATATACCACAACTTCTTCACCAGTTCATCTATTGATGAACGCCTAGATTGCTTCCATGTTCTAGCTACTGTAAATAGTGCTGCAGTGAACAATGTCATCTTTGATTTCTTTTATTAGTGTCTTATAAATTATCTGTGTACAGCTCTTTTGTCTCCTTAGGTAAGTTCATTCCTAGATATTTAATTCTTTTTGTTGCAATGGTGAATGGTATTGATTCCTTAATTTCTCTTTCTTATTTTTCATTGTTAGTAAATAGAAATGCAAGTAATTTCTATGTATTGATTTTGTCTCCTGCAACTTTGCTAAATTCACTAATTAGCTCTAGTAATTTTCTGATACTATCTTTAGGGTTTTCTATGTACAGTATCATGTCATCTGAAAAAAATGAGAGCTTTACTTCTTTTTGTCTGATCTAGAATCCTTTTATTTCTCTTTCTTCTCTGATTGCTGTAGCTAGGACTTCCGGAACTGGTTCTTTGAGGAGATAAAATTGACAAACCTTGGCCAGACTCATCAAGAAAAAAAGAGAGAAGAATCAAATGAACAAAATTAGAAATAAAAAAGGGGAGGTTATAACAGACAATGCAGAAATACAAAGCATTATAAGAGACTATTATGAACAACTATATGGCAATAAAATGGATAACCTGAAAGAAATTGACAGATTCTAAAAGTTCAATCCTCCAAGACTGAACCAGGAAGAAATAGAAATTATGAACAACCCAATTACAAGCACTGAAATTGAAGCTGTGATCAAATATCTCCCAAAAAACAAAAGCCCAGGACCAGATGGCTTCACAGGAGAATTCTATCAAACATTTAGAGAAGAGCTAATGCCTATCCTTCAAAAATTCTCAAAAAATTGCAGAGGAAGGAACACTTCCAAACTCATTCTATGAGGCCACCATCACCCTGAAAGCAAAACCAAAGACAACACAAAGAAAGAAAACTACAGGCCAATATCACTGATGAACATAGACACAAAAATCTCAACAAAATTTTAGCAAACAGAACTCAGCAACACAAGAAGTTAATACACCATGATCAAGTTGGGTTTATTCCAGGAATGCAAGGATTCTTCAATATACACAAGTCAATCGATGTGATACACCATATTAACAAATTGAAAGATAAAAACCATATGTATATGGTTTTCTGTATCTCAATAGATACAGAAAAAGTCTTTGAACAAATTCAGCACCCATTTATGATGAAAACTCTTCAAAAAATGGTCATAGAAGGAACCTACCTCAACATAGTAAAGGCCATATATGATAAGCCTACAGCAAACATTATTCTCAATGGTGAAAAACTGAAATCATTCCAAGATCAGGAGCAAGACAAGGGTGTCCACTCTCCCCACTAAAATAGTATGCTTAATTTAATAACAAACTGCCAAATTATTTCTCATAGTGGCTATAAAATTGTTACTTTCCCAATTGTTGCAGATCCTTGGCAACCTTGAATAATGTCACTTTTTTGTTTCAGCATATTAAGAAGGTGTGTACGAGTAACACATTGTAGTTCTTATTCATATTTCCTTAATGAATAATGATGAGTGTGTTGACATTGTTATATCTTCTATGTTAAAGTTTCTGTTTTGTATCTTCTGTCATTTTTTAATTGGCTTATCTTGTTAAATTGAGAGTTCTCTATACATTCTGGATACAACTCTTCATCAGTTTCATGTTTTGCAATGAGTTTCTCCCACTATGTAATTTACCTTTTCATTTTTTAAAAGTACTTTTTGAAGGACAAGAGGTTAATATTGAAATTTAACTAATTATTTTTCTCTTTGTTTTATGCTTATGTGAGTCATGTGTAAGAAATCTTTGCCTAACTAAATCACAAAGTATTTTTTCCTCAATTTTCATCTAGAAGTTTTAAAAATTTGACATATTACATTTAACTTTGTGATCTATTCTGAGTTAATTTTCATGTGTAGTGTGAGATTAGAGTCTAGGTTCATTGTTTTTTTGCTGGTGGATATTCAATTGCTCCAGTAGGATTTGTTGAAAAGATTCTTTTCCCCGTTGCAATACCTTGGCACCTTGAAAATCAATTAATCATATGTTTGTTGGTTTTTTTCTATCCTACCTGTTCTGTTCTACTTATTTGTATATCTATCCTTATTCCAATACCACACTGCTTTAATCTCTGTATCTTCAGTGTATGCTTTGAAATCAGGTAGTTTGAATTCCTCTTGGTTGATATCTTAAATTTATTTTGGCTATTCTAGATGCTTTGCATTTCCACCAAAAAATTGGGGGAGTTTTGAATGCTATTTCATTAAAGTTATAGATCAAATTGTGGGGAAAATTGGTTATAGATTTGAACCATGAAATGAACATATTTCTCCATTCATACTTTTCTTAATTTCTCTCAGCAATGGTTAGTAGTTTTCATTGTACAGGTCTTATACATATTTTGTTCAATTTATTTCTAGGTATTTCTAATTATTAATAGCTAATCGAAAGATTTCCTTTAGGATTGACTGGTTTGATCTCCTTGCCATCCAAAGGACTCTCGAGAGTGTTCTCCAGCACCATAATATGAAAGCATCAGTTCTTCAGTGCTCTGCCTTCTTTATGGTCCAATTCTCACATCCATATATGACTACTGAAAAAAAAACATAGCTTTGACTATACAGACCTTGGTAGGCAAAGTGATGTCTCTGCTTTTTAATATGCTGTCTTGGTTTTGTCCTAACTTTCCTTCCAAGGAGCAAGCGTTTTAATTCATGGCTGCAGTCACCATCTGCAGTGATTTTGGAGCCCAAGAAAAGAAAATCTGTCACTGCTTCCAGTTTTCCCCCATCTATTTGCCATGAAGTGGTGGGACTGAATGCCATACTCTTAGTTTTTTGAATGTCATGTTTCAAGCCAGCTTTTTCAGTCTTCTCTTTCACACTCATCAAGAGGCTCTTTAGTTCCTCTTCATGTTCCACTATTAGAGTGGTCTCATCTACATATCTGAGATGGTGTCCCAGCAATCTTGATTCCAGTTTAAGATTCATCCAGCCCAGCATTTCACATGATGTACTCTGCCTATAAGTTAAATAAGAAGAGTATACAACCTTGTCATACTTTTTTCCCAATTTTGAACCAGTACGTTGTTCCATGTTCAGTTTTAAGTATTGCTTCTTGACCTGCATACAGGTTTCTCAGGAGGCAGGTAAGATGGTATTCCCATCTCTTTAAGAATTTACCAGTTTGTCTTGATCCACACAGTCAAAGGCTTTAGTGTAGTCTATGAAGCAGAAGTAGATGTATCTCCTGGAATTCTCTTTTCTATGGTCCAACATATGTTGGCAATTTGATTTCTGATTTGTCTGCCTTTTCTAGCTGACCCATTGCAAAAGACCCTGATTCTAGGAAAGATTAAGGGCAGGAGGAGAAGGGGGCAACAGGATGCGATAGTTGGCTGGCACTCTGACTGAATGGACATGAGTTTGAGCAAACTCAAGGAGAAGGTGAAGGACAGGGAAGCCTGGCGTGTTACAGTCCATGGGGTCACAAAGAGTCAGACACAACTTAGTGACTAATAACAGCAATTTAAAGATATACATTTAAAAGTTTTATGTTAACCTTATACCTTGAGACTGCTGAACTTACTCATTACTTTTACTAGACTTGTTTTAGAAAAGTTAGGATTTTTCTATACTGACATTACTGTGGATAAAGATATTTTTACTTCTTCCTTTCTAACCTGTGGGGCTTCCCTGTGGCTCAGTTGGTAAAGAATCTGCCTGCAATGTGGGAGACCCAGGTTCAGTCCCTGATGGGAAAGATCCCCTGGAGAAAGACCCGGCAACCCACTCTAGTATTTGTGCCTGGAGAATTCCATGGACAGAAGAGCCAGGAGGGATACAGTCCATGGGGGTCACAAAGAGTCAGAGATGACTGAGTGACTAACACTTTCACTTTCTAATCTATATGTACTTTTTTCCTTCCCAATGTTGAACAGAATGGTGAGGGTGAATGTTCTTGCCTTATTCATGATCTTATACAGAAGTGCTCATTTGTTCACGATTACACATGATACTAGTTGCAGATTTTTTCACAGATGTACATCATAACATGAGGAAGTGTTCTTTTCCTGAGAATAATCTGCTGTGAGTTTTATCACTAATGGATATTGAATTTAAATGCTATTCCTGTACCTGTCGAGATGATCCATATGATTTTCTTCTTTATTCTCTTTATATGAGGAATTACACTGATTTATTTTAATGTAGAAACAACCTTGCATTTCTAGAGTAAGTCTTACTTGGTCATGATACATTATTCCTTTTATATATTATGTATGATTATTCTTATATATTGCTGAATGCATTTATTTATAAGAGATGTTGAAGTTTTCTTTCTTATAAAGTCCTTCTTTAAGGTTCCAAAACAATACTAGCGTCATAAAGTAAATTGGTAAGTGTTTCCTCCTCTTATTTCTGGAAGAATTTGTACAGAATTGCTATTATATCTTCCCTAGATTTTTCGTATGTTTTTACCAATGAAGCTATCTGGGCCTGGAATTTTCTTTTGGGAAAGGTTTTTAAGAATAAATTCAACTTCTTTAGAGATCTTGAGCTATTCAGGTTATCTATTTTTCTTTAGTGAGTTGTTTGAGAATTTCAGAGTTGTGTGTCCATTTCATCTGAGTTGTCAAATTTATTGGTATTGTATTCATAGCAACTTAATGTCAATGGACACATTATTATTCTTTTACTTTTTATAATATTTATAATTTTTATTGATCTTAAAGAACTAGCTTTTGGTCTAGTTGATTTTTTTCTATTGCATTTTTGTTTTCAACTTTATTGATTTTGGCTCTTATTTACATTATTTCCTTCTGCTTTGAGTTGAATTATCTCTTCTCTTTCTAGTTTACTAAAGTAGAAACTTAGATTATTGACTTAAGACCTTTCTTCCTTTTTAGTATAAGTATCCCTATAAGTTTTTCTCCAAACACTGCCTTAGTTTCATTCTACAAATTTTGCCTTCAAATAATATTCCCACTTCCCTTCTTATTTATACTGTTGTCATATATTTTCTTTCTACATATGCTTTAAATACCACAATACATTGCTTTATTTTTGGCTCATACAGTTAATTAATTCTTAAAGTGATTAAAAATGTGGAAACAATTTATTTTATAAATTTACCCATGTAGTTATCATTTTTGGTGATCTTATTCCCAAGTTTATATCCTAAGTTCGATCTGATGTAATTTTCTTCTGCCTGAAATACTTCTTTTAACATTTGTGTAGATAGAAATCTGATGACAATGAATTGTCTCAGCTTCAGTTTGTCAAAAATGTCTCCCTTTTTGAAAGAAAATTTTGCTGAGTGAAGAAACCTGAACAATTTTTGTGTGTTTTTGTTTTCCTTTCACCACATCAAAGACATTTTCCCATTATTTTCTGGCTTGCATGGTTTCTGATGAATAGTCTACTGTCATTTTATTTTTGTTGCTTGTACATAATGTGTCCTTTTTCTCTGTCTTAAGATCTTTTTCTTTAGCACTGGTTTTCATCAATTTTTTTTTTTTTGTATGAAATGCCTTGCTATACTTTTTCTTAAAAAATGATTATTCTATTTGGAATTATTTGAGCGTTCTGAATCTATACATGTATAGTTATCATCAAATGAAAAAAAATTCCTCCATCATTGTTCTGTCTGTGTTCTCCTCTTTTTATGGGACTCCAGTTACACATTTGGAGAAGGAAATGGCAACCCACTCCAGCGTTCTTGCCTGGAGAATCCCAAGGACAGGGGAGCCTGGTGGGCAGCCGTCTATGGGGTCTCACAGAGTCGGAGATGACAGAAGTGACTTAGCAGCAGCAGCAGCAGCAGCAGCAGCAGCAGCAATTACACATTATCGGAGAAGGCAATGGCACCTCACTCCAGTACTCTTGCCTGGAAAATCCCATGGATGGAGGAGCCTGGTAGGCTACAGTCCATGGGGTCACGAAGAGTCGGATATGACTGAGCGACTTCACTTTCACTTTTCACTTTCATGAATTGAAGAAGGAAATGGCAACCCATTCCAGTGTTCTTGCCTAGAGAATCCCAGGGATGGGGGAGCCTGGTGAGCTGCCGTCTAGGGACACACAAAGTCGGAAGGACTGAAGTGACTTAGCAGCAGCAGTTACACATTATATTAGGCTGTTTGATATCTTATCTATATGCTTTCTTCATTTTTCCAGTCTTTTATTTTCTCTGTGCTTTATTTTCATGTTCACTGAGAAAATTTTTTTCTGCAGCATTTAACCTGCTGCCATTCTCATCCAATGTAATTTTTGTTTCAGATATTGTATATTTCATTTCTAGTCCACTTGTATTCTTATGTATGGTCTGTTTTTCTTCTCATGATTCTGTTTGTCTCAACCTATCTGAACACATGGACATGAATACTTATAATAACTGTCTTAATGACTTTTTCTGCTATTTTCATCATCTGTGTTATTTTTGTTTTTTGTAATTGATTCATTTTTCTCCCAGTTGTGACTCAAAATTTTTATGCTTCTTTGCATCCTTGGCATGATATTATAGAATGCTGGATTTTTTTGTGTCCTCCTTTAAGTAGTGCTATGTTTTATTTTAGCATGCAGCAAAATTTCTTGGTATTAGTTGAATATTTTCAATGACTGCTTTTAAGATATTTTAGAGTGGATCCAGAGTTAGCTTTAGTCTAATCCTAACTTAGCGCCACTCTTAAGGTGATGTTTTTCTGGAACTCTACACAATGCCACATTTATTTCAACATCTTTCTGCTCTGACTGTTGGAAATGCAAACCATCTCTAGTTTTAAAAGTTCCAGAAATTCTCCTGCCTACTGTTGTTCAATGTTGTTGTTTTTTTTTTCCTAGCTTGAATAATTTCTTCTCTCATATGTTTAAATCAGAACTGAGCCCAAAACTTGAGAAGACCTCTGCATATCACTAGCGCTTTCTCTTTCTCTATGAGCAGACTCTTCCTCTCTAATATTCTGCAGACTGCAGCTCCCTGACTTCCCTCACCTCTAATATATTTCTCATTCATTGATCAAGCTCAGTGTGGATGCTCCTTGTCTGCAATGCAGCCTGGAAACTATCTTTAGACAGCAAGCTGGTCCAGTCATAGAGACTGTTTTCTTTCTCTTCTTAGGAACACATTTCTGTTTTATATTTCCCCCAGTGTCTAAGCTGACATGGTCTCCTTCAGTGTCTGACACCGAGGACTTTGAGCCTCTGAATGCATGTAGGGCTTTAGGGGGCTTCCCTGATGGCTGAAACAGTAAAGAATACACGTGCAACTCAGGAGACACTGGAAACTTGGGTTCCATCCCTGGATCAGGAAGATTCCCCTGGAGGAGGAAATGGCAACCCACTCCAGTATTCTTACCTGGAGAATTTCAAGGACAGAGGAGTCTCTCAATCTACAGTCCATGGGGTCACAAAGAGTTGGACATGGCTGAAATGATTGAGCACACACAGTGTCCAAAAATTACAGTGTAAAAGATATTGAGTGGTGGTGAAGATGTGGAGAAAAAGGAACCCTTGCCCATTTTGGTGTGAATGTAAATTGGTACAGCCATTATGAAAAAAAGTATGAGGTTTCTCAAAAAAATAAAAATATTTTCTCTGGCATTTGTGACAACATAGGTGAAACTAGAGACATGATACTAAGTGAAATAAAGCAAAACACAGAAAGACAAATACCACATGATCTCATTTTTATGAGGAATCTAAAAATATTGAACACAGAGAAACAGAGAATAGAGAGAATAAAATGATAGTTACCAAGTTCTGGGAGCTGGGGTAGGTGGGATGGAAATGGGGAGATGTTGATCAAAGGGTACAAACTTTCAGTTGTAAGATGGATGTCTAATGGTGATGATAGTTAATAATAATGTATTATACACTTGAAATTAGCTCAGAAGATAGATCTCAAGTATTCTCACCACACATACACACACACATCCACATGCATTCCACAAAAGGGTAACTACGTGAGGTGATGGGTAGTGAATTCGATTGATAGTGGTAACTATTTCAGAGTTTATATGAACATCAAATCATCACAAATATATACAATTTTTATTTGTCAAGCGTATTTTAGTAAATCTAGGAATAAATTAAGAAAAAGTAAGTACTTAAAAATGTCATTGCTTTGTGTATTTTGTCCAGATCTGTAACTGTTAAAGATGGGGAGTAAAATTTGTCCCTATTAATGCCTCTTGGCCAGAAGTGCAAGCCCCCAAATTATAAATATTTAAAAAGAAAAATAATCATTACAGATGCTATGATTATTTGCTGGAAAAACTTTAGGAGAAAACAAACAGAAAATGCTTTTAAAGCTAACAAGTGAGGTCATTATAGAGGCCAATTATAAAATAAATTTATAAAACTCAATTTTAAATTGTAATTTTTAGAGACTCCATCCCAGTACCTACAAAAATACAGAATCACTACATGTAAAGTTAAGAAATATGGAGCAAAAGTATGAAGAAAAATATTAAATTTTCCTGAAAAATATTAAGTTAGGGAATATCATATTTCCAGCTGACAAAACCAATAGTATAAAATAAATTTTCTCTCCAAACAGCTCTACAAATTTTATTTAGCACTCAAAATAACAAAGACAAACAATCATCTTGGGTGACACTACAATACCACATGGTAATGTTTTATATTCTTTCTGAAAAAATCTCTCAGAAAACAGAAATAAAATAATATTGCTTTACATGATAAACATATATCTCAAAACAACCACTATATGGTAGTAATGACAAACAGTAAAAGTATGGCCATTAGTATCAGGGAAAAAAAACTGGGATTCTGACTATTGCCATTATTTATCATTGTTCTTTTAGCTCTAACCAATGTTATTAGATTAAGAGTTGGGAAAGACCCTATAGGTTTAAATGAGAATTTAGACACTGGAAAGGAAAAGATAAATAACATAATTTACTGATGATATAAGAAAATTACTTCTTTAAAAAGGGTAATCAACTATAACATTGAACAGAGTATAAGCTAATGTATAAAAGTAACAAATCAATTGCATACGAAAATATAATTATTTTAATTCAACAAGAAGGAAAAGTGACTTATACATATTATATTTACAGATATACAGTTCTAACATAAATAAGGACATATACAGTTCTAATATAAGAACTATAAATAAGGCCAAGGCAATAATCATCACAAAAGTCAAGTTACTGATCATCATTGAGGACGAAGTGTCATGATAGGAAAGGGGCACATAATAGGTTTCTGGAACACTGAGAAATTTATGTCTTGACCTCAGTGGTGACTAAAAGAGAGAACACTTTATAAATAGTAGCTATGATTTCTGTAACTTTTTTAATGAATGTTTCACTTTTCAATGCAAAATTAAATATACATATATGGGCTTCCCTGGTGGCTCAGTGGTAAAGAATTCACTTGCCATTGCAGGTGATGCAGGAGACATGGGTTCAATCCTTGGGTCATGAAGATCCCCTGGAAAAGGAAATGGCAACCCACTCCAGTATTCTTGCCTGGGAAATCCCATGGACAGAGGAGCCCGATGGGCTACAGTCCATGAAGTCCCAAAGAGTCAGACATAACTGAGCGACTGAGCATGCATGCATATGTATGTATATCTGTATGTATATATACAGAAAAGAAAACCTCATTTATAATAACAACATACACAAAAATCATAAGAATAAACAACAGTAAATGTGCAAAATATCTTTGTAAATGATGTAAACATATCATGAGAATTATGAAAGAAGCCTTGAATAAAATTCTTTTTTACATGAGGAAGCTCGATATAATGGAGCTAAAGATTTTCACTAAGTTTATAAATTTCATGTACAGTCTCTGAAAATCTTAATGGATTTATTGGAATGAGGCAAAAGTATTCCAAAATGTATATGGTAGGCTAAATATTGTAGAGATACACTCTATCTGCTATTAATATTTATTTTTAAACAGTATTGAGAGAACATATATATACATATATATAGAATATATATTATAAACATATAGTACAAGAAAATATTTCAAATTGATAGAGGAATTATAAAGGCTATAATGGACTTGAGAAAATGCAAGAAAAAGAAAAACTCTAAATGAATTAATGACTGACCTCCAGTTTAAAAGAAAACACTATAAGAAAAATTTTAAAACAGCTCAATAATTTTAGGGTAAATAAAAATCCTATAACAGAAAGGACATCAAGAAAGATTTGTAGATTTTTCTCCATATATATTTTAAAATTTAGCTCAGTAAAATCACCATAGTCAATATTAAAAGTCAAGTAGCATCATGTAGCAGACAAATGTTAATATCCTCTAACATTTAAAGAATTCTTCATTAAAAGAAAGATGAAGAGACTACTAAAAAATGGACAGAGTACATCAGAGGGCAACCTACAATTGAAGAAATAATAGTCAATAAATATTAAAGGATAATCAATCTCACTGAATCTAAGAGGCATGATTTATAATACCTTTCACTTATTTTGTTGGTAGAGATTTAAAATATGATTATATCTAGTGTTGCCTAGAGTATAGAGAAATGGGTATTTGTATATACTGCTAACAAAGACAGGTATTTGTATTTATAAGAAACAATTTGACTGTATGCAGAATTTTTTGCCAAATAATTCCATTTAAGAGAATAATATTAAGGAAATAATTGACAAGTGACCAAGACTCTATATAAGGGTGCTCATCACAGCATCACTGTATAATAGCAAGAAGATAAGAAATATTCAACATTTGGGAAATTGTTGACTATAAATATTCAACAATAGGGAAGAAATACACACAATAGAATATCATTTTCTCATTAAACATTCTTAGTGAAATATACTGTTGGTGAAAAATAGCATGCAGTGTATAGTCCAATTTATTTTTTAAAATCATATGTATTTATGCATTATAAATTTTCAGAAGGCTAAGCACCAAGATTTTAACATAGTTATCTCTATATGGCAGCATTTTTAGTGATATTTTCTTCTTTATAATTTTTCATTTACTATAAAAATTATTAGAAAATACAAATATAAAAAAAATACTTTTCACCTACTATGCTGACAAAAGGTTTTTAAAGCGTGAATTCAGTGTTGGTGGGAGAATGCATAGATATGCTGTGGCAAATGCTACTTGTGGAATTATAGATTGATAATTTTCAGAAAAGCAATTTCCACATGTATTGAAAACAGTATTGAAACTTATAGCAAAAAGTTGTATTGATAGGTTGGTTAAATAATATAATAGTCATACAGTGAAATTCTATGGAGCCATTAAAAATCATGCTGCATATTTACCCTGAAACATGGTAGAATATCCATGGCACATGTGAGAAAGTGAAGTGTTAGTCGTTCAGTTGTGTCTGACCCTTTGAGACCTCATAGACTGTAATCTACCACGATCCTCTGTCCATGGAATTCTCCAGGCAAGAATACTGGAGTGGGTTGCCATCCCCTTCTCCAGGGGATCGTCCCAACCCAGGAATCGAGCCCAAGTCTCCCGCATTACAGGCAGATTCTTTACTGTCTGAGCCACCAAGGAAGTCCCACATGTGAGAAAAGTCATGCATAAAAGAACACATTTATGGAATTTATTATTAAATATCTATCAGTATCAAGACTATTTTAATCATTATCTCTAGGTTGTGGATACAGATGGCTTTAGTTTTAATTTTTCATGTTCATACTGTGAAAATGAAATATATATGATAAAAAATTAACTAAATGTGAAGATCTTATTGTCTCCAATATCAACTCTGTTCTACTAATAGCAGAAGTCTTGAGTTCAGAATGACATCCAACTCACAAGATAGAATTTATTTCACTTGCTCTGTTTAGTCAGTGTTAAGAAAGAGAACAGAAAAGGAAGAAAGTATGGCATGCAAAGCAGAGCAAGCAAAGAGGTCTGGTGACTTCCAGGCAGAGTTTTTATGTCTTGGTCATTCAGCACTCAAGTTGTCTGTGTTCACAATAGACAAGGTTCATTGTATGTGGATAATAAGTCAGAGAGCACGTGGGCTCTGGAGTCTCTTTGGATTTTATACCTACTTAGCTATGTAGCTCCCTCAAAGGTACAGAACTTGCACCCACTCTCTAGTGTGGCTCCAGCTTATCTGTCCTGGGCATGCATGTGTGCTAAGTTACTTCAGTCGTGTCCAACTCTTTACGACCATATGGACTATAGCCCACCAGGCTCCTCTGTCCACGGGATTCTCCAGGCAATAATATTGGAGTTGGTTGCTATGCCCTTCTCCAAAGGATATTCCCAACCCAGGGATTGAACCCCGCATCTCATGTCTCCTAGCATTGACAAGTGTGTTCTTTACCATTAGCACCACCTGGGTAGCCCTCAATACTGGGTACTTGGTGCTAAATACTCATCTGGACCAAATGTACAGGTATTTCTTCTGATACCCCACCCTCAATTAAATGCTCATTCATCATAGACCCAACAAAGATAAGCACCTAACAATTACTCGAGTTAACGTTTTAAGGGAGGTTCAAGCCCTCCTGTGTCCCTGAAGTTAGGGGAAGAGCCACAGCACCAACGGCCCTGCCCTTCCCTTCTGATACATCATCAAATCATTTGAAAAATCAGATTTCACTCTTTCCCACACACTGCCCATGTCATGCATTTCAATATGTGCTTATATTTTGCAGCTAGCCTCATGTGACCAGAATATTTTCATACTGTTCTCTCTCCCAAGAAGACTTTTCCATCCTATAATTAGCATGAACATCTGTCTTAAATCTAACCTCCTCTAAACCCACCTCACCGAAAAGATCACTTCTTACTCCATGTTCCCATCCTTCCATGTTTACACTTTATGTTAGAGGTTAATTCACATTTCCATGCCAGCATCATCACACACTCGGGCAAACAGCTCTACCAATGTTTATTTTATAAATAAGGAAAGACAGTAGCAAAAATAATTCCATAAATGCAAGAAATAATCACTATAAATAGTGATTTCACAAGGATGTTGAAGGTTTTTTATGTTATTTCATGAACATACACACACATAAGTGTTCTTACACTCCTCTTCCCTCTGACTTAATTATGAGTTCTCAAAAAAATGCAGTAACTGTGAAAGATACACTAGCTTTTAGGTCTTCAGCTTCACTTAAGCTAAGGGACATAATAAAAAATATAAAACAAAACAAAAACACCGTTGGCTTCTAGTCTTAGGCTGTGGTTTTACAATCATTATTTGGCCAATATTTCTACTTTGATAGGAGTGAGGATTGCAAGATTAGGTCCAGAGAGAGAATATATTTAGCTGAGGTCTGGAGAATCACTTAATGAAGCAGACAGTGGAGGAATCAGGAAGATTTTGTGTTGTTATTTGGTTGGCTTTTTTTTTTTTTTTTGCCTTTGGCAAACATTCTTGTAATAATAATAGTAATGCCATGTCTCCAAAAGAAATTCATGATTATGGTTCACATTAGTTTGTATTAGCATCTGTAGATGACAGGTCCCTGCCTGCCAGTGCTCATACACTCATATAGTAGCAGCTGAGAGAAATCTTCTCAATATTTGTTACTTAGTGATACTGCCTCTGGCAGGGTAGAAGCAAGTCTCTCTCAGGGGAAATTGCTGATGTTACTATTTTAATTTGCAAACCACATTTCTCTGGATGATGATGAGATTGCAAATAACCTCGACAAAACAGACCCTAGTTTAACAAGCTGAAAAAATACAAACAAGAAAAGCAAGTGAAAATATTTTTAGCTTTTCTCTCTAATGACATAATTGAACATCAACTCTTCCAAAAGCATTTTGCAAGGGTAATATCATAGACACAGGCACTGATTTAAAATAGCATCTAAGGGTGAGTCCTAATCCATCCACTCTATTGTTTAACCTCTTGCCACCCAAGACTGAAAGGTAAGTACAAAGGTGGATGATATTTAAGCATGATGAAGAAATATACATTTTAAAGAATAATCCAGTTCTAATAAATGTTTCATATGACACAGCTTATTTATGATGTCTGTTGACTGGAAGATGTAAGAGTGTTGAAACGTTTTACTTTTAGAATAAGAAGCAGTTTATGCATGAATTTTTATGTGTATTTTACATGCATATTATGTATCTGTATTATATCCACAAAATGCATATTCTACCAAAACCAATTAAACCATAATATGAAATAGTCCCATTTAAAGGAATGAAAAGCGTATCAAAAGATTGTTAAGTAAAAAAAAAAAGGCTGTTAAGTCCATCTGTCTAGACTTTAGATTGAATAATCTTTGAGATAATATAACTAGAAAATGTGCCTAACTCAAATAAGAAACAATACAATATGAAGTAATAGTTACAGAAACAAAATACTCCCCATTAAAGCTTTGAGTTACGCAAATTGTCATAATACACCTACAGTAAGTCCCCTACGTATGAACCTTCAAGTTAGGAGCTTGAAGGAGATGCACATATGCATTTACAAGTCCAGTCACATGCTGGTTCACATGTCTGAGGTACATTGGCATATGCACGCATTCTCCAAAAGTGGTTGTGTTTTTGTGTACTTTACTGTATAGTCCTATACAGGATACAGTAGTACAGTATCTTTATTTCAGGGCTTCCTGGGTAGCTCAGCTGGTAAAGAATCCTCCTGCAATGCAGGAGACCCTGGTTTGATTCCTCGGTCAGAAAGATCCACTGGAGAAGGGATAGGCTACCCACTCCGGTATTCTTGGGCTTTCCTGGTGGCTCAGTTGAAAAATAATTCACCTGCAATGTGGGAGACCTGGGTTGGGAAGATCCTCTGGAGGAGGGCATGACAACCCACTCCAGTATTCTTGCCTGGAGAATCCCATGCAGAGAGGAGCCTGGCAGGCTACAGTCCATAAGGCCACAAAGAGTCAGACTTGACTGAAGCGACTTAGCATGCATGCAGCCCCCATTCGTGGACAACTTCCATCCCAATGACAAAGTAGCATGTCTGCCACTGAAAACTACTTTCCAACCTACAGGCCAGGGAGTTAAAGTGATCTTTAAGAAATATTATTTACATCACACTTTTTGTTAGGCAGTAAAGGTGAGTGATGAATCAGAAAGAATCTTGTGACAATTTTGGAAGGACTATAACATCTACAAGGCCATAACAAATGTCGCTTTGCTTGGCATGAAGTTACAGCCATCACCATGAAAGAGGTTTGGAAGAAACTTGACTGCAGTTTGTTCACAATTTTCATGGATTTGAGAAGATGGACGAGGAGTCCAAAGAGACCTCCAGCAACTTAGTGGCTCTCAGCTAGAAGCTGGAGCTAAATCTACAAGAGGACAACTTCACTGAACTCCTTGACAAGCACATAAGGAGCTTATTAATGAAGACCTGATGGAATTGGAGGCCCAGAGAAACAAGGAAAAAAGACAAGAGGAAGAAGAACTAACTGAATAACCCAAGAGAGTTCTTGATGCAGGTCATGGCAAGTGGATTTTCTTTATTTGAGGAGGCACTGTTAGATTTTGAGGCAGGGGACCCAAACATAGAATGGTACACGAAACTTGCAGCAGCCTTTAAGAATGCAATCTGGTGCTACTGTGTAATCTATGATGAGAAAAAAAAAAAAAAAGATCTTCTATCTAGACATCACTGGATCATTGTTTTCAAGAGGGTAGATAGAATAGACTTCAGCAAGGAAGGAACCAGAAAATGTGCCATCATGTCAGTCATGGCTGAAATTGCAGCTTGTCCTCCGCTTCCTATTGCTGACAATCCTTCCACTCTACCATCTCTCACCTCCTCTTTCTCCTCCAGTCAGTAGCTCTTCTCACCTATTTACTCAGTGCCAGCCCCTCCGTGTTAGCTGTTGTATAGCTCTACTGTACTGTTCATGGTTCTGTACTATAAGATTAAAAATGTTTGGTTTTTGTTTTCTATATATTATTTGTGTGAAAAGTTATAAACCTTTTTATAGTATAGTACTATATAGCTGATTGTGTTAGTTTTGTATGTAGGCTAATTTTGTTGGACTTACAAACAAATTGGACTTACGAACATGCCCTTGGAACAGAACTCATTCACATGTAGGAGACTTGCCTCAAATTTTATTATTGTAAATGCATACATACATACAAACACGTGGAATTGAATCTGCAATTTTATATTTCAGAAGTCACTCATCATAATTCATTTTTGGTGAATTTAAGAAGATACAGGCATGAAATAACTGCTCAATACAACTTGGCATTTACTTATGCTCATCATAGAAGCAAAACAATTAAAGACACCATTCCTCTATATTCACACCTCAACAGCCTGTGGTGAAGTCTGAGAGCCTGCTGTCTATCTGGGAATATGCATTTGATCAATTTTGTCTTGGTAAAGCAGATTGTTTCCCTACTGAGAAGAAACATTTATTACAGATACCTGTGTAGTATTTACTTGACTTATCTTAATCAGAAATGCCCTGTCCATTATGGTTGGTTCTTCTTGGCTCTGTTTTGGGAAGAAACATTTCTCAGGTAGGAACGTCTGCCTTTTCCCAGATTCCCTTCCTGGTCTGGGCATATGTTCAGGTGAAAATTGCTTAGTTTCTTTTAGTCTTCTATAGTTATCCAACTCTTCAAATGCAACACTCTCCTGTCCTTTTCCCAGCCATCTATACCTACTATTCACTTCTTTCCAACTTATAAATTGGGTCCTCCTGGTATATCCAAAAATTTTCATTTATTTGATCAAATGACATGGATTTTCTCATTTTCTTTAGCTGAGTTTTTACTGTGGACTTGGAAGAGAAAGGAGGAAAGATGGCTGGTGTGTCTATGCATGTGTGTGCATGTTGGTGGCTATGAAAATGACTCAATGCAAAATTATGAAAGCTGTCAATCTTTCTTGCCTGAAATGTCTTACCCCATTCAGGCATTTTCTGGGAACTAGATTCCTCATTCCCCTTGGCTATTTGGTCTTACCACAAGGTCCCCATATCTAGGATAGCCTTCTTCAGATGACAGAGCCACACACTTTCTTAGAAATTCTATTGTATTTTTTTGTTTAGAAATTTTACTAACTGAAGCAGAATAGCAAGGAGATATTTGTACGAAGGAATTTCCTTCCTCTATTTGCACGTGCTTGACTCTGAATGTTGTCTGGGAACAAAGAGGCGATCCAGGGTTTGAATGAACAGAAAGCCTAATCTTCCATTCTCTCTATTTTCTCTTGTATACCAACAAGCTCATCAATTAAATTAAATCCAGCTAAAACTGTTACTGAGCCTATAGTTCAGTCCCCAAGGAACTCGGTGTGAAAGGACTGGTAAAGACTAGAAAGTGCTAGTATGAGTTCCCCAGCAGGCCTGCAGAGACCTGTCCTGTGTGCAAGGAGTAGAAAGAAACTTCAGTCCATCTCCAGATTGGGTATTCAGGAGGAAAAGCAGCCAGTTCTTTTCTTAACCTCCCAAAATTGTGAGTACATCAAACACACAGCCTATACAGAAGCATTAAGTTAAAAATTGCTCCCAGATGACACCAAAGTTAATATAACGGAGGAAAGAGAGCACAGGTATGCATATTTACCACTCAAGGAATTTATAAACCCTTATGAAAGTTTCATGGAGAGTGAGACTCTTGGGAATTTCTATGTAAAAGCTCAGAATGTTAAACCTCTACATAGAGAAAAGGGTAGTGTTAAAAATGATTCTTCTCAATGAAAAAATACTTCAAAACGGGACTTCCCTGATGGTCCAGTGGTTAAGACTCCATGCTCCCAATGCAGGGAGCCTAGCCTTGACCCCACAAGCCCCAACGAAAGATTAAGATCCTGCTTGCTGCAACTAAGATCTGGCACAGGCAAATTTGTGTGTGTTATGGTAAATTTTAAGAAATACTAAAAAAAAAAAAAGACAAACAGGTCTTTGGAGTCAAAGTGGTTTGAATCTCATGTTCACCACTTCTGGTTGTTTGACCTTAGATAAGGTAGCATTAATCACTCAGTCTTGTCTGACTCATTGTGACCCCGTGGTCCATAGCCCACTAGGCTTCTCTGTCTATGGGATTCTCCAGGCAAGAATATTGGAGTGGGTTACCATTTCCTTCTCCAGGGAGGAAACCTGGGTCTCCTGCATTGCAGGCAAATTCTTTACCATCTGAGCCATTTATTTATATTTATATATATTTACTTTACTTCTGAGGTACCTATATATATATGGATAATTCAAAGATATAAATAGAAGCCTGGATAATATTTAAAAGCACTATCTATTCTTGAAATAATATTGCAAAATAGAGGCATCTGAAGGAAGTATCTGAAGAAGATAGAAGCTGTGGTAGGAAGAGTAGGGAAAAAAAAAAACACAATAGAAAAGCAACTTACTACCCCTCTACATTTTATAAAGGAAAGGTAGAAGATGAAGAATTCAAGCCATGAATGTTGGAGTCAACAGAGAAATGTCAGCAGCAAAGGGGAGCTCCAATTATTTGAGGCAAAACCTGGCTCAGAGAAAGTTCTCACAGATGTGCCAGAATTTGTTGCCCTGTCTCCATCTCCCTGAGAGTTAACCTCAAGTCCGGTTTTCCATCCATTGTCAGTCAGGATCCAATCCAGAGAGGGAACCACTCAAGCTATTTTAATCAGGGCCAGCTCCATGGACAAGTAACCAATGCACCCATACAGAGCCCCCACTCAAAAGGGTCACACACATTGGAGTTCAGTGCTCTGTTGTCACTATATTGAAGTGCTTAATAACTTTATAATTGAATTTGTGTTTTGTAAATGACATCCAGTGGATAACAGAGCAAGTTCCAAGGGCTCAGAGCATCAGCTCACACATGGTCCCACATCCTGCCATCTCCCAAGCCTGACTCCCCCTCCCCCACTCTGCCGCCCCAGACCATGTCTGGCCCTCCTCTCCCTACCACTGCCTGGTGATTGCTCCCACTCTTCACCCCCAGCCCGGGCCCGGCATAGGAGCCAAAATTTCAGGGTTGGACACACATATCCCACAAACTTAGGAAGCCAGATATGGTGGCAGGCATCCCCTCCCTAGGCTGGCCACCCCTGTCTGGATGGAGTGAGCCTCTAACCCACTGTCATCTGGGTACTGAGTGTGTTCCCAATACTGAAGTTTAAAATTCCTTGAAGCTGCCCATCTTCCAGGATGTGACACATTAGTTCATGGGCTCGCAAGCAGGGATGTCCAGGAGCCGTCATGTCCAGTCTTCCGTGTAGCAGGGCAGGTCCAGAGTTTCTGCATTCACCCTGTGAGCATCCCCGTGTCTGAAAGCTCTCCCTAAGCTGGCTCTCTACCTGGAAATATCTCTTCCTCCGCCAGTCTTCCTGGGTATTACTTGCATTGGTTCCTTCTGGCCAGCTCAAAGCACTCTCCAGGAATGAGCCACAAAACACAAATTGGACAATGTTGGGGATTCCACATTTTAATAAATGGCCTAATATTTATAGTTGAAATTGGCATTTTACACTATAAAGATACATGGTAAAATTCATATTAATATTTTAAAATTTGAATTGTATTTTTACCTAGAATGACAATAGGAAAAAACAAAACAAAACAGCATGACAAGTTTAGAGAGCCCAAAGAAGAAAGAAAAAATTTCTTATATATACCTTAATGGCACTTTTCCTCTGCCTTTTAAAAAAAATACTTATTGGAATATAGTTGCTTTACAGTGTTAGTTTCTGCTGTAGAGAAGAGTGAGCCAGCTCTGTATCCCCTCTTTTTGGATTTCCTTCCAATGTAGGGCACCACAGAGTATTGAGTAGCGAGAGTCCCCTCTGCCATACAGTAAGTTCACATTAGTTATCTATTTTATACATAGTAGTGTACGTATCGGAGAAGGCACTGGTGACCCACTCCAGTACTCTTGCCTGGAAAATCCCATGGACGGAGGAGTCTAGTAGGCTGAAGTCCATGGGGTCGCTAAGAGTCAGACACGACTGAGCAACTTCACTTTCACTTTTCCCTTTCGTGCATTGGAGAAGGAAATGGCAACTCACTCCAGTGTTCTTGCCTGGAGAATCCCAGGGACGGCAGAGCCTGGTGGGCTGCCATCTACGGGGTCGCACAGAGTCGGATACTACTGCAGTGACTTAGCAGCAGCAGCAGTGTACATATGTCAAATCCATTCCTCAATACATTTCACCCCTTTCCCCCCTTGGTACATTTGTTTTCTACATATATGGCTCTATATCTGCTTTACAAATAGGTTTATGTCTATTGTTTTTCTAGATTCCACATATAAGTGATAATATATATTTGTTTCTCTATTTCTGACTTACTTCACTGGTTGAGAGTCTCCAGGTCTATCCATGTCTCTGCAAATGGTACAATTCTGTTCCTTTTTATGGCTGGGTAATATCCATTTTGTATAAGTGCCACATCTTCTTTATCCATTCCTCTGTTGATGGACATTTAGATTGCTTCCATGGCCTACCTATTGTAAATAGCCAACTGGTGCCGGTGACCCTAAGGGCATGGTTTCATGAGTGTTAAGAAAACTGAATAGGGAATCAAGAGCTGCAGCGGAGTGAACAGCAGCTGCTGAGGGAAGCAGCATTGCTATAGTGATGCTGACAAGAACAGGGAGTAACAGAAATGAGCAAGTCTAGTCTTCTTCCTGGAGTTTTCCAGCCTCCGTTTAGCACCCCCAATTGGGAAGTGTTTAAGGGCAACCACTGGGAAAGCAGAAATGTAATTTGCAGCAAGGAAGTGTGAATAAGCATCACGAAGCAGAGACTGGAAGGGTGAGATGATGCTATCACACCAGCTCAGCATCTTCCACAGATTATAACTTCTGGAACTTCTTTGACAAAACTGTGTTTCATGGTACCATCGCATCCTCACATCTGCACTTCTTCTTAAACTATCCTTGTTTCCATTTGTACCTTAGGGGGCACCAACCTTGCTCAACTTTTTTTTTTTTTTAATATTCTTCTTCTTTTAAAAACTTACTTGTTTTAGGCCACACCATGTGGGATTATTTCTCCAACCAGGGATCAAATCCATGTTCTCTGAAGTGTGAAGGTGGAGTCTTAACCATTGATTGGAATGCCAGGAGAGTTGCCCTTCCTCAGTTTTAAGATGTATCTCTCCTCAGTCCCCAGGATGACAAGGTGTGATAAATAAATGAAATGAAACAGAAACAAAAGAAAAACTCACGAATGAAAATCTTAGACGTGAAAGGGGAAAGCAATGATAGTATGAAAGTGTTTAACTTATAATTACTAAACTTATTTTTTTATCTCTGTTTTTCTTCCTGAATAACTTACTCTTGATTCCATACCCATAAATACAGTTTCTTGTAATTTGTAATACTGTAATTGCAGTTTCCAGCTTGAATATGGTCATTGCTAAAATCCACAAAGCAAATCAAGAAGTTCCTTGGAAAACTTCTTAATTGAAAATTCTTAAGTAATTGAAGAGAAACTGGGCCCATATGGTATTGATAAACTCTATTTCCTACACTTGTGGAACTTGCAATATAGCAGGAAATTTATAAATAAAAATAGAAAGGGATTTTAGTTAGTAGAGACTTGACACCCTAAAGGAGGCCAGAACAATATTTTAAATTGTCTTTCATCTTGCCGATTCAAAACTAATCACTTGAAACAAGAAAAGCATGAGGAGGTTATGTACCTGAACCAAGAAATGCCTCAGTTCCTCTCAATTTGTCCCTAAAGGCCAATTAATTCCAAGTTTCCTGCAACTGGCATTTTAACTTCAAAAATGTACCTCAACAGCACCTGCTTAATAAAACGCTGTGAGATGATACTCAGGTTTATTCTGCTCCTTGGTGTCAGTTCTTTTCTGAAGTCAATAGCACTTCCCATCTTCAAAGTTGGCTATGCACACAGTCACATTACCCTTCTTTTCCAAAATGTGTCACGGCACATGCTGCATCTCAAATGGTTAAATTAAACTCTGTTTCCTGTGTCAGACTGGAGAAGATAAGACAATGCTCACTGGGGGAAAAAGAAAAACGACCCGCCTGAACCACACGTCAGCTTCTATTGGTGTTTGTGGGGGCTGCACGAACAGGAGATGAATCCAAGCTGTGCCATTTCCTGAGAAATTAGCTTCATTATCATTCAGACATTCTACCAAGGGTCAAATACAACAATCAATTTTTCCGTGTATTTTTTCATAAAAGAATTTCTCCAAAATAACATTTTATTATATCTTATTATTTCCAAAGATCTTATATAAATTAAAATCTAGGGTTATAAGTGAGATATCAATTAACATAAGAATCAATTTAAGGCTTATTTAAATAGCTAACTGTTACAATTTTTGCATAATGAAGTGGCCTCTGGGCTTGAAGTCCTAACCATGTCTAATTAATTTAAAGGATGTTACTTTTTATTATCATTGAAATTTCTGACAGGTGATAAAACGTTTAGGGTTGCCATCACAAACTTTTTACATCAGCTCTACCATAGGTTGGCAAGTTATAGATCATCATTTGAAAATGACTATTTAGAGAAAAAAAAAACCTCAGCTACATTTGTAAAGTTATAACACAGAACTGCTATTTTACCCATGTAAAAGAAAGCAATTCTATTCACTAAATAATAAAAGAGTGGACTTCTTATTTTCATAATCTTAATAGTTATAATCAACCTTCATGAGGAAGAGTCCATTTCAATTTTAGAAAATAATCTTCCTAACCTTTTGAGTTTATATAGTACCTATATTGACAAAAACATTGATATATGTTCCATTGTTGATATTTTTTAAAAGTCTTGAACTTTTGAGGCTGAGAGAGCAAATAAATCTAAGTGCAAGGAGATTAGCTAAAGGATTCCTTTACAATAGAATGTTAAAATTATCTACCATTAAACTATATTCACTGTGAAGTAAGCCAGACAGAGGAGAAATATCATATGTCATATCTTATATGCAGAATCTAAAAAGAAAGGATTTGAATGGACTTATCTACAAAACAGAAACAGATTAATAGACTTAGAGAATGAACTTACAGTTGCCAGGGAGGAAGAAAGAAACAGTTAGGGTGTTTGGGATGGCCATGTGCACACTGTTATATTTAAAATGGATAACCAACAAGGACCTATTCAACTCTGTTCAATGTTGTGTAGCATCCCAGATGGGAGGGGAATTGTGGGGAGAATGGATACATGTGTATGTTTGGCTGAGTCCTTTTGCTGTCCCCTTGAAATTATCACAACATTGTTAATTTTCTATACTCCAGTATAAAATAAAAAGTGTAAAGAAAAAGAAAGGAAAAATATGTATACTCAGTAAGGTAAAATAATGTGAAGGAAATTATTTTTCAGAGACTACAGCTTCCGTGGTCATAGAAAAACCAAACCCAAGACACAGAGCTCATAGATAAGTCTAAAGCAGACATAGGTAACATATAATTCAAGTAAAGAGAGAAAGTGGAAGACTCCAGCCAGCATAACCCCAAGATCTGTTCTACTGGGCTGTTCTTTTAAGGGGAAATAAAAGAATTATTTTAGAAATCCTCAAGAAAGATTCATGTAAGTTAAGTACAATCAAAACAGAGTCAACAGTGAGTAGCTGTGATCTGAAGGCTAGTTTGCTGGGCAGGACTTGTCAGGATGAGGATAAAGGTGGAGGAAAGGAGCTGAAGAAAGCTCTGCAGAGAGGCACCATGACAAAGAGACTCAAACATGAACCTGGGCTCTGGCTATCGAACTTTGTCAGGTGATTCTACCTGTCTGTGCCCCATTTTTCCTATTGGAAGAGATAACTGATGACCACACCTACTCAGGTAGAATTAAACATGTTAAATGTTTAAAGCACTTTAGAAGAGTGTCAGGTATGAACCAGTAAGTGGTTCATACATACTTACTCTAATTGATATCTTAGGTTAATCCTTTCACTCTAGCCCAAGAACTTCTGGAGCTCCCAACTTGAAACCTGTAGTAAAAATACGCTCTAAAACAAGAGACAAAAATTTTTTGACATCGGGGTCAAATGTGATCTGTCTAGGTTCAGGCAAAGTCTATTTTGATATCAGAAAGATAATAGAAATTTATGGTGATCACAAAGCAAAAACCCTTCACTGAAAGTGACAAGGCTGCTGATGCCTCACTTATTATTATGGTAAGCTTTAAGAGATACTAAAAAAACACAGGTCTTTGGAGTCAAAGTAGTTTGAATCCTATGTTCACCACTTCTGGTTGTTTGACCCTAAACAAGGCTGTTACCTTTCTTTTTTTTTTTTTTTTATCCAAGGCTGTTACCTTTCTGATGTTCTATTTCATCATCCATAAAACAGGGACAACAATTCCTAATTCATATAGCTCTTGTGAGTAATTCTCGACACAACATCCCAGGTGGCCATGACAGTTCAACTGTGTTTGTCAAGCTAAGCAACTTCCTTACCAGCCCATGACCAGAACAGAGGAGACTGAAGTGAGGACTCCAAGTAGTCAGTGGAGGTAAGACCAAAACCACGTGGCTGTGAACCATTCTATGGCCCCTTCTCTCTGGTTTTATCTGCATTCCTGTGACCTCCAGAACACTTACAGGCTTGCGGGATTGGTCAGTGGACCACATGACTGCTCAACAAAGGTGAAAGTAGGTACAAGAATCAGGCCTAGGCTCATGATACAGGCTGACCAAGGCTCCAGAGAAGGAAGTACTCTTTCTTTCGAACCCATCCAGAAATGCTAATTGACTCTCAGTGGTGGTGCCAACCCTACATTAGTTCAGGAAATCAATGTTTCCCACGTAGACTATGGCAATAATATCCTAAACCTAAATCTTGGGATGGAACCCAAGCATGAATGTTTTTCTTTAAAGCTTTCAGATGATTGTTGTGTGCAGACAAGTTTGAGAACCGATGTTCTAAATATTTCTTTGACTCTAAATTTAGTATCCCTGTGGCCCATTCTTATAATTATCCAAAAATAATGAAACTCACCTCCAAAATATTCTTTCAAAATCTTCCCATTGCCTACTGCAG
Organism: Bos grunniens; assembly: GCF_055505025.1. Taxonomy (NCBI): domain Eukaryota; kingdom Metazoa; phylum Chordata; class Mammalia; order Artiodactyla; family Bovidae; genus Bos; species Bos grunniens. Next base: position 22,717,716 of record NC_141178.1, on the reverse strand, counting down.
CATTCTCAAAGTATAGACTGCAGAACAAAAGAATAACTTAGGTTGCTTGTTAAAATCCAGACTGCGGTCCCTCTCCTACTGCAGAGTAGAGGATGAGGGAATAATATACATTTTCAGTAGTCATAACAAATGATGTTCATAAATCTTGAATTTGAGAACCACTGATCTCCAGGACAAAGACCAAGTCCTATAGAATGGTGGATAGGCATTTCATATTATGGTCCTTGCCCGGCCTTCCAGATCCTACATTGTTGAATCTTTACTTTGCTCTCTTCCCAACACCCTATGCTCCAACAATTCCAAATTTGCCTCTCTATATGTTGTCCCCTCTACCAAGAATAGTGTTAGGTAAATCATTTAACCACTCTGAGCCTGTTTCCTCATCTGTAAAATGGGGATTGTACTATGTATCCTTGGGTCTGTTTGAAGATTAGCTGAAATAATATATTTGAAAACGTCCAGCTCTGGGCCTGGTCCAAAGTTAATGCTCAATACTCATTCATTCACTAATTCCAGGACCTATAAATTCAGAGTGTCTGGGCAAAGCTGTGACTAAATAATGCTGAAGAAGTATTGCCGGTGGAGCTACTGCCTGAACTCAGAAATGACAATCCTACTACACTAGAGTAAGCATATTTACAACATGAAAAAATGCGGGAGAGAAGCTGCCGTACTCTCAGGATTTCACAGGCCACCCATCAAATGTACTAAAAAATAAAATAATCCCTCAAAAAAATGCGATGCCTGATCTCCTTAGCTCCAAGGCAGCTTATTCAAGAGTGAAGTTTTAAGAACTGAATAAATAACTGCCCATATTAAACACTAGGTTAAATTCAGTCCCTGGCCTAAAGGTCCTTGCAATCTAAAGGAAGCAGCATACAAAGACAGACACTTACGCAAGGAGGAATTTATAAAGTTATTTTTAAAGTTCTGCTATTTTCTCACACAATCCACTATTTTTTGCTTGATAAATGGAAGGAGAAAAAAATGGCAAAGGGAAAATTCCTCCTGGTCCCTATTGATGCTAAATACTTATTTAGTTTTCATCTGACACTTATTAATTTGTAATTATATCTATTGTTTTATATGCACCAAATAAGCACCAACTTTCTCACCACCAACAATGTTGCTGATGCTGCTGTTGATGTGAGGGCTGACAGTTTTGAGCATTGATTAGATGATGGGCATTTAACTGATGCTTTAAATATGATATATAATTTATAGACCATCAGTCAGAGATAGATTTCTCCATTTTTTTCAGATGAGAAAAGGGAAATGAAGATAAGCTATCAGACTTTTCCTCATTGCCTCTATTATCCCTGCAGATCAGAGATCTAAAGTCGTAAGTCCCAAGATTTTAACCACAACAAAATCTGTCACCTCTGGCAATATTGTTTTAATTTTCTCCTTAACAGCAAAACAAGTTTAAGAAGAGACAACCACTTATCAACATGAGTAAATTTCTTTCTTAACAAGTGGTGACCCAACATAGATCTGCCCACTAATTTCGTTGGATATAGTAACACAGTTCTAATGTTGGAAAAAATCCTAAAAGTCTTCCAAAAGCTCATCATATAGTCTGGAAAAAATTTTGTTCCCATTACTTCTTTGGGTGTATTCTAATATTTTGTTGAGATGTTGGTTAAGAGCTGCTCGAGAACAAGAGTTTGTTGCAACTGATAGCAACTTAGTTTTTCCCCTTAAAAGCTGATTAATAATTATATGTAAAATTTAAAAATTCTGCAGTCCCTTTTATAGCAAGAATATAGAATCTTGTCTTGTTTATCTTTGTTTAAGATACTGTACTGTGAAGTTCAAGGTGACTGTGATATGGCATTTTAAGTAGCTTAAAATTTTCATTAATAGCAGATAAATAAATCTTTATGCAACTAATCATGCCTAATGTGAAAACTTTTATACTGATGCTTAAGACAATTTCTCATGTTACCAAAAAGAAAGCAATTATTTTTTCCCAGAAAAGGAATGTCTAAAATTATATAGAATAACAAAAGAACACGTGTGGAACACACATAGAAGAAATAAAATTGGATTTTACTTCTAAAATATTGGTATGATTGTGTCTTGCAAAGGTGATGAAAAGCATAAAAAGCATTCTAGGAATAAAGGACAGAATATCTTAGGCTCGTTTTGATGATGCAAGGCATAAAACTAGAAACAGCATATGGGAACAGGAAGTGAATGAACAGCACTGCTGTATTCAGAGGTTGATGGCTTCCGTTTGGTAGGAATGTTGCTGGGAAAACTCAACCATTAGATTTATATTTCAACCAGATAATTCATTATATTTGTAAACCAGGCATTTATTCATGTGTCCTACATAAAGGAACAGGCAAAAGCATAAACCTAAAGGGAACACCCAATTTCATAACTCAGACTCATAATGCGGAGAAGGCAATGGCACCCCACTCCAGTACTCTTGCCTGGAAAATCCCATGGACGGAGGAGCCTGGTGGGCTGCAGTCCATGGGGTTGTGAAGAGTCGGACATGACTGAGCAACTTCACTTTCACTTTTCACTTTCATGCGTTGGAGAAGGAAATGGCAACCCACTCCAGTGTTCTTGCCTGGAGAATCCCAGGGATGGATGAGCCTGGTGGGCTGCCGTCTAAGGGGTCTCATAGAGTCGGACACGACTAAGCGACTTAGCAGCATCAGACTCATAATGTGGAGAAGGAAATGGCAAGCCACTCCAGTACTCTTGCCTGGAGAATTCCATGGACAGAAGAGCCTGGCAGTCTGTAGTCCGTGGGATTGCAAAGAGTCGGACACGACTGACTAACACACACAGACTCAAAATGAAACACAACAAATTAAACTTGCAAATTTCCCAAATTATCATGCTAAAAATTAGCACTTAATTTACCCTCAAGGACATGACTGCCATGGTCTCCTTATTATCTATTTCTTTAGACAGAAGAACAGAAATACCAGCAACAGAAAAAATCAAGAAGTCCTCAGTTAAGACAAAGTGTAAATGTTAGTTGCTCCATTGTGTTCGACACTTTGGAACCCCATGAACAGTAGCCCATCAGGCTCCTCTGTCCATGGAATTCTCCAGGCGAGAATACTGGAGTGTCTTGCCATTTCCTTCTCCAGGGCATCTTCCCAGCCTAGGGATCGAACTTTAGTCTCCTGCATTGCAGATGAATTCTTTACCCTCTGAGCCACCAGGGAAGCCCTCAATTAAGACAAGCTTACATTAAAACAAATAAAACACAAAAGAAAAAGGAAAGATATAATCTCATACTCAGTTCCTCCTATCTGATTATTTTAATTTCTTACCTGGTTAAAGTTCATATTACATGAATTTAGGCATTTTTTATGTGGTCATACAATACACACCACAAACATGGAAAAAGTTTTTGATTTCTTTTTGGGTGTGCTACTGTGTTAAATGTCTACTTCTTTTATCATTTGGAAGATTATAATTACTTAAAGAAGCTACATTCTTATTATGAGGTTAGTTACTGAGCATAATAAAGTTTATATCATTTTAGAAAAGTATGGACCTTGAGTCAGTGAGCCTTTAACCTAGGCTGATGTTGGAGGAGCACACAGGACAGAGTCTAGATGCCATCGCCTTCCATCCATGTCAGAATATTCACCTCTGTGTATAGTTTCCACCATGATTTATAATCTGAATTCTATATTTTTGTAGAAGCCCTTTTAAATTACACATTTGTAGTCCATCATTTTTAGTCATCTTTTCCCCACTTGTTCTAGAACTTCCTGGTGTACTCAAAAGTCCCATATATTTTTAACTTTTTAATCGTTCAAATATGAACAGTTATAAATGTTCATAGTTTAGAAACAACGTATCCACACATAAACACTATTTTAATTGTTAAAATCAATAAAAATTAAACATATCCAATTATACTTATTCTTATACTATTATCTAACTTTTTATACTCTATATTCTCTTTTGCATAAGAATCATTAAGGATCCATGACCTTTCACAGATTCAACTTGTTCCAATTAACCATAATAATGACATTAATAGTTACATTTACTATTTTATATTCAATTTTTCCACAATCTGACTAGTAGGAATCCATTTAAGTTAACAACTTTGTCTTTTCAGTACTGCCCTGATGCTTAAAGACTATCCTTGTTCTCATCCACTTAGTTCCTTTGTGAGTTCAGTTCAGTTCAGTTCAGTTGCTCAGTCGTGCCTGACTCTTTGCGAACCCATGAATTGCAGCCCGCCAGGCATCAATTATTTGTGAAACCCCACTTAAATGATAATAAAGGTATCAAAAGGGCAAAAAGTCCACAACAGAAAAGAATATGAGAAATGATGAGACATGTTAACAAAATGTTGAAACTGGGAAGCAGATACACTCAATCTCTCTTAGAAACTAAGTCTGCATTTGCAGAGGGGTGATGGTTTTGAACTATGGTGTTGGAGAAGACTCTTGAGAGTCCCTTGGGCTGCAAGGAGATCCAACCAGTCCATTCTGAAGGAGATCAGCCCTGGGATTTCTTTGGAAGAAATGATGCTAAAGCTGAAACTCCAGTACTTTGGCCACCTCATGCGAAGAGTTGACTCATTGGAAAAGACTCTGATGCTGGGAGGGATTGTGGGCAGGAGAAGAAGGAGACGACAGAGGGTGAGATGGCTGGATGGCATCACTGACTCGATAGACGTGAGTCTAAGTGAATTCCGGGAGTTGGTGATGGACAGGGAGGCCTGGCGCGCTGCAATTCATGGGGTCGCAAAGAGTCGGGCACGACTGAGCGACTGAACTGAACTGAACTGAACTGAGAGTACCGTGGAGCCAAAAAATCAGCCAACTCATTGCTCAGAGCCTTGAAAAATGGAACTTAGAGACACATTATGTTTCAAGAAGATGTCTGTTGGACTAACAGGCAGCTTGATTGAAATTTTGCATCTTAAGCATTTAGAGTCCTAGATACCCTCTTTACTGCACTGAGCAGCATTGCTGTCCACTTAGTTGTAGACAACTGACCAAATATTTAATCTCTTAAACAAGAGGGAGCAGGGCACAAATATTAGAACTAAGGGAGCCATCAGGAAAACAGAGGCCAAGTCAATGTTTATATCCTAATGTGTAAGAACACTAGCCTCTTCTTTCTTTGTCCAGGGAGAGATACTTCTAATCCTCAGGCAAGGGATAAAGGGGTTCTTTCCTGAGGAAAAGAATCTGCCTAAAAGGAAAAACAACAGCTTATAATAACTGCTCCATAACTTTATAATAAACCCACTGCCTAACATCCTCATATCGGGTTAGTGCCTTTGTGCTTCATACTTTAACATGAGCAGACACTGATGGATCACCAGGCTTCTGAGAAAGAGACAAAAACAAACAAATAAGGCAAAAAAGAAAAAGAAAAGTGGAGGGTTCAGAGACAAAATAAGCAGAAGAAAACTTTAAAAGAAATAATTTAATACCGGGTTGGCCAAAATGTTCATTTGGGCTTTTCCATATGGTGCAACCCTAATGAACATTGCGGACAACACAGTAGTTTCAAAGATAAGATATGGCATTCCTGAAAGAAAATAGGAAGTCATTAAAAATAAGAAACCCTCAGAAATTCTGAAAGAGGTCTTTGAAATTAAAAGAAAAAGTGATATCAGAAATAAAATGTTAATAGAATAGTTGAAAGATAAAGTTAGAGAAATCTCTTACAAAGTAGAACAAAAATCCAAAATAATTAAAAAATAAGAAAGAAAAGATTTCTAAAAGAATATCTGAGTAATGAAAGTTCAGAAAAACAAGTGGGAGAAAGTTATCAAAGAACAGAGGAAAGGATTTCCTAAAACTAAAGACTTTGAGCCATGTTTTCATGAAATGTCAAGACACTTGAAATTTTATCAATGAAATTTCAAGGATAAAGAGAACTTATAAGCTTTTAGTAAGAAAAAAACTTTAAAATAGTTTCTAATGGGAAAAAAATCATAGAAAAAGTATTAATTAAAATGATATCAGACATTCAATAGCAGTACTGGCGATTAGAAGACAATACAAAAACACTTTAACATTTCTGAGGGAGTGTTTTTATATCCTGGAATTCTCATTCCATCAGATTTCTAATTCGTAAAAATTTTTAGAAAATTGCAGATGATAAAAATCTAAAATATGAACTACTTGCCGTAGACATAATTTTGGGGGAAACTATTGGAGGATGTCCTCCACAAAAACAAGAGGGAAAAGGAACAGAGTTATACAAGAAAACAAATGCGCCCATAGCATACTATATGACTTGGCTGTCATATGTAAATTATTTTATATACATTATTTTGATATGTGTTCTATGTATCATAACACTGAATATTGTCTTAACTGAAAATTTTATGTGACTATCATAAGAAAGGGATGGGGAAAGGGTGAATGGAACAGAAAAAAAGAGAATTAAATCTAAGGTTCTCTAGCAGGAAGTCTAAACTAACACTAAAAAAAAAAAAAAATCAAGAAATAGTCATGCTAGCATATTATTCAGAAATATGGAGTAAATTCAGAAAGGAAGGATGAAGAAAACCAAAATTGGTGACATCTTGGCTGAAGAATCAGAGTTAAGAGTGTTACTACTATTTTTTATTAAAGTGAAAGTCACTCAGCCGTGTCTGACTCTTTGAGACCCCATGGACTACACATTCTCCAGGCCAGCATACTGAAGTGGGTTACCTTTTCCTTCTCCAGGGCATCTTCCAGGGATCGATCCCAGGTCTCCCATATTGCAGGCGGATTCTTTACCACCTGAGACTCCAGAATACTGGAGTGAGTAGCCTATCCCTTCTCCAGCAGATCTTCCTGACCCATTAATTGAACCAGGGTCTCCTGCATTGCAGGCAAATTCTTTACTAACTGAGCTATCAGGAAAGGTTCTGCAGAAAAATTCACAAATTATTGCCCATTTAAAAAATTATTTTAACAGTGAAAGGATAGAAAAAAGAACATCCTTAACTACATGAAAGGTTTTTACTAAAGGTATGTTCAACATTTTGCTATATTCTCATTAAAGTTATAGAAACTATGTTAGCTCTTTCCCTTTCCTTAACATTATACTGGAGTTTATATTCAATCATGAAATAAGAAAAAGAAATAATTGACATAGAGTTTGATAAAGAAGTGATAATCTTCCATCATTTATAAATTATGCCATATCCATGTACACAAATGCAAGAGAAACTCGGTAAATATTTAAAATAAATACTGGAGTACATCATTATTCCAGGACAAAACATCAGTATGCTGAGGATTTTTCTGTCTCAGGAACTTCATATTTGCCATTCCCTTAGCCAGGAAACAGAGAAGCAATGGCACCCCACTCCAGTACTCTTGCCTGGAAAATCCCTCGGACAGAGGAGCCTGGTGGGCTGCAGTCCATGGGGTCCCTAAGAGTCGGACACGACTGAGCGACTAAGTCTTCCTCTAAGATATTTGAACAGCTTCCTTCCTCACTATATTCATGTTCTTTCCGCTTGTTGTTATATTATTTTTATTCATAGCATTTACGGATACCCACTAATATAAGACATCTTTCCCCACTGGGTTGAAAGCTTATATATGTGAGAAACTCTAAATTTTTTTTAAAACGTATAAGGATATTATTATGCATTATTTTAAGTAGTATAAACTTGGAAATAGCTTAGTTGTCCATTCAGGGGTTAATAAATAATTAAATCTGATATTAATGCATTAGATTATTATTCAACAATTAGATACTCAATAGAGACATAAAACCCATAAATTGAATAGCAAACAGAGCATCATGGTATCATACAAATGACGAAATTTAAAAACATATATGCAGTCAGCCCAACAGAATGTATTCATGGTAAAGGCTAACATTATGGGGTGTATATATATACACTGTCCTCTTGTGAGGAGGAGGGAGGGGGTCTAAAGAGAAGAGTATGAAGGATTTCAACGCTGTCTCTGTTTTGTTTTAGTTTCTAAAGATGTTCTGAATCAAATATGACTAAATGCCAAAGGCTATTCATTTTGGATGGCACTTACACAGGTCTTATATAGTACCCATTTGTTTGACTTGGGTTTGGTTTGATTTAGAGGATTTCTTTTGGTTTGTTTGATTTTGCTTTCAAAATTAAGTAAAGGAAAAAGCAGAATAACAATGACAGAACCTTATTCTCAAGAACAAGAGTAGAAAAAAAGGTACACGAGGCAAAGAAGATGGACATTACAGAGGAGAACTGTTTTGGCAGATAAAAACCAACAGAGACCTGGAGTAAGATACAAATGTTCAAGAACCATTTGGAGACAATTTCTGCTACAACTCCCTTGTAATTAGCAGAATCTTATCACATTATCTCCATCCAACAAAACATGGCAGAATGGGGAGCTCTGGACCTTAGTTTTTAGGAATTGACCTTGAGATTCTAAACAGAGGGCACACTATAAAAAGTAAACTTCAATTGTAAACTGTTTTGTGGTTAAAAGCATGGGCTTCATAGGCCCAAAGCCCACAGCATGAATCCAAGCTACGCTCCTTCATGGCCGAGCGACTTTGAGATGGCTCTTGCCCTCTCTAGGCCTTTGTTTCATCATGTAATAATAATGTTAGTGTTGGAACTTGTCATCATTCCTTTATTATATGGGTATAATACTATTTTCCACACTATTGCATTGCTGTGAAAGTTAGATTTGATCATGATTATGTAGCACAAGTTCTTGCTCAAAGATAATAGCTCAATATTAGCAGTTATTGTTATTATTTCACTGCATTTACTGAAACCTTTGTCCCTTCTTTTTTCACTATAGCATATTTGATTTTCATGTAATCTGAGGACATGACATTAAGCAGGCAATGTTCTTGGAAATACCTTTTGGCCATTTAAATATAGCATTAATTTGCATATGCTCATTTGTACATGTATGTAAGTAGTGGTTGGGAATGCCTGCCCAGAATTCCTATTCCTAGGAATATCTCTTCATAATCACAAATGTGCAATCAATCCATACGATTATAGAAGGAGCTGCTCTATTGGAACAAGGTGGCGCCACCCCTCCATGGCAACAGCTGACTGGACAATCAAAGCAGAACAAGGCAGAGTGGAAAAGAGAGGTGACTGAAGGAGAAACTCAGAGAACAGAGAAAGAATCCAAATTAGATTAACTTTAGGTTCCTGGCCTCAACGTATATGTTAGTTTTTGTTGCCATATTATGTTTGAATTCTATGTGAAACCCCAAATTCCTTACACTAATTCATGTTTTCCAAAACTTGCTCAAAACCTCCAGTTGTGTTTCTGTTAGTTGTCACTCCAAAAGTTCTCGTGGATACGTGACTACAATACAGACAAATATAGCTACTTTCCCACTTACCCAAGACTGGCAAGTAGTAAAGAGATTTTATTCAGTTGTCCTATTTGTTCAGTTCCGTTCATTTCAGTTCAGTCGCTCAGTGGTGTCTGACTCTTTGCGACCCCATGAACCTCAGCACACCAGCCCTCCCTGTTCATCACCAACTCCCGGAGTCCACCCAAACCATGTCCATTGAGTCAGTGATGCCATCCAACCATCTCATCTTCTGTCATTCCCTTCTCCTCCTGCCCTCAATCTTTCCCAGCATCAGGGTCTTTTCCAATGAGTCACCTCTTCACATGAGGTGGCCAAAGTATTGGAGTTTCAGCTTCAAAATCAGTCCTTCCAATGAATACCCAGGACTGATCTCCTTTAAGATGGACTGGTTGGATCTCCTTGAAGTCAGATTTGTAAAACGATATAATTTATTTGCAAAGCTATATCATGCACACATCTCATCAGTTTAAAAATAATCACCACAAATCTGAAGATGGGGAGCTTTAGAAGATTTAGAAAATAACCAACTGAGTGAGGCATATGTCTGCAGATCTTCACCTTACCCATCTCTCTTTATGTAGACATCATAAAAGCACTTACATAAAATAAGACAGATTTCCTCTAGATTGGGAAAAAGGTAACAGAGAAATGACATGACTTGGCCTTAATACAGTTAAATAATACAAGGAGACAGAATGCAAATGAATAGATTTTGTGTTTGGAATAGATATGCTTCTAATTGCGTTCACTTATTATCATAGAAATGACATGTTTTCAGTTTTAGTTATATGCCACCACAGTTAATAATTGAAACACAAACACACGAAACAGTAATTTAGTGGCACACTTTGTAATTACAAAAGTATAGTAAGGGTTTGTTTTGTAAACATATGTGAAACTCCTTTGTACATGGTGTAATTAACATGAACATAAAAATATAAGAAAATCTTAAAGAATAACTTCAGCTGTAGTCTAAAGCAATGGTCAAAATAAAATCATGTAAAGCTTCATGGGGCCAAGGACTTTCAAAAGCTCTTTCTTGGAACATAAATTTGTTAAAGCTCTTAAAAATAGTAGTATGCTTTGAAATATACAAGTAACATTTATTTTAGAAATAAAAGCTATGATTCTATATTTTAAGCAATGGTCTTTATTGAAAATGAAACTCACTCAGTCATGTTGGACTCTTTGTGATCACATGGACTGTATTCTCTGGGCCAGAATACTGGAGTGGGTAGCCTTTCCCTTTTCCAGGGGATCTTTCCAACTCAAGGATCAAACCCAGGTCTCCCACATTGCAGATGGATTCTTTACCAGCTGAGCCACAAGTTAAGCCCAAGAACACTGGAGTGGGTAGCCTATCCTTTCTCTAGTGGATCTTCCTGATCCAGGAATTGAACCAGGGTATCCTGCATTGCAGGTGGATTCTTTACCAACTGAGCTCTCAGGGAAGCCCCCTGGCTTCTCTAATAAGTTGGCAATGCAAGATAGTGGCTAAGTCAGACCCTGGTTTTAAATCTTGATCTGCCTTTAACTATATGATGATGCTTAAGGCCTTCACTGTCTATGAGCCTCAGTTTCCTCATCTATAAAGTAAAGATAAACATCTTTTAAAAACCAGTTACATTGGTTCCCACAAATATATTAGACACTGAATAAATAATAATTACAGGTCATATATGCCCCTTCTGAATATCTATATTAGTAGGCTAGAGGAAATAGATTGTTTTATATAATTAACTTAGAATTGTAACATATTCTGGTACCAAATATGGATTAGTTTTTGTCCTTGTGAATTCAAGTAGTCAGAGGGCCTAGGTTGTAAAATGTAACTCTCCTGGGCTCCATGCTAAGCACCTTACAGATCATCTCACTGAATTTTCAAAACAACTGCACCAAATAACTATTCTTTTCCCATTTTACAGACTAAAAGTAAGATTCAGACACACTCAATATCTTCAGTTCAGTTCAGTCGCTCAGTCCTGTCCGACTGTTTGTGACCCCATGAACCACAGTACGCTAGGCCTCCCTGTCCATCACCAACTCCCGGAGTTCACCCAAACCCATGTCCATTGAGTCAGTGATGCCATCTAGCCATCTCATCCTCTGTTGTCCCCTTCTCCTCCTGCCCTCAATCTTTCCCAGCCTCAGGGTCTTTTCAAATGAGTCAGCTCTTCGCATGAGGTGGCCAAAGTATTGGAGTTTCAGCTTCAGCATCAGTCTTTCCAATAAATATTCAGGATTGATTTCCTTTAGAATAGACTGGTTGGATCTCCTTGCAGTCCAAGGGACTCTCAAGAGTCTTCTCCAACACCACAGTTCAAAAGCATCAATTCTTCGGCGCTTAGCCGTCTTCACAGTCCAACTCTCACATCCATACATGACCACTGGAAAAACCATAGCCTTGACTAGACGAACCTTTGTTGGCAAAGTAATGTCTCTGCTTTTTAATATGCTGTCTAGGTTGGTCATAGCTTTTCTTCCAAGGAGTAAGCATATTTTAATTTCATGGCTGCAATCACCATCTGCAGTGATTTTGGACCCCAGAAAAATAAAGTCAGCCACTGCTTCCACTGTTTCCCCATCTTATCTGCCATGAAGTGATGGGACCGGATGCCATGATCTTAGTTTTCTGAATGTTGAGCTTTAAGTCAACTTTTTCACTCTCCACTTTCACTTTCATCAAGAGGCTCTTTAGCTCTTCTTCATTTCTGCCATAAGGGTGGTGTCATCTGCATATCTGAGGTGACTGATATTTCCTCCATCAATCTTGATTCCAGCTTGTGCTTCCTCCAGCCCAGTGTTTCTCATGATGTACTCTGCATATAAGTTAAATACGCAGGGTCAAAATATACAGCCTTGACGTACTCCTTTTCCTATTTGGAACCAGTCTGTTGTTCCATTTCCAGTTCTAACTGTTGCTTCCTGACCTGCATACACGATATCTTACCCATAATCAAACATAGAAACTCATGAAGGGGAACATGAAACTAGGTAAGTCAAAACCCCAATTATAAACATTGATTCTGTCCTTTAAATGCTAGCTTTAATCACTTCAATAGGTTGTTCATGTCCCAGGTCATTCAAAAACACATTTATTCTCATGTAAAATAATATGACCTGGAATAATATTTGCCCTAAAATAATAATAGAGAGAGATTCAAGGAAATCATAGGAATTTGAATACAAAAAAAAAAAGCCCAGAATTTAGTATTTGGAGTTGCCCTCTCAGTGGCCCAAAGAGTATGACATCCAGTTTCTAAACAACAAACCTAAGTAAGCTCTACAGCATCCCACGTTTATAGCTCAGAAGGTAGAGGATGGGATGTGATTCAGGTAGGCCAGCAACTCACTGGTCTGCCCTCGCAGATTTAGACTCTTTGCTATTCCTGGTCCAGCCCATTGATCCTCAAAAGCCAGCCTCAGAAACAGCATGTGAATCAAGATAACCTCAGCCTGGGAACCATAAGTGGGTTATCTCATCATAAGAACACAGAGAAAAGGAAAATCATCAAGAAAGGAAGACGATTTTTCAGCTAATCCAAGCAGAGCACATCATTATTTTTTGACAGAGATGAATATTAGCAAAGGAATATTTGGGGACCCTGAAAAACCCTTCATTTTCTTCAGTGGGCACATGCACACATCTTAATGCAAAAAGCACAGAAATCCCTATCTCCCAGCTCTCCATTTCTGAACAGGCTCAACAAAGGGTGCACTCGGATGAAACATCAGTTAGCTTTTTTCTTTCACTGGGAATGTGCTTATTAACTGTTGTTCAAATAGTTTGTAGACATAACAGCCCTGGGAATGAATGTGGCTTTGTATTTACAAGGTAGTCATTTGTTGTTATTTATAGTTCTTTTAATTTTCACCTTTTTACATTTAAATTTCCTTCCAAAGTTATGATTAAAATAGGCACTATTTAAGAGAGGAAAAACTCCCTTTAATGTGCATTTTTTACACAAAGATTTTTCAAGCTTCAGAAAGAATCCAGGGGTGCCCAATTTGTCCCTTTGTCAATTTTATGGACATTCATAATTTGTTTTCCAAGAAAAACAATCATGGTGTCATTATGCAAAACTATGACAGAGCCTCTTTTAGCAGAGGTCATCATTTTAAACAGATGTTCTTCCTTTCATCTGCTGGCTAAATTGCTCCAAATAAGAGAAGTAAAGGGAATTAACATTTATTTAAAGTGTTAACAGTACAGGACTCTCTGCTGGCTAATAGATGTTCATTTTCATATGTAATTCTCAGACTTCTAACGTCAGTACTATGGGTTGTTGCACAGCAAAATGGTTAAGGGGATAACTTTAATGTTGCACACATTTGGCTTTGCATCCCAGCGTTATGACTTATCAGCTGTATAAACTTGATTAAACTTTTTATATCAAACTTGCTACATTATTTTTAAACACATAGAGAAAATGCCAGTACACATGGTGAAGGCGTACTATAAAAATTAAATGATAAAATGTAAGCAGAGCTCTTAACACAGTGTCTAACTTTTTTTTTTTTTTAATATTACCACTTTTCACTTCTCAGAGGGACAAAGTGAGGCATAAGATTCCACCCAGCAAGTCAAGTAAGGAACCGTGTGGCTTGAAACTGGGCCTTTTTTTACTCCAAAAGTTAATCCTTTTTTTCACTATACCACAATAGCATAAGTGGTGACCAAATGAGATTTTGGGGAAATATGATAGAGAAGAACAATATTTTTCAGACTAGGGAGATTAAATTGGATCTTTTTTTTTTTTTTAGGAATTACCATGCCAAGTGCAGGATATTTTCAACAGGAGATCATTAACAACTCTAGGAATTATTCATACAGTCATGTCTCTAAAGATGCTTGAGTATTCCCAAAAAAGACCCATACCACTGGTGGATAGCCTCTCTGAAAGAGTCAAGGACAGAAATAACAGCCCCCTTGAGAGCTCCCACAAAGCATTCATCCCATTCTAATGGAGGAGAAAATATCTCATCCTTTACCAACTCAGTATCAGTCATAGAAACGGTTGATAATAGTCAGTATTCCTGCAGTATTCCAACTAGCTAAAGGGGATAAAGAAACCAAATCCAGTAAAGATAGTATTGTCACTCATGATCCATGTACGATCCATGTGCAATCCATGTCAAGTAACCATCATGTGTCTCCTGTTTCTGTTCCTCTCAACCATTATTAGGGCCAAAAAGCATGCAGCAAGGAAAACTACAAAAAGATCACTGGGAATTAACAGACACATTTATGAAATATCTAACGTTGCCTATTGATTGGCTAAAGGAAAGAAAATTTATTTTTAGAATTGAAATACAGACATTTAGAAAACAATCACGTTAGAAATCATCATTTTTTCAAGATGAGAATTGGACCGTCCACATCAAAGCTCAACCATCCGTGTTCAACATAGGTCCACACACACCAACAGCACCCTCTACTGTCCAGCAACATGGCAAAAAGAGCATTGGTCACATTTTCTGAAGCCACAAGTAATTTACAGTTTTCAAAAGAAAACCTTTTGTCAAGCAATGAAATTCAATGATACTGTGGCTTCCCAGGTGGCACTAGTGATAAAGAACCCACTGCCAATGCAGGAGATGCAAGAGATGCAGATTCCATCCCTGGGTTGGGAGGACTCCCTGGAGGAGGAAATGGCACCCACTCCAGTATTCTTGCCTGGAAAGTTCCATGGGCATAGGAGCCCTGGGCTACAGTCCATCTGGTTGCAAAAGAGAGGGACATGACTCAGCACAGTTGACAAAGCGCAATAAAGCAAAATTGTTACCAATTGGTAACTAACAAACCATTCCAAAGAGAGATGTTTCAAACTGAAGAGAAGCAAAGTGAAGCGGGAGGGGAGCTGATTACCCTCGATGATCCCTGTCTCCTGGTATGCACATTCTTGTGCCATTTCTTCACACACTGCACCAGGAGGGTCTGTGTGATCCACAGAACACAGGAGAAGTGATGATTTTTCATATCCTTTATAGGATTATAAATGACCCTGGCTTCCATTTCCTTTGTGACCTCCCTCAATCATTCCCTCTCTCTCTCTGACACACTGACACACATGCACGCATCCTCCCCACGCTCTCAATACTTGCTCAGAGAAAAGCCATATGTGGGGAGTTCTATGGAGGGTCCTACACGATGAAGAACTGAAGTCTTGTGCAAACAGCCACATGAATGAACTTGGAAGGAGATCCTCTAACCCCAGACAAGATTTCAGATGACTGCAGTCCCCAAGGACCACTTAACTGCAGCCTCCTGAGAAAGCTTGAGCCGGAAGTAGGAGGTTAAGACTGTCTCAGAAATTATGTGAATTGATAAGCTCTTAAGGAGACCCTCCAAAGTGTTAAGATTGGGGATAACTTGTTACATAACAACAATGAATTTCCTTTGTTCATTGGGCTTCCCAGGTGGCTCTAGGGATTAAAAACCTGCCTGCAATGCAGGAGACTAAAGAGATGTGGTTTCAGTTCCTGTGTGGGGAAGAGTCCTTGGAGGAGAGCATGGCAATCCACTCCAGTATTCTTGCCTGGAAAATCCCATGGACAGAGGAGCCTGATGGGCTACAGTCCATAGCCTCACAAGGAATTGGACATGGCTGAAGCGACTGAGCATGCACACAACAATTAACTAATACAAGAGAGGAAAGCAAGATGAACAATAAAAGGAGATATGGTATTAGGATAATCAAGTTAAGACTGGAGAACATGAGGATTATTTGTTTCCCATTCCATTTATATGCTTTTTTAATTTGGATTTACTACCCTCCCTGCTCTCACATTGTATATTCTGATCTAAATGACAATATTTGTACCAAATGCTTTCTATCCCAGCCTTTCATTACAGTGGGACAAGCAACTATAAAGAATAACAATAAGAATGTTACTTATTGAAGAGAAGTGTTTATGCACGTTTGCATGTATGTATATGTACACATTTATACTCAGACATCAGAGAAGGCAGTGGCACCCCACTCCAGTACTCTTGCCTGGAAAATCCCATGGACGGAGGAGCCTGGTGGGCTGCAGTCCACGGGGTCGCTACGAGTCGGACACGACTGAGCGACTTCACTTTCACTTTTTACTTTTATGCATTGGAGAAGGAAATGGCAACCCACTCCAGTGTTCTTGCCTGGAGAATCCCAGGGACGGCAGGGCCTGGTGGGCAGCCGTCTATGGGGTCGCACAGAGTCAGACACGACTGAAGCGACTTAGCAGCAGCAGCATACTCAGACATATGTATATGTACATATGTGTATGCGTTCTACTCAAGTTTAGAAATGTAAAATAAAATTAATTTCACAACATGAAACTTTATTGTAAATTGCTCCACAGAACTTAGCAAACTTTGAGTCCAATTAGAAATCCCTGTTTAAACATATATTTCATCTCTGTGAAATGTAAATTTCTTAAATGAATTGAATGGGGGAAAAAAAGAGATGATAATAAGGCAGTGTATATAGATGGTCACCTAGAGAGTCATCTTTCATTAAGGATGAAATGCCATGAGAACCTTGGTCTAGAAGTCCTAAGTCTTGGGCATCAATCCTCAATTATTATCATTACAGCCTTTGGGCAACAGTGTACTCATGGTTCAAATATGAACATTAAATAAAATAATTGTTGAAAGTCCATCCAAGTCAAGGTCTACGAATTTTTATGAAGGAGAGGAAAGTGAGACTACAATCTAGAAAATTAGCAAGGAAAAAATATATATCCCTTACTCCTCTGCAAGAAATTTATTCTCTTTTGAAGAAAGAAATTGTCCTGTCCCTTTAATGGACATTTTGTGTTATAAGAAATTTAAGAAGAAAAACACCAATACAGTATACTAACGCATATATATGGAATTTAGAAAGATGGTAACGATAACCCTGTATGTGAGACAGCAAAAAAAGACACAGATGTAAAGAACAGTCTTTTGGACTGTGTGGGAGAAGGCGAGCGTGGGATGATTTGAGAGAATAACATTGAAACATGTATATTATCATATGTGGAACAGATCGCCAGTCCAGGTTCGATGCATGAGACATGGTGCTTGGGCTGCTACACTGGGATGACCCAGAAGGAAGGGATGGGGAGGCAGGTAGGAGGGGGGCTCAGGATGGGGGACACATGTACACCCATAGCTGATTCATGTCAATGTATGGCAAAAACCACTACAATATTGTAAATTAATTAGCCTCCAATTAAAATAAATTAATTAATTAAAAAAAAGAAATTTAAGGCTAGTACTCTTTTTATCTCCTCATTGCACTGTTGGGTGTAGGGTTTCTCTGTGTGCTCAGCCACCCAATGTCCTATGGTGAATATATAAGAAGTATAAGGCAAGTTTCCTTTACTCAATGAAACCTTGATCTCATTTGGAAGCCACACCTCCAGGAAGTAGTCAAAGAACACATCAGATGGTATGTAATTTATTGCCTTAATTCAAAAGAAAAGGAGGTCATCATTAGATCAGTGGTAACAACATCCTAGAAAAAGACAACTCAGGTAGCCTCTGAAAAATGAGTTGAACTTAGAGGGGAAAAGGAGAAAGAGGTTATTTCAGGTTAACATAGCTTCACATCACCTCACATTCCTGTCTATGAGAGGTAAAGTCTCTGTGGAATCAAGAGAGTCAAGTTCACTTTATACAGAAATCACTTTATACAGAAATATTAGAGCATTTTCTGATTGTCAAGCATTGTAGTTGATGGTCCTTTACCTCATTGTTCTCCATAATTCCTAGTTCATTTTTATTTTTTTCTACTATTTTATTTTTATTAATATTATTAATCCTACTACTGATAATAGCATCCATCGCCATGTATTAATCACCTACAATATGCTTTATACGTTTGCTTCATTTAATTCCCCCCAAATAACCTTGTAAATTTTACTATCCTCATTTCACAAATGAGAAAACTGAGATGCAAAATCATTAAACATCTTGCCCCAAGTTACAAAATCAGTAATTTCACATTGTTGTCTGATATCATAACTCATGCCCCTTCCACTACATTAAAACACCTCCCCGTCTTAAGGTTCACTTAACTATGCTCCCTTTTTCTCTTCCTATCTTCTGTTTGCATCATCCCCATCGTGCAGAGCACCAACAGGCAAAGATACAGTCTGGAGAGGAGAGAGAGAGTTTGAGCAGGGAAACAAAACTCTTGCTCAAAACCGTCACCGTTGCTGGCATTAAAATGGCAGCCAGAATAGAAGCTGGTAAGAATGAATAAAAGAGGGAACTTATTTCCAGGTTTTAAGGTGGAGTTACAAACAGACGTCAGCCTCGGATTTCCTCACAATGGTTAATTACGAGAGGGAAATGCTGGCAGAACTGAAGGGCTAGACGACCTTTACCTCCACCCATGGGGCCCGGACTCTTCATGGGAGTGAAGGTGAAACAAGGCATTCTGTGTCAGACTCCCTGCACTGTAGGGGCTGTGAATGGGGCAGCCTTCCATAATTGGGATTTCCTTAAAAATATTGAACATTTTTTTCACCATTAAACACTATCTTCAAAATCCTAGGGCAATGTTCCAAGAGCTTTGATTCACCCTGAAATGATTTGGTTCTCAGAATGTTTCAATTTCTGGATTTAGCAACTCTGAGCTGTGGTGCAGAAAAACATATTTTGAAAAATCCTTGAAGCTAAGGGCTCAGAAGAGCCAAGTAGCCAGCTAGAAATTGCAGAATATTTCATTTTCTGTTTCAGCATCAGGATTTCTACATGACGGGTATCCAAACAAATACTGAACAACAACAACAAAAAAACATTTTACAAATTAATATCAGGATTCAACCTTTTGACATATTTATAATTTTTAACAGATAATGAAGCTGCTGCTGATGTGTACTGATCATCAATTCCTGTATGAACTATATGATCATATATGGCATTGATATATATGATCAATATGGTGTTCTCGTGGTGCATATAAGCCAGTCTGGAGCAGTCTCTGGCACATACCAAAGACTCCATAAATGTTGGTTGTCATTTTTATTATTAATATAAGGAAATAATTTTATAATCTTTGCTTGCATGAGAGAAACATATATTTGGTTGAAGAAGTGAACAAATCTGATTTTGAAGAAATCTAACTTGGGGAGCCAGTTTCTATTTCTGTAACTGACAAATTGGTTTGACCTTATTCACTTCCTTTTTTTTTTTTTAATTTGGAATTCACTTCCAACTCAAATTTGTCTTTTCTACTTTGCCATCAATTTATTATGATTATGATATTATCTCTGCTGCAGCTGCTGTCGCTTCAGTCGTGTCCGACTGTGCAACCCCATAGATGACAGCCCACCAGGCTCCCCTGTCCCTGGGATTCTCCAGGCAAGAACACTGGAGTGGGTTGCCATTTCCTTCTCCAATGCGTGAAACTGAAAAGTGAAAGTGAAGTCGCTCAGTCGTGTCCAACTCTTAGCAACCCCATGGACTGTAGCCTACCAGGCTCCACCGCCCATGGAATTTTCCAGGCAAGAGTACTGGAGTGGGGTGTCATTGCCTTGTCTGGTGGTATTATCTCTAACAGTTACTAAAACAGCTCTCTTAAAAGGTATCAAAAACTTACTACCTGCAAATCTAATATGCTATAGAATGTAGTACTTAGTCATAGAATATAGGCATTAGAAAATGCAGCATTCATGCTTCCTTCTCATTTCACTCACAAATAATAAAAACCCACCATTAACACAGCACTACTCTCTGATTGGTGTGAAATATCTTTTGGTTTTGCCTCAATTCACTTTCTCCAATCTATCTCCTCCTTTTAAAGATCACTTTCTCAGTCCTAGTTAGACTCCTCTTTATCTCTCACCCAAACAATTAAGGTTGTTGCCCAACCTATGCCCAGTCTCTTTTCCTTTCAATCCATCTTGAGGATTATCATCAACATTATTTTCTAAAACAGAGCAAACCAGTGTAACTCCTTTGCTGGAAAAGCTTCCATCAGGTCTCTTCCACGTGCTCCATTATGTCCCATTTGCTCCATCTGTTATTTAAATTCCTTCACAGCACAGCCTTTACTTGCATTTCTAGACTGAACTCCATCTACAACAATTTTTCTCACTGTTCTTAGAATGTGAATTTACTTGATTATCCTAACATCTTGGTGGTTGGTTGGTTTTAATCTGTTAGGGATGACTTGCCTTTTTTCCCCAATTCCCCTCCACCATTTCAATGTGTGTTAGTTTAGCTTCAGCTCCAACCCTTCCTCTTTCCAGAAGTCTTTCCAAATTTTTTTCTCCCTCATTCTCTTTCTTGTTCTCCCCATTCCTTAGCTCCCGTAACACTTTATATATTACTACAATGTCAGCTTAGGAATAATGTTAATACGCTTGAATTTGAGATCACATTATGATTGCCTAGAAGGGAAGAACCCCAGTGCATTCCATTCACAGCACTCAACATTGTATCTAGCACTGCCTATGAAATTACTGAGTAGATAACTCCTAAACACTTAATTGAAATAACGTTATTCTTTTGAACTTGAAAGTCAAAAATGACTGTAATGCTGGTCAGGGAACCTGCTTGTTGTGTCCCCATTGTTTGAATTCCCAGAAGTGAGCACACTACCTGCCAAATAATAGCCAAAGAGTTGTTGAATAAATGACTGATGGAATGAATGAACAGATGAATAATTAAAGTGGGAAACTAAAATGAATCATTGAATAATTTTAAATCAACAAGAATCATCTCAATTGCATAGTTGAATGTACCTCCTGAATCAGGATTCAATGATTTTCCCAAAAAAGTCTAATTAAGAAAATGATGCTAAAAGGAAGACTCAGAGTGGTTTGTTTGTGCTGGTAACCACACTGGAAAATCCTGAACATCAGTTGGCAACTTAACAATTAAAGCAATGAAGGATATTGTAGTCTTCCCTAGGTGGTTGAAACCTGGGTCTCTCAGGAAACAAAAGCACGTATTGAGGGACAGTTTCAGAAACCAATATTTGGCATCACTTTGTTGAAAGAAGAAGAAGCTCATCCAGCTGTTCTCCTCAGAAAGAAGACCTTTGAGAATAAGTTGAGAGCAAGAATAGAGTATGCAGCCGTATCAATGCACCATATATACACCTCCTGGCAGCCTTCCCCAAAGCACCTAGTGTAATGTTCAGCACAGAAAGAGATAAAAAAACGCTGTTGATTATTTGCCTAGCCCAGTTCTATGTGGCCAAGAAAGGTGGGCAGCCATTGGAAAGGATTCAAAAATGTCATTCACTGCCTGAAACTGTAGAACTGATTCCCCTGAGAAATACAGATGTTCAGTCCACAACTGCCCGCATTTTATGATGGGGAAGGGATGAATCACTTCTCACATTTCTTTCTTTTGTTTCTTTCTATTTACTAAAACCATTTCAGTCCACCCAAATGTTTACGATTTGGAAGATTGGCAGATACTTCAAAAAGGTATTCCCTTGGTGACATTCACCAACTTTGGCACAAAAGTTTTGAGATAGAAAAAAATTAAGAGAATCATTACAAAGATACGTCAGTATGAAATGAATGAAAAAAAAAAAAAGATGGTGAACAACAAACACGGGAAAAGCAAATATTTTTGTCATTCTTTTGCACACATAGTCTGTAGTACAATAAAGCATGTAGTTCCCAAAGTTAATATTTTATTCTCCCTCATTTTTCAACTCCTTGAAAGTAGTATATGCATGGGCTGGTGCACCAATGCCTTAGAGTGTGTAGCTAAAGGAGTTTTCTCTAACGCCTCACCATTCTATATTCTAAACAATATTTTACTTAATTTCCTCCTGACAATAAAAGTTTGTTTCCTACTATTTCCTCCTTTTTCTTGCCTTTTAAAAACAGAGCTACAGATAAAGTAAGAGGATGATAATAGTCCAGCCAAATAGCAACACTGAACAAAATCAGGGTCACAGTCATAAATAAATCTTCCCCTTAACATACTCACTGTTAATACTTATTAATGATGAACAAAGTCAATGAGCTTAGCTATAAATGCTCCCTCAGATCCAGCAGCTCTACAGATTCTCAAAAAACCTATCATTTCTTCCTAAGACATTTCCTTCTCTCTTTATCCTTTCCCACGGTTGTTACCCAGAATTTTTTTCCTTTCCTCAAATGAAAATTTCATCTTTCAGAAATCAAGCAATGGGAGACCTGACAGTATTTTAATTTTGATCTGCCCAGTTTTGTATCCAGATGATATATACTCAAGAATAGAATTTTGAGATTCATTGCCTCTCTAAATGAGGTGTTAGCTTAGATTTACATTTCCAGGGATTTTTCTTTGTTGCTGTCATATTACTGAGATAGATGATCACTCTAGCAACAAAGGTATAATCACCAGAGAAGAAAGATCAATGTGATTCAGAGAAATTTGGGGAAACTTCATGTTTCACAAAAGCGATAGGATTTGAGCTAGATCTGAAGAGTAAAACTGGGAGTAATGGGATCTGGTGTTCACGTAAGAGTGATACACGGTGAGGCTGAGTTTCCCATTATGGTTTAAGATGAAGAGATATGGGAAGATGCCAGGGAGGACAGTAAAAGCATAAAGATAAAACCATTTACATCTGGGATGGCAAAATAGATTTCACACTTCTGTCAACTTAAGTCAGTTCAAATAGCTGCCAAGACCCAATATCTGGTCTCAATAAAGAACTGGGCTGTGATCATTTAACATCAGTGGTGCATATGGGAAGAGAACACAGCATGCCACCTACCACTGACATTTGTCATTCATATGGGATGGATCTATTGAGGTCGTTGATGTTGTTGTTCAGTCACTAAGTCATGTCTGACTCTGCAACCCCATGGACTGCAGCACACTGGGCTTCCCTGTCCTTCACTACCTCCTGGAGTTGCTCAAACTCACGTCCATTGAGTTGGTGATGCTATCTAACCATCCATTCCTCTGCTGCCTCTTCTCCTTTTGCCTTCAGTCTTTCCCAGCTTCAGGGTCTTCTCCAATGAGTTGACTCTTCACATCAGGTGGCTAAAGGATAGGAACATCAGCTTCAGCATTAGCCCTTCCATTGAATATTCAAGGTTCATTTCCTTTAGGATAAAATTGTTTGATCCCCATGCTGTTCAAGGGACTCACAAGAGTCTTCTCCAGCACCACTGTTCGAAAGCATCAATTATTTGGCACTCAGCCTTCTTTACAGTCCAATTCTCACATCTGTGCATGACTACTGGAAAAACCATAGCTTTGACTATATGGACCTTTGTTAGCAAACTGATGTCTCTGTTTTTTAATATGCTGTCTAGATTTGTCATAGCCTTCCTTCCAAGGAGCAAATATCTTTTTATTTCATGACTGCAGTCACCATCCACAGTGATTTTGGAGCCCAAGAAAAGAAAAGCTGTCACTGCTCCCACCTTTCCCACTTCTATTTGCCATGAAGTGATGGAACTTGATGTCATGATCTTAATTTTTTTAATGTCGAGTTTCAAGCCAGTTTTTTTTTTTTTTTCACTCTCCTCTTTCACTCTCATCAGGAGTCTTTTAAGTTAACCAGGCTTTAATATCTTGGTAAGAATAATCTTAAAAAAATTAAACTTGATTCCTTGTAAGGCATTTGTTAATTTTATTTGATTATTAAAGGCAAGAATTAGTCAAAGATAACTTTTGGTGGAGGGTAAAGAACCCTTAACAAGAGCCTATACAAAATGACCCCTGTCATACTAGAAAAGTCGTTCTTGTAGAACATTCGTGAAAAAAGATAAAAAATTTGTGGAGAGAGGGCACAGACTGGCATACTCTGTTAAAATATTCATGTTGATAAACATTCATTTGTTTAGATTTAATATAAAGCATAGAAAATAGATTGTAGAAATAGGAAGGAAGCTGTGCCCCTAAGGTAAAATGCAGTTTTATAGTTATGAAAATTTAATTTGACTGCGTTCCCAATAATTGCTCATATTTGTAGCAGCAGCATGCCAGCAAGATAACGGTCAATCAAACGGACATCACCCTGTAAATGCTCTTTAAAAGCCTGTGCTGTGTTTCCTGGTGGGAGAATGGCAATGCTTCCAATTGTTAAAAGATGCCCAGCTGAAAAGCAGAATAAGAAATTGGACAGTAGGAAATCTTTATATATTGCCATTTCCCTCCCTCTCTCAAATTAAATTCCCGTTGGGAGCTGGAACAATTTTTTTTCTTCCTGAAAATGGAAAATCTGTCACATCATAAACCAAACCCTGAACATAGAATGTGTGAGGTTCTCTTTTTAAAATTCTGTTTGTGGTCAAGAAAAATTAGGATATGTTACGAATATGGGCTGGGCAAATATTTCTCTCATAGGTGAGTAAAGGACAGTATTAGATCCCTCGATGTATGAAAAATCCCCCTGGATCCTGGTGGAAGAACAGCAACAGAAAGCTTCCTCTCTGTCTCTGTCGCCCTCCAAGCCTCGTCCAATTCCTCTCTTCCTTTTGTTCTCTTCCTCATTCCCTATTTCCCACACTCTTCATGACCGTTGAGAAAACGCCATTAATAACGGGTACAAAGAATCGTGCTCGGTGCGTGGAGATAAACTAGGGATGACAAAATATCAACTTCCTGCTGCTCAATTGAAAGCCCTATCTGTACAACTGGTAATTACTTTTAATTTAATTAGGACTCCTGGTATTGTTTCTATCTCATAGATTACATTATAACGTGTAATGTGTTAAAGCAACAAGACAAATTGAGGCGAGAAAACACAGAAAATATTACCTTTTTTTGTCTATAAATAATACAATGGTTTAACTCTTCAAAAAGCCCTCTAGTAGCTTTACTATGGGCTAATTATTATTTTCCATAGTCCTTTGGCTTGAGCAAGCAAAAATCTTATATAATCTAGTAAAAAACTACATCTTGCGAGCCTTTGAAAAGAATTTTTGAACTCTACACTTCCTCCTTGCGTCTCTCAGGCAGAGCAAATAAATGATTTATGCTGTTGCCTGCTAACACAAAGTTCATATGACTGGAAAGAACAATCCTGGGTGCTGGAGAGACACCATGACATTAACTCTTAAATGTGGGGGCATGAGAGTGGCTCTGGAGAGGCACTGTATTTAGGCAGAAACACTGTGAGAAAAACAAGGAAGCCCAGCTGAGATCTTTGCTGACTCAAAGGTATATGAGGGCTCCATTTCTTTGTGAAAGATATATATTTTGGGTTTCTATATGGAAGTCAGTCACAAATTGTAAAGTACTAAATGACCCTCTATATAGTTAAATTGTATAATAAAGAGCATTGATTAAGACTCTGAAGATTCCTCTTTCCAAATTGTTAAACTACAGAACAGAGAGTGAAGGGAGGTGAGAGAGACAGAGAAACACAAAGCTATAAAGCCATAGAGAGAGAAAATATGGAGGCCTGTATGCAAGGGGAAGATGTCTCAGTTAGAAGAAGTTTCCCCATGCTGAACTTGCAATTGCTATCCAATTAAATGAAACAATCTGAATGAGTGGCAAGGTAAAATATGATTGTAAACTCCTCTAATAATATTTTATCTTTTCATCTTGTAAATTAGACATGGAGATTTATAAGGTAGATTTACTGGCTTAGCAAATACTTACCTGCAAATTTCACAGCACACAGAACACAAACAGACCTCCCATTCAAAAGGCTGCCCTTTTCTAAAATTGGAGGTACATGTTTACAGATAATTTTAGAATTCAGATGATTTAATAATTTTAATTCAGAAGAGTAAAAAAAAATTAATTTAGATGGTTTAAAAATCATCTTGTACAATAACCTCACTTTAAATATGGTGAAACCAAATTCCCCAAAAGGAAATTAGAATATATATCCCAGTAATGCAGAACAACTCTGAGGACTAAAATTCTCATTTTCAATCTAGAGATTTATTTTTCCCCCTACACAACATTGTCATCATGCACTGCAGAAAGTACAATTCAAACTAGTGAACTTCAGAGGCTTAGAAAAATTTTGAAAAATTAAATAATACCTATTTTTAGTCCTAATTTCCCTGCTATTCCAAGACATTAAAAACACTTAAGTTCACCTAGATGGCTGAGCTGATTATCAGAGTGTCTGGGTTTCTAGAACAGTGCTTCTGGCAGCCTTGTGTCCACAGTCTGGTACAGAAAGGACAGCTGTTGCCCTATTTGCAGCCCAAGAAAATAGCACTGGCAGTTGCTGCAAGATAGAAAAGTTTTGGCAAAATGGCAGGGTTCTCTTGCAAAAATAGCAAACCATCATCTGGGTAAATTCAGGAAAGTTTATGACTTCTGCCAAAGTGAAATTGTGCAGTGCTGATGGCAATACTGTGTTGGGATAGAGATCTAGATAAAGGTCAATTTAGATTTAAAGAAGATATGGAGAGTGTTGGGTGTTCACAATTGGAAACAATTCCTTAGGCCAGCTATGACATTTCTTCCATCAAACATTCAAATAATTCTTGTTAAAATAGACAACTCTAAAAACTAATCTTTGCAAGTATAATAATATTTTCAAATAAAGTCACATCAGATCAGATCAGATCAGATCAGTCGCTCAGCTGTGTCCGACTCTTTGCGACCCCATGAATCGCAGCACACCAGGCCTCCCTGTCCATCACCAACTCCCAGAGTTCACTCAGACTCACGTCCATCGAGTCAGTGATGTCATCCAGCCATCTCATCCTCTGTCATCCCCTTCTTCTCCTGCCCCCAATCCCTCCCAGCATCAGAGTCCTTTCCAATGAGTCAACTCTTCGCATGAGGTGGCCAAAGTACTGGAGTTTCAGCTTCAGCATCATTCCTTCCAAAGAAATCCCAGGGCTGATGTCCTTCAGAATGGACTGGTTGGATCTCCTTGCAGTCCAAGGGACTCTCAAGAGTCTTCTCCAACACCACAGTTCTAAAGCATCAATTCTTCAGTGCTCAGCTAGACACATACTTCTGGGCAAAGTTACATGCTGTTTTCT
Source organism: Bos grunniens (assembly GCF_055505025.1). Classification (NCBI taxonomy): domain Eukaryota; kingdom Metazoa; phylum Chordata; class Mammalia; order Artiodactyla; family Bovidae; genus Bos; species Bos grunniens. Next base: position 22,690,509 of record NC_141178.1, on the reverse strand, counting down.
CAAGAGATAGGAAGGGAAGTGAGAGGAAAGGTAATGGGGAAGAGTGGCGGTTCAGTCACATATGACTGTGGCTTTTGATGTGTAGCATGGTATATGGATTGATGCCCTACAGATCTGTGGATCAAATAAATGCATGTCCCCATGATGCAGTCAGGCAGCAAAGTTGAGTAAGTAATACTGGGTGGGGAACAGGGGGGAGGAGGGTAATTATTAATTTTAAAAATTGGTTCCATAACTGGGAAAGGAGAGTCTCATAGAATATGATTCTAATAAAATCCCACAAAGCTTTATGGAACTAGAACATAATGTTGAAATACATCCTAATTTCTTCCTGTGAGATTGTGTACAAGTCATGCTAAGAATGAAAATGAAACTCTCGTAAGTTTCTTGCTAGTAGTTAGAAAGTCAGTGAGGTTTTTACCTCGCATGCACTAGGAAGAGCGAAATAGGTTTTCCCACCCCAAAATAAAGAGTAATATCAACCCTGGAGCAAAGCAGAGATGAGTAAAGTCACTCCAAGGAGAAAAGTGATTCACAAGTCAGGAAGACTGGACCGTATCCTGCGTGAATAAACAAGAATATCTGAAAAATAAAATATCAACTAATAAGGATTCAGTCAGCAAAGAGCACATACAAGAGGAGAATCACAGAGCAAACACTGGCTGTGCCTACTTAAGCACCGTCCAAAAGAAAGGGAGCTTTGGATGTCAGTGTGTCCTCTCCAGATGGTAACGGAAGGCCATCTCGAGCATGGGGATGAATACATGGAGTTAAAAATCGAAAGATTCAACAGATTTCAGATCCCATTTGCAGTAAACTGCTTACTCTGAAATGGATGCAACAGAAAGCCTTTTCTTTCTTTTTCTTCCTTTTTTCTATTTTAACTTTTTATTATGAAAACTTTCAAACTTACATAAAAGGGAGAAACTAGTATTGATATATGATGACCACCCGACCGCAACAGATTTTATAACTGTTTTATCATTTTTGTCATCACCAACACCTATTCCTCCTCCAATTGCAAGAATGCTTTTTCTTGATTTTTTAAATTTTAGTTTATTGTTGTTCAGTCGCTCTGTCATGTCTGACTCTTTGTGACTCCATGGACTGCAGCACCCCAGGCTTCCCTGTCCTTCACTCTCTCCCAGAGCTTTCTCAAATTCATGTCCATTGATTCGGTGATGCCATCCAACCATCTCATCCTCTGTTGTCCCCTTCTCTTGCCTTCAATCCTTCCCAGCCTCAGGGTCTTTTCCAATGAATCGGTTCTTCATATCAGGTGGCCAGAGTATTGAAGCTGCAGCTTCAGCATCAGTCCTTCCAATGAATAGTCAGGTGTGATCTCCTTTAGAATGGACTGGATTGATCTCCTTGCAGTCCAAGGGACTCTCAACAGTCTTTTCCAGCACCACAGTTCGAAGGCATCAGTTCTTCAGCTCTCAGTTTAACACTATATCTTCATCTTATTTTTCTACCCTCACCAAGTTACCTTTTGATACTCATTAGATCTGTCTTGAATGATAAACTATCCTGATATATGAAATCAAGTCTTCCCATTTGTGTGACCATTTTATTTCTTCCATTTTCTCTTTGGTCCTCATTGATCTGCTTGCTGTATGAGTGTAAGGAACTATGTGAAAGCAAGACCTACAATGGGAAAATGTGGGAGGGAAATGACAGTTTGATCTACTAAAAGTTGTGCTCTGTGGCAGTAGCCCAAACTTGTTCGTGCGTGGCTGCATGCTCAATCGCTTCAGTCGTGTCCGACTCTGTGCAACCCTACAGACTGTAGCCCGCTAGGCTCTTCTGTTCATGGGATTCTCCAGGCAAGAATACTGGAGTGGATTGCCATTCCCTCCTCCAGGGGATCTTCCAGACCCAGGGATCCAACTCATGTCTCTTATATCTTCTGCATTGGCAGGTAGGGTTCTTTACCACTATCACCACCTGGGAAACCCACCTTGTCAATATATCATCACAATAATTTATATTCAAGAATCTACCATGGCTCCCTATCACCTAACATAGATGATTAGAATCTTAGTGCTGAAAATTACTTGTAATGATCTAGTAGGAACCCCCTACTCAACAGAGAAACAAATTGAGGCTTAGAGAAGTGAAGTCCTTTGTCTACAATAAAGCTTTTCTCAGTCTAGAAACATAGATCAATGTTCTTTCAGCACCGGATACTGCTGCCTTCAAAGCCTGTTTTCTGGAGTAGAACCTGAGCCAAAGTTGTGGCAAATGGGGGAGACCTAGACAGGAGTCTTTGTGTGAGATTTTAGAGGGTCACTTTGACCTTGGCTTCCAAGTCAGAAGAAAACATTTATCTTTTCTTCAGGAAACCAAAGATGCCTCTTTCCTGGGATATGTCTAATCCAAGAAGACACCCCCTCTGAAGTCAGCCCCTCACTACAACCTGCATTCATTGGATTAGTTGCCCCTAGAAACTGAGTTCAAACTTGACTATGAAACAGCACTCTGAACCAGGCAGGTGAAGCCCGGCATCTGAAGGTGACCAATTATTGCAGAGACAGGGACTGATGCATGAGCATCATATGCAGAGGCATATTTTGAGAGAAACTCAGCATGGCTGAAGCAGTAAATAATCCAGCTGCAAATGCAGGAGACACAGGAGATGCAGGTTGAATCTCTGGGTCAGGAAGATTCCCTGGAGGAGGAAATGGCAATCCACTCTAGTCTTGCCTGAAAAATCTCATGGAGTCGGACAGGCTACAATCCATAGGGTTGCAAAGAGTCAGACATGACTAAGCACACGTGCAGCATCTTTATGGGAAAAATTAGATTTGGAGGAAAAAAACTCATCTCCTGGGGCTTAAAGCAAACATTTTAATAAATGTGATAACTGGAACCACTGCCAAGCCTTATTTAGGAATAGGATGAACTCAAGAGTACCACCTATATGAGAAAATACAGGACCCAAAGAGATTCACTAAAAGAGTGGGATGGAATCTACCAACCAAAGGAGGAAGATGTGGATGAGGCTTTTAAACCAAACTAATAGATTGGTCTTGGGAGAGAGTATCATATAATAGAATCACAGTGCATTGCTATACATGGGTTGGCTTTAGGAAGATGACATACTTTAAGGAAAACCAAATTTCAAGCCAGAGTAATATTTAGGAATATACTGTAGATTTACCAAAAAGGACATCAGTTTGTATGCAGGACTTCCAGAAATATCTGTAGTTGATGTTAAACCTCTCAGTTGGGTCTGCAACACATATGCTGAAAAGCATATGTCCCAGATTCACTCCTCATTGGATGGATATCATTGATAAGAAGCTACTGACATTCCCTGTTGCAAAGGCTGGTGCTCAGCATTCCACTGATGCTTCGTTATGGCACAGTTCTAAAGAGCCTGCAATAAGCAACAGGGAACCCCTAGCATGGCTGGGAGTCATCCTGCACCTCGGGTCACTCTTCTGCCTTCAAAGAATACTCACTCCCAAATCCACAGCTTCTTTCTCTGACCTCAGCTTCTCAACAAAAAGCACCATCTTTCCTGCTAGTCTGTATACTTTATCTGTTCTTCACTGGCCTAAATTATTTCTTCTTGATTTTATTAAATGTAGTAGTTAAATGAAAAAAATGTCATCTTTGTCATTGAATTAGTATACCCATATTAAATCCAAATAAGCTTATTAAAACTTGTCTCAAATCCTCTTTAAAAAAAATATACTTCAATTTGGTAAATTGGAAAAATGCACAATATCTTAGAGTCTTATTTGTTTTCAATGAAAATGGAATGTAGACAAAACTGGAGGGGGAAAGGATCTTTAAGTCATATGGAAAATAACAGATTTTTCTTTTATTCTTTCAGTACAAAAAGATGAATAGGGCATTATTCCTGCCCTTCAGAAACATACAGTCTAATAATGAAGGGAGGGAAAAAGATTAAAAGCAGCCATAAAATTAAATATTTTGTACCTTAATTGAGTTGCTCATCATCTCTTACCAGTCAAACAAGAATAATGGCTGCTTCACTGAGTTGTTGCTAGGATTAAGGAAAATTATAGATTTGAAAATGCATGTGCCCGGCACATAGTAGATACTCAGAAAATAAGCTTTAAATACGTAAGAGGTCAAGTGTTTACTACAGTGTGATTTACCAGGGGCAATGCTAGAAGTTAAAAAAGAAGCAGGTGTATTTCCAAGTATGTTTTAGAAATTTAACTGAGACGCTTCCCTTAAATATTCATTTTGTCACCTTGTTTATTACAGCTTTCACTAGTCCTGAAGTAGTCATGAGATTAGAAATGCACTACCTTGTCTTAATTCTCTGGAACAGGTTTCATAAATGTAGAGACATATTACTTGGATAATTCTGCTACCTCACATTTCTATAAGTACATTTATAAAACTTAATTAGGAACAATATACACAGTTTGGCAGGTAGTTACTGAAACAGCTCTATAGTTTTGTGAAATATATTAGATTTGGTACACAAATAATGTAATCATTTAATGGGTCAATTTCAATTACACTTTTCTGCTCGGCACCCTGGAAATCGATTTCTTTAACATGGGGACATTAGTCTTTTTCATATTCCTGCATGTATTTCAGTCCCATGAATGGAACTGAAACTAAATTTAATAAATCTTTTCTTCATTTCCAGCCAAATGCCCTCCATTTGATGGATATTAATGACAAAGCAGTTTATAACCCTCACACATGTTAAAAACTTAGGACAAAATACTTTGTTGTACATTCACAATATTTGAAAGGACTTTGAGATCCTTTGGAATACAGTTTGGAGGATGAATCAATTAAATACTTTGATGAACCATTAAATACTGTGATAACATGTCTCAAAGGAGGGCCACGTAAGTCCGTGAGCGTCGCTCATGGATGTGAGATGAGAGCCACGTATGCTATGGCAGGCGGTTTTCCTTCGTTTCCAGTGTTCACTCCTTTGGTAGTGTGGAGGTGGCGGCGTCTTCATAATGGATCGATGCACAGCAGCACACAGGGTCTTAGGTGAATGAGCAATGATCGGTGTGAAAAAGAAAGAGAGATTTTGTTTTTTCCATTCAATTTCAACTTTTCTAAAACCAGGACACTATTCTTTCTTTCCTGCCATTGGGAGTAGGCCTTTGGATACAAATGTAATAGCTTAAAAACAGGCTACTTCATGGACTAAATATGTGCCACTGTGTAAGTTCCACTGAGGGCCATGTTCCCAGTCACCTTTTTTAGAACACACTGGGAAGGATGCATTACTCAAGGTTCCCCATTTAACAAAAGAAAAGAAAAAAAATTGTTTACTCTGGCTTTTATTTTTCATCTTTATGAATGTGTGTGTAAGAAAAAGAAAGACTGTTTTTCCTCTCAGTCATACTCTGACATTGGAGGTAAATGTTCGTGAAAAAGCCTTGGTCCAACCCCAGGAAATCATTTGGGGGTAATTACCACTTGGCACTAAAGCGGCATTTAACAAGCTTGCCTTTTTCTGCTGAGAGATGAAATAGTCCAGCATAGCTTTCATTGAATGCCAAACTGGACTTTCCTGATTGAGAAGGTTTTTTACATTGGTCTTGGTTCAGATTAGTTGAGGTGGCAATTCAGGAGATAAGAAAAGAGACTTGGTAATTTAACAGAGTTGAGAACATTAATTCAACAATCCCAAACTGCTATTTTGCATACTTCGTGTGCTTGCCATTATATAGGAATGCCTACTCTCTCTGAAGCAGACTAAATACAACATTGAAACTAAGAAAGTTAACACATATCAATTAACTACATGTATTGGCATTTAAAGATGTCAGATACAGATGCATTTACACACACATACATGTCCTGTCTTACATGCATGTGTGCTGTGCTGTGCTTAGCTGCTCAGTTGTGTCTGACTTCTTGTGACCCCATGGTCTGTAGCCCACCAGGCTCCGCTGTGCATGGGATTCTCCACAATACTGGAGTGGGTTGCCATGCCCTCCTCCAGAGGATCTTCCCAACCCAGGGATCGAAGCCAGGTCTTCCATATTGCAGGCGGTTTCTTTACTGTCTGAGCCACGGTGCTTGAATTGGGAAGATTCCCTGGAGGAGGGCATGGCAACTTGCATACTGTACACTAATTTGAATACCTGAGTGTTTAGACAATTGGATTTCCCCCCAAATTAGCCTTTCAGGATACTTTTTTTGCTATTTTGGGATGTGGCTCTTAGGATAGATAATAATAAAATAGAAGTTGAGCTGAACATGTGAAAAAAAAAAAAGCAAAGAATCCTTAAATGTGGCAGGAAAAAGTAGAGTCAAAGGCCAAGGAAAGAAAATAGAAGTGGAGAGTAGATGGAAACCTGCAAAGGAAGGAAAGGTGATGGGAGGCGGCAGGAAGCGAACCAGTCAAGGTTACATGGTTTTCAAAGGGACACAAAGCTCCAAAGAAATCCTGAGATTGTGTATTTCAGCAATTTTCAATCATGAGAATGGGAGGGACTGAGCCTTTGTAATATGAAGTATTCAAAATCAGATGCAGTTTAACAAGGACAATACCGTCCTTTGCTTGGTATTTATTTGCCAGGGAGAGGCTTCATAAACAACCAGGAACAATGTGTGACAGAGAAAGATCTGTGCTTATGCAAGCGCACACGCTTGTGTCTATGAGGAAATTGTTGTATCCTAGAGATTTCCTTCTTTGCATCCACAGCACCCCTCCCTTCCTATCTTCTGCATCCCAGCCAGATATGTGCCTTTTCCTTTTCCTGCTTTTTGAAAAACCAAGTTTGGGCAGCACAGCTAGTCAGTAAGCATTAATGGGTTAAGAGGGTTGGAAACTCATTTGATTTCATAGTTGACTGTTTGCATGACTACAGGTTAAGCTGTGATTAGATTTCCATTTACAGCTCCCTCATTTTCAGGCATTTAAAAATAACTCAGCCCTAAAAGTTCCCTCTAAATTGATTGAACTGAAGCTTGCCAATGAGTCATAGATAACCCTCAACCTCAAAAACACAAACAAAAAAGCAATACCAAAGTTGGGGGAAGGGTGTATATCAACCCAAAGCTAATTTTTTCCCAAGCTTTCTTATTCTGGAAAAAAAAAAGAATCATTTGGGGAAGGCAAGCTAATAAATTTATGTCACTTCTGTATAACTGTTTTTAAGTTATTTTGCAATCACCCAAAAAAAGGTAAAACATTCTGCACTTGCAAAAGACAACATACACACACCACACACACACACACACACACACTTCTGTCTGCATATAAATAGATAAGAATTCAATGGCCTCTTGGAGGTTGTGTGAGACACATATTCAAAGTCAAAACGGGTATTTTGTGATGATCTGGTCTCTGAGGAAAAACCAAGTTTACAAGCCCTGATATAATATCTTTTTCCTCCTTTCAGCCTTAAATTCAAGGCTATTCAAGACTCTTGCCAACTTGCCAATTCACTGCTGTAGAATTACCTAAGAGTGTAATTTTTTTTTTTTTAAAGCATTCAGAAAGTGACATGGAAGTTCAGCAGGAGACCCCTGCTGGTGGTGTCTCCTTAGACCTCCAGCACAATGCAGCGATTTTTTTTTCTACCCAGGATCTTTAGAAGAGGAACTGGTCTCTTGACCCATCCTACAGCTTTCAGATTCCAATTTCCTAAAGCACTGCAGCCTCTTATTATTACATTTGAAAGATTTAAAGTATTACTTTTGCTCATGCCAAGGAATGCAATGAAAAAAAAAAGGAATGCAATGAGGCTTTCGATAAAGTTAAGAACAATGTAAGCCACCACTGTTTACACTCATTTTTTTTTTTGCATATGCTGGTATTTCTGTCATTTGGGAAGGTCATGTGTTAAGTAATTTTCTGTTGTAATGAAGGGGTTGCTGCTGCTGCTGCTGCCTAAGTTGCTTCAGTTGTGTTCAACTCTGTGCGACTCTATGGATGGCAGCCCACCAGGCTCCTCTGTCCATGGGATTCTCTAGGCAAGAATACTGGAGTGGGTTGCCATTTCCTTCAAGCATGCTAAGTCACTTCAGTCGTGTCTGAATCTGAGCGACCCTATGGACAGCAGCCCACCAGGCTCCTCTGACCATGGGATTCCGTAGGCAAAAATACTGGAGTGGGTTGCCATTTCCTTCTCCAATGAAGGGGTTAATCCTTACCAAAAATAAGATGAATAAACCTGAGAATAGTAGAAAAAAATAATACAGGGATTTAGTCTGGTAAAATTTTATTAATTGGGCTTCCACTAACACATAATTTGTGATATTCTGTTCTGGGCCATATTATAAATTAAGAAAACTCTTTCTATGCATGGGACTTCCCTGGTGGTCCAATGGTTAAATTCTGACCTCCAAATGCATGGCCCCAAGTGTGATCCCTGGTTAGGCAACTAAGTTCCACATGCTACCACTAGGAGTTTGCATTCCACAGCTGAAAAAAATCCCACACACCACACCAAAGACCCAGTGCTCCCAAATAAGTAAATATTTTTAAAAAAGAAAAAAAAAATCTTGCTATACAAATTATAAAAGAAACGAAGACTGGACTGGGGGAGAGGGATTCAGATCAGATCAGATCAGATCAGTCGCTAGTCGTGTCCGACTCTTTGCGACCCCATGAATCACAGCACGCCAGGCCTCCCTGTCCATCACCAACTCCCGGAGTTCACTCAGACTCATGTCCATCAAGTCAGTGATGCCATCCAGCCATCTCATCCTCTGTTGTCCCCTTCTCCTCCTGCCCTCAATCCCTCCCAGCATCAGAGTCTTTTCCAGTGAGTCAACTCTTCACATGAGGTGGCCAAAGTACTGGAGTTTCAGCTTTAGCATCATTCCTTCCAAAGAAATCCCAGGGCTGATGTCCTTCAGAATGGACTGGTTGGATCTCCTTGCAGCCCAAGGGACTCTCAAGAGTCTTCTCCAACACCACAGTTCAAAAGCATCAATTCTTCGGTGCTCAGCCTTCTTCACAGTTTAAAAACTCTCACATCCATACATGACCACTGGAAAAACCATAGCCTTGACTAGATGGACCTTTGTTGGCAAAGTAATGTCTCTGCTTTTGAATATGCTATCTAGGTTGGTCATAACTTTCCTTCCAAGGAGTAAGCGTCTTTTAATTTCATGGCTGCAGTCATCATCTGCAGTGATTTTGGAGCCCCCCAAAATAAAGCCTGACACTGTTTCACTGTTTCCCCATCTATTTCCCATGAAGTGGTGGGACCAGATGCCATGATCTTAGTTTTCTGAATGTTGAGCTTTAAGCCAACTTTTTCACTCTCCGCTTTCACTTTCATCAAGTGAAGAGTTCCTCTTCACTTTCTGCCATAAGGGTGATGTCATCTGCATATCTGAGGTTATTGAGATTTCTCCTGGCAATCTTGATTCCAGTTTGTGTTTCTTCCAGTCCAGCGTTTTTCATAATGTACTCTGCATATAAGTTAAATAAGCAGGGTGACAATATACAGCCTTGATGAAATCCTTTTCCTATTTGGAACCAGTCTGTTGTTCCATGTCCAGTTCTAACTGTTGCTTCCTGACCTGCATACAAATTTATCAAGAGGCAGATCAAGTGGTCTGGTATTACACATCTTTTCAGAATTTTCCACAGTTTATTGTGATCCACACAGTCAAAGGCTTTGGCATAGTCAATAAAGCAGAAATAGATGTTTTTCTGGAACTCTCTTGCTTTTTCTATGATCCAGCGGATGTTGGCAATTTGATCTCTGGTTCCTCTGCCTTTTCTAAAACCAGCTTGAACATCAGGAAGTTCACAGTTCACATATTGGATAATTGGAGTACAAAGCATACTAAGCCTACCTGTGAAACTTGTGAAAACATAAAGCCTCTAAAATCAACATTCTTCAAAACATTTGTTACATTTTACATGTGCCCTAAAGGGGCACATACTTTAGAATCTACTGAAACAGATAACGTGCTGGCGACTTTAACAGCAAGGATCCAGGCAAAACCAGCTTACCTGGTGGCTCCATGGTAAAGAATCTGCTTGCAATGCAGGAGACTGAAGTTCAGTCCCTGGATCGGGACGATGCCCTAGAGGAGGAAATAGCAACCCTCTCCAGTATTCTTGCCTGGAGAATTCCATGGACCGAGGAGCCTAGAAGCTTATATAGCCCATGAGGTTGCAGAGAGTCAGACGTGACTGAGCGACTAACACACACATGATAGCAGTTAGTTTGGGTATTAAATAGAAAACAATAATATGGGATTTAAACATATATGGAACATTAAATCTATGCACATATATGCCTATGTACACACATTCACACAGAGACATAAAGTGAATGCTCTTGAAGCTGTCTAGCAGCTGTAGAAATTATTAGGTGCTTCTCTGCAGCTTTGGCTTCCAGCAGAGTACAAATAAACCATGATCACTTTCAGGAGATGCTGCATTTGATCAGCTCTCAGTCCTCTAAGAACAAAAAATTCATTATTGAAAACAAGTCCCTTTATGAAATTGTTTGCCTGGCCACTGGTTTAGTCCAACCTCTATATTGACCAAGGAGTGGCATGCCATAGTCAGTAAAATAAGTTTGACAGTGCAGGCTCATAGTCTCCTTCCAACCTCTCCTACATTGTCTGTGACTGTTTACATGTAAATTTGAAGACAAGTATGTTTTAGTAAGGAAAGGATCTACTTGCTTATTTTTACAGTTGCACATATCAGGTTCTTTTTCATTTTTAGATCTAACATTTTAGGCTGTCTCATTTAACAAGTTAAAACATTACTATGATTACTTATGTTATTTCAAGTTTTTTTTGATATTTTTCCTTAGATAAACTATTTATTACATTGTATTATTTATTCCTCTAACCTTAAAAATGAAACAAATTTCTAACATGTTACCATTTTAAAAACTCCCAATCAGTCAATATATCTAGCTGGCTTACAAGCTCATAGTAAGAAACTCATAATAAGAAAAGTGACAGCTACAATTTCTTAAATATTTACCTTGAGCCAATGCCATTATGAAAATGAAAGAGGAGAGTGAAAAAGTTGGCTTAAAGCTCAACATTCAGAAAACGAAGATCATGGCATCTGGTCCCGTCACTTCATGGGAAATAGATGGGGAAAGAGTGGAAACAGTGGTTGACTTTATTTTGGGCGGGGCAGGGGGGGTGGTCCAAAATCACTGCAGATAGTGATTGCAGCCATGAAATTAAAAGATGCTTACTCCTTGGAAGGAAAGTTATGACCAACCTAGACAGCATATTCAAAAGCAGAGATATTACTTTGCCAACAAAGGTCCATCTAGTCAAGGCTATGGTTTTTCCAATAGTCATGTATGGATGTGAGAGTTGGATGATAAAGAAAGCTGAGTGCCAAAGAATTGATGCTTTTGAACCGTGGTGTTGGAGAAGACTCTTGAGAGTCCCTTGGACTGCAAGGAGATCCAACCAGTCCATCCTAAAGGAGATCAGTCCTGGGTGTTCGTTGGAAGGAGTGATGTTGAAGCTGGAACTCCAAACCTTTGGCCACCTGATGCGAAGAGCTGACTTATTTGAAAAGACTCTGATGCTGGGAAAGATTGAGGGCAGGAGGAGAAGGGGATGACAGAGGATAAGATGGTTGGATGGCATCACCAAATCAACGGACTTGGGTTTGGGTGGACTCTGGGAGTTGGTGATGGACAGGGAGGCCTGGCATGCTGCAATCCATGGGGTCTCAGAGTCGGACACGACTGAGTGACTGAACTGAACTGAAGGCCATTATAAGAACCTGATATTGCCTGGAGAATTCCATGGACAGAGGCACCTAGCAGGCTATAGCCCATGAGGTTGCAGAGTCAGATACAACTGAGCAACTAACACACACATGATAGCAGTTAGTTTGGGTATTGAATAGAAAACAATAATATGGGATTTAAATGCATATAATATGTAACATTAAATATATGCAGGCATATATGTATGCCCGTTTCATAGATGAGGATGTTCACATTCAAATAACTAGTTATTGGCAAGTCCAATGTGAGAGCTCTGATCTGCAACACTGCAGAGGCCACATGCTTCCCAATGTGACAGATTCAGTCACTGTCTTCAAATCGCTCTCCCTGCTCTTCCTAAAGGGGAAAAAGGATTGACTTCAGGACTCATCGTCTACCATTGCCTTTCAATTATCTAGGATCTATTTTCCAATTTCTAAGTTACCCGTGCTTCTTATTGACCTTTCTCTTTCATACTATTTGCTTTTCATATATCCAAAGGCTTATTAGTAAGTTTCCTAGGTGGGGAAATGCAGAAGTTAGAAACCAGTGAATATTCTTATTCAAAATTCTAAAGGAATTCTAATGTAGAAGTAAGGTCTAAAGTGAGCTCTGAGTGTGGCCTTTGTATTTCTGCCCTTGGTTCCTCCTTCGATTAAGTATGAATTTCTGTCATATATAGTTGTTGATTTAGCCCAAATGCACACATGCAATTTACTATATGTTAGACATATTATTGTAAAAACTTTATAAACATTAACTTATTTAATCCTAACAACCCCAAATGGTGGGTAACTATTATTGCTCTCATTTTACACTTGAGGAAACAAAGCTAGAAAAGAATAGGTGGCTTGGCCCATGTTACACATCCATTATCTGGTGGAGCTGGAATTCACATTCAGGCATTCTGGCTCCAGAGTCAGACTCGTTTTTAACTCAGGCAGAAAACTGCTGATTGCTAATTCATTGACATCACTTCTTCTCAGGATATGTAATTCATGGACCCTCTTGGCTTTGGAATGAGGGTCCATGGGGATGGTGTTTTCTCCATCAAGTGGTGATATGTTTGAGTAATACGTTTAGCTCATATCCACTGTCGTTAAAAGTGGAAAAACACAGCAAAAATAATGTTATTTTCCAAATGTGCTTGTGCCATTTTTCAGGATATGCTGCCTACGAGTGGAGAAACATGCCTGACTTCATAGCTTCAACACATTTTTTTCTGGCTTTGGTGTTTCTCCACTATGCTTGTGAAAATTCAGGTTTATAGCTTCATCATTTGATGGAGATTGCCTTATTCATCTTTTGTTTCTAGTACCTAGCACAGTTCTTGGCTTGTAGTAGAAGCTCAATAAATATTGACTTGAAATAATGAAAGAAATTACATGAAAACCCAAGAAAGGTTATCGTTCTTAAACCTACTCTTCTGGTTTTTCATATGAAGTGAATTAATATCTCTCATTCACCAGAAATTAAATTCTATAATGTTTAATGAATCAGAAGGTATACCACATCTTGCCAAATTCTTGTACCGTTTTTCTCCTGTCCCTGAAATTTTCATTATTGCTGACATTTTACCTATGCTAATATTCTCAACAAAGAAAAACAGAATAGCCAAGCTGTTGTTAATAGCCTTTAAAGTGAATCAATTTATTGTCATAGCAACCAAAATTTACAAGACAGATCAATTTTAAAAAAGATTTAAATTCAAACTAGGAAGTGATTGTTCCTAGTGAAAAAGAGGTAAACTCTTCGATTTTTCAAAAAGTTACAATGATAGACTTCTCCTGCCTCGGACCAATTTTCCCAGGTAAAGAACACAAACTATCCAGTCGAGGTTACATATAGGAGTTAAGGAAATGTAAAGAAATAATAATGATACCCAAGTTCCAGCAAATCGGCAACTATAGGTCCCTATACCCACTTAACTCCCATTCATCCTCTAACTCACAAATCATCCTACAAATTCCAGAAAAGCCCTTCCTGGCCTCTACCCCTCCCTGGATTAAGGAGGAGCCCCTTGTGAAATACTGAGCATGTCTTTGTTCCTACTAATTAATTTGTTATCAAATATTTATTTTTTTGTCATTATTTGATTAATGATTGTGTGTCTTCTAAGATGGGTTCCATGAGCTCAGCGAGTGCTTCTGTCCTTATTCTCATTGTGTTCCCAGAGATTATCAGGAGATCTAAAACACAGAAAATGCTCAAAGAATACTCAGCAATATTCACACAGCATATGCAGTAAGAACTTGGTGGATTTTTTTCTCATGTTTCCTTAGAATTAAAAACATAAAGGGCAAAATGTTAAAGTGCAATAGAGGTGACTCCACAGCCAGCTGAAGTACTATGGTCCAGATACATAACCTCAAGCATAGGATGAGAAACTTTATCCCAAGATGGAATTTAGATTCCTAAAGGTAATGTAACCTCTCGGCTGGCCTTGTAATAAGAAGTGATGGCCTCACTATCCTCTAGAAAGCAGTCAGTCCATACATGGGAAATTCCCATGCATGACACACTCCCATCTGCCTGTACCAGAGTTTGAATAATAACTACCAGTCACTCCAGACTTTTCTCCCCCACTTAAGAAAGCCTTTTCCAACTATGTGAGTGTGAATGACTTTATTATAAGAGAGAGCCTTGGATCTGATTTAATTTATAAGAAAACATAAATCATTCATAAACATCACTGCTTTCTAGAAAAAAATCATTCATGGGGCACCCAACACAATGGATAGTATTAGACAAATGTGTTAACAAAATTTGGTGGAGATCAGCAGCCCTGAGGTGAGCTCTCGGGAAACCCATAGGAAAAGTCACATGTTCTTCAGAAAGCAGCTGAGGTCTGCTTCAAACAACTACCCAAGTACATGTCTGTGCGCCAAATTTCCTTTCTCCCAGCAGAAAATAACTTCCTTTTGGAAGGTTACACAATCAACAGGAAGTCAGGAAAATTAGGTTCAGAAAAGTAAGAACTTCAGTTAGACCTCTTTAGGGACCAAAATGAAAAAAAGAAAGTGATTTAACTGTATCATTATTTATTTTTTCATCTCATCTTGCTTAAAATTCAAAGCTTGGACAAAGTCCAGTGGCTTGGCTTGGGTCACATGCTCATAGAGGTTAGAGGTGGGAAGGTAGCCTGAATTCTAGTGTGTGAGAAAAAATTCCCAAATGGAAACCAGACTGATGCTGCCAGAAGAGACATGTGAATACTGCTGTTCATCACTGGAAACTCCAAGTTTAGGCTCAGCCAAATAAAAGAACAGCTGTTCTCCAAGGAGAGATCCAAACAGTGCTTCCCCAAATTTACTCTCATCATGTACCTTTTCTCTCGCCTCAACTGAGTTGATCAATGAAGGAGGTATCTAAAACTCACTCTGCTATTTCAGCCATGATCACAGGTTCTCAGGGGCTTCCCAGGTGGCGCTACTAGTAAAGAATCTGCCTGCCAATGCAGGAGACACAAGTGACGTGGGTTCAATCCCTGGGTTGGGAAGATCCACCTGGCGTAGAAAGTGGCAACCACTCCAGTACTCTTGCCTGGAAAATCGCATGGACAGAGGAGTCTGGTGGGCTACAGGCCATGGGGTCATGAGAGTCAGACATGACTGAGTGACTGAGTACTCCCAGTTCTAGTACTTTAATCCCACCCATGAGCACCTGTATGCTGGCTAGTTTTCAGTGTATTTCCTCTTGTTACGCTTCCCTCAACAATCCTCTCTGCAGGAAAGATTTCTCAGAATCATGAACTGATGCTCTCTGGTTATTCTGAATATGCACACAGTGGTCAGATTTCTTCAACAGCTCTTCTCTAGTCTGTCAGGATGCCCAGGAACTGACTGGAATGAAGATTACGACTACAGTATTTCACACGTACCTGCACCTCCTCCAGAGATGATATCTAATGGCTAATAATTTTTAACCTCAACATTTTATGAGGCAGACATTGCCAATTGCATGCCATCAACAATAAAATCCCTTAATGGTGCTTCCATGCCTGCTATAAGACTTCCTGTTGAACCAACCTGAATAAATTAGTTTCAAATCCAACTCTCCATAACAGCATGAGTTATATCCAATTAAATCCAATCTTGTTAGATTTCAGTCTAATAACTTCAGCCTATTATTCTATTGGGTGGTTTTCCCTTTGATCCTGATTCTATCATCCTTTGTACTAAAGCTGTCTTCTAGTCTCTTGTCACCTGAAAACTTGATCAGCATTCTTGGTAATAAGGGTTTCCCTGATAGCTCAGTTGGTAAAGAATCCACCTGCATGCAGGAGACCCTGGTTTGATTCTTGGGTCGGGAAGATCCACTGGAGAAGGGATAGGCTACCCACTCCAGTATTCTTGGGATTCCCTTGTGGCTCAGCCGGTAAAGAATCTCAGCTGGTAAAGAATCGGCCTGAAATGCAGGAGACCTGGGTTCAATCCCTGGGTTGGGAAGATCCCATAGAGAAGGGAAAGGCTACCCACTCCAGTATTGTGGCCTGGAGAATTCCATGGACTGTATAGTCCACAGGATCGCAAAAAGTCGCAAAGGACTGAGCAACTTTGACTTCACTTCACTTCACTTTGATAATCAAGTTGACTTAGGACAAGCCAAAGAGGAAAACCCAATTGAGCCATTGCAGACCTCTCCTCAGGTTGAAATTATTCCCCTGGATCCTCTGCTCTGAATACAGCCCTTCCATCAATGTCAGCTCCTCAAGCCGTATTATCATATTTCCTCACTTTGTCCACCAGAATATCATAAGAGATATGCTAGAGTTTCCCTGATCATTTCCTATGTTTCATAATCATGTTAGAAAATCACAACAATACGAGGAAGGATGTGAGGTTGCTTTGGTGTGATTTCTAAATGATCACTGATTCTGTTTCTAAATTATCATAAATAATACATTTAATAACCTATTCCACTGTTTCCCTAGGCACTGAACAAACATACTGACCTTTAATACATGGAATCTGAATTCTTCCCTTTTGGAAACTTGGAAAAAGTGCTATACCAGTTCTTCTATTTTTCCCTATCCTTTAATATTCAACAAGAACTCCTGCAATGCTTAGGATGAATTCATTAAAACCAAAAGAGTTGACTGTTAAAACATCTTGGCATATGTTTTGCATTGCATTGTTTGTTTAACCTCCTCTTCGCTAGGGTTGCTCTATTATTTTTGGTGCAAAGAGTACTTACTGTTCTTGACAGAGAGATAGAACTAAAATAGTGCTGCTCTATCCACTTCATCAGTTATCCTACTGCAAACTGTCCTATAGAGAAAATTTGCTCCTTCTCAATGCTTTTCCTCTGAATATAGTGTAGAAACCCTTTAATTAATGTGACTCAGCTGTAGTAGTTGATAGATTAAATGTGTGTGTTTTACACTTAAAACTCTCTAGTGTACATCGTTTCACCATTTCTTCATTGCTAGTAAAGGCTTATTCTTTGAGTATGAATGCCCTGTTTGGATTTCTGCACAACTTTTGTGCATATACGTACCTCTAAAACATAGGCTACAATCTTCACTTTTGTTTGCTTAAAGTGAAATAAAAATTTAGAGAACTGGTAAAAGCATCTGAACGCAGTAATCTTCCAAATTTCACATTTTTCTCAATCTGTTATAATGTAATTTCTAATTATTATTTTTAGCTATTCATCTTTATAGAATCTATAAAATATTTAATTTTTTATTAATTAAAAAAAAACCTTTCCCAGTCATTTCATGAGTTTGCACAATGCTCAACTACCACAGCATATAAAACTGACATAAACTGAAGAGAAACGCAATTGAGGCTTGGGATAGACGCAGCTCCAATGGCAGGTTTTGCCTGGTACTCATAGTCCTAGAAAGAGCCTTGAAACCATGAGCCTTCAATGGCTTGCAGTCTTTATCAGGGATGTTTTAAAAACAGGATGGAGAGTGTCTGTTAATCTGACATGCCATTAGGCAAAGGTCAGTTAGGAGAGTTTATTCTATAACTTTTAGAAACTCCTTTTGATGACTCGTAGCAGTTTTGACAAACCTCGGCCTCTTAGAGCTTTGTTCTATATTATAATAGAATTCTCACACACTGTTGTTTTCCTTCTGGGCTGTGGTTGCTCCTTTCTCCTATGAATGCTTAAAGACTGAGAATTTCCTATAGCAATCATCTCATCTTCCTTAAAAATGTCCTCTTAAACCCTCCTGTTTGTCATAACATGGATGAACCTTGAAGGCAGTATGCTTAGTAAGATAAATCAGACAGAGAAAGACAAATTCTGCATGATCTTATACATGGAATCTTACCAAAAAAAAAAAAACTTATAGAAAAAGAGATCAGCCATGTGGTTACCAGAAGGGGTGAGGGGAAGGGGCACTGGAGGAAGGTGGTCCCAAAATGCAACTTCCAGTTATAAGATAAATACTAAGGAATTAATGTACAACATGATGATGATATTTAATGCTGCTATATAATATATAGGAAAGTTGTTAAGAGAGCAAATTCTTAAGAGTTCTCATCACAAGGAGAAAAATATTTTTCTTTTCTTTCTTTCCTTTTTTAATATTGTATCTATATGAAAGTGATAGTGTTAGTTGCACAGTCCTATCCAACTCTGAGACCACATGCACTTCAGCCTGCCAGGCGCCTCTGTCCATGGAATTCTCTAGGCAAGAATACTGGAGTAGATTGCCATTCCCTTCTCCAGGGCATCTTCCTGACCCAGGGAATGAACTCTGGTTTCCTGCATTGCAGGCAGATTCTTTACCATCTGAGCCAGATGGATATTAGCTGACCCTGTTGTGATGATCATTTCACAATATATGTAAATTACATCATCACACTGTACACATTAAGCTTATACAGCAATGTATGTGTCAACTCTCAATAAAACTGAGTGAAAAAGGTATCCTGTTTACTATAGCAGCAGATTTCCATTATTGGTCAATTTAACTCTATTCAATGAAACTACTGTTTCACTATGTGAAAGTCACTGAGACTCTTTTTTTTTTTGCCACTTCCCTTTCAGGTTAGGCTATGGTAACATGCTTTCATTTCTTGTTACTGATTTATTTATTTTTTCTAATTTACCATCCCTAATGGCTCAGATGGTAAAGAATCTGCCTGCAATGCAGGAGACCCAGGTTCGAACCCTGGGTTGGAAAGATCCCCTGGAGGAAGGCATGGCAACGCACTCCAGTACTACTGCCTGGAGAATTCCACGGACAGAGGAGCCTGGCAGGCTACAGTCCATAGGGTCACACAGAGTCGGACATGACTGAAGTGATTAAGCAGCAACAGCAACCATCCTAAAATCGGATATATACCTGGCTTCCTCTTCTTTTGTTTTTTTCCCCCTTGGTATAGAATCCATCTGGTTATTAGTGTCAGAACTCTTTAACTGGTTTAAATAAAAAAAAGATAAGTGAGTGATCGTGCCTCTGTGTGTGTGTGTGTGTCTGTGTATGTGTATGTGTGTGTGCATGTGTGTGTGTGCGTGCATGTGTGTGTGTGCGTGTGTGTGTGTGTGTGTGTGTGGTGTGGTGCTTCTAGGAAGATCTCTTTCCTCCTGTAGCTGGAAATCCAGGGAATTTAATCCAGACTTTCACAGTGTCACAGTGTCATCAGGCCTCTGGCTCCCCCTCCCTACAATTTCCGTGGCTTTGACCTCATCATTGATGAGTCAGGTTGTGTCCTAAGGCTGGCTCCCTTCATGAAACTAAAAATCAGTTGGGTATTTACTATCTAATATGTCTCTCTCCCTTTAGGTAACCTCTACAAGCACAGGGGCTGCATCTTGTTATTACACCTCACCATGCCTGACATCTACCATGGGGTCTGGCACAGGGCAGGTACTCAACAGACACATGCTGAAGGAATAGTGATTGCCTGCCATTAGCCATTCACTGAACTGGGTGCTTTGTACTTTCACCGCCAAAACATGTATGAAGGTAAGACGTGAGAGTTTAAGAGTGTCACTTTTTTCTTTCTCTGAAATAAACTGTATCTGCTCCAAGTCTCCAACCTCTGGGCTGAAGAGGATTTCCATCTTAGTCATCAGGGCACTGCCACAGTTTTTTTTGTACCAGGCAAATCTACTGAACACATGCAGTACCAGAAAACTGGATGAGAAGCAACTGCTTTTACCCATAATTACTGCAGTCCTCATATTTTTTGGTCCATGTCATGTGTCACACAGGTGAATATTTGCCGATGCTCTCTGACTTAATCACCAACATTCTAGATGGACTCTCAGAGGTCTGCCTGCCCGACTGTTGACTCCATTTCTCAGATGATCCTCTGATGCTCTTTGTGCCTCTGGCCTTTGTGATACCACCCTCCGTCCCCAGACTGGAGAAACAGACCCCCACCCCTGCCCCCTGCCACGGGGGTCACCACTCTACTGCCAGCACTCAAAGAACTTCCCTACGCTTCTGGGACAAACCATATAATTCCCCTCAATGAGCATTCTTGGATGGCAGTGGGCACAGGCGATGTTAATACAGCTATTCCTTTATTTTTGATAACTCATTCTTATATTTCATGAGCATGCACTTTGTATAAGATGGTTCTCAAAATAAAAAGTAACAAGCAGGAAAGTTGGCAACTTTAACCCCTATCCTGCAGGTTCATGTCAGAGTCTTCATCAGTCTTGAACACATTCTCCACATTCAAGTTCAGAACAAAATATGAAGTGGTCCCCTGACCTTATTTGCTGGCTTTTACACCTTTTTCCTGTCTTCACTACAGGAAGCAATACCAAGTACACCTACTTAATTAGCTGAGGATACAAAAGCTTCTCAAGAGGGCTCTTCACTCAAAATGTATGCCAACACTAACACACTTCTAATCCCAATGGGCAGAATTTGACTGATATCTTGGCTGCCCCATGTTGTGCTTTTCTCCTAGTCCAGTTGTTATTAAAAATTTTTATTGTCAATTTTGTATTGTTCCTCCAATAATGTACCAATATCAACTGCCAGTAGGATATCACTACAGACAACAGAAGAATCCTGTCTGTTCAGTTACAGTTCTAGCCACAAAGAGATTGAACCCTTCTTTTTCAAGAAAGACATTAGCATGATCACTTCTCCCATAGCAGCATTCCCTAAATCCAAAACAAATCTTATACCTTTAAGTCAAAATAGGTAGTATACAAAACCAAGGACAAATGATAGTGATATGCTATGCTATGCTAAGTCGCTTCAGTCGTGTCCGACTCTGTGCGACCCCATAGACGGCAACCCACCAGGCTCCCCCGTCCCTGGGATTCTGCAGGCAAGAACACTGGAGTGGGTTGCCATTTCCTTCTCCAATGCATGAAAGTGAAAAGTGAAAGTGAAGTCGCTCAGTCGTGTCTGACTCCTAGCGACCCCATGGATTGCAGCCTAACAGGCTCCTCCATCCATGGGATTTTCCAAGCAAGAGTACTGGAGTGGGGTGCCATTGCCTTCTCCGAGTGATAGTGAATCTTTTTAAAAAATGAATTAGGGAAATAAAGAGTCTTTGCTGTTTTTATCGTCTTGACAGGTTTACAAAGCTAATGAGACCTGGGGGAGTGTATGCCAATCTGGTCAACCCAGGTCAGTCTAGACAGCTGTGTGAATCATCTAAGCACTTGTACTCAAACCACCTACACCACCTAAATGAGCTGGATAATCAATGCAAGCTCAGGTCCAGTTAGTGACAGCCTTGGCTGACTTGCATCCTGGAAACAAAAAAGAAAGGAAACATAATGATGCTCAAGTTCACAAAATTGGTTTGGACTACTCACAGACATTCTTTGAGATTGGCAATGCTTTCTTCCCCTGATGCTGGAAAAAGCTCTAAGAAAAGCTTTCCCACATTATCCTGGTCCTTATGGCCTAGAAAAATATGCATAGGAAGACAAAATAGGTAAATAATATTTTTAAGTTCATCCAAACTTTGAAATTCCCAATCAGTCTACTTTCGAGCTAAAGAAATAACTGGTCACTCATATGATCGATTATTGTTTTCTCAGCTCTGGTTCCATGCACATAAATATGTTTGTATTTTTAAACACGGAGCAATCCTTTGGGGTGGATTCTAGCAACTTGGGTAATACTTTGTATCCAAGGTTTCTATTAAAGTTGGGTAAGTACCATTGTAAACGAAAGAGCCTTCCCTGTGTGTTCCTGCTAAGACCTTCAGTCCTCTTAGATAAGATGCCTGCCTTCACTAACTCTCTTCTTCTCCCTTGTAGGTTTAGAAAGGTATGAATAGTCTTCATCCTGTCTTTAAAACCCATTCAAAATTGCCTTGCATAAAGTAAGGCAACTAAATTTGAAGTTTAAAATAAGACAATCCTTCCAGGGAAAATCAGTCAGTTATCAGTAGAGTTCCATGCAGCTCATTGGAAATTCAGAATTTGGAACACAAATTTAGAATATTGAACATGGCATTATTCATTGCCTGGCACAGAGTCATACAAGGCAGTTAGCCAAACAAGCTATCTCTCTACTTACAGGTGAAACAACGGTTTGGAGAATCTTAAAAATTTGAAAACATTCATAAATCAAAATAGGAGGTTTTCTAAGAGGGAAGTTAACGCTGTGCCAAGTTAAGCAAACTAAAGAAGAAAACAAGTTGGCCGTTAAAATGGTTTTCATGACAGATACTTACACTTCCTCACACAATATCAATTAGTGTCTTTAGAACAGACTTCCCAAAGATGATATTTCAATCAGTGTATTTTCTGAATGTAAAGAGCTTTCGTTCATTGTTTCAGATGGCAGAAAATAGGACGATGGGTAGCACTGTTGACAATGGTAGAGCTGGGGTTTCCTGTGTATCTAAATGCCTGAGCTGATGTGGACGGAGGAGCCTGGTGGGCTGCAGTCCATGGGGTCACGAAGAGTCGGACACGACTGAGCGACTTCACTTTCGCTTTTCACTTTCATGCATTGGAGAAGGAAATGGCAACCCACTCCAGTGTTCTTGCCTGGAGAATCCCAGGGATGGCGGAGCCTGGTGGGCTGCGGTCTCTGGGGTCACACAGAGTCAGACACGACTGAAGCGACTTAGCAGCAGCAGCAGCAGATATAAAAATTACAGCACTTCTAGAACCTCAAATGAAAACTTTTCCCTACCGATCAACAACTTGTTCATGTGTATGTGTTCTCAGCTTACACGTGTACTTCCCTCTTCACCTGAAAGAACTTTGTCTTTCAAAGATCAGCGAGATTTGTCCTTGTTTTCTAAGGTCTGGTTTGCTCGCGCGTGTGTGTTAGTCACTCAGTCGTGTCCGACTCTTGGTGACCCCATGTACTGTAGCCCGCCAGGCTCCTCTGTCCATGGGATTCTCCAGGCAAGAATACTGGAGTGGGTTGCCATTCCTTTCTTCACGGGATCTTCCTGACCCAGGGATCGAACCCAGGTCTCCGGCATTGCAGTCAGATTCTTTTACCATCTGAGCTACCAGGGAAGCCTATCTGTGCTCTGTTCTTACCAACTTGTTATGAGGCTAAATAAAAAGAACTTCTCTTCTAAAGGAGAGAAAAATGGAAAACAAATTCTTTACTGAGCCAGATACTGAGTTCTCTTTTGTTGTTGAAAATCTAAACAAGTGAATTGAGCCAAGGGACCTAAACGGATCTACAGACTTGAGGAAGAAAGGTAACCAGGGTTGTAACAGAGAAGCTTCCTGGACTGGGTTTTGGGGAGAATTTTAAAAGTCTGATGTTTGAAAAGCTCCCTAACTGCAGAATTAAGGAAGAGAGAAGAACACAATGAAGATGTATAGATGCATCATGAATTGAACCCCTTCAATGTGTGAAAGATGCAAGTAAAAAGCAAAGTCTGGTGTTTATCTGTTTCTTTGATGTTACTTTATGAAGTCTTTATGTAATTACTTTATGTAATACAGTGCACTGGTTACATCTACACTACAAGCTCATTCAGTTCAGTTCAGTTCAGTTCAGTCGCTCAGTCGTGTCCAACTCTTTGCGACCCCATGAATCGCAGCACGCCAGGGCTCCCTGTCCATCACCATCTCCCGGAGTTCACTCAAACTCACATCCATCGAGTCGGTGATGCCATCCAGCCATCTCATCCTCTGTCGTCCCCTTCTCCTCCTGCCCCCAATCCCTCCCAGCATCAGAGTCTTTTCCAATGAGTCAACTCTGCATGAGGTGGCCAAAGTACTGGAGTTTCAGCTTTAGCATCATTCCTTCCAAAGAACACCCAGGGCTGATCTCCTTTAGAATGGACTGGTTGGATCTCCTTGCAGCTCATTCACTCATGTCCAAAAAGCATGTGCTCATTACAGGCCCTCAATAACTTGTTGTTTAGTTGCTAAGTCATGTCTGACTCTTTGCGACCCCGTGGACTGCAGCATGCCAGGCTTCCCTGTCCTTCAACATCTCCCAGAGTTTGCTCAAACTCATGTCCA
The DNA here is from genome assembly GCF_055505025.1 of Bos grunniens. NCBI lineage: Eukaryota > Metazoa > Chordata > Mammalia > Artiodactyla > Bovidae > Bos > Bos grunniens. Next base: position 22,666,429 of record NC_141178.1, on the reverse strand, counting down.
TCGAGTCGGTGATGCCATCCAACCAGTTATCTATGGAATAAAAGCATAAAAATCCTCCTTCAGTGGCAATAACACCAACTATGACCAGGTTGTAAGGCTTGGAATTGCATTTGAGTTCATTATGTGAACACACCTCTTGACGTGGGTTTTGACTAAGAGCAGCAGTCACAGTCAGAATTTTGTCAGTAAACTTCGACGGCTGCTGCTGAAAAGCCTAAAGTCATTTTTATCCCTGCTCCTTTCCTTATATGTGACCGTGTGACCTATTCATTTGTATATTTCTCTGTGGAATCTGTTAGGATTTGTTCTTTATCTCTGCTGTTCTGAATGTCATAAATGGTCCTGGACATTTTATATTTTTATGCATCCCTACTATGGTAGGCATTTCACTTGGTAAAACTTTTAAGGCCAGAAATGGGTATCTTTTGATTCTGGAAAAGTTCCTTGTACATTTATTTAATGATTTATTTCCCACTATTTCCTTTGTTTACTTCTGTAGTAACTTCTGGTTTTTTGAATATTAGAACTACTAAACTGATCTTTTTTGTTCCTTTTTCCTATACATTTGTATATTTCACTTTTTATTACTTCTTCTGGAAGATTTGCTCAAGTATATTATTCAACCCTTATGTTGAAGTTTAATATCTATTTTATATTTGTTTTAAATTTCCCAAAACTTTTTTATTCTCTAATACTAAATCATTTTTTATGCTTCTTACTGAATTTTTCCTGCTTATAGCATCCTGGTTTCATTTTCATGAATATACTATCTTCTCTTATCTCTCCGGATAATAAGCTTCTCTGAGATTTCTTTAGCTCCCTGTATGGTCTCTTTATCCCCTGGCTTCCTTTTTCCTGTTTGTTTTGGTTGTAGTCTATTACATTAGAATCTTATCTCAAAAATCAGGTACTCTTTTGGGTCCCCTTAAACAGCAGCAAAGTAGTAAAATGCTGTTTGGAATCAGTGTTCATGGGTGGGATTTGTCAGATAGTGGGTTTTGGTAAAGGAAATTGGACAGAGGTCATTCACCAAACTGCAAGTGTTCTGGGGAAGTCTTAAATATCCCTTCTTATAAATCTACAGTTTGCAGACACTAGGCCCTCTATTGTGTATCTCCTGAAATCGAAGCTCCGGTCTTCAGCTTGGGTGGAGGAGGGAGAAGAAGGGATTTCAACACCTCATTGAAATAAAGCAGGCAAGGCCACCAGTACTGGCCTCATCTATAACTCCTGAGTCTCAGGGATTTATAATGTGAGCAGCATGCTATCCCTTTGGGGCATTCCATGCTACCCCTCCAAGCACTTAGCTGTCAACTTGTTCTGTTCAGCACCTTCTCTTGCCATTTACTTAACTGCCTTCCACTTTCTAACTTTTTTGACATGAACCATCTATGCTCACCTCCTCTCACAATCTCTTTCCCTCGTGTTTTTATGGCTTTCCTGCCATTTAATGTGGTTTGTAGAGAAAGTGTGACTACACACGTGGTCAGTGGCTGTGTTAACCTGGAAATCTGTGGTAGCTTTCAAACAATTTTGCCTTCTAACAACGTAATGGCTGCAAAGAGATATGAGGGTTCAGAGTCAAGAGGGATGCAGCCTTGTGTGTGAGAGAAGTCCAGATGTGGTCAAGTTAATTTCTGTAGCTCTAATTGATATTGATATTGATATTAATAACAATGACCTTTAGAGATGCTGATGAAGATGTGATTGAGGAAATGTTTGCAGAAATGTTACACAAACGGTAAACTCTGTTCCTCCTCATCATCACCCTCATGGGTAGAAATTAAATTTGTATCGACTCTCTGGTCATTCCAAGCTAAAACTTTTTTATGACTTTTGTCACCAGGCATCAAACTTCTAGTGGCAAAGATAATAACATTCATGTAGCCAAGGAAAAAAATTGTTGTTGTCGTTCAGCCACTAAGTCATGTCCAACTCTTTGCAACCCCACGGACTGCAGCATGCCAGGCTTCCCTGTCCTTCACTATCTTCCAGACTTTGCTCAGATTCATGTCCATGATGGAGTCCATGATGATATCTAACCATCTCATTCTCTGCCACCCGCTTCTTTTGCCTTCAGTCTTTCCCAGCATTGGAGTCTTTTCCAATGAGTTGGCTCTTCGCATCAGGTAGTCAAAATATTGGAGCTTCAGCTTCAGCATCAGTCCTCCCAATGAATATTCAGGGTTGATTTCCTTTAGGATGGATTGGTTTGATCTCCTTGCAGTCCACTATATCAGAATCTGAGTTTTGTTTTGTTTTTTTTTAATACATCAATTTAATATGGTAAATACGCATACAAACTTACACTATTCCCATTATACAAATAATTTAGAAGCAAATTTTTTAGCAATTGAGTTGACAGTTCCACAGGTCATTACTTAGTAACTGAAATGAATGTTTCAGGGTCCTAGGCACAACATGGCAGCCAAAAGCATTCAGGTGATGGTCTGTGCGTCCCTCACTCCTCTGTGATGGGCTTAAGTGGAACTGTCTTCTGCCATGGAATCTGAGTTTTTAATTTTCTGTATCCCACTTCTCACCTCCCAGGGGATAATGAGCCCTGAGAGGGCAATGATTGAGTCTATACTCTTTAGTGCTGTATTTTACCACTTAGTACAGAGCCTAGAAGGTGAAATGTACTTAACAAGTAGTTGTTAACAATGAGAATCAATGAATGAAGTCTTGTAGGAAGCCAACTCCTTTGGGTGAGTTTTACATGTGCAGAAAATAAACGAGGGTAGAATACTCAATTAGCTTCTGACAGAAACACAGTCATTATAAGGAACAAAGGCAGATCTAACAGTTCTAACGTGGAATCAGAAGGGTAGGTTCTAAGGACCCTGTTCTGGATTTCCTGATCATGTGATACTGGGCAAGTCAATTAAATCCTCTGAGCTTCATTCACCAAATAGGTTGGTGCAAAAATCAAATGGGATAATGTACATGCAAGCATTCTGTAAACTGGATATCCCTGTAAAGAGTTACTATAAAAGATTTCTCCCCAGACCATAACAATCCGGAAATAGAGTTGGGATATTAGTTTAATAAGCCTGTCATTCTCCAGGGGGTGTTTCATGAACTGTTGCCATTCCCACCATGCTAAGTGCCTGTTAGATTCCTTGTTGATGACGAATACATTGTGTGAGTGGGGAGAGTTGGGGGGGTTGGGTGGTGGGGACAGGAAGTAGAGGCCATTTGTGCTTCACTTTGCCCCCAAATTCCTAGAGGACAAATAAAATTGAAATTCTCAGAAAAGCTTTAGAACTGCCAAAAGTACATAAAGTCAGCTATAGAAACTATAAAGCATAAGTAATGATTCTACTCATTTTGGCAATGGTGTTAGGAGAAGAGAAACCTCAAATTGCTTAATAAGATAGGGAAAAAAGAAATACAAATAGTTTCATCTTATTTAGAGGCCAACTACTGCCTCCTCCCACCAATCAATTTGGTTGGTTGATTTATTATTAATTAAATAATTTATTGGTTCAACCAATAATCATAGATATATACCACTTAATATGTTCAGGGCCTTGTGGCTATACTGGCAAGCAAAAGGGAGCAAAATGTTTCATCTCATAACTCACAGCCTGGGGGACACACACTGGGCTACCCTTATGTTTCAACTTCCAGTTTGGACCAACCCTAATATCTGAACTGGAGACAGTCTTTCTTCATTAAAGAAGACACCAATGGGAGATGGTGTCCTTTCTATAGAGAAATATTAGACATTTATCAGAACACATATTCAGTTTGGAATACCATTTCTGAAAAAGAATGAGTTCTGGAAGGAAGGATATAAGTAGTTAAATTTTAAAAGACATAAAGAAAAATTGGGACTTCCCTGGTGACTCAGACAGGAATGCATCTGCCTACAATGTGGGAGACCCATTCGATCCCTCAGTTGGGAAGATCCCCTGGAGAAGGAAATGGCAAACCACTCAAGTACTCTTGCCTGGAAAATCCCACGGACGGAGAATCCTGGTAGGCTACAGTCCATGGGGTCTCAAAGAGTTGGACACGACTGAGCGACTTCACTTTCACTTCAGAGAAAAATTAAATCACTTTTAAAACCTAAACAGCAGAAATCAAAGTTTGATTTCATTTCTACATTCAGTAAAAGGTTTCTTGTAGGAAATAACCTTGAATAATGTAGGAGAATCGTAGTCCTAACCTAAGAAAGACCTTCCTGACTTTGGATGATAAAGGACTGGACTGGGAAACTGAGGAACCTAGAGACTCTCACTTCTACGAGATCCACGGATTAAACATCAAGTTGCTTCATTGCAGAAGCGTAAATAAAACCATCTCTCCTGGTGCGTTTCAGCTTTGTAGATAAGTGAGAGGCCAATTAAAATAGATGGCTACTAATTCCGTATAGAGAAAATAGCATAGAGAAAATGTATTTGTTTGGGTTCTATTGCAAAAGCCAGACCAGCTCCTATAAATCACTTCAACATTAGGGGACCCTTTTTATGCATCAGGCACTGTACTAGGTGATGGAAACCTGCAAAGATTCTTCTATTTTCAGTAAATGTTTAATTTACTGGGGAGATAGAGCCCATAAATAGTCACTTTCAAATACCCCTTCCCATGCACTAGGTATTTTGTTAAGTATTTTAAATGACTGATTTTATTTAATTTTTATAACAGTTCTGCTGCTGCTGCTGCTGCTAAGTCACTTCAGTCGTGTACGACTCTTTGTGACCCCATAGACGGCAGCCCACCAGGCCCCTCCGTCCCTGGGATTCTCCAGGCAAGAATACTGGAGTGGATTGCCATTTCCTCCTCCAATGCATGAAAGTGAAAAGTGAAAGTGAAGTCGCTCAGTCATGTCTGACTGTTAGCGACCCCATGGACTGCAGCCCACCAGGCTCCTCCGTCCATGGGATTTTCCAGGCAAGAGTACTAGGAGGTATCTATTACCATCTGCAGGCACGACATTCCAGAACCTTTGAGAAGTTAACTAAGTCACCAAGGATTCAGAGCAAGTCATGGAGCCAGGATTCAAACCAGGTCGATCTGATCCAAAGCCTGTATGCTCTTGATTATTACTCCCCACTTTGTGCTACATTCCAAAACAAACATGATGGTGATGATGATAGTAAAAACCATGGCAATCACAAATGAAAGTAACCATGATAGTAACAATGGTTGTAATGATAATAAAACAATGCTTATTGTAAGAACGGTATAAACAAAATTATTTAGGGATTAGAGAAAATGGAGAAATTAATTTCCATTGGAGATAACTAGAAATCTTCGACAGAGGCCATTTTAGAAAGACAATTGTCAACCAGTAAAGGCATCCCCACTTTTGTGACAGAACAGTCATTTCCAAGGAGCTCCCTAACCAACCCACATTCCTTAGCCCTCTGGCATGACTAGTTCTCCTCGGTGGAATCTGAGTAAAAGTGATGTGGGTCCCTCCGTTACCAAGGCAGTTGTGTTTTTCCCACATTCTCTTTCTTCGTGCTGATTGGGATATCTATACAAATGTTATTGTTGCTGTTTAGTCGTTAGGTTGTGTTTGACTCTTTTGTGACCCCATTGACTGTAGCCTGTCAGGCTCCTCTGTCCATGGGGATTCTCTGGGCAAGAATACTGGAGTGGTTTGCCATGCCCTACTCCAGGGGATCTTCCCAACCCAGGGATCGAACCTATGTCTCCTGCACTGGCAGGTGGATTCTTTACTGCTGAGCCACCAGGGGAAGCCCACCTATACAAATGATGCATAGCAAAATGTAAAAATTTATTCTGTTAAGCCACTGACATTTTAGGGGCTTACTTGTTGAAGCCATTGACATTACACTGAATAATATAGAAATTATTCTGAGCAAGGAGTAGAAAATAAGCAATATCATAGAGGCATGGTGTGTGCAGGAAGAGTGAATAATTCAGTTCTTTGGACGATGGATATCGAGAGAAGGAGAATGGCTGGAAAGGTCATTTAGGACTGTGAATACCAGGCACGAAGTTCCAGCTCTCAGCAGTGGAGATCCCCTGAGATGAGGCAGGTGACAAGTGAATCCTATCTCATTTAAAGCTAATGAAATGTTTGTAGTTCCCATTAGAAATATGAGCAGAAAGAAGTTCGGATCATGGAAGGTTAATTGCTCTCCTCTGTTAAACAAATAAGACTATGTTTGGTTTTAGGTGGAATATACACACTCCCAAAGTCACACATATGCATACACACATGCATGCCTGCAAAGCACAGATGTGCACACACAGGCCAGTGAATACATAAACACACATACATGTATTCACACACATGTGCACACACATATTCACACGTGTGAATTCACACACTCACCATTTTTCTCCTCAAGCAGTGTCAGATGTTTTCTAAATAATCTCCTAACTGTAAGTTCACATAGTTCCCTCTTCATTTCTAGAACTGCATGTTTGGACTCCTGGCTTACATATTTTTGTGAGGAAGAAAAACGTCAGTTTATAAAACCAAAGTGCATGGCTGAATACTTGTGTTCTCATTGCCTCTGTGGTCTCCCTTTCCTCTTCTTTGCCTCGTGGGAGTAAATCAGAAATGGAAAGGGCGCAACTCAAGAAAAGAGAGAAAGCATATCTTTCTCATTTCTCTGTCTCCTTGTCTTCTTATTCTTTAAACACTTTCTTCTCTGGGTCTCCACAAACTCTCCTTAGGTGGGTTCAGAAGGTCCCGAGAGCTGCCAACACTTCTCCTTCAGTAAGAAACTTGTGCAAAAGGCTGGCTGCTTCCCAGAGGGATGTGACAGATGGCAGGATCACCGTGCCGAGCTCGGATGGTTCACCCAGGTGGAGAGGCATCAGGGAGCTGGAAGCACAGCTCTGGAAATTATTCCTGGCCTGCTTCAGCTCCTCATATTAACAATTCCACACCCTTCTAAGCTGTGAATTTTGGAAGTTGTAGAGCCCAGGGGCATGTTTTTTTTTTTTCTTTAAAAAAGCAAGTTTGTTTGATTTTCCAAAGCCACCATGTCACTGGGGATATTGTCTTTACTGCATTGTACTCGGCTTCCCTGGTGACTCAGTCAGTAAAGAATCTACCTGCAATGTAGGAGGGTTTGATACCTGGGTCGGGAAGATCCCTTGGAGAGGGAAATGGCAACCCACTCCAGTATTCTTGCCTGGGAAATCTCAAGGACAAAGGAGCCTTGTGTGTTCCAGTCCATGGGGCTGCAAGAGTCAGACACAACTTAAGCGACTAAACCACCACACTATTTAGTAGTATTCACTGATGGCTAATTCAGCCTAATTTTCCCTCCTGGGTGTGATGCTGACTAACTAATGGTAATCCCAGAATAACCTCAACCAGCTTATTAAAGAGGCTCCTCAGTGCAGTCAAAAGCTAAGAGGCCTTATGGGATAACATGTCTGGTGTGTAGCCTGCGGAAATCGAGGCTCTGCAACTGGCCTGATGGAGAAGTGGCCAGTGTGGAGTGCTCAGAAATGGCAGCTTAGCTAGAGGTAACAAACATTTCCCCTATAGGACACACTGTTTGTGGTTTTTCCTTCCTCCCCAGGGCCACGAGGAATGCCAAGCAGGCAGCTTTACTCTCAGATACCATCACTGGATGAGAAAGCCTGACAAGGCAGAGGCTGAAGCTCCACCTCTAAACTTTACCTTCAAATAACAGGAAAAAGTAGCAAATGCCAACCCCCTTATCGCCATAGGGTTAATTAGGCTAACGTTAGCAAGTTGTTAGATTGAAGATGTTTATTGCCAGAAAGCAGGAATTCTGTTTATCTGTTGCTTTCATGTTAGTAAGATGCTGACTATCATAGTTTTGCTGTGTCCAATGGTTGTGGCCTGTTCCTTTGTCACCAAAGGAACATCAGCAGAAAAACAAGGGACTAATGCTCTCAGGTGAGCATCTGGAAGCTGTGTCAAGGTGATGAGCACCTGTGTTAAATTTCAGAAATTGGTACTTGGAGAAGTTCCACAACAGAGCCCTGATGTGCTTTTTTCCCCAAAATTGAAGTGACCTTGAGCTTAAACAGTGTACTGTATAGATGTGAGTAGATTTTAGTAATATATGTTCCAAGACACCTGGCAATGTTGGAGCACAGTTCACAGACTTGGAAAAGTTCTGTTTATGTTAGACGCTTTAATGCTCAGCTAAGTGGCCTCCAAGGGGATCAAACCCACAACTTTGGCAGCAGTATAACTGTATCCTGCCTAAAAGACTTTCATTTTTTTTTTTTCTGCATAGATGGACCTGGAGAACTTGATAAACTACAGATACCAAGGCCTCCCTGCAGAGTCTCTGATTTAGCAAGTCTGAAATGGGGAGTAAGAATCTGCATCTTAATAAGCTCCCCAGGAGAGTCTGATGCAGTAGTCTAGAAACCAAACTCCAGAAATGGAGTTAATTGAGCCAAATGCCAATTTGAAAGTTTGCACTCTCCTTTGAAGTTATAGAGAGGACAACATGGTAACTGTCATCATGGAATCTTATTTGCCATGATGAGAGTGAGAAAGAGAAAAAAAGTAGGAAAATGACAAAGAGAGAAATCAGGGATGTTTTATGTTGGGTTCCCTGGAGGCCGAGGCTGACACAGAATTCTTGTGCAGGTGAAAGGGGTGAAGGACACAGGCTAGGAGGAGAAGGAGCTAATCAGAGAATGAATGTCTGCTGGAGTCCAGCTTCAGCCGGACCCCACAGGGAGCTCTAGAGCATGAATCACACACACAGTTTGAGGTCAGGCATCAGTTTTTTGTAACTTCATACCAGTTTTTGTCTTTGGCTAGTGGAAACAGTGTCAGACTTTATTTTTCTGGGCTCCAAAATCACTACAGATGGTGACTGCAGCCATGAAATTAAAAGACGCTTACTCCTTGGAAGGAAAGTTATGACCAACCTAGATAGCATATTCAAAAGCAGAGACATTACTTTGCCAACAAAAGTTCATCTAGTCAAGGCTTTGGTTTTTCCTGTGGTCATGTATGGATGTGAGAGTTGGACTGTGAAGAAGGCTGAGCACCGAAGAATTGATGCTTTTGAACTGTGGTATTGGAGAAGACTCTTGAGAGTCCCTTGGACTGCAAGGAGATCCAACCAGTCCATTCTGAAGGAGATCAGCCCTGGAATTTCTTTGGAAGGAATGATGCTAAAGCTGAAACTCCAGTACTTTGGCCACCTCATGTGAAGAGTTGACTCATTGGAAAAGACTCTGATGCTGGGAGGGATTAGGGGCAGGAGGAGAAGGGGATGACAGAGGATGAAATGGCTGGATGGCATCACTGACTCGATGGACGTGAGTCTCAGTGAACTCGGGAGTTGGTGAGGGACAGGGAGGCCTGGTGTGCTGTGATTCATGAGGTCGCAAAGAGTCAGGCAGGACTAAGCGACTGATCTGATCTGTGGGCCAAAGATGTGGGGCTTAAGCTCCCAGGCACCTCTGTTTGGGGTGGTTCCTTCCAGCAGGGAATAATATTCTGGAGAAAGAAGCAGCTGTGAATTACTCAGGCAGTACTTCCAGCATGCGGGGGAAGGATGCACCAGCCCAAGATAGGACATTTTGGTGGAGCACCAACAGCATCAGATCCAGGGAATAACAGAAGTAGGGGAAAGGGAGAGAGAGTGGCAAACACTTCTCAGCTAAGAATGGCCCAAACAAACAGAAGTTCTACTGTTCAGGCAAAAACTCGCATGGCACCAACAAATCAACAAGTGACTTTCTGTGGGATGTTTCACTGAGCGCTCACTGTTTTAGCATTCTTGAGCACCTGCAGATTAGAGGCTAATGTCTAGATAGCTGTTTCTAGAGTAATCTGTATTCATGAGATTTGAGGGCACGAAGTTACGAGAGGAGATAAGACTACACACCAAATCATAGAATCCTAGAGTTCAACAGTTGAGCAGTTCAACTATTCCTCTCCAAAGCACAAGTCATCATACTCAACTTGGTATCATCTATAAATCTATTAGTAGTAAACACACATTTTCACCATAATTAAATGGAAAGGCAGTGTATCAGTCAAGACCACTGATTTAATCAAAATTTCAAAACCCTTTGTGTTGGATAAAGCACCACTAGCATAAGTTGGTTCAAGTCACATTTTCCATCTTACCCCAAATTCCATGCATTATTTTGTCCAATAAATGCCTTCTGAAATTAAATATGCCTTTACTATGTCATTTCACTATCATTCCAATTGCTTCATTTGAGAAGGATATTAATTGGATAGTATCACTGATAGTATTAGTTAATAGCAAATGAGTCAACATTTGCTCCAAGTATCAATGTCTCTTAAAATAAATAAGTATTAATGAACCCTAGATATGATCACTTCTTTCAAAAACATTGTCAGGGTTTGATGGTATTTTACTGAAAAAAAAATTTTTTAGAAATTCCACTATTTACACCTTTTAAAAAGCATGTCATATACCCATCTGTAGTGCTTTGGTAAGTCTCTCAATCACCATGACTTCTAAAAGGGCACTATGGTGTTCTCTGTGTGATCTCCCAGTACTCTACAATTTAATTCATCTTTACTCACATAAAGCTAATAAATGTTTCTTTACAATTCATTTGCTCATCTAACGTGGGCCTCTATATCCTTTTAATGATCTTTGTTCTGACTTGTCAAATTTGATGATGGTCTTCCTTGCTGGTAAATATATAATCAAAGCAGGGTCAAAATAATTTTTCTATTACCTTGGGCATATATCTATCAGAGCATTCACAGATACACTTATCTTTTTCTTATTCTCCTTACTCTCCAGAGGGAAACAAGGCCTTTGGGTTATAAGAAACTGTGACTGAAGCTTATTTTTCACCTTGGACTTTAGCCTTCCTGATATTCTTTTCCAGATCCACTCTGCTCCTGTGCATCTGGGCCAAGGCCTCCCTCCATTTTTGAAGATACCCTTGTACTAGATGACTTTATCAGAGAGCTTCTTTTTGGCTGCATTTGTTAACTTTAGGTATCACATTTCTGTTTCTTACTTACACTCATTTGTGTTGTTACAAATTCTACTTTTCCAAGAATCCTCTCGAGCCATGTGAACTTTTGACTTTCCTGACCATGGAACGAGGCTTGCCCTTGTTATAAACTCTAGGCAAGGTATTTCCTAAAGCCTCAGATACAGTATAGAGTGTCTCCTGTGATTTTTTTTATTTAGTATCTCAAATGATTTGACTACTTCCTACAAAAGTCCCTATCGTGTCTCTATCACAAACAGTTCTTTCATAATTTTGTCCAGAATATTGTTTTCTTTCCTTGTTTCTTCATCTTTCTGAGCTGTCAGCAAGTCTAGAACTTATCAGATGCCCTGCCTTGGGTAGAATAAGACTTCAGCAGACATTCCGACGGTTGTATTTTCCCTTCTCTTCAAGGCCAGTTTTGTAATCTGCGTTCGGAAACCTTTATCCATATCCTCTGTCTGGTCTGTTGGTCTGCAGAATACTTCAAGAATAATATCACTTCTAATTCTCTTTTATCTTATCCTCCCTGAGAGGAAAATTTGCAATGTCCATTCTTTGTACAGAAGGGAAAAGAACTTTTTGAGTCATAGCTGTCACCTGGGTTGCCATGTGCTGTTGAAAGTTTGAATGCTCAAAAGAGAGGGAACTCAAAGGCCAATAAAACATATATTTTTTGACAAAAGAGCAAAAAGATCACTTGTCATTTTCTCTTGAAAGTTCCCCATACCAATGGCAATCTCTGTCCCACGTTGTAGTAAAACATACATTTACTGAATGAAAGTAGGATTAATTGAAGTATTATGTAGGGGAAAACAGAGAGTTGTAAAAAACAGGAGCTTTGAGGTCCTGAGCAGAATTGATGTTGATTCCCAGCTTGCAGTGCCTACACTGTATGTCCTTAAAAATTTCTCTAAGTCTTAGACGTTATCTATTTAATGGATTTATTATTAGTACCTATCTCAGAGGATGACTGTGAAAATTATTTTTAAAAGGCTGACCACAGTATCTGGATTTCAATAAATGTATTTATTTAATAAAAAAACAATTAACAACTGCTTAATATGTGCCAAGAAATAATCTATATATTGTTATTACAACAGTATTAAAGGGTATTGTAAAATTCTTGACCTCACCAGGAGGGAGTCAGAGGCAAACTACAAACTACATATACAATTGTATATGTATATGTATATATATATATAATATATATAAATTATATATTATATATATTATAATTATAAATCATATAATTTAATTATATTAATTAAATAATATATTAATTAATTATTAAATAGCATATTGTTTATTTATTAAATTATATAAGTATAAATTATATAAATTATGCCCAACAATAAATGCAATGAAGTACACAAAAATACATTTAAAAAAGAATCAGAAATAAACTACGCTTATGTGGGGTGGGTGGGGGACAGCTACTTTAGCTAGAATGATCAGCAAAGGTTTTTAGGCTTCTCTAAAGAGGTGATATTTTGATTGAGCCAAAATGGTGAGTAAGCATCAGCATTAGAGAAATCTGGGAGAAAAGTATTCTAGACAGAAGGATGAGCAAGTATATATAATAGTAAACTACTTCTCGGTACGTGTGTTTCCCTTAAGTAGATTTTGGCCAAGTGTTTGACGTGATTTTATTTATCTGTTTGGGCATTACCAATTTTCATTTCAAAATGAGCAGATTCCTCTTGATCATCCTCTGCCATGCCATTCAATAAATCACAAATATTTTAAGCTTTTACAAAGTGCAAGTTGATGTTTTACACACCCATGTTTTATCACCAAGAGATGGGGGCCGAATGCCATGTAGATGAATTTGACTCTGGAAAGCATGTCCCTTCAATTATCTGTTAAATGCCTCATTTTACACCCAACCTGCTGACAAAAATGAGAAAGCAAACAAATGAGATGAGTTGCAGTGAGGATACAGGAAGCCAAGAGAGCAGAGGATCTAATTGGAAGAGCACAGGAGAATGTTTAAAATAAGTTTCAGAATAGCGATAAGGATGAAGATGATGTTATCTCTTGGATAGAAGAAGCTATTAAAATACACCAGAGTGTTTTCAATCACTTAATCAGAAAGTCCTTTTCCTGAGAACTGTCTTTTGTCCGTGTGCCATGAACAAACATAAATATTTTGGATTTCCTGCATCCTTCACCCTGATAATGGGCTCTTAACTGTAAGCTCTTCCCACCTCAAAGAAAAAGCGAAAAACAATGATAAAACATGAAAGATATAATGTCTTTTTCAGAAGAATTATTGTATCTCACAAATGGTTTTTAGTGTTATTCCTTTCTAGCTTTTGCTTTTTTTAAATAGGAGATTTTACATTTCTTTTACATATAACAGAGGATGCATCCTGGATTTAGAGCATAACACACAAGGTGAACATGTACATAAGAGCTGAACTTAGGGAAAAGGTAAGTTTTTTGAAAATTTTATGTGAATTGCTTTTCAGATGACATATAATTGTAACATTTCATTTGTATTTAAATTTTCATCTCACATTTAATATTTGAAAAAATCTTAAAAAAATAATTTCATAAGATATTGATATAAAATGTTCATTTAAGGCTTAAATATTATTAAATTCTTAACATCAATATATGTAACTATGTCTACATGTTTTTTAACAAAATAATTTATGTTGAAATCAAGATACCAGAAAAACCCTATGTTAACAGGGCTATTTAGGAAAAAATTTAAACTATGGATTTTTTAAAATGATAATTAAAACAAATAATTTGACAGAAAGCTCTTTTGTTGTTATGGGAATAAAGTTTCATGAGATGTTTACACACTTATGAGATTTTAAATAGCATTTTCTGGATCCAAATAGAGATGTGTCAATCATTTGAATCATAATAAACCAGAAGTTCTCTTTTGTGTTAAACAAATAAACCAAGTGAAATTCTACTTGGGTAAAGGGTGAAATTAAGTTGAAGTGACCTTATTCATGAATAAAATCACTATGAGGTACAATTAAATGCATTTTTGCTGCTATTATAAATGACAAATTTTCCCATTATATCTATATTTTAATTTATAATTGGAAATTGAAATCCTAGTACTCCAATTGATCCCATCCCGAGTTTTACTTTGAAGTCTGACCTCAGAATTTGCGCAATAATATCAAGTAGATGATAAAATTTCAGGGGAAATTGTGTAATAATAACACTCCTGTAGAACTCCTTACTCACACAGCCCTGAGTCTTGTATACCAACCTGGCTGTGCTTTCCATAAGGATATAATACCCCTATCTATTTGAACCTCATGTTACCAAGGCACTAAAATACAAATCTGGTTTAATTAAACAGCCAAGTCCAACAGAAAGGATCCAATCAATATGAATAATATTCCTGCTTCTCTCTCCAAAACAAAATAGACTGCTTGAATGTTTTATGTCCAAGCACAGTAAGCCAGTGAGTGCTGGGTTCTGAGTCAGATGATAAGTCAAGGGTTAAAAAGGACAAAATTATTATTCGCTTAAGAGGAAAACTGCTATCTGCTTGCTTGCTGCTACGTGTGCTCTTGGGTAAGATGCACTTTTCTTATAATAAGATGAGCAATGGATTTATCTGGATAGACCCTTAGAGGAATCTGATGGTCTCATTAGTAAGGTGGCTTCCTGGCCATCAACACTGCCTCCCTTTACTAAGGAAGCCCCTGCTAATCAAAAGTGCTTCTGGAGAACAACAACAGGATTTGGCACTAAATTTCGAGATAATGATGGTCAAGTAGGGCTCGATTTCTCCTCTGCGGTGCTTTTATTCTCTTTATTGATTCCTACAAAATAAAGATGGCCGGGCCTGTTACTGAATCTGAAATAACTGGAACTGGTGTTATTTACATATGATTTCATTTTTTGCAGAAGTTGGGGAGTGGGTGGAGAAGGGGTGGCCAGCAAGGGGAGAAGTGTCCTTTGAACAGCTAGCTGCCTTTGGAAGAAATGTTCCAGTAGAGAACTGCCTCCAGCATTTGTCTAAAATAAAGAAATAAAGAAATGTGGCGTCGGGTGAATCACATCAAAATCTCAAGACAATTCCAAGATGAACCAACTCGGAGAGTAAATGACCTCTTCATCTGGGTGATAAAGTTCCAGCCAAAATATTCTCTGGGCCCGAGACGTGATTCATTAGAAATATGTGCATGGTGGGGCGCCCTTCTCTCTATCTGGCAGAGTCCGGTCTGCACACTGATAAGAAGCAAATGCAAATGTCCTGATAAGAACTGAATGCAAATATTTATGATATGATATTCCCTGGGAATTATGTGCAGATAAAACAAAGTGTATTATTTTCCTGCTTCCCTTTCAGGTTTGCCAAAATGCCCTTTTTCGCTTTTGGAATTTGCATTTCTTCAAAATTGATTCGGCTTGCGTATTATGTTAAGCTATTTGTTTGCTAAGGATGGTAATTAGTTACTGTAATTACAGCAATGACAGTTGCTAAATTGTTTTTAAAGCATTACAGTGGGCCTGTGCCAGAAGATTGCAGTATTTTTTTGGATTTAAGCAGAGGCTGGAAAAACTCCCACTCTAGGGCCAGCATGGGATTTTCAACTACAAAGCTGCTTTTCCTGATTGAAATTTTTTTAAAAAGTCATTAATTTGCATTGATTGCAAGTGCTAACTTTACATGTAGGTTTATTCACATATCACAGAAATATTAGTGATAGTGGACTTTGGTGTGAAAGAGACATGGGGGACACCCATCGTAAATAAAAGTGAAAGCTGATAGCAGAGGAGAAATGGTATATTACTTGGAGCCTGTTAATTAAACTTTTTAGCCTGTTTTTAGATAAATTAAAAACAATTAAAAATGTTTCTCTGAAAGTCATTCCCAAACTTTTCTGAGTGCTCCTGGTTAAAATGAGTAATTTGGAAAAAAATAATTTGGCCATACACTGTTCTTGACATGTGGAAAGTAAAAGGAAAAAGAAAAGGAGAAAGGTTATTTACCCAAATACTTCTTACAGATTTAGTTTAAATGAAAATCATTGATGAGGAGAGACTTGAGCTGTAGTGCGTGTCTAAGATGGTTCAGATGATTGATGTTTTATATCAACATCCCCTAAAGACAGAGGTTAAAAGCCAAGAATGTGGTTCTCTCTGCTGCGTTGTCCTAATGCATACATGTATGCATGCTAAGTCACTTCAGTCGTGTCCAACTCTTTGCAACCCTATGAACTATAGCCCACTAGACTCCTCTCTGGCCATGGGGTTCTCCAAGCAAGAATACTGGAGTGGGTTGCCATGCCCTCCTCGAGGGGCTCTTCCTGACCGAGGGATCGAACCCTTGTCTCAGTCATTTCCTGCTTTACTAGACGGGTTCTTTACCACTAGCGCCACCTGGGAAGCCCATTGTCATAATACTACCTCCTAAAGTCTAGAAAATTCACGTGAGCTCATAGTCTGTCCCCTGCCAATTGAAGTCAAAATAGTCCAAAGCATGACTGCACACTCGAAGGTTTCAGGGTTTTATACTCATATATTCCCACTCACAAATGTTACCTAAATAATAAATTCTATATTTTAAATGTTTACCTTCCTCTACTGGAGAAATAACAACAATAATAATAGCAACCAACATTTCTTGAGATCTTTGCACATTCCAGGCACCGTGCCAAGCCCTGTAAGTACATTCTCTCAACAACTTATGGGGCATTATTATTACCACTTCCAGTTTACAGGAAGAGATTCTGAGACTTAGAGATGTTAGAACTTACCAAAGTCACACTTCTGGTAAAAATCGAACATGGAATCCAGTCCCCAGGCAGCTTCCATCCACGGCCTGCTCTTAATTTGAGAGGATGTGACTTTGTATTTGAATGTAAATAAATAAATAGTATTTGAAAGCCATGACCCCCTCCTTTAATCAAAAACTAAACTGAAAGCTGAAGCGCCTAGTGTCGGACATCAGAAATCGAATTCTCATCTCAAAGCTTTTTGTCCTGACATTTTATCCTTATTATAAGTATAAATATGATTTCCTTGAAAATGACTCCATAAGTACTAATACTTGATGAGAAGTTTGAAGTTTTACACAAGAAATAGTCTCCTAGGAATTGACTACTTTTGCTCCGAAAAAGATTCAATGACTTAGTTTGTATATTTATCATTATTTAAGAACTATAAATCCCAGTTTGTGTAATGTGGTTCTTATATTTACATGAATACAGATGAAATTGATAAATAGGCATTTTATGGCATTTTGAAATTGTTTTGAACATTATCTTATGCTGTGCATATTTATGTATGGTTCTCATTCTCATTACAGAATGAGAACCATACATAAGTATGTATGTACATTCTCAGCTGTTTCACACATGACCCCAGGTATATATCCCCAGTGTGGGATGCACATATCTCACTTGGATACACACATGTGAAAGCATAGATCAATACAACTTATGCAAGTGATGTCTCCAATTAACACATTCAACAATCCCTGTTTATGAAGTCATTCCTGATATACTTTTACCTCCTCCAAGCTATACATTATTTCTTCAATTTTCCAACCACATGACACTAAATTTTAGCCCTTATAGCACTGATTCTTATATGAACCTGGTTCACTGTATATCTATCTATCTCCTCCAGTAACCTAGAGGCTCTCTGAAGGTTGAGTCTTTTGTATCTCCTGCATCTAGCACAAAGCTTGTTACATAGTAAATACCCAAAAAGACTTACAGAATGAGGAAATTCCCTCATGGTCCAGTGGTTATGACTTGATGTTCTCACTGTCAGGTGGTTACGACTTGATGTTCTCACTGCCAGGCCTGGGTTTGATCCCTGGTCGAGGAATTATTAATGAGATCCTGCAAGGCACGTGATGTAGCCAAAAAAGAAAGAAAAAAAAAAAAAAAAAAACAAGAAGAAAACTATGAATAAGCACTGAACCCATTCAAACAAATAAAAAATTCAGTGGACAGTCTTGATATCTCTCCCATGGGCCTACAGAGCAGTGAGGATACCTCTGCTTCAGACTGGGGCTTAGTTGGGTCTGCATACTTGTCTCAATTTGAGTCCAGGCTAGGTTGTTCAGCAGTAAAGAATCCGCCGACAATGCAGGAGACATAGGAGATGGGGGTTTGATCCCTGGGCTGGGAAGATCCCCTGGAGGAGGGCATGGCAACTCACTCCAGTATTCTGGCCTGGAAAATCCCAGACTGAGAAGCCTGGCAGCCTACAGTCCATGGGGTCAAAGAGTCAGACACAAGGGAAGTGGCTGAGCACACATGCACAGGAGCACAGCCACCCAGGGCAAGTTTTTCTCATGTAAGTGTCAGAAGATGCCAGATGGGTAAATGGAAATATGTGATGTCTTTTAAGGCTTAGACTCAGAACCTGTACCTTTCATTTTTATCCACATTTCAGTCTCCAAAGCAAGTGAAGAGCCAAGCTCAAAACCAGTGTGGGGGCCAAATACACTCTTCCCATGGAGGTGTGGAAGGTAGATGGTGGAAGAGGAATAAATAATATACAAACCACAAGCATCAAATATTCATATAGTAAAAGGATTCCCTTTCTTTAATTTTAAGAAATCTAAAACATCTGAAAGAGATGAAGAAGATGGATACTTGCCTCATTATCAAGACCCTGGAAACCATTTCATGATTTCCATTGCTAATTATATTTTAATTCAATAGTGACATGAATTTTCTTTGCCGATTCATCATTAACGTTATGAGCTACAGCTTGGTGCTTTTCTCATTTTATCTTTTGTATGCCTAGAGAAGTAATCAAACCTCTTCTTCCATACCTGAGGACTATTAGTCAATCGTCTGCTAGGTTCTCTCCTCCAGGCTGACATTTCTTTCAACTCCCCCTCTATATTTCACTTGCCAAATCATATCCCACTTTTGGGGCTCTTCTTTGGGACTCTCCCCAATCCATTTTGAGCCAAAAGCTATATCCAAATCTCTTCTTACTATCGATCAATCAAAACTGGAAAGGGAATCTAATTTCCTTAGAGAAAGATATTGGCAAATTTCCAGCTGAAGAGAAACACACGGTTCACACCCCGACTCCCACATTTTCCTAACCCCCACTCCAATCTGCAAACATATCAGAGTCAATTTGACTAAACTGTATTGGATCAAAGAGGAGCTCCAAAGAGTGTGAAGTCAGGCTTCAAATATCAGCTAAACTCAGTTTGGTTACAGAAAGGAAAACATCCCTCCTGGAGTGAGACATCTTTCTTGTCCAGACGTTCAAAGAGTGTTATTCATTACGAAGTTTATGGTACCCACACAGGGAGCAGAGTTCATTACTTCAGAATTCCTGCCTGGTTTACAAGGAAGGTCTCTTGTTAGCTGCCTCATGCTTTCCATGGCAGATTCAGCCTCAAAAAATCTAAAATAGATCATTGGACACCCTCTAGCTGGCCTTGTTCATATGGTGACTGTAAACATTTTCCCTAGAGCCTGAAACTTTCAAGATTTTCATTTAAGTTTTAAAATTAGAAGGGTAATTTCTTTTGCATTCTAGAAAGTAAGATTTAGGGTCACACTTTTTTTCATTTACTTTACCTGTTTAACCAAAGTCTACTAACAAAGTCTCTACTATAGAGAGATGACATGTTAATATTAATGTACAGAAAAATCATACTTTGTAACCTAATTTAGTATAATTCATAGTGAGCTGCAACGAAATGAGAGGGCATCCCAAATTCTAACTTATATCACTCATTTACATATTTAAGTTCAAAATCACAACATAAGGACCACAGGGCATATTAGTCAAGATTCTCCAGAGAAACAGAATCAATAGGATATGTAAATATATATAGAGAGAGATTCATTTTGAGGAACTGAATCATGCAATTGTGAGAGCTTGGAAGCCTGAAATCTGTAGGGTAGACTAGCAGGCTGGAGACCAGATGATGTTGCAGTTCAGACCCAATGGTGGTCTAGAGGCAAAATCTTCTCCCTTACTCAGGAGACTTGAGTCTTTTTTCTAAGGATATGGACTTCTCATGTCTTGGACAGTAATCTGCTTTACTCAAAGTCTACTGATCTAAGTGTTAATCCCTTCTAAAAATAAACAATAATTTCACAGCTAAATCTAGACTGGTTTTTGACTAAATATTTTGGTACCTTGGCCTAGCCAAGTAGACTCATAAAATTAACCATCACACATGGGTTATAATTATCTTTGCTCCATCACTTACTTGATCAATAAGGACCTACTGAAGATTTACTACATACTTGGCAGTACTCAGGATTCCCGGGCACATTGCAAAGTCCATGATTCTGAATTATTGCTCAAATGTATTGATTTTAGGGCTTCTTGGGTGGCACTAGAGGTAAAGAACCTGACTGCCAATGCAGGAGACACAGGAGATGAGGGTTCTATCCCAGCATCGGGAAGATCCTCTGGAAGAGGGCATGACAAATCAATCCAGTATTCTTGCCCGGAAAATCCCATAAACAGAGGAGCTTGGTGGGCTACAGTTCATAGGGTCACAAAGATTCGGACATGACTGAAAGCACCTTAGCACACTGATTTTCAGGAACATCAGGAAATGACTTGGAATCATACCTAAATTTGGTCTTTCCTGAAACCTAAAATAAATTAGCACAAACTAAAAAATTAGTTCTTACCAAACACAAACCTCCTGGCACTTTGATCTTGAACTTCTTAGCCTCCAGAACAATTAATGTTTATTATTTAAGACACCCAATCTATGGTATTCTTATTTTAGCAATCTGAACAGACTAGGACACTATGGGTATGTATATATGTATGTGTGTGAATTTGATAAAATGTTCAACTGAAATTTACCGAAGGACTGCTATGTTTGAGATACTTTTTAGGCACTGACAGCTTAGTGGTAGAGCAAAAATCATAGTCTTAGTTCTCATGAAATTAATAGTCTAATATGGGAGAAAGGAAATAATATTTATATTATATTTAAAATTCTGATAAGGCATCTGAGAGAGGAGGAGTAAATGCTAAAAATGTCTTTAGCAGGGAAAGCTAATTTAGCCAAGTTAGAATAGACTTCCCTGGAAAAGCAATATATTGATTCTGTCTTGAAATTTAAAGAACAACTGTCAGATGGGGCTACTCTGTTGGCTCAGATGGTAAAGGCATTTCTGTAATGCAGGAAACCTGGGTTCAATCCCTGGGTTGAGAAGATCCCATGGAGGCAGGCATGGCAATCCATTCCATTATTCTTGCCTGGAGAATCCCCATGGACAGAGGAGCCTGGCAGGCTACAGTCCATGAAGTCACAAAGAATTGGACAAGACTGAGCGACTAAACACAACACAAGAAAGTCTGGAGATAGTGTATTCCAGGCGGTGGGAACAGCATATGAAAAACACATTTGAGAGACATACAGAAGTCTAGTGTATCCTCAAAAGACACTTTAGGTAGCAGTAATAATTTTAGTGCACAAGTCCAGGATTTTAGATAGGTGGGTAACACGATAGTATTTGCATTCTTGAGTGACCATTCTAGCTGCTGTATAAGGAATGATCTGACAGAAGCAAAGATGTACACTGGGAGGTCAGAGAGGGCAATATTGTAGCAGTTTAGATCAAAAATGGTGGAGCAACAGAAATAGAGAAAATAAAGGAATACACATGAGATGTATGTTGTTGGTCAAATTCACTAAAAATAGGTCATTTTTTAGTGAGGACATAATGTGGATGAATGTGCTAAGTCTGGCTTTCTGGATTCTGGCATAAACAACTAAGAGAATACAGGATGAGGATCAATACTAAAGATATGGGTTCGGTTTTTTGAAAAAAGTGTTGAGATGTCTGTGAGACATCCTAGATGAAATGAGCAATCATTAGATTCACAGTTCTGGAGGTAGTTAAGACATATGAGTTACAATTACAAATTTAAAAGTCATCAGATAATATGTGAAGGCATGAGAAAGAATGCACTCATGCTGAGTAAAGAGAAAGAAAGGTCCAGGGAAATGTCCATGAAATTTAGGTCTAAAAGGAAGACTTTTAGATAGGAAGGGAAAAAAAAGAAAAAGCAAGAGTGTAGCAACATAGAAGCCAAGAGAAGAGTGTTTCAGAAGGAGGAGTGGGCAAGCATATCAAATGATGGTAGGGAGCCGAGTAGTGGTAGTAGATGACTTGCTGTGTCACTACATACTCCTTCCAGGACTGAGCCTCTCATTCCTCCAGCTTCTGGGAGGTTGGGCAGCAAAAAAATTTCAGCTGACCCCTCCCTGAGAATTGACTTCACCCATAGGAGAATTACGGGCTTCCCAGGTGTTTGAGTGGTATAGAATCTGCCTGCCAAGCAGGAGACGCTCGTTCGATCCCTGACTCTGGAAGATCCCCTGGAGAAGAATATGGCAACCTGCTGCAGTATTCTTTCCTGGGAAATCTCATGGAACAAATGTGTTTTCTTTACATGCTTAAGAAAGTCAAGCAGCTTTATTTCCCTTGGATAATTTAATCTTTATAATACTGAAAGCTTATTTAAGGACATATGTTCTCACTGCATGCAACAACTATATCTAGGGTAAATGTGCTCAGATAGTTGGTTTTCTTTTTCAAAAAATACAAATATAGTTGGTTTGGGGCTTTGTAGTTTTCTTTCTTCTTCATTTATTGAATGTATAGAACCTTATTATATATGACTCATAGTGCTTTTGCTTCTCCAAGAAAAAAGAACAATTATAACTGATATCCAGTATGAATGAGGTGACTATGTTAAGCACTTTGCATATATTTCAGTAATTAATGGACAAAAATTCTGTGTGGTCTTTTGCCTATTATTTCTGCCCATTATCTATGCATAAGGGTGTTGTATGAATTGAAAAGACCAGATCCTTACTTTCCCGGACATATCTCAGCATGGCCATGCAACCAAGGCTTAGTCACCTGGCTTCTCCTGCCTGGAACTCCAGGTTTGGAGTGTGTGATCAAAGAAGCCATTCAACCTAGAGATCATGCAAAGAGTGGAAGGGGCACCCTGGCCAGACTACTCCCACAGAGGACTTAGTTGTGCTCCTCCTCCAGCATAACATGGCTCTGGCCCAATTTCTGAGCTCAGTTCTCCAGATTTCTCATGAATTCTATGAACTCTCCTATAAATATACTCCTTTTTGCCTAACTTTGGAACAAAAAAAAACCCTAACCAGTAAGCAGTTACAACTATTACCTGTATTTTACACATGAGGAAAATTAAAGCTCAGAGAAGTATTAATAAATTGATATGCAGATATTTTCAGATTCAAAGCCAATGATCTTAGCCAATTTTCTATGATGGCTCCCTTATTTACTTATTTATTGTGTTTGATTCTTTGATTCTTTATCACTTAGACTCATTCTTATCGGCTCTACTTTGAAAAGCAAAATGTTAATACAAAAGCTACAAATATAAAATATATACATAACAGACCATCTTCCCCTGTAAATCTATTGAAACTGGTATTTACTATCATTAAATAATCATGTACTCAATAGTTATTTTCATTGGGTTTAAATTTCTAAATGGAAGTGACATTATCTTATTGAATTAATGTAGAAATTTGGATCTTACAAAATATAAAATAAAACAAATCGAGCAAAAACATTCATGCCACACTAGTCCTATTTCTTAACATAGTTTTTCAAGAACCATGATTAGCTTCTGCTACATCATGCGGGAGTATACACACTGCCAGGAAAAGTCTCTGCTTTCTCTCTTTCTTGTGAACATTTGCAGCCCTAAATAGAAAAGCTGAGTGACTTAGGGCACAGGTGGTGTATTCATCTCCAATCCCTGTATAAGGTCATGGCTTTGGAAAGGAAGAAAGCGGACCAGCTGGACATGCGGATGGTGCTGAATTTCAGAATCTGCTCTCAGCACCTGGCTTCTAGTATGAGAACGATGAGCTCCAGGCAATGGATTCAGTGCCCTGTCTTCTGAAGATAGCGAAGGATGACTCTGGCAGCTGCCTAGCTGAACTGACCGAGATAACTCTGATCAGAAGGGGCAAAGGAGAAAAATTCACTGATAACACTCTAAAACTACTATCATGCATGCATGCTAAGTCACCACAGTCATGTCCGACTCTTTGAGACCCTGTGGACTGTAGCCCACCAGGCTCCTCTGTCCATGGGATTTTCCAGGATGCCTGGAATGGGATACTGGATTGGGTTGCCATTTCCTACTCAGGGGATCTTCCTGACCCAGGGATTGAACCAGTGTTTCTTACATCACCTGCATTGGCAAGCAAGTTCTTTACCGCTAGTACCACCTGGGAAGCCCTAAAACTACTATCATGCAGGTCAAAACTTTGTAGAGAAAATGCAATAATATTAGAAAGGCTACAAGTCCATTTTTAAGAGAATAATTCAGAAAAGGAGATGTGGAGCAATATTTAGATTTCATATACCTTTTATCAAATTTACAAAAATGAGCTAGGCCACAGAATCTGTCAATAAATTTAAAAGGATTGAAATCATACAAAGTAAGTTTTCTGACTACAGTGGGTTGAAATTAGAAATCAACAACAGAAGGAAATTTGGATATCTGCAAATATTTGCAAATTAAACAACAGATTTTTAAATAACCCCTAGGTCAAAGAAGAAATTACAAGGGAAATTAGTAAGTATTTTGATCTGTATGAAAATAAATTTACAGAGAATGAATAATAAAGTGAACTTGAAATATTAATAAAATAATATCACAGAAAATAGCTGACTTGCTTTGAGTATTTGCTGTATGTCTGGCATTCTGCATACATTTTCTTTGATTCTCCCCACAACCCAAAGAGGTAGGTATTAATATCCTCACGCTTCCTCTAAAGATGTGGACAATGAAACTTAGGAAATGGTGGGATAAGGCTTCAACTCAGGTCTGTCTGACACCCAAATCTTGCTTCAATCACTAAATTATGCTGCCAACACAAGATTAATGTGGGCTATAGTAGTTGCTTAATTTTAACCTAGTAATTAACTGAAAATATACAAGAGGAAGTGGCATTTTGTTTCAAGAGTTACCTTTGCATTTAGAAATCCATGTTCTTGAGCATGTAGGGTATGCTGAAGAGCATTCAGTGAAAATAAGAGGAGGTAGACAGAGGAGCCTGGGGAGCTACATACAGTCCATAAGGTCACACAGAGTCAGGCATGACTGAAGTGACTTAGTACGCAAACACTCGCACACACAGAGGCATTTTATGGACATGTGTTTTGCGCTGCTCAACTGGAGGGAAGATGGGTGATTTGGTAAGAGTCTATTTAAAGCTCTCACAAAGTAAGTTATGGAAACATTTATTGAATAATCACAGCTCTTGGAATACAAAGAAGAATAAAGCTGATTCTGTGCCCAGAAGGTGCTGACAATTTGCTAGAGTTAGATGATGAAGATGAAAATACTAATGATTTAAGTAGGGTCCCCCAGGAAACAGGCCCTGGAATATAGATTGGAGTATAGGCAGTTTATGGAGAGTGCTCTCAATAGTGAAGGCAACAGGATTGGTGTCAAGTTCGTCCTGTCACTATGACTTTTATAAAAGATGGGGATGATAAAATTTAGGAGGCCACAGGCTAAGAAAGTTGTGGAATAAGGTTTCAATTCAGCTCTGATGGATACCCAAATCTTGTTTTCAGTCACTGCACAGATAAACATATATCCTCTGTATAGCATACACAACGATTGATACGTTTCACCTTTTGTAACTTTTCATTCCATTTCACTAAATGTTAGCAATTTCTTTTTACAGGAAACCTGAATCTGTCCCTAGCTTTAAACCACTGGTCTTTGTACTACCTTCAGAAGGTCTGTAGAATTTAAAGCCTCTTTCTTTTGTATCACAGAGTTTCAATTATTTGAAGCTATCCTTTAGGTCTTTCCTAGATTGCATCTGACTGAAGATGACAATTCTGTTTTGCCTTTCCACATATCAACTGCTTTCCAGACCTGCCACCCTTCTGATTCTCTTGCTGGTTAAGAACATGGATGATATCCAGATACATGTTTCAGGGTGAGTCAATCATGAAGGGTTCAGCCTGCAATGTTACTAGCCCACCAAGAGGCAGCAGGTCCTGTAGACAAACCTTGGGAGGAACCCTAGCCTGTAAGATACAACTGTGTTCAGATAACTTAGAAACAGGCAAGATCTAGAGTGACGTTTTAAACTATCAATTAAACAAGTGGTTGACAAATGCCATGGACAGAGGAGTCTGGAATTTTCCAGGCAAGAATACTGAAGTGAGCTGCCATTTCCTACTCCAGGGGATCTTCCCAACCAGAGCTCAACAGAGGAGCCTAGCGAGCTAAAGTCTATAGGGCCGCAAAGAGTTGGAGATGACTGAGTGTGTGCACACATGCGTGCATGCACACACACACACACACACACACACACACACACACAGAGGGAGGTGAGCTGATATAAAGTATCAGGGGAATCCTGATAGACTAGAAGAAGGAAGCTTTAAATTCTATAGACCTTCAAAGTGTTCACACCAAAAAAAAAAAAAAAATCAACATGAAAGATTATCTCTGCAATTGAATATGGTTCCTACATTATAAAAGTCAGAAAACCAATTAAGAGTAAGTTTACTTGTGAGCACTAAGTAACTAGTATTTTATCCTATTCAAAGAATTTATAAGCTACAACCATTGAAAAAATACATGTAGCAATGCAAACATATTTTTTTAAACACCATATTAGGTCAGAATAGAATCCATCCAATACACTTTTCTATCTTTGGAACGGCTCCTTGGAAAATGCATTTTTAGAAATGAAGGTTTTATAAAGCTCAGTTTCAACAGCACTGATAAAAGAAACAAATTTGTTATAACAAAGACAGACTACGGAAGGCAAAAGAATCTGGTGAAGGCTCTATAAATTCATATGTTAACTGAATTTTTATTCTGTTTATATTACAATTGGAGCCTGAATATATGAACAGTTAAATGTGAAATTCCCCAAACTGTGTATGATTTTTAATACTTTCTGCTAAATTAGTCATCTCTAGTTACAACTTCTTCCCTAAACTCTAGACTTGTATCTTCAGTTAGCTATTGAACATTTCCACTTAGATGTTTCATAAACATCAGAACTCACTGAAGTCAAGGATAATGATCATGTGGTTTCCATGTCTGAACTTAACCATCTTCCTGTGATTTTTCTGTGAATGGTCCCGCTATACCCGAAAGTCAAAAATGTTCCCTATTTCCCACATTCTCAGCAACAATTAAAGATCTGACATCCTTATTATTGTGTCTTATTGAATCCTATTCTCTTTATTCTCACTGCTACCACTTTGATTCAAGCCCTTATTTTCCACATCTGTATTATATCTATAACTGCAACAGTCTCCTCTTGCTCTTCCTTCCTTATTTCTGGTCCAGTGTTTTTCTTTCCAGACTGAGGTTTTAAGCTTCCAATATGTTTTAAACTTTGAGTACTCCTTAGCCTCCTTCAATGGCTTTTACTGCTCACAAAATAAAGTTCGCCTCCTCAAGACATCACCCACTGGCCCCTATTTTCCAGTGATATTTGCTACCTCTCCACTTTATTATCTACAGTGCAACTATTCTAGAGTACATGTGTTCCTGGAAATATCTTTCTTCAAATATTTGTTTCTTTTAATGGAGTATACTTTATCCTCTTCTTTTACCTGCATAGTTTGGGTTTATCCTTTAAGACTGACTCAGCTTAAGTCCCAACTGGCAAAGAAGACTACTAATGCAGTTTGTAGACCAATAATATAGTACTATCACTATTTCAACTTTAGCTTCTTTTAAAGGTGCTTAGGGGAAGGACAGGAGGGAGGCTCCAGGGAGAGGGGATATATGTATGCATATAGCTGATTCACCATGTTGTACAGCAGAAACCAACACAACACTGTAAAGCAATTATACTCTGATAATAAAATTAAAATCAATCAATAAATAATTTTTAAAAAGCTGTCTAGTCCCCTCCGTCTCCAAGATAGGCAGCATTATCTCAACAAGGAAGTCAGATTTTTGCAAAGACAGCAATAACTGTTCATTCCCAGTAGCTTCTATTTTCTGCTCTGCAAAAATACCAAGGCAGTGAATTATTAAGGGCTTTCCTCTCATGCAGGAGAGGAAATTATAAAGAATATTATATTTCAAAGAATTTTCCTTCATAGTGGCATTAATGCAAAAAACGGAAAAGAGGACATGGGATCTGAGTAAAAGAAATTGTAATGAACAGCTTTGGTATGTTTTCCTGGCATATAAATCAATGCCTTCTTCTGTTCTCTTTAATTATCCCCACCTACATCACCAAAGGGATGAGATTCTAGTAGCCATGTATGTAGGGCATTACCTCATCTCTTGGTTGATTACTTCAAAAGTGGGAATCTTACCAGAGTGGAGCCAATTGAGATCTCTTCCCTAAGAATCTGCAATTGAGATGGAGACTTAATCTGTAACTCATGAACTCAAGGAGTTGTAGAACAGCTGTATTTTCAGAACACAGGTCTGGAACTCAGACAAAGCTGGCCTGAGAAACAGGTTATAAAAAATGAAGCAAACACACAGAAAAAGAGAGAGAGAGAGAGAGAAATATTGTCTTAGTTGACCAATGCTTTCCTGTTTTCATTTTCATTTTTAAAGACCTGAACAACTTTCATGACTTTAGGTTCTACATATTTATAATAATACCTCTACGTTTTGTTTATTTCTGTTGCCTGCAACCAAAAGAGCCTTAAATAATAAAATAATTGGGTATAGTTTCAGATCTTATAAGCTTCAACCACTTTCATTCTTTAATAAACATTTTTGAGTGTCTTCTACGTGTCCAGTGCTATGCTGGGTACACAAAGACAAACTCATAATCATCCTGCAACAAATCTCTCAGTCAGAGCCTCAGTTTCCTCTTCTATTTCATGAGGAGATAAATGATGATAACAGTAATATCAGACTCAGGAGGGGTTCCAGTCAAATTAAATATATGAAAGAACTTTATAAACTATAAATGAATGGGTTTTCTTTACATTCATTATAATATATTTTGGTTTTCTCCCTTTTTTATCATGTTTGTCATCTCTAGGATGAGACTGTTCCCAGTTTGATTTTTGTCTCCAAAATCTGTTCTTACTAATAAAGGCATATGCTAGGGTATTTCCAAGTTGACTCCAGATCATAAAGCTTCTTTACTATAAGTATGAGGGACTCCTCAGAGGTCAGGGACACAAAGATCATCAAGGTGGACCACAGACAAAAGTTGCCAAAATCAGTTTCATTTAGTTTCAGGTAAGCTGGCTAAGCTCTCCTTGTCGATAATCAAGCAGATAACCCTTTCCTGTTTTCCAGGTCCTGTCCTACCTTAAAATCCAAAGTCACCCCAGCACTGAGTGACAAGATTCTCTGAGAGCAATTCAGCCACTTACACCTCAAAATTTCTCTACTATTTATTCCCTTCTTCCTTCTTCTTTACTATTTGCTTTAGTATGCATGGGGCTTATCACCATCATTTTCATAAATTTTGTAGCATGTTTTATTCAAGTAATGAAAAGCATGGGGTTTTACTTATGTCAGGTAATTGTCTATATTTAGCACAGGGATGGTTAAGGTGATAGTTAATGTTAGGGTGACAGTTTTATAACACTGTTCTGTGATTGGTTAATGAAAAGTATGAAGACGTCACTGAGTCGAGGCTTACTGAAGTTCTCAAAGAGTTTCAACTTCTAACAGCATTGGATGAGTCTAAATCTTTGTAAAAATGTAACTATATGGTACTTATACAGTAAAATTACTAATAGACACCCCATAATCCTTGTCCATTTTTCAAATATCACCCTATAAATCAATAATAATCAAAAAGCAAATCAAGGGTTTACTAGGCTGCTAAGCAACTTACTTACTAATGGCCTAGTCCTCTCCTATGGAGGTTATCGGTCTTCACTTTTCTTTCAAGTCTTACGACTTTTATCTGTGGAATACATTTTAGCCACAGCATTAACAAAAAACATATAGAAGACTCATATAGATTTCAGATTACTAATCAACACACATAATTCATCACTAAGTACTAACCTAGGCTATCTTCTTAATGTACAACTTAGTTAAAACAAGAAGGACTATATAGTGTACATTAACTCCAAAGGCTTACTACATCTCCAGAGAAGGATGGTTGTACACAATTTATTAACAGTAGGTTTCTGAGTCCCAAATGGCGTGTTACTGATTATAAAACAATTTGACTGTGATCATTCTGTTGCAGTGCTTAAAGCAATGCACATTAACAGAAGAGGAATTCTTTTTCTTTCTAGTAGAGTTAAACAGTACAAATGTAAACACTGAAAATTCCCCAGGCTGATGCAAAGTAAATATCACACTGGGTAAAGATTCTCCATATGGAACTTTGATGTGCAGGGAAAACTTAAGTGCCACCATGTGACACGTTTGCTTTCTGGAGAATACATCAGAAGGCAGGGTAAGGCATAGTGTTGAGTGAAAAATCTCTCATCCTATTTACTCTGAAAGTACACAACCCCACTGGTTTATACTGCATGAGAGAGATCTCTTAAGGCAAAGAAAGGGTAAATCACCTTCAAATAAAAATGATTCTGTAAAACTTGACCATTGTTTTCTAGAGACTTGGGATATTATATTTGGGATACCATGGACTGACGCACGTCAGACTTTCCTGCCCTTCACCATCTCTTGGAGTCTGCTCAAACTCATGTCCATTGAGTTGGCAATTATATGACCATAAATCTCTGTCCAGCACCAAACAGAAAATCAGCAGAGCCATTTTTCTCCCATGAAGTTTCCTGTTGAATCCTAATCTCCAGGAATCCCCTCTGTCATTGGCCCTGCTAGAACCCTGGGTTCCCTGAGATGCCTCAAGGACCATCAGAGAAAGTGGATCAGGGCAGATGCTAGGTTTCTCACTTGCCCTTCAAGTAAAAAATCTCGACTTTTATTTTCCAAGAATTTGCAGTCTGTTTTCCAAGAATGATTCCTCTGCCAAGTAAGTTGGAAGCCTGTTGCTCTAAGCAAAATAGCTGATTGACCCAAAATATCAGACCCAATATATGCCCCTTTATCTGGGACCTCTAAAGATGTGACCAGGAAAGGAAGCCCTATTAACACTTGCCCATCCAGCTACTTCTTCCCTGGTAGCTGAGCTGATGATGAATCCTCCTGCGATGCAAGAGACCCCAGTTCAATTCCTGGGTTGGAAAGATCTGCTGAAGATGGGATAGGCTACCCACTCCAGTACTCTAGGGTTTCCAGGGTGACTCAGACAGTAAAGAATCCGCCTGCAATTCAGGAGACCTGGGTTCGATCCCTGGGTTCGGAAGATCCCCTGGAGGAGGGCATGGAAACCCACACCAGTATTCTGGCCTGAAGAATCCCATGGACAGAGGAGTCTAGCAGGCTATAGTTCATGGGGTGCAAAGATTCAGACGTGACTAAGCGACTTTCACTTTCACCCAACTACTGCACCAATTATGCATCAACATATGTCTAAAATTTCAGTCCTCCACAAGATTATAGCACTTCACTTTTATGGCTTTAGTTTATTTTAATACATGCCTTTAAAAATAACTTGAAAATGAGAACCATCTTTCTGCATGTGAAAAATAATGTGAAAAAATATTACATTTAATATTTTGTGTTTTGTATCCCTATCTACTTCCAAAATGATTATGGAGCAGATGATCAGAAAATGGGGAATTAGCTTAAACACTTCAAGTCTTTCTTCCCCATTGAAAAAAAGAAAAACTAATGGCAGAGGAAATATATATTTTAAAAATGTGAAGCACTCAAGAAGGACTTGTTTGATTATGAGATGGGTGATGCTCAAGTATAAAATAGTTGAATGATTTTCCAAGCTTATAATAATAATAACATACCATTATTAAAAACTGAGTTACATGATATCAAACAGTATTGAAGATATGCTAGAGGGGGAAATTCTCTGAGAAAAAGCAGATGTTCCTTCAACTGTTTTAGCTATTAATATTGGCATCTAGGCGTGCCCACATTTTGATCACATGAAGTATTAGTTTTATCAAAATTCTATCTTGAGTGAGGGATGTCTTCTAATCATGTCTTTGTTCACTGGAATAGCTACATCTGGTTCCTTCTCACCCCAGCTTGCCCAGGTGTGGGGATATTCCTCTCCTGTTCCTACCACCTCCCTTTTCGTCCAGAACCTTGAACACTGGTCTGAGACTAATGAAGGTGTTGTCCATTCAGAATAGATGATGGAGGGAAATGAACGCAACAGCAGGATGTGAGCAAATGCCATTCCTGAAAGACAGTCAAGGATGCTGACAAGACGCTGTTGAGAGACTGTTCTCACTCTTCTGCTGGCTGTGGCTCAGGCAGTGGACGGGCTTGCTATTAATAATATGGACCCACGAAACTTTTGAATACCAAATCAGTGGACATGCACTTCAGAGTCTTTGCCAGTTGGAGAGTGCGTGCATGCATGCTCAGTCACTCAGTTGTGGCCCACTCTTTGTGACCCCATGGACTGTAGCCCGCCAGGCTCCTCTTTCCATGGGATTTTCCCGACAAGAATATTGTAGTGGGTTGCCATTTCCTCCGGAGGAGGATCTTCCCAACCCAGGGATTGAACTCACATCTGCTGTGTCTCCTGCACTGGCAGGTGGATTCTTTAGCACTGAGCCACCAGGAAGCCCCTGTCAGCTGGAGAGGTATAGCCAAATCTTTAACTGACTCCATTCGATAATTATTCTCACTACACTTTTCTAAAGAGGCCTGGCATTAGAACCTCTTGTAGACTTTAGCGTTCTCTTTAATTCAATTTTCATGCTTCAGTACCCAAGAAATTTTGGAATGCCTTCCATACCTCTGGGAAATTCAAGGCTGTGTCTTGCTTTCTTCTTTCCAGACTCTTAATTCTACCAGTTTTATTATATGATACTTACAATTATACTGTGGTTGCCTTCTCTCTGGGCCTTATAAAGCAGGTGAAATAGATCCTCCCTCCTCTTGGACTGAGGGTTGGAATGTCTATGATGCTTCCCACATGGTACAAGGGGGAAATTCTACATCAAGAGACAGGGGCAGGATGGAGAACCTCCCATATTAACTCTGTTGCATTCAGACTACCTTTTCTCTCTCCTCTCCTCCCAAATGCAGAGGGCTAACCTATAATGAGTTTGGATGGAAGGTGTGTGGACACGGATTACATCTGATTTTGATCATTCTTACCACTTCCTGCACCCTTGAATCTGTTACTTTTTGTATTAGTTAAGATTCTGCTGGGATTTCTCTGGTGGTTCAGTGGTTAAGAATCTGCCTTCCAGTGCAGGAGACACAGGTTTGATCACTGGTCAGGGAACTAAGATCCCATGTGCTGCAAGGCAACTAAGCCCAGGCACTACATTCACAGAGCCCACATGCTCCGGAGCCCGTGCTGGGCAAGGAAAGATTCTGCATGCCACAACTAAGACCCGACACAGCCAAAAATAAATACATAAATACTAAAAAAAAAAAAGGTTCTCCAGAGAAACAGAAGAAATGAGATGTGTATACACACTGAGACTTATTGTAAGGGGTTGGCACACGTGATTGTGAAAGCTTGGCTAGTTCATAATTTAATGACAAAGGCCAGCAGGCTGGCCACCCAGGAGAGTTGCAGTTCAAGCTGAAGGCAGTATACTGTGAAACCAGGAAATACTGATGTTGCAGATAAAGTCTGAAGGCCATCTGCTGAATAATCTTTTGCTTGGAGAAGGTCAACCTCTTACGCTATTCAGGCCTTCAACTGATTGGGTGAGGCCCATCCACATTATGGAGGACAATCTGCTGTACTTAAATCCACTAATTTAATGTATATCTCATGCAAAACCACCCTCACAAAAACATCCAGAATGTTTGATCAAATGTCTGAGCGCTGTGGCTCAGACAAATCAATACTTATCATGAACCATCACACATTTGACCCTACAAGGAGAAAATGGCCTTTTCTATTATTTCAGGTTTTAGTTTCAACAATTGTCCGCCAGGGCTAATGATGGACCTATGTCTCTTAGAAAAGAAAGAAATGATGGCCGTGGTTGGAGAGGTAAGGGAAAAAAATAGCCTAATTAATAGACATTGAGCAAATATTCAGCAGTTATATACCACATACCAAGCAGTATTCTAGACTCTATGTTTCAGATGATTACTCTGTCACATTAGCAAATATGAAATGTGGTTTTCTCTCCCTTAAATTGTATTGATCTCAAATCTTAGAGCATACCAAAGATATATATGTATATAAGTTTTAGTTGCTCAGTCATGTCCAGTTCTTTGCGACCCTATGGACTGTAGCCCTCCAGGCTCCTTTGTCCATAGAATTCTCCAGGCAAGAATACTGGAATGGGTAGCCATTAACTTCTCCAGGGAATCTTCCTGACCCAGGGATCGAACCCAGGTCTCCTGCATTGCAGGCAGATTGTTTACTATTTGAGCCACCAAGGAAACCCATATGTATATATGGGCTGACTTTTAGTTGCACAGTGCAATTTTATATATATATATATATATATTATTATTATATATGTATTTGTTTATCTGAAGTTTTCTATCTCACTTCATAGATTCATGGTATGAATTAATTCAAGCTCTGTTGAGAGGAAGTTGAAAAGCCTCTAATATTTCCCCGTATTTATGTAACTTCATTCCTAAACAGGACCTCTAGTTATAGAATGTTATTAACAAACCAAAATTCTGCCCCAAAATATAAGACAGGATGAAAAATCTATAAACTATTTGAAACAAGAGTTTCTTGCCCCAGGAAGCAAATTCAAATTGAAACCTGTGTCCCTCATTTTCTTTGCTGTAGTGAACACTGGAAGTACATGATAATTGGCCCTCTAGGAAACACCAGCTCAGTCTTTAGACTCAAATGCTTGCTTAGTAAATTGTTCTGAGATACCTGAAGAGGTATTTTATAAGTAATCTCTCTAAGTAATTTCTTGAACTTACATCTTTATGTGGGAGAAAATGGACTCCACCTAGGACAGATTTTGCCTGTAAGTCTCTGCCAGACACCCCTCACTTTGGAAAGGTTCTGAGCCCTTTCTCCTATCAATAAGGAGATATTGTCTTTTCAGGGTTGTTAGAACAAAGAGATTGTTTTCTCTTCCTGGGAAGCCACTCAGACAGGATTAAGTAGCACAATCCAATGGCCATAACAGAGATAGATGTGTGGATCACAGGCAACCGATGAACTGCCTTCGTGCCTGGAGATACGGTGTCTATCACTAGTGACAGAGAAAGCTTGACTCTTCTCAGAGGATAACTAGAGATACTGACCACTACTTCCATTAAGAAAGCCTTAGGCCACTTTCTACTATACAGGCATGTTGATGCCATGCTGGAGGAGAATTTCTCAAAAT
This sequence comes from Bos grunniens, assembly GCF_055505025.1. NCBI lineage: Eukaryota > Metazoa > Chordata > Mammalia > Artiodactyla > Bovidae > Bos > Bos grunniens. The sequence goes on along the minus strand of NC_141178.1, from coordinate 22,631,168 downwards.
ACCTTGTTGGCAAGGCTAAATCCATGCACAAAATGCTAATAACTTGTACTAATGGTTCTTACACACTAGCAATTTTCAAACATTTCCATTCATGAAAATGTAAAAAAAAAAAAAAAGCCTCCTTATTTAAAATCTTTCTAAATGTAAACTTTTTACTAAACAGATTGTGTCTTTTAGAGACATCAATTTTGAACATTCATTTTTTTTTTAAACCTATATTCCCAAGTATATGGAGTAGATGCTCAGGAATTATTTGTTAACTTTCTCCAAAATCCCTCACACCTTTTTATAACCAAGCAGAACCCTATGGGGCCTTCCAGGGGCAGACCCCTCCCCCATACCTCTGCGCTGGCTCCTCTCTGAGGTACCTAGACAATATTATCTGAGGCACATTTTCTGAGTTGTTTTACAGATGTGAAAACGTTAGTCACTCATTCATGTATGATTCTCTACGACCTCATAAACTGTAGCCCACCAGTCTCCTCTGTACATGGAATTCTCCAGACAAGAATACTAGAGTGGGTTGCTATTTGCTTCTCCAGGGAACCTTCCTGACCCAGGGATCGAACCCAGGTCTCCAATATTGCAGACAGATTCTTTACCATTTAAGCCACAAGGGAAACCCTTTACAGATCTGAAAACCCACACCAAATGGAAGATGTTAACCACCTGATGACCATCAGCACAAAGCCCCTAGGCCTCCTGGATCCTAAAGATTGATAATGTTAATCACTATGACATCACCCTGTTACCTCACCATTGACCAATCAGAGAATTGGGCATGAGCTCATCACCCATCCTAAGACCTTTGCGACCCTCATCTGGCCTTTAAACACTGCTTTCCTGAACCCTGTCAGGGAGTCTGGGCGTTTTCAGCACTAGCTGTCCCTGCAATAAATGTTGTACTCTTCTTCACCACAATCCAGTGTCAGCAGATTGGATTGACTGAGGACGGGCAAGTGAACCCAAGTTTGGTTTGGTAACATTCTCCGCCATGTTGTTGATTTTCCTCCATTGGAATTTTGACTTTCTGTTTGTAAATTCTTCTTATCGTTTTAGGATCAAGGGGTTTATTTCAAGTTATTGGAGTTTCAGGCAGTCAGAGGCCGAACTACTATGGTTTAAAACATTGTCTCTGCAAAATAAACTAGTATCTTGTCGTCTGAGTTGGAAGGGAGGTAAGAGTTAAACACCAAATACATGGAATTCAAATCATGAAAAGTGTTAACATTGTCTTCTGAAGGTAAACTTTCTGTAAAGCATCTTCCTTGGAATAAATCTGAATCTAAAAATGTTATAATAGAATTTCTTAGTTGTGTTAAAGAATTTTAACCTTGTAGTTGTATGACTCATATACACTGGACAACTTAACAAAAGGCCCTAACTCCTTTTCTAAAATGTAAATTAAAATATCCATTAATAATATTTCTCTTTTCCAAAGTGTGTCATTACATAAATTAAATGCCCTGATCACTTGTTAAGAAAATTGATTATGAAAGCTGACCTTTTAGTGGCACCATGCAATGTTGAATCAATTTAAATACTAAATGTTTGAAACAGATTAGATTGATACTCTCAATATCTGACTTGATAGCTAGAGGAGTTCATGTGTTAATGGAACAAATGTTTATTGAGCAGTTATTATATAAAGGCATAGAGCTAGATGCTACATCAGTTATGATGATCAATTTTTAAAAATAGCCTTTGTCCTCAGTAATTCAACATTGCAGAGTTGAAAGACAGGAAAAGCAAGCAACTATATAAGGTCATATTTAATGTATTGAATAGAGATACAAGTGAAGTGTTACTACTGCAAAAATGAAGGAAGAGATGTGGGGCTTTTTTAAAAAGAGATAAAATTGTGAAAAGTTTTATAGACTAAATGACTTTTAAACTATACCTTGAAAGACATGCAGCAGAGTGTCTAGCACATAGTAGGAGGTTAATAATTATAAATGAATGAATGAGATTTTGAGGATGGAAGTTTCTAGGCAAAAGGAATAGTATCAGAGCTCAGAAGCCAGAAATGACAAAGTAAAACTGGGACACAGAGAATAGTTGAGATTATATTTATGATCCATAAAAGGAGTAGAGTATATAAATCTACACATGGATGCTTTTGTGACAGTATAACCCAGAGCTTTTAATAATCATCCAAGGACTTTTTATTTAATTTGAGAGGAAATCATCACAAGAATATTAAAATAGAAAAAATGGAAACTATTTCTAAATCTTTAAACTTTCCCAAATTTGTTCATATTTAGTATTGTAAATTGCAAAGTCTATCTGAAAATATTGTGGCGTAAAAACTCTCTGAATGTTCTTAAACTCAAGTGTCATAACTTTTTCATGATGCCCCAGCCAATGATTTTCACTGTGCTCCTGAAATGTTTGTTCACTTGTTAAAACCCATGTCACAAATCTTCAGTGTAGCAGCTAATATTTTACAATTGATCAAATAGTCTTGGATATATATTCCAAATATGTGGCTTAATAAAAACAACCTAAAGATTTATGCTTCATTTAATGTACTTAGCTAAACTCATGGGATTTCAAAAGAAGATAAAAAACAAAAGGCAACATGGGTTAATGCTTAGTTATCTTTTGGTTAACTCAAATAGCTTAGCAATCGAAGAACATGAAAGAGGAATCTTTGATAAAGCTCAGTTTTGCTTTTTAAAATCCATAAAAGGCAACTGCTTTTCCAGGAAGGACCATATTAACACTGGAATGCACAACTTTTAAACAAAAGCTCTTGCTAAGCTTCATTTGTAATTGACAGTCAAGATATTAATACAATTTTTTAAGCTATTGCCACTCAATGACACTAGGAAAATGAACCTAGAGTAGGAAGACTTTTTTAAAATAAGCAAAACTTATTGCATAAATGAACCACCAGGGCCTTCCTTCACATTCCTTTAGGGACTTTGGGGTTGATAAAGAGCAGGCTTGACTTTCTAAGGGCACACTGATGATAGGTACAGACTTGATAGAACAGAGGTCATGAAATTGTCTAAGAGTATCCATTTTTTCTTAGGGTTCTTCCTGAAGCTGCTGCTGCTGCTGCTAAGTCGCTTCAGTCGTGTCCGACTCTGTGTGACCCCATAGACGGCAGCCCACCAGGCTCCCCCGTCCCTGGGATTCTCCAGGCAAGAACACTGGAGTGGGTTGCCATTTCCTTCTCCAATGCATGAAAGTGAAAAGTGAAAAGTGAAAGTGAAGTCGCTCAGTCGTGTCCGACTCTTAGCGACCTCATGGACTGCAGCCTACCAGGCTCCTCCGTCCATGGGATTTTCCAGGCAGGAGTACTGGAGTGGGGTGCCATTGCCTTCTCCGCTTTCTGAGGCTAAAGTAGGCCAAATGTTGGGTTAGCCAAAAAGTTCATTTGGGTTATGGACACCCTTGAATGAACTTTTTGGCCAACCCCAATATTACAGTTTTCATCATTTTCTCAAGTATATGATCCAAGATATATGGATCACTGAAACAGGGTAACAGTGGCTGATAAGATAGAGGATTTAGTCACCGACCATCACAGAACGGGGGTCCCTATCCCAGGCTATTAAGATCTTATTCTTATTCTGGGGAAATAAAGGAAGCAGGGAGCCATAACAGCATTAAGCTAATTTGCTACTTAGTCTTTGGATGGCAGCTATCTGACACACCCTGACACATCCCTCAGCACCTTTGTCTATTGCACTTCCCAACTATACTCTTAAAACTACTTTCCCTGGAAGTTCACCCAAGGTCCAAAGTTCCTTTCATTAAATTAGATCTTAACACAAGATCTCTAGTGGAGATGCCCAATGTGGAAAAAGCCACTTGTCTAAAGGACCTCTAACTAGTGCCTCTTAGAAACTTCTTTTAAAGTTCCTACTTGTATTGCTTCTACCTGTCTTGCTCAGAGTCCTTGCTAGGTATCTGGCACTGCTTATTTTTGTTGTAAATGGTTCCCAAGACCCTGAGTCACTTGATGGTCTTCCCAAATTCCTCACCTAATCCTGATGGCTTTGTCTCTTATTTGTCTATGGGCCCTAACCTCCACTGTCTGGGCCACTCTGAAGCTCATCAACTTGCATTCTATCTACATAAGTGATATGCCCTCTGTGAACACACAAATGGTTAAGGCAGGAACTGGAGACATCACCGAGGGTCAACACCAGACTTGAACGGTGCCAAGAAAATCCCATGGACAGAGGAGCCTGGTAGGCTGCAGTCCATGGGGTCACTAAGAGTCGGACATGACTGAGCGCCTTCACTTTCACTTTTCACTTTCATGCATTGGAGGAGGAAATGGCAACCCACTCCAGTGTTCTTCCCTGGAGAATCCCAGGGACGGCGGGGCCTGGTGGGCTGCCGTGTATGGGGTCGCAGAGAGTCGGACATGACTGAAGCAACTTAGCAGCAGCAGCAGCAGCAGGAGACTTTATATAGATGGGACTAATCAGTGCTTGTTGAGTATGAATTTCCTAGTCATACAATCAACAAACTGACATCTGCAAAAAAAAAAAATTCTTAATCCTTATTTTTTGAGAACTTGAGCCCCTCTTTTGTCTGATACAGAAAACTTAATCTAGTCATTTCTAAACAGGTTCAACAACTTCAGTGTCTTTTCAGTCATTTTGGCTTTAAAATTCATCTATATTCAGTATCCCCCAAACTCACCACCTTGTACTTGAAATTGGTGCTCTGCTCTGGTGATTTGTGTGAACACAGACCTTGGGAGACTTCTCTGTCTGTTTCTCCAGACTTGGTCTACCTCAGCTCTACGCGGACCTCCATCTCCAGTCCAACCCTTATGTGTGTCCTTTCCCACAGGAGCAATCATTTGACAAATAGCCACATTCTAAAGTAACCCCCTGGAGAAGGAAAATGTAACCCACATCAGCGTTCTTGCCTGGAGAATACTATGGACAGAAGAGCCTGGTGGGCTACAGTCCAGGCATCGGCCACAAGAGTCAGACATGACTTAGAGACTAAACCACCAACCACCACTAAAGCAACCCCCAGCTTGGCTTCCTCTGCTCTGAGCTGCCCTGGCTGGATACGGAGATCCTCCCCACACCCATGGTGCACTCAGATTTGCTCAGGCACACTATTTCTCCATCTTGGCTAATCTCCAAACACTTTCTCCCAAGCACAGGGAAGGCTGATGCTCTGTCCCTCATCCACCTGAGGCCACAGGACCTCTGGGCTGTCCAGGAGATGTTCATTGGCTCTACCAGACTCCACAGACATCCCTGCTCAGTTGTTCTTGTGTCACATCTCAGTACATTTCTGTGGAGCTGCCAGAGCTCCAGGGAGAGGAGCCATGAGCCTCTCCTCTCTGTCCTCAGTGATTTTTCTCAAATCCATCTGGGATCACATGTTTGCAGGAATGCTAAGTTGCTTCAGTTGTGTCCAACTCCTTGCGACTCTATGAACTATAGCCCACGAGGCTCCTCTGTCCATGGGATTCTCCAGATAAGAATACTGGAATGGGTTGCCATGCCCTCCTCCCAGGGATCTTCCCCACCCAGGGATCAAACCTGCATCTCTTAAGTCTCCTCCATGGACAGGCAGGTTCTTTACCACCAGCACCACCTGGGAAGCCCACCTGGAATCACAGAAATAGGCAAAACTTCAATTCTTCCTTCCTTTCCTTTTTCCTTTTACTCCCTAGCTAGTGATTCTTTAGCTGATCTGGAGATTTTAAAGGGGTGGGTGGGGGAAGTCACAGAAAGCCAATTCTGAATCCTTGGTTTCAAATTTTTCTTCTCTCACATCTGAATCAAATAAAGAATTTGGAATCTTCATTCTCTGGCTCTTCTGTTGACAAACTTAGGTGGCCTCTCATCTAGCCACCTGAACCAAGGGTGTTCACTTAGCAAACAGGGATTTCAAAAATTCTCATATTTTGTCACAAATTCTATGCGAGTTAAAAAGCAACACTTTCTCAAAGGTTCAGGGTCATCTTGTTGAAGTGATTGTGGAGATGGGGAAGATGGAATATTTAATTCAGGTCTTGAATGGTTTCTAAGGCTAACGGGTGGGGAAGTTGGATGCGAAAAACATTTTAAAGCCCATTAAATGGACATCTTGGTCTACCATGTTCTGGGTATGTGTGTGTAGGTGTGTGTGTTTTACCATCATATTTTTACCCTCTGACTTTACATATTTCCAGTCACATTAGTGGGCTTCCCTGGTGGCTCAGTGGTAAAGAATCCCCCTGCCAATGCAGGACATGCAGATTCGATCTCTGGGTCGGGACAATCCCCTGGAGAAGAAAATGGCAACACACTCCAGTATTGTTGCCTGGAAAATTCCTTGGACAGAGGAGCCTGGGCTATAGTCCATGGGGTCACAAAGCATCAGACATAACTGATCATGCACGCACATGCACCTATATAAAGAGAAGCCCCTTTCCTTCTTCCTCCCTCCCTCCCTCCCTCCCTTCCTCTTTCCTTCCTTCCTTCTTTTCATCCTTCTTTCCCTAACTATTTATCGAGTGCCAATCTCTGTTCATGGTACCAAAAAGAGAAAAATTAGAAAAATAGGCTAAATCCTTGTCTTCGTGGAAATTAGATTCTTACTCTTCCCTCTTCAGTTCAGTTTAATTCAGTCACTCAGTCATGTCCTACTCTTTGCGACCCCAGCACGTCAGCAGCATGTCAGGCCTCCCTGTCCATCACCAACTCCTGGAGTTCACCCAAACTCATGTCCATTGTGTCGGTGATGCCATCCAACCATCTCATCCTTTGTCATTCCCTTCTCCTCCTGCCCACAATCTTTCCCAGATTCAGGGTCTTTTCAAATGAGTCAGCTCTTTGCATCAGGTGGCCAAAGTATTGGAGTTTCAGCTTCAACATCAGTCCTTCCAATGAACACCCAGGACTGATCTCCTTGAGGATGGACTGGTGGATCTCCTCGCAGTCCAAGGGACTCTCAAGAGTCTTCTCCAACACCACAGTTCAAAAGCATCAATTCTTTGGAGCTCAGCCTTCTTCACAGTCCAACTCTCACATCCACACATGACCACAGGAAAAACCATGGCCTTGACTAGATGGACCTTTGTTGGCAAAGTAATGTCTCTGCTTTTTAATATGCTGTCTAGGTTGGTCATAACTTTCCTTCCAAGGAGTAAATGTCTTTTAATTTCATGGCTGCAGTCACCAACTGCAGTGATTTTGGAGCCCAGAAAAATAAAGTCTGACACTGTTTCCACTGTTTCCCCATCTATTTGCCATGAAGTGATGGGATCTTGGTTTTCTGAATATTGAGCTTTAAGCCAACTTTTTAACTCTACTCTTTCACACTCATCAAGAGGCTCTTTAGTTCTTCTTCACTTTCTACCATAAGGGTGGTGTCATCTGCATATCTGCGGTTATTGATATTTCTCCCAGCAATCTTGATTCCAGCTTGTGCTTCTTCCAGCCCAGCGTTTCTCATGATGTACTCTGCATAGAAGTTAAATAAGCAGGGTGACAATATACAGCCTTGACATACTCCTTTTCCTATTTGGAACCAGTCTGTTGTTCCATGTCCAATTCTAACTGTTTCTTCCCGACCTGCATACAGGTTTCTCAAGAGGCAGGTCAGGTGGTCTGGTATTCCCATCTCTTTCAGAATTTTCCACAGTTTGTTGTGATCTTCCCTCTAACAGTTCTCAATTTCAGCCAAGTTTCTTCACCCCTCATGTAGACAGGACTAAAGTGACTTATCACACATGCAAGTCCAATCTTTAGAATGGATGATGTCAGCCTAGAATAACATCCCTAGCCCTCCTACTGATGCTTCCTCTACTTTATTGGTCTTGATAAGTCCCTTCTTGTAAAAACACCTTCCCCAGTTGCTTTCTTTAAATTCTTTTCCTGTTATCTAACATTTTACTGAACCTAAATCTTTCAGTTCTTGGATTATATCTTACATTATTTCTTATTCTTTAATGTACAGAGCCATCCACCCATTAGATTCTAGGTTCTTTGAAGGCAAGGACTATGAATTATGCCTTTTTGAATCCCAACATTTAGCCAAGGGCGCTGCACATGCAGTGTTTATGGGACAGAATGGCAAGGTCCTTTCTACTTGTGCTCTTTCTGTCGTCCATTCCAACAGGATGCTAACAAGCTAGTTACAACTCTGAGATTCTCAATTCCTTCTCAGATAAACTTCAGATGTCTTATCCAGTCTCTCCACAATCTGGTCCTAAATTCCCTTTCCATGGAGAACTCACACAAACTTGATTTTCTTAAGAATATTTAAAGTTGTGTGCTTTTTTTCTTTCCCGCTAGAGTGGGAATCAAAGTGCCAATTACTTTGAGAAATTTTGTTTCTGTGTTTGTTTTTGTCCTTAAAGCAAATAATTCTTGATAGACACATTTGGACCACTTCATTTTTGTGTGTGTATGATGACCTGTGTACTTGGCTTCATGATTGCTCTGTCATTTTATATGATCAGATCAGATCAGATCAGTCACTCAGTCATGTTCGACTCTTTGCGACCCCATGAACCACAGCACTCCAGGCCTCCCTGTCCATCACCAACTCCTGGAGTTCACTGAGACTCACGTCCATCAAGTCAGTGATGCCACCCAGCCATTTCATCCTCTATCATCCCCTTCTCTTCTTGCCCCCAATCCCTCCCAGCATCAGAGTCTTTTCCAGTGAGTCAACTCTTCACATGAGGTGGCCAAAGTACTGGAGTTTCAGCTTCAGCATCATTCCTTCCAAAGAAATCCCAGGGCTGATCTCCTTCAGAATGGACTGGTTGGATCTCCTTGCAGTCCAAGGGACTCTCAAGAGTCTTCTCCAACACCACAGTTCAAAAGCATCAATTCTTCGGTGCTCAGCCTTCTTCACAGTCCAACTCTCACATCCATACATGACCACAGGAAAAACCATAGCCTTGACTAGACGGACCTTTGTTGGCAAAGTAATGTCTCTGCTTTTGAATATGCTATCTAGGTTGGTCATAACTTTCCTTCCAAGGAGTAAATGTCTTTTAATTTTATGGCTGCAGTCACCATCTGCAGTGATTTTGGAGCCCCCCAAAATAAAGTCTGACACTGTTTCCACTGTTTCCCCATCTATTTGCCATGAAGTGATGGGACCAGACGCCATGATCTTCGTTTTCTGAATGTTGAGCTTTAAGCCAACTTTTTCACTCTCCACTTTCACTTTCATCAAGAGGTTTTTGAGTTCCTCTTCACTTTCTGCCATAAGGGTGGTGTCATCTGCATATCTGGGGTGATATTTCTCCCGGCAATCTTGATTCCCTTTTGCGTTTCTGCCAGCCCAGGGTTTCTCATGATGTACTCTGCATAGAAGTTAAATAAGCAGGGTGACAATATACAGCCTTGACGTACTCCTTTTCCTATTTGGAACCAGTCTGTTGTTTCATGTCCAGTTCTAACTGCTGCTTCCTGACCTGCATACAGGTTTCTCAAGAGGCAGGTCAGGTAGTCTGGTATTCCCATCTCTTGAAGAATTTTCCACAGTTTATTGTGATCTACACAGTCAAAGGCTTTGGCATAGTCAATAAAGCAGAAATAGATGTTTTTCTGGAACTCTCTTGCTTTTTTGATGATCTAGCGGATGTTGGCAATTTGATCTCTGGTTCCTCTGCCTTTTCTAAAACCAGCTTGAACATCAGGAAGTTCACAGTTCACATATTGCTGAAGCCTGGCTGGAGAATTTTGAGCATTACTTTACTAGCATGTGAGATGAGTGCAATTGTGTGGTAGTTTGAGCATTCTTTGGCATTGCCTTTCTTTGGGATTGGAATGAAAACAGACCTTTTCCAGTCCTGTGGCCACTGCTGAGTTTTCCAAATTTGCTGACATATTGAGTGCAGCACTTTCACAGCATCATCTTTCAGGATTTGGAATAGCTCAACTGGAATTCTATCACCTCCACTAGCTTTGTTCGTAGTGATGCTTTCTAAGGCCCACTTGACTTCACATTCCAGGATGTCTGGCTCTAGGTCAGTGATCACACCATTGTGATTATCTGGGTCATGAAGATCGTTTTTGTACAGTTCTTCTGTGTATTCTTGCCATCTCTTCTTAATATCTTCTGCTTCTGTTAGGTCCATACCATTTCTGTCCTTTATCGAGCCCATCTTCGCATGAAATGTTCCTTTGGTATCTCTGATTTTCTTGAAAAGATCCCTAGTCTTTCCCATTCTGTTGTTTTCCTCTATTTCTTTGCATTGATAAGATAAGAAGGCTTTCTTATCTCTTCTTGCTATTCTTTGGAACTCTGCATTCAGATGTTTATATCTTTCCTTTTCTCCTTTGCTTTTTGCTTCTCTTCTTTTCACAGCTATTTGTAAGGTCTCCCCAGACAGCCATTTTGCTTTTTTGCATTTCTTTTATACGATAGAAGTCCTTAAAATAGAAACAATTGCTCATTTTTTTCCTTACTTATATATTATGAATGAGAGGAAAGAAATGGAACTCTGCAGGGAGGAGAGAATGATGAAATTGCAATGTTGCATTTATTTGAACAGCAATTTTTGTATAAGAAAGACTTTGAACTAAAGTTAGTGTATCTCACTCACTATTTGGTATGTGAATCCCTACGTAACAAATTATCATGAATTTGGTGGTTCAAAGCAACACACATTTATTATCTCACAGCTCCTGTGGGTCAGGAGTCTGGGCAGGGCCAAGCTGGTTCCTCTGCTCAGGATCTCATAAGACTGAAACAAAGGTGTTGACTATGTTTTCTTATCTGAAGAATTGACTGGAGAAACTCAATTCAGGTGTTGACAAAATTTATTCCCTGTGGCTGGTTGACTGAGGGCCCCATCTTCTTCCTGGCTGTCTGCTAGAGGATGCTCTCAGGCCCGACAGGCTGCCTGCCATTTCCTGCCAAGGGGCGGTAGCAAGTCAGTAACTTACAACATGGCCATTTACTTCTTTAATGCCATCTGCTAGATCTCTCTCACTCCAGTCTACTAAAATTAACTCAAACCAAGAAGTAGCATCCCATCTCCTTTGTCACATTCAGTCAGTTAGAAGTAAGTGACAGTTTTTACCTGTACTCACAGGACGAGGAATATGGGGCTTCCGGCGGCGCTAGTGGTAAAGGATCTGCCTGCCAATACAGGAGGCTTCAGAGATGTGGGTTCCATGGGGAAGATCCTCTGGAGTAGGAAATGGCAACCAGCTCCACTATTCTTGCCTAGAGAATCCCATGGACAGAGGAGCTTGGTGGGCTACAGTCCATAAGGTGGCAGAATCAAACTTGACTATGCGTGCATCCCCCACAGTTTGCAAAGGGTCAACTTAGGGTATTTCTGCCACCGTGGGCCTTTGTGCAAAATTTTAAAAAAGAAAACTGTGAATATACTTTGAAAATTAAGAATACTGTAGCAAGCAAAGTAACTTTCACATTGTGATTTCGAAGATGAAACTATTGCATTGTATAAAAAGGAATATATACTATTAGTTCAACTGGTTTACTGTGGCTGAGAATGATGAATGCCATCTCATATTTAATTGACCTAATTCTTTTGGCTGACAGTATTTTTACTGCCAATTTTTAATTAAATTGTTTCTCTCAGGTCTCCTTGACCTCTGGATGCTCTGTTCTGAGGAGCTATCTGGAAGCCCTCATCTAACTAATAGTGTCTACCAAATGCAGAACTTTTACTATGTACAAGCTCACATACTATGTATTTATTGCCCTATGACAAATATTTATTTATTTGTCCTATGACAATAAATTCAGGCAAAATGTATTAGAATCCCCAATATACTGACCCAGTCAGAATTACTACTTCAAAAATAGAAAGTTTGTTACCCTATTCTTGGATTATTTCCTTACAGAAGGGAAAATAAGCCTTAAGAGGACTGTGTTTTATAGCATCAAGAACCGCACTGGGACTTTCCTGGTGGGAGAGTGGCTGGGAATCTGCTTGCCAATGCAGGGGACATGTGTTCGATCCCTGGTCCGGGAGGATCCCACATGCTGTGGGGCATCAAAGCCCATGCACCCCAACTATGGAAGCCCAGGTACTCTAGGGTCCGTGAGTCACAGCTTCTGAGCTCTCATGCGGCAACTACGTAAGCCCATGTGCCTGAAGCCTGTGCTCCAGAACAAAAGGAGCTGCGACTATGAGAAGCCCACACACCACGACTAGACAGCGTCCTCTGCTCTCTGCAACTAGAAGAAGCCCACGGGCAGCAATGAAGACCACCACAATCAAAAATAAAATAAACAAATTATATGAAACTGAGAACTACACTGCACTCAAAGAGAGATTAAGAAATCTATTGGCATAGTTTGAAGACTATTAAAACATTTCTTTCAGTGGAGATACTATACTAAGTTCTGCTATTCAATGAACTCATAGGCAAAGAGGTAAATGAAGAGTTAAATTTAAATGCCTGGTGTGCCTTCCCCTAGAGTATGCCCTTTTTCCTTGTTTTCAGGGATAGGAGGATAATAAGTGTCTTTTTTTTTTTTTTTTTTTTGTAAAATTTTCCTATGTAATTAAATATCCTTCCTGAGAACCTATTCATAGTATCTTGTTTATAGAATCCTATTAAATAGAAAGTATGGTATTCTGATTATACAGCCTTAGGTTGACTATTAGGAAAACATTTTACAGTTATATCTTTTCCTATCTGACTACTCAGAAACTTAATTATAGACGTGGCATATATTGTCCTGATCAAGTACTTTGTCCTGTAATATATAACACAAATTAATATTATAACCTTAATTTCCCTATCATATTTTAAGGGTTCTCACCTCTGGCCCTTTTCATAACAGAGATCTATATAGATATTGAACAATGTGCTTCTTTTTGGAATAGAATAAAAATTTTCATGAAATTTTGTTTTAAGAGCTTCAGTTAAGTAATATATTCTTATAGCTTAACTTTCCTCTATGACCTTGAAAGTTTAAACACACTTAGTTTACTGCTGTGGGTATAAAACCCTAATTGATAATTCTGGATAATTATGCAACTAAAGCCATCTCTGACACTTTTCTCTGTTTTCCTTTGGGTTAAAATTTTCATCGTTTATTAATTTACTGATAATCATGATGATGATAATGATAGCTAATATGTATTGAGCACCGTTCTTGACATGAATTATTTCACAATATCCTATAATGATATCCATTATACAGATAATAAAACTGAGGTTTAGAAATTAATAGCATGCTCAATAGTCATATGGGTGGCAGATCAAGAACTCAGACTCAGTTCATTCTATCATCAAAGTATATTGGCATCTTTCCCCAATCTAACACCATGCATTTTTAGTGATTGAATTTTATGAATTGGTGATATGTTATTCATAGGAAAATATAAGATCTTCAACACATTTAAAATGGAAGCATTTTAACACTGTGTATGGTTGCTACAATATCTGTTTTCCATAAATTCAATAAAATTTCCACAAATATGGCACTATATTTGATAATGAACCAGGTTAAAGTAATTTTAGCATCGAAATATTTGTGTAAGATATAATCTTGTTCTCATAGCTAGTAGAATGTGCATATCCTCCACTTCTTTAAAGGTGTTAATATATATCATGGCCATTTTATAGGAGTCTCCCTAAAGAACATAATAGCTAGATACAATGACATGCACGTTACCAGTAAAGAACATATATATAATGAGACACCTATTTTGCAATATAAACTGAAGAATGAATATTGACTGTCACAGTATCAATAATACTCTTTCCTTTTTAAGATTATAATCTTCTTTAATGGATCAATGAAACATGGATGCAAGACTATATTAAAGGCTGTATTAGTTTTCTAAGGCCATCATGACAAAATATCATAGTCTGAATGGCTTAAGTGATAGAAATTTAGTTTCCCAAAGTTCTGGAGGCTAGAAGATCATGATCAACATGTAGGCAGGTTTGGTTTCTTCTCCTTGGCTTGTAGATGGGGGGCTTCTTCCTCACATGGTCTTCCCTCTGTATGTGTCTATGTCCTAATCGCCTCTACTATAACGATATCAGTCAAATTGGATCAAGACCTAATTTTATCTTAATTATATCTTTAAAGGCTCCATCTCTAAATATAGTTACATTCTGAGTACTGAGGGTTGGATTTCAGCATGTGAATTAGGAGTGGGGATGTAATTCAGCCCACAGCAGAGTCATACTCTAATATCTGTCTAGAAAGTAATAAAAATATTTCACTGGATTGTTGCCTAGTAATCCTTCCCTTTTCTTGGTGTGATTCCCTAACAACAATTGTCAATACGTTATTTCAGGAAATAAAAACGTGCAAATACTCATAATAAGTAGCGATTTCCACCCCCAAAAGAAAACAAATCACAAAACAGGTAATTCACAAAAGGCAAAACAAATTCTCCTGAATTTGTTAAGTACTCTAAAACCTCCAAGCTAGGTTTCAACAGTATGTGAACCAAGAACTTCCAGATGTTCAAGCTGGATTTAGAAAAGGCAGAGGAACCAGAGATCAAATTGCCAACATCCACTGGATCATATAAAAAGCAAGAGAATTCCAGAAAAACATCTGCTTCACTGACTACGCTGAAGCCTTTGACTGTCTGGATCACAACAAACTGTGGAAAATTCTTCAAGAGATGGGAATACCAGATCATCTTACCTGCCTGCTGTGAAACCTGTATGCAGGTCAAGAAGCAACAGTTAGAACCAGATATGGAACAACAGACTAGTTCCAAATTGGGAAAGGAGTATGTCAAGGCTGTATATTGTCACCCTGCTTATTTAACTTATATGCAGAGCACATTGTGTGAAATGCCAGACTGGATGAAGCACAAGCGGAATCAAGATTGCAGGGAGAAATATCAATAATCTCAGATATGTAGATGACACCATCCTTATGATAGAAAACAAAAAGGAACTAAAGAGCCTCTTGATGAAAGTGAAAGAGGAGAGTGAAAAAGTTGGCTTAAAACTCAACATTCAGAAAACTAACATCATGGCATCTGGTCCCACCACTTCACGGCAAATAGATGGGAAGCAATGGAAACAGTGACAGACTGTTTTTCTTTTTTGGGCTCCCAAATCACTGCAGATGGTGACTGCAGCCATGAAATTAAAAGACGCTTGCTCCTTGAAAGAAAAGCTATGACCAACCGAACCTAAAGGCATATTAAAAAGCAGAGACATTACTTTGCTGACAAAGATCCATCTAGTCAAAGCTATGGTTTTTCCAGTAGTCAGTTATGGGTGTGAGAGTTGGACCACAAAGAAAGCTGAGTGCCAAAGAATTGATGCTTTTGAACTGTGGTGTTGGAAAAGAATCTTGAGAGTCCCTTGGAACGCAAGGAAGTCAAAGGAGTCAATCTTAAAGGAAATCAACCCTGAATATTCATTGGAAGGACTAACACTGAATGAAGCTGATGCTCCAATACTTTGGCCACCTGATATGAAGAGATTACTAATTGGAAAAGACCCTGATGCTGGAAAAGATTGAAGACAGGAGGAGAAGGGGATAAGAGAGGATGAGATGGTTGGATGCCATCACCATCTCGATGGACATGAGTTTGCGCAAGCTCAAGGAGTTGGTGACGGACAGGGAAGCCTGGCATGCTCAAGCCAATGGAGTTGCAAAGAGTCAGACATGACTGAACGACTGAACTGAACTGACTCTAGAATCCACCTCAGCCAACTCACACTGTCTAGTAAATGATTTTGACAAATTGTTCAAAATAAGTTTTGATAAAAGAAATCGCAGTTTCTTCTATTGAATTTTTTATATGCAAATACAATATTGTTTTAACGTGAGTGCTTCCCTGATAGCTCAGTTGGTAAAGAATCTGCCTGCAATGCAGGAGACCCTGGTTTAATTCCTGGGTCAGGAAGATCCACTGGAGAAGGGATAGGCTACTCACTCCAGCATTCTTGGGCTTCCCTTGTGGCTCAGCTGATAAAGAATCTGCCCGCAATGCGGGAGATCTGGGTTCAATCCCTGGGTTGGGAAGATCCCCTGGACAAGGGAAAGGCTACCCACTCCAGTATTCTGGCCTAAAAAATTCCACAGTCCATGGGGTTGCAAAGAGTGGGCCATGACCGAGTGACTTTCACTTCATAAGAGGAAAACTTTAGGGTAAAATATTTGTAGAAATTATAATGAGAAAACATTATTATCATATATATTTTCTCAAATTCAGTAATTAAAATATTAATAAATTACATAAGCATATGACATAAAATGACTGTTTCCACAAGTCTCCTATTGAATTTTAATATAAAAGTGAGATGTGTCTCATTGGCACCAGGGACTCCATTACCTTTATTTTCTGAGAGAACATCAGGACCAGTCATAACTGTTGTATTTGGATCAGTTCCATCTATTTCAACCTGTCAAATAACCAAGTGATACGTAGCAGTGACCCATGTGGCCCTACATCGCATAGTAATTACATATTTGTTTAGTTTTGCAATTAACACTTAGTATAGAGTCCCTCCCTGAAATTTGTGATTGGAACTCCACAGACTTAATTATTTGCTAATTCAGCCTCATTTCTCACTTTGACTAGAATTTGGCAAAGAACTAATGGTAGCAATTTAAGTTTAAAATTGGGAATTTTGATAGCATTAAGTATTGATGAAGAGTAAGATGCATATTTTTGAATATCATAAACCAGGGATTATTGTTAATAATTTTTAAAAATCATAGACCACTGTGAGGAATTAATGAAAGCTACAAAAGAGCATTTGCTTACAGTAAACAAAATTTTACACTACATTTTAAAGTTTAAAGATTTCTTGAAAACCAGTGGAACTCAGGTTAAAATCTCTGATTTGGAGGCATGAGTCTCATCAGCTCAGGGGCACAGAGAGTTGGAAAGAAACCAATTCCTGATTGGATTAACATTAACTTCACACTAATGGTCTAGAAGATGGTCAAGTGTTCATCAAAGCATGGAAGTTCTCCAAGTATAAAAGCCATTTATCTCAGTCTCTACTACTATATAAGATGTTTGACCTTCAACAGAAAATGACAAAGTATACAAAATGTTAAAAAAAAAACCTTTCAAGACATGAAGTAATCTTCTAAATCAGACCTAGATATGACACAGATGTTAGAACTAACTGAAAGGAAATTGTTAAATAACTATAATTAATATATTAAAGAATCTAATGGCCAATGTGCATGAAATGCAAGATCATATGGGCAATATCAGTAGAATGATTAAAAGTATAACAAAAAAAAAATTAAGCATAAGTGTCAGGTATGTCTAATACAGTAACAGAATTGAGGAATGTCTTCCATAAGCTGATAGATAAACTTAACACAGCCAAACAAAGAATAATTAGATTTAGTTAGAGCTATAGAAATTAACCACCCTGAAAGACTCAAAAAAAAAAATATGGGGGCGGAAACATAAGGGAGTACATGAGAGCTATTTTCTATTCGTTCTATTTCTTGTTTCCGTTTAAAATATTTTCAGTTTTCTTAAAGGTTTTCTCTCACTTATGCATTATTCAAAATGAAAGGTTTAACTTTTAAATATTTGAATATTTTCAAATAACTTTCTGTTATTGATTTGTAGTTTAATTCCAATAGGTCCAAGAGCATACTTTGTATAATTTCCTTCAAGTTCTGTAAAGTTTGTTTTATAGAACAAAATCTGGTCTATATTGCTGAATTTTTCCATGCATGTTTGAGAAGCATGTGTATTCTGCTGCTATTGGACAGAATGTTCTAGAAATAAATATCAGGTCACATTTGTTGATAGTGCTGTTCAGATCATTTATATCCTTCCTTATATTCTGCTTACTTATTTTTCAGTTGCTGAGAAACATGTTTGTGACTCCAGGTATAACTGGATTTATTTATTTCACCTTTCAGATATATCAGTTTTTCTTTCACATAGGTTGAAAATCTTTGTTATTTAAATATACATTTATACTCTTGGAGAATGCTTTCTCAAACTTCTTGAGATTGGCAAAAATTTGAGACACGAAACCAAAACCACCAGTCATAAAATAAAAAATCAATATACAAAACTTTATAAAATTATAAAACTTTTTCTCTTCAAAAGATACTCTAGGAAATTTTTTCCAATCCACAGAGTTGGACAAAATATTTGAAAACACACCTATCTGATACAGGATCTGTATCTAGATACAGATAACAAAAAAAATGTTCAAAATTCAACAATAAGAAAGCAAATAACCTGATTTTTTGCAAATGGGTAAAAGATATGAGCAAGCATGTCACCATAAAAGAGATGCAGAAGGCAAATAAGCTTATGAAAAGATACTCAGTTTCTTTTATACTGATAAAAGCAAAATAAAACCACAATGATTTTTCACTGCTTATCTATTAGAATGACACTATAGATAGTATTCAAATATATAATACTATTCAACCACAAATCTAGGTATTTACTAAAGTGAGTTGAAAACGTATATTCACTCAAAAACCTGTGTGCGAATGTTTATAGCAACTTTTTTCATAATATCCTAAAACTGTAAACTCTAAATGTCATTCAACAGAAGAATGCATAAACAAACTGTGGTATATCCATACAAGGAATACTACTCATAAATAAAAAGAAATGAACTACTAATTCTTATGATAACAAGGATGAGTCTTACACACATCCAAAGTGAAAGAAAAGGCTATATATTGTATGTTTCCCTGCAATTCCTACATTCTTGAAAAGGCAATGTAAAGGAATAGGAATCAGATCAATGGTAGTCAGGGACTGAGAATGGAGGAAGGGTTGATACAAAGTGACAGCATAAGGAAATTTTTCATGCCGTGGAACCAACCTGTATGGTGCTATGGTGGTAAATATACAACTATGTATTTGTCAAAGCTGTGGTTTTTCCAGTAGTCATGTAAGGATGTGAGAGTTGGACAATAAAGAAGGCTGAGTGTCAAAGAATGGATGCTTTTGAATTGTGGTGCAGGAGAAAACTCTTGACAGTCCCTTGGACTTCAAGGAGATCAAATTAGTCAATACTAATGGAAATCAACCCTGAATATTCATTAGAAGGACTGATGCTAAAGTTGAAGCTTTAATACTTTGGCCACCTGATGCGAACAGTTGACTCACTGGAAATGACCCTGATGCTTGGAAAGATTAAAGGCAGAAGGAGAAGGGGCCACAGAAGAGATGGTTAGATGGCATCACTGACTCAATGGATATGAGTTTGAGCAGATTCTGGGAGATAGTGAAGGACAGAGAAGCCTGACATGCTGCAGTCCATGGGGTCACAAAGAGTCAGACAAGACTTAGTGACCAAACAACAATGATATATTTGTCAAAACCCATAGAAATAAACACCACAAAGAATGAATTTTACCATAGGCGAATTTTTTAAAAATCAACCACATTTTCAGGAGACCCCAATATGGGATGCAGACTGTAAAACCATACCATGTAAAATGTTAACATTAAAGGAAGCTTGGAGAGGACTCTTTGGGAACTCTGTAATATTTGGCAACTTTAAAGTTATAAAAAATTAGAAGTTAAAGAAAAGCAAACTACCTAGTAGCATCACATTCACTTAATACAATACGACCTCAACACCAAAAAATAAAGAAATATATAAAGCTCATAACAAAGTGAAGTTCCTACAATCCCTAACTATGAAGTTTAAAACAAAAAATTTTGGTAGTCATTTAGAGCTCCAAAAGCATCATTTTTCCATTTTGTTTCCTGGCACATTTTAAACAATGATTTAAAGGGCATTCATCTAGGAAGTGCTTAAGAAAGATTTTTCAATGAATTAATGAGTTAACAATATTCAAAATGAACTCATCGTCTTCCCCTTAACCTTAGCGCCTTCTTCTAATTTCACAATTTTAGTTAATGATGATTTTATCATCTCAGTGCCCCAGACTTGAAACCTTGGCATCTTTTTAAACTCTAGGCTTTCATGTCAACATTTCTCCCCACACTACATACATCAAGGAAGTCATCAACCATATCATTTCTGTCCTTGCTTTTCATTTGCTACTCTCTGCCACAGTAGTAAATATCCCAGATATTTTCATATGTGTGACTACAATATGACTTTGAATGGCCCCCTTTTATAAAGTGGTTGCCAGGTAGATCTCCCTTCCTTACTTGGACTGTGGAATGATAGTGCTCCAAAACTTTCAATGATTAATCATTTTATACTAAATAAATTGTACCCTCTTTAGGGCATTTAGTGGCTTCTAGTATTTACTAACATGGGAAAACTCAACTCTTCATTGTTTCCCGAGGACAATATCATTGTTCACAGTGTTCGTGCCATTCTTGCTTCTGTTTCTTCCACTGGAGCCTGTTTTTCCTGTCTGTACATAGAAATCTGGCCATTTTAGTTCACATTTCATATTCTTCATAAAGTTTTGCCTGATTTCTTCAAGAGTGAATGCAAACTCCCTTGCCCTCCAAAACTCCATGCCATTTTGTATAAACCTCTCTGATGAATTTTATCACATTTTTACCTTGTATTATGATCATTTAACCATCTTATTTCGATCCTCTTTTAATATGAAAAAGGGGGCTGTGATTCATCCTTATTTTTGTTTTTTGTGCTGAACCAGAAAAAGTGCTGATATGTGACCATAAGATGATAAACACAGAATAAACAAGTAAATAAAATATCAATGAATGAATAAGTGAATGTTAACTAAATTGTGATGAAGGAGGAAGTGAAATTTGGACTAGAAAATGACAGTTGTTTCTTTTCTCCTATGATGAAGACTATTGGGAAAGAAAACCAGCTCTACGGCAAAGAACACCACAAGCTATTCACAATGTCTCCTGGCTACTGAACCTCCTATTTTAGCTACAGGCACACTGGTGACTTTATGACTGTTTCTAGAACTTCCATGATAACAAAAGAGACAGTCTCTTCAGGCCCTAGAGCTGACTGTGAACTCAGGCAATGGCTTTCTTGATTCTTAGGAATAGAAAATCTTCCATCGGTATTCATGTACTGAAAAAAAAAAGCGTTATAAAGACATTTGATTTATCTCCTTTACATGAAAGAAGCTAGGCCATAGAGAAAGAACACTAGAGAATTTACTCAGATAATAGCAGTCTCAGTAAAAAGCACCTGCTGACCCATACAAAATTAAGACATAACATGACACATACATTAAAGATACACATCAAATTAAATTCTAATACTCCAAATGACACTCTTCTTTATTAAGCACGATGGAAAGCAAGAGCCTGTGAGTGACAGGTATTTTCCTACACAGCTATATGTAAAGGATATTTTCTGGCTGAAACATCTTTTAAACATCACATTGAAAGTTCTAAACAAAGCATGCCTGCAATTTTTTTCTTAAAAAGAATACAAGTCTTTCTAACTGCTGTTTTCCTGCTGTGAAATATTTTGCATATTTACACAAAATTACTTAAAAATGTTCACTTAAATGGGCAGTTGTTGTCTAAAATCATCCATAAACATGAGAAAAATAAAGAAATCTTCAGTTATTTAGTTATTTCTGCTACTTTGTTCTTAGGACACATGTGTTCATAGGACAATTAATATAGATAAATGAACTTTATGTGGTGGCTAAAGTTTTAGAAGACTCAAGCATTAAAATGTGAATAACTTATATGTGACTCAGTTTGGCCTTTAAAACATTGGATTTAACATGTCCGTACTCACCTCTGACTACTTACATTTTCCCTCGAATGAAAAACAACAGTTGAAAATTTTTAAAAATTCAACTATGCATGGAATTTCATTGGATACAGATTCTGTGGAGAACCAACCTCTTTATTCAAAACTCATTATCTGGTATCATTTAGAGAAGCTATTTTTTATAGCTCTGGGTACATGCGCAAAAACTGACTTTCCATGTCTGGATTATAATATATTTAGCTAGCTCTTTCGATGGTTGTCTATGTTGTAGATTTCTCCAAACTCTGGATCACTGAAGGCTATGTTAGCATCCTCAAGGGTTTTAATATTTTTCACTGATAAATCTAGACTATAAAAGTCTTTATATATCTTCACACAAATTTTGGATTAATTTACATTAAATATTTAATAACCTTTAAACCCTTATTCTGAAAACTGCTGAATTCTCACTTTAAGAAAAACTTCCTTTTATGAAAAAAAGAGTTTTAAAAGGAAGTCTCTAGGGAATCCTTTGGCAAAGTGAGTAATCACATTCTAACTTATCTGTTTTGCAAGTTGAGAAACAAGATTCTGGTTTCGGTATCTCTGGTAGAGGAGATGAGAATGAGGGCAAAGAGCATCTCTTGGATGGCCCAAGAGGAAAGGGTGAGATGAGAGGAGAGGGCAGCAGCTTGGGGTCTCTCCCTGGAAAGTGAAATGTCAGCAGGGTTAGGCCTTGCCAATATAAATACAATCACAATGATGGTATAAAAAGACATGCATTTTCACCTCTATTGACTTTTCACGTTCATGGGATAATTATTGTAACATTTTCTTAAAGGGCAAAAAGCTTTTGATGATGAATACATCTCATTACATGGAATTTTACGTGTAATCCTTACATGAATCTCATTGTAATTCAATGGATGAATTACGTGTTAATGCTAGCATAACAAGCCTTTAACCTATTTGACTTAATTACAGGCATATCATCAGATTTACTGGGGAAAGGTTTCTTCCCTATGCTCTAAAAAGTCTTTTCACTTTTTTAACCCTTTGCTTAAACCTTTTGAAGGCAATACCAGCCTCTGTCATGAACAACCTGTTTCTTACAACCTCATCCTATGGATTTCACCTATAGAAAAAAGAGGGACAGAGCAGAGAAGACATCATTTTACTTAAATTTGTGAGTGTCTGTATAGATGTTGGGGTCTGCCAGTATGCTAGGTCTTTTATGAGCAAGATCTTTTTCAAATTAAGAGATGTGGTGAAATAGAAAGAATTGGGCTGGAAATTGGAAACCGACTTCTGACACTCACTAGGAGGGTAGCTTTAGAAAAGTCAATTAACCAGCATGAACCCTGGCTTTCTTTTCTGTTACATGGCAGTATGATGCCCATTTGCACACTTGGTGAAGATCTAAGGCTATAATGTATGTGGTATTTTGAATACAGTTGTGCAAAAAATAAAACACAATACAACTAAAGAGTATAGAAGAAGAAGAAGAGGGATGAGAAGAAGGAAGAGAAAGGAGTAGAAAAAGAAGAAGGGGAGGAGAGGGCAGGAGAGTAGAAGGAAAAGAACAAGAAGCCTGTCAACAAAAATACAACAAATCAGCACTTTAAAGAGCATTAGTAAGTGTCCAACACACATGCATTAAAAAAACAGGGAATGAATAGAACACCCAAGGAGCACACAGCAGGGATACCTAACTGAGAAGGGTTCGCAGAGCAAGTAGTAATGAACCTGAAACTAACCTGAGGATAAACAAGAAAGAATTAGAATGGGAGTTTTGTTGCAGGTGAAGTGGGTATGGAGGTAAAAAGATAGAAGTCTTCATGAAAGAAACTATAATTTGTGCCTTCCTACAAAGTCAGGGCCCAGCAAGCATTTTGTTGAATGAATGAAAGGGAGAGCATATCTGAGTGTAGAGTACAAGATGAGATGTATTGGAGATGTGATGAGGAGGTGGAAGTATGACTAATGGGGCTCAGTTTTAGAACAGTGACTCTGGTTACTACATGAAGAGTGCTGTAGAAAGGGGGTGAGCCGAGAAGCCAGACAGCATATGACTGCAGTGAGTCCATGGCCTTGAGGAGTCGGAGAAGGACTTGACTGTTGATCAGGTGTGGGATGTGAGGATAGTTGAAGAAAGGGTTAAGGAAACACTGGCATCCTAGATTTAAGGAGAAAGGAAATCCTAAGCCAGAGATTCTAAATCTTACCCCCCAGTTACAGGAGCATATGGGAAGAAAGCCTTCCCAGGTCGCACTAGTGGTAAAGAACCCGCCTGTCAATGCAGGAGATGCAAGAGACTTGAGTTCAATCCCTGGGTCAGGAAGATCCTCTGGAGGAGGGCATGGCAACCCACACCAGTATTCTTGCCTGGAAAACCCCATGGACAGAAGAGCCTGGTGGGCTACAGTCCGTAGCATCCCAAAGAGTCAGATATGACTGAGAAACTAACAGTTATCCTCTTTCTTCAAGATGAAGAAAATACAAAAAAAAAATTTTGAATTCATTTCAAATACGACTGAAATGACTTAGCACATGGGAAGAAAGGCCAAAGTCTTAGCATGTCAGTTAGCACACTTCCTGAATGAAGGTCCCTTAGCTAAGTCCTAACAGACAAGGAAGAGTCCACCAAGTGAACAGCAGAAAACAGCGGAAGCACTTATTTCTCATGTGTCTGCAGTCACCAGGGGCAGCTGCGTTTCAGGCTATCTGGTGGCTATTGTCTTCTTGCTGAAGCTCTGCCCTTCAGCCGCTTTCCTCCACTTGTGCTTGTTCCAGAGCCTGACGTGAAGAGACAACTCCACCTCGTGGTAAGGACAGGAGCACAAACGGGAGGGTGGAAACATACAAGGCTTGGAATTGGCACAGTATCACTTCTGTCCATGTGCCATCAGCCAAAGCAAGTCATACATCCGACACGTAAATCAAGGGACCAAGAAAGAGGGAGCAACATTCTGTCTTTCATGTGAGCTGATGCAGAAAGTGATATAGCAAAGGGCACAGATCCAGGGGCCAGCATGAGAAGCGATGAAGAAGGGGCTCGATAGTTCCATCTGACCCAGAGGACCCTGCATGAACCTCACGAGAGAGACTTCCTGAATGTAGAGAATACGAGATGATAGACGAGAAACCAGTTAAGTTTCACGTTAGCGGACACTGGAGGGGAGAAAGGGAGACAGAAATTGGGATGAAGAAAGGTGGGCATGGGCTCCATGAGGAGCTTATTGTAAATCATGGAAGGTACCAAAGTGCTGAATGCCAACAAGCACAGGGAATTCTGGGAACAGTTAAGGAGCAGATGGGCTCCTAACCTACTCTTAGGGGGGTTGGAGGGAGACCTACCGGGCAGAAAGAGTGGAATGAGCCAAAACTGTAGGACTACAATCCCTTTGACAAAGCTGGGCTCACTGATCCAAGGCACCAGTGTCTTTGCGATGCTATAAAACATATTTCAGAGCTTATAGAACTCAAGGTTTCTACCTGAGCAAAGTAGCCAAGCTCTTCCGTCATGATTGGTGGATCCTGGGAAATGTCCCTTATCCCAAATTTAGAGAGCCAAGAGAGTCCAGAGTGTGCTGCCCAAGAACAGAGGAGAGGGTGGGGAGTCTGGTTCCATGCTGTACTGAGCCCAGCCCAGCCCATGACAGGTGCTCCAGGGGGATTAAACTGTTTGTTCTCCTGTCAGCAGGCTAGTTAATCCTACAAACTCGTGCCAGGGATATGCACACAGCAAACACTCTGCTCTGTGAGAGCTGTCCTGTCAGAAACCAAGAGAGCTGACTCCCCTGCAGATCTGAACACCCCTCTTAGTCCTCTTTCTCTGCAATTACCAGAGGCGAGAATTGATCTCCCGAAAGGATGCCAGATTTTACAGAAGCCTTACGAATTCCTCCCCTTTTTACTGGCCAACTAAAAGTTGCGTGTGTTGTGCATGTATGTGTTTGTCTTGGGTGGGGGAGGGGGAGGGTTGATTGAGTGAGGCCAACGAACTCCAGAGAGGTCACACAAAGTCAGTGGCTCAATATGGATTAGCAAAGCCTCATGCCCTGTCTGGTTCCCAATCCTTTTTTATCTAACCACAGAACAAGTGGCCACATGAAGAAAGCATAAAAAGCATTAACCTCTGATGAGTTACATTTATTTTTCTTGTGCATTGGCATTTATTTTTGTTGTTTCCATTTGTGTGGCTTAGTATATAGAGTCCTGTGTGTTGTCCTCTGAATTCTGGGTCTTTCATTTCTGTTGGCATTTCCCTTATTCTTTCATTAAAGTTACAGTTTTCCATTTCAATAAAAGTGGTCTCTTGGTCTCAAAACTGTCCTTGGCTTTCATGTTATGGCAATGTGGAATTTAGCAGGATTCTCTCCCCTCCACACTAAAAGTTATTTTCTCATTAGCCATTAATTTTTTTTCTTCCAATTTTATTCAGATGTAGTTTACATGCAGCACTGTTTTAGTCTAAGGCGTGCTGCATAATGATTTGACTTGCAAACAATGTGAAATGATTACCACAATTTGATGAACACCCACCATGTCATCAGTTCAGTTCAGTCAGTTCAGTTGCTCAGTTGTGTCCGACTCTTTGCAACCCCATGGACTGCAGTATGCCAGCTTCCCAGCCCATCACCAACTCCCGGAGCTTACTCAAACCATAAAGATACAACATTAAATCAATCCCAACACCATTTAAAATTTAAAAATTTTAAATTTAAATGCAAAATTTAAAAAATAGAAAAATGTGGTTTATGGTCTTCCTTGTTATGAGAACTCATAGGATTCACTCTCTTAACTTTCACATGTAACATACAGCAGTGGTAGTTATATTAATCATGCTGTACATTACGTCCCTAGTACTCATTTACCTTATAACTGGAAGTTTGTACCTTTTGACCACCTTTTTCCAATCTCCCCAAACACCGGATAAGCCATTCTTGATCAACTGATTTGAATGTTTCATGGGAGAATAAAATGATATTTTCTCTGGTTGTTTGTCTCTCTGGTGAAAGTCTCTAGCTTTAAATATGCCCTAACATTGTCCATACTCAAAGTTTAAATCTTTGGTAGATTTCATGTCTGGGCACGACTGCAACTAATTCTCTTTGAAATGCAGAGTTGTTGACTTCACTGTGGCAGCACCACAGGCTG
Source organism: Bos grunniens (assembly GCF_055505025.1). Classification (NCBI taxonomy): domain Eukaryota; kingdom Metazoa; phylum Chordata; class Mammalia; order Artiodactyla; family Bovidae; genus Bos; species Bos grunniens. Next base: position 22,604,469 of record NC_141178.1, on the reverse strand, counting down.
GACGCAGTGGTGTCAGAGCCCCCAAAAGGCCATTTTCTGAAAAGATAGGAATGACCCCCCAAAAATAAAAGGCTTCCCTTGATGCAATCTAAGCAGCCCATGCTTATCTGTTTTGCACTATCAAGAGTATATGGTGAGATCCATAGATTGCCCGGGTGCAAATGAGCAGAAAGATGAACTCAATTCCCTTTGCTGCCATGTTTTTCCAAAGACTGCAATCCACTTGAGAAGTAGGGACAGTTCTCTGTAAACTATTCTAAAGATTACTGTTTAAGTAAACACATCAAGCTGGAAAAAAAATAGCATCACAATTTCCATTAAGATGTTTTATCATAAAATAATCAGGTTTCTAAATTGGAAAGAAAGTCATTACATTTCATTGTGATGGCAGAGTATTAATGAGCTTCAAGGCTGTCCACATCTAAGGACATTCTTGCCTGCTGTGCTTATAGGGCTAGATCTAGAGTGTGGTGACTGCCTTGGCATAAAATTTAAGAGGGTGCCAGAAACTCAGTAGTCAAGATAAATATTTTAATGCAATAGTTATAAAACCAAAATGAGGGCAAAAGAATTCACAGTGAACAAAATATCAAAATTGATTGTGAGCAAAGTGGATTGATTATTAGGTTTCTGCCATTCAGATGGGTATAACACCAGAAGACAGCCAGAAAAGTCAGTCAGTTGGAAATGTGTGATTACTGGAGCGATGACCTATATGTTCCAGGAGACTTCACAGAGAGAGAGAAAAACAGAGAGAGAAAACCTATGCATATTTAGTGTTGTGTTTTATCCACCTTAGATTAAAGGAGACTGGAAAAATGGAGAAAAGAAAGCTTACAGGAAAAGGAAAAAGAAGCTGTACAGCTATTCAAGACAGTCATTAACCTTGATCTAGTCCATCTACTTAGGGCTCCCGGCTTTGAGGAGGGGATGGTATTCTCTGACTTCAATCTGTGGTCTGCAATTGGCTTCATTCTTTTATTGGCACCCTGGGAACTATGGTCATGTTCATTCCATAACTCTGTGCTCTCTGAGAGTCTGGCTTTCAAGCCAAAGGGACATGGAAATCAGCAATAGTTCAGGTAATTAGGCAAAAATATCTGACCTAAATTATCCTGAGAACCATCTTGTGAAATATATTAATCACTAAAATTGTATTTGGAGACGGTGGAGAGAAAAATGTTTCGTATGAAAAGACTGGGTGTTCTAATGCATGGTGTGTAATGTTCAAGTGTGAAGTGTTATCCATCGCAATCATTAGAATGGGGAAAGTGATACACCAAAACGCTGCTCAGAGAGGGGAATCTCTGAGCAAGTGGGCAAGCATGTGTCCCAGGCAGGGCAAGATGAGGTCACAGTCTGGGTGCCACTTGATATTTTATAAATTTCCACGGTGATACCTTCAGATCTTTTCATTATTGTACATTTTATTGAACTAATGCCTCCCAGTCTTTTTAAGTAAAGGGCACAATTCTTTTAAAAAATTAAGTTTAAATTATCATGCACGAAAAGCTGTTCTTATCATGAATATATTTTAAAATGGGTGGCTGAAGTTATCACATAAATCTCCCAAATTGAAGTGAGGTAAAGAGAAGATTATTTCTGAAAACAGGAGACACTGGAGAAAGAAGTCAGATGAAAGCAGACAAGGTCCATGCTGCTGCTGCTGCTGCTGCTAAGTCGATTAGTCGTGTTCGACTCTGTGCGACCCCATAGACGGCAGCCCACCAGGCTTCCACGTCCCTGGGATTCTCCAGGCAAGGACACTGGAGTGGGTTGCCATTTCCTTCTCCAATGCAGGAGAGTGAAAAGTGAAAGTGAAGTCGCTCAGTCATGTCCGACTCCTAGTGACCCCATGGACTGCAGCTCACCAGGCTCCTCTGTCCACGGGATTTTCCAGGCAAAAGTACTGGAGTGGGGTGCCATTGCCTTCTCCAACAAGGTCCATGTTGGTCCTTCACTCCCATGGAGCTTACTATCCTGTGCAGAAGACAGCCTTTAAGAGAATCCTTATGTGAATAGATGTAGTGCTGTGTTGTACTTAGTCACTCAGTCATGTTCCACTCCTTGTGACCCCATGGACTGTAGCCCACCAGGCTCCTCTGTTCACGGGGATTCTCCAGGCAAGAATACTGGAGTGGGTTGTCATGCCCTCCTCCAGGGGATCTTCCCTACCCAGGGATCGAACCCAGGTCTCCCACATTGCAGGTGGGTCCTTTACCATCTGAGCCACCAGGGAAACCCAAATAGATATAAAGGATAACTATTATCTAAGCTAGGGTTCAGGGAAGAATTTTCCAAGAAACTGAGATGTCTCTTCAGACCTGGATGGACATATTACAGCTAACTTGGTGAAAAGGTGTCTGCATGGGAATAAAGGAAGCACTTGCAAAAAGGTGCAAAGAAAGAGCCTTTGACAGTGGAAAAGCTATTTTTTAAAAATTGAAGTATAGTTTATTTTAAATATAGTTACACAAAAGGAAAAAGGGACAGATTAGGAGTATGGGATTAACAGAAACTGGTCAATTTTTTAAAGTTTTAAAGCCAATGCAGAGAATTAGCAAGCAATGTAGGCAGGTGTGGGTCAATGCAGGAACTAGAGTTGAAAAAGTGAGAAAAGTGAGAATTGGTGGACAAGTGGAAATCTAGAAGGATAATCTAGAAGGATAACTGGAAAATCTGAGAAAAGTTCATCAACAGCTTCAGTTTGGGGGACTGGAGTGCAAATGAGGGAACAAATTCTCAGGGAAGCTTGCAAATCTGTCTCAACACAGAATGAGAATATCCAGAGGGGTCTGTGAAGCTCCTGGGTGTAACAAAACCTCCTCTCTGAACCTCACAGCTGCTTGAGAATAATTTCTTCAATTCCCCTTGCCTTTCAAATTTCATATCAGGTCCTGTGGTCAGGAATTTCTAACTCAGGACCTGGAAGGGACGGAAGAGTCCAGAAATCATGGCTCCCAGTCTTAGGCACAGGAGTCATGATGAGAACAGGAAAGAGGCACAAATCATTTAGAGCTTGTTATCCAGCTTAGAATTGAGATTCAGCCTTAAAATCAATGGGAATCCATTGTTGGGGAAAGTGTAAATTCACATCTTGCATTTTACGCTGGCTGTACAATATAGTACAGGTGAGAAGGTAGCTGTGCGTGTGTGTGTGCGCGTGCGCTCAGTTGCTTCAGTCATGTCTGACTCTTTGCAAACCTATGGACTGTAGCCCTCCAGGCTCCTCTGTCCATGGGATTCTCCAGGTGAAAATACTGGAGTGGATTGCCATTTCCTTCTCCAGGAGATCTTCCCAACCCAGGGATCGAACCCCTCTTACATCTCCTGCACTGGCAGGCAGGTTCTTTAACCACTAGCGTCACCTGGAAAGCCTAAGAAGGGAACCTGGAGAAGGAGAAATACAGGTTAGAAGACCTGTAAAGCAAGAACAATATAAAAGATCAAGATGTAAGATAGGAGTTTGTTATGAATTGAACATGAGTGGTAAAGAGGAGAGAGGAAGAGTAGGAATACACATGGGTTTCATCGTGGGTACTATTTTCCCACTATCTTTAGATTCAGAGACCTTCAGGTCAATTTGCCTTGCCCAGTCCCTAATTCTGACATTACTGTCTTTATTCAACACTTCTGTCTTTGATTAGGGGAAGGGTGAGTGCATGCTTGTTTCAAGAATTATTGGCAGTCAGTGTAATTTTCACATCTTTGCATGAAAAAGTCACTGGAACAGCACAGATTTAGGAATTACAGTGCAAACATTGTCTCTTTTTATGGCACAGGGGTTGTAGCAAGAGCAGCAAGCTAGACAAGAACTGGGACAAGTGAAGTTCGGCGTTTGGTGAAGACAGATCCCTCCTTTCTGAAGCTGTGTCTGGATCAGTCATCAGAAGATCGAGTTTAGAGATGGGTAAGAGTGGAGCTTAAAGGGGATTTGAAGGTGATGAGAAGAAACCCTATCTCTATATGGATGGAGACAGAGATAGCGCAGACAGCCAAGCCAACGCTCCTCATCATCTCCTTTATCTGTCTTGGAAACTCTGTGGATTGGCAGGAGCTGCTTCACTTCAAGAGGAGTGCTGAGATAAGTTAATTATGTGTTTGTATTTGATACCATTTGTTAGAAAAAAATGCCAACTTTTTACCGTTCGTAATGCAAGTGTGCCTTTTTCTAAGTAAATTTGAAGGTAGACTTTCAAGTTTTATAAAATCTTATCCAATTAGTAGGAATTTACCATCTTCCTGAGACCTTGAACTTGGGGATTTTGTGAATCAATAGTGAGATGGTGAGCTCTCCTGGCAAATTTCAGGGTTACAGCCTAGTATGTGTGTGTACACTGAGCTAAGTCACTTCAGTCATGTCTGACTCTGTGTGACCCTATGGACTGTAGCCTGCCAAGCTCCTCTGTCCATGGGATTCTCCAGGCAAGAATACTGGACTGGGTTGCCTTGCCCTCCTCCAGGGGATCTTCCCCACCCAGGGATCGAACCCACATCCTTTTTCTCCTGCATTGGCAGGTGGATTATTTCCCACTAGCACCACCTGGGAAGCCCTGCAGCCTTGTATACATACAGAGAATAATGACCTAAGCTTGGTTTTAACTTTTATTATACCAAGCAAGGATGCAACAGGACTTCTCTGGAGGTCCAGTGATTAGGAATCCACCATCCAATTCAGGGGACATGGGTTTGATCCCTGGTCAGGGAAGATTCCACATACTGCAGGGTAACAAAGCCCATGTCCCACAACTACTGAGCCCATGCTCTAGACCTGTGTTCTGCAACAAGAAAAGGCACGGACAGTAATGAGAAGTTCATGCACTGAAGCTAGAGAGTAGTCTCCACTCACTGCAACTAGAGAAAGCCCACTCAGCAATGAAGACCTAGTGTAGCCAAAAGTAAATAAATAAATAAATATTTAAAAAAAAAAAAAAAAGAAAAGATGCAACAGAGTTTTGCTGGGTTTGTGTGTGAAATCAAGGATTTGATCAGAAAGAATAAAAATATGCATGTGTCCACCTGATTCAAGAAGAAAATAAAAGGGAGAGGGACACTAACATTTGGAAGAAAGGATATCTTCAAGTTAAGAAAATGTCTTAAGGGCAAAGTGAATTTTTAGTTAAAACTTTCTTCAGCCAATAAATATTTTATAATCCGGAGATACACCATGAGGCCATGTAGCTCTAGAACTGCTGCTGCTGAGTCGCTTCAGTCGTGTCCGACCCCACAGATGGTAGCCCACCAGGCTCACCCGTCCCTGGGATTCTCCAGGCAAGAACACTGGAGTGGGTTGCCATTTCCTTCTCCAATGCATGAAAGTGAAAAGTGAAGTCGCTCAGTCGTGTCCGACTCTTAGCAACCCCATGGACTGCAGCCTACCAGGCTCCTCCGTCCATGGGATTTTCCAGGCAAGAGTACTGGAGTGGGGTGCCATTGCCTTCTCCGAGCTCTAGAACTAGCAACAGCTTAACCACTTTTTGGCTTCCCAGGGGGTGCTAGTAGTAAAGAACCTGTCTGCCAATGGAGGAGATGTAAGAGACACACAGGTTCAATCCCTGGGTTGGGAAGATCCCCTGAAGGAGGGCATGGCAACCCACTCCAGTATTCTTGCCTGGAGAATCCCATGGTCAGAGGAGTCTGGTGGGCTACAGTCCATAGGGTAGCAAAGAGTCAGACCTGACTGAAGCATGCATGCATGTAACCACTTTTACCCTCAAACACTTTAACTTTCTCTATTTGTGAATTTTCCTCTGAAGGAATTTATTTTTAAGTTTATAACAAACTCCAATCAGAAATGACATTTGCCTTCAAGGAATATGTTTAATAAAAAACTTCATTATAAGATATATTAGAGTTTTATAAATATTTTATAGGCGTGTTATAGGAGATATGTGTTTATTCTTACAAAAAGGTCTGGAATAATCAATCTTCCCTAAAATATCTCAGAACTATAAAAGCATTTCGATTTTAAAATAAAAATGTGATGATATGCAGTTACAAAAATTGATTCTTCATCACTGTTATTCAGACATGCAATGTTTCTCTCGTCTTTATGACTCCTTACTTAATATATAGTTGTCAACCAATGAAGCGTTGAATAAAATTACTTTCAAATATAAAATAACAATGTATTTGGAAAAATTAATTTTATTTTCTCTACTGAAAGAAAATTTTCAAAAATTGTGATGTATTATTCAAACCCGGAAGGACCAATAGTGAAGATTTGAAAAAAAATTACTGGAAGCATCTAAAACAACAATTTTCAAGTTGATGAATGACACAAAACCATTTGAGAGGGTCTCCTTTGCATCCTGAGTGGGATGGGAGTTTATAGCACGTGGAATGATAGTGCAGTAATGCCCTAAGGTAGTCTGAGATCACCAACCCTCACGGACCTCTTAACAACTCTCCCAGGTCACACTCCTGCTCCGTTTCTAAGGCTGTATTATATGAAAATAGCAAAATGGAAACAAGCTCTCAAGTTTTGCAAAGATTATATGAGATAATGCATGTAAGGCTGTAACAGGATACCTAATATAAAGGGGATGCTTAATAAACAATTACCATCATTATTTTAAACTTCCTGTCAGCCAGGGAAATCCCATTAGACAGAATGACAATTTTTCAATTGGGGATTAAGGTGCTCTCAATAGTTTATACTCTGTCATCTTCATCTAATGACAATAAAAGAGAATCACCTCCAGACCAGCTAATTATTCCTTGTGAGTGAATTTCAGGGAGGGAACAGGTAAGCCATACAAATGTCCCAAATCTGGGAGAATTTCATAAAATGCCTCCAGGTTCTAAAACTTCAAAAACTACTTAAAAGTCCACAATAATCGGTGCTGCCTGTGTGAGCTGAATCAAAGACAAGGTTCAATTCTTAATTTATAGAGTAACTCATATGGGACCATGAGACTCACCAGCAGATGTGTTTCAATCTGTAAAACAGGGGCATTAATCATATATTACCTTGTTTAAAAAAAACTTCACAAAGGGCTAGAAATTCAGAAAACCATTGCTCTCTTCCTTTGTCTTTTCTCTTTTACTTCTTTTCTATAACTCAATATGCCAGAATAGTCTTCACCGTTGAGTTTGGCCAAAATAAGGAATACCTTTATCCCACAATTTTAAAGTAAATCAAAGTGGTTTGCATGGTAAAGTCACTGTGTAGTTTGTGTAATAGAAAAATCTAGAAGTAGGTCCACTTCAGGCCTGTTCTGATCAGGGCTCTACCTCTGGTTCTGCACAAATGAATTGTCTCTCTGACCTTCTTCACAGTCATCCTTACCTTCAGGCTAGCTTCCCAAATGGGGCCAAAGAGCATCATTAAATTCAGGTGTTAGTGAAGAGGAACTAAAAAGCCTCTTGATGAAAGTGAAAGTGCAGAGTGAAAAAGTTGGCTTAAAGCTCAACATTCATAAAATGAAGATCATGGCATCTGGTCCCATCACTTCATGGCAAATAGATGGGGAAACAGTGGAAACAGTGTCAGACTTTATTTTGGGGGGCTCCAAAATCACTGCAGATGGTGACTGCGGCCATGAAATTAAAAGAAGCTTACTCCTTGGAAGGAAAGTTATGACCAACCTGGATAGCATATTCAAAAGCAGAGACATTACTTTGCCAACAAAGGTCCGTCTAGTCAAGGCTATGGTTTTTCCTGTGGTCGTGTATGGATGTGAGAGTTGGACTGTGAAGAAGGCTGAGCTCCAAAGAATTGATGCTTTTGAACTGTGGTGTTGGAGAAGATTCTTGAGAGTCCCTTGGACTGCAAGGAGATCCAACCAGTCCATTCTGAAGGAGATCAGCCCTGGGATTTCTTTGGAGGGAATGATGCTGAAGCTGAAACTCCAGTACTTTGTCACCTCATGCGAAGAGTTGACTCATTGGAAAAGACTCTGATGCTGGGAGGGATTGGGGGCAGGAGGAGAAGGGGACGACAGAGGATGAGATGGCTGGATGGCATTACTTACTCGATCAACGTGATTCTGAGTGAACTCCAGGAGTTTGTGATGGACAGGGAGGCCTGGCATGCTGCGATTCATGGGGTCGCAAAGAGTCGGACACGACTGAGCAACTGAACTGAACTGAACTGAACTGAACATCCACACGTAACTTCCAGAAAACAGGATTTTTCCTCGCCTACTCATCAAATGCAAGTCCTGAGCTTTCCTTCAGCTGAGCCACTTTTGCTGTGTGCCTTCTTGCAAATCAATCCTTATGGCAGAGAGATGAAGCAATGCTGAGTGACTCAACGGGTGGAGGCAAAATTACTGCTACACTCAGAGGGCTTCCCTGGTGGCTCAGATGGTAAAGAATCTGCCTGCAATACCTGGGTTCAATCTTTGGGTCATGAAGACCCCCTGGAGAAGGAAATGGCAACCCATTTCACTATTCTTGCTTGGAGAATTCCATGGACAGAGGAGCCTGGCATGCTACAGTCCTTGGAGTTACAAGGAGTCAGACACGACCAAGCAACTAACAAGCGTACAGCGAGGCTATGAGACAGTGAGGAAGTGACGGATGTTGAGACAACCAAAAGTTGTACCACTTGTTAGATTCTATCAGAGGGACCAGAAAGTATTGGATTGGCCAAAAATTTCATTTGGGTTTTCATTACACTTTATGGAAAAACCCAATCCAACTTATTGGCCAACCCAGTAGCTTCAAAGAACTTACCCAGATTCTATTGTTATCCAACTTGGTTATATTTCCCACTCCTGAGGTCTACTCAAGTCCCGGATTGCCAAAGAACAATCTGAAAAATACATTTCTTTCTCTGCTAAAAAGTGGCACTTCTCTGACAACACTGTCCTGGGACGAAGCTTGTGTATTGTTTCTATTTCCTTTTCTCTTAGGATGGATTATTTTCATAAAATGCCTTGGTCTTTTTTACCTTAAATAGACTGCCAGCTTTTTCTCCAGCAAAAATTCGTTTATTTGAGATCAGCAGAGACTTGCAATTCAAGGTCTGCAGCCACAGTGAACCATGTGCAAGTGCCGCAGGTTAGGGATAGGAAAACTCTTTTATAGAAGGGGAAAGGAAAGTGAGAGCGCTGTGGTAAACAAAGAGTCTGTGGCTTTTCATTGGCTGAGTTTCGACAGCCTCTTATTGGCTGAGCTCTGGCCAGGCAAGAAAAGGAAGTCTTTCTTCTTCTGGTTGGTCTCTGCTAGCATAGAGCATGAGAGCTCCCCCTTTTGGACTCCCAACTCTATTTTAATTGAGTTTTCTGTTTATTAATTTTCATAGTCCCTTATACAAATAGGCCATTGGTTAATCTCTCCCAGACCGTGGGGTATGTGGTTTAAATTGGTGTCTAAGAACTCTGATGTTCATTAATACTAAAACCTTTTATGGAAGTAAATAATTTTATAAGAACAAATTGAGATCCCAAGTCTCTAGATAAAAGTCAATGAATGAGTAAGAAAGTGTAAATAAAAATCATATGGATTTGTCCCTGGATGGATTTTAGCACACAGCACAATGCGTCCATATTTTTAAGCCAATGATGTAGGAAATGCTGTAATGTCATACTGCACTTTGTCTGACCCTCATTTTTTAGATTGAAGAAAATAACCCAAAGACCTTCAGATCATGAAATTTTCTCAAGAGTTTTCAAAAATGATTTAGAACTTGAATGAACTATTTTAACACATTTAAATCCTTTTCTTAAGAATTGCTTTCTTCTGTGGAGTTTAACAGAAAAGGTAATAAGACACTTCTTTTCCATGTATTTAATGTGTCAAAAAGTATCATTTTGCTATTCATCTTGAAAGAAATAAATGCAAATCAAAAAGAAAGACAAACACCAAAAATGCAGCTTATTGAGAATTGAGGGAGGAAAACAGAGATTTTTTTCCCCAAACTTTCTCAGGCCACCCAGGCTATCCATGGAACAGAATTTTATGTCTCTGTGTGTATGTGTTCATGTGTGTAGATAATTTTGAGTTTTCCATAAAAACTGCATAACCTTTTTGAGCTATGAACTACTTTGGTTCTCTGATGAAACCTATGAAATCCTCCTCAGAAATATAAGACTAGTAGAGAAATGAAGTATATTAAAACACAGTGGTCAAAATACCAAATATGTGAAATAAAAATGTATATACTTCTTTATTAATATATTCAATAATCAGACTGTTATGGACTGAATGTTTACGGTCTCCCCAAATTCATATGTTGAAATCCTATCCCCAGTGTGATGGTATTAGGAAACGGGGTCTTTGGAAGGTAGTTAAGATTAGGTGGGCTCACGAGGGAAGGGTCTTCATGAATGGGATTAGTGCCTTTAGAAGAATCACAACGATGTTTCCTTCCTCTCTCTGCTCTCTACCATATGTGGATACAATGAAATGTCAGACTTCTGCAAGCCAGAAGACACCCTCCCCAGAAGCTGCCCATACTGCCATTCTGATTCTACAATGGTCTGTTACCAAGACTAGGTGACACAGATGAGATTCACATTTCAGACTGTCTGATTCTAGAGTCTGCTGTCTCAATCATGTTGCCATTCAGCCTAAAATATACCTGCAAGATAATTTAGCTCAAATCAATGATTTTGTAAATAAGGTAACTAAGGTTCAGAGTGCAAAGAAAACTTACATTAGCAGCTACAATTAAGGAGTGCTGGATTTTGTTTTGTGACCTTAAAATATATGGAATTTCACAAACCATAATTATTGCTTCAAGACATAACCATCATTACTGGCCTACAAGTAGTCCTCCTTACCTTAATTAATGAAGTAATTTAAGTAAAATAGTGAATATGCATAAACTCACCACCCAACCCAAAGACTTGTCATTGACAATAACTTACACCTACCAAAGACTTGTCATTGACAATAACTTACACCTACCACCCTTATCCTAACCTTTGTTACAACTTGATGTAGCCAAAATGTTTACTGTTCTTTTACAAACACACACACACACACACTTTTTAATCACAATATAGGCCTGCTTAAAGAATATTGTTTAGTTTTAGTAGCTTTTGAATTTTATTATACAATGGGCTTCCCTGGTGGTTCAGTTTTTAAAGAATCCACCAGCAATGCGGAAGACCCTGGTTCGATCCCTGGGTCAGGAAGATCCCCTGCAGGAGGGCATGGCAACCCACTGCAGTATTCTTGCCTGGAGAATCTGCATGGACAGAGGAGCCTGGCGGGCTACAGTCCACTGGGTCACAAAAAGTCGAACACAAGTGAGCAACCAAGCCCAGCACAACACATACAATGGAGCTTATGTGTCATTCTCAGCATCACATTACTAGGATCCATCCATATTCTTGATCACACATTAGCTAAAATAATTTTGAAACCTGACAGTATCCAGCTCTATGCTGTTGATAAGAAATAAATTTGAACCCAATCTCCTAACTGAAAGACCTGCACTTAATCCACTACTATATAATGGACACTCTTTCCCTCCAAGCAGCTCTTCCTCTTCTGAGTTACATATTTACTCAGAGGGAGCTCTTTGCAGGAGCCCTGAATCACAATAGTAGGTGCTGCTAACTACCACCTTCGGATACCTTTGGGTAGGGTGGCTTCTTATCTGAAACACATAAAGAAATCGGCATTTGAGGATCTCTGGACTGGTGGAGAGAAAATAGAAAATCCAGCTCACAAAGTGTGCAGAGGCCAGGGGTATGGGCCTACCTGGAAAGGAAAGGTAGCTCAAAGTCAGAGCTGATTGGGCAGTGAGGAAAATCCTCATGTTGCTTTACTTGGGCTGAAACCAAAAGCCAAGCATGGCTAGACCTTTGGGGGCAGAACTCCGTGCCACGTTGCTATGGTGATTCTTCCTCCAGCTCAGAGGCTTCCTCTGCTCTCTAGCAGAGCCCAGTATCCAAGGTGGGAGGGGGTAAGAGTGGTGGGGAGAAAGATAGGGCTGCGGAAGCCAAGGACAGAAGAGTTCTACCATGGGAAGACCATGAGATGAAAATGCCCTTCTGCTGTGTGTGTATGCACATATGCGTGTACATCTGTGTGCACGTATGCGTGAACCCGCACTAGGGAGGGAGGAGGGATGAAGGGTGGATTTTCTCTGCTATGTGCCCACTACAGGAGCGTAGCTTTAACTAATTCATTTAGAACGTTATCCTCTTCTCAAATGATGATAACTCAGGTGACTTTATGTTGCAAAACTCCTTTTTTCCTGGACTATGTCTTATGAATAGCCCCCTCCACACCACATGCACACATACACAACATAGACCCTTCTGCCATCTTTTCTAAACAAACAACAGATTGCATTGCTGCTGTTCAGAGTATTATGCCAGGAAAACAAGGAGGGGGAAAAAACCCAACTTCTTCATGAAGTTTCAAACCAAATGTATGTGCCTACCAAGTGATATACTGCATAATTATGAGCGTTTCATAAACGTTCATCTAAGCCCATGCCTGCAAAGATTCAGGGGAATCGCTGCCCAGCTCGTTCTCTAGAGAAGGGCCATCCGCGAACGGGAGTCATCTTTACCATCTGCCCAGTGCATTCCAGAACGGCTCAGCAAGCATTCTCTTTAAGGTCACTCATAATCCCCATTTTACAGATGGACAATCGGAGTGAGAAAGAGAGGTGATGTGCTGCCTTTCTCCACTTCAGGATCCACAGAAATAAGCAAGCTCTTTTTACACATTGAAATCATTTAAAAAAAAAAAAAAAAACCAGCAACTTTTGCCAGATAGCAAGGGCAGATTTCAGAGTGTGATCATTTTTCACCAGAAAACATGGCATCTACCATGGCTGCCACAACGTTTTAAATGAAGAACGTATTTCTTTCTCCTTTCTGGAATAACGCAACTTGAAACTTCCAATGGCAGGTACTCATAGGCCACTGGACCAACCAACAACTCTGGGTAAGCCCCTGAGAAGAACTAAGGCCCTATAGTAATATGGCTCTTTGTGATATTTTAAAAGTGAAATAAAAGCAAGATGTGTATAACCTATATTTTGCAAAATGGAAATTTATAGCCATAGCAAAAAAAAATTAATAAATTAAAACTAGAAAGCCTCCTCTACAGCAATAGTCTCTGATGACATTCCCAGAGTATGTCATTATTTCATATGTGACTTCAGGCAAGTTACTCTAAACTTCCTCATTGTATCATCTGCAAAATGGGGCTATAAATTGTATCAAACTCTCAAGTGATTTTGATTATTCAATGAGTTACTGTGCACCTAGAGAACTTCGCACAGTGCCTTACGCAGAGTAAGAGTTGAGTAAATGTTAGGCATACTCACACTTGCCAAGTTCAAATGTCTTACTTGAACTGGAAAATGACTCCCTTTCCCAAGGGAAGTGTAAAGAGAGCCTACCCTTGTGAATTAGAGACAGGCATTTTAACAAAATACTGGCCGTTGACAAATACATCTTCAAATTATTATCAAGCATCCTTTACTTACATTTTACTTGAAAAAGGACCACTGTACAATTTCTAACATCATGACAATACTTTCTGCCCCAAGTGAACTCTGCCTCAGACTTCAGTGAGCTGAAGTGGAGAAACCATATGCAGAGAAGGATCGGGCTGTTTCAGGGCATAGATTCCAACTTTGTGGCATAGATGTGGGCAGCTGGGCAAGTTGCATCAACTTGGCAGCCACGAAGCCGGAAGCAGCTCCTTTGAATAAAGGTTTCCAGCTGACTGCACAGCTAAGTGGCAAGGTCGTGAATGGCCTTAGGTTCTGGGAGACAAGGCTGTATCCACAATCGAAGATGAGCCCTTACTTCAGAGATGTACAAAGAGGAGGGCATACCCCCACCAGTCTCTTGAGTCACAAACACATATGCTTGGAAGGAGGACACCCCCCACCACCACCACCCTGCTAAAATGCTGTCACCTTTAAATAACAGAGAATGGTTGGTTATTATGGAGAGTTCCATAACTCAGTGGGTGTATTCATTGGTAAAGCTCTTGATGTAACATGATTTCTCCCTGCACACATCCTAAGAGACAAATTGCTATTCATCTCAATCAGCAACTGATAAACATGAAGTAATTAAATTAGTTTGTGGCCAACGTCATCATGGAATCCTAGATTTGTAAGCAGCTGAAGAGAATTTAGACATCACCTAATTCACTGTCTTCATCGGAGGAAGAAAATGCAGTCAAGAGAAATTTGTTGACTGGTCCAAGCCCTCGTAATTCATCACACCAGAAGAGAATGCAACAATTCAGTGCTGCTTCCAGAACTCACTAAGATTAATAATTCAGTTGAGAAACTATCTGTCACTACCACCCAACCTAAGGACCATGACTCAAATATTTTATCATTTTAACCATAAAGAACACTCTATCGACCCCCACTAATTCTAGGAAATGGCCAGCCACAGACTGAACAGCCTCTTCCTCTCTGGAAAACTCCCAAAACTGTTATTCTGTTCAGTTGCAATCAAACAGGGACAACCAAATATACCTAAAGGCCAATCACAAACTTCTCCACACTCCTTCTGAAAGTCTTAACCTAATAGACTGTCCCCTTTTAACTTTATTTAGTTCACTCTCCTTTCAAATCCCCTTTGAACCCCTGCAGAAGCAAAAGTGATGGGAAAGGCTTCTTTTGCAAGCATTTGAATAATTGGCATTTGCTAATTTGGTTTCGTGTTTAGTGTTGGGTTTGGCACAATAGAATTTGAATATGAAAGTGTTAGTTAAAAAAAAAAAAAAACCTGCTCATTGAATAACAAATTCAAAACATAGATTTTAGAATTTAGTGGCTCTTAGACACCTTAACAGCTATCCATCCATGAGCTGCTTGGATTGGAGCAGTACAAAACTCATGTATGATTCTCCAGAATCTTTCTTCCTCTGTTTCAGCTACCGAGAATATTTCAGATGTCAAGTTCTCTGTCGTCTTGTGTCCCTGAGTCACTGATCATGCAGAAATTCATACTGACTCATTTTTCACATGTAGTAAAAGTGAGACATAAACTTGTGTCCATCAAGTAATGGGAATTCGGGGAGATTGTTGTTACAGCACTATAACCTATCTGATCCTGACTAATACACATAGAACAAGTCCACAAGAAAAATATATCCTTTCAGTATTGTGCAAAAGAATCGACAGTTGATTTTTCCAACTGATGGCCCACATCATCTGAAATTTAGGAAGCTTTAGCCCAGGCATGGGGACTAAAGAAGACAGAAGGAAGATATAGACACAGACAACCATTAACACAAAGTCAGCTCATGGTAAATGCTATAATAAATTAATAAATGAACTGCTCTGAGAGCTTAGAATTGGGTTGGATTAACTCTAAGAGAATCTGCGGAGGACTCAAGAAGAATATATCATTAAATCAGTAAGTCTTTGCCTTGAAGAGATTTTCTGGGTGGGGATGAGAAGCAAGGAAAAGGAAACACTATGAACAAAAGTTCACCCTGCACTTCTGTTGGGTTGCAGGGCTAAAATAGCAATTAAATAAAAGCCTACAGTTGTCTCCTGTGGTTTTGGCAACTAATAAAATAAAGAGATCATTTTCTAGATGCTAATTGATCTCACCGGATATAGACTTGAGAAAGATGACACTTCGTGTAGGAAGCTGATGGACGGATAGCTGTTAAAGTATCTGTTAAGAATCTGGAGCCACTAGATTCTAAAAACTATACTTTAAAAATGTCTTTCAGTGCGTAGGGCTCTTAAATAACACCTTCGAATTCAAATTCTACTGTGTCAAAAACAAATTTTAATTAGAAATCAAATTAGTGAAGGCTGTTTACTGAAACACTTGCTCTAGCAAAGGAATCATCTACCATCCCATCACTTTAATTTACATCCATGTCCACCAACCCCACACTGTGGGCTTTATGACCCTCCCAAAGGGCTCCATCGATGTGGTGGTCTTCATTACTGTGGTAAACAGTAAACTCAGCTTTGTCTTATTGAGAGGTAATTGTGGGGAAGCCAGCATTCAACAGTTACCACCTTTCTAGTTTTCAATATCAGTTTAGTCACTACCTGTGACCTGGTCACTAAACCAAAGTGATGTATTTTAGTTCTGCACCACCCTATTTCAGGTACGAATTTCTATATTAGTCAATATGAACTGATTATACTGTGGTCACATAACCCTGAAGTCTCAGTGACTGAATCCAACAATGTTATATTTCTCACATACGCATCATGCTCAGTGTGGGTTTTCCCTCACCTAGTTACTCATGAACACAGACTGACAGAGGCACCGCCATCTGGAACGTTGTTATCCTCCAAAACAGAAGACAGAGACACTGCAGAATCTTTCACAGGTTTGTTGTTGCCTCCGCTTAGCACTAACAAGCACCATCTCATTGGCAAGAACTATCCAGATGGCCCACTTAACATCCTGGAGCCCGGGAACATGGGAAGCATATTCGATGGAAGTGATTGTCCCTAGCACACTAAGGTTGTGTAGAGATATCACCAATAAGAAAAAGGAAGAGATTGACGACAAGGGGCTTCAAATCTGGTGGGGGGGTGAAAAAAACCACTATCAAAACACAAGACACAGGATAAACACCATTCTGAAGTTACTTCCTTCAGGAGCTGCCTCAAAATCCAGCCACAATTATTTGCGGAGAACTATCAGCAAATTGGCTGGATTTAAACACTCCTTGCCACACCCTGCCCTTTGCTTTGCTCCAATCTAGGCAAAACAGCAAAAAGAAAAGAAAAAAAGGGTCTGGATCTTTTGTGAGTGTTCTGAATCACCCCTTCTTTACCCACTCTAATTTGAACTTGAAAGATTGGAGAGTTTGACAGAGGAGGATAAATATTATATGATATCCCTTACATGTGGAATCTAAAAAGAAACAATATAAATGAACTTACTTAAAAAACAGAAAGAGACTCACAGACTTCAGGAATGAGTTTACAGTTGCCACAGGATGAGGGTGGAGAGAAGGATGGGGGAGGGGATAGGTAGGGAGTTCCCTGATAGCTCAGTTGGTAAAGAATCCGCCTGCAATGCAGGACACCCTGGTTCACTTCCTGGGTCAGGAAGATCCACTGAAGAAGGGATAGGCTACCCACTTCAGTATTCTTGGGCTTCCCTTATAGCTCAGCTGGTAAAGAATGTGCCTGCAATGCAGGAGACCTACGTTCGATCCTTGGGTTGGGAAGATCCCCTGGAGAAGGGAAAGGCTACCCACTCCGGTATTCTGGCCTGAAGAATTCCATGGACTGTGTAAGTCCATGGGGTCTCAAAGAGTTGGACACAACTTTTACTTTCACTTTGGGATCAACATGTATCCACTGCTATATTTAAAAAGGATAACCAACAAGGACCTACTATATAGCACATGGAACTCTCTGCTCAATGTTATGTGGCAGCCTGGATGGGAGGGCAGTTTGGGGTAGAATGGATAAATGTATTATGTATGGCTGACCTGCCTCCTGAGAAATCTGTATGCAGGTCAGGAAGCAACAGTTAGAACTGGACATGGAACAACAGACTAGTTCCAAATAGGAAAAGGAGTACGTCAAGGCTGTATATTGTCACCCTGCTTATTTAAGTTAGGTGCTGAGTACATCATGAGAAATGCTGGACTGGAAGAAACACAAGCTGGAATCAAGATTGCCGGGAGAAATATCAATAACCTCAGATATGCAGATAACACCACCCTTATGGCAGAAAGTGAAGAAGAACTAAAGAGCCTCTTGATGAAAGTGAAAGTGGAGAGTGAAAAAGTTGGCTTAAAGCTCAACATTCAGAAAACGAAGATCATGGCATCTGGTCCCATCACTTCATGGCAAATAGATGGGGAAACAGTGGAAACAGTGTCAGACTTTATTTTTGGGGGCTCCAAAATCACTGTAGATGGTGACTACAGCCATGAAATTAAAAGACGCTTACTCCTTGGAAGGAAAGTCATGACCAACCTAGATAGCACATTCAAAAGCAGAGACATTACTTTGCCAACAAAGGTCCGTCTAGTCAAGGCTATGGTTTTTCCTGTGGTCATGTATGGATGTGAGGGTTGGACTGTGAAGAAGGCTGAGTGCCAAAGAATTGATGCTTTTGAACTGTGGTGTTGGAGAAGATTCTTGAGAGTCCCTTGGACTGCAAGGAGATCCAACCAGTCCATTCTGAAAGAGATCAGACCTGGGATTTCTTTGGAAGGAGTGATGCTAAAGCTGAAACTCCAGTACTTTGGCCACCTCATGCGAAGAGTTGACTCATTGGAAAAGACTCTGATGCTGGGAGGGATTGGGGGCAGGAGGAGAAGGGGACGACAGAGGATGAGATGGCTGGATGGCATCACTGACTCAATGGATGTGAGTCTGAGTGAACTCCAGGAGTTGGTGATGGACAGGGAGGCCTGGCGAGCTGCAATTCATGGGGTCACAAAGAGTCGGACACGACTGAGCGACTGAACTGAACTGAACTGAACTGAAGTCACTTAAGCCAGATTCTGTGCCAAATACCAAGATTCTGACTGCATCATGTTCTCCACTATCAAATAGCCAAAAATATTTCACCCTTTTCAAGAAATGTATCAGGAATCAGGTAACTGTTTCTTTTGGAAGAGATAGGAGGAGCTTGATTCTTCTTTTGCCTTCAACTTCTAATATTGTGTGATAAATTTGGTAAAGTGAAAGTTGCTCAGTTGTGTCTGACTCTGTGATCTCCATGGACTATACGGTCCATGGAATTCTCCAGGCCAGAATACTGGAGTGGGTAGCCTTTCCCTTCTCCAGGGAATCTTCCCAATTCAGGGATCAAACCCAGGTCTCCTGCCTTGCAGGCAGATTCTTTACCAGCTGATCCACCAGGGAAGCCCAAATTTGGTAAAGACAGCATTAAAGAGTAAGCCATTATATCTAAATAGGCTAAACAATAGGAGATTTTTTCAAAGTTTTTTTTTTTTTTAATGTGAGTCATGTTTTTTAAGTCTTTGTTGAATTTGTTACAATATTGCTTCTGTTTTATGTTTTGGTTTTTTGGCTACAAGTCATGTAGGATCTTAGCTCCCCCACCAGGGATCAAACCCACACCCCCTGCATTGAAAGGTGGAGCATTAACAACTGGACCACCAAGGAGTCCCAAGAATAGGTCATTAAGCTCTCAAAAATTGTTGTGAATTACTAGCCACCTCTTTTACATTTGTCATAGCTTAGTAAACTTTTGGTTTTGATAGTTGAGAGGGATGCCTGTGTTCACAGAAGGATTTGTAAACTGTTATGTTATTTTCTAGAGCTTCCCTGGTGGCTCAATGGTAAAGAATCCACTTTACTTGTGCAGGAGACACAGGTCCAATCCCTAGGTCAGGAAGATCCCCTGGAGAAGGAAATGGCAACCCACTCCAGTATTCTTCCCTGGACAGAGGAACCTGGTGGGCTACAGTCCAGAAGGTTGCAAAAGTCAGACACAACTTAGCAACTAAACCACCACATGTTATTTTCTAGATTAGTGTGCAATTTAATTTACACCATCTTATTTCACACTTTCAGTAGTTTGCTTATCATCATATTTTCTATTAAGTCCATATATGCAATTGCTATCATCCACTATTTTAAGACCACCATGCTTATATATCACTGTAGAGTCCATTTTAAGGCCTTAGATTTATATAACATAAAAATGGGAGTATTGTATCAATGGAGAAATGAAACCAACTGTCAACCAATTGAAACCAAACTTAAGGTGAAAATACCTAGAACCGATATATAGTCATACATCTGTTCTCATTCTTTGGATGGTGAAAGACCTATTGGAATTCCTGTGGTCCTGAGACTCTGGCTGGCAAAGCACCAATTAATTGAGATAAACCACCCGAAAAACATGATGAGTGACAGCCCTTTTTCAGAAAGCCCCTTATGAGCAATAGTGACGCCATGTTCCCTCCATAGACCCTCTCCATCTTTGTGCTTGTGCTCAGTCATGTCTGACTCTTTGTGAGTCCACGGACTGTAGTCCACAAGGCTCCTCTGTGCATGGGATTTTTCAGGCAAGAATACTGGAATGGGTTGGCATTTCCTTCTCCAGGGGATCTCCCCAACCCAGGAATCAAACCCACATCTCCTGTCTTGTCTGCATCGGCAGGCAGATTCTTTACCACTGAGCTGCTTGGGAAACAAGGCCCTCTCCATTATTCTCATGTCTATTCCAAATCCAAGAAGAGGTGCAAGTGAAAGAAAACATATACCCAGAATCTAAATAGTTTCCGTCTGCCAAGAGGACAGACTGCCGAGCTGTGGGTGCTCAGGAAACCCAAGTCAGCCCTCTCCAGACTAGCCAAGGTTTGGAAAATAACAATCATACTTGAATTTTTCAAAAATAAATATTTAAAGTGTGTGCTTTCCCCCATGTACTTCATATTTCTTTTTGTCTTTACTTCCATCTCCAAAAGGCAAGCCGTGCTGGTGGTGCTCACAATGATTTCAACCCCTGATAAGGCACCAACTTCATCCCCGGAATCAGCCTGTCATGCTGGACACATCTATTGAGTATGGTATCCAATCCCTTTTTATTGTATTGTACAAATAAAATCAGATTGAGGAGCAAGTGCTCAAACCTCCTATAAGGAGCAACAGTAGGAGCCTCACGGAGAGGCAGAGTCTGATCGCATCAGGACAGCACAAAGCTGAAAGGGAAGGAGAAGAACGTGAAGGATTTCCTGGAGAATGCAGTCTGGCATCTTAACGCTCTATAGCTGAGGCTGCAGCTGTCAGCCTCATAGGAGGGGGAAACAGTAGGAGGAATGATACCCAGAGCCTGTACTGATGACAAGTGAGAACAAAGAACTCACAGAATGCATCCAGCAGAGAGACATTTTGGAAGCTTCACTCTCGTCGGCTAAGAGGACCTTAAAAGACAGTGGTCTTTAGCAACATAGCGAAGAAACACTCAGCAGTAAATTGCAGAAATAATGCTAGGATGAGGGAGAAAGAAACCATAATTCAGGCCTGAAAATAATAGAATCTCGAAGGGAGATCATTTATTCCATCCGTTAATTTCTTAAACAAGGAAACTGAGGCTCGGGAAGATGTGAGTTGTTCAAAGCCACAGAGTTCTTAGGATATCACTTTGCAAATATGTTTTAGGTCAACTCCCATAAATTTCTGCTTTAAAACAAAAATAAAAAGCACATGCCACTGTCAAAATTCATAGTTTGAGTTCTCCCAAAAGTGGACCTTAAGACAAGGATGTTGGTATGTTTGGGAGCTACAAGAAATGTTGATGTGGGAGTGGGATTGTAACATAGATGGAGAGAGTGCCAATAAAGCAATAAGACCATCACGGGTGTATTTATTGATGTGCTAAATCCAGAAAATTGCTCCTCTTGGCCCTTAGAGATAATCCAACTGGTCGTGTCTGGGAGTGGAATAGAATGAGTGCATCAGAGTTCTCTTGCTTGTGGAAACAGAAGCCAGAGTATTTTTTCATCAACTCCCATCCATTACTGGATGAAGCATGTGTTTAAAAGGAGATAATTCTTTGGCCCTTCCATCCTGCTCTGCACATGGGCTGAGTGGACTTCCATTGCTACAGAATAAGTCCTTAGATAAAAAGTTGGAGATTCTGATGACTGGATGTCAACATGAATGCAGAAGATACAAAAGTCTGAAAGATACGTACAAGGTACCAATAGTGTGTGCTATACCAACCTACCATATATTTAGCTGCATTTCTGCTCACCTCTATTCTAGAGATTAAGTAGTATAGATCCCATTTTTCTCTTCTTCGCTGTGTGATGTGATTCTTTACAGACATGATAGGGATGGCATACGTGAAAATGCTACCCTGTAACTTGTCCTTCATCCGTTTTTGCAAATTCTGTACCCTAAATGCTACATCACTGGCTTGAAATATGCATAACATATTTTATATCCAAATCCCCCTGTTTATCAGATTGTATTATCATAACGCACAGCATGAACACACAGGTGTGCAATTTATTTTGTTAGCTTTCAAACTGGTATAAATATACCCTAAACTTCTGAAAATTATAGCATTTTAAATTTAATGGGCTATAAGAAGATAGAATTCAGAGCGTGGAATTTGGAAACATGACCTAATCCTCAGTGCCTTCGTTAATATATCAAAAAGATATATAGGCATATGTCACATCAGCTTTACAAATAAACACATATAGCTCATTGCATTTAAAAAAGAAGCCTGTATCTCAAATAAAATGGTATGTCTTCTACTGGAGTTGCCTGAAGTACTATTTGGAAAGTTGATTTCCAGAATAGTTAAATTTAAAGTCTTTTTAATGTACAAATCTCTGACAAGAACTAGAAATCCAACCTATCACCCTGAAAAAAAGATAAAATAAATGTAGATTCAAAAAGGACTTGAATTTCTTTAAAGCTCTCAGAAAAATGTTACCATTTAGTAATGACATTCCCTATTCATTTGACCTCAGCTTGACACACTGAATTGGTCTGAACATCTGTGGCCAGACACATAAGTTCTACATCTTAACTCTTGCTTTTCAAATTTGTACAGAAATGCACATTAAAATAATGCCAAGGCTAGAGCCCGAGACCATAACAGAAGCAAATTCATAAGTAATTATAAAATCCACCCCTCCCCATGCAAAAAGGTTACCAACACTGCCCTGCCGACTTTGATAACGTTTCACGTGGAAATAGCTCAGACTTAGAGAGACATCATGCTTCCTACCTCATTCCATGGATTCTGAATGCCTCAATTAATGATACCTGAACCACGTTTCTCAAACGAAAATAAAATTGGAACATCCTTGTGACAGAGTACCAACTAGATGGTCATTTGATGGATTATAAGAGGCGTAAGGAATAGAGGCGGCGGTGTTAGATTATTTCAAAACAGACAAGAACATTTATGAAGCGAGCAAATCTACAAATTAATTTTCATGAATATGTCACCTGTTTCCCATAATGTGACCCTAGTGGACTCAGGCCCAGAAAGATGGAGGGAACAATAGACTTTGTGGGCACAGGTTTTGGCGATTCTTCACGTTCTCAGCCCTGGCCACACATTAGAATTGCCTGAAGAACTATGACAAAGCACAGTACGCAAGTGTGACTGACATCTCTGAGGTTAAACTAAGGAATTGAGACAATTTTAATGTTCAACCAGAGCTGAGAATTACCAACCATTTTTGTAGTAAAGAACAATTATGCAGGGGCCCTTAAAAGACACCATTTTAAAATTAATTTCCTAAGAAGTCATGACTGAAATATTCAATTGTCTATAAATATAAACATTTAATCTTAAAAGTAGATAAGTAGTATATTGAATTATTCAATAGAAATTCACTAAGCACCTACTGTGTGCCAGATATAGTAAAAATAATACGTACATAAAGATTAATAAAACATGGTTGCTGCCCTTCTGTGTAGATGGAACACACTTGTTGATGTGGATGATCATAAAGTGCTGGAATAAATGTCTTAAGATGCTGTATAAGATACAGATGAAAAACAGAAAAGAAAGCAGCTAATTTTACCTAGGGGAATCAGAGAGAGTTTCATAGAAGAGGCAAAAATTGGATGTTCATTCAAGGAAAGTTAAATCCTGGAAAACTTGAAAAAAGTGAAATAAAGATCAAGTTTTTAAAATATAGGCTCCTATGGATAAAGGACTTGAACAGACATTTCTCCAAAGAAGATATACAAATGACCAATAAGCACATAAAAAAGAATCCTTCACATTAGCAATTGCTAGAGAAATGCAAGTCAAATTCACAAAGAGCTACTACTTCACATCTGTTAGAATGAATACTACTGAAAAAAAAACTCAGAAAATAACAAGTGTTGGCTAGGATATAGGGCAACTGGAACACTTGTGTACTTTGGGTGGGAATACAAAATAGCACAGCTACTGTGGAAAGCAGTAGGACAGCTCCTCAAAAAATTAAAAATAAAATTACCATATGATCTAGCAATTTGGCGTATGTCCCAAAGAATTGAGAGTAAGGTCTCAAAAGAGATATTTGTATACTCAAGTTTGAAGCAGCATTATTCTCAATGGTTAAAACATGGAAGTAACCCAAGAGTCCATTGATAAATGAATAAATAAGCAAAATGTGATTTGCACATACAATGGAATAATACTCAACCCTTAGAAAGGAAGGGAATTCTGACAGATACTATAGTGTGGATGAAATTTGAGGACATTATTCTAAGTAAAATAAGCCAGTCACACACACACACACAAAACAATGATTATATGATATCATTTATATTCAGTTCAGTCACTCAGTCGTGTCCGATTCTGCAACCCTATGAATCACAGCACGCCAGGCCTCCCTGTCCATCACCAACTCCCGGAGTTCACTGAGACTCACGTCCATCGAGTCAGTGATGCCATCCAGCCATCTCATCCTCTGTCGTCCCCTTCTCCTCCTGCCCCCAATCCCTCCCAGCATCAGAGGCTTTTCCAATGAGTCAACTCTTCACATGAGGTGGCCAAAGTACTGGAGTTTCAGCTTTAGCATCATTCCTTCCAAAGAAATCCCAGGGCTGATCTCCTTCAGAATGGACTGGTTGGATCTCCTTGCAGTCCAAGGGACTCTCAAGAGTCTTCTCCAACACCACAGTTCAAAAGCATCAATTCTTTGGCGCTCAGCCTTCTTCACAGTCCAACCCTCACATCCATACATGACCACAGGAAAAACCATAGCCTTGACTAGACGGACCTTTGTTGGCAAAGTAATGTCTCTGCTTTTCAATATGCTATCTCGGTTGGTCATAACTTTCCTTCTAAGGAGTAAGCGTCTTTTAATTTCATGGCTGCAATCACCATCTGCAGTGCTTTTGGAGCCCCAAAAAATAAAGTCTGACACTGTTCCCCCTGTTTCCCCACCTATTTGCCATGAAGTGATGGGACCAGATGCCATGATCTTCGTTTTCTGAATGTTGAGCTTTAAGCCAACTTTTTCACTCTCCACTTTCACTTTCATCAAGAGGTTTTTTAGTTCCTCTTCACTTTCTGCCATAAGGGTGGTGTCATCTGCATATCTGAGGTTATTGATATTTCTCCCAGCAATCTTGATTCCAGCTTGTGTTTCTTCCCGTCCAGCATTTCTCATGATGTACTCAGCACCTAAGTTAAATAAGCAGGGTGACAATATACAGCCTTGACGTACTCCTTTTCCTATTTGGAACCAGTCTGTTGTTCCATGTCCAGTTCTAACTGTTGCTTCCTGACCTGCATACAAATTTCTCAAGAGGCAGATCAGGTGGTCTGGTATTCCCATATTAGGTACATATAATATAGTCAAATTCATAGAGACAGAAAATAAAAAGGTGGTTTCCAGGGACTGGGAAGAGAGGTGAAGAGAGAGTTGTCACTTAATGTGTGTAGAGTGCCAGTCTTAGAGGATGGAAAGAGTTTCGTAAGATGTATGGTGATGATAGTTGCACAAAAATATGAATGTACTTAATACTACTGGACTGTACACTTAAAATGGTTAACGTGGTCAATTTTATATTATGTGTGGTTGTTGTCATTTAGTCACTAAGTCGTGTCCAAACCTTTGCAACCTCATAGACTGTGGGCTTTCAGGCCCATCTGTCCATGGGATTTCCCAGGCAAGAATACTGGAGTGGGTTGCCATTTCCTTCTCCAGGGATTGAGCCCACATTTCCTGCATTGGCAGGTGGATTCTTTACCCCTGAGCCACTGGAGAAGCCCACATACAAGTGTGTATGTGTTAGTTGCTCAGTTGTGTCTGACTCTTTGCTACCCCCATGGTCTTTCCATGGAATTCTATAGGCAAGAATGCTGGAGTGGATTGCCAGTCCCTTCTCCAGGGGATCTTTCCAAGGATCGAACCTGGGTCTCCTGCTTTGCAGGCAGATTCTTTACCATCTGTGCTACCAGGGAAGCCCATATTATGTGTATTTAAACACAATTTAAAAATTTTAAAAGAGAAAGGCCATAGATTCCCATACTCTCTCAGTAGCAGCACTTTCTCTTTAGTTTGGAAGTTTATTCTGGGGCTAACCAGTGATTCTAAATACTCGGTTTTTCACAAGGTGAGAGAGGTGATCCAGGTAAGTACCAGTGGAGTGGACAAGATTAAAATTCAGGGGTTTTTGCTGGACAGAGGTGTCTACACAAGACATAGTATTCAACAATGGGATATGAACTTGGGATACCCACAGCCAGATTGGCAGAATTTCAGAGTCAGTTTTAAAAAGCAGTGAATTAAATAAGATATATCAAATATGAAAACCAACTCCAAAGAACCATAAGAAGAGATAAAGTCAGGATCAATAAGAGAAAAGATGAAGGATGTGAAGGATGACTGGAAATAGGGAAGGGAAGATATTTGGGGGAATTTCTGAAAATCCTTAATGGAGATGGGATTAAGTCCCTTTCCCTATTTCCATTGCCTTATGCATTAGAATGTACTAAGGGTCTGGTAGGAGTCTGGTATTTATCCTACTGCATACTCAGCTTCTCATCTTAAGTAGCTGGAGCTTAGGCCCGAGAATGTAGGCTGGACAACAAAATCAAGTTGTCTGATTAGAACAGGAAGAGGTCGATTTTCATGGACAAGGACAGTTGGAGAAAGAAGACTATGGAGTTGATGTCTTAGTCGCTTTGGAGGGCCCCCTATTCAGAATGTTCTTCTAATTTGTAGAAGTCAGTGTTATCCATTCAACAAATCATCTGTATATGCATTTATTACTTGTAAGGCCCAAGAAACAAAGTGCAAGTTCTACCATTCCTGAGTTTACAATCTAGTGGCAGAGATAAAGAAATATACCTGGTAAATGACCTGAAGATTAGGGTTATACTTTATACATATGCTTATCCCCTTGCCTCCTTCCATCCTATTCCTACCGCCATTCCCACCATCATTTCCAAGTGTTCAGAAAATTAATGAAATAATAAATGTATATGTAAAGGAATTATTTAAGCTTCTAACATCAGAATTCTGTATGTAAAAAGCCTGAGGTGAAAGAAAGCCAAAAACTGTGTAGAACAAACCTCTCACTTTGTAAGTGAGAATGTGGTTTTAAAAGAAATTGAATCTTTAAAAAATGGTACAAATGAACTTATTTACAAAAAAGAAATAGAGTCATAAATGTAGAAAGCAAATTTATGGTTACCAAGAGGGAAAGGGGAGGAGAAATAAATTGGAAGACTGGGATTGACACATACACTCTGTTATATACAAAATAAATAATGAATAAGAATCTTGCATATAGCACTGAGAACTCTACTCAGTACTCTGTAATGACCTAAATGGGCAAAGAATTTAAGAAAGAATGGATATATGTGTAAATATAACCAATTCACTCCACTGTATCACAGAAGCAAACACAATATTGTCAATCAACTATATTCCAATAAAAATTAATTTAAAAAATTTTAAATAAAAGAAATTATAACTTGTTTAAAGTCATAGCTAGAATCTGCAAATTCTGTTTCATCGAGGGCTTTTTTTCCCCCCACAAAACCCTTATATGCTGTCAGGCTTCCCTGGTGGCTCAGATTGTAAAGAATCCTCCTGCAATGCAAAAGACCTGGGTTCGATCCCTGGGTTGGGAAGAGCCCCTGGAGAAGGGAACAGTTACCCACTCCACTCTTCTGGCCTGGAGAACTCCATGGACAGAGGATCCTATGGGCCAGGGGTTGCAAAGAGTCGGACACGACTGAGCAACTTTCACTTACATGTTGTCAAAAGCTTTGCTTATAGCTTCAGTGAAAGTTTCTCTTTGGGGCAACATCAAACGTGAGAAATACATAAAACACTATAAGCTAAACTAATATTTGTCGAAGTAATAAATAGTGATCTATAGCTAAAGACATTGAAAAAGAAGCGTAATGAAGGAAGGGAAATGCTAACTTTCCCAGAGCTCAGTGTATTATAAAGCCACAATGACTGAAGATATAGACAAAGTAATGGAAAAGAATAGGTAACCCAGAAACAGAGCTAAGAAAATAACAAAAGTTAGTATGATATAAAATGGGTACCACCCGCCCTTCCATTTGTCTGGGATAGGGTGGTCTAGAAAAAAGCCTGACCCAATGGACTGGAGGTCTGAGTTTTGGTTCTGCAGATGAATTAAGAACAGAATCCTAGAACACCACAGAATAGACTGGGAAGGAAGGAAGAAGAAGGCTCAAGGAAATCAGGAGAGCTCAATAAAAACTGGAAAGAAAGGAGACTGATAAGCAATGTGATTAATTGATAGGAAGACAAGCATTAAAGAAATCGAGAAAGATAACGGTTAAAGATACTGGATGCTTGGGGCTGGTGCACTGGACGACCCAGAGGGATGGTACGGGGAGGGAGGAGGGTAGAGGGTTCAGGATGGGGAACACATGTATACCTGTGGCAGATTCATTTTGATATATGGCAAAACCAATAGAATATTGTAAAGTTAAATAAAATAAATTTTTTTAAAAAAGGAAAAAAAAAGTAATAGCCATAAAGATTGGCAATTACGAGCTTATTGGAGAACTTAAAAAAAGTGGTGTCATTAGAATAGGAGGAGCATAAGCC
Source organism: Bos grunniens (assembly GCF_055505025.1). Taxonomy (NCBI): domain Eukaryota; kingdom Metazoa; phylum Chordata; class Mammalia; order Artiodactyla; family Bovidae; genus Bos; species Bos grunniens. Next base: position 22,576,032 of record NC_141178.1, on the reverse strand, counting down.
ATACTATATTGGAGAAGGAAATGGCAACCCACTCCAGTGTTCTTGCCTGGAGAATCCCAGGGACGGAGAAGCTTGGTGGGCTGCCGTCTATGGGGTCGCACAGAGTCGGACAGGACTGAAGCGACTTAGCAGCAGCAGCAGCAAACCATACTATAGCTGGGTGCAGAGCCAATGAGGACAAAGTAAAATCATCAAACATAAACATCTTTTAAGAAATTTGGTGGTGAAGGAATAATGGGGTTGCTTTGAGGTTAATTGATGAAGTTAAAACATAAACAAATAAGTGAATATCTGCCAAGATAATACATTTTCATTTACATGCTATGACAATTAGTCCTGAGTGTAGTGTTTTATTGTCATTTTTAATAACCCCAGGATGCTAATGTCTATTAGATTTTTGTAAATGGACTCAAAGGATCTCACATCCCATCCCAATTCTTCAAGGCAACATTATTTAACATTCACTAAGCATCAGTAACTATATTTCAAGGCTTTTTGACTTTGTCTTGTCCATGTTATCCTTGGGAACATAACCCTTGCCACGTAACTCTTTTGTCAGCCACACTCTTCTACAAATAGCCTTTAGAGATATTCGTTTCATATGCCATCTGCCTTGCAGGAAAAGCACCCTTATTATAAGGTTATAGGAAGAAATTTAGTTAACGGAGACAATTCATTGCAAACAAAAAGGCTAAGTGCTCTGAAAAGTCATATCCTTCTTGTGTAAAGATTTTCATTCAATTCCCAGGTAGTAGGGGAGAGAAGGGCATGGAACCCTGATCTCAGGCTCCTCTACATAGCATGCACGCGGTCTTACACCTTGCTTTTGTTTATAATTCTTCCGCAGCTGTCGTCTTGCTCCCCATAACCATTTAGTCCATCTCTGCTTATCATGCATCCTTGGCTCAGCCACATCAGAGAGCCTGTAGAGGGAGCTGTACACCCACATCAACTCAGAGTAACTGCGTCCATTTTGAACGTGGCTAGAGGTTCAGGACTTGACCACCTCCCAAGAAACACATGCCATCCATGTGATATCAGAATTTTGTTAAGAGAAATGACTGCCTCTTGTAGAACATCCTGATCAGTTGTTCTCATCCAACATAGGGCAAAGATGTTGCCTGACAGAAGCTTTTTTCTAACAGAGTCCAAAACTTCCCTTCACCAAGAATATACCTGGACAATTAATCCAGCACTTGGACTTATAGTCCTCAAAATTCACAGCTTCCCAAGACTGGTCGTGGAAAATGTAGAATGTCAAAGGGCCTATTCTATTAATAGGAAAGTACTCAACTATATAAATATGCCAGGAAGACTTGAATCTAGACACTACGGTTACACTATAGTGCCATCTTGGTGGCCAACCTGGCCTGTGCAAACCTGTTAACAAGGTGTAGAGACTGTTGGTGAACACATCCATAAGAGGAAGTGGTTCAGGTGTCAAGCACAGACCTAGACAATCCCAAAGAATACTGACCCCAGAATACTCCCAAATATTATCACATTACACACTGCATCTCTGCCAGCTTCTTCCTCAACCATGAGAGCATCCTGGTAGCTTTGGTACATTTGAATCCTCATCTCCCCTGTTCCTTACCTCTAATCCACCTGCTTCCTCTATCTGAAGATCTCAGTTTGCAACTCTGCTTTAGTAGCATTGTTCAAGGCCTTTCAGATTCATGTCTACTTAGCCATGTTTTCAGATGAATAATGAAGCATATTAGTGTCTAGGGGCCTTCCAAGTGGTGCTAGTGGAAAAGAACCCTGCCAAAGCAGGAAACATAAGAGACGCAGGTTGGATCCCAGAGTTGGGAAGATCCCCTGGGGGCATGGCAACCCACTCCAGTATTCTCACCTGGAGAATCCCATGGACAGAGGAGCCTGGCAGGCTCTAATCCATAGAATCACAGAGTCAGACATGATGTGACTTAGCAAGCATGCATTGGTGCCTAGAAAAATTCCTCCATCAATATGGTACCTGTCTGTGATAAAATTGTCCCACCTACCTCATCCCTAAATCTGCTTCTATCAACTCCGCAGTTTCACAGCAGTTGTGACATCCACCTTGACTTCTATCATTTATCAGCAAGTCTAGTCCAATAAAACCCAGTCCTGACTCTGAGGACCCCTTATCAGGAATCCTAGTATAGGTAGGGAAAAGCTGTCAGACCCTGGTCCCCCTTGGAATACAAAACAGAAACTTACTGGCCTTTAGTAACTTCAGCAGGGAAATGTTAGTGTGATTCTAAGGGAGTAGTCAAAAGAAAGTTGCACAGTTACCTGGTGCTGATCCCTTGTATGATTTCAGTTCATCCCCACAAGGGACCATCCGGACGGCGTTTTAAAAGCCTCCTCCGCTTGGGAACTGCTCCAGGTCTATCTTTCTTCCTTTGGTTTTTCTACAGTCTCATTCCTAAGCTTCCCTCTGTCACAAGCTCGAATGGCATCATCACTTGGTTTACTTGCCTGTTCTCACTTTTTGTTCTTCTCTCAACTCATTTGACTTGATGACCAAGTTTTCTATTATTTACCTTGTTCATGTTCTGGCATTTTGACACCCAGTTCTACATCCCTCAAGCTCTGCACTGTGCTCAGATCCCCAATTCCCCATGAGAGGGAATACAGGTAGGTCCCCAATCTTGGAATTATCAAAGTAAGAGAGGAAAGTGCCATTCTGCTTCTTCCCAGTGCCTATTAGTTTTCTTAACCAAACCTTCCCCTTTCTCAGAAATAGTCCACAGACTTGGAGTTAGCTCTCTTTGTCCCAGCTCTGGGCTTTGTGATGTGAAGGGCCACTATCCACCCCCATCACCATATAATCAAATGAAGAAAGAGATCAGTCGTAACCCTCCTAGATTCGAATCTCAGCCCTTCCACTTATCAGTTTTATGAAACTTTGTCTCTCTGCCACCACTTCAGTAAAATGAGAATAATAATATTTTTATATAATACAAATTGAGGAGAGTGAACCATTTAGAAATCCATGTAATTCATTAATCTACACATACCAAATGCTCAATAAATTATAGCATCATTGTTATTTCTGCTCACAGACTTTTGCTCCAAAAATCATTGACACGAACCATTAAATGTTAGCATCAAGTAAGCATTGCTAGATTTCATGCAGTTCAAGAAAATAATAGAAAACGAGAAGCAAGAGCCAATGGGGTTCTCCTTCAAGTGACTCACCAAATTTGTTTTTAGAAAAAAATAATTACTGAAAGAATCTCATATCTTAGGACAACTCTTTCAAAGCTTTTTATCTGTTTGCATTTGTTTCAGGAAAATTGAAGTCTCCCTCCCCCTCCCCACTTTACCCAGCTGCACCCTTTTCTCTAGAAAGTTATATTTTTAAAAAACACCTCAGAGACAACCTATATTAGGTGAATAATTTGGAGCCAAAAGAGTCTGTTTCATTTTATTTGTTTTCCTCTAGTTTGATAATGTGGCAAATATCACTTGATTTGTCCCTAAAGTATTCAGTGTTAGATTTCTTTTCTTACTGAGAAATAGGAATATACAGTTATTCTTCCTCTACTATACATAAATTCCAAATGCTATCCTAGCAGGATTATGAAATAAAAATGAATGCTTTTTTAAAGCATTTATGGAGACTGGGGAATAAATGATAGAATTTTCTTATATTTCTTGTATATGCAGATAACAGATACATTTAATGCAAGAAGGAAATAGAATTTTAATAGAATTTTTAACTAAAGATCTTGAAACAAAACTAGACATACATTTTAATTGAATTTCTGGCTCAAATTACAGCAAACCATTATAAATCATTAGGAATCAGTTTTAAAACTGCTTTCACTTTTCCCCGTATTACAAACACAGAGGTAAGCTTTTACAGCTTCAGATAAGTGTTAATAAATTACCCGAATTTCAAAATTAATGGCTGCCCGGCTGCTTTAGGGAGATATCATTGTGTTTCATGAATATTTTGATTTTGTGATTAGATCAAAATGCACTGAATTCCTAAACAGTCATAACCAAGGTCTGCTGATCATAAACTGTTCTTTTTTAATAAATTATATTCCTCACAAATCTGCTGATATGGAATAATTAGAAATTGGTTGCCTGCATTTACTGTAATATTTGCATGACTTTAGATCTCCACCTACTGATCTAGAGGCTGGCAGGAAATGTACATTTTGTACATTTCTAAATATACCTTGCCTGAAGAGATAATGGTTTATATTGTGATGGTAAGAAGGTTTTTATTTGCAAAAAACAAAGAGGTGTCACTTGCCAGTTCTGGAAGACATTGATTAGGCAGTTTATGTCATTCCTATTCAGAACTTATTATTTACAGCTTTCTTGTTTCCCTTCCTTTGTAGGAGATAAAGATCTGTATCTTGTAAACTGCTCAAAGAGTGTCTATTTTGTTTTTTTAGGGAGTCTTGAAACACATTTTATAGAAGGCAAACATCCTGAAACTAAATGTAAACTGAGTAAAATACAATATCCCAATTTATTATAATATCTCCAAGTACAATCTTTAAATTAACTACTTCATAAATAGTTACATGGTGTTAAAAAAAAATCCCCAGGTATAAATCTGTGCTTTGCCATGTAAAGCACATGTATCTGAATTTGAACCTGCATAACCTACACTGTGTAATCTGATAACTAATCAGTCATATGGTAGAGACCACTGATTGCTAACACATAAGACTACTTTTATTCCTCTAAATTTATTTTATAATTTTTTTGTAAAATGATATTTTACAAAGTTGAGTGACTCCAGGAGTTAAAAGTTTGTGTTTTAGAATAGTCTATTACAGTAAGATTTATGGAGCATTTCTGCAAGGCTGTTTGTGAGAGAGGTTTTCACCAAAGAACAAGAACAATTCTTGATAAAATCCACAGAAAGATTCAGGTGAAGGGGACAGGAGACTTCAAGGTCTTTCTTATTATCATTTCAAGGCCCCAGGGGAATAAAGAAGGGACTCCTGAGGTCATGGTTTACTCCAGTGATGGTACAATTGGCTTCCTCTGCATTTCATAAACTAAGGCCAAAAGGTTCCCTAGCCTCCTATAATCACAGCACAAAGCAGTCCTTCCAAGGGTCTCTGATGTTGGACTGGACTCAAGTCCACTGTCTTGGTTATGATCCATGGCACCTGGCGTTTCCTCAAAGAACCTGAAACCTTAGTCAGTCGTAATTACTTACCCTTCAGATTCGTTGCAATTCCTCAATTAACCACAAACACAAGAGGAAGTAAAAAGAAAGGCGACCCTCAAATGGTAAGTCCACAGAAAGATTTTTAATAAACAATGTTTAACCTTAAAGAAAGATTCTACCAGTCCAGAACAGTAAATGCCTAAATGCCTATAGGAAACATAGGACTAAGATAACATTCATATTAATAATTTAAAAGCTAGGCCTACGATGGTTTAGCATGTTAGCAAATTTATCTAAGGATCTATCCCCACATCCTGATTAGAGTCCAAGAGTGCTAATATCAACTCAGAGCATAAACTAAAATCTAGCTTACCTCCCAGGGCTGCTATGTGGATAAATGAGATAAGGTATGTAGATGCTTAAGTGCCTGGAGTATAGTAAACAATAAATATTATATAAAAACACAAAACAAATCACAGCCATGGAAATACTAATGCTTTTATAGAGACAAACTTTCAGCATGAATTTTGTGTTCTCATCTGACCTTTTTTACACATTTACTCTGTTTCAGCCATCTGCAATTTCTACATAAATCTTTATTTATGCTTCTATTTGCATTGAAAAAAATTCAGGTGAGAATCTTTTTTTTAACTGAAAACAGAGGGCAACTACATTAGTCATACATGTCAGAATTTGCATACACGAAGGCCTCTCCATAGCCACAAGCAGCTCTATGCTCCCCGTGTAAGGGGGGATCTACACTGTAGAATCACATTTTCCCCAAATCAACCCTGTCATCAGGAAGCTTAAATCAAGTTAAAATATATTCTTCCCTCTGAGTACCTTTATGTACCACAGATGTATGTTTTTAACATTTTAACTAATTCTTTCCCAAACATCTGGCCACTATTATAAAATAAAAGAAGCATTTCTAATAAAAGTGGCTTTCTCGAAAATGACTTACCGACTTAATAATTACTTTTATTGAGCCACTGTTCTTTGCTAGGCCTTTGGGATATAGAGATGAATACGGCCAGGTACCACCTTCAGGAAACTGAGTCTATTGGGCAATTATAGTTCAGCTGCGATTCATGGGGTCGCAAAGAGTTGGACACGACTGAGCGACTGATCTGATCTGTTACCAGTTTGGTGACAGAAGCATGCACAGTGTACCATGGGAACAAAGGAAGGTCTCTAAAACCGACTACTGGTCAAGGAAAGCTCTCTGAGATGCTTGGAGTTTGCTAAGACCAGGAAGAATGCCATGGACTGGATGGACTGTATTGTGTTCCTTCAAAATACATATGCTGAAGCCTTAACCCTCAATATGATAGCATTTGGAGATGGGAGCTTTTGGGTGATAATTAGAGTTAAATGATGTCTGATGCAAATATTTTTTGCATAAGCCTTTTATGTCTGAACCTTACCAGTTTAATCTGACATTCTTCCCTGGTTCGCAGCTGGCTTTCCTACTTGAATGTGACAAATTACTTTCTGCCTTATGACCTTTGCATACTCAGCTTCACTAGCTTTGAATCCCCACTCCCTACCTTCTTACCTAACCCTCCTTCCCCTCCCATCTGACTTGACCGACAATGTAAATCTATGAAGATTTATATCTATAGACCTAAGAGACATATACAAAACACTCCGCCCAACAAGAGCTAAACATCCATTCTTCTGAGATATACATAGAACGTTCTGTAGAATAGACCATGCACTAGATCTAAAGCAAATCTCAATAAATTTAAAAAGATAAAAATAACACAAAATATCTTTTTTGACCACAGAGGAAGGAAATTAGAAGTCAATATCAAAAAGAAATTTGCCAAACACAGAGATATATAGAAATTAAACAATACACCCCTAAAAAGTAATGGATTAAAGAAGAAATCAAATGGATATTAGACAATCTGAGATAAATGAAAATAAAGACGCAACATACCAAAACTCATTGGATGTAGTTAAAACAGTGCTTCAAGGGAAATTTATATCTATAAATGCTTATATTAAAAGGAAGAAAGATCTCAAATCAACAACTTGAACTTTCACCTTAAGACGTGGGGGAAAAAAAAGCCAAACAATCCCTAGAGCAAACAGGAGGAAGGAAATAAGAAAGACTAGAATGGGAGTTAGTAGCAATGTCTGAGATTAGGGTTGAGAAATATTCTAAGACCATATAGAGGCCAAGAAGAAAAAAGTTCTTGTGGAATTATGTGGTCAGAGTTTTGAGGTCAGGTCTAGGGGTAGAGTGAAACCACAAAAGTATATTCTGAATTCTGGGACTTTTTAACATAAATCTCTAAGAAGAGTTCCCTCTTTTATGCTTATATTATGAGCATAAACATTCTGCTTGTGTCTCTAGGAGCATGCTGTCCTGCTAGGATCCTTCAAAGCCTTCTTTAGTGGGCATGTTACCAAGACATCTGAGTCTCCTTGGGAAGAGTGAATTACTTTAGATAGTCTAAATATTGCTACTGGGTCCAAGTAGAACCACAAGAACTGTCTGATTCCATCCTCACATGAATGAGGACTAGACTGAACTTCTTTAAAATAACTCCTATGGCTGCTGCTGCTGCTAAGTCGCTTCAGTCGTGTCTGACTCTGTGCAACCCCAGAGATGGCAACCCACCAGGCTCCCCCATCCCTGGGATTCTCCAGGCAAGAACACTGGAGTGGGTTGTCATTTCCTTCTCCAATGCATGAAAGTGAAAAGTGAAAGTGAAGTCACTCAGTCGTGTCCAACTCTGTGCGACCCCATGGACTGCAGCCCACCAGGCTCCTCCGTCCATGGGATTTTCAGGCAAGAGTACTGGAGTGGGGTGCCATTGCCTTCTCCAAACTCCCATGGCACATTTTGGTTACTTGAATATTGAACAGTTCCAGCTCCACTTCTTTGAAGCTATTAGATGACACTGGTCTTGCCTAAATTCTTATATTCTTTAGATACTTATTTTGATGTCTGAAATTATCATACTTATTCATACATTTTGTAGCACAATATACAGTGGTGCTTACTAACTTGCTTTCTGAATCTTGATTTCCTGAGTTCAAATCCTGGTTCTGCATCTTAGCTAATTGTCTGGCCTTGGGCAAGTTACTTAGCCTATCTGTGCCTCAGTTTCCTTATGTAAAAAGGAGATATAAATAACCATAGGCAGTTTTTAAGTAATTAAACTAATAACTACTTTAAAAGTCTTTAATAGGATGACTACCATGCAAGTGAATACATGCTGTTCATAATATTTTCTATGAAGGATTTACACATAATCTTATTTAATTCCATAACCAACTTTGGAGGTATTTTATTCTTGGTTGACAAATTGAGACACAGTGGTCCAGAAGCCAAAGTTTCTCATGGATCCACATCTGGAAAATGGGTTTGGACCCAGGTTTTTTCCTCCTTGTGAAAGTGTGAGTCACTCAGTCAGTGTCCGACTCTTTATGACCCCATAGACTATAGCCCGCCAGGCTCCTCTCCATGGGATTTCCTAGTCAAGAATTCTGGAGTAGATTACCAATCCCTTCTCCAGGGGATCTTCCTGACCCAGGGATTGGACCCAGCATTGCAGGCAGATTCTTTACCTTCTGAGCCACCTGGAAAGCCTTTTTAGCTCCTTAGTCCAATGCTTTTCACATGGCCATGATGTTAAAAGGCAGTTGAATACACTGAGACAAGTTCATGGGTTCCGTAGCCAGGTAGATTTTGGTTCAACCTCAGCTTACTCATCTTCTAGTGGTGTCTTTGGCCAAAGTACTTTACCTTTAAGCTACGTTTATAAGATGTGTGTGTGTGTACTTAGTCGCTCAGTTGTGTCCAACTCTTTGCAACCCCATGGACTGTAGCCCATGGGGCTCCTCTGTCCATGGGGATTCTTCAAGCTAAAATACTGAAGTGGGTTGCCATGTCCTCCTCCAGGGGATCTTTTCAACCCAAGGGTTGAACCCGAGTCTCCCACACCATGTGGCAGGTGGATTCTTTACTGTCTGAGCCACCAGGGAAGCTCTTATTTATAAAATGAGCATACTAATCCCTACCTCATGAAGTTATTATAAAATGACTGTGGAAAAAATATCTAGCCTCATGCCTACTGCATATTACTAATATATGATCAACAAATGTTGATTTTCTTTCTATCACATCTCCTTTTAGCAAGGAAAATATTCTCTCTTTACAGTAAACTGTGCTCAAGAGGATCCCTCTGTGGCTGTCAGATCAAGAGAGTCAGCTTTTGAATGCTCTCTCAGTGCTTTGTAATGTTAAACATTTAATACAATTGTTGTAACTAAGATGTGCTTATTATTACTGAATGGGATGAATGTGAAAAAATGAGACTTAATAGCAAGTTAGCTACAATTTTAATTTATTGAAATGCCATGTGGAGGGGCAAATTGAAGTCTCATTTTAATTGTGTTTTGAATGCTACAAAATGCTACAAAACAAAGAGCAAATAAATTTTAAAATGAAAGCAGAATGAGTGGCAAGGGTCCTAGGGAGATAACACATATCTCGATAATCTAGTTCTGGAGAAACATCCCGTACTTCCAGCCTTTCTCATGGAATTTGAATGTCCAGGTTTGTGTGACCAAGTTGAATATTTACTATAAATTAGAAGATTTATATGGATAGAGGGAAAAGTTACTAAAGATATAAAACAAAATTTCTGTAATTACATACGGTTTTCGTGTCTTCAGAACAAAGCAAGAGAAGAGATTTGAAAGTACTTGCCAAATCAAAAAACTAAAGCAAAGGGGAAAAAGAAAGATCCAGTCTACATTGTTTTCCAGTTCTTCTGGGGGGACCTGGTAGAAAAAAAAAAAACAGCCTATCTGCCCTCCCCAAAACTGAAGTTTGCAGTTATTTCATTTACATTGAGAAAGAAGGAAAGTAAACAGTGATTCAGAACAGAGGATGTGGAGAGAGTGAAATGTTAGGTTTCAACAAGGGAAAATATGCATTTGCCAAGAAATCTGGAAAAATGAGATTTGATTAAAGGCAGTTATCAAAAAGATGGAAACCTCCAGGTCATTTCTAGATTTACTTTTCAGATTGGGGACCCAGACCAGAATCATCAACATCAAAAATATAATAATTTTTTTTTGCCTTCCATGATTGCCTGCATTTGAGCTGGAAACAAGACAGCAATATCCAAGCCTTGGCTCTGTGGCCATACCTGAGTGACTCTGGAAAAATAGAACTCTGATGGTCATGATACAATATAATGCGTTTCATTCAACTTCATTGATAAAGCTCTCCTTCTCTCTTAAATTTTCAAAAGTTATTATCCACACCTTACAAAATGGACTGAGCACTTGCAATGGTTCCATTTCCCAGGCATTAAACAGGAACCAGGGACACTCGCAGAATTATAAGAGGTCAAGGGCATATTTTAGTAAGATAAATTTAAACTTCATTCTGAAGTTTGAATCACTGCCCTCTTCTTGTGTGATAGGAACACAACAGAAGATCTGTCTTCATAAGTTTTAAGTATACAATACATGATTGTTGACTATAGATATAATATTGTAAAGCAGACTTCTGGAGCTTACTCATCTTAATTCTATTCACTCTTTGATTCTATGAATTTGACTATTTTAGATGACTTCTATAAGTGGAATCATGCAGCATTTATCTTTTTCTAAGACTGATCTATATCATTTAACAAAATAGCCTCAAGATTCATGCATGTTTCACTATTTCTTTCTTTTTTAAGACTGAATAGTATTTCATTGTGTATATATAAAACATATTTCTTTATCCATTCATCTCTCAATGGACATTTAAGCTGTTTCCACATTTTGGCTATTGTGAATAGTGCTAAGAGATGGCTAAAAAGAAAAGGCAAGTATTCATGGGCCTATGGAGAAACTGAAACCCTATTACACTATTGGTGGAAGTGCAAAATTTTCCATGAATGGGCAGCTTTCATGGAAAATAATATGGAGATTCCTCAAAAAATTAATGACCATATGATTCAGTAATTCTACTTCTAGGTGTATATCCAAAAGAATTGAAATCAAAGTACACATTCAAAAATGTTAGCTAATTTCATGGGCTTTCCAGGTGGCAAATCTGCCTACCAATGCAGGGTTTGATCCCTGAGTCTGGAAGATCTCCTGGAGGAGGAAATGGCACCCCACTCCAGTATTCTTGCTGGGAGAATCTCATGGATAGAGGAGCCTGGTGGGCTACAGTCCATGGGGTCACAAAGAATCATACACAACTGAGTGTCTGAGCACAATTTCATTACATGCACATACACACACACATACACAAAACACCTCTAAGTAACTCCCTTACCATTGGGAAAGGCCTTCCAAGAAAATAATAAAGACACCAAAGTTTCATTCATGCACCGATAAACCAAGAAAGCATGGTACACAGAGTAAACTAATTGGAAACTTAAGCATAAAAGGTGACACTATAAGGAGCCAAAGTAGAAAGGCGTTTCTGCATTGCAGGTCCTCAGCATGTCGTAAAAGTGAAAAGTTGCATATTCCCCATACACACTTGAGCTTTTTCATTATTGTCCATCCAATCAATATCAAAATCATGACCCCTCTCCCTCTTTCCATTGCAATACTCAGATACCTTAATGCCATAATACTCCTTTCCCAGTGGAGGGAAAGATATCACACTAATATGATGTATAGCATTGAGTACATCCCTGATGGCAGAGTGGTAAAGAATTGGCCTGCCAGTGCAAAAGACACAGGTTCAATCCCTGCTCCAGGAAGATTCCACATGCTGAAGCGGAAACTAAGCCCACACGTTGCAACTTCTGAAGCCCATGTACCCTAGAACCTGCGCTCTATAAGAGAAGGCACTGCAGCTAGAGAGCAGCCCCCACTCACCACAACTAGAGAAAAGCCCACCCAGCAAGGAAGACCTAGCATAACCAAAGATAAATAGTTAGAGCAAATTGAAAGAGGCCCTGAATTACTAGGACAAAATATATATTATACTACTACAAGTCTTGGTTTTGTCTATGATTCTTACTTCAAGTCAAAATTATAGGCAGCATACAAAATGCTATCAATTCATGTTTCCAGTACTTCATTTTTGTCAACTTGGAATGATACACATTGGTATAATCCTTCAAACTATCTAAGGCTCTAGTATATAGTTAAATATAAAAATGTCTTTAATCATGATATGAATGAAATTTCAGAGAGCCTAGGGCTTTCCCAGTAGCTTAGCTGGTAAAGAACCCACCTGCAATGTAGGAGACACTTGTTGGATTCCTGGGTCAGGAATATCCTTTAGAGAAGAGACAGGCTACCCACTCCAGTATTCTTGGGCTTCCCTGGTGGCTCAGTTGGTAAAGAATCAGCCTGAAATGTGGGAGATCTGGGTTTGATCCCTGGGTTGAAAAGATCCCCTGGAGAATGGCTACCCACTCCAGTATTCTGGCCTGGAAAATTCCATGGAGTCCATGGAGTCACAGAGAGTTGGACATGACTAAGCAACTTTCACTTTCACTTCACTTTCAGGGTATAACAGAGAGAATAAAAGACAGGCAGAAAAATCAAAATATATATTTATATAAATCTATATATGTAAGATATTAAGTATTCTGTGGGGAAAAAAGTGAACTAGAGGGGAAAGATAGGAATGACTGAATTCTATCTTTGCCCAACAATTTCTTCTGTCTTGGAAGCACTGAGGAAACAATACATACAAGAGACAAAGATGAATGGGTACATTATCACTTTAGAATTAGCTGAGTTAGGGCCAATACCTTAGTACAGGGTTCTCTGATAAAGCTGGTTTGGACTATGTGTTTGATGCCCAAAACCCATACAGGGCAAACCATGCCGTCTTAATTCCACAACTAGTCACCAGAAGTGATGTGCATTTAGAAGTCTGTAAGAAAAAAAGGAGCAAGAAAGACTTTCAAGAGAGCCTTGCTACAGATTACCAATTACCTCTCTTAAAGAAAATCGAAAGAAAAAAGAGGTTTTGGCACAAGAGCATATCAATTTGCAAGAGTAAATCAATCCGCTAGTAAACATGGTCCTATACATTTCTTTAATCTGACCAAAATTGGGGTATTGTAAAGAATAAGTGAGATAGAAACACTTACCTCCCCAAAGTGTCAAATGCTTTGGGAACTCAAAGAAAAGAGGGACATTGAAATAAAGTGGAAAGTATGTTTCTGACAATTACTTCTTCCCTATTTACCTCCTCACCTAGTATTCCTCCATCTATTCCTTTAAGCTTTCTTACAGCGTACACTCATTGCTATAGACACAATCCAGGCATAATATACCACCTGTGTTCAGATTAATCTCAACTCTAAGGCTCAGTTCAGACCTGCCTCCTGATCTTCAGGTAGTATGCCATGTGTCTTGCATCTTACTTAACTCATTAAGTAATATGAAACGGTTTAAATTATCTTTTAAACTTTCCTTCTCACTTCTCTGGCTCCCCATGCATAATTTTTTTAAATCTCACTTTTTAATACCACTATCCAGCCAATTACGCAAACTGAAATGTGAGTGTCATCATTGTCTCACTCTCTTCTAATCCCCAACATCAATGTAAAAAGTACTACCAATATTAGCTACTAAGTATTTTTCCCTCCTTTTCATTCTCTCTCCTCCATAGATGATGTTAATATTTTCCACCTTCTGTCATTGGCTGTGGTCTTTCTTCTTCAAATCATAGCTTCTTGCTTGGTCTATCTAAAATGCAAATCTGGCCATGTCATTCGGAAGAAGAGCTATGACAAATGAGTCAGTATATTAGAAAGCAGAGACATTACTCTGCAACAAAGGTCCATCTGGTCAAAACTATGGTTTTTCCAGTAGTCATGTATAGATGTGAGAGTTGGACCATATAGAAGGCTGAATGCCAAAGAATTGATGCTTTTGAACTGTGGTGTTGGAGAAGACTCTTGAGAGTCCCTCGGACTGCAAGATCCAACCAGTCCATCCTAAAGGAAATCAGTCCTGAATATTCACTGGAAGGACTGATGCTAAAGCTGAAGCTCCAATACTTTGGCCACCTGATACGAAGAGCCGACTCATTGGAAAAGACCCTGATGCTGGGAAAGATTGAAGGCAGGAGGAGAAGGGGATGACAGAGGATGAAATGGCATCACTGAGAGGGGAATGGAGGGAGGGAGAGAAAGAGAGATGGCATCACTGGTTCAATGGACATGAGTTTGAGCATGCTCCGGGAGACGATGAAGGACAGGGAAGCCTGGTGTGCTGCAGTCTATGGGGTCACAAAGAGTCAGACACAACTGAGTGGCTGAACAACAGTTGACATATCGGTCATCTCAGGACTGTGAAAGCCGTCATTGCAGCAGAATTTCATGACCTTTTGGAACATAATACCTGTTAATGTATCTACTTATGGAAGGAAGGAGGGAAGGAAGGAAGTAAAGGAGAAAAGAAGGAAGGATTATCTTTTTTAGTGAAAATTATTTTGGTGACCTATAGATATATAGAAACAATTCGAGTCAGAAAAAAAAATGAGCAAAAGCATGAGATGTGAAACTCAAGGTAATGGGTGGAGAAAACTCTGGAAGAATATATATGGCAGGAAAATAAAACTGAAAGAAAAGTTTGCACAGGTTGTAAAGGACCAGAATACCAGATTCAAGAGTCTGAATTACACTGAGAAGATAGATCATCGAAAATTTTTGAACAGGAATGACTACATTAAAGTAGCTTTATGAAAGCAATTTATGTTTATGAGTAGGATATATTAGAGGAGTGAGTTTGGGGAAAATGGATAGAAGTGTATTGCAATACTCAGAATGAGATATAATGACAAGTTGAATTGTGGAAGTGGATTTGGAATGGAACAAAAGTATAGACTTAAGAGAAATTTCAGGGGAAAGTATTGCCAGAGAATAGGCGATGAATTTGAAGTGGAGGGGAGAAGTAGGAAATTTGGATGAGTTAAAGAATGGTGATATCATTAATAGACTATGAAATTCCCAGATAGTACCAGTGTAAGAAGGTTAATGGTGAATATAGATTGAGATACATTGAACTTGAAGGTTCTCTGAGAGATGTATTTGGGAGATACCTAACAAATCATTGGAAAAATTCAATCCTAGAACTCAAAAAAAGTGACCTTGCCTTCAGAAACAAATTAGGAAGTCATTTGCACAGATATGGGAATTGAGAGAGGAATGTGGATGTCTCTATGGCCCATCATCTTGAGGGTATAACTTGTATCTAAATTACATTTTATCACATTAATAGCTAAAATGTGCCAGTGCAAAACTCTCATGAGATAACACAAGACTTCAACATTTTTCTATCATCTCTATGCCCTTTATTCTGGATGTATCTAGGAATGTTTTACATATAGAATCATACATTCTGCCTTCTTCTGTCCAACCTCTTGTTGATGTCTACTTCCTACAAGCTGCCTGAGGGAGCAGATGGACCAATATTCAGAGAAGGTTAAAAGGAATTTCTCAGAGTTCGGTGATGGAGATGGCATAATTCCAACCAAATTTGCCAGTGTAGCATTGCCTAAGAACATTTGAAGTGAAATAAAACAGGGCCAGTGGAAGTTTAAAAAACATGAAATGTGAAATTGTTATGGTAGAATCATCATCAAGGTGGGTATGGAAGTCACCAAGGACTTCCTGAGATTAATATAAGGACAAAAGTTGCCAGTTGCTAAAATCAACAAGGATGATGTGTAAAGTGCCCTTAATATCTCATCAGTGAAACTGGATAAACAGTGAAGTGAACAGACTTTGAAAGAAGTACATGAGGAATAACCTGGAAGTTTGGAGCAAATATTATATTCTCTCCCTTTCTCTCTCTCTCCCCCTCCCTCCTTCCCCTTCTCAGAAAAGCCAATATAATTCCACTTTATGAGACAAGTCTAGTTGCTGTGATTTCAAAAAATGAAACTTTATGATATGTGGAGGTCTATTTTCTTATCTTTTATGTACCTAGTAACTGCTAGAACACAGAAATTAACAAATATATTTTGATTTCATCTGATCCAGAGATAATGGTACACTTATAATTCAATGCAAGGCAAAAATAATTTCTAAAATCCAAACCCAGAGGATGCAAAATAGAGGGTAAAATGTCACAAAACATTCAGTGCAACAATTATGCATAAGAATTCCTACACTAAGGCCAGCTCTTCTCATTTTCTTACAGTAATAAGTTGCAACACTGTAATTCAAAGACAACTTAAAGGGTTTGCAAGAATGGTGGTAGAGGTTCATTTTCCCTAGGGCTATGGACATTGTAAGAAATTTGGACTGTTCGGCTTATCAGATCTTGAGCATCTTTCAGAGTCCCTGTGTTGTTAATCAAGATAGATGGCAGACTAGTTAATACTGCTGTTAGTGAGACTGTGGCAAAGATTAGAAGGTTATCAAACAGATATAAACAGGAGTTCTAGGATTCCTATCTAACATATGAAATTAACAACTAATAGGTATCTCTCTTTGATAGTTGATTTGATTGAGTGCATGTGGATAAAAGTCAACAAGTGAACAACTTGATTGTCTGCTGAATTAATAGAATGGAAGAACTTTAAATGGTTCTGAAAGCTAATTTAATTCAGAAACCTCAGTGAGGTTCCAGCTCTTTTGTGAAACTAGTGAATAAAATGTTGGCAATTCATTCAGAATAAAAATGTGAGCATTAGCTTCTTCTGTCCCTGAAATCAAAATTAGTGTTTAAAAATTTTTTTTAAAGAGGGAGCATTAAACTTATGAATATGTTCATATGATCCTCTGAATAAATATTGGAAATTAAAATAAAGGAAAGCTGCCCTTTGAATTTGTCTTGAGTTTACAGTCATTTCTATCAATATCTCAATCTCTTTTTTGCATTTGTCTTCCCAATTTCCTTTATTTGTATGTCCTTCCTTAACAATGAAAACTGTTCCTTCTCTAGGCCCATTTAAATTTTAATTGCCAGGATAACTCGGGTGTTTCAACCCCTGCTGGGCATTTTTGGCTTCTATTGAGGTGTATTTAAATGACATAGAATAGAATAGATCACAGTATTTGTCCAGAGTCACCTCAGATCACCTTACCACTATGCTTTAACCACCTTGGCCTCTCTGTCCCCCCCAACCCCAAGCTGAAATCCTGCTTGGGGAAATTATATACACTTCTTCATCTAGCTCCTTACCTGCATTTCTCCTGGACAGATTTTAATCATCCTTCAAGCCTCGGGTGAAATACGTCTTCTTCAGAAAAGCTCTCCCTAACCCCCCACTCTCCACCAGCTCCCGCTCCAAGACATGTCACCTTCTGCTTTTCTACCATAGCACTTCCACCTTTGTACTTAGCTGAGAAGCCAAGCAGCAAATTGTGGTTTAGAGCCTTTCTCCTCTACCAGATTATAAGTTCTAGGAAAGCAGAGACTATGTGAGTCTAGCAGAGTGCCTGGCCCACAGAGTGAGCTCAGTAAAGCCTTGTGTTAAATGAATGGCACTACAGGACAGGGGAGAAGCTCAAGGTCAATTCCAGAGCAAATCCAAGACTGACCTCTGATTTGGAAGCTGCTAGGGCCCACTTCAGACCCTCTCTAGAAAACAGATGAAAAGTCAAGGGTCTACTCAGTTTAAACATCTACCCTATATCAGGCTCCTTATCATGGCTCTTGGGCTTCCCTTGTGGCTCAGTTGGTAAAGAATCCGCCTGCAATGCCAGAGACCTGGGTTCAATTCGTGGGTTGGGAAGATCCCCTGGAGAAGGGAAAGGCTACCCACTCCAGTACTGTGGCCTGGAGAATTTCACAGACTGCATGGTTCATGGGGTCACAAAGAGTCGGACATGACTGAGCAACTTTCACTTTCACCATGTCTCTTAGAAGTTTTTCCTGAGAGAACACCCACATATGGTGGGCGTGCTATACATGAATTGTATTTTTGGCAAATTCTAAGCTATCTTGTTGGAGAAGGAAATGGCAACCACTCCAGTGTTCTTGCATGGAGAATCCCAGGGATGGGGGAGCCTGGTGGGCTGCCGTCTATGGAGTCGCATAGAGTCGGACACCACTGAAATGACTTACATTTACCTTACCTAAGCTATCTTGTATAATATCTGCTCCCTTTCCATAATTTTTTCTATGAAGATCTGTAACTTGGTGTTTTTGTATCCCTTTAGTTAAATCAAGCCTTTCTTCTCAGTAATAGGATAACAAGTCAAACTATAATTTCCCAAAATTTCAAGGAGTTATACACATGCTAGCTTGAACAATGGATGAGACATGATGTTAAATGGAAAAAGCAATATTGGAAACTTCTTATATTGTGTAAACCCTGTTATGTCATTCCAGATATCACTCTTTTAGTAAAAAGAAAAAAATGAGGAGAGATACACAATAATGTCAACTGTGGTCATCTCTAAGCTGTGAATTGTTGTGTTATGTTTGTTTTTTTTTTTTTTCTTGATGATGGTGTGTTATGTCTGTAATCAAAGAAATTAGTTACTTAAACATATAGATACAGTGTAGCACCTAGACTATACCAGGTAACAACTCACCTCCTCCCAACACTCCCTTTCCCTTCAAAGTTTCCAAGTCCATGCTCTCAATATTGTATAGGTCCTGATAGTTTTCCTTCCCACTTTTTGTGGAAAGAACATGGACTTTGGTGGCAGCCTGCCAAGGGTTTACTAATTTTATAATCTTAAAAGGGTTATTTAAGCAGTTTTAGTTCACTCATCTGTAAAGGAACATAATAGTAGTTCCATTTACTCCCATTTAAACAAATATCCTTGTGTTTTCCAACAAATGGCCAGAGGCACTAGTTCCATAACTTTCACGGTATCCTCAGAAAGGAATATTCTGTCTGGAAATTGAGAGAAGGAGCATTTCTGGCCTTGAGTAGTAGTGATATTAACCCTGTCTGATGCAGTAGGAATAAAAGCTGCTTTGAACATACAGATATTGAATGGCAAGTAACTTCACATCATGAACAGAAGCCTACAGATCCAGCATACTGAATGTTGAGAATATTGTCAACATCTGGATAGATGATTAGCCATGCAGGAGTGGGAGAATTGCTTCTTAGCAACAAAACAAAAAGCCAAAATCATAAATTTTTGTCATAAAATTCAGAGGAGAATTTGAAATATTTCTAATTGAAAGATGGTGGGTAAAGAAACCATTATTGCTAACTTTAAAATGTGGAAAATATTCTTAGAAGTCAATTTAGCATTGCATTTCATTCTTTTTATCTCCTATTATTACTGTCTTACATCACTGACTATCAGTCAGTCAGTTCAGTCGTTCAGTCGTGTCCAACTCTTTGCGACCCCATGAACCACAGCACGCCAGGCCTCCCTGTCCATCACCAACTCCCGGAGTCTACCCAAACCCATGTCCATTGAGTCGGTGATGCCATCCAACCATCTCATCCTCTGTTGGCCCCTTCTCCTCTGGCCTTCAATGTTTCCCAGCATCAGAGTCTTTTCCAATGAGTCAACTCTTCATGTGAGGTGGCCAAAGTACTGGAGTTTCAGCTTTAGCATCAGTCCTTCCAAAGAAATCCCAGGGCTGATCTCCTTTAGAATGGACTGGTTGGATGTCCTTGCAGTCCAAGGGACTCTCAGGAGTCTTCTCCAACACCGAAGTTCAAAAGCATCAGTTCTTCGGTGCTCAGCTTACTTCACAGTCCAACTCTCACATCCATACATGACCACAGGAAAAACCATAGCCTTGACTAGACAGACCTTTGTTGGCAAAGTAATGTCTCTGCTTTTCAATATGCTATCTAGGTTGGTCATAACTTTCCTTCCAAGGAGTAAGCATCTTTTAATTTCATGGCTGCAGTCACCATCTGCAGTGATTTTGGAGCCCAAAAAAATAAAGTCAGCCACTGTTTCCACTGTTTCCCCATCTATTTCCCAGGGATGGGACCAGATGCCATGATTTTAGTTTTCTGAATGTTGAGCTTTAAGCCAACTTTTTCACTCTCCTCTTTCACTTTCATCAAGAGGCTCTTTAGTTCTTCTTCACTATCTGCCATAAGGGTGGTGTCATCTGCATATCTGAAGTTATTGATATTTTTTCTGGCAATCTTGATTCCAGCTTGTGCTTCCTCCAGCCCAGCATTTCTCATGATGTACTCTACATATAAGTTAAATAAGCAGGGTGACAATATAAATTTCTTCTTTTTTTTATAGCAGTTTTCATAGGTTCCCCAGTCCTGTTTTCTTCACCAGCTTTTAAATTCCTTAATTGAAGATCCTCTAATCACAGATGTTTCAGTAATTTTCATGTCTAGACAATGCAATCTTGCAATTTTTAATTAAATAAACAATAAATTAAATAACAGCATGTATAATGCTTAATATGCCAGCCACTCTTTTAAGTGTACTGCAAACTTTCATGATAGGTACACTCATGAGGAAGACCTGGGACTCAGAGGTTAAGTGACTGGCCGAGGGCACATGGCTACTAAAGGCTGGACCAAGGAATGGAGCCCAGTTGTTTCAGGCCACACTCTGCCAACTATGCTAACTTTCAAATCACAGGAGGACTTGTTAGACAAGCTTCTGCTTCTGCTAAGTTGCTTCAGTCGTGTCCGACTCTGTGCGACCCCATAGACGGCAGCCCACCAGGCTCCCCCGTCCCTGGGAAATCTCCAGGCAAGAACACTGGAGTGGGTTGCCATTTCCTTCTCCAATGCATAAAAGTGAAAAGTAAAAGTGAAGTCGCTCAGTCATGTCCGACTCGTAGTGACCCCATGGACTGCAGCCTACCAGACTCCTCTGTCCATGGGATTTGCCAGGCAAGAGTACTGGAGTGGGGTGCCATTGCCTTCTCCGTTAGACAAGAGGGGCTTTTAAAAACATTTAGAAACTTAGAATTTTAGATCAAAACAAACCTAAAAAAAAATCTAGTCCAACATCCAAATCGTACAAGGAACTAATAATATAGATGTCAGGTTAAAACCCAGGAGAAATATGTTTGACTTATAAGTGAAAAATTGGTCTTTTATGATAAGCAACACATGTGTAAGTCAAATTTCATTAAATTTACACATAGTTTGAGGGTTCTAAAGGATCTCCTGTTCAAAAGATTCCTAAGTCTTTTTATAAGTAAAAATTCTTTTTGGCAAAGCAAGTGCCCATAATTTATTTTTTAAAGATTTTCAAACATTCAACTTAGATAAAGCAAGATAAACTTGAATTTAATTATTTACAATATAATATTGTACTATAAAAATCAGTAAAGTACAATTATAGATCATTGACAAAGGTGTGATTTTTAAAATATTTTTATTAAAATATTTACTACAGAATATCTTACTAACAAACATACTCTAGGTTAAGTCCAAATTCCATTGACATTAACTCAAAACACTCAGCTGACGTGCTGTCCTAAAAATAAGAAACTTAAAACTTCAGTATTGATGTCACTAAATTAATTCAACCTCAGACAAGAGCATGTTAGCACCCCAAAGTTTAGCTGACCCTCTGGGCCAAAAAAGTCAGGAATCATTCTCCCTGATTATTCTTTTCCCTATGTATATTTTTACATTTGTTATAACTTAATAGATATTATGAACCAAAAAATTATATATATATAAACTGATAGATAAGATATGTATTCTCATCTTCAATAAATACTTCAGTGCACTGTAATACCTGTATTAACCTAAAAATATATGTTCTGATATCACTCATTCCAGAAGTATCATTAGATAATGCAGAAATGCATAAAACACAGCACTTGCATAAAATGTCTCATAATAATAATCGTGATGTGGTTATTATTATTATCACATCATCACTGTAAGTACTACTGGCATCTTAAGAGTTTCTCCAAGCTCTGGCATTCTTCCCTTCTAAGGGTCTTGAGTACTTTCTTTTTTCTTCCACACCAAGCAAGCTATGATTTCCCAAATCTCTTGGACCATGGGGAAAAGGGGATCACCTTTCTTTGGGAAGAAACAATAAAGTGTTAATTTTCCATGTACTATTGTAAGAGCAGTAGTCTCCACTTCACAGGGTTGATATGAGAGGTAAGTCATGCTCTTGGAAGCACACAAAGTGCACAGTAAGCACTAAAGAGACACTTGTGTGCACACGTGCTCAGTTGCTAGGTTGTGTCCAGCTGTTTGTGATCCCGTCGGTGGTAGCCCGCCAGGCTCCTCTGTCCATGGGGTCATCCTGGCAGAAATACTGGAGTGGGTTGCTGTTTCTTCCTCCAGGGTATCTTCCTGATCCAGGAATGGAATCTGCGTCTCCTTTGGTTGCTTCATTGGCGGGTGGATTTTTCACCACTGAGCCACCCGAGAAGCCAAAACACATACTTACTATTCTTATAGTTATCACTTATGAGCAGATATAAAGAACAGAGAATCAAATCCCTGAATAAAACTCTATAATGTAACACTGTCTTCAAACAACAACAACAAACATTTTTTTCAAGATCAACTTACCAATGGAGCAGGATCAAATATTGGGCATACCAACTGATATTACAATTTCATTTATTGTGGACTGCCTTGTCTATTCTTACTTATATGTTCATGAGGAAAACCTAGACTCTGATGTCTCTATTCTTCACCATAATTTTTCTAAATACAAAACAAGTAACCTTTTTTTGTGTATTGCCTCCCTGAAGATAAAGTTTAGTGAAAAGTGAAAAATGTTAGTCACTCAGTCATGTCCAACTCCTTGCAACCTCATGGGCTGTAGCCTGCCAGGCTCTTCTTCCATGGAATTCTCCAGGCAAGAATACTGGAGTGGGTAGCCATTCCCCTCTCCAGGGGATCTTCCTGACCCAAGGATTGAACCTAGGTCTCCTGTATTGCAGGCAAATTCTTCGCTGTTTGAGCCAACAGAGAAGCCCCAGGATAAAGGTTAGGCTGTCTATAAATAAATGATTCTTCAGTTCTAGTCTTTCCATCTAATGACACTTTATTCCCACAAATCATCAATAATATACCAACAAACTAGCCTTTATTATCATTTGCCAGGTTTTGTCCTGGACATTTTAAAACACGTGTTCTCTAGATCTTATTGTGCCCTGTCATAGGAGAACAGAGAGGTACAGAGGAATTAAAAAACTTCTCAGCATCCCGCAGTGAGAAAGTGATGGGCTCTCTGAGTCCATAATCCACATGTCCTTCCTTCTAATACACTCCTCCATAGATAGAGCACACGCACCACTGGCTCTCTTATGGGGCCTTGGAATAGTCTTGATGCATGTGTAGTGAAATAAACCTGGTCATCAGCGAACAGTTTCTTTAATGCCTATGTTTTCTGAATGTTTGCTTTCAACTGAAATGGACAGGAAAGAGTTATATGCATGATTCCTATCTCAGCAAGCTGTTGCTGAAACTTAGGACTCCTCATAGGAGTTCTTAGTATCGAGTGGAAGTGAACTCAAATGATACTACAGCTGATGGAGAAGATCTTACAAAGCATAACCTGAGAGTAACAGTGAAATAAAAAATCAGGACAGCATCTCTGCCCCCACATAACCTATTTTGTTTTGTTCTAGAGTTGCTATACTTATTCAAACCTTTGCATTAAACTTCCTTTTCATAATAATACATTTATTGAGTGCTTATACTATGGCCCACATGGGACTTCATATTTTACATTTCAAAAAAAAATTGATCTTCCACCATATCTCAGTAAAGGAAATATTACAATTCTGGTTTTGCCAATAGCTTGTAAGATATTTGGCAATTCATCACATATCTACCAAGAGGAAGTGCCTGGATTCAATTCTAGTCATATGACCACTAGGCTCTACTGGGTATAAATTATTGCTTTTTATTCCCATTTGCTATTTAAACCAAAATAATGTGAGCTTGAACTAGATTTCCTACCTCCTTTCAGCTGAAGGGCTATGGAAGACTATCTAAAAGGTTATCAGTAAAAAGAAGCAACAGCCACGTGCTGCAGACAGGCTAGAAAACTACTTAGAAGGCACCGTTTGGCCTTCTAGTTTTGAAAGGCCAAATTTCACTAAATAAAACCTTCACTTTGTATATGTGTGTGGATGTGATTAGTCATTTAATACTGGAAGCTCTACCTGGAACACATTTCTTAATATACTTTTTTTTCACATGCATGATGTCTTTCCACAATTTATTGCCACATTTTATTAAACTCTTGTTACCTAGCGTGTAATTGGAATCATCACTGATACATGAAACATGAGTATACAAATCTGAAACAGAGTGGAGGCAGGTCAGAGAAATAACAGCAAAGCTAAATTTTAAAATGGAGAGAAAGATATAGGCAGTAGCGTTATGAATTGTGACACTCTTTACCAGCCCAGGGCAATTCCTTCCAGAAAAATATCATCTTACACTCTAAACCCACACAAATGAAATCCTCTGTGAATAAGAAATGATGGAGTAAAACCTTAAAAACTGACCCAAAACTAAAAGAGAAAGAAAATAGGCGAATCACCAACAATGGATGTCGTTACATATGCTGACTCTACAGAAATAAAAATTTACCGGAGTCAAATATAATTTAACTTCACCTTCTGCTCCATGAGGTTCCTCTGGTTTCTTGTGATGTTCTGGAATCTGATTTCATAAACTCCAACTTGTACCTTTGCTCTGAAATGTAATTGTGTCTATTTGGGGATCATCATTCCTTTCTCTGATCCCAAAACAATGCTTGGCACAGTAAAGACCAGAAAAAACATACATTTTGTGAATGAAAGGGTAGATAAATGGGAAAGCTAGAAGTGGAATTTTTAAAAACTCTATTAAATAAAGCATTAGGGGCTCATTGCAATCCCACAGAAACTCTCACAAGGAAAATCAGGTCCCAGGTTCCTTTTGTGAAATAACTGTCTCTTTTTTGGTTTCAGTCTTTTAGAAGATTCTTCTGAATTCAGT
The DNA here is from genome assembly GCF_055505025.1 of Bos grunniens. NCBI lineage: Eukaryota > Metazoa > Chordata > Mammalia > Artiodactyla > Bovidae > Bos > Bos grunniens. Next base: position 22,551,067 of record NC_141178.1, on the reverse strand, counting down.
GTCCTCTTCTTTCATCTCCAGGTTGCAGACTTATTTTCACCCCCCAAAGAATTACCTCTGTTTCCAAGTATATTTAAGAGCCACACTAGAGATTTCACAATAAAGATACTGTCACCTGTAGACAGAAAATATTACATTTATTTTAGTGAGAGACAGGCAAAGAACAAAAAAAAATGAAATAGAGAAAATGAAGAATTTTTCTTACAATTCCTGTCATAATCTGGCACAACCATTTCTATTTGCTAATTACTATGCTTATTATTATTATTGACACCATAAAAGTCATCATCCATTACTTCACCATGCCTAAGTATAAATTATTGTACATTATTATTAATAACTGTAATCCAAGTATATATGAAGATATATAATCAATTTTTTTTTGTCTGACCAAGGTCTTATAGAATTTTAAAAAATATTGTTGTGATTCTAAAAAGAAAGGTTTATGGGAGAAAATACATAAAATGTGGAAATTGTGGATAAAAAGATTTAAAGTACCCTTTATTCCATATCCACAGAGCCATCATTATCATTTTACATCCCAGGTGGCGCTAGTGGTAAAGAACTCACCTGCCAACGCAGGAGACATGAGACACAGGTTCAACCCCTGAGTCAGGAAGATCCCCTGGAGAAGGGAATGGCAACCCACTCCAGTATTCTTGCCTGGAGAATCTCATGAACAGAGGAGCCTCACAGGCTACAGTCCATAGGGTTGCAAAGTGTCAGACACAGCAGCTTAGCGTGCACGCATACAGAAATTGCAATAATGCCATTGTATAATGTAAGTGCTGAAAGCCCTTTCCAAAGCATGACCACACAGTCAAGGACAAGAGTCAGTCAACAAACCTCTCTTGAGTGGACCCCTTACACCAGTAGCTGTTCTAGATGCCCAGGACTTTATTTCTGTTGAACAGAAATACTCTCCCAAAAAAAGCTATGTTCTACTGGCTGCTACTGCTGCTGCTAAGTCGCTTCAGTCGTGTCCGACTCTGTGCGACCCCATAGACGGCAGCCCACCAGGCTCCCCCGTCCCTGGGAAATCTCCAGGCAAGAACACTGGAGTGGGTTGCCATTTCCTTCTCCAATGCATGAAAGTGAAAAGTGAAAGTGAAGTCGCTCAGTCGTGTCCGACTCCTAGCAACCCCATGGACTGCAGCCCACCAGGCTCCTCTGTCCATGGGATTTGCCAGGCAAGAGTACTGGAGTGGGGTGCCATTGCCTTCTCCGGTTCTACTGGCTAGAAAAAAGTAAATAAGCAAAAGAAGAGGATACATGTTATAAAGAAGAAAAAGTTACATCTGTTCTTCTGTCACTAAGTCGTGTCCAACTTTTTGTGACCCCATAGACTGTAACCTGCCAGGTTCCTCTGTCCATGGGATCTTCCAGACAAAAGTATTGGAGGGGGTTGCCGTTTCATGCTCTGGGGGATCTTCCCAGATCAAGGGTCAAACTCGCATCTCCCGCATTGGCAGGCAGATTCTTTACCACTGAGCCACCAAGGAAGCCTTTTGTGGCATAGAGAGGTAGAAAGTCCTTTGGAAGCTATCATGAACACTATTTGAAAGCCTCTGGGGAAAGATGACACTTCAATTTAGACCTAGCTCTCAGGAAAAACATTCCAAGCAAAAGGAGTATTCATATTTGAAGAGGAGAAATAATACCAGTGTTTCTGAAATGTGAATTAGAGAAATAATGGAGAAAGATAAAGTTGAAAAGTTAGAGAAGGGCCAGACCAAAGAGAGCCTTTTGGGAGCTTAGATTTCATTCTGGTTGCAACAGAAAACTTTGGAAGATTTTAAACAGAGACCACATATAGATAATGGACTCTAAATGGTCACACACAAAAAAAGGCAAATTGGTAACGATTTTTAATAATAAAGTTGAGCAGTTGTAATAAAACAGGTATTTTCATACTTGCTGGTGATAAATACACGCTAGTATAAACTTGGCAGTGGAAAGAAAGAGGCTGAAATTTGAAAGTATAAAACCAAAGCTATAATCTCCATCACCTTCAATTACATATTCTTTTCTCTTTATTGAAAACATTTTTGTTCATCTGATCTTTATCGCAGAGGGGACCCTGGAAAAAAACCTCAGGTTTAACATAGTGTTCTCATTGCTATTATTTTCTAAATTGTCCATTAACTACACTTCTAAATTCTAAAGTAGTCAAGAACTATTTAGAACAATAGTTAAATTATAAATGGTTGCATATTTGGAAAAGCTTGAATTTTATTTCAGTGTCTTTTTAAAAAAAGTGATCTATTTAAATTGTTTTGGAGAATATAATGAGGCATTTTTTCATCACCTAATATGTGATCAGTTTTATAAATGTTCCATGAGCCACGGTGAAAACAAAGTGAACTAGTCTCCATATTTAGTGCACAAAATTAAACTTGTATTTATTATATCAATTTTATACATACTAACTAAATCTTTTAACAATTATTTGCCTAATTTTACCTATGAAACAAGGATGCATTTAAGTCTTCTAGTACTGTTTCTGACTGCTATTCTTTATATTTTGACAGCTTTTCTGAGTTATATATCTAACCACATTTATAAATACTATGCCTAAGTCTATATTGATGTGGTTTCAATTCTTACCATAAGTCAGTTCATTTATTTTGATTCCTTTCTCACTTAGTAGAACATGTTTTTGAATAACTCTTTCAGAAAAGGACATGTGTAGTAATCTGATTATGTCTTTCTATTACTTTCACACCTTAGCAACACTGTAGTGTAAATCACTCAGCCGTGTCCAACTCTTTGCAACCCCATGGACGGTAGCCCTCCAGGCTCCTCTGTCCATGGAATTCTCCAGGCAAGAATACTGGAGCGGGTTGTCATTTCCTTCTCCAGGGAATCTTCCCCACCCAGGGATCAAACCCAAGTCTCCTGCATTACAGGCAGATTCTCTACCACCTGAGCCGCTGGGGAAGTCCTAACAGTGTCGTTCCGTCGCTCAGTCGTGTACGACTCTTTGTGACTCCATGGACTGCAGCACGCCAGGCTTCCCTGTCCTTCACCATCTCCCAGAGTTCACTCAAACTCATGTCCATCGAGTCGGTGATGCCATCCAACCATCTCATCCTCTGTCGTCCCCTTCTCCTCCTGCCTTCAGTCTTTCCCAGCATCAGGGTCTTTTCTAATGAGTAGGCTTTCACAACAGCAGTATAGCTATATATAAATTTCTTGAGCCACAAATTTTTCCCTCAAAATTATACGAACTTTCTGTTATTATGTCCAAGCGTTTAATGTCAAGAAGAAGACTGACTTTTCTACTTCTGTAGGTAACATATTTTCCTAGGAATCTTGTAAGATTCTTTCTTTTACTTTGCGATCTTCATGTGGTTAGGTAATAATCTCCTCTTCCTGCTTTTGCCAGGTGCACAGAGGGAGGCTTCATTCTACAGACACTCTGAGATATTTGCTCAGTTTATTTTATTCCATTTATGAGTTTTACTTCTTTTTATTTATTTTAGACTCATTTTAGACACGTAAATTATCTTTTGCCTAAATTTCTATTCTCTGTGCTCCATAGCTATAATCTTCTCATTGATTATTGCTATATATTTTTGCTATATATTTTGGTTTCTTCTATCGTCTATGGAACTTCATATTTTTCTCCAAAACAATTTGACCTCATGCACTATAGATTTTGTTATTTCCAGTTTCCAGTTAATATGCTAGCTTTGTTATTACATTTTATTTTCCTTTAAAACTTGCTTTATTGTATAGCATCATCTTTTCAAGGTTATATTTTTATCTTATTCAGAAATAAAATGTGTATCACATAAGATTTACTTGTTAATTTAGCAAGTTGTTTTCAAAAATATGTTCTTTCCTGTCCGTCTTGAGAATCATCATCCACCTTTTATTTTATAAAGTTTTTCCCTGGATCCCCTTTCCTACTCTTCACGCCTTCAAAAATGAGGAGAAAGCAATGATATAAGCTATTTTTCTCTAAATTGAGTTGATAGACTATTCTCAGCTCCCTTTACTTTCTTCTCATCAGACCTTAAATCAAGGAATGATTGATATAAATTAGTTATATCAGTTAAACATTCTGCAACCTGAAGAGAATAAACACAAAGTCAAAGCTATGAAAATTCCAGTGATCCAAAATGTTGAGTAGGCATTAGTCAAGTGGACTGGAAAGGGTTCAAGTTAAGAGAAGTTTTAGGGAATTTTTTTCCATTTATGGTTTTGCTTCTGCTCCATTTATTCTGGACTCATCATTAGAAGCATGAATTATTTTTTTGCCTAAACTTCTATTCTCTGTGCACCATAGATATAATATTATCTTTAATTATTGCTAGTCATTTGAATTTCTTCTATCTTCTGAGGAACTTATTGTACAGCATGGAAAAGAAAGAAAGCATAATGTGTCAGGGAAATGCAGACTAAGGACAGTAGGTTCTAGATTATTCTAATTATTCCTTGCTTTGTGCACAAACTTGAGCTGCACTATAAGCCAGTATTTCTAAAGATGCATTCCACACCAAATTAGTCATGTGAGACACTCTATGAAAAAGAAATAGCTTCCATAATCAAAAAGTTTGGGAAATCTTACTTTTCGTATCTTTTCCTTTCTAAGAGATTCACAGTGAACATCAGCATTAAACCTATTGTATGGGATTAACAGGCATGTAAAACTATATATAAAATAAACAAACAACAAGGATTTATTGTATAGCATAGGAAACTATATTCAATTTCTTGTAAATATCTATAATGCAAAAGAATTGGAAAAAATGTTATATATATATATAATATTATATGTTATATATATAATATATTTATATATAATATATATATAATAATTATATATATAATATATATAATAAATATAAAAAAATATATATAATTATATATATATATAATTGAAGCTCTCTGCTGTACACCAGAAGCTAACACAATATTGTAAATCGACTATACCAAAAAAAGAAACAAAACTACTGTAAAAAAAAAATGCTTAATCTTAACTTAGAATTTTCCACATCTTTTAAAAAAATATTTACTAACAATTCATGGCAGTTATTGGAATAAACTTTGGGAATTGCTGTTATGTTCGATGGGGGGTCACTGAATGGCTTTTATCAGCAGACAGATATAATCGGATTTGCATTTGTAAAGATGACACTGATTTTTGTTGAGAATAAGATTGTAAGGGCGAAACTAGAGACAGGAAGATCAAGTTAGCAGTTGTTTTCATAATCCAAAGCAGAACCCTAACTACGGATGGAGGAGTCTGTGGGTGTCCTTTAGTGTCACTGGGAACTTTAAAGAAGAGGGAAAAAATCCATCATTTGGGGCCCACGGAGAGCAACAAAAGTCAGCTACAGATGCTTTTTCTCTGTCTGCGTCCAGATATCATATAAACCCATTTCCAGGAGCCCTGTGACCAGAACGTCAACCTTCAATTCTGTCGCTGCAGATTTCTTCCAGGAAAGAATCCCAGCACACTGCTAGTTGCTTCTCACTCCTGAAACGGATAAAGGGCAATTTTGTCCTCTGTGTGTTCTTTTGCCATCTGCAGCTACATTTTTTCCTAAATCATTCTATCCATTTTTCTTTAACAGAGTTATCTTATTTTTGTTCTTGAAGAGTTCACTGTTTTCTTTAAAGGCAGAGCACCATCTGGAGCTAAATAGCCCAGGTCACAGAGAGGGCTAGATCCATTTTATTTTTTTAGTCAATTCTGCCAAATCTTTTCAATATTACTCTGGCTCCAGTTGATTTATTTTTGCTCTTGATACTAAAATTCTGAAAGTTTCTCTACATAAAAGTGTTCTTTGTACCACTCCCCTCCGGCCAGGCATTCAGGGAAATAATCAATGTGTACATCCCAAAAAAAGGATTAAGAAGAACGATTAATTATTCCTGTCATATTGATTCCATTTCATTACTTTTTTTTAGACTCCAGTTCCATTTACCCATAACTTTATAATAGTAAATAAATCCTTAATATGCATCCTATGAACAAAAAGTAAAGGAATTGAGTAATTTTACCTAAGTAAGCCTATCATTATAACATGCTCATATTAGGGAATTTTCAGGTAGTCCCAAATGTCCTTACCAGAATTTAGGACAGTGTTTAGACTAGAAAATCTGTTTTTTTAAAAAATAGAATTTGTTTTATTCTGACCTGACTTTGCAGAAAAAAAAAGAAAGAAAAAAAGGATCCAGTGTAAAACCCAAAGAATATGTAAGCTGTGAAATCTGTGACTAATAGTTAGTTACTCAGTCTCCAGGGGTCTTCCCTGTTATGAGTCAGGCTTAACTACTCTTCCTTGAAAGTTGTAATCACCCCCTGCTCTATCCAACCTTGCCATCACTGCAACATCAACACGAATGTTTACTAACCACCCACCCTTTCTAGGGCTTCCCTGGTAGCTCAACAGTAAACTATCCACTTGCAATGCAGGAGACACAGGTTCTATCCCTGAGTCAGAAAGATTCCTGAAGAAGGAAATGGAAACCCACTCCAGTATTTGTGCCTAGAGAATTCCATGGACAGAGGAGCCTGGAGGGCTACAATCCATGGGGTCACAAAGAGTCAGACATGACTTAGTGACTAAACCACCATGGACTCCTTTTTATTTATTTATTTTTAATTGAAGGATAATTGCTTTACAGTATTGTGTTCGTTTCCAATACACATCAACATGAATCAGCCACATGTTTACCCATGTTCACTCCAACTTGAACATCCCTATCATCTCCCTCCCCATCTCACCCCTCTAAGTTGTTACCAAGCCCTCGTTTGAGTTCCCCGAGTCATACAGCAAATTCCCATGGCTATCTGTTTTACAGATGGTCATGTATGTTTCCATCTTACTCTCTCCAAACACCCCACCCTCTCCTTCCTCCCCTCTCAACCAGCCATGTCCATAAGTCTGTTCTCTATGTCTGCATCTACATTGCTGTTCTGCAAATAGGTTCATCAGTACTATCTTTCTAGATTCTATGTATATGTGTCTGCATACAATATTTGTTTTTCTCTTTCTGATTTACTTCACTCTGTATAATAGGCTCTAGGTTCATCCACCTCATTAGGATTGACTCAAATGCAGTCCTTTTTATGACTGAGTAATGTTCTAGTAGCAGTGGCCACAGGATTGGAAAAGGTCAGTTTTCATTCCAATCCCAAAGAAAGGCAATGCCAAAGAATATTCAAACTACCGCACAATTGCACTCATCTCACACACTAGTAAAGTAATGCTCAAAATTCTCCAAGCCAGGCTTCAATAGTATGTGAACCGTGAACTTCCAGATGTTCAAGCTGGATTTAGAAAAGGCAGAGGAACCAGAGATCAAATTGCCAACATCTGTTGGATCATAGAAAAAGCAAGAGAGTTCCAGAAAACATCTACTTTTGCTTTATTGTCTACACCAAAACCTTAGACTGTGTGGATCACAACAAACTGTAGGAAAATTCTTCAAGAGATGGGAATACAAGACCACCTGACCTGCCTCATGAGAAATCTGTATGCAGGTCAAAAAGCAACAGTTAGAACTGGACATGGAACAATAGACTGGTTCCAAATTGGGAAAGCAATGTGTCAAGGCTGTATATTGTCACCCTGCTTATTTAACTTATATGCAGAGTACATCATGCGAAATGCCAGGCTGGATGAAACACAAGCTGTGCTCAAGATTGCCGGGAGAAATATCAATAAACTCAGGTACACAGAAGACACCACCCTTATGGCAGAAAGTGAAGAAGAACTAAAGAGCCTCTTGATGAAGGTGAAAGAGGGGAGTGACAAAGTTGGCTTAAAGCTCAACATTCAGAAAACGAAGATCATGGCACTGGTCCCATCAGTTCAAGGCAAATAGATGGGGAAACAATGGAAACAGTGAGAGACTTTATTTTTGGGGCTCCAAAATCACGGCAAATGGTGACTGCAGCCATGAAATTAAAAGACTCTTGCTCCTTGGAAGAAAAGCTATGACCAACCTAGACAGCATATTAAAAGCAGAGACTTGACTTTACCAACAAAGCTCTGCCTAGTCAAAGCTATGATTTTTCCAGTAGTCACGTATGGATGTGAGAGTTGAACTATAATGAAAGCCGAGCACCAAAGAATTGATGCTTTTGAACTGTGATGTTGGAGAAGACTCTTGAGAGTCCCTTGGACTAAAAGGAGATCCAACCAGTCCATCCTAAAGGAAATCAGTCCTGAATGTTCATTGGAAGGACTGATGCTGAAGCTGAAACTCCAATACTTTGGCCACCTGATGCAAAGAACCAACTCATTGGAAGAGACCCTGATGCTGGGAAAGATTGAAGGCGGGAGGAGAAGGGGATGACAGAGGATGAGATGGTTGGATGGCATCACCGACTCGATGGACATGAGTTTGAATAAACTCCAGGAGTTGGTGATGGACAGGGAAGCCTGGCATGCTGCAGTCCATGGGGTCGCAAAGAGTCAGACACAGCTGAGCAACTAAACTGAACTAAATATTCCATTGTATATATTTACCACAGCTTCTTTATCCATTCATCTGTTGATGGACATCTACGGTCACCACCACTCTTTTTAAGGTTCTTACACTTTGGATAAGATAAATATTACGTTTAGCATTTAAAAGCCCTGATGAGGGTTTTTTTTTTTTTCTTAGTCATATATCTTCTTATGTTTTAAATAGAGAGGATTCCATCATCTACTTCTACAACCTGGGCTGAAGGGTAGAAATTCTTTTGAATTGGGTGGTCAGAGGAAAGCCCTCTATAAGAAGATGACATTGGTACCAAAAACTGAAGGAGGTGAGAGGGTAAGCTGGACAGCTATCTGGAGGAGAGGCATCCCGGGCAGAAGGAACAGAAAGTGCAAAGGCAGAGGCAGGGAGGCCCTTCCTGGTTTGAGGAGCAGTAGGAAGACCAGTCTGGCAGGAGCAGAGGTCACAAACAAGAGGACTGAGGGAGCAAGATCAGAGAAATAGAGACCAGACTGAGTAGGGTCTTGAAGGCATCGGAGAAATTTTACCCTGAATGAGCTGGGACGCGAGTTAAGCATTGTAATGAGGACAATTGTTGTTCTTTCAGAAAAATAAAAACCACTCTAATATTTCAGCAGGAAAAGATGTATGCATGGAAATTTGTGTTTACAAAATCATTGGCAGGGCTGGAGTAATGAAGTTCAGAGAGAGCTGCTGCCAACGAGTTCTTAGGTTCACGTTTAATTTTCAGCGTCATTCAGAAGTTATGGGGATTGAAGGAACAGCTGAAAAAATACCAGCTTAGAAACAAGTGATGCCTAGGACAAGCAAGTACAGAAATGGAATAGAAAAGACACAAAACTTCTCAATTTTATCTCATTCTTGCTGTATTAATTTTTAGAAGGTAATTAATAAGAAGTATTTATATTTATTTCTAGTTTTTTATAGTTTTCTCCTTCCAACAGTTTTTGAGTAATACTAGGCAGTTCTATATACAAAATAATTAACTTTGCCAACTTTCTTTATTAATTTCTCTGGTTCCCACTCCCTCAAGTTCCTGACCACTACCATTTAACTTTCTGTTTTGATGTGTTCAACTACGTTAGATAGCATATATAACTGAAATCATGCAGTATTCGTCCTTATGTGACCAGCTTATTTTATTCGGCTTAATATCCTCCATGTTCATCCATGTTGCTGCATAATGCAAGATTTTCTTCTACTTTAAGGCTGAGTTATAGTCCATGGTATCATGCACCACATTTTCTTTATCCATTCACTTATCTATAGGCATTTAAGTTGCTTCCTTATCTTGGTTACTGTGAATGATGCTACAATAAGCGAGAATGAAGATATCTCTTTCAGATACTGACTTCAATTCTTTTGGATATATACCTGAAAGTGGGATTGCTAGATCATATGGTAGTTTTATTTTTCATTTTTTGAGAGACCTCTATACTGCTTTCCAAAGTGGCTGCACCATTTTACATTCCCACCAACAATGTTATAAGGCTTCTGATTTCTCCACAACCTCAGTAATACTTGTTAAATATTGTTTTTTTAAGATAATAACCATTCTTACAGGTGTGAAGTGATATCTCATTGTGGTTTTAATTTGTATTTTCCTGATGATTAGTGATCTTGAGCACTTTTTCATATCTGTTGGTCATCTGTGCGCCTTCTTTGAAGAAACGTCTATTCGTGTCCTTGCCATTTTCTAATTAAGTTAAAAGTAACGTTTTAAAATCTCACAGATAGAACTGATAACTTGTGGAATCATAAAAATATAGTAAGTATAGCACATCTGAGTACAACCAAAGTTTTTGACAAATTCTCTTCTTAATGTTTATGTAAATATGAAAAAAATATTCATGGAATGAAGTGATAAGCACGGTTATATAGCTTCCAAAAATATGCTAATAAGTCTAAAACAAATAGATCTTTTTATATATGATGTGGGTGAAAATATAGATGACCTGTTTACCAAAATTGCAGAGGACATGAAACTCAGAACCTGAATTATGTTGGTGCCATAATCAACATCTAAAGAGAATCGTGTAGGTTAAAATGAAGGAGTGAAACAAAAAAGCAACAGCAGCAGCAACACACGCATAACATTTAAACATTCTAAACATCAAGGTTTTCATTTTGAATATGAAAAGTTTCCTTCAGAGAAGCAGTGATAAAAAATAATGAATTTCAAATAGGGATTAGACTTTATACAATCATGAACACTAGGGAAGGAGTCTGATTCTGAGCTCACCGAAGGTCATCAGAGTAGCTAATCAGAAAGAAAAACTCTAAGTGAAGAGAGAAGAGTGAGGACAAATTGGAACTTGCACCTGTTTCTTACCACCTGCAACTCAATGTCACGGGTGATCTGCCAGAAGAAGTTGGCTCCCTTCTCCCTGAAGCTGTACATTCACCTAGGGCAGAACTTGGTGAAATGGAAAGAGGCGATTGCTCAGTGAGGGCTGGAGGAGTAGACAGAGCCAGAGGGTGTCAAGCTCACAAAGTGAGTTCACAAATCCACCCCAATGTGCATGAGGTGCAGCAGCTCCAACACCCTCAGGAGCCTCAAAGCATAAAGGTTGCTGCTTCACTGTGCCTTCCAAGTGTCACACACTTTCCTTAAGGGGGCCATACAGTTAAGGGAATCCTGGAAACAGTAGTTCCAGTGTAGCTCATTGGAACTGCACAAACTCATCACAGTCTAACCCTTTTTCACTCAGAAGTTTTTTTTTTATCCTCTTTTAACCTTCTTTGGCATCTAAATAAACAGCAAAACTGTGCTTACACCTGACATGACTCAACTGTCCCTCATACAAGTGAAACATGCATTTTCTCTCAACAAAAAAGGACAGAAAAATGTCTCCTCATCCATTTTGGGGTAATGTCCTTTCCACCACTAGCTGAATGTCCCACTTGAATATCCTATAACTTAATACTGAGATTACTAACATGATTCATGTTAAGTGATAGGAGGATGAGAGAAGGTGAAGAAAGAATTAATTAACATATAGCCTGATATATTCATCTCAATATAAGGAAGTAATATTCAAAAACTGTCTACACATCCTTCCCAATTATACTCGGGAAATGGATTAGAAATGGATCCTGTTTACATTATAAATTGCAATACTTATTTGAATTATAATTATTTGTTTATGAGTCTCTTTCTCCACAAGATTGTGAGCTTCTCCTTGAAAGAAACTACAGATAGTTCATGTGTATAATTAGCACAATGTCTGATATGTGTTCAATATATATCTGATGAACCCTGCATTTCTACAATCTTATTATTAGTTACAGTATATGCAGAGTACATCATGAGAAACGCTGGGCTGGAAGAAGCACAAGCTGGAATCAAGATTGCCAGAAAAAATATCAATAACCTCAGATAAGCAGATGACACCACCCTTATGGCAGAAAGTGAAGAGGAACTCAAAAGCCTCTTGATGAAAGTGAAAGTGGAGAGTTAAAAAGTTGGCTTAAAGGTCAACATTCAGAAAACTAAGATCATGGCATCTGGTCCCATCACTTCATGGCAAATGGATGGGGAAACAGTGGAAACAGTGTCAGACTTTATTTGGGGGGGGTCCAAAATTACTGCAGATGGTGACTGCAGCCATGAAATTAAAAGATGCTTACTCCTTGGAAGGAAAGTTATGACCAACCTAGATAGCATATTCAAAAGCAGAGATGTTACTTTGTCAACAAAGGTCCATCTAGTCAAGGCTATGGTTTTTCCAGTAGTCATGTATGGATGTGAGAGTTGGACTGTGAAGAAAGCTGAGGGCCGAAGAATTGATGCTTTTGAACTGTGGTGTTGGAGGAGATTCTTGAGAGTCCCTTGGACTGCAAGGAGATCCAACCAGTCCATTCTGAAGATCAGTCCTGGGTTTTCTTTGGAAGGAATGATGCTGAAGCTGAAACTCCAGTACTTTGGCCACCTCATACGAAGAGTTAACTCATTGGAAAAGACTCTGATGCTGGGAGGGATTGGGGGCAGGAGGAGAAGGGGACGACAAAGGATGAGATGGCTGGATGGCATCACCGACTCAATGGATGTGAGTCTGAGTGAACTCCGGGAGTTGGTGATGGACAGGGAGGCCTGGCATGCTGTGATTCATGGGGTCGCAAAGAGTCGGACATGACTGAGCGACTGAACTGAACTGAACAGTATTTCTCAGTGAATAAAACACTATTGACATAGGGCTTTTAGTTCTTTGATTACCAGAATAAGACAGAAAAATTAGATGATAAAGACAAGGGTAGAAATCTGAGGAGAGAGCCATCCAGCTGCCCAGGCTTCATGCTTTATAAGTTGGGAAGCCCATGGATCCAACCTTCAAGAAAACATCTATACTGGCACAAAGACAGAAATATAGATCAATGGAACAAAATAGAAAGCCCAGAGATAAATCCACGCACATATGGACACCTTATCTTCAACAAAGGAGGCAAGAATATACAATGGATTAAAGACAATCTCTTTAACAAGTGGTGCTGGGAAATCTGGTCAACCACTTGTAAAAGAATGAAACTAGAACACTTTCTAACACCATACACAAAAATAAACTCAAAATGGATTAAAGATCTAAACATAAGACCAGAAACTATAAAACTCCTAGAGGAGAACATAGGCAAAACACTCTCTGACATACATCACAACAGGATCCTCTATGACCCACCTCCCAGAATATCGGAAATAAAAGCAAAAATAAACAAATGGGACCTAATTAACCTTAAAGGCTTCTGCACATCAAAGGAAACTATCATCAAGGTGAAAAGACAGCCTTCAGAATGGGAGAAAATAATAGCAAATGAAGCAACTGACAAACAACTAATCTCAAAAATATACAAGCAACTCCTACAGCTCAACTCCAGAAAAATAAATGACCCAATCAAAAAATGGGCCAAAGATCTAAATAGACATTTCTCCAAAGAAGACATACAGATGGCTAACAAACACATGAAAAGATGCTCAACATCTCTCATTATCAGAGAAATGCAAATCAAAACCACTATGAGGTACCATTTCACGCCAGTCAGAATGGCTGCGATCCAAAAGTCTACAAATAATAAATGTTGGAGAGGGTGTGGAGGAAAGGGAACCCTCTTACACTGTTGGTGGGAATGCAAACTAGTACAGCCACTATGGAGAATAGTGTGGAGATTCCTTAAAAAACTGGAAATAGAATTGCCTTATGATCCAGCAATCCCACTGCTGGGCATACACACTGAGGAAACCAGAAGGGAAAGAGACATGTGTACCCCAATGTTCATCGCAGCACTGTTTATAATAGCCAGGACATGGAAGCAACCTAGATGTCCATCAGCAGATGAATGGATAAGAAAGCTGTGGTACATATACACAATGGAGTATTACTCAGCCATTAAAAAGAATTCATTTGAATCAGTTCTAATGAGGTGGATGAAACTGGAGCCTATTATATAGAGTGAAGTAAGCCAGAAAGAAAAACACCAATACAGTATACTAACACATATATATGGAATTTAGAAAGATGATAACAATAACCCTGTGTACGAGACAGCAAAAGAGACACTGATGTATGGAACAGTCTTATGGACTCTGTGGGAGAGGGAGAGGGTGGGAAGATTTGGGAGAATGGCATTGAAACATGTAAAATATCATGTATGAAACGAGATGCCAGTCCAGGTTCAATGCATGATACTGGATGCTTGGGGCTAGTGCACTGGGACGACCCAGAGTGATGGTATGGGGAGGGAGGAGGGAGGAGGGTTCAGGATGGGGAGCACATGTATACCTGTGACAGATTCATTTTGGTATTTGGCAAAACTAATACAATTATGTAAAGTTTAAAAATAAAATAAAATTTAAAAAAATAAAATAAAATTCATAAAAAAAAAAGACAATGGAATACAGGTTTAAAAAAAAAAAAAAACCAAAAGCACTAGGAATTAGAATACTCAAGTTCTAGTCTCAGCTCCCAATTTAGCTCACTAAATGACCTTAAAATTTTTACTTAGTCCCTTTTGGTAAAGAATCTGCCTGCAATGTGGGAGATCTGGGTTCAAACCCTGGGTCAGAAAGATCCCCTGGAGAAAGAAATGGCTACTCCCTCCAGCAATCTTGCCCGGAGAATCCCATAGAGGAGCCTGGCGGGCTACAGTCCAGGGGTTGCAAAGAGTCAAACACGACTGAGAGCCTAACACTTTCTCTCTGGTCTTCAGTTCCATCTAGATAATGAGAAATTGATACATATAATCTCTTAGATCTTTTCCAACTTTAATTCTATTATATATACTAAGGTTTTTGTTTTTTTTTTTTGGTTTTTTTTTTTTTTTTTACTTTCCTGTTCTGAAATTTTTTTGCTATGAGAATTCTCTGTCAAATTAGACCAAAACACTCAGGCCCTGATTACCAGAAGTCATTACTCTTTACTTGGGTTAGAATGAATGCTTTCTACCTATCAATTTGGAAGTAAAAGATATAGTAAGCTTGAAGTATTATTTTTCAAAGTAGAATGACTGAATTGAATCTACATAGATCCCCACATATCCCATCCCAAGTTTGAATAGACCGAGTTTGACTGCACATATAAGACCTATGAAGGTGTAGGATCATGGTTGCAACAGGCAGACCCTAGGCGACCAGGAAACATCTTAAAACCATAAAGAGGAAAGCAGATCCTTGTGAAGTCCTCCAGAAAGACCTCTAGCCCTAGATTTTCTGAAATTATATGCAAATAGGTGACAAAAAGTTTGGGGACAACAAGATACTAGCCAGGAAATGTTATCAAAAGATAGTGCCAGGAAGAGTCACCACCATGGAGACCCTATTAGGTATCAGGTTTTATTCTGACCTTTACAGGGATCATATCCCATAATCTTTCCAACATCTCAATTAAGTTGAAATTGTGATTCTTTCTATAAATGAGGAAATAAAAGTTAAATAACTCATTCAGTACAGGGACAACCATTTTTACCAATCACTGACAAAGAAGAAAATAATTTTTCAACTGATTTAAAATTCAATGGAATGAAGATAAAAGTAGCAAGTCTTAGTTGAATATCCCTAGACACCTCTTTCTCCCAGAGACTAGCTCACTCCCTGCAAGAGCCTCCTAAGATGGAATTTTCTTCTGTTGATCACTAGATTGTCTCCTAAGAGATTTGACAACATAGCGATTTAATTTGAGCTTTAAAGGTATTATTTAATTGTAATAACTATTTTAAAATATTTATTTATTTCATTAATCTGGCTATACCAAGTCTTAGTTGTATCATGTGGGATCTAGTTCCCTGACAAGGGATCAAACCCAGGCCCCCTGCACTGGGAGTGTGGAGTCTTAGCCACTGGACCACCAGGAAAGTCCCCTAAAGGCTTTATTGAAAATGAAAGATGTGATTGCCACTTAGCATAACTTTTAGGGATAAATAGATTATTTTTCCTGAAAATGGGATGATGGTTAACTTTTACCTATATGGACTCTAATTTTTAAGGACTTCTATGGCTCAACCCACCCCTGCTGCTGCTGCTGCTAAGTCGCTTCAGTCGTGTCCGACTCTGTGCGACCCCATAGGTGGCAGCTCACCAAGCTCCCCTGTCCCTGGGATTCTCCAGGCAAGAACACTGGGGTGGGTTGCCATTTCCTTCTCCAATGCATGAAAGTGAGAAGTGAAAGTGAAGTTGCTGCTAATTTTTTGACCTAACTAGACTTCAGGCTGTTTGCTGCCTGGCCATTACCATGAAGTATAGGTATTTGCGTGTGTGTGTGTGTGTGAACCTATGTGCATGTGAGTGTGTTATGTGTAAGAAATACAATCATGACCGTGGGATCATATTCATTTTAGAAATTAAAGTTTACTTAAATTTATACTTATACTCTATAAGTCTCTTCTTCTGTACAAATAAATGTCCATTAATTTAGGAAGGAAAGAATCTAGTCTAAGTGTACCTCTAGAGCTAGACAGCATTTCATTTGACTAACGCAAAGCATCTTTAAAAAAACATAATATAAATCTACATAAAAGTTGCATTCAATTTATAAACACTTTCTGCTTTTGAGTTTTTAGTATCCCATCCATTGTAAAACAGAATAATACCTAGACAGGTAATAAAAACCATACAACGGATGAAAAAGACAAAGCGTGTTCTCAACAGACAAAGTAGGCTATAACATTGTTAAGACCTAAACAGAAGACAAAACAAAAAAAGAAATAATAAAGAAACAAAAAGAAGCTTTCAAAACTATTGATCAAGTAAGGAGGGCATGATGGAATAGGAAAAAAAAAATAATAAAACCAAAATTTAGTCCAGAATGAAGTCTTCCACAAGGAAAAAGGGAGTTTAAGTTCCAGAATTTTGAAGGCCTGGCCCTGTCAGATGGCTGGAGGGATGGAATGTACCCCAGATGCCTATACTCTGAAACTTCCTGATGAGCGGAGCAATGTAAAGTACCACACATTTCAAATCACCAATGTTAAAAACTTCTGCCTCATGAGAGCTGTTCACAAATATGTCCTCTAACAGGAAAAAACTCACCATGAATCTTTCTTGCAGGCAGTGCACATTTTAATGAATGCTAACATGTTTGCAAACATAATGAAAATAGTATTTCCCACAGAGCAGTGTGAGATTATTTGAATAAAATATCTGCCTTTGGACATGAGACTCTGCCGATGATCGCGGTAGGATCTGTGCTTTATTGGGGGATTAGAAGCCACAGTGAGGTATGGACATGTGCTTTATGAGGACTGGCTGTGGAAACCTCTCACCCGCTGACATCTGCCCAGATTGCTACTGGTTTTAAATCTCTGCCTCTGAATTTTAGGAGCGGAAACTTTGGCACTGCTCAAGAGCCGTGTCTCTAAATGAGAAAGTCTCAGGAGGAGATGAAATTCAATACCAGAATTTCAAATATTTTATCGTTGTAGAACAGAAACTGATACTAAAAAAGGAATACAACGAAAATGGCTGGATCACAGGACCCCAGCAGACTGAAAAATGGTGGCATTTTAAGATAACAGAAGTACTACACCCGTGGGAAGGGTGAACACATGTCTCCCAGGCATTTGCTCTGATGGGAAGATACTTTCTTCATTTTCAAGAAGCAGGTTCTAGATTCCATGGCTCTTTAATTCTGTATGAGACTGTGTATTTTTACTCAAGGAACACAGAAATCTAGACATATTTATTTCTGCTAAAAACTGCTTCAGATGACAGCCCACATCCCAGTGGCCAACCACGGCTAAAGTGCAAATCAGGCTGCAAAGTATAGTTTGGTGTGTGCTTAGAGAGGTTGTTGAACCCAGTATATAGTCCTTGAGACACACAATTAATCTGAAACGAATTCTTTGTATATTTAGGAGAAACAAATTGATCTATAATACATGCAAATTATTGACAAATAACAATAACAAACCTGATGACAGATATAAGACTTTTAGATTTTTAATCTAATCCTTTGATTCTCCAAAATTAGAATAAATTGAAGTATAATGACAATGTACAATGCTATATACTCTTTCAGGGCCAAAAGCTTATTATCCACTATATCCTAACATGCCCATCTTGTTATCTATGATATCCTGACAACACTTCATCTGATAAATGTGCATGTTCAAGAAATAGTTCTTGTATAAATACAAGAAACCTCCACTTTAGACCTGAAACAAGAGGGATGTACTCTCATCACTTTGAGGTAAAGAAAAATTTTTTTCTGGGAAACCAAGAGCTACTTCTTTGACTTGAGTGAAGCATAATCCTGGCTTCCATGTTTTCTGTATGTTACAGGCCCCTCCATTTCTGAGACACAAAGGCTAGTCTCATGAGCTGAGTCCAGTAGTCTTCAATCCATCACCTTAAACAAGGACAGGTAGCTAGAGCCTAGGTTCTGGAGCTATACTTCAAAATCCACATCTGACTTTATCAATTTCTATCATGTGAGCTGACTCAATATTGTTAGCTTCACTCTGGTTCAATTTCTCCATCTGTAAATTTGGAACACTAGAACCCTCTGCATATTATTTCTGGAAGTACTAAAATAATGGATTAATAGATGTAAAAGCATTTACAAGAGACCCTATCCAACAGTAAGAATTTAACAGATATTTGCTGTAAGTGATGGCATGGACATGCCTTTGCAGAGTCTGGAGTTGATCTATGGTCAGTATTGCCCCATCCTCAGTTTCCAATATTCACAAATATCTTTGTCAGATTTGCCATGTTTTCCGAATTATGGCTGCATTTAAAGTAAGCATTCCTCTTTATCCATTTGACATCCACAGTTGTAGGAATAAAAACTAAACTTGGGAGAGCACTTACGATTGTCTACATAATTTATATACATGTCCTTATTGGTATTTTAGGGAAGTTTAAGTATTTGCTACAGGCGTCACAGCAAATATGAGAGCTTAAATGGAAAGTAGAGACTCTCAGACTAGAATCTGTGCATTTTTCAGGGGCTGGGCATTGTGATTTTCTCCAGATTCTTGGAATAGACAAAAACAGCTTGTTATCTTCTGCATCTTCCACAGCACCACCCAATGCACACAAGCCTAGAGCAGAATCTCTGAGAATAGATGGATACACAGGTGGGTGAGTGGATGGGCTATAACTTAACAGATGAACAATGGCATGACATTCAGCCTCCCAAATTCAAATGCCAGGAAATTTTATCACAACAAATTCAGTTTAGAAGCCTCTGAGTGCTTCATACTGTGATTGACTCAAGAGCACAAACGGAGTGAGTAGCACTAACAAGGAGGGTCCATCCTAAAACAATTTGGAATGTTTTCACTTTCTTCAACTCCCTGTTGGTGAAGCAGGCGTTTGATGGCTTAGCACACCTATCCGTTGAATATTCACACTGATGGAGGGGGTAGCGATGCAGAAAACACAAAACATCAGATAATCCAAAAGTCATTTATATTTGGCATAGGAATGTTTTGCATAATAATTTTGCAGATGATTGATCCTCTTGGGTTTGTTTGTGCTGCTTTTAAGGCAGTTTTCATTCTGAGAAAATACTGATGGGAAATATTGGGGTGTATGGCTAAATAGAAACATAAGAAAACTGTTCATTTATTTATTTATTCAGTCATCAGACCCTGGATGAAAGTTTAGTTATTCCAGGCACTGTATTAGGTACTAAGTATAAAAAGAGAAATGAGGTGTTTATAGGAGGAACATAAATAAATATAAATAAGAGCTGGCCATATGTCATTTTAGTCCTCTATACATGTGTTATTGTGCTCCAGACTCATCTTTCAATATACAAATACATTTATACTATAAGAAACTAAAGTTGGCTTAGACATAGATATTTTAAAACTCAGGTTATAGTATTTCTTCTGATGAAAAATTAATAATAGCAAACATATATAATATTACCACATTCTAGGACTGTTATAAATGCTTTGTATATACTAATTGTTTGACAAAAATACCTACAAAAGGGACTATTTTATCACCCCCATTTTACAGATGAAAAGACTGAAGCTCAGAAAACAACAGCTAAAGCAACAAAGTTTGTAAGTGGCAGATCTGGGATTGAATCTAGGCAGCCTGGCTCCAGACCCTGCATTCTTACTTATCATACTCTGTTGCCCTCTTCAATCAAAACGCCAAATGGAGTGAGACCTAAAGAATGTTAATGATTCTTGCAGAAAAAATTAAATCTGTACCTTCACCCCTAAAAAATTAAGTTTGGACTTCCTGGTGGTACAATGGATAGGAATCCACCTGCCAGTTCAGGGGACACGGGTCCAATCCCTGGTCTGGAAAGATTCTACATGGAGCAACAAATGTCTGCACACCACAACTACTGAGCCCACGCTCCAAACCTGTGAGTCACAAATACTGAAGCCCGTGTACCTATAACAACAAGAGAAGCCATCGCAATGAGCATCCCCCACACCGCAACATAGCCCCTGCTCACCACTAGAGAAAGCGCATGCTGCAATGAAGACTCAGCACAGCCCAAAATAAACAAATAAATAAGTTTCATTCATTGGAAAACTTCAAAGATTATGAATGTCAGAATTTATTATAAATAGATTTTGAAGAAAAATAGCAACCTGCTAAAAGAAGAAATTTGCAAAATATGTCACACTGAAATAGTTGCCTAATAGGAAAGTACAAAAATGGTACAAAGAAGTCACAGAAGAAATTCAAATGGTCATTAAATCTTTAAAATGATGTTCACACTAATAGTTATCAAGTTCCACTTCCATGAAACTTGGAAGTGAAAAGAAAAAAAAAAAAACAAATAGGCAAAAATCTAAAATTTCAACCCCATCATACATTGACCTGGATGTGGAGAAACAAGAACTCTCATTCACTGATGTTCAAAGTAGAAATGGATAGCATGCTTTGGAGAGCAATTTGGCAGAATCTACTAAAAGTATACACCCTGTTAGCTCCTCATTTCTATTAACCTTGAGAGGAAATCTCACCTGAAAGAATCTCTTGAATATGCAATAATATTCACTGCAACATCATTTGTAAATATGACAAATTGGAAAGAACTTTAACACCCAGCACGAGGGAAAGGAATAAATTAAAGGAGATATTTTCTCAACATGGGGTACTAACACAGTAATAAAGTTATAAACTCAACGATTTATTTCCACATCTAGATGCTCCCTGATGGTCTAAGGTTAGGATTTGGTGCTCTCAACATCTATATAGCTCAAGACTACAATGTTGAATGGAAAAAATGCAAAAAGTTTAATATTGTGCAAGCACATTTGGAAAACCAAGAAAAACAGTACACATGGATACAAACACATTTTTGGAAAAATATTAAACAAGAGCTGGAAGGACACATATCGAATTCATGACAATCATTGAGACTGGATATAGGCCCAGATAAACAGAATTGTGAGAGTTGGACTGTGAAGAAGGCTGAGCGCCGAAGAATTGATGCTTTTGAACTGTGGTATTGGAGAAGACTCTTGAAAGTCCCTTGGACTGCAAGGAGATCCAACCAGTCCATTCTGAAGGAGATCAGCCCTGGGATTTCTTTGGAAGGAATGATGCTAAAGCTGAAACTCCAGTACTTTGGCCACCTCATGCGAAGAGTTGACTCATTGGGAAAGACTCTGATGCTGGGAGAGATTGAGGGCAAGAGGAGAAGGGGAGGACAGAGGATGAGATGGCTGGATGGCATCACCAACTCGATGGACGTGAGTCTGAGTAAACTCCGGGAGTTGGTGATGGACAGGGAGGCCTGGCGTGCTGCGATTCATGGGGTCGCAAAGAGTCGAACATGACTGAGCGACTGAACTGAACTGAACTGAAACGGAATTGAAAGATCAAAGGAAGCTTCAACTTTGTTTTAGTTTTTCCATAAAAAACACTCACAGTGATACAAAGAATTTTTAAAAAATAATCAGTCTGGAGTGGCAAAAATCTGGTGATTAACCTGTATACTTTGTATGTTTTATGCTGTTGTAAGATAAATAAAGAAGACAAGGACATTCTCTTGGGTGATGATGTTTTTATTTAAATTTGAATGTGAACTAATTTTCATCTACTCCCTGGCACGTATTACTTTCTGCTTTTGATTATAATGATTTGTGTGGGGGCCTTACTTCTTGTATTTGTCCAAGCTCTTTAAAGGTCTAATTCAGATTAGTGTCAGCTTTAAAGTTCCTCTAATTCACACACATGCACACACACCCATTCCCATTCCCACATTTGCCCATGTGCTCATTGTTGCTGTTGCTTTTCCAGTCACTAAGTCACATCCAAATCTTTAGTGACCCCATGGACTGTATGTAGCCTGCCAGGTTCCTCTGGCCATGGGATTTCCTAGGAAAGAATCCTGGAATGTGTTGCCATATCCTTCTCCCAGACATCTTCCTGATCCAGGGATCAAACCGGGGTCACCTGCATTGCAGGCAGATTCTTATCCACTGAGCCACCAGGGCAGCCCTTATGTGCTCATACATGTACACAGAATCAAACAGTCTCTCTCAGCTTATTGTGAGTGGTGTACTTCCATATGAAATGAATAATGAGTTTGGTTAAACTATTCTTTCTTTGGATGGCTCGATTTAGAAATTTATTCTGCTACCCCAAAGCCAATTTTGGTAGAGATGGAGCAACAGATAGCTAATCAAATCCTGTCTCACTCTTAAATCATTGATTCAGGGGTTTTAAAATGTTTTTAGCAGTCATTATTTTTTCAAATGGAATCTTGCTTTGAAGTATAAACAAACAAAACATAATAGGAGATCTTCTCTGGTTGAACCAGGAAAGCACTTCCATACCATTCACAAACACATGCATCCCACAGTTCTGGAAAAAGTTCCAGAAAATCTTTTTGATGCAACAAAGCAGTGTGTAAAATATTGCTGTATTTACAGTGAAATAGCATCATGTCCAATGCACTGCTAGCAACTGGCCGGTGTAAGGAGTGTTGGTATTTTCCTATGTCTTTTGCTGCTCTGTGCATTAACGTGGCCTTCCTTTCAGCCCCACCCTATCTCTCCTTTGAAACCATTGTCTCCTTGACATGAAAAATGTACTTCAGAAAGCCTAATGGCTAATTACATCAAAGGGAAGAAAGTCCAAACCTCAAACAAGGAATGATTAACTGCATACGCTTTAACGGAAGCTATCACACCCTCGAAACGACTCCTCTTCTTTAATAAAAATGTTTCCAGTAATTTATTTTCTGACAAAGTTTGTGTTCTCTGCCCAGGAGTGACTCCTGTTTTGTTCACTCCACGGTTGTACCCTATCTAGGGCTGGCCTTGACCATGGGCAAAGCAGGCAGCCACCTACATAATATGATTTATGCAAATACAGCACATTGAGGGAATAGATACCAGGCTTCATGGGAGAGGAAATCCTGCCTCCTTCAGTTGTGTTTCCCCGGTTGTGTTCCATGACATCTTAGTGGGTTTGCTTGAAATGCAAAAAACGACGGCAAGGGAGGTTGTCCTATGGTGAAATAACAATGAGAAATGCTAGATTAAGCAAAAGTAAGAGGTTTAATTATCAATGGAGATTCAGTACTCTGTTTTCTTAAAACAGGCACCAGGATATATTACTTACACATGTGTTTTCCTTCTAAAAGTTCCTTGAGGGTAAAGATACGTCTGTGATAGTCAACACCATATCCCCAGCACTCAGCATGGTGCTGATATAACAGGCACTCAATAATGTTTCTGAGTCAATTAGTAAATCACTAGCCACCATTGTTATGAATCATATTTTACACCAACACAATGACTTGAGTGCCTACACAAGCTGTATCTCTACAGTCTCAAAAGAATCCCAAAGAGATGCAAGATAATAAAAATCTACATCCCACACATTAGGAAGATGGGATCAAAGGAGCATGAAAGATGAGAAAAAGGAAAGAAACTGTAATTTTTGCAGCCCTGCTCTGCTTCTCTACTGCTATAGGTGAATCTACTGTATGGCAGCTATATGCCAAGTTCTTGATATACATATTCTCATCATATCCTCATAGCAGCCCTATAAAGTGCCTGTTACAGAGGAGGAAACTCAGGGTTTTGAGGTCAAATAATTCACCCAAAGACACATGGGAAGGCAACAAGAGCATTCGGGACCATCCCTGTGTCTTCTGATCTTTGACCTAGTTTAATTGGACTCTTCCTTACTAAATGGACATCATGCAATGAGTATTGTGAGTAAAAGAAAGCAATCTTTGATAAGACAACCTTGTCTAAAATACCATGCATCTAAATTTAAACTTAAAGCAACCTCGTAAGGTATCTACTTTTCGTGTGCTGTTTATAAAGCTAAGGAAACCAAAGCAGAGAGAGGTTGATTAATTTGGCAGGGATGACACAGATAGTAAGTGCTGGGACCAGGAAAAGAATCACGTTACTCTTCTTCACACTAAATTTAATTAGCACTTGAATTCAAGGGACTTTGATATAGATAATCTCTTTTTTCCTAACATCAGCCCTGTGAGGTTAGGCAAGTGGGCATTATTATCCCCACGTTAAAGAGGAAGAATTTGGGGCTGCGTCCAAGCCAAGATCACACTGCTAACAGTGAGAAGAACCAGAGGAGATCCAAGTCTCCAGACTCTTAGTTCATTCTTTTTTCTATTTCACATTCTTTTTCCCTCAGAACAAACTACTGGACAAGACTCATGACTGAGGCCACATACTCTGTCCCAAGTCTCTGTACTCAGGGCAGTAGTCAGACAAACCTCACTGTGTGACCTTGGGTATGTTACTTAGCGCCCTCCCGTAATCTCCCCCGTTTTCCTGCCCCAAAAGGCAATCCCTTCAGGGGAAATCTGTCAGGTATAGTGTTCCCTGGTGGCTCAGATGGCAAAGAATCTGCCTGCAACATGGGAGACACAGGTTCAATCCCTGGGCTGGAAAGATTCCCCAGAGAAGGGAACGGCTATCCACTCCGGTATTCTTGCCCTAGAGAATTCCAGGGATAGAGGAGCCTGATGAGCTACAGTCTATGAGGTCACAAGAGTCAGACACAACTGAGTGACTAACCCTTTCACAGTGCTGAGAAACCCAGGCAACACAGCATTTGGGGAAGGAGCCTGTGATCAACCATATCAACTTTTGTTAAGAAGTCAGTAGACAAAATTTGAATAGTGTTCATATCCACCTATAACAAACACCTACCAATCTTATTCACTTCACACCCACCCTCATATCTATTGCAAAAGCAAATGTTTTCCCAGAATCCTTGGCAAGGGCCTTAGAAAAGAGGAAGAATATTCACAACAAACTTCTGACATCCCTGAGCTCCTAATCTTGTTCCTTCCTTTTGGGGTTAACCTTACTGGCGGAAATGTTGTCCTAATGAAGTCAGCATGTATCTTTTCTTCTTCCATAGAAGAGTAAGGTTCCCCACAAGTCTGAAACTGAATCCTAGACATTTGCCTGCTGATCATGTAAGATTTCCTGGGTGAAATCATGAAAAGTGGTGCCCAGTATACAGCAAGTGCTTAATAAGTGCTAGCTGAATAAGTGTCTTTAACAGCTTGAATAGTCAAGATTCTAACATTTTCTCATTTCAAAATATTTGTGTGTGTCCAGAGGGGGTTATGAATAACCTCAAGGGCCATGTGCACTTGTACCCACACGCAAGGGTGAGACACACTTATGCCACGTATGACAGTTGGCAGTGTGGAACGGTTACTGACTCGGAGGATTGAGTTGTGAATGATACAGCCCAGAGGAAACCTGAAAGAACATGGTTTTAAATGCAAGGTCTGAGTGCTGATTGACACACTTTGTACGATAGTAAAATCTGGCAGGTGCATTAACTTGCATTCCTCTGATCTGTACACATCCACACTTGTCTTCTTAGGGTACTTGGTAATAAGCTTCTTTAAAGATCCCTGAGTAAGCACTGAAGATAATATCTGGAGTATGTAGCACTCAGTCCTTTTAGAATGGCTTTTTCCTGCTCCTTTCGTTTTCTTAAGAAAATGTCAGTTTAATCATTTCCTAATGCTTTGATAATGTGTTTCTTTACATAGCTGTAGAGCACTCACTTCACTGTTTTAAACGCATAAATGTAGATGTAAAAGTGCCAGTTAAATGAGATTGCTTTTTCCTAATGAAATAACCAAAGAGGAGTTTAAAGTTTCCTAAACTTACGTGACATTTTCAGAGCAAATAATAAAGTCCCAGCCTTCCAGTGGGTCTCCTATTTGATAGATTAACATTTCAATATTGTATCTTGCTGGAATACAGCCAATGTTTGGAAAAATAGGGGATTCATTTATGTGAGGCGATCTGTCATGTCTTAGGTGGGCCTGCCTCCAGATAAGTGGGGACATCAGCAACATGGGATGCTAAAAGGAGGACACGGGACCAGATAGGAGGGAAGCTATTATCATGGACCCTGCTGCAGGATTGACCTCCCCAGGACATTAGCACACTCAGAGTTTGTGGAGGCAAATGCCAGTGTAAGACATTTAACCCACTATGTGAAGAACAAATGTAAGCGGCCACGTGGCAGAAAGACCCACAACGAGAGGAGACTGTGTTTCTGCTCAGTCGGCCGTGAACATCCATCACAGTTGAGAGCCAACTTCTCCCCTTGGACACAGAAGCCCAGTCCCTTGCAGGCTGGATTAGGGTAGGAGTAGAGAAAAAAGGGCAAGATGCTTCACAAGGCTCAGTATGGTGTGCAGAGCAGAGCAGCAGAAGCCTAGTAGGTCAGCATGAAAAATGATGGGGTCATGGTCCAGACCTTGGTCAAGAGAGATGATCCGGCAAAGGTTAGGGAAAGAGTCAATTTCTTGGTTAAGCAAGTTGAAGTTCAGGGTAGGGCCTTGAAATTTTACCAATTTTAAACCCAATCTGTTACCACCTGAGTTAAAACTCCACTGCTGGGGTCAGAGGAAGCTCTGGGTAATCAGGAGTCACCCCAGCACTTTAGATGTAGAGATTCAGTTCAGTTCAGTTCATTTACTCAGTCATGTCAGACTCTTTGCAACCCCATCGACTGCAGCACGCCAAGCTTTCCTGTCCATCACCAACTCCCAGAGCTTGCTCAAACTCATGTTCATCAAGTTGGTGATGCCATTCAACCATCTCATCCTCTGCGTCCCCTTCTCCTCCTGCCTTCAATCTTTCCCAGCATCAGGGTCTTTTCAAATGACTCGGTTCTTCATATCAAGTGACCAAAGTACTGGAGTTTCAACTTCAGCATCAGTCCTTCCAATGAATATTCAGGACTGATCTCCTTTAGGATGGACTGGTTGGATCTCCTTGCAGTCCAAGGGACTCTCAAGAGTCTTCTCCAACACCACAGTTCAAAAGTATCAATTCTTCAGTGCTCAACTTTCTTTATAGTCCAACACTCACATCCATACATGACTACTGGAAAAACCATAGCTTTGGCTAGACAGACTTTTCTTGGCAAAGTAATGTCTCTGCTTTTTAATATGCTGTCTAGGTTGGCCATAGCTTTTCTTCCAAGGAGCAAGCATAGAGATAGAATCAGTGAAACTTATCCTTGCCTCCAACAAACGCTAAGCCAAAATATTAAAAAATTCTCCCAATGTTGGTAAGATCCAGCTTGGCGATGGAACAGGGCAAAGCCTGCCATGGTAAATAGACAGGAACCAGGGAGGAAAGGTACTCATGTCCCCCTGTGTTATTATGTGAGCCCCAGAAATCCCCTAAAAGAGCATCTTTGCCACTAAGATGAGAGAGATGGATTAACACAGTGTCTTCCATATTGCTGATTGCTTAACCATATTAAAATAGTTAGGTCATAGTACTTTGTAATATTTCTGTAATACTTTGAGACATTACAATTCAGTTTCTTTCAGTGACTGGATCTTTAAGAAAAGCTCATTTAGTGTCTTCCTTGTAAGTAATGATAACCAATGATACAGCTAACATTGTCTCGTGAACCATAGAAATATAGGTGAGTAGCCACTTACTCTGGGTCTGAATTTCAGAAAGGAGAGTGGAAACTTTTGCTCTTCAAATTGGCCTTTGGAATGCTCATGCTTTTAGATTTCAAGGAAAACCTCAGAGCTCCTTGTTGATAAAAGGAACATAATCACAGCTAAGTTTTTCTACCCTCTTCCCAAATTTAAACAGCCAATTAAGCCTTAACTTTCATCTAATCATCTCTCTCTGAGCCAGGAATGAAAGACTAGATTCCCAGTACTTGCAAGTCATGTAGACGGCTATGTCCTAGAGAATGTTGTTTTCTTTTTCCTTCTGTCTTGATTGGTTTTCTAAAAGCATCTCTTCTAAAAGATGGTGTCTTGCATTGGAATACAGAGCCTGGTAACAATGACTAGTTGAGCTGCCCATGGTCATTTTTTTTTTCCTCATCCTCTCTGGGATAGATATTCTCTGAGGTCAGAGGGCCAAGGAGAGGAAGGTTTGAGGGGTTTTGCCTTGGCTCCTATGGTATGTAAATCTGGTTGCCAGTGGCTGCCTTCCTGCAGAGTTTCTGCCAAACTGCCTTGTCTTCTATTCAGTTCTTCTTGGTTCTACTCACAGCTCTTCCTTTTGCTCCATCCCTAAGGGGTGGGAGAACTCCTGGTCATTGCTAACCCTAGAGTGTTTCCTGTTTGATTTCCCTTGACCTTGCTTACACCTTTGAAAATTGTCCCTTCATTAACATCTTGGTAATCACCTTCTGAGTGTACCATCTGTTTCCTGTAGGTCCCTGAACGATACCGCCTCTTCTGTGTATGTATTTCATGGTTCCCCAATGCAAGAAACACAGGACATGCTGATGAATCAACATCAGAAAAAGGAGATGCAGCACATTCCTGGGTCTCCTAAAAGGACTGCAAGGCAGTTGGTTACAATCGAGGGTTAAAATGGAACCCACGGATTATCTGCAGGTTTCAATTATTGTTGCTACCCTCATTCTATCTAGCACAGAAAATTGGGAATTGGCTATGTCAAGACTAAGTTGACATACATCACAGAGGCTATACAGCAGTCTATCTGCTCATTAAGAGTTTTTCACTGAGTATGTCCCACTGATCTTCCACTTCTCGCAATCCTTTTGATGTGGGTTTAATTCTCATTTCTGACAGAAAGCAAGGGTCTCACACATGCAGTCCCCAATGTAATCTTCGCATGACTGTCAAAAATGCAGCTATGTGTCCCCAGGCTTAAAGTGCCAGCTGCAAGAAAGGTCAGGAATTCTTCCCAGCAACATCTACAACATTCAAGCATATACATTACTGAAGATCTTCATTTTGTCTGGCACTTCCCTTCAATCTCAAGTTTATTTGGATATCAGATTTCCAGAGGCCCAATTTGTGCTGAGCACATTCTGAAAACACAGTTCTTATTTCCTTTCTAAAATCACACATCCACCTACTATGGAGACACTGATGGACCGAATTTAAACCCAAGAGGCAGATTTTTTCAGTAATTTTCACATGTAATTCTTAGAATTTATATCATCAATAGTTTATGATTTGATGTAAAAAGAAAGATGAAGGAATAAAATCTTTTAATAATAAATCACAAGTCTTTTCTCATTAATTATCAAGCAAATAAAATGGTTCTCCATAGATTGAATAGTTTTATAAACTTTGGGTCAAAAAATCATGTAAATAATGTATTTCATACTACATCTTAAAAGTAATAAAATTTCAATATTCAATTGCTTTAACTGGAGTCTCCTTGAAATTCAGAATTTCCCTAGAAGGGACACTTGTAGATAGCCTTAATATCACCAATCAATTTTCCCTGATGACACTTCTGTGAGATGAGTAACTATTTTTCCTGACTTAGAGAAGGTTGGTAACTTGGCCAAATTGTGTTTTGAGGTTTCACTGGAAGCTCCACAGTTTGTATTGCTATGGTCATGTTCAATTCATAATTCATTTTCATCCTCTCATTCTCTTTTTAACTGTTGGGGTTGAGATTAAGGCAAATTGTGTCATTTGTTTGGCCCTAAATGGAGAAGGAAATGGCAACCCACTCCAGTGTTCTTGCTTGGAGAATCCCAGGGATGGGGGAGCCTGGTGCGCTGCCGTCTATGGGGTCGCACAGAGTTGGACACGACTGAAGTGACGTAGCAGCAGCAAAATGAGCCGGAATTGCATAGGACCAGCTTCTTCAAGTGTGGGCTTTAGGAGTCACCACACATGGCTCAGTTCCTAGTTATGCAGCTAATTATGCAACAAGTTATACAGCTAATTATTTGTTGCTTTACAGCCTCACACACAAAAACACATGCAACACACACATCCCACTGGATACATATGACTAGAATCACATTTCGAGCTCCAGAATTTGTTGCCTTTGTGTAAAATATACTAACATGTACTAAAGAAGTGTTGGCAGTTATGACTGTTATTATTATAGCTATTCTTCGCAAATGTTGTGCACAGTTAATCAACTGCTTCCAAGCAGGGCGATGCTGTTGAATTACATTACTGGATGATGAGATTCTCACTCCAAAACCATGGCAGGGAAAAGAGCCCCCACAATTTATTCTTTCTATGAAAGATATTACTACTTAAACATTTTGTGGAGGAGGTTTGAAAAACACAAGTAGTCACAGTATCATGTATGGCAGTGACCAAAAAGTTGAGTCACAGCTCCAACTTTGTCAATACACACCCATTTAACCTTGAACAAATCAATAAAATATTTGGGGGCTCAGTTTTCTCCCCTGTTAACAGAGGCTAGACTTAAATGAGTTCTGAGTTCACATTATGATTAATTAAATTTTATTATTGTTTTAGCATTATGATTCAACTCTTGATATCTACAGCGTAGCAATTAAACCCCAGGGCTTCAGGGTCTCTGCCAGAGTGTAAATTTTCACTCTGCCTCTTACTCTCTGAACATGGATGAATTACTTACTTCCTAAGGTCTAAGTTCTTCATGAATAAAAGGGAGAGTCAGTGGCTTACTGGAGCTGACTTGGGACAGGATAGCCCTTCACAACCTCCTCTTCAGTGGCCTCATCCTGGCAGCTGAAATCAGCCATGATGGGAAAATGTACACCACAGAAAGCTAACTGGCAAAAGCCACAGACAGAGGTTCCTGTTCTTCCCGTGGGCCAGTTTTTGGACATTTACCAGCATAGCACTGGATATAATGAGTATTTACTTAATAATGTTTTATTTAGGTTTACACCAAATAACCCACGCAAATACTAAATAAACACAACCCTAACTCAGTATCCATATCATACTTTCCATAAGTATTTATTTTACTATAGGCTATTTTTAAGGTTATAGGAAAATGTGATACTATTCTCACATATCTTGTTGATGCTAAAAACAAGTCTAAGGCTCTATTAAAATTCACATGAGCCTGACTTTTGCTCAGTTACTGAGTTCCCAAACAAGAAAAAGAGTTGCACATATAATTCTGTATTTACAGGCCTTCTGTTAAGCACTATCCCCAATAGACATTTTTTTCTCTGTACAATTTGAACAGGGAGTTTTCCTCTTTGATTCTAGAATCTGCATAAACCTGGTAGCAGCTCAATGGTATTTTTTTTCCTAATATGGAAAAAAGTGACAATTATTTCACAGGCAACCCTGGTCGTCCTCCAGTGTTCTCTGTCTCAATCCATCTTGTTCTAGACAGAAATTTAGGAGACTCTGATTCCTCCTGCTCCCTCCCCTCTCATCCCAGTCAATTTTACCTCCAAAATATCTCTCCATTCTGTTTGCCTTCTTCATCTCTCTTCCCCACTTCTCATCCGGGCCATGGTGGCTGCTCCAAGGACTACTGAAAAGTGTCCTCCTCTCCCCTTTGTTCTTTCAGAGTGCCCATCTGCCCATGTCACTCTCCGGTGTGGAACCTAGCAGGGCCTTCCTGCTGCTTCTGGGATGAAGGTATGACCTTCCCCTGGTCCACAGGCCCTGACTCAGGCAGAGCCCTGCCCACTCCTCAGCCTTCCACCAAGAGCTGGGCTCCAACCACAGTCTTCTTTCTGGTCCTCGAATGGGCCAGGTTTCCTTTATCTGCAATGCTCTTCTTTCCCAAACGGCCTCCCTTTTCACTTTATTACTGAGACCTCACTCAAGTCAGCATCATTTCATCTAGTAATCCCTTGGTGTCCAAGGCTTCCTCTTTGCACGTGCCTGTCAAAAGATGTCCCAGTGCCTCAGAGCACATATCTGTTTATAATTTTACATCCATTCCTTTTATTAATTACTGAACATTCATTTCTCCCCCTCACTAGGCCATGAATTCCACAGACTAAATTTATTTAATCACCATATCTTCAGTGACAAACACACCAGATGGCATGTATTTGGTTGAATGAGAAAAACAAATTATCATAAACTGTGGTACATTTAAACAGTGGAATATTATTCAGCACTAAAAAGAAATGAGTTAACAAGCCATGAAAAGACATGGAAGCAGCTTAAACACACATTACTAAGTGAAAGAGGCTGATCTGAAAAGGCTACATACTATGTGATTCCAACTATATGACATTTTGGAAAAGGCAATATGGAGGCAATTAAAAGATCAATTGTTTTCAGGGGAAGAAGGAATGAATAGGTAAAATGTGGAAGATTTTCAGGCAGTTACACTATTTTGTATGATACTGTAATGCTAGATGTATGCCATTATACATTTGTCAAAGTCCTTAGAACATACGATGCAAAGTAAACTACAGACTTTGGTTGATAACGACCTATCAACATAGGGGCATCAGTTGTAACAAACGGACCACTCTGGGGAGGTGTTGATAATGAGGGAGCCTCTGTATGTGTGGGGTGGGGGGACAGGAATATGTGGGGAATTTCTGTACTTTCTACTCTATTTTGCTGTCAACCTCAATGATTCTAAAAAGTTAGTCTATTAAAAAGACAAATGGGGAATTCCCTGGTAGTCCAGTGGTTCAAACTCTCCACTTCCAGTTAAGGGGGCATGGGGTCAATCCGTGGTTGTGAAAATAAGATCCCACGTGCTGCATGGCATGGCCAAAAGATGCAAGAAAGAAAAAAAAAAAAAAATTTTAAGACAAATGAACAAATGAGGGCAAGAGGATGAATGAATGAATGAATGAGTGAATAAATTCATAGATCTCAGCCAGGTCTCTCTTTCCAGTGTTTTCCATGACATTTAAGGTAAAATCTAAACTCTTTTTCCACCATTAAGAGGACTTCATGTGATCAGAAGTCTGGCATCATTTTCCTCCTGCTCACTAAACTCCGGGGACCCTGACCCTGTTGATGGTTTTCATCACACCAATTCTGGCTTTACTTGCTCTAAAAAGAATCTTCCTCTAGATGTCATATGGCTGCCGTCTTCCACTTTTCAGGTAATAAAATTAATTTGAAGATCTCAACCTACAAAATGGAGGCCATCTCAGTGGCCCAGACAAATCACAAATCTCAACATAAGCCAAACTGTACTTACAGGAAATGCCTCACTGTCAAGGAAACTGAACACCAATCACGACCCCTTAATTTAGCTTTAGCTAGCTTACCTCACCCTAGAAAACAGGGCTTGCTCGACTTATAAAGACATCCCCCACCTCCTGGCCAATCGTGCCCTATTTCCACATTGCCTCTTCTAATGCTCTATAAAACTCACTCTTGCCCAAAAATCCCTCCAGAAAGTGTCCACTGCTCATGAAGAACTGTAGCCCTCCCAATCCATTGACTGTTTTCCTTTGAATAAAGTATGTCAAATTCACTACTAAATTATTTTTAGTTTCGTCATTTGATATAGGTGTTGAGCTTCAAGAATTCTTCCCTGAGCATCAAATCCTAAGTACCCACCAGTCCCCCTGATTGCCTAATTTAAAACAGCTCCCTTCCACACTATTTTATTTATAGCACTGAACTCTGAGAAACCTGTGAAATTTTAATTATATATTTCTTTTCTTACTATCTTACCTGCTAGACAGTAAATTCCAGAAAAGCAGGGTCTTTATTTGTCTCCTTCACTGTGGTATACCCAGTATCCAGGCAGGTAGTAGACACTCAATAAACATTTGTTTAATGAATAAATAAATGCACTTTGCTACTTTTTATTCTCTTGCACTCTTTCCTTTATTTCTTCTATTCTTTCCCCCTTTCCTTGCAAAACTTAAATCTTCGTAATGTCCACATTTATGTCTAATATTGGTTTATTAAACTCAATCTTTTGTTGAAGGCTTTGCACCATCTAAGGATTTTTTTTTTTAACAAACCAGTTTTTTATTAAGAAAAAATAATCCTTATAACAGATGTTTAAAAACATGTTTAAGATATCTTTTTCTGTATAAGTTTCACAAATGCCTAAAAACATTTTATTTATAAAGAAGTTTAATCTAAGACAGGATGGGAGTACTTGGTTTCACTCAGCTTGTACTTGGTTTCACTCAGTAAGTAGTAGTTGGGCCCCAAATATAACTTTTTGTTAATATAATCTGAAGCATATAGAGTAATGTAATTAGCTATTTTTTCTTACTTTTTAAATTTTAGCCATGAAATTAAAAGATGCTTGCTCCTTGGGAGGAAAATTATGACAAACTTAAACAACATATTAAAAAGCAGAGACATTACTTTGCTGACAAAGCTCCGTATAGTTCAAGCTATGGTTTTTCCAGTAGTCATATACGGATATGAGAGTTGAACCATAAAGAAGGCTGAGTGCCAAAGAATTGGTGTTTTCAGACTGTGGTGCTGGAGAAGACTCTTGAGAATCCCTTGGACTGCAAGATCAAACCAGTCCATCCTAAAGAAAATCAACCCTGAATATTCACGGGAAGGACTGATGCTAAAGCTGAAGCTCCAATTCTTTGGCCATCTGATGGGAAGAGTCGACTCATTGGAAAAGACCCTGATGCTGGGGAAGACTGAAGGCAAAAAGAGAAGGGAGCAGCAAAGGATGAATGGCTCAATAGCACCACCGACTCAGTGGACTTGAATCTGAGCAGACTCCGGGAGATAGTGAAGGACAAGGGAGTCTGGCATGCTGCAGTCCATGGGGTCACAGAGTCAGACATGACTAAGTGACTGAACAAATGTTATTGGAAAAAGTTGATGTGGCCCTAGCATGTATTAGACATTAAGATAGAAAAACAGAGCAATTCCTACCCTTGTGGGGTCTATAGTCTGAGGAAGGGATTTCTATGCTAAATTTTTCTTCATAAATAAAATAGCAATTTTTCTTCTTTATCTCTTCCATTTACATTTGTTTATATCCATATCTTCATACAAGTTTCCACAAATCAAGACATAACTGGATTTAGACATTTTTTTTCAGTGTAGCTTGATCTCTTCTCTTTTTTCTCTTCGAGACAATCACATGATCTCTTAGGAATTTGGTTTCTTTACACACAAAATTGGAGAATTATTAGTCTTCCTGTCAATTCAAGAATACTTAAAATATAATAACACACTAAGAACATATAGAACAGTAACATGACAGTAATATTTATAATGCTGAGACATTCTTTGTTTTCTGGCACAAGTTTCTCTGGAGTTGCTTTCTAATCCAAACAATCCACTGATCTAATTGCAAACTTTTCCTATTTCCATTTGCTGATAAACTTTGGTCGCAATTGTTCATTTACTCATCTGTTCCATCGTTGCCCAATTCTTGGGCACATACTATGCACAGAAATTCTTAAGTCTTAAGTTAGCACACACAAAACATCATAGGCTTAAATGAGTGTATCTCCTATCCATAAATATGTAATCCAAAAAAGGTTGAGTATTTTCATTTAAACAGATCTTTAAGTAAATACTCACGACTTTAGTCCTTGAATAGGCTAACTTAGGCTGTAATGAAATGCAAATAACTATGTTAATGCAAACACTAAAGCTACAAATTCAGACATAAAAAAGTCAAGAAATGCAAAACTTAAGGTTCTCCTAGAAACATTAACTCACTCAAATTGTACATATAGAATATTTCCAATTATACAGAAGACAGCAAAATGCAATCCCTTAATGTACTGTATGTACAACCCAGGTAAGTTAATGCCGTTATGAGAACGTTAAATTTTACAACCCCCGACTTTGTTTCAAAAGTTACTGCCTGAATATTGCATCATTCCAATCCTCACAACACCATCTTACTAAAATGGAAAGAAAACAGAAGAGGAACAAGTGTCATTGTATTTTCTATCACTAGAGGATTCTAAATTTAGGCAACACTCAGTTAACAGATGAGAAAAATACTTTTTTGGAACTTTCTGAAGTTTTCAATTGAAAAATTTCCACTTTGCTTGGATTAACTAAATGGCATATTGAGAAATTATTCCAGACTATAGATTTGTAGAAATGTATAAGAAATATGTGTGAAGTTATATTTGCTCTTATTTATGTGTAATATGTAATGAAGAAGGAAATGGCAACCCACTCCAGTACTCTTGCCTGGAGAATCCCATGGACAGAGGAGCCTGGTGGGCTGCTGTCGCACAGAGTCGGACACAACTGAAGCAACTTAGTATGCACGCATGCATTGGAGAAGGAAATGGCAACCCACTCTAGTATTCTTGCCTGGAGAATCCAAGGGACAGAGAAGCCTGGTGGGCTGCCGTCTATGGGGTCGCACAGAGTCGGACACGACTGAAGCGACTTAGCAGTAGCAGCAGCATGTGTAATATGTAAACTAGTCAAAGAAAACATTTTCAGCCAAAAAAAGAGAACTTTTATAAAATATAGATTTGGGAGGGAAATTTCCAAATCATTTTTTAATAAAATTCAATTACTTTTTCCCCTTATTTAGAACTGTGGCCATTTTTAGTATAATTTCCTTCAGGACTTCCTAATTTTGGAGGAAAGCAGAATGTTTTGTTTAAATATTTTTGAAAGCTGCAAATAATGTACAGCTGGTCTTCTGTATCCACGGCTTCTGCAGCAAGGATTCAGCAACCAAAAATATTCAGAAAAATAATCTAGAAATTCCATAAAACAGAACTTGAATTTGCCACACACTGGCAATTATTTATATAATATTTACATTGTGTTGAAAGTGAAAGTGTTAGTTGCCTAGTTGTGTCCAACTCTTTGCAACCCCATGGACTGTAGCCCACCAGGTTCCTCTATCCATGGAAGTCTCCAGGCAAGAATACTGAAGTGGGTTGCCATTCTCTTCTCCAAAGAATCTTCCAAAACCATGGACTGTCTGAGCCACCAGTGAAGCATTAGGTATTGTAAGTAATCTAGAGATGAAAAAGTATAGGATGTGTGTAGGTTATATGCCAATAATACACCATTTTTACACCATTTTTAATAAGGAATTTGAGACTGCAGTCACTGAGATGAGGGTACCATTCCCCCACAGATACTAAAAGATGAATCTATTTCACTCTGTTCTAATCGAGCTAGCATCTCCTATAAATAATCAGTGATGCAATAAAATATCTTATTAGTTGCATAAGGTTTGATTGAATAACTCTGTCTTAGTTAAATTGAGGTGTTGCAAAAATAAGAGAAATGAAAGAAAGACAATAAATGTGCAAGCCAGAAAAATCTGCAGTAGTGCTGTTTGGAAAGACAATCTCTAGTGAAGACTGACAGGGCTCCTGTATTTCCTAAGGTCTCCAAGTGTCACTTTTGGGACTCAGTGCCTGAGACACCACACGACACAGCTCCCGTAAGGGAGATGCTCTAGTGGGCGGGTCTTTAAAACTGCAAAGGAAGTGCAAGCATGATGACCAAAGCCCCCCCAACACACTGTAACCAAAGTACACGGTGTTGTAAATTGATTACTCATTTCCAGTTAGTTCTTTGCCGAAAGCCCTTCATTACTACAGTTTTCTACAGTGTTAGCAACCCATTTACTCTTTTAAAAATGTGTCAATTTATGAATTCCCCATATTAACCTGTATTTTCTTGTCTTCTGCTAATAATTATTCAATCAGACTTCTTTTGTGAAGACTGGGAGATAAATACCCGCACAGTTGGAAAACTAGAGTGTCATGTCTGAACAGATTGATCTTAGACTTTATGCTACAAATAAATTGGTATGTTCTTAAATAATTACCAGGTAGTTTGCCGCCTCTCCTGACTGCTGAAAAGCCTCACATTTTCTCTAGCCTGACAGCAGAGTCTCCTGGTCCCACCCCACGCCTGTTTGCTCTTTGCAGGACTTTTGCACAGAATGGTTAAAATCTGGCTGGGTGATGGGAATTCAAGCTCTAAACAATCCACTTAACCTCTCTGCTCTTTGCCCATAAAATCAGTGTCATAGTATGGATTTTCTAAGAGACTGTATTTATCAATGTTTGTTCATGCAAGGGAAATCCCAATTTGTATCATTTATTAATTTCTTACTTGTTCATTTGTTTCCTGCCCCCTCCATTTGAAGCCTGGACTGTTTGACTGTTCATGGCAGTCTTTTTCTTTTTCTTGCAAAATATTTATCCTAGTATTGAAGGGTTAATGGTATACTGCCTGGAATTGTTCAGGGGCTGCCACGATTTTAAAGACTTAAATTGATGTTAAAAGTGGAGATTTCACAAAATAGAAGCAAACCAAAAAAAAAAAAGAAAGAAAGAAAAGGAGGAGTTAATAAACAAAGAGGCAAAGGGTAAAAATCTTTTCCTCCATTTCTAGTTGGAACTGCTATTTTTCACAGCTAACTGAAATATTGCAACATTTGAAAAACATCAAAATAGCTAGAATTCATAAGTCTGAGAAAAGGAAAAGAAAGCACTTTGCAAAAGTGAAGGAAGTTCAGCATTTGCAATGTAATTCAAATTGTACTTGTAATTCAGGTCCTGGAATTAACCCACTCAACCAAAGCTTGAAAAGATTCAGATTTACTCAGACTAGCAACAATACAATACTCCCTCACAATTGCCCAACCACCCTGTCTTTTGGTGATACATCCAATACACTCTAAATTATAATTCTCAAACTCAGTTTGTTGTTAAAAAATACATCTGTGCATCATATCAGAGTTTGTCTTGTTCCAGTTTAAAGGGAGGGGAGGAGACACACCACCCATTTTAATCAGAGTAGGATAACACCTGAGCTCTTCCTATAATCACTTTTTGAAAAATGACTTTTACCAGAATTTTTAACGATAGAGGGGTGAATTTGGAATAGAATCCCTGTATTTTCAGCCTATTGACTACAATGAAAAGAATAACTTTCAAGGTATTGTGGTGTTTGGGGTACATTTCAGGTCATCTGAGCTGCCATTTTATTTTTCCAAGGTTGATTGCACTAGGGTTACATCTCGTGGGGGGACCAGCAGGGGGAGATGGATTCACGGTACTGCGTGTTAGACTGCCTGTCCATGAAAGTTATTTGAAGGTTTTCCATGCAAGCAATTTAGGAAAAGTCAGCCATTTTTACCTTTATCTAGTTTGGCAACAGTTCAAAGCACACAGAAAAAGTTTGTTGGTTTTTTTTTTAAGGAAAAAAAATTGTCAAGCCTTTTAAAGGGTAGTTCTAATTTCCTCATTTTTTTTTTAATATGGACATTTTTTGACAACTACAAACAAAATTTAAAGATATCTTATATATTTTATAATGAAGAAAAAAACTTTGTAAAATTTTAAAACAAGGCTTTGAGTAGAACTCATTTATTTTCATTTACTAGCATGCAAAAATAGAGAAGATGTTACTGATATAATAATAGTGAAGACAATCAGGTTGGTACTTACCCACCAGGTACACCAATCAAGTTAGAAATACAGAGGCAATATTTTGAACTTTATCAGGCAAGGTTTGTTTTTTAAAAAAAGAGAAGGCCAGCAAAGCAGCATTTTTGTGATATTCTCAAAGACTGATATTTGATAGTATAAAATAACTTCACCTTCTAAATCAGTTCTTTGGTAGAGAAGAAAAAAAAAACACTCTAATTTTCCTTTTTTAATCCTACGCAAAGCAACATAGTCTCATATTTATTTAGCTTAGTGCTTTCTTTCTCTTTAAAGCATTTATTAACCAGAGAGACCTCAGTGACATGTAAATTTCATTTTCTATGCCCTGTAGATTAAAATACATCTGTTTCAGCCATCATTCAGGAAAGAAATAATTTTAATAGTTCATTTTATTAAAAAAAGATTTATGTCAGCATTCAGTTATGACAAGAGAAGGCAAGTGACTTGCACATAATGCTAACAAGCAGCTTTTTTCCTTCCAGAATTTTATCCACATTGAACAGAACTATGTCCCTAAAATATATGAAGGGAGGCAAGTAACTTTGCCTCCTGGTATGTTGTTAGTGATGGTGATTCTTCAATAAAGCAGCAGGTAAATCCCTCTTTGTTAGGCTTAATCTGTGACATTCTAGTATTTGCATTATTCCATACTTAAAATAATACAACACTTATTTGAATGGACTTTCCTCTTGTGTTAAGGAAAAGTATTTGAGGATGCATCTTTGAGTCTGGCATTTAATGAACTTTGTTTGCTTCTAATTACATGCAGTATAGTTTAAAAGTAAACAATGTTTACATAAAACATCCAAAATTGGCAAATTTCCAGAGACAGATTAATGTTTCCCTGGGGCTAACAGGGGAGAATTGACTGAAAGAGGGTGGCTGCTAATGGGTGGACGATTTCTTCATGAAGTGATGGAAAGTTCTAATATTGATCACAGTCACGGTTGTACAACTATATGAATAAGCTCAAGCCCACTGAATTGTACACACAAATAGTGACTCATTTGATATGAATTTATATCTCAGTAAAACTTCTATATTACAGAAACAAACCAATGAAATCTAAATCCAACTCCATGGCCTGATTCCCAAAAGAACTGTCTGCTGGTTGGGCATTCAGATGTGTAAACACATAATTAAAATGGCAATCTGATAAACCTGAATTCACAAAAAAACACAACTCTTTGAAAGTTGTATTGAAAGAGTTCCCTGCCTAGAACCACATCGCAATGTCAGGGATGAGAAGGAAGAGCTTTTCAGGCTGAGGGAACAGTATATGGAAGGGTTGGAAGGCAAAGCAGCAGCAGAGAGCATCAGGTTTCAAGAAAGATATGAACACTTTAGCTGTGAACCTCAAGGAGTCGGTATCTGGGAAGAGGCAAGAGGTTTCAGGGAAGCTCCGGGAAAAGGAATTGCCTGAATGTTCCCATCTTTGTTTAAAGTTATAAAGGGAAG
Organism: Bos grunniens; assembly: GCF_055505025.1. Classification (NCBI taxonomy): domain Eukaryota; kingdom Metazoa; phylum Chordata; class Mammalia; order Artiodactyla; family Bovidae; genus Bos; species Bos grunniens. The sequence goes on along the minus strand of NC_141178.1, from coordinate 22,510,116 downwards.
CGAGGGAAAGAATTAACATCTGTAACAGTTGAAGGTTAATGATACAAGCATCAAACTGTAATTAGGTGCTTATTTTCTTTATTATCTTGTTCTAATTGCATATTCTATACAGGAAAATTAGTAGCCTTGGCCTATGTTTATGCTTAGTTATTTTAATAAGGAATTCCATTTTTCTTCAAATGCATTAGTAATAGTTACATGGGAAAAGCCTGTCCAATTGCTTCTTTCTTTCTCTTGGGAGATTAACCGTTAACCACACTCATGATGAAGTTGGCCCCTTGAATCATGAGACCACGCGTGAGACCCCACAGTCCTCTTCACAGCAGCGTATTTTCACAACACAGAGACATAAACAGCCTACTACGTACTGCTCCAACAAAACCCAAGCCTTTTCCATCCTGGCAAATGTAATTGGAGTTTTTTAAATATCAATTTGAAAGGAGAAGCACAGTCTGAGAAGAAATGTCTTTCACAATAGCAAAGCTAAAATGACTATAATAATATAACAAAAGAATGTTAATGCCCGGATCGGAAAAGGTTTATTCCATGTGGATCACTTCAATGTTAACAATTAACACCTACCTGACTCACCACAGTACCTGGAGAATGAGACACAGGATATGGCTTACTCCAAGTCCTTTCTTAGGGTCAGAGTCTTTCCACTTTTGGCCCCTACTCATGTTCTGTTTCTCAACACTGGGATCAATGAAAAGACATACATGGAAATGGAATCTCACCTGTTGTCAAAAGCATCTCATGAGCCCTGTGATAAGCTCTTCACATGCACTGTCCTTCTATATGAAGTTCCACTTTTTGAAAGCAATGAGCCACCCACACAATGTCCTTACCATGAAGCATTCATGTCAGGCATCTTCTCAATCATCTTTCAGCAACCCAACTAGGGAAGCATAATTATTATCAATCCAAATACACAGATGAGGAAAATGAGACTGAACTAGACTAAGCAGCTTGCTTGGAATCTAATACATGGAGATGGCAGACCCTGGACCGCCTGTGCCCAGGTGTGTCTGAAGCCCACATCTGAATTCTCAACCATCTCACTATTCTGCTTATTACTCAGAAAACCCAGGCTTCATGTCAACACAAGCAGAGGGCAACTGGGAGACGAAGAAACCCCCAAGGAACTGAGAAGCAGAGAAGCTAGAAATAGCCAGACACTTCAAGATGGGGTTATTTACCAAGGAAGCTAGACAATGCAATGATATGCGGGGTGTGGTTCCTCTTTGGTGCCGTCATTCATGCCCACCTCCGAGCTTTCAGGGCCAGAAAAACTGGGGCTTCCTTGCCTGCTATGGTTGAAGATCAGCATTGCTTCTCCACTACTATACCTCCTTCCTCTCTGATCACATTCTTTCCCTCCTTTCATTTTTTTCATTTGATGTCATTATTCTACAAATATTTATTAAGACCCACTATCTGCAAGGAGATCCAACCAGTCCATTCTGAAGGAGATCAGCCCTGGGATTTCTTTGGAAGGAATGATGCTAAAGCTGAAACTCCAGTACTTTGGCCACCTCATGCGAAGAGTTGACTCATTGGAAAAGACTCTGATGCTGGGAGGGATTAGGGGCAGGAGAAGAAGGGGACGACAGAGGATGAGATGGCTGGATGGCATCACTGACTCGGTGGATGTGAGTCTCAGTGAACTCTGGGAGTTGGTGATGGACAAGAGGCCTGGCGTGCTGTGATTCATGGAGTCGCGAGTCGGACATGACTGAGCGACTGATCTGATCTGATCTGATGTGCCAGATTCTCCTCTAGGCATAACAGTGAATAAAACAAACTGTGGTTTGCTGTCACACATCCTACATTGTTGTGGCATTAGATCACACATGGACAAGAGTGTGTATCTCATCTGCCTCTAGGTCACAAGTATATCGGAAGATGTCATGAGGGAATTTCCAGGCAACCCAGTGGTTAAGACTCAGTGCTTTTACTCCTGGGGCCTGGCTTCAACCCCTGGTCAAGGAACTAAGATCCCACAATCATGTGGTGTGGCCAAAAGAGGGGGAAAAAAAATCATGACTTCTTTTAAGATCAGATATCCAGATTTCTTAAGTTTTAATAAAGAATATACAGGAAGATCGCTGGAGAAGAGCATGGCAACCCCCTCCAGTATTCTTGCCTGGAGAATCCAATGGACAGAGAAGCCTGGTGGGCTACAGTCCATAGAGTCACAGAGTAGGACACAAATGAAGCGACTTAGCATGCACACGTGCATATACTACTTTAAAAATCTAGAGTCAAATTACAAAATATGTGCTCAGGAATCTTTCTTGATCACCCTATAACAGGGCTGGGAGCCTAGAACTACTTTTAGATACTCCATGGATCTATTTGTTTTTAAAAGCCAACAGAAGGCCACTTCTCACGGATTATTAACCCTGGCTGTTACTATTCATGCACACAGACCTATATAGTCACCATCGCTGAGAGGATCAGTCAAACTATTAGGCTTCATCGGGTTTTGTTTTTCATTTTAAATCAGCTTATTGATCTCAAATGGAATGACAATGATCTACATTTTCCCCATTATTAGAGCATTTAAATATACCAGTCTTCTAACAATTGAGAGGTACGAAACAGACACTTCCAAGAAATTCACTTCTTAAAGTTAAGAGACAGTCATTTCAAGCTTAAAACAGATGGTGTCAATATTGTGCTAAGTGATATACGACCAACTCTGGCAAAATTTTGATAAGTAAAGTGTAGACACATAAAAAGTTTGCCTAAACTGTTTCCCATACAAAACTGAGGAGAAAAGTCTATTTATTATAGAGCGGACATGATTTATAGTCTTTCTTATGTGATAGTCATAAAAAGAACATTGTTCTCGAAATGTTAGACAGAGGAATCTGATGATCTTCTATCCAACTGTACCTACTGTCAGGAAGGATTAAAGAAAATTGGAATCCACTTCCTGAAAAACAGATTTGCTAAAATTTGGAGTGTAAGGTTCAGAAATATTTTCATGCTTACCATCTCTTGCCCTCTTCCACCTCATTTTCACTTCAAGGTAAATTTTGGTGGAAAATTGCAACAAGAAAAAATGCTACAAAGTAACTTTTCTGACACAGCAAGGTTGACATTTCAAAAAAAAGAGGATATTTTTGAATGAACAGGGACCTACATAAGAAGCTGACCTTAATATAAAAGAGGAAATTCAATGAAATGAGGTTATTAACTTATTAATAGTTTAGTAAAAGATTAAAGAATTGCTTTTTAAATTTTACAAATCAATTACTTCAGTTAAATTTTAAACCAGGTCTTATAGTCAAAAATCAAAGATTTTTTTTTTTTTAAAGGAGATCAAAATCCAGCGGTTCATGTTGGGAACCAATTAAGTTTAATTTCGAAGGCACAAGAGATATTCTTGCTTTTTTTTTAATTTAAAGGTGATTCATTAAATGTTACGTTAGGCAGCTTCTCCTATTTTCAATGTTCCATTTGCTAAAAGCCGTTATGAGGAGACATTTGTGATAAGAAGACATGTACCGCAATTGAAGGGTCATTTCATTGAACAGATCAGAGAAAAGTCAAAACATCTAGACCACAGTTTTGTGCTTTTGTTTCTATAAAATGTTAATCTCTCTGAATTAAATTGCTGGGGGATTTTAAGTTAGATGATGACACGATTAATTCTGATTAAATAGGCTGAAATATCCACAACTACCCTCATCCGTGGGCATTTTATTTGGGGAGCAAAATAAAGTGGAATCTTACTCCATTCAACTTTCAGCTGCTGTTAGCCAATACTTTAAGCAATAGAAACAACATATTGTGCGGACCGCACTGAAAGTTGAATGAAAGTTGAATGGAGTAAGATTCCACTTTATTTTGCTCCCCAAATAAAATGCCCACGGATGAGGGCAGTTGTGGATATTTCAGCCTACAATTGCACTCGTCTCACATGCTAGTAAAGTAATGCTCAAAATTCTCCAGGCCAGGCTTCAGCGATACGTGAACTGTGAACTTCCTGATGTTCAAGCTGGTTTTACAAAAGGCAGAGGAACCAGAGATCAAATTGCCAACATCCCCTGGATCATGGAAAAAGCAAGAGAGTTCCAGAAAAACATCTATTTCTGCTTTATTGACTATGCCAAAGCCTTTGACTGTGTGGATCACAATAAACTGTGGAAAATTCTGAAAGAGAAGGGAATACCAGACCACCTGACCTGCCTCTTGAGAAACCTCTATGCAGGTCAAGAAGCAACAGTTAGAACTGGACATGGAACAACAGACTGGTTCCAAATTGGAAAAGGAGTATGTCAAGGCTGTATATTATCACCCTGCTTATTTAACTTATATGCAGAGTACATCATGAGAAACGCTGGACTGGAAGAAGCACAAGCTGGAATCAAGATTACTGGGAGAAATATCAATAACCTCAGATATGCAGATGACACCACCCTTATGGCAGAAAGTGAAGAGGAACTAAAAAGCCTCTTGATGAAAGTGAAAGTGGAGAGTGAAAAAGTTGGCTTAAAGCTCAACATTCAGAAAACGAATATCATGGCATCCGGTCCCATCACTTCATGGGAAATAGATGGGGAAACAGTGGAAACAGTGTCAGACTTTATTTTTCTGGGCTCCAAAATCACTGCAGATGGTGATTGCAGCCATGAAATTAAAAGACGCTTACTTCTTGGAAGGAAAGTTATGACCAACCTAGATAGCATATTCAAAAGCAGAGACATTACTTTGCCAACAAAGGTCCATCTAGTCAAGGCTATGGTTTTTCTTGTAGTCATGTATGGATGTGAGAGTTGGACTGTGAAGAAGGCTGAGCGCCGAAGAATTGATGCTTTTGAACTGTGGTGTTGGAGAAGACTCTTGAGAGTCCCTTGGACTGCAAGGAGATCCAACCAGTCCATCCTAAAGGAGATCAGTCCTGGCTGTTCATTGGAAGGACTGATGCTAAAGCTGAAACTCCAGTACTTTGGCCACCTCACGCGAAGAGTTGACTCATTGGAAAAGACTCTGATGCTGGGAGGGATTGGGGGCAGGAGGAAAAGGGGACGACAGAGGATGAGATGGCTGGATGGCATCACTGACTCGATGGACGTGAGTCTGAGTGAACTCCGGGAGTTTGTGATGGACAGGGAGGCCTGGCGTGCTGCGATTCATGGGGTCGCAAAGAGTCGGACACGACTGAGCGACTGAACTGAACTGAAGTGAACTGAACAATATATTGAACTACTTTTCTGTTTCAGGCCCTGTGATACACACCTAGAATTTCCTCAATTAATCTCAAGTGTATGCATGTTCAGTGGCTCAGGCATGTCCGACTCTGTGCAACCCCTGGATTGTAGCCCAACAGGGTCCTCTGCCCATGGAATTTTTCAGGAGAGTACAACATTTTTATTCTCATTTTTTAAGGAAAATGCCCCCTAGGGTAGCAGATCACTCCAAGGTCACATCACCAATTCACAGCAGGGCCCAGATACAAACCATGTTCCTGGCTCCAGAGGCTGCACTGTTAACCACTGACATGGACTACCTTCCCGTGTGAGCCAATGAAAATCACTAATTGTCTTTATTATTGCCTCTTTGTCAAAATAGATCAAATAGGAGCCATCTGTTTATTAAAAAAAAAAAAACTCACCACAGACTTTTTTTAATAATTTAGGAAGGAGAGTTAAACTTTATGACTGCTCCCACCAAAGCAAGTGAGGAAAGCCAAGTCTGAAATATGGAATTGCATCTTAAAACGTCATTTAAAAAAAAAAAAGATGAAAAAGAACAAAGGCTATTAATTTTTTAAGTGGGGCTAATTTTTAAGCAACACAATGATAGCGCTTAATTTCTCTTTTTCCTAGCTTTGGGCTAGCACAATGTACTGTGGTAATATTTGGAGTTTGTGCTTCAGAAATTTCCATGGACACATTAGCTTAGATGGTTTCATTACCCACCCTCATTATTAAGTAGCATTCAATTACTGAGTGTTGTAACGCCAAAGAGCATAAAAGAGAGACAAAATCTCGGTAAGATCTAAGGGTGAAATGGCATTTTTATATTGCTATAAAGATTACTTAACTCTAGTGCAGTACTAATGATCATTTCTGTGACTAAAAACATCCCCTTATGATTAATTATGTAAACTCTCATCATTTCAAGCCCAATAAAGACTTTAAAACATTTTTCATGCATCTTGTATCCTGGCATATTTTTTTTTCCATTTACCCACATAAGAATCAACTCTAAGAATTAAAGTAACTACTTTCCATCACATTAAAAGAGTGTATCACCTGAAAGTGTGCAGGTATACATGTATAATTCAGGTAATGGGGGGATCTTTTGTATTCTTCATAAATGTTGATTTTTGTTCTTGATTCCTATGAAAGACGTAGCTTTCTCATATTGGAAAGAATTTCTCAGCAGTCAAGTTCTTCAAACTGAATATATGTGAAAATTAGAATATACAGTTAAAATCACTTTCAAATGTTGACTATAACTTTGTTTGTATCATCAATAAAATTGATGGTGGGGAGGCTTCTGTTCAACATTATGAGATTGTTTACAATAGAATACAAAGCAGCTATTAAATGTGAAGTTATATATAAATGTTTACTAATATAAAAAGTGTAATATAGCATTTTGTGAAAATAGAAGCCATAAAACAGTATGACTACTATTTTTGTAAAAATGTCATGTTTTAATATGTATCTTTGATCGAAAGATAAACAGAAAAGCATTAACAGATTTTGTCTAAGGTGACAAGATTACAAATAATTAAATTTTTTTTTCTCTTGAACTACCCATATTTACTGCCCTTCCCTGGTAGCTCAGTCAGTTAAGAATTGGCCTGCAGTACAGGAGACCTGGGTTCGATCCCTGAGTAGGGAAGATCCCCTGGAGAAGGAAATGGCAACCCATTCCAGTATCCTTGCCTGGAAAATCCCATGGACAGAGGAGCCTCGTGGGCTGCAGTAAATGTGGTTGCAAAGAGTCGGGCACAACTGAGGGACAAACACACCCGCATTTACGAGAATCCTTCTCTCTAATGAAGATGAATTTGTTTTTGTTTAAGAAAAAGAATTATAAGGAAAAGCACACCAGGAAACCAAATAATCTCCTTTGATGAAATGATCATTCGGAGTCTGCAATTGGAGACATTTCTTGGCTAAGACTCCATACTTATAAAAATTGGTTCAGAGTTACATCCACAGGACAAAATCCCTTCTTAGCCATACCAGGCCTGGGAGCCTATTTCTCAGGCCAGATAGAGAGAGAGCAGACATGTGTCTACACTGTGCTCGCTGCCTGGGGTCTGTGGGCTTTTGCCTATCTGGCTGCCCTGTGGGTTGAAACTGTGGGTTCAGGTAAGGGCAGGAAGTGAAGTCCGTATGGCTCTTTATTATGCAACTCTGAAGCTGAAAAGCAGAACAGGAAATGGCAAAGCAGAGACCAGCCTCTGCCTGAACCTTCAAATCATGCAGGTTCAGAAGGTCTGAGGTGGGGTCTTGGGGACTGCAGGGCCTCCAGGCTGGCTCACTAGAGTGTCACTTCCACCGGCATGAAGGCTCGCAGTTTACAATTTTCTTTTCTTCTATTCCTTCCTTCCTTCCCCTTCAACTGGCCCCCTCTGGAAGCACAAGAGTCCCTATCTACTTGGAACAGGATTTCAGTTCTCAGAAATGTAGTTCTGGGTACCTTCTGAATAGAGACTGGCTATAATCCCAAATTGCATGTTTTATTATATGGGCTTTATTTGTGTTTCTTATGAAATGAGCTGAAACACTCAAACTCATTTCAGACAGCAGCCAAAGCTAAATGGCCACATTGTCCCTGGGCCGAAGGTCAACACATCACAGGCAAAACTGTCCAGCGCCCGAGTTTTCTCAAAAACTTATTCACGAACACGAGCTGCTTCAGTCATTGTCTTCAGCATTGCTTGAATGGCAATGACTGTCTTGACAAATAAAACAAAAGCTTTTACCACATACTTCCAGATTTCTCTATAAGGTCAAATTGTGAGTAAACGTAAAAATCACTTTGGAATTTCATTCATAACTAAAAAAAGACAAGAAGCTTTAGCTTTCACTGCTATAGTTTTGTCAATCAAAGAGATCAAAATCTCTTGTTCTATGGAGATAAAACAGTTGGGTTCACTTGTTGGCTGCAGTGGAGCCATTTCTGATGAGGGTTTCCTCTTTTGATCAGCTTTAAGGTATAATGACAGTCTCCACAACCAGCCACACCCAGTGGGGCAATGTAAATAAACACTGTAGATTCTGCCAGAAATAAACCCCAGATTAATAGCATACAGCCTCACATCAGGGGTGCTTCCACCTCCCTGGGACCCCCAGATGAGAAATTAATTAAGCTAATACATTTAAAACTAAATCCATTTTACTCCAAATTACCATCCCCAAAAAGTTCAGCAAAAAAAAAAGACGTGAAATGCCAAAATTGTAAACTGCATTCTATGTGTATTTAGACCCTTGGTAAAGCAGATTCAAATAAAGAAAACCTGAGATAAAGAAAGCCAACAAGCCATGATCGACTCAAGATCTCCATCTAGTGACATTATGCTGAATAGCAGGTTGTTTTCCACATTTTTGAGTAGCCTGGTGGCTGTTGCTATCAGTCGCTCAGTCATGTCCGACTCTTTGAGACTTCATGGACTGCAGCACACCAGGCTTCCCTCTCCTTCACCATGTCCTGGAACTTGCTCAAATTCATGTCTGTTGAGTCGGTGATGCCATCCAACCACCTCATCCTCTGTCGGTCCCTTCTCCTGCCTTCAAACTTTCCCAGCATCAAGGTCTTCGTATCAGGTGGCTAAAGTATTGGAGCTTCAGCTTCAGCATCAGTCCTTCCAATGAATATTCAGGACTGATTTCCTTTAGGATGGACTGGTTGGATCTCCTTGCAGTCCAAGGAACCCTCAAGAGTCTTCTCCAACACCATATTCAAAAGCATCAATTCTTTGGCTCTCAGCCTTCTTTATGGTCCAACCCTCACTTTCATACATGACCACTGGAAAAACCATAGCTTTGACTAGACGGACCTTTGTTGGCAAAGTAATGTCTCTGCTTTTTAATATGCTGTCTAGGTTTTTCATAACTTTTCTTCCAAGGAGCAAGCGTCTTTTAATGTCATGGCTGCAGTCACCATTCGCAGTGATTCTGAAGCCCAAGAAAATAAAGTCTGTAGCCCGGTTAAGTCAAATAAATTAGGCATTTACTTGATTCCCTGTTAGGAAGTGAGCTGCCTCTTCTTATTACGCCTTTGTAAAAAGTACCCTCTCCTGGGGGACCAATTTACTCCTTTTACGAAATTATTGTGATTCACCACTGGGTCTGGTTCATCTGTTTTCAGCAAGGCCTATTTCACTGGATTCACTGCTTATTTTATAACTCTTGTGGAACTTGATCTAAGAGATTGGAGACTCTTGATGTGAGTCTAAGTCACGTGAGTAAATTGTACAGTTGCGTGTGACAGTGCGTCTAGCAGTCACACAGTACGTACTTCATGTCAGGAATTGTGCTGATGGCACTAACTGTAGCGAGTAAGAATAGAGATATGGATCAGACAGTAAAATAAGTCATTACAGTGAAGTGAACCGAAGGACCTCTCCCACCAGAGCCAAAATGTGCATGCTCCTGGAATCCATTATATGAGGTTTAAAAACAGACAAAACCCACCAGTGGCGATAGAAGTCAAAATAGCCGCTCTCTGCAGGTGAGAGTGCAGGGAAAACTGATTAGAAAGGGGTACGAGAAGGTGTTCTGAGGTGCCAGAATATTCTATATCGCAATCTGGGTGGTGATTACATAGGCGTGAACACACATACAACACTGAACTGTATATTTGTGATCAACACACTTAAGTCATGTTATACATTTCGGGTATGCATGGTTTATCACAGTAATAAGTTTGTTGTTTTTTTTTTTAATGAGGCACCATCATTGTTGTCTTATCCCTAATCCTGAGAGATAATAGCCAAAGGATAACACTTTTGTAGCCTAGTAAGAGCCGAGTCCCACACAGATTTCTTATGGATACTCAGGAAATCAGGTAAGAAGTTGAATATCTATCAAACCTGTGTGTGCTCAGTCATGTCCCAACTCTTAGCGGCCCCATGGACTGTAGCCCACCAGGCTCCTCTGTCCATGGGATTTTTCAGGCAAGAATACTGGAGTGGGGTTGCCTCTCCTTCTGCAAGGGATCTTCCTGACCCAGGAAACAAACCCGTGTCTCTTACGTCTGTTGCACTGGCAGGTGGATTTTTACCACTAGTGCCACCTGGGAAGCCCATCAATCAAGCCTAGACATCATTAAGTAAAGAACTTGGAGACTTGCCTCTTCTGTAATTTAGCTGAAAATTTTAGGGCTACCCCTTAGGCCAGATTATAAGCACAAAAGAGCAAGATTGTAAGCACACAGATTTTGGGCACAAAATAGATTGTCATCACAGATGAAGACAAGCAATTTCTGCGAGGAGCTATGAGGACATCTTCTGATACTCACTAGTTGGATGAAAGGGCAGAAACAAAGGCAAGTGGAAAATTGAACAGGTGGGTTAGTTTGTAACACAACCACCACAAACAAAGCCTGCTGAGCTGCTTCAGGGTGTGTGCTTCTATCACTTATAAGATATGGAATGTTAGAGCAGGAAGGAAACTCTGCCATCTCCTTGATGATACCCGTGTTTCAAGAGGAAGTGCAGAGAGCTTACATTCAAGCAAAGCCACAGGATTGGTTCATGACAGCGAGCCCTGCTCCACCCCATCTCTCTGACCACTAGTCTTGGAGGTTCCCAGAGCCCCAAACACTCCCTAAAGCTCTGTAGGGATAACACAGTGCAAGGCCTTCAAAATCTCTGCAACTACTGTCAGAGATAGTACCTGCTAATTCCTCCATCATTTTTCTTTCAAGTTTTTTCCCTCTTGCCTTCTTTCATTCCTTCATTCTTTTGATCCTTCCTTTCTGTCTTCCTTTCTTCTTTCATTTTACCAATTCTTTATTTCCACTTATATTTTCATTATTTTCTCTTTTTTCCCTCTCTTTTAATGGTATCCAGTCAGCCCTCCACATTCATGAGTTCCTCATCCTCAGATTCAATCAACCACAGATCAAAAACATTTGGAAAAAAAATTACAGAAAGTTCCAGAAAACAAAACTTGACTTTGCTGTATTCTGGCAACTATCTACATAGCATTTACATTGTATTTACAATGATTTACATATAATTTGCATTATATTAGGTATTATAAATAATCTTAAAATGACAAAGTATGCAAGAGGATGTGCATATTGTTGTTCAGTTGCTAAGTCATGTCTGACTCTTGGCGACCCAATGGACTGCAGCATGCCAGGCTTCCCTGTCCTTCACCATCTCCCAGAGCTTGCTCAAACTCCTGTCCATTGAGTCAATGATGCCATCCAACCCATCTTACCCTCTGTCGCCCCCCTTCTTCTCCTGCCTTCAATCTTTCCCAGCGTCAGGGTTTTTTCCAATGAGTAACCAAAGTATTGGAGCGTCAGCTTCAGCATCAGTCCTTTCAATGAATAGTCAAGGTTGATTTCCTTTAGGATTGACTGGTTTGATCACTATGCTGTTTAAGGGACTCTCAAGAGTCTTCTCCAGCACCACAGTTCAAAAGCATCAATTCTTTGATGCTCAGCCTTCTTTATGGTCCAACTCTCACATCTGTACATGTACTGGAAAAACCATAGCTTTGACTATATAGACCTTTGTCGGCAAAGTGATGTCTCTGCTTTTTAATATGCAAATATGCATGATTTTATATAAGGTAGTTGAGCATCCTCAGATTTGGGGATCTGTGGGTTCCTGAAATGAATCCCCCAGGGATACTGAGGGATGACTGCACTTGCGTATGTGTGCATTGTGTGCTTAGTCACTTCAGTCCTATCCAACTCTTTGCAAAGCTCTGGACTGAAGCCCTCCAGGCCCCTCTGTCCATGGAATTCTCCCGGCAGGAACACTGGAGTGGATTGTCCCCCTCCAGGGGATCTTCCTGACTCAGGGATCAAACCCGAATCTTTTATGTCTCCTGCATTAGGAGGCTGGTTCTTTACCACTAGCACCATCTGGAATGCCCATGACTGTACTTACTTGCAACCAAAGTTTTCATCCCAGTTTGCTTATCAGAAGTCAGGGAGAGACTTCCCTGGTTTTCTAGTGGTTAAGAATCTGCCTTGCAATGCAGGAGACGTGGGTTTGATCCCTGGTCAGGTAACGATGAACCTACATGCTGAGAATCGGCTAAGCCATTGTGCCACAACTACTGAGGCTTAGCACCACAACTGGAGAGTTCGTGCACTGCTACACAAGATCCCGAGTGCCACAGATAAGACCCAACACAGCCAAATAAATAAATGTTTTAAAAAGAAAAAAAAAAAAAAAAACAGCAAGTATGAGATTCAGACCACTGGTTTTCAGACTTTACCCGTGAATCAGGCTCAGGGTGACACAGCCCCCACTCTCTCTCCTGCCCAAGAATAAGATCATGGCATCCGGTCCCATCACTTCATGGCAAATAGTGGAAACAGTGTCAGACTTTATTTTCTTGGGCTCCAAAATCACTGCAGATGTTGACTGCAGCCATTAAATAAAAAGATGTTTACTCCTTGGAAGAAAAGTTATGAACAACCTAGACAGCATGTTAAAAAGCAGAGACATTACTTTGCCAACAAAGGTTCATCTAGTCAAGGCTATGGTTTTTCCAGTAGTCATGTATGGATGTGAGAGTTGGACTATAAAGAAAGCTGAGTGGTGAAGAATTGATGCTTTTGAACCATGGTGTTGGAGTAGACTCTTGAGAGTCCCTTGGACTGCAAGGAGATCCAACCAGTCTATCCTAAAGGAAATCAGTCCTGAATGTTCATTGGAAGGACTGATGTTGAAGATGAAACTCCAATACTTTGGCCACCTGATGCGAAGAACTGACTCATTGTAAAAGACCCTGATGCTGGGAAAGATTGAGGGCAGGAGAAGGGGACGACAGAGGATGAGATGGTTGGATGACATCACCAACCCAATGGACATGAATTTGAATAAACTCCGGGAGTTGGTGATGGACAGGGAGGCCTGGCGTGCTGCAATTCATGGGGTCGCAAAAAGCTGGACACAACTGAGTGACTGAACTGAACTGAACCACAAGCAGACCAGCAGATGTTCAGCATTCCATAGGATCAGCTTCTCAGGCCAATGCAAAAGCAGCTCCTGTGTCTACTGCTAGGAAGGAGACAAGAGAAGTCTCCCAGGACAGAGTGTTTGCTGGGCTTTATAAGAGGGCTCTGCAGTTCTGACCATCACATGGTGATTGGCTCCAGGTCTTCAAGCTCCACTTGAGAAACGCCATCTGACTCCAAGAGCATCTTCTTCCTCCACCACCCGTCTACACCCAAATCCATCCACAAAGGATTATTTATGCCTTCTGGGTTCTCAGAAGTGTCTAAGAATAGAGGTCAATCAAGTAAGTTCTCAGCGACGCTTGGTTTCTATCCTCAAATAATTTAGAATCTAGTTGAATTCACAAATTCACGCTGGGGAAACAGCATAAGACAGACTCATCACCAACGATAGCTTTAACAGAAAAGCTTTATTGAACGCCTGCCTTGGAAAGAACTTGGGGGTTAACTGCCCCAGCAGTTCAGACAAGAGAAAAAAATACTCTGGGAAGAGGGCAGAGTTCATCACGGCAGGGAGGCAAGGACCTGATCCAACATCCCATGGTACTTAGATAAATATAAATATATAACTCATTCTCATTCTAAAAAGTCTTTTGGATAATTCTTTAAAGTGAAAAGGAGAAAGTAAAGATAACTTTAGTTTTAATTTTACCAATGCCCCCAAAACATCCACCTTTAGTATTTTGGTATAATGACCTTCTGACTTTTCTCTATGCATATTTTAAACTTTATTTAGATCAGGAGTAATTGACAAATATAATTGTATATATTTAAAGTCTACAACAAGATTATAGGTATATACCAGTTCAAGATAATTAACACAGCCATCACCTCACATAGTTTGTATAGGTAACTCTTAGTGTGTGTATGTGTGCATGTGTGAATGGTAAGAATGCTTAAGATCTACCAACAAATTTCAATGTAAAAGACTGTATTACTAACTATAGTCATTGCGCTATATATTACATTCTTGGCTTCTTATCTGTCTACATATTTTATAAAGAGGAAAAAATAATTGTGCTATGACTGTAGCAATTTGGAAGGTTAAAAAATGCACTTTCTAATCTTTTCTAACAAAAAATATACAAGGCTTGTAATTAGTTGTGGTCATTCACATTTCTTTCCTGTTAGATTTTTTCTCTGTGTATTTCTAGTTTATTCACCAAATATGCTAATTCAAGTCTGCTTTTATGACTTAACAAATATCTTAAAGAGGATACTATGCTAATATTGATGTAAATCTATATCATCATTGTAAGGTCTCCATCATATCTCTGGGTTCATTTGCATATAGATTGATGATTGGTATATGGATGCTCCATAATTTATTCACTTCACTTTTTATGAATATGTTTGTGCTTTCCCATGTTTCATCTATAAACCCATCTGAGATCAACTTCCTCACACAAATATATTCATACTCATCCTTCCCTTTGGAGAAATTCCTAGAAAAATTGCTGACTCAAAAGGGAATAGTTTTCCTTTTGATCTATGGTACTAAACTGCCCTCCAGTAGGAACTGAACGCTTGTTTATGTTTCCACCAGCTTTCCTCACCAGCACTAGATATTATCCTTCTTTTCTTATCTTTGCAGATCTGATCATCATAAAATGGTAAATGTGGTTTTAATTTATATTTTTTGATGGCTTGGTAATACTTTTCACTTGTGAACATTCCCACCAACCTTTTACCGGATTTGTCCCAGTAAACTGCATCTCTAATCATTTCTTCCATGACTTTCTCCTCCTGGTGCTGGATGGGACATCTCCAGGTGAATTTCTATTTGATTCCAAAGCTAGTGAAGTTGTCTTGAAGGCATCCGTGGCTCCATCTGCCACTCACAAAAATGCTGGAGGTAACTGTCCATTTCCCTCCTGCATGTGAAGTCACCTCAAGCTTTGTGAGGCTGAAGACCAGAAGGTCTGCCGTCATTAGAGAAGTGATTCCTGAAAAAGAGTGAAAGAGGAGCTGGCCCACTGTGGGGCTGGATTGGCCATTCTTCAACTCCGCCAACCTAGTTCAATTGTCCCCCAAAATTACTTCCCAACTCTGATGATTTTTGTTTAAACTGAACTTAACTCCAAAATCACTGCAGATGGTGATTGCAGCAATGAAATTAAAAGATGCTTACTCCTTGGAAGGAAAGTTATGACCAACCTAGACAGTATATTAAAAAGCAGAGATATTACTTTGTCGACAAAGGTCCATCTAGTCAAGGCTATGGCTTTTCCATTAGTCATGTATGGATGTGAGAGCTGGACTAAAGAAAGTTGAGTGCAGAAGAATTGATGCTTTTGAATTGTGGTGTTGGAGAAGACTCTTGAGAGTCCTTCAAACTGCAAGGAGATCAAACCAGTCCATCCTAAAGGAGATCAGTCCTGGGTGTTCATTGGAAGGACTGATGTTGAAGCTGAAACTCCAATATTTTGGCCACCTGATGCGAAGAGCTGACTCATTTGAAAAGACCCTGATGTTGGGAAAGATTGAAGGCATGAGGAGAAGGGGACAACAGAGGATGAGATGGTTGGATGGCATCACCAACTCCATGGACATGAGTTTGGGTAGACTCTGGGAGCTGGTAATGGACAGAGAGGCCTGGTGTGCTGCTGTTCATGAGGTCACAAAGAGTCAGACATGACTGAGTGACTGAACTGAACTGAACTTTGGCATTGAACCCCATCTGAGAAGCAAAAATTGCTCCTGGCTCGTGGGGTTTAAATTGAGTTGGATGAGCGGGGTCTGCTGTATATAGTGTTCTGGTCTGGGGAAGGGTCTCCAGTTGGCCATGCTCCCCCATGGGTCTTGGCATCTGCCTAGAAGTCTCCCTTCTCATGGGGATCTGGTTGTCAGTCCACACAGCACAAAGTTTTGTCGTCCACGTTCCCAGCTGCAGGGCCACTGGAGTCTGACAGAACTCTGGTTGTCCTGTCCAAGCTGCTCTGCAAGAGACACCTACTTACCCCACACCTTCCAAGCTGCAGGCGCTGCTTTGGGACCCTTATCAGCTCAGAGCATTATCAGCCTGCCCCCATGGCAAGCGGAAGCACAAGGAACTCTTGTCTGGGGCCCAGGCCATCCCTGCTCTCAGACTCTCCAGATGAGTCTGGATTGCAGGAACATACCTCACCCCACAGCACACAGGCTCTGGAGAGCCAACTTCTTATGGACCCGTCCATCTAAAACCTCCACCCTTCTGATTCCCCTCCTGTCCTCCTCACCCACCCTGGGAAACATGGTCTATTAGCATTTTTTAATTTCACAACCTACCTAGCATGCAGTTGTCTAACTATCTCATTTTTTCCCCAGGTCAGGCTTTTGAAACAAATCCTAAGTAGTAACTTCTGCCATTGGACCTGGGCATGAAAATTGCAGGCCTAACTGCCAGAACCAGGGGCAGGGCTAGAAAGATTTAACGAGAAATGGGGAAGGGAGCGTTTGCTTGTTTCATTGGTGGAAAGAGGGCATCCAGGTATGAGAAATAGTACAGATGAGAGATGGGAATGTGCTGGAGTCTGGGTCTGGCTCTACTGGAGCAGAGACCTCCTCTGTGATCTAGAGGATGACAGAAAGCTACATGATCTGTATGCAGATGTGTGGAAATGGCAAACCACTCCAGTGTTCTTGCCTGGAGAATCCCACAGACAGAGGAGCCTGGTGGGTTATAGTCCATGGAGTCACAAAGATTCAGACATGACTGAAGTGATGCATGAGCATGTGTGAGGTAGGCCCAGACCTTGCAGAATGCTTTCAGGTAAACAGAGTGATGGTGGGCATGCCAGTTTACTTCAGTGCCACTTAAAGTTCCATTTAACTTGATCACAAGGCATTTTTTTGTTTGTTTGTTTGTTTTTACTACTGAAGGAAAATGAGAAAGTGAACAAGACATGGGCTTCGAAATCAGCCAGTCCTGGGGCTGAAGCTAGACTCAGCTGCTTACCATTTTTCAGGTTGGGCAGCAGCCCAGTGAGAATAAGAAGACCTTTTCCATCAATTGCATGCATATGAGGGAAGAGATATGAAGCAAATGGACCTAAAAAATGTTCCCTTCTCCCCTCAGCTTCCCTCTTCCCTTTCCTATTTTTAGCCCCAATCTTCAGACTAATTCATAACATGCCTTTGTTGTTGCTGTTTAGTTTCTAAGTCACGTCCAACTCTGTGCTACCCCATGGACTGCAGCACACCAGGCTTCCCCGTCCTTCACTAATATGCCCTGCTGCTGCTGCTGCTGCTAAGTTGCTTCAGTCGTGTTCGACTCTGTGCGACCCCACAGGTGGCAGCCCACCAGGCTCCCCCATCCCTGGGATTCTCCAGGCAAGAACACTGGAGTGGGTTGCCATTTCCTCCTCCAATGCATGAAAGTGAAAAGTGAAAGTGAAGTCGCTCAGTCGTGTCCGACTCTCAGTGACTCTCCTCCATCCATGGGATTTTCCAGGCAAGAGTACTGAGTGAGGTGCCATTGCCTTCTCCCTAATATGCCCTATTCTGACCGAAATGAAACTACTGCTGATATTCCTTGGATTACTAGAAATGCATTCATGAATATGTATGAAGTATACACATTGGTCTGAATGCAGGTAGATCAAGTGTTTCTTCCACAAGAAACTCTGCTACGCTTTTGAACAGTGAGATTTTAAAGAAATATTGATGAAAACATAAACTAGTTAGCCTTACAAAGCTTCCACAGGCTCTTCTATCCTTTGAGCTCCAGCCTCCTCTCTCCACAATTCTCTCTCCCTCCTCACTGTCCACCACCTAGGAAGAAACCCTAGGAGGAGCATAGCCGGGGCGCCCTCAGGCAGCTGTCCGTGCTGGGAGCAGGGCTTTACACAGGCCTGTTACGAAGGCTGAAGCCCTGGCTTTGATGAGAAGAGGCCTCCCTGGCTTGGCCATTTGGAGAAGGTATCCTCCCTGGAGCTGTTGAGGTGGTAAAGACCAAAGACAAAGAATCTTCTCTCCCAGGAGATGCCCCTGCTTGGGAGGACCACAGATGAGTGATCAGCTCTGCTCGAGAGCAAAAGCTCTAAAGGCGGAGACTCATGGTTTACTTTTCCTTAAGGCTCTCCCTTCACCATGGGAGAGGTAAGAGTGCAAACACAAGTTTAGGATCTGGATCTAGGGAATTCTGTCTCTAGCACCATCCGCTTAAGTCTGATTAGGCAAATCGTAATCATAACCATGAGAATAATTAATAATGATAACCACAGCAGCAGCAGCTGTAGCTAGTATGTGTCAAGCAATAACTCCAGGCCAGGTATTGTGCTAAGTGCTTATCGCTTTCTTTAATCCTCACCACAACCTTAGGAGGTAAGTGCTGCTGCTGTATCTTCCCTACAGATGAGAACACTGAGGTGCAGTGCGCACATGGAACCTGCCTGAGATTACAAAGCTAGGAGATTATGGAGGCTGGGTTCAGGTGCAGGCAGTCTGACCTCTAGAGTCTTCGTGTAGCCCAACCCCACTCACCAGAAGAACGGACCCAGTGTCAAAGGTGCCTCAAGGATCCTCTCCTCAACAACGTATGCATGTCTTAAAAGAGCCGTGGAAGGGCTGGGAATCCTTGATGCAAGAAATCTCTCACCCTCTCTCATCCTTTTCCACCTTTGAACAGGTGACCAAGGAACATCAACCTCCCCACAGCTGTGTGGCTTGGCTTGGAGCACAGTGCTACCTTGGAGAAAATTTTGAGAATCTCTCATAAGAAAAGAATGTCAGGATTCTTCTACTTCCTCATCCCCTGAGGAATACTAACATCCAGATGCATCTTTGCCACAACAGGGACAAGATGGAACGTAACTTGCAAGGACATTTGTGAGGGCCTCATGGCTTCCCCAGAGAAGGCAATGGCACCCCACTCCAGTACTCTTGCCTGGAAAAGCCCATGGGCGGAGGAGCCTGGTAGGCTGCAGTCCATGGGGTCGCTCAGAGTAGGACACGACTGAGCGACTTCCCTTTCACTTTTCACTTTCATGCATTGGAGAAGGAAATGACAACCCACTCCATTGTTCTTGCCTGGAGAATCCCAGGGACGGGGGAGCCTGGTGGGCTGCCGTCTATGGGGTCGCACAAAGTCGGACACGACTGAAGCAACTTAGCAGCAGCAGCAGCAGCATGGCTTCCCAACAGGGTGATACACACCGTCTGCCCATCCATGAAAACATGATTTGTATTATCCACATCAGTGAACTCTGATCTTTCACAAGGAATGTCAGGAAACATCAGGAGAGGTGTGATTTATCCCTACCCCACTCCTCCAGGAGTCTCTAGAGTTGGCTATGTTTTAAAACAGACCTAACCCATTCCTTCTTTATGTCTCTCTCCTCTACAATGACAGCTAAGGCTCAGAAACTCTCAAATTTAGAGCATGGAAAGCTGTCAGCAACAGTCGAGGCTACAGGATTTCTCATTCTGGCCCAGAAGAAGGGAGATAGTCTCTCACCTCAGTCATTAAACAGAAAATAGTGCGTGTGTATGCACTTGCTCAGTTGTGTTTGATCCCTTACAACCCCAAGGACTGTAGCCCACCAGGCTCCTCTGTCCATGGGATTCTCCAGGCAAGAAAACTGGAGTGGGTTGCCATGCCCTCCTCCCAGGAAATCTTCCCGATCCAGGGATCAAAACCGAGGCTCTTACCTCTCTTGCACTGGCAGGTGGGTTCTTTACAACTAGTGCCACCTGGGAAACCCAAGTGTGTGTGGTCTGTTGCATTTAACACTCACAACAGTACTTTGAGGTATGTTATCATTCCCATTGGAGGCAATATTGTTGATGTCCTACCTGTATCCCCTGAGTTCTCACTGTTATCACATGTGTCAACCGCATCCTCCTGCAAGTGCCAGCCCTCTCTGCCTCAGAAGTCTGCAGTTGCACAGGACAGCCAGAACTGCTGCAGAGTTGTCCCCAGAAGTAGCTCTCAATCATATAGAATGGTGCTCAGTAAATAAGTACTTATCAAATACTTGGAAAATAAGTACTTGATAATCAATAAATCAATATCTTCCCTGCCCCTGGGTTAACTCTGAGGCATGTTCCACATATGCCAGGGTCAGAGAATCCCAGTGGGATCCAGGCTCAACTGCCCACAGTGGTCACCTACCTGTGGACACACACCTGTGCAGGCTTCCTTTCCATCTTTGTCTCACTTTCCCTCCGCCTCTGCTTCCTAGGATCTCAACACTGTTTACACTCACATTTTTGTCTCAGGGTCTGCTTCTGAGGGTGTCCACTCAAGACTTCTATGTAACAGGTAGAGCAACTGGGGCTTAACAAGTAAGTCACTAGCTCAAATCACACCACTAGTAAGTGAATAAGGACTGATTCCAACCCACAATTGATCTCATTTAATCAGTGTACAAATGTGACCCCAAACACAGCATATGCACCACTGGGAGTCCTTGAGAAGCTTGAAGATTTCCTGAATAGATTGTTTTGTTTTTAATTTAACATGTATGAGAAAAGCAATACAATAGTTCATCACATTTAAGACACTTTCAATTGTAACACTTTCAATTTCAACCAGGATTTTATGTACTGCTAAGAAAACAAACAAGCAAACAACACATCATGACCCAAAGTTGTCATTTACTATTTCTATTTTACTCTTGCTAAAAGAACTCTTAAGCTTCTTTGGGGAGAGTATTTTAAAATAAATTACATGTGGGGATACATATAAAGCGGAGAAGGCAATGGCACCCCACTCCAGTACTCTTGCCTGGAAAATCCCATGGATGGAGGAGCCTGGTGGGCTGACGTCTATGGGGTCGCTGAGGGTCGGACACGACTGAGCGACTTCACTTTCACTTTTCACTTTCATGCATTGGAGAAGGAAATGGCAACCCACTCCAGTGTTCTTGCTTGGAGAATCCCAGGGATGGGGGAGCCTGGTGGGCTGACGTCTATGGGGTCGCACAGAGTTGGACATGACTGAAGCAACTTAGCAGCAGCAGCAGCAGCAGTAGCATACATATAAAGAAACATATAAGCAAATTTAATTGGCTAAAAGATTTCTTAAATTTCTTTACAATCAAGTGTCAAATTCTTCTGAATTGCTTGTAAACTCAAGATCAACAATGTCCATGGTTTCCCCCATGGTATTATCATCCAACAATGCCCATGGGTTCCCCCATGATGTCCTCATCCATGCCTTAGAGAGCATGCCCTGATAAATCTGTGTTTCTTCAAGGATTCTCCCCCACTGTCTGCAAGATTTTCATCCATGTCACCGACAAAGTAAAAATGAAAGTGTTAGTCACTCAGTCATGTCTAACTCTTTACGAACCCATGGACTGTAGCCCACCAGGCTGCTCTATCCATGGAATTCTCTGAGCAACAATATTGGAGTGGGTTGCCACTCTCTTCTCCAGGGGATGTTCCTCACCCAGGGATCAAACCCCACTCTCCTGCATTGCAAGCAGATTCTTTATGGTCTAAGCCACATCCATTCTTCAAATTTTATCCAGTGCCTTCTTCTTGCCAGAAGGTGTCAGGCAATAACAATTACATCCTGAGGGCTGACTGGTCAGCAGAAAGCACACGGATGATCCCTGGTATTCATTGTCAGAGACATCACAACCTCAGACATGTTAACAATGTGAAAAAACAGGGTCATAGATCTGACAAAATGACGTATATGCTGTGCTGTGCTGTGCGTAGTCACTCAGTCATGTTTGAGTTTTTGCAATACCATGAACTGTAGCCAGCCAGGCTCCTCTGTCCATGGGGATTCTCCATGCAAGAATACTGGAGTGGATAGCCATTGCCTTCTCCAGGGGATCTTCCCAACCCAGGGATTGAACTCAGGCCTCCCACATAGCAGGCAAATTCTTTACTGTCTGAGCCACCAGGAAGCCCAAGAATATTGGAGTGGGTAGCCTATCCCTTCTCCAGGGTATCTTCCCCACCCCTGAATTGAACCACGGTCTCCTTCACTACAGGTAGATTCTTTATCAGCTGAGCTACCAGGGAAGCTCAAAATAATGTATACAAAGGGCATATCACATCTCCCATACATAGACAGTACTACTTAAGATGAGGCCAGGGTAGTATGTAAATTTTTAAAATAGTTAATGTAAGGGAAAATTTTAAATTAGAAATTGTATAGATTGGGAAAGATTGAGGACAGAAGGAAAAGAGGACGTCAGAGGATGAGATGGCTGGAAGGCATCACTGATGCAATGGACATGAACTTGGGCACACTTTGGGAGATGGTAAAGGACAGAGAGGCCTGATGTGCTGCAGACCATGGGGTCAAAAAGAGTCGGACATGACTGGGTGACTGAACAACAACAATACACCGAAGGGCCACAACTTGTGAAGCGAGTCAATAACTGAACTTCGAGGAGCCCAGCATCACACCACGCCCTGGTCCACGAGGAGACCTGCACATCCACAGTCATCTGTGTGCCCAGCAATGACTGAAGCCCGTCCACTGTTGGCGAACACTCATGATACCACCCATTAGGTCTGATTCCAGGAGTCCCTCAACAATTGTACCTACAGCATGGAATTTAATCACTTTAAATTGAAATATTAATTAGTTTAAAATCTGGGAGTAGGGTAGAAGAACATACCAAAAGAACAGAGTCAGAACAATTTGATAGACCAGTTTTAATCAAGATTAATGTTTGTGAGTCTAAAACAATGGCCAACAATATTCCTTTAGAGCATGTTTACATTTCTTTTCAGGTGGATGTGTTTTTATGGAATTGCAGGCTCTTTTATGGATGGTAAGATCACCTTTCATCACTGAGGCAGAATTGTACACCATACTTGCCGTGTAGCACAGAGCCTCAGTACTTTCCCATAACAGAAGTTTCCAAGGCAGAGGGACTTACTTAGACTAATAAATAGTTACGCTCATTATCCTTAATAATCAAACTCAAACAGAACCCCAATTAAGAGATTTTTCTCACCGTTGTCCCTTCAAGACATTAACTCAAATTCAGAAACTGTAACAGACATATGTTCAAGTTGAAATCTGAACCGAACACCCACCAAAATGCATGATTGTCTAAATCTACGGTGATGCCTGAAGGAGGTAAGGACCGGGAAAGCAAATGATTCAATGTGTGAATGTCCCATCTGCCGGATACATTGAGGTCTACTCCCTAGAGCTAATTAAAGGAAACCAAAGGATGGAAAAGAAAGCGATCAGGTGGCGCGCCTTCCTCAGATTTTAGGTAAGTTGCATGTTGTAAACTTCTTAAGGCTCCTGGGTAAGATAGAAACTTCACATTTCTTCTCGACTGAAAGCATTCTGGTCGGCTTACAAAGATTTCTTCCCAGATCCTTCAACTGATGATGTGAATCACGACAAGGCCTAAGATGGATCAATTGTAGGATTTAGAACTACATTTTTCTTTCTCTCTCCTTGCCCTCAAAGCAAACCAGCTGAAAGTGGGGATTTTTCTCTATCAGAGTCTGGGTTCTTGCTTTCCCCTCCTCACTGCCTTTCTGCAGTAATCACCTTTTTCTGCATCCGGTCCACTGTCACTGAATATTCAGCCCTTCAAGTGGCATTCAGTGAATTAACAACCAAATGATGAACAGCAGGATGAGCAAGGAGTTTATTCTGCTCAATTCTCCCTTCATTACACCAAATAAGCATATTGAACTTAGAACTATAATCACAGAATATAGTCAAGGACTTGTAAAGTTGCACCAGTTGCATTTTTACTTAACTCTTAAGCTTTCTCCTTTGTTTTTGTTTTTAAATACATAAAAAGGAAAAAATAATAATAATAAATACATAAAAAGGGAGTGCGCTGCTTCTCCAGTCAAGTCACCCCAACTAAATTAAATTCTTAGAGGAAAGATTCCCCCTCACTTTTAAACCTTTAAAGGCTCCTGGCACAGTTCTCTACTCAGAACAAGCACTCAGCACATGTTTATAGAAGAATGGTTTCCCAGATAGCACTAGTGGTAAAGAACCCACCTGCCAATGCGGGAGAGATAAAGAGACGTGGGTTTGATCCCTGGTTTGGGAAGATCCCCTGGAGGAAGACA
Source organism: Bos grunniens (assembly GCF_055505025.1). Lineage (NCBI taxonomy): Eukaryota > Metazoa > Chordata > Mammalia > Artiodactyla > Bovidae > Bos > Bos grunniens. Next base: position 22,485,930 of record NC_141178.1, on the reverse strand, counting down.
TGGCAACCCACGCCAGTATTCTTGCCTGGAGAATCCCATGGACAGAGGAGCCTGGCAGGCTACGGTTCATAGGATTGCACAATTGGTCACAACTGAAGCCACTTAGCATAGCACAAAGAAGGAATGAGTGAGGGGAAAAAAAGAATGAAAATTTTTATCATTTCACCAATCAATAAAATAAATACTTAAAATCAGAGGAATGTCACAGACTCCTTCCTGTCCTTTCTGGCAAAACTCCACGAAATTTTACAAAATCTGTGCATTATGTTCTCAAGCTATAAATCTCATGGCACTCAACCACATTACACAATACAGGAGAATGTCTATAATGGATATTTCTACATCTTCATTTTGACACACAAATTCACATGTGAACAGGGTCTAAGAAAACTCTCTAGTTCCCACCAGTGAATTTGGCTACGTAGTTGCACAAATACAACTCAGATTGTAAACCACAGACGTATTGGTTGCAGAAACAGATCTTCCTGACAGAGCTGAAAGTCAGGATGTTGTCTGTGACTTGGAGGTGAGAGAGCTCTAGAAAACAGGCCTGGTCCGAGTTAAGTTTCTTTGTAGAGGTAATGATACATGTTGTATATTGCGTTGAAAGACAGGGCCCACATTACTATATGAGTCTAGTCTCTAAGGATCAATTCCCAATGATGGCATAGAAGCTATGCAAACGCCAAGCTGCTTTTTCCTTGTCCTACCATGGCCCTGCACAATATACCTGTCTGTGCATAAAATTTTGCCCAGGAGATCCACTTCTCTGCGTCCCAAACCACATGTATTCATTCATTTCTTCACCAAATATTTTTTAAGCATCTACTGTATTCTAAGGACTGTGCTAAGGATACAAAGGCAAATGAAACCTGATCCCTACCCACGAGAGATTTAAAACTAATGAAAGTACTGTTAAAACAGAAATATTACTGAAAACAATGGCACATTAAACTGCCATCAATACCATCTTGTTGTAGGTTGGGTTTTTTGGTTTTTATGTCTCTGAAAACAACAACAACCACCTACCTGTTAGACACTGAAATAATTTTCTCTGGATCCTGTTTGCAGTTGGAGGTTTGTAACACCAGATGGCATAATTGAGTCTCAAACCAAGTCATTAAGATCTCCTGAAACATGAAAAGGAAAACAGCATGGCTGAACATGGGTCCTTTTAAATATCATTTATCCACATAAATTGAACAAAATAAAAATATATACCTTCATATGAGATAATTAAGTATTAAAATATCAGAATACGAATTCAACAACTATACCATAGGCCCTTCGAGAGGACTTTAAATCTGATCACACTATATTTTGGTTCATTTGGAAACTCTCAGGTCTTTCCAGATTAGGCGCCAGTCTTTCCCTCATCCCTTCTTTGGCTCTTCAGCACTTGGTGCTGGTTATGCTGTGCTTTTCTGCCTGTGTCCCTGGCCTGCAATGCTGTTTCAGGTTCAGTTCAGTTCAGTTCAGTCGCTCAGTCATGTCTGACTCTTTGCGACCCCATGGACTGCAGCATGCCAGGCTTCACTGTCCATCACCAACTCCTGGAGCTTGCTCAAATTCATGTTCACCAAGTCGCTCACTGATGCCATCCAACCATCTTTTTTTTTTCAGGTTACTATCCTACAAACCTAATTCATTTATTAAGCTCTGTTTCCAAGTAGGGCTTATAGTCTCCATTCCTATTTTTGACATTTTCTAGCTCTAAAGCATATGAACTCTGTTTTAAATTCATTTTATAATTGGAGGAAATTTGCTTTACACTGTTGTGTTGGTTTCTGCCATACAACAATGCAAATCAGTCATAGTTATACATATATCACCTCCCCTCTTGAGCCTCCTTCCCCTCCCCTTATCCCACCCCTCTAGGTCATTATAAAGTGCCAGACTGGCTTCCCTGTGTTATGCAGAAACTTCTCGCCAGCTTTCTGTGTTACACAGCGTAGTGGACATATGTCAGTGATCCTCTCTCCCTTCAGCCCACCCTCTCCCTTCCCTGCTGAGTACACAAGTCTGTTCTCTATGTCTGTGTATCCATTGCTTCCCTACAAAGAGGTTCATCAATACCATTTTTCTAGATTCCATACATATGCGTTAATATACAAATTTGTTTTTCTCTTTTGAACTTCATGTGAAAGTATTTGTCGCTCAGTCGTGTCTGACTTTTTGCAACCCCATGGACTGTACAATCCACCATGGGATTCTCCAGGCAAGAATACTGGAGTGGTTTGCCATTCCCTTCTCCAGGGGATCGCCCGACCCAGGGATCAATCCCGGGTCTCCTGCATTGCAGGCAGATTCTTTACCATCTGAACCACCAGGCAATTTACTTCATATAAACTCTTTAATCTGTGTTTCTTGACTGGGAACACTTCTGCCCCCCAGAGGACATTGGCAGCCTCTGCAGACATTTCTGATGGCCCCAAGCGCAGAGGGGAGGGAGGGATGGGAGTGCTGATGTCATGGAGAGGGGAGAGGCCAGAAATGCTGCAGAACATCCTAAAATGCACAGGACAGTTCCCACCACAAAGAACTCACCAGCCCTCATTATCAGAAGTTGAGACACTCTGACTCTGCAGAGGCTACCGGAGGCCCTATGACCGCAGGCATCCCATCAACCCTGGGTGTGCCAAGAGAATGCACATGTCTTCCCTCTGTGGTAGAGATTTCCACGTAACAGTCCAAGTGAATTGTCATCTGTCAGAAACTTCGCTTTGAAAGATTACCATGAAAATGGGCTTCTCCTTCCTTTAAAAGTCATAACATAGTCTAAACGTAACTGCACAATATCATTTTTATGCAGATCAGAACCTTAGGTGTTTCACACTTTATTAAGAATTAGTTGATGACTAGTGGGGAACAAGATAGGATGCCAGCTGTGTGAAAAGAAGCCTTTGAGTGCAGGAGAGTGTTGTGCTTAGTGAAACAAGTCGGAGAAAGACAAATCCTGTAGGTTTTCATTTAATGTGGAATCTAATAAAGCAAATGAATAAATAAAACAGAAAGAGACTCACAGATACAGAGATCAAATTAGAGGTTACCCTTGGGGGGTGGGGGAGGGAGAAATATGTGAAGGGGGTTAAAGGGTTCAAACTACTAGGTATGAATAAATAAGTTACAAGAATGTAATGTACAACACAGGGAATATAGCCAACATTTTATTATAAGTTTCTATGGAGCATATTCTTAAAAATATCTAATTACTAAGTTGTATGTGTATGCACTTAGTCGCTCAATCGTGTCCAACTCTTTTCGACCCCAAGAACTGGAGCCCACCAGACTCCTCTGTCCATGCGGATTCTCCAAGAATACTGGAGTGGGTTGCCATACCCTCTTCCAGGGGAATCTTCCCAACCCAGGGATGGAACCCAGCTCTCCCTCATTGACGGCAGATTCTTTGCCATCTGAGCCCCCAGGGAAGCACTATGTTGTATACCTGAAATTAATATAATTTTGTGAGTGAACTATACTTCAATTTTAAAAAGGAGCTTTTTTAAAAGGAAGCTCTTCACTGCAGAGGCGGGAAATTGCAGCATCCACATATTTGCTTCATAGTTTTCCTTTGACGGTGTTGAACTTTATCTGAGCCCTGAGTTCCCAGGAGGCAGCTAGTTAAGAACCAGAGCAGGGCTCCAGGGCTATCGTGTCCCAAGAAACGCTGAAGCACAAAGGACCACCCCACCCTGGCAGAGACTCCTCATGGCCCGGTAAGACTCACTTGCTCCCGCCTTTCCTCAGGACACTTCGTCAACTACAAATTGTCCCTTTCCATGGGCACTTGCCATCTATACCTCTACAAGGATTAAGTTGCGTGCTGCGGCAGCTGCTGACCTTCAACACCCTCTGAAGGAGTTCAGGGTGGAGAGCAGAAAACGAGGCACTTTCTTTCTGCTCCAGGAAAACCAGCGGGACAGGTCTTCAGATATTTTGATATCTCAGGAGCTGATTTTATGAGCCCAGTTCTTGTATCTCCTCTAGAAAAGCACTAAAATCCTTCATGGTAACAACTGTCGTGACTAGCTAAGCTTTCCTGAAACTAGTAGAAACCTTTTGGGAAAATGTGTGCTTGATTGCATATATGCCCCCTTCACCAAAAATCACATATACACTGACCGTTCCTCGCTGCCCCTTTGGAGCAGTTTCTCAGAGCTATCCGAGGTGTTGTCTCCTGGGCAGCGGTCCTCATTTCACCCCAAATAAAACTTAACTCACAACTCTCACTGTGCATTTTTTTAGGTCAACATTGCTTATTTGCTTTTCTCTAAAACTCCAGGTTTCCTTCCTTTTCTTTCGGATGGTCCTCACTAATGAACATATTCTCCATTGTGATATCTTAAATAAAATCGTCTTCCTGGTGGTCTTTCACACCCTCCTGCCTGGTTCCCTGTTCCTCACTAAAAAGTGGCTGAACTTCAGGGCTGCTCAGAGGAAGACGATATCTCCAAACCTTCTCCAGCCTATGCAAACCCCGCTGAGAGGAAGAACGAGCTGGATTCCACTTCCGCATCAGCCTTTCATGATGAGGCTACAAAATGTTGCTCTGGTAGATACCACCTCTGGTGTCCCCAGACGCTGGGCTCTCTCCTCTGTGAAAGGAAAATCAAAATGGAGTCAGTATTGCTAAGAGCTCTCACAAAAAGAACCAGATGGACATTAAGAAAATGTGCCTTATGCACATGTCAGCCTGGATAGAATCTGGATTGTGACCACTTATTGTCTTAACACGGTCATCCAGAACATCTGCCCAATGTTCTAGAAACTCAAGGTACTTATCGGACCCTTAAAAAGTTAGTGACGGCCTGTCCCTTTGGGACAACCATCTCCTTCTTGTATCAGAGCCAATCATTATTCCTGCCAGACAGCTTTAGCAACCTTGTGACATTTGCCTTTATAAGCCCCTGATTCTTTCTCTTCCCCAGAACACTAGATTTTACCTGGATGTGTGTCTCCTGAATTATAATTTCTAAGGCCCCAATTAAAGAAAGCTCTCTGTTCTTTGCAGCCTTAGTGCTGGTTCCTGCTGGACACTCCCACACCACTGCCACTGCCCTGCTGAATTGGGGGTAGAAAGTAACATGCAGGATAGGAACTTCATGGGATAGTCCATTGCTGAGCTGTGCTTAGTCGCTCAGTCATATCCAACTCTTTGCCATCCCATGAACCACAGTCTGCCAGGCTCCTGTGTCCATGGGAATTCTCCAGGCAAGAATACTGGAATGGGTTGCCATGCCCTCCTCCAGGATCTTCCCAACCCAGGGATTAAACCCAAGTCTCCAGCACTGCAGGCCAATTCTTTACCGTCTGAGCCTCCAGAGAAGCCCCCAAATACTGGAGTGGATAGCCTATCCATTCTTCAGGGGAACTTCCTGACCCAAGAATCAAACCAAGGTCTCCTGCATTGCTGGCAGATTCTTTACCAGCTGAGCTACCTGGGGATAATTCATGGATGAGATGAAATGCTTGGGAGGACCAACCTCCTCCAAGGACTGTAAGGGAAACAGTGGGCTGGGTGGATGGCAGGGGAGGGGCCAGCTCCTTGGCACTTGCCATCTTCCTACCTTGTTACACACGCCCCTAAAAGAGCCTCTCAGTTCTCTCCCACCTAATCCCTGTGATCTTTGCCCTCTAACTCTCTTTCAAGTCTCTTTCTAATCTTTATCGTTGCATAAACAGAAAGTCCTACCTGCCCTGATGCTTTCCCTTTTGATTCTGAAGAATATAATTTGGATGTCAAAAGAACTGAAAACTAACTCTTTTTCACTCTTACATTGAAATCCTAATTCCCACCGCCCCCCCCAGCCCCGGAAATCCAATCCCCCTAGTCTGTCTTAGGTAAGAAAGTGTGGACAGGAAAAAGAGAAGATCACCAAGATTAATACTAAGTGAAACCAAGATGCTGATTCTTTCAGAATTCAATGACCTGGGACTTCCCAGGGAGCACTACTGATAAAGAACCTGCCTGCCAGTGCAGGAGAAATGAGACATGGGTTCGATCCCTGGGTAGGGAAGATTCCCCTAGAAGAGGGCATGGCCACCCACTCCAGTTTTCTTTCCTGGAGAACCCCCATGGACAGAGGAGTCTGGTGGGCTACAGTCCATGGGCTCGCAAAGAGTAGGACATGACTGAAGCAATTTAGCATGCATGCACCTATGTCAATGACCTAATACTAAGCATTTACCTGATAAGCGTTGGTAACTGGGTGGATATAAGTTACAAACAGAAGGAAGAGGGAATGATGATTCCAAAGTTTTGAGCCAGACTGACCATGAGGATGAAGGTAGTGACACTGGCAGAAATGGGCAAATCGGGAGGTGCGGTGGGTCCAGGAAAGATGACAGGACTTGTCAGCTTGAGGTGACAGGAGGACATCCAGGCAGAGATCTTCTGAGCTGAGGGATGCACAGTCAGAGCTCAGGCAGCGGCTAGGGCTGCAACCTTATCTATGCAGGCTTTTGTTCAGCACACCCATCAGTAGTAGCTGCCCAGAGATAAACGGGGGCTTTCCCCACGGTTCAGTGGGTAAAGAATCCACCTGCAATGCAGGAGACACAGGAGATGCGGGAAGATCCCCTGGAGAAGGCAATGGCAACCCACTCCAGTGTTCTTGCCTGGAGAATCCCATGGACAGAGGAACCTGGCGGGCTACAGAGATAAATAACAAAGGAGTCAGAACTGTTAAAAATCAAAAATCACCCACATTTAGGGGACAAACATTAAGAAGAGAACTCAGCAATGGTGACAGCAGAAACTAGAAGAAAATGAAAGAAGTGTGTTTTCATAAAAATCCAAGAAAAAAAAATTGTTGTCATGTTGGAGGAAAGAGTGCCTGATGTCCAAATGCTGCAGAGAGGTTGAGAGAGGTGAGTTTGGGGAAAAGCAAATTGAACTCAGTCATCAGAATATCACCAGGGACCTCGGAGAAATGTTGTCATGGGCGGGATGGGGGAAGAGTGTTCATCAAACCTCTGAGCCTGCTCACCGTCAGGAGCCTGGGGAGTCACCCAGGGGGGTTGGGAAGCTTCTAAGGGCATCATTATTTACAAGAGTCACCGTTAAACAAACTTCTTTTTTACCTAAGAACGACTTTCTAAATAAAGGTTTATATTCCCAATTTGAGTTTGAAGAGAACTCAGTGATGAGGTAATGATGAGAAAAAGCACTGGATTTGAATTCCAAGTCCTTAGGTCAGTTGATGTTCTAGTTCTGCTTCTACCAATTGTGGGAACTGGGCCAAGGCAGTCTCTCTTGGTCCTTTATTTCTTCATCCGAGGGAAGAAAGGGGTGGTGGGGGGGCAGTATTGAGGGATTGCTACTCAATAAGGTTGCTTTGCTTTGGTTTGGTTCTTATTACAGCACAATACCTCTGTGTAAAGTATTTAATATGTAGCTGTCATAGAAAATTGAGAAAAACTAATCTAGAAACAGAAACACTGAAGACTTTATTGCAAGATTCCACAGTGAAATGACAAAATTCCCAGTCTTCTAAGCTTGGAATAAATTAAAGTAAATGTCTCTCATTAAGAGGTAAAAAGGAGACGGCAATGGCACCCCACTCCAGTACTCTTGCCTGGAAAATCCCATGGATGGAGGAGCCTGGTGGGCTGCAGTCCATGGGGTCGCTAGGAGTCAGACAGGACTCAGCGACTTCACTTTCACTTTCAAGCATTGGAGAAGGAAATGGCAACCCACTCCAGTGTTCTTGCCTGGAGAATCCCAGGGACGGGGGAGCCTGGTGGGCTGCCGTCTATGGGGTCGCACAGAGTCGGACACGACTGAAGCGACTTAGCAGCAGCAGCAAGAGGTAAAAACTTACAGTTACAAATATGAGTCACGGGGATGATAAGGCAGAGTACAGGGAATACAGTCAATAATAATGGAATGTCTCTGTACAATAATAGACGGTAACTAGATCATCACGGTGATCGTTTTGACATGTTCTATGTTGTGCACCAGGGACTAACATAGTGTCCTGTGTCAATTATGCTTCAACAAACAAACTCACAGAAAAAGAAATCAGATTTGTGGTTATCAGAGGTGGAAGATGCGGGGATTGGATGAAGGCAGTGAAAAGGTATAAACTCCCAGTTATAAAATAATTAGTACTAGAGATGTCATGTACAACAAGATAAATATAATTAACACTGCTCTGTTGGTAAAGAATCCGCCTGCCAATGCAGGAGACGTAGGTTTGATCCTTGGGTTGGGAAGATCCCCTGGAGGAGGAAATGGCAACCCACTCCAGTATTCTTGCCTGGAGAATCCCATGGACAGGGGAGCCTGGAGGGCTGCAGTTCATGGGGTCGAAAGGTCGGACATGACTTAGGGACTGAGAATGCACTTACGTTATTTATAAAAATTGTTAAGAGAGTAAATCTTGAGCTCTCATCTCAAGAAAAAAGTATTTTTTTTCTATTTCTTTGATTTTATATCTGTATGAGATCACAGATATTTACTAAACTTACTGTGATAATCATTTCATGATCCACATAAGTCAAATCTTTATGCTGTACACCTGAAACTTACACAGCAATTGTATCTCAATAAGACTGGAAGAAAAAAACAAAACAAAGACATGCTGCCTTTCATACAGAGAGTGTGCAGACCCAAAAGAGAATCCACCTCTGACTGAATTATTTACTCCATGTTTTTTCCATTGAGGTCTCCAGCGTCTGAACTGGGTACATCTTCCATGGTACAAGGAAGCATGCCCTAGGGTGCCTAAATAAATTCGCTTTCATCGAGACTGCCTGGAACATCAGTTATGTTCAGGTTTTGAGCATCAGTACAGGGTATTTTTATTAAAAAAAAAAAAAAAGGCAGTGAGGTACACTGTGATAATAGACTGCAAGATGTACATGATGTTTGGGACAAAGCCCAGGACTTCAAAATAATTTCAAAATCACAGTAGGCCCTTTGAGGCCACTCAGGCCCAGATCAATGGACCTTTTGTTAAACTCTTATTTGCTGTTATGTGTAATTCATTGGGAAAGTCTGAATCGCACTATTACTTTGTTCCTTATTCTCCTTTTCACTGAAGGCATAATTGTACAGCCCACTTTACCTCTCTTTAGGACTGATGTTCAGCTTTGCCAGCTGCCTTCTGTTCTCACCATTAGTGGCCTGTGTCACACCAATAGTTAAGCAGCTTGAAGATCTTACCTGACGTACTTGTTCGGGTAATTGTCTTGTTTTCTTCTCCTTTGGCTTCCGAGGTGGTGCAGTGATAAAGAATTCACCTGCAAAGCAGGAGACACGGGTTCCATACCTGGGTTGGAAAGATCCCCTGGAGGAGGGCATGGCAACCCACTCCAGTATTCTTGCCTGGAGAATCCGACAGAGAAGCCTAGTGGGCTACAGCCCATAGTGTCGCAAAGAGTTGGACACAACTGAGCGACTGAATGTGCACACACTTCTCCTTTTATCAAATCTTATAAATCTCTTTTGAAACAGGGGCTGTGCCTAACTTTTCTGGGGTACTTGGGCAATGTTCACACTAGTATCTTGCATGCAATAGGCAGGTAATCAATTACACTGAACCAAACCAAAGATGGCAGAAGCCTAATTATTACCATTCATTTTAATAAGTAACTTTATGGAAACCTACTATTTATTAGTAAGCAGGAAATAGTGGCTGTGGAGAGATAAATTAGGAGTTTGGGAATAATGGATACACACTATTATATATATAAAACAGATAAACAATAAGGATCTATTGTACAGCACAGGGAACGATATTCAATATCTCGTAATAACATATAATGGAAAAAGAATCTGTATCAGTATAACTGAATTACTTTGCTGTATACCTGAAACTAACACTACATTGTAAGTTAATTATACTTCAATTTTAAAAGGGTTAAAAAAGAAAACTTCCTATTTCAAAGTACTATTTTAAAGGAAACTATCTCATCTTTATTCTTACAAGAAATTTTTAATAAAAGTCAAAACACAAGATACCAAGTTAAAACTAGAAATCATGTCTCCAGAATGCTTTTCAATTAGGCGATCAATCCAAAAATATTTACTGAGGACCCACTATGTGCTAGGTTTCCTTGGTGGAGCAGCGGTAAAGAATCTGCCTGTGGGAAGGAGATACAGGAGATGCAGGTTTGATCACTGAGTCGGGAAGATCCTCTGGAGGAGGGCTTGGCATCCCACTCCAGTATTCTTGCCTGGAGGATCCCAGGGACAGACGAGTTTGGCAGGGTACAGTCCATGGGGTCGCAAAGAGTCAGACAGGACTGCAGCGACTGAGCAGGCACGAGGAATGGGCAAGGCCCTCACCTGGGCTTTAGAAAATATGACAGATAGATTGATAGATAGATAGGGATACAGAGATATAAATACATCTCCCCACAGAGGAAGAACAGACACTGAATATAATTAAGTAATCATCAATTTACTAACCGCTGGAAGAAGTTCAGGGAGCCACAGAAGCAATGCATAAGCAGGCTCTTATTAGGATTAGTGAAATCCGGCTTCCCACCTGCTCTCTACAAAAGTTCCTTTTGGATGTCTCTCTGCTATTGCCGTGGGTCCGTATTATTAATACGTCTGGAGAAGAAAATGTGCCTAGGAAAATGCCAGAGCTGAAGAGGAGCCAAATAATGGGAACAAATATTCGGTCAAAGATCTATTTAATAACTTAGCCTGTCTCACTGGGGGGGGGGAGGGGGGAGCGGGGCGGGACAAGGTTCAAATATGGCCTCATCAACATGAGAATATGTTTCTTCTTTATTATCTTGGCTGCTATGGACTTGAATTTTGATGGGGCAATTTTCAGCACTTAAACACTTGATTGCTACTAATAACCAAAGTAATAGCACAATAGTGCTTAGGTTTAATTTATGGGCATTTAACATAACTTCAAGTATGGATTTCTCCAAAGGCAGCTGCCGTTTTATTGGAGCTAACTTAACAAGGACATCCAATCCTTTCGGAATAATCACAAACAATGCAAATGATCCCACACACTTATCTCGACCCTACAGATTCCCAGTAATACAGAGCTTGATGATCACCCATTACTAATACCAGTTTGACAGGTACTTTCCCCCTGCAGTCTTGTTTTAGTAAGACTTCAGTAGTGAGGACAAGCTACATTTATTTTTCTTTACGCACCCCTGGCTTTTTAAATGAGCCCTCTTACCTTCATTGCCTCGCTGCTTGTCTGCCGGTGGACAAGCGAACTTCTCCTGGAGTCCACCAGGGGCCGCTGTTCTGCAAGCAGTGACAGCAGCGGCGACCTTGCTTTCCACCGCCAAACAGGACGAAATTGCTGGTGGATGCAACAAAAATACCCCTTTCAAAATACGTTTTTCAACCTTGAAAACACTATGCTAAGGGAAAGAAGACGGACACCAAGGTCGCATTTCGTATGATTCCATTTTTGAGAAAGATCTAGAGAAAGCAAATCGGTAGAGACAGAAAGCAGATTCGGCTTTTAGGAACTGGAGGTGTTGGGGTGAGAAAGCCAATGACTGCTTATTAATAGCTTCAGGGTTTCCTTTTGAGGTGGCGAGGTGATGCTTGCTCCACACGGTGACTATATTTAATTCCACTGAATTGCAAATTTTAAAATTAAGATGGTCAATTTTGTCTAGTGTACACTTCGTGAGAATTTAAAATTTATTTTCCAGTGTTGCTTGTTCTCTGGAGTTTATACCTATCCTGTTTCATATAGGGGGCTTCCCTGGTGGCTCAGATAGTAAAGAATCTGCCTGCAATGCAGGAGACCCGAGTTCAATCCCTGGGTCGGGGAGATCCCCTGGAGTTGGGCATGACAACCCACCCCAGTATTCTTACCTGGAGAATCCCATGGACAGAGGAGCCTGGCAGACTACAATCCAGGGGGATGCAAAGAGTCAGACACGACTGAGCAGCTAACACTTACTTCATATAAATCTCCTATTTAGAGATCATAAATGGATCCCAGGAGAAATGACATCGGGTCTGTGTTTGTTAAACTTGCTTCCTTCTGGAGGAAGCGCCTAACCTGAGTCCCACGTCCTGACCCCTCTCATCCCTACCTCACACCATCTCACACCCTTTTGCCCACCTCTGACTCTGGCCCTGGCTGCGTGGTCAGTGATCAACACCCCGCCTCAGCTGCACCAGGAGCTTGTCCACTCCACCGAGTGGCCCTGCGGGATCCTGCCCAGCACTGGCACCCCCAAAGTGCCAGGACTGGTGGGCAATGCCACCTGCCCTTGTCCTTCACCAGGCAGTCCTGAGCTGCATTCCGATGGCTCCTCCAGAGACGTCAGTGAAATCAAGCAGAGCACCAGTTTCTCACAGCCGTGACCCACTCAAGACCACCGCTCTGGATGGTGCCCCCTCCTTCCCTCTTCTTTCTCTGCAGCCCCCACCTCTGTTCACTGGAGTCCTCCCCCATGAATAAGTACAGAAACACAAGCCAGTTGCCTCAGGGTCTGCTTTCCAAAGGGAAGACCAGGACTTCAGAGGGTCTGCAGTTGACAGAAAACAGATGGAAGAAGGTTTTCAGCTTCTAATTCAGCTCCTCACCTTGGCATTGGATGCTAGGGTCACCGTCCACCATTTCTGTCACATAACCTACCACTCAACACACACACACACATTCCCAACCTTATTTCTCTCTTTCATTTTTAAAAAGATTTTATTGAAGTATAAGTGTTCTGTTGGTTTCAGGCGTACAACAAAGTGATTCGGTAATACACACACACACACATATGTGTATATATAAACATATATATTGGAGAAGGGCATGGTAGGGTACAGTCCACCGGGTCGCAAAGAGTCAGACACGACTGAGCGACTTCACTCACTCACTCACTCACTTCCATTATTGATTATTACAAGATACAAACTATAGCTCCTTGGGATATACAGAAGGTCTGAGTTATCTATTAATATTCTGTATATAGTAGTGTGTATATGTTAATCCCACTCTCCTAATTTATCCCTCACCCCACCCACTGCTAACCTTTTTGGTAACAGTAAGTGTAAATGTATGTTAGATTAACCTCTCTCTTCCTCATATTACTGATCTGTATAGCAGGAGTTTTGTCACAGGATCCTTTTTCCAACGGACATGATACTATACAGATCAAAATGAAGAAATCCTAGAAGAAGAAGAGGATGGACCTTCCAAGGCTCCCACAAGCACAATTCCCTCAACAAGCCTTTGATGCACCTTCGAGGGACCCCTAGGCTAGATCATGTCTGCACTGGTAGGCAGAGCTGACATTCCTGCCTACTTCCTTGGGTGCTCAGAGGGCAGTTCCACCAAGGAATTTTTGTGGCCCTGAAGGGCCCAAACATCTGAGATGAATGGGACTTGGGTGTAGACATCACCTTCCTCTTCACTGTGTCATCTTGGAGAACAGCATGGGGAATATGAGATGAGAGCTAGAAGAAACTCAAGAAATGACAACTCTGTGTGTAACATCAATAAAAACGTAGCTTGAAAATTACCAAAAAATAAAGTTGAAGACAAGTGGAAAGGAGACACAGAGGGATGTCTTTGCTTTTCCATCTTGAGAGGCCACATTGTGGGTGGTGGGATCTGTGTGCAGATGGACCTACTGAGTCTAGAGTGGGCTGGATCATTAGGACTCTGGCTGGCTGCACAAAATGGCAAATCCAACATCCAGTGTTTTATCCAAATCACACAAGCACAAGTCAGGAGGTCAGCAGAGTAGGGCTGGTATGTCGGCTCCATTATGCTATTAGGAAGGATTTTTACTCAGCCACCCTTGACATATGACCTTTGTCCTCACTTCCATCATTTTATGCCACAATTTTGGCATCATGTCTGGGTTCAGTGTAAAAATAAACAAGGCAATTTCTGGTCTTTTTCTTTTACCACGAGGCCAAAAGCTGCTGCAGGAGCCCCTAGAATACTTCTCTTCAGTGTCTTCTTCAGCATGCATAGCACATTCCTTTTAAAACTCTCACTCAGGACAGCTCTTCATTTACAAATCCAAGCAGCTGTCTTTTATTGAGCAACTACTGTGATCCAGGAATTCTGATAAACACTTTGCATGTATGACCTCATATCTTCCTCATCTTTTCCTCCAACAATTATTTAGTAAATGCCTACTATGTAAAAACAATAAAACTTAGACTAAGTGCCCAGAAACACAGTCAATTGTAACCCAGAAATTTCACATTTCTAAAAATGTTCACTCCTAAGAGCTAAATCATAAATGAATGACAGGGCCTTCTCAAAAGTTTTCTATCCTGAGATAAACCACAAAAGAAGGGGAAAAAAGCCAGGAACATTCTGTTAGGGAGGAGGTGTTGTTTTTCAAATTTATTTTCGTCAAAGACAGAACTTTCTGTTTTCAAAAACTGACCCAAAATGTATTTAATCAAAATTGCTGACAATCATATAATAAATTTCACCTACACGTTTCATGTTCTATCTTTATCCTGAGAGCCAACTAATTGGAAAGCTCAGCTATTTTGCATACACTTTACATCTGCAAAGAAAAAAGATAGACTGCAACATAGTCCAAGTGGTTTTCCTTTGAAGTACGTGCCAGGAATTGAACAAAGCAGACAAGGATTCTGCCCCTAAGAAGCCTAGATTTGGTTGAATACCCAGAGTCTGATTACATTTGCATACATTTTTATGTAAAAATTACAGTGTTATTATTCTATATTCACATGTCATATATGTCACTACTACTGTTTATTAAAACATCCTAAGTAATAGTATTAATTGATTGGACTAGCTGATTCCCAAAGCACTTACAAATGCATGCAGGCATTCATCTGCACATTGACCATCGAGGTAAGTATCATTCTGTTATTCAGTTGCTCAGTCATGTCTGATTCTTTGGGACCCCATGGACTGTAGCCCGCCAGGCCCCTCTGTCCATGGGATTTCCCAGGCAAGAATACTGGAGTAGGTTGCCATTTCCTCCTCCTGGGGAAACTTCCTGACCCAGGGATTGAACCCTCATCTCCTACACTGGCAGATGGATTCTTTACCACTGAGCCACCAGGAAAGCCCGAGTACCATGAATCCAATTTTACAAATGAATAAACTGAGGCTCAGAGAAGCTTAGGGATGTCTTAGGATCAGACAGCCGGTAATCAGGGGAGTGGAGATTGCACCTGTATCTCCCAGCTCCTTGTCCAGAGCTCCTTCTGTCCTCTCTCTTCCAAGGACGCAACCTGGGAGCTCTGGCCTGCCCCAGTTTTACAAATCCTCTCCCCTTGTCCCCACTGATCTGCTCACACTTGACTCATCAGGTAACCCAATTTTCAGTTCAGATAAAGTGGTCACAGGCTTGATTGTGCACCCAGCAATGCTGACCACTGAGTCCTCAGGCAATGCTCCCTCACGACAAAGAGAAGTGGCAGCAAGCTTTCCAAATCAAGTCACTCTCGTCAGAACTGGAAGAGAAAAAAGGAAAAGGCAGCAATATTCCAGAGGCCATTTGCTCTGCTGGTTGATTTAATCTGTTTATATTCCACTGACAGAGCTTTTAAAACTCTACTTGATGAACCAGGGTCACGGGTCCAAAGGCAGAAAATATCCGCTTGTTCTTCTCAGTCTCACGATTTTTTCCTGCTGGCCTCATTTGAGCAGTGTTTTCCTCTTTGGCAGGCTTTTTCAACAGCAGCACAGTGGCCAGATCATTCTTTGTTCCTGGGAACGGTCCTGTGCTCATGAGAATGTTTCCTAGCATCCCTGACCTTCGCCTGCTAGATTCCAGCAGTTCCCTCCCAGCTGTGATACCCAAAAATGCTGTAGACGGAACCCAGTTCCCCTGGGGAGCAAATACTCCCAGTTTGAAATACTGGTCTACCTACATCTAGGAGAGGAAGACAGGAAAGCACAGCTCGACTGGTTTATCTTAGTAAAGACCAAGGGTGAAGCAGAGCAGGGCCCTGTGGTCCTTGCCCACACCTGCCTCCCAAGTCCTCTGCCTGCCTTTTGTCTGTAGAAAGCTTTACTCAAAGAATAAGTTTAACCAGAGAAGTGAGAAATGCTGAAACAAAGGAAAACAAAGGAGACTAAATAATAATAATGTAGTCAATATGCATAGTCAAGGACATTTAAGTCTTTCTCAAGGGCTCTAGATAATCTTCTGAGTCATATCCTGTGAGCTGTCTTATAGATATCAAAACACCAGGTGGAGAAGTGAACTACAAGACTATACCCAGGACATGAGCTGTTGCAATTCCGAGAATTAACTGCAAAGAAATGGGAACAAATGGACCCTGGAACTGAAGATCAACTGTACCTAAAACAAGCAGGCTGATTCTGGTCAGACCATTGACGACCACTTTGAAGATGACTGTTAGAGATGACTGGTGTTTCTGCATGTAATCCTGCCCTCTCAACTCTGTCTATAAAAGCACTCACCCACTGCTTGTCGGGGTAGGGGGAGTCGGCCTTTGGACAGATGTCTGCCATCCCACCCCTGCAGTTGCCAGCATCTAAAATAAAGCACACTTTCCTTTCCACCAACTTGGCTTGTTTATTGGCTTTTATTAGCCAGATCCCCCCTACCCCCACCACACCTTTCGATAACAAGGGTGAAGTAGCTCTCCCCCATCTACTTAGCTGTGACAAGGCTACAATGCAAGAACTAAGATTTATGCATCTACTGTACACCAGGTACTCCTCTAATGCTTTATTTAAATATCTCTCATTTTTACCACATTCCTGCCAAGAGCATATTTCTAGCCCCCTATTCAAAAGTGAGAAGAAAAAGAAAGGCTGTGTATAGAATTCAAATATCTTGCCCTAAACTAGCTGAAAAGTGGCAGATTCATTTCAAATTTGGGTTCTCTACCTCTAAATCCCATACACCTTCAAATATACCCTCTGACTTTAATCAGTTGGTTCATCTCTTCTGCCTATCATCTCATTGCTCCTAAAAGCTGAGCGTCTTACCCAAAGCCACAATGCTTAGAAGGTCAGTGTGTGTGCTCAGCTCCTCAGTCAAGTCTGACTCTTTGCGACCCTAGGGACTGTAGCCTGCCAGGCTCCTCTGTCCATGGGATTTTCCCAGCAAGAATATTGCAGTGGGTTGCATTTCCTTCTCCATGTCTTTCAATCCAGGGATTGAACCCCCATTTCCTGTGTCTCCTGCATTGCCACTGCATTGCCATGGCTCTTTACCACTGAGCCATGGGGGAAGCCCAAGGAGGTCAGTGCTGGGGCACAAATGCTCTTTCTACAACCCAACTCAAGAGAAGCTTATAAACCTCAAGCTCTGAGCTTCCCACATCCCTTATCTTTGGACACCCCACCTGGGCATGTGATGAGAAAAGCAGCCAAAAACAAGAGTGTTTGGTAGAGGTTCTGACTCTGAGGTCAGACAGGCCTGGAACTAAGCCCCCATCTCTTCCACTTTCCAAGTATGTGAACCTGAGCAAGTTTTCTCCCTCTCTTTGTCTTAGTCCCCTCATACTTTCCATAGGTGATTGAGTTGATTAAATCAGGCAATTCAAATAAAGCACCTCACGTGATGTCTGGTATATAGGAAGAGTTGAAAAGCTGTTAGCTCTTACAATTAAATTTAATTAATATTCCATTTCTCCTGAGTCAGCTTTATCACCAGTACTCCATAATGCTGCTTTAAAATCCAGTACTCTATAAACGGGCTGCTCCTGTTCACAATCTCTATCACAGAAGTTCAATATTTCTGTTAGGGGAACCACTCACCAAAACCACCCATCCTGACCAGGCACCATAGTAACCGTTTACATGAGTAAATGGTCATGTAAAGAGGTCCTGGTAAGAGGTCCTGGTAAGGAACGCAGAATTAACAAACCACCACCAACAAGAAATCAGGAAAGATCAAAAGAAGGCACAAGTCCGTATATCCTAACAACTTCCCAGAATTCTCCTCACTGGAATCCGTCTTGGCTGAGCGATGTGTACACCAACAGGAAGGACCCTGCGTCAGAACGGTTGGCCAGACACAACCTGGAGAGTAATCCCATCACCGTAAAATCTGAGATTTCAAGTCACATGGCGGAGCAGTTCTCCTGGGCTCCATGCCTTGCTGCTCTCCACCGTTCCCAATAAAGTCTTTTGCTTTGTCAGTACATGGGTGGGTTCGTGTGCCCTCAGACAATTCACCTCCAACTGTTAGACAAGAGCCCACTCTCAGGCCCCAGAAGGGGTCCCCCTTCCTACAATATTTCCACAGATCTCTTCAAATCTCTAACTCCTCATTTACTCTCCCTTTTATTTAAGCCAGACTGTGCCATTTGCTTCACAATGCAATTGAAGGCCATGTGAAGTATTTTCTCCTCCGCCCCATCCACTTGAAACACATTTGCAGGCCCTTAGCAACAGATATCAATATCTGTATATTTCCACATTACTGCCTTTAATCCTTTCTTAGAGGCAAAATGACTCCCCTCTCCGAAACCAAGCTCACTCTCTTATATCACCTTCTAGAACCTCTTCCCATCAGTAGGCCCCTTCCTCATCCCCCAAATCTTTCCTCTCATCCTCTCTGCTAGATTTCTCCCTTCACCAGCAAATGCAGGAGCTAAGAGACTAACCTTCAGGCTAAATTTGCAGAGCAATCGTAATTTTTTACTTGTACTGTATGTTTATTTAATTGGAGAAGCAAATGGCAACCCACTCCAGTGTTCTTGCCTGGAGAATCCCAGGGACGGGGGAGCCTGGTGGGCTGCCATCTATGGGGTCACACAGAGTCAGACACGACTGCAGCACCCTTTATGTTTATTATGTTATGTTATGTTTATTTGGGATGTTTTGTGGGGATATTCAGACTGAGGAAGAGATAAATCACGCCCTGAGGTCACTCTCCATATAAATAAACTTCAATCTTCTTGAAAGAGAAATGTGCATTTACTGTCTTAGCTTCTCTCTCTCTCCCATTCACCACTCAATACAGCAGAAAACATTTAGGGTAAGTGCCTCAGTCACAGTTATCCCCTCAGTGATCCTGTTTGACCTGCCCTGCTTTTTTTGGAGGAAAATTTCTCCCTATCTCAACCCTTCTTCTCTCCAACATGGGAGCCACCATCTTCTTACAGGAGCACATCTACTTAGTCCCAGGGTTTATTATACCATCCTATGGCCTATGGCCATATGAACAAGGCCAATTGATCCTATAGACAATGAACAAGGCCCTGACTGCAGCAACTGGTTCAATTGTCAGTCACATGACCCAAATAAGACCAATCAAAAGCCTTCCTTAAAATTTTCAAACTGAAGCTGCAAGAGCAAAGGTTTTTTTCCTTGAAGAGTTGAACATGACTGAGCATGCACACACATAAGAAGTAGGAAGCTGAAGTTGCCAGCAGCCTAGTCCTCAAAGAGAAGTTTGCTAAGAGAATAAAACTGGCACACCCAGAAAACCTGCGCTGAGAGACCAAAGGTGGATCCATCTGAGTTCTTGTGCAGTGTTTCTTAGGCTGCTGCATTCCTACCCTACCCATGTTTTACATGAGCCGGTAACTCTAAACCAATTTTTTATATCCTTTGTAAACTAAAAAAAAAAAAAAATTGCTGTTTTTCAGTCATTAAGTAGCGTCTGACTTTTTGCAACCCCATGGACTGCAGCAAGTCAGGCTTCCTCCACCACCTTCCAGAGTTAGCTCAAATTCATGTCCATTGAATCAGTGATGCTATCCAAGCATCTCATCCTCTGCCGTCCCCTTCTCCTTTTTGCCTTCAATCTTTCCCAGCATCAGGGCCTTTTCCATTGAGTTGGCTCTTCACACCAGGTAGCCAAACTATTGGAGCTTCAGCATCAGTCCTTCCAATGAATATTCAGGGTTGATTTCCTGTAGGATTGACTGGCTTGATCTCCTTGCAGTCCAAGGAACTCTCAAGCATCTTCTCCAGCACCACAGTTTGAAAGCATCAGTTCTTTAGTGCTCAGTCTTCTTTATGGTCCAACTCTCACATCCATACCTGACTATAGGAAATAACTATAGCTTTGATTAGATGGACCTTGGCAACCCACTCCAGTGTTCTTGCCTGGAGAATCCCAGGGATGGGGGAGCCTGGTGGGATGCCATCTATGGGGTCGCACAGAGTCAGACACGACTGAAGTGACTTAGCAGCAGCAGCAGACAGACCTTTGTCAGCAAAGTGATGTCTCTGCTTTTTAATATGCTGTCTAGGTTTTTCATAGCTTTTCTTCCAAGAACCATGCGTCTTTTAATTTCATGGCTGCAGTCACCATCCCAGTGATTTTGAAGCCCAAGAAAAGACAATCTGTTGCTGCTTCCCCTTTTTCCTTTTCTATTTGTCATCAAGTGATCGGACTAGATGCGATGATTTTAGTGTTTTGAATATTGAGCTTCAAGCCAGCTTTCTCACTGAAAAAAAAAATGCACAATGTAATAGTTGAAAATTATGCTTTATTCTCTGGGTTTGTTGAGGACTTAATCCAAGGGATAACTCTGAGGGACTGCCCCAAAGAGGTAAGGAAGGGGCCAGGATATATAGTGGGATTTGCACACACACACACACACACACACACAAACCCCAAATAAAAACAAAAACCAGATAGTCATAACATCAAAAGATTGCTGTTAAAAAAATAAGACATATCAAATTAATAAATTTTTATGTTTTTCTATGTGTGGTAAGATGCAAGAATCTGGGCTGATTGCAATTATCCTTTGATATGCACCGTAGCTATCTAGAGCCAGTATCCTGCTTTTCTGCACCTGAATCCCCTCAGGATACACAGTCAGTAGGCTGCCTTGGCTGATCGCTTGATGGCTGCAACATCTTTTGTGTACTGATGTGGCAGATGGCATTCTGCATCCACACCTAAAGCTAGTTTGGGTGGGTTTCTGCCACTTCTGAATAGGAGATTCCAGCTTCTCCTCTGGTTACTGCTCTCCTTCTCCTTCTCTTTGTCCCTTTACTTCTTGACACAGAAACCAACACTTGCTGTCTCTAATCTTTCACCTTCCATTCAGGGCCAAACTGATGACAATATGACTCCCATCCCTATGTCTCTAGTCAAGTGGGACTAGCCAAAACGATTAAAGACCTGCTAATTTAGAAATCCGATGGCCTGTTTGAGGATTTGATCCAATTTGATCTCAGCACAGAGTTGACTGTGGGAAAGATTGAGGACAAGAAGGGAAGCAGGTGGCAGAGGATGAGATGGTTAGATAGCATCACTGACTCAATGCACCTGAGTTTGAGCAAACTCCAGGAGAGTTTGGGACAGGGAAGCCTGGCGGGCTGCAGTCCATAGGATTGTGAAGAGCTGGACAACAACAGAGTTGGCACTATGTATGAACAAGTTTCTCCTAATCTTCCTTTCCAACTTGTCTAGATCTCAATGCCAGCTGTCACCGCTTCTCAAGCTTTTTCACAAGTCCCACATCGCCAACTTCTAAGGTCTGGTGCTTCTTGGAAGTCCCCCATTAGTTCTCTCCTCACTTAATGTATTCTCCCTCGAACACCTCATCTCAGCTTCAACTTCTCTAAATTTCTGTATATAATCTCAGCTTTGTTCTGGCCTCTAAGCACCAGATCTCCACAGTGAACATTTCTACCTGCATGTTGCAAAGACAGTAACCTCGTCAACCAATTCATGACACTGAGAGTTCATCTCATTCACTTAATAAATGTTTATTGACTGTCTACTAAGAGCTAACCACTCTTCTTGGTACTGAGGGTATTTCCTTGAACAAGGTTCTTACTCCAGTGAACCCTGTTTTCTGACTACAGATTTCATTTCCTTCTTCTTTCTCTCTTTCCAATCCAATTGGTCTCCATCCTATACATTTTAATTTCAGAACCTATTCTAAATTCTGCCCTCCTTCCTGTCACTACTGCTATTTCATTCTTTCACTTTTCAATAATAATAACTTTCACTTTTCACTTGTTCACCTTTGAGGACCTTGATCTTGCAATTTATTTTCCACACTGATGCCAAAGTTTTCCTCATAAACAGAAAAAATTGTTTATTTTCACTCCTTTGCTTCAAAATCCCTGCGGGCTCACTAGCACTGGATGATAAAGTTCAAATTCCCTAATTAGGTACATACAGTGCTACACAATCTGGTCAGAATCTAACTCTTCAGATTTGTCACTGCTCCCCATCCCACAGCCACTCTGCTCCCTCCCAGCCCCACCCAAGAGCCACCAAGCCTCTCATGCTTCTCTAAACAGCATGCACACATCTTGGCCCCTTCACAAATACTGGGTCCCATCATTTGAAAATGCACCTCTTCTCCCCTTTTAACCGCTTCCCTTCTTTCCACCTGTTGATTTCCAGCTCTTCACTCCCAGCACTATAAAATCCCATCCCTCTGATTCAGGCCATCAAGCCTTTGCTATTTACCTCATCCTTGGTTCCTAAGGGCTTCCCTGGTGTCTCAGATGGTAAAGAATCTACGTGCAATGTGGGAGACTCAAGTTCGATCCCTGGGTCAAGAAGATCCCCTGGAGAAGGGAATGGCTACCCACTCCAATATTCTGGCCTGGAGAATCTCATGGACAGAAAAGCCTGCAAGGCTACAGCCCATGGGGTCACAAAGAGTCGGACATGACTGAGCAACTAACATTTTCACTTTCACTTTGGTTCTCAAAGCACTTTGGGGATAACATGGTGCTTCAGTTCAGTTCAGTTCAGTCGCTCAGTCGTGTCTGACTCTTTGCGACCCCATGAATCACAGCACGCCAGGCCTCCCTGTCCATCACCAACTCCCAGAGTTCACCCAGACTCACGTCCATCGAGTCGGTGATGCCATCCAGCCATCTCATCCTCTGTCGTCCCCTTCTCCTCCTGCCCCCAATCCCTCCCAGCACCAGAGTCTTTTCCAATGAGTCAACTCTTCGCATGAGGTGGCCAAAGTATTGGAGTTTCAGCTTCAGCATTATTCCCTCCAAAGAAATCCCAGGGCTGATCTCCTTCAGAATGGACTGGTTGGATCTCCTTGCAGTCCAAGGGACTCTCAAGAGTCTTCTCCAACACCACAGTTCAAAAGCATCAATTCTTCGGCGCTCAGCCTTCTTCACAGCCCAATTCTCACATCCATACATGACCACTGGAAAAACCATAGCCTTGACTAGATAGACCTTTGTTGGCAGAGTAATGTCTCTGCTTTTGAATATGCTATCTACGTTGGTCATAACTTTCCTTCCAAGGAGTAAGCGTCTTTTAATTTCATGGCTGCAGTCACCATCTGCGGTGATTTTGGAGCCCAGAAAACTAAAGTCTGACACTGTTTCCACTGTTTCCCCATCTATTTCCCATGATGAGCTCAATAAAGGACAGAAATGATATGGACCTAACAGAAGCAGAAGATATTAAGAAGAGGTGGCAAGAATACACAGAAGAACTGTACAAAAAAGATCTTCTCGACCCAGATAATCACGATGGTGTGATCACTGACCTAGAGCCAGACATCCTGGAATGTGAAGTCAAGTGGGCCTTAGAAAGCATCACTATGAGCAAAGCTAGTGGAGGTGATGGAATTCCAGTTGAGCTCTTTCAAATCCTGAAAGATGATGATGTGAAAGTGCTGCACTCAATATGCCAGCAAATTTGGAAAACTCAGCAGTGGCCACAGGACTGGAAAAGGTCAGATTTCATTCCAATCCCAAAGAAAGGCAATGCCAAAGAATGCTCAAACTACCGCACAATTGCACTCATCTCACACGCTAGTAAAGTAATGCTCAAAATTCTCCAAGCCAGGCTTCAGCAATATGTGAACCGTGAACATGGTGCTAAGATCATCTTAAAGTGTATCCACTTGCAAGTGTGTGTCTTCCGCAATACAATAAGCTCCCCAGGAACAGGACTGTGCCCCATTCCTTGTTGCATTCCCTACAACCTATATAGAACCCACATCTAGATCAGCATCATACTGTCATAATGAGCAGGAAGAGCTGCTGCACTGAGTTTTGTTTCAATTACAGTTTTAAATAGCAGAAATTGTTATTGCCAGTTTCAACATAAAGAGATATACTCCAGGTATGTGGGACTTCCACATTTACTGGAAGGGCTAGAGGAGCAAACTCTAGACTAAACTTCCAGGCACAGCTGCCAGCCCCCAGAACTCCCAACATAAGGAAAGTGGTTGCTGCTCCCGTAGGAAGCCCCTCCTTCCAGGAGCTGCTGACAGCTGTCACCTGTCTCTGTCACAGTGTGTCAGCAAAACAGGCACTTCACTTCCTGAAATCTCTCTCTCTCCTTAACTCTGTTCCACATTCAAGTGTTATTTGGCTGCATGTCGTTGTTGAAACTGAAATCAAACCCAGGACGTAAGCTGCAAGAGAGTCTGGGAAATGTCTTTTTCAGCTTTCCACCCTCTGCAATGAAGGGGTTACCCCATAGCGGGGTTTGGAGAGAATGTTGAATAGCCAATTTGCAACATCCACAAGTATCTCCTATGTGGCAGGTACTTTGCCAACTGGGGAAGGTAGGTTCTATACCCTACTTTTCCAACAAGGAGACAGAGGCTCAGAGAGAGTAAAATCTGGTTCTGGATGACCCAGCATGTAGGGGTGGGCTCTAATTCAAAGTCAAATCTGCCTCATCCCAAGACTGTTCTTTCTACCACACCAGTTAATGACAAGTGCCTTAGTTAGTAATACCTCACACAGGTCTGCAGTGAATTAAACACTAAGAAGTAACAAAGTCTGTCCCTTGTTGTTGTCTTCATGTTGCCATTACCCCTGATCTTGGGAAATATGTGTTTGTGGAAGAAAGCTTTGTCTTTTTACTAAGGTCTAACAACAGTGTTTCCATTGTTTCCCCATCTATTTCCCATGAAGTGATGGGACCAGATGCCATGATCTTCGTTTTCTGAATGTTGAGCCTTAAACCAACTTTTTCACTCTCCTCTTTCACTTTCATTAAGAGGCTTTTTAGTTCCTCTTCACTTTCTGCCATAAGGATAGTGTCATCTGCATATCTGAGCTTATTGATAATTCTCCCAGCAATCTTGATTGCAGCTTGTGCTTCTTCCAGCCCAGCATTTCTCATGATGTACTCTGCATATAAGTTAAATAAGCAGGGTGACAATATACAGCCTTCACGTACTCCTTTTCCTATTTGGAACCAGTCTGTTGTTCCATGTCCAGTTGTAACTGTTGCTTCCTGATCTGCATATACGTTTCTCAAGAGGCAGGTCAGGTGGTCTGGTATTCCCATCTCTTTTAGATTTTCCACAGTTTCTTGTGATCCACATAGGCAAAGGCTTTGGTATAGTCAATAAAGCAGAAATAGATGTTTTTCTGGAACTCTCTTGCTTTTTCAATGACCCAGTGAATGTTGGTAATTTGATCTCTGGTTCCTCTGTCTTTTCTAAAACCAGCTTGAACATCTGGAAGTTCACAGTTCACATATTGCTGAAGCCTGGCTTGGAGAATTTTGAGCATTACTTTACTAGCGTGTGAGATGAGTGCAATTGTGCAGTAGTCTGAGCATTCTTTGGCATTGCCTTTCTTTGGGATTGGAATGAAATCTGACCTTTTCCAGTCCTGTGGCCACTGCTGAGTTTTCCAAATTTGCTGGCATATTGAGTGCAGCACTTTCACAGCATCATCTTTCAGGATTTGAAAGAGCTCAACTGGAATTCCATCACCTCCACTAGCTTTGCTCATAGTGATGCTTTCTAAGGCCCACTTGACTTCACATTCCAGGATGTCTGGCTCTAGGTCAGTGATCACACCATCGTGATTATCTGGGTCGAGAAGATCTTTTTTGTACAGTTCTTCTGTGTGTTCTTGCCACCTCTTCTTAATATCTTCTGCTTCTGTTAGGTCCATATCATTTCTGTCCTTTATCGAGCCCATCTTTGTATGAAATGTTCCCTTGGTATCTCTAATTTTCTTGAAGAGATCTCTAGTCTTTCCCATTCTGTTGTTTTCCTCTATTTCTTTGCCTTGATCGCTGAGCAAGGCTTTCTCATCTCTCCTTGCTATTCTTTGGAACTCTGCATTCATATGCTTATATCTCTTCTTTTCTCCTTTGCTTTTCATTTCTCTTCTTTTCACAGCTATTTGTAAGCCCTCTTCAGACAGCCATTTTGCTTTTTTGCATTTCTTTTCCATGGGGATGGTCTTGATCCCTGTCTCCTGTACAATGTCATGAACCTCTGTTCATAGTTCATCAGGCACTCTGTCCATCAGATCTAGTCCATACAGTGGAAGCAGTGTCAAACTTTATTTGGGGGGGCTCCAAAATCACTTCAGATGGTGATTGCAGCCATGAAATTAAAAGACACTTACTCCTTGGAAGGAAAGTTATGACCAACCTAGATAGCATATTAAGAAGCAGAGACATTACTTTGCCAACAAAGGTCCATCTAGTCAAGGCTATGGTTTTTCCTGTGGTCATACATGGATGTGAGAGTTGGGCTGTGAAGAAGGCTGAGCGCCGAAGAATTGATGCTTTTGAACTGTGGTGTTGGAGAAGACTCTTGAGAGTCCCTTGGACTGCAAGGAGATCCAACCAGTCCATTCTGAAGGAGATCAGCCCTGGAATTTCTTTGGAAGGAATGATGCTAAAGCTGAAACTCCAGTACTTTGGCCACCTGATGCGAAGAGTTGACTCATTGGAAAAGACTCTGATGCTGGGAGGGATTGGGGGCAGGAGGAGAAGGGGACGACAGAGGATGAGATGGCTGGATGGCGTCACTGACTAGATGGACGTGAGTCTGGGTGAACTCTGGGAGTTGGTGATGGACAGGGAGGCCTGGCGTGCTGTGATTCATGGGGTTGCAAAGAGTCAGACAGGACTGAGCGACTGAACTGAACTGACTGAACAACAGTGTTGGGGTAGTGTAAGTTTGCATGGAGTCTGGTAAATCTATTTTTCACTAAAAGTTCCTGAATTCCAAAAGTAAATTGAATGTCATTAACTCCTGAGAGCAGCTAACCTTATTTTCTGTTTCTCTGTTCATGATGTAAAGCAAAGCACATTCTCATTCTGACTCAAGTGCTTGCAAAATTACCCAAATCAGTGTCAGTATCATCAAAGGACGGATCTTCTGCCTCTATGCTGTCTTTTTTGTGGCTTCCTGAGTCATTTAACAGTCACTCTCAGAATCAGGAAAGTCAGTGTGTTGACAGATCTTAAACAATATAAGCAGGAGAAAATTCTCAGAAATATATCAAGGGCTGAGTAAGTCGGGCTACTTAGCTAGAGAAGTGCTGAGAAAGAGCAACAATAGACAAGTCACCTCCAGAGTGCTATCAGAATGCCATCACTCCTGGCAACTGAATGAAGGTCTGGGGAAGTCAATGGAACCCAAAGAGAGAGCTCTTAAGAGTACATGACCAGAGGACAAAACCAGGTCCTTGTCACAAACAGAAAGCCAGGCTCTCAAGCATGTAGGGGAACATGGCAGTGTGTGTGAAGAAAAATACTGAAGTGGAAGGCGAGAGACCCAGTACCTGATGGCGGTGTTATAGTCGCTAAGACATGACCCTGTGGACTATAGCCCACCAGGCTCCTCTGTCCCTGGATTTCCCAGGCAAGAATGCTGGAGTGGGTTGCCATTTCCTTTTCCAGGGTATCTTCCTGACCCAGGGATTGAACCTGGGTCTCCTGCACTGCAGGCAGATTCTTTACCAACTGAGCCACCATACCTCTTTGCAAAGACCAAGATAGACCTAGGTAAGGTGCAATGTTGATGTGTATAAGGGCCAGAGATTCATTTAGATAGTTCCCTGGAGCAGTAGGGAAATACCAAAAGAAGGACAGAAATCATCTTATCATCAAGGTTCAAACCAGACAGTCCAAGTTCTAACAATACAGTAAATCCCCTACATAAGAACTTTCAAGCTGCAAACTTTCAAAGATGCAAACTTATATTTTACCAATGTCAGACGTGAGTGAAATTGCAGCTTACCCTCCATCTCCAGATGATCTTTCAGCTCTAGCATCTCCCAGCCCCTCTCCCTCCTCCAGTCAGTAACTCCTCTTGCCTGTTCACTCAGTGCCTCTTGCCTTGTACTACACACTGTACTTTTCAAGGTACTGTACTGTAAGATTAAAAATGTTTTATTTGCATGTTTGTTTTTTCACGTATTAGCTGTGTGAAAAGTATTGCAAACCTACCACAGTACATTTATATGTAGCCAATTATGTTAGTTGAATATCTATGTTGCAGGAAGCGGGACCCCTTCCAGGGCCCGAAACTGGGCTCTTGTCTAACACTCAGAAATGAATTGTCTGAAGAGACACATGTGCTGACAAAGCAAGAGATTTTATTGGGAAAGAGCACCCGGGGGAGAGCAGTAGGGTAAGGGAACCCAGAAGAACTGCTCTGCCGCGTGGCTCGAAGTCTCGGGTTTTATGGTGATGGGATTAGTTTCCGGGTGGTCTTTGGCCAATCATTCTAATTCAGAGTCTTTCCTGGTGGCACACGCATCGCTCAGCCAAGATGGATGCTAGCAAGAGGGATTCTGGGAAGTGGACGGACACGCGGTGTCTCCTTTCGACCTTTCCCAAACTCTTCCTGTTGGTGGTGGCTTATTAGTTCCGTATTCCTTATCAGGATCACCTGTCATAAAACAACTCATATAAATGGTTACTATGGCCAGGGTGGGAGGTTTCAATCAGTGTACTTCTCCTAACAACTGGGCTAACTTTGTTGGACTTACAAATGTGCTCTCAGAACGGAACTCATTTGTATGTATGGGACTTACTGTAGTTCAAGGGACATGAGAGAAGCTACAAACTCAAGCCACCAAAATAAGCAAATCAGAGGCTAAGTAGAGACTATAATGTGAATGAGGAATCATTCCATTTTTCAGATTACCTGAGACTAATTTATATTGATTATTGAGTACCTGAGTTATTGCCCTGACTTTACAATATCAGGGCAATAAAATCTGAAATCCTACTTCAGAAAAATATCACTCTGATAAAACCGTCTTCTCCTTCCAGTCAACCTGTACAACCAGCTTCACTATACCTGTTCTTAGACATCACCAGAATCTTCAATAGTTCTCACATCTTTATTAACTCTATATCTTTTCAATCACCCCCTTGTCCATACACTCAATATCCTGGCTCATTTGCCCTTTCTTCATCCACTGTTCTGTCTAACTTTCATCCATGGCTGTGTTGCAGGAAGGAGGATCCCTTCCAGGGCCCAAGAGTGGGCTCTTGTCTAACTCAGAAATAAATTGTCTGAGAAAATACACATGCTGATGAAGCAGGAGACTTTACCGGGAAGGGGCACCCGAGTGGAGAGCAGAAGGATAAGAGAACCTAGGAGAACTGCTCTGCCATGTGGCTTGCAGTCTTGGGTTTTATGGTGATGGGCTTCGTTTCAGGTTGTCTTTGGCCAATCATTCTGACTCAGAGTCCTTCCTGATGGTGCGTGCGT
Organism: Bos grunniens; assembly: GCF_055505025.1. Lineage (NCBI taxonomy): Eukaryota > Metazoa > Chordata > Mammalia > Artiodactyla > Bovidae > Bos > Bos grunniens. Next base: position 22,456,607 of record NC_141178.1, on the reverse strand, counting down.
GCATTGCTCATCCAAGATGGATTCCAGCAAGAAGGATTCTGGGAGGTGGTTGGACACTTGGCATCTCCTCTTGACCTTTCCAGAACTCTTACGGTTGGCGTGTTCCTTACTAGGACCTCGTGTCATAAAATAACTCACGCAAAAGGTTACTATGGTGCCTGGCCAGGGTGGGTGGTTTCAGTCAGTGAGCTTCCCCTAACAGCTGAGCCCACCTCATTGACTTCTTCATACCTCTCAGAGGACCCAGAGATGCACCCTGCACAAGTGGAAAGACTGGTATCAACAAAAATTCATAGTCAACAAACGGGTGCCCAGAAAAAAAATCTAATAAAGAAAATCAGAGATGGATCTAGGCATATGTGCTTGAAAGCTCTACAGATGATTCTGATGTGACAAGAAGACCTCTCAGAAAAGTTGCTCTCTCCTGTCCCCTCTTTTTTTTCTCTACCTCTCTCTCTCAAATAATTACAAAAATCTAAACTCCTAGTTGCTTCAATAATCTTTATCTGAAGATAAGCATGTGAGGAAGACAACAGCATGAAAAAGAGAAAGTCCCAAAAGAAGCAGCAGTGTCCAAAAGCCCTGGGGTGTCCCTAGACAGCCAGCACGCTGGGGGCTGTGGGAGGGAGTACCGGCAAGGATTAATATTACCTCAAAGTGCTCCTCTAGAAGGAAGATCTCCAGACACCCAATGGACCCAATCAAGGGGCCATATTGCAACCAAGTAGGACCCCATGGGGCCTTCCCTGGTTAGACCCCTCCCCCACATCCTCTGCTCTAGCTCCTCTCTGAAGTACTCAGATAATAGTATCTCATGCATATTTCCTGAGTTTTTCAGATGCTAAAAAACACCAAAAGGAAGAAATTAACTACTTGATGATCATGAGCGCATAGCTCCCAGACCTATTGGTGCCTAAGGATTAATAATGGTCAGCTGCCCTGTTATCTCAACATCAACCAGTCAGAGAATTGAGCATGAACTGATCACGATCACAATCATGTCCCCTGGGATGGCCCTCCCTCGTTTTGCCTTTAAAAAGGCTCGCTGAAACCCTCAAGGAGTTCGAGAGGTGGCGGGGAGGGGTGCGGTGGGTGTGGGGACAGGGATGAATCACAGCGTCTCCTTGCTTCCCCTGCAGTAAACATCGCTCTGCTCCAAACTCAGTAATTTGGTTCGTTTGTCCTTGCTGTGCACAGGGCACACGAACTTACACTCAGTAACAATTCGATCATTGTGTCCTCTGGGTAAACCACTCAACCATGACCAACCCAAGTCAGAAACTGCAAGGTGAGAACAGAAGAAAATATTGCTAGAAAATAGGTGAGATTAGTGAATATTGGGATTTAACAAACATTGATGACACCCAGCATAGATGGTGTCCTCTGAGGAAAGCAGCCTGGGCAGAGCCTGTCCTAACAGAATGGAGCAGACAGAGTCAGAGGAGCCTGACCCAATGCATCTTATCAAGTGTCCCCAAAGCAGTTCCATCATGTCCTGAAGAGGAAGACATGGTAAAACTCAGCAAAACTCAGAATCGACACAAAATGCATATCCTAATCAGAACTGGATTAACCCATTATCTGATAAATTCCAAGGATTTGGACTGGGGAAAGGGCATTCTGGGATGACTCTGAGACCAACAGGCTCAAACTTTGAAGAGAAAGTAGAAAAAGCATTTGGTGAAGTCTGAGAGGAAAGCAGAGAGCTCTCCACCTCCCAGTGCAAGGTCCTGAACCCCCATGATCCCTCCCTGTTTTCAGCACTATTTTTAGGAAGTTAGATGAAACCTCAGCCTTTCTTGTTATGTCGACCAGACCCCTCCCCACCAGCACCAATAATCACATGAGCTTTTGATATTGTGTGTTCACAGTCTAATAAGTTCAAAACTTTCTATAACAGATCCAACCTACTTTGGGGAGATTAGCCCTACTATTTAGATCCATTGACAGCAAAAGTCAAAAGAGACTTCGCTTCTAATCCAAGCTCTAGCACCATCTACCATACCCTCACTACCATTTTTTTGAGCCCACTTTTGTGGGCTCAGAAGAGGCCAGGCTCTTCATCTACAGTATCTTATTTAATCCTCATGACAACTCTATGAATTAAACACAAGTATTGTTTTTGTCTTTCAGATGAGGAAATTAAGGCACAGAAAAAGTAAGTCACTTGCAATAAGTCGCAGTAGCAATCAGAATGTCAGAGGCCAAGTCTGACTGCCCGGTGTCTGTTATCTTAATTACCACGGCATATGGCTTCCGATCACTCTGAAAATAGTAACAACCACACTGGAAGAAATACAACAACCCTCACTAGACAGCAAGCTCCCTGTCTTGAAAGATAAAAGAAATCATGGCAGCCCTAAAGCCAAGTAAGCCATGGTTCTAAAGAAGTCATATATATTTTGCCTCTCACACCTGCCTCTTGAGTCGGGGTTTTACAAAATCCTGCTCTAAACTCAGAAGTGTTTATCTTCCATCTGTCTCAGTAACTGATGTACAGGAGAAGGCGGTCAGGATAATAACAGCTCAGTTTGGAGACACTGGCCACGTGACCAGTGTTGTGCTTCAGTTAACACGTATTACCTCATTTATTTTTCCAACAACCTTAAGAAGCTGATAGTTGAGAATTCCTGTTTTATAGATAGATATGCAGAGAAAATGGATATACAGCAAGGTTAATAACTTGCCTCACATCATATAGCTAGTAAGGAAAAGAAGAAAGATGCAAACCTGGGCAATTTGATGCCAGGGCCTACGATCTTGCACCTCCTTAAGAAGTTTCTGGGGAAAATGCAAACTGGATATTCCTTCCATGACACTTTTGTTTTCAGCAGAGGTTCCAAATATTCTCACAATCTGTGCAGGTCCTGCTGGGACACTGTATTCTGCCCCCTGAGCCCAGCCCCCAGTCTGTGTAAGAGACACTCAGAAATTCATTGAGCCTTGCAGGAGGCAAATTCATACAGGCAGGCGGTGAAGATGACTTTGGGTCAAGAGACCTAAAGAGACCCAGGTGACCCTTCCCTCTGGGTTGCCCATCCAGGGCAGAAGGTAAGCAGGCAATCTTGCCCTTTGACAGGTTAAGCCAAATAAGGGGGCTTCAAAAGAACTATTTAGGGAGTGAAACAGGTAGTCTTTTGAGTTTAAAGGATGTAGGGACCAGCCCCTCAATTATGTCTGAGAAGTCTAAATACGAAAGTCTGGACTACCCAAAAGGGCCTCTGACAGCCTATTCCAGAGTTGGGGGGATCCCCAGGGAACTTCTGCAGGGAGAAGAATAAAAAAAAATGCTGGACTTTTCTTCTGTCCACAAGAGAGACCAAGTTATGAGTGCCTCGCCTGTCCTCTCTGATCCCTGTAACCAAACCTGCAGAAACCCACAGAGTAGGTGCAGGTAGCTGGGGAACCAGAATGAGAAGCTGACTATCCCCACCCAACCCACCCCAGCTTTCCCAGCAAAAGGCGAGACCAAGATGGGAGAAGGCCAGAGTTTCAAGTTAACAAGACCCCGTGACCATCAGGATGAAGAACAATGCTCTTCAGTGCCCCAAGAAAGAATAAGATAGATTTAGATATATCTTATCTAAAGATATATCTCACTTACATGCCGGCCCAGTAATCTTGCACAAGGAATGTACCATTGTTAATTTTCAGTTTCCTTTAACCAAGAAAAATGAGTTTGGGTTTCTTGTGAGGATTAAATGAGATGCTGCAGGCAACCTCTTCCATTGCCTGTCACACAGTAGGCAATCACTTCATGATATGTGTTTTTATTATCACTGCTTGTGATGTCACGTTTCAATCTGCCAGGAAGACTGTCAAAAGCTCAAGCAGCTTTCTACAGAAGAGCTCAAATTATAAAAGCCGCATAAAATGATGTGGACTTCGGAGAAACAGTTCTGGGCTCATTGTAGCTTTTCCACTTATGGATTATGTGATCTCAAGCACGGTATTTACTTTCTGAAACTTGGTGTCTTCATCTGGGTTTTTTCTGTCTTATTCACTGTTTTTTTTTTTCTCCGGAGTCTGGATCACTGTAAGGCAGAAAGAATAAATATTTATTGAATAAACTAATTCTTCCATAAAATCATAATAACAATACCTTTCTCACACTGTGATTTGGAGGATTAGAGAAGCTAAGGCATATGACACCGTAATACACTGGCATATTAATTTCTGTCTTATTCTTGATTCTCTAGGAAATTCCAGAAAATGAAAAGCTGATTTTTTCCCCCCTCTTCCTCCTTCCCATGTCTTAGCAGAAGAGGCCTTGGTCTTAGACTTGCTGGCCACAGAAGGAAAGAACTTTTTCTTTAGTTGCATTATCTTCCCTGATGACAACCCACACATAGGAAAGTCTGTGAGAATTGAATCCTCGGAGGGCAGTTGTGGACAAGAGATAAGAGGAAGGCAGGTGCTTTGATGAGGAAGGGATACCCCAGGCCCAGATACTGAAAGGACTGGGGCCTGGAAGAGAACCAGAAACCTGCCCCTAAAGATGGCAGAAACCCCAATGGATGAGTGGGGATTTGATGTCAGCCCCTAACTTCTCTGGTGGCTCAGACAGTAAAGAAACTGCCTGCAATGTGGAAGACCTGGGTTCAATTCCTGTGTCAGGAAGATGCCCTGGAAAAGGGAATGGCTACCCATTCCAGTATTCTTGCCTGGAGAATTCCATGGAGAGAGGAGCCTGGTAGGCTACAGTCCATGGGGCTGCAAAGAGTTGGACATGACTGAATGGAGTGACCAACACTTTCACTTTTTCACCTCAAGGTTGGACGGCAGGAGCAGCGGCCCAGGGACTAAGCTGGGTGAAGAGTGGAGACAAAATAAATGTCTTAGTAACAATGGGCCAAAGACCAGAGGTCCTTTCTGAGCCTCCTGTCTTGTGCAAATCCTGAAGCTATGGTGCATGCCCAAGGGAGGGGAAGAAACTTATTCCTCCTCAGTAAAAACTCAAATTGAGTTTCTCACCAGTCCTAACTGGTCTTGTGTTGTTCAGCAGCTAAGTAGTGTCCAGCTCTTTGTGAGCCCCTGGACTGCAACATACCAGGCTTCCCTGTCCTTCACTATCTCCCGGAGTTTGCTCAAACTCATATCCATTGAGTCAGTGATGCCATCCAACCATCTCATCCTCTGTCATCCCCTTCTCCTCCTGCCTTCGATCTTTCACAGCATCAGAGTCTTTGCCAATGAGTCAGCTTTTCACATCAGGTGGCCAAAGTATTGGAGCTTCAGCTTCAGCATCACTCCTTCCAATGAATATTCAGGGTTGATTTTCTTTAGGATTGACTGGTTTGATCTCCTTGCAGTCCCAGGGACTCTCAAGAGTCTTCTCCAGCACCACAGTTCAAAAGCATCAGCTCTTTAGACCAGTCTATGGCTGGTATGGGCCAATCCAGATCTAATCTAATTTAATAAGAAAAGAAATAGAATGGTTGGACACTTGAGTGTTGTGGAGATAAGTCATTTAAGTCCTGTATACGCACAGCCTCTGATCTAACGTCTGGCACTTGGGAGAAGCTTAAGAGATGCTACTTTCCTCTTCTTACTGACCAGCAAATTCTGTAATGGTCAAATCTGTTGATCTTAGAGATGATGGATGAGGCTCCTGCTCAAAATAGGAACCTTATGTTCTTTATTTCTCAACATGAGTCAAGTTCTTTGACCTCATTATCTCTACTCTCTGCCTCTCCACTCTTATGGACAGCTGAATGTTCCCCACAAACTATGCCAGCCACTATCTTCTTATTCCTTAAAGATATTTTGCAAATATCCATCCTTCTGCCTTTTCCCTGCATCCATCTCAGAATATCCTCCTTTCTTTCCATTCCTCTATGTCCTGTCCATCCTCCAGGTATCACCTCCTATCTTTATTCCTTTACAGACTTCTCAGTGCCTACTAAATGCAGTGCTTGCACATAGAGGCTCCCTTCCCTCAGACATGCTTGCTGTTCAAATATCTATTCATTCATTTAACAATATTTTTTTCAAGTGCCTATTGCAGTTCAAGCTCCATCAAAGCTAAAATTGTTTGCCTAATTTGTTCACCACTACATGCACAATGCCTATTATAGTGATTTATATTTTTCAGATGTCGATAAATATTCATTGAATGCATAAATGAAGGGGAAACGTTGGTGAACAAAAGAAATAAGACTCTTGCTACTAATTTTTGTTGTCTTATTAGAGATAACTGTTGTGAGTTTTTCTTTTCCACATCTCAAAAATGATAAAGTCCACCAAGGTTCTGTTTTAGATATTTTTTTTCTTACTCCAGTGGCAATGCCATCCACTCCTGCAGCTGCAGCATCATCTCTACACAAGTACATCTGTCTGATTAAGGATTGATTTTTCTTCAGTAACTTCTTTTCTGTCCATTTAAGTCGACCTAAACCAGAGACACACATCCTCAGGCTAAGGGTACAGCCCAACTTTCACATCATCAACTAATCACTCAAGACACAGAGGAGAAGAAAAAAGAAGATCCATAGATGGACAAGTAAGGACTGCAGTTTCTCACCACTCCTAGTGGCAGAAGAAAAGGAGTTCCATGTGAGATTTGGAATGGGCAGGAGAGGGAGGGTGTCCTGGAGCCCACGGCTGAGGATCTGGGCCACAGAAGAAAAGGAACTTCTATTAAGACTTCCGGAGTGTAACAATAGCCTAGCCAGGTATTTCATGCATATTAACTTAGTAAATACAATCATCCTGATGTTACTGTTCCCAACTTTACAGACAAAAAAATTGAGGCAGAAGGAAGCTCAGTAATACCTCCAATGTTTATGGAGTCTGTGAATAACTGGGTAGGACCCAACTGAAGCCAAAGGGAACACTTTTAACCACTCTTACCATATTGTCCTTGTAAATACAAAGTGATAGTTGCCGGGAAGGGCAAAGCTTCCAGGCATGGGATTATCACAGACATACCTCAACCAAGACAAACACATATTTCTAATCCTGACCTCCTTCCTAAATTCCAGACTATGTTTATAGCTCGGTTCTAAAGAATTTCACCAGATTGTCTCTCCAGAATGTCAAACAAAGTATGTCTAAAGCTGAAATCATTACCTTGTCTTCCGTACCAGTTTCTCTTCCTGAATTCTCTAGTTCTGTTAGCATTACCCCTACTTTTTCATTCATATTGTCCGAACATCAATATCTGCTTTCACTCTTCCCATTCCTTTTCACTTTACCCCCAATTAATTGTCATGTCCCATAGACTGACTTCCGTAATATCTTTAAGACATGACCTCTTAACTCCATTACAGCTTCAACCCTGATAACCATTCTTCACTGCATAATAGCTATGATCCTTCCAAGTGTTTATCCTGAATCACCCTCTATACATTTATCCAGAAAATCTTTATTATAGTCATCTTCACAATTCAAATCGATGACTATTGATTATAGTCGTCTTCACAATTCAAATCGATGACTATTTATTATAGTCGTCTTCACAATTCAAATCGACGACTATTTATTATAGTCGTCGGAGCACAATTCAAATTACACTGCTACCATAGTCAAAAAATCAAGCCTTCCATGACACCCTGACTCCCCATAAATATATACAAATGCACCCCTGTGAACAGAAACTCCCACAGTCCCCCTCTTTTTCCATTTAATCCTCAGTGTCCGGTCTGTTGCAGTCCTCTAGTGCTTTCCTATGTATCTCACACTATGCTATGCTATGCCCATTCAATACTTTCCTCTGAGATTTTCCTCGGAAACTGTTCTGGCCTTAGCTTCTATCTGATGTGTCCTTGTCCAGGTCACCTCCAGGTGTATGTGAACTCCCACTCCTCAGAACCATATATTGCTTAGTTTGCATCCCTCTTAAGACACATATCACATGCTACTTTGCATTTTCATGTTATGATGTAGTTACTATTCCATTACCTTGTTGGAAGTTGAGACTGTGCCCAAAAGTGCCCTTAACCAGGCACTCTGGCAATCCTGAGCAGCCCCTGTCCACTCTGGTCATGCTCAGGTGGCAAGGAGTTTGCTGCCATGACAGTATTTTCTCGGGTGACAGAAAGACTGGAGCGGTAGCTCTCCTCCAAGCTCCCATACAGCAGTGCTCCCAGCACTCTGTAACTGGTCTGGCCTTCCAAAACCATAATCTCTGTTGACTCAGCTTTTTATGTTTACACACACACACACTCCTTGGCCAAGCGGTGTTCTAGCATCAGCCATGCACTGATGCTCCATGTCTATTTCTAATAAGGACTCTACCTTGGACACTGCTCAAGACCCCCTTTCTCCTTAAAGTGAGTTTCCTCTTGAGATCTTCATTTATAAACAGTTGTCCTCGATCATGGTCACTTCAATCCATCAGACATAGAACACTGGATTTCAATGCAAAGTGATTCATTCCCTTCCTCCAAGAATCCTCCTTGGTCCCTATCCATATCAGCTCTACAGCGTTTTGTTATTATTGTTGTTTTTTGAGGGGGCTGCGCTTTGTGGTGTGTGGAATCTTAGTTCCCTGACCAGGGATCAAACCCCGTCCTCAGCAGTGAAATCGAGGAGTCTTCACTGCTGGACAGCCATGGAATTCCTTGCCCAACATCTTAATAACCAAGTGGCTCCACCAACGTTTATCCTTTCCAAATATAGAAGGGATGTTGTAGAGTAGTATTTCTACCTCTGGCTACTAATAACTTCTTAATGACAATTTTCTCCTCTTATGATTCTTCTGAGTACCATATACTATGCATCCTCTCCAGTTACTTCACAGGAAATAGACCTTGAGGGATCAGTGAATTGATAAATCTTTTCTCCTTTGGTTTCTGTGGCCCTCTAGCTCATGGCCTCAGAAATTTCCCCTGCACTTAAGTACTGTATTTCATGGTATTTATATTTAATAAAAGTATGTGGCAGTCTCACATTTGGCCTGTTGATGTTGGGTATGTGGTTCAGGCTTTTTGAAACTCAGGCTGGGGAATCTGAGGAAGTGATGGGGAGGCACTGAACTTGAGCACTTAATTTCAAAGTAATAAAAGACTAATTCTCTGCTTTATCAAGACTATATACTCAGCCTAATATATACCTGAGTTTTTTCAAGCAATGGATAGCTTTGTTAATTTTTTTTTTCCCGTTGCTACTGGAAAGCAATTTATACCTGCAAGGCAGTATCAGGGTTTCAATAAACTCCTGAAAAAAAAAAAAAGCAGCTCCAGATTGGAGAATTTTCAAATACTCCTCATTTTTGCAAATCACATTTCAAAAGGGAGAGAATTTGCATATTCAGGGTGAAAGCCCATGGAACTCTGCCTCATGCCAGTTTTATAGAGTAATTATTTCTACATTTTTGAACTGGCACCACCTTCAAAATATGTCAGCTCAAACTGCACACTAGACATAGGTATTAATTAGTCAGGCTAATTATCCGAACTTGTTTAGACTAATCAAGTGATGAAGCAGCTTCAATCTGTTGGATTTTTCTTGAACAACTTCACAGTGAAACATGAACTTGTTATGACTAGTGAATTGCACAAACACAATTTGCCGCTGAGAAAGACCTTCCGCATTGGCTGAACAGGGGTTCCTTCTCACAAAGCCCAGTCCACCGGTGGACTCTGCCTCCAAGGTACTTTGAAAAAAGGCCTTTCTGCCTCCTTCCACCAGAAAATCAATACTGCACACTGGAGGGGAAGACGGAGAGTGAAAACGTCCTCTTCACCTGAGTGAGTAAACACCAGCTCTGTGCTAGGGATAGCGCAGCACAGAACTGCAGGCTGTGAGACAGACTGCAAATAAAACCCTTTCCGGAGCCGAGAGTGGCCAGGCCAACGCTGAGCCCCGAAGCTGGCACCGCGGAGCCCTTGGCCTCATATAATTTCATTTCTCTGCGACTGAGATCAGTGCGTGCCTGCAAAATTGCATAATGTGCCATTCGTGCAGCTGTTACCCAGCAGACCTATTCTTTGCACACCGATTAGCCCGCCTGCCTCATCAATCCCCAGGAAGGGCGAGAGAAGCAAAGTTTCCAGCATCACATTGCATTCTTGGCCTCTCCTGCATCGCAAACCCCCCTGCCCCTCCCACGGTGAGAAGAAAATCATAGGCCTGGAAGCTTCAGTGAATGAGAGCTTTGCGTGGGTCCTGTGTTCCCCAGCTTTCAACACTTTCTGGGAAAGATAAATGTTGTTCACATCCTTTGTATCTTAACCTGGTTCTGTCTCCCTCTCTCCGGGTTTAAAACAAAGCTCCCTTGCCTCCTGGCTGCTCCTCTGTTTTTTCCTGAATTGTTCTGATATTTCTGGCTTCTCCCCACGTTGAGTCAGATCCGAGTATGGGTGGCAAAAAGCTTCTAACGTCATCACGAAATAGGAAAGGTGGGCAGGCTCTGACAGCTTTTAGCAGCCCACAGCCTCAGGCTAGTATTTTTCCGCTACAATGCTGATAAAAGATAAGACATTGTTCAAATGTGCCTATGCTGGGAACCGTCTAAGGCAGGGCTTTCAAAATACAAACCTGTGCTGGTTCCCAGGGACAGAATTCACATCTTCCTTTGTTCTGCTACAAAGCTCTCAGGCACCCCGGTAGAAGGGAGCCCTCATTACTCAGGGCACTTCTGAGGAGCTGTGAGAAGCACAGAAGGAAGTGGGACTGGGAGCCATGCCCTGGATGCATCTGAAATCAAAATGAACTGCCAGCATCCTTTCCCTCCAGCACTCCCTGAGCTCTGCTTGGAGGGAGCCACTTGCTTTTTTCTACTGATTTTTTTCACTAGTAATTAAACTAGATTATAGAGTAATTTCTGGACTATTCATCTCTCCTAATATTAAACTATCTATGTATATGTGTTATTTAAGTTATAGCATATAAATAAAGGGAAATGTGCATAGGTAATTGAATTTAAACCATAGGCTTTTTGTGTGTGTTGTGTTGTATTTGATAAATCAAAATCCTTAGGAGCTTCACCATGTAAAGACATTTTACTGTATCAAAGTGAAAGTGTTAATCACTCAGTTGTGTCTGACTCTTTGGGACCTCATGCACTGTAGCCTGCCAGGCCCCTCTGTCCATGGGATTGTCCAGGCAAGAATACTGGAGTGGGTTGCCATGCCCTCCTCCAGGGGCTCTTCCCAGTGCAGGGATCGAACCCAGGTCTCCCGCATTGTGGGCGGGTTCTTTACGACCTGAGCCACCCGGGGAGCCCATTTCACTGTATGCTGCTGCTACTGCTAAGTCGCTTCAGTCATATCCGACTCTGTGCGACTGTATATCTGCTTTCAAAACCCATAACGCTTCTGGTCGTGTGGTTCTTCTCATGCATTTTTCTCCAGGTGGGACATGTTTTCTCATCTTAAAATGAGCATAAGAGTACATTTCTTCAAATAGAAAATTGTGAAAATTTTCCTAGATTCCTATCTATCAGTGCTCCTTAAGGCTAGATTTTGAATAACCTATGGTCCAAGGTCTGGAATAATCTCAGATAGATCTTCTGCATCCCAAAACATAGCATTTTGCTCTAGACTAAAGTGTACTTTGACTCAACTATCTTTGCAGCATTGTTGCCTTTTGTCCAGAACTGCAACTGCAGTTTTGGGGTGAACTATAAATATAAATATGAACTATAAATGGGGAGAAATTTCTGAGGTCCCTGTTACCTTTTCATCCTAATCACTGGGCAGAAGCCTCTCTCTCTCCTCCTCTCTCTTGTACATGTACATGTACATATACATACACATTTTTAAAAAATCATCTTATTGGTTGGTCAGTCTCTAAGGTACTTCTGCAACATACCTGATGAGTGCTCATCCAAATTTTACCAGAATATCTTCACTGAGAAGAACACTGCCATCTCAGAAGTATGTTTTTATATTATATATGTATATTTTTTGCTGTTGTTATTTAGTTGCTCAGTTGAGTCCAACTCTCTGCGACCCCATGGATGGTAGCCCTCCAGGCTCCTCTGTCTGTGGGATTTTCCAGGCAAGAATCCTGGAATGGGTTTTCATTTCCTTCTCCATGTATTTACCATACATGTATTTACTGCATACATATATGTATATGCAAAATACACCTAAGATAAAAATTACTATCAGTGACATATAGTCCTTAGACTGGTGTGCAGCCATCACCACCATCTAGTTCCAGAGGATCTTTATCACCCAAAAAGGAAATCTGTACCCGTTAAGGACCCATGACTGCATCCCCATCCTCCCTCCTTCCTTCCCAGACCCTAGCAACCACTAATCTGTTCTCTATCTCTCTGTGGGTTTTTCTGTTCTGGATATTGTATATAAATGAAATCCTATGATGTGGTCTTTTGTGTCTGGCTTTATTCTTTTGGCATCAGCAGCCCTTCTGGGTACAACTCATCTCTAGTTAATTGCTCTGAGACCCATCTTCCATTTCCCTCCTCTCACCTCCCTCCCCAGGCACGCACCCGTGCTGTTTGCATCTTACTCAGTGTGCAGCCACGGGTCTGAGATCGCCACCCCCGGGGAGCACCTCTGAGACACCACACTGACAGCCCTTCTGCCAATACTTGTTTCGGGTCTGGCCGGGGCCTCCTGAGGCGCTGAAAGAGCAGCAAATCACCCTCAAACTTCTCCAAGGTTTTTTTTTTTTTCTATTTTAAAATAAAATGTGAGAGGCGCTTTTCCCCTTCCTGACAACTGTGAGTGATAATTAGCTGGTAACAGAAAATCTCCCCTGAAGCGTCACAATGAGCTGGTAGTTAACAGAGCGGGTCTCAGAGCTGCACCACGGAGCAGCTCCAAGTGGGACTCGTGCTCGTGGCCAGAAGAGCTGGCGCTGATCCCCTGTTGCAGACATCTAGCCATATGCAGGGTACGCACACAGCACCTGCACTGCCTTTGGGTTCACAGATGCGGCATAAGAAAGAGCAGCCTGTGGTGCGCTGGGGACAGGGCTGGACTCCAAGTGAGAAGATCCAGGTTTGAATCATACTCGCTGTCATTTACTAGCGTGACCATGAGCAAGGCATGGACCAACCTAGCCTTCCGTTAAAGAGGAAGGTCACGTGGAATGTGACTAACCTCACCAGATGGTGGTTAAGACTGAAGAGAAGAAAACAACTTTTCTTCAAGAGAAGAAAACAACCACATAAACACTGTCCGTAGCCTGTGAACATAGTCTCCAGATGTCCATAGCATGAGAGCATCAGGAAGGCGGGAACCTGGTCCTGATTCCTGCTGCTATGCCTAATGTGTCGCTCAAGACAGAGTAGACACTTGGTAAGATTTTCATGAATTTGTGAAATGAGGAATCATGTTGTTTTTCTCAGTAATCAGAGTCACACAATTAGCTGCCAAGGAGCAGCATCTCTAGGTAACTATCCAGATCATTTTTATTCATGGTAACCAAGTTACCATAAGAGAGTGTCTTGCCCCATTGTATTTCTTCTGAATGACGCTAGACTTGCAGAGGAAATGAGAAACATGGTTCTACTAAAGAAGAAAACAGGAAACAAAAGGTGTCTTCAATTTGAGATGAGCTCTTTTTATGAACCTAAGAGAACTGACTCAAAATGTACCACTTCAAGTATTCATGCTTCTTGGTCTCTACCTGCTCTGCGATTATATTTTACTTCATGACCCATCACAAAGAGAGTGTATTCACCAGTGTGTATAATATTGTAAATGTTGTGCTTTTAACTCTAGAAGCTTATATATATACTGGCTTGGAACCACGTAACTTCCTCTTTCTTTCCTTCCTCCTTTCATTCTTTTCTTCCTTTCTTTATTGCTTCAGCAGTAACTTAACTTTTTGTTTTCAAATAAAGTTGTTGAGATGTAAGTGACAATATTTTCATGTAAATCCTTGATTTACATTTAGTAATCATTAGTATTTTTAGTATTTCATCCTAAATACTTCGGATTTTACCATTCTTTTAAAGTTATTTTGTCATACAACCACAATATAACTACAACATTTTGTCATGCAACCACAACAGCAATGTTGTTGTTGTTGTCACTCAGTTGGGTCTGACTCTGTGGCCTGATGGACTGCAGCTAGCCAGGCTTCCTCGTCCTTCACCATCTCCCAGAACTTGCTCAAACTCATGTCCACTGAGTTGGTGATGCCATGCAACCATCTCATCCTCTGTCACCTCCTTCTCCTCCCACCCTCAATCTTTCCCAGCATCAGGGTCTTTTCCAGTGAGTCGGCTCTTGGCATCATGTGGCCAAATTATTGGAGCTTCAGCTTCAACATCAGTCCTTCCAATGAATATCGAGGGCTGATTTCCTTTCAGATTGACTGATTTGATCTTATTGCTGTGTAAGGGACTCTCAAGAGTTTTCATACATACATACATTTCATACGTACATACGTAACAATGACTTCTCATTTTATCTAGTATCCACTCCAAGTTTAAAATAATTTAAAAGAATGAAAATGTCCTTTTACATTATTGCTTTATTTAATTCAGGATTTGCTCACAGCCTATTAAGTACTGGGCTTTGTTACCCTACTTCTTGGCCTTAGCGCAGCTTAGGACTGTTCAATAGGTGCTCAGTGGAACACACATTTTTCATGGAACAAACATTTATTGACCCCTTCCATGTGCCAAACCATGTCTTAATTGCTAGTGATGCAAATATAAATAAGATACATTATTTTTCCTCAAAACCTCAAAATTTGGGTGAACCAAAATGAATATTGAAGTAAGCTAATGAAGACAATCAAGATGAATCTACTAAGCCTAGTATTTGTTATTTTTCCTTCAGATAAAGCTTTTCAGGCAGAGTGTGATGACTTTTCCCAATAGCAGCATCACTTTATCATTTCATACAGCTAAAAATGTGGATTTCAATCTCCACTGTATGAGCAAAACCCCAGAAACTTTGCTGAACACACATTCTTTTTTGTTGGTGGTGGTTCAGAACTGATATTTATGTTTAATTGTCAGAAAGAAACTGGATATTTAAATATTCGATTAGCCTGCTCAGTGACAAACCAACCCATCCTGTAGTGGCTTTCTGCCACCTACAAGATAAAGGGTCACCTCCTTTAGCCTCCTGCCAGACCCTCTATAATCTGATCTTGCCTGTTTCTCCAACCTCATTTTCTGCCTTACATCTTAGGTTCTACACAAACTGAACAGCTGATTTGTCCCACCCCTAAATCCTCCCGTATTCCTCTTAGGACTTATGTACTTGGCCTCCTCCAGGCCTCTGCAACGAATACTCCCCCTGACCTTTTCATGTCCTCTGCCCCAACACCTAGGCTCGACACATCATTGAAAACTCAGTTCGGGTGGCCTTCCTCCAGGAAGCCTTCCACAACCCCCTGAACTTGACTGGGTACCCACTTTGGTCTTCTAGGACACCTTGCATAAATCTTGTTTAGCACATACGTAGCACATGGTGCTGAAATAATCTGCTGGCAGCCTGACATCTCCCTCCTCCCCTCCCTCAGAGCACACATGGCCCTCTCCAGGGCCAGGCCTAAGTGCTCTGCATCTCAGCTTCCCCAGAGCGCAGCCAAGGCCTGGCAATCGGAGGCCTTCAAGAATTTCTTGAGCAGAATTACCAGAGGATGACCATGAGAATTAAGCACAGAGTTACACATTTTTAAGAGATAAAGATCACAATGTTCTTTTCAATCACTTCCTAATGTTGCCGCTGGAAGGATGTAAGGGAATGTTCTAGTGTAGTCCTCTTTTTGGTAATAGAAGATACAGGAGGAGAGAGGACATGAATGTTCATTGACACCCAGGATGTTATTCAAGTCCTGACAGAAAAGAGACAATGATGCCCTTTAGCAAGATAATTCCAGGGGAGTTTGTTTGACAAAAGGACTATTTACCAAAAAAAAAAAGAGATGGGTGTAAGGGCAGCACAAGCTGTGATTTAGTAACCTGAAGCTAGAAACAGCAGAGGAGCTATTAACCATTCCTAGGATAGGGGAACCAGCTCATCCCTGTTTGTCCGGGACTGTCCCAGTTTTAAAACTCAAAATCCCATGTCCTGGGAACACCTCAGTTCCAGCAAACCAGGATGGTTGATCACCCCACCTAGAGCGGAAGTAGATAATAAAGGAATGGTTATTGAAACCTAGGAAGAAAGATGGTCCCCTTCAAAAGGAAGTGAGTGATCTTCGGACAAGGCCACATTCAACTCAAAGTGACCACAGAGGGAGGAGGTCAGGGAACAGAAACTTCACTTTCCTCGCTCCTTCTCACCTCCTGCAGAGGCTCTGCGTTGAGTTCCCCATGAGCCAAAGCCAACCAGAAGCCAGGCCTGCACTGGTGAGCATCCATTGCAGGGCGGAGGGCAGAAGATGCACACAGAGCCGAAGCAAGCCTGCAGGCGCACGGAAGGGCCTGAGGAAGATGTCCAGCTCTGTCTAGCAGGGACCTCAAAAGTCTCGATGCAAGTAATGGGATGGCGTTGATATTACTCAAGCCTTTAGATGCTGTTGTTGTTCAGTTGCTGAGTTGTGTCCGATTCCTTGTGACCCCATGGACTACAGCATGCCAGGCTTCCCTGTCCTTCACCATCTCCCAGAGTTTGCTCAAATTCATGCCCATTGAGTTGATGATGTTATCTAACCATCTCATCCTCTGTCATCCCCTTCTCCTCCTGCCTTCAATCTTTCCCAGAATCAGGATCTTTTCCATGGAGTTGGCTCTTCACATCAGGTGGCCAAAGCATTGGAGCTTCAGCTTCATTATCAGTCCTTCCAATGAATATTCAGGATTGATTTCCTTTCAGATTGACTGATTTGATCTCCTTGCTGTCCAAGAGACTCTCAAGAGTCTTCTCCAGCACCACAAACCTCAGGCTCTCCCTGATTTCCAAACAATTTCAACAACTGAGGGTTGTGGGGAGAAGGATGCCTTTAAATTCTTATGCTCCCCTCTGGCCCTCACCTCTTCTTCAGTCTACTCATTGCCTTGCCATCCAATGGAAGTTATCGCTGGTTTTCATGGCACAGATTCAGATGTAAATTGCAACCCTTGCCTCAAATTCCACAAAAAAACATCCACTCACAAAGGCAGTGTTTGTGTTTATCAGATTGTATTGGAGATTACTCCTTGGAAGGAAAGTTATGACCAACCTAGATAGCATATTCAAAAGCAGAGACATTACTTTGCCAACAAAGGTCTGTCTAGTCAAGGCTATGGTTTTTCCTGTGGTCATACATGGATGTGAGAGTTGGACTGTGAAGAAAGCTGAGCACTGAAGAATTGATGCTTTTGCGCTGTGGTGTTGGAGAAGACTCTTGAGAGTCCCTTGGACTGCAAGGAGATCCAACCAGTCCATTCTGAAGGAGATCAGCCCTGGGACTTCTTTGGAAGGAATGATGCTAAAGCTGAAACTCCAGTACTTTGGCCACCTCATGCGAAGAGTTGACTCATTGGAAAAGACCCTGATGCTGAGAGGGATTTGGGGCAGGAGGAGAAGGGGACGACAGAGGATGAGATGGCTGGATAGCATCACTGACTCGATGGATGTGAGTTTGAGTAAACTCTGGGAGTTGGTGATGGACAGGGAGGCCTGGCATGCTGCGATTCATGGGGTCTCAAAGAGTTGAACATGACTGAGCAACTGAACTGAACTGAACTGAATTGGAGATTTGGAGGGAGATCAAATAAAAGTCTACATCTCAAAGAACTTCAAGTTGAACAAGGCATCCTTGTGCTTGGAAGCCCTTCAGCCCAACCACCAGAAGACTTGACGGGCTACGTAATCCTCCAAGTTACTCAGCCTCTCATTATGCCTTTTCCACACTGTCCACCTCTCCTGTCATGTACTCCTTCAATAGCACAAAAAAATGTAACCTTTGTTAGCCATTTCTTTCCAGGCTTCTACAGAACCCAACACTCAAGTCCTCCAGATCTCACCTTCTTCCCCACAAGTCAGTCTACCTGAGCCAGCTCCCTTCTTGTGATAAATTCTGCTGCCAGCTGTCAGTGGAGAAGTTTTCTAGGGAAAGCTGTGCATTTCGTTGTAATTCTTTGAGAGGTTATTAATCAATTTGCATAAAAGCTTCTATCAATGGCTTTCTTGTCTCATGGAATGCAATTCTTCCTCTGAACACCTCACAGTGGGAGACATCACCCAGAGTCAGCATAAGTGAGCATCTTGTAGTTGGAGTAACACAGTCATGGCATACTGAGCTCGTCTCTTTCTTTTAAAAGGCTGATTCAGGCAGCTTAGGCTCTCAGCTCTTTCAAATTACACTGAGATGAACATGACTGCATACAAGCTGCCAGTTCAATCGTAATTTTGATTTCCAAATCCCGTAAGTTTCCATTTCTTCAAGGGTTATTTTCAAAACGCCATCTGCATGCCCAAGCCGTTTACAACCTTTACCTTTGCCTCTAATATAGGACCAGTTGTGAACAAAAGGCAAGATCCTTTCAAAGAAGCACAGAATGTTAGTTTCATTTTCTATACCTGTAGACTTGATAGGGAAAGGCAAAGGGAAGTGACTGGATCCAGCTCATGGCACTGGGGAATTGCTCCCAGTTTATTCTGATTCTTTTGTGGGTAATTAGAGAGCGACACAGCAGCAGCAGCAGCAGCAGAGAATGTGCGCACTCACTGCTTGACTTCTGGGTAGAGGAATATCTAAAGGCAACTGAGGGCAAATTAAATTATTATTAAGCCACTTAACTCAGAGTTCAGTTCAGTTGCTCAGTCGTGTCCGAACTCTTTGCGACCCCGTGGACTGTAGCCTACCAGGCTCCTCTGTCCATGGGATTTTCCAGGCAATAGTCCTGGGGTGGATTGCCATTTCCTTCTCCAGGGGATCTTCCCAACCCAGGGATAGAACCTGGGTCTCCTGCATCGTAGACAGACGCTTTACCATCTGAGCCACCTGAGACTGCAAATGTCTCACGTTGTTTTGCCTTAATTCAGACTTCAGTGTTATATAGATACTTGCATCTTTAGGACCTACTCTCAGCCTTGCATTTGCTAACTTATTTCCTGGAATTGGTCGATTTTAAAGATTCTTAAAGATTAAACATAATGTGAAGTTACGCCTTTTTCATTACTACTATCCACACATCTTATTGTTCAGTTCTAGAAGGAGTCTGTGTTTCTTTAACTTTATAAACTTTATATACAGAGTCAGAGAGGGATAAAGGAAGAGGGACCCTGTAGAGATGGCTCCTTGGCTTTAGCGTTAGCTCTCTGAACTTTGGAGATTGAGCTTTAGTAGTTGTTAGGCTGTTTTTAGGGCTTCCTTGATAGCTCAGTTGGTAAAGAATCTGCCTGCAATGCAGGAGACCCTGGCTTGATTGCTGGGTTGGGAAGATTCCCTGGAGATGAGAAAGGCTACCCACTGCAGTATTCTGGCCTGGAGAATTTCATGGGCTGGATAGTCCATGGAGTCACGAAGAGTCAGACATGACTGAGCAACTTTCACATTTTCCAGGCTGTTGTTAGCTACAGATTATAGAAGCACTGCTGGAAACACCTGCCTAAGGAAACAATAAATGTCTTTATGGCTTAAAGCCCTTTTAATTGGGTTTCCTGTTATCTAGCATCTCTGGAATTCCCTGGAAGAGAGACTTACCCATCATAGTCACAAGGTGGCTGCCACAGTTGCAGCCATTGCACTTGGCTGTAGTTCAAGGTAGGAAGCAGGTAGGTAGCCAGGACAGTAGGAAAGTACTATCCCTGTATACTACTCTCTTTTTATCAATGAGGAAAAATCCTTCCCAGAAATTCCCTCATCCATCTTATTGACCTGAACCAGGTCAGGTTTAAGAGGAGGCTGGGACAGTGGGTAATTTTATCAAACTTTATAGTGGCAGGCAGACAGGAGAGAATGTTTTTCAGCATAACTGGAACAGTTGCCATTCCTGAAAACTGCACAGTACCCAGTGAGCCCCCTCCTGGGAAAATGCTCTAGACCTGCTATATTTAAACCGTTCCCAGAGCCTCATGACTGTAATAATACAGAAGTATATATCAAATCAAGCAGTAGCCCACATAATTCACATGATGACTATAAGGAAACCTTCCTAAAAGGAAATAATTCAAAAAGAAAACTAGAAAATGGAATACGGGAGAAGATTCACAAGTGCTTCAAGTTGCCCACCAAATGCTATCCTAGGCCTTCCATCATCCAGGCGACCACTTACTAATAAATCAAAAGTGGAGGAGCGAGCAACAATGCTTGCACAAAATGACAACCTGCTCTGCATTGGGAATAGACTGTCCTGGTGAATTCAAATTGGAAAACAAACTGGTAAGGTTCCCCTTTGCTGCCTGCCCTCTCCTTAGCCACTTGCCGGACCCACTACCTGAGCACAGACCCTGCAGATTCAGGTGCCAAAAGCTGAATTAGTCGAGGCAGAATTTAAGCTCCAGCTTAACAGTAAGCATTTGGTGACTCGTTGAGACATGCCTCATGAAAGAAATGTCACCAGTTTGGCAGACACAAGTGTCTTGAAAGAAAACATTCCAATAGAATGTACTGAAACACAAAATCGGAGCACTGAGCCAGGCTTTCTGAGGCAATCCAAACATATCCAGGGGGTGGGAAGGCCAGAAAGATTATATATATATATTACACATATATATGTAATTTGCAATTTTATTCTAAGTATCTTATACATAGAACAAAATTCCAAATTCATGTGTCTTTATTGGTATGTGGAAATATCACATCTGGGGTGGCAGCCAAACATGGCACATCTGTGCTAAGTAAACTTAAGTTATGTATTCTTTAAATGCTTTTTGAGGACGTGATAGGATTTTTTTCTACCAACACTTAGCCATCTTAGCCATCTTCTCAATTTACTCATCCTGACCAGAGATAATCCAATCCAATCCAGGGTCTAACATTTCTCCCTGCAGTTTAACAGCTACATACACTTGCTGTTTATTTAGCTGACAGACACAGAATCACAGGAGAACCACTAGGGGCCTGTCCTTGGCTTTCTCTCCTGGACACTGGAAGGAGCATAGCAACTAGAGGTGATGAGTGTATAGGAGGCAATGTCCTTAGAGGTAGGAATTAGTAAAGGACAGGGCCTTTTGGAAGAGGCAGTGCATCAATCCCATCAGGTGGAAATGCCACAGCCGGCCAGCACTGGGACCCCAGGAGTCTCCAGACAGGGTGCTTGCCACCCAGAGCTTCAGATACCCACATGCAGCTGGCCTGGGACTAGTGACAGAAGAGCTTCTGCCAGCCCGGTGCAAGCAGAGTGGAGCCGGGAGACCCTTGATTCTCAATCAGGGACATTTTGTCCCCTGGTAATGGCTCAGCAGGTAAAGAATCAGCCTGCAGTGCAGGAGACAGAGGAGACACTGGTTTGATCCCTGGGTCAGGAAAATCCCCTGGAGGAGGAAATGGTAACCCACTCCAGTATTCTTGCCTGGAGAATCCCACGGACAAAGGAACCTGGCAGGCTATAATCCATGGGGTTGCAAAGAGCGGGACACGGCTGAATGATTAAGCACACAGGGCGTATTTGGCAATGCCTGGAGACATTTTTGGTCATCGCAATGGGAGGAGTGCTGCGAGCATCTAGTGTGTAGAAGTTATAGATGCTGTAAACATCCTGCAACACACAGGACCACCTCTCATCCTGACAAAGAATTATCCATCCCCTCACATCAATGGTTCCCAGGTTGAGAAGCCCTGCCCTAAACCCGAGAGGAAAGCTGAGGCTTGGAACACAGAGGAAAGCTGCCCAGGACTCAGTTCTTTGTCATTAGCACTCAGTAAATTACAGGGATTGTCATGCATTCATTGTAAACCCAGCTGTATTGCTAACATACAAGCGTTGAAAAGCTTGAATTTGATCAAATTCCTTTATCTCACTCTGTCTCTGCTGTTGCTGCTGCTGCTGCTAAGGCACTTCAGTCATGTCCGACTCTGTGCGACCCCAGAGAAGGCAGCCCACCAGGCTCCCCCGTCCCTGGGATTCTCCAGGCAAGAACACTGGGGTGGGTTGCCATTTCCTTCTTCCACTCTGTCTCTACTTCCTCACTTATACGTTGAGGATGATAAGAATACCTACCTGATAGGGCTGTTGTAAATAATTCATATATTATTTTCTGAGCTTCATTATGGACTTTCACGAATATTATTTACCTCCCAGAATTTTTCAAGGACAAGATGAAATAATGCATGTGAAATTATTACAAAATGTTAAAACACTAAACATGTAAAGGGTTAAAGGATTAGAAAGCTGCCTGCGTGGGCTTCAAATACAACTCAATGCAAATATTTTGAGAGGGAAAAAACGGTGTGCCTATTTTCTTACTGATAATTTTCTATTCATTACAGTAGGATAACTAAGCTATTTAAAAATATATTCCCCACTCTGCTGCCCATGTAGGAGAATAAAGACTTTTTCAGTGTGACTTTAAGTGGGGCTCAGTCTTGGGACTTCTTTTCTCTGTCTACATCTATTTCCTAGACAAACTTATCAATCTCAAGATTTAAGTATTAACCAATAGAAAATAGTTGCCTATTTTCTGGAGACAACTATTTTCTCCAGTCCAAAGCTCTCATTTGAAATACAGACTCATAGATTGTCCTAAAATATACAGTTGGCATCTGAAACTTAGCATGTTTAAAACTGAACTCAATTGCCCCTAAATAGTCATTCCATCGTCTGGCCAAAAAAATGTAGGAGCCATCTGTGCCCCCATTTCTCACATCCCACATTCAATAGGTCTGTAAACATATCCAGAATCAAAAGACTTCTTGCCTCCTCCACAATATTGATCTTTTTTCAATATTTATTTTTATTTATTTAGCTGCACTGGGTCTTCATTGTGGCATGTGGAATCTTTAGTTGTAGCATGCAAGCTCCTAGTTATGGCATGTGGGATCTAGTTTCCCAACCAGGTATCAAACCTGGGCCCCCTGCGTTGGGAGCGCAGAGTCTTAGCGGCTGGACCACCAGGCAAATCCTTGCCACATTGATTTTGATCGAAGCTACCATTACCTTTCTTCTGGATTATTGCAATAGTTTCTAAATAGCCTCCCTACAGCTGAATTTCAACAGATTAGGCAAAATGATCCAATTACAAATTAATGAGATCTTATCGGCCTTCTGCTAGAATCCCTGCACTGTTCCCTGTTCCACTCTGAATGAAAGCTCCAGTCCCCATAGCATCCTCCAACATCCCAGCACCTCCACCCTTTCCTTGCCAACTTGGCCATATCTCTCACTTTCTTCCTGACTCCACTCTTCCCCAGGCTCTCGAGCCTTTCCTGGTGGCCTTTGCATTTGCAGCTCCTCTCTCTGGAACATTCTACCCTGACTCACATCAGGGCTCATAGGTCACCTCCTCACTATTCTATTTAAAATTGCAAACATAGTCACCCCACCCCCACCCTACACTTGCGTTTGCTCTCCTCTGCTTTGTTTTTCTCCATAATAATCCTTTGCATCTGACAAGGTATTCAATATTTATGTTACTTAATTATTGCTTTCATTCTCTTCCCCTACTAGAATGAAAAAAGCCCCAAGATGGTAAGAAGTTTTGTCTTTTTTGTTCATTACTTTATTTTCAGCAAGCACATCAGTGTTTGATGCATAGTTAAATAAGTTAAATATTTATTAGTAAATAAATGCACGGAATATTAGAACACAGAGACACACACATTTCAATAATTAATAATAATTCTTGGAGGGACAGTCTAATTTTATGTTAAAAAAGAAAATTGTTCACTAATGTTACCTAATCTGTATAACATTCCCATCTGAGAATAGATATGCCATTTAACAATGGGGAGGGTGAGGTGAAGTGGGAGATTAGGATTGACGCATATACACCGTGTGTGTCTGTGTGTGCTTAGTTGCTCAGTCGTGTTTGATGCTTTACGACCCCATGGACTATAGCCCTCCGGGATCCTGTGTCCATGGAATTCTCCCAGGTAAAAATATTAGATTGAGTTGCCATTCTTTTCTCCAGGGGATCTTCCCAACCCAGGGATCAAACCCAGGACTCCTGCATTGCAAGTGGATTCTTTAAAGTCTGAGCTACCAAGGAAGGCTCATATATATACTACCATGTGAAAAATAGATGGCTAGTGGGAACCTGCTGTATAGAGCAGGGAGCTCAGCTTAGTGCTCTGTGATGACCTAGATGCGTGGGATGGGGGGAAGGATATCCAAGAGTGAGGGGATATACATATAGACATAGCTGATTCACTTCATTGTACAGCAGAAACTAACACAGAATTTTATAAAGCAATTATACTCCAATACAACAACAAAAACACTGGCTTAGAGAGATGCTTCAATTCCCCTTAACTGGTTTCAGTCAATGTCCTGGAACTTGCAGATACGTAGAAAAACAAGAACCATTATAATATCCATCCAACCAAAACTTTACCCTCTACTGCTTTCTTTTGCAGAAAAACCTCTCAAAAAATCTGTAGTTAAACTTCTCCTTTACTCTGTGGGTGTGTTTGTATGTGTATGCTCAGTCTCTCGGTCGTGTCCTACTCTGGAATTTCCCAGGCAAGAATACTGGAGTGGATTACCATTTCCTTCTCCAGGGGATCTTCCTGAACCAGGGATGGAACCGCTTCTCTCTGTGGCTCCTGCATTAGCAGGTGGATTCTTTTACCATTAGTGTCACCTGGGAAGCCCCACATCAAATTCGTTAGCAGAATGTTTTCTCCGATGCTTCCCAAACTCTGTCTGCTGAAGGGCTGTAGTGTAGGAATTTTAAGTTGTCCAGAGAAAGCATTCCAGGTGTTGGGATGGAAGAAGAGTTCTTCTAGATGCCTGTGATTTGGCCACACCTCTGCTTATATCATGTATTTTTGAAAAGTTAAGAAATCTCAAGAGGTCCACTGCTTCAGTCCAAACGTGTAAACTACATGTCCTAAGGTCCATGTAGGTTGGTGTGATTACTCCCAGTTTGGTGTCAAATTTCTTAATCTCTCGAAGCCTCTGTTTGCTGATCTACAAAACTGAAATGGTAATACTGTCTTAGTACCTGCCAGGATTGGAGATGGCTGTCTGTCTAGACTGAGCCTTTTTCACTTTATTTCTTTTAGTGCAGAGAGCAGGAAATTGTAGGACTCGAGAAGTCAAAGATAGTCAAGGAAGTTTTCTCTCCCTTTACTTCCCATCTGAGAAAGTGCTATGGAAATTCACACTTTACCCTCCCTACTCTCATCTCTCTGCTGAGGTTGGACTACTTTGCTGTCTGGCAGTCAGTCCCAAGCCTCGGAACAGGAACAGCTTACTTGATCAGAGAGAAAGACCCAGAGAAGTGGGTCTTTCTCTGTAAGGGTCCTTCTCTGTAAGGAGTTTCTCTGTAATCCCCACACAATTTTGACCCTATGGGGCAACTGCTTCAAAGGTAGAGGGTGTTCTGGTCCTTTAATAGGTCCCCTAAATGAAATGGTGGCCCTGTGGAGGCAGCCAGTCATCTCTCTCCCATCATTTGGGATATATTTATTTTTTGGTGTTCTGTTATTTAATAGAGATGGGGAAATCAAACTAGTATACGTTTAAACAGAGTTTTTCCCAAGAAATTTGCAAACACTGCATTTTTTTAAACTACATATGGTTCTATCTTCTGGGAAAAGACACATGGATCTTTATAAGAAAAGCAACAATCGCCACAGCCTATTAACCCTGCATTTCAGAAAATAAAAAGAAAGAAAGAAAAGAAAAAGAAATTACATGGTGAGCACATGTGGTGAGGGTGGAAGCAAGGAGGTGCTTAAAGTTCCTGAAGAGGTTTTTAACCACAGGAGCTAAGTAATAATCACATATTTCACAGGAGTTCTCTAAGGTTTGAGTGAAATCAAAATATGAATTCATAGCTGAGAACGTAAGAACTTTGTGCTTAGTAGATGCTAGTTCCCTCTGCCCCTTTCTCTTACATTCACATCAGAATGATGTCTAGTGAAGTTGAATACTTCACCAGCTTCCTAACACCTCTCACTGCCCCTAAAAAATGGGGGCAAACATGATGATGCTCTTTATTTAAAAAGCAAGCAAGAGTGGGGTGAGGCAAAGGCTGTGGAGACAGGATTTTTTTCTCTGTGGACTGTTTTCAATATATGCACATGATGCCACAGGGACAAGTTAGAGAAATATCTGGTGAAAATAGGGCTAGTAAGACATTTTTGTTACTATAGAAATGATTATTCTTTGTTGATACAGGAGCAATTAAATGAATTATCATATAGCTCTTCCTTGAATACCAAGAATGAGATAGAGCTCAATGTTGAAATTTAATCCTATTTCACATATATATGTATGCCATATGTAACATATATATGATACATATATGTGTATGATACATATATGTGTGATATACTTATGCAGTTACACACAGGTGTGTGATATACATATGTGGTTACACTTCTGTGTATGTATAATATACATACACATTATATGTATGCATATGTCCTTGTGTGGGATGAGTGTGTTTATCTGCAAGGCTATAATTCAAGCAGTTAAATATAAAATTTTTGATGGAAGGAGAAAAGTGGACATTCACTTGTATGTGCATATGTGGCAGAAATATTTAACTCTCATTAGTTTTCACTGGCTATCCATAGGCTTCTCCAATTTTCCATTTTCCCATGCAAGTATGTGGAATTGTGTGACTGGTTTCTGCACAAGAAATGTGAGCAGAAGTGACATATGTCACTTTCTGTCTGGGATACATGAGTTGTGAGTTCTCCAGGCAATTTCCTTATCACAACATGGAAGCAGCCTGGATCACTAAGTTCCCATGGAGGAGTTTCCTGGGTGCTTAACTTGAATTGATGAAGATGTAGTATGAGCGTGTGAATGTGTGTGTTGGGGGAGGAGGCTTATTATGGAAAGCCACTGAGATTTAGGAGTTAGTTAATGTAATATATTAGTTATCTGTTGGACATAAAGAATTTCCCCCACCCTTCCCAGCTTAGTAGGTAGAAGCAACAAACATTTATAATCTCACTGGTCAGGAACTCCAGAGTGGATCCCATTGAGGATCACTATGAGACTGCAATCAAAGTGTTGGCCAAGGGTGTAAACATCTCAAGGCTCTGCCAGGGCAGGACAGTCTTCTTTCTAGCCCACTCATGTGACCATTGGCTAGTCCTAGCTCCTTGTGGCAGTTGGCCAAAGATACAAATGGCCTCTCTGGAGGCCAGGCAACTGGCTTAGAGAGAGTGAGATATAAGAGAAAGAGAGATTCCAAGATAATATAATTTAATATTATAATATCAGCCATAGTCTTTTTATAACCTAATCCCTTAAGTTATAAATGCCCTATTCTGTTTGTTTGAAGTGAGTCACTAAATCCATTCCAGATTCAGGGAGATAAGAATTTCAAGACTGAGAGTACCAGGAAGTGGCTCACTGGGGCCATCTCAGAGGCTGATGACCACACACAGCATTGCCCAGTCTGCCCTGAACAATACAATATTCTCTTCCACTCGCATGCCATTTTTAAGCATGAGTTACCTTTATAATGAATTACCTTCATAAAGGCTTCCCTGGTGGTTCAGACAATAAAGAACCTGCCTGCAATGCGGGAGACCCAGGCTCGATCCCTGGGTCAGGACGATCCCCTGGAGAAGGGAATGGCTACCCACTCCAGTATTCTTGCCTAGAGAATTCCATGGACAGAGAAGCCTGGTGGGCTACAGTCTATGGGGTCACAAAGAGTTGGACAAACTGAACGACTAACACTTTCACTTTTTCACTTGACCTCTATAATACATCAACAAAAACCAAACATTAAAACCTTCTTCTATACCATGTTTAAAAAAAAAAAAAAAAAAAAAGCTACCCGGCTAGAATCTCAGTACTTTTCCCTTAAAAATAAATAAATAACCACCTAATGTGATGGCCAGATGGTAAGATTATCCTCACTTCAAAGTACCTCATTACTCTCCAATTCTTAAACACACATCTTGGAAGTGACTCATTTTATCCCTGCTTCATTTGTACTTTTGTCGCACTCAAAGATATCTCCTTTGCTATAATCTAAACTATTGGGAGGTCTCCTGACCATTCTTTACAGGGGAAAAAAAAAAATTGCTACACGTTAATTGTATAGAGACAGACATGACTGAGTGACTAAGCAGAAGAGAACCAGACAGTAATTCCTTTCTAAAGTCAGGCTCCCAAAGCTTACACCAAGCGTTGGAGATGCTACCCGTCAGTAATTAGCTTCACTTCTGTTCAGGGCTACTGTATAGACACGTGACTGTTTATCCACATCTGTACCATAGCTCTTCAAAATGCTAAGATAATAAGGCAACTGGGAGATTAAACTAGACTAGGACCTGTCAGCTCACCAAGCCAGTAGGATTTGGGTCCATCTTACAGGATTATCACCCATCTCAGGTCACTGTCTTGATGAAACAGGAAAGGAAGAAAGTGAGTATAATTACATACTGAATGCCTTTACATAAAAGGTAAGGATAAAAACTTCAAGAATTTTCCTCTATATTTGGAAAGAGAAGACTTAAATAGGTAAAAGTCCAGAGACATCTTTAGTGAGAGAAAATCTAGAGGTAAAAATAAGCTGATATGGGAGATAGGATCCAGGAGGTAGGACATAAAATCAGACAGAATAGGGGGTATTGGGGAGATAAGATTGACCTTGATAGTTAGTAGATTTCAACTTTCTAAACAATAGTCATCAAATTCCATCCATGCCATTTTGAGAGTGGACTCACTTTGACCGTTGTACTCTTTTTAAGAGCTGGGTAAGATTCAAGTGAATCTAACAGCATGGTAAAGTTGGCAAGTGAGGATAAGTCATTTTTAATAGTTGCAGTTTGTAAAATAATGGTTCCTGTGGGAAGAAAGTGAGGAGTTTTTACCACAGCTGGGTAGTCCCTATAATTTCCTCAATTTTCGTCTAAAATCCCACATCAGCAATGTAATTGTCCGCCTCACTGTCTCCCCTCCACCCCAGATGGAAGGGAGCAAGAACAGTGAAGAGAATAATAATGTGACATTCAATAAAGTGTTCTCAGAAGAGCCCCGGGTTAGGCTGAGGAGTAGGACAGAATCCAGAGGGGGTGGAAATAAAGCACCACTTCTGGGCACAGTCCTGAGTTTCCAGAGGCCAGAGTTACTCAACAGAGGTCCCCCCTCCGGAGGCCAGGAGAGGGCAGATATCACACTTCATCAAGAGGGACTTGATTATCATTCTTCTTTCAGAGCATCTTCCCTCATGTTGATTTTACTTACTGGCCTTCACTTAGGTTTCATTTGAAAGAGATTGGAAGTTTAAAAAAAAAATTAAAAAATAAAAGGAAAATATTTTTTTAAGAGAAATTGTCTAGTGGAATATCCATCAAAGATAGACAGAGGAAAGGGGGAAAAAAATCAAAACCGGAAACAAGCTCATATTCTAACAATAGTTTAGGACCTTCCAGGAGACATAAAAGCAGTCCTGCTGGGCTTTCTGTATTTGCCTTGTCTCCCTCAACTCTTCTAGCCTCAGAGTCTATGGATGGATAAAGATCTTCCTGATTGTAGCAGGATTAAATGAAACTGCATGTGACAGATAAGCCACTAACAGTGGTCTGAACAGCATAGAAATATGAAGGCTCCACAACGTTATTAGGGACCCATATGTTTTCTAGCTGCGACCCCACCATCCCCAGGGTCTGGCCTGCATCCTCACTCCCCACAAAAGTAACTAGAGTTCAGAGACCAAATCTGGTTTTCCAGACAGCAAATCAGACAAACAAAAAGAGGACAGCTCTTTCGGGGCTGTGTTGCAGGGTGTTTCCGGGGCTGCCTGTGTCAGTCAGCTGCTCCACATAGCGCTGTGTTGCGGGGTGTTTCCGGGGCTGCCTGTGTCAGTCAGCTGCTCCACATAGCGCTGTGTTGCGGGGTGTTTCCGGGGCTGCCTGTGTCAGTCAGCTGCTCCACGTGGCGCTGTGTTGCAGGGTGTTTCCGGGGCTGCCTGTGTCTGTCAGCTGCTCCACGTGGCGCTGTGTTGCAGGGTGTTTCCGGGGCTGCCTGTGTCAGTCAGCTGCTCCACGTGGCACTGTGTTGCGGGGTGTTTCCGGGGCTGCCTGGAGGCAGCTGCTCCATGTGGCGCTGTGTTGCGTTCCTCTCATGCCTGGCCATCTGACCTAGGTTTGGGCAGCAGGGTGACTCTGCTTCAGACTGCAGACCTGACCAGGCTTGGCACCAGACTGTAGTTTGGACATCAGTTTATGTTTTATTTGTTCATTTTGTGGCCCTGGGTTGATAGAGTCAGCAACATGAAACACGAAACATGTTTTTCCCGTGGTGGATGTCAAATGCTCCCAGAAGATGAGGTAGAAACATGCAATGCCTCTTAGAGTCTCAGCTTTGAACTGGCACAGAGTCACTCCTATCCATGTCATTGGCAAAAGCAAGTGCCAAGGCCAAGTTCAAAATCAATCGGATGGGAAAGTATACTCTTCCCATGAAAGCTGAGGGAGAGGAGTAAATATTTTCTGAATAATAACGTAATATATTACACTATCTGTGCCAGGGGTCCCCAAGACCACCCACTGATTTGGTGATTCACTAGGACTTACAGGTCATTATACTAGGTTACAGTTTATTATGGGGAAAAGATACAAAGCAAATTCAACAGGGGGTGAAATCCAGAGGACCCTGATGCTCACTTCCCAGAGTATCTCCTAGAGGAGTCCCCCGGTACCCACAATTCATCCACACAAAGTGATGTCGGTCAGGGAAGCTTGACTGAGTTGATGTGTCCAGCATCAGTCACGCAGGCATATGGTGCCTGTGGGATTAACTGCAGACACTGAAGTCCCAGACCCCAAGAATGAAATTGTTTGCACAAAATATCTAGATGAGCTGGTACAGTGTGATTGAAAGCCCAGAGCATGCAAAACACTTTTATCAGTCAGAACATTTCAAGAGCTCAATTCTCAGAAAGCAGCCAAGGGCCAGGCATGGAGCAGACACTTCTTGGGCATGTGGAAGGTTTGAGCAATTGGGCCCTGTTCAGTTAACACTTTCCTGGACACCATCTCATAAAGCTTCCTCTGAGAAAGACCAAAATGTAATCACATTGGCCACACTTAGTGCCACACTGACCACTTGATGTGAGATGGGAAAGTGAAAGCAAAAGACAGAGTTAGGGAAATACCACTACTTAACCAATGACAGGGCTTCCCTGGTGGCTCAGCTGGTAAAGAATCTGCCTGCAATGCGGGAGATCCCGAGGTTGGGAAGATCCCCTGGAGAAGGGAAAGGATACCCACTGCAGTATTATGGCCTGGAGAATTCCACGGACTGTATCGTCCATGGGGTCACCAAGAGTCGGACACAACTGAACGACTTTCACTTTCACTTTGACCAATGACAATAACAGCAATACTATGCTTTACCTCAACCAAGATGCCATTAATTATAAGACATATCATGATTTTAATACTGCTAAGAAAAAGGGGAAATGCAGCCAATAAGGATATAATGCTTTCACTTTACATATTTATCAAAAAATATGAAACCCATAAACAGAGCTCAGTGAATTTTCATAATGTGAACACATCCAAGTAAACAATACTCTAAGAGCTAGAACATTGCCCTGAAAGACCCTTATGCCTGTTCTCAGTGACTACCTCCCTCCAAAGGTAACAATTATCCTGGTTTTTAACAACACTGATAATTTTAAGCTAATTTTGAATTTTATATACATGAAAATGTACATTATGTGCTCTTCCGAGTCTGAGTTTGTTCTGCATTATGTTAATGACATTCACTCATATTGTTATATATAGTTATACTATAGTTACTATCATTGCTATATAGTATTCTATGCATGAATATACCATATTATAATTATCCATTGTAGTATTAATGAATATTTGGGCTATTTACGATTTGAGTATGCTACAAATAAGGCTACTATAAGCATTCCTATATTTTTATTTGGTGGAAATTTAGGTGCATTTCTTTCGAGTTCATGACTAGAAGAAGAATCACAGGGTTAGAGCAGATACGTAGAGCATGCTAAGTTGCTTCAGTCATATCCGATTCTTTGTGACCCTATGAACTGTAGCCCGCCAGACTCCTCTGTCCATGGGATTCTCCCTGGCCAGAATACTGCAGTGGGCTGCCAATTCCTCTTCCAGAGGACCTTCCCAAGCCAAGGACTGAGCCCATGTCTCCTGCATCTCCTGCACTGCAGTTGATTCTTTTACCCCTGAGCCACCAGGGAAACCCCCACCACACCTCCATGACCAAGGTGCACTTTCAATGGATTTGGAGCCTTTTTGAAAGACCATCACTTTCCCATTGTTCTGCAATGTCACCTTGTCATAATCATCATTTAGAATTTGTTTTGTGATCAGAGAGCACTTCTGGAATTATTTTGATAAAACTTATTACACATCATTGTTTTGTATTTAATAGATGCAAAAGGAAAACAAAAGCAAAATTAATTAATTTAATTAATTATTTAATTAATTATTCCTGAAACTTTCATTCCTTCAAAGTCTGACTCTTTAACCTTTCAACTCAGCCACTGATGACTGTTTTTCCACAAAATGGGGTCCTCTGTGCCACCAAGAATGCTGGCAATACAGCAAAAGAATGCTCCATTGTTGTCCCAAGATTTTCTTTATGCTTTTATTTCAATGTGCAAAAGATGACATTAAACAACTTCAGCCAAAGCCACAGTGATTTTAAGATATGTCCAGATTTCAGAATTACTCAAATATGAAAATATGGATGGCTTAAAATCAAAGAAATACAGTTTTTATCTTGGTTCGGGCTACTAGAAGCCTGAAACAGATATTTTAGTTTATGAATTATGAAGAAAGTGTTTTGTAGGGAGAAAAAAAGAAATGCCCCATAAGAAAGGGAGAGAAAGAGGAGGAGAATGGGAGAATAGGAAAGGGGAGGAGCTAGGCAAGAATGTGATCTGCAGAGACATTTAGCTTTTGCTGGCTCCATGCTGGGGAATGAAAGAGGGCAAGGAGGGTGGGGTGGCCTGTATCCTTTTGTAACCCATGTCAGTCAATCATTGGCTGCCAACATCACAGAGCAGGGTGAGTTGCAATCTCCCCATAGAGTTTCCTCCCTCTTGATAAGAGCAAGTCCTTAAAGATTAGTGTGATCTTTCAACATCAACAGATCAATGTAGCCATAATACTTTAAATTAATTGAGCACTTACTACATCCATAACAGGTACTCCCCCCTTTTAACAAATAGGAAACAAGTTTGGAGAGGCCAGGGTGATGATGCTTACAATAAAAGGTACATGGTAAAGTGCCAGGGTCACACAACTAGTCAATGACTGAGTTGAACACTGGCAGTCTGATTCCAGGGCCCTCGTTCTTAATCTCTATAAGTGTGCTACTTCTAAATAGGGCTTCCCTGTTAGCTCAGCTGGTAAAGACTACACCTGCAATGCAGGAGATCCCAGTTCAATTTCTGGATTGGGAAGATCTCCTGGAGAAAGGTTAAGCTACCCACTCCAATGTTCTCGGGTTTCCCTCATGGCTCAGTTATTAAAGAATCTGCCTGCAATGTGGGACACCTTAGTTCAATCCCTGGGTTGGGAAGATCCC
Organism: Bos grunniens; assembly: GCF_055505025.1. Taxonomy (NCBI): domain Eukaryota; kingdom Metazoa; phylum Chordata; class Mammalia; order Artiodactyla; family Bovidae; genus Bos; species Bos grunniens. Next base: position 22,423,129 of record NC_141178.1, on the reverse strand, counting down.
CTGGAGGAGGGCATGGAAATCCACTCCAATATTCTTGCCTGGAGATCCCCAAAGACAGAGGAGCCTGGTGGGCTGCAGTCCATGGGGTCTCAAAGAGTCAGACAAGAGTGAGTGAGCAACTAAGCACAGCACAGCACTTCTAAGTAAACTCAGACAGGTAGGTAATCAAGTGCATTATTTACATGATGGAAATGAGAAGCCCCTTGGGAACGGAACACCGGCCAAATAAGCAAGACAGAAAGATTATATTTGATTTTATAATGCTGATTATTTTTCCAAAGTCACAGTTCTGTTTTGTTCTCAATCCTGGTTTCTTTAGATTTCCAGACAGATTCTCATCTCATCTTTGGTGCCAAAGGAGATTAATAAAAAGTAATTAATACTTCACCATGTACTTTTATTTGTAAGCATTTATCATCACCTTGGGTTTACCCTCCTGGACACTTAGGCGTTACCCTCCGATGTTTTCCGTGTGGAAGGAACAGTTAAGGCTTTATCTTGTGATCATGGAAGATCTTTGCAACTCACATAGCTGATTTTCTTATTGTGGCAATGATTACTTTGGTTCTTTGTAATTTTGGTTTTCATGAATTCCCTTTGACATTCAAAACCATTTTCTTCCTACATTTCTCCAGCAGCTTTAAATAGCACTTCATAGGCACAGACAGCAGAAAGCTGAGACTCACCTTTGTGTCTATTTGATTGACTTGACCTCAAAAGAAGCACAAAAGTTGGGTCTTTGCAAAACTGCTTAGACTCATATTAAAATATTCATCTCATTTTTTGGCCCCAGCCATTGCTGATTCATATTTCTTCTTTCCCATCCCTCCCCACCCTCCATAACCTCATCTCAAAAAAGAAATCAGCATTTTAAAGTGACAAGCCTTGTATAAACCAAGTCAACATATAAATCTGTAGCCTAAAATACAAACCAGAGACCAAAGAGATTTGTATTTGAATCCCCAGATCATTTCTGGGGTACCCCCAGGCTTCTCCTGCAATTAGCAATGCTAGCTCAAGATTATCAAAGCTATTCAGGGATTGTACTAAATCCCAAGGTAACTCTTCTGGTTACACTTGGTAAAGATCCAGGCCCTCATAACTAACTTCATCCTTCATAATTGAACCAAAAGATAAGCAATCTAAAGCCCACAATGGTTCCTTAATAGCACATATCAGAGGGGAAAAAAAAGTGGTGCTAAATGTTGGCAAGAATGAACACTGGCAGTTGGTGAGGGGCAGAGTTTTATAAAAGTCAATACACTGTAAGGACAAAACTGATCTTCATCTTGAAAATTCTGTTTAGGCTTCCCTGATGGCTCAGCTGGTAAAGAATCTGCCTGCAATGTGGAAGACCTGGGTTCAATCCCTGGGTTGGGAAGATCCCGTGAAGAAGGGAACAGTTACCCACTCCAGTATTCTGGCCTGGAGAATTCCATGGACTGTATAGTCCATGGGGTCACAAAGACTGAGCAACTTTAACTTTCATCTAGAGAAATGTAACAACTCACATCAGAGCTTCGGCGCCTGCTGTTCAGTGTCTTTCACCATGCTTAGAAAGAGTCAGGGCTGGGGCAAAAGAGATTGCTGCTCTGCTGGACAGTTCAAGGTAATAATCAAAGGGGATAAAGTTGACCTCCAGCATCTTCTCACTTCCTCTTTTAAGTAATTCTTTTCTTTATGCAGCCAGTGCCTCTACCTCTCCAGGGTCACCTGGTTCTCCTGACCTCATTTTCCCTTCTTTGTGTGACAATTCAAAGAGATTTGAGCAAAAATTAATGTCAGAACCTTTGGAGAGCAGAGGGGCCTTCAGGGTTCATGTTGATGTTACTGTATGGGCAGCACCAATCACAAGAAAAATTGCTTATATAACAAGTAATGGAGATGAAGATATTTAAGAAGTCAGAAATCTTTATCTCTTATTCATAGTTCTGTGTTTTTCCGGTTGCCACTGTTGTGTTTTTTAATCTCAGTGGGAAGGAAAATAGTTGAGGGCTGGATTCCCTAGCTGATAAATGTAGACACAGAAGAGTAAAAGGATTTGTTTCCTGGTGTGAGGAAATGGAACGGTGTTGAATTTTTTTCATGGAGATTCGAATGAATCTGAGTGCCTATGTTTTGTAAGCTAATAGACAAATCCCCTTAATCCTGGAATAAATGATTCCAATATTTATAGAACACTTAGCAAAGTGCCTTCTCAAATATTTTCCGATTTATCTTTCTATTATTCTGTGAAACAGAATGACCTGTTTATCGTTATCCCCACTTGGTGATTAATTGTCAGGCCAACACTTACATAAGAGTTAGTGGATAAGTCAGGATGTAGCCCAGTCCTCTGGCCACTAGTTTATGGCCCTGCCAAATCTCTCTGATCGGTAGGGTAACACAAGGACTTGATGTTTGTGCTACTAGCTGCAATTCTGAAATTTGAGCGCACCCTGAAGTCTGTGACAACATTCACCTCATCTGTTTTTATGAACCTGGTATTAGAGGCTGGTCTGTTGACAAGTCTATTCAACTAATTTCAAGACACATGAATTTCTCTTTTCTAGAGCCATTGGTTTTGCCTCAGTTGGCTCCCTTGATTCACCGTTTCTTCTGTTAAGATAAAACTCACAGATGAATTATCTCCTTCACCTGGGAAAGCAGTAATATGAGACAGTGAAATGACAAGACAGAGCAAGAGGAAAACAAGACAGAAAATCTTTTTTTACTACCTGCAACTCAAAGGAGACTGCTTTTATGATAAGGTTACTCTGAATACCTTCTTTAAAGTCCTAGTAAATAACAGTGAGCAATTATTTTAGTGAAAGGGCCATTTTGACTAATTCAAGAGTGGACACGCAAGAAGGAGTCGAATCTAAGAAAAAATATAGTTGTTATGGGAAGTATGTTGAATGAGCTATCCTTTCTTTCCTGGAAATCCTGACTTAGCTAATGGCTAGTGCAGAAAAGAAGCATATTCTATGCATCATCAGTAGAATGGGTGCTTCACGAACAGAAAAGATGAACATCCCCACCCTCAGAGACAGACAATGAACCATAAAGTAATGAATAATTTAATTTTATACTGTTTTACTACTGTGGAAAAAGAAAAGATAGAGCACGATATGAGGAATCAGGAGTGCTGGTATTTATAAGGTGATAGGGTAGGTCTCAGTGAGAGAGTGATACTTAACGCAAAGACTTGATGGTATGAAGATTAGCCAAGAGAAGCCAGTGCTTCTTGGTCCTTCTTCAGTCCTGAAGCAGGAATATGCCTGCAGGTTTGAAGAAGAGCAAGGAGGCCAGTGTAGGGCTTCCCTGTGACTCAGACAGTAAAGAATCTGTCTGCAGTGCCAGAGACCCGGGTTCGATCCCTGGATTAGGAAGAACCCATGGAGAAGGAAATGGCAACCCACTCCAGTATTCTTGCCTGGGAGAATTCCATGGACAGAGGAGCCTGATGGGCTACTGTCCATGGGGTCTCAAAAGAGTTGGATATGATTGAGCGACCAACACTTTCACTTTCTAGGAGGCCAGTGTGGCTGAGGCAGAGAGAGCAAGGAGGAGATGAGATTCAAGAGGAAATAAATTTTGCTGGCCTCAGAAGCCACTGCAAAGACTTGGGCCATCACTCAGCCAGAGCCGATCCTCCATGTTTCTAAGGAGACAAGAGGCCCGATTGCCCTGGATCATGCTGGCAGCTGTGCTGAGACCACCAGGGAGAAAGAGGAGACAAGATGAAATCAGGGAGACTGGTTTGGAGACCACTTCAGTTAGTAAATTCTTCATCTTTTCTCCTGTAGTCTAGATATAGCTAATAGAACAAGTTTTTATTACTCCCTTTCAATAAATTCTTTTAAAATGGTCTAACATCTGCCTCAGAAAGTGGAGATACTTGGAATCTATTGTTCTTCACTTTAATACTTCAGATACATTTGAGTCAGTTCTAATGAGGTGGGTGAAACTGGAGCCTATTATACAGAGTGAAGTAACTCAGAAAGAAAAACACCAATACAGTATATTAATGCATATATATGGAATTTAGAAAGATGGTAATGATGACCTTATATGCAAGACAGCAAAAGAGACACAGATGTAAAGACTCTGTGGGAGAAGGTGAGGGTGGGATGATTTGAGAGAATAGCATTGAGATGTGTATATTACCATATGTGAAATAGATCGCCAGTCCAAGTTCAGTGCATGAAACAGGGCACTCAAAGCCGGTGCACTGGGATGACACAGAGGGATGGGATAGGGAAGGAGATGGGAGGGGGGTTCAGGATGGGGGACACATGTACACCCGTGGCTGATTCATGTCAGTGTATGGCAAAAACCACCACAATATTGTAAAGTAATTAGCCTCGAATTAAAATTAATTAATTAATTAATTGAACAACAACAAAAAAAGACTTCAGACAAAACCCCAAGACAGGAAGAGTCCAGCTTTAACACCGTGGGCCACTCACCGTATGATACTGGAAAGAGGTTCTCCTCCAGCCTGGCTCTCCCAAGGAGCATTGCCCCTTATGTGTGCCTAAGGCTGCAGGAACAACCTGGGGATTTCAGGATCAGCAAATATCCCTGGACACAGGTCCTAACTGCATCTCACTTATTGCCACTGGGATACCAGGCCCTCTGCTAGGGATATTTAAACACATCTCCCACCAGGGGTTCAGTGATAAAGAATCGCCTGCAATACAAGAGACACAGGCAACTTGGGCTCGATTCTGGGTCAGAAAGATCCCCTGGAGGAGGAAGTGGCAACCCACTCCAGTATTTCTTGCCAGGAAAATCCCATGGACAGAAGAACCTGGCAGGCTACAGTCTATAGGGTCGCAGAGTTGGACATGACTGAGTGGCTGAGCACACACACACACACACACACACACCAAAAAAAGGAAAACTCTAACCTTTAGGACACCAGGGTTAGTAGGGGAAAAAAATCTGTAAATAATAACTACAATAGTAGGGAAAATGATGGCTTTGTCAAGAGATGGATGAATCAAGTGCTATGGGAACAGAAGTGGGGGCCGGCGTCTCATTCCACCTGGCTGATAGAGGGGGACTCTTCTGAGGAGGCAGCTTTTGAGCTTTGTCTTGAACATGCCACTGGGTTTAGACAAGTGGAGGCAGGAAAACATTTTTCAAGAAAAGTAAATAGTTTGACCTGAAGTGTGAAGGCTGTCCATTATATAGCATGCTCAAGCAGAGGGGGCTCATGGGGCTGCCTGGTGATCAAAACAAGGGTTGGGATGTAAGATGGGTGAGGGGCACAAGATAGGGGTGGGGTCAGGAAGTGTGCTGGGTGAAGGCCACTCAGGGCGCCCACATGATGCCAGCAGTGTGCAGCCAGCAGCACTATTAGGCAGGGGTGGGGGGGGGTGATAGGATCATATTTCAGATTTTAGGAAACCATCTGAAAGATGATTAAGAAAGGGGAAAGAATTCTAAACAGCATCTTTCAATATAAGAGGTAACAGGAGCCCGTGCTGAGGCAGTGACCCAAGACATGGAAAGGAGGGGACAGAGTCAAGGCACATTTTGCAGGGATGATATAAAGAAGCTGAAGTAAGATTATCATGTAAATGGCAGAGAAGAGATAAAAATATGCAACAACACTGCAGAACAGTGATATTGCTAACAAACTAACAAACACTAGGGAGGGAGGTCAAGGTTGATGATCATGGCTTTCTGCATATTAACACTATTTCCTTCTCTTGACAAATGCTTATTACCATGCAATGTTTCTGTACTGCAAACATATCTTGCTACCAGGCCTTGAATGCAAGAAACCAGATGAATAGGTAAGCAGAAAGAAAAGGTGAAACTGGGAAGGTGTAGGTGGGTCAGAGGCCACAGCCCCAGAAATTGGTTATGATCTCAGGTGACTCTAGAAATGTCCCAGGCAAAGTATAGCGGGAATCCAGAGCCTGTAAGACCCAGCTGAGCAGGCGGAATCATGGCTCCTGGATCTCAAGACAAGGATGTCCCCTGTTGTGTTCCATGCCGCTCACGGAAGATGGACAACCCTGGTCAGTGGACCCTGGTCATTGGGTGTCTGCAGTGGCGGAAAGTAGGTCAGAGCCTGGGATGGAGCCTGCCTTTGCTCCCAAGAAAGGCACTTTCTACCAGACTTGCTCTTCCACATAGGTCATATTTTGTCATGCAGTGAAACCAGTATTTTCCTTTTTGAATATTTTAAAACATATCAGCACACGCGAAAAATACAATAAGTAGTGTTAGTCACTCAGTCGTGTCCAACTCTTTGTGATCCCATGGACTGTAGCCTGCCAGGCTCCTCTATCCATGAAATTCTCGAGGCAAGAATACTGGAGTGGGTTGCCATTTCCTTCCCCAGGGCTCCTGTAGGGGAAAAAATTACAGCACTGAGTTTTAATTACAGAGCAACAACTTCCCCTGAGAGTGGGTTCTGGAGAGCACAGGGAACAAGGTTTTCAGGCTGTGGGATTCTCTTACTGACTTTCTTGGCTCTATCTCATCTTAGGGAAGAGAGATGGAGGAGACAAAGAGAAGAAGAAGCACTTCAGGGAGAGAAAGATGAGGGTGGACTAAAAGCGGGGAGGGAAGGCAAATCAGATGAGAGAGTCAGGGAGAGGGTGGGGAGGGCAGAGAGAGGCAGCGCCAAGGCCAAAACCCTCAGAGCAAATTTTGCATGAAAATGAGGAAGGGAGGGAGGAAGGAAGAACAGCAGAACAGAACTGAACACAGCATAGCAGAACATAGCAGAACTGGACACAGCATAAGATGAGATGGAAGCTGCGGGAGTGGTCCAAGCTCAAAACCAAACTGTGATTACACACTCTCATTTCACAGGAGGCTGACCTCGAGAGTCTACCCAGAGCAAGTGAGAGAAGTGGGACCTACAACTCCTTTTGAATGGACAATGCCTGGAATTAGACAAGACAGATGTTGCCTTATTTGCCCCTGATTTTAACCATTTCAAGCCAGGATTTCCACTGTACATCTGCCAGCTGGCCATCCTCTGCTGATGACCACCCCCCACCCCCGACGGGAGTGCCCAGGGAATGAGCAGGCAAAGAAGCAAGCTGCCTCTCCCACCAGATGCACACCCCCATCTCCCCTTTCCCTTCCCTGACCTATCCCCCACCCCTCCCCCTCCCCCACCCCTCCCCCTTCCCTGTCTGGGCAAAGCCCTGCATAAATTAATAGTTTGACTTTTGGCCTCCTTCACCTTCCCTTTCTACTTCCCTCCCTCCAGAGCCTCACCTGTCCAGGTTCACTCATGCTAAGGTGTTAGATGGCTTAATGAGTTGCTTCTCTTGAGTAGATTTGTACTTTTAGAGAGAAGGCTCAGCTAAGCAGACATCTACCACAAGGGTGCAACAGGAAGCTTAGATGCCAGTCTTGCACCAGCAAGGCCAGTGATGGGCTGCTGACGATCACAACCCAGAGAATTTTGTTTTCTCTACCCAGGCCCTGTGCCCATACCTGACACCAGTTCCTCAGCCTACAGCTCTTTCTGTATCTTCTGTTACCTATCCCCAACCCAGGCCTCCTTTCTCAGAAATTGCCCTGTCCTTCTGGGGGCGTGGGGTGGAAAGTGACTGCAAAGACCCCTTCCACAGCCTCCCATCTGTCCCCTCTTTTCTGTATCTCTGAATCATGCCAGGTTATGGCTAGAAAGCTGCAGCTTCTGAAAGCATGTAATGAAATTAGACGACAAATGGGATGTCTTGATTGCTACTTTGATGAGAGTGCCATTCTTCTAATATACAGAACTGTAGAAAGCATTTGAAGGCATTACATGACCTTCCATCCGGCCCCTAGGACAACAATATAATTAACTTGCTTCACTACCCGGCTTCCCCGGAAAAAAATTTAGAACTCTGGTCTATGGGCATATTTATGGCCTGTATTCCTTGGAATAGAGAGTTGTTATTTTCCATGAGAATTGCAAACATCTTTATGTTTATTTTAAACTGTCTATTCTCTGCATTCGTAATTCTTTAAGTATTAGTTATGGCTTATCTGAGACTTACGAACAAGAAAGAGGCTACTACTTTGAAGCGCAGTAAATAATGTCATATGTAAGCTCCAACTGGGTAAAGAAATTGTAAAGCTAAAGAATTCAATTTAGTTTCCAACTCCCTCCAGGCTATGTAACCTTACAAACCCTTTGAGGCAGGTTTCAGAATTCCAGCAGGGTTGAACTGAAATAATTTTTAAAACGTTGCTTGAATTAAGTGGGGATGGGGTCCCTAGGAGTCCGCAAGAGACAGTCCAAGGTTATACAATCGTTTTCCTGCAAGGAAATGTCTCCTGGATTCAAGAAACAATCCACTTCTAAATGAACGGTCTCTCACAGACTTAGAGAGTGAACGTACGGTTGCCTGTACACACTACTATATTTAAAATGAATAACCAACAATAAAACTCTGCTCAATGTTAGTTATATAGCAGCCCGCATGGGAAGGGAATTTGGGGGAGAATAGATGTATATGTATGGCTAAACCCCTTTACTGTTCACCTAAAACTATCACAACATTGTTAATTGGCTATACCCCAAAACAAAGGGCTTCCCCGGTGACTCAGAGGTAAAGAATCCGTCTGCCAATGCAGAAGACACAGGAGACACGAGTTCTATCCTTCAGTTGGGAAGATCCCCTGGAGGAGGAAATGGCAACTCACCCCAGTATTCTTCTCTGAGAAATCCCATGGACAGAGGAGCCTGGTGGGCTACAGTCCATTCGCTGGGTAGCAAAGAGTTGGACATAGCTGAGCAACTAAACAACAACCAATACAAATAAAGTTTTTTTTTTATTTAAAAAGAAAATAAATGGCCTCAGTCTACTGAAGAATTCCAAAGTCATTTTTCCCCCAACCCAGTTTCTTTATAGAGCACCCATTGCCTGTTATCACTGGAGCTTAAAATGTTCAGCTCATTTAATGTTTTCTGTACAGACTTGCTCCAAGATGCCGCCGATGACCTAAATACTATGATCACAATCCACTGTTGTCAGTTATCTGGGAAGCTCCCAACACAGCAAATTGAGGACAAACACAAAATTCTTTCAGACAGTCATCTGGAAGGAGAGAGGAGGACCATCCTGTCTCACAGGGTTGAAGCTGTAATTTGGCATCTTGCACTGCAAGCCTAGCTGCTTTTGAAAGATACCCAGTGAAGTGGCCAGAAGTGAAACAAAAACAGTTCTGCCCTTCTCTGTCTTGGCTGTGTCTCTGAGTACCTCTCTACAGGAGAAGAGCTAAAAATATTTTCAAAGTGATAGTAGCTCCTTGCCCCCAAGCACAAAGCCATTGCCTACAACACATAAACTACCTCACTGTCAAAACTGCTGCATAGCTGTATATGCTGTTATGAGGACAAGATGTATTCTCATACAGTGTCTTATTCAATCCTCATAATAAACCCATGAGGGCAGATATTTTGCAAAGTTGCTGCACAGGGCATACATCTATTTAAAAGTAAACTGCTGATTGGAACCAGGGGATTCTCATTCTGATTCTTGTTTTTGCACTACTTTTTTTTTTTTTTTTTTTTAACTCTGCATTGCTTTCCAGCCTGACTTTGCAGTAATCTCCTTAAGAAATCCAGAGTCGTGGGATTCCCTTAGTGGTCCAGTGGCTAAGACTTCGCACTCCCGATGCAAGGGGCCTGGGTTTGATCCCTGGTCGGGGAACTAGATCCCATATGCTGCAATTAAAAGGTCACATGTGACACAATGAAGATGGAAAATCCAGCATGCTGTAACTAAGACCTGGTGCAGCCGAATTAATTAATTACTTTAAAAAAAGAGAGAGAAATCCAGTGTCAGGAAACAGGACTGTCTGCCATACCACTGAAGATAGGGTTAACTGAAAGGAAGAAGAGAGGTGGCCAGATGTGAAAAACCCTTAAAGGCTGAAGTGAGTTATATTTCTAGATGCTCAGGACAATTTGCTTAAATGAGTACATGATTCACTGTTAGATTATGGGATTCAATACAGATTAGGTGCTGACAGAAAGTTGCCGACTTGGAAACTAATCAAAATAAAAGTAATGGCTTAGGCAAACATTTTAGGATTCTGTTGCATGGTTAAGGATATGTTTATTGGACGGTTCTTAGGAGATATGATTGGACAAGTCACAATGGACTGGTCAGATTCAGAGGAGATAGGGATCCTATTATTTGCTTCTAATCTTATCTTTATGGTGTACAACATAAACCAAGCCTAGGAATTTCTACCAGTTATAACCTAGAAATTTTTTTACTGACTGAGATTTTTATTTTATTTCAGGCCACTTTACTTTTAACAGAAAATGTGCTCGGTCACTTAGTTGTGTCTGACTCTTTGTGACCCCATGGACTGTAGCCTGCCAGGCTTCTCTGTCCACAGGGATTCTCCAAACAAGAATACTAGAGTGGGTTGCCATATGTTCCTCCAAGGGATCTTCCTTGCTTTATCACAACTGCATCTCCTGCATTTCAGGTGGATTCTTTACTGCTGAGCCACCAGGGAAGCAGTAAAGAATAAAGATTTATATAAAGTGGGTAAGTATAAAGGTTTTTGTATTATTTCAGGCAACTGTATTTTTTTTTATTTTATTTTTAAACTTTACATAATTGTATTAGTTTTGCCAAATATCAAAATGAATTCACCACAGGTATACATGTGTTCCCCATCCTGAACCTTCCTCCCTCCTCCCTCCCCATACCATCCCTCTGGGTCGTCCCAGTACACTAGCCCCAAGCATCCAGTATCGTGCATCGAACCTGGACTGGCATCTCGTTTCATACATGATATTTTACATGTTTCAATGCCATTCTCCCAAATCTTCCCACCCTCTCCCTCTCCCATAGAGTCCAAAGGTACAGGCAATTACTTTTTAATTTAAAACAACTTTGTAAGGTATAAGCAGTAGGAAGGAACACTGGTAACCAAGAAAACTCCATGCTCCTCTCAGAAGACCTGAGGGCTGGGTAGCTCAGGGTCTGCTAGTTAAAGCCTAGGGTGCAGATTCTTCCGGAAGCAAGCAGATATCCTAGGGTAAGGGCTACTCTTCACCTATTGGTTGCTCAAAGAACCAGGCATATTTTTCAAGTCATAAGAGGGGAGTATAGTCTACTCAATAGATCTTTTTCTGATGTATTATATTTGTTTAAAGGCAAAACCCTGTTATGAAGAAGGGAATGGCAACCCACTCCAGTGTTCTTGCCTGGGAAATGACTTGAACAAGAGGAACCTGGTAGGCTACAGTCCAAAGGGTCATAAAGAGTCAGACATGACTTAGCAACTAAACAACAATGAAAGCCCGATAAAAGTATAATATTTTTAAAAAATCTTTGTAAAGTTTAATATGCATATAGAGAATCACACCTATCACAGTTATAGGGTCCGTTTTTACAACTCTCACTCTCTAACCAGCACCCAGGTTAAGAACACTATCAGCACCCAGATTTCCGAGTCGTCTTTCCTTCAAATCAGCACTCCTTCCCCAAGGGTCACCTCTCTCCTAACTGCTAGGTTGGGCCCTTTCCTCTAAAATAAACTAAGCTCCTATTAAAATAACTCATTTTGAAACACTTATCTGTGTGAAAGATTAGAAAACCTCAAATACACCTCTATTCTAACAACCAGTCAGTATAGTAGAAGCACAGAAGACCTATTTTCTAAGGCTTTTTATTCTTTATAGAGACCACAAGGGAGAGATACAGACATGCTGTATTTGGAGACAGTCAGGCCTGACATCTGAATCTTCAACTTTTTCACAGAAAAAATTCTTTTGTAAGATGATAAGCAAGAGTAAATATTTTCAGACCATTTCAAGAAATGCTTTTGAAATCTCTCCAATAGAAGGATGGGTCAAGCTCTCCATTTCTATCCATCTTCATTCTTTTTGTTAAAATCTTGATCTATTGTTGAGCACAAGGATTATTCCCCTGTCAAACTCAGAGCTACATACATGTTGTTAGGAAAGTAGTTAGTATTCAAGACACCAGGAGAAGCCCTTTCTAAATTAAATGAAATTTCAGTGTGGTTATATAATACCAAATCAGATTGCCTGATTTTAACAGAGATTTGGTTAAACTCAATTTTATATGTAATTTTCTATTTGTAGAAACTAATAGAAGGAAATTGTAATAGACATGAAAGAGAACAGGAATCTTACAGAGTTTGTCATACTCTGCTATGTATTAAAATGATAACACTGATTTCATGGTCCACTATTTCATTAAATTTCCTGCTGTCATTAATGCTTTTATAATTAAAATAGCCTTAAATTTAATTCAGAACTTACTACCTATTTACAACTTTCCCCTAACACTTGGCAATCAGATTTTAGAGGGTTTTCGCCTTAAAGGGATGTGATTAACCTTTGCACCAGAGCATGTATTTGATTTTGGCAGCCAGGAGAAGCAGGAAAGAAGAGCTTATTTAATGGGAATTTTGCATAAAATATTTCCTAGTAGGCAGGATTACCTAGTATGCTCTAAGGGATTTCTTTTGAATTGTTAGTCTGTTGGGGGGCTATCATTTCATTAAATGCAACCCTGATTCCCACCTTTTGAAGCTCACACCTTATTATTAATATATGTGTTTGCATGTGTGTATGTAAAACCATACTGTATATAAACATATATGTGTGTGCCCCTTCTCTATTCACTCCATTCTCTATTCACTGTGATATTTCTTTTATTGTAAATGTTTGTGTATAGATATATAATGTATTTATGTATATTTGTTGTTTAATCGCTAAGTCATGTCTGACTCTTTGCAATCCCGTGGACTGTAGCCTGTCAGGCTTCTCTCCATGGAATTTCTCAGATAAGAATACTGGAGCAGTTTGTCATCTCTTTCTCCAAGGGATCTTCCCAATCAGGGACTGAAGCCATGTCTCTTGCATCAGCAGGCAGATTCTTTATCGCTGAGCCACCAGGGAAGCCTGCTTATGTAGAGGTATATATGCATTAGTATTTATGTGTGTATATGCATCACGCATATTTATTTGTGCACATAACCTCAGATACGCAGATGACACCACCCTTATGGCAGAAAGTGAAGAGGAACTCAAAAGCCTCTTGATGAAAGTGAAAGAGGAGAGTGAAAAAGTTGGCTTAAAGCTCAAAATTCAGAAAACTAAGATCATGGGATCTGGCCCCATCACTTCATGGGAAATAGATGGGGAAACAGTGGAAACAGTGTCAGATTTTATATTTTGGGGCTCCAAAATCACTGCAGATGGTGATTGCAGCCATGAAATTAAAAGACGCTGACTCCTTGGAAGGAGTTATGACCAACCTAGATAACATATTCAAAAGCAGAGACATTACTTTGCCAACAGAGGTCCACTAGGACCTTTGAGTTAGACAGCCTTGTCTAACTCAATGAAACTAAGCCATGCCCATGGGGCAACCCAAGACGGGTGGGTCATGGTGGAGAGATCTGACAGAATGTGGTCCACTGGAGAAGGGAATGGCAAACCACTTCAGTATTCTTGCCTTGAGAGCCCCATGAACAGTATAAAAAGGCAAAATGATAGGATACTGAAAGAGGAACTCCCCAGGTCAGTAGGTGCCCAATATGCTACTGGAGAACAGTGGAGAAATAACTCCAGAATGAATGAAGGGATGGAGCCAAAACAAAAACAATACCCAGCTGTGGATGTGACTGGTGATAGAAGCAAGGTCTGCTGCTGTAAAGAGCAATATTGCATAGGAACCTGGAATGTCAGGTCCATGAATCAAGGCAAATTGGAAGTGGTCAAACAAGAGATGGCAAGAGTGAATGTCGACATTCTAAGACTCAGCAAACTAAAATGGACTAGAATGGATGAATTTAACTCAGATGACCATTATATCTACTACTGCGGGCAGGAATCCCTCAGAAGAAATGGAGTAGCCATCATGGTCAACAAAAGAGTCTGAAATGCAGTACTTGGATGCAATCTCAAAAATGACAGAATGATCTCGGTTCATTTCCAAGGCAAATCATTCAATATCACAGTAATCCAAGTCTATGCCCCAACAAGTAACACTGAAGAAGCTGAAGTTGAATGGTTCTATGAAGACCTACAAGACCTTTTAGAACTAACACCCAAAAAAGATGTCCTTTTCATTACAGGGGACTGGAATGCAAAAGTAGGAAGTCAAGAAACACCTGGAGTAACAGGCAAGTTTGGCCTTGGAATACGGAATGAAGCAGGGCAAAGACTAATAGAGTTTTGCCAAGAAAATGCACTGGTCCTAGCAAACACCCTCTTCCAAAAACACAAGAGAAGACTCTACACATGGACATCACCAGATGGTCAATACCAAAATCAGATTGATTATATTCTTTGCAGCCAAAGATGGAGAAGCTCTATACAGTCAGCAAAAACAAGACCAGGAGCTGACTGTGGCTCAGACCATGAACTTCTTATTGCCAAATTCAGACTTAAATTGAAGAAAGTAGGGAAAACCACTAGACCATTCAGGTATGACCTAAATCAAATCCCTTATGATTATACAGTGGAAGTGAGAAACAGATTTAGGGGCCTAGATCTGATAGATAGAGTGCCTGATGAACTATGGAATGAGGCTCGTGACATTGTACAGGAGACAGGGATCAAGACCATCCCCATGGAAAAGAAATACAAAAAAGCAAAATGGCTGTCTGGGGAGGCCTTACAAATAGCTGTGAAAAGAAGAGAAGTGAAAAGCAAGGAAAAAAGGAAAGATATAAGCATCTGAATGCAGAGTTCCAAAGAGTAGCAAGGACAGATAAAAAAGCCTTCATCAGCGATCAATGCAAAGAAATAGAGGAAAACAACAGAATGGGAAAGACTAGAGATCTCTTCAAGAAAATCAGAGATACCAAGGGAACATTTCATGCAAAGATGGGCTCGATAAAGGACAGAAATGGTATGGACCTAACAGAAGCAGAAGATATTAAGAAGAGATGGCAAGAATACACAGAAGAACTGTACAAAAAAGATCTTCACAATGCAGATAATCACGATGGTGTGATCACTGACCTAGAGCCAGACATCCTGGAATGTGAAGTCAAGTGGGCCTTAGAAAGCATCACTATGAGCAAAGCTAGTGGAGGTGATGGAATTCCAGTTGAGCTCTTTCAAATCCTGAAAGATGATGCTGTGAAAGTGCTGCACTCAATATGCCAGCAAATTTGGAAAACTCAACAGTGGGCACAGGACTGGAAAAGGTCAGTTTTCATTCTAATCCCAAAGAAAGGCAATGCCAAAGAATGCTCAAACTACCACACAATTGCACTCATCTCACACGCTGGTAAAGTAATGCTCAAAATTCTCCAAGCTAGGCTTCAGCAATACGTGAACTGTGAACTTCCAGATGTTCAAGCTGGTTTTAGAAAAGGCAGAGGAACCAGAGATCAAATTGCCAACATCCCCTGGATCATGGAAAAAGCAAGAGAATTCCAGAAAAACATCTATTTCTGCTTTATTGACTATGCCAAAGCCTTTGACTGTGTAGGTCACAATAAACTGTGGAAAATTCTGAAAGAGATGGGAATACCAGACCACCTGACCTGCCTCTTGAGAAATCTGTATGCAGGTCGGGAAGCAACAGTTAGAACTGGACATGGAACAACGGACTGGTTCCAAATAGGAAAAGGAGTATGTGAAGGCTGTATATTGTCACCCTGCTTATTTAACTTATATGCAGAGTTCATCATGAGAAACGCTGGACTGGAAGAAACACAAGCTGGAATCAAGATTGCTGGGAGAAATATCAATAACCTCAGATATGCAGATGACACCACCCTTATGGCAGAAAGTGAAGGGGAACTAAAAAGCCTCTTGATGAAAGTGAAAGAGGAGAGTGAAAAGGTTGGCTTAAAGCTCAACATTCAGAAAACGAAGGTCCCATCACTTCATGGGAAATAGATGGGGAAACAGTGGAAACAGTGTCAGACTTTAGTTTTTTGGGCTCCAAAATCACTGTAGATGGTGAGTGCAGCCATGAAATTAAAAGACGCTTAGTCCTTGGAAGGAAAGTTATGACCAACCTAGATAGCATATTCAAAAGCAAAGACATTACTTTGCCAACAAAGGTCCGTCTAGTCAAGGCTATGGTTTTTCCTGTGGTCATGTATGGATGTGAGAGTTGGACTGTGAAGAAGGCTGAGCTCCAAAGAATTGATGCTTTTGAACTATGGTGTTGGAGAAGACTCTTGAGAGTCCCTTGGACTGCAAGGAGATCCATCCAGTCCATCCTAAAGGAATCAGTCCTGGGTGTTCTTTGGAAGGACTGATGCTAAAGCTGAAACTCCAAAACTTTGGCCACCTTGTATGAAGAGTTGACTCATTGGAAAAGACTCTGATGCTGGGAGGGATTGGGGGCAGGAGGAGAAGGGGACGACAGAGGATGAGATGGCTGGATGGCATCACCAACTGAATGGACATGAGTTTGATGAACTCTGGGAGTTGGTGATGGACAGGGAGGCCTGGCGTGCTGTGATTCATGGGATCGCAAAGAGACAGACACGACTGAGAGACTGAACTGAACTGAACTGAACTCAACATACAAGTAGGTACATATTTTTATGTGTATCCATTATATACACATGTGTGTGTATATATATATATATATATATGTATATATATATATAAAATGTGTGTATATACGTGTGTGTACAAATACATATGTATACACTGTGCTGTGCTGTGCTAAGTCGCTTTAGTCGTGTCTAACTCTTTGTGACTTCATGGACTGTAGCCCACCAGGCTCCTCTGTCCATGGGATTCTCCAGGCAAGAATACTGGAGTGGGTTTCTGTGCCCTCCTCTAGGGGATCTTCCTGATCCGTGGATCAAACCTGCGTCTCCTATGTCTCCTGCATTGGCAGGAAGGTTCTTTACCACTTAGCGTCACCTGGGAAGACCTTGTATATACTATATAGATACAAAAAATTGTACAAATACATATATATATACTATACAGATACACAAACATTTATAATAAAGGAAATATCACAGATGAATAGAGAAGGCAAATATATATGTTTCATTATGGTATGTTTATATATAATATGCTTATACATACACACATACATATAATAAGGTGACTTCATATAAGTCAGAAGTACTTTTTCTGTAAATCATCTCTTTTTGCCATATGTTTATTAGTGCTGACAATCTCTTTTTTATGGTATTAAATAGCTATTATAGTTATTGTCAAGAACCACGCAAGGTCCAAGATTCTATACTAATTACAAGCCAATATGCCAATCTGTCACTGTTTCATGAATGCTGGCAGAAGACACGAGAATCCTGGGTCAGAAAAAGAACTTTACTCCTCATGATAGAAGCAGTAGCCAGTGTGCCAGCACCCTGCTTGTGTGACTTCTCCATCTTCCTAAAGGATGAGGGGAAGGACTCAGCCTGGACGACTGCACATACAGTGGGCAGAATTTATAGAAGAACTCTGAGATTGGGATCCTCTTCACTTGAAAAGTAAGAAGAAGGAAGCCTGCTCTTTCTGTGGGTGGAGATGTTACCTCTTCCCTCAAAGTAGCTTGCTGCAAACCCAAGCCTGAGAGCTGGGCAGAATAAAGCATGGCCAGGCCAGGACCTTGAGTTCTTGGCACATCCGCCAAGAATATGCATGGATGCTTAGGGCTGTAGCGGATCTTCTCTCACAAAAGTTGTACATGAGTGTTCTTGGGTTTTCAGGACTTGTATTATATGCAGCAAATTTGTTGAACTCTTATTTTGAATGGTTTTCAGTTGATTCTTTTGGATAAAGTACAATCATTATTTCCTTTGTACATATTTTTTAATGGTATGTATCAGTGTGGTCAAATAATTGTCTATTTTATTTGAAAATATATTTTTATAGTAGTATTTATATTACCGTATAATGTTGCCATCATCTGTTTTATATACGTTCTTTGAACTTGGATTCTTAGCTCTTTGAACAGAGGCTGAGTTTGTGCCTCTTTGCAGCCCTGGTATCCTGTAGAGTGCCTGGAGTGGGCCAGGATAGATATGGATGAATGGATGGATGGGTGGATGGATGGATGGGTGGATGGATGGATGGAGTGATGCACATACGACTGCATCTTTGATCTACATCCTCAGTATATCTAAGAACACTTCTTTCTTCGGCAAACTTGTTCTAAACAAATTCTCTACATTTTATTAGATTGTTTATAGATAAATGAAAGCAACAGCATGAGTTTTTGAAGTGTCCTGACAAAGATGAATTGATTCATTTGACTTTAACGAAGACTATAATGTTGGATGGGGCCAATAAATATGAGTCCTCACATTTGCTTTTATTTACTAAAACTATGAAACAAGTTAACAATTTTAAACACCACATTCTTTTTTTTAATTTATTTATTTTAATTGAAGACTAATTACTTTACAATATTGTGTTGGTTTTTGCTAAACATCGACATGGATTAGCCACGGGTGCACATGTGCCCCCCCATCCTGAACCCCCCTCCCACGTCCTTCCCCACCCCATCCCTCTGGGTTGTCCCAGAGCACCAGCTTTGAGTGCCCTGCTTCACTCATTGAGCTTGCACTGGTCATCTATTTTGCATATGGTAATATACATGTTATATGTATATTATATATACAATATACATGTTATATGTATATTATGTATACATATAATGTATCATGTCATTGTTATTTTATCATCATACATATCAATGCTATTCTCTCAAATCATTCCACCCTCACCTTCTCCCACAGAGTCCAAAAGTCTGTTCTTTACATCTGTGTCTCATTAAAGCACCACATTCTTGGCTTTTATTCCCTGACTACCCACAACCTTTAAATCAAATGAAGGCTTAAAGGGCTTGTCCCTCAAAGAGTTTACAATTTGCCTTAGCCTAGTAGTACTGTGCATTGTCAAAGTGGATTCTCAAAAGTGTAAATATGATCATGTCACTCTTCTCTTTAAGGAGGAAGCACACACACATCTTTAAGAGGCTCCCTTTTGCCTTCAAGATACTGGCAAAGAGCTTGACAAGAAATCAAAGACTCTCTGATCTTCCCACTTCTCAAGCTTTGCCATTTAGCATGGCACACCCCCAAACCTAAGCTTCAACAATGTCAAAATGATTGGCGTTTCCCAAGTAAGTCCAGGACCCCAGGCTTTTGCATACCCTGCTTCTGTCTGGAACATCTTTATGTGTGCCACTTTCTGGACACTATTTAGTCATCTTTCAAGATTTATTTCAAATTTCACATTTCACAGAAAGCTTTCCCTGAATACTTCTCATGGAAAATTCACCAGGCTCATTCTTGCATCTCCATCGAACTTAATCATACTCTGTTTGAGTACCCATAATATTTTGTTGCAATTACTAATTTGTAAACCTGTGCATTCCTACTATGTTCAATTCATTATTTGGCTCTGGAGTCTAGTTCAAGACCTGGCATATGGTAGGTATGTTTAACTGTTAGTTTCTCCCCTGCCCCATCCTTCTCTTTATGGCCAATATATTATTACTAGTGAGAGCATTCATGAGCAGTCAACTCAGAGACCTAACTCCTGTGAAAATACATGAAGAACTGGCATTGTAAAGTAGCTTAATGTGTTCTGTTAATGCTCTTCAGCAACCACAAAGTCAAAAGGAAAGGCTTGATATGTTATATGTGACAACACAGGTCCTAGGAATATGGGGGAGGGGGGAACATGTGCCCACATATATCACAGGACGTAGAGAGTTGGTGATGGCACAAAAGCAGAGTCTGTCTTGGGTGTGCCTCTAGATACCTCCTGGAGTATGAGGGGCTGATGGCTCAATTGAGTTCCTCTCTGGAATTTGTCATCATTCTGATGGGTCATCCCTGTTCCCCAGCGTCTCTGTAGGACTGGCTGAGGATTTCCTTATTACCCCAAAGAACTGCCTTCAATAGACTTCTGGCTTAAAAATCTCCATCTCAGAATCTACTTCCTATAGAGCCCCACAAAAAAAAAAACCAGAGGACTTACTATGTGGCAGAACTTTCTTTTGTGAGCTCATGGAAAGTGCCCTATATAAAATATTTCTCAGGACTTCTTTGGAGGTCCAGTGGTTAAGAATCTGCCTTGCAATCAGGGTGCCATCCTTGGACAGGAAACTAAGATCCCACATGTCACAGAGCAACTAAGCCTGTAGCTCACATGGTAAAGCCTCTGCCTGCAATGCAGGAGACCTGGGTTCGATCCCTGGGTCAGGAAGATCCCCTGGAGAAGGGAAAGGCTACCCACTCCAGTACTCTTGCCTGGAAAATCCTATGGAGGGAGGAGCCTGGTAAGCTACAGTCCGTGGGGTTGCCAAGAGTGGGACATAACTGGGCGGCTTCACTAAGCCTGTAAGCCACATCTACTGAGCCTATGCTCCACAACTACAGAGTCAATGCAACAAGGAGATCCCACATGATGACGCAATGAAAATCCAGTGTGCCTCAGCTAAGACCGAACACAGCCAAATAAATAAACAATTTTTTAAAAATAAAGTAAAATAAAATTAAAGTACAAAATAAAATATTTCTCTGGTCTTTTTGTGTTACTGAAGGTTTCGGGGTATTTTTTATTCTATCTAAACACTTCTGGGAGTGATATCTGAACTCCCTATGACATAAAACAACCAAATGAATGAACAAATGGACCTTGTGTTTTCATTTCGTTTCTTTTTTATTTATCTATTTATCAACAGTATAAATCCAAATGATAATTTCAATTCAACATGAGTGAATCAGTGCTAAAAAAGAGTGAGCTGAAATACTTATCACCAAAAAAATAAAGAAACGTGATTTTTTTATTAGCTCATGAACTTTTATTATGAAGTAAATATACAGTGTTTAATCCTGATTTTTTATTCAGTTATTAAAAATAGAATACAGACTCCCATTATTACCTCTGTGTGTCCCAAGAATAGACTCTAAACTCTTCTGTTTTATTTTAAGAAATAAGGAAGGAAGAAACAGAAGCCAAATGATGATGTTTCATCACCAGGACCTCCATCTGTGATTATCACACCTACAGGTGAACTGAAATAACCTGCCAATATAAATGAATGTGCATGCATTCTTTTTTTAATTAATTAGCTTATTTTAATTTAATTTAAAAGCATTACAATATTGTAATGGTTTTTGCCATACATCAATATGAATTGGCCATAGGCATACTTGTGTTCCCTCCATCCTGAAACCCCCTCTCACATCTTTCCCCACCCCATCCCTCCAGGTTTTCACAGAGCACCGCCTTTGGGTGCCCTGCATGATACATCAAACTCCCACTATCTGTTTTACATATGGTAATGTATATGTTTCAATGCTAGTCTCTCAAATCAAAAAAACAGTGGTTAGCTACCACAAAGTAGGTGGCAATGCCTTAACCACATGCGTGTTGTCAAGCCCGAGAGCCTCTTCCAACTTTGTCAAAGGAAGTTCTCACCTTTTCTCCTTTCATACAACATGCACATGTTCTTTTAATTGATTAATTAAGCTCTCTTTTTCTTGACATGGACTGGTTCTTTATTTAAACCAGTAAAATATCAAGGCCAGATCAGTATCAACTTGTTGACTGGCTTCAATATTTGAAGTGCCAGAAGGATAACAAAGCTTTCTGCAATGGCTTTATGAAACTGTATTGATAAAGATGACTTTGGATGAAGGTACATTCCCACTGGTACAGCCAATTTAGAGCAAAAGTGTTAGGTAGCAATTCTCCACTGTCTTTAAAAAAGTTACCTTCTTTACCCTTTCTGGGTTTCCTTGGTGGTTCAGATGGTAAAGAATCCACCTGCAATGCAGGAGACCTGAGTTCAGTCCCTGGGTTGGGAAGATCCCCTGGAGAAGGGAATGGCAACCCACTCCAATATTCTTGCCTGGAGAATTCCATGGACAGAGGAGCATGGCAGGCTACAGTCCATGAGGTCGCAAAGAGTCAGACACGACTGAGCAACTAACACTTGAGAACTTGAACCCTCTTTCTAGAATCTTAATTCTAGAAGGACCCAGTACAGTTCTACTATTGTGCCCTTCCTTTCTTTCTAGGATGACAAATTAGACGTGGAGGCATGTCTGGGAGTCTGTAAGAAATTCCCAAATCATTGAAACACCTAAAAAGTTTTGTTTTGTTTTTTATAAATACAGATGCAGATTCATGTCATTAGACCTTCTGACTCCTCCACAAGTCTGGGGTAAGGCCCTGAAATCTGTATGCTTAACAAGTACCCTAGGGGCTTGGGATGATCAGCTGGATTTGGGAACCACTAATCTATGAATTCATTCTTGTCAAGAGTTTAAAACTTCATGATTAGCCTTCTCAGAGGATTTGCCTTTTAAGGAGCATCTTAGAGAAAGGCAGTGCTTGACTGAAAGGAATAAATCAGAGCAAAAAGTGGAGAGAATGTGGGGAAATCGGACAATCCATGTCCAACTTATCAAATCAAACCCCACAGAAATCATCTTACTCCATCTGCCCTTTGAGGTTCACTGAGGTCATTTGTGTCTGTCTCAATGTCCAAGATAAAGGAGAAATGGAAGAGAATAGCTGCCTCTCTTCCCTCCCTGGCAGCTCCCTCTTCCTCTTTATCCTCATCCTTTATTCTCCCTTCCTCTCTTTCATTTCAGAGATTTGTGTACTAATCCTTTCTTTTCCAAAAAAGAGAAACAATCATCACAAGATGCTATAATTTATAAAGGCATTCGAAGGCCAAAATTAAACTAAAGCACTCAAAATTAAACTGTATACATAAGGACAGAGAACCTAAAACAGCTCAGTTATAAAAGACTGCCAGAGGAGGCGGCAGCCACTTCCTCATGACTAACCCCAGACAAGTGGCCCCCATGCTCTGAAATTTCCTGCATGTGTCCTCTCTGCCCACACTCTGATGCAGGCAAACAATGCTGGGTCTTGGCACCCGTTGTTAAAAATAAACTGGGAGCTCTCAGAGGAAAGACAGTCTTCGCAGGGAGACACACCGTGAGGGCTTGAGCAAAGAAACTCTCCATCCCCAGCACTGGGAAATATCTCAATGGGCACAACTGGCCCACCAGTCCCCAGGAGAAACCCAGCCTGAGATCGTTGCTTCTGAGCCTTTCAAAGGAGCAATAAAGAAGCAATATTGTCAAGTTCCCTCTGTGATATTCATTTTTTATCTCGGGATTTTAAGGAGAGACCACATCAGCCCTGATGGGGGTTAGGAGTCAAGCACCTGTAATTTTCTTGCATTTGACACATGGGTTCAATAAAAGTCCCGGCAATTTTCTGAGGATATTTTTCTCTGCATCTTGAGCTCATGGGTAGTTTAAGGGAAGATTAATCCAAGGGCTTGCTGTATTATACTTAACCTCATTAAAATATTGCTTTGGAAGACATGTTTAATACCCAGGGATCTTGCTGATCCTCTTTATTAAGCCCTTTAAAGGAACTCCTTAAACAGTGAGCAGAGCTGAATATTACAGTTTTCATTTAAGTTCAAGCTTCACTTTACTACCAGGGTGCTTACCATCAAGGTTTGGTGATCCCTGAGGACATTGACACACAGGCTCTGTAATCTACATGTTATCCTGGACTTTTACAAGGATAGAGAGATGGGAAGGGTCTGTAGGAAGACAAAAGTAGCTGAATGGCCCTATCTCTCTCCTCAACCACACTAAGTGTTCCCACAGGATAGAACCCAAACTAGCAGAAGTTTATAAAGCACTTATTAGGTAAGCAATGTTCTGACTTATGTAAACCAACAATGTTTTGAGGTGGATGCTATTGGGAATTCTGTTTTACTGATGAGGAAACTGAGGTGAGTAACTTGCCCTGATAACTTGCCTGTGAGCCATGAAAAATTAACCACGTGGTCATTCATGGTGGTTTAGTTGCTAAGTCATGTCCGACTCTTGAGACCCCATGGACTGTAGCCTGCCAGGCTCCTCTGTCCATGGGATTTCCCAGGCAAGAATACTAGAGTGGCTTACCATTTCTTTCTTCAGGGGGTCTTCCCAACCCAGGAATCAAACCTGGGTCTACTGCATTGCAGGCAGACTCCTGCATGGCAGATGGATTCTTTACTGACTGAGCTACAGGGGAAGCTCTGTAATTCAGGGTATCACCAATTCATCAAATATCCCCCATGGCCCATCCAGCGCTGAAAGATCTACCTAGCTTGTTGTTGACATGTCATCCTTCCTTACTGAACTCCAATCTCTTGCCCCTGTGGTCCCTTTTCCATCTTAAAACCACAGGTGATCCTGAGGAGTGTCAACACTTCCCAGAAGAAAGGACTTTCCTTGCCTTCAGGAGAACCTGCTCCTTTTCTGGCTTTTTCCTAAGTCATCTTGAACAAATCTGAGCCTCCATACTCTTATTTTCAAATAAGATTGTTATGAAGCTCCAATGAGTTATGATTTTGAGAGTTCAGTGACAGCACGCTCAGTCATGTCTGACTCTTTGAGACACTTTAGACTGTAACCCACCAGGCTCCTCTGTCCATTGGATTTTTTAGGCAAGAATACTGGAGTGGGTTGCCATTTCCTTCTCCAGGGGATCTTCCTGACCTAGAGACCAAACCCAAGTCTCCTGCATTGCAGGCAGATTCCTTACCTGTTGAACCATCAGGGAAACCCCAACATACAGGAAAAACCAACTGTAAATTGTAAAATGCTGACCAACATTGGTCATAACTATCAATAAAAATGTAAGACATAATTCAATGGCCATGAAAGAAAACACAACCAGTTCTGACACAGTCAATATATTTGGTACAAAATCAGGTTATGTTGATAGTTGAATAAGGTAATAAAACAGGCTAAAATATAAATATATTCCTAGGACCCTGAGTCAGTAATATTGAGAGCAGGTAATGAATAAATCTTTGTCATCATCATAAGTTAATTCTGTATATTTTATAGCTTATAGAGCTCTTTGGTGATGGTGTTTATTTTATTATATAAAATATTGTCAAGTGGAATGTGTGAACCAGGAAAATGATTGCTATGGGCAGACATGTCCAGGTAAATATTCCCTGCAGTGGCCTAATTACAGCTCCTCAGGGCCTCCTGAGCCCTTAGAATAACCTGATTGACTTTTTGAAATGTGAAGGGAAGGGAATGAGACCAATAGAGGAATCTTAGAAATATTTCACCCATTCTCACTCCAAGTCTTCATTTTCAGATGTTTTTGAGAGCGTGGTCCTCTAGGAACTGTGTGTACTGTTTTCTATTGTCTGTGTAACTCACCAGGCTGAAAATAAAGATATGGACAGTTCACACCTGGTTTCCCAGGACCCTTTAGCTGTGGACTTCAGGAAGCTTCTTCTCAGGAGAAGAGATTTCTTTGGAGGATCCTGGGAAAAGAAGATTCACTCCATGATGGGAGGAGTATATATTTTAGATGGCATAGGCTCAAGTCTGTTTTTTAAAGAAGCCTCTTGAAGACCTCTAAGGCTTTGAGAGAGCAAGGAACAGGGTGGCAAGCATGTTGGTTAGGGTGTTTTCATCTGCAAATAATAGAGCACTCAACTAAAAGTTATAGTTTAAACAATATAGATATTTATAATGTTACATAATAATTAAATATGTATGGTACATAATAGGCTCTGTAGAAGTATTAATTGTCTTTATTGCCAGGAATAACAATAACAGTTACTATTGTGCACGCTTGTCACTCAGTCATGTCCAAATCTTTGTGACCCCACAGACTGCAGCCTGCCAGGCTCTTCTGTCCATGGAATCTTCCAAGCAAGAATACTGGAATGGGTTGCCATTTC
The DNA here is from genome assembly GCF_055505025.1 of Bos grunniens. Lineage (NCBI taxonomy): Eukaryota > Metazoa > Chordata > Mammalia > Artiodactyla > Bovidae > Bos > Bos grunniens. The sequence continues at coordinate 22,397,435 of NC_141178.1, read as the reverse complement.
CTCCGTCAGGAGACCTTCCTGACCTATGGCTCAAACCTGCATCTCCTGCGGTGGCAGGTGGATTCTTACCACTGAACCACTTGGGAAGCCCAAGGTTACTATTATTACTATTAAAGCTTCTGCCTGCAATGCAGGAGACCTGGGTTTGATCCCTGGGTCAGGAAGATCCCCTGGAGAAGGAAATGGCAACCCACTCCAGTATTCTTGCCTGGAGAATCCCACGGACGGAGAAGCCTGGTGGGCTACAGTCCACAGGGTTACAAAGAGTTGGATACGACTGAGCGACTTAACTTTCACTTTCACTTTCTTTCGCTATAACAAGTAAGTCAAGGCAAGGAAGTTCAAAGTTGGGTGCAACAACTCATGAACTTGGAGCTCTTCTTTGTGTTTTGACACCTAAAATGTGACATTGATGCCTCCCCTCATGACCTCAAAAAGGCTGCAATGGTTCCAGAGGTCATATGTTGACAAATCACATTCAGAAAACAGAAAAGGGATGCTTCCCATTTCTAGGAAGAAAAACCTTTTTTCCAAACCCTTATCAGACATTTCTTCAGGTTCCATGGGTCAATATTGAGTTACTTGCCTATATGCTAATTGTAAGGAAGACTGGGGAAAGAGTAACTGGTGTTCCCAGTGGTAAGAGCAGGGCTTGTCCAATAAAGAAAGGGCAAGGAAAACTCCTGGAAAGGCCACCCATTATATTCGGGTAGCTCTTCCACTAGAAACTGCTCAGAAAGTGTTGGAGAGCTATCAGTTCCTGTAAAACTGGGCCTTTTTTCAGAGGTAGTGAATTCCTAGAAGAAAAAATCTACTATTGGACAACCTGAGGTTGGCATGAGGAGCTTTATAATTTGGAGTCCATCTTTTCCTTTCTGCCTGTATTAGGAAAAGGCATTAGGAGCCTGAATGGAGGGTGTCACTCACTCCCCTAGTAAAGGATCATTATTACAGGAAAAGAATTCCTTGGGAAATGGCAACTTTTCTAATGGAAGCTCCTGTAAACAGAGCAGACCACTTCCATCATGGCACCCACCTGAGCCCATCACACAGACAGCCATGCAGGGCAGCAGGACCCCAGAGAAGAGGAACTCGGCAGAATTCACCGTTACTGGAGGACAGGGAATGATCAATGTCCAGCAGCTGTGGGAATCCTTATGACCACACCTTTCAATGTCTTTTAGCCTTATAAGCTCCAATGTTCAAAGAAAAAAACAGTGCCAGCTGCTGATGAAATGGAAGAAATACATCAATCTCTAGATGAAAATGTTGTTCTGCCAAGTCATTCCACCATGGAAATGACTGAATATTGAGGCAAGCTGGTTCAGACAGGTGATTTGAGGAAGCAGACATTGGGGGTTGGATTCCTATGGCTCCAGGGTGAAGTACTACTCAAGTTTATTTCCACAATACTCGCCCTTCAGGGGTGTTTATCAGTGATTAGTCTACAATCAGGCTGAGTGTATTAATGGAGAGTCTAGACCTCAGGGAGACCCAGGCAAGCAGTCGACTGAACGTGAACCTGAATGCCAACTACCACTATGTAGGAAGGACTAGTTCTTAACCAGCGAACCTGGCTCTGGTTAAGAACTAAGGCTCCATTACCAGGTTTTACATCAAGTCTCACTTATTAATGACATATGTGTGAACTCTGACCAATTACTTAACCTCTCTAAGCCTTAATATCCTTACATACAAAAAGAAATAATGCTTATACCTACCTTCCTTAGAGTGTTGATGAGAGGATTAAAATAATTACATATACATTTCTTAGACTAGTACCTTGCATATGTAAATATCAGTGACTCATTATTAGAGGGCAGGTGAGAAGACCTATAACTGGTCTGAAATCAAATAATGAATAACTGACTTGATTAAGGTGAGTCAGTTAACCTAAGGACACAATGCAAGCAGATGGGAAATCTTGTGGCAGGGCAGGGGGGGGGCGGGGATACAACCTTTTTTGCCCATGATATAAATTAATTTTATTCCGTTAATTGGGCTTTTGTAAGGCTACTTACTTCCCTGTGTTGGAGATGAAGGTCAAACATCTATGGAACAATTTGGAACATTTCTGAGATGTGCAGGGCAAAGAAGCCGAGCTGGAAAAGGTTGAATCCGTTGCAGAGTTGATTGCAATTCCTGCCAACCTGAATGGAGACAAGGCATGTGTGCTCTTTAACCTCCCTGATGTTTTCTTGAGAAACAAGACCTGTGTAATGTAAGGATGCACGTGGAAAGGAGGACAACAAGGATACCTGTGGAACCTGAAGGTATTGGAAAGATGAGGCAACCCTGAAAAGGAACGAAGCTCATGAGCTGGGAGGTTGTCAGGAGATCGAAGGCAATTCTAAATCTTGGTTACCTTGTCATGCCCTCAGCCCCTGAAGTCCATAGAGTTCTCCTAGTATAATGAGTCAGCATTTTACTCTCTCTCTTTTTTACCTCTCCCAGTGTGGCAAACAACTACCCATGGCATCTGGTTTCCACTTACTTATCACTCTGGTTTCCACTTATTTATCACTCTGGTTTACTCAAGATGTCTGCTTACTCATCATTTCTCTTGTTCATGATCCTTCATGGCCCATCTGTACTACAACCTTACTGGCTTCATTGTCTAGGTTTCATTTCAGAAATTCAGATTAATCCAATTTAATCCTCATCATTCTGGTTGAACAACATTCTTGCTCCACACCTCATAGCTTATAGATTGTCCTTGGCCTGATGGCCACATCTGGTCTAGTCAGCCAAGGCCAAGAAGACAAGCCAATGTCTTGGCCAAGTCACATTGTGACAGGAACATATTTGCCTAAAGAACTGCCTAGAATGTTTCTTCAATGAGGAAGGAAGATGGCCTCTGAAAGAGGACCCTAAACTTTAGAGGCACCCTGAAGCTTGGACTAAACTCTGCAGCAAGTTTCTCAAACTAGAAACTAGATCTAAGTAGGAGGAAATCATCTAAGATCTTTTAAATTCAGAAAAGGCTTGAGTTTTTGTGCAAAAAGGACTTTAGCACTTGACTGAGCATAAAAGTACCTTCAGAGGGCCAGTTACAGAGACAAAACCAGACAATACCAAATCAAGCCTCCTCAGCACTGGAAGAGAGGAAAACCGTAATTTGGTACCAACTTTACATTAGAATAAAGACCTTTGGGAGTTTAGTGAAGCAAGTTGACACTTCTATTGGGATAGGAGATAACAAAGCTATTTTTGTTGTTGTTCAGTTGCTCAGTCATGTCTAACTCTTTGTGACCTCATGAACTGCAGCACACCAGGCCTCCCTGTCCTTCACCATCTCCTGGAACTTGCTCAAACTCATGTCCATTGAGTTGGTGATGCCATCCAACCATCTTATCCTCTGTCATCCCCTTCTCCTGCCTTCAATCTTTCCCAGCATCAGGGTCTTTTGCAATGAGTTGGCCCTTCACATCAGATGGCCAAAGTATTGGAGCTTCAGCTTTAGCATCGGTCCTTCCAATGAATATTCTGGATTGATTTCCTTTAGGATGAACTGGTTTGATCTCCTTGCAGTCCAAGGGACTTTCAAGAGTCTTCTCTAACACCACAGTTCAAAAACATCAGTTCTTCAGTGCTCTGCCTTTTTTATAGTCCAACTCTCACATCCATACATGACTAATGGAAAAACGATAGCTTTGAATAGACAGACCTTTGTTGGCAAGTAATGTCCCTGCTTTTTTCAAACACTGTCTAGGTTTGTCAAAACTTTTCTTCCAAGAAGCAAGTGTCTTTTAATTTCATGGCTGCAGTCACCATCCACAGTGACTTTGGAGCCCAAGAAAATAAAGTCTGTCACTGTTTCCATTGTTTCCCCATCTATTTGCCATGATGCGATGGAACTGGATGCTACAATCTTGGTTTTTTGAATGTTGCATTTTAAGCCAGCTTTTTCACTCTCTTCTCTCACCTTCATCAAGAGGCTCTTTAGTTCTTCTTCTCTTTCTGCCTTAAGGATGGTGTCATCTGCATATCTGAGGTTATTCAGAGAATTTATTATTATTGTGTCATTTTTCCATATATATTTTTATTGAAGTGTAATTGCTTTACAATGTTGCATTCATTTCTGCTGTACAATGAAGTGAATCAGCTATATGTACACACATATCCCCTCCCTCCTGGACCTCCCTGCCGCCCTCCACCCATCCCACTCATCGGGGTCATCACAGAGCACCGAGTTGAGCTCCCTATGCTATACAGCAACTTCCCACAAGCTCTCTGTTTTACACATGGTAGTGTGTATATGTCGAAACTGCTCCCAGTTCGTCCCGCCCTCTCCTTCCCCATCTGCGTCCACAAGTCTGTTCCCTGTGTCTGTGTCTCCATTCCTGCCCTGGAAATGGGCTCCTCTGCACCACTTTTCTAAATGAATGGATAAAGACGCTACGGTATATATATACAACGGAATAGTATTTCATATACCTTAAATGTTCTTATTTATCACTTTTTAAATCTTCATGTGTGAAAGTTACAGTCTGTCTTACCAATGCTGAGGGACAGATCAAGGTACGGGAAGAGAGATACATGCCCAGGGTGAGAGTCACCGGGAGAAGGCAAATCTCAGCACTTCTTGTCCTTGTTCTTGTGTCTCTTGTCCTTGAATTTGTTCTTTGGGGGGTCTTACTTGTTTGGGGTTTTGTTTTATACAGCCAAGTGTGACCTAATGGAGACATGACAACTAAGTGTACTGTGTATCTTGAATGGGATCCTGGAACAGAAAAAAAGCACTAGGTGAAAACAAAGTAAAATCCAAACAAGCTATGGATTTTAATTAATAATGTATCCATATCAGTTCATTGGCTTCCCTGGTGGCTCAGATGGCAAAGAATCCGCCTGCAATACAGGAGACCTGGGTTTGATCCCTGGGTTGGGAATATCCCCTGGAAAAGGAAAAGGCTACCCTCTCCAGTATTCTTGCCTGGAGAATCCCATGGACAGAGGAGCCTGGTGGGCTACAGTTCATACGATTGAAAAGAGTCGGGCATGACTTAGTGACTAACACACACTCGTTGGTTCATTAATTGTAATAAATGCACCATGTTAATGTCAGATGTTAATAAAAGGGGAAACATGGTGTGGGGTAGGGAGAGGCATATGAGAACTTCCTGCTTAAACTAGTTGCTCAATTTTTCTGTAATTCCAAGACTATTCTAAAAAATAAAGTCTCTCTCTCTCTCTGGATATATATATATATATATATATTTAAATATATATATATATAATGCTAGAAATGGGTCTTTATTTATATGAGTCTTTATATATTTAAATATATATATATATTTAAAGACCCATTTCTAGCATAATTTGGCTTCCCTGGTGGCTCAGATGGTAAAGCGTCTGCCTGCAATGTGGGAGACCTAGGTTCGATTCCTGGGTTGGGAAGATCCCCTGGAGAAGGAAATGGCAATCCACTCCAGCACTCTTGCCTGGAAAATCCCATGGACGGAGGAGCCTGATAGGCTACAGTCCATGGGATCACAAAGAGTCGGACACGACTGAGCGACTTCACTTTCACTTTCTAGCATAATTTAGACACTTATCTAAACACTTATCCAGTTCACTTGAATGGTGTGTGATTTAAGACACCGCAAATACTCCTATTTGAGGATAAAAGATGAATTATGCAATGAGAAGAGGACTGTTAGAGAAAACATCAAGATCATCATTTGTTGGGCTACCATTTGACCTCATCAGCCATCAGTATCCAAACTGTCATCCTTTATTCTTCAAAGTGCAACCTTAACTTACTAACAGAAAAACTTAATCAGGAGAAACAGCAGGTTGTAATTCTAATGCCATGACTCTGCACTTCAAATCCTCATGTGGGCTACTTAACTTAGGGGAAAAAAAAAGAATACAAAGTGTCAAACAGGTGGTACCTGATGGAGGGCTGGAACAGGACAGTGAGTTCCTCATAATGAGAAAGCCTCTAACAAGAGCTATTTCAGATATAATCAGCTCAGGAAAGAAACTCGGCAGAACAGAATGAACATTCTAATTCAATTTATATTATTATATTGATGATGCATTTATATAGTGCTTTTTGTCGCCAAGGCTGTCAAGCACATCAGGCTAAGTTCTGCACAACAGAATTCAGAATATTGAAAGGAGAACTGCCCTGTAAAATTCCTCACCTTCAAAAGTCTTTCAGGAAACACACATAAAAACACACATTTTGGGGTAGACATGACTTAGGTAGGAATTGCAGCTGCCTCAGAGAATGTTTATCAAGATTTTGCTTCTGGTGTTTTCCAGCTCGCTCTTGAGAGAGAACAGCCGCCCCAGTTTCCCAGTCGTTGTGGCCAAGGTTGAAAAAGTAAAAGCTCTGCTGGGCGTTCCACACGCTGGCGAGTCTCTCACGGGGCCTTGGACGACGGTGAAGTGATGGCAGCCCACGCAGAGTCCACCAGGGCTGCCCTATCCTTTTGCTTGTTTCCGAGGATGCTTTTCTGTCTTTATCGCAATGAATATAAAGCATCTCCAATCCTGGGTTAAGAGGCAATCTTAGTTAACAACTAAAACAGAAAATTCCTAGAAGTTCTAAAAGTCATAAATGGAAGAGTCAGACCAGGCAGGAATGGGAACTGGAGGCGCCGAAAGCAAAGCTTCGCCTTCCGTTCCACAGCGGGTCCCTCGGCTCTCGCCTCCGTTCCCCTCTGGCATCTGCCTTCCACCCGTTCCCTCTCTGCAAACTGCCTTTCAAGCTTATTCTGGGCCTCTCCGCTCTGCCACAGTTCCATTTACGAGTGGCTTCGGCTGGTCCCAGCGCTAACTCTGGATCTACCCCGCGTGGCTTTTCAGTTTGACACTCACTATGTGGCTCTGCCTTTCAGTGTCTCAGCTCCAGGGCCCCAGGGGGAATGTCCGGGATGGATGGGCTCCATCCACCTCATCCAGGGACTGAGGGTAAGAAGAAGGTAGTGGGGGGAGTGGGGTGTCGAGGAATGAAATGTGAGATGGCAGGAATTGACTTATGGGTGTCAAGAGTGTCCCCATCTCCCCTTTAAAACTCGATTTATATTATTATGCTATTAACTTGTATTCCTTATAGAAAAATAGACAACCAAGATAGGCAAACATACCTTTAAATACTTCCAATCCCAAATAGGCTTCCCTGATGGCTCAGTGTTAAAGAATCTGCCTACCAATGCAGGAGACTCAGATTAAATCCCTGGGTCTGGAGGATCCCTTGGAGTAGGAAATGGCAACCTGCTCCGCTATTCTTGCCTGGAGAATTCCATGGCCAGAGGAGGCTGGTGGGCTACAATCCATGGGGTTGCAAAGAGTCAGACATGACTTCGTGACTAAACAACAACAACAACAAAAATTCCAAATAGAACTATTGCAAACATTTTGGCACAACTTTTCAGAATTTAAAAAATGCTGTATTTACATGTATGAATTCATATACATGTTACTATTTTTAATAAAAACAAGATCACTTTATACACACTACTTTAAAATCTTCTTTTTCAGTTAAAATTATATGTGAGTATGTTGAATATATATCCATGCCCATGAACATAAATCAATAAATATCAATGTTAACTGCTGCATGATATTCACTGGATATGCCATAATGCAAACAGGAACCACCCATTGATACTTCAGTGATTTCAATTTCTTTCTTCTTATTAACAGTAATACTCTAGTCAACATCTTTATATGTCTGTACAATGTTCTGAAACTTGCCTGAAACTTTGAAATATAAATACTTTCAAGTAGATTTGCTTGGGTAGAAGACATAGGACATATGACCAGAGTATTTTGCACAAATGTGGTTCTGATATACATTTCCATGGGTACTCTATGGAGAAGGAAATGGCAACCCACTCCAGTATTCTTGCCTGGAGAATCCACTCCAGAGGAGCCTGGCGGGCTTCAGTCCATGGGGTCGCACAGAGTCGGACACGACTGAAGCAACTTAGCACTCATGCATGGGTACTCCATCCATATGATGTACCAGTTTCTCTATATCCTGAGTATTATCATTCTCTTTACCTCCGTTTCTCCTTAATTGACTTATTTTTCCCCTAATTTGCCATCCATGTGGCAACTCCTTCTATAGTAATTTAGGTTAAAGGTCCCTTTAGACCAAAGGCACCACATCTGACTCTCCTTGGCCAGATGTTTCATTTGAGAGAGCATTATTTTTAGCTTGATCTTCCTCTTTCTCACTGTCTTTGTGATTTGCTAAAATATTTGTACTGAGCATCTGCCTTTCCTTTACTGGCTTTCTTTCTCTATTTAAATCCAGAAGTATAGTTTTCTTTCTCTATTTAAAGCTGTCAAATATACCATCACCAGGTTTAGCCCGGAGAATTTACTGAATATTTATCTTTGGTCAAATAGCGCAGGCATATCTGCTGAAAGAAACTGACAGCCTGGTAAATTATCTGAGGGTCTTATACTGAGTCAGGCTTTGCCATGATGGTATCTGCTTTTTGTCCAGGGGAAACACATTCATTCCCCTACCCATTCATTTATTTATTCATTTATCCATTCATATTTCCCAAGGAGAATTAAGTTATAAGTCTCCAGACTTTCTTAGGGAAGACTTTTTTGATTGACTCATCTTTATATAAATCTTTTAATATGACATACTTTACCAACAAGGACAAATGAGAAACAGGTAAGTATGCAACAAATTCATGTGATCAATGACAAAATATTTTAATTATTTTTAATAAAAATAAAACAAATCCAAGAAAGATAAAAAGCCCAAAAGAATCATCTGTAACTATATGATTCAAAGGTAATCAACAGGAGAGTCACGTTTATTATTAGTTTCTGAATGTTTGCTGTTGTTGCTATTGTTGTTTAGTCACTAAGTCGTATCTGATTCTTTGTGGCCCCATGGACTGCAGCACACCAGACATCCCTATCTTTCAGTATCTCCTGGAGCTTGCTCAAGCTCATGTCCATTGAGTGGGTGATACCATCCAACCATCTCATCCTTTGTTGTTCCTTCTCCTCCTGCCTTCACTCTTTCCCAGCATCAGGGTCTTTTCCAGTGAGTCAGTTCTTCGCATCAGGTGGCCAAAGTATTGGAGCTTCAGCCTCAGCATCAGTCTTTCCAATGAATATTCAAGGTTGATTTCCTTTAAGATTGAGTGGTTTGATCTCCTTGAAGTCCAAGGGACCCTGAAGAGTCTTCTCCAGCATCACAGTTCAAAGGCATCATTCTTCGACACTCAGCTTTCTTTATGTTCCAACTCTGAATCTTCATCTTCAACATAATCCTGAATAATAGCTGCCAAAGAATCACTTCCAAAGGCCTTCAGGATACAATTGAAGTATTATCATTCAGGATACAATTGAAGTATTATCAGATACAATTGAACAACCTTTAAACTGGCAGTTTATACAGAATGAATGATAACCACTGGGATGCAACAACGGTGAATACCTGGACAGTGTTAGAGAAAGGGGCGGGGGGGGTGGAGGGAGAAGAGAGAGGGAAAGGAAATAAGGTAAGATCAGGGAGAAGTGGAGAGGAAACAAAAGGAAGAAAATATCCACAAAAGAATGAAAATGACTGCTGATTTATAAAAGCAAAGGAAACAATATAGAAGAAGGAGAGGCAAGGAACCAGCATCAGAGCAAATCCTTTCATAATCAGGGTTCTTTTAAAGGTTGCAAGTGATAAAAACTCGACGTGAAGTAGGATACACGAAAAGCGAAAGATTATTTAGACACACACTTGTGTGTTTCTAGCAACCAATGAGAAGATTAAACAAACAAATCCATGCAGAGTTAAGCTGTGCCTCCCAAGCAGTGGGAACCAGGGACTCAAACCCACTAGGATTCTTTTAGCACATCTCTTATCCTTCTTTTTCTCAGTGTATCCTATCCCACTGCAGACTCTCTGATACCATGTAATAGAAAACACAGCCGCCCCAAATTGGCGGGCTTCCTATCCCAAGTCTCCCACAACCTGAGAGAAATTCACTCTTTTTTTTCTCCATTCCAGTTAGGAAAATCCCAGGAATTAATTTTTGAGTTTCCCATTTTGGATAATTTGTACACACCTGAACCAATCAGCTGTGGTGAGATGGATGATATTAGCTAAGAACGAGGTGACTCCTTCTAGAACCATGTAGCTAGAGTGGGAGGAAAGGCAACTCCCAAGAGCGTGCATGCTAAGTCACTCAGTAGTATCCAACTCTTAGACCCATTGGGCTGTAGCCACCAGGCTCCTCTGTCCATGGGATTTGTCAGGCAAGAACACTGGAGTGGGTTGCCATTTTCTTCTCCAGGGGGTCTTCCAGGTCCAGGGATTGGACTCGCACCTTGTATGTCTCCTGCACGGCAGGCAGATTTTTTATCTGCTGAGCCATGCTTTTGTGCTAAGTTGCTTCAGTCGTGTCTGACTCTGTGTGACCCTAAGGACTGCAGCTTGCCAGACTTTTCTGTCCATGGGATTCTCTAGGCAAGAATACTAGAGTATGTTGCCATGGCCCTCCTTCAGGGGGTCTTCTGGACCCAGGGACCAAACCCACATCTCTTAGGTCTTTTGTATTGACAGGTGGGTTTTCTACCACTAGCGCCACCTGCGGCATCAGGGAAGCCAATTTCCAAGAGTGGGGTTATTTCCAGAAGGCTCTGGACAAGCTAGAGATGCTACTGTTCTCAGAGCATCGAGATTTCAAACCATTTGTAAGCAGTGTGAAAGATAAGAGCAGATCACAGTAGCTTCTTGTTTCCCAAGAAAGTGTAAAACAAGCAGGCTCGTCCATGGTTCATCCCACCAGTGTCTGATTTGGGGGCTCCATTCAATGCCTGACAGTAGCCTCCACAATGCTGGCATAGTTTCAAGAAATATTGAGCACCCAGAAAGATGGGTCTCTCCAAGGCCAATGTAAGGGTTTTCTTTTCTTTTCTTTTTTTTTTTGTAGCTGATTAACAACGTTGTGATAGTTTCGGGTGGGCAGCAAGGGGACACAGCCATACATACACATGTATCCATCCTGCCCCAAACTCCACTCCTATCCAGGCTGCCATATAACTTGGCGCAGAGTTCCCTGTGCTATACAGTAGGTCCTCATTAATTACTGCTATACACACAGTCATGTATATATGTCATCCCAAGCTCCCAATTCATCCCACTCCACATTTCCCCTCAACAAATGGGCAAGAAGATCGAAATAGACACAGCACCAAAGAAGACATACAGATAGCCAAGAGGCACATGGAAAGATGCTCAATCATCAAGACATGTAAGTCAAACCTACAACCAGGTATCACCTCACACCAGGCAGAATGGCCATCATGAAAAATTCCACAAATGATAAATGCTGGAGAGGATGTGGAGAAGAGAGAATCCTCTTACGCTGTTGGTGGGAATGTAAATTGATACAGCCACTATGGAGAACAGTATGGAGTTTCCTTAAAAAGCTAAAAATTTGAGCTACCATATGTGTTTTCTTGTTCAAGAGCTTTGCACAACGCTCAAAACTTTTGAAACGGATCCCCTATTATTATAGTTCATGAGTGAGCCAGACCAGTAGAGGGCATCAGTGAGGCATGGAGGGTTGGGGGAGGGGCACCACGGTTGCTTGGTAACTCCCTGGTGTTGAACTTAAGCCGAAGCCCCAGGGACTGAGTCATGAAGACATGGGAGAAGGGGTAGGGAGTCAGGGTAACTTGGGAGAGGAAGGGAACCAGCCTGTGAGTCAGGTCTTCACTGGGAAACAAGAAGCCCTGGCTTTTGGTGGCATGACTCCAGGAGTACTTCATCTATCCTCAGAAAATGCCACGTGCCCTGGTTTTGTTTTTTCGTTTCTTCTTCCTTTTTTCTCCATCTCAGACTAGGCTTTTGTTTCCCCCTTCATTTATCTGGTATTCTTTGAGTGACAAAAGTAAGAGTTTGCTTCAAGGACATTCCAACGGTCTTTATTATCCAACTTAAAAAAAAAAAAAAACAGGCAATCACTGTAGTCCATCTGTCCTGCTGAATTATAAACTCCAGGAGAGCCAGGGATTTGTTTGATATCATCTGTACTACTCTCTCTTCTACCTTCCAGGTTCTTGGTAAAGTGTGGCCAGGAAGGCTCTGCAAATATTTGTTCAAATGAATCAACATATAATCATATAATGCTTCGACTTGGTAACAATGTCTACAATTAAAGGAGACTTATAGCACATTCTCTACAGAAGATTTTTCTAGTTCAGCCTTTCTGTTTTTAAATCTTATTCAATTCACTTCAGCCAATGTTTATTGAGGGACTTAAACTCTATACAAATCATTGTACTAGACACCCACAGCATAGGTTTAGTGAAATTATCGCTTACTGCTCCAAAAGGACGGATGCTCATAAAGAAATGTTAGACTGCTAGAGAAATAAGGAGCAGGCAGACTAAAATGCAACCACTCTTTGCTGTCAGGATGTGGGGGATGAAGCTGACTACCCCAAGCTGGCTACAGATTCCAGCCCCCTTCAGTGACTCTTATATCAGGAAACCCAACAGGCTAAACCCAGCATTTTGTTGCTGCTGTTGCTGTTTTAAGAACAAGCTGGTGAGTCAGAGGGGCCAAATTTTTTTTTTTCCTCCAGAGTGTTCTCCAGAGAAGGGCATGGAGAGTTACTCCATATGAAGAGTTGCAATTATTGTGGAGCCACTGAATTGTATTAACTAGATTATTCAGGAACCGTTTTGCAGACCACTTCAAACTCTGACGCACTTAATTGCACATTTGGACAGTTAACAGCACAGTCTAGTTTTGTTTTCCTTATGTCATTCCCTTTTGGAGAGTTGAAACGTTCTTTTTTCATTTGGCCAAAGCCAGTTTTGTTTTGTTTTTTCAGCTCAATGTCTGTGCATTGCCAAAGAGGGAGTGCTTTCCCTTCTCTCCAGACAGGAGGCTCCCAACATTGAAAACATTTCAGGAAAAAAGTAACAAAGGCAATTCAAACAAGAAGTCTAAATATCCCAGGCCATCCAGCTCCAGAAATGACATAAGATTGAATTTTTGCCTCTTTGCATCCTGGAAATAAATGAGTATGACACAGCTATGACATTAAGAGGAAAGATAGAATATTCAATAGACCTATCACAGACCTTTCATCACCCTGATGGATGTGGGACCTAGGGAACAGCCAACAGAATGGTAAGTCTGACCACTTCTCACTTTGACCAAGTCAAAGATGTGGTCACCATGATAATACTCAAAGTGCATTTTTATTCCCGTTTCCTGCAAATAGAAGCCACTATGTGTCTTTCCTTATTGTTTCTCCAAACATATCCTCTATCTACAATATTCTTAAATAGGAAAGCTTTAGCATCTTTGGTCACAGGTTAGTATAGAAAATAATTTTGAAATGTGGCTAATTACATTAAAATCAGTTCTACTGATGAACTTTTTTCTTTTTTTTTTTTTTTGCTAATCGTGTGCTAATAACCATTTAAAATTAGATATAAAATAGCCCATCAAAAAAATGGAGTAAAACTTAATAACATGATGGCTGTATATAGTTCACAGTTCAGTGTTTCCAATCAAAATAGTTTTAAGATCCAAAATCTTAATTTATGCTTCTTACTTTGTACAATGCCTGGCTTTGTTGGCATTTGCTTGCCTGGATTTTATTTTTATCAACTCCTCATCATCTGAATAGTTATTTACGTTTCAAATTTGATCATAAAAGAAATTATTTGAAATATGGCAGTGAATCATTTAACAGAACAGGCCTTTCACATACTTGAGGGAAGATTGTTATGTGTTTGGCTCTGGTTATCAAATCAAAGCAGGTTACGTGCTAAGTTGCTTTAGTCATGTCCAACTCTTTGCGACCCTATGGATGGCAGCCTGCCAGACTCACTGGCCGTGGGATTTCCCAGACAAGAATACTGAAGTGACTTGCCATTTCCTTCTCCAGGGGATATTCCCGACCCAGGGATCAAACCCAAGTCTCCTGTGTTTCCTGCATTGCAGGTAGATTCTTTAGTACTGAGCAACCATGGAGGCCCCCAAAACAGGATATAGCTCTAACCAATACAATAATGATTATATCTCATCCTAATTTTGAGACCCAGGAATACAATCATCTCTCATAGAAACTTATAATAATTTTTCTCAGTACTTACTTTTTGTTAGTTTGGCTAACAAATGAAGTGTGCTTAATTTAGCCCTCAGTTCAGTTCAGTCACTCAGTCATGTCTGATTCTTTGTGACCCCATGAATCGCAGCACGCCAGGCCTCCCTGTCCATCACCAACTCCTGGAGTTCACTCAGACTCACGTCCATCGAGTCAGTGATGCCATCCAGCCATCTCATCCTCTGTCATCCCCTTCTCTTCCTGCCCCCAATCCCTCCCAGCATCAGAGTCTTTTCCAGTGAGTCAACTCTTCACATGAGGTGGCCAAAGTACTGGAGTTTCAGCTTTAGCATCATTCCTTCCAAAGAAATTCCATGGCTGATCTCCTTCAGAATGGACTGGTTGGGTTCCTTGCAGTCCAAGGGACTCTCAAGAGTCTTTTCCAACACCACAGTTCAAAAGCATCAATTCTTCGGCGCTCAGCTTTCTTCACAGTCCAACTCTCACATCCATACATGACCACAGGAAAAACCATAGCCTTGACTAGACGGACCTTTGTTGGCAAAGTAATGTCTCTGCTTTTCAATATGCTATCTAGGTTGGTCATAACTTTTCTTCCAAGGAGTAAGTGTCTTTTAATTTCATGGCTGCAATCACCATCTGCAATGATTTTGGAGCCCCCAAAAAATAAAGTCTGACACTGTTTCCACTGTTTCCCCATCTATTTCCCATGAAGTGATGGGACCAGATCCCATGATCTTCGTTTTCTGAATGTTGAAATTTAGCCCTAAACTCAGCAAAAACAGCTGATTCATAGCCTTTGTAGGCAACATTAAAGATTTCTGATCCATATACAGCAAACAATAAAAGAACGCAATCATCTTGTGACTTTGCTTACTCATGGATTTGGTGTTTCTCTAGCATTCACCAGTGATCATGACTATTTCCTGGACAGAACAAAATGCCAATAACTTGGATGCAGCAACTTCACAGGAACATATGAAAGACATGCAACATGGAAAACTTATGGAAGAGCCAAGGCCCAGTGAGAACACATGCTAAAATATGGTAAATATGGAATATGATAAAAACTGAAATCTGTGAATAGTAATAAATCTAGTATGTTTTGACAGCTTACCATTTTCTATCTTCTCAACAATCCTTTAAGTCTTATTATCCTTATTTTATAGACAAGGTAACTGAAAAATAGAGTTTGTGTAACTTTCTTAATATTTTATAGCTAGAAGGAGATGCAGGGCTTCCCAGGTGGCAGTGGTAAAGAATCTGCCCATCGATGCAGGAGATGTTAGTTTTGATCCCTGGGTCAGGAAGAGCTCTTGGAGAAGGAAATGACAACCCACTCCAGTATTCTTGCCTGGAAAATTCCATGGACAGGGGGGCTTGTGGGCTGCAGTCCATGGGGTCACAGAGTTGGACACAACTGAGCACACAGGCACACACACTCCCACATTAGTGGATGAAGCTGGGACTTACACCCGCAGCCTGCCTCCAGAAGCCAGGCTCTTAACCATTGCGTTACACTGATGAAGAGTCTACCCCAAAATGAAGCTGTACACATGTTGCTTTCCACGGAATTTGATGTTCTCTAATCCAGCTGCCTCAGGTGACCTCCAAAATTCCCTACAAGACTTGAAAATGATTATACTGGTATGACTGGGGTATGTGTAGAAATAATATAATATTTTAAAAATTCTTTGTTTGTGATATTTCTTGTTGCTTGCTTTTCACCTCTTGCTTTTATCTGGCTTTATTTTTATGAAATGCCTGTGCCGGTGGCCTATTTAATTAGTGAAAGAGTGACATGCTTTCATGATTATTGCAGTAGTCATAGTCTCTTTTATGCTGTACAGGTGTGTAATCAATGCACCTTTTAAATTCTGTGGAGTGTGGTCCTCCTTCTAATTGCAGTAAATTGGTCGCACTAATCACTTTGAGTTGTTGGCCAACATAGTTATAGATTTCTACCAGGTGTTCTACCGGAAGATAATTGCTTAACAGTACAGAATATTTCAACAGTGCTGAATGTAAAACAAATGCAAGGGTAATTCCAAAAGCTGGCTTCCTAATTCATTAATTCATTTATTCATTCACTCACTTTAGAAAAATGCATTATTGTGCATTCTGTGTGTGCCAGCCATTGAACTAAAGATCAGGAAAACAAAAGGCATAATATTCACTCCCTTCCCTGCCTTCAAGAATCTCAGAATTTAATGGAAAGTATAATGAAATAAAGTATTATATGACCCATGAGAAAACAGGGATATGTGAAAATTTCCACAAGAGCCCAAAGGAGTGAATGACGGACTCTGCTTTGGAATTATAAACTCAAAGTCAAAAAGGAGACAATGACACTTGAGCTAAGTCTTGAATAACACGCAGGAATTTGCCAGTTGTTTCTGTTGCAGGTCCCGGAAACATCGGTACATTTTATATGGTTGACACAGTGCAGAGCAGGGGAAGGGCTGGAGAGGAGGCTGTGTGGTAGAGTGGATTTATATTGTGAAGGATCTTCTGTCTTAGGAGAAGGAAAACTCTTGTTCTTAGGAACAATGAAGAAACACAAAAAAGTTTTAATGAGATAAAATATGTAGTGCACGGCTTCATAATTTTCTGAGTACAAGTCTGTCTCCCTCAGTTGACTTGTCACAAGAGCCTTCCCATCATAGGTGCTCCATATAGTCAAGTGAATCCTGAGTGGTTGGATTAATAAATTGATGGGGATTTTTTAAAAGATAACTTGGTCAGCCATGCAAGACATAGCTTTGATTAGGGTCAGAGAGAAGCCAAGGAGATCTTTCAGAAAACTCGTGTTTCTGCAGCTGTGACATAATGAGAGACTGAACAAAGCCATGATGATAAGAAACATGCCAAGCTACCATTGTAGTGAAATGGGCCACCAGCCATTCTGATGAATGACCTTGTGATAGCCTATGAACAGGCATGAGGACACATTTCAGGCCTGGAAAAATATCGTGCCAATCACCAAGCTTGGAGGCACTCACTTATTCTGCCACCACCTCCTTAATATCCCATAGTTTTGTTTGGGGCCAACGCTGGCAAACTCTTCATAAGTAAGTGATGCTAACAGGTCTTCCATGAACTTAAAACTATTTCCCTGGTAACCCACATTTTCAGCAAACACTTTAGGTTATAATCACATTGCTTTAATATGAAGTCTATCTGAGCAGTCAAAAACTCAAACTATGTCTTTTCCTGGTCTAACAACAGCGACTTCCAGCATCAGCAAGATTCTGCAGCGTCAGTTGAAACACTAATACTAAGCCAAAAGGCTTATAAATAAGAGAGGGGCTGAGATTTGACAACACATGGAGAATGTGGAGAGAAAATATAGTGAGGGCTTGGCGCACATTTAAGTACCATGCTTTATAGCCAGAGCAGGAACCTGGATGGCCCAAAGAGCTAAGGGATAAACAAAACTATTGCAAAGAAAGTGCTTTGAGAATGTAATAGACCAATAGTAAAAACCATTACAGAAGGGAAACTACCCTTTTACTACAATACTATTAGCACTATCTATTTATACAGATGGATAGAAATTGTTCTTCACCTGATTCTTGGAGACACCTTTTGAAACAAAAGTGGTAGAAACATATTTTTTAAGCTATGCTACTTTCACTCGCTAAAGTTCTTCCTATGGACTCAAATTGTTCTTTTCCTTTCTAAACTCAAGCCAGGAGTACAGGCAACTCCTTTTCCTCATTCCCTGTGTCGCCCACCATCTTCAGAAGCTCGAAGGGCCTCTCAGTTATACCATTACCAGCTAGCTTGCCAGTGACAAGTGAAAATTATGAGTGGAAGAAATCAAATGCTAAGAAGTGAATGTCTTTCCATTTTAGGCACAAACATGATTAATTCTCACATCACATACTCATAAACAAAAGCACGATCAATATTAGACTGCTATGCTGAGACAGAGGCAAATGACATTTGAAAAACCATCAAACTTTGAATAGAAAGAAGAAACCAAGAGCTGGTCTTAGAGGGATAGGATGAGTTTGGCCTCGGGCAATGCTGCTTTTGAAGGAAGGAAAATAACCCACATCTTGGTAACCTGTCTTTCCTCATCCTCTATTTCATTTTAGATAAGAGTTTAACAAAATACAGAATAAATATTAAATGCCTTTCTGTTTTCAGTCTGCATTTTAAGAACTTAAATAAGCAAGAGTACTAAAAAATAATTTCATACAAAATGGAGATTTTTATAGAGGACTCTCCTGACAAAAGTTTCCATTTCATCACTTGTTCTTAAGGTCTCTACAGCTTGATATTTCCCTGATCAGAACCACACTCTTGAAGATTCACAGGAAACAAGACATTTTCATGTTTAAAACCTAAAACTCACCAACCAAAATATACACACCATGACAATTACAACAGCTCCTTAAGTTGATGAATAAAAACAGGACTGTACATCTGTTCTAACTGGCATTTCCATCTCAGCTGACTCATCCCTGGGACCTGACACCCTGTGGTCTGTAGCAGGTTCACATGCCAGGGCTTGAGCCAAGGTGACACCAAGTAACCTTTCTCTCCATGGAATCAGCAGCCTGTTCATTTGAATAGATGTCCAGAAATAGGTTAACAGATTTTCTTGTGAACACCCAGCAGGAAAGCATATTGTTTCCATTTGCTTGTTAGCATCAAACTATAATGATGCCTTTAATGATTTGGGAGAAAAGGGTCACATTCATGAACTCACATGTTAGCTTATTAGTTTTTTGTTTTACCAATGAATCAGTTGATATGGAGATATTGCTTCATTTGAGCACCTATATGTCAATAAGGTACTTTTAAAAATACCAAATATTCACACAAATCATCTCTCTCTTTCACAAACGCATACAACACACACTTAAATGTTCTGAGTATCTGTTTATTCGTGTGTTTTTTTAAAAAAGATTTATTTTTGACTGAGATGAAGGAGCGATATTCTGATAAAGATGTCAAACAGGTGGTGGGATGTTGGCTCTACAGTTAAGGATGGAGGTACAGTATGGGATAGAAAGAAGGCATGGCATTAACAGTTGAAGATTGTCAGAGAATAAAATCACAGATGGAAGAAAAAAGTGCCTTTGTGAGTGTCACTATTCGAAATTTTACATTTATTTCATAGAAACAAGCTTAGTTACTAATGTAGTGAGCATTCTTTTTTGGTTCTTGGTTCTTTTGGGGAGGGGCGGTTGTTTGTTTTTGTCTTTGCCTGGTCAGCATCCAACCTCACTTAGGGTTCAGTTCAGTTCAGTTCAATTCAGTCGCTCAGTCATGTCCAACTCTTTGCAACCCCATGAATTGCAGCACGCCAGGCCTCCCTGTCCATCACCATCTCCCGGAGTTCACCCAAACTCACGTCCATCGAGTCGGTGAGGCCATCCAGCCATCTCATCCTCTGTTGTTCCCTTCTCCTCCTGCCCCCAATCCCTCCCAGCATCAGAGTCTTTTCCAATGAGTCAACTCTTCACATGAGGTGGCCAAAGTACTGGAATTTCAGCTTTAGCATCATTCCTTCCAAAGAACACCCAGGGCTGATCTCCTTCAGAATGGACTGGTTGGATCTCCTTGCAGTCCAAGGGACTCTCAAGAGTCTTCTCCAACACCACAGTTTCCGGTTAGGTGAGATAATACCTCACTTTTCTGAGTGATCAGATCAGATCAGATCAGTCTGGGTGAGGACACCTACAATTAATTGGTGCCAAGAAAAATCAGTCTAAAGACTTCTGTTATCAGGAGAGAT
Source organism: Bos grunniens (assembly GCF_055505025.1). NCBI lineage: Eukaryota > Metazoa > Chordata > Mammalia > Artiodactyla > Bovidae > Bos > Bos grunniens. Next base: position 22,377,611 of record NC_141178.1, on the reverse strand, counting down.
GATCCACTTCCGGTTGCTAAGCTAGAAGACCGTGAGCCTCAAGGTGTTATTCAGTCTTATCTTCTCCACCTTCTGGGGAGAGCTAGCCTTGAGATGATGTTAACACAGAAGAAAAACACACAGAGGCAGAGGGATGGCTTCCTGCTATCATCTTTTGGTCTATATGATCAAGGTGTGCCTGAAGCTGAACTGCTGCTGTTGCTGCTAGGTCGCTTCAGTCGTGTCCGACTCTGTGCGATCCCATAGACGGCAGCCCACCAGGCTCCACCGTCCCTGGGATTCTCCAGGCAAGAACACTGGAGTGGGTTGCCATTTCCTTCTCCAATGCATGAAAGTGAAAAGTGAAAGTGAAGTCGCTCAGTCGTGTCCAACTCTTCACGACCCCATGGACTGCAGGCTACCAGGCTCCTCCCGTCCTTGGGATTTGCCAGGCAGGAGTACTGGAGTGGGGTGCCATTGCCTTCTCCAAAGCTGAACTACTCTGAAGCTATTCATTCTATATATGAAAAAGAAGAAGAATGAAGAATTTGTAACTACTACTGATTTATGTTACTAAGCCAGAAATAGTCCTAGTTAATATTTTGGTGTTTTTCCTTATCATTTATATATATGCATACATACACCTTGGCGGCTAAGCAGTAAAGAATCTGCTTGTGATACAGGAGACACAGATTCCATCCCTGAGTCAGGAAGATCCCCTGGAGAAAGGGAATGGCTATCCACTCTAGTATTCTTGCCTGAAGAATCCCATGGACAGAGGAGCCGGGCAGGCTAGAGTCCATGGCAGTTAGACACAACTTAGTGACTAAACTGCTCTACATACAACTGTATATTTGCTTATATAACATATGGTCTCAAAATTTTATTATGAACATTTCCCACACATTTACAAAATTATTGGAAATATGGCTTTAATAATCACATTAAACTCTATCATGTGAATGCTTCATAATGGATTTAATGTCTTAGCAACAATAACAATCAAAAATATTTACTGAACACATACTATGTACAGGGCACCAGTGCTAAACTCTGGAGGGATAGAGCAGAAGATGTTGTAGATACAGCAGGCATGGAGCTTATAATCTCTTCTTGTTGAACATTTGGACCATTTGCAATGTCTTACTATTTTAAGAAACAATGTGATGGACATCTTTCTACAGAAATCTTTCTAGAAGTTTTATAAATAATTGTTAAATAAGTCAGTAAGAAATATAGCTTTATCACAAATTTACTATCATATGAGTGGCATACACAAATATATATATGCAAAGTAATGAAATAAAAATCTTTAAAAATAATACTGCTTCCCTGGTGGCTCAGATGGTAAAGAATGCATGCAGTGCAGGAGACCCAGGTTTGATCCCTGGGTTGGGAAGATCCCCTGGAGAAGGGAACAGCTACTCACTTCAGTATTCTTGCCTGGAGAATTCCATGGACAGGGGAGCCTTGTTTGCTACAGTCTATGGGGCTATAAAGAGTCAGACATGATTGAGTGACTAATACTTTCACTTTCTTTCACAATCCTAACTATATACAACATATTCTTATTTTTCTATTACAGTCTAGTATTTTTAAATTTCTTTCTCCAAATGACTAGTTTTGATCTACCACATTGAGTTATTACCCACTAATGAGTAAAGACTCACAATGAAAACCACTGCCTTAGAGCATGGTAGAGCGCCATGGTTTTCACTAAAGGATCTAATATGAACTCTAGTACTTACTCAGCATCAAACGCACTTATTGGCTATAGAGGAAGCACAATGTTTTCTAAAAAAGAAAAAGAATCCAGCAAAATCTAAGAAAAGTTGCTGTTAGGGGGATTGTTACAGTCAGACAAAGAAGCCAGGCACCAGAACCAAATGCCATCTCCCAAAGCTGTTATGCGGCTTCCCAGGTGGCACTAGTGGTAAAGAACCTGCCTGCCAAAGCAGGAGACACAAAAGACATGGGTTTGATCCCTGGGTCAGGAAGATCCCCTGGAGGAGGAAATGGCAACCCACTCCAGTATGCTTGCCCGGAGAATCCCATGGGTGGAAGAGCCTGGAGGGCTACAGTCCACAGGTTCACAAAGAGTTGAACACGACTGAGTGACTGAGCAAAGCTGTTACAGGTAATAGGATCTATTAAAGAGAGGAGCCTTAAGGGAGGAGTCCTTGCTAAGACGAGCTTCTTCAGTGAGAGTAGGTGCCAGGAGCTTTCACTAGCAGGATTCTCATTTGCCAAAAGCAGCTGAGGCAACCCTGGCATGATTTGAGGTTAAAGGAAATCATCCTTAAAACATGAGACAGGGTGTCTGGATGGAGGAATTTACATTCCCAGAGATCTTTAGATTCCTTTCTCTTCACAGACATTGTCATCTTTGAAGTCGGGGCAATTGTTGAGTTTCTCAACACAGTTGTCACCAAGCGGGAAGAATAACAATTTTCTGCCTGGAAATCCAATAGGGTTAGATGCCCAGAAAAACCACAGAGACAAAAGTTGTCTGCCTTTCGATTTCCTGTGGCCCAGGAAGGAGGGTCAATGGGATGCAATTTGTAGTGAGAGCTTCACAGTGAATGCAGTGGTGAGCACTGTTTACTCTTTCAATGAGTAGGCGAAGGTAGGGTAGTGATGGCTGAGGATACAGGAGTATATTGAGAGTTAAATATTTTAGGGAGAGCTAAATATTTAAGAATTGAAAGCAGAAAGATAAAGAGTATAGGATTTCTACAGTCAGGCATCTAGAATGACCAGGTTTGCTTGGACTGTCTTGACTTTAGCACTTAAAGTCCTGCATTCCAGAAGCTCCTTCAGATCACATCAGTCGCTCAGTCGTGTCCAACTCTTTGCAACCCCATGAATCGCAGCACGCCAGGCCTCCCTGTCCATCACCAACTCCTGGAGTTCACTCAGACTCACGTCCATCGAGTCAGTGATGCCATCCAGCCATCTCATCCTCTGTCATCCCCTTCTCCTCCTGCCCCCAATCCCTCCCAGCATCAGAGTCTTTTCCAATGAGTCAACTCTTCACATCAGGTGGCCAAAGTATTGGAGTTTCAGCTTTAGCATCATTCCTTCCAAAGAACACCCATGGCTGATCTCCTTCAGAATGGACTGGTTGGATCTCCTTGCAGTCCAAGGGACCCTCAAGAGTCTTCTCCAACACCACAGTTCAAAAGCATCAATTCTATGGCACTCAGCCTTCTTCACAGTCCAACTCTCACATCCATACATGACCACAGGAAAAACCATAGCCTTGACTAGACGAACCTTTGTTGGCAAAGTAATGTCTCTGCTTTTGAATATGCTATCTAGGTTAGTCATAACTTTCCTACCAAGGACTAAGCGTCTTTTAATTTCATGGCTGCAGTCACCATCTGCAGTGATTTTGGAGCCCAGAAAAGGCCTGAGAAAACTGGGGCAGTTGGTCACCCTGAGTTTGGGTACATTTAGTTTGTAGCTAATGAGAGGTGTGACCTATTTACTCAGCCTTTCTGGGTAATTTACTCAACACCTCTGGGTTTCAGTTTCCTCAACTGTAAAGGGGATGGTAGTGCTTACCCATCTCCAATAAAAGAGTCAAAGTATTTTTTTAGTAGTTCTGTTCCTGCACAGATGCAGGGGCTTGCCTCTTATAATAGCAGTCAAGATAAGAATGCAGACTTCTGATTGAGTGTCTTCAGGTGATGTGGGGTTAGAATTATAGTACTTGGTTTCCAGCACCCATGGCAGCCTCTCACACTCCTGAGAGGTTGGAATTAATCTGGGCAGTATGCAAATGTCCTGGAACCCAAGGTTTCCTGAACAAGGGAAAGATCCGTTCAGTTCAGTCACTCAGTCATGTCCAACTCTTTGCAACCCCATGGACTGTAGCACGCCAGGCCTCCCTGTCCATTGCCAACTCTCGGAGCCTACTCAAACTCATGTCCATTGAGTCAGTGATGCCATCCAACCATCTCATCCTCTGTCATCCCCTTCTTCTCCCACGTTCAATCTTTCCCAGCATCAGGGTCTTTTCAAATGAGTCAGTTCTTCTCATCAGGTGGCCAAAGTATTGGAGTTCAACTTCAGTATCAGTCCTTCCAATGAATATTCAAGACTGATTTCCTTTAGGATGGACTGGTCGGATCTCCTTGCAGTCCAAGGGACAGAAGCTTGAAAAAGAAAAGCAAGTTTATTATAATTTTGTACCTGCATCCTGAAATATCTGTGACAAATATGAAAGCTATATAGTTTGTTTTTCCTTATAAAAGAACAAAAATTGAGGATAATTCCATTAGATGTAGCCTGTCAGGTGTAAAGAATATGATCTTACTCCAAGAGAGATTTTACACAAAATTCATATTTTATTGCCTTTACTGTGTCTCTCTCATAGTGAAGGTAGCTTCTTGCTTTGCTTGGTCTCATAGCGTCAGCCTTTTTTAAAAATCTGAATTCACTCTGAGATTCATATGTTCCAAACAAGTGAATGGCCCTGTTTCCGTTACTGATACAGGTCGTGGTTAAGCCACTGCATGTTCGTATTTTTATTTCTTACTGCAAATGTTCCTACACTATGACTATAAAAATGATTCAAAAACAATCCAAACTTCCTAAGGTAATAAGAACATTCTCTCAAGGTTAGCAGAGTGAAATGTAAGCCATTGAACAAAATCTTTGCTTGGGGATGAGGTGTGGAAAGATTCAATGAAGAGAAAAAGTGGATCTTATCAGCCACTATGATGACTAACAGATTTTCCAGAGAAGTGATACATAAACTTTAGGAAATTAACGAAGATCTTAAATTGTATCTGAGGCAAGAAATGAATAGGAATAAAATTTTAACATAAATACTGTAAGTAAGTGTTAGTTGTTCAGTCATGCCTGACTCTTTGCGACCCCACAGACTGCAGCCCACCAGGCTCCTCTGTCCTTGAGATTTTCCAGGCAAGGATACTGGAGTGGGTTGCCATTTCCTTCTCCAGGGGATCTTCCCAACCCAGGGATTGAACCCGGGTCTCCTGTACTGCAGGCAGTCTTTACTGACTGAGCTATAAGGGAAATATTGGGAGAACATCAAATTTAGGGAGAAACAAAATGTCACAATAAAAAAAAAATCCCAATTATAATATAATACTTATAGAAAAGGAACTCAAAGATAAACATAATATGATTTCACTCATATGTGGAGGGTAATCAATGAAACAATGAACAAACAAAATAAAACTTGTAGCTACAGAAAACAAATTGGTAGTCATCAGAGGGGAACTGGCAGAAATGGGTGAAGGATATCAATTGTACCATGATCAATGGTTACTAGACTTATTGTGATGATCATTTTGTAGTGTATACAAATACTGAATTACTGTGTTATATATATTAAACAAGTATAATGGTGCATACCTGTTTTACCTCAATAAAAGCAGCTTTATAAAAAAAAAAATCATGATTTGCACCTCATCCTATGTGTCAGGCTCTGAATTAGTTCCTCTCTTGGCAAAAAAATTGTGAGGTAGGTATTGGAATACACACTAAATCTTAAAAGGATAAAAGAAAAAACTACTGAAGATTACAAAGCTACTAAATGGCCGATAAGCTTTGAACCCAACTCCATCTGTCTCCAAAGTACGTACATAACTCACATTAGTAAAGATGAACTCTTTTCAAAAATTGATTTGCATACGACTTTCCTTTTTTTAGGACTTAAATATGGTGATTTAAAATTTGACTTCTTTCTTAACTTCTAAATCACTAACGTTTAGGCCCATCCTCAGACTGAGCATTCATTCCTAGCACATAAACACACAGCTTTGCTAGAGGTTAGAGGTCACATCAAAATGGAACCTCAGATTTTTGATAATTAGTATCAACAGTGGGAAGAGTCAACCTGGGTTTGCATCTGGTTTCTAATAGTTGTAAAGCCAGAGCAAGTCATTTATTCTCTCCAAGCTAAAAGTGAGGATAATAATAGTATCTTCATCTTAAAAATGAGGATAATAATAGTATCTATTTCTAGATGTGTCTAAAGATGAAATTAAATGGTATTAAACAATTATTCTAGTGCCTGGTGCCTGGACCAATATATGTAGTCATCTATGGGGATCTAGGCATTAGATCCTTTTTTAAAGCAAACTACAAATATCCTACACTGAGACAGAAATCCCCAGGATTAGTTCAGGTTGATTTAATGTCCCAGGAGTTATGAGTAACGACCGAGGCTCCTTTGGCGTCATACAAACCAGCAATGCCTGGAGAGACTTAGATAAAGATCATTTCATGTTGGGACTTGGGCACTTGTTTAGACAGACACTTAACGCTAATTACACCCACCTTAGCAGGCTTAGCTGTAAGAACAACACAGCAGCTGGCAAAAGAGAATGCTGCTACGAATCTTCCACAATCTGTGACTGGGGCTGCTGGGGCCTTACCCTTGTTAATCCCTCAGTATTTAAGGATCAGAGTCATGCTATTTGGACTTCCCAGGTAGCTCAGTGGTAAAGAGTTCACCTGCAATGCAGGAGACACAGGAGATGCAGATTCAGTCCTTTGGTAGGGAAGATCCATTGGAGGAAGGTATGCAACCCACTCCCATTCTTCCCAAGAAAACCCCATGGACAGAGAAGCCTGGTGGGTTTGCAAAGAGTCAGACATGACTGAAGCGACTGAGCATGCATGCAACCATGACATGCTGTTTACCTAAAAGTCTGCATCTTAAAGAATATGCAATAATTCATCCAGGCACTGTTCCAGGGACAAAGGTGAGTAAGACAAATATTCTCCTAAGCAGCTCCTGTTTCAGTTAGAGACATAAATGACTAAAAAATATGATTTTGAATACCAATCAAAGTTATGATGGAAATGAGAGAGGACACTGGAATAGAGAATGGTTGGGGGTAGGTCTAGAGTCATCTTAGAAGGCAGATCTGAGGAATAACATCTGAAATGAGACCTTAATACTTTAGAAAGTAAATGGTGATATAGGAAGAAAGGGAAGTGAACATTAGAAGACCGAATTACATAAAAACCACTACAAAAGCCCCTGGAGTGTCTCAGAAGCATTTACAGGATTGCAAAATTAGTGCATAATGAAGCATCTTCTATCACAGTTGGAAAGTTAGCTATAATGATGTGTCCAGTCCTAATGTGTTTTGTCTGGACATGGCATTCTGTCTATCTGCTTCTATTTCCTTCCATCTTTGTTAAAAATCAAAATACCGTCCTTAAGTGAAAAAGACTTTTACAGCAATAGGCCTCTGTATTCTCATCCATAAATGGAAATAATGCCTTAGAGTTTTCCCATGGACTTGTGGTTAGGACTAAAAGAGAAAACGTGCACGAAATACCTAGGCCAAAATTGATCAACAGTGGTGGCCACCTACAGAGCATATGCTTCCCATCTGCCTGAGAAAAATGACAAATTTGTGTGGCTTTGGATAACATGGGAGAAACTCAGAGCCTGGTGATGTTTTTTTAATGTATCCATGTGGGACTTTTTTCATGAAATTTTAAATCTCTGAGGTCTTTATAATAACAGAAATATAAGAACCACAAGGCCAAATAAGAAAGAGAAAAACAGATGAGCATGAGTGGGTCAGAAAAGAATGGGGAGAATAAAAAACAGTGACATCAAGGATCCAGAGAAAAGGGGGTGTAGGTCCCAGAAGCGTCTTGAGGCTACCTTGCCATCCCGGGAGAGCGCCATGTTCCTGAGTCATAGAATCTCACAGGACTTATTCCTGAAAGATGTATCCAGGAACCTTACTAGAAAAACGAATAGTCCTGGACTCACGTTTTCCTATACACATTACTCTCCATCTCCTTTGAGTCAAATTAATGTGTATGTTTTGTGAGCAGAAGCATCACAGCAAAGCATTATGGGGGATAGTTTTCATTGATTCCACAAACGAAACGCGTTGAGACAGGTGTCATTATCAGTTATCATTACCATTACTATTCTTATTCTGTGTTAGGTTTGATGAAGGGCTCTGAAGTTGGGAGGTTTGGAAGCTTCTCTTCACTCACTCTCACCATGTCAGGGCAATGCCTCCGGGTGTGAGTTCCTGATGGGATAAAATCAGTTTACACAGGGGCTTGTGCACAAGTTCCCAAGTGAATCATGAATTAAAAGAAATGGAGTACTAAGCCTTTGCTGTTAATAGTGAATTAGCATATTCTCTTTGGAGTGTGAAAAGGAAAGTGAGAAGCCTGGTTAATTCTCAGTGTCCCAAAGGAGCTTCAACAAAACTAGTCAGTTATCTAATGCCTTAACATTTCTCAATGCTGCTTAACATTCAAAAACTGTAAAAGGAAGCCAGCCCTGGCTACTACCTAGTAAAACTAACGAGAGCACTATCAAGAAAGATTTATAGCTTTAGCATCATCAAAACATGCATTTCCAGCAAAAATAAAAATGGAACAAAAGAAATGCTATTTGGAGCTTAGCAAATACTTTGGTATCATCTATAATTTACATTACAAAACCTTTCAAAACACAGAACTTATCAAAAAGCAAAACATCCACTCAGTAGTGAAATCGATATAGCATACACCATTTCAACATGATGCATTAGAAATACCTCCGCTTTCTTTCCAATGGTCTTAGAATCTGCATTTTAAATGGTTGTGTTTTCAACCTGAGCTAGCCTTATGCATTTTTTTCTTCAAATTAGTCTTTGGTAAACCTCAGTTGCCCATCATTGCCAGTTGTTTGGTTCTAGTAAGTCTAAACTCAGGTAATTACTTAAAAATATACCTTTTGTAGTGGAGCAGAGAGACTCTTACATGCACAACATGTTAACAGGAAGTTTCATTCTAGGTTTTAATGAGGGAGTCATATATGCAAAAACATAGCAGGTTTATTCATAAGTCACATTCATAGGACTTTAAAACCTTAAAAAAATAAAATTCTATTCATCAAGCACAACAGGAGATTTAAGCATATGGTATTTTACTTAGTCTTTAACAGTGGAGTAGGTACTGTGATTCCCACTTTACAAACTGACAAAACTGACAAGCTGAGTGCTTTAGAAAATTTCCCAGGTCACTTATCTGGAATTCAAATCCATGTATGCCTGGCTCCAAAAATCTATCTGTACTGTACAATTTCACGTGGTTTAGTCGCTAAGTTGTGTCTGACTCTTTGCGACCCATGGATTGCAACCTGCCAGGTTCCTCTGTCAATGGGATTTTCCAGACAAGAATACTGAAGTGGGTTGCCATTTCCTTCTCCTACTCATATTATCATGGCTCCCTTTCAATCTCCCCCACTCAATGACACTATGGAATAAACCAAACCATACCCTATTGTCTATAGAATTTCTCTAGAACTAGGGAGACGCAAGAGATGCAGGTTTGATCCCTGGGTTGAAAGATACGCTGGAAAGGAAATAGCAAGCCACTCCAGTACACTTCCCTGGGGAAATCCCATGGACAGAGGAGCTTCGCAGGCTAGAGTCCATGGGGTCACAAGAGTCAGCCACCACCCCAAGACTGAGTACACACACACAAAGAATTGGGATATTCTCTGGAAATAATCTGATTAGGCATTTGATCTCAGATGAATTTACAGCATTTACCTTCAATGCTCAAAGGTGAGAGTAATACTACCTACATTTTCAATTTACATAGATTCTTTTTCTAAAATGTAGGAACCTGTTTATTTCAAAAGCTAAGTTGTTGCTCAGTCGTGTCCGACTCTTTGCTACCATGGACTGTAGCACACCAGGCCTCCCTGTCCTTCACCGTTTTCCAGAGCTTGCTCAAACTCATGTCCATCGAGTTGGTAATGCCATCCAACCATCTCATCCTCTGTCGTCCCCTTCTCCTCCTGCCTTCAATCTTTCCCAGCATCAGGATGTTTCCTAATGAGTCAGCTCTTTGCATCACGTGGCCAAAGTATTGGAGTTTCAGCTTCAGCATCAGTCCTTCCAATAAATATTCAGGACTGATTTCCTTTAGGATTGACTGGTTTGCTATCCTTGCAGTCCAAGGGACTCTCAAGAGTCTTTTCCAACAGTATAGTTCAATATCATCAATTCTTCAGTGCTCAGCCTTCTTTATGGTCCAACTCTCACATCCATACATGACTACTGGAAAAATCGTAGCTTTGACTAGATGAACCTTTGTTGGCAAAGTAATATCTCTGCTTTTTAATATGCTGTCTAGGTCGGTCATAGCTTTTCTTCCAAGGAGCAAGCTTCTTTTAATTTCATTGCAGTCACCATCTGCAGTGATTTTGGAGCCCAAGAAAATAAAGCCTGTCACTGTTTCCACTGTTTTCCTGTCTATTTGCCATGAAGTGATGGGACTGGATGCGATGATCTTCGTTTTTTGAATGTTGAGTTTTAAGCCAGCTTTTTCACTCTCCTCTTCCACCTTCATCAAGAGGCTTTCTAGTTCCTCTTTGCTTTGTGCCATAAGAGTGGTGTCATCTGCATATCTGAGGTTATTGATATTTCTCCCGGCAATCTTGATTCCAGCTTGTGCTTCATCCAGCCTGGCATTTCACATGATGAACTCTGCATAAAAATTAAATAAGCAGAGTGACAATATAAAGCCTTGATGTACTTCTTTTCCAGTTTGAAACCATTCTGTTGTTCCATGTCCAATTCTAACTGTTGCTGCTTGACCTGCATAAAGGTTTCTCAGGAGGCAGATAAGGTGGTCTGGTATTCCCATCTCTTTAAGAATTTTCCAGTTTGTTGTAATCCATGCAGATTCCTTTTCTAAAATGTAGAAATGTATCTATTTCAAAAGCTAAGTGATCACATATAATTAATATGATAATTTTGGAAGAGGATTTTAATAACACATTTTAAAGGAAATATATATGTATACGTATGTATATAGACAGACCTATGAGAGAAAGGAAGTATAATAAAAAATACTCTTGAATACAACTTCAGAAACAGTGTTCATTTGTGTGACCATCCCTCCACCACTTCCCAAAGGATAACTCAAGAATACAATGGAAATGGTGCTCTCTAGAGTCAGACACTACAACAGCCCAGGCTTAGCCACTCCAGGCAAAAGGAAAAGAAAGTGAAAGCATGGAGAGGTGATGTAGAGGGGAGGGAAAAATGAAGCTGTACTAGACAGCAAAAATGAACAAGCTTAGATTTTGCTAGCAGATCTCAGTGTGTTTTTCTCCAAAAGAGACGTGACAGATTCATGACACACTCCTATGGGCATACCATAGTTTGATGAAGTCCAGCACTATAATAATTCACAATCACCTTTTGGTAATACTAACTATTAGCTTCCCAGGTGGCTCAGTGGTAAAGAATCCACGTGCCAGTGCAGGAGACTTGGGTTTGATCTTTGGGTCAGGAAGATTTCCTGGAGAAGGAAATGGCAACCCACTGCAGTATTCTTGCCTAAAAAATTCCATGGACAGAGGAGCCTGGCGGGCTACAGTCATGGGGTCACAAAAGAGTTGGACACAACTTAACAACTAAACAACAAAATAAGCAACAACAACCAGCAGATTAGTAAAGGTAGTGGTTTGCAAAAGACTGCAGCCTACCTAAGATTGCCCTCAGATTATAGGTAATTCTGCCAGACTTAACTGGTAACACTCAAGAAACCGCCTCAGATGCAAGAGAGATTGACAAAGTGTGGAGAATCAATCTGCTGATGATTCATGTTGAAAACAATGTTTCACAAACTCCTGCACTTCATTATAAGCAACCAATTATATGAGACACACCTAAATGTGACTGCACAGACCTAGTTGATTGCAACACGCCAGCATGTTGCAACTCCACATTGGACAGCCTTACAGCAAGTAGTAGGGTTCCCAGCAGAGTTGTAAGTGTGTTTGTTAGAAAGGTAATTACATGATGCAATTCATGTTTTAGAAAGTCCTCTTTAACAGTAGTGAAGAGGATAACGTATATCCTGTCTCAGTCCCAGCCTGACACTCTAACCACCATGCACACAGCCATTGACTAATAGACATGAATCATAGATCACCCCAGTCTATTCCTCAAACGGTCACTCCCTGACCTACCTCTTCCCAACTCTAAATTCCTCACTCCTCCCCTACTTTGAACCCTATCTTTGGCACTTTGGCCTTGGCACTTTGGCATTTTTGGACCCTCTAACATTTAACTCTCCACATTCCCCAATGGACTCATATTTCAATGAGCCTATTTACTTCCCGCATTTCTAGAACACCTTTGGCAGGAGAGTTTGTGCTGGTCTTGTTTTCTCATACTCAATTCCCACCATTGTCCCTTTGATGGAAATCCCATCTGGGCCAGTACCAGGCCCTTTACAAAGAAGTGGCTAGAAATGATGAGATAAAGGAAGTAGAAACTGGAGGCAAAACAAACAAAAAGCTAATGAGAGCAAAACTACAAGAATTTAAATCAGAGACAATGGGGGAATAGGCTGAATTTAGAAATGTAACACTACGCAGAAAAGGGCTGAGTTGACAATGACTAATTCCTTGCTGAGAAATGAACTGTGAAAAGTGTACTGAAGCGCTAACTTAGGCAAATGTATACTACATACACACAGAGAATAAATAACATAAAATGAACTTTCGGTATTAACTCTACTCCCCTCTCATTTGGGAGCTAACAGAAAAACAACAAAACAAAGAACCCCTTAGCCACACATGCCTTTAAAATATAACATGATTCATAAATATCCTTCCTTTATTTTGCTTGCCTCCTTAAGAAAGAACAATTTCTAATTTCAGGGCCTTCTAGTCATTGTTGAAAATTCTCACTGCATACAATTGCTCAAGTCCAAATTCTAAACACAGAATCTTAGAGGGCACAAATCGACCTCCGTGTGTTATATAGGGTCATTCTTTTCTTTTAGCTCAAATTTTATCTTAAAAGGCATCATAACTTGATGGGTGTTGTGCTTGGTGGCAATAAAGACGCCAATATCTTACTTGCAGCCTGCTTCACGCTTTATAGGATCCTCTTGGTCTCTGTCTACATTTATATTATCTGCTTGGCTCTTGCACACATTTCGGTTTACTATCTCTGATATTATTTTCAGAGCTTTACCTATATATCTTTCCATTTGCTCCTACTGAGACCTAGACATTATGGAGTTTAAAATGGCTTCACGTTCCTCCAATATTTACTCTCCAAAGCTGTCTGCTTCTGCAGCCTTTTATCTAGGCACTCTCTTCCCCTGCCTCCTCTGTCCCTCTCCCTTCATGTGTCCCTCCTTCGTTCATTCCCACACATTACTCAAGGATTATAAAGAATTTAGACTGAGTACTACCTGAAAAGTACACCAGAGGATGAGATGGTTGGATGGCACTGCCGATTCAATGGACGTGAGTTTGAGCCAACGCTGGGAGACAGTGAGAGACAAGGAAGCCTTGCGTGCTGCACTCCATGGGGTCGCAAAGAGTCAGACACTACTTAGCAACTGAGCAACAACTACCTGAAAAGTAACCCCCACAGTACCAATCCAAGGGCCCCACCTCTCTCGCTGGGTTACATTATTAAGTACCAGACCCCAAGAGAGTTGGCCCCCCTCTGCTGGCCAACCCAACCCGCCGAGAGACACAATTCAGTAGTTTCATGGCCTTCCATCTATCTACATAGCCTGAATAAAGCTATTTTTCAAAGAGGTAAATTCACTACAGCATTTGAAAAATCTTTCACCCAACTCAGTCCATGTGTAAACCATGGGATTATGCAGTATTAGCCATGTTTGCAATCAAGCATCTAATCTCATCATATCCCACACACACACCATCAGCATCACAAATTCTTTATATCATTTATCTTCAGACATAACCTACTTTTTTAAATGTATCTCTCTACTTGAGGGAAAGAAAATGTAGCAGCACTAATAACATTTTTAGTTTGGGTGAGGGTGGAAATGGACACTGCTCACTCTGGCAATTATTCTACTCTCCTGTTAATAAATGCAATCATCATAAAAATCAAAATTAATAAACTGTGGTTGCAAACCTAATAACTAGTCGTCAGCACATTAATTTCCCTATATGCTAAGCTAACCGTATTGTTTATTTGTCGGTAACTCTGAATGAAATGGGTTGCATTAAGGCGACCATCTGCTCTGTTTGATTTGATAAGTGGAATTAAGACAAGAAGCAGCCAGTTTATAGTCAGTGTGACTTAAACTTACATAACAGAAGGTAAATGGTCTTTCATTTGGAGGGACAGAATAGAATATACTCCAAGGATATAACTTAATGCTTTTTCCACAGCAGTTCAAGCTAGATTTTTTTATGTGTCTCCAGTGGACATAATGAAAGCTGAACACTCACATTTTGAGGACTTGAACATTGGATTGTTGCATTTCATCATTCTTCCATGCTTCATCTGTGATAAGAAGAAGTAAATATTATATAAAGCTTTCTAGTCCAATTAGGTTATTCAATAATTATGTTTATTCTCTGTTCTGTAAAGACTCTTTAAAAAAAAAACTTTTTATTTTGTATTAGGGTATAGCCAATCAACAACAATATTGTGATAGTTTCAAGCAATCAGCAAAGGGTCTCAGCCATACATATACATCAATCCATTCTCCCCCAAACATATCTCCCAACCAGGCTGCCACATAACATTGAGCAGAGTTCCCTGTGCTATACAGTAGGTCTTTGTTGGTGATGCATTTTAAATAGAGCAGTGTGTACATGTCCATCCCAAACTCCCTAACTGTCCCTTCCTCTGCTCCCCTCTCCCTGCAACCATAAATTGGTGATCTAAGTCCATGAATCTCTTTGTTTTGTAAATAAATTCATCTGCATTATTTCCTTTTAGATTCCACATATAAGGGGTGTCATACAATGTTTCTCCTTCTCTGTCTGACTTACTTCACTCAGTATGACAATCTCTAGATCCATCCATGCTGCCCTGTGCACACTCTGGATAGCATCTTGTTTATAGAGCTTCTTGTTGACTACGGATACCATAGGGGATTCTTTTGATTCTTTCATGGCAGGAGTGAGGCTGTTCCCAATTTTTAACATGAATGACTATCCTCCTGCAGGCTCTTGCTATAGATCATCAGAGTCATTCTGGCAGAGATAGAACTTAAAAGCAGTAGGAACTTGCTAGAAACAGCTGCTTTGCTCAACCAAAGAAAGAGCCATCAGAATCAACAACACTGGACAAGCTGTGCTGTTGTTCACAAGGCATTTTTCCACAAGATCCAAAGAATTCTTAGATGCTTTATGTATGTGCACCCCAATTTTCAGGATTAATAGGGTTTGTTTCTTAACTAGTTACAGTTTTTCTAGAGCTTTAAAAATTATGTCTTTTTCCACTTTTATGGGTAATTCCTTCTTACTGCCTGCAAGAGTAATCAAATTATTTTTATCACTTCTTCCAGGTCATTAAAAAGGACATCCACTGTAAGTGGCTTCATAATAATAATCCCACTAGCATTCCCCTAGGCAACCTTTTGCTCTCTCAATTCACAACAGCACCATCTTTCATTATGTTTTATGTGCCTTGCCCCCCCCATCCATTCTCCACATGCCAGTTCCCAGCAATCTTTTAAAACATGTCACTCCTCAGCTTAAAATTCTTTATGAGCCTCCCATTATACTTAGGAAAAAGTCCAAAGTCTTTAACCCCTTCTCAAGGGCCCTCCGTGACTTTGCTCCCACCTAACTCTCCGACCTCATTTTATACCAGTTTCTTTCTCATGTAATAGTCTATTGGCTTCCTTTTATTTTATTAAAACATGCTAAAGTCTACCTCTCCGACTGGTCTTTACATATACATGGGGAATGCCAACCATATCCTGAAGCTTGAGCTTTATTAGCTTTACATTTATTTCCTCCTTTTCCCTCTGGATTTCTTCATAACATGTGATATAATTTAGTTAGTTATTTGTTGACTGTATCCCCAGTTTTACTGTGAATTCCACAAGCACAGACCTGTGTTCATCCTATTTATGACTATAGCCTCTTGTACACATCACAGGTGGGGCTTCCCAGGTGGCTCAGTGGTAAAGAATCTGCCTGCCAAGCAGGAGAGTGAGTTTCATCCCAGGGTGGGGGAAGATCCCTTGAAGAAGGAAATGGCAGCCCACTCCGGTATTCTTGCCTGAGAAATTCCATGGACAGAGGAGCTTGGCGGACTCCAGTCCACCGGGTCACAAGGAGTCAGACTGGACTTAGTGACTCAACAGCAACAGCAGCAGCACGCATTGTAGGCACTCGAAGAATATTTATGTAGCATAAATATTTATGAATTTGTGTGGATATTTATGAATATTTATGTGAAAGTCTCTCAGTTGTGTCCTACTCTTTGTGACCCCATGGATTATACAGTCCATGGAGTTCTCCAGGCCAAAATATTGGAGTGGGTAGCCTTTCCCTCTTCCTGAGGATCTTCCCAACCCAGGGATGGAACCCAGGTCTCCTGCATTGCAGGCAGATTCTTTACCAACTGAGCTATTAGGAAAGCCTGAATATTTATGGAATGTATACATTTTTCAAGAATAAGTTTACATCTGAATTATTTAGCATTTTATTGTAATTTTTTTTAAAGATAGAGAAGACATTGTTTGGATTATTGTAGTACCAAAAGTTTCACTTCAGAAAAACATAGCTCTTTCTCTTTCAGTCATCCCAGGAGAATATACGCAACCCCACAAACTGACGCTATACAGAGAAAACATTTGTGATATCAAACCAGGGTGATATTTCCATTATGCTTGAATGTTTCAAGTTTTGATCATATGCTAAGAGGACAGTCTCATTCTCTCTGTCATCTGCCCACACACACAATAGGTTTCATTAGGTCATCTTTCATCTCTCATAAGGTTGCAAAATATATAATAATTTGTGCAGTCTTTGAGCATAGAAATACTGAGTTAAACAGAACTGCATCTAGTGATAAACTAGTCAATGTTTAACAGCCAGCTGGGTAGAGAGGGAGAAAAGCTATGACCCGAAGCACTTGCTAGCTTCTGGGATGTAAATACTTCTACCCTGGCTAATTTCAAGCTGTGTTTAATAACCGACTTGCAAGACTCCTGAAAATTTAACAACTGGCTCTTATAAGCCCATATAAGCATCTCTAGCAGAGCACCAGCTCTATCTCTCTGCAAAATTACCCTTATTTTTTTTCACATACACACACAATTGCATAGGACACAAAATAAATTTAATTCACTTGCAAAAGATATGCTCTGTGTGATATAACTTGGAAGGTGAAAAAAGAAAAATAACCTGTAGGTACAAAGAATGTATTCTGTCAGTTTACTGTGATAAAGTTTATTTGTAATCATTTGATTTCCCCATCCTATTCCCATCTAGAGTCCACCTCAAAGCAATTTCATAGCTGAGACCTTGTGTGTTTCACTTTATTCTGAACTTTTAAGTAGTCAAATTTCAAATGTTAAATATCATCATAACACTCTCCTCATCGCTAGAAACAACAGCTGATTCTTCTCTATTGTGCCCCCACTCACTGTTCACTCTAGTACATTCATCATGGCATAAATGTGTTTGCCATGAGCCATTTGGTGGACTGATGGACTCTGGAGGTTCTAATAGACAAATCCCCAAGGTTCAAGGAGCTCTCAGCCAGATAAGGAGATAGGCAAGGACACTTCCATGCAGGAAGCCCTAGGACAGAGGTAACCACAGGGGCCCAGAGAATACACAGAATGTGTATATAATGCCACCCAGATTAAAGAAGACAACACTGAAGCGGAACTTCAAGGATGACTAGGAATTGACTATGGAAAAAAGGAGGAGAAAGGCATTCAAAGGAGAAGGAAGAGCAAGGACAGACATATATGCGAGGAGGGTGCAGTCATAATGAACATAACTGAAGCATAGAGTGTAGGAGGAGGGAGGGAAGGATCCTGAGGCTACAGAGACAAGCACAGGTATGGGCTGGGCTTCATGAGGATCCTCGTGTGCCATGCACAGGAGCTTGGCTTTTGTCCTGAAGCCAGTGCATCAGGGGGAATTTAAGAATTTTAATAGCTTAGTGGTGGGATTCATGATTTAGAAAGAATATTTGGACAACAGTGAGAACACTGGATGAAGTGAAGTGAGGAGGGGGAGACGGCCTGCTAGAGTCACGCCCTCGCCCAGCAATCAGCTCTCCTTCCATCATGGTTTTCCCCTGAGTTCTCTGTTCACCTGAATTCTCCGCAGCTTCCAAGTCGCTTCTTTACATGTTGAAGAAAAACGGTGCCACTCTGTTGTCTCCTTTGATCCCTAACTCTCTTTCAGGCTGACTTCCCCTGAAAACATTACTCAACATGAGTTACCATTTTGCATCGTAAATGTCAGAAAGGAAAAAGGCACAGGCTGCACAAAGTAAAAGATGCCCAGCACAAAGTTAAGTTTTGCCAAGGGAATGTCATGGCTGCCCCAGTTATCTATTGCTAGATCAGATAATAAGCCGAATTTAGTGGTATCAGACCACAACAATCATCATCATCTCTCATAGTTCTGAGGATGGACTGGAAAGTGAAAGTCGCTCAGTCATGTAGGACTCTTTGTGACCCCAAGGACTATACAGTCCATGAAATTCTCCAGGCTACAATACTGGAGTGGGTAGCCTTTACCTCTCCAGGGGGCTTTCCCAACCCAGGGATCGATCCCAGGTCTCCTGCATTGTGGACTGATTCTTTACCAGCTGAGCCACAAGGGAAGCCCAAGAATACTGGAGTGGGTAGCCTATCCCTTCTCCAGTGGATCTTCCTGACCCAGGGATCAAATCAGGGTCTCCTGCATTGCAGGCGGATTCTTTACCAGCTGAGCTTCAGTCTTCAAATGGTGGCTGGAGGCAGAGGCATCTCCAGGGCCTCTTCATTCACATGTCTGGTGGTTGTTGCTGACTTATTGTTTGGGATCTTGATAAACACTGTCAACTAGGCCTATCTACATGATCCAGGCTTCCTCAGAGTATGGTGCTGGATTCCTAAGCAAGTGTCTCAAGAGAGAAAATCAGGCCTTTTCCTAGAAACCTGGCTTAGGTTTCACATAGAGTCACTTCTGCCACATTCTATCCTTTAGAGGTGAGTCACTATGGCCACTTCATAGGGCAAGAGAATAAGAGTTCACTGCTTGATAGGAAAAGTGTCAATTTACAGACATATTTTAAAACCATCACAACCATTTTCATGCATTTGACCAATGAAAGGGTTGTCCATTTTCATTTTGGTGCACCAAGTAGAAAGTGGAAAAGTATAAACATAACTAAAAATTTCTAGAATACATTGAAATGGATTGAAACTTCCCATATATGCCCTCTGATAGAGGTTCAAGTCTTAAGAGTCTTGACTAAAAGATAAAGACACAAGCAAAAGATGAGACCAGGTCTTAAGTGTCCCTCTCAAGAAGCAAACATATAAGGGGCAGAAGGAAGACAATCCAAGACTGATCCCTCAGCATGGCAGAAGGGCTATTTCAATTTCCAAAGTGAGAAGATGCTAAAGACTGACAATAGCATCTTTTTACTTTGAGATATATACCTATGTATTTGTTGTTTACTGATTAAGTCATGTCTGACTCTTCTGCAACCCCGTGGATTGTAGCCTGCCAGGCTCCTCTGTTGATGGGATTTTCCAGACAAGAATACTGGAGTGGGTTTCCATTTCCCTCTCAAGAGGATTTTCCCAACCCAGGGATCAAACCCCTCATCTCCTGCATTGGAGGCAGATTCTTTACCTCCAAACCACCGGGGAAGCCCATACCTATATATAGCAAGTTGTAAATACTTGTCATTATAGACTATGAGTTGAATAATCCTCCAAAAATTCCCCTTATCACCTTCACAAAGGTGATAAATAACATCTCTACTTGTTACATATATAGATGCTTGGATCCCAAAGTGAACAAAATGAGGTAAGAAGCTTTCCTAACAGAATTTTCTCTTAACAAGATTTATTTATGCCCAGGTGTGAAATACTTTACACATCTAACTTATGAAATGAAGAATATTTGAAATTCACACAGCTTACAAGTAGGTTAGACTCATGTAATTTACAATACCTATATACCCAACAGTTGTGGTTTAAAAAAAAAAAAAAAAGCTGAATAGAAGAGGAGAAAAGTGATCACACTAATTATAAGTGTAAAAAGAAAGGCTGAAGGTAACTGCTCCTTCCATTTGGGAGAGAAGAAATACTTCTATTCTTACCCTTTTATAGATTGTCCAGTTTCTCAATCTGTTCTTCAAATAAGGCTGCTGCTGCTGCTAAGTCACTTCAGTCGTGTCTGACTCTGTGCGACCCCATAGGCGGCAGCCCACCAGGCTCCCCCGTCCCTGGGATTCTCCAGGCAAGAACACTGGAGTGGGTTGCCATTTCCTTCTCCAATGCATGAAAGTGAAAAGTGAAAGTGAAGTCGCTCAGTCGTGTCTGACTCTTTGCGACCCCATGGACTGCAGCCTACCAGGTTCCTCTGTCCATGGGATTTTCCAGGCAAGAGTACTGGAGTGGGGTGCCGTCGCCTTCTCCGTCAAATAAGGCAATTTGGTTTAAAAGAATAGAATCAGAGACCATTATCTAAATTCAGCATATCTGGTAGCCCTATATGTATTGATCTAGTAATGATTATCTTGATAAATGATTTTCAAATTTTAAATCTCTTAAGAATCATCTATGGAATTGACTTAATTGACAGATAAATGGATAAATAAGCTGTGGAGGTATACACAATGGAATATTACTCAGCCATAAAAAGTCACACATTTGAGTCAGTTCTTAGGAGGTGGATGAACCTAGAGCCTATTATACAGCATAAAGTAAGTCAGAAACAGAAATATAAATATTGTATACTAATGCATATATATGGAATCTAGAAAGATGGTACTGATGAATTTATTTGCAGGGCAACAGTGGAGAAACAGACATCGAGAATGGACTTATGGACACAGCCAGTGGGGTAGGGGCGGGGGAGGAGAGGGTGAGATGTATGGAGAGAGTAACATGTAAACTTACATTACCATATATAAAATAGAAAAGCAATGGGAATTGGCTGTATGACTCAGGGAACTCAAACAGGGGCTCTGTCACAACCTAGAGGGGTGGGATGTGGAGGGAGGTGGGAGGGAAGTTCAAGAGGGAGGCGACATATATATACCTGTGGCTGATTCATGTCGATATTTGGCAGAAAAGAACAACATTCTGTAAAGTAATTATCCTTCAATTAAAAAATAAATTAATTTAAAAAACAAAATAAAAAAATCATCTATCAAATTGACTTAAAATGTAGATATTGGTATTATCACAAAGATTCTGGTTCAGCAGTGGGTTTGAGATGAGAATTAAAATTTATTTAAGTACCTTCTATGTGTCAATTAATGTTGTAGGCAGACGGGATATAGCCATGAACTAGAGAAAGTCTCTGCTCTTCTGGAGCTGACATTCAAGACGGAGATGATAAATAAACAAATAAATGTATTACATAATTTTAGAAAATGATGTGCTATCATGGAAAAATGAGCATTCTAAGTAGACGAAGAGTAGTGAGTCATACTGTCTTATTCATTTTAAATGGAAGTGTCTTTATTGTTCATTATAAACATTAACACACCCAAAGAAAGAAAGTAAAACATTGTATGTATAAAATAGAAAGTCCTTAAGAAATGATCATTATTAAATTATGCTCATTTCTCTACCCTGTTTCACGTGAAACATTTGAACATAATTGTGCTGCGATCCTAAGACCCATTTGTTCATTTAACAATTATTTATTGGACACCTATTTTGTGCGAGCTGCTGTTCTAAGAGCTGAAGACAGGGCAGTGAGGAGGCAAAGACTCTTAGACTGACGGTTTTTCTAGTGGGAGATTGTGATAAGTGTTATAAGAAAAAAATGAAGTCGAGATGGTATTGAAGAAGTGGTAGGGAAAAAATGGAACCATAAATGAAAAGATTTCTTGGCAAATAAAAGCAAGAGATTTTATACCAAAAATAGGATAGAAACAACAAAGAAAGAGTCAGATTAGAGGCATCTTAAAGTGAAGAGAGGGAACCAAGTGCATACATGTCAGTCAACTTGGCTTTCTCACTCCAAGAGAAGGTCTTGTCCCAGAGAGCTGATGGAAACTGGAGAGAGACCTGAGGAGCCTGGGGTTGAAGGTCAGCTTTCAAAAGACTGTGGTGGAAAAGCTGATTAAGAATCAACAAGTTAGGAATCAAGAGATCACTCAAGAGCAGAAAAGCTCTAGAAAGCACCTCCAACCTGAAAAGCTTGGCCCAAGCTCCTGCCATCTCTGCCTGAACTACACCCATCTCATTTCCCCACATCCCTTGAAATCTCCAACGTCAGCTCCCGCAGACACTCCACTCCCTTCTCCACCCTGCAACCTGGACCATGTGTCTTCGTTCATGTCTTTTTCCTCCCGTCAGGTTGATTTCTCACTGAGTTCTTCCACGAGTCTAGAAACTCATGGCCTTCAGGCTACAGTCCATGGGGTCGCAAAGAGTCAGACATGACTGAAGCGACTTAGCACACGTGCACACACAGTGGGAACAAAAGCCTGATCGAATCTGATTGGGGAAACATGACAAGAGAAAGTACTGAGAGATTTTCAAGGGGGCTTGCTAAAAGGGAAGCAGAGGTGTGGGGAAGTAGCTACGTGAAAACAGCAGTCTAAAGAATAGTTTAGGACTGGAGTTAGTAGAACACTTTTCTATATCAAAGGGAATGATCCAGTTGACAGAATTTGATGATAGAGAAGATTCGGGGGGATAACTGTGATGACAGTTCTTGGGAAGGTTAAAAGGGATAAAACCGAAACGAGTGGAAGAGTTACCGTACAGGGAAACAGGCACAGCTCATCCATGGCAACGGCAGGAAAAGCATAAGAATACAGACTTTTCATGGCCCTAGCTGATTCCGATGTGGGTGGGCCCCTAGCCACACTTTGAGAAATACTGACGTAGAGAAACACTTCTTACACAAGGAAGAAAATTAGAACCATGTGCCAATGGAAAATAAGGACGGGGCAGGAGATGTGAAAAGAAAAAGTGACTCTGCAAAGAGCTGTTTCACTTAAGTGCCACCAGGGCTGTCAGCGTCAACCCTTAAATGACCGAAGAAGAACCCACCTCAGAAGAAGACGTGGTACCATGAGATTTTGCTCCCACCGCTCAAATTCTATATGGAGTCCTCTCCAGCCCTCTGCCCACCACCACCTTCTAGAATGGGGCCAAATCCCTTCCCAGTTGCTCCAGACCAGCAATACCTAGCTTTCTTGAGGTCACTGACTGAAATGAAGTTGTAATGAAAGTTTTGAAATTTCTCCCCAGTTAAAAAAAAAAAAGTTATACACTCACTAGAGCTCTTAAGTTGCACGTCCCAGAACCACTTTTGACACAAACAAAAATAATTTATAGAAACATGTGGGAAATTCAGAGATACAGAGGGGAGGCTGACAAATTGACTAAAAATTAGGAATTACTCAGGCATCTCTGCTAAATCACTCCAAGAGATTTCAGCTTTGTGTTACCTGGTTCACTATTCAAATTAGAAAATGTGATTGTTTAACAAGTGTCATATGCCTAGACCTGGCTGGAAGTGTGGGACACCCTCATTAATAGTCTACCCAGAGTGCTTCCAACAAGGAAGAAGTTATACACCAAAAGAATATAACTCATCAATGAGGTGATGCCATTACTAAAAGAATGTGGAATGCAGAAGACTGGAATACCCAAAAAATCTGTTTCAATTACACAGAAATAAAAAAATTTACATATAACTTTGGAAAGTTCACAGATCTTCTGAAACCCACACAGGTATCTTCTGGGATTCTGGTACCGAACAGATCAAGAATCCCTAATATAAACATAACTATTGAATATTCTTGGTTATCACTTTGTTGAATGCATGGTTATTCTGAAAAAAAAAAAAAAGTGGTGGCTTTTCTTCCCTATCTTCTCCCACCTCTTCTAGTTACAAGATCTTGGATTGTCCACACTCTCCTGAAGGAGAAAGATGGCATTGAACTACTGGCAAATCTTTATTGTAGCCCTACAGAGTACAAGAAAAAGACTCAAATTCTGGAACAAGAAGATATGAGTTTGATGCTCATTCCTGCAACCTCAAACCAAGAGAATCTCTTTGAGCTTCAGATTTTTGCCCTTAAATTTCCCTACTTTCCTCAACTTTTATTTTTTGGTTCATGTAATTATCTCAGAATATGTTTTGAATACTGTAAAGTTATGAACAAGTTTTAGATATAATCCCTACACCTATATAGATCAACAGATGATAGAGAGCAAGAGAGGGATATAAATAGCAGATAGAGTACTTCAGGGGTTGTCAAGTCTGGTTACTAACAGAAACATCTGAGAGCTGTTTTTAATTCAAATACTCAGGTTCCTTCCTAGACCTATTCAATCAAAATCTCTAGGGTTGGGGATACATGTGAATACATATATGAAAACACTTCACATTACTCTGCAATTAGCTAGATCTGAAATCCCACCACATTTCAAATCAGAATTATCCATTGTGACCTGCTGTTTGTTGATGATTCTAACAAAATGCAGTATTACTAGTTGTGAGACTATCTAGATTTTTACTATATAAAGAAATATGCTATTAACTTATTCTACTCCATGAGATATAGCCAACCACAGAAAGTAAGGGAATCCAACAGCCCCACTGAGTATGGTGCAGTATAGCAATAACTTGCTCAGAACAAATTCTGCTCTCATTTATATGCTAAGAACCATTAAAGTAAGATTTTACAGCTCATGATCATTTTAAGCACCATCAATTTATGAGCATGACTGTTTCCACCATTCCAAAACTCTGCAGAGAAGTCTATAGCTTCCTGCAGTCCTTGCATATGGAGATGATGTAATGTATTCTTCAGTTGCAGGAAAATGAGAGAAATTAATAAGAATGTAAAATACAAAATAATGGTGCCAGGCTAAGCCATAACAGCATTTTTTTTAACATCAGAGGTAGCTTTATAGGTAAGGTATGAGAATTCATTTTTTCCTTTAGTCTTCCTTAGAGGAGAAAGAAATTGCATGAAGTCTTTAGAAATCAAGTCAGAGAAGACCGTCCATAAATACCTTCAGTTTCCTCAAACTTCTCTAGTCCCAGCTTGGCAGTGTTTTATAGTAGATCTTAATAATGTTCCATTCTGTTTTGCATTTTTTAAATGTTAACTCTTATAAGCCATAGATAAGCATGACACAGGCCCTGTCATCTTTCTTGTAGTGGGTATTAAGTTTTCTTCCCGAAGACGAAGCTGAATTCAGTTCTATTTTCCCGAGAGACTAAAGGCAGCATGTTTCCCCCGAGCACTTTGCCAAGGTGGTTGCTTCCAGAGACGAGCACCATCCTTCCTTGCTAACACCTACTAGGCAGAGGCCATCTTAGAGATGCCAACATGGAGTCAGAAGTACCATAAGTCAGGATCTCAAGTCAATCAATAAAAATGTTTCAAGATTTAACATTTTAAACAAAACAGACTGCAAATGTAAATTGAGAAATGAAAATACTCCCTTGCACACATTAGCTATCTCCCCTTGCATACATTAGATATCTCCCCTTGCCGGTTTACATACAAAAGACAGCCCCCAGTGCTGCAACACTGAGACCACCTCATCACAGATCAGAAAGAGTTCAGTCTCTCCTCCTCCCAGATCCCCCCTCTCCAGAACGTTCAAAGAGACCCCCAGACTGCCTCCTGGAATCCAGAGTTCTATCTGATCTAATCTCAAATCACATTTAGGCCGAACTACCTCAGGCTGATGGCAGCTCAGCACTCATGAAGGCTGGGTTTCCTTCTCCAGAAGGTAACGCAGTGCTGTTTTGTCATGATCAGGTTCACACTGGCCCCTGACATCATCACTGATCTCTGGTGCTGTCACCACTACTTTGCCACTGATGAGAGTGATCCAGCGTGTGTGCTAAGTCACTTCGGTCATGTCTGACTGTGCGACCCTATGGACTGTGGCCTGCCAGGCCTGTCTGTCCATGGGATTTTCCAGGCAAGAATATCGGAAATAGCATGGAATACTGGAATCCCATGCCCTCCTCCAGGGGATCCTCCCCACCCAGGGATCAAACCTACATATCTTATGTATCCTGCATTGGCAGGCGGGTGCTTTACCACTAGCACTGCCTGGGAAGCCTCCAGGGTGACCTAGAGGACTCGATAGAACACAAAATGCTGATCCCCATCCTTAGAGACGTTGACGCAGCAGGTCTGGAGAGGGACCTTAAAAAATGCACTTCTAACAATTTCCCAGAGTGAGCTAACGCTGCCACTCCAGGGACCACACTTCCCCAGAATAGCAGCCTCCCAGAAGCCCTTTCCCAAGATGGTCTGAAGCAATTCTCCCTTTGCTTCTGCTGTTGCTTTTCTAAGGGCATAAATTTGGCTGGTCCACCTCCATTCTGGCGGAGACTCCTGGCTAGACCACACCGAGCCTTCTCTGGCCTAGGGTCTTTGCCTTGAAGTTTTAGCGGCTGCCACTCAAGTCTGCCATCTGGACGTAGGTGGCTCAGTGGTAAGGAATCCACCAGCCAATGCAGGAGACACAAGTTAAATCCCTGGTGGAGAAAGATCCCCTGGGGTAGAAAATGGCAACCCACTACAATATTCTTGCCTGGAAAATTCCATGGACAGAGCAGCCTGGTGGGCTACAGTCCACAGGGTTGCAAAGAGTCAGACACAACTGAGCAACCAACACACACACACATACGTAGGTTCTAGTGTCTACTGTCTCACTGACTCCAGAAAAAACTTTGTTCTTTAACCATCTATCATGTTACCCAAGCCAATTCTGTAGTTTTAAGTCTTTTTAACTCCTGTAGTAATTTTATCTCATAATTTTAGCAGTGAAGTTTCTACACCTACACCAGCACTGGACCTCACTCAGGACCAACAAGTCTGCCTCCATAGGTTTTTACAATATAACACTAATTTTTGTGACATCTCAATCCTTTGTGTCCTGGAGGGAACCTGGGTTTCTAATACGATTTAGTTCACCCCTGTCTTAGCAAACTTTGAGCTTGATGTTTGAGATGCTGGAAACACACTAAGTGTGGCTCAGGGCTGCTGATAGATTTCATCACTTTAGGTGATGATCTATAATTAACACAGTACATTTTTTTGTGGAGACATGTATGCATGTGCCCATACACACACACAGGAAAAAAGAAATTACAGAACAAAGAAAAAACATGCAAAGTTTTCCTTTGTTATGAGATCGCTATACACCCTGGGAGTCCCATGTGTCACAGTGGGTTGAGCATGAAGTTATTCAGGAACAAATAGTTTTCAGCAACATTATATAACACATTCCAACCCCTAGCACTTAGTAATAACCATCGTGATGTCAGCACAAATATGAGCATCATTACCAAGTAGAAAAGTAGACAGTAAATCTTTCTTCTTGATTGTTGACCTTTGTTATTTCAGCATGGTGTTTTATTATATACACACCCCTAGTAGGCTTGGATATGAATATTAATAGTAACAAAAACCTTGCATTCTGGCCAACATTTACTTATTTGATATGTATAGAGTTTTAAAAGCTTTATAAAGGCAAAATTTGTTCAAGGTTATTCACTACCAATGTTTATGCTGTCAAGTGCCTTAAGGCACTCTCAGCATAAAGGGTATTATATAAAATATTACTTTCTGTTCCTGTCACTAACCTAATAGTTAGAATACCTTCTGGTGTGGTTTAAGGTAAGAATAAATCACTGATCAGCATCTTTCACAGGTAAACAGCAACGAGGTAGCAAATTTAAAATTAATAAAATATAAGATTTTTTGATAGCATCACTGACTCAATGAACATGAATTTGAGCAAACTCTGGGGATAGTGAAGGACAGGGGAGACTAGCGTGCTGCAGTACACGGAGTCACAAAGAGTCAGACGTGACTTAGTGCCTGACAACAAGATTTTTTCTATTACAGATAAAATCATATTTGTATTTCATAGTTTAAGCATCTTTACTGCAACCTTAAAGCCTTAATATTTTTAAATTTCATATACTTTTAAAAATATTTTGAATAATTTATGCTTTGATTTCATTTTCATGCTTTTGTACAAGTAGTACTCAATTATGCA
Source organism: Bos grunniens (assembly GCF_055505025.1). Lineage (NCBI taxonomy): Eukaryota > Metazoa > Chordata > Mammalia > Artiodactyla > Bovidae > Bos > Bos grunniens. The sequence continues at coordinate 22,349,615 of NC_141178.1, read as the reverse complement.
TAGGTTGTGCTTTTTGACTTTTTTTCTTCTGTGAAATATAACAAACAGCTATATGCACAAAATAATAACGTGGAGTTCAATGAAACTTACATAACTATAAGCCAAGTCAATGGAGAGTCAGGATAGGGGGATTATTCTGCAAGCCAACAGACACCACCAGCACCCCAAAACCTCCCACCTGTCCACTGCTGAGTACTAACCTCCCTCCTTCAGAGATAACTACTATGCTGACTTACACAGTGATCCAACCACCTGAGCTTGCATGCCCTAAACCCTAGTGTTTAGCTTCGCCTCCTTTTTGAACTTTATGTAAATGGGATTGCACACCACGTGTCCTTTTGTGTCTGGCATCCTTCATTTATCACTGTGCTTGTGCAATGCATCCATGATGCACATGTAGGTGCAATTCATTCATTTTCATTGATTGAAAGAATTCCATCATATGGAATATGAATTCCACACAATTCATGTGTGCATTCTAGCACAGGTGGACATTAGAACTGTTCACAGTTTGAGATTGTGAAACACTGTAGGTGTTTGGCGCAATACGTTTTTCAGTAAATCGGTAGCAGTCAGAAAAGTTGCACATCTCATTGGCAAACCCTCAGTGTTGAGCTCTAATGAGGCTAGCATAAATGTGAGCGTCGTTACTAAGTATATAAGTATATATAGACAGGTAGTCCTTGTACATAATTATACAAGACACAGACTTTCTGACATTTCTGTTGAGTATATACCTGAGCAAGGATTTTCTAAGTCATAGGGCATATGTGTGCCTACAACGTCCCATAGTTTATACCGAGGTGTTGTATTAATGATACACTTTCTCCAGCATTAAATAAATGTGCCTGTTGCTCTTCATCCAGGTCTCAGCTCAGATTTTATCTCCTTTGAGCATCCTTTCCTGGCCTTTCTAGTTAGAGTAGCTGTCTGTTAAAGCACCCCACCCCCACCCATTCCCCTTACTCTTTTGTCCGTTACTCTATTTTCCTCATGCCTCTTTCTGCTATCTGAAATCATCTTATTTTTTCCCACTCTCCTCCACTGGGAGGTAAGTTCCATGAAAGAGGGACTTTATCTTGCTAGTGTCTGTCACATAATGTCTGGAACATAATCGATTCTTGATAAATATTTGTTGAGTGAATAGTTGAGGGCTTTCTGTTTTTGGTAAATATTCTCAATAATGCCAAAAGAAAAAATTTTACAGAATATAAAGTTTGTGATTCTTTTTGAATAAAAGTTTCATGCTTCATGTAATATGTTTAATAGCCAGGGTTCAGGAAAATAATTATTCATTCAAATTTTCCTATAATATGGCCATCACGACATGTGTTGAATAATTTTTCTTTTCTTGTGAACACAGTGACACCATCATTGCATATCCACTGTGAGAAAACAGATGCCTATAAATCAAGGCTTCTTATTTTTTTGAAGCACAGTCCATAATAATCAATTGACAAGCCTGCTATAAATAATAATGCATGGTTTCTCAAGGAACCTAGCATGTAATTGATTCCCTGGTCTGAAGAAGCTATAGGCCTGTGGATTTTTCTGATATCTATGGAATCCTTCAACCAACTTTATTGTCTTGTTTTTAGCTAGCTCTTGAAATACAGGTTCATGAATCTTTATTGTGCATCCAGCCTCTACGAAATAGAGAAGTAGTAGTGTGTGACTCTCGGAATATGTGCAGCCTTATCTTTGCATTTCTACTATAAAGACACGGTGACAAATACCCAGTGAGGTAACCAACCGTGAGCTTCTTTTGTGTCCAGAGCCATCCTCAGGTAGACCCAAATGCTTGAGGCAAGCAATGATATATCAGCAAAACGATGTATTTTGGGTATATTTTCTCTCTCTCTCTCTCTCACACACACACACACACTAAATAGGCTATCCCCAAATCACCAAATACTCAGCTAATGCAGCTATGGATCAGAGAGGGATGTTTATGTTCTATGTTCTTGACTGTCCATAGTTTCTATTTTTAAGGAAAGCTGACCCTGTGACCTAACTACTCTGGCTGCAGTGAATTGGAACGAGGATGGGTAATCAAAGGCAAGGCTGGCAAGGGATATGTGAAATGACATGAGATCTCTTCTAACAGAGCTGTTCTTTGTAGGAAAGTCACCAACAAAATAAATTAGGTTATCTCTGTTGTAGAATTTAAATGCAGGGCATCTGCAGCCTTAGAGAGAGGTGGGAAAACATGATAGACTATGTGATTTTAATTACATAACTTGGGAAATATAAATCACAGTTGAATCTCCTCTATAATCCTGCAAATATTAAAATTATTCATGAGGATAGAAAATAAAAGCAAATAAAAACTATGAGCATTATCTAGTGCACAGATCTCCTAATCTCTGACTTAAGACTTTGTGCAACTTTCTCCTGGACTATGATAAAATCATCAGTTGAGAAGAAAAGAAGAGCAGACCGAAATTCAGAGAAAAGGCAGGAAGCACAAGCATGAGGCAGTACCAGCTTTAAGGTAGTAGAAACCGTAAGTGAGCAAAAATCAGTAGGTAAAAGTAAGAGAATAGAGTATACCAGTGATAAAGGCTAAAGAGATTAAAAAAAAAAAAATCAGAGTCACAGTGGTGAGATACCAAGTAACAATACTTCTAATGAAACAAAATCTATCATTAGAATCACACTGACTCACAAAAACTGTAACTGTTTTCTGTAAAGTCTGAAAGTGTGGTTACCAATGCATTTATTGGTCTTCCTTTAATTAAAAATTTGGTGCACTCAACAATCCTTTAGGGTGAGAAGTCAAAGTCTACTATCACCAGAAAGAGAAAAACATATATCATATATTAACACTGCTACTGCTAAGTCACTTCAGTCGTGTCCAACTCTATGCGACCCCATAGACGGCAGCCCACCAGGCTCTCCCGTCCCTGGGATTCTCCAGGCAAGAACACTGGAGTGGGTTGCCATTTCCTTCTCCAATGCATGAAAGTGAAGTGGCTCAGTTGTGTCCGACTCTTAGCGACCCCATGGACTGTAGCCCACCAGGCTCCTCCATCCATGGGATTTTCCAGGCAAGAGTACTGGAGTGGGGTGCCATTGCCTTCTCCGATATTAACACATATATATAGAATCTAGAAAATGGTATAGATGATCTTATTTGCAAAATGGATATAAGAGTTGGACTATAAAGAAAGCTGAGCAACGAAGAATTGATGCTTTTAAACCGTAGTGCTAGAGAAGACTCTTGGGAGTCCCTTGGACTGCAAGGAGATCCAACCAGTCCATCCTAAAGGAGATCAGTCCTGAGTGTTCATTGGAAGGACTGATGTTGAAGCCGAAACTCCAATACTTTGGACACCTGATGTGAAGAGGTGACTCATTTGAAAAGACCCTGATGCTCAAAAAGATTGAAGGCAGGAGGAGAAGGGGACGAGAGAGGATGGGATGGTTGGATGGCATCACTGACTCAAAGGACATAAGTTTGGGAAACTCTGGGAGTTGGTGATGGACAGGGAGGCCTGGCGTGCTGTGGTCCAAAGTGTCAGAAAGAGTCGGACACGACTGAGAGACTGAACTGAACTGATTTGCAAAGCAGAAATAGAGACACAGACGTAGAGAATAAATTTATGGATACCAAGGGAGGAAGGAGAGTGGGATGGGAAGAATTAGGAGATTGGAATTGACACATATACATTATTGATACTTTGTAAAAAACTGATGACTAATGAGAACCCAAGAGCCTTTGACTGTGTGGATCACAATAAAATGTGGAAAATTCTTAAAGAGATGGGAATACCAGACCATCTCACTTGCCTCCTGAGAAATATGTATGCAGGTCAAGAAGCAACAGTTAGAACTGGACATGGAACAATGGACTGGTTCCAAATTGGGAAAGGAGTACGTCAAGGCTGTATATTGTCATCCTGCTTATTTAACTTATATGCAGAGGACATCATGAAAAATGCTGGGCTGGATAAAGCACAAGTTGGAATCAAGATTGCCGGAAGAAATATCAATAACCTCAGATATGCAGATGACACCACCCTATGGCACAAAGCAAAGAGAAACTAAAAAGCCTCTTGATGAAGGTGAAAGAGGAGAGTGAAAAAGCTGGCTTAAAACTCAACATTCAAAAAACAGGCATCCGGTCCCATCACTTCATGGCAAATAGATGGGGAAACAATGAAAACAGTGACAGACTTTTTTTTCTTGGGCTCCAAAATCACTGCAGACGGTGACTGTAGCCATGAAATTAAAAGAAGCTTGCTCCTTGGCAGAAAAGCTATGACCAACCTAGACAGCATATTAAAAAGCAGGGACATTGCTTTCCTGACAAAGGTCCATATAGTCAAAGCTGTGGTTTTTCTAGTAGTCATGTATGGATGTGAGAGTTGGACTATAAAGAAGGCTGAGCATCAAAGAATTGATGCTTTTGAACTGCAGTGTTGGAGAAGACTCTTGAGAGTCCCTTGGACTGCAAGGAGATCCAACAAGTCAATCCTAAAGGAAATCAACCCTTAATATTCATTGGAAGGACTGATGCTGAAGCTGAAACTCCAATACTTTGGCCTCCTGATGTGAAGAAATTACTCATTGAAAAAGACCCTGATGCTGGGAAAGATTGAAGGCAGGAGGAGGAGGGGACAACAGAGGATGAGATGGTTGGATGGCATCACCGACTCAACGGACATGAGTTTGAGCAAGTTCCAGGAGATGGTGAAGGACAAAGTAGCCTGGCATGTTGCAGTCCATGGGGTTGCAGAGTCAGACACGATTGAGCAACTGAACAACAACAATGAGAACCAACAACAGTGAAAACAGCAACACAGCAAACTCTACTCGGTGCTTTGTAGTGACTAAATGAGAAGGAAATCCTAAAAAAAGGGATATATGTATAACTGGTTCACTGTGCTGTACAGTAGAAACTAGCACAATATTGTAAAGCAACTATACTCCAATAAAAATCAATTTTAAAAAGGTGAAATCTACTACATCCAACCCCTAAAAGCTTCTGATCTAGTATTCAGGGGCATGACCTAGGAACTGTCATTTTATTTATCTGAGCCTGATATTCCAGTGAATCCTCTCTTAAGAAACATTAATCTAAGATATTCTGAAGTGGTGTATATTCCTTGAAACTGTAAAGAAAAATCTGCCTGAAATAGATTCCACGTATGACTCAAATTTTGCAAACATAACACAGAGTTGAAGCATTTAAAATATATTGCTGTGTTAATTTTATGATTACTTTCACATTAAATCTTATTGCTAAAAATGGCTACATTTCAAGTATTTCAAAATAGGGCCCTTCCCATCTCAGTCTCCATGGACAAATCAGACTTGTCTCCCTCTGTTCCCTGAAAGACCTCTGCTTTAGGCAAAGTCATTGATTCCCAATACAGATCAATTTTTTTCATGCCTGAACCCACGCATATTCCCACCTACCCTATCCCCACTTAGAGAACAGTGAGGAAGAAGCTATAGGATTGGCCTGTATGAAATATAGGATAAGGAGAGTGTTGGATCCCATAAGACTGATTATGGGTTGGAATGGAAACCAGAACTTCCTACTGAGACAGTCCAACAGACCAACAATCAAGACAGTAATCAAGTCAACGTCCACTGGTAAATATTGAGTTTTAAGACTGGAGAGATTAAGTCCAAAACCAACACAGAAGCAGAAGTCAAAGCAGGGTCTCGGGTAGAAGGTAGAACAGGCAGAAAAAGAGCCTGAGTGAAACAGTACTGAGAAATCTAGCCAAATGGCACAGACAGAACTGGTGGTTGCAACTTAAATTTATGGGCTGATGAACACATGGTGAATGGATGATTCAGGCCAGAGTAAAGATCCTTGAATTAACATATTAAGCCATCTCCTAACAACTTACTTAAAATTCTCAGGTCCTTAGGGCATTAAGTTTGCCAAGACAGTCTTTGCTCAGGTAGCAGTACTAATTGTGAGCATAATTTCTTTGCCATTTGACTGGTAAGTATCATTTGATGTCCTGATATCTTCATTTGTAAAATGGGAATTATATTAGCATCTGATCTATAAATTAGTGAGGATTGAGGAATTAATACATGAGATTAGACCATTTATCTGTGCCTGTGCCTTGGCAAACACCTAAAAACTGTTGTTCACTGCGGCTACTATTGCTGTTGTTTAATTCTCTTTGCTATAATTAACTCTTCGGAGAAGGCAACGGCACCCCACTCCAGTACTCTTGCCTGGAAAATCCCATGGACGGAGGAGCCTGGTAGGCTGCAGTCCATGGGGCTGCTAAGTCAGACCCGACTGAGTGACTTCACTTTCACTTTTCACTTTCATGCATTGGAGAAGGAAATGGCAACCCACTCCAGTGTTCTTGCCTGGAGAATCCCAGGGACGGGAGAGCCTGGTGGGCTGCCGTCCATGGGGTCACACAGAGTCGGACATGACTGAGGTGACTTAGCAGCAGCATAATTAACTCTTACCTATGTGCGGTCAATTATCTTGACATTTTTCTCCTTTCCACTAGATCTCTTGATACTGACTTCTTGCCAAGACTAGGTCACATGTTGTTGGCTCTTTTCCTCCAGATGCTATATTACAGACTGAACTATTTCCCAGAAATTTCCTGGTGCTTGACCTATACTATGATCTGAATGTCTGTGTTGCCACCAAATTCATATGGTAAAATCCTAAAGCCCAATGTGATGGTATTGGAGGTGGGGCCTTTGGGAGGTGATTAGGTCATGAAGGGGTAGCTCTCATGAATGAGATGAAAACCTTATAAAACAGGCTAGAGAGAGCTTCCTCACCTCCTCCACCAGGTGAGGATATAATGAGAAGTCTGCAACCAGAAGTCTCCAACCATGCTGGCACCCCAATCTCAGAATTTCCAGCCTCTCAAACTGTAAGAAATAAATTTCTGTTGTTATAAGCTATGTAGTAGATGGCGTTTTGCGATAACAACAAAATCTAAGATAATTCACCACCTACTATTTCCTGAGAGTGTTACCTCTCCTACCAGGTAGGAGGTAGCAGGGCATTCCTACTCACGTTCCCAGATAATATAAATTCATTCTCCCTTCCCAGGCATTTTTGAAGGTTTAACTGAACTACTTCCTTCTTCAGAAAGCCTTACATAACCCAAGGTTCTCCCACTCTCTGGAATGCTTACTATACGTAGTCTGAATAATTAATCTGCCAATTAATCACTTACTGCTTTGTGGAATCTTTTCAACAAGTCTCTCAAATTGTTATTTAAATTATGTATTATTAATTTATCACACATTTGTCTTGTGTACCCAAAAAGATAGTACCTTCCTTAATGATAGCAACTATATCTTAATCATCTTCGTATGCCCCACAGCTAAGCACCATGCTTTGCACAGAGCTCAATAAATATATGTGATTTGATTTGAAATGCTTAAGTTAGAATACCATAAAAGACTACTGCTCTTCCACACTCTGAGGAAGTCATTAAGATTTAAAGAGGCCATTAAGGACTAATCCCATAACTGAAAAGGGAGTACATTGCTTACTTTTAGGCACATGTGCTAACTTTCTAGGCCACTAAGGTTCTATTTAAGCAATTTATTAAAAGTAAATTACTAAATGGATCCAGGTAGCTCAGAAAGGTTACCTGTAACTTCCTCCTAAGAGGGACCTCAGCCAAATCCATCTACTGCTGATAAGATATGGAGAATTGTATCTACAGAAAGTGACCATTTGGACTGAATGTACGTGGCTGAGCAGAGCAGTTGTGTAAACTGCCTGATGGCAGCACACTGCTGCCACCCAGTCTCTGCTGACTGGCTATGATTTGAACGTCATTCTTCCTTTCTTACTTCATTTTCTAAAAAGCTCATATGTAACGGGAGAAAAGGAAAAAGAATTAAATCAATTGCATTCACTGTTAATTGATGCTGGAACTGCACTCAGGAGTAAGGAAAGACTGAAAACATCATACCTGCTTTGTGGAGCTGGAATGAGGCAACAAAGGATGGGATGGTTGGATGGGATCACCGACTCAATGGACATGAGTTTGAGCAGTCTCCGGGAGTTGGTGGTGGACAGGAAAGCCTGGAGTGCTGCAGTCCATGGAGTTGCAAAGAAAGGGATGTGACTGAGTGACTGAACAATAACAACAAATTCCTATTTGAGGGTGAAGAACTGGGAAAAGAGTCGAATAGGAAACACATAAGCATTTATGTACATATCATTTATGCCACATAAGCATTATGTGGCATATCCTATGAGTGACACTTGCAAAGTATTTGGAGAAGCAGATTGAGGAGTCCTGCCAGCTTTAGGGGAGAAATAGGAGTTGCAGGTACCTGAGCTCTGCCTTAGGAGTTATCAGGAGGTCTCTAAGGGAGCCCAGGGGAAAAAAAACTTTTCAAACAGAGAGAGGTGAACAAAGAAATGGCTTGACTAGGAAATGGCAAGAATCATGGAAATGCCGGCTTAGATATACTTTAATCCAAGCTCTGAATTTTATAGACGGAAAGACAAAAAGGAGGTCAAGGGATGTTAGGGGATACATAGTTGTTGCTGTTCAGTTGCTAAGTTGCATCAGCCTCTTCTCGATCCCATGAACTGCAGCATGCTAGGTGATACATTGTTACACATTTAAATAGCAGAAAACCTAATCTTGAATCTGCACCTGCCTGACCTATGTCAAATTTAATGCTTCAGTCAGTCAGTCAGTTCAGTTGTTCAGTAGTGTCCAATTCTTTGCGACCCCATGAATCGCAGCACGCCAGGCCTCCCTGTCCATCACCAACTCCCAGAGTTCACTCAGACTCACGTCCATCGAGTTGGTGATGCCATCCAGCCATCTCATCCTCTGTCATCCCCTTCTCCTCCTGCCCCCAATCCCTCCCAGCATCAGAGTCTTTTCTAATGAGTCAATTCTTCACATGAGGTGGCCAAAGTACTGGAGTTTCAGCTTTAGCATCATTCCTTCCAAAGAAATCCCAGAGCTGATCTCCTTCAGAATGGACTGGTTGGATCTCCTTGTAGTCCAAGGGACTCTCAAGAGTCTTCTCCAACGCCACAGTTCAAAAGCATCAATTCTTCAGTGCTCAGCCTTCTTCACAGTCCAACTTTCACATCCATACATGACCACAGGAAAAACCATAGCCTTGACTAGACGGACCTTTGTTGGCAAAGTAATGTCTCTGCTTTTGAATATGCTATCTAGGTTGGTCATAACTTCCCTTCCAAGGAGTAAGCATCTTTTAATTTCATGGCTGCAGTCACCATCTGCAGTGATTTTGGAGCCCAGAAAAATAAAGTCTGACACTGTTTCCACTGTTTCCCCATCTATTTCCCATGAAGTGATGGGACCGGATGCCATGATCTTGGTTTTCTGAATGTTGAGCTTTAAGCCAACTTTTTCACTCTCCACTTTCACTTTCATCAAGAGGCTTTTTAGTTCCTCTTCACTTTCTGCCATAAGGGTGGTGTCATCTGCATGCTTAGTCTACCTTAATAAGCTGCATATTTAATAAAAGTTCAATGCAAAAAGAAGCATTGTTGGGGACTTCCCAGGTGGTCCAGTGGTTAGCAAATCCAAGCTATCATTGCAGGAGGCCCAGATTTGATCCCTGGTCAGGGAACTAGATCCCTCATGCAGCAACTAAGAGCCTGAATGCCTTAACTAAAGAACCTGCATGCCACCACAAAGACCCGGTGTAGCCAAATAAACAAAATGAAAAACAAAAAGGAGGATTGGTAAACGAATGCTAATCAGTTGGCCATTCCCCAACAGCTGTGTTCATTCATTCATTCATTCATTCACTCACTTACTTACTCATTGAATACTTCGTGGCATCAGCTAGGTGCCAGATACTCTACTAGGAGACAGGAAGCTAGCTCTGTCATAGCGACCAGGACAGGCACAAACTAGCATGTCTCAAAGTAACAAACCCATAGAGGATTTATACAAGTAACAAACGGGCAGTTAGAATTGGGTTAAGGGTCATGGCAGGGTAGGTAGAGTGTGCTATGAGAGAACAAAGCACTCAGGCTAAAACCAGAAGGTTGAGGAGTAGGCAAGGTGCTCCTGGAAGAGGTAACAGCATGTGTCAAGGCCCGAAGATGAACAAATATTCGAACATAAGAGAGCACAGTGCACTTAAGGAGAACTTGTACTTTATTTTTTTTAACTTTTTTAAAATGTAGATCATTTTAAAGTCATTACTGAATTTGTTACCATATTGCATCTGTCTCATGTTTTGGTTTTTTGGCCACAGGGCATGTGGGATCTTAGTCCCCCACCAGGGACCAGGGATTGAATTCGAACCCGTTGCATTGGAAGGCGAAGTCTTAACCGCTGGCCCACCAGGGAAGTCTGCTGTACTCTAAAGGACATATGAAGTATGGAAATCTGATTGGCTTCCTTTCTCCCGGCACTGCTCCTCAGCCAACTCTCATTTATCCTTCAAGTTGCAAATAACTTGTTACTGCCTCCCTTCCCTGACACCCTCAAACTCTGGTCCTCTTAGTGCCAGGGGCTTCTCTTCATTGTAGGCTTCAGTTGCTGGTTTATTACCTGGTTTTCCCACCCAACCATAAGTTCTTTGAGGGCACGTACCATATCCTGGGTCATTGCAGCTGCTCCCATACCTCACACAGGGTCTTGCGTGAATGCATGTGGAGTTAAGGCATGCACATTGTGATAGACAGGAAAGTGTCCCGTAAAGAGATCCTAGTCCATCCCTGGAAGCTTTATATGTTACCTTATAGGGAAAATCTTAGCAGATGTGAATAAGTAACAACCCGGAAGGGATTATTCTGGGTTATCCAGGTGACAGAGGATGAGATGGTTGGATGGCATCACCAACTCAATGGACTTGAGTTTGAGCAAGCTCCTGGCAATGGTGAAGGACAGGGAAGCTTGGCATGCTGCAGTCCGTGGGGTCCCAAAGAGTCAGACACGACCGAGTGGCTGAACAACAACAACAATCCAGGTGAGCCCTAACTGCAATGAAGTGTCCTTCTGAGAGAGAGACAGAGTGAGTTTTGACTGCAGACAGAAGAGAAGCAAACCATGTGACCACAGAGGTAGAGATTGCAGTGATGCAGCCACGAGCCAAGGAATCCCAGGGGCCACCAGAAGCTGGAAGAGGCCAGGAATGAGTTTTCCCCTAGAGATTTTGAAGGCAGCACTACCTTGCTCGCACCTTGATTTCAGCCAAATGATAAAGATTTGGAACTTCCGGGCTCTAAAACTGTGAGAGAATACATTTCTGTTGTTTAAGCCACCAGGTTTGCTGTAATTTGTTAAGCAGTCACATATGCTAATACAAACACTGATACACATCTTTCCGCATAAGGACTGTTTTGATTTTCCTTCTGGAAATGAATTCCTTTGGACAGAGCCCTAGAAATGAAATTCTGGGTCAAAATATATGACCATTTTTTAGGCTCAGTGAAGATCACTAAACTGATTTTTAAAAACAACCCATATAAACACCAATGCTGTAAGAGAATGTCTATTCTCCAAAGCACCTCTGCCACTCTTTTCATTCATTCTCACGTATGCTATATATTGATTTGCAGAAACAGCATGCCAATCTTTTCATTTCTATTTATCTGGTTGCTAATGAAGACAAACGTTTTGCCATATTTGTTTATCATTTTTATGTTCTGTGTGAATGAAGTTAGTATTTTAGAGAGATTTGCGCATATCGTCCCTTTAGTAAAGATATTAAACTTTGTCTCTTAAATTAGATAAAAAAATACTTTATTTTACTCTATTGTTTGCCAGCGTATTTAGGAATTTGCTTTTAAGAGGCTGTGCACTTTACACGAATAAGACAAAGCTGTTGATCTTTTCCTTGGTGCTTTCTTCTTTTGTTACTAAGCTTATGTAAGTCCTCCCCCTTCTAGAAACCCAGTAACAAGTAAATTCTATTTTCTTGTAGATTATCCATGAATTGACTTTATATTTAACACTTCTGCCTGAAATTTACTGTTGCGTATGGTGCAGAGTGAGTAACTAAATTGATTGTTTCTTCACAGTATAACAATGCCAATTGTCACATCATTTATTGACTAATCATTTTGTTCTCTACTTCTTTGTAGAGCCTCTTTTGTTATGCATTAAATGCTTATATTTATAATGGCATCTGTTTCTGGTCTACAAGCTATGTTTCTCTGATCTGACTGTCTTACTATTGTATCAGTAGCATACATTGTTAAATACTGCATTTTGAAATTTGTTCTCAAACATGGTAGGTCTCCTCCCTATCCATATTATTAATACTTCTGTTTTCAAAGTATTTCTCTGAATTTTTAATCTTGCACTAACTTTTCAAAGAGCATTCTAAAATAATTTTTTTATTCCTTTGAAACAGATTTACTCTATAGCTTTATCCACAACAAAAAATAGTCACAGATCCATAATAAGTGCTTAAGAAATACTAGGTGTTATTATTACTGCCAAAAAACAACTGTCATAAACACTCACTTTTGCCTATTTGGTTTCTGAGCTATGTCGAGTAGTTTTTCACCATGTCAGTTAAAAAACAACCAAGGCTAAAAATTATAGCCAATCTTCTTTTAGTGAATGAAACTATTGCTAGCAGCCCTCACACAAACACTCATACACACATATACATACTTGCTAAGTGGTATCTGTTTTAAAAGACTTTAAAACATATGGTTAAGAGAGCAGTTCTTCTCATAGTAGGCTGAACAGACCCAGAATCTTTTACAGGACTCTTACTCTTTCCAAAATCGCTGAACTGTGCTTGCCCTGTGAGCCCTGAAACCACATGTGAAAAAGTGAAAGTGAAAGTCACACAGTTGTGTCTGACTCTTTGCGATCCCATGGACTGTAGCCCACCAGGATCCTCCATCCATAGAATTCTCCAGGCAAGAGTACTGGAGTGGGTTGCCATTTCCTTCTCCAGGGGATCTTCCTGACGCAGGGATCAAACCCGGGTCTCCTGCATTGCAGGTGGATTCTTTACCATCTGAGCTACTAAGGAAGCCCCACATGTGCTCTTTACTAAAAATTAGGTCAATGGTGAAGTTTGACTAGCGTGAGAAACCACTCACTTCTCCATATTACTCAACATCTTGCAATAACTTTAAAACTTTAAGGTTTTATTGCTTATTAGAGATAGCTGATCTAGACTCCTCCTTATCTCTTGCCATCCAAGAGCAAAGCTAATCCTTAGGGATCACCTGTTTGTGCAGTTAAATGTTAGTCCTTCTACATTTGTTTCTGTTTCCTATGAGCTAAGTGCTGGAATACAAAAATTAATTAGCAAGAGAAGTAGACAAGTAAACAAAGACAATGATACCCTGAGATAAGAGCTCACTTCCTTCAAATGGAGTCAGCAGATGTTTTTATCTTGAGAATAAGACAAGGTGGAAACCACAAGGATCCCTCTCCTAACCATATTTAGTTTTCTTTGAAATAAGTACTGCCACATCCCATGATGACAACATGTGTGCTTGCTCAGTCACTTCAGTCATGTCCAACTCTGTGCGACCCCATGGACTATAGCCCGCCAGGCTCCTCTGTCCATGGAATTCTCCAGGCAAGAACAGTCATGTAGTTAATAACCATTTCCAATATAATAGGATGCAAATTATGACCATGGACTAAGATGATAAGATATTTAAACTGGGCCTCAAAGAATAAGCAGGAATTTTTTATTTGATTCTTAAACGTGGAAAAGGATGGGAGGCATTTCAGAAAAATGGAACATGAGAGTGAGAAAGAACATGGAATATTCTGGGAAAATAAACTACTGCTGCTGCTGCTGCTAAGTCACTTCAGTCATGTCCAACTCTGTGCAACCCCATAGACTGCAGGACAGCAAATGTGCAGAATGTCAGTCATACACACATATGGAAAAGGTACGATAATCTAAGGGGGTCAAGTCTTACAAAGTAAGTTGGAGCTAGGGATTATAAAAATCCTTCAGTGAAAATTTGGTCTTCATACTGTTGTCAATAGAAGTCATATTAGGCTCTAAAGTAAGACAAGTCATCAACCCAGTCCTTCTGGCTTTCGCTGTCTCCATTTTACTCAACTATGACTGTCAAGGACACAAGCAGTTTCCATGCGGCAGACAAGAGTTTTTAAAAGTGTTTTTTAAAAAATAAAGATGGTGGACATATGGAAGGTTGATTAGAGAGGATTAAGACTTGTGGCAGCAGTACCAGTTAGGAGATTTTTGCCACAATGAAAGCAAGAAATGCTGAAGGTCTGAAAGAAGGAACTGGCAATAGTTTACTTATTGTAGAATTATTTATAACATGTAAAACAGAGAGAAATCAGTGACTTGTAAAGGAATAAAGAAAAGAAGGAAGGGAAAAGAAGGACCGGGAGGTAGGAAAGGAGGGGAGGGAGGGGATGAGAGAGGAGGGGAGGGAGGGAGAAAGGGAGAGAGGGAGGGAGGTAAGGAGAGAGAAAAGGAACCAAGGGAGGAGAGAGACAGACAAGTACAGGCAACCAGAAACTAAGGGTTTGGTTTTCAGGAAAGCATCACAGAAAATTACATAAGGGGAGTAGCTTTAGTTTTTATATTAATAGCTCTTAAGACTATAACAGAAGAACTTCTCTGAGCAGACATTTGGGATTTGCCTTATGACACCAACACTCACACAACAGAGAGAATTCAGGCTGATAATTAAGGCTGGCAATCAGGGTTTTTCAGCTCTTGTGAATTTAACAGCACTTAATTTGCAAACGCTTGTGCCAGAAAGACTGCATCTTCACAAAAATCAAACACATGAAAACATGACTAATAAACAAGCACCAATATTTGACTAAATATCTGAAGAATAATGAAAACCTCAAGAAACATTCCAATCACTCTATCCTCAGAAAAGTCAGGAAAAGGCAGACTAGAATGCTTTGCAGGATGCTTTAAAGGTTACTTGGAAGAATGGTGGTTGTGCCAAATCTCACCTTCTCTCCCAAATTCTCAAAGAAACAAGTATCCTTCTTCCTTGGTCTGGGCTGACCTCTCCACCTGGGTTCCTGAATCCATGTCTTCCCATCCCCTCTGGTGGCTAGCTGTGAAGGTATTTCCTCTTTCTCCCATATTTCAACATTTTGTTCCTTCCTATACTCCTTCCAGAAGGCTAAACCAGCTCCAGTTCCTGTTTGAAAACACTCCATGGCTTTTAATTCCCCACCAATAGTCTCCATCCCCTCTCAGCAAGCTTTGCCAAATAATAGTTTTTCTTCTCTTATTGATTCTTCAGTGAACTGTAGTTAAGACTGTGCCCTTCCTGGCCCCCATGACTCTGTTCTGGCATAGGTCATCTTTGACATCCTAACACACTGATCTCTTTTTATTGGAACTCTTGACCTCTGTGCGTCACTTGACATCTTCCTATCACTTGACATCCTCCTGCATGGAATAACTCTTCCTTTGCTGCTGCTGCTGCTGCTGCTAAGTTGCTTCAGTCGTGTCCGACTCTGTGCAACCCCATAGACGGAAGCCCACCAGGCTCCCCCATCCCTGGGATTCTCCAGGCAAGAACACTGGAGTGGGTTGCCATTTCCTTCTCCAATGCGTGAAAGTGAAAAGTGAAAGGGAAGTCGCTCAGTCGTGTCCGACTCTTAGCGACCCCATGGACTGCAGCCCACCAGGCTCCTCCATCCATGGGATTCTCCAGGCAAGAGTACTGGAGTGGGGTGCCATTGCCTTCTCCGAACTCTTCCTTTGGTCAACTGGAAATAGCTCTCTCGAGTTGCATGCTACTAATCTTACTACCCCTCTTGGTTTATATGACAGATCTGTTTCCTCTCCAGTCTGCTAATGGTAGTAATTGCCAGAGACAACTTCTCTGTGGTTTTCCAGTATTAACTTCCTTCCTAGTGATCTTATCAATTCCTGGAGCTACAACAGCTTGACACATACATGCTAGTAACACCCAAATCCATGCCTTTACATCAGACCTCTCTCCTGTGGTCCAGAAATACCTATTTTACTGCCTAGATTACTCACAGACATCTCAAAATCATGTCTAATCTACAGGCTGTTTGGTCCTCTTCTGAGCTTTTCCCCAGGTTAGCGAATGGCTGGTACTTTATCTGGTCATTCAAACCAGGAAACCAGGAATCAGTTTAGATGCCCCCTTGTCCTTTATTCCAGCCCACAGCCAAGTCCTGTTGACTCTATATTTTTAAAATCATTTTTCCAATCTGTCTCCTTCTTTCCATCCTTGTGGATACTGCCTTCTTCAGTCCCACAGGAACAGTACTCTAAGGTTCTCTCTGTCTCAAATCTAACATCTTGTTTATTCATCTACCATGTTATGGTCAGAAAGTTTTTTCTCAAAGCGCAGTTCCTCTAAGCCCTATGTCTTTACACTTCTGTGTCTGCTCACCTACATGCCTTGGCCTGGAGTGTCTCAGTCCTTTACCCACAGAGCATTTACTCATTTTTCAGGCATGTTTTGAAGATAACCTTTTCCAGGGGGATTTCTAGCAACCCCATAAAAATTGATGACTCATCTTTATGCTCCCATCACATTCTATGCAGACATCTACCGTGCCACTCCAAACACTTTATTGAAACGTAAAATGATTCTACAGGATTCTAAGTGTCCCTAACTTTAAGTTCTTTGATGTCAGGACCAGAACTTATTCATCTCTCTGCTCCCAGCACAAACACACTGACAACAACAGGATAAGCTTGCTGAATGAGTGAATAGCCCTTACATTGTCAGGAGAATAAAACTCTCTCCAAAGACAGCCCTTCTTGTCTAAAAATGGCAATAATACAGCACATTAAAAATTCACTACATCAACACCCATCCCTACTCAAAATTCAGTTCTGCCTTTAAACTATAATCCTAACTATAACCATAATGAAATATTAAATTTTCATTGAATAATATTTTCCAAGGCAGATGGAAAGC
Organism: Bos grunniens; assembly: GCF_055505025.1. NCBI lineage: Eukaryota > Metazoa > Chordata > Mammalia > Artiodactyla > Bovidae > Bos > Bos grunniens. The sequence goes on along the minus strand of NC_141178.1, from coordinate 22,332,748 downwards.
GTGGGGTTTTGATGATTGCCTGGAGATTTGCTGAACAATTCAGGAAGGCCCTTCTATTAACTTCATCCCTCTGGTGCTCCCCCATGTAGGAATACCATGCTGACCTCTGAGTGCTCCCTCCAGTCTCTGAGTGCTCCCTCCAGCCTCAGAATGCTCCCTCCAGCCTCTGAGTGCTCCCTCCAGCTACAGTTACACACCCATGGGCCCTGAGTCACCAAAGCAATGCTGGTGCATAAGAGTGCAGACAGCAAAGAGCAGGGGCAACATGATTTTACATGGGCACTTTCTGCTTTTCAAGGGGTCCCTGGTCTGGAATCAAGTTCATGCTAGGACTCTGCAGAAATGTTACTCAGCACTCATGACCTTGCCTCACTTAGCTTTTTCTTCCTCCCTCAGTCTAGTCTGAGGCTCTCACTCATTTCTTGCCTGGACTTTTAATTCATCCTCAGAGTAATTCCAGGAGGACATGCACCACATCCTATACACAAAGGGAGAGAGCAGCTAAGTGAGGAAGAATTCACTGAAATTTGCCAAGAATAACAAACCAGAGCCAGAAATGGGGGTCCCAAGATTAACAAGGAGCTACTTGCAGTGGGGATCATTTTTCAAAGAATAGAAATATCTAATCACAATGCTGTGCGCCAGGAACTAACATAGTGCAGGCCAATTACACTTCAACAAACAAGCGAACAAACTCATAGAAAAAGAGATCGGGATCATGGGTATCAGAAGCAGGGGATATGGGAATTAGATGAAGTTGCTCAAAAGTAGATATAAATTTAGTTATTGGATGAATAAGTACTAGGGATATAAAATACAAATGATTAATATAATTAACACTGCTGTATGTTATACATAAAAGTTAAGAGAGTAAACCCTGAGTTCTCATCATAAGGAAAAATTCTTTTGCTTTTCTTTCATATATACATGAGAAGATGGATATTCACCAAACATACTGTGATAATCAGCTCATGATGCATGTAAGTCAAATCATTATGTTTGTACACCTCAAACTCACACAGTGCTGTATGTCAGTCATATCTCAATAAAACTGGAAGGAAAAAAAAAAAAAGGAGCTACTTGCAGATGCAGTTTACTGTCAGCTACAGTTCCTTGAGAAATAAAAGATTATATGATCCAAGGAGGAATGTTTCAAAAGTAGAAAAAGCTAGAGTAGATCTATCAGAACCAGACAGAACATTCCAGGAACTGGTCAAACCCCCAGGATAAGTGTGGAGTCATCACAAGAGCCCTATTGTCAGACTCCCAAGCCTTTGCTTATGGATCGAGCTCCTGGAAACTGCAAGGGTGTTGGTGAAAACCAAAGCCAAGGTATCAGACAGTTTGCTCAGCGTCTGGCACATACTAGGTGGTTGCTGTTCATACTCCCATTATTATCTCACCCCTGACCCCACTAGGTCATCAGCCACTTTTTTCCTCAGGGATTTGTCTTAACCGGTTCAACAGTTCACCACCTGAAGAAATGTTTCATATGTTTCAAACCCTAAAACTTCATCACGTTCACTTTTCTCACAAATTTTTTAAAGGCATTAGTACATTACTGTCACTACTTTTTCCTTGGGAATTCCACCGTGAATTTTGCTCTGTGCAGAGAATTTTCTGATATACTTGGTTATTCTTCAGTATATTTAAATAATCTCATTGTGATTTTAAAATATGGTCCTCATTCTTTGGTGACTTCGTTTTGTTTTGTTTTAATGATAAGCTCCTGGACTGTTTCTGGATACACTTTCTTGGTGTCAATGGGCCTCTCTTCCTCCACTTTGACATTTAACCCTTAAAATTCCAACACTGATCCTCCTCACACTCTGAAGAAGTGGGCTATAACATCTTGTCAGAAGCTTAGTAAACTTTTAAAATACTTTTAAATGGCTAAATATTCCAGTTAGTGTGCTTTGTTTCCTATACACATGCACTAAAAATCACACATAAAACATGTCTTATTAGCATGTTTGATAAAATGAAGAGGTGAATTTACAAGACGAATAATCTTACTAAAAATAAATTGTCCTATCATAAGAACAACATTAAGAACCAAAACAGCCTTTAAATTTTTGTTATACTAACACAAAAACACATATGCACGTTTTGAAAAGCTTAGAAGACATCAACAAGACAAACTTTGTTCAGCTTTCTTATGTTTATATTTTTAATTTTGCATAATTGATTCTACAAAGAAGTAAAAAGATCAGTAACATTAAAATACACTCTGTGTCATATACGTTGTCACTCGGTAATACACAATTATAAATTCAGCAACATGGAATCCTTCGGATGAGTAACTGTATTAATATTTTACCAAACTGATAGTCCTTTAAAAAATTGATTATGCTATTTGGCAATTTTTTTTGTTGTTTGTTTTTTTTTCACACACATTTGGCTATTTGGCGATTTTGAAGACTGAAATCTGAACTCCTGAAAGAGTATTCACTTTTTGTTGTTTGTTTTGTCTGTCTCAACTTTTGCTGTTGTTCCATGTCACATGTGCACGAGTGAGGGTAGAGTTTCTAGCAGCCTGGACCACAGCTACAGGAAACAACACATTACCCAAGTAACCAGGACTCAGATCAAGTGCCTAAAGAATAATTCTTTTATTGCTAAAACATACTGTTGATAGTAAAGAGTTATACTCCTTCTTGAAAAGAGCTAGGAAGAATTTGGAGTCCATAAAGGGACACTTTTTTCAGCTTCTTCCAAACTTATAACTTTGGGTCACAAACTTCCTAGCATTGTGTCAATGAAGTCATCCTGACCAAAATGATTTATCTATTGAACATGGGGAAAAGAGACCAAGAACGATACAGACTTAAAAGATTATACTTATTTCACAGATTAAAAAATACCTTTGCAATTGCTAGTGACATTTGTTTCCAGAGAGCAACCCAATTTATGATTTCGGCACGCTTGGTTGGACTGCCTTTTATTACTGTTTCTCAGCAGTCCGCAGTTACCCTTCATGGTATGAAATGGGTTTTCAGGTTTTTAATGGGCTTCTTCTGCAGCCCTCACTTGCATTCACTTCCTTTAACTTTTATAGACAGTAGAGTTCTTACCACACAGCTCTCATATATTTCAAAAACCATTAAGAACTCTACTTTTTAAGAAGTAATTTTTCTACTACTGTTAAAACCATGAAACTTGAACCTATAAGACCCAATTTTGCCACTTAACCAGCTTCGTAAATATGAACAAATCTTGGTCCAGTCTGAATCTCAGTTTCTTCATCCATGAAATGGGAATTGTAAAGACATCTCCCTTACTTATCCAACTTCTACCAGGTTGTTTGATTTTGGAGCATTATTTAACCTTGCTGTGTTTCCATTTCTTTTTTTACAAAAAACTAAAGGTAGTATTATAATATTACCTATCTCGTAAAGCTGTTTAAGGATTAAATGGGATACTACATGCCAAATATATGAAATAGATACACGGTAATTGTTTTTAAAAATGTCAGTTCTTGCCAGTATTGAAAAGATAAAATGAATTAGTGCATGTAGCATGACAGAGTTGAAAGAGAAAGGGGTTCAGAGTTCAACACCATGCCTTCCTATCTCTTGGCTGTAACATCTGACGTAAGTGACCCCACCTCTCTGAGCTTTAGTTACCCTAATTGCAAAATTCAAAATTATAAATATTGGCAATAGCAGGCATAAAGAGCAGCACGAGTATTTACAAAAAGATGGTTATTATGAGTAATTATGAAAAACTAACTTGCAAAAACAAATTGTTACTCAAATAGTACTTATAAGAGAGTAGTATTCAGAGATTTGTGAAGAGCCTATCTCAAGCCTTAGCAGGAAGAGTAATAAGAAAGCATATCCTAAAGAAACAGGAAAAAAAAAAAAAACAACAACAATGAAATGGAACAAAACTCTTATCATCACAAAATAATGACTATGCCAGCAAAATTTACAAAATGAAGAGTGTTCATTGGTCTTATAAGCACAATCTTCTGCTTGGTAGGTTTGCCAAATAGCACCTGGTAAGTTATGCATATATTTATTTCTAAGAAAATCAGACTTAAAGAATGACTCTCACTGTAATCCTAACAAACATATTTACTATCCAAAGCTAAAAAGGGAAATATGTATGTAGCATAATGCAATTGAAAAAACGTCAGGGTGGTACCTTCTTTTGGCCTGGTCTGACACGCTAGGCTACAGTGAAGGTTGTATAGTGATGTACTAGTCCTATTTGCTCTACTAAAGGTGACAGAAGTAGGATCTCACTTTAGAAATGACACATCTCTCTGTCCATGATGACATTTATCGTGACATAGGAAAACTGCTCATAATCATCTCCATTGTTGCTATTATTAAATTCAAACACCCAGTGTTCAGTGCCACAAGACAGCTTCCTACAGTTATTTTTATATTTTAGAAACAAGAAGTAGGGAAAATACAAAAAATACACATCTTCAGTTAAAAGAAGCATAGAGGATGCATTTGTTCTATAACATGTGATATACATCTTGTTTAATGTATTATATGTACTATAAGGAAAAATGAGTGTTATAATTATTAGACAAATATATTCAATAAACATGACTAGAACATCAATGACCACAGCTATCATGCCCCCTGTACTCTAACAATTAAAGACCATGTTATAATTATCTGATAGGCTAACTTTTCTCCTGATTCTAAACCCAGTCTTCATTCCTATATACAAAGACAATAAAATTCTCTGGTATTAAGTTAAACTGAACATAGGATGGGTGTTCCTCCTGGCTCCCAACTCAAGCTTCCACAACATTCTTTCTTTCTCCTCCATTTCATTTTCTTCTAACTTTGATTCTCATTTGGTGGCTCAGACAGTAAAGAGTTTGACTGCAATAAAGGAGACCTATGTTCAGTCCCTTAGGGTGTGGATCACAATAAACTGTGGAAAATTCTGAAAGAGATGGGAATACCAGACCACCTGACCTACCTCTTGATAAACCTATATGCAGCTCAGAAAGCAACAGTTAGAACTGGACATGGAACAACAGACTGGTTCCAAATAGGAAAAGGAGTACGTCAAGGCTGTATATTGTCACCCTGCTTATTTAATTTCTATGCAGAGTACATCATGAGAAACGCTGGACTGGAAGAAACACAAGTTGGAATCAAGACTGCCGGGAGAAATATCAGTAACCTCAGATATGCAGATGACACCACCCGTATGGCAGGAAGTGAAGAGGAACTCAAAAGCCTCTTGATGAAAGTGAAAGAGGAGAGTGAAAAAGTTGGCTTAAAGCTCAACATTCAGAAAACGAAGATCATGGCATCTGGTCCCATCACTTCATGGGAAATAGATGGGGAAACAGTGGAAACAGTGTCAGACTTTATTTTTCTGGGCTCCAAAATCACTGCAGATGGTGATCGAAGCCATGAAATTAAAAGATGCTTACTCCTTGGAAGGAAAGTTATGACCAACCTAGATAGCATATTCAAAAGCAAAGACATTACTTTGCCAACAAAGGTTCATCTAGTCAAGGCTATGGTTTTTCCAGTAGTCACGTATGGATGTGAGAGTTGGACTGTGAAGAAAGCTGAGCGCCGAAGAATTGATACTTTCGAACTGTGAAGTTGGAGAAGACTCTTGAGAGTCCCTTGGACTGCAAGGAGATCCAACCAGTCCATTCTGAAGGAGATCAGCCCTGGGATTTCTTTGGAGGGAATGATGCTAAAGCTGAAACTCCAGTACTTTGGCCACCTCATGTGAAGAGTTGACTCATTAGAAAAGACTCTGATGCTGGGAGGGATTGGGGGCAGGAGGAGAAGGGGATGACAGAGGATGAGATGGCTGGATGGCATCACCGACCCGATGGACGTGAGTTTGAGTGAACTCCGGGAGTTGGTGATGGACAGGGTGGCCTGGCATGCTGCAATTCATGGGGTCGCAAAGAGTCGGACATGACTGAGTGACTGAACTGAACTGAACTTATGTTCAGTCCCTGGGTTGGGAAGATCCCTTGGAGAAGGAAATGGCTATCCACTCTAGTATTCTTCCCTTGAGAATTCTAAGGACAGAGGAATCTGGTAGGCTACAGTCCATGGGGTCACAAGAGTTGGACAGGACTGGGTGACTAACACTTTCACATTCTTCAGGCTGTACCACTGTGATGGTTAATTTAGTAAATATGGTTAATCCACGATGGTCAGTTTGGCTAATCTAGCCTATACCACTGTGATGTGTCAACTTGCCTAGGCTCTGGCACCCAGATAGTTGCTCAACCAGTCTAAATGTTGCTGTGAAGGTTTTTTTGAGGTGAGACTAATATTAATATTTAAGGCAGTAGACTTTGAGTAAAGCAGATTACCCTCCATACTGTGGGTGGGTCTCAACCAATCAGTTGAAGGTCTTAAGAGCAATGATAAAGTTTCTCCAGGAAGAAGGAATTCTGCCTCTGGACTACCTTTGAAACTCAAGGTGCTTCCCCAACTCTTCCTGGGTCTCCAACCTGCCAGCCTGCCCTGCAGATCTCAGACTTTCAAACATGTCAGGCCCACAGTCACATAAGCATTAGCCAATTTCTTAAAATATAATCTCTCTCTGCCACCCTCTCTCTCTCTTCCTATTGGTAAAATCTCATAAATATTATCTATTGCCATGGAGAACTTGTGCCCAGCTTGGGGTACCTGATTAGATCACATTTAATGCTGGGAGGGATTAGGGGCAGGAGGAAAAAGGGATGACAGAGGATGAGATGGCTGGATGGCATTACCGACTCGATGAACGTGAGTTTGAGTGAACTCGGGGAGATGGGATGGACAGGGAGGCCTGGTGTGCTGCGATTCATGGGGTCGCAAAGAGTCGGACACAACTGAGCGACTGAACTGAACTGAATTTTGTTTAAGACCAACCACTTCAGATAACCATTTCAATATATCTCAATAATGCATTTCTTTCAACAGACAGCCTCTTTCCCACTCCCTAGTCACAAGATAAGTTAGAAATTCACCCCACCACTCCACTGAATCTAATCCTTTCAAGGTCACTGAAGTCCTCCATGTTGTAAATCTAACATTCAAGACTCAGCCCTCATTTTAATTGACTTAGCTAGCAGCTTTTGTCCGGAGAAGGCAATGGCACCCCACTCCAGTACTCTTGCCTGGAAAATCCCATGAACGGAGGAGCCTGGTAGGCTGCAGTCCATGGGGTCGCTAGGAGTCAGATACGACTAAGCGACTTCACTTTATTTTTTCACTTTCATGCATTGGAGAAGGAAATGGCAACCCACTCCAGTGTTCTTGCCTGGAGAATCCCAGGGACGGTGGAGCCTGGTGGGCTGCCTTCTATGGGGTCGCACAGAGTTGGACACGACTGAAGCGACTTAGCAGCAGCAACAGCAGCAGCTTTTGTCACAGTTAATTGTTCTCTCCAGCTTGAAACACTTCCTCTTGGTTTCCAGGATACGGGCATTCTCCTGGTTTTCTTTTTTTTTTTTTCATTTTTTTTTTTTTTTAAATTTTATTTTTTAAAAAAAAATCACATGCTCCCCATCCTGAACCCTCCTCCCTCCCCTCTCCCCATACCATCCCCCTGGGCCTTCCCAGCGCACCAGCCCCAAGCATCCAGCATCGTGCACTGAACCTGGACTGGCATCTCGTTTCATACATGACATTTCACATGTTTCAATGACATTCTCCCAAATCTTCCCACCCTCTCCCACAGAGTCCATAAGACTGTTCTATACATCAGTGTCTCTTTTGCTGTCTCGTACACAGGGTTATCGTTACCATCTTTCTAAATTCCATATACATGCGTTAGTATACTGTATTTATGTTTTTCCTTCTGGCTTACTTCACTCTGTATAATAGTCTCCAGTTTCATCCACCTCATTAGAACTGATTCAAATGTATTCTTTTTAATGGCTGAGTAATACTCCATTGTGTATATGTACCACAGCTTTCTTATCCATTCATCTGCTGATGGACATCTAGGTTGCTTCCATGTCCTGGCTATTATAAACAGTGCTGCGATGAACATTGGGGTACACGTGTCTCTTTCCCTTCTGGTTTCCTCAATGTGTATGCCCAGCAGTGGGATTGCTGGATCATAAGGCAGTTCTATTTCCAGTTTTTTAAGGAATCTCCACACTGTTCTCCATAGTGGCTGTACTAATTTGCATTCCCACCAACAGTGTAAGAGGGTTCCCTTTTCTCCACACCCTCTCCAGCATTTATTATTTGTAGACTTTTGGATCGCAGCCATTCTGACTGGTGTGAAATGGTACCTCATAGTGGTTTTGATTTGCATTTCTCTGATAAAGAGTGATGTTGAGCATCTTTTCAAGTGTTTGTTAGCCATCTGTATGTCTTCTTTGGAGAAATGTCTATTTAGATCTTTGGCCCATTTTTTGATTGGGTCATTTATTTTTCTGGAGTTGAGCTGTAGGAGTTGCTTGTATATTTTTGAGATTAGTTGTTTGTCGGTTGCTTCATTTGCTATTATTTTCTCCCATTCTGAAGGCTGTCTTTTCACCTTGCTAATAGTTTCCTTTGATGTGCAGAAGCTTTTAAGTTTAATTAGGTCCCATTTGTTTATTTTTGCTTTTATTTCCAATATTCTGGGAGGTGGGTCATAGAGGATCCTGCTGTGATGTATGTCAGAGAGTGTTTTGCCTATGTTCTCCTCTAGGAGTTTTATAGTTTCTGGTCTTATGTTGAGATCTTTAATCCATTTTGAGTTTATTTTTGTATATGGTGTTAGAAAGTGTTCTAGTTTCATTCTTTTACAAGTGGTTGACCAGATTTCCCAGCACCACTTGTTAAAGAGATTGTCTTTAATCCACTGTATATTCTTGCCTCCTTTGTCAAAGATAAGGTGTCCATATGTGCGTGGATTTATCTCTGGGCTTTCTATTTTGTTCCATTGATCTATATTTCTGTCTTTGTGCCAGTACCATACTGTCTTGATAACTGTGGCTTTGTAGTAGAGCCTGAAGTCAGGTAGGTTGATTCCTCCAGTTCCATTTTTCTTTCTCAAGATCGCTTTGGCTATTCGAGGTTTTTTGTATTTCCATACAAATTGTGAAATTATTTATTCTAGCTCTGTGAAGAATACTGTTGGTAGCTTGATAGGGATTGCATTGAATCTATAAATTGCTTTGGGTAGTATACTCATTTTCACTATATTGATTCTTCCAATCCATGAACATGGTATATTTCTCCATCTATTAGTGTCCTCTTTGATTTCTTTCACCAGTGTTTTATAGTTTTGTATATATAGGTCTTTAGTTTCTTTAGGTAGATATATTCCTAAGTATTTTATTCTCTTCGTTGCAATGGTGAATGGAATTGTTTCCTTAATTTCTCTTTCTGTTTTCTCATTATTAGTGTATAGGAATGCAAGGGATTTCTGTGTGTTGATTTTATATCCTGCAACTTTACTGTAGTCATTGATTATTTCTAGTAATTTTCTGGTGGAGTCTTTAGGGTTTTCTATGTAGAGGATCATGTCATCTGCAAATAGTGAGAGTTTTACTTCTTCTTTTCCAATTTGGATTCCTTTTATTTCTTTTTCTGCTCTGATTGCTGTGGCCAAAACTTCCAAAACTATGTTGAATAGTAATGGTGAAAGTGGGCACCCTTGTCTTGTTCCTGACTTTAGAGGAAATGCTTTCAATTTTTCACCATTGAGGATAATGTTTGCTGTGGGTTTGTCATATATAGCTTTTATTATGTTGAGGTATGTTCCTTCTATTCCTGCTTTCTGGAGAGTTTTTATCATAAATGGGTGTTGAATTTGTCAAAGGCTTTCTCTGCATCTATTGAGATAATCATATGGTTTTTGTTTTTCAATTTGTTAATGTGGTGTATTACATTGATTGATTTGCGGATATTGAAGAATCCTTGCATCCCTGGGATAAAGCCCACTTGGTCATGGTGTATGATCTTTTTAATGTGTTGTTGGATTCTGATTGCTAGAATTTTGTTTAGGATTTTTGCATCTATGTTCATCAGTGATATTGGCCTATAGTTTTCTTTTTTTGTGGCATCTTTGTCAGGTTTTGGTATTAGGGTGATGGTGGCCTCATAGAATGAGTTTGGAAGTTTACCTTCCTCTGCAATTTTCTGGAAGAGTTTGAGCAGGATAGGTGTTAGCTCTTCTCTAAATTTTTGGTAGAATTCAGCTGTGAAGCCGTCTGGACCTGGGCTTTTGTTTGCTGGAAGATTTTTGATTACAGTTTCAATTTCCATGCTTGTGATGGGTCTGTTAAGGTTTTCTATTTCTTCCTGGTCGAGTTTTGGAAAGTTGTACTTTTCTAAGAATTTGTCCATTTCTTCCTCGTTGTCCATTTTATTGGCATATAATTGTTGATAATAGTCTCTTATGATCCTTTGTATTTCTATATTGTCTGTTGTGATCTCTCCACTGTCATTTCTAATTTTATTGATTTGATTTTTCTCCCTTTGTTTCTTGATGAGTCTGGCTAATGGTTTGTCAATTTTATTTATCCTTTCAAAGAACCAGCTTTTGGCTTTGTTGATTTTTGCTATGGTCTCTTTTGTTTCTTTTGCATTTATTTCTGCTCTAATTTTTAAGATTTCTTTCCTTCTACTAACCCTGGGGTTCTTCATTTCTTCCTTTTCTAGTTGTTTGAGGTGTAGAGTTAGGTTATTTATTTGACTTTTTTCTTGTTTCTTGAGGTGTGCCTGTATTGCTATGAACTTTCCCCTTAGGACTGCTTTTACTGTGTCCCACAGGTTTTGGGTTGTTGTGTTTTCATTTTCATTCGTTTCTATGCAAATTTTGATTTCTTTTTTGATTTCTTCTGTGATTTGTTGGTTATTCAGCAGCGTGTTGTTCAGCCTCCATATGTTGGAATTTTTAATAGTTTTTCTCCTGTAATTGAGATCTAATCTTACTGCATTGTGGTCAGAAAAGATGCTTGGAATGATTTCTATTTTTTTGAATTTACCAAGGCTAGCTTTATGGCCCAGGATGTGATCTATCCTGGAGAAGGTTCCATGTGCGCTTGAGAAAAAGGTGAAATTCATTGTTTTGGGATGAAATGTCCTATAGATATCAATTAGGTCTAACTGGTCTATTGTATCGTTTAAAGTTTGTGTTTCCTTATTAATTTTCTGTTTAGTTGATCTATCCATAGGTGTGAGTGGGGTATTAAAGTCTCCCACTATTATTGTGTTATTGTTAATTTCTCCTTTCATACTTGTTAGCATTTGTCTTACATACTGCGGTGCTCCCGTGTTGGGTGCATATATATTTATAATTGTTATATCTTCTTCTTGGATTGATCCTTTGATCATTATGTAGTGACCTTCTTTGTCTCTTTTCACAGCCTTTGTTTTAAAGTCTATTTTATCTGATATGAGTATTGCTACTCCTGCTTTCTTTTGGTCCCTATTTGCATGGAAAATCTTTTTCCAGCCCTTCACTTTCAGTCTGTATGTGTCCCCTGTTTTGAGGTGGGTCTCCTGTAGACAACATATGTAGGGGTCTTGTTTTTGTATCCATTCAGCCAGTCTTTGTCTTTTGGTTGGGGCATTCAACCCATTTACGTTTAAGGTAATTACTGATAAGTATGATCCCGTTGCCATTTACTTTATTGTTTGGGGTTCGAATTTATACACCATTTTTGTGTTTCCTGTCTAGAGAATATCCTTTAGTATTTGTTGTAGAGCTGGTTTGGTGGTGCAGAATTCTCTCAGCTTTTGCTTATCTGAGAAGCTTTTGATTTCTCCTTCATACTTGAATGAAATCCTTGCTGGGTACAATAATCTGGGCTGTAGGTTATTTTCTTTCATCATTTTAAGTATGTCTTGCCATTCCCTCCTGGCTTGAAGAGTTTCTATTGAAAGATCAGCTGTTATCCTTATGGGAATTCCCTTGTGTGTTATTTGTTGTTTTTCCCTTGCTGCTTTTAATATTTGTTCTTTGTGTTTGATCTTTGTTAATTTGAGTAATATGTGTCTTGGGGTGTTTCGCCTTGGGTTTATCCTGTTTGGGATTCTCTGGGTTTCTTGGACTTGGGTGATTATTTCCTTCCCCAGTTTAGGGAAGTTTTCAACTATTATCTCCTCAAGTATTTTCTCATGGTCTTTCTTTTTGTCTTCTTCTTCTGGAACCCCTATGATTCGAATGTTGTAGCGTTTAATATTGTCCTGGAGGTCTCTGAGATTGTCCTCATTTCTTTTAATTCGTTTTTCTTTTATTCTCTCTGATTCATTTATTTCTACCATTCTATCTTCTAATTCACTAATCCTATCTTCTGCCTCTGTTATTCTACTATTTGTTGCCTCCAGAGTGTTTTTAATTTCATTTATTGCATTATTCATTGTATATTGACTCTTTTTTATTTCTTCTAGGTCCTTGTTAAACCTTTCTTGCATCTTCTCAATCCTTGTCTCCAAGCTATTTATCTGTGATTCCATTTTAATTTCTAGATTTTGGATCAATTTCACTATCATTATTCGGAATTCTTTATCAGGTAGATTCCCTATCTCTTCCTCTTTTGTTTGGTTTGGTGGGCATTTATCCTGTTCCTTTATCTGCTGGCTATTCCTCTGTCTCTTCATCTTGTTTAAATTGCTGAGTATGGGGTGTCCTTTCTGTATTCTGGCAGTTTGTGGAGTTCTCTTTATTGTGGCTATTCCTCACTGTGTGTGGGTTTGTACAGGTGGCTTGTCAAGGTTTCCTGGTTAGGGAAGCTTGTGTCAGTGTTCTGATGGGTGGAACTGTATTTCTTCTCTTTGTTCAGTCGCGCTGTGGGGAGGGAGGGAGGGATGCTGCAAGCAAATAACACTGGCGTGCGCTCGCAGTGCCTCAGCCACACTGGGTCTGCCCCCGCTCACTGCGCGTGTAGCCTCCCTGCCCACACTGCTCGGGCTCTAGGTTGTTCCGCCGGGAACAATCCGAGGCTGGCCCTGGGTTGCATGTACCTCCCAGGTCCAAGCCGCTCAGGTTCAGGCACTCGGATAGTCCTCAGAGGCGCAGACTCAGTTGGGCCTGAGTATTGTGCTCTTCCCAGGTCCGAGCAGCTCAAGTGATGAGGTGTTTGGCGAGCGCCAATGCTGCGACTTATCGCCTCCCCGCCACTCGGTTATCTGGGCGCAAAACCGGCGCACCTTCTTAGGCAGATGTTAACCGTCCAGACCCCCAAGAAGTTTTAGTTAGCAAAGAAGCCTGCTTACAGTTTTATAGATAATGTCTCTCTGGGGCTGCGATTGCCCCCTTCCGGCTCTGGCTGCCTATCACCGGAGGGGGAAGGTCTGCAGCCGGCTATCTCTGTTCAATTCTTTGTTCCGTGCGCGGGCCTGGCGGTCTTAGGTTGGGGCTGGCTTTTCGCGTAGTAGATATCCCACAGTCTGGTTTGTTAGCCCAAATTATTTCGCTTAGATAGTGCTCAGGGTATTCAGGCCAGATTCTTACTCTAAGCGATGCAGCCCGCGCTGCGCCTCCCTGCCCAGCCCCCGCTTGTTAACGGCGCCTGCAGGCGTCTGCGCTGCTTCTCCACTGGGGGAGTTACCGTAGGACTCGCAATCTTCGAGTTTTAATTGTTTATTTATTTTTTCTTCCTGTTATGTTGCCCTCTGTGCTTCCAAAGCTCGGCACAGATTCGGCAGTGAGAAGGTTTCCTGGTGTTTGGAAACTTCTCTCTTTTTAAGACTCCCTTCCCGGGACGGAGCTCCGTCCCTCCCTCTTTTGTCTCTTTTTTTGTCTTTTATATTTTTTCCTACCTCCTTTCGAAGAGTTGGATTGCTTTTCTGGGTGCCTGATGTCCTCTGCCGGCATTCAGAAGTTGTTTTGTGGAATTTACTCGACGTTTAAATGCTCTTTTGATGAATTTGTGGGGGGGAAAGTGTTCTCCCTGTCCTACTCCTCCGCCATCTTGGCTCCTCCCCCCTGGTTTTCTTGAGAAGGCGCCTCTTTCTCAATTTTCTTTTGCTGGTTCCTCATCTTCTCTAAAATGAGAAGGACCCCTCTCTTCCTTATCTATTCTCACTCCCTTGGTGATGTCGCTCAGTCTCCTGACCCACAAGTTTACAACTCCATCCCTTTCACTCTGGCCTCGTGTATCCACACGGCTCACTCTCTTACCTCTTTTTATTTCCCTACCTTCTCTGTAGGGCTTTCATTATATAAAACCAAACATTCCCCTCCCCACCCTTCCCTGACTCTGACAGTGCTTATCCCACCCTTCCTTCCTACTTTATGATCTCACATACCTGTTTACTTATTTGTTTTGTTGTGTGTCCTCCTCCACTAAAATCTACATTCCATAAGAACAGGGATGAGGTCCTTTTTGTCCATTGTTTTATGTCCAGAACTTAAAGTATTTGACACGTTGCAAGTGCTCAGTATGTTTGTTGACCTGTCTTGTTTAGCTTTGTTTCCTATCATCCCCAAAACTTCCTACAGTCTTCCTACAAATTAGGGTTTTCAAAATCTGTTGATAGACTTCTTTGATTCTGATGCTCCTGCCACCTCCGCTACTTAGTGGCCTGCCATCTGGAGTGCATCAATTATGTATACCTTTTATGCATGACTGGGCTCTTCTGATCATTTTGTTAATGGTACTCATTTCTGTCCTGAGGTCAGAGAGTTACTGGCTTGTTCAAGGAACATCAAGGAGGCGGGTGGAACAGGCTGGAGCAGACTGAGCCAGAAAGACAGTGGAAGGAGATGATATCAATGTGTAACCAAAGGGGAAGATGCAGATCAAGTAGCAAGTTGCATAACTCGAAAGGACTTTAGCTTTTTCTTAGGAAGTCTTTGGACATTATGGATGTCGATGTAACATGTCCAGCTTGTTTTTAAAATTTCGCTCTGGCTGCTGGTTGAAAATAAATCACTTCAAATTCATTTAATTTTTCTGTACTACATTCGCAAGACCAGTAAGTTAGATCATTTTAGGTTACATCAACTTTTAAGAAATCATAAACATATGAGTAAAAAAGGATTTTGTTAAATCCCTAGTTGAATTAAACATTTTGTGCTTGACAACAAACAATAAATCAATTGCTTAACTTGACACCGTTTTTTAATAAATACTTGGCAACAATTAATTCATGATGATCTAGGCTGCTCATCAAAGTGCGCTTCACATCCTTAGACTCTGCTATTTGCCAGGGCCTTACAGATATTTTCACATGTCCCCACTGAAACTTGGCTTGAAGAGCTTCTGAAAGGAAAAATGGCAGAGATTCAGCAAATGCAAAATTTATTGTGATTCAAATTTGGATGAAATTAATCAAGTCTTGGCATGAGAAATTGAAAGTACAATGTTTTGAGATGTATTGTTTTCCTGATAACACTTTCAAAAAAAATCCAAATGCTATCAGCCTAACCAGACCAAGCTATCAAATTTTGAGATACTGAAGATTTTTCTGAATTTGACTCTTAGTGTGAGAACAGGCTATGTCACGGTTCTCCAGAGAAACAGAACCAGTAGAATGATAGACAGATTGTTGTTATTGTTCAGCTGCTCAGTCATGTCTGATTCTTTGCAACCCAATGGACTGCAGCACACCAGGCTTCCTTGTCCTTCACTATCTCCCAGAGTTTGCTCAAATTCATGTCCATCAAGTTGATGATGCCATCCAACCATCTCATCCTCTGTCAACCCCTTCTCCTGCCTTCCATCCTTCCCAGCATCAGGGTCTTTTCTAATGAGTCGGTTCTTCGCATCAGGTAGCCAAATTCTTGGAGCTTCAGCTTCAGCATCGGTTCTTCCAATGAATATTCAAGGCTGATTTCCTTTAGGATTGACTGGTTTGACCTCCTTGCTATCCAAGGGACTTGAAAGAGTCTTCTCCAGCACCACAGTTTGAAAGCATCAATTTTGATAGATAGATAGATACATAAATATTTTAAAGAATTGTCTCAGGTGATTGTGGGGGCCTGATACATTCAAAATTTGTAGAGTTGGCCTGTGGGCTGGAAATTCAGGCAAGAGTTGATGTTACAGTCAAAATTCCACAGGGTAGCAGGATTAAAGCTCGGGCAGAATTTCTATGTTGCAGTCTTAAGGAGAATTCCTTCTTCAGGAAACCTCAGTTTCTGCTCCTAAGACCTTTAACTAATGGGACACCGCCCATTCATATTATGGAAGATAATCTGCTTTATGCAAAGTCTACTGATATAAATATTAATTACGTACCAAACACTTCTTCACAGAAGAATCTGGTCTGGATTTCAACTAAGCAGACACCAAATTTGGCCCCATAACCTAGACAAGTTGACATATCATGTAAACCATTGTACCATGTTAACCTCCAGTTCAATGATCCTTCACATGGTGGGTAAATGCTGACCTGAATTATATTACTTTTCAACAACATGGATTATCCCACTCTTCTGAAATTTTGCAAGATGTTCTAATTACATTGTTCTTTACTTTTCTCTTTTTTGCTAGAAACAAAACAAGAGCCACAATTCAAAGTTCTATTATTAGATGCATGCATGAGAATAATCAGTATTATTAATGAGGAAGGAAAGGACAAATTTTCCTCTAATTCTCCATTCTTACAATACAGATGTAAGTTCTACTGAGAATTGCTGGGACTTTGCCAATAGTCCAGTGATTAAGTCTCCACCTTCCAACTCAGGGGATGAGGGTTCAATCCCTGGTTGGGGGCTAAGGTCCTGCATGACATGGGGTGTGGATAAAAATTAAAATAAATAGAAAACATTTAACTTATTTATAAAAGAAAAAAGAAAACAAACTGCTCAAGTTAAATCTCTAAATTAGATTCAGTTACTAAATGTGAAAAGTTATGAGATAAAGCAGAAAAGTGTTCTCCGTGACATTGGGTCTGCAATGTTAGAAGTGACTAAGTATATTTTCATGGGACTTGAAGCTCTCTTTCCCTCACAGCTGGAACCCCTAGATTCCCACAAACTAGTGGGTTTTTTTAGAAAAATCCTTCCTTAAAAGGAATGTAGGGAGTCATACCCTAGCATCCTGTTACACACCATTTGCCTCTTTAGCCTCTGTTAGCTCTCACCCTGCGCCCTCTACTAACAACCTCTCTTGCTCTAAAGCTACAAATACACATCTTGAACATTCTGTTAATTCAATGCTGATTATATATTTTTAGCCTAATTGGCATCCCAGTTAGGTATCTTTCTGGGATTGATTGAAGCCCTCTTCTTGCTCTTGTGAAGCTTCTTTTCTTTCCTTTTTTTTTTTTTTTTTTGGTTAATTGGAATAGAATTGCTTTAGAATGTTGTGTTGTGTTAGTTTCTGTTGTACAATGAAGTGCATCAGCTACCTGTATACATATATCTGGGGCTTCCCAGGTGGCTCAGTGGTAAAGATATCAATGCAGGAGATGCAGGAGACATGGGTTTGATCCCTGAGTCAGGAAGATCCCCTGGAGGAGGAAATGGCAACCCACTCCAGTATTCTTGCAGGGAAAATCCATGGAGAAAGGACCCTGGCAGGCTACGGTCCTTGGGGTTGCAAAGAGCTGGACGTGACCGGGCATGCACGCATGCACACATATATCCCATCCCTCCTGGACCTCCCTCCTACCCCACCTTCATCCCACCCCTCTAGGTCATCACAGAGCACCCAGCTGACCTCCCTGGGCCATCCAGACGGTTACCACTAGCTATTTATTTTACACATGGAAGTTTGAGCCTTCTTTTCTTTCCAGAGATGGGATGCCTGCCTCTGGATTGAAGATGACTAACTAAGGCGTGAGTTACCTGCTCAGGATTCACTATCTCCTCGGATTTTCCAGTCCCAACTGCTGGCCTCCCAGTACCAGCTATGTGTTCTCCATCTGTTGAAATATTCCTGCTGCCTCAGCCCTTCCAGCCGATGCTACTTTTCCAAGATACGACATTGTTTCTGTTGCTATACCCTTCATATCCCACATCTTTCCCATGAGATTGCACTTCCTTTCTGGAAGCCAATTCCTCTTTTCTCCCCCATCTCCACCGAAGTTTCTCAGTCTAGCTCTGGGTCTCATTACTCCCAGGTTGCCTGTCTTCTAGGAGAATCAGAATTCACAGTGTACTATCACCCTTGCATAAATGAGCCTGGGTTTCTCACCTGTAAAATTAGGAGATTGGACTAGAGATGACCCTTTCAGCTCTGACAGTCTTATGATCCTATAAATGCCTCTTCTATTTAATGGTCCTTGACAGCACCTCAGAGAAAATAAAATCACACCAGGTCCTGAGTGGATTATTTCTATTCCTACATATCCTAACCTAGTTCTTTCTTTTCCTCATGATCAGTTTCTCACCATTCCTTTGAGGTAATGCTTCTATTACTTAGAGAGTCTTCTTCCTTAAATACTGTAGTTATTATCACAACTAAGGAACGTGTTGACGATCTTCCATCTGCTTTTCTTAAGAACAAATGTTGAACTTAAATGGAAAGCATTGTTAATCTACTGCTTCCTGTCCCTCAAGAGGCTTGTGTAAACTTTCTGGCCTCTGATACTGGGCCTTTGCTGGTGAGATGTATGAACTTGTCCACTTCCTCTTCTTTCTTGGTAAGAGAATACATTTACACAATGCATTTGTTAGAAACTTTGTTACCTGAGGCTTAAATATAAATAAGGGATTAAGAGTACTTAATTGACATGAGATACAAACATACTCATGAAAGCATAACACATTTTAAATGTTATTCTGAGCAAAAGTTAACATAGTTTTCAGTTATATATCAGAACAAGCAAATTCTCTCATCATATATCTTTACTTTTAGAAACGAAGTTCATAACAATTAAATTTTTCACTCACTCACTTTTTTTTTTTTCCGAATCAAACGACTTCAGCAAAAACACTTTCAGGAAACATGGTATCCATATCATATGCATAAACTGAATCTTAAAAATGATTAATGCAGTTGTTTTCCTTTCTTAAACAACTGAATTAAATTAAAAGCATGATCAAGCTACTTGGCTCTACAGAAGTCAGTCATTAATATTGTTGTAAAAAAATTCAGTAGGAAACAGCTGATTCAGTGGACATGGAAATATGGCCCCTGTGGACTTGAACTTGTCTGTCCCAAACCACATTTGACGTTATTCCAATAGCTCCGAGCAAAACAGTGACAGAGTAATTGGCATTAAACAAGACAAAGGATATGTGTGCCTTGGCTATTATGTTAGCAACTAAGTACATTGAAATACTATCAGCCAAAAATATAATTTCCAAAAAGAACATCACTGATATAATAAATGTTTGTGACCTTTCAGTCTTTAAAGGTTTAGTATGGTTCTAGGAGGAAAAATCAGTCATGCTAGAGCTGCTGTATCTTCTACCTTAGGCAGGGGTTGCTTCAAGGTAAGAGGTCATCTTAGAGGGACATCTGGAAATCCTCCTTGGCCCCAATTCTGTCCACCATCCACTGACATCTCACCCTCAAACATCCACCAAGGATGTTTAACATTTTATCTCCCATCCTTCTGGAAGAGAAACCACGTCTGGCTTCAAAACAGATTTACTTCGAAGGTTCTTTCTTGAGAATCATTTCTGATGCCTGCTGCTGCTGCTAAGTCGCTTCAGTCGTGTCTGACTCTGTGCGACCCAATGGACGGCAGCCCACCAGGCTCCCCCGTCCCTGGGATTCTCCAAGCAAGAACACTGGAGTGGGTTGCCATTTCCTTCTCCAATGCGTGAAAGTGAAAAGTGAAAGGGAAGTCGCTCAGTCATGTCTGACTCTTTGTGACCCCATGGACTGCAGCCTACCAGGCTCCTCTGTCCATGGGATTTTCCAGGCAAGAGTACTGGAGTGCGGTGCCATTGCCTTCTCCCTCCTTTTTTATTGTCAGTCTCCTACTTATATTTTGCTTCTCAAATCAAATTTTTTTCCATTGTGAGGCCCTGTCTGATTTTCCCTGTGGTTCTGGTATATCTTATGTACATGTACCCCTGCCATGGGAGTCACCATGTTCACTCACTGAGCAGCTCCAACATCTGAAAAAAATTACTGACACATAGTAGGTGCTCAATAAATATTTGTTGAATGAACGAGTGTTGCTTATATTTATTGATGTATCTGTTTCTTCACTAGATTACAAGTTCCCTTGTATCTGTAATAACTGGTCTGCCAGACTAAGATCTCTACCTTTAAGTGACTGAATTAGGTTATATGAGCTACATTTTACAGTCTTTACATATCTCAAGTATTCAAAAATATAAAGTGAATTCTTACTACAATTTCAACAATATTCTTGTTAATTTTGATAGAATTGATTTTATTTTTCCAAACAATCAACTTAAACAAATATATATAAATGGAGGGAAGGCCATATTGATGATAACAAATGAGAAACAATATTTCAGAATTTGGAAGTTGGAAAGTACTCTTTGTACTTACATTTTAATATGGGAATGACTAATAACCCAGAAATTCAAAATACATTAAACAAATCTTGAATTCATACTGGCTACCTGGGTTTCCTTCTCTGCCCTCTGATCCTGACTTCACACTGGACGTTGTTTTCATCACCTCTTAGACTGACGTTAAGGAACAGTTTAACTTCATAGACAATGGAATTGGAATTTCTCTACACACCCGAAGCAAGGCATTAATTCACAGTCCTCTGAAGGAGAATGCTTTAAAAAGTCTTCTTTTCTAAGGGTTTCTGTTGGTTTAGAGAATAAAGGTCCTGTTTATTTTAATAATCAATAAAATAAATAGTGCCCAACTTATAGATCATACAAGGCCAGCTGAGGCCATAAAAGTCCATTTAACCTACAGTATAATGGAAATATTAAACACTGGAAATAAAATTATAGGAAACTGGCTTCAACACCAGAAGATGGTTTTTTACCTCCTCATTAAGGTTTTTAAATTAATAATAAATTTTAATCAATTATTATTTTTTTTGGCTGCGCTGGGTGCTCATTGCCGCAGGCAGGGGCAGGCTTTCTCTAGTTGTGGGGAGTGGGGGCTGCTCTCTAGTTGTGGTGGGCAGGCTTCTCATTGCGGTGGCTTCTTTTATTGCAGAACATGGGCTCTTGGGAGCATGGGCTTCAGTATTGTGACACGTGGGCTTTGTTGCCCTGCAGCACGTGGAATCTTCCCGGAAGAGGGATCGAACCCATGTCCCCTTAACCACTGGACCACCAGGGAAGTCCCTCTCACTTCATGAGATTTTTTAAAACCTCATAAAGTAACATCTTGTCTCAGCACACAAGGTGAAATGGGCCTCATCTTCCAAACAAGGTTTATCGGCTTTTCCTAAAAGACCAAGACTTGATGTTTCACTCCATTTTCGCCTGAGCTCCAAAGCAGGCTGCCTTCTCCACAGACCACTTGGCAGCAATGACAGGAAGAGCATGGGTCCTTTCTCCTCGATGTTACACTGCCCAACAGTTTTGCCTCTCCTTACCTGCCAGGGATCTGTTTCATTTCTGAACTCCCTATTCTTTCACTCTACGAATGTTTCCTGAGCATCTACTGGGAGACAGGCCCTCTTTGAGATGCTGAAGATGCAGTGAACAAAACTTATAAAAGACCCCATCTCACTGCAGCTTTCTCTTCTTTCCTTTGTCCATCACCCTCGGTGAAGATGGGAGAATCTGAAGATGCTGGTTCTACTCTTTAGGTTAGCAAATGCACCAGTCCAGGGGTCACCGATGGGATTAGTGAATTCTCCCATCTTCATAGACTGACCTAGGTCTCCATTCTGAGTGAATGAGGGGTACGCATTAAGTGGTTTGCCAGAAGAGGTCTGAAACCTGTACCAGGAGTCTCCTGAGGGGCTCAGTCAACTGTCCTGATGAGGATGAACAAC
This sequence comes from Bos grunniens, assembly GCF_055505025.1. Taxonomy (NCBI): domain Eukaryota; kingdom Metazoa; phylum Chordata; class Mammalia; order Artiodactyla; family Bovidae; genus Bos; species Bos grunniens. Next base: position 22,311,011 of record NC_141178.1, on the reverse strand, counting down.
ACAGAGAACAGACTTGTTGGAAGACAGCATCCTCCCACATGCCTTGGTCCCTGGAGTCCTGAAGGTTAGCACTGCTGGGAGTCTGATCCAGAGCAAGCCCCGTCAGCACAGCTGCTCTGGGACTGTGTCCTTTTTCACATTCACAGGTCAGCTGAAGTGGCTGCCATTAACTAGGTCTCTACCTGCCAACTGCCAGTAATTGCCCTTAAATCATACATTGAAAGAGCTAAAGTATTTTATATGATTTTGTACATATGAGTATTTGTAAATTGGAGTTTCCATCTCAGGAGTATCTACACTTAAGCAGAGCTAGCCACAACATGGAAAAAGGTTGTGGTGACTAGAGTTAAGTGCCTGGTGACTAGAACCAACTGACATAATATTCTGAAGCGTTTAACTTTTTTTTTTATTTCAGTTAATTCGTTTTATTGAGTATGAGAATAAAACTTTTATATTGAAATGTTTTTTGACACCGTTTCTTTCACATCCCCTGGTGTGCAAGTGAAGCAGTAGACTACAGAAATCGAAAGGATTAGACTGTTCTTTTCCATCACAGCTGGTACATACTCAAAATGCAAACCCGTCTGGGTATTTCCAAGGCGAATATTCTTTTCATGATGAAGCTGGAGTAATCCATTCTTTAGTAGAAATGACCTCTGTTTTCATGGCCCGATAACAGCAGTTTCATGTGATTTGATGTATTCTTTGGGATCAGAAAAATCTGTCATAGATCGTCTCTGAAGATTAGGGCAATAAGCAACCTAAGGTTCTCTGATCTTCAAAGGAAACTATAAATAATGACTACAAGGTCACCAAAAAAAAAAATTTCTTAGTACAAGCAGCAAAAAGCCAGACTTATGTTTCATCTAACTGATGCTTGCTTCATGTTTTCCAAAAACTCAAGGAAATAAAACTTTAAAGGCTTATGTCTAATTTAAACCAAACTCAGAGTAGTATCAGCTACTTCCAGGAAATAAAAGGAAGACAGAAAACTACTACGTATACTGCATTTTAAACATAAGAGATTAAAGAATAAAAATTGTTTTGCTTATGTCATTTATGTGTTTAATAACAGTGGTGCCATTTATTGAGCACCTACTAAGTTCCTGGCATTGTCTTAAGTACTTTACATAAAATGTGGTAGAATGATTAAAGTATGTGTTTGAAGTCAGACTGCCTGAGTCTGAACACTGAACAGTTATTATCTGTGTGTTCTTGAGAAAACTACTGAACCTCTCTCTGCCTGTTTGTTCAGCTGACAAGTGAAGATAATAATAGTATGGACATCATAGGATTGTTTGAGGACTGAATGTGTAGCATGCTGTAAGTACTCAACGTGTGTGTGCGCCAAGTTGCTTTAGCCATGTCTGACTTCGTGTGACCCTATGGACTGTAGCCTGCCAGGCTCCTCTATCCATGGGATTCTCCAGGAAAGAATCCTGGAGTGGGTTGCCATGCCCTCCTCCAGGGAAAGTAATTAATACATGTTAGCAATTATTCTTACCTTATTTTAGGCATGCAAGTAACCTAATGAGGCCCCCATATGTTCCTGTTTTTTGGTAGTAATACGAAGTACAAAAGGTTAGGTTACTTGACCACAGTTAATCGCCTAGGTCAAACTCACCTCTGTTAAACTCTAAAGGCCTATATTTTTAATAACTACAATATATTAATTCTATATTGCCAAATACATTGGGAACCTCAAATCCTTTTTCCACTTGGGCAGAGTACAAACAGTTAAGTTATATATGCCTGAAATTAGCAATATAAAATTCCTTGGGTTGTCATCACTATTGCTAAATTCACTTCTGATGGACTCATATAAAGAAGATTCCATCCTACCAGCACTTCTGGTTCATGTTCTCAATCAATAATGGGAAAAACTTTAAAAATACAGTTATGTACATTTGAAACCTCAGAGTTAAATAGCAAAAACACTCAGACTATCTGTCTATAAATACCAATGTCTACAGTCAATTTTCCTTTCCCTCCTTTTTTCTTGGTAGGGGCAACTCTTTCATATGGCTACAAGAGATAGATGTTATTAGCCCTGTAAATTCATGCATGCTTTGCAATCAGGTTTTACAATTAAGAAGTTGAGCTTCTGAAGGTAAAACTAAATCTGTGTGGACTGGAGATATTTAATTTAGAGCCAGGATTATGTCTTTGACTACTTGGTACAATGCTGGGTCTGCTGTCAGAGCATAGAACACAATAAATAATAAACACAATAAATGTGCTAGGGAACTGGTATAGAAGTTGCCTAGATTGATGGATCTCATTTGCTACCCTCTATTATTCAATTCCAATGGAAATTACAATTTGCTTGTAAAGATCTCTCATTTAACTCCAATCTTTAAAATTCTTTTCTTTCCCTTTTAGTTATTTGTATGTGTTTATCAAGTTTGTTTTTCTTTTGTAAACATAATATTCCTTTGTGGGGGAGTTAAGAGATTCAGCATTGCCTGGCAGCATGCCAAGTAGAAAAACTACTACCATCAATTTTCTTTCCAATAAAAGATGATGCGCACAGTGGTAGACTTAATTTCCCAGTCTAACCTCACTGGGTGTTGATGAGGTTCTTAAAGGCTACTAAATGAAGCAAGGTCTACACCAAGAAGGAAACAGTTTTTTATTAGTGACAAGAGTAAAAATTAAACCATCATATACAGTGATAGCTAGAAAAGGAGGAAAAGAGAAGTGCAAAATCAAAACAAAAGGATTATTTACGGGCACATCTCCACAAAGTGGAAAAGCATGACTCTTTTCAGAATAGTCAAGGGGAAAAGTCCATAGTCCACGTACTTCTCCACTCCCAAATGCATGTCCTCGAGGAGCCTGAGAACCATTTAGAAAAGGATTAAGAAGCAACTCAAGTAGCTGCTTCATTCAATTTTTCTTAAACATTTTTAAAAATGATTGACAAAGTCCTTCAAGAAACTGCTGAAAATAACAAATCTTCTGCCTATAAAAATATATGAGCACAAAATTTCATACAATTTCAGGATCCTTGAAACACATCTATGGACTCAGGGACGGAGACTAAGAACCACTAAGAGTCTCAGGAGCATGCTTTGTGCTTTATAGGGTGTAGATTAGAATGCTGGCCAAGTTAAATCAGTACTCCAACTGCAACAGAACTGTTACCAGTACTGACCAATTTATATAGTTTTTATAGATTTCTAAGTGCTTTCTCATATATGGATTATTTGATGTATTGGTGTGGTCCAAAATTTGTTTGGGTTTTTCCATATTAGCTTAGAAGTAGAAACATCTAGTTTCTCAGCTCAATAGACATGGTGAGAAAAAGGTAATACTGAATACTAGGCCCAGGCCTTGGAGAAGGCAATGGCTCCCCACTCCAGTACTCTTGCCTGGAAAATCCCACGGATGGAGGAGCCTGGTAGGCTGCAGTCCATAGGGTCGAAAAGAGTCAGATACGACTAAGCAACTTCACTTTCACTTTTCACTTTCATGCACTGGAGAAGGAAATGGCAACCCACTCCAGTGTTCTTGCCTGGAGAATCCCAGGGACGGGGGGCCTGTTGGGCTGCCGTCTATGGGGTTGCACAGAGTCGGACACGACTGAAGTGACTTAGCAGCAGCAGCAGCAGGCCCGGGCCCAGGCTTCCCAAGTGGCTTGGTGGTAAAGAATCCATCAGCTAAGCAGGAGACACAGGTTCAATCCCTGAGTTAAATCAAACCCACTCCAGTATTCTTGCCTGGAGAATGCCAGGGACAGAGAAGCCTGGCGGGCTACAGTCCATGGGGTCGCAAAAACTCAAGACAAGAGAGCATGAGCCTGAGGCGTGGGCTGGCTGAGAAACACACGTCTGATGATCAATTAGGATTAGATTTGGTAGAAATAAAATGTTCCCTCTTGAACCATAAATACGCTTAGTTGATGAACAGTTAAGTGCTCAGCTGCTAATACCCTTAGAATGAATATTTATTGTATTTTTTCCAATGAGAACCAAAATACTTAGATTTTTGAATATAGTAAGTTAGACACCTAGATCAACAGTTTTCAAACGATCCTCTCTTCGCCAATCACATATCTGTGTGAATCTGGATTTTCCTCATACACTTTAACCAAAGGAACATCTTGCAACAGACTGGATTCAGAAACAGATATGAAAATGAGATTTATAAAGATGGAAACAATGACACACTTTTTACTAAAGATTTTGTTCTGGAAAAGAGTTAACCTGTAACACACTTTTTAAGTGAATTTATACATATTTTAAAATGGTTTTAATTTTGAAATGGTAAATATCATATTTAATTTATATGCAGAGGACATCATGAAAACACTGGGCTGGATGAAGCACAAGCTGCAATCAAGACTGCCGGGAGAAATACCAATAACCTGAGATATGCAGATGACACCACCCTTATGGCACAAAGCGAAGAACTAAAGAGCCTCTTGATGAAAGTGAAAGAGGAGAGTGAAAAAGTTGGCTTAAAACTCAACATTCAGAAAACTAAGATCATGGCATCTGGTCCGATCACTTCACAGCAAATAGATGGTGAAACAGTGGAAACAGTGGCTGACTTTATTTTTGGGGGCTCCAAAATCACTGCACATGGTGATTGCAGCCATGAAATTAAAAGACACTTACTCCTTGGAAGGAAAGTTATGACCAACCTAGACAACATATTGAAAAGCAGAGACATTACTTTGCCAACAAAGGTTTATCTAGTCAAAGCTATGGTTTTTCCAGTAGTCATGTATGAATGTGAAAGTTGGACTTATATAAAGAAAGCTGAGTGCCAAAGAATTGATGTTTTTGAACTGTGGTGTTAGAGAAGACTCTTGAGAGTCCGTTGGACTGCAAGGAGATCCAACCAGTCCATCCTAAAGGAAATCAGTCCTGAATATTCACTGGAAGGACTGATACTGAAGCTGAAACTCCAACACTTTGGCCACCTGATGCGAAGAACTGACTCACTGGAAAAGACCCTGATGCTGGGAAAGATTGAAGGCAGGAGAAGGGGACTACAGAGGATGAGATGGCATCACCAACTCAATGGACATGAGTTTGAGTAAGCTCTGGGAGTTGGCATGGACAGGGAGGCTTGGAGTGCTGCCGTCCATGAGGTTGCCAAAGAGTCAGACACAACTGAGAGACTAAACTGAACTGAAATATCAGTAGATGTGACCCACCTAACAAAAGCTCTTTGGAGTTTTTAGCAAATTTGAAGTGTTTTTAAAGGGGCCCTGGGGCTTCCCTGGTGGTTCAGATGGTAAAGAATCCACCTGCAATGCAGGAGACACAGGTTCAATCCCTGGATCAGGATGATCCCCTCGAGAGAAAAATGGCAACCCACTCCAGTATTCCTGTCTGGAGAATTCTATAGGCAGAGTAGCCTGGCAGAATACAGTCCATGGGGTTGCAAAGAATGGGACATGACTGAGCAACTCACACATACACGCACAAAAGGGGCCCTGAGACCAAAAGGTTTGAGAACTTAGTACCTGTCAGAAGACAGGTCTGGGGGGTGGGGGGTGGGGGGCTGAGAAAGTGCAAAGGTGAGAGTGGGTGAAGGAAGAGTGAAGGAGGAGAGCATTGTGAGTCTTGTCTGGGAGATAGGATTCCTTGACTGGGAGGAAAAGGGCAGAGAGGCAGTACCATGCAGTCTTTTCATTTAGTTTGTGACCTGTTCTAAACACAGCAGTCTGCATCACAATTTCTGGAAGGAGATCTCAAGAATCAAGCCAGTAGAGTCTCCACTCCTAAAACTAGGAAAGACAATCGCTGGTTGTTAAATGAGGAACACTGAAGCTGCTCCTTTTTTCTCCAACAAGAGTGCGAGAAACATTTTTTGAGATCTAGATTGTGTTTGCTTTGCCAGATAATACAAGATTTGTTATTACTGGGTTTTGCATTGTTAATAAATTTTCTCACCGTTTGGAATACCATTTCCAGGAAAAAAAATCTAAAAGGGGTCAAAACGGTAGGGGACAGAAAGACTAAATATCCCTTCAAAGAAATTCATCTTAAATCTTAGTATTTACCTGCTATGCACTAAGCATTGTGCTACAGAGTACGTTGCAGTAGAGAGGAAGCAGCCTTGAATTAGGGATGAGAAATACTGTTTCAAAACATTCGTTTGTTACACTCTTTTGGATAATTTAACCTGAGTCGCGTTTTCTTATCTATAAAATATGTATAACACTTATCTCACAAGGTTGTTAGGGATTAAAAAGAGATAATCAATGTCAATTGGACAGCACGGAGCATGGTAGGTCTTCCTTCAACAGCCCGGAGAGTGCGTGTAAAGGCCAGTGATAATCTACTAAGGGAGATAAGACGTGTAGATAAACACTTTAAAAATACAAGGCGGGAGGTCTGACGTGCCAGAGTCACAACAAATGTATGTGGAAAGTGCTACGGTGATGGAGTCACACTTGGGATGGGGGAAGATGCCCAGGGAAATGACAGATTGCCTAGTGAACCCCTCTCCCACTTGCCGGCCCCCAAGGTCGGCTCAGGCTGAGCATCCCAGGCCCAGCTCCAACTCCCCCGCGGGATGGTCACACCGCTTCCACACCAGTCTGGAAGTGCTGGGTACTCCAGCCTTGCCCAGCTTATTCCCGGGCACCTTGAGCGTGGGCGTCCGGCCCCAGGTCCCCGGCAGCATCCACAGCGACCCGGCGGCCCGGGTCCCCGCACTAACCTGCACCCACCTACTCCGGGCTCCGCGCCGGTATTAAGTGGAGGTAGGGAGGGGTAGGGAAGAGCAACTCGCAAGTTCCCAGCTTCTGGGACACCCACTCTCGTCGCTCAGGCGGCCACCCCCCGCCTCCCAGCTCGCCCTCACACCACCCCGCGTGAAGCTGCCCAGAGGCCTCAGGCGGCGGCGGAGCTCCGAAGCCGGCCCCCTCCGACCCCACCACCTCAGCCCCACTCCTTCCCCCCAGCCGGGGGAACCCGGCGGCCGGCGTTCTCGCGCTCACTCATCGATTGGCGCTGCCTTGCTCCTCCGGCTCCCGTCGCGGAGAACGCGGCCCCGGAGACGGAGAAAGTCCGGCGGGGGGAGAGGGGGCGGGGACCAAGGCAGGCGGGCCAGGGGATCGCCGATCGCACGGATGGGCGCGGGTGCCGGCTCGCGCTGTCTGGCGGGTGGCGGCGGGCGCGGGCCAGCCTGTGCGGCGTGAGGCGAGGCCGGAGTCGCGCGTCTGCCGCCCGCTCGCCTCGCCTCGCCTCGCCTCGCTCCGGTGCCGGCTACCCCTGCCCCCGGGAGGGGTGTCCCGCGGAGGCGGAGGGCTCTCGCGCGGACCCCGGGAGGGTGGGGCGGGGGGAGCCGGCGAGCTGCTGAGGAGGGGGCCGGAGGGAGGGAGCGCGCGCGGGCGGCGGCGGCGGCCCGGCCCCTCCCCCTCCCGCCGCCGCGGAGAGCGCAGGGAGCCGCCGGGGGCTCGGCGGCGGCGGCGGCTTCTGGCCCCGGCTCCTCCTCCTCCTCCTCGCTCCCTCCATCTGCCGTGGTTATGGCCCGTCGCTGGAACACAAAAGAGTCTCCGCGGTGGAGATCTGCGCTGGTCTTGCTTTTCCTCGCCGGGGTGTACGGTAAGTGTCCGCGTTTCCGCTTCCCCCTCAACCCCTCTGACAAAAAAAAAAGCTGGGGCGACCCGGATCCCCGAGGCCTCCAGGACAGGGGCTCTCCGAGGAGTCGGCTAGAGAACCCGGCTGCCGACGGGACAAAAGACCCGGTGAGGGGTGGATGCAGCGGGAGAGGTGTCCCCCCCCGACACGGAGATGCTGTGGGTCTGCTCGTCCGCCTCCAGACCCTCGGGGGTGTTGCAGAGCGGCTTGCGCGTCCCGGAGCTGGGGGGAGCCCCCCAACCCCCGGAGAAGCTCGAGGGTGGCGGGCAGACTTCCGATCCGGGCTGGAGGGCCCCGGCTTCGGCTCCTTGGGAACTCGTCGCCCCTTGCACACTCTACACACGACAAAGATGTACGGTGTGGGGTAGAGAGAAAGGGAGGTCGCCCCCCGCCGCCGGCCGGGACGGTCCAGCCCGCCTCGACCCTCCCGGGGCCAGGAAGTTCTGTCCGCAGTGCAATTCCCACCGCACTGACTCCCCGCCTTCCCCAACTCGCTGGTGAAGCAGCCCGCTATTTTCTTTCCATCCCTGCACCTCGGGGGCCGAGGCTCTGCTGATCCCCGGGCATGCAAGATCCTGCCCCTTACTCTGGAGCAACGCGCGGGAGAAGGCCAGAAAATAGTTTCCATCCAGTTCTCCCTCAGTCTCTCCCTCTTGGGGCGTACATGTCTGTGCTGACTCCCGGTTCGTTTGTCGCCTCATCCATCGTTGTCCGCTAATGTCACTGTTGCTTTATTCCAGTCGGTGGGTTATTATTACGTATATATGCCTTTGAGGTTAAGAGAAGGCTGAGGCTATGAGCGAGGACCAAGCTTTATGTATTACACAAGGGTCAGAACAAGAGCTACATGGAATTCACTGGAAAGAACATTCATTGCTTAATAGACTTTGAGTTCCACTTCTGACTTGACTGTTCTTAGTTCCTTCAGTTAAAAAACACTGAATCGTTGTTTCAGAGAACACCGTTAACCTTTACTTTGGGCAGTTGTGGTTTGATTTCTTCAGAGGGAAATAATTGGAAGTTGCCATTCTTAGATAAATTTTACTTCTAAAAATTGCCACAAACGTTTAATTCCCCATGTAATTTACAAGGGAGCATTATCTCTTTTGAAAGCACTTATCTATAGGATTGAATGTGACCGTAACTTTTAAAAACCTGAGAAATGACAGGAAATGAAGAATTTAGTGAACTGAAATGGACCTTTACTAACAACCAAGAAATTGTAGTTTTCCTGTACTGTTCACAATGCATCGCTGCTCCCTGAGCTGGTTAATATATTATTATTTTTGTTTGGGGGGAGTTGGTCCACATTTGATGTGGTCATTGCCAATGGTGTGCTTATTTGTGACCAGAAAACCCAGTGCAAAACTTTTGATTGTTAGTTGCATCAAGTGGCTGTGATCCCTACTTGCCTGGTGACTTGTGGGTTTGGGTCTACACCAGAGATCAATAAGCTATTCTGTGTTTCTTCTAGCCTGAAGGTGGGTGTAGTTCTGCACTGGGTTTGGTGTAATGGTCCAGGAGAGAGAAGAAAGAGAGAGGCATCGTTAGTGTGATTAAGAGTGTCCAGCTTTGTCCTCCACTGTAATCAGAATTGAGGCAGTGTTGTCTGATCAAAATGGATAAACAAACAGGTTCTCTTAGCTCTGCTTTCATTAAAAGCTATGCCATTAATATTTGAACGAAAAGTCTTTTGGCCTTTAGGGATAAGAGGCTGTGAACCCCATAATTTTGTCCTGGTGCACAAGAATGACTTTATAGTAGGTGCTTATCAGATATTTATGTTTGGGGAATTTGTGTTTAGTGAGAAATTGTTAGTAGACAAAGACTGAAGCTCCTTTTTCCAACAGTGTGGCATCAGATTATAAAACTAGCGAGTGATTATGCGAAGGGTTGATATACCAAGCTACACAGCAAGTTTCAAAGTATAAAGAAAAAGGAGGTAGTGAGCCAGGCGGAACACTAAACTATAAGCAGAGATTAAAGGAGCCCTTCACGCCTTCATTGCAGTTGGGGAAAATCTCTTTATTGCTACACTTTTTGTCCTCTTCTGTCTCTTCAGTCCTCTGTGGATTTGTATTAGAGGAAAAAAGCTGAAACAGTAGCGTGGGAGGGGGTGTGCGTTCATATAGTAGTGAGGTTTTACTTGTGTGTCCAGTCATTGTGACGAGTAGTGGATGCATCCTGAGAAGTACCTGTTCTGAGCCTATGGAACAAATACACCCTGTAGTTTATGGAGCTGTCCCTTGTCTACATCAAAACATGTGTTTTCCAAAAAGTGGCTTCAAAAATAATGAGAAACCTCTGTTAATGCAACTGAATATTTGGAGTAACGCTTAACTTAGACCCAGTGTGTTGGGAGGGGCGGAGGTGGAATACAGGTGGATTGGCTATTGGGGCAGTTCCAATACTTGCTCTTCACAGAGTGACTCTTTCTTGTCTATTAAAATGTAGTCGTAAATGGCTCCAGGTTGTGCCATGAATCTTTGAAACATTTCAAATGCCTTAAAAAATTATCTGTGTTTTGGTGTTTAGTTTCTTCACATGACCAATTTCATGGACCCTGTAACTATTAAATGTGACTGTTTCAGTGGAATAGTATGACTGTTTCCCTTCCAAGTTACTTTTCTGAATGCCCACGCCTCATTTGAAACTCTTGATTATGATATGGAATACAGTTAATGTTTTATAGGAGTAGTTGTTCAAAGACCGATAATTATCTTCACGAGCTGCTGTATCTTAACTGCACTGAATGTTCCTGGCAGGAGAAGGTAAAGGTTGACCTCTGCCGTTGGAAGTTTGTAGGAATAAGAACAGTTAGTGAGGGCAGCTGTGAGCTTTGCTGGGCACTGTGTTGTTCAGTCGCTCAGTCGTGTCCAACTCTTTGCAGCCCCACGGACTGCAGCATCCCAGGCTTCCCTGTCCTTTACTATCTCCCAGATTTGCTCAAACTCATGTGCATTGAATTGGTGATGCCATCCAACCGTCTAATCCTCTGTCTCCCTCTTCTTCTGCTTTCTATCTTTCCCAGCTTCAGAGTCTTTTCCAGTGAGTCGGCTTTTTACTCTGTTAGGCTGCCTGTAAGGGGAGAAGGTGTTTTCTCCATATCTCACATGGGGACATCTGACTGTTAGAATGCATGGAGGTTTCCCTGACTGTCTCCTGGTCAATACAATCTAGCCATAATTTGGTAACTGTGGCAGTTCCATTACTTTTCCTTTTCCACTTCTGTTTGTCTCCCAGATCAATGTTTTCTAATCTTTTTTTCCCCCTACTCAAACCTAAAATAAAAATAAAACCATAAAATATCTAAAATATTGCATTTTTTTATTACTCCCAGAACAAAACAAAGTTCATGAAATAATACTTGTTGGTACCACCTGAGATTCTCGCTGATGTTTTCTAGTCTATTCCACCTCCCTTCTGTCCTGCTTCCTTTCTTCATTTACTGGCTTGGACCCACTTACAGAATACAATTCTTAGTTTGTAAAATTCTGCCCTGTGAGAAGCCTTAAAATGTAACTTAAAGTGTTTGTTGTATTTGTATATCATTTTACGGTAGCCTTGAAGAGTTGTAGGTGGTTAAGTCTTCAGTTACTTGCTCCTAGAACCTTTGAGAGCAGTGAGAACTCTTCCTAATATATACTGACTGACTTGTGACAAAATGTTATCTTTAAACTGATTTTCAGCTCATTGTAGTCAAAAGTTCTTTCTGTACGCACTGCTGTTCTAGATGTTGTGGGAACATAACATATCTTGCAGTTTATGTCCAATGGGTGAGTCTTCCCCAGTGAATTTTATGAAACTTTCTGCAGCATTTTATAAATTTCCAGTTTAAGGATAGATGAGAAGTTCCAATTTTAGAAAGATTGTAGAAATAACTAGAACATAAGAAAAAAAAATCTAAACTGGATTCCAGTTACTTCTAAGAAAGTCAAGCTTGATTACATAAAATGTTGAATAAAACTAAATTAATTGCTTAATACTGTTTTTGTTTCTCTGAAGTGTTTTTATATTTGGGGTTTCTTTGTTGTTTATTCTTTTGTCATATCAGTGAATTTACAGTTAAAAGAATGAAAGGTAAAAAGGAAATGAAAGGTAAAGATACATTTAATATAGACAAGATTTATGTAGATTTAAATAGAAAATGTTTTATTTTAGAATGAGTTCTAATCCTGTTCCAGCTGCAAGTCTTTATAGGTAATTGAAGGTTGTTCTAAGCTTAGGAGTTGAGGTTGAATTAATGATTTCCAATTTCTCAGATTACTTTTCCTTCCAGTTTCTTAATTTCTCTTCATTTTCTCCTCACCCCACCCTGCCCTTTGTGACAGGGGTGAGTAAGATGTATCCTACTTAATCCTCATTTTCTGAGGTGCAAGACTAGATCCTACAAATACAAGTTACCGGTCTGTCTGTTCAAATGCATGTCATTAGTCTTTTTAAGTAGGTGCAATGGTAGATGTATATGTAGATAGATTGTCTGTCTGTCTCTTTAGTTTCAATACAGAATTAGCTTAGGGAGTTCTTATTCTCTAAACTATAGAAGGAAGGGAAGGAAACTAACATCTACTAAATTAAGTTCAGATACTGTGCTTGGTCTTCATTCAATGCCCGTTAATCTTCCTTAGGTCTCATTTAGAAATCCTACAAGGTATTATTTCTTTTTTTTTCAGTAGAGTCTCAGAGAAGTTGTGCCTTGTCTAAGCTCATACGACTAGGAAACAATAGAACCAAGAGTGAAGCTTAATCCTGTCTGTCTCTTCACTCACTCATTCATTTAGCAAATATTCGTGGAGTACTTACTTGCAGTAGGTAAGACAATACAACCTGGTGAACATGGTTTCTGTCCTCGTGGAGCTTATAGTCTAGTGAATAACTTGTGTGCTCTTCAACAAAAGCAAACAAGGGTCAGAGACAGTGAATAACAGACACAGAGTAGTTAGAGGAAGGCTTCATTGTAGAGACTAGGAGACATGAAGGATAGCTAACCATGTTATGATTGGGATAGGAGAGTTTTGCACAGGGAAACAACCCATGAAAGATCCAGACCTGGAAAAGAGCTGATGTGGAAGAGCTGTGCAAGAGCTGGTGTGTTTCAGGTAAAGAAACAAAATCAGTAGCTGGAACACGGTGGTCGTAAGAGTGATGAGGTGAGTCTAGATTCTCAGGCCCGAGCTCAGGGTGTTGGAAACCAACATAGAGAGTTTGGGCTTGTTTTAAGTGTAACTTATTGACACAGTTTAAGTGACATAATGTGATTTATGTTTTGAAGCAGTCGCTTTTGCCACTGTGTGAATTGTTGAGAAGTAGGCAAGGGCAGAGGAAGGATGATAGGTTTTGGCTGAGAGACACAGGAGCTTGGACTGAGGTGGTAGCGGTGGATAGAAGGAAGAGTATGGATTGCCTTTTGATAAGGAAGAAAGGGGTACTTTCTCTCTTGCCGAAAGAGGGAAGGGGTCCATAGGTTTGGAGGTAGGATGATGGAGAATTAACGGAACATGAGATCATCTGGTGAGAGTGAAGAAAAGAGCTGAGAGGTTGAGGGTCATTTCTGTTTCCATAATTCAGTAAATCAGTGTAGACCCTAGGAAGTTATGTTTCTGTTTTTTAATCTAGAAAAGAGAAGGCTAAAAACATCCAGTGCAAGAAGGTATATTGTGAATAGTCGTGCAACACAGACCCTGGGAGTGGGCTTAGATTAAAGTTAAAAGGGGAGAAGCTTAAGAAGTCTTCTATGGAGAACTCAGTTCTAAGGAGTGTCACTTTTGTTGATGAAGTAAGTGCAGAACAAAACTTCCTACAGTGTTTTAAAAGTGTTTCAGGCAGAAAATAAAGGACAGAACAAATGTTAGATTTCAAGGTCTTTTTGCCCAAGTTTAATGCTTTCTACTAAGTGATCAATTAAAGATTGTTGTTTATCTTAGGAGAGTCAAGAATACATTGGTGGATCAGATAACTTAAGAGTTTTTGGAAAAATAAAATTACCTTTTACCTTCCCCTCCCTAGACTGAATAGTTTATTTACAGAAGATATAACTTTAGAAGGTTCCACAGCTTCAAAATAATTGAAACCTACTGAATAGTTTGTTAGTTCTTGAATATTTGATAACTGAGACCAAATAGTTTTCTTCTTGAATATTTGATAACTCATTTCCCTGCTAGTATTACTTTGGTAAAGACATGAAATTGTTGTGCATTCGTGTTTTCACCACTGCGTAAAAGTAACTTGATACTTCCCTTGAATACACTTCCATTTCAGTTTTTAGAGCTGGGACGTGGTGCTAATCTTTTCATGTTAAATGGAGCACAGTGGGATGTGTCATAGTTGGAATGTACCATTCAAATGTAATTAGCTGACTTAATTCATTGATTGTTAAGCTATCTTTTAGGTTTTAGTAAGTTGGAGAAGACATGAATCTTTTTGTCTGGCATATTCTGAAATAGAATTCAGATTCTTGGATTTATTATTGCCTGTTCCAATGACACCAAAACCTTTTAAAGAGAATTAGAATACAGAAGTCCTTTGCAAAAAGATGCCTCGTTTAAATCCTCAAAATAACTCTGAGGTGGGTATGATTAGAAGAAACTGAAGCTTTGAGAACAGTGATTTTGCCTAAGGTTCACATCTCTTTACATAGAGACCCGTTATCCTTTAATCTCCATTATTGTAACAGTCCCGGCTAGTCTTGAGTCTTATCCTGATTCACTCATATCACACAGAGCAGCCACAGAGGGACTCTTCTAAAGTGAGGATATGATTACGTAACTTTCTTGCTTAAAACCTACTAGTAGTTCCCTTTTCTTAAAATAGGAGCATCACTAGGCCCTTCAGGACCCAGCAGATTCTCCCTTTGTTGTCTCCTGTCGCTTCCTCCACCAGGCCCCTCCCCACCACGGTGTTGCTGCTGCGCTATACTGAGCACTCACTGAACGCGGGTCTCTGTCTCCTGGCCTTTGCACACACTGCTCTTTGCCTGGTTTTATCCGCCTTCCTCCACCACTTTCTTCTCTACACGGACTACTGCTATCCTTCGGCTTGCTTTTTGGTGTTCTCTCCTTTAGGAGATCTCTCTTGGTTGCTCCAAACTAGGTGCCCGTTACCTAAGCTTCTCAGATTGTTCTTAATATATGCAAATTTGGTATTTTCCTGTTTTACTTCTCTGTATTTCCCCCTGGAGCAGCGCTGCCTAACAGATGTATCATGTGAGCTTCAAGTGTAAGTCATACACATGGTTTTAAACTTTCTACTATCAACATTAAAAAAAAAAAGGAGATCAATGTTAATGTATTTAATAGATCTAAAATATTTTGATGTGTAATTGATATAAAATTATTAATGAGATATTCTGCATTATGTTTTTCATACTAAGTCTTTACAATCTAGTGTAAATTTTATTCTTATAGCTCATCTCAATTAGATTAACCACATTCAAATGCTTAATAGCCACTTTGAAAACAGTATCTATTATAAACAAGCCCTGTGATCCAGCAGTTCTGCTCCTGATATAAACTCAATAGATTCAAGGATGTCACGTGCATCAGAAGACATGTTCGAGGATATTCATAGCATCCTTACTTGTTTTAATTCCAGACTAGAAACAGCCCATATGTCCATCAGCAATAGAATGGATGAATAAATTATGGTATGCAGTATATTCACATAAGGGAAAACTGTACACCAGCAGTTTAAACTTTTCAGACTTGGGGCTCCACAATTATTTTATTTTTTAACATGGGGTGGGCAGGGGAGATGTCCTTGCTGCTGCTGCTCTTGGCTCCCACTCCCACCTGTAAGTAAAGTCACTCAGTCGTGTCTGACTCTTTGCGACCCAACGGACTATAGCTCCCATCCATGGGATTTTCCAGGCAAGAATACTGGAGTAGATTGCCATTTCCTTCTCCAGAGTATCTTCCCGACCCAGGGATCGAACCCAGATCTCCCACATTGTAGGCAGACATTTTACCGTCTGCGCCACCAGGGAAGTTCTCCACTCCCACCTGAGGGCTCCACAATTACTGAGGACTCAAAGAATATTTTTTATATGACAGAAATAGATGTTTTAAAATAATATGATAAAGTTGAAAAAGAAACCCCATTACGTGTGACCTTAAGTGGCATACGATTTAAAAATATGTAAAATGACAACTAAAATTTCTCCTAAAAAAGTTAAATAAGAAGAATGGCGTTGCTATACATTTTTGCAAATCACTGTAATGTCTGGCTTAATAGAAGACAGCTGATTTCTCATGTCTGCCTCTGCAGTCAGTCTGTTGTGACATGTTTTGCTTGAGGTATAGGAAGAATAGCTGGCTTCACATAGATAACTGTGTGAGAAGAATTTTAGTAGCTTTTTCAGATAAATGTGAATATTCTTTGATGCTGCACCAAGACTTGAGAAGTAGTAGCTTTTTAAAGTTTAGTTGCAGTGTGGAATCTGAAATCAAATTAGTGAACTCTCTGTGTTCTGCTAAACTCTGAAAGGGTCTTGAAAATTTCCAAGAGTCCACTGACTGCACTTTGAGAACAGCTTGCTCTCATTACAAGAACAAGTAGAAAAAAACAAAGTTTTAAAAAGAAGGAAAAGAACCAAATCACTGCTGCAGGTAGGGTGGGTTAATTTCACATGTTGATTAAAAGAAGGTAAACACACGATTATGGCTCCTGTATGATTGCAGTGTTAGAAGTTAGACTAATGTAGGAGAGTAGTTGCCTCTTGGAGTTGGGCAGAGGTGGGTAGTGATTGAGATGGGTACCAAGGAAGCTTCTGGGGTGCTGCCTAAATTTATTTCTTGACCTATATGGTGGTTTACACAGATGCAGGTTTTTTAGATCATAACTCATGGAACTATAAACTTGCAGTTTGTACATTTTTTTATGTATATTTCAAATAAAAGTTATTAATATCTTAAAAAATAGAGTAATGCTATATAATAATATCCATAGAAGATTTTCTGGTAAGGTAGATTCTCTTTAGTGTTTGCATTTAGTTTTTGTTCTTTTTTGTTTGATTTTCCCCCCGTGTGTTTGATAATTAAAAACAATTTTGAAACTCTGAAAAATTTCATATGTATTCAAAAGTAGAGCACTAGTATAATTAACCTGATATACCCAACATCCAGCTTCAACAAATTATCATTATATGGCCAGTCTTGTTTTATGCCCTCCTCCACCTACTCCCTAAACCCAAATGATTTTGAAGCAGATCCCAAATATCTAGTCTTAATAATATTTCAGTATGTATCTAAGATGTGGAGGCTCCCAAATTCAGTAAAAATCTTAGGCCCAATACTACTAACTAATTAAAAAGTTCACAATTCCTGTCAGTACATATCTAGCGATATGGTCTTCCCAGGTGGTGCTAGTGGTAAAGAACCTGCCTGACAGTTTAGGAGACATAAGAGACTTGGTTCGATCCCTCGGTTGGGAAGATCCCCTGGAGGAGGTGATAGCAACCCACTCCAGTATTCTTGCCTGGAGAATCCTCATGGACAGAGGAGCCTAGCAGGATATAGTCCATAGCGTCACAAAGAGTCAGACATGACTGACGCAATTGAGCATGCACACACATGTCTAGCCATATATGTAGATTGCTCTAGTTGTAATATGAAGTTTCAGAAACCGTTTGAATCAGGATGCAAAGAAGGTCCTTACTCTGTGGTTGAGATCTGTTCAGTCTTTAGTGTTAATTGTTCCCATCCCCCACCTTTTTTCCAAAACATTAAACGTGATGTTTGCTGTAGGTTTTTTATAAACTCTTAATCAAATTGGAGCTACTACATGAGTTCCTATATAAAATAAGTTTCTGGGAATAGACATTTAATTTTGGCACTTAAGAGTTGTTATTTCTGAAATGATCTTAAGTTATTTATAAGGGCCAGAAATTATACCTAACAATACAGGACAGTACTTGTTGAATAAATGAATTTGTTTATCCATGAATGGAGTAAATTACATTCATGTGAACTACTGAGGTTCAATAGTTCAATGTTGAACTCCTTTTGCATTTATGAGATAGACCAGGACAAGTTGGTAATGGTGTATTATCTTTTAATCTGCTGGAATACATTTACTAATTTTTTAAGGCTTTGTGTTTGTATCTATGAAGTCAGTTTATAGTTACTGCCAACTTTCTAACTCCCTCCACCCCTTTTCTTTCTCCTGTAAGCTGACTTTCTCTCTCCTTTGGCCATTTTTCATTTTTTCACATCTGTTAATCTATTCTTTTAGATCCACTTATAACAGATTACACCTTTTAAAATTGATTTCAGCTGTCAGGAACAGTGTGGTGTTTCAGTTGCAATTAGGGAGGAAGAATAAGAGTTTACGACCTGTATAGCTACAGTTACAATAAGAAAGCAAAAATGAACAACCGTGTTCTGCTGACAGGAGAAATGTTTTTATTCCTAGTGCAGATAGACTTTTGTTTTACTAAGCAATAGAGATGAGCCTGTGAGAGGTCAGCCTCTTCTTATGAATGAGCCTTATGACCAAAGAAGCAAGTAAGATACTTTGTTGGAGATGGACTGGTTCCACAAGAAGAAGAATTCCACCTGAAGGTGGGGGTCTGTGGAGTAAAATGGAGATGCTGAATGAAGACTGAGCTCAAATCCAGGGATAGGACCACTGTGTTCTGCCAGAGGGGCACTTCTAGTCTGTTGGGGATGATTATACTTTAAGACCAGACTTATTTGCTCAAAAGGTAACAGCCATAGAACTGTGTAAGCCATGACCTTGTGTCCCTCACGTGATTACTTGTACGTAAGAGTATCCACGCTGGTACCGAGGGTGGAAGATGGAATGAGAGCCTACTGTTTGTGCTGCTCTAGTAGAATCACCGCACAGACTTTAGGTTCTAATGTCAGTGAGTAAGTCTAAAGTGCAGGTCTTTTAAAACTCCCTGAAATCATCTTCAGGTATACTATACATGTTTTACAATATTGGGTGCCGAATAGCATACTTTCCTTAAGTGCAAAACATCCAGTTTTCTCTCTGGCACTGGTACAGAAGTTTTTTGAGCACCAGATGAAATGGTTGTATTTAGAGGCCGTGTGAAAAATGTGAGTGAATGTAGGTAAAATTGCATAAATTCAGTCTGAAGTGGATTCAGCTCCACATTACTTTTCCCACTACGTTACAACAAGGAACTGAGTGCTTGACTTGATTGAAGTATGTGGGTGTGTTACAGAGAATTCAAAATAAGATACATAATTTATTCCCACTTTTTATTTATTTTGTTTACTTTTTTAAAAAAATTATTCTTTTGTTTCCCTGACCTAAGTAGGGGGCTAGCTACAACAGAATTTTAAATAATAGAAGTTATTTTTTTTATAAATTCTTTTTAGAACTGTACTCTGCAACTATAAGGGCATGGTACTTCTGGAGAATATATTTTTTCAGTTTCTACCTCTTTGAGTCAATTTTGTTAAAAATACTAGGTCATATTTTCCTAGAATATTATAATTTCAACTTTATTTCCATATTTGCCTTAAAGTTACAAGTAATGTGCTCTCAAAAATATTTTCTATGTGTGTCCTGGCTTTCTTTTTTGTCCTTTAGTTTTTTATCTTTGTCTTTTTATTCTAGAATTTAAAGATTCTTCAATTTAGTCTTCTCACTTGTAACTTTCTACAGTATAGTTGTTTATAATATAGAAATGTCTAATTCCTCAGCTTAGTCTTAAAAGTTATACTTGTCTGGTCATACATATGTAAAATAGTTGCCTTTACAAATCATCTTTCCTGTTTACAATGTGATGGTTTTTTTTTCAGTTAGCTGTGAAACTGATTTTTGTCTTTTCCACTCTCCCACAAAAGGTAGAGACTTTCTACTGTCTACCTTTCCCCTTCTCCTGCTTGCACCCCTGCTCCTGAGAAGATGGTAAGAACTGTATGTAGGTCCTTTTCTTAGAAACTAATCCACATATGCACATTCATAGAAAATGTCGTATGTGATATTATGTGATTCCAGAACTCCTTAAAGCTTGTTCATGACCCCCAATAGCATTGTTCTTGAACCAGCTGCATTGGTACCATCTAAGAGGCTTGTTATAAATGCAGAATCTCAGGCCCTGCCCTAGATACTGAATTAGACTCTCCATTTTAACAAGATCCCCAGGTAATTTCTTTTATATTCAGGTTTGAAAAGCACTGTTGCAGGAGATTAAAGACTTCTATAGTGTTGTGATATGGTCTATATTGATGGTTTTATTCTTGATATCTGTGAGCTTGGAAATACACACATGCACACACACACACATGTATCTAGATTCTACTTACGAGAGATATCATATGGTATTTGTCTTTGTCTGACCTCTTTCACTTAACATAATGCCGCCCATGTTTCATTAAAGGCAATATTTCATTTTTTCTTGCTGAATAATATTCTGTCATATATATCACAATTTCTTTATCCATTTATTTATTGATAGATATTTAGATGTTTCCATAGCTTGAATATTGTAGATACTGCAGTGAACATAGTAAGTAGTTCATATATATTTTAGAGTTAGTGTTTTCACTTTTTTCAGATAAATGCCCAGAAATGGAATTGAGTAGATCATATGGTAGTTCTAATTTTAACTTTTTGAGGAACCTCCATACTGTTTTCCATAGTGTGCACTAAATTACATTTCTACCAACACCACACTAGAGATTTCTTTCTCCACTTTCTCACCTACATGTGTTATTTCTAGTCTTTTTGATAATAATAATGCTGATGGGTATGCGGTGTATCTCAATGTGGTTTTTTATTTGCATTTCTCTGATGATTAATGAGGTTAAGTATCTTGTCATGTACCTCTTGGCCATCTGTATAAAATATATACTCAAATTCTCTGCCCATTTTGTAATCTGAGTGTTTGGAGTTTTTGTTGTTGTTGTTGTTGAGTTGTTTGAGCTTTTTATATATTTTGGATATTGGCACCTTATCAAATATGTCAGAGAAGGCAATGGCACCCCACTCCAGAACTCTTGCTTGAAAAATCCCATGGACGGAGGAGCCTATTAGGCTGCAATCCATGGGGTCGCTAAGAGTCGAACACAACTGAGCGACTTCACTTTCACTTTTCACTTTCATGCATTGGAGAAGGAAATGGCAGCCCACTCCAGAGTTCTTGCCTGGAGAATCCCAGGGACGGGGGATCCTGGTGGGCTGCCGTCTATGGAGTCGCACAGAGTCGGAAATGACTGAAGTGACTTAGCATATCAAATATGTATTTGCAAATATTTTCTCCCATTCAGTAGGTTCCTTTTTCATTTTATTGATGATTTCCTTTGCTGTGCAGAAGCTTTTAATTTGATATAGTCCTACTTCTTTATTTTTGCTTTTGTTACTTTTCCTTTGGTGCAAGATTAAAAAAATTGTCACCAAGATGTGTCAAGGAGCTTAGTGCCTGTATTTTCTTCCAGAAGTTTTATGGTTTCAGGTCTTATCTTCAAATCTTTAATTCATTTTGAATTAATTTTTGCATATAGTGTAAGGATAGAGGTCCATTTTTATTTTTTTGCATGTGGCTGTTCAGTTTTCCCAACACCTTGATTGAAGAGACTGTCCTTTTCCCATTGTATATTATTGGCTCTTTTGTTGCAAATTAATTGATTGTACATGCATGGGTTTATTTCTGGGCTCTATTTCATTCCATTGATCCATGTGTCTGTTTTAATTAATATATCTTTGTAATATAGTTTGAAATCAGGGAATGTGATGCCTCCAGCTTTGTTCTTCTTTCTGAAAATTAGAGTTTTCTTTTAGATATTGTGTCTGGCATGTCATCAGAAGTATTTTAAAAAGAATTGTATCTTGATTAACTAAATTGTACATAGCTAGTTAAAGTAGGAGTATGTTGAAAAAGTCACAAAACAATACAATATTTGAATAGCAAGCTCTGCTATATGAACTAGTAGGAGACAAGGAGGGAAAGATTTATAAACTCGGTATATATTTGTAACAATAGCAAACATATAGCAGTTACTGCATACCAGGCAATATTCTAATCACTGTGTTTGTATATGTATGCACATACAGTCACTCACTTCTCATAACAACCCTGTCAGCTTAGATGCTATTATTTTTTGCATTTCACATATAAGGAACCAGAGACACAGAGAACTATTTCAGCAAGATCACATAATTAATAAGTAGAAGAGCTTGGATTTGAACCCAGGTAGTATAGCTCAAGAGTTGGTGCTCTTAACCTTTACACTATGCTGCTGCTTTGGAGTTCTACTCTGAGACTTCCCTAAATTCAATGCAGTTTCTATACAAACCGATTAATTCCTGATATATTTGCTTTTTTAAATTTATTACTAGAACTCATCTGTTTGTGATGCTTATAGATGAGCCACAGATGCCAGATCATTAGTGTTTTCTGAATTAATTTAAGTTTGCTATTAATTGAGATCACTAAATGGCAAGATGTTGAATTATTGGATTTTATGCCTATACCCTCAAGGTTTGTTGTGAGCATATTAAATAACTTATGCAAATACTTTCTATATACAATATTAATTTTATTTCTTCCTCAGTAGATGGACAAGAGATAATTTATAGAAATAGTAATTGGATGGCTATTAAAATTAGAAACAAAAATTAACTTCACGGAGAAGTATAAATAAATACCACATGCTAATTTAGTAAATATGTAAAATTCAGAGTGTTCTGTTAAGTGTTCAAAATGTTCAATACATAAGTGTTCAAATGTTCAAGACATAAAAATCAAAATGTGTTTAGGGTGCAAGGAAATCAGCATTCATACTTGACTGGCAGAAATGGTATCTTTGGCTGATGAGTTTATTGGTATTACTTGACATATATCATGGGCTTTTCCATGTCACTTTTTCTTCATAGACTATTTCCCTAATGTTGAATGTTAGATTGTTTACAGTTTTGTTCACATTTATAAATACTGTAATTGACATGCTTTAAATTTATCTTAATTTTTAAATTATTTTCTTAATGGTTAAGCCATAAAAGTAGAATTATTGGGTCAAAGGTTGTAGTATTTTCAAAGTTCTCATTAAAAATAGTACCTGATTGTTACTGAGTTTTTACCATATGCTAACCATGGCTGAACCATGGCTGAGCACTGAAGAATTGATGCTTTTGAACTGTGCTGTTGGAGAAGACTCTTGAGAGACCCTTGGACTGCAAGGAGATCCAACCAGTCCATCCTAAAGGAAATCAGTCCTGAATATTCATTGGAAGGACTGATGTTAAAGCTGAAACTCCAATACTTTGGCCCCCTGATGCGAAGAGCTGACTCATTGAAAAGACCCTGATGCTGGGAAAGATCGAAGGCAGGAGGAGAAGGGGACGACAGAGGATGAGATGGTTGGATGGCATCACTGGCTCTATGGGCATGAGTTTGAGTAAACTCTGGGAGTTGGTGATGGACAGGGAGGCCTGGCGTCCTGCAGTCCACGGGGTCGCAAAGAATTGGACACGACTGAGAACTGAACTGACTGACTGAACCATGGCTTTTAATGCCATAGATGTAAAATTATTTAATCTTTATACTAATACTGTAAGATGGACCCAATTTAAACTCTATTTTATAGAAAACTCAGCCATAGAGGAATTAAATAATTTCTTAAAGTCAACCAATTAGAGATAGGGTTTGTTTTCCCAGAAGAAGTATACTACTTTAAGCTTCTGCCCATGAATTCAAGATTATATTTTTTTATTATCAGTGAAACGTTGTAATGCCAGCAGAGTAGCATTGGACCACGACTAGAATTCTATCATGGTAAATAATTCCTAACTGAAAGGATCCAGGGATTATGGAAGAGTGGCTGATTTCATTCTGGGGCAGAAAATGCCAAGAGATGAGCCTGGGACGTTCTGTATATCAAAAAAGCAAGAAAACTCTCAAAGACTAGTTAGTGGTTCATGCTAAAAGGACACAGGGACCAATGTAAAGACACTCCATTGACCAAAGATGAGCGAACTTAAGTATCAAAAAGAGTAATAAAGACAGCTGATTGAATATAGAAAACTCCTTGGTTCATAACAACAGACTCGTAATAAGACACACAACAGTACAAGTTACCAGATACCAGAGGTAATAAATAGGGCGTTAACTCCATACTCTGAAAATAAGCAATTATAAGCAAAGAATTAAGCGTTTGTCCTCCCTTTTTTTCTGTATGAACAGTTTCAGGGTAAGCGAATAGCATTCGTTGAGGGAAAGTTCTTTATAAAAATTGAGCTAATGAATGTGTAAAGAATGGCAGGATTAGAAAATCATTTTTCCACCCTAATGAAATAATATATTCAGGCTGTGATCATCAGTAAATGCAACTATTAGACAAATGTCATGTGGGAACGTTACAGTGGAAGCATCAGGCTGCCCTACCTGGACCTGTTGATTAATCTCAGACTGATGAGAAGTCTGTAGGCAGACAGTGTGAGCAAATAGCACCCTCTCTGAAGGAGAATTCCAGCCAAAAATGTTGAACCTGCGTGAAATCAGGCTTCTGCAGCAGGGGTTAGCAAATTATGGCCTTTGAGCCAAATCCAGCCCACTGCATGTTTTTTGTTTTTGTTTTTTTCATAATGTTGTATTGAAATACAGCCACTCTGATGCGTTTAAGTCTTGTCTTCGGCTCCTTTCCTGCTGTAGTGACAGAGTTGAGTAGTTGTGACAAAGACTGTATGGCCACAGAGCCTAAAAATACTTATCTCGCCTTCCTTACAGAAAAAGTTGTCTGGCGCTTGAGGTAGATGAACAAAGTTAAGTGACACCAAAAGGAAGTGACACCACAGAATATGAGCCTGTAGCAGGACAACTGATCCGGTTTCTGTAACAAGTCAGTGGCATGGAAAGTAAGGGAGTATCACTGTGGGTTAAGAGACTGAAACACACTCACAAATGAAATGTGGAGATGTTTGGATCCTGCTCGAAATAAGCCAGCAGTAAGAATACATTAATGAGACAGCCAGGGAAACCGGATTATGACCTGGCTGTATTCAGTGATAACAAGAATTATTATTAATTTTGTTAAAATAAGAGCATGGTAGTTGGTAAGAGACTGTTTATATTTTTAGAAATGCATATTGATGTATCAGATCAGATCAGTCGCTCAGTCGTGTCCGACTCTTTGCAACCCCATGAATCGCAGCACGCCAGGCCTCCCTGTCCATCACCAACTCCCAGAGTTCACTGAGACTCACGTCCATCGAGTCAGCGATGCCATCCAGCCATCTCATCCTCTATCGTCCCCTTCTCCTCCTGCCCCCAATTCCTCCCAGCATCAGAGTCTTTTCCAATGAGTCAACTCTTCGCATGAGGTGGCCAGAGTACTGGAGTTTCAGCTTTAGCATCATTCCTTCCAAAGAAATCCTAGGGCTCATCTCCTTCAGAATGGACTGGTTGGATCTCCTTGCAGTCCAAGGGACTCTCAAGAGTCTTCTGCAACACCACAGTTCAAAAGCATCAATTCTTCGGCACTCAGCCTTCTTCACAGTAGAAGTGAAATGATATATGGAATATATTTCAACATACTTCCCAAAAAGAAGAAAGGAAGTACCAAAAGAAACTCAAACTCAAGACTCTTTCATATCAAGACTCATATACTTTCTACCATATCATCATTCTATAATATACTTTCTATAATAGATTTTAGTATATGGTCTTCTGGGTTGCTTTTAACGACTACTGACCTGTCTTTTTCTAAATTCCCTCATCTCTTGGAATCCTTATCAATATAAGTGCAACTTGATTTTCTCCTATTCCATTATATCTATAGACATCAGTAACCAAGGAACAAGAATAGATATATTTACATTGCATAATTGTTTAAAGATACGTAAAAAGAATAATCTTCCAATTCATATAGGATACGTCTATGGGAAAATGCCTAGTTGACAGGATAAACTGCAAGTTACTATTTTAAGATTCTGTGAAAGAATAGATAAGTTATGAGATGAGCTCTGGTAGATGTGGGTGAGAAGCTAGACACTTGCTCAGAGGAAAAAAGAGAATTCTTTAAATATATCTATTAGATTGATGGTCTCTAAGCTGTTAAGAACTCAGGAGTCATTGGAGATCAAAAATGGTAAAAGCATCATGCTTTTGACTTGATGTCCTCTCTTGCCGACCTGCAATTTGCTAATGCTAATACCCTCTACAATCTGAAGACAGAAGCTGCTCAAGAGCTTTGAGTAGTCATTTGCTAATATTTTCCATTTTGAAGTACAGTTATAAGAAATAGCTTTCTAAAGCCTGTTGTCCAAGTGGACAGTTACATCCAAAATCTCTCTTTCCTTTCATCTCTTTCTAACTTCATTCACAATGAAAAAAAAAAAGCCTGTCTTCCGCTATATTTCTTTGTCCTTTTCCTTCTTTACTCTTACTCTCTGAGCAAACTACAACATGAAAACCAAATGGCTATTTGTACAAGGGGTGTTCCATGCTTAATTTCAAAATCTGGAATTTTGATTCTTTAGATGAATAGCTACTGAAATTTCACTCTGTCAGAAACTAAGAGATAGGTTTTGGGAAATAGGAAGCAGGGAGAAAGAGTGAAAAAGAAAGAAAAAGAAGAAAGAAAGGAGGGATAAGACTTTCTTCGCCTCAGGACACTCAAAATTTTGGGTGTAAGATGTGCTCATAGTTCAATATCAAGATATCCTGTGAAAACATCAAGAAGGACTCCTAACTCGCCTGGGATGGATGGAGTTCTGTTTGCAGAATGGAGTTGAAGGAGTCTATAATACCTTTGGAAAAGGCATATCTGATATGAATCTTCAGTGAAACTGTTGATATGTGCTGGTGGCAGTGTGCTGGACTGTTGGGCAGAGACTGCATCATGTTCAAAACTATCAGTTTCCAAAACTGTATATAAGCTGTGTCGAAACCAGAATTTATATGTATGAAGTAAAAGCAGACCAAGAGTATTAAAAGTTAAGGGTGAAGAGATACAGAAAAGCCAGATGATAGTGGGCCTCAGAGGCTGCTTAATACATACAAGGAGTTGAACCAGTTACAGATTTATAAGCTGAAGATTCATGTTAGATATGCCTTTTCCAAAGATCTCTAGTAGCACTATGAAGAATGGATCAGAGGCTGCAAGACCGGAAGTACAAAGCTTGCAAGCTAATTCATTTATTCATACATTCAGCAAATATTTATCAAATGTCTGCTGTGAGCCAGGCATTATCCTGCACTTCTGTTCTTGTGGAGCTTAGGTTTAATGCAGTGAAACTAGAAAGAAGTATCAGTGACAGAAAGGAAGGAATCATGAGAACTGACTATATAGTGCAAAGGGAAAGAAAGATTTGGTGAAGAAGAAATCCAGGTTTCTCTGGACAGTGGGAGATGTTGTCATTCACCTAGGTAAGGAATACCAGAGAAGAAGATTGAAGGCAGATAAAAAAGAGTTCCATCTCAGACATAGTGAATTTGAGATAGCTAGGTAATATTAAGGTAGTACTGAATTCTTGTTTAGTGGGAAGTTAAAAGACAACTTTTAGGGTGAAAATAATAACAGCAGCTCCTTCATAGGGTGGTTATGAAGATTAAATGTGCTGAAGCATGGAAATTGCTTAGACCATCATCTGGCACGTATTCCAAACTCATTAGTTGCTGCTGTTTTTATTTTAAGAGTAAGGCCTTTGAGCTAGACAAATCTGCCTAAATCCTGGCAGTGCTACTAACCAGTTGTGTGGCTTTGAGCAAGTCTTTTAACCTCTTTTGAATCTAAATTTCTCTGCATGTAACATGGCATAGTATCTATTTTACACTGATGCTGTAAAGATCAGTAATAGTATATGAAAAGCAACAACCGCAGTGACTGACAGTAAGTGTCCAGTGAATGTTGGGGGAGGTTGGTGTCAAGAATTTGCACCTCAAGAAAATGATTCTTATTATGGGTAAAATTTTGAGAGAGAGCAGTGTGGAGGACTCAAACCTTTAAACATACATGCTGAAGAGTTTCTAGAAAAGGAAAGGATACTATGTCAAAAGATCTCTGAGGGATTAGGGAGATAATTTACTAAGAGTATTTATTGGTCAAGGAAGTTGTTTGAAGGCTCAGAGAGAATAAAGGACTAATGTAGTTTTTGAGCGAATTAGAGATAGAGCTCAATGAAGCTTTTTTATAAAGTTATACTCCAGTAATAAATATCCAATTAAGATGAAACCATGACTATATTGTGACATAATTCCTTGTGATTACATGATTTTCTCCAATATCAGGAAACTGGGTCCAGTGCTGATGTTTTTGAGGATTGTGTTTAGTTACAAAACGTAGATCTTTCGTAATCTTTGCCACATGAGTTTCAGACATGCACTGAGGGTAAAAACTAGCAGGTTCAGGAGCAAATGATGGGTATGGAAGCTCCATTAAAGTAGACTGTTTCAAAGAGTTTTTGACTGAGAAAGTAAAGACCAGGATAGGAAAGAAGAAACAAGAAGATGTACTGGCAAAAAAAGTTTTTCTTTTATGGATGAGAATAAATCAAGAGGAAACAAATGAACCAGCGAGCAGGATCTTAAGGGGAAGGAAAGAAATGGGGCTAATGAGATTGCAGGATCCACTATCTGCTTTTAGGCTAACTGTTCCTTTGGGTTCTTTGGATCCCATGATAGAGCCTCTCATAAACTTGAGAACAATCTTCCCTCCCAGTGAAATGTTCTCTGGCTTTAGACATTGCTAGGAGAAACAAATAACCTGCCATCTCATCCTTCATAGATAATTGTTCTTTAGTTGCCAAATCATGTCTGACTCTGCGACCCTATGGTTGTAGCCCACTAGGCTCCTGTGTCCGCGAGATTTCCCAGACAGGAATACTGGAGTAGGTTGCCATTTCCTTCTCCAGGGGATCTTCCTGACCCAGGGATTGAACCCATGTCTCCTGCATTGGCAGGCGGATTCTTTACCACTGAGCCACCAGGGAGGTCCCTCATAAATAATAAAGATAGGAAAAAGAACAGTGTGGTCATTTGATGTGGAAAAACAAAAAAACAACTGGTGAATGTCAAGAAAAACCTAAGTCTACAAATAGTATCCCCAATGATTTTAACAATTTAGTGATTTCTTTTAAATGTTGTTAAAAGTATACTTTAAAAATTTAGATGGTTACTGGTTTTAAAATTCTGCTTCCTGTATAATTTTCCTTTAAAAGGCTCTTTTCCTGCAGTCTGATACAAATACATTAAGAATCATTTATCTTTGTTATCATTGCAGAAGCAACGCTGTTTCTATTTGTGTGCTTTAGTCTGTGCATAAATGCCATAGTGCTGTTAGTGACATCAGCAAGAATAAGAAAAGTTGCAGGCACATATCCATCTTCTAATTACTGAATCTCATATATAAGAACATTTTTCAAAGTGACCTGTTGCTATGGAAGAGAACAATGAATATATTTCAGGTAGTTCTTGTACTGTTTTGTCAATAATATTAAGAAAAAAGATACCATCTGTAATTGTTTTTAATTATTTTTATGAAGAAAAAACTTGAAACCATAACTGTAGAATTTTATGTTGTATTAATTTTTTTCAGAAGGTAACATTTTAGTTCATAGTATCAATACACATGAGTTAAAATACAAAAGTAATATATGCTTTAATAAGTCAAACATTATAGAAATGTATCAAGAATGAAAGCCAATTATCTCTGTCCCCCCTTCTTTCTACTTTGGGGCTGCGGTTAAGGGAGTAAAGTAATCACTGTTAGTAGGTTTTCTTTGTATCTTAACATACATTTTTCTCGGCATATAACTTGGACTCACAAAATGCACCAGAGGTCACAATTTCAAGTGTTGACAAAGACCAAGAAAGTAACACAAGTTAACTTAGACGGTGTAGAATCAATGCCAGATGGCAATAGAAAGTAATGGGGTTGTTGGGTATCTTAAAAAAAAAAAAAAAATGCATACTTCTACTGAAGGAAACAAGGTCAGTAGATTTGTATGCATGAATACTTGTAGACAGTTACAATTTTTTCTTCAAGGGAAGTCAATAAAATTCAGTATTTTTTAATTAAAACTCTATTTTTAACATTGGAATTAATGTAGTCCTGGCTGTGAGTCTCTACCATCTACTGGTTTAAAGAAACTTGCACAGTTTACCTGAGCTGAGTCAGTTTCCTCATCCTTAATATGGGGATAACAGTATCCTTAAAGTTTTAGGAGGAAGGTTACATAGTGTATTGGGTTCAGTGCAATGCCTAATACTTAGAAATGATGACCTTCTAAATGCCTGTGACCATACATTGTCTGGGTGTAGAGTGTAGAAAAGGGATTCACCAGAGAGCCTATTAGGGTAATGGAGATGTGATCCATTGATCGTGGTAGTGATTGCAGTACCATATATGCTTGTTAGAACTCATTGAACTATATACTTTGGAATTAGTGAATCTTTTATGTGTAAATTATGCTCAACAAAGTTGCTTTTAAAAATATAACTGCCTTTCCCTTCTGTCTATACTTCAACTTCATCAACTATTAAAATAGAGTTGACATCAAAAATCCAACATTTTTATCAATATTTTATTTTATATTTGTCCCTTCCCAACTCCATTCATAGGCCATCCCCACATTGCAAAAGATTTTTCCTGTTGGAAAATCAGGAAGAAAGAAAGAAAAAACACCTTTATTTGTTGCACTTTACTCCTGTACTAAGGTGACCATGTACTGGATTTATCTGTCTGGGTACTGTGCTTGATACATCATTTGAGTAAAACAAACCACTAGGCACTTTGCAGAAGCATTATAATGTAATCAACAAACTACATAGTTCAGTAATAAAATATGAAGTTTAGTAAACCAAGAAGAAAAATTAGAAGCAAAAGCAATATACTTGTTTCCTTAAATGCGAGTAAAATACATAAGTAGCAGCACACAGTGTGTATGTGAATGTATATATATCCTTTAAAAACTCATCCCAAGTCATTCTTTGAGGCCAGTACTTCCTTGATACCAGAAAAAGGAAACTACAGACCAACTTTCCTTACTTATGTAGATGCAAAAGTCTTCTTAACAAAGTGCTCGTGAACCAAATCCAGCAATGTATAAATAGGATTGTAAACTGTTACCAAATGAATTCTTCCCAGGAATGTGAGGTTCAACATAGGACGATCCATGTGATATACCATGTTGATAGAATAAAGGACA
The DNA here is from genome assembly GCF_055505025.1 of Bos grunniens. Classification (NCBI taxonomy): domain Eukaryota; kingdom Metazoa; phylum Chordata; class Mammalia; order Artiodactyla; family Bovidae; genus Bos; species Bos grunniens. The sequence continues at coordinate 22,280,295 of NC_141178.1, read as the reverse complement.
AAAATCACAGAGTCATCTCAGTAGACACAAGCAATTGACACTAACCATACCATTTTATAATAAAAATACTAAGAAAAATTAGAAATGAAAAGGAACTTCCTCAGCCTGAAAAACAGCATTTATGAAAAACCCACAGCTAACATCATACTTAACAGTAAAAGACTGAAATATTCTCTCTAAGACCAGGAGCAAGACAAAGATGTTCATCTGCTCTCACTACTTCTGTTCATCGTCATATTGGAGGTTCTAGGCAGGAGAAATAGGCAAGGGAAAAAGGCATCTTAATTAGAAGGGAAGAAGTAAAGCTATCTCTGTCTATAGATATGACATACTTGTGTATAAAAATCCTAAGGAATTCATAAATGCCCATGAGAGCTAATAAATTCAGCAAGATTGCAGAATATAAGAAAAATGATTCTTACACACTAGCAATGAACAATTGAAAATCAACTTAAGAAAATTTGATTAGCAATAGCATGAAGAAGAATAAAATACTTCAGAATAAATGTAACAAAATGTAAAACTAATACCCAGAAACTACCAAATATTGTGGGAAAAATTAAAGAATATCTAGTAAATGGAAAAGGTCACTTTTCATTCCAGTCCCAAGGAAGGGGAATGCCAGAGAATGTTCAAACTACTGCATAATTGGACTCATTTCACATGCTAGCAAAGTAATGCTCAAAATTCTCTAAGCTAGGCTTCAACAGTACGTGAACCAAGAACAGCCAGATGTTCAAGCTGGGTTTAGAAAAGGCAGAGGAGCCAGAGATCAAAGTGCCAACATACTTTGGATCATAGAAAAAGCAAGAGAATTCCAGAAGAATATCTACTTCTGCTTCACTGACAATGTAAAGCCTTTGACTGTGTGGATCACAGCAAACTGGAAAATTCTTAAAGAGATGGGAATGCCACACCACCTTACCTGCCTCCTGAGAAATCTGTATGCAGATCAAGAAGCAACAGTTAGAAGTGGACATGGAACAATGGACTGGTTCAAAATGGGGAAAACAGTATGTAAAGGCTGTATATTGTCACCCTGCTTATTTAACTTATATACAGAGTTCATCTGTGAAATGCTGGGCTGGATAAAGCACAAGCTGGAACCAAGATTACTGGGAAAAATATCAATAACCTCAGATATGCAGATGACACCACCCTTATGGCAGAAAGCAAAGAGGAACTAAAGAGCCTTTTGATGAAAATTAAAGAGGAGAGTGAAAAAGCTGGCTTCCAATTCAACATTCAAAAGATGAAGGTCATGGCATCTGGTCCCATCACTTCATGGCAAATAGATGGGGAAACGATGGGAACACTGACAGACTTTATTTTCTTGGGCTCCAAAATCATGTGGACAGTGACTGTAGCTGTGAAATTAAAAGATGCTTGCTCCTTGGATGAAATGACAAACCTAGACAGCATACTAAAAAGCAGAAACATCAGTTTGCTGACCAAGGTCCGTATAGTCAAAGGTATGGTTTTTCCAGTAGTCAAGTATGGATGTGAGAGTTGAACCATAAAGAAGGTTGAGTGCCCAAGAATTGATGCTTTTGAACTATGGTATTGAAGAAGACTCTTGAGAGCCCCTTGGACTGCAAGGAGATCCAACCAGTCCATCCTAAAGGAAATCAATCCTGAGTATTCACTGGAAGGACTGATGCTGAAGCTGAAGCTCCAAAACCACCTGATGTGAAGAGCCAACTCATTGGAAATGACCCTTTTGCTGAGAAAGATTGAAGACAGGAGGAGAAGGGGATGACAGAGGATGAGATGGTTGCCTGGCATCCCCGACTCAATGACTTGAGTTTGAGCAAACTCCAGGGGATGATGAAGGACTGGGAAGCCTGGCGTGTTGCAGTCCATGGGGTCACAAAGAATTGGATGCGACTGAGTGATTGAACAACAAGTACATGGAAAGACGTCCATCATATTTATGTATCTGAAGAATTAATCTTGTTAGGAATTAGTATTCTTTATACTCCCCAAGTTGATCTACAGATTCAACACAATCTATGTTAAAATTTCAACTGTCTTTACAGAATTGACAAGCTGATTTTAAAATTCATTTAGAGGAAATTGTCTGTTGGTCCAGTGGTTTGGACTCTGCACTTTCATTGCTGAGGGCTGGGTTCAATCCCTGGTTGGGGAACTAAGATTCTACAAACTGTATGACATGGCCAAATAAATTAATTAAATTATTGATAAATTGATTTAGATATTCAAGTGATTCAGAATAGCCAAAATAATCTCAAAAAAGAACAAAATTGGAATACTCATACTTCCCAATTTCAGAAGCTACAGTATCAATACAGTGTCAAGCTACAGTAATGAAAAGTGTGTGGTACTAGCATAAGGATATATATTTTAGATATTTTAGATCAATGGTACAGAATTGAAAATCCAGCAGTAAATAATTTATAGCCAACTGACATTTAACACAAATGCCAGGATAGTTCACTGGGGAAAAATAATATTTTCATCCAGTTGTGAGATAATGGTTATCCACATGCAAAAGAACGAATGTGACCCTTTTTTTACACTGTACACAACAGTTAACTCAAAATATACCAGAGACCAAATATAAGTGCTAAAACTGTGACATGCTTAGAAATAAACAGAAGTAAATCTATGTGATCTTGAATTACAAAATGGATTCTTGGATAGGACTCTAGAACACTAGCAACAACAACAAAAATAGACTAATTGGATTGTCTCAAAATCAGAAAATACCTATACTTCAAACACTTATTTCAACATCAAAAAACATCTTTACATCAGGAAAGTGGAAAATTAAACTACAGAATGGGAGAAAATATTTGTGAATCACATATCTGATAAGGGATTAATATGCACAATATGTAAAAACTCTCACAACTCAACAAAAACAAAAACACAATTCAGCTAATTAAGAAATGGGCAAAGGATTTGAATAGATGTTTTTCCAAAGAATATATTCACATCCCCAATAAACACATGAAAAGAACCTCAACATCATTACTCATTAGGGAAATGTAAGTGAAACCACAGTGAGATACCACTTCACACCCACCAGAATTAACTGTAATAAAAAGACAATAAAAAAGTATTGTTGAGGATATGGGGAAATTGGGACCGTTACACATGGCTGTTGGGAATGTAAAATTGAACAGCCATTTGGAAAAAAGTTCAGCATTTGCTCAGAAAGATAAGCATAGAGTTTTCAAAAAGACCCAGCAATTCCACTCTATGAATATACTCAGGAGAATTGAAAACATTTCTGCACACAAGCTTGTATATATATCCATAGCAAAATTCACAAAAAGTAGATGTCTACCAGCTGATGAATGGATTAGCCCAATGTGATTTATCCATATAATGGAATACTATTGGGCCATAAAAAAGAATGAACTACTGATTTGTGGCACAACATGGATTACCCATGAAAACGTTATGCATGATGAAAGGAACCAGAGACATAAGATGACATATTATACGGTTCCATTTATATGAAATGTTTGGAATAGGAAAACCCCATAGAGACAAAAACTAGATTAGTTAATGAAGCGGCTGGAAGAAAACAAAAAGAGAAATAACTGTTAATAGGTACGCATTTTCTTTGAGGTTGATGGAAACATTCAGGTATGAGATAGTGATGGCTGCACAACTTTTTGAATATAATTTTAAAAACCACGGATGGTACACTTTAAACGATGAATTACATGTTGTGTGAACTATATGTCAGTAAATCTCATTGGAAATACAGGTTCTTGTTTTTCGTGGATTTCTGAATCCATTCAAACCTTCATATTTACTCTTGTGAAACAAAGTAGTCACAGGTAGAAGTCACAGGTAGGAACCTTTGAACCCATATAATCTTTAACTGAGTCCCTTTCTAGTTTGTTTTGTGAGTTCTTACATCAATGTTTGAAGCTGTTTTACAATAAAGATTATTTCCATCTGCATGAACATGGTCACTGAGGTACTCAGCAGTGGGATTCATAACTGTCTTGGATGTTCTTTCAGGGATATGAGTCATCCTCTGAATACAGGTAACTTGTTGTTCTTTGACTAATAGTTCATCATGCCCTTATTTGAAGATATTTCCAGCATAAAATCTTACTAACATAATATAGGAAGCCTAAACAATGAATTCCCAAATGTCTTTTAATGTGCTTTGAAAATTAGAATGTTTATTTCCATAAAAAATAATGTTGTAAATGATCATTATTATTATTTTAAGTAGCAGGTAGGTTCAGGCCAGTTCATAAAAGTCTATTAAATCCATAATGAATGCCTACAGTTAAAAAGCTATAGAAATAATAGTTTTAGAATACCAGTAATTAAATAAAGCAGGAAAATAAGCTCTGTCTCCAAGGGATTTCTTAACCTTTTTTTGCACAAAACATCTCATTATAGATATTCGTTACACACTATGGAGCCTGTTTTCAAAAGAATGTTCTGAATTTTTTATACACTTTTAAGGCATTCACAAACATCTTTGTTTAGCCATGACCTGGGAAAAGTGTGTTTATTAGTCTGCTTGGACTGCCTTATCAAAATACCAGAGACTGGGTAGCTTAAACAACACAAATTTATTTTCTAGAAGTCCAAGGTCAAGGTGCTGTCAGGGTTGGTTTCTGATGAGGTTCCTGTTCCTGGCTTGCAGTGTCCATCTCACTGTGTCCTCACATGGTCTGTTCTCTTTGCACAAATAAAGAGATATCTGATATCTCTTCTTAAAGAAACAGTCTTATCAGATTAGGTCCCCACTCTTGTGACTTCCTTTAACCTTAATTATCCCCTTCAAGGCCATATCTCCAAATATAGTCACATTAGGCATTTGGGCTTCAGCATACTAATTTTGAGTGGCACATTTCAGTCTGTAACAGTGTACTTTCTCTACACCTTATTTGACCAGGTAGAAATGACTATTAAAATCACTTTTTAAAAAAAATGAGATTGGGAGACTTCCCTGGTGGTCCAATGGTTATGAATCCACCTGCCAGTGCAGGGGACATGGATTTAACCCCTAGTCTGGAAAGCTCTCGCATGCCATGAGGCAGCTAAGCCCATGTACCACCACTGCTGAGCCTGCGCCCTAGAGCCCACACATCCTGGAGCCCATGCTCTGCAGTAAGAGAAGCCACCGTAGTGAGAAGCCCACACACCAGAACAAAGAGTAGCCCCCCACTCACCACTAGAGAAAGCCCACAGGCAGCAATGAAGGCCCAGGGCAGCCATAAATAAATAATATTTAAAAAAAATTAGATTAGGCAGAATCAGAGCTTAAGACCTAAATACTCTAAAGTAATTTAGACCAAAAAAAGTGCCTCCACAACATGAAAATCTGGAAAGAAAGTCTGGGGAGATTATTAAGATCTCAAAAATTTCTGGTTATTGAAATCACAAACTCCCAAAAAGGAATGAATGGTAGAAAAAACTGAGGAAATTAAGTGATTCCTCAATGACTTGACTAATTAAGAACATGTTCCCAAGATAAAAAGGATATTTAATAACCAAAAGTAAAAGCATTATTATTAGTAATATAAGAGAAAACACAGATTGAGTTCAGCAAAAATACCAAGGACAACAAAGCAGCCTTTTAAACATTTCTTTGTAGAATAAAGAATAACAGAATATAAGTCTGTTACTTTGACAGATGGTGTAATACTGGTGATGTTTATGTCCCCTCTGTCAAATATACTACTCTTCACACTGAAAGGGTAAGAGTAATTGTATGTGAGAGTCTTCTTGAAGGACACAGGTACAAAGATTATAGGAGTTCATCCAGAGACTCTAAATGACTTAATGAGTTCTGACTCAGGTGGTAAAATACTTACAGGGAATGAGAGAAGGAAAGAAAGATCTGATGATTGGAAAACAGAACTGCAGTTCTGATTTTCCAAAATGGGGTAAGAAGGATGAGAGTTCCGCAAACCAGCAGTTACTGATAATGGCTTTAGGGAAGATCATAGAAAATATAAGAATACCTGGGAAAAGAAATCTACAAGCCATATGAATTTGGTTAGAACAGTGTTACCAGAACCTTATTTTCTTTACAGATTGGTAGTAGAAATGTCAGAGGCAAGTGTTATTCACTTCTACAAGGGCATAACAAATTCTCCTATACCCTTTGCACAATTTAGAAAAATTTGATCTGGGTACGAGAACAACATCTAATACAATAATCATCCTAACTAGAAACAACTACTTCTTTTAAATTCTCATGGTTGGCTTTTTGCATCCTTTATGAATAACACACACAAAAAACGAATTTGAAAAGGAGTGAAGATAGTTTAAGAGACTTATGGACAGCATCAAGCAGACTGATATATACATTATTAAATTGTGAAAAGAGAAAGAGAATCTTAAAAGCAGCAAGACAAAACTTGTTACATGCAAGCAAATCCTCATAAGACTATTAGCAGAAACTTTGCAGGCCAAAAGGGAGTAGCATGCTATATTCAGAGTGCTGAAAGAAAGAAAAAAGAAAGCAACTGCCAACCACGAATAGTTTACCTTGCAAAGTTGTTCTTCAGAATTAAAGGAGGGATAAAGAGTTTTCTAGAGAAACAAAAGCTGAAGGACTTCACCACTCTACCACCTCACAAGAAATGTTAAAAGGAACTTCTCCAAGTTGAAATGAAAGGATGCTAATTAGGAACAAGAAAAGATAATAGTATAAATCTCACTGGTAAAGGTAAATATATAGTTAAATTCAGAATACTCAAATGTTGTATTGGTGATTAGTAAATCACTTATAACTCCAGTATGAAGGTTTAAAAGCAAAAGTATTAAAAGTAACTGTGACTAAAATAATTTATCATGAATCCTCAGGGTGAATAGATACAAATTGTGACATCAAAAATATAAAATGGGGGAGTAAAAATGTAGAGCTTTGGTATGCATTGAAAGTTAACGGCTTAAAATAGACTGTTATAAGATAGTTAAGTCTCAAAAGAACCACAAAGCAAAAACCTATGGTAGCTACACAAAAGAAAACTTATCAGACCACCATGGAAGATCATCAGATCACAAAGAAGAAAGTAAGAGAAGAAAAAAGGAACAAAGAAATTATTGAAAAAACTAGAAAACAGTTATCAAAATGGTATTAGTAAGTCCACTTTGGATTTCTGTCTCTTTTTGTTGGTTAGAACTACCTATTGTCTCATGTCTGAACTTTTGTAATTTTCTTTCCAACTTTTACAGACATGGGACAGCAGGCAATATAAAACTGTGATCTCTGAGAAATAAAGATCTCTGGGAAACAAAAAGAGTTCTTGTATTGCATTAGCTTTCTACCTGGAGAAAGCTGGTCCATTATCCATTGCTTCATCAGGACCAGCAGCAGGAGTTCTGTGTTTGAGGTTTTAAAAATCTGTCTTTGTTGCTATTAAAAATTGTATCTTATCTATCTTCTGACTGGCTGTTGCTTGTTTCTATAAAGATGTTTTATTTTTGTATGCTTATTTTATATCTTCCTACTTTACTAATTTATCATATTTTTTTATAATTTTGCTCTTGACTGTCTTGGGTTTTTCAAGTACATATACAATCATATCAGATACAGATAGATGTCATTTTACCTCTTCTTTCCCAGTCCTTATGCCTGTAATTGTCTTTTTTTGTGTAATTGCACTGGGTTAATATGGCTAATATTGTGGGTACTCCTATCTTCCATTCCCATTTTTAGTAGAAAAGCCTCCAAAGCTTCCTACCTGAGTAAGAAGCTTGCTAATTTTATTTTGGTTTTATATTGTTTGCTTCTGTTTCATATATTTTAAATTATTTTCTCAGTAGATAATCAACTCTGGTGGCAAAGACTATGCCTTTTACTTATATATCATCAACCTACTCTTCATTCGTTTATTTGATCAGATTTGGACCAAGTATCTCCTATTGTGTGTTGGGTTCTGTGCTAGTCACTGGGTTACAAAACAGAACAAACCCAGCTATGTCCCAGCACCCACCCACCTTCCCCCACCTAGATTAAGGTCACGCGTTAGACACTGCACAGATAATACAATGTGATAAGTTTTCAGAAAGTGACAGTACTATGCTGCTGCTGCTAAGTCGTGTCTGACTGTGCAACCCCATAGACGCCAGCTCCCCTGTCCCTGGGATTCTCCAGGCAAGAGCACTGGAGTGGGTTGCCATTTCCTTCTCCAGTGCATGAAAGTGAAAAGTGAAAGTGAAGTTGCTCAGTTGTGTCTGGCTCTTCGAGACCCCATGGAATGCAGCCTACCAGGCTCCTCCGTCCATGGGATTTTCCAGGCAACAGTACTGGAGTGGGGTGCCATTGCCTTCTCCGGACAGTACTATGGGAGCCTGTTAACAGAATGACCTAACCTAGTATGAGGGAATCAGGAGATACCTTCCTAAAAAAATAATATGTTAAAGTCCAAAGGCAAAAGACACAACTGACTCTTTTCTAAGTGAAATCTAATATTTCTGGAAAGAAGAGATAGAGTGGAAAAGTGAATCATAAGAGAGGAAACTTTTGGAGTAGTTGGGAAGGCTCATACTTTGGAGAGTTTGGTAAGCCCTATTTACAATTTTGAAATTTTTCTTTAGGTAGAATAGAAATGATGTTTGCTTTGGATGTATATATATATATATGTATGTACATATTTTCATGTTTGATACTTCTTCTCACTGCACAGTGAAAACAAGATTGTAGGATGCTGATCATATAAGTGACTTGTAACTGCTACTCATAAACTTTTAAACCAGTGATCTTCCATACAAATTGGAGTAGTTGTGGCAGGTGGGTTTTAATTCTGAAAGTTAAGAAATTAAGTACTGTTTCTTTTGCAAGTAGGTATATTCACGTCCACATTCTTTTTGTTTTTTAAGTAAGGAGCACAAACTTTTTAATGACTTTGAATTTGAATTTTTAATCCATCCAATTACTTGCTATAAGCTGGTTTTCTTGCCTTAAAGTGAAGTGCTTTTTTTAAGGATAAGTTGAGGGAAGCCTTGTGAGGTCCTTAAGGTGTGTCTGACATGTATCTATCACATCTTAGCAGTATTTATTAGCTATTTTTTTTAAGAACTTTAGTTCTTAAAAGAATAAGAATAAACAGGAAGAAAGATACAAAGCAACAAGGATGGAGAGACCATAAATTAAGACATTCTCTAAATGATAATATTCTGTTTATGCAGGTGAGTAAATCTTAGGAGAAATTGTGTAATTAAGGTTCATGAATAAAATAAATAGTAAAACTAAGGTTTGATTCCACAGAGTCTGATTCCAGAGCTCAAATTCATCACCCTGTGGTCTTTTTTCCTAAAACAGTACGTATCTCTTTTTAGAAGATTCTCTCTCGTATTGCAGACATTACAGAACCATATTTTACCTTGGTAAGAAGAATTATAAGTGGGACCAATTGTCTTTGGAATTTGGTCAATCAGATCAGATCAGTCGCTCAGTCATGTCAGACTCTTTGTGACCCCATGAATCGCAGCACGCCAGGCCTCCCTGTCCATCACCAACTCCCGGAGTTCACTCAGACTCATGTCCATCGAGTCAATGATGCCATCCAGCCATCTCATCCTCTGTCGTCCCCTTCTCCTCTTGCCCCCAATCCCTCCCAGCATCCGAGTCTTTTCCAATGAGTCAACTCTTCGCATGAGGTGGCCAAAGTACTGGAGTTTCAGCTTCAGCATCATTCCTTCCAAAGAAATCCCAGGGCTGATCTCCTTCAGAATGAACTGGTTGGATCTCCTTGCAGTCCAAGGGACTCTCAAGAGTCTTCTCCAACACCACAGTTCAAAAGCATCAATTCTTCGGCGCTCAGCCTTCTTCACAGTCCACCTCTCACATCCATACATGACCACAGGAAAAACCACAGCCTTGACTAGACGAACCTTTGTTGGCAAAGTAATGTCTCTGCTTTTGAATATGCTATCTAGGTTGGTCATAACTTTCTTTCCAAGGAGTAAGCGTCTTTTAATTTCATGGCTGCGGTCACCATCTGTAGTGATTTTGGAGCCCAGAAAAATAAAGTCTGACACTGTTTCCACTGTTTCCCCATCTATTTCCCATGAAGTGATGGGACCGGATGCCATGATCTTCGTTTTCTAAATGTTGAGCTTTAAGCCAACTTTTTCACTCTCCACTTTCACTTTCATCAAAGTGAAAGTGAAAGGCTTTTTAGTTCCTCTTCACTTTCTGCCATAAGGGTGATGTCATCTACATATCTGAGGTTATTGATATTTCTCCCAGCAATCTTGATTCCAGCTTGTGTTTCTTCCAGTCCAGCGTTTCTCATGATGTACTCTGCATATAAGTTAAATAAGCAGGGTGACAATATACAGCCTTGACGAACTCCTTTTCCTATTTGGAACCAGTCTGTTGTTTCATGGCCAGTTCTAACTGTTGCTTCCTGACCTGCATACAAATTTCTCAAGAGGCAGATCGGGTGGTCTGGTATTCCCATCTCTTTCAGAATTTTCCACAGTTTATTGTGATCCACACAGTCAAAGGCTTTGGCATAGTCAATAAAGCAGAAATAGATGCCTTTCTGGAACTCTCTTGCTTTTTCCATGATCCAGCGGATGTTGGCAATTTGATGTCTGGTTCCTCTGCCTTTTCTAAAACCAGCTTGAATATCAGGAAGTTCACGGTTCACATAGGAATGAAAAAAAATTAAGTCTTAAAAATTATTTCCTTAAGTGATGATAAAACTTTTTCTTGTTTTCTAGAAGTTCTAGCTAATTAGCTGGTCCACTAACTAATAATTAGTCAGTTGCTAGGTGGCCCAGTAATAAAGAATCCACCTGCCAATGCAGGAGGTGCAAGAGACACCAGTTCAATCGGTGGGTCAGGAATAGCCCCTGGAGGAGGAAATGGCAACCCACTCCAGTATTCTCTGGAAAATTCCATGGACAGAGGAGCCTGGCGGGCTACAGTCCATGGGATCGCACAGAGTTGGACATGACAGAGCATGTGCACACATACGCATACAATGTATGGCTATAGAAGTAATGGTTTACCAGACTGTGTATTATTGCAGTATATAGCAACTTTAAAGGGTGACTTATGTGAGAATATCTTGCATGGTCGCACTGTAGTTGCAATGAGGAGGTAGTGTGTGTACGACCTCAAATGTATGGGGTTTTCTTGTCTTGGGTATTGGGGGCTGGGCATTAGGGGAAATATAATGAACTTTGTACTAACAAAGCAATTTGGGGCAGTGCTCTCAGCTTATAACGTGTGTTTTGTAAGTGGCATTTTTGTAAAAATGGCAAGTATACCTCAATTAAGCAGCCCACTTATTTCATGTGATACTTAGAGTAGGAAATATCTAGTATAATGTAATCCTCAAAAAAGGGCTAGTTATTTGATGTTACCAGAAATTATAATCTTTTTTTAGCTTTTAAATAGGATTATTTTTAAATTAGAGTAAATTTATGGGAAGTTGGTAGTATCATGTTTTATGACTTAAAAGTATTGTTATGTTGGTTTTGAAAATCAATAATACTTCTGAAATTATAATATTTCATACAATATTTATAAGATTTGTTTATTTAGAATGATGGGAAATGAACTATATGTATTCTCTTCTATTTTTTTGATAATATTAATAAGTTTTTTTAAAAGGAATCTGTGCCTGTTGTAGTAAATTCGGTCAATGCTGAAGTATACAAAGCAGGTCTTCCTCTTTAATTTCAGTTTGTGTATACCCTTAGACACACACACATATATATGTATGTGTGTATATATATATACACATACGTGCATTCATGTATCTTATGCTTATATAAACATATGCATTAACTATATAAAAATTAAAATTAGATCATATTCTAATGTTATTCTGAAGCATATTTAACTTAGTGGGTGTATCGTTTCATGAGAGTACCTGTAGAATTAGGCTTCCGTTGTAGCTCAGTTGGTAAAGAATCTGCCTGCAATGCAGGAGACCCAGGTTTGATTTCTGGTTTGGAAGATCCCCTGGAGAAGGAAATGGCAACCCGCTTCAATATTCTTGCCTGGAGAATCCCATGGACAGAGGAGCCTGGCAGGCTACTGTCCATGGAGTCGCAAGAGTTGGACATGACTTAGCGACTAAACCACCACCACATACAGAGTTAATTTGGTTTATTGAATATTTTATTGTAAGGCTGTTTTTAATTTGTTCATTTACATGCTAATGGGGGTATAGATTAAATTCTCTTTTTTTCTACTAAAAGAATTCTCCTAAACCCTGTAAGATAGGTATTATCCGCTCTGTTTTAAAGATGAAATTAAGACACAAAGAGGTTACGTAACTTGCCCTAAATTGCACAGCAAGTAAGTATTGGAGCTGGTGTTAGAATCCTGGCAATCTAGTCCAGAACCCACAGTCTTGAATACTACATTGTTACTGTTTTCCTTCTGCTTGTCTTTATTCTGTTTACTGAATTAGAATAAAAATTTAATGTATAAAATATATCTAATATTAAAACTCTCCTGAGGATAATTTAATATTCTACCTTAAGGGTATTTGAATCTTAGGGTCATAGATTACACAGCTTTAATTTGGAGTTGTAGCTACTTTAGAAGTAGAAGGTTTAAACCCTACTTCTCAAATATTAATGTGCGTTCAAATCACTGGAGCAGGGGAATGATCTTGTTAAAATGTAAATTCTCATTCAGTAATCTGGGGTAGGGCCTGAGACTCTGCCTTTCTAATAATAAGTTCCCTGTAATGCCAGTACTGCTGATCTTCTTGTACATAGCAAAGATTTAGGCAATTTATACTGACCTTTAGCAAATGTAGTTAGTTGTTTATTGAATCTCTTTCTTATTTACTGTTTTGTTTATGCTACCAATTTTCATAAGTTGTACACATTAAAGAAATAATGTAGGAGCTTTCTAGTAGTTTCATTTCTGTGTCTGTATCATTTAATATTGCTGGGAAAAATGTGGCTTCTGTGGTACTAATGTTCAATACTTATATAAATAACTGATCCGATTTATTTGTGTACTAAATACAACTTACACACCTATGCCACCATTTCCACTGGATCATTTTTAATGGAGGGAAATATAATATCTCTCTTCATTTTGAAGGCTGTAGTTGAACTAAGAAGGTTTTATCACTATTCTTCTTCAGTAATAATTAAAATATATTATACATAGCTATAAAAATGAATTTCTGTTCAGTGCTGTGTGTCTGGCACTGTTGTTGTTCATTTGCTAGATCACGTCTCACTCTTTGCAGCCCCGTGGAGTGTAGCATAACAGGCTTCTCTGTCCTCACTATCTCCTGGAGTTTGCTCAAGCTCACATCCGTTGAGTTGGTGATGCCATTTAACCATCTAATTATCTGCTCCCCCTTCTCTTTTTGCCTTCAGTCTTTCCCAGCATCAGGGTCTTTTCCATTGAGTCAGCTCTTTGCATCAAATGGCCAAAGTATTGGGCCTTTAGCATCAGTCCTTCCAGTGAATATTCAGGGTTGATTTCCTTTAGAATTGACTGGTTTGATCTCCTTGCAGTCCACGGGACTCTCAAGAGTCTTCTCCAACACCACAGTTCAAAAGCATCAATTCTTTGGTGCTCAGCCTTCTTCACAGTCCAACTCTCACATCCATACATGACCACAGGAAAAACCATAGCCTTGACTAGACGAACCTTTGTTGGCAAAGTAATGTCTCTGCTTTTGAATATGCTATCTAGGTTGGTCATAACTTTCCTTCCAAGGAGTAAGCGTCTTTTAATTTCATAGCTGCAATCACCATCTGCCGTGATTTTGGAGCCCAAAAAAATAAAGTCTCTCACTGTTTCCCCGTCTGTTTGCCATGAAGTGACCAGACCAGATGCCATGATCTTGGTTTTCTGAATGCTGAGTTCTAAGCCAACTTTTTCACTTTCCTCTTTCACGTTCATCAAGAGACTCTTTAGTTCTTCTTCACTTTCTGCCATAAGGGTGGTGTCATCTGCATATCTGAGGTTATTGATATTTCTCCCAGCAGTCTTGATTCCAGCTTGTGCTGCCTCCAGCCCAGCATTTCTCATGATGTACTCTGCATATAAGTTAAATAAGCAGGGTGATAATATACAGCCTTGACGTACTCCTATTCCTATTTGGAGCCAGTCTGTTGTTCCATGTCCAGTTCGAACTGTTGCTTCCTGACCTGCATATAGGTTTCTCAAGAGGCAGGTCAGGTGGTCTGGTATTCCCATCTCTTTCAGAATTGTCCACAGTTTGTTGTGATCCACATAGTCAAAGGCTTTGGCATAGTCAGTAAAGCCGAAGTAGATGTTTTTCTGGAACTATCTTGCTTTTTCGATGATCCAGCGGTTGTTGGCAATTTGATCTCTGGTTCCTCTGCCTTTTCTAAAACTAGCTTGAATATCTGGAAGTTCACAGTTCACGTATTGTTGAAGCCTGGTTTGGAGAATTTTGAGCATAGCTTGTGCAGTAGTTTAAGCATTCTTTGGCATTGCCTTTCTTTGGGATTGGAATGAAAACTGACCTTTTCCAGTCCTGTGGCCATTGCTGAGTTTTCTAAATTTGCTGGCATATTGAGTTTAGCACTTTCACAGCATCATCTTCCAGGATTTGAAATAACTCAACTGGAATTCCATCACATCCACTAGCTTTGTTCGTAGTGATGCTTTCTAAGGCCCACTTGACTTCACATTCCAGGATGTCTGGCTCTAGGTGAGTGATCACAACATCGTGATTATCTGGGTCGTGAAGATCCCCCTTAGTGCCTTGGGGGATGCTAAGCAGTAATCAAGCAACCACAGAAATGTGGTGGTTTAAAAGATAAACTATTAATTATAATATTTGCTATTATCTTCATTCTTTGAACCCGCAAAGAGAATTCTGCTTTTGCCATTGAAGTTTCTCCCACCTAGCTTCTTCTGAATGTGCCCTGCATTAGGGAGAATGCTTTATCAGCTGGAAATTGACCTAATGCATAGACAAAGACAAAACTTTGGAACTAAACATGAGCAACTTGTACAAGAAAAGTAGAGGTAGATGGAAATCTTTCATAATACTGCTAAATTAAATTTTTAAGAATAATACCTGAGGGACACTGTTTACTCATTTAAAGTAGTAAATAGTTTCTACTTTAAAAGGAGTCTTTTTTAAACACTGTTTTTCTAGCTGACACTTGGTAACTAATTTCAGTTATTTGAATGCTTCCATGTGCCCACTTTGTGGTAGGAGGTATAGAAAATCAGGGGCTACCAATTTAGGATAATATTATGTCTCTACTCTAAAGACAATTGATTGATTGAAGGTTGCTCAGTCTTGTCCAACTCTTTGTGACCCCATGGATTATACAGTCCGTGGAATTCTCCAGGCCAGAATATTGGAGTGGGTACCCTTTCCCTTGTCCAGGGGATCTTCCCAACCCAGGGATAGAACCCAGGTCTCCTGCATTGCAGGCAGATTCTTTACCATTTGAGCCACAGGGGAAGCCCCTAAAGACAGTTAGAGTTGTTGATAAGAAAATGTTGACAGATTTAGAAGACAGTGCAATGCAAGACCTTTTTTTTTTTAAGTACCAACATGTATGACTATAGCAATGAGCACATTGTGAACTGATTAAGCATGATTTTAGAGAAATGCTGTTCTAAAAACTTTATGATTGTCCCTTTTCTAGTAATAGTACTAAGTTCTCTTTTGACTGTTCACTTGATAGAAAATTCTTTCTTGTATTAATCACATCTATATATTTGGCCTTTACATTACACTACCTTGTTGTGATTTCCAAAACATTTTGTTGTTCTTACTAAGATTATGATTTGGGGCTTTATAGTATTGTTTTGAAGATTATTATGAGACTTTAATTTAGTTTCTGAATATTATAAGTAGCTCTAAGTACCT
This sequence comes from Bos grunniens, assembly GCF_055505025.1. Classification (NCBI taxonomy): domain Eukaryota; kingdom Metazoa; phylum Chordata; class Mammalia; order Artiodactyla; family Bovidae; genus Bos; species Bos grunniens. The sequence goes on along the minus strand of NC_141178.1, from coordinate 22,264,483 downwards.
GTTTTTCTGTTAGAGGGAGAATCTGAAAAATTTTTTTAAATTTTATCTTGGAAATTAGTTTATTCATTATGTTTAATTTTAGGAAATGGTGCTCTTGCAGAACATTCTGAAAATGTGCATATTTCAGGAGTGTCAACTGGTAAGTCATTTTTTGTAATGTTTAAATTTCATGCATGACTTATATGGTAAATATTGAAGGCCACCTGGTATCTTATGAAGTGATATTTGGCTATAAAAATTATTACTGCTTTTTGCAGCATGTAATAAGGAAAGAACTGGAACATGGAGAAATTCTCACAAGATAAAATTGATACTTGCATGCCTGTGGATTGATTATATTTTTCCAGACGGACTGCATAATTATTTTTCTGTACAAACATTGAACCAAGAGAAAAGTTAGCTCAAGTTGAATTTGTGTTTTCTTTCCATACAAAGTTATATGAAATGAAATTTATTAAAATGTAATTTTGAATGCTGTTCATAGCATCGGAGCCTTAGAAATTAGCATTTTTGCCTGATGTTTTAGATGAAATGCTACTATACATGAAACTGTAGTACTTGAATGCACAATTTATATGTTACTAAGAAGCACCCCAACAACATTTTTGCATCTATGAGATTCAGAAACTTGCTAAGGTAAATGCATTTTCCCCACTCATTTAAATGCTTTTATTAATTAATAATTACTTAAGGGCCCATAACTATTAAAATGTTCATTCTTAAATATACAAATGAACAATAAGGGCAAAGAACTATATTCAATATCTTCTAATAAACTAATAGAAAGTAATCTGTCACCTAAAATTAACACAGCATTGTAAATCAACTGTAATTCAGTTAATTTTTTTTTTCATTCTTAGGTGAGTTCTACAACTTTGATACCATTTTTACCTTATCAAGTACAGTTACTTGGAGAGCAAAATCTTTGATTTTCACATAAACTGAAATAGAGTTTACTATTATTCCCTATATTCTTAATGAGTTTTGTGTAGTTAAAAAAATTGCACTTGGTGTGTTTGTCAGTGTACTTCTTGATTTCTTCATGTTTTCTTACAATTCTGTGGGTTTTTGTTTCTCATTAAGCAAAACTGAAGGTTTCCTCTTTTGTTTTAGATCTGATTTTATATTTAAAAAGTTAATAGACTTAACAAGTAGTCAAGGAGTTAGCCTGTGCCAGGCCAAACAGATTGACAGGTCTGGTTTCCTGAAAGTGAAAAATAGGTGCCTTTGCAGCCTATGTTAATTATTTTACAGTGTGTTTCCCCATTTTCATATGCTTTCAGATATTATACAGTTGTGTATATCAAGTTAAAAAAGGTTTATTTAGGGTTGACCTTAATTTTCTCCCTTTTTCTACTTTGGATATCTACTGAGAATTGTGATGACTTTTCCAAGTTGTCACTATGAAGTAAGAAATTGTTTACAAATGTTTAATTTACACAGCCAAATGATTATTATCTAATTCAGTGATTTTCAAATTTTTTGGTCTCAGGACCCCTTGTAAACTTTTAACAATATCAGGGATTGTATGTATTAGTCTACTCAGGCAGCTACCATAACAAAATACGATAGGCTGAGTGGCTTAAATAATAGATACTTAGTTTCTCACAGTCTAGAGGCTAGAAGTCCAAGGTCAGGGGCTGGTGGTATAGTTTTCTGATAAGACCTTTCTTCCTGACTTGCCGGTGGTGCCTTCTCACTGTGTCCTCACATGACATTTCCTGTGTGTGCTCTCGGAGAAAGTGAGGTACTCTGGTGTCTCCCTCTTCTTTATAAGGACCCTAGTCCTATGGGATTAGGGTCCCATCCTTATGAGTTACAACCTGGCTTCCAAATACAGTCACATTTGAGGGTTAGGACTTCAGCAAATGAGTTTGGAAAGGATGCAATTCATCCCATAACAAGGACTTATGTTTATATAGGCTATAGCTACTGATATTTACTGTATTGGAAATTAAAACTGAGAAATTGTTTAAAAACTTCTTCATTTACTTGCATATGAAAGTAGTAAATCCATGGCATCTTTACATCAATAACATAATTTTACTAAAAATGCATTTTCCAAAACAAGAACATCAGTAAGAAGAATGGTATTGCTTTACAGTTTTGCAAACTTTTTAAAGATTGGCTTATAAAGGAGTACCTGGATTCTGACATCTGTGCACTCAGCCTTTTGTAACGTGTTGCTTTGTTTGACAATATGAAGACAATTCAGCAGTACAGCAATGTGTAATTTGAAAAGAGAGGAGTATTTCCATAACTTTTTTCGGATAATTGTGAAGATTCTTCTTTGATATAATGCCAGAACTCAACAAGTGGTGGTTTCTTAAAGGTTAGTTGCAAATGGGATCTGAAACCGCATCAGTGAACTTTTGTTCCCTGTTTTACAAAAATCCAGTGACCATTCTTTCCCTTTAAAGGGGTTTTTTCCCACCATGCATGATTTTGTAATATGAAGTAGATATTTGAAAATATTGGTTGGCTGAGTTATGTGGATTTATAACATAGGTTTATTTTCTCTAAAAATCTAAAATTAAGGTGTTAGCAGAGTTGGTTTCTTCTGAGGCCCCTTTCTTTGGTTTGTAGATGGCTGTCTTCTATCTGTATCTTCTCATGGTCCTCACTCTGTGTATCTGTGTCCTGATCTCTCCTTATTGGGACACCCATCACATTAGATAGGGCCCACCCATGAGACTTCATTTTAATTTAGTTGCCTCTTTAAAGATCTTGTCTCAAAATTCAGCCACATTCTGAGGTACTGGCAGTTCAGGCTTTAACATAGGAGTCTTAGGGGTGACACAGTTCAGTCTGTAACAAAATGAGTGTTTGAATTAAATGTATTTATATATCAATAAATTAATTTCAGAGTCCAGTGAAACCTTATTAATGGCTTATTGTTTTTCCTGAAAGTTTGTCTTATAAAGTCTTTCTTTTGTGGAAAGAGAAGATTAAGATGAAGTGTATCCCAATCACATCATTAAAAACATAAATGGATGCTCTCTTAAAACGTGATTTTGGATGTACAGATTCATTGCAGTTTTTCTTTAGTCAGTATGGAGCTATAGAAGGTGTAATGCTTGGTATAGTATAAGCCTTCTGAATTCCTTGTATACCTAGTTGAAATGAGAGCCCTTTTATTGCTCTTATAAATGGGAAATTAGCTTTTGGAAGAATCTCTAAATGTAGGACTTGCTCTTTCTTGGGACCAGCAAGCAGCAAAAGTGATGAGGTGGCTCAGTGTTCTGTGGAGCTGCCTGCTTCTGCTCTTCACCTGCTCTTTTCACCTCTGCTGCTTTATTTGACAGTGCTTAGCACCTTAGCTCATTCATTCTTTACTTTCTGGAAATTTTAATGACATTTTTTAAGAATTTTAACTTAATGTGCTCTAGTATTTTCAGGTAATTTATTACCCAGATCAGGACACTTTGAAAGCAAAAGGGTACACTGTTTTCAATATGCTGATACCACAAGCAAACCAGAACTATCCTAGACAATTTGGAATGTACAGTCACCCTAACTGTAATGAATTAAATTCATTCAGCTTGTATTAAACACCTGATATGTACCTTGTGCCAAGAAGGATGGGAGTAAATAAAAATATTCCTTCCCAACTGAGCAGGCTCATCTGCTGCTCAAGCCAAGGCCTCCTCTGCCCACTCTTGCAGGTTCCAGGATCCTGAGCACTGCCACCACCAAAGTCTCCTTTGACCACACTTGAGGCCCATGTGGCCCGTCCATGCCAAAGCCTCCTCCAGAATCTACCCTGGGCACCCCAGCATGAGAGCAGAAGCTGCCAATGCTGGTGGGGCCGAATGCTAAAACATGGGGTTAGGAAAGTGACTCTAGGGAGAGGACTGCTGTTGGCTATGCAGAGACAACATGAAGCGATGGGAAAATCTGGACAGACGAATCACAAGTAGGGGCTTCCCGGGTGATGATAATGGTAAAGAATCCGCCTGCCAATTCAAGAGACATAAGAGACCCGGATTCGATCCCTGGGTCAGGAAGATCCCCTGGAGGAGAAAATGGCAACCTGGTCCTGTATTCTTGCCTGAAAAATCCCATGGACAGAAGAGCCCTGTGGGCTACAGTCCATGGGGTCACAAAGGCTCTACATAACAGAGCACACACATAGGCATAAGCAGTCACAAGTAATGGAATTGAAACTGTGATTAAAAATCTTCCAGGAAACAAAAGTTCAGAACCAGATGGCTTTATAGGTGAATTCTGTCAAACATTTAGAGACGAGCTAACACCTATCCTTCTCAAACAATTCCAAAAAATTGCAGAGGGATAAATACTCCCAACCTCATTGTACGAGGCCACCATCACTCTGATACCAAAACCAGACAAAGATACCACAAAAAAAGAAAATTACAGGGCAATATCACTGATAAACATAGATGCAAAAATCCTTAACAAAATACTAGCAAACCAAACCTAACAACATGTTAAAAGGATCATAATAATGATCAAGTGGGATTTATCCCAGGAGTACAAGGATTATTCAGTGTCTGCAAACGAATCAATGTGATACACCATATTAACAAATTGAATAAAAAACATATATTCTTCTCAGTAGATGCAGAAAAAGCTTTTGACAAAATTCATCATCCATTTATGATAAAAAAAAAAAAACTCTCCAGAAAGTGAGCATATAGGGAACCTATTTCAGTATAATAAAGGGCATATATGACAAAACCACAGCAGACATTCTCAGTGGTGAAAGCATTTCCTCTAAGATCAGGAACAAGACAAGTATATCCAGTCTCACTACTTTGATTCAACATAGTTGTGGAATTTGTAGCAACCGCAATCAGAGAAGAAAAATAAAAGGAATCCAGTTTGGAAAAGAAGAAGTAAAACTCTCACTTTTTGCAGATGGCCTGATACTATACATAAAAAGTCCTAAAGATGCCAATAGAAGACTGAGTGACTTCTCTTTCACTTTTCACTTTCATGCATTGGAGAAGGAAATGGCACCCCACTCCAGTGTTCTTGCCTGGAGAATCCCAGGGATGGGGGAGCCTGGTGGGCTGCCGTCTATGGGGTCGCACAGAGTCGGACACGACTGAAGCGACTTAGCAGCAGCAGCAGAGCTCATCAATGAATTTGGTAAAGTTGTAGGATACAAAATTAATACTCAGAAATCTCTTACATTCTTATACACTAACAATGAAAGATTGGAAAGAGAAATTAAGGAAACTATACCATTTACCATGCAACAACAAAAAAAGAATAAAATACCTAGGAGTAAACCTACCTAAGGAGGCAAAAGAGCTATCTTCAAAGAGTTGGACATGACTGAACAACTTTCACTTTCAAAAGACTAAGTTATTCATGAAAGAAATCAAAGATGACACAAGCAGATGGAGAAAAATACCATGTTCTTGGATTGGAAGAATTGGATTGTGAAATTGACTCTACCACCCAAAGCAATCTGCAGATTCAGTGTACCTGTCTGTCAGATCACCTGTCAAATCACCAAGGACGTTTTTCACAGAATTAGGACCAAAAATTTTATAATTTGTATAGAAACACAAAAGACCTCAAATAGCCAATGCAGTCCTTTTTTTAAAAAAGATTTATTTTATATTTTGGCTGTGGTGGGTCCTTGTTGCTGCACTCGGACTTCTCTAGTTGCTTCCAGCGGGAACTGTTTGCGGCAGTGCTTGGGCTTCTCACTGTGGTGGCCTTGCTTGTTGTGGAGCGCAGGCTCTAGGCACACAGGTTCAGTAGTTGTGGCAGATGGGCTCAGTTGCACAGCAGCATGTGGGATCTTCCTGGATCAGGGACCAAACTGGTGGTATTCGTTTCATTGCAAGGTGGATTCTTAACCACTGGACCATCAGGGAAGCCCGGCCGAAGCAGTCTTGAGAAAGTAAAGCAGAGCTGGAGCAATCAGGCTCCCTGATGTTACGCTATACTACAAAGCTACAGTAATCAAGGCTGCATGATCCTAGCACAAAGACAGAAATATAGATGAATGGAACAAGATAGAAAGCTCAGAAATAACCCACGCATCTGTGGTCACCTAATCTGTGACAAAGGAGGCAAGAATATGCAATGGAGAAAAGACAGTCTCTTCAATAAGTGGTGCTGGGAAACTGGACAGGTACATGTAAAAGAATGCAATTAGAACATTCCCTAACACCATGCACAAAAATAAGTTCAAAATGGATTAAATATCTATATGTAAGGCTAGATAACTAAAAAATTCTTAGAAGAAAACATAGGCAGAACACGCTATGAGATAAATCACAGCAAGATCTTTTTTGACCCACCTCCTAGAGTAATAAAACAGAGAAACAATTCGGATTTAATGAAACTTAGAAGCCTTTGCACAGCAAGATAAACCATAAACAAAATGAAAAGACAACCCTCAGAACTGGAGAAAATATTTGCAGATGAAGCAACAAAGGATTAATCTAACAGCTCATGCAGCTTGATATCAAAAAAACAACCCAATCAAAAATGAGAAGACCTAAATAGATACTTCTTCAAAGAAGACATACAGATAGATGGCCAACAAACACATGAAAAGGTGTTCAGCATCACCAATTATTAGAGAAATGTAAATCAAAACTACAGTGAGGTATCACCTCACACCATTTAGAATGACCACCATCAAAAAATTCACAAACAGTAAATGCTGGAGATGGTGTAGAGGAAAGGGAACCCTCTTTCACTGTTGGTGGGAATGTAAATTGATACAGCCACTATGGAGAGAAGTATGGAGGGTCCTTAAACTAAAAAGTAGAACTACCATGTGACCCAGCAATCCCACTCCTAGGCATATACCTGGAGAAAACCATAATTCCAAAAGATACATGCACCTTAGTGTTCACTGCAGCACTGTTTACAACAGCCAAGACATGGAAACCACCTAAACGTCCATCCACAGAAGAATGTATAAAGATGTGGCACATATATACTACTGAATATTACCCAGCCATAAAAGGAATGAAATGATGCAATTTACAGAGATGTGGAGAGACCTAGAGACTGTCATATAGAGTGAAGTAAATCAGAACAGGAACAACAATTATCATATAATACTATTTATATGTGGAATATACAAAAACAATGCAGGTGAACTTATTTGTAAAGCAGAAATAGAGATGCAGAAGTAGAGAATGGATATATGGATACATACGGACATATGGACAGGAAAGGAGGGGTAGGGTAAATTAGGAAAATGGGATTGACATATACACTAAATATGTATAAATCAGATAACTAATGAGAACCTACTGTATAGCACATGGAACTCTACTCAATGCTCTGTGGTAAATAGGAAGGAAATCCAAAAAAGAGGGGAGATACATGTATATATCAGCTATATATTTATGTATAGCTGATTCACTTTGCTATATAGCAGAAACTAACACAACACTGTACAACAACTATACTCTAATAAAATTAATTTTAAAAATATTCCTGTCTCAACTTACCATAGAATTGAGAAGATAGACATGTGATAAGTGCACCTGTAGTATGTTCTTAATGTAGTAAATCCTGTGGTAAATAATGACCACGTTAAGGTTGATCATGAATTTATAAAAAACCTAGTTACAATGTCTGGTGAGAGGTAAATGATTTAATATTTTTCTTTACTTAGTTGCGAGTAATACTAAGTACTTAGTTTTGTTTATTCATATGAATTTTTATGGAAATTAGTAATTTATGATTAATAATATAGCTTGGGTTCTTAGGCCTCAGATAATTTATTTCTATTTCTAGCATTCTGGTCATTTTCATCTTCCTTTTCCTCAAATCTTTGCTAAGAGAAATGTTTTTATCCTTTTGCTGGTTCTTATGCTATAGGAAATGTCACAAGAAAATGGGAGTTAGCAAAAAGTATATATCTAATGGTTGTGTAATGGAAAAGAATGATTGGATAAAGTGTTACTTTTTGTATGCTTGCTTTCTTTAGAATTTTTTACATGATTTCATACATAAATCATGAAATTTTATCATAGAAATTGTAAGTAATTTAATTGTATATAAGAAAGTAGGAAGGCTATTTTAATATTCTTTTTTTAAAATGCCTAAGTTAAATGCCTCCTGTTCTCTTTTGAATGTCTAAGTTTGTAAAATGGCTAATTTATTGTTCATCTCCTGCATAGAATGAAACATTTTTTAGATCAGATTGACTTATACATATTAACTATATTTGATTTTTAATATGTATCTATTTTGAATTTTACTATATAATCTATATGTATTTGAATCAGAATAATTCTAGGTGCACTCACCTATAATGGAAAAGAATCTAGAAAAGAATATATATATATATGTATATATATATATATACACACACACATATATACATATATAACTGAATCATTTTGCTGGACACCTGAAACTTAACATCGTAAATCAACTGTACTTCAATTTTTTTAAAAAAGAATATTTCTAGATGTAATTTGATTATGTCCTCATTGCTCTTAATTACTTCCAAATCATTTTTTTGTTTTCTTAAATTCTGTTAATACATTATATAAATTACATTAAATATTTATAAAAATTGGAAAAAGAGCAGAAAGATTACAAAAATCACCCACTAACCTTGTATTCCTAGTAACTAATAATATTATAATTTATTTCATTTGTACTCTGTGTATACCCTTAAAAATAATTGTATTTGCATTTGGATTATAAGTAACTGTGTGTCCTGCCTTTTCTATTTAACATTGTATAGAATACATTTTTTTCATAGTTATTATTTTAATACCTATATAGTAAAGTTTCCATCCTCTGGCTATATTGTAATGTTCTTAAACATACCATTGGGCTTTTCCCCAATGGGTTCTCCCTAGTCTGGATTATGTTGCAAGGAACAATTTAATATATATTTAGCCCTTTTTTAAATTTCTGAGATTATTTCTTTGGCATAGATTTCTAGAATTGGGATTACTCTATCAAAGGTCATAAAGAATTTAATGATTCTGAAAACCTTCTGACAGATTGCTTTCAGAAAGGATTGTACTAATTTACAGAGCTACCCCCAAGAAAGGAGAGCACTTAAACTGCATATAATCATGCTTTTCCTGTTTAACTTGTTTCCTACCTTGTTTCTATTAAAGTCCCAACCTTTTATTTTCCCCAGACTGTTCAGAAATGCAACTGTTTACTTCTTTTCAGATTCATGGCTCAGAGTTTTGACATTGCAAAGAATAAAAGAATGAGATTGGCTTTCTTTAATGGTTAAGCAGAAACTACCCTGAAATTTAAGACTTTCTGGTTGCTAATAGGTGCAGATGTTAGAACAAGTGCTTTCTGAGCTAGAAAGTTTTTATTTATGAAATTTAATAAGTTATTCCCAGTTCACCAATGATACAGCTGCTGAATGTTCCTACCTTATAACATCTGTAGCTAAAAGCTCTCAGGTTAGCCCAGTCTTGAATCTTCTTTATATTTGACTTCAAATCTTTGTCAGGCAAGGCTGATGTTTCAGAAAGCAGAGACAGAGAGTTATCTACTTAGGAAGTTTCTTTCCTAATACGTATTCATATTAATTGAATTACCAGAGTATAGAAAATAGTAGCTGTTACCTGTTATTCTTCCTATGTTCTGTCAGAATTTTTATTTTATTAAAATCATCACCCTTTCTTGTTTTTGTGTTTTTTCATTTTACAGTTCCTATTCTTGTCCTCAATGGCCCAGCATGCTACTGATCCTATAAGTCTTTTAAAACTAATAATTTAGTTGTAGGCCTTTTAAAGTAGGAGATATTTTCCTTTTTTTTTTTAATTTTTAAAAAAAATTAAAATGTGGACCATTTTTAAAGTCTGTATTGAATTCGTTACATATTGCTTATGTTCTGATTTTTTGGTTGCGAGGCATTTGGGATCTTAGCTCTCTGACCAGGGGTTGAACCCATGCCCCCTGTCTTGGAAGGTGAAATCTTAATCACTGGACTGCCAGGAAAGTCCCTAGGAGATATTATTTCTAAGTTGCAATAATTTGCTTACAAATTATTGAGCAACATTTTACAATAGCATGAAGCACTGTAGTAAAATAGCTTTAGTTTTATCCAGTTTTAGGTTGAATACTACAATATGGTATATTGAAGTTTCCCTGGAAGAACATCTTGGTTTAGTAATACTTTTATTGTCCTAGAATTTTCAGATCTTACCCAAAAAAAGTCTGAAAGGAAATGAAGCTTAAACTATAATTTTTTTTTAATTTTATTTTATTTTTAAACTTTACAGTATTGTATTAGTTTTGCCAAATATCGAAATGAATCCGCCACAGGTACACCCGCGTTCCCCATCCTGAACCCTCCTCCCACCTCCCTCCCCTACCCTCCCTCTGGGTCGTCCCAGTGCACCAGCCCCAAGCATCCAGTACACCAGCCCCAAGCATCCAGTACCGTGCATTAAACTATAATTATTTGATAGCAGTTCACAGTTGTTTTTTAAATATAGAAAAGTTACACGAATAAAACAACAGGTACAAGTGGTTCTTTGTACCTTTCTTGTTATTTTAATGTTATTTTTAATTATTCAGTTAAATACCTGGACCTCTTGCTAAACTTATGAAAAAGAATTTCACCAGTTCTTTTGAGTAATACAGTATCTTTTATTCATGTTGCAAATGTCAGGGGGAAGGAAAGTTTATGAATTTTATAGTTTTTAGGATTTCAAAATATAAAAACACAACTTTGTGTGAACCCAAGGAACTGTCCTTCGAAGAAAGTGAGTGGAGAATACAAGACAGTATATTAAACAAAAAAAAAAATTAGTTCAGGAAACAACACCACATTAGTTTTTAGGATTTCAAAATATAAAAACAGAACTTAGTATGAACACAAGGAACTGTGCTTCAAATGAAGAAAGTGAGGTGAGTGGAGAATACAAAACAGAGTACATTTCAAAAACAAAAACATACCAGTTTAGTTTAGTTTATAAACAATGACTATACAAACATTGCCTGCCTTCAGAGAGTTTATTTTTGAAACACTTGAGCTTTTGGAGTAGAGCATTCCCTGTTAATTTTAGCAAAGATATAATGGTAGTATTATAATGTTTATATACTTTTATATGTAATATTATATGCTGCATAATTAAATCTACTATAACTTTTTATACAATAATATATTTTATGTGAAGCGTTTACCTAATCATAACATTTCATGTGTTATAAATGTCAAATGTTTACTGAACAATTATGTTTATAGCAAGATTATTATATCTTATAATTGTATGTTCTTAATAAAGTCAACAGCAGAACATTAAATGTAGCAGTACCATAGACAGAACAGGGTGTAATGTGACAGAGTATGCAGTGTGTAGATGGCAGAAGTGATCATCTACTCAAGTGAGCAGGCAGGCCAGCTCTGCTGAAGGTAAAAAACAAGTTGCATTCAAACATTTGACATTTTCTTTTCTACTCCGTTAACTTTGAGAATAATTTTTTTTAAACTTCGACAGTAATTATTCAGTGTGTTGTTCATTAAGTCATGTCTGATTCTTTGTGACCTCTTGGACTGCTGCATTCCAGGCTTCCCTGTCCACTACTCTCTCCCAGAGTTTGCTCAGATTCATGTCCATTGAGTTAGTGTTGCTGTCTAACCATCACATCATTTGGCTCCTTCTCCTTCTGCCTTCAATCTTTCCCAGTATCAGGGTCTTTTCCAGTGAGTCAGCTCTTTGTATCAGGTGGCCAGAGTATTGGAGCTTCAGCATCAGTCCTTCCAATGAATATTCAGGGTTGATTTCCTATAAGATTGACTGATTTGATCTCCTGTGGTCCGAGGAACTCTCAAGAGTCTTCTTCAGCACTACAATTTGAAAGCATCAATTCTTTGGCTTTCAGCCTTCTTTATTGTCCAACTCTTGCATCCTTACTTGAATACTAGAAAAGCCATAGCTTTGACTATACAAACCTTTGTCAGCAAAGTGATGTCTCTACTTTTTAATAAGCTCTCTAGGTTTGTCATGGCTTTCCTTCCAAAGAGCAAGCCTCTTTTAATTTTATGGGTGCAGTCACCATCCTCAGGGATTTTGGAGACCTGAGATCATGTTAATTATTTGTACTTTTGCTAAGGCATGGATTTGAAGATACTGTGCATCTGTTGTGCAAAAGCCAGTCACTTAGCAGATGAGCAGCATTAATTAACAGACCCATATGGGACTTCCCTGATGGCACAGTGGTAAAGAATCCACTGCCAATAAAAGAGACACAGTTTTGATCCCTGGGTCGGGAAGAGAAAAAAATGGCAACCCACTCCAGTATTCTTGCCTGGGAAATCCATGGACAAAGGAGCCTGGCTGGCTGCAGTTCATGGGGTCGCAAGAGTCGGATATGACTTAGCAACTAAACAACAACAAACAGTTTGAAACAAGTTGGGTGATTTAATCTTAAGCTGCAGTGATAGAAATATAATATCCAGAACATAGTCCGTCAAACTCTTTATTCCTCCCTTAAACATAATCTGAATATTAGGTTTATTTCAGGATGTCACCCTTGACAGAGGACACCAAGACTGGAATACTCTCAGAAGATGTGTTATACTAAAAACTGTATCAAGGCTGATAGCAATGACTTATAAAATGGTGAACTTCAAGGCCAGTTTATCTTTGCTCTGGTGCTAATTCCTGCATTTCTTCTATGTTTCCAGCAAGAATCACAGTAAACTTCAAAAATTAGTAGTTTTTCCCATTCTGGAAATACAAATAGTAGCTTGCTTAGCATTTTATTCATCTAGAGTGCTTAAATTTAGAAAATGTGAGTAACGTATCATTCGTTTTTATACCCTTCCAGGAAAAAATGGCCCTTTTATGGCCTTTTTAAAAAGGTATAAAAGGTTGAATCTTCTGTATTCATTTTATCTTATGCTTTGCCAGCAAAATTCAAAATTATTCTTGCCCTTAGAAATTTTAGGATAAAAATAGTTAGGTAGTTCCATTAAGAGTACTCTGCTGATCTTATATTCATATTGTGCTGTAACCCTCTTAGAACTAAGAAGACTGTATTTTTTTTTAAATTTTCCTTCTGTATTTTCCCACATTTTGTACCTATTTTAACTCTTTAAAATGTATTTTACTGCCATGTAACCCCTGATTATTATTTGTTTGTTCTGGACATTGTTGTCACTGTTGTTTAGTCACTAAGTGTTTTGCGATGCCATGGACTACAGTCTCCCAGGCTCCTCTGTCCATGAGATTTCCCAGGCAAGAAGACTGGAGTGGGTTGCCATTCCCTTCAGGGGATCTTCCCAACCCAGGGATCAAACCTGGGTCTCCCATATTGCAGGCAGATTCTTTATCACTGAGTCACCTGGGAAGCCCTGGACAGTAGTGACCTTTAAGAAGCCAAGAAGTTAATGCCTTGAATAGAGCTAAAGACCAAGTGAATATTTTGGTCCTTGAAAAAATCATTAAGAATTACAGGAATAAGTTTATTGCTGTATCCATTCTTAAGTATCTGCTCTAATGTAGAGGAATGAATATCCAGTTATTATTCATTCTGGATATAGGATATCCTGGGTATAGGAGTTCCTGCTTTCAAAGATATGTGTGATTCCCAAGTCTAAGAGTAATGAGAGAGTATCCTAAGTGTGAGTGATAGATTAATATAAAGTTTTCTGCTTATACTGATTCTTACATTTTAAATAATTAAAAAGCTTTCCCATGTTAGACTACTAAACATTGCTATTAGAGTGCTAGTAATTATTTCCCTAAAGGGAAAAGGTTAATTTGCTGACCTCTCAAAAAAATTGGAATGAAATGCAAAGTAATTCTAAGGGGTACTACTTACATCCAACCTGTCTCCTTCCAGCTCAGTCCATCCTCAGAATGTTGACTCTTCTGAGTTTCGTTACGACAGAGCTCAGGTATTAAAGGAGTCTGGACAACAAAGGTCAAAAAAATCAAGACGCTAAGTGTGAGCAACAAACCCCGTCAAGTTGCAGAAGTGGACTTTCAAACTGAGTTTCTTCCTGACCAGGGCTTCTGTGTTCCCTATTGAGTTGCAAAGCTGAGCTGTGTCCTTCCAGGGGGCATCCTGCCAAAGGGCCATCTTGTGCTTACATGTCATTCATCTTGCAGATTCTGACACTCAATGGGTTACTTGCCCTGTGTTTTCAGCAATCCATGGTCTTCATGCTCGACATGCTTGCTTTCTAAACTCTGCCTATTTGTCCAATATGAAGAATCTATAAGAACACAACCACTTTCCATTAGTTGTCCAGCCTTCTCTGGTTTCCTCTTCTCTACTTCTCTTTCCTTTGAAATACCTCCCTCAGCATTCACTGCCTACCCTTACTGCTTCTATTCTGCCCCATATCCTAATCAGCTTACCTGGAGTTAATGTATATATGTACATACTATTATTAAAAGAACTTCTAGAATCCTATTTAATTCCAAAGAGACTAGGAAGCAGTTTTGTCCTGCCTGCAGTCCCTGTATAGATTTGTAGCCAATAGGAATCAGTCTTTAGAAACTTTAAGTATACCCTCTTTATCTGTGCTATCATAGATTCTGTACCTTTTTCTCCATGTAAATATAGGACCAAGACATATTTTTTTACCAAATGAGACCACTTTTATGTTTATTGAAATTCTATTGAGGCCTGTTCCCCCCCATCCCCTGGTAATATTTCCAGGTGGCATAGGGAGCTCCCTAGTGGGCAGTAGTGTGTCCTGGCAACCCAAAATTCCACATGCTGCTACTAATGTAATACCTGGTGCAGCAAAATAAATAAATATTTAAAAAGAAAAGAGTGCCACTCTATAGCCTACTACCTGGACATTTAATTTTTTGTGACTTTAGGAAAATTACTTAATTTCTCTGTACCTCCATTTTATAGTCATTGGTTAAATAGAGCTAATAATACTAAACATTAAATGTGAAAAGACATGAGAAGAAGAAGTACCTGATAGGAGTAACATTATCAGTAGCCAGGGGACCTACAGACCTGACCACACACTCCGCACTCTGAGTATATTCACAGATCTTGAATTTATGAACCATAAGCTTCTGATGAGTGACGAAAATCTCATTTTTAGCACTTTTCACCGTACTGTAACTTTTCAAACTGGTGCCCTTCTTTTAAATTAACAGTGGACCCGTTGGCATTTGGTTTCCAGGCTAAATCATCTAAGTATACATTTTAATTTTCCATGTCTGCCATGTTTTGCACGATTCACTTATTAACCTCAGGATCATTCATAGGTTCATCACACATGACCATTCAACAGTCACCATTTGCTTGTGAATTTTTTTACTTTGGAGATGGTATTTTTTTAAGTTCATTTGTTTCCATTGGAATCAAACCCTTTTTATTTGTATTTTCAACATGTGGAATTGCTTTTGTATTCAACAGCCATAATGAAGTTAATATTTATGGAGCACTCTATGCACTGAAAAAATGAGATGGCCAAATGATAGTGAGCACCATTGACTATAAATACTTTGAAACAGAGTGAGCGTGCTTTTGTTTTATACTGAAACTCGATCAAGTAAAATTTTACAAGTAGAAGAGTTTCTGTACTTGCTTTTTAGCTGATCTCTTTGCTGCACCAGTTTGCCTTCCCACAGGTTGTATACAGCAAGGTAATGTTACACAGTATTTGTATCATATCACTTCTTTTAGCAGTAGCATACCTTGCCTTAGCTAGTATCTATAGAATTGAGTCACTAAATTCTTTTAATTTGGAATGTGCTCTTTATTCTGATTGTTCTCACTTCTGTTCAGTGAAAGAAACCCTTTGTTAACAAACAAACTTGACTTACATAAGGCCCAGAAGTGGGCCTTTGTTTCTGTTTAATAATACCCTATGCCTTATGACACATTGTTTATAAATACACACTATGTCATGTGGGACTATATTGTCTTGTATGCAAGGTCTTCCCGGGTGGCTCAGTGGTAAAGAATCTGCCTGCCAATGCAGGAAAAGTGGGTTCGATCCCTGAGTCGAGAAGATCCCCTGGAGAAGAAAATGGCAGTGTACTCTAGTGTTCTTGCCTGGGAAATCCCATGGACAGAGGAGCCTGGCAGGCTGCAGTTCATGGGGTCTCAAAGAGTTGAACAGGCTGAGCAACTGAACAGAAATACGTCTTGTATGCTCTCATAACTATTTATATGCTTCTTGAATTCAGTTAATAATCATAATTCATTTTTACAAAGCTTCAGTGTCCATGAGAACATTAATTTTCTTCATTTTCTTTTGTGTTTTTCGTATGTATCTCATGTACTTAAGGTGGCCAGTAAGCACAGCTGATTTTTACTTGAATTTCAGCTTTGTAATTTGTTAAAACAAAAGGCACAAAGATTTCATATCACCTTTAGTCACAAAGCGCCAAAACCCCTTGTCAGTTTTGAAAAGAAACCCCATTCTTCATCTGTGGAACAGGAAATTGTACTTTTTCCCTTACAAGTAGAACTGTAAATTTCTTTCCGTGTGTCTTTTTTTCAGGTCTTAAAAACCATAAAATATTTTGAAATCGTCCTCTTCTCTCCCATGTGGCCTCTAAAATAGTGGTTGTTTGCACAGTTTCTATTCTATAAATGGTTACTTTAAAGATAATAGGTATGGTGTACAAATCTAATTTTAAAATCATAGTTACCTGCTTTTTCTGTGGGATTATTGAACTAGTATCAGAATAAGCATGAAGAAGTCTTGAGTGTTTCTCAGTTAGTTTTGCCCTGTTTTCTCAATTCTACAGTGAGATCTTTGTATTTTAAACCTAGAAATTATCAAAATTTTATTAAGAATGCCATCAAAGAATCTCTACCTATTTACTTTTCAGTTAATTCTTCTTCTCTTAATTGAAAACGTATGCAATCAATTAAAAAGTGTATTCTTTAATTTAGCCTTTAATGCCTTTTAACCACTAGCATTGTGATAATGCTATTTTCTTTTTTCATTCCAAATGTCCAAATGAAATAGGCTTTAGGGGAACTAATCAGATAACCAGAGGCTTCCTTGGCGGCTCAGACGATAAGAGTCTACCTGTGGTGCAGGACCTGGGTTCAATCCCTGGTGAAGAAAATGGCAACTCACTCCAGTATTCTTGCCTGGAAAATCCCATGAACAGGGGACCCTGGCGGGCTACAGTCCATGGGATCACAAAGAGTTGGACACGAATGAGTGACTAATACTTACTCTAATCACTGCATTCTATGAAGAAGATGCTCTGGGAGTTGAAAGTTGCTAACTTTTTGAATGAACATTTGGAAATCTTAATTTGGGAGCTTCTATTTTGAGTTATGGGAAATCTATCAAAACGAGAGATATATATTATCATCACCCAAAATACTTGAATACTTGTTTATATCTGAAGATACTGACTAAAGTAAATTAAATAGATTTTTTTAAGGTATTTCTGTTCTGAGAACAAAAACTTGACACTGATTATTCAGTTCAGTTCAGTCTCGTCTGACTCTTTGCGACCCCATGAATCGCAGCAGGCCAGACCTCCCTGTCCATCACCAACTCCCAGAGTTCATTCAGACTCGTGTCTGTCGAGATGGTGATGCCATCCAGCCATCTCATCCTCTGTCGTCCCCTTCTCCTCCTGCCCACAATCCCTCCCAGCATCAGGGTCTTTTCAAATGAGTCAGCTTTACACATTATGTGGCCAAAGTACTGGAGTTTCAGCTTCAGCATAAGTCCTTCCAATGAACACCCAGGACTGATTTCCTTTAGGATGGACAGGTTGGACCTCCTTACAGTCCAAGGGACTCTCAAGAGTCTTCTCCAGCACCCCAGTTCACAAGCATCAATTCTTCGGCTCTCAGCTTTCTTCACATCCAGTCTCACATCCATACATGACCACTGGAAAAACCATAGCCTTGACTAGACAGACCTTTGTTGGCAAAGTAATGTCTCTGCTTTTGAGTATACTATTTAGGTTGGTCATAACTTTCCTTCCAAGGAGCAAGCGTCTTTTAATTTCGTAGCTGCAGTCACCATATGCAGTGATTTTGGAGCCCCCAAAAATAAAGTCTCTCACTGTTTCCACTGTTTCCCCATCTATTTGCCATGAAGTGATGGGACCAGATGCCATGATCTTAGCTTTCTGAATGTTGAACTTTAAGCCAACTTTTTCACTCTCCTCTTTCACTTTCATCAAGAGGCTTTTGAGTTCCTCTTCACTTTCTGCCATAAGGGTGGTATCATCTGCATATCTGAGGTTATTGATATTTCTCCTGGCAATCTTGATTCCAGCTTGTGTTTCTTCTAGCCCGGCGTTTCTCATAATGTACTCTGGATATAAGTTAAATAAGCAGGGTGACAGTATACAGCCTTGACGTACTCCTTTTCCTATTTGGAACCAGTCTGTTGTTCCATGTCCAGTTCTAACTGTTGCTTCCTGACCTGCATACAGATTTCTCAAGAGGCAGGTCAGGTGGTCTGGTATTCCCATCTCTTTCAGAATTTCCCACAGTTTATTGTGATCTGCACAGTCAAAGGCTTTGGCATAGTCAATAAAGCAGAAATAGATGTTTTTCTGGAATTCTCTTGCTTTTTCTATGATCCAACGGATGTTGGCAGTTTGATCGCTGGTTCCTCTGCCTTTTCTAAAACCAGCTTGAACATCTGGAAGTTCACGGTTCACTTACTGCTGAAGCCTGGCTTGGAGAATTTTCAGCATTACTTTACTAGCATGTGAGATGAGTGCAATTGTGCGGTAGTTTGAGCATTCTCTGGCATTACCTTTCTTTGGGATTGGAATGAAAACTGATGTTTTCCAGTCCCGTGGCCACTGCTGAGTTTTCCAAATTTGCTGGCATATTGAGTGCAGCACTTTCACAGCATCATCTTTCAGGATTTGAAACAGCTCAACTGGAATTCCATCACCTCCACTAGCTTTGTACATAGTGATACTTTCTAAGGCCCACTTGACTTCACATTCCAGGATGTCTGGCTCTAGGTCAGTGATCACACCATCGTGATTATCTGGGTCATGAAGATTTTTTTTGTACAGTTCTTCTGTGTATTCTTGCCATCTCTTCTTAATATCTTCTGCTTCTGTTAGGTCCATACCATTTCTGTCCTTTATCAAGCCCATCTTTGCATGAAATGTTCCCTTGGTATCTCTGGTTTTCTTGAAGAGATCTCTAATCTTTCCCATTCTGTTGTTTGCCTCTACTTCTTTGCATTGATTGCTGAGGAAGGCTTTCTTATCTCTCCTTGCTATTCTTTGGAACTCTGCATTCAGATGCTTATATCTTTCCTTTCCTCCTTTGCTTTTCGCTTCTCTTCTTTTCACAGCTATTTGTAAGGCCTCCTCAGACAGTCATATCACTTTTTTGCATTTCTTTTCCATGGGGATGGTCTTAATCCCTGTCTCCTGTACAGTGTCACAAACCTCAGTCCATAGTTCATCAGGCACTCTGTCTATCAGATCTAGTCTCTTAAATCTATTTCTCACTTCCACTGTATAATCATAAGGGATTTGATTTAGGTCATACCTGAATGGTCTGGCGTTTTCCCTACTTTCTTCAATTTAAGTCTGAATTTGGCAGTAAGGAGTTCATGATCTGAGCCACAGTCAGCTCCTGGTCTTGTTTTTGCTGACTGTATAGAGCTTCTCCATCTTTGGCTGCAAAGAATATAATCAATCTGATATCGGTGTTGACCATCTGGTGATGTCCATGTGTAGTCTTCTCTTGTGTTGTTGGAAGAGGGTGTTTGTTATGACCAGTGCGTTCTCTTGGCAAAACTCTATTAGCCTTTGCCCTGCTTCATTCTGTACTCCAAGGCCAAATTTGCCTGTTACTCCAGGTGTTTCTTGACTTCCTACTTTTGCATTCCAGTCCCCTATAATGAAAAGGACATCTTTTGGGGGTGTTAGTTCTAAAACATCTTGTAGTTCTTCATAGAACCGTTCAACTTCAGCTTCTTCAACGTTACTGGTTGGGGCATAGGCTTGGAGTACCGTGATGTTGAATGGTTTGCCTTGGAAACAAACAGAGATCGTTGTGTCGTTTTTGAGATTGCATCCAGGTAGTGCATTTTGGACTCTTCTGTTGTATTAAGAGATATATTAAGAAAGCAAAATGAACAAAGGCTAAAATATAGTCATTCTTGGCCCAAATGCCATGTGTGTGTTGCTGGAAAATCTCATATTCTGTAAAACTGAACACTAAACTAACAGGGCTTATGAGAAAGGTAGTTTTGGTACAGATTGCTTACAACTACATAACTCTGTAAGTACAGCCCTAACAAATAAAATGTTGCTCCAAATGCCAGGACAAATATCTCCTGACAGTTACACCTAGACTCGGTCCATACTTTGCAGCCACATACTCTGAAGTTCAGACTTCCTCGTTGAAGATACGTGCTTCTTCTAATGGAGACCAGTTTAATCAAAACTAAAAACATAATTCAGAGATACCCTTCATCAATTAAGGTGTTCTGTTTTATTTTGATAGTGGGGAAAGGTGTTCACATCTCCATCTATACTTGCTGCCTCCCAAGATGTCTTGATACAGAGGAAAGTCTAGCAGTTCTTTTTTTTTAATTTTAATTGAAGGCTAATTACTTTACAATATTGTATTGGTTTTGCCATACATCAACATGACTCTGCCACGGGTGTACATGTGTTCCCCATCCTGAACCCCCCTCCCACTTCCCTCCCCATACCATCCCTCTGGGTCATCCCAGTGCACCAGCCCCAAGCATCCTGTATCCTGCATCGAACCTAGACTGGTGATTCGTTTCTTATATGATATTATACATGTTTCAGTGCCATTCTCCCAAATCATCCCACCTTTCCCTCTGCCACAGAGTCTAAAAGACTGTTCTATACATTTGTGTCTTTTTTGCTGTCTCGCATACAGGGTTATCGTTACCATCTTTCTAAATTGCATATATATGCGTTAGTATACTGTATTGGTGTTTTTCTTTCTGGCTTACTTCACTCTGTATAGCAGTTCTTTAAAACAGTAAAAGTAAGCACTTCTTGCAATAAAAGAAGTTACTTGCTAGGGGTTTTCTCCTGCTCCTGGTTACTTGACATCATTCACATGCTGGGAATAAGATCTTTCACAACTTTGCATTATACTGATGAGATTTCTCTGTTTGCCAGTTATATATATACTAACTCTATTGAAGAAATAATCAGATATTAGCTAAAATAACTGTGTAAGCAATAGAGATGATATGGGTATCAAAAATGGAAGTAAAAGAAGATTAGGTTTGGTACATTGTAGATTGGAGTATAGTCAAAAATCTAGAAAGACGTTTAAACTAGCAGAACTGTATACAAATTTTGTTTAAAACAAACAAACAAAAATTCATTCCCTAAAGCAACATTTTGTGAGTGTATATCCCAACTCATGTCAGATACCCAGTTAGTTATGGCATAATTTTACATTCTTTCCAGAACATGGTAGTGCCCAGCATACATTAAATGAACAATCACTGCCCTCTTTCACATTTAGCCTGGCCACTGCCTTAATAATCATCTCAGTATGACATTCCAGGCATTACTGCCAACCAGTCTGCTTTGGTCTATCATGTGATGTTATGTATCAGCAGGTTGCTGTAATCCAAACAGTGGGCTAATCTCCTTACCAAAATAGTTGTGTTTATTTCTTGCAGCACTGTTATGTGGTAGGTAGTGTTTTAATCCCCATTTACAAGTGAGGAAGTAGATGCTAAAGTACTATCAAATTGATTGTGATAGTAAGTCACCTCAAATCTTATATGTAAAAGGGTAAAATATAAAATGAACAATAGTATAAATATAGCAAAATAAGAAAACAATGAGATTACAGTTGATGGTAGATACTTAAACTGACGTGTTATGATAAGTTGGGAATGAGAAGTCATTATAAGATACTGAAAAATAATGGAAAAGTAGAAGACTCTGAAAGCCAGTTGGAAGATTGGGACAGACATATAGGAGACAGAGTAGGCCTTTTAAGAGGTGATGAAGGCAGCCTCAGGTTGTGACTTTGAGATTTCTAGTTTTAGTTGCTGTGAGTTTTATTTCCTACACTTAAGAAGTCAGTGAGATTGCCTGTGATATTCTTAAAGTAAGTCTACTTTTTACTTGAATTAGGTGAAATGACTATTGTTTTTCCCAAATATCTACGATATCTATGATAATAACAATTCAGAATTTAAAATCAAGAGAAGGATTTGAGAAACGCACAGTTCTGATGATATTGAATTTGTGATGTCCAGTGGACCTTTGATTATGCAGAGTCTCTGGGTTAGAGATTTTTTAACTTGTCAACTGTAGATCGTAGGTGGAGATGTAGGCATGAATGAGATCTCCCATAGAGAGAGAGAAGAGCATAAAATTTTGGAATGAACCATGACATCAGTATATCAGGAGCTGGCTGAGGAAGAAGGATCCAGTCTGAGAACAGTCCCAGAAGAGTCTGAATTAGGAGAACTAAAAGAGTGATGTCAGCAAAGTCAAGGTAGTACGGGACCAAGAGGAAAAAGATCACTGTCAGGTGGCCTGAAGAAATCAGGCACCATGGAGAGTGAGGGGACATTTGATTCGGTGGTGGCCTTTGCTTGCTAACACAGTTTTGATGGGGTTAAGGTAAGAATATGAAAATGTGATCTCAGTGGGTCAAAAAGACAGTGCAAAGTGATGCAGCAAAAAAATTTACCAATGCATCCTGATAAGTATCAGAAATATAGTAGAAATATGTTATGATGATGAAAGAGGGGCATGATTTAGGGCTGAAATAGGCCTTAGAGATTATTCAAATAGCAACTGCTTATTTTAACACATGAGGAAACCAAGTCTTTAAAAGGTTTAGTCGTTTATACCATGGCAGAGCCCATAGTGGCAGATAGAACGGATGGCACCTTAGTCTTCTGATTCCAAACCTACCGGTATATATAGGCAAACTCTAAGCTCAAAAGGGAGGGGGATTTTCTTTTGATTTCTAATGTTTGTCGTATTCTTTGAGCATTTAAATGTGTTCTTCCTCATACATAGAAAGGGATAAATTGTGATTGTGCTAGAGTATATTAATCTGCATGTCCAGTGTATTATATGTATAAAGATGTTGGTAAAAAGCCACTGGCTGAATCTAAAACAAAATGCCAGACTCAGTCATGTTGCAAAATTTAATCAAAATATATATTCATAGCCAATTAAGAGAGAAAATTTAATTTGTGATCAGGTAGAAATATTAAATAATGTTATAGAAGTATTAAGTGAATTAGAATGTTAAATACTGAATATTAAAATAACTGCTCTTATTTATGAATGTTGTGTCTATCCTTTGTCAGTTGTATGAAAATAAAATATTCACAACAGTATTTTTGATCATCCATGCCAGATCATAATTTCTTTAGTTTTTGGTATAAGAGCACCACCTATGGGTTTCTCAGGTATTTGAGGGAAAACTTTTTAAGCGTAATCTAATAAAACAAAAATGTAATAAAATTCTTTCCTGTTTTGCTCTATAACTAGTCTCTCCAGCTCAGTTTATTTAAAGGTTAGGAGTTATTTGCTTTATCATAGGTTATTCCCACCTGGTTTTTGGATGTGTCCCAGAACTGTTAGATCAGCTGATAAGTATTTGAGTACTTACATGCCATTACAGTGTTAGTTTAACGTAAAATTGTATTATTCTCTTTAACGTAAATGAATCTTTTCATAAAAATGAACAGTTTACAGTATCCTGGGGGAGACATGATAATAGTTTTTGCTAGTTTATTTGTATGTTTGTATCTTCATGAACTTAAGAATTTCTTCAATATACTGCTACAAAATGCTTTGGCAAGAGAGTGAAGAAAGGAAAAAGGGCTTATAAATGACTTAGAGCATCTTTTCATTAATTGCTGAGATGATAACTCATTAGAACAAGGATGGAAACAAAATTCTGGCACTTCAGTATTCAGTCAGTTCAGTTCAGTTGCTCAGTCGTGTCCAACTCTTTGTGACCCCATGGACTGCAGCACGCCAGTCTTTGCTGTCCATCACCAACTCCCAGAACTTGCTCAAACTCAACGTCCATTGAATTGGTGATTCATTCCAACCATATCTCATTCTCTGTAGTCCCCTTCTCCTACCGCCTTCAATCTTACCCAGCATCAGGGTCTTTTCCAAGGAGTCACTTCTTCACATCAAGTGGCCAAAGTATCGGAGTTTCAGCATCAGTCCTTCCAATGAATATTTTGGACTGATTTCCTTTAGGATGGACTGGTTGGATCTCCTTGCAGTCCAAGGGACTCTCAAGAGTCCTGTCCAACACCACAGTTAAAAAGCATCAATTCTTGGGTGCTCAGCTTTCTTTATAGTCCAACTCTCACAATCCATTCATGACTACTGGAAAAACCATAACTTTGACTAGACGGACCTTTGTTGGCAAAGTAATATCTCTGCTTTTTAATATGCCGTCTAGGTTGGTCATAACTTTCCTTCCAAGGAGTAAGCATCTTTTAATTTCATGGCTGCAGTCATCATCTGTGGTGATTTGGGAGCCCCCAAAAATAAAGTCTGTCACTGTTTCCATTTTTTCCCCATCTGTTTGCCATGAAGTGATTGGACCAGATGCCATGATCTTAGTTTTCTGAATGTTGAGTTTAAAGCCTGCTTTTTCACTCTCTTCTTTCACTTTCATCAAGAGGCTCTTTAGTTCTTCTTCACTTTCTGTCATTAGGGTGGTGTCATCTGCACGTCTGAGGTTATTGATATTTCTCCAGGCAAACTTGATTCCAGCTTGTGCTTCCTCCAGCCCAGCGTTTCTCATGATGTACTCTGCATATAAGTTAAATAAGCAGGGTCACAATACACAGCCTTGACATACTCCTTTTCCTATTTGGAACCAGTCTGTTGTTCCATGTCCAGTTCTAACTGTTGCTTCTTGACCTGCACACAGATTTCTCAAGAGACAGGCAGGTGGTCTGGTATTGCCATCTCTTTCAGAATTTTCCACAGTTTATTGTGATCCACACAGTCAAAGGCTTTGGCATAGTCAATAAAGCAGAAGTAGATGTTTTTCTGGAACTCTCTTTCTTTTTTGATGATCCAGGGATGTTGGCAGTTTGATCTCTGGTTCCTCTGGCTTTTCTAAAACCACCTTGAACATCTGGAAGTTCACGGTTCCCATACTGTTGAAGCCTGGCTTGGAGAATTTTCAGCATTACTTTGCTTGCGTGTGAGATGAGTGCAGTTGTGCAGTAGTTTGAACATTCTTTGGCATTGCCTTCTTTGGATTGGAATGAAAACTGACCTTTTCCAGTCCTGTGGCCACTGCTGAGTTTTCCAAATTTGCTGGCATATTGAGTGCAGCATTTTCACAGCATCATCTTTGAGGATTTGAAATAGCTCAACTGGAATTGCATCACCTCCACTAGCTTTGTTCGCAGTGATGCTTCCTAAAGCCCACTTGACTTCACATTCAAGGATGTCTGGCTCTAGATGAGTGATCACACCAACATGATTATCTAGGTCATGAAGATCTTTTCTGTATAGTTCTGACTATTCTTACCACCTCTTAATAGCTTCTGCTTCTGTTAGGTCCATACCATTTCTGTCGTTTATTGTGCCCATCTTTGCATTAAATGTTCCCTTCAGTTCAGTTCAGTTCAGTCGCTCAGTCATGTCCGACTCTTTGCAACCCCATGAATTGCAGCACACCAGGCCTCCCTGTCCATCACCAACTCCCGGAGTTCACTCAAACTCACATCCATCGAGTCGGTGATGCCATCCAGCCATCTCATCCTCTGTCGTCCCCTTCTCCTCCTGCCCCCAATCCCTCCCAGCATCAGAGTCTTTTCCAGTGAGTCAACTCTTCGCATGAGCTGGCTAAAGTACTGGAGTTTCAGCTTTAGCATCAGTCCTTCCAAAGAAATCCCAGGGCTGATCTCTTTTAGAATGGACTGGTTGGATCTCCTTGCAGTCCAAGGGACTCTCAAGAGTCTTCTCTAGCACCACAGTTCAAAAGCATCAATTCTTTGGCACTCAGCTCTCTTCACAGTCCAACTCTCATATCCATACATGACTACTGGAAAAACCATAGCCTTGACTAGACGAACCTTTGTTGGCAAAGTAATGTCTCTGCTTGGTATCTTTAATTTTCTTGAAGAGATCAGTAGTCTTTTCCATTCTGTTGTTTTTCTCTGTTTCACTGCACTGATCACTGAGGAAGACTTTCTTATCTTTCCTCACTATTCTTTGGAACTCTGCATTCAAATGGGTATACCTTTCCTTTTTGCCTTTGCCTTTCACTTCTCTTCTTTTCTCAGCTGTTTGTAAGGCCTCCTCAGACAACCATTTTGCCTTTTTGCGTTTCTTTTTCTTGGGGATGATCTTGATCATTGCCTCCTATACAGTGTCACAAACCTCTGTCCATAGTTCTTCAGGCACTCTATCAAATCTAATCCTTTAAATCTATTTCTCACTTCCAGTGTATAATCATAAGGGATTTGATTTAGGTCATACCTGAATGGTCTAGTGGTTTTCCCTGCTGCTGCTGCTAAGTCACTTCAGTCGTGTCCGACTCTGTGTGACCCCATAGGCGACAGCCCACCAGGCTCCTCCATCCCTGGGATTCTCCAGGCAAGAATACTGGAGGGGGTTGCCATTTCCTCCTCCAATGCATGAAAGTGAAAAGTGAAAGTGAAGTTGCTCAGTCGTGTCCGACTCAGAGCGACCCCAGGGACCTGCAGCCTACCAGGCTCCTCCGTCCATGGGATTTTCCAGGCAAGAGTACTGGAGTGGGGTGCCATTCAATTTAGTCTGAATTTGGCAATAAAGAGTTCATGATCTGAGCCAGAATCAGCTCCCAGGTTTGTTTTTGCCGGCTGTGTAGAGCTTCTCCATCTTTGGCTGCAAAGAATATAATCAGTCTGATTTTGGTATTGACCATCTTGTGATGTCCATGTTTAGAATCTTCTCTTGTTGTTGTTGGAAGGTGTTTGCTATGACCCGTGTGTTCTCTTGGCAAAACTCTGTTATAGCCTTTGCCCCGCTTCATTTTGTATTCCAAGGCCAAATTTGCCTGTTACTCCAGATATCTCTTGACTTCTTGATTTTGCATTCTAGTCCCCTGTAATGAAAAGGACATCTTTTTTGGGTGTTAGTTCTAGAAGGTCTTGTAGGTCTTCATAGAACCGTTCAGCTTCTTCAGCATTACTGGTTGGGGAATAGACTTGGATTACTGTGATATTGAATGGTTTGCCTTGCTTTATTAATACTTCAGTGTTAATAAGCCCCAAATAGAATCGCATTTGGATAAACACAGTCTTTTTGTAAAATACCAAAGTATTTTTTTGGTAAGGGGAAAGCAAAAACAAGTGGAAACTTTGTGTGTGGGCAATAAGATGTATGCTAGATTATTATATATATATTATTATGTATATATTAATTAATATATATATAATATATCAATGTATTGTATACCTGTATTTTCATGCCATGAATCTCTGTGTTCGAAAAGTGATTAAAAACAAGATCCCTTTGGCAGTATACCCTAATTTCAAACTAGATGCATTTTAGGCATGAACCTGCAGAGGTTTAAAACCTTGATTGCATGTTTTCTGCAGGGAATGGCTAATTCTATTGAAATAAGTATTGACTCTCTGAGCAATATAGTTTGCCATATGTTGACCATTATGGATAAAAACTTTGTGAAATTACTCCTTAGCAAGCATACTTAACCTAAATTGAACAGACCATAACCTCTATTACATAGACACACCAAAAAAAATGGTCATTTTGGCAGCTACTTTCCCCACTTGTAATTTGCTCCTTTTTATCTGCTCTTACTTTAAAAATTAGATAGTCTGGTCTGTCAGAGTTGTATCAAATAAGAGATTCCAAGATTTTAAATTTTACTGAAGGTTTAAACATTGATTGCATTTTTCTTTTTTTTAGCCTGTGACTCTTGAGGGAGACTAAATTCTGGGATTATTAGCTGAATTCTGGATTGTTAAAATGTGAACTGTGAGCGTTCAAGATAATGAAGGGAGAATCAGTTCAGTTCAGTCGCTCAGTCGTGTCCAATACTTTGCGACCCCGTAGACTGCAGCACGTCAGGCTTCCCTTGTCCATCATCGACTCCTGGAGCTTGCTCAAACTCATGTCCCTCACGTCAGTGATGCCATCCAACCATCTCATCCTCTGTCGTCCCCTTCTCTCCTGCCTTCAATCTTTCCCAGCATCAGGGTCTTTTCCAGGGAGTCAGTTCTTCACATCATGTGGCCAAAGTATTGGAGTTTCAACTTCAGCATCAGTCCTTCCAATGAATATTTGACTGATTTCCTTTAGGATAGACTGGTTGGATATCCTTGCAGTCCAAGGGACTCTCAAGAGTCTTCTCCAACACCATAGTTCAAAAGCATCAATTCTTAGGTGCTCAGCTTTCTTTATAGTCCAACTCTCACAATCCATACATGGCTACTGGAAAAACCATAGCTTTGACTAGACGGACCTTTGTTGTCAAAGTAATGTCTCTGCTTTTTAATATGCTATCTAGGTTGGTCAAAACTTTTCTTCCCAGGAGGAAGCATCTTTCAATTTCACAGCTGCAGTCACCATCTGCAGTGATTTTGGAGCCCCCCAAAATAAAATCTATCACTGTTTCCATTGTTTCCCCATCTATTTGCCATGAAGTGATGGAACTTGATGCCATGATCTTCGTTTTCTGAATGTTGAGTTTTAAGCCAACTTTTTCACTCTCCTCTTTCACTTTCATCAAGAGGCTCTTTAGTTCTTCGTTTTCTTACGTAAGTGTGGTGTCATCTGCCTATCTGTGGTTATTGATATTTCTCCCAGCAATCTTGATTCCAGCTTGTTTTTCATCCAGCCCGGCATTTTGTATGATGTACTCTGTATATAAGTTAAATAAGCAGGGTGACAGTATCATGCAGGCAAAGTGCTGGTAGTAGTTTGAATTTATTCTCCGTTTCTTCTAAGATATTTAGATATCTAACCACATAATGATAACTTTAATCACTGACTATTTCAAGCCTTTATTTTTAAAATAATTTAGGAATCATTTATGACTTTGTAATAAAGTTTGGAAGTATTCCTGGAATGAATTAAAGAACTACTTTGAAGTAATGTTTTGCTGCTTTTATCTAATCATCTACCCACTTTAACAACTCAGCATCTTACTGTTGTGTTTATATGTGCTTTCCTTTAATTATTTTGTTCAGAAGACTATATTTATATGATTTTTTTAAGTATCCAAAAAGTAGTTCAGTAAAGCTGATTTTTAGGTAGTTATAATAAATTTAAAAGGTGAATCTTGGGAAAAAGATAGATGGATGGATGTACCAGTTGATCTCCATGGCTAAAGCTAGCAGTCTTGACTCTTAAATTGTGTGCAGAGATCCAAATTGAAAAGTTCCACACCTCCGCAAGACTTTATACTTGATTAGGATAAGATAATTTGACTAAAAGGAAAGAAAACAATCTAATTAGAATAATGAAAGTTTTTAAGGTTGGCCATACCGTATTTATTGTATATGATTTGACATCTGATATGTTTCTTTTTAATAAATACTAATTTACTTAATGCTTTATTTAAAATACAACAGTTTTCTAAGATTGCTTTGATTATCTTCCAGCCTGTGGAGAAACTCCAGAACAGATTCGAGCACCGAGTGGAATAATCACGAGCCCAGGCTGGCCTTCTGAATATCCTGCCAGAATCAACTGTAGCTGGTTCATAAGGGCAAACCCAGGGGAAATCATTACTATAAGGTAATTTTGATACCTCCTTGTATTATTGTTTGATGTTTTATTACAAAATATAAATCCGCTTTCCAAATATCATCACTCAACATGCAGTATAAAAAGATGATTTTTAGAAAATAAATTGTATTTATCATTACCGTCTTGAGGGGAAGAATAATGGCCCATTCTTCCCCTTCTATTAGGGCATGTGTTTTGAATATTTTCTAATGGTGATAATGAATTTGTGCTGAGCCATCCATATTCTTCTAGGCAATTTTTTAACAAAAGCTACATATCTGCAGAATAGTTTATTAGAATCAAGAATATAATCTTTGGCAATGAGACAAATAAACAGACTTACTATAATTCACTTGGATATCTAGCCCATAATCTTGGTCTTGAAAGTAGAGTCCTCTACCTTAATGAATTAAAACATAGTTGTAGGCTATGCCTCTGTATATGTTATGTGTGTATAAAACTTGACGTAAGCTAATGATGGATAAATACTGTGTCTAGAAAAAGCTCATTTTTCATAACAGTGAGACAATAGATCATTTGTTAAGAATACAAAATGAAATATAATCCTAGGGAAAATAACCGTAAATTCTAAATCCTAAGAATAAATAAGATATAAATAAGGAAGATTAAGAGTATTTTAAAGACATTTAAAATTGTAGAGAAAAACTGTGGGAATAAGATACTAAGGAGGAAATACCCAGTAGAACCAGTTATTGCTTGCTTAAGGAAATTATATTGGGGTTATTAAAGGAAAAAATTTGCCTGAAAGGGAGAAAAAAGTGCACCTAAACAGAGAACTATAACACAATTAAGAATGCCGTTTCGATCACAGAAGTATTACAAAGGCATCTTTGACAGTCTTTCATTATTTACATTTTTATGGATGATAATCATGGAACATTAGATTTAAAAGAGACCTCGTAGAACATAGACACATATCCCTTCATTTTTACATTTTCAAAAAAGTGGGATTCTAAATTAAGCCTATGTTTGAACGTTTCCGTCTTCCTTTTTTATATTTATTAACTCATGAGGACCAGTCACGTGAGGAACACAGTTGTTGTCTGTCCCCTTTTTTCTGTGGAAGCCATAAAACAGCAACATATGGTATGTTTTCCTTTGGTTCCTCTCTGCCCTGAGCCATAGCTTCTGGAACACTGAAGCTGAGCATCGGTGGAAGCAGTAACACTCCTCTGTGAGAAATACGATTCCCTTGCCTGATACATGGGTGGGATGTGCCATGAAAGTTACCCTTCTGCAACTGTACCAACATTGGAATCTGAACAATATGTCTGTTTTCTGCTACTTACAGTATGACTTAAGTACAAATGTGTTTCCAAAGTAACATTTTACCATAGGGGTTCCAAATATTTTTTAAACATGAAACTAGCATTTTTAGAGATTTTTCTTCTTTTAACCTAAAATTTCAACCGCAAATTAAATTTGCAGCCTACCAGCTCAGTTCTGTAAAACTTGGCAATTCTTGCCAGCACAGAGGAGATGACATGGAGTACTGCCATCTGGTTCTGATCATGTGTTGGATCCTTGAGATGTCACAAAGCTACACTAAAAATCAAGCACAGTATTGAAATGCAGAGTATTAGAGGTGAGCCCAACACACCTAAAGGAAGATTTCCTAAATTCTGAACTGAGTTAACAAATTTGCATTTACACAGCCAGTCTCATAAAATAAGAAAGTAATTTTAGTAATTGTCCTAGTTCTTACTGAAACCATTATCATGATAATAACAAACTTTTAAAGATGACATATTGACATAGTATGCAAAGAAAGTCAAGTTTCACTTGTGAATATTGGTGTAATATCTTAAAAAATAGTTCAAAAGAAATTTATACCATGATCAAATGAAGTTCATTTAAACACACAATTTAGTCAGTATTAGGAAACATTAAATTCATTTACCATATTAAGTCAGAGAAAAGGTATATGATTATCTAGACACAGGTTTTAAAACTTTTTGGTAAAATGAAAATCAACATGCATTCCTGAGTTTAAAATAATTAAAATATAGATAAAAGAAACTAAAATTACATGCTATAAACAAATAATACTTAGAACTCTCCTTGTAAAACTGGTTAAACTATTTAACCAGTTTATACGCATTTTTATCCTTTCCCTGGAAATCTGCTAGAATTCACAAAGGCCACCTTATCCTCTGTCTACCTTATCCACAGAGGATTGGATTCTGGTTCCCTGCTTGAAGCCAAGGACTAGGATCAGGATATTTTGTTTAAGAAAGGAGACTGAAGAAGACTTCTACTAACCACTGCTTGAACTCTCATGGAGCTGAGAGCTTAGAAAGATAGGATGACATACCATAATAAATGAGAATTTAACTAAGTCCCTTACTGATTCTGTGACACGATTGTAATACTGCTCTGAACTGCCACGTTAGGGCTGGTTTTAGAAAGGAGACCTAAACAGAGGAAGTTACAGAGCAGATGCTGTGGGGGAATATAGGGGAAAAAAAATTAAAAACAGCACCAAAAATCCTCCTCAGAAGCTTGCAACCCCCAAATTTCTAGAATGTATGAAAAAATTTAATATTAATCAAAACAGCCAACAAAATCTAACTGTTAGTCACTCAATTGTGTCCAACTCTTTGTGACCCTATGGACTATAGCCCGTCAGGCTCCTCTGTCCATGGAATTCTCCAGGTAAGAATACTGGAGTGGGTAGCCATTCCCTTCTCACAGGGATCGAACCTGCATCTCCCGCATTGCCAGCAGATTCTTTGCCATCTCAGCCACCAGGGAGGCAACTTGGAACACAGATTTACTACAGACGTTTTACACTTTAATATACTGGAGTTTTTTTTCCTTAACCTTCTTTATGCCATGAGCACTTTGGTAGTTTGGTGAAACCTATAAATCCATTCCCAGAATATTTTTAAATGTATAGAATAAAACACATAGCATTACAAAAGAAACCAGTTATTCCTGAAACACAGCTATCAGATATTTTTACAAATACATATATGTTTATTAACAATTAGTGAGCAAGCCATGCTTTTAACAGTTACTATAATTTTAAAGTGGTTTTGAGTGTAAGTAGTTACTCTAGATATCTACTAAAACTGAAATGTAATATGAAATTTTCTATGATTTCTACTGGTGACAGTGTGAGAAGCATTATAAAAACTATTCATAGTATGTTTATTTTCTTTTGTTTTAATTTTATTTTATTTTTAAACTTTACAATATTGTATTAGTTTTGCCAAATATCGAAATGAATCCGCCACAGGTATACCTGTGTTCCCCATCCTGAACCCTCCTCCCTCCTCCCTCCCCATACCCTCCCTCTGGGTCGTCCCAGTGCACCAGCCCCAAGCATCCAGTATCGTGCATCGAACCTGGACTGGCGACTCGTTTCATACATGATTTTTTACATGTTTCAATGCCATTCTCCCAAATCTCCCCACCCTCTCCCTCTCCCACAGAGTCCATAAGACTGATCTATACACCAGTGTCTCTTTTGCTGTCTCGTACACAGGGTTATTGTTACCATCTTTCTAAATTCCATATATATGCGTTAGTATACTGTATTGGTGTTTTTCTTTCTGGCTTACTTCACTCTGTATAATAGGTTCCAGTTTCATCCATCTCATTAGAACTGATACAAATGTATTCTTTTTAATGGCTGAGTAATACTCCATTGTGTATATGTACCGCAGCTTTCTTATCCATTCATTATGTTTATTTTCATAAGTAAAGCAATGTTAATGAAATGTTAAATTTCAGTTACAGATGGGTGAAAATAAAATTGTCGATTTTTCTACAGAATTTGAGAATTTGAAAGGGGATTAGAAACACTGAATACTTGTAGTTGGACTTAATTAGACCAAAGCGTCCCTGGTGGCTCAGTGGTAAAGAATCCACCTACCAATGCAGGAGACGTGGGTTTCATCCCTGGATCAGAAAGATCCTCTGGAGAAGGGACTAGCAACCTGTTCCAGTATTCTTGCCTGGGAAATCCCATGGACAGAGAAGCCTGGCAGACTATAGTCCATGGAGTTGTAAAAGAATGGGACATGACATAGCAGCTAAACAACAACAACAAAGACCAAAGCAGAGGGAAAGAAACTTTTTTTAAAAACCTATTAATATAGGAGAATATAGGAAAAGAGGAAAATGAGAAAACCCTATCCCCACCCCAAATAGAATTAAAAAAAAAAAAACAAATCTCACTTAACATTTAGAAGATAGACTATCCAGTCAGGTTTATTGGTTGGTTAACTGGTATGATCCTTCTCTAATGGGCTTTAGGAACATACCTAAAAGAGTACCAATACAGAAAATCTAAATAATGAAGATAGGAAAAGATAAGCTACGAAATACTGATCAGAAGAGAGCTAGTGTAGGAGGGTTAATCAGTTGTAATTGACTTCAAAACAAAATATTAATAACAAATGGAAGATAGAATCATGGTTAGATGTTCTGTACCTAATAACGCAGCCTGAAACCAAGCAAAAGCAAACTGTAGGGAATTACCAAGCAGATAATCTGACCACGTTTTCCTAGTCCACAATTACAGTGGAAGTTTGTAAACATATTTATCTGAATTTAAACAGGAAAACTGTAAGTAAAAATA
Organism: Bos grunniens; assembly: GCF_055505025.1. Classification (NCBI taxonomy): domain Eukaryota; kingdom Metazoa; phylum Chordata; class Mammalia; order Artiodactyla; family Bovidae; genus Bos; species Bos grunniens. Next base: position 22,230,235 of record NC_141178.1, on the reverse strand, counting down.
GAGAAAATTTGATACTGATCCAGTAGACACATATATCACATATGTGTGTGATTTTTATACCTATCTCAGTGGATAGAGAATGCACATTCCTTTTAATGACATGTGCAACATTTATTTAAAAATTGATTATACATTAAATAACAAAGGAATTCTCGATGTATTTCCAGACTACATCATTCAGATTGTGTTCTCTGACCATAACACAGTTATATTGGAAAACAACAATTAAAAAGCCCATATGTTCAGAAACATATTCTTAAATAACAACTGCACCAAAGATGGAAGGCACAGTGGAACTCAAAATATTTTTAAATAGCTGTAATGAAAATATTAGATATTAAAACTGTTGAACTACGTTGAAACAGCAGTTAGTGAAAAATTTACAACTTTAGTGCATTGAATTAAAAATAAATGCATGGAGAGTAAAGTGGAAAATATATTAGCTCAGCATTTTCTCAAGAGTTTAGAATAAAAACTACAGGGTAATCTTTATTTACCAGAAAATAATTAAACAGAAAAAATGAATTAAAATTAAACAGAAAAAAAATCTTTATTTATTAGAAGATAATTAAACAGAAAAAAAAACCAAAAAACTGGTTTTCTGAAAAACTGAGTAAAATAAACAAAGACAGATCTCAAGGAAAGAGATCTGTATCTTTTTTTTAAAAAAAGATACAAAAATGTCTATAGTTATAAATACAATAATAGAGATTTTAAGTCACAAAGGAATATCGTGAATGGTTTATATTGATACTTTAATAAATTAGATGAAGTGAATCATTTCTGAAAGTGTGTTACCAAATTGATTCAAGAAGAATTAGAAAACTAACTAATGTAATAGTCATTAAAGAAATTAAATCAACAGTCAAAATAAGATTTTACACCCAGATAATTTTACAGGCAATACCAAATAAATAGAGAAAGAAATTTTCTTAACTTGCTAAAAGGTATCTGTTCAAAAATTTTAAAAATCAAACTTTTAATATTGAAGTTAAACACAAAGGACCAAAACAAGGTTACATACTTTCACTGCTTGTACTTGAACCCTCAGTCAATACCACACTCCAACAAATAGGGATTCGTGATATAAAAAATGAAAAGGAAGACGTAAAACTCTTATTTGCCAGTATTACACTTACCTACAAAGAAAATCCAAACAAATTTAAAGACCATAGATACCAAAATTTAAACAGTTGTTTGAAAGTACTATGTGAAGCTTTGCCGTGATAAATTTTACTTTCAAGGGCAAATGACTTCTAAGAAAATTTAAATTATCAAAATTGACTAATTGAAAGTTTAGGAAAAGCTGATTAAACCAAAAAGCATGAAGAAATTGAAAATCTCTACCCTAAGTCGTCTTTACTGTGAAGAAGCACAAGGCGCAGATTTGTAAACAATCTGTTACATAAACTATTACAAAGCATAAAAAAAGAAAAACTGAAAACTGTTTCTCCTTATAAATGTGTTTTAAGCACTCTAAATGAATATTGGAAAACAAAATCCTCATAGTGTATACATGAAGAGACAACTACTGATTATTTCTTTTGTTCTAGGTCAGGTCCCTGATTTCATGAATCTTAAACATTTTAGTTGATTAAAAGTTGGGAGTTCCCTGGTGGCTTAGTGGTTAGAATTCCAGGCTTTCCCTGCCATGACCCAGGTTCAATCCCTGGTCAAGGAACTGAGATTCCACAAGCCACCATAAACATTAGGGGTATATATATCTTTTCTAATTAATGTTTTGTTTTCTTCCATAAATATCTAGGAGTGAAATTGCTAGATCGTATGGTAGGTCTGTTTTTAGTTTTTTGAGGAACCTCCATACTGTTTTCCATGTGGTTCCACCAACAGTGCACAAAGGTGGTTCCCTTTTTTCCACATCCTGACCAACACGGCTTTGACAATAACCACTTTGACAGATGTGAGGCGGTATCTCATTGTGGTTTTGTGTTGCATTTCCCTGATGATTAGAAATGTTGAGCATCTTTTCATAAGCCTGTTGGCCATCGGTGTATCTCCTTTGGAAAAATGTCTGTTCAAATCCTCTGCCCAAATACTTTAATTGGGTTGTTTTTTTGATATTGAGTTGTATGAGTTCTTTGTGTGTTTTGGATAATTAACCCCTTATTGGACATGTCATTTGCAAATATCTTCTCCCATTCAGCACAGCCACTGTGGAAAACAGCACGTAAGTTCTTCAAAAAATGAAAAACAGAACTACCACACGACCCTGCAGTTCCACTCTTCTTACCCAAAGAAAATGAAAAAAAAAAATTTGAATAGATAAATGCATCCCAGTGTTCATAGCAACATTTATTTACAGTAGCCAAGACATGAAATACAGATAAATAGATAAAAATGATGTTGGGGTGTGTGTATGGTCGTGGGAATATTTCTCAGCCATAAAAAATAATGAAATTTTGCCATTTCCAACAGTGTGGATAGACCTACAGGATATTATGCTTAGTGAAATAAGTCAGACAGAGAAAGACACATACTGTATATTTTTAGTTTATGTGGAATCTGAAAAATAAAACACATTAGTGAATATAACAAAACAGAAACATACTCACAAATACAGAGAACAAACTAGTGGTTACCAGTGGAGAGGGATAAAATAAGTGGAGGACTATTGAGGTACAAACTACTATATATAAAATTAAAAAGTTACAAGGATGTAATGTACAGCACAGAAGAATATAGCCAATATGTAATAATAATTTTATATGGAGTATAGGGCTAGTCAAGGCTATGGTTTTTCCTGTGGTCATATATGGATGTGAGAGTTGGACTGTGAAGAAGTCTGAGCGCCGAAGAATTGATGCTTTTGAACTGTGGTGTTGGAGAAGACTCTTGAGAGTCCCTTGGACTGCAAGAAGATCCAACCAGTCCATCCTGAAGGAGATCAGCCCTGGGATTTCTTTGGAAGGAATGATGCTAAAGCTGAAACTCCAGTACTTTGGCCACCTCATGCGAAGAGTTGACTCATTGGAAAAGACTCTGATGCTGGGAGGGATTGGGGGCAAGAGGAGAAGGGGACGACAGAGGATGAGATGGCTGGATGGCATCACTGACTCGATGGATGTGAGTCTGAGTGAACTCTGGGAGTTGGTGATGGACAGGGAGGCCTGGCATGCTGCGATTCATGGGGTCGCAAAGAGTAGGACACGACTAAGCAACTGATCTGATCTGATCTGATCTGATAAGCTATAAAAATATCAAGTTACTATGTTGTATCCCTGAAACTAATATAATGTTGTAAGTCAACCATACTTCAAAAAAAACCTAAGTAACAGATACTATTAAGAAAGTGAAAAGCAACCCATGGATAGAGAAAATATTAGCAATACACATATCTAATAAAGTACTTGGATCCAGAATGTACAAAGAATTTTTATAGCTCAAATTTTTTTAAATGGACAAGAGACTTGAACAGACACTTCAAAGAAGATATAAGAATGTCCAATAAGCACATGAAAAGATGTTCAACATCATTGGTCTTTCAGGAAATGCACATAAAACAACCATGAGAGATGCCATTTCATGCCCAGTAATGGCTGAAATTCAAAATACTTTTAGCACCAACTAAATTTAGCATCAAATTCAGCACCACAGGTAGCACCGACTACTGGGGAGAGTGGGTGTGAGTGGTTATACATCTTGTGTAACCTACATGCCTCAAAAAGATACATTTAAAAGTGAAAGTGATAGTTGATCAGTTATGTCCAACTCTTCATGACACCATGGACTATAGCCCGCCAGGCTCCTCCGTCCATGGAAGTCTCCAGGTAAGAATACTGGAGTGAGTAGCCATTACCTTCTCTAGGGAATCTTCCCAACCCAAGGATCGAAACTGAGTCTCCTGCATTGCAGGCAGATTGTTTACTGTCCAAGCCACCAGGGAAGCCCCACATGTTTATAAAGAGCTCTTGAATAAGAATACATTTCAGTGTACAAAGGGTTTAACAGTGTGATTCACAGGAAAAGAAATAGAAATATCTAATAAACATAGGAAAAGTGTTTCAATCTCAGTAAATAAGGAAATGGAGACTAGAACAATGATAAATTTATTTTATGCACCTAATTGGAAACAAATCTTTGGAAATAAAATGTTTCCTTTTGCCAGAGTTGTAGGGTATAAGGTATTTTTTCACACACATTCAGTGGAATTGTGAGTTGGTATAAACATTTTCTCAATGCCACCATCAACTTTAAAGTGGAATTGTATGCTTGGATCTAACAATTCTACTTCTAGAAAAAGCTGTCCTACAGAAATACTTGCTTATGTGTGTATGGAGAGAACATGTATGAGAATTCCTTAAAGTATTGTTCATAATAGTGAAAAACTGGAAGCAGTCAAAGTGTCAGCCTTTGTTCTAGTTACTCAGAATATTTAAAGAGGAAATAGCCTGGTGTAATAATCCTCGGATAATTAACTTTATCATCACTTGGCTTAAGGCAGAGGCAAGGAATCTCATTTTTTGGCTAATTTTTTATGTGCTTCTTATTTGTTCTGTCCTCTGCGTACATGCTCGGTTCCTCAGCCATGTCTGACTTTTTGTGACCACGTGGACTATAGCCCATCAGGCTCCTCTGTCCGTTCTTACCAGCCAAGAATAGTGGAGTGGGTTGCCATTTCCTCCTCTAGGGGATCTTCCCAACCCAGGAATCAAACCCACGTCTCTAGCATCTCCAGCATTGACAGGTGGATTCTTTACCACAGAGCCACTTGGGAAGCCCCTTTCTGTCCTTTATTTGTGCCCGTGTTTTACAAACTATAAAATAACATTTGGCTATAAATCATTTATGTAGAAAAGTATTCCCAAACTTAGGGACTTGTCACTGAAATTTTTTGTTTGTTCGTTTTTGACTTCTTTATTTGGCTCAGGTTGGTGCTATTTGCTCTCCTGAAAATGTAACCTATAAACTTTTTATTACGCAAGCAGATTAACCAGTCTAATCTAAGGGAAGGCTGACTTCCTCTGTGTCCTTCAGTTCATTGAATATGGAGTGGTGTTTCTGGTCCAAACAGAGAACAATTTAGAGTATTAGAAATTAGAAGTGGTCCTTCCTAAAGACGCACAGGGAGAAGAAAAAGGTGCCGTGCCAACTATCTCCTGTTTTTTTAGCATTATTTTGGAACTTTGTGTTACTTATGAAGAAGTATTATTCTGGAATCTGGGAAAGAGATATAAATATTAGGAACAGAGAAGTATTATTGTTACTATTTTTTGATGATACAGTTGTGTACTAAGAAGAGCCAGGAGAATCAGTGGATATTTAGAGGCTTATAATAAAGTTCTCGGTTATTTTGATTTTTTTTAATGAAATTTTTTTCCAAAATTTCCTTTCAACAGCCTTTTCTGACTTTTTATTTGTAGTTTTCAGGATTTTGATATTCAAGGCTCCAGAAGATGCAGTTTGGACTGGTTGACAATAGAAACATACAAGAATATTGAAAGCTACAGAGCCTGTGGTTCCACAATCCCACCACCGTACATTTCTTCCCAAGACCACGTCTGGATCAGGTTCCATTCCGATGACAGTATCTCTAGGAAGGGTTTCAGGCTGGCATACTTTTCAGGTGTGTTTTTATATAAGAAGAAAGGTTTGGAACAGAATTCTATCATATTAACTCCTCAATCACTTCAGGACTTGCCTTCTAAACAACGTCCATTTTATTGTGACTAAATACCAAGACAGCTGAGATTGCAGAATTTGAGGCAAAAGGTTCAGGTGCCCTAGAGTTAGGTCTCCAAAAGGCATTTTGTATAATCCTAATAGAATGGTTAATTTTACACACTAAAGTCAGTCTTTTTAAATATTTTGAATATATTTATTTTAAAAGGAACTTTTTTCCCCTCAAGTGTTCACCCGTATCCTGCATGTTATTTCAGAATGTATTTTTGTGTGTTACCATTATCTTTACACCTTCAAAGAAAAGACACAATCAATTTTACTTTCATAGTTTGTAGTATCAGAAGTCTTCTTTTGCTGGTTCTTAAACTTTATCTGAATAGTGTGACCAGATCATAAAAATATGAAGAACTCAGAGCATTAGAGTCCCGTAAATTTTTGCTGAAAATAACTATATTTTTCTGAAATTAACATGGTCACCTTTAGCAACATATGCTACTTTTTCTCTTTTTTATTAAAAGCACATCTTTGTAATAATTACTTGGATTCTGAAGCATTTTCTGTCACCTGTTTGCCCTCTTTCCTTCCCCCTACTCTTGAGTCTAGATAATGGACTTGCAAGATATTGCGTATATGTACATAAATATATATAAATAACTAAAAAAGAATATTAAAATGGATTTGAAAAGGTGATTATTATGGAGGAATTTTTCTTAATTTCAAAACGTTTATTCAGTAGGGTATTTAAAATTCTTAGGCATATATACTACTGGCGCATATATCTTACATCACTTTACTAAATGTTCTGTAGCAAAGCAGCTTCTGCAAAAACAGAATCAGTCCTTTATCTTTAGGTCAGCTGTAGAGATCTTCATGGAACAAATCATAAGTATTATTTAATTAAAAGTTTTAGTAATCAGTAAGCCAGTATTAATTAAATTTTTTGCTTAAGCCCAGCTATCACCTGAGCTAATTAACATTTACAATAAAAATACCACTTGCTGTTACATATCCTTTAAAGAATATGGTTTTTTTCCCTCCTTACCTCTCCATCTCCCTCCTCTCACTGACCTCCCAGGGAAATCTGAAGAACCAAACTGTGCTTGTGACCAGTTTCGCTGTGGAAATGGAAAGTGTATACCAGCAGCCTGGAAATGCAACAACATGGATGAATGTGGAGACAGTTCTGATGAAGAGATCTGTGCCAGAGAAGCGAATCCTCCAACATCTGCCTCCTTCCAGCCCTGTGCTTACAACCAGTTCCAGTGTCTGTCTCGGTTTACCAAAGTCTACACCTGCCTTCCCGAGTCTTTAAAATGCGATGGCAACATTGACTGCCTTGACCTCGGAGATGAGATCGACTGTGATGTGCCCACTTGTGGGCAGTGGTTAAAATATTTTTATGGTACTTTTAATTCTCCCAATTATCCAGACTTTTATCCTCCTGGAAGCAATTGCACCTGGTTAATAGACACTGGTGATCACCGCAAAGTCATCTTACGCTTCACAGACTTTAAACTTGATGGTACTGGTTATGGTGATTATGTCAAAATATACGATGGATTAGAGGAGAATCCGCACAAGCTTCTGCGTGTGTTGACCGCTTTTGATTCTCACGCGCCTCTCACTGTAGTGTCTTCTTCTGGACAGATAAGGGTCCATTTCTGCGCTGATAAAGTCAATGCGGCCAGGGGCTTTAATGCTACTTACCAGGTAGATGGCTTCTGTCTGCCGTGGGAGATCCCCTGCGGAGGGAACTGGGGCTGCTACACCGAGCAGCAGCGCTGTGATGGCTACTGGCATTGCCCAAACGGGCGGGACGAGATCAACTGTACCGTATGCCAGAAGGAGGAGTTCCCGTGTTCCCGGAACGGCGTCTGCTACCCTCGCTCTGATCGCTGCAACTACCAGAACCACTGCCCAAATGGCTCTGATGAAAAAAACTGCTTCTTTTGCCAGCCAGGAAATTTTCATTGTAAAAACAACCGATGTGTGTTTGAAAGCTGGGTGTGTGACTCTCAGGACGACTGCGGCGACGGCAGCGACGAGGAGAACTGCCCGGTAATCGTGCCAACCCGGGTCATCACCGCCGCCGTCATCGGGAGCCTCATCTGCGGCCTGCTGCTGGTCATTGCCTTGGGGTGCACCTGTAAGCTTTATTCTCTGAGAATGTTTGAACGAAGGTCAGTATCAAGACAGAGCTATGGTGTTGCATGCTCTGTACAGTAAAAACATGGCCCAGATATTTACAACACATTTTTTAAGGAGATGAGCAATATATTTTTGTTACACTATTGGAGACAGAGCTACCTATTGTCTGTGATTTATAAAATTACTATGAAAAGCATATGACTCAGAAGGTTAATAAGCACATTAAAAAAAACAAACAAGAGTTAATGAGGTGAGAAAAGGCAGTCTGTAGTGTTTTCAGATTAACATGTTTTATAGGAATTTTGCAAGCTGAAATTCTTGGTCATGGTGCTTTAACCTGAGTTTTTATAAATATTAATTCAACAATTCCAGACATTTGAGAGCCTTCTATGTTCAAAGCAGCATATGGGTGAATAGATCAATGAGTAGGAGTAATCTCACAGGCAGTTTACAGTTAGAAGGAAGGAACTGGTGGGTAGGATTAAATGACAAAACATATAAATGCTGTAAGAGCTACAAAATAAAGTGGTATAAAAGTCAGAGGACCTCAGTTAAGTAAGAAATGGTTCAGCGTGAAAGGGTGGCCCTCAGGGAGAGCCGTCTTCCACGTGGCAGAGGAGAAACCTGGAGAAGTTGATGGCAGAGAGGTCTTCTAGAAAGCTCCTGTGGAGACCATGACCATCAGCCCCAGAAGAGTTGCAAGTAATACATACAACAAAGAAGTCACATACCAGATAGCCAAGAACAGATGCACAGTATCAAAACAACCATATGCTTCTTACTTGGCATAAGTGGCCAGAAATGTTTTACTACATTGCAACATGAAACCAAGTAAGCAACATAAAGAGTGATAAAGAACCCACCTGCAGTGCAGGACATGTAAGAGACCTGGGTTTGATCCCTGCGTAGGAAAATCCCTTGGAGGAGGGCGTGGCAGCCCACTCCAGTATTCTTGCCTGGAGAAGCCCCATGGACTGAGGAGCATGGAGGATTACAGTCCATAGAGTCGCAAAGAGTCGGACACGACTGAAGGGACTTAGCGCGTGCACACGCACGCGCGCACACACACACACACACACAGAAGACCAGAGGTCTTGAGTTTAAGAACAGGTTATTACACACACACACACACAGGTCTTGAGTTTAAGAACAGGTTATTCCAGAATGGGTTTTGGCAACTCATTTCACTGTTTTCCTTACCTAAAAGGTAAATATGTTGGACTTGACGAATAAAGTATCTTCTAAGAATATTCACATACTTTCACCTCAAGCCCCTCTGATCTCAGAAGGGTAAAGATCTAGTAGTTTTATCTTTTACAGGGATATTTAATATATTAAAACTTAGTGATCCAGGCCCCTAGTGTAAAACCACATGAGGCTGGACTGTCCGCTTCATCTCTGTGTTCTCAGTGTAGGGTAGTATAAATACTCACCAAATGTTGACTGATTCTGCTTTACAAATGAACAAATATATTAAAATTCAGATTGTTTTAATTGTTGATAATTAAAGAATTACTGTTTTGGCTTGCCCTTTTTTTTTTTTTTTAAACTCCTTTCATCCCTCTGTTTGTCTCAAAGATCATTTGAAACACAGTTGTCCAGAGTGGAAGCAGAATTGTTAAGAAGAGAAGCTCCTCCCTCTTATGGACAATTGATTGCTCAGGGTTTAATTCCACCAGTTGAAGATTTTCCTGTTTGTTCACCTAATCAGGTATGTTACACTTTGTGATTTCTGTTTCAGTACCTCTTAAAATGAAGTCTATACTTATATGTAATGGTGAAGGACCCTCGATTGTGTCAGAATTTTTGCAGTTGAGTCAAGAATTAAATAAATGGAAGATTTGAAATTGTATGGTTGCCTCCTGAGCAGTGTGGGGGTTAGGGGCGTCAGTGCTCCATGCAGGTGAAAATTCACATGGAACTTTATAGTTGAGCTTCCCAGGTGGCCCAGTGGTAAAGAATCCACCTGCCAATGCAGGAGATGCAGTTCGGTCCCTGGGTTGGGAAGATGCCCTGGAGAAGGAAATGGTAACCCACTCCAGCATTCTTGCCTGAGAAATCCCATGGACAGAGGAGCCTGGTGGGCTACAATCCATGGGGTCACAAAAGAACTGGACATAACTGAGCAACTAAACAACTCTATAGTCAGCTTTCTGTCTAGAGTTCAGTGTCCACAAATTCAACCAGCTATAGATGGTGTGGTGCTGTAGTATTTGCCATTGAAAAAAAATCCGTAAATAAGTGCACCTGGGCAAGCCCATGTTTTTCATGGGTTTACTCTAGTTGTTTCCTTATATTTTAACAAATTCAAAAGTATAGTTTTCATTCTTTACTTCTTATTTGGTTACGTGATTCTTAAGCATTTTAATGTTTGCTGCTGCTGCTAAGTCACTTCAGTCATGTCCGACTCTGTGCGACCCCATAGACGGCAGCCCACCAGGCTCCCCATCCCTGGGATTCTCCAGGCAAGAACACTGGAGTGGGTTGCCATTTCTTTCTCCAGTGCATGAAAGTGAAAAGTGAAAGTGAAGTCGCTCAGTCGTGCCTGACCCTCAGCGACCCCATGGACTGCAGCCTTCCAGGCTCCTCTGTCAGTGGGATTTTCCAGGCAAGAGTACTGGAGTGGGGTGCCATTGCCTTCTCCGATTTTAATGTTTAGGATGTGCTTAGTCACTCAGTCTTGTCTGACTCTTTGCGACCCCATAGAGTGTAACCCACCAGGCTTCCCTGTCCATGGGGTTCTCCATGCAAGAATAGTGGAGAGGGTTGCCATACCCTTCTCCAGGAGATCTTCCCTACCCAGGAATCGAACCCGTGTCTCTTATATTTCCTGTATTGGCAAGTGGGTTCTTTACCACTAGCGCCACCTGGGAAGCCCTAATGTTTAGAATAATTTAGTACACTGAAATTCAAAAGTAAAGTCTAACAACTTATTTTTTACTTGAACTATTTCAAAGATTTAAGATAAATACTAAAGTTGATATGCTTAGAAATACGTTAGTAACATGCAAGATTAAAATAAGTCATTGAAACGAAGTTAATATTTCTACCTGCCTTGAGAGAAAACCTCTTCACAGCTGAATTTTACAGTGCTTAAAAATCCATATCATTTTCTTTAAATAGTGACTCATTCTTTTTTTTAAATTTTTTTAGTTTATTTGGAGTATACCCAGTTAACAATGTTATGAAAGTTTCAGGTGGACGGCAAAGGGATTCAACCATATATATTTATGTATCCATTCTCCCCCAAACTCCCCTCCCATATAGTCATTCTTTATTAATGTTGCTGAATTCTTTAAATTTTTGTTAGCAATTTTTTATTGAAGTGTAGTTTATTTACAGTGTTGTCTTAGTTTCCAGTATACAGCAAAGTGATTCAGTTATATACATAGTTATATACATTCTTTTTCATATTTTTTTCCGTAATAGGTTATTACAAGATGTTGAATGTAGTTCCTGGCACTTGCTTTTTAAATTTCTTTTTCAATTCTTAAAGTTGTGCCAGGGTTCATAAGGCCATAAAGGTTTATACATTTAAAATGTAAATTCATCATGAAATAATTCTAAAAATTGTTCCCAGTATCAGAATTAAGAAAAATTGTTGGACATTGTTTTCCCAGTGATTGAAAGTGAAAGTCGCTCAGTTGTGTCTGACTCTTTGCAGCTCCATGGGATAGTCCATGGAATTCTCCAGGCCAGAACACTTGAGTGGGTAGCTGTTTCCTTCTCCAGCGGATCTTCCCAACCTAGGGATCAAACCCAGGTCTCCTGCTTTGCAGGCGGCTTCTTTCCCAGCTGAGCCACCAGGGAAGCCCAGTGATTAATTCCATTCAAAATGAAAGTCCATTTCCTTTTTGGTAAATGAGATTTCTGATTGCAATCTGTCACCTTATTTGAGTCTTTTTAGGAAATCTTTGTGAGAATTTATAGTTTTAAAACTTCTCTGGATATAATTTGCTAAGTAAATAATTCAGAATTTCCACTGGTTAAAATTCTGTGTGCAACATAGGAAGAACCTACATTGTGGCTTTTTCATAATATATTGTTGGTCCTGCCATGGGGAAGGGTTCTTTTTAGGGAGGAATTCAGAGAATGGTTAATTCCATGCACGCCCGTCTACCATCTGTCACCCACCACCAGTATACCTTGAGGGTACCTTCAAGAGTTTGGTCAACTGTGAGTTACAAGGAGCATAGTCCACATATGATAGCCCTCACTTCTAACACCAATTATAATCATTGTAAGTTCAAGGGCTCCCCAAACCATCCTCAGGTTGATAATTCACTAGAAAGCCTCAGAGCTCATTGAAAGCTGTTACATACCATGGTGTAACTTTTATTGCTGGGAAAGGACCCAAATTAAATCAGCCTCAGGAGAATACCAAGCATTAACCCTTCCAATTGTCTTTTCCCCGTAATGTCAGGACAGTGTAACTCTCTAAACACCAGTGAATGGCAATATGCATGAAACATTGCCATCCAGGGAAGCTCACCCAAACCTAGTGTCCAAGGATTTTATAGGAGCTCCATCACATAGGCACAGTTCATCGCACACGTGACTGATCCCGGTCTCTAGCCCTTCAGAGATTGACTGATTCTGCTGATTGAAAGCCCTCACCCTGCATCACGTTTGTGTGGCTCAGAGCCTCCACCTGAAACACACTGTTACTCTCTGGCTGGCCCAAGGCTCCACGCAATGACACTTCCATCAAAGGTGACATTCCAGGGATTGAGATCTCTTCCCAGAAGTAAAGGGCAAAGGTCAGACTTCACTTAGGGTAAAATTTCATTAACTCCCCATAACAGCTTTCCTCTTGGGTTATAATTTACCCTGAGAATTTTGATTCAAAAAAGTTTTAAAATAAAACATGTTTGTAAACTAGATTTTATTCAGTTAATGAGATTAAATTCTCAAGTTTGAAACTTTTGTTAATTAAGTATCAAGTATCTATATTAGTTCTTAAAAAGAATTATTTTCTGAATTACCATCTCATTCAAAATAGCGATCCTTTCTGAGGCATGCTTTCTTTCTTCTTCTTCATAAACTGAAGAAGTATATGAAATTATTCCTAAAACAATCATGAGATCCCCTTGTAGAACTGAATGGGCAGTCATTTAATTAAACAGACTTTGAAATGAGTAGAGAACTTCATCTCACTGTGGCAGACTGTACTCTTAAGTTGGCTTTGAAGTGTGCTGAAGGCGTTGTGGATCTCAGCTGCCTAAGAGGGGAGGATAGCTGAAGAGCCTGTATTCCTTGCTGGATTTAATGACAGTGCTCACACAAAGCCTTAGAACTTGAGCCAGATGAGGAGAACCAGATCTGTGGAGTTCATAGGGATGTGAACCACTTTTGGTTTATATTCATAATTGGTGAAAAATCTTACTGGCATACTAAATTTACATATGCTGATATTCAGATTTCTTATTGACAATCTGTTCTTTATTAAGGCCAGACTATGAGATATTCCTATGATAGTAGCTTCTTAGCTTTCTGTGAATTATATTTCAGGAATTACGTTCAAAAAGTCTATATGGAAATCACAAATAAATGCAGTACCAGTCACAGAGAGAGATGGAGAACATACTATCACCTTTGCTTATTCTCTTCCCTTCTTTTCTTCTGTGAGGAGGAGGGGCAAGAGTCATTCATTTTGGCAGATAGAAGCTGCCATTTGAAAGGGAGTATATCAACTTACCATTGTTTCTTGGATATACTATGTTTTAAAAATACTAAATGCCAGATTGATGAAAGCTGTGTTTGTTCCAAGTTTGATTACTCCTTTTTATAACCACTAGATGGAGCTTAAAGACTATTTTTATAACAGTAGCTTGTTGGGTTTTTGTGTTTTTTTAAATAATTGATAGTCATTCATCTACAAAAAAAGTAAGTTTTTCTTTCAGTTGAACAATATGGTCACCTCCCAAATGCACTAGTTAAAAATCATCAGTTTTCAAAGAATAAGGTTATAATTTATGTTTAACATGACAATAAGACTTAAATCTTTTAAGACTGAGAAGAAACCTAAATGTATCAGATACCATTGACTAGTGCTATAAACAAATTATTTTCTTTGACTTTCTGTTTTCTGTGCTGCATTACAAATATAATAATTCCTCTGTTTATGGTAATATAAATAAATTCTCAGTATCTACTCATCCAACAAATCCTTGGTTTTGACCTTGTAAATCAAGTCTGATTTGTTCTCTTCTAAACAAACAGATAAACAGCCTGGTTTTCACACTCCTGTAAGTCATTTAGAGAATTATGGTAGAGATTTTTCTATTATCCTAGCTAAAGAAGTATCAAATAATTTCATTTTCATCTTTGGTACATTTCTAGGATTGGATTACTATGTGAAGTTTTAAAACAAAATTGCTGTTGTGATTGACATTATCATTTTAAAGTTCATATATAAAGTATCAAGAAAATCTTAAACACAGTGAACAGTGGTTCCAGTTATAGGTTAGTTTCTGGAGTGGGATGAACCTGTATTAATGAGAGAATTTAATTTATCTTTCATAGACCCTAACAATGAGTAATAGAATTTTTACCCACAACACAGTTTTAATACCTTGTTTTCAGCTGTCTTAAGATTTTTTTTTTTTTTTTTTTTGCAGGCATCTGTTTTGGAAAACCTGAGACTGGCTGTACGGTCTCAGCTTGGATTTACTTCCATCAGACTCCCTATGGCAGGCAGATCCAGCAACATCTGGAATCGTATTTTTAATTTTGCAAGGTCACGCCATTCAGGGTCATTGGCTCTGGTCTCAGCAGATGGAGATGAGGTTGTCCCTAGCCAGAGTACCAGCAGAGAACCTGAAAGAAATCATACTCACAGAAGTCTGTTTTCCGTGGAGTCTGACGACACAGACACAGAAAATGAGAGAAGAGATACGGCAGGAGCGTCGGGTGGGGTTACAGCTCCTTTGCCCCAAAAAGTCCCTCCCACGACAGCTGTAGAAGCAACGGTGGGAGCAAGTGGAAGTTCCTCCACTCAGAGCGCCCGAGGGGGTCACACAGAGACCGGACGGGATGTGACCAGCGTGGAACCCCCCAGTGTGAGTCCAGCACGGCACCAGCTCACAAGTGCGCTAAGTCGAATGACTCAGGGGCTACGCTGGGTACGTTTTACATTAGGGCGATCAAGCTCTTCGAATCAGAACCAGAGCCCTTTGAGACAGCTTGATAATGGGGTAAATGGAAGAGAAGAAGATGATGATGTCGAAATGCTAATTCCAGTTTCTGAAGGAGCTTCAGACTTTGATGTGAATGACTGCTCCAGACCGCTTCTTGATCTTGCCTCCGATCAAGGGCAAGGGTTCAGACAACCATATAGTGGAACAAATCCTGGAGTGAGGCCAAGTAGTCGTGATGGCCCTTGTGAGCGCTGTGGTATCGTCCACACTGCCCAGATCCCGGACTCTTGCTTAGAAGCAACGCTGAAAACTGAAACGAGTGATGATGAAGCTTTGTTACTTTGTTAGGTACGGATCCCATCAGGGAGCTTGGGTACAAGTTGGAGCAATATCCATTCATTGTTTTGTAACTTTACAATTAAACTAGTTTTCATTTAAAAAGAAAAAAAAAGATGCAGGGTGATTTCTTATTATCATATGTTAGCCTGCATGGTTAAATTAAACAACTGTAACTCTATGAACTTTAGAGTTTACTATTTTAGCAGCTAAAAATGCATTATGTATTCAGATTGTTCAGTAATGTTTTTCCATTTGTTTCTAATTGTTTTCATTCTGGTACTGTGGTTAGCAGTAGAGATACGGCTGCTGAAACTCATTTGACTGTCAGTTTATCTATCCTATGTTAAAATATTTCTTTGTTCAGAATAATACCTTCTTTTAATTAAACCCTTTATGCTTTTGCCAACTCATCTCGTAAGTTAATATACTAGATGTTAAGATTGTTGATACAAAAAGTAAAAATTCCTTATACTCATCTATTTTTATTTATATAACATTTGTCTAAGCATTATTGTATTTCATCATAACATGAGCTTGTCAAAGGGAAAAAAAAACTTTGTCTAAAATTTTTTCTCTCATGTTTGACATGCAATGATGTGAAATTTAGATAGTTAGATAAATTAATGGCAAAAAACAAAACTCTTTTATAGGTTTTCTAATGTTGACTTTAATATTCTAATATGGTACAGACCAAATGGTAAAAATCCCAAGTCATTTCTTTTTCATCTCTATTTAAGGACAAATTAAGCAGATGAAGATATTCTACTATGCATTAAATCTTGAACTTTATGTGTACAAAAACTGTACAAGATAAGTTCCAACTGGTAATGTCTTTCCCTGGTACAGGGTTATGCTTGTATTGGACCCTAGGGATTTGCACTAAAAATCATATTAAGGTCTCAGATGAGTTTAGTGCAGAAGCACTATCACTTTAAATACTATTATTTGCTATCATGATGACTATATTTCCATAGCTTTTTGGGGGGTTGAGGGGGCATTTTTATTACAACTTGAGGTTGCTTTGCTGGTTTCATATTTATTTGTTGTATTTAAAGACTGCATTCTTGTAAGAAAGTGATTTTTTTCAATATATTTTATTCATGAGGAGGAGGATCATGCTACATGAAAAGCAAATTAAGAAGTCATTCAGATCACCTCCCTTTTTAAAGTAAAGTGAATTGCAAAACCCCGCATATTTTTTTATTGTCAGTTCCCATTTATTTATTTTTTAGCTGTCTGTTTTAGTAGCTTAATGATTGAGTATGAAAAATGTATTTGTGTGTGATTATTGCTATTTATTAAATTTTAAATACTTTGCTGAATGTCATTTTAAAGCATGTTTGCCTTCTTGTGTATTTGTCGTGTTATGCTGTCAGGAAGAACTGACTGAAATGTTTTAATATGTATCAAAAATTAAAATTACTTTTTTTGTATTGCCTTGAGGTACTTTTTAACTTGAAGTTGCTGTTTATTTTTATTTGGTGTGTATACAAATTCAGGCCATGAAATATGCAGTATGTCTAGAAGAAAAAGGGAGATAGTCTTTCTTAACTCTCTTATCATAAAGTAGTAGCTTATACCAGTTCTCAAGGGTAAAAATCCCTAAGGATCTGAATATTATTTTGCCCTTGAAAAAATTGACGTATCTTAGAAGATTCAGTAACTCTAGCAGTTCTCTTTTTATATTATTTTCAGACATTTTAAACTCCTATGCAATATTTTACTGTCAGAATTTGGGTTACCAAATTAACCTTGTTTGGGTCCTACTAATTATATACTATTATGTATAGGTTTTTTGTTTTTGTTTTCTGGCATGTGTTTTTAATTTCTTTGTTTAAATTAACTAATACATCTTCTTGGTTTAAACATTAAAAAAATCAAGTCTGTCTCCTACTCCTGACACTCATCTTTTAGTTCCCTTTCAAAGAAAAAGGTACAAACACTACATTCTTGTATACCCCCCAGAAATACCATAAACATACATAAATGTATCCATGTGTATAAATGCTATATGATATAATATAAATTGTAACATACTATGCATTCTCTTCTGCACTTATTTTCAAAGGCAAGGTATATCTACTACTGTTTGAAGGTTAAAAGTAAAGTTGGGTATTTCTGTTTTTTGACTTTTCACGTTTAAACACTTGATCTTGTCTTGAATTTAAGGCTCCACTTTTTTTTTCCTAGGTAACTACCTAATGACTGCAAGACTGTGTATTAAATCTGTCCTTTCCTCACTTTTGCAAATGACCCTTTTATCATATCGCAGATTTTCATATTGTGTGGATATGTCTCTAGACTCCCATTCCATTCTCTTCAGCTGGCCTGCCTTTCTTTTTTTGTACCAGTGTTCCACTGTTTTAATAACTGTAATTTTTAAGTATTCCAATATTCTTGCTTATTCTTCCAGTTGAACTTTAGAACCAACTCTTGTGTTCCACCAAACAAACCCATAGGACTTTTTTGTTGTTGTTGTTGACAGTTTTATAGATCAGCTTGGGGAAATTTGACATCATTATCATGTTAAAAATTCTGTCTGAACCATCCAAAAATGGCTCCCATTTGTTCAAGTCTTTTTGTTGTTTCCTTTGAAGATGCTTCACGTTTGACTTTACTGAGATCTTGTAATGTTCTTCAAGAGTTCTAAGAAATTTTATTATTTTTGTTACCATTATTAAGGAAGTCCTTTTGATTTATAATTTAGTCTTATTTTAGTATATACAAAAGGTAAAATGTTTTCTACTCAGCTACCAGACTCTGATTTTCTTATGGTTTCTAATAGTACTTCACTTAATATTTTTGTGTTTTCCATTTATACAGTCATGTCTTCCAGTTTGCATACCTCTTTTTATGTCTTGCTTGCATTGTCTAGTATTTCTAGAATAATGTTAAAATATATTGGCTACAATGAACTGGGTTGAGATATATACATTTAGTTAATCATATTAAGGAGTATCTGTTGACCCCTGTTTTTTAAAAAAATTAGTCAAGGTTGCATGTTGAATTTTATCACATGCCTTTTCATTTTCTATGGAGATGATCATATGATTTTTCTCCTTTGACCTTTTAATATGAATCTTATTAATATATTTTGTACCATCCTTAAATTCCTGAAATAAACTCTACTTGACCATATGTATTACTCTTTCAATGTATTTCCAGATTATTCCATATTTTATTTAGATTTGCATCTGTATTCATCAGTGCAATTAGTCATGTGTGTGTTTGTGCATGCACCTTTGAGCACTACCTTTAAGAAGCTTTGTTATTGATTTTATGCTGGTAAATTGGAAATATTTTTCTTTCTCCTGAGTTCTGGAACAGTTTGCATAACAATGGAATTTTCCTTAAGATTTCAGTGAAATTACCTGGTGCTGGTCAATGTTTGGCAAAT
This sequence comes from Bos grunniens, assembly GCF_055505025.1. Classification (NCBI taxonomy): domain Eukaryota; kingdom Metazoa; phylum Chordata; class Mammalia; order Artiodactyla; family Bovidae; genus Bos; species Bos grunniens. The sequence continues at coordinate 22,211,572 of NC_141178.1, read as the reverse complement.
AGCTCTTTAACAGCTCTTTTGGTATTTATGGTAACTGGTGTGTGTAGTTTCTGTGTCTTAGCTAGGACCATCAACCATCCATATTGTCCAGGTTTTCAAGTTCATTTCCCAGTGGTGAGCAGAGTTACCCCTTCCTCTTTTGTGTGTGTGGCTCTTTCCCCTGAGTATGTATTATGCTTGCTCCCTTATTTTCTTAATTAAGATAGCTAGTAGTTGGCCTAATTTGCTGTTTTTGTTTGCTTGTTTCACCCCAAGTGGTATGCTTTGAGTGTCTCTTTTATTATTTTTCTGTTTTCCAATTAATTGATTTCCTTAAATAAATGTCCTACTTTTTGCTTTCCTTATTTTGTTGTTGTTTTTTTAACTCCTTGTTAGCATTCAATTTAATCGTTTTTATATTTTCTTAATTATTAATATGAGATTTAATTCTGTTCAGTTCAGTCACTCAGTGTGTCCAACTCTTTGCAACCCCATGAACTGCAGCACGCCAGGCCTCCCTGTCCATCACGAACTACCAGAGTTTACCTAAACTCATGGCCATTAAGTTGATGATGCCATCCAGCCATCTCATCCTCTGTTGTCCCCTTTTCCTCCTGCCCTCAATCTTTCCCAGCATCAGGGTCTTTTCAGATGAGTCAGCTCTTCGCATGAGGTGACCAAAGTATTGGAGTTTCAGCTTCAGCATCAGTCCTTCCAATGAACACCCAGGACTGATCTCTTTTAGGATGGACTGGTTGGATCTCCTTGCAATCCAAGGGACTCTCAAGAGTCTTCTCCAACACCACAGTTCAAAAGCATCAATTCTTCTGCACTCAGCCTTCTTTATAGCCCAACTCTCACATCCATACGTGACTACTGGAAAATCCATAGCCCTGACTAGATGGACCTTTGTTGACAAAGTAATGTCTGCTTTTTAATATGCTGTCTAGATTGGTCATAACTTAATTCTGAGCACTGCTTAAATAGGCCAAAACACTTAGGTGTATTAGTGTTGTCATTACTTTTATATTCCAGGTGTTCTGTTTTTATTTCCTCCTTAACCCACAAGTTGTATAAAAGAAGCCTTTTTTCCTTTTTTTGCTATGTATTGTTTTTTGTTTTACCAAATAATAGCAGATTCGGTGTGGGTATTGGTACTGTTTTCTGATTGCTTTATTCTCATTTTTTTTTTTTTTTTTTTGGCATCAGAATCAGAGAATGTTATGTGTATTATATTTACTGTGGGGAGTTTATTATCTTTCCTTAACTTTTAATATCCAGGATCATTTTTTTTGACGTACATTCCCTGTTTACAGGATGTAGATTTTATTAGATATTACTCAGTATATCATGTACCATTTAGATCTTCTCCCCTGTACTCTGTCTTATCAGTCTGTCCGTCAGAGCTCCAGTGTTGGTATGAAGGAAGAGGGGCAACCACAGGGCTGTGTCACACAGGCTCAGAGGTCGCAGCCCCGCCTGAGCTCATGTCACTCACTAGGACTGAGAACATAAGCACGTGATGAGGGGAGTCTTCCAGCAAGACGTTGGGGTTTCAGCTGCTACTACTGCTTACCACTGTCATCCATTGTTAAGCTGGAAATAAGTGCATACGACGTTTAGAATAAAGGGAAAAGGAGCAGAGTGAATTCACTAGGTGTTCATTGAGTCTCTACCACAGACCCAGCGATGCTGCGGTGACCTGCCTGCTGCTCGCCACTCAGGTTGCTTGGCCATTCCCTGACCCTTCCTCCAGAATTCCAGGGAGAAAAGGACCGCAGCCTGACCCATTTTACTCAAGTGGGCCCCTGTTCAAAAACTGATGGACATCTCTGCACAAGCTTCTTAGGACCTACTCTCAGAAAGGCCAAAATAACACTTCTACCGTATTCTGTTGGTCAAACAAACCACTAAAACCAACCCAGATTCCACAGAAAGACAAATAGACTCCACTCCATAGTAGACATAGCCAAGAATTTGTGACATCTGTAATCCATCTCAGGAGAGTACCTGATGCGTAAGAAACACCAAATTGCCAGAATTAATATCTTAAGCAGAAAAACAGTGCTACGGTCCCAGTAAGGGTCACTTGTGAACTTCCCTGGTGGTCTAGTGGTTGGGAGTCTGCCAGTGCCAGGGACACGCTTCTGATCCCTGGTCCAGGAAGATCCCACATGCTGCAGGGCAACTAAGCCCACTCACCACCACTACTGAATCCAGCGCTCCAAAACAAGCCACTGCAGTGAGTGAGACGCCCACACTCCAAAACCCAGAGTAGCCTCCCCTCACTGCAACTAGAAAAAGCCCATGTGCAGCACAGAACACCCAGGGCAGCCGAGAATAAATAATGTTTTAAAAAAACATTTGCTAAAAGGATATCACATTAACTCAGCTCCTCTGTCATATGTCAAGTACATTAATCGTGCATATCTTGGTTATTAGAAATACAACAATTAGCCTTAGTGTATTTGGATGAGAAACCACAGCACTGGTGCAAATTTAGACAAGCATATTTAGGCAGTATGAATGTTAATGTTATTAATATTTTTCAACTAAGTTTATATGTTATTGTAACCTATGGCTTCCTTCATAGCTCAGTCGGTAAAGATTCCACCTGCAATGCAGGAGACCTGGGTTCAGTTCCTGGGTTGGGAAGATCCCCTGGAGAAGGAAATGGCAACCCACCCCAGTATTCTTGCCTGGAGAATTCCATAAACAGGAGCCTGTCGGGCTACAGTCCATGGACTCGCAAGAGTCTAACATATTTTTTTTATTTTTAGAGGCAATGTTGTGGATAAAAACAGCCACATTGCCTGCCCTACTCCTTCCTATCATGCAATCTTCAGTAAGTCCCTTAATCACACTGCGCTTTAGATCTTCATCTATCAATGGGGATGACGGGCCTCTTGGAATATTACTGTATGTAAAGCTCTTGAAGCAGTGCCTGGCTTATCGTAAGGACTACATCTTTGCTGTTACTGTCATTGAATGTTAAACAGAAAACATCTCTGAAGCTTGAATTAGATGAGATCTTGTATGTGAAAGGTCCAGAAATACTCATGGTTTCTGAAGATCATGAAGATGTGCTTCCTGGGTGCTTCTGAGGGCAACCACTTCCCCTGGGATCATGAACGTGAACCAGCAACCCAGAATAAACATCAGAATGGGAGCAAGAAAAAGGGAAAAGAAACCGTAGCAGCCCATTTGTGATGAGTTCAAGGGAGTTCCAAGACCCAAGAGACAGGACCTTGCTGAGCCTGGGATCTGAGGAAATTGCCATAGTGACTGAATCTGGAGAAGGGTCTTCAGGGGTCTCCTAGAACAGCAGTAATTTTAGATCACTTAGTCCCCTGTAGAAAGGATAATTAGTGGCTTCCCTGATGGCTCAGGTGGTAGAGAATCTGCAATGCAGGAGACCCAGGTTTGATCCCTGGGTCCCTCCTCCCTGGAGGAGGGCATGGCAACCCACTTCAGTATTCTTGCCTGGAGAATCCCATGGACAGAGGAGCATGGCAGGCTACAGTCCATGGGGGTCACAGAGAATCAGACACGACTGAGCAACTAACTTTCACTTCACTTTCAGTCCCCTCACTGGAGCAAATGTGTGTACTCAACATCCAGAAGGAGAGAAGCCTCCTTCTGAGGGTTTGGGGAAAGAAGAAAACAGGCCACTTGTCTCTGAGCAACTGCACCAGCCTTGGCCTGACTCCTTTGACTTCCTGTTCCGTGAGGCAAATGTGGTAGGAGTCTCACTCACCCATGGAGAATGACATTCCTAACTCCTCCACAGGTTCTGAAGTTGAGAATAACAACAGTGGTTGGGAAGATTATGTGAGACAATGTATGTAAAAGCCAGTTAGAATAGTGACTGTGAAGTGCAGTGTGAGTGCTCCATAAACAATAAAGGAGGCTACATGATCATGTCTTCCAGCACCAGCTGTTTATATCTTGGACTTTCCTATAAGCTTTTGTTTGAAAAAAGTGGTTTGAGAATTAATAAACTTTGGAAACCAGTGCTAGAACATGACAAGAGTAATTTGCCCTAATTTAGGGCATGCATGGTTTGTTGTTATCGTTCAGTCACTAAGTCATGCCCAATTGTTTGCAACCCTGTGGACTACAGCACACCAGGCTTCCCTATCCTTCACTGTCTCCCAGAGTTTGCTCAGATTCATGTCCACTGAGTCACTGAGATATCTAACACATCATCCTCTGCCACCCCCTTCTCCTTTTGCCTTCAACCTTTCCCAGCATCAGGGTCTTTTCCAGTGAGTTGGCTCTTTACATCAGGTGGCCAAAGTATTGGAACTTCAGCTTCAGCATCAATCCTTCCAATGAATATTCAGGGTTGATTTCCTTTAGGATTGTCTGGTTTGATCTGCTTGCTGTCCAAGGGAATCTCAAGAGTCTTCTCCAACATCACAATTTGAAAGCATCAGTTCTTTGGCACTCAGCCTTCTTTGTGGTCCAACTCTCACATCTGTACATGACTATTAGAAAAACCACAGTTTTGACTGTAAGGACCTTTGTCAGCAAAGTAATGTTTCTGCTTTTTAATACGCTGTCTAGGTTTGTCATTGGTTTTCTTCCAAGAAGCAAGTGTCTTTTAATTTCATGACTGCAGTCACCGTCCACAGTGATATTGGAGTCCAAGAAAAGAAAATCTGTCACTGCTTCCAATTTTTCTCCATCTATTTGCCATGAATTGATAGGACCAGATGCCATGATCTTAGGTTTTGAATGCTGAGTTTCAAGCCAGCTTTTTCACTCTTCTCTTTCACTTTCATCAAGAGACTCTTTAGTTCCTCTTTGCTTTCTGCCATTAGGATGGTGTCATCTGCATATCTGAGGTTATTGATATTTCTCCCAGCAACCTTTATTCCAGCTTGTGCTTCATCCAGCCCAGCGTTTCTCATGATGTACTCTGCATATAAGTTGAATAAGCAGGGTGACAATATACAGCCTTGATGTACTCCTTTCCCAATTTGGAACCAGTCCATTGTTGTATGTTCAGTCCTGCCTATTGCCTCTTAACCTGCATATGTGCCTTGGAAGGAATACTCCCATGTGCTCACGAGAGGCTAAAACCCAAAGAAGCTTAATATCCTCCCAGAAAGGAACATGTAAGCTTTACTAAGGGAAAATAATAGAGTGTAATGGGAAAGCATGGGCTTTGGAGTCAGACACATTACAGTTTGAATCCTGGTTCTGCTACTTTAGATGTTTTAGAACTGAATGAATCACTCGATCTCACTAAATCTTATTGTATCATCTGGAAAGTGGGATAACATACATGCTTAAGGATTAAACGAAAGAAATAAGAGGTTGAAATAAATTTTAATTGTCATTATTACAGACTCATTATCCAAATTAAAATGATCTTTTTTCCCAAACTCCCCTCCACTGAGTGTTATGCATTTTGTATATTAGTAGAGTTTTAAGAGCATATTTCATATAGTAAGAAATATGTCCTGTTTTTCTTGATTACATGGCTATATCTCAATGAAAGGTAGATTCACTAAACAAAAGAGTGACATTTTAGCATAGACTTCTTTATTTTATTATAAAAAAGGCCAAAATTATGAACTTCCATTGAACCCAGACCAAGCAATATATGGTTACATGCTGTGGACTTAGAACATGTGTTGAGCAAGTATAAATAAAAGAAATACAAAGAAGCTATTTCTATTCAAAAATTATGGTAACATATTAAGCAATTTTCAAAAACTTTTCTCCATTTCACTACAGTACCAAATTTTATTTGAATATTTATATTTCTCTCATAGGACCTCTATACCTAGGTCAGGAAGATCCCCTGGAGGAGGGCATGGCAACCCACTCCAGTATTCTTGCCAGGAGAATCCCATGGACAGAAGAGCCTGGCGGGCTACAGTCCATAGGGTCACAATGAGTCAGACTTAGCTGAAGCGACTTAGCACTCACAAGCTACTACTCTACGAATAATCTTCCTTATTTTTCAGAAAAGTAGTTGTTTTATTAAATTAGAGACAAAATGTATCATCTTCATCTACTTAGCAGTATAATGAAGTGGTTGGGGGTACCACTGGCTTTGAGATCTGAGTAACTAACTATATTACTTTGGCGATGAATCTCTCCGAGCCATAGTTTTTACATATGTAAAACAGCAGTAATATTCCTACCTCATGGAGTTCTATAGAGATTAGATGTCATATACAAGGGCCTTGCCTAGCCCAGCGCCCAGTGTATTAAAATTCAACAAATAGTCCATAAATATTTGTACACTCAGTAATCATGCTCAAGCTATATGCTCTTTAAATCATAATGTGAAAACTTCACATTAAATCATAATGTGAAGACTATATTTGATAACTCTAGAAAGTCATCATTTCGTAATATGAAATTGTACATTACAGATGTCCACCAAGGATGCATTAGTCATATTCAAGAGAACAAGGTAACAAGCTGTTTGCCCTTCCAACTTTAAAGGAGAACAGCTGTCCATAACAGAGATAAAAGCTCACCAGGAATGGCTTGAAAGAAGTGAAAGTGTTAGGCACTCAGTGGTGTCCAACTCTTTGTGACCCCATGGACTGTAGCCCACCAGTCTCCTCTGTCCATGAATTCTCCAGGCAGGAATATGGGTTGCCATTCCCATCTCTAAGACATCTTCCCAACCCAGGGATTGAACACAGATCTCCCACATTGCAGGTGTATTCTTTCTCATCTGAGTCACCTGGGAAGGAGTGGCTTACTGTTTATTTGTAGCAAATTACTGAGCAGACCAAAGAAATAGTTGGGCTTTACAAGAAACCGCTTTAGTGGTTTATTTCAGCATTACAGTTATTTATTTTTCAACAGATAATTGAATACTTGCTTTCATAACACTCAAATGAACTTTGAATTCTTATTGATACAAACCAAGTACTAAAAAGTCCTGCATAGAATCTTGCATGTGATGTTGACAAGGTGAAAATGAAGTTAGTGAACTCCTTATGTAGCGCTGTGGTCTGTGATAGGTCTTGGAATACAAAGATAAATACCATGCAGTTTTCATTTTCCAGAAACTCACAGATTAGTGCCCTTAGGTACACAGTTATGCAACAGATAGGTAGTTGGTATTATCCTTGACCTTAAACCATATTTTCACTGTTTGCCTTGGCTGATGCTCAATATCTCTCACTGAAAAACAGTAACTTTTCTCCTGAGATGTCTTTAAGATAAAAGTTTTAATAGAAGGGAGATTTCACCATACAACATAATTTCCCTTCCAGTTACATCAGAGAAATAAAGTATAAAACAAGATGGCACAGACAGGACAGACACAGAAAGGTTCTATTTCAGAGGGCACGGGCCTGGGTGGGACTGCCGTTGTTGTTCAGTTACTAAGTCATGTCCGACTCTTTGCGACCCCATGGACTGCAGGACACCAGGCTCCCCTGTCCTTCACCATCTCCTGGAGTTGGCTCAAACCCATGTCCATTGAGTCAGTGATACCATCCACCCATCTCACCCTCTGTCGCCCCTTCTCCTGGGTGGAACATGTGCGGGTAAAAGGAGCTGCCCCTTGACTACTGTCTCTCTGTATCTCATGCTCTTCCTTGAACCCTGATTCCTTCAACATCCAGGGCATCAGTCCATCTACGTAACTGGAGACAGTGTCCTGAGGACTCCAGAACAGAACCTACTATCCCTGCTTCAGCCGCAACTGAGGTCACGCCCAGGACCCCCCAGGATTCCTCAGAAAGTTGAGGTAAATGCTAGTAAGGGTCGCCTTGAATTTCTTTAGCTTTAGACCTTGACAGCATCAAGAGCAGGGCATAGGAATAGTTTTATACTAAGTTGCAGAACCAAAGACCGTAAACTTTCCAGAAGATACCCTGCAGCTTACTTTGTTTTCAAGTCTCAAGTCAACAAAATACAAAGGACTGAAAGCAGATCCTTGTTGCCAGGGGCCAAGGCTGGTGAGAGGACTCACCAGCAAACAAGCCGCTGGAAACTTTTTGGGGTGATGGAAATATTTTCTATCTTGATTGTGGTGCATGGTCACATGAGTGCCTGTCTCTCTCAGAATTCATAGCACTGTACACTTTAAAAGATGGATTTTACTCTCTATGCTGTATTGTTTGTTAAGAAAATAAATATATGAAGTGTAACATTCAAACCCTATTTGGTCTATGTAGCAAAGTCCAAATACCTTTTAAAAATTATTTCCTCTTGCTTCTTAAAAAGACTTTGTCAAAATGAAATTTCAAAGACAGTGATTTCTACACCCTCGTGTTCATTGCAGCATTGTTTATAATAGTCAAGACACAGAAGTCAAGACATCAACACACGAATGGATAGAACAGTTTGGCATATACTTGTCATCGTTGTTCAGCTGCTAAGTCTGACTCTTTGTAACCCGTGTGTATGTGTGTGTGTGTCATATACTAAGTCTGACTCTTTGTGACCTCTTATGCGCGTGTGTGTGGCATATATATACTCAATGTATAAAAATGAATAAGCAGTAACGTCAATCAAATAGAATTGGGAAACCAGAGAGGGAGCTCTCACATCCTGCGCTGATAGCAGAGCCTGGGGCAGTAAAGACTCCTCTCCTTTCAAGAACTCAGCCAGTGAAAAGCCATGGACTCTTGGTTTACTGAATCCAACTTCCTTTTCTTGTCTACAAAAGCATTCTCCTTCCCTTACCCTGCGAGACTTGCCTGTGGCTCACCATGGTTGGAGACTCAAATTGCAATTCTTTTTGATCCCAAATAAACCCGTCTCTGGTAGAGAAACATCTGACAGCCTATTTGTTACAGGACAACAAATGGAATTTTTTTTTTTTTAAGTCTCTCAGTCATGTCCAACTCTTCTGTCCATGAAATTCTTCAGGCAAGAATACTGGCATGGGTTGCCATTCTCCTCTACAGGGGATCTTCCCAACCCAGAGCTTGAACTCAGGTCTCCCACATTGCAGGCTGATTCTTCACTGTCTGAGCCACCAGGGAAGTGGCAACAAATGGAACTGTATTCCATGACATGAAAAAGAAGGAAATCCTGCCATTTGCAACACAATGAATGGACTGTGAGGATATTATGCTAAGTAAAACAGGTCAGAGAAAGACAAACACTGCATGATATCATTCATAGGTAGAATCTAACGAAGCATCTCACAGAAACAGAAAACAGATGGGTGGCTGCCATGAGCAGGGCTGCAAATGCGGGAAGACAGTCAAAAGGTACAAACTTCCAGTTACAAGATGAATAAGTTCTGGGGACAATGTACATTAACTATAGCATGGTGACCACGGTTAACAATACTGTACTGTGCACTTGAAAGTTGCTAAGAGAGTTCATTTTAAATGTTCTCACCATATACACATACACAAAGCTGTAATGGGGAGGTGATTGCTGCGTTAACTCACTTTATTGTGGTAAACATTCTGCAACATGTACATACATCAAATCATTCTGTGTAGCCCTTAAACTTATACAATGGTTATATGTCAATTATATTTCAATAAACCTGGAAAAAATTCTCCTCAAGATCAGTATTGTGGATCTCACATTTTAAAAAGCAAAGCTATGGGGCTTCTCTGGTGGTCTAGTGGTAAAGAATACACATCAAAATTCAGGGGACATGGGTTTGATCCCGGTCTGGGAAGACCCCACATGCCGAGGGGCTACTAAGCCCATGTGCCACAACGACTGAGCTCACGCCCCACAATTACTGAAGCCTGCACCCTGAGAGCCTGTGTTCTACAACAAGAGAAGCCACCGAAATGAGAAGCCCGAGCACCGCAAGGAACAGTAGCCCCCTCTCGCCGCAACCAGAGAACGCCAGAGCAGCAGTGGCGACCCAGCACAATCAAACATAAATAAATAAACCTTTTTTAAAGTGAAACTATTAAGAAGAAGAAAATGCTAGAATAGAAATGAAACCGTTGGTTAAAAATAACATCTGATGAGCACAGTGCTACAGACTTTACATGACCTACCTAATTTAAAGTATACAGCCCTTATGGGTTGCTACCACTGTTCAAAAAAAAAAAAAAAAATCAAGAGGCATAGAATTAAGAAGGTTAACCAAGAATCCACAGATGACAGATGATAAAGCCAGAACTCAAATCTAGAGCAGTCTGGCTCCAAAGTACAAGGTTTTTAACCTTACTTTATTATATTCTTTCCTGGTGGCTCAGACGGTAAAGAATCTTCCTGCAATGCAGGAGACCCAGCGTTAATCCCTGGGTCAGGAAGATCCTCTGGAGAAGGAAATGGGAACCCCGCTCCAGTGTTCTTGCCTGGAGAATCCCATGGACAGAGGAGCCTGACGAGCTACAATCCATGGGGTCACAAAGAGTCAGACACGACTGAGCAACTAACACACACTCATATTCTTTCTAATCAAGGGGGCACTTCCTTTATTTCCTTAAGTATTATAACATTGCTGAAAAATATTTTGCTAAGAAAGCTCAAAATAACTGGGAAGCCATAGCACTGTATGAGTGAGGTCAAAGGGCAGGAGTTTCTGGATGTACATATTAGTGTTGCTGGCAAAAGGGCAGAAGAAACCTCTGAGCTGTGGCATCTTTTTGTTCAAGGGGGACAATGATAGGCACTGACATTGGCTGAATTATGTGCCCCAGAGATACCTGGATGTCCTTCTTGTCCCTGGAATGTTGCTTTCTATGGTAAAAGGGACTTTGCAGAGGTGGCCAAGTGAAGGATTTACTGAAATGGAAAGATTATCCTGGATTATCTCAGTGGCACGTCCTGCAAGTTTCCCCCCAGGGCAGGTCAATGTTGGTGTGTTGGACCTGGACCCCCCACATTTCTTAACTTGTTAGAGGAAGGAGCTTTTTATTCAAGCTCATGCTATGAGCTATCTGAGGAAAAACGGATGACTCCCCAATATTTAGCTAACAGTCTGCATGAGCTTTGTAGCCCCCAGTCAGAAGTGCTAGAGGTGTAAAGAGTGATGGATGTGGGAATTTTGTGATGGTAGGAGTCAATGCTCATCTGTTTGTGTAACCTGAAGCCCAAGTGTGGCCAGGATTTGAACTTGGCATTAGAGTTTGGTCTCACATGAGTAAATTGTGTGTGTGCTTGGTTGCTCAGTCGTGTCCCAACTCTTTGTGATCCCCTGGACTGTACCCTGCCAAGGTCCTCAGTCTGTGGGATTCTGCAGATAAGATTACTGGAGTGGGTTGCCATTTCCTTCTCCAGGGGATCTTCCCGACCCAGAGATCGAACCTGGGTCTCCTGCTTTGCAGGCAGATGCTTTACTGTCTGAGTCACCAGGGAAGCCTAACAAGCTCTTGTCAACCTAGCTCCTCATGTTTCATTTGAGGAGCCTGAGAGTGACTTGTCCAGACTCACACCAGAAGCTGGCATCAGAGCTGGACTAGACTCCTGATTCCCTTCCATGCCACCTACCTGCCTTTCTATCACTGATTCAGGTTTAACCTCATTCCCCTGCCAGGGACTTTGATACCAGTGAGGGCCAGGCGACCAGGGCTGCCCACAACTCCCAGCGGGGGCATACTGGAGACGCCCAGCTCTGCCCCACTCTCTCCTTGTTCACTCTGGCTCACACACCCTCATCATCTCCTTTCTGCCCCATGGACAACTTTTCCTCGAGCTGGAAACAACGCCCTGAAACCCCTCATAGCCACAGGGGCCTGGAGCAGGAGTGAGGATGGCTTAGGAGAACAGGGAAAGCAAACTCAGGTCCTCCAGGGTTGTGGAGGACCTAAATTTGCCTGAATCTGGAAGGTTTGTTTCCCCCAAAACCTGAGCTGCTCAGAAAAGGAAGTCACTCTTTGCTGCTCAGCCTTTCTGTCCCTTGAGACCATCAGTCAGAACTGGGAGAGCCTTCCGACTGCTCTCACCTACACACTGGAGAAGATCCTGATGTTGGAAAGACTGAGGGCAAGAGAAGAAGGAGACAACAGAGGATGAGATGGCTAGATGGCATCACCAACTCAATGGACTTGAACTTGCGCAAACTCCAGACGATGCTGAGGGACAGGGAGGCCTGGCGTGCTGCCATCCATGGGGTCGCAAAGAGTCGGACATGACTGAGCGACTGAATAACAACGTGTTTCTCTGGGTTAAGCATCCACAATCCTTGTAACCAACCCTCCTTTAAAGTGAGTCTTCTGAGGAGTAATGGTTCCTCAAACACACTTTAGTATATTAGCCAGTAAAACTGATTCTCCAGCAAGAAGAAGGCAAAACAGCAGGAATCTTGCTTCCTGCCGTCCTCCAGTGACAACGCCATCAAGTCTGGGGTTGCTGTTTCCTGTCCACTGGGGGCCCACAGGTCTGGGTGTGGAGGTGGCTGAGTAGGGCAGAGAAAAGGGAGGTAAGGGGTCTCTGGACAAGCTTCCCTTCTGAGAACACCGGCTCAGACTCAGCCTCCACCAGGCAAGATGGCGGATACGGTCCTGCATCTGGACAGCGGTGAGCAGAAGGGGGCTGCGAGCTGGCTTTTCTCCTTAAACTCACCCTCCCTTCTGTGCAGTCAGTGGCTCTCTATGAGCTATTTCCCCCTGCTTCAGTGACATTCTACAAACCCCCTTTTCTGATACAAGTTTAAGTTAATTAAATGTGGAGCGTTTGCGTTGGGTTGTGTTACAGGGCACTTTGTGGTATCAAGTGTCTGAGATAAAGAAACCTTTGAAGTCATTCATCTGAGTAGTTTCATAAAGGATGTCAACCACCCTGACACCAACCAATCTTATCTTCCCAGATTGTTGTTATGTGGGTAGCTTGGTGGAGTTTCATTATATTTATAATCATTCTTTTCACCTTTCCACAATGGCCTTTTGATAAAAATTGCATTACCTTCTTGGATTTCTTGTTCCTGGCTTGACTGCCAAAATCTATGGCACTCTATTGATGTTTCCTAATTTTTAATCATTTTGAGGTGTGTGTAATCTGAGACTTGAGGTAATCTTGCATTCCATTATTAAAAATGCCATCTCCGAGGTCACATGTGACTACTTAGTCCCCAAACTCGAAGGGTCTTCCCTTTCTCTGTCAGCTGATGGTTGAAAATGACAAAAGATCCAAAGGAAACCCGCTGAAGCAAACACTGGAGAGTCTGAAAGAGGGGTCATCAGACAAGGTTGGCTTCAGGAGTGCCAGCATGTCATGAGAACCAGCCCCTCTCCATCTCTCCTTCCTGTTGTCTGTGCTGGCTTAGTTCGTGGGACTACTCCCTGTTGTAGTTGACTCCCTCCAGGATTCAAGTCCAGCAGGAAAGAAAAAGCTTCCCCTCTGCTCAGCAAAAACAAGTTAGGATCTGCTCTCACTGAGCAGATTAGTTAAGTTAGTCTTCTTGGGACCCACATCGTCTCTGAGCACATCACTGTGGCTGCGATGACTTCCTGCCGTGATCGGGAGCACTGAGGTAAGTAGATCAGTCCCAGAGCCTGAGGCGCCATCAGGCGCCATCAGTTCCACCAAGACAAGTGTTCTGAGAATGCACGTGGAGGATTTCCCACCAAAGAAACTCCACTGACTACCGGCAGAAGGAGGATGAGAATAGACGGCAGAACAGCGCGCGTCCACCACTCTCCACCACTTCCTTTACGAGGGCGCTTGATCTTGGTGCCCTTGAAAAATCCCACATTGCTGTCTTTCCTCACACAGGGCTCCTTGAACTCCCTTCTTTCTGACTGTCCCTCTTTGGTCCCCTCTTCCTGCTCCTCCCCTGAGAAGAAAGGGCTGGTCCACGATTGTCCAACCCTAACCCCTCAGCTTAACCACATGGGGGTCAGACTCAGCTTGCCATCATCTCCTCTGTGCCTTTACCTAGCTTGTTCCTTCACCTAGAAAGCCACCCCTCTCCCCACTCCTCCTCTCTCCATTCCTGTCCTCTATGCTAGAGTTCAGGCTTCCCTGGTAGCTCAGCTGGTAAAGAGTCTGCTTGCAATGTAGGGTCCCCAGTTCAATTTCTGGGTCAGGAAGATCCCCTAGAGAAGGAATAGGCTACCCACTGTAGTATTCTTGGGCTTCCCTGGTGGCTCAGATGGTAAAGAATCTGCCTGCAACACGGGACACCTGGTTTTGATCCCTGGGTTGGGAAGAGCCCCTGGAGGAGGGCATGGCAACCCACTCTAGTATTCTTAACTGGAGAATCCCCATGAACAGAGGAACCTGGTGGGCTACAGCCCATGGGGTCACAAAGAGTCAGACACCACTGAGCGACTAAGCACAGCACAACACATGCCCGAAGTCAAATACTCTTTGTGAATCTTCCATCTCTAATTTTCAAGGCAGAAATAAACTCTCCCTTTCCTCTAAACTCATATATTTACCCTCTCTCAAAAGTAGAAATTTCTGGTTTATGTAGTTATAAATTGAAATATGTATGTGTGTTACTGTTGTCTCTTAGTTCCCTGAGGGTGAGGATGTCATTTATCGTTGTTCCTCACATAATTAAGAATATTTAAAACGAAATCCAGATCAAGTGGCTCTTCCGGGCATGGGTATTTTCACTGTTGCAGAGATGTCTGTCTATCTGTTTCCCTTCCTCCCTCCTTCTGCCTCTGTCTGTGTTTTGGTACAGACACATTTTTCATAAAGAGAAGAGATGAGGTGAATTTCTTTCCCCAGAGTGCCTTTTCTTATAAAGGAAAACAAATATCCCTCACCTTTAAAACTACCTCTATGAAAAGGAAACCCTCCTACACTCCAGGAAAAGGAAACTCTCCTTACATTCCTACACTCGGGAGGAATGGAAACTGGTACTGTCACTATGGGGAACGGTATGGAGGGTCCTTGAAAAACTAAAAATACAGCTACCATATGAGCCGGCAATCCCACTCCTGGGCATACAGCCAGAGAAAACCATAATCCAAAAAGACAGATGTACCCCAATTCATTGCAACACTATTTACAACAGCCAGGGCATGGAAGCCACCTAAACGTCCACCACAGAAAAATGGATAAAGAAGATGTGGTATACACATATATAGAGTGGAATATTAGCCATAAAAAAGAATGCAGCAATATGGATGGATCTAGAGATTGTCATACTGAGTGAAGTCAGAGAAAGACAAACATATGGTATCACTAATATGTGGAATCTAAAAAAAATGATACAAATGAACTCATTCAGTTCAGTTCAGTCGCTCAGTTGTGTCCGACTCTTTGTGACCCCATGAATTGCAGCACGCCAGGCCTCCCTGTCCATCACCAACTCCCGGAGTTCACTCAAACTCATGTCCATCGAGTCAGTGATGCCATCCAGCCATCTCATCCTCTGTCGTCCCCTTTTCCTCCTGCCCCCAATTCCTCCCAGCATCAGAGTCTTTTCCAGTGAGTCAACTCTTCACATGAGGTGGCCAAAGTACTGGAGTTTCAGCTTTAGCATCAGTCCTTCCAATGAACACCCAGGACTGATCTCCTTTAGAATGGGACTGGTTGGATCTCCTTGCGGTCCAAGGGACTCTCAAGAGTCTTCTCCAACACCACAGTTCAAAAGCATCAATTCTTCGGCGCTCAGCCTTCTTCACAGTCCAACTCTCACATCCATATATGACCACTGGAAAAACCATAGCCTTGACTAGACAGACCTTTGTTGGCAAAGTAATGTCTCTGCTTCTTAATATGCCATCTAGGTTGGTTATAACTTTCCTTCAAAGAAGTAAGTGTCTTTTAATTTCATGGCTGCAATCACCATCTGCAGTGATTTTGGAGCTCAGAAAAATAAAGTCTGACACTGTTTCCACTGTTTTCCCATCTATTTCCTATGAAGTGATGGTGGGAATACTAGACCACCTGACCTGCCTCTTGAGAAACCTAAATGCAGGTCAGGAAGCAACAGTTAGAACTGGACATGGAACAACAGACTGCTTCCAAATAGGAAAAGGAGTTCGTCAAGGCTGTATATTGTTACCTTGCTTATTTAACTTATATGCAGAGTACATCATGAGAAATGCTGGGCTGGAAGAAGCACAGGCTGAAATCAAGATTGCTGGGAGAAATATCAATCACCTCAGATATGCAGATGACACCACCCTTATGGCAGAAAGTGAAGAGGAACTCAAAAGCCTCTTGATGAAAGTGAAAGTGGAGAGTGAAAAAGTTGGCTTAAAGCTCAACATTCAGAAAACTAAGATCATGGCATCTGGTCCCATCACTTCATGGGAAATAGATGGGGAAACAGTGGAAACAGTGTCAGACTTTATTTTTTGGGGCTCCAGAATCCCTGCAGATGGTGATTGCAGCCATGAACTTATTAACAAAACAGAAAGTGACTCACAGAAAATAACAGAGTTACCAAAGTGGGGAGGGAGGATCAGGAGACTGGGATTAACATATACACCTATTATATATAAAACAGACAACCAAGAAGAACCTATTGTACGGCACAGGGAACTCTACTCAGTACTGTGTAATAACCTATATGGGAACAGAATCTAAAAGTGTGGAAACATGTATAACACTCACTTCAATGTAGACCAGAAACTAACACAATATTGTAAATATCTTACACTCCAATAAAAGTTCATATAAATATCAGTTCAGTTCAGTTCAGTTCAGTCCCTCAGTCGTGTCCGACTCTTTGCAACCCCATGAATTGCAGCACGCCAGGCCTCCTTGTCCATCACCAACTCCCGGAGTTCACTCAGACTCACATCCATCGAGTCAGTGATGCCATCCAGCCATCTCATCCTCTGTCGTCCCCTTCTCCTCCTGCCCCCAATCCCTCCCAGCATCAGGGTCTTTTCCAATGAGTCAACTCTTTGCATGAGGTGGCCAAAGTACTGGAGTTTCAGCTTTAGCATCATTCCTTCCAAACAAATCCCAGGGCTGATCTCCTTCAGAATGGACTGGTTGGATCTCCTTGCAGTCCAAGGGACTCTCAAGAGTCTTCTCCAACACCACAGTTCAAAAGCCTCAATTCTTCGGCGCTCAGCCTTCTTCACAGTCCAACTCTCACATCCATACATGACCACAGGAAAAACCATAGCCGAACTATGACTATGACTAGACGGACCTTTGTTGGCAAAGTAATGTTTATATGAGTTAATATAAATAACTTTTATATTAAAAGAAGTACCCAATAAAAGTTCATATAAATAAGCTTTTAAAAATAAATTAATAAAACTACCTTCAAGGTGTTTCCCTTCTAATGACCAAGACCAACACATACACCAGGATTCAGAGCCCAGAGTCTGAGTTGCACTGACTTTTGGTTGCAACACCATTCTTTGGGCGCAGGCCCGGCCCCGGGTTGGCTGGCGGGACTGTGGTTGGAGATGGATACGCCCCTTCTCCCCGCCCCACCCCGCCCCGCGGCCAAGTTGATAAACCTGGCCGCGGGGCCCTGGGGCTGTCCCCAGTCACCGAGGAGGAGCGCGCCCCTCGCCATGGCTGCGCGGTCGCTCCTCCTGATCCGCGGGGGGTGCGTCGTCAACGACGACTCCTCGCAGGAGGCCGACGTGCTGGTGGAGGACGGCGTGGTGCAGGCGGTGGGGCGCCACGTGCTGCCGCCCGGGGACGCGCCAGCCGGGCTGCGGGTCCTCGACGCCGCCGGCAAGCTGGTCCTGCCCGGCGGCATCGACACGCACACACACATGCAGTTCCCCTTCATGGGCTCGCGCTCCGTGGACGACTTCCATCTGGGCACCAAGGTACCCTCCCCCCCGCGCGCCCTTACACCCTGGATGTCCGCCCAGCTCTCGGCTGCCTCTCCGGCGGTCCCCGGACCCGGAGGAGCGCGCCGGGGCGACCCCGCAGGATGTCGGCCCCCAAGCTGAGCTCCCTTCTGGGTGGTCCTCCTCGGGGTGGGGTTGGGGGGAGGGCATCAGCTCAGCTTCGGCCGAGCCAGACACCCGTCTGATCCTCTCTTTGGATAATCTGACTCGTTTAAAGCAACCTATTCCCTCACCCTTGTTTCTCTACTCCTCTCCCCCGAACCCCTCCTTTTCGCTGGGTGTTCTGTGAAACTCCGAAATTCCTCCTTAATATCTTAGACTCTTTGTAGTCGACGCTCTCAGCCAAAACCAAATGAAAAATCCATTCACCCCGTAGTTACCGCCTTGACTCAAAAGTTAGCAGCGCACGGCAGGTGATGGTGATGAGCCCACGACATTCACAATTTTTACTGCCACCCGCCAGCCAGCAGAAAAAGTATTCATGCAAGGCCGACGAGGGTTTCCAAGAACGCTGTTGTAGAAACGGTCTCCCAGCGCTAGCTCTCCACCTGACCCCATCCCTTCTCCGACCTGCTTGCCTGGGGACATCAAATTCAGACCCTGATTCTTGGTGATTGAGCACCTGTGGCTTTCACAGCAGGGTCGAAGGATCAGATTATAGATCTCCCCAGGTGAGGGAGGCCTGGGTTTCTCTAGACACAAAGGCCTAAAGACTCAGCCTATGAAAATAACTAAAACGAAGAAAAAAAAAAAAAATCAGAAGATGAACAGGGCAGCTTACAGGAACCTGAAGTTAAAACTGCACGCAGCTACTTTGGCTGGAGCCTGACCTGCACCCTTCTCGGGGCTCCCGTTGGGGCTGTGGTGGGAGAGCTGGCTCCTTGGAAAATTCAAGTAGCGATATCCTGAAGGTCTGAGCTCTCTGTAGGGGTTCTTTCTCGTTGACCGTGCTGTGATGTGTATGAAGCAAATCCGGCCGTTAGTCCAAATACAGGCTGTGCAGTTTCAAAGCAGTTATGAGGATTTATCCATTACCCTACCGATTTCTAACAGCTTTACTCTCTCTACACCTCTCTTCCTCCACGTTCCCAATCCTCTATGATTGACCAAAATGTTTAAGAAAAAAAGAACTATCTGACCCAGGTCTGGGGCAGGCTGCTGACGCCAACATTTGCAAAGCTTCCTCCTAGTTACTAATTATCAGGACAATGGTCAAGGTCTTTTATAGGAAAGATCAGTATCTGTTAAAGAGTATTCACTTCTCTTTTGCTAAAATGTGAAATTTGCTAAACTTCAACAACTTTATGTTGACATGTAAAATACATTTTTTTCAGATATCCAAGCAATTCACGATTGTAGAAAGTTGGGGGAAAAAAATAGGAAAGTAGAAAGAGGAACAGTATTACCCAGAATCTCTCACTCAGTGACAATGTTTTGGTTTAATGTCTTTATGATTTTCATATGCTTTATTTTACATAACTGAGGTGGTGGTGTGCATGTGTGTATAAGTGCGTGTACCTGTATATAGAAATCATGCACCCTGTTGTATTCAGTTATCATACATGCACTTTCTGTTGTCACGGACTCACCATTCACTCGGTGCATTGCTGATGGCAGGGCATTTCATTGACACCTCCGTTTATCAAATAGGGAGCTGCTGTTGCTGTTCATCAGTCAGTCACCAGGCCCACTAGCATCATTCCCCTTCGTTATTTCCCTTTCTCTCATCCCAGATGAAGCAGCCAAGAAGGGTTAGGATGCTGTGGGAAAGGGACGTTCCTTCTCTCTCAAGATGATTGGTGCATGCCCAAAGATCCAGGGAGGTGGTTCGCAGTTTTCTACATGTTCTTGTCCATTCTGGGATTCCAGTTTGGAGAGGTTTACGATTCCATTACGGTAAAGAATCCGCCTGCAATGTGGGAGACCTGGGTTCGAAAGATCCCTTGAAGAAGGGAAAGGCTACCCACTCCAGTATTCTGGCCCAGAGAATGCCATGGACTGTATAGTCCATGGGGTCGCAAAGAGTCGGACATGACTGAGCGACTTGCACTTTCACTTCACTTCACACTTCCATACTTAGAAGACAGCTTTTTGTAGCATACTATTTAAAGAACTTACTGGTTGATTCTTTAGGTGTTTCTCACTTATAGAGTATAGTGAAGTCGCTCAATCATGTCCGACTCTTTGCGACCCCGTGGACTGTAGCCTACCAGGCTTCTCCGTCCATGGGATTCTCCAGGCAAGAATACTGGAGTGGGTTACCATTTCCTTCTCCAGGAGATCTTCCCGACCCAGGGATCAAACCCGGGTCTCCCACATTGGAGACAGACGCTTTAACCTCTGAGCCACCAGGGAAAAACATTAAAGGAAAACGTGTTTTTCATGAGCTTAGAATTGCAGCAGAAAATGATATGGTCAGAGATAAGGTCAAAGACTGAGCAAAGACTAAATGCATGTTGAACATTAAACAGTACTCACAAAAGGGCAAAGTTGCAAAAGTTTACTTTGAAATCGGTTGGTTGGATCCCAGGAGATACTCACCCTCCCACCCCCACTCCCTAAACAGATGAGACTTCATAACAGGGAACCAGACAGGTAAATAGAGATAAACATGAGCATTAAAGTATTGGCCTGAGTTCTGAAAGAAGGCCATTATGAAGTTATTTTGTCCTCTTTTCTAGAGTCTTCACGATAATTCCCAACGCAGGGTTGGTGGTTTTGGGTTTGGGGAAATAGGGACAAAGAAGTCTTTTGTAAATGCTGGTCATATTTTATACTAAACTTGAAAGACATGAGTACTGTTGAGCAGCCTTTGCTTCATCAATCTGTGCTATGTTTTAGGCACCTTGCTAAGCTGTGCTTTGTCTTCCAACAATCCCAGGTGCCACTGTCTACCCTTTGCAATTAACGAAGCTGAAATGTAAGTCACGTGGCCATGATTGCACACCTAGTAAGTGGCAGAGTGGTTCTTCAAATTCAGGACCGCCTGCTTTCAATACTAGGTTCTCATCCTTTCTGAAATGATGACTTTAAAAAAAAAATCTAAGGTTTAGATTCACCAAAGTGGCAGTAGGTAGATGAAAAACCTATATAAGTAAGGGGTATGTTACTGTGAGATGTCTTTTGTCAAAGACAGAGCAAAGTCAACCTTAAGATATACAGTAGCCTTTCACCTTCCCAGTGCTGCAGGCAGTTAAGGTTGTCAAAATAAATATACACTGCAGGGAGTGGGTTTGTAAGACATTTGTACCTGCATTTATAGCCACATCATCTCTAAGGGTACAGAAATGGGTACCTTAAGTACAGAAAGCCATAAAGTAAGAATGATATATCATGCTTTCAGGAGATGGGCCCCAAAAGGTTAGACCAAAGTGTGCTTCCTGCAAGCACCAGGCTGATCATTTATAATATCTGACAAACAGAAGGGATACTGTTTGTGGTGTTCTACGTATTGATCACTAGGTTGTGATGGAGCCAAATTTAAAAACTGAAATATAGGTCAACCAAAGGTTACATATGTTGGAAATCTAATTCATGTCAGAGGTAGGTTTAAAGCTTATAATTGATTTACTTAATTACAGGTAAAAGCCTTCCATCCGATATAACTAATGGTAATGGCATTCTGCTTTAAAGAAATCACATTTCATTTTGTTATTCTGTACTAGATATACAGTAGTCTTCCAATAATTTAATATTTGTTGTGAAAGACAATGGGATTCTTTATTCAAATGGGTATTGTAAATTAGATAAACTTGAAGGAATTATGACTGCTTTTACAACATCCTGTGATAAGAAAGTGAATTAAAAGAACTCAGTCAGTTTTCAAATATATATATATTTGTATTCAGACATAGACACAGCTTGGAGTGGGTGGACTCACATTAAAAACCTGGCAGCATCAGTGGCTGGCAAAAATATCATTTTTTTTTAATTGAGAGAATGCAGAATACCTTTTATGTGAAGGACAAAAAGTCCTCAAAATGATCAAGAGAGAAAATTATACTTTGCTCTGGAACTTTTTGGTAAAATGCCATGATGGTGATTACTTATAATAAGGGAGTGGAAGGTATATGATTAAGCACACATTTATGGTTGTATTTATAGAGCTTCCTCACCTTGTAGAAGAGCTGTGATTCAGAGAGTTTGGTTGCAAACCAAACCTCTTTTCTGTTGCCTCTCTTTTGGAGCTCCAGGATGGGTTTCAGAAGCTGTGCGGGCAAGTCAGTTCCTCTCTTGGTGTTGTCAATCCTTCCTTATCTGTAAAACAAAGCAATAATAGTGAGAACATCTTTGATTAAAAAAAAATTTTAAGTAATGAAAAATATATATTCATCATTCAGGAAAAGGCTGGAAATTATAGTTGCTTAATATATATGAGTTGAATGAAGAAACTGCTCTTTTAAAAAAAAATAAAAGGAAAATACAGAAGAGTATAAAGAAAAATATAGCTAGATCGCCTACAGTTTCAACATTTTCCTTTCAGATTTTTCTTTTCTGGGAGGGACAGATGAACTTTTTGCCTTGTACTAAATTATGCCTTTGAAATCAGCCTTATTCATGAAACCTTTCCCCAGGATCTTCACTGTTGTCAGAGAATATGATTTCTGTGTCCTGTTGTCTTGTCCAAGACTGAGTCCCAGATCTTTCTCTCTGGTCTTATATCTCTTCTGCATCAGGCTTCCATTTCTGCCCGTCTGAATATGTCCCATAAGCGCCTCAGACTTCAAGTCCTCAAATTTATCCTTCTCTTCTAGTGCTTGCCCCATTTTTCTTCCTGTCTTTCCCCTACTGTTAACAACTCCACTCTCACCTTGTTCGTGTTGGACATTTTGGTGGTATCCAGCTTTTTTTGGCTTGTGTATAACAATGTAACGTAATTCATTGCTCAGATGCTTGATAATTGACGTGGAAATCACCCCACAGGGTGAAATGCCTGGGCAGCATTGGATCCATCTTAAAAGAGTCTAACACAGACATCCAGATTGCCTTTCAGTTTATGCCCCAGTCCCCACCCACCTCTGCAGCAGTACCTCCTAATTCCCGTTTCACTGCATCCTAGCTAATTGTGGATGTTGACTTTTAAAAAATTGATGCTAATTTAATAGGAAAAGCATAGAATTTCTTACTGTTTTTAAACAAGCATTTCTTTAATTGCTGGTAGCAATGGCACCCCACTCCAGTACTCTTGCCTGGAAAATTCATGGACAGAGGAGCCTGGTAGGCTGCAGTCCATGGGGTTGCTAAGAGTTGGGAACGACTGAGCGACTTCACTTTCACTTTTCACTTTCATGCATTGGAGAAGGAAATGGCAACCCACTCCAGTGTTCTTGCCTGGAGAATCCCAGGGACGGCGAAGCCTGGTGGGCTGCCGTCTCTGGGGTCGCACAGAGTCCGACATGACTGAAGCGACTTAGCAGCAGCAGCAGCAAGGATGAGCTTTGAACATTCTTGTATTAATAGCTTCCATGTTCCAGCTGTAAAAGTGTGTAATTCTATGATTTCCATCAATGGCTATTTACTGATTACACATTTAATCTTTGTACTAATCAGAAAACAAAAATAAAACCATCTCAAAGATTAATTTGAAGCCATTCAGTATGAAGTAGGGCTTTGGCTCTATTGAGGGTGTTGTGTGTTAGGAAGCCTTTCACTGAATTTTATAGACTCTGGGACTTGCCTTCTTTCAGTTTTCATATTTGTGTTTTGCATGCTTTTCACTTCCACTTGTTTTCTCCTTCATTTATCTGGACCTCATATCTTCAGGCTCTGACAGAGGTAGTCAGGAATCATGGTTTCCTTGATACTGCTATCAGGAAGGAAAAGTTTTCCTCTAACCACTTATGTTTAGTTTGGTGGGTAGCTCAGTCAGTAAAGAATCTGCCAGCAGTACAGGAGACCCAAGTTTGATCCCTGGGTTGGAACGATCCCCTGGAGAAGGAAACCAAGGCAAACCACTCCAGTATTCCTGCCTGGAAAATCCCACGGACAGTGGAGCCTGGTGGGCTGCAGTCCATGGAATCACAAGAGTCAGACATGACTTAGTGACTAAAACCACCCTCTCAAAATAAACTGACAAAAGATAGATTTGAAAGAGAAAAGATAGATTTTTAAAATTCATGTACATTCAGGCCAAGTTCACAGAAAAATGTGATTCAAGAAGGCAAGTTAGAATTAGGGGCTTCCATATCACTTTGGGGCTTCCCCATGGCTTAGTGGTAAAGAATCCATCTGCCAGTGCAGGAGACACAGGAGATGCAGTTTCGATCCCTGGGTCGGAAAGACCACCGGGAGGAGGAAGTGGCAACCCACTCGTATTCCAGCCTGAAAACCTCCATGGACAGAGGAGCATGGCCTGCTAGAGTCCAAAAGGTCACAAAGAGTCAGAAATGACTGAGCACAGGCACGCCTATCACCTTAACATGGGAAGGGCACCTATGAGAAAACAAATGGCTTTTAGGAGAGACCGACAGGCTCTTAGGAGAATAGATGGAGATACGATATTTCATGACAAGATCTATTTAGTGTGGTGCAAGCTTCTAGTCTCAGGTAGTAAGAGTCATCTTCCTGGAAGGGGATTTATGACAATTCAATTCTTTTTTGAAAGGCTCTGCTTTCAGGCAGATAAAGGAGTTCAGGGAGAAAAAAAAAGGCATCTATTCTCAGATGCCTTCAGCTCAAAATGATTTTTATGCCACAATGGCATATTCTGGACCTCATCACTGCCATTTAATATGGAATAACCTTAAGTGATGGATTTTTAAAGTTCATAATTAGGTTCCATGAATTCAGGCAACAAATAGTTCTTGGAAACCCCCTAAGTGCCAGGCATTATGGTTGGGGTTATAGAGATGAAACCGTGATCTTTGTTCTCAATGGCAGACAGACTGGAGGTATATGGAGCTCTAATTTTTCCTGGCTTTGGTAATAAATTATATGCAGTGAACTTTTGGATGTGTAGGCTTAACTTGAATTTTGTGTGACTGTTTTTGAGTGAACACTTGCAATCTGGCATTTCCCTTGTGCTTAGTAACCAGTCATAATTGCTGACATCACTGGGCTACATTTCTGATAAGTGAGCTTCAGCACCTGCCCAGAGCCTTCCCCTCAACACTGCTTTGTCCTCTTCTTTTCAGATGTCAAGTAGCAATCGAGGAAGGACACCTCACTTTTTCTGTTACATTTCATTGCCTCCAATAGAGAAATTGTGTTACAGTGATAGTAGTCATGAGTTCTGAGTCCTGAGGATCTGTTTACCCATAAATACTTAAAATAAAATGAAGCAAATCATAATCTTAAAAAAAAAACAAACAGGAAATTATTGGAGGCATAGATATAAAAATAGACTGTAATTCTGTTTTGTTAAAAGTCCTATTTAACACTGATTAAGTAACTCAGCAGTGGCCACAGGACTGGAAAAGGTCAGTTTTCATTCCAATCCCAAAGAAAGACAATGCCAAAGAATGCTCAAACTACCACACAATTGCACTCATCTCACACGCTGGTAAAGTAATGCTCAAAATTCTCCGAGCCAGGCTTCAGCAATATGTGAACCATGAACTTCCTGATGTTCAAGCTGGATTTAGAAAAGGCAGAGGAACCAGAGATCAAATTGCCAACATCTGCTGCATCATGGAAAAAGCAAGAGAGTTCCAGAAAGGCATCTATTTCTGCTTTATTGACTATGCCAAAGCCTTTGACTGTGTGGATCACAATAAACTGTGGAAAATTCTGAAAGAGATGGGAATACCAGACCACCCAATCTGCCTCTTGATAAATTTGTATGCAGGTCAGGAAGCAACAGTTAGAACTGGACATGGAACAACAGACTGGTTCCAAATAGGAAAAGGAGTTCGTCAAGGCTGTATATTGTCACCCTGCTTATTTAACTTATATGCAGAGTACATCATGAGAAACGCTGGACTGGAAGAAACACAAGCTGGAATCAAGATTGCCGGGAGAAATATCAATCACCTCAGATATGCAGATGACACCACCCTTATGGCAGAAAGTGAAGAGGAACTCAAAAGCCTCTTGATGAAAGTGAAAGTGGAGAGTGAAAAAGTTGGCTTAAAGCTCAACATTCAGAAAACGAAGATCATGGCATCTGGTCTGGTCACTTCATGGGAAATAGATGGGGAAACAGTGGAAACAGTGTCAGACTTTATTTTTCTGGGCTTCAAAATCACTACAGATGGTGACTGCAGCCATGAAATTAAAAAACGCTTACTCCTTGGAAGAAAGGTTATGACCAACCTAGATAGCATATTCAAAAGCAGAGACATTACTTTGCCAACAAAGGTCCGTCTAGTCAAGGCTTTGGTTTTTCCTGTGGTCATGTATGGATGTGAGAGTTGGACTGTGAAGAAGGCTGAGCACCAAAGAATTGATGCTTTTGAACTGTGGTGTTGGAGAAGACTCTTGAGAGTCCCTTGGACTGCAAGGAGATCCAACCAGTCCATTCTGAAGGAGATCAGCCCTGGGATTTCTTTGGAAGGAATGATGCTAAAGCTGAAACTCCAGTACTTTGGCCACCTGATGTGAAGAGTTGACTCATTGGAAAAGACTCTGATGCTGGGAGGGATTGGGGGCAAGAGGAGAAGGGGACGACAGAGGATGAGATGGCTGGATGGCATCACTGACTCGATGGATGTGAGTCTGAGTGAACTCCGGGAGTTGGTGATGGACAGGGAGGCCTGGTGTGCTTCGATTCATGGGGTCGCAGAGTCGGACACGACTGAGCGACTGATCTGATCTGATCTGAAGTAATAGGCTTGGGACAAAACTGAGCATTCAGCTTTCAAATGTGCTTAGAGTCTACATTCCATGTTAACATTTCATAGAAGGATCTTGAAAACAACCCAGCCAGGGCTAGCAATTTTTTTGAGAAATGGAATTGTGCATGAATATGCAATCTGCACAGCTTTCCCACTTTGCTATTGGAGAAGTGAATCATCCTAATTATTCTACCTCATAATTTCTGGGAGAAATTCATTGGTCTCTCTTCCTTTCTCCCTTAAACATTTAAAGAATATTTATGTACTATAACAGGCATGAGGCATATTGTGATGAAACTACATCAACTAAATTAAAAAAATCTCTGGAGGATGGGATAAAAGTTCCCTAAAGCAGACCAGTAGGCAGCCAGGGCTAAGATCATGGAACTGGGGACTTCCCTGACAATCCAGTGGTTAAGACTTCATCTTTCAATGCAGGGGATGCAGGTTTGATCCCTAATCAGGGAGCTGAGATTCCACATGCCTCACAGTCAAAAACCCAAAACATAAAACAGAAGCAATATTGTAACAAATTCAGTAAAGACTTTAAAAATGGTCCACATTAAAAAAAAAAAATTCTTAAGAAAAAAAGTCACTGGATTAGAGAAGGGACAAGGAGAAAAGAATGTGGGTGACTTGACTCTCTGATATGGAAAGGAACTCAGATCATGCAGAGCTTTATGAAGCTGTGTGATAACTGTTTTCCTTCATCCTAACAGTACAGGGAAGTCAATAAAAGATGGAAAGTGGCTAGCGTGACTGGGGACAAGGTGACAGTACACAAACTAACTGCTCTGGTCTGGTCAAGAGATGCAGGTAGCACTCTGAGCAGGGCTGGAAGTATGGTGACTCAGGGTGTATGTCGGGGAGGGGATATGTTTGCTGACGGATTGGACTTGGTGATACCAGGGAAGAAGAGAGGTAGACATCAAGGGTGCCTCTTGAGTCTGTGGTTTGCCCAGTTGGATGGGTGATGGTGTGATTAATATTTCACACTTGGGGAGGCAAGGAGTATGGCAAGGTACTGTGGGACATTTCTTTTAAAGTATTTTATTTATTTTAAATTTCATTTATTTATGTTTTATTTTTGGCCTTGCTAGATCTTCATTGCTTCGTTCGGGCTTTCTCTAGTTGTGGTGTGTGGGTTCTCACTATGGTGGCTTCTCTAATTGTGGAGCACCAGCTCTAGAGTGCATGGGCTCTGTTGCCCCTCAGCATGAGGGATCTTCCAGGACCAGGGATCAAACCCATGTAACCGGTACTGGCAGGTGGACTCCCACCCACTGGACCATCAGGGAAGTCCCTGTGGAGGACATCTTTTTACAAAGCTGGTTATGCTTCTGAAGTTAGAATATAAACTGGAATCATGAAATTTGCTTTCCTAAGTCTTAGTGACTATGAGAAAGTTGAAAATTCAGCCAAGTGTTTTTCTCCCTAAGGCTCAAATGTCCTGTTGGATTTCTTTTTGATTCATTTGGGTTGAGCAAGTCCTGTAATAAATTTTAACGAAACAAAGTCACTTATTCCAAGATGAGCTTAGAAATGAAAATTCAGCAGGCCCATAAAAGAAAACACTTGAGATGCTTTCAATAATTATTTATAGTCTAATACAGTCTTAAGTAAAATCTTGTGTTATGTAATATTATAACCCTACTGTTGGTTAGAGTTTATCCCAATTTATGTTCGGTCACAGAAAGGAGATCAAACCAGTCAATCCTAAAGGAAATCAACCCTGAATATTCATTGGAAGGACTGATGCTGAAGCTGAAGCTCCAATACTTTGGCTAGCTAATGTGAATAGCCAACTCTTTGGAAAAGACCCTGATGCTGGGAAAAACTGAATGCAAAAGGAGAATAGAGAGGCAGAGGATGAGATAGGTAGTATCGCTAACTCAATGAGATAGTATCACTAACTCAATGGACATGAATCTGAGCAAACTCCGGGAGGTGGTGAAGGACAGAGGAGTCTGGTGTGCTGCAGTCCATGGGGTCTCAAAGCGTCAGACACGACTTAGAGACTGAACAATAAGGTTTACACATAAGACAGCAAGTACGTGCTCTTCTCTCCCTAAGAGCAGGTTTTAGACAAATTAGAAGGTTTTCAAGGGAGAACAGCCAAAGTAATGAGGAGCTGAAAGAACTGATTTATGAGCCAAGATTAGAAGAGGTAAATGCATTTTGTTTGGCTAACTGACAAATAAAGGTGAAGTCAATCATCAGTAAGTACAAAGGAAACAATTAGGTTTTGTATGAAAATATGAAAGGAATTTTCTCTTTCCTGGTTTTCCCTCCCCTAAACTCTCTTTATTCTTCAAATGTTGATTCTGGCGAACATGTTGTGAAATGAATGTAAAGCAACTGATGTTAAAAGTAATTCAGTGAATACTGACAATCTACAAAGTGAGCTAGGAATGCAATGTTCTGATGAGTTGATTTGCTGGATAAAGTTAATTATCCTGTGAATAGTAGCTGTGTGGAAGCAAAAAGCATCAAGATAGAGCTTTTCCTTGTAACTCTTTCAGGAGCACATTATTTCAGTGACATTTCTCAAAATGATGAACATGACATGAGCTTAATAAAATTTCATTTCCTTTGTGAATTTACAATTCATAGTTCAATAAGATTTGTTTTGTTTTGGTATGGTCTTGGGTTTCCTAAATGGTTGATTTATTTTACCAACCTGTGCATTTCTCCAAGTAAAGACTCACTGATGCACTGGGACAATAGGCTGGAAACCGTCACACTGAATTGAAGACTGGGTAAGGGGACAAGGCCTGCATGGGGTTGAGGCACAGAGTAGGCAGAAGGTAAGACCTCCTGGACAAAGCTGCAGCCTCCTCCGTGTTCCCAATGAGAATTGCCAACTGTGTGACCCTGGAGAGCCATTTGACATCTCTGAGCCTCAGTATCCTCAACTGTAAAATAAGAAAAGCAATTTCTATCTCTCAGGACTGTAGCAAGGCATCATTCAATGAGTTAATGTACATAAGATGCTTAACACACAGAGAACAAGATGGCGGAGGAGTAGGTGGACGTGGAGTACATCTCTCTCCACGGATACATCAGGGATATGCCTTCAGACACAGAAGTGCATGCAGAACACCAGCTGAGAGGAGGCAGGAGTACCTGACCAGCGGAAAAGAAGATATAGGACCACACAAAACTCAGTAGGACGAAGGAACTGGGGGGGAAACAGGAGTATTAGCAGGACTGGACCTGCCCTCGGCGGGTGGGGGAACTGAAGCAGGGGTCCTATCCCCACAGCAGGGCAACTGTCTGAGTCAGAGGAGAAACATTTAAGGCTGAGAGTGAAATAGCTGATCTGTGGCAGCCTAAATGGAATGAGAATCAGACGGCTCCTGCCACAGCCATACATACCCCAGACAGGAACACTGGTCTCCCAGAAGGTGCAGCAGCTAGGAGCTGGAGGGATTGTGGAGCAATCCCAGGGTGAGGGCTGCTGTGAACTGCAGAGAGACAGGTTGAGGAGATGTGAGGGAGGAGACTGTGGTGGAAATTGCCAGTGGAGGAAAGCCAGGCAGCCATGGAAGCAAGGTGATACTGCTGAGTCATGCATCAGGGGTGGAGCCACCACCATAGCCTCTCTCTTCTCACAGGCCAGCATCAGCAGCTGAACAATAGGGAGGCTGGCCCATCACATGCCTGACACACTGAGCTACAGAGAAGGACCCCACCCAGGATGCCCCTTTAAGTGCCTTAAGAGCCGATCTACAGAGTAGGACCCCAGCCAGGGAGGGGCCCTGTATGTGCCTGATATGCCAAACAACAGAGAAGGACCCCAGACCAGTTCAATTCAGTTCAGTTGCTCAGTTGTGTCCAACTCTTTGCGACCCCATGAACTGCAGCACGCCAGGCTTCCCTGTCCATCACCAACTCCCAGAACTTGCTCAAACTCATGTCCATTGAGTGAGTGATGTCATCCAACCATCTCATCTTCTCTTGTCCCCTTCTACTCCCACCTTCAATCTTTCCCGGCATCAGGGTCTTTCCTAGTGAGTCAGTTCTTCGAATCAGGTGGCCAAAGTATTGGAGCTTCAGCTTCAGCATCAGTCCTTCCAATGAATATTCAGGGTTGATTTCCTTTAGGATAGACTGGTTGGATCTCCTTGCAGTCCAAGGGACTCTCAAGAGTCTTCTCCAACACCGCAGTTCACCAGCATCAATTCTTTGGCGCTCAGCCTTCTTTATAGTCCAACTCTCACATCCATACATGACTACTGGAAAAACCATAGCTTTGACTAGATGGACCTTTGTTGGCAAAGTCATGTCTCTGCTTTTTAATATGCTATCTAGGTTGATCATAGCTTTCCTTCCAAGGAGCAAGCATCTTTTAATTTCATGGCTGCAGTCACCACCTGCAGTGATTTTGGAGCCCCAAAAAATAAAGTCTTTCACGGTTTCCATTGATTTCCCCATCTATTTGCCATGAACTGATGGGACCAGATGCCATGATCTTAGTTTTCTAAATGTTGAGTTTTAAGCCAGCTTTATCACTTTCCTCTTTCACTTTCATCAAGAGGCTCTTTAGTTCTTCTTTGCTTTCTGCCATAAGGGTGGTGTCATCTGCATATCTGAGGTTATTGATATTTCTCCTGGCAATTTTAATTCCAGCTTGTGCTTCATCCAGCATGGCATTTCTCATGATGTACTCTGCATATAAGTTAAATAAGCAAGGTGACAATATACAGCCTTGATGTACTCCTTTCCTGATTTGGAACCAGTCTGTTGTTCCATGTCCAGTTCTAACTATTGCTTCTTGACCTGCACACAGATTTCTCAAGAGGCAGATCAGGTGGTCTGGTATTCCCATCTCTTGAAGAATTTTCCGAAGTTTGTTTTGATCCACACAGTCAAAGGCTTTGGCATAGTCAATAAGGCGGAAGTAGGTGGTTTTCTGGAACTCTCTTGCTTTTTTGATAATCCAACAGATGCTGGCAATTTGATCTCTGGTTCCTCTGCCTTTTCTAAATCCAGCTTGAACATCTGTAAGTTCACGGTTCATGTACTGTTGAAGCATGGCTTGGAGAATTTTGAGCATTACTTTACTAGCGTGTGAGATGAGTGCAATTGTGTGGTAGTTTGACCATTCTTTGGCATTGCCTTTCTTTGGGATTGGAATGAAAACTGACCTTTTCCAGTCCTGTGGCCAGTGCTGAGTTTTCCAAATTTGCTGGCATATTGAGTGCAGCACTTTCACAGCATCATCTTTTAGGATTTGAAATAGCTCAACTGGAATTCCATCACCTCCTCTAGCTTTGTTCGTGGTGAAGTTTCCTAAGGCCCACTTGACTTTGCGTTCCAGGATGTCTGGCTCTGGGTGGGTGATCACACCATCATGGTTATCTGGGTCATGAAGATCTTTTTTGTACAGTTCTTCTGTGTATTCTTGCCACCTCTTCTTAATATCTTCTGCTTTTGTTAGGTCCATACCATTTCTGTCCTTTATTGTGCCCATCTTTGCATGAAATGTTCCCTTGGAATCTCTAATTTTCTTGAAGAGATCTCTAGTCTTTCCCATTCTCTTGTTTTCCTCTATTTCTTTGCATTGGTCACTGAGGAAGGCTTTCTTATCTCTCCTTGTTACTCTTTGAACTCTGCATTCAAATGGGTATATCTTTCCTTTTCTCCTTTGCCTTTAGCTTCTTTTCTTTTCTCAGTAAGACCTCTTCAGACCACCATTTTGCCTTTTTGCATTTCTTTTTATTGGAAATGGTCTTGATCACTGCCTCCTGTACAATGTCATGAACTTCCAGTCATAGTTCTTCAGACACTATCTGTCAAATCTAACCCTTTGAATCTATTTCTCACTTCCATTGTATAATCATAAGGGATTTGATTTAAGTCATACCTGAGTAGTCTGGTAGTTTTCCCTACTTTTTTCAATTTAAGTCTGAATTTTGCAATAAGGAGTTCTTCATCTGAGCCACAGTCAGCTCCCGGTCTTGTTTTTGCTGACTGTATAGAGCTTCTCCATCTTTGGCTGCAAAGAATATAATCAGTCTGATTTTGGTGTTGACCATCTGGTGATGTCCATGTGTATAGTGTTCTCGTTTTGTTGGAAGAAGGTGTTTGCTATGACCAGTGCATTCTCTGGCAAAACTGTGTTAGCCTTTGCCCTGCTTAATTTTGTACTCCAAGGCCAAATTTGCCTGTTACTCGAGGTATCTCTTGACTTTCTACTTTTGCATTCCAGTCCCCTATGATGAAAAAGACACCTTTATTGCGTGTTAATTCTAAAAAGTCTTGTAGGTCTTCATAGAACCATTTGATTTCAGCTTCTTCAGCACTCCCCAGGAAAGAGAGCCCTCTAAGTGCCCTCTAAGTGAACAGGTGGAGCTACAGAGAAAAACTGACCAAAGAGGCCTGATCGCCAACTACAAGAGGCTTGAAAAAAGACTCTGATAGGGCCATAACTCCTGCGGCAGAGGCAGTCTCTGTCCCTACACACTTCATGCCGCCAGGGTCCCTGCAAGCCAAGTAGCTGCACCATCTTAACGCTCAACTGTCACTGGGGCAGAGCTGCCACTGGCAAAAAATAAGTCTTGCGTCTATGCTCACAGGGTCACTTCAGTCGTGTCTGACTCTGTGACCCTGTAGACTGTGGCCTGCCAGGATTCTCTGTCAGAGAGGGGGGTCTCCAGGCAAGAATACTGGAGCATATTGGCCAGTACTGGTTGCCATTCCCTTCTAGAGCACTATATTTCCTGCTGTGCTAGCCACCAACCCCCTCAGTGCCTGTTGCTGCCAGAACCCCTGTGACACAAGCAGCTGCACCACCTCCACACCTTGCCCTCATAGGGGCAAACCCAAGCCCTCCAGGGCAGCCTCAGGAGCTAAACCCCAGGGGACGACCCACATGTAGAGGTGGAAATAGAACCTCAATTGAAACCCAGAGGTAGAAATAAAACCACAATTGAAACCCAGGGGCAGTGTGTCTAAGGAAAAAGATCTAAAATCTTCCCACCAGCTATACAAGCTGCAAATTAAGTCCACATGATCAACTAAGCAGACTCTGTGTCTGTGGAATATATAAAAGGCCATTGAGAGCTCCCACAAAAGAAAATGCACTAACGCTGATAGCTGTGGACATTGGAGGCAAGAACACACAGAAGTAGAACCAGATTAGAATCTGTCCCACAGCAGATCCAGAGATCAGCACAATGTTGGAGGACATCCTAGGGAGAGATCAAGCCCTGAGCATTTGGAGTTGGAACACTGACTCCCAAGACCCTAGACTAGCAAAAGACTATCCGTCGTGAATATCAAATAGTGGGAGCTGACACAAAGGAAACCACTTGAATACAAGACCTGGCATCACCCAACCATGAGTAGCACCCTGTGCAGGATGCCTCATCTAAACAACAAACAAAACAAAGATACAATCCCAATCATCAGCAGACAGGATTACCACCTCACTCAGCCTTGCCCATCAGAGGAAAAACAAACAAAAAAACAAAAACTCAGCACAAATCTTATCCTATACAAAGCTCACACAAACCACAGACTGGCTGAATGGATACAAAAACAAGACCCATATATATGCTGTCTACAAGAAACCCACTTCAGACCTCAAGACATATATAGACTGAAAGTGAGAGGATGGAAAAATATATTCTATGCAAATGGGAAGCAAAAGAAAGCTGGACTAGCAATTCTCATATCAGACAAAATAGACCTTAAAACAAAGAAGATTACAAGAGATAAGGAAGGACACTACATAATGATCAAGGGATCAATCCAAGAGGAAGACGTAACAATTGTAAATATCTATGCACCCAACAGGAGAAGGCAATGGTACTCCAGTACTCTTGCCTGGAAAATCCCATGGACGGCGGAGCCTGGTTGGCTGCAGTCCATGGGGTCGCTAAGAGTCAGACTCGACTGAGCGACTTCACTTTCACTTTTCACTTTCATGCATTGGAGAAGGAAATGGCAACCCACTCCAGTGTTCTTGCCTGGAGAATCCCAGGGACGGGGGAGCCTGGTGGGCTGCCGTCTCTGGGGTTGCACAGAGTTGGACACGACTGAAGCGACTTAGCAGCAGCAGCATGCACCCAATGTAGGAACACCTCCGTACATAAGACAAACACTAACAGGCATAAAAGGAGAAACTGACAGTAACACAATAATAGTAGGAGACTTTTAACACCCCACTCACACCAATGGACCAATCATCAAAACAGAAAATTAATACGGAAACACAAGCCTTAAATGATACCTTAGATGAGATGGATCTCATTGATATCTTCAGGACATTGCATGCAAATGCAGAAGAATACACCTTCTTCTCAAGTGCACATGCAGAGTTCTCCAGAATAGACCACATCTTGGGTCACAAATCAAACCTCAGTAAATTTAAGAAAATTGAAATCATATCAAGCATCTTCTTGACCAGAACACTATGAGACTAGATATCAATTACAAGAAAAAAACTGTAAGAAGCACAAACACATAGAGATTAAACAACACATTTCTAAATAACAAACAGATTACTGAGGAAATCAAAAGGGATATCAAAAAATTTCTAGAAACAATGACAATGAAAACACAACTCAAAACCTATGGGATGCAGCAAAAGCAGTTCTAAGAAGAAAGTTTATAGCAATACAATCCTATCTCAGGAAGCAAGAAAAGCACCAAATAGACAACCTAACTTTACACCTAAAACAACTGGAAAAAGAAGAAGAACAACAACAAAAACCCCAAAATTAGTAGAAGGAAAGAAATCATAAAGATCCAAGCAGAAATAAATGAAAAAGAAGTGAAAGAAACAATGGTAAAGATTAATAAAACTAAAAGTTGGTTCTTTGAGATGACAAACAAAATTGACAAACCTTTAGCCAGACTCAACAAGAAAAAAAGAGAGAAGAATCAAATCAACAAAATTAGAAATGAAAAAGGAGAGGTTACAACAGACAATGCAGAAATACAAAGGATTATAAGAGACTATTATGATCAACTATATGGCAATAAAATAGATAACCCGGAAGATATGGACAGATTCTTAGAAAAGTTCAATCTTCCAAGAGTGAACCAGGAAGAAATAGAAATTATGAACAACCCAATTACAAGCACTGAAATTGAAGCTGTGATCAAAAATCTCCCAAAAAACAAAAGCCAGGACCAGATGGCCTCACAAGTGAATTCTATCAAACATTTAGAGAAGCACTAATGCCTATCCTTCTAAAACTCTCAAAAAATTGCAGAGGAAGGAACACTTTCAAATTCATTCTATGAGGCCACCATCTGGTTTTGATACCAAAACAAGACAAAGACAACACACAAAAAGAAAACTACAGGCCAGTATTACTGATGAACATAGATGCAAAAATCCTCAACAAAATTTTAGCAAACAGAATTCAGCAACACATCAAGAAGCTCATACACCATGATCAAGTTGGGCTTATTCCAGGGATGCAAGAATTCTTCAATATACACAAATCAATCAGTGTGATACACCATATTAACAAATTGGAAGATAAAAGCCAAATGATAATCTCAATAGATGCATAAGAAGCCTTTGACAAAACTCAGCATTCATTTATGATTAAAACTCTTCAAAAAATGGGCATAGAAGGAACCTACCTCAACATAGTAAAGTCCATATATGATAAGCCTACAGCAAACATTATTCTCAATGGTGAAAACTGAAAGAATCCCCCCTAACGTCAGGAACAAAACAAGGGTGTCCACTCTTGCCACTATTATTCAACATAGTTCTGGGAGTCCTAGCTGTAGCAATCAGAGAAGAAAAAGAAATAAAAGGAATCCAGATTGGAAAAGAAGAAATAAAGCTCTCACTGTTTGCAGATGACATGATCCTGTACATTGAAAACTCTAAAGATAGTATCAGAAAATTACTAGAGCTAACCAGTGAATTTAGCAAAGTTGCAGGATACAAAATCAATACAGAGAAATCACTTGCATTTCTATATACTAACAATGAAAAATCAGAAAGAGAAATTAAGAAATCAGTGCCATTCACCATTGCAACAAAAGAATTAAATATCTAGGAATAAACTTACCTAAGGAGACAAAAGAACTGTACTCAGAAAATTATAAGATAATGAAAGCAGTCAAAGACAACATAAACAGATGGAGAGATATTCCATGTTCCTGGGTAGGAAGAATCAACATTGTGAAAATGAATATACTACCAAACGCAATCTACAGATTTAATGTGATTCCTATCAAATTACCAATGGCATTTTTCACAGAACTAGAACAAAAAATTTCACGCTTCGTATGTAAACACAAAAGACCCTGAGTAGCCAAGGCGATCTTGAGAAAGAAGAATGGAGCTGGAGGAATCAACCTTCCTGACTTCAGATTATACTACAAAGCTACAGTCATCAAGACTGTATGGTACTGGCACAAAAACAGAAATATAGACCAATGGAACAAGTTGGAAAGCCCAGAAATAAGCCCATGCACCTATGGGTACCATATTTTTGACAAAAGAGGAAAGAATATACAATGGGGGAAAACAGCCTCTTCAATAAATGGTGCTGGGAAAACTGGACAGCTACATGTGAAAGAATGAAATTAGAACACTACCTAATACCATACACAAAGATAAACTCAAAATGGATTAAAGACCTAAATGTAAGATCAGAAACTATACAACTCTTAGAGGAAAACATAGGCAGAACACTCGATGACATAAATCAAAACAAGATAATCAAAGAAAATAATAGCAAATGAAACAACTGACAAAGGATTAATTTCAAAAATATACAAGTGGCTCATACAGCTCAATACCAGAAAAACAAACAACCCAATCAAAGAGTGGGAAAAGACCCAAACAGACATTTCTCTAAAGAAGACATACAGATGGCTAACAAACACATGAAAAGATGCTCAATATTGCTCATTATTAGAGAATGCAAATCAAAACTACAATGAGATATTACCTCACACCGGTCAGAATGGCCCTCATCAAAAAGTCTACAAACAATAAATGCTGCAGAGGGTGTGAAGAAAAGGGAACGGTCTTGCATTGTTGGTGGGAATGTAAATTGATACAGTCACTATGGAAGATGGTATGAAGATTCCTTAAAAAACTAGGAATAAAACCACCATATGGCCCAGCAATCCCACTCCTAGGTATCTACCCTGAGGAAACCAAAATTGAAAGAGACATATGTATCCCATTGTTCATTGCAGCACCATTTACAATAGCTAGAACATGGAAGCAACCTGGATATCCATTGACAAATGAATGGATAAAGAAGTTGTGGTACATATACACAAAAGAATACTATTCATCCATAAAAAGGAATGCATTTGAGTCAGTTCTAATGAGGTGGATGAACCTAGAGCCTATTGTACAGAGTGAAGTGAGTCAGAAAATACCATATTCTAATGCATATACACGGAATCTATAAAAATGGTACTGAAGAATTTATTTACAGGGCAGCAATGGACAAACGGACATAGAGAATAGACTTATGGATGTGGGGAGAGGGAAGGAGAGGATGAGATGTATAGAAAGACTAACATGGAAACTTACATTACCATGTGTAAAATAGCCAATGGGAATTTGCTGTATGGCTCAAGAAACTCAAACAGGGGCTCTGTATCAACCTAGAGGGGTGGGATGGGGAGGGAGATGGGAGAGAGGCTCAAAAGGGAGGGAATATATGTATACCTATGGCTGATTCATGTCGAGGTTTGACAGAAAACAGCAAAATTCTGTAAAGCAATTATCCTTCAATAAAAAATAAATTAAAAAATAAATAAAAGGGATTTCAGTTCAGTTCAGTTCAGTCACTCAGTTGTGTCTGACTCTTTGCAACCCCATGAACCACAGCACGCCAGGCCTCCCTGTCCAACACCAACTCCCAGAGTCCACCCAAACCCATGTCCATCGAGTCGGTGATGCCATCCAACCATCTCATCCTCTGTCGTCCCCTTCTCCTCCTGCCCCCAATCCCTCCCAGCATCAGGGGCTTTTCCAATGAGTCAGCTCTTCGCATCAGCTGCCCAAAGTATTGGAGTTTCAGCTTCAGCATCAGTCCTTCCAGTGAACACCCAGGACTGATCTCCTTTAGAATGGACTGGTTGGATCTCCTTGCAGTCCAAGGGACTCTCAAGAGTCTTCTCCAACACCACACTTCACAAGCATCAATTCTTCGGCACTCAGCTTTCTTCACAGTCCAACTCTCACATCCATACATGACCACTGGAAAAAACATAGCCTTGACTAGATGGACCTTTGTGGGCAAAGTAATGTCTCTGCTTTTTAATATGCTGTCTAGGTTGGTAATAACTTTCCTTCCAAGGAGTAAGCGTCTTTTAATTTCATGGCTGCAGTCACCATCTGCAGTGATTTTGGAGCCCCCAAAAATAAAGTCAGCCACTGTTTCCACTGTTTCCCCATCTATTTGCCATGAAGTGATGGGACCGGATTTCTAAAAGGGATTTAGAAGACAGAAAAAAAAAAAGTTGCTTAACACAGGACTGAGTGTTTGAACAAGCTCTTCCTTGAGAGGCAAATACTTAGTGGGAGGTACAGGTCTCCTTCCTACGTCTGAGTGTCCCCTTTAATTGAGATTACAGAATTGCCGCTGTGACACATGGCTCCCTGGACCCAGTGGAAAGAAGGGAGTATTTCAGCTCTTGAAATCGTGTTCATGGATTTGAGACAACTTTGGGCTGCCAAAGGACTCTGGGTGACTAGAGAGACCAAAAGAGGCTCGAGGGACACAAGGAGGGATGCTGATGGTGCCCGACCACTGTTGGCCAGGTGCCAGGGTAGCAGCTAGGATCCTTGTGGCAAATGGATGGATGATGCCCTAGTGGTTTGGGAAAAGACAGATTCTGTTTTCCATCCATTGCCCACTCTGACCCGGGCTGTCCTCTCCCAGGCACTTTGTTCCCATTTTGAGATTTGAGGAAATGGAGGAAAGTGGGAAAGAGAAACAGAACAAGAAGAAATGAAAAAAGACAAATGTCTGCTCCTTGTCAGTTTATTAGGGATGTGAAGCATTTGTGATAAATATGTATTCGTGATTAAATTATAGCTAGCCCCAGGAATTTTAATTTGCTGTAGTTTTAATAAAAGTGGCTGTTTGACCATCACATCTTCAGTTTCATAAGAGACTCATCATTAGTTTATATGGCATATATGCATATATGAGTTTGTATCATATTATGTAAAACCTATACTTAATATAATACACCAGGCTTACCTGGTGGCTCAGATGGTAAAGAATCCTCCTGCAATGCGGGAGACTTGGGTTCAGTCCCTGGGTTAGGAAGATCCCCTGCAGAAGGGAACGGCTACCCACTCCAGTATTCCGGCCTAGAGAATTCCATGGTCAGAGGAGCCTGGTGGGCTATAGTCCATGGAATCACAAAGAGTCGGACACAACTGAACACTTTGACTCACACTAAAACTATGTAAAATCTATTTTTTCATCTTTCAAAAGTTAGGCTTTTTTGTAGAAAATATAGCAACTATGGAAAATAAAAGTTAACTAGAGGGAAATGAAGACCCGTAAGCACGCCATCCAGAAACAGCCACTGAAAACGTTTCGTCCTGACTCCGTCTAATTTTGTTCTCTTGCTAAAGGCTGGTATGTTCTGGAGCGTGTTGCTGTGGCTTCTCTCTCTCTCTGGTTATTTCTGCCAACCTCAGGACCCCTCTAGCATCCTCTCCAAGGTCACTGCCACATCTTTCTCCTTTCTTCCTCATGAGTGTCGTTCAGTCTCAGGGCTGTGTCTTTCTCTGTCCACAAACAGAGTGGACATGTGCCCGAGCGCCTCACACACAGGCTGCTCTCCATGGAACCCAGGTGGGCTGCCCTCCTCTGTCCCTCATCCGCCGCCTCAGTCACCCCAGACCCCCATCACCCTTGCAGCCGCCACCGCCCTGCCTTCCTCTGGGAATCACTGCTTCACACGTCTTGGTCATCTTTTCAAGTGTATTTATTTTTATCTGGAGGATAATTGCTTTACAATACTGTGTTGGTTTCTGTCATACATCAACATGAATCAGTCGTTCGTGTACATATGTTCCTTCCCTTCTGAACCTCCCTCCCACCTCCCCCTGCTTTTGAAGTACACTTAGTTGATTTACAATGTTATGTCAGTTACAGGTGTACAGCATAGTGAGTCAATGCTTCTGCAGATTTCACTCCATTATAGGTTATCACAAGATAATGGCTGTAATTTTCCATACTGTACAGTAGATCCTTGTTGCTGCTCTAGTTTATACATAGTGTTTGATTCTCTCAGCCCTAACTGTCCCTCCCTGGTTCCTGCTCTCCTTAGATAACCACTAGTTTGTGATCTCTGTGAGTCAGTTTCTGTTTTGAGATACATTCGCCCTTTACCACTTCTCTGCTGATTCTTCCTCGCAGACCCTTTTCTCAGAACTTCTGCCTGCTCTTGGCTGTTCCCGAGAGCACAGGCTCTGGAACCCAATGCCCTGGGTCCAGTCTAGCCTTTGTCATTCTCTAGCTGTGAGAAGTAGGCAGTTATTTCATGGTGCTGGTCTCAGTTTCCTCAACTCTAAAACAGGGTTAATGATATGCCCTGCTGCAGAGCTGCTAAGTTGGTTTAAACACTTCAAACATCAGAATAGTTCCTGGAACATAATAAGTAGTCTCTACCAGTTAGATCTTATTACCATTAGTGGCAGCTTCGAGTGTATGTCCTGATACTAATTCAAATCCCAGCCTCCTCTGATTGTTTCCCTTGGGATTTTCCAGCAGTCTTTTCCCTCTACCTCTTCTACCATGCATACTAAGTCATTTCAGTTGTGTCCGACTCTTTGTGACCCTGTGGACTGTAGCCCACCAGGCTCCTCTGTCCATAGGATTCTCCAGGCAAGACTAGTGGGTTGCCATGCCCTCCTCCAGGGAAATCTTCCCAAGCCAGGGGTTGAACCTGCATCTCTTATGTCTCTTACATTGGCAGGTGGGTTCTTTACCACTTAACACCACCTGGGAAGCCCATCTTTTCTAGGAGCTTAGCAACGTTAGCTTCCTTTTCACAATCCCTATACTGTGCTGGATCATGGAAAAAGCAAGAGAGTTCCAGAAAAGCATCTATTTCTGCTTTATTGACTATGCCAAAGCCTTTGACTGTGTGGATCACAATAAACTGTGGGAAATTCTGAAAGAGATGGGAAATACCAGACCACCTGATCTGCCTCTTGAGAAATTTGTATGCAGGTCAGGAAGCAACAGTTAGAACTGGACATGGAACAACAGACTGGTTCCAAATAGGAAAAGGAGTTCGTCAAGGCTGTATATTGTCACCCTGTTTATTTAACTTAAATGCAGAGTACATCATGAGAAACGCTGGGCTGGAAGAAGCACAAGCTGGAATTAAGATTGCCGGGAGAAATATCAATCACCTCAGATACGCAGATGACACCACCCTTATGGCAGAAAGTGAAGAGGAACTCAAAAGCCTCTTGATGAAAGTGAAAGAGGAGAGTGAAAAAGTTGGCTTAAAGCTCAACATTCAGAAAACGAAGATCATGGCATCCGGTCCCATCACTTCATGGGAAATAGATGGGGAAACAGTGGAAACAGTGTCAGACTTTATTTTTCTGGGCTCCAAAATCACTGCAGATGGTGACTGCAGCCATGAAATTAAAAGACGCTTACTCCTTGGAAGGAAAGTTATGATCAACCTAGATAGCATATTCAAAAGCAGAGACATTACTTTGCCAACAAAGGTCCGTCTAGTCAAGGCTATGGTTTTTCCTGTGGTCATGTATGGATGTGAGAGTTGGACTGTGAAGAAGGCTGAGTGCCGAAGAATTGATGCTTTTGAACTGTGGTGTTGGAGAAGACTCTTGAGAGTCCCTTGGACTACAAGGAGATCCAACCAGTCCATTCTGAAGGAGATCAGCCCTGGGATTTCTTTGGAAGGAATGATGCTAAAGCTGAAACTCCAGTACTTTGGCCACCTCATGCGAAGAGTTGACTCATTGGAAAAG
Organism: Bos grunniens; assembly: GCF_055505025.1. NCBI lineage: Eukaryota > Metazoa > Chordata > Mammalia > Artiodactyla > Bovidae > Bos > Bos grunniens. Next base: position 22,169,198 of record NC_141178.1, on the reverse strand, counting down.
ACTCTGATGCTGGGAGGGATTGGGGGCAGGAGGAGAAGGGGATGACAGAGGATGAGATGGCTGGATGGCATCACTGACTCGATGGATGTGAGTCTGAGTGAACTCTGGAAGTTGGTGATGGACAGGGAGGCCTGGTGTGCTGCGATTCATGGGATTGCAAAGAGTCGGACAGGACTGATCGACTGATCTGATCTGATACTGTGCTTACTATGAAAGTGTACTTGCTACCTGTTATTACCATCTGATTATTTTATAATTGTTTGTTCGTATTTCTGTCTCCCCCTCTACACTGTTTGACTATTCGTGTGTCTGATCATTTGTGTATCACATAGGGGAGTGACCAGGTGAGCCACTAGGAGTCTAGTTTCTTCCATTCAGTTGCTTAGTCCTTGCTCTGTGTAAGATCAAGGAGTGAGCAATGTCTAAACACAAGAAACTGGTGATGTGCGTTGCTTCCTGGAAGTCAGAATTGGAAGGAACATTTTTTCATTGCATTGTGCGTAACCACCCCTTTCACTCCATGAAATAGCTTACATAGGGTAGACTTCTGGGGGGTAACAATTTTATTAAAATGTAATTCACATACAGTGATATTTACTTATTTGGAATGTGCAGTTTAATGTTTTTAGTACATTGACAGAGCTGTGCAAACATCACCACAATTTTAGAACATTTTTATCTCCCTCAAAAGAAGCCCAGTACCCTTTAGCTCTCCTCCCAACTTTCCCCACCCCCCTTAACCCCAACAAACCACTGGTCTTCCTACTGTCACTGTGATTTATCCCTTTTGCACATTTCATGTAAATGGGATCATAGGCTATGTAACCTTTTGTGACTGGCTTCTTTCACTTGGCATCATGTTTTCAAGGTTCATCGAGCTGTAGCAGATGTATCAGAATCTTATTCCTTTTTATGGCCAGATAATATTTCATTGTATGAACACACCACCTTTTGTTTATTCATTCAATAGTAGATGGGCATTTGGGTGGTTTCCACTTTTTGATTATCATGAATAATGCTGCTCTGATTATCTGCGTACAAGTTTTTGTGTGGACGTGTTTTCATTTCTCTCGGGTATATACCTAGAAGTGGAATTGCTAAGTCGTATGATAACTCTACGAGGAACTGCCAAACTATTGTCCAGAGTGGCTGCGGCATTTTATTTATATTCCCACCAGCACTGTATTTAGTTTCCCACATCCTGCATGTGATGAGACTTTTAATAGGGAAAGAATTGTTCTTTAAGCTTGATTTTCTAGTTCAATAGACACGAAAAAGGTATTTTCTTTCAACATTTTAATTAACAGCACTTTCTATTAGAAAAATGCCCTTCATCCTCCAGGGATAACGGTGAGAAGACATTTTAGAAGGAAGAAGGTGAGAAGATTAATCTACATTCAAATAAAAATACAGAGCCTAAGGAATTTTTTCTGGTACTCTCATTATACCCATAGGGATTTCTTAAGAAATGCAAATATGTATTGTTTCACCATGCATAAAGCAATCGTTATCTAAAGATAGATATAAAAGTACAGAATCCTGTATAAATAGTGAGATTTTTGAGAGCAGAAAGAGTTGGAGTGGGACCGAATGACTTAAGGAAAAAATAAAAATCCACTGAAGTAAGCACAAAAAAAGAGATGGAATACAGCTGGTGTACCTGCTGGAACGTGGGAGCACTCCTGGGAGCACTCTGTGTCTGGGGAGGAAGGCTGTGGGGTGGGGGGTAGGGGAAGGTGACATGTGGGCATACCTGGGAGAGAAGCTGGTGGCACTCCCTTATGTGTTGTAACATGACAACATGTAACATTGTTTCCTGGTGATGAGATCAACTAACATATGAAAAGTGGGAAAATGCCTAATTCACAAAGGCTCATTGTGAGTTGAAGCTTATGAAGCACTTACCATGAAGCAAACACCATACTAAGCACTTTATATACATCACCTCAATTTAATCTTCCCAGCGACTCTTTGGTTTAGGTAAAATCCTCACTTCACAGGTTAGAAATCAGAGGCACCGGGAGGTTAAGAAGCTGCTGTCTACTTGCCCCTGTTCATTGCAGGATTATTCACAAGTCAAGATATAAATAAATTTACATGTCCATCTATGAATGGGTGGATAAAGGAAATCTGTGTATATACAATGGAATATCATTTAGAAGGAGGGAAATCCTGCCATTTGTGACAACAGAGACGGACCTTGAGGACATTGTGCTGAGTGAAATAATATGAACTCGCTTACATGTGGAATCTAAAAAAAACAAACTCAGAGAACCCAAGGGTAGAATGTGGTTGCCAGGGGCTGAGAAGAGGGTGCGGCGGGGAAAAGGGAGCTGGTGATCAAAAGACACAGACTTCAGTTACAAGATGTCTAAGTTCTGAGGACATGATACACAGGGCAATACTGTACAAGGAAGGAGGTACAAATAAACTAACAAAGGAAAGAGAATTTCCCTACTGGTCCAGTGGTAAAGACTCCACCTGCTGATACAGGGAATGCGGGTTTGATCCTTGGTCTGGGAAGAGGCCACATGCTGAGAGGCCACTAAGCCCACGAGCCACCAACTACTGAAGCCCACGCACACCTAGAGCCTGGGCTCTGCAGGGAGAGAAGCCATCACAATGAGAAGCCCGTGCAGTACAGCTAGAGAGCAGCTGCCTCTCTCCAAAACTAGAGGAAGCCCGCCTGCAGCAATGAAGCCCCAGAGCAGCCAAAAATAAATAATAAATAAATTTAATTTTAAAAAGGAAAGAAGGAAGGAGTGAGGGAGTGAAGGAATTACTCAGAGTGTAATGTTGAAGCTGAGCTGTACCCTGGAACCAGTAAACCTGTGTGGTCAGTGCCCTTAACCCACGCGCTAGTATGTCTCTGCCTGTGTGTTCTTCTTCACCTGCATCATTTGAACTGTGGTTGTTGTTCAGTTGCCCAGTCGTGTCTGACTCTTTGCAACCCCATGGACTGCAGCATGCCAGGTCTCCCTGTCCCTCACCATTTCCCGGAGTTTGCCCAAGTTCATGTTCATTGCATCAGTGATGCTGTCCAGCCGTCTCATCCTCTGATGCCTTCTTCTTCTTCTGCCCTTGATCTTTCCCAGCATCAGGGACTTTTCCAATGAGTCATGTGTTCGAATCAGATGACCAAAATACTGAAACTTCAGCATCAGTCCTTCCAGTGAATATTCAGGGTTGATCTCCCTTAAGATTGACTGGTTTGATCTCCTTGCTGTCCAAGGGACTTTCAGGAGTCTTTTCCAGCACCACAGTTCGAAGGCATCATTTCTTTGGCATTCTGCCTTCCTTACAGTCCAGCTTGCACAACGGTATGTGAGTATTCAACCATTGTTTAAATACAACAGTTAAAAACATACTTAACCATCTTGTAATAAAATCAGTGTCAATAATTAGTCAAAAACATTTGATTTAATAACTTATTAGTTTTTAATCCAGTCATATTGTAACCTAGTATACGCCAAAGAGACTATAAGTCTCAAGGCAGATCATTCAGGGCCTTGTAGACCACGTGAAGGTTAAAGGCTATCCCAGGGGCAGTGAGAAGCATTCAGTTTTAAGTCTTGGAGTCAAGAGGTCACACTTGTGCTTTGAAATTTCCTTCTAATTGCAATAAAGGGGTTTGTATTGGAGGACGTAATAGCAAAACTGGGGGCGTAAGGAGCAAGCCGAGGGCTGACACTAAGGCCAGAGCACTGGAGATGGATTAGAGGAGACAGCTGAGGATTAAGGAACGATTCAGGAGTTGCCTGAACAAAGACCAGCTGGGAATCACGTGAGTCTTCTGAGAGTCTGTGTGGAACCCAGTGTCGTTAGAGATACAGTTCTCGAGGCTGATTCTAATGAAGTGGATTTTACAGTGATGAATATAGTTCTCTTAAGAAGAAAAATGTTTGAATCGTCTCCGTTTTTCTATTTTGGCTTTTCTTTACAGCCTCCACTCTGTTTTCTTTGGATCAAAGCCATTTTCATTTCACCAGACATGTCATTCTTTTTGCAGAAGCCCTTCCAGCTCTTTTAATGCTTCAGACTTTAATTTATGGAACATCTATTCACGTCTCTCTAGATCTTTTACACAGGCAGCATCTTTGTGCAAATACCTGGACCCGTCAAATTTGCCCAAATGCTTATAAATGCATGCTGTTCAAGGAGATAAATGACTCAACTGGAAAACCGATGGCTAACCTGTTGAAACTCTCTTTGTGATTTCAGGCTGCCCTGGCAGGAGGCACCACCATGATCATGGATTTTGCTATTCCACACAAAGGCCACTCCCTCATTGAGGCCTTTGACACCTGGCGAAGCTGGGCTGACCCCAAAGTCTGCTGCGATTACAGCCTGCATGTGGCAGTGACGTGGTGGAGTGACCAGGTGAACCACGCAGGGGTCCAATTTCTTCTAGTTAGTCCTTTAATCATTGCTCCGTGCAAAGATCAAGGAACGGGCAACGTCAAAACATAAGAAACCAGTGATGTTGGTTGCTTCCGGGAACTCACAATTGGAGCAAAGACTTTTCATTGCATACTCTTTTGTACCATTTGAGTTTTGAATCCTGTGAAATATTATCAATTGAGAAAACTAAAAAAAAAAGCATATGAAGATAATAGGATAAATCCCTTATACTGATTCACAATAGTCTTTCATAGTATTTAAATCATGAATTGTAAATACTTTAAATGCAATTTTTAAAAGTACTTGACTTTTCAACTTCAACATCTCCGGGCACTTTTAAGCAGTCTTTTCCCACAGATTAAACTTCAGTTAGATAAATGTTTTTAATATCTGGAAAGAAACCAAGGAAGGGACAGACCAGGAATGTGTTCCAGGCCTTCTCCCAGCTGTGCACTAAGCTGGTACTCTGTTAATATCAACTCCTGGTCAGATCATTTCAAAATCGAATTTCCACAGTCTTCTGTATCTGCTCATTATTTAGACCATGGCAGAAATGATAACATGACTCAGATAGAAAAGAAAGTTTTGTGAGATGTTAAAATATGCTTATTTTCCCCATGAAAACATGTATGTGTACTTTGGAAGAAACCTTTATCTGTGATTTAAATCAATGGCATGTTTTCCACCTTGGACTTAATTCAGAAATCTTTTTGCTAGAAAGGGCTCATGGGGTGACTTTATTTGAAGTCACCATGTAACTTATGTCCCTGCTTCCTCCCAAAATTTGGGTTGTAGACACTAAGTTAATATAAAACAAGTAATCAGATAGTTCAGCAAACATAGTAGCAAGGTTTAGAGTCCAGAGAAAAAGTTAATCTTTTTCCAGAAACTGCAAAATTCTGAGTGAGGCATCTGACCTCCGTTGTGCGTTTAAGGTCTTCCTGCCTTCCTTCTTCTCTCCGGCCCCTCCTTCTTTCCCTTCTTCCTTCCTCCTTTCCTCTCACTCTTGTTTTATAAGATAGCGCAAAGGTGAAGATGCTTGCTCGTACCAGCGTTTCTCACATCTTAATATGTACATAATTCACCTGGTGAATACTGGTAAAGTACAGATTATGCTCAATGAGTGTGTTAGTTGGCTAGGACTGCTTTAACCAAGAAAACAAACTGGGTGGCTGGAACAGCTGTCTCACAGTTCAGGAGACGCACAGCCTGAGATCGAGGTGTCGGTGCGGCTGGTCCCTTCCGAGAGCTGTCAGGAATCATCTCTTTCAAGCCTCTCACCAACTTCTGGTGGTTTGCTGGCAATCTCTGGTATTATTTGATTTGTAGGAACATCACCTGAATCTCTGCCTTTGTCTTCCCATGATGTTCTCTGTGTGTGTGTGTGTGTGGCTAAATTACCCCTTTTTATAAAGACACCAATCATACTGAATTATGGTCCACCCTAGTGACCTCATCTTAATTGATTACTTTGGTAAATGCCCTATTTCCAAATGTTGACCTGAAACAAGGAGACTGCCTGATATTTCTCCAGCAAAGATGGGCATATTTGAGATCAATAGAAGAATTGCAGTTCAGGGTCTACAAACATGTTGAGCCATGTGCAAGTCCCCACAGGGTAAGGGAAGGCGCAGGCTTTCCTAGAGGGGAGAGGGAAGCTGGGAGGCTCCAGTAAACAGAGTCCATGACTTTCATTGTTCTGGTCCTCGCCGAGAAAGAGAACCCTTTCTTCTGCGTTGACATGCAGGTATCAGAGCTCCCCCTTCTGGTCTCTTGACTCTACTTAATTGAGTGAAAATCACTCAGCTATGCCTGACTTTTTGCAACCCCATGGACTGCCAGAGTCCTTTGTCCAGGGAATTCTCCAGGCCAGAATACTGGAGTGGGTAGCCGTTCCCTTCTCCAGAGGCTCTTCCTAACCCAGAGATCAAACCCAGGTCTCCTGCACTGCAGGCAGATTCTTCACCATCTGAGCCACCTTCTACTTATTAATTTTTTATACAAGTCCAAGGTGGTCCTGGGCTTCCCACGTAGTACTAGTGGTAAAGAACTTGCCTGCCAAGGTAGGCGACAAAAGAGATCCCTGAGTCGGGAAGACTTGTCTGGAGAATCCCATGGACAGAGAAGTCCATAGGGTCCCAAAGAGTTGGATGTGACTGAAGTGACTTAGCATGCATGCACAAGGTCACATTTGGTACTGGGGGCTAGGATTTCAACCTATAAATTTAGGGGGACACAGTCAGCCCATAGCAGTAGGTCTGGGGCAGAGCCTGGGGCTCTGCATTTCTAGTAAGCTCCCAGGTGATGTTGCTGTGGCTGTTCAGGTACCACACTTTTGCAATAGCAAGGCTTAAACTGCTATGCCGGACCGTCGTGTAGTGGGACTCACCCCAGAATGTGGATGTGGGTGACAGTGATGTTTAACAAGGTCATCTGCAGAAAGGCTCTTCTACTCTGGGAGTCATGGGTATTTCACTTGAGCTATGTGAGTTGTAATTGGGAAGCCCGTAGTGTGAGTTTTCTAACAGTCTAAAGCAGTTTTTCCCCCACTATAAAAATAATAGACTCACGGTAGAAAATTAGAACTTGTAAAAAAGGTTTTAAAATGAGGCACATTATACCAAGTTCTGCCCTTGCTGTTGTCACTTAATGCATCTTGAAACTCATTCCATCATTTCAGTGATGTTCACTCTCAACATTTGGGTGTTTTCTGCTCCTTTTCATTCATTATTCATCCAACAGGAAGTTTTTGAGTGGCCACTATGGACCAGGCACTGTTCCAGGATATAGCAACAGATAAACTATACAAGCTTAGCTTACATGTGTGCTCAGTTGTGTCTGACTCTTTGCAACCCCATGGACTGTAGCCTGCCAGGCTCCTCTGTCCATGGGATTTTCCAGGCAAGAGTACTGGAGTGGGTTGCCTTTGCCTTCTCCAGGGGATCTTCCCCACCCTGGGATTGAACCCGCGTCTCATGTGTCTCCTGCTGGGGTAAAGAATCTGCCTGGGAAGCCCAAACTGTACAAAGCCGCTCCTCATATGGGGTGGAAATCCTAGAGGAGGAGGCAGGTCATCAACAAGTAAATATATTATATGCCAGCTGATAAAGTGCCTTGGAGAAAAGTGAGGAAAATTAGTAAAAGACTAAACAGTGATGGAAGTGAGTAACTTAACGTGTGATATTGTCATTTTTAAAACTTTGCTCATATAGAAGGAAAAGATTGCTTTGTTTTATTTTGCACTTTTTAATGAGTAGGAAGGTTAACATTTTTTCCATGTTTCTTAGTCATTTGAATTTACTGTTTGAACTGTAAATTTTTCATCTAGAATGTTAGGGTTTTTCAAGTAGAAGCAGCAATAACTCTTAACATTTTTATTAACTAAGCAATAATTCTATCCTTGTTACATATTTTTTATGTTTTATTATATATTTTTGTTCTATGTTATATTTATACATGTATATTTTTTATGTGTATGTGTGTATTTTTCAACTTGTAGAAATTGAAGCAGTTTTATTTGGTCAAATCTTCTGACTTTTCCTTTGAAGTTATTCATCATTGTTGAGACTAGAAACGGACCTGCAAAGGCAATTACCAAACTAGTTTTGATCCTATCTTGTCTCTTATCATTGGTATGATATTATTGTTTATAAGAAGAAATTCACATCTGGTCTTTGTCCCCATTTCTGGCACAGAGCTCCTAAAACGCTTAGAATTTCCTACATGATGAGGGCAATGAAAAGGTCTAGTATGTTAAGTGAAGTGAAAGTCACTCAGTCGTGTCTGACTCTTTTCGACCCCATGGACTATACAGTCCATGGAATTCTCCAGGCCAGAACACTGGGGTGGGTAGCCTTTCCCTTCTCCAGGGGATCTTCCCAACTCAGGGATCGAACCCAGGTCTTCCGCATTGCAGGCGTATTCTTTACCATCTGAGCTACAAGGAATTAAAAAGGTGATTTTTAGACACCACGTAAGGACAGGGGTGGAGAAGGCAATGGCACCCCACTCCAGTACTCTTGCCTGGAAAATCCTATGGACAGAGGAGCCTGGTAGGCTGTAGTCCATGAGGTCACTAAGAGTCGGACATGACTAAGTGACTTCCCTTTCACTTTTCACTTTCATGCATTGGAGAAGGAAATGGCAACCCACTCCACTGTTCTTGTCTGGAGAATCCCAGGGACGGGGGAGTGTGGTAGGAGGCCGTCTATGGGGTCGCACGGAGTCGGACACGACTGAAGCGACTTAGCAGCAGCAGCAGCAAGGACAGGGGCTGATTGACCCAGAAGCCAACTGTGTGATTAGATGGTTGAAAATTTCAGTCCCCGCCAACTGACCTGTGAGGCGGGGAGAGGGGCTGGAGGTTGGGTTAGTTGCCTGTGGCTAATGCTTTAATCAGTCATGCCCGTGTAATGAAGCCTCCACGAAACCTAAAAGGATAGGATTTGGAGAGCTTCAAGGATGTGACCGAGTGGAGGTTTGGGAAGAGCGGTGCTCTCAGAGGACACACAAGCCTCGTGCCCTTCCCCCATTCCTTCACCTATGAAGGACCTCTTCCATCTGATGTTCGTCTGTATCCTTTATCATGTCCTTTTATAGTAAACTGGTGATCCAGTAAATACAATGTTTCTCTGAGCTCTGTGAACCACTCCAGCAGATTAATTGAACCTGAGGAGGGTGCTGTGGGAAGCCCCGATTTATAGCTGGTTGGTCAGAAGTGCAGGTGACAACCTGGATACCCCGTAAGACTGAACTCTTAACCTGTGGACCATAAGGCAGTCTCCAGGTAGTGTTAAAATTGAGTTAAGTTGTAAGATACCTCCTGGCTGATGTCTGGAGAACTGCTTGGTGCTGTGAAGGAACCCCCAATCTCCCCACTCACACATTGGAATTGGTGATCAGAACGTTTGAGTTGGCAACCCAGAAGGCTCCTGGGGCTTCCCACTGGTTCAGAATCTTTCACCTCCAGGAGCTGCCAGTGGGTCAGTTCACATCTTCCACCACCTCCATCTTCTAACTCATCCTGTGGGGTTCAGATGTGACCCCAAACCTTACTTCACATTAGCTCTGATTCCTTCCAGAGACATGACTGCTTCTGTTGCTGCCAAATGGTTGTCTTTTCATGTTCTAGAATAATTTCTTCCCATCTCAGTACCTGTTTCTCTAGATACTGAGAATTTCATATCTAAGTGTAAAAGTGAGGTATTTGGGGGAGGGGGAGTACTATTAACTCTTTCATGATTTAAAAGCATCATAGCCACAGCAAGTCTGAGACAAAGTCTGACTTAGGGGAACGATCGAGGCCTTAATTACATTTTTCTGGAGTTCAACTGATGTCCTCATTTTGCTTTGTTTTCTTCTGAATGCAGCACTTTGGAGAATGCTGGTATTGTCTTTAAAGGGTGACATTTTGCTGTGATTGTGGTGCCCTTTTAGGTTAAAGAAGAAATGAAAATCCTTACCCAGGATAAAGGTGTGAACTCCTTCAAGATGTTTATGGCTTATAAAGATGTGTACATGGTGAGGGATGTGGAGCTGTATGAGGCCTTCTCTCGGTGCAAGGAGATTGGAGCCATTGCTCAGGTTCATGCCGAAAACGGAGACCTAGTTGCAGAGGTAGGTAATTGCCGTTCAGAGCTTCCACAGAAGGGAAACTGCCCATGATTTAAGGGGAAGATGACTGGCCGCAAGTAGGTAAATTCATTCAAAGGACTGGAAGAAAGGAAATCCAGGAACTAATTTTCTGTGACTTGGAAACACTTGACTCCATTTACTTGCTGTCCTTGCTGAGTTTTTTTGGGGTGGTATATGCGCTGGAATGAGGAGTTCCCTTTTTCAGAGCAGCCATTAGATCTCAAACAAGGTTTATTCTAAAAGCACAGATATTTTTCTTTGTGTCCCCAGCACTTTTTTTTTTTTTTTTCATTTAAAGTATGCTCAAGCTGCTGGTTCAGAAAGCCAAAGTGTGGGCATCAGTGTAAACTGATGACTTAGGCAGAGCATTAGGTAGCTGTTTTAAGCCCCACTGTTTTCAGAAATTGGGTATTAAAATGTGCTCTGGAGGAATCTAGATGGTATTTATTTCTCATATTAACTCCATCATTAATGCCCGAAGGGTATACCATCTGTAAGATTTAAAGAGCTGTCTCTTACCCTTTCTATTGGTTGATCTTTCTCTCTCCCTGGGCTCAGTTCCCATTAAAGTCTGTGAGAAGGTGGCCACATGGCCAGAAGGTGGGGGAAATGATGAGGAAAGCATGAGGTGTAAGCTCAAACAGACCAGGGTGTAAACTGGACTCTTCCATGTCCTAGCTGTATGACACCGGGCAAGTCAGTTTGACACTCTGTCTTGACCTCCTGACTTTCTTGTAAGGAAGAAATAACACTTTTGGAGAGGAGAAATACAGATCTAATATCATTCTGTGGGTTAGAGGAGAAGGCAGTGAAGAGTATGAATTGGTAAAGAATAGAACTAACTGCATAATAGCATGAGTCATTTCAAGAAGAATCGAATATGGGGGACTGGAATACTTTGTTTTGTTTGTTCTGAACCAAAGTCTTAAATACAGACACTACTTCTTTTCAAAGGGGCTTCCCTGGTAGCTCAGCTGGTAAAGAATCCACCTGGAATGCAGGAGACCCCTGTTTGATTCCTGGGTCTTTTCAAAGAATGTGATTAGAACAGACCTCATATCTTCTTCACCTTTCCAATCAAAATAATTTAATTGTGAAATATGTATATGAAAAGTTAACAACATGCTATCAGAGTACTGGGGTTCCCAGATGGCTCAGTAAAGAGCCCACTTGCCAAGCAGGAAACATGTGTTCTAACCCTTGGTCAGGAAGATCCCCTGGAGAAGGAAATGGCAACCCACTTTAGCATTCTTGCCTGGGAAATCTCATGAACAGAGGAGCCTGGCGGGCTACAGTCCATGGGGTCACAAAGAGTCAGACACAACTTAGCGACTAAACAGTAACAAATCAGAGTAGTAGATTATTTTTTACCGAAAACACACACTGTATACCCACACGTTCACACACACTTATGCCAAACAGATCTCAAATAAAAAGCTGGCAGTGTATTTATTTCACATAACGATGGAATTTGTCATTAGCAAAGCTTTCTCCCATGTATGTTCCTGCTGCCTTTTCAGGGAGCAAAGAAGATGTTGGCATTGGGGATAACAGGTCCCGAGGGCCATGAGCTGAGCCGTCCAGAAGCGGTGGAGGCAGAAGCCACGCTGAGGGCCGTCACCATAGCCAGCGCCGTGAACTGCCCTCTCTACGTCGTGCACGTGATGAGCAAGTCTGCGGCAAAGGTGGTGGCGGATGCCCGGAGAGATGGTAATTCCTGAACTGTACCCTCCTTACGACTCAGTACTGTTAGCTGAAGAGTAAGGTGAAACAATGGCAACCCCTATGAGAAAGCTGTCCATGCATTTCCACAGTTTTTCTTCCTGCCTTTTTATTAGCATCCTTTCTGTTTTCTCCCAGTCTTGCACAGGTCTGTCTGTTTTTGCCCTCCTTCAGTCACAAGCTCCAACCTTCACACCACTAACTACCAGTTCTCTAGGGCTTTCCAGGTGGCGCTAGTGGTAAAGAACCCACCTGCCAATGCAGGAGACATAAGAGATGTGGGTGCCATCACTGGGCTGGGAAGATCCCCTGGAGGAGGACATGGCCACCCATTCCAGTATTCTTGCCTGGAGAATCCCATGGACAGAGGAGCCTGGTGGGCTACAGCCTATAGGGTTGCACAGAGTCAGAGCAGTTCTCTAGTGAACTTCAAAGAAGCTTTCCTGTCTCTTAGGCACCTCCATTAACACTTCCAATACCTGAATCAGGGTCATGCAAGGCACATAGTAGGTGCTCAACACATTTCTTTTGAACCAAATTAATCTGTCTCATAGCAACTTGGGCATTGGCACAATGGAAATAATCATCCAGATAGTGTTTTTATTATAATTATTTTAAGGTTTTTAATACAAAGGTATTTTTACTCCAAATTGTTTAATTGCCTCACTTCTGTAATTTAATATGTGGTGGTGGTTTAGTTGTAATCGTGTCTGACTCTTGCAGTCTCGTGGACTGTAGCCGTTCAGGCTCCTCTGTCCATGGGATTCTCCAGGCAAGAATACTGGAGTGGGTAGCCATTTCCTTCTCCAGGGGATCTTCCCGACCCAGGAATCAAACCCAGGTCTTATGTAATCATTAATCTGCTTTTGGTAAGACTTAAGGAAGGAAATAATTTCATTCATTGGCCAGTACTGGGAAAGGAAGGATGAAAAACAAATAAGATATATTTTATTCAACACTTTAGACACTCCTGGGAGATGGTTGTGGTTTCTCTCACTTTTAGGAAACCAGATAACCAGAAAGAATTGTATAACTCATCCTGGCTGCATTTTTATAATATAGATTTTTAAAACCATGAAAATAGACTTGGCATGTCCATAATTGACACTAGGATAAATTTTGTCAACGTTACTTCTTGCTGCTTGAATTTCACTAAGAATTTTGGGCAAGCTAAATGCACTTTTAAATACAGTACATCAAATTAAGAGTAACCTCAGTTTCACACAGGAGTTGATAAGATCTGACTACCAGCTCTGTCTTCTCTGCACTGGGAGCAGCTCTCCTGAAACAGCCCTTCATTCCCTGAAAATGTACGCTTGTGCCAAGTTTGTCTCCACTCCCTCCCTGATCAGCTTCCCAGGTAGCACTAGTGGTAAAGAACCCACCTGCTAGTGCAGGAGACACAGGAGATGGGGGTTCAATCTCTGGGTCGGGAAGATTCCCTGGAGGAGGAAATGGCAACCCGCTCCAGGATTCTTACCTGGAGAATCCCGTGGATGTGGAGAGAGGAGCGTTGTGGCTACAGTCCATAAGCTTGCAAAGAGTCGGACACGACTAAAGCGACTTAGCACGCAGGCATGCCCTCCTTGATCAGGAGAACCTCTTCACTATTGAGTCGGTCACTGTCTGCAGGGGTACTAAAAAGACCGGCGACACTGACAGCTGAAGGCCACAGTAGCTCAGCAGCCCCATGTTCCCGGACCACTTCACTTATTCCTAGCCACAGTTCCAGACTGGTGCCATTTCAAGGGACATTGACACAGTGGTCAAGTTCATTGCAGCTGGGGCTGCCACAGTAGGGGTGGCTGGCTCCGGGACTGGAATTAGGACTGTGTTTGGGAGTCTCGGGCTTCCCTGGGGGGCTCAGATGGTAAAGAATCTGCTTGTAATGCAGGAGACCCAGGTTTGATCCCTAGGTCAGGAAGATCCCCTGGAGAAGGGAATAGGAACCCACTCCAGTATTCTTGCCTGGAGAATTCTATGGATAGAGGAGCCCAGTGGGCTGCAGTCCATAGAGTTGCAAAGAGTTGGACACAACTGAGCAACTAACACTTTCTGCTTTCCTTTGGGAGCCTCATCATTGGTTATGGGAGGAACCCTTCTCTAAAGCAGCAGCTCTTCTACGCCATTCTGGGCTTTGCCCTGAGGCCATGGGGCTCTTTTTGCCTGATGGGGCCTCTGTCATCCTCTTTGCCATGTGAAGGAGCCATTTCCATCTCCCATAGTTCTTTCTCCCGTGTCTCCTTTTCCTGTACTTCTCCAGGAAGCCAAGGGAAGATGGTTGGCTCAGGGCTTGAAAGAAGGAAGACAAAATAAAGACTGTATTCATAAGAAAAGAAGATCTTAGTACCAGCCATTTCTGGTTGCTTTTTTCTGCCATACGTAATTTCAGTATTAAAGAACACAGCACTTCAAAAAGAACCTTTACTTCAATTTTATTAATCGTTATAGCTTTAGATTTTGCCACCAGGTGGCGCTGTTGCTAGCTCTATGAAATTGGTTTTCTCTATTTTCTGGTAAGAGATGTACCAGGTCCTATAGCTTGTCAGTGAGGTCTGTAATGTAAGAATATGATTTGAGAAACAGTAAAATCAGCAGAAATGGTCAATCTTAACCCACAAGAAATCTGTGATTTTGACCGTTCTGTCAGGAAATAGTTTCTGGATCCTGAGTATTTTGATTTGGGATAGAATTCCATTAGCCGCAGAATAAGCCTAGGAAATATTTTAGAATGTAAATCATAGGTAGAAAATTTATTAAAATTAATTATGAATATCTTAATATTACTTTAAATATAATTTTATATTTTGAACATGTAAAACATTTACCTAGTCCAAAAGTCAAAGTGATACATTAAAAGATGTGTTCTCAGAGATGTCTTGCTTCCTTCCTAGCTTCATCCCACATCCCATAGTTAATTATTTCATTAATTTATTTCTGGGCTACCTTTGCAGTGGTTTTTGTTTTTTTTTTAAATAACATATGGTTCTTATTTTTCTTTCTCTTCTACTTGAAAGGTAAAATAACACAGTGTTCCCTAACATCCCATAGTTAATTATTTCATTAATTTATTTCTGAGCTACCCTTGCAGTGTTTTTGTTTTTTTTTTTTAAAGAACATATGTGTCTGATTTTTCTTTCTCTCCTACTTGAAAGGTAAAATACACAGTGTTCTCGATCTTGTTTTTTCCTATTTGAAAATATGTCCTAAAGGTCAGCCCATGTTAGATATGGAGAGCTTCTTCATTCTTTTTTACAGGTGCAAAGCATGGCACTGTGTTTGTCAACTAGTCTCTAATGATGGATATTTGAGCTGTTTCTGACTTTTAGTTGTTACAGATAAAACCACAGTGATGGCCTTATGCACATGTTATTTCATATATGTGGAAGGTATAGTAGTCTTGTATTACTGCTGTAACACATGATAGCAAGTGTAATAGCTTACAACAGTATAAATTTATTGTCATATAGTTCTGGAGGGTGGAAGTCTGAAATAGGTAACACTGGGCTGAAACCAAGGTGTCAGAGGGCTGTGTTCCTTCTGAACACAGGGGGATACACAGGCTCCAGAGGGATACCCTTCCTTCTCTAGCTTCTAGAGACCACCTATATTTCTTGGTTCCTATCACCCTTCCTCTTCTTCACAGCCAGCTGTGGTGGGTGGAGAACATTCCTTTGTTCTGATCTCTCTTTAAGGATTCTTGGATTATATTGAATCCACCTGTTTAATCCAGGATACTCTGCCTATCTGAAGATCTTTAAGATCTTTGAAGTCTCTCTGCCATGTACATAACATACTCACAGGTGGTAGAGATTAGGTCATGGACATCTTTGGGGCATCATTATTCTATCTTCCACAACAGGGTAGCCTCACTAGATACGGGACTGCTAGTTCAAATACTTTTTGGACATGGCTAAATCCCTTTGCAAGGTGGTTATAAGTATGAAATACTTAAAATCTCAACCCAAATGCTCTAGTTGAGTCAGACATACTGTAATAACACTTGTGAAGGTATTCCAACGTGCAGTTGTTAGGGGCAGCAGAGGTCCAGAATAAACTAGCGTGAGAGATTATTCCATCACTGGCATGTAACTTCTCACAGGTGACCAAGCAGTGTCACACCATTCACATGGTGACCGTGTCAGCCAATCCGAGGGCAGGTCCACGGGGAGTACAGAGTGACAAGAGCTGGTGGGCACAGTGGCCTTTTTCAGTGGATTTATTTACTCCATCCTTATTATCTCACATAATTTCTGAATGTAAAAGAGCAATACACATCTATTCATCATTGTCTTGCTTAAAAAAGGAATGATTCAGCCTTACAGATTTGTAATATGAAGATTTCCTATCAGTAAATCCTTTTGCCAGCCCATTCTGTCATCCAGGGCTTTGCCACTCAGCGTGTGGTCCCTGGAACACAGCATTGACATCCCCTGAGAGCTCGTTAGAGATGCAGATCCTTGGACCTTGTGCCAGATGCACTGAGTTGGAATGTGCCCTTATAACTAGAACCCCAGGTGATTCATATGCATATTAAATGTGAGAATCATTGCTCCCGGAGGCACAAAAGAGATCCAGTTATTAATCGTCTCTATTGTAGTTGCCTAGAAATACAACACTCTCATTATGTTGGATTTTATTGTTATGTTGCCAGCTATATACCCAGAAGATAGCAACCTGAGGGTGAACGATTATAACAACCAACTTTGTTTGTTGAGTGCTTAATACGCACTTGGCACATATTTCAATATATCTTGTTTCAAGTTTTAGTATATGTTATCTCATTAATACACTCTAACATACGTTATCTTTTCAAATTGTCATAACAATGCTTCAGGCAAAATTTTTCACTGTTTTGTGATTGATGAAATTGAGGATTGGGAAAGTTTGGTAAATTAAGCCCAAGTTCACTTTACTAGTAAGTGCTAAAGCTGGGATTCAAGTCTGTTCAACCCTAAGTCCACATTTTTAATTACTCTTTACTCTGTTCAAGAAGAAATTGGGTTACAGTGTTGGAAAATGCAGATGTCAAGTTTATATTTGATTGGTTTTGCTTATTGGCCTTACATTTTTTAGAAACATATTTAAAATGTTACTATCATTCTGTTATTTATCATTGTTAAAAGAAAAAAAAATGCCAGAAATAGAAATGATGAAGACTGTATTAAGTAAGAAGTAAGCATTCCCTCTCTCAGCTCAGTCTTGGAACTAGAATTTTTTAACCATATCTATTTTTTGTTGGTGGTGGTTTCCTCCAAAATCCTAAGCCCTAAGTTTGTAAGCAGTGACTTATTTTTTGACAGTATAACTTGATTCTAAGTGGTGAAAAAAGAGCAATCTAACTTACATAAATCTAACCCTCCTGAGTTTTGTTAGTAGTAAATGTCACTTCAGATAATGTTACTTAAATTTATGTGTTTTGGCTAATTTTTTGTGTGGGATCTCCTTATCATCTACTAGGTTCAAAAGAAACCGAGAGTCCCAGTATTACCCTCTCTGTCTCCTCCTGACTTCTGTCGGTTCCGTTATTATCTTCACGTGGATGGGAGTTCCAGCGTTTGTACTTGGCTCTATAACTGGGCTTCCCGGGTGGCGCTAGTGGTAAAGGAGCCACCTGCCAGGGCTGGAGACGTGAGAGACATGGGTTCGATCCCTGGGTCGGAAAGATCCCCTGGAGAAGGGCATGGCAACCCACTCCAGTATTCTTGCCTAGAGAATCCCATGGACAGAGGAGCCTGGCGGGCTACAGGTCATGGGGTCACTAAGAGCTGGACAAGACTGAGCACTTAACACTTTTTCCTGGATTATCTCTGTTTCTTACTGAGTCAATTTTTCAGTGTGTGTGTGTGGTATTTTTTAAAACATCTTGGCCCATCTTTTTATGTTGTTTGTTTTTTCAAGTGTCTGGTGATCCTGGGCTGTCCGTGTTATGACTGGACACTGCAGGTGGTTGAGCAGGGAGCTGGCGTGGACTTCCTCCACTGTTGAGCAAACTCTGCCCCTAGTTGAGAGCACCAGCAATGAGACTATGAGCTTAGTGAGTGTAAATGGGGCATGGTCACTGGTGAGCTTCAGTTTCAGGTGTTGGGGCTTCACTCTGTAGCATCAGCACCACCTTAGGAAGCTTAGTTCCCTGGGCAGAGGTGGGGACAGGGGCCAACTGCCCCATCTCATCCCCTTCCCCATGCCCTCCCCACCCCAGGAAAAATGTCCGTCATGACCCTTCTGCCCTTTGAGCTCAGGCTGTTGCTGCCACTACTTCCTGTTATAAGCACTGCAATCCCGTCTGCTTTCTGTCTACCTACAGTCTGTCAGAACCTCTGGTGAGCCAGGTCCCTCTTTTGTTCTCAGCACAGCCCTGTATTTTGTTCATCTGTTGTACATCTTCACCAGCGTTTGATGTGAGCTGGAAAGGAAGAGAGGGGAATACATGTTCAGTGAATCAACTTTCATTCAAAGCCTGCCGTTTCCCTTTGTTCATACCTTGGTATTTCCTTTTAGGGTTCAGCACCTGCAATAAAACGTGAAAAGCAGGTTATAGGAAAAAGAATACAGCTTCCCCGTGCACGCCATTGAAAGCTTGAGTTGCCTTTGACAGTTTGCAAGGAATTTCGATTTCGTGTGTATTTCAAGTCTCAGTAATCCAAGTTGAGCAACTAGATCTAGGCTAGTTCCCATCCACTCGTGCAAAAATGAGGCAAGGGGGTCAGAAGGCTGTCCCTAGAGTGTGTTTCTTCCAGAAGTAGAATTCCCCCTCCGTTGTTCCATACCTCCAGTAAAAAGTTGGGTGAACCAGCTGAAATCGTACCTCGCCTAGGAGTTCCCATCTGCCTACTCTCAGATCTCTTTCACTCACTGTTCACTCTTTGTCTAAATGGTACGGGCGTCTGTATATGTCATGTGCTTCAGTGACAGAGGTACTTTTTACGTTGGTTTGAGTAGCTTTGGTTATCCATGTTCCTTTTTTTTTGCCACATATTGACACATGGGATTATTAATAGTGTTTAAAAATCATTGCTCACCTCTCCTTCCCACCTCCCAGTAGAACATGGATGCACATGAATTCAGTATTTTTCTGGTGCTTTGCT
This sequence comes from Bos grunniens, assembly GCF_055505025.1. Taxonomy (NCBI): domain Eukaryota; kingdom Metazoa; phylum Chordata; class Mammalia; order Artiodactyla; family Bovidae; genus Bos; species Bos grunniens. The sequence continues at coordinate 22,150,353 of NC_141178.1, read as the reverse complement.
TAGAATGCTGGTGATTTCTCTCTGCAACTTACTTGATGCTCTCTTTGGTGTATATCTGTTATAATTTGTTTACCAATTAAAGACTGAAATTTTTAATACTAATTTCTCTATATAACTTGTTTCAATTTGTCTTAATAAAGCATAATTCTGTTTTACATCCATATTCATGTCTTTCAGGTATAAATATGACTCTCACTTGAACTTTTTAATAAAATGTTTTGTTTATACTTCATAAAAAATGAAGTTATTGGATGCCTAATATATGCTTGACACTGCTCTTGGCATTGAATTTGCAAAGACGATTAAGATAATTTTGATTCTCAAGCAGCTTACAATGAACTGGGCTACATTATGGTTGAGTTTTTTTTGTTGTTCGTTTGATTTGATTTTGGTTTGACATTTGTAGAAAGCTTTATTCTTCAGGCTTATTGCTGTAAAACACAAACTTCTCTTCCAGGAAGGTTTAGATGTCTTATTTTCCATTTTATTTAAACTCTACCTTCCCTTCCTCACATATTCCTCTTGTGTTGGGGACTAAGGGGGAGAAAGGGCCACACAGAGGCTTCTCTCTGCCCATGTGTTCATGCTGCCCCCTGCTTTTTGGTGCTGAGTAGAGTGAACCAACAGAGAAGGCAATGGCAGCCCACTCCAGTACTCTTGCCTGGAAAAGCCCATGGGCGGAGGAGCCTGGTGGGCTGAAGTCCATGGGATCGCTAAGAGTCGGACACGACTGAGCAACTTCACTTTCACTTTTCACTTTCATGCATTGGAGAAGGAAATGGCAACCCACTCCAGTGTTCTTGCCTGGAGAATCCCAGGGACGGGGGAGCGTGGTGGGCTGCCATCTATGGGGTCACATAGAGTCGGACACGACTGAAGCGACTTAGCAGCAGCAGCAGAGTGAACCAAATCTCACTTCCACAAGTACAATGAGCTGATGCTTGGTAACCGGTGCTTTTCCTAAGAAAAGATGGATGTATGCCTGAGTCAAGATGGGTTTGAATCTCAGACTTCCTTTATTCTTTCCTGAGCATGAACATCTGAACCCTCCTTGTCCTTTAAATTTAGAACATGGTGATTTACCTTATGTCTAACTGCAAACCAATTCAAGATTGCCCAGTTTATTTTTTTTTATTTTTTTTTAAGACTGCCCAGTTTAAAACACTGAAAAAAAAAAAAAGGAGAGAGAGAGAATTGACCATAAGAAAACTAATGTTTGCTGCTGCAATAAAGTACCACAGACTGAGTGGCTTAAACAACAGAAATTAATTTCCTTACCATTCTGGGGGCTAGAAGTTTAAGATCTGCGGCTTGGCGATGTCAGTCCTTTCTGCGGCCACTGAAGGAAGGATGTTCCAGACCTCTCTCCTCAGCTTGTAATGCTTGCTTCTTCCCTGTGTCTTCACCTTGGGTTCCCTCAGTGTGTGTCTGTGTCCATATTTCCTGTTCTCACAAAAACCCCAGTCTTATTAAATGAGTGCTCGCTTCTAATGACCTCATTTTAACCTAATTAGCTCTTTAAAGCATCGTTATCTCCAAATATAGTCACATTCTGAGATACTGGGGGTTAGGACTTTAACATGTGGATTTTGACAAGGGACACAGTTCAGCTCATAACATGAAGTGATTCCAGGATCCCAGGAAGATGCCAAGTACTTTCATATATGTTAATTTATTTGATCCTCACCAAACTGCCACACTAGAGGGACACTACAATCCCATTTTGCAGATGAGCAAAACTGAGACCAAGAGCAATGACTCTTCTTGCACAAGGTCACCAACTAAAATGAACAAAATCAGAATTTGAATCTAAATCTGTGTGATCTACTTTATTATGCCCCTTCTATGTGTTATCCTTCTCAATTATTTTTTTTTCTTTATAAGTGTAATGTTTTGAATCTGAAGTCCAGTAAGGTTCTACTCTGTCTCTCAAGCTGGGACAAATTTTTTTCATGAAAGTGTTTGGTCACCAATGCTTCCGCCCTTGGGCACCTATGCCAGCTTTTCTGCATCTTTCAACCTTTTCTAAAAGATGCCGTGACTTGATTAAATGCAGCTCCCAAATGTAGACAAGATGTTAACATCTGCTTTCTCACTTGCATTTAATAAACAGTGATTTTATTAGTGTTGTCTGGCCAGGGATCGGGGCAGTGTGGGTTGATCTGACATGTTTCATTATTTAGAAATCTTAAGAATCTCTCAGAGAGCAGAACTCCTTCAACTGGGAGATTGCATCATAAGTGCAGATTCTTTGTTGGTTTTGAGCCAAAGGATGGAGAAAGAAGGAGAGAACATGCATGGGGAGACAGAGTACAACATACTGTGAAGCTTGCTGAGGCAGTGGGAGGACATTAGTGATGGAGATGTACTATCTCCCAAGGGTTATTGAAACCATCTGCTCTCGAATATAATCAAGAGAGAACAGATCTAAGACTTTTCATTACCAACCTGTTAAGTATAGTAAATCAAACCAGTAAGTGAAATTGGAAAATTGCTTAACCAAGTCCACAGATCTTATGGTTGACTTTTGAAAATATATATGCTTTTTACCAAGAAATGAAAAATAATACTTTTCCCTGCTAACATAGTGCCTACGTGTGGTATGTTATTAGTGTACTAGGGTTCTATAATTCTCATGTACCACTTACTCCTGTGTCATGGATGAATTAGTCTTATTGGGGGTCAATTTTTTTTCTTTCAATTTTTATGTGGTCTATTTTTAAAGTCTTTATTAAATTTGTTACAATATTACTTCTGCTTTATGTTTTGGGTTTTTGGCCAATGACTCATATGGGATCTTAACTTCCTGACCAAGGATCGAACCTGTACCCCCTGCATTGGAAAGCAAAGCCTTAACCACTGGGCAGCCAGCAAAGTCCTGAATGTGCTTCTTTATCTGTCAAACCAGTGTTTGGGTTTCCATGAAGGTCAAATAAGATACATGATCTTCAGTCCACATCTGCAAACTCCAGAGAGCTATACATAAGTTATATTTTTTATTACTTCTTTATTTTTGGCCCCCAATAACAGAACCGACCATTATGCTGAATTATCTAGTTTAATTTTTCACTTTATAGATTACCTAGGTCCCTTGTTTTCTTTTCACTGCTTTCCTGCTGTTTAGCCTTTTGAAAGTGTCTTAGAACCATTGTGAAATACAGGGAAGAGTAATTAGGAATTTTTACTTTTTTTAAGTATTTAAAGATACTTAATGGGGAGTCAGTTGAAAATAGCCCTATTAACGGAGAGTTTGTTAAGTGGCATATCACATTTTAAAGGTGCTAAGCCCTTCCAAGGAAATGGCCTGTCATCTGGTTTCAAAACAACCCTGGCAGACTCCTGGTAGATGCTGACACTTTTAATTTTTCCAGAGAGCTATTAAAATTGTAGAACTTTTGGAACTATATTCCCATACCACCTTGATGGGCCAAATGATTGAACAGAACATGTGATAAGAATCTTTCCTCTGTGATGAAGCACCATGAAAAATCCTGAGTTGGCAACTTGTAAAGTTATTGCAGATCAAGTATCTGAGTTTCTCATTGTCTAAACTATCCGTTAAGAGTTCTCTTGGACTAGGAAGTTCTCTTTTACCTGCAAATAAAATACCCTGTCTGTCCTGTTATCTCTCCAATAAATAGTGCATTACCTCTTAGTTTGGGGCTTTCCCAGTGGCTCAGCAGTAAAGAATCTGCCTGCAGTGCAGTACAGGAGACACGGGAGATTTGGGTTTGATCCCTGGTTCAGGAAGATCCCCTGGAAAAGGGAATGGCAACCCACTCCAGTATTTTTGCTTGGAGACTTCCATGTACAGAGGAGCCTGGCAAGCTACAGTCCATGGGGTTGCAAAAGAGTCAGACACGACCTAGTGACTAAACAACAGAAAGTTCTCAGAGGATAAATTTCATTGACCGTGGTTTGATACTGGGTTAGTTAAGAGGCAAAGTTGGTTAGGCTTCAAGCAGCTTTGTTTTCAGGGTTTTTCAAATTCCTAGGCTCACTGGAGGAAAATGGCTTGTTTGGGGGAGAAATGATCTGTGTGATAATAGTATGCTATGCTCCAATTCAGCACAACTCGGGCAGCTGGTGGCCATCCGCTGTCAGGACTCTCTGAGGACATCAGTGGATTTCAGTTGTATATCAGGATTTTAACTAAGGTCTGGCATCTGGTTAACCAGAGTGAAGTAACTGGGATGCCAGCCTCTCTCTTCTGTGTATTCTCCTTCAAGACAGCTTGGATGTAATCAGGTGGATGCCAGAGAATCTATTATAGTGCTGACAAATGCTAATCAGAGATAGGCTTCTGATTTTAAATTTAAATTCACTATGCGCTATTAACTTTTCTAACATTGTGTGCTTTTGATAGTCTCATTTGCATGATTTTATAAATATGCATTTCTGGCTACAATTTTATTATCTGAGTGTTCTTTTATTTAACGTTAAGCTTTTAGAGGAGGTTTTTTTACCTTAAGAGTGTGGAAAGATGATCAGTCTATTTGTGGTTAGGCTCTACGTTGTCATTATCATCAGAGTAGTATAGTGCAGAGATTAGGATTGATGGAATGAAAATGCCTGGATTCAGATCCTACTTCCTCCCCCAACTTGTGTTGAGTTGTAGTTTAACTGTACAGAGGTTGTTTAACTCTACAAGCCTTAGCCTTGCCTTTTAAAATTTATTTATTTATTGAAATATAGTTGATTTACAATGTTGTGTTAGTTTCCAGTGTACAGCACTTTCGTTTGTCGGTGGACACTTATACTGCTACTATGCTTTGACTGTCGTTAGTATCGCTGCAGTGAACATTGGGAATGCATATATCCTTCGGAATTATAGTTTTCTCTAAATATATGCCCAAGACTCTTCCTTTAATGGAGATAATAATAGCATTTTCCAGACAGGGTTTTTGAGAAGATTCCATTAAAATGGCATATATATCAGCCAGCTTTTGCTAGGTTATGCTCCAGTAACAAATTTACCTAAAATATCAGTAGCTCACAGTAGCAGAGATCTGTTTTTCATTCATCCATCATCAGGTGGCTCTGCCTCTGCTCCATATTCTCTTCATTCTGAGACACACCTGAAGAAGCAGCTTCCACTGGTCTCATGACAAGACTCATTGTGGCTTTAACAGCTCCTGCCCAGAAGCAGCACGTGGCACTTCTGTTCATATTTAATTGGCCAAAAGAAGTCATGAGGCCAAGCCTAGTATCAGTGAGTGGGTGCAATCATCTACCACAAGCTGCAATGCACATTTACCATAGTAAAGGTTCTACTGACCATAGTAAAGGCTCAGTGAATAGGAGATTTTAGTTTTCAATCTAGAGCCACTGGAGAGGTGAAAGACAAAGGCACATGATGGTTTAGCTAGGACAGGGAGACTGATATTAGGTGTTTGTCAGTCAGCTCTCTTAAGAGCAAATGGAGGTGCTGATCACTTCCTTTGAACTTTCCAGGGAAGGTGGTCTACGGAGAACCCATCGCAGCAGGTCTCGGCACGGATGGCACCCACCACTGGGATAAAGAATGGCTCCATGCCGCCCATCACGTTATGGGTCCACCCCTGCGACCAGACCCTTCAACACCTGACTTCCTCATGAATCTGTTGGCTAAGTAATCAATTAGCAGATGACTGTGAAGTGTTTTGCCAAATTAAGATGTTTTTCAAGTCTTAAAATGTGAAGGATTTGAGTATAGGAGGTTGTGTGATACCAACTTGACCTTCCATTGACCTCCCAGTCTTCTGTTCTACTTGACCTGACAGGCCCTGGGGAGTCCTGCAGTTGGGGACCAAAAAGTATTGGCTTCATTACGTTATGATGTGGTGTCAAAATCTCTCCCGACCACAGTGAAATCTGATCATTTTTCCTGAAGTTTTCCTCTGCTTTGATTTTTTTTGTTGTCTTTTCTATCTCTTGTTGCTTAGGGCCAGGTCTCTTCTGTATGCCCTATTTTTATCAGACAGAATATTCTTAAGTATTTTCCATGCTGATATAACCCAGGAACTGGATATGCCTGTGGTAGAGATACAAAAGATGATGATCTAGGGAAGAGCCACAGGTAAAAGACAAAATCCTGCCCTCAGAGCAGGTTATCCCCATGAAAGACCATTCAGACCATTTACAGATGATTTTTGGCATGGAGGGGTGCATTATGATCATTTTTGTTGATGAATACACCATTCGTGGATATTTTGACATTCCCCATTCACAGATACTCAGATCTGAGTTAACAGAGAGCTTTTCCCAATAGACTGTACAAGAGTTCACTTGCCACTTCCTTCCAGCCTTGAAAAGCTGCTCATTCTCCATTGCGGTTTTCTGAGTTTCAGCTGAGAATGGGGTCAGGGTACCAGAGAAAGGTATGGTAGTTTCCTCCTGACATTTTCTATCTCCTCACCCACCCCTGCTCTCATGTGTGTCTCTTTTACAGCGATGACCTAACCACCACAGGGTCTGACAACTGTACTTTCAACAGCTGCCAGAAAGCTCTTGGGAAGGATGATTTTACTAAGATTCCCAATGGAGTGAATGGTGTTGAGGACCGGATGTCGATAATATGGGAAAAAGGCGTGGTGAGTGTCATGGAATTCAGTTTGTTTTGCTGAATTCTTCAATGAGGATCTGGTCTATTTTAGGACCAAAGTTCCAGAAGCCTTCATGAGAAGCTTCTTGATTGTTTTCACAGAAGTGGCCACTGGGAATACTGCCGCATCACCACCTCCATGCCACCTCCCCAGATAATAAGGAAAAATACTTTTCTTCTCTGCATAGTTTAGAGGATGCTTTGCGCCATGGTGCAGACATCAGAGTATAATTTTAGATTGGGTACCAAGAGGATTGTTTTTGAAGTCTTTGAAATCTAATAGCCCTTCTATCTGATTTCCATGTTTGTGGAAATCATCCCAGTTCCTCATGTGTCACTGATATAAACACTTGGAATGATTGAAAAGACATGAAGGGTTTTTATTACATTTGTACCCCTTTTTCATATAAAAACATAAATGTCCCTTTTAAAGAACTTTTGAATATTATGGTTAAAAAGCTACTGTATGAGGTCACATAAATCATAAATCCAAAGCACAGACATTTTCTTTTAATTTCACAGTTTAGCAGTTTCTACCTGAGGATGAAGAATAATCAAATGGCTAAATGTTCATACATGAGCCTATCCGGGCGGCTGACGAGTGTAGTTGTAAAGATCAGCAGTGAAGACTTGCTGGGTAGGACCTGAGGTCCCCAATGTCATGCCATCCTCATCCATCTCTCAGAACCCCTCCCTTCAATGATGTAGTAATCACATCTCTGGACTTTTTTTCGAGGCAAAGACCCTTTGATAATTAAACAGACCTTAAGGATGCTCTTGCCATATAAGTGTGTATAGGGATAAACTCTCAACATTAAAAAAAAATCATTTTAAAAGGATCACATCCCACTGAAATGTGTCCATATTAAAATCTCTTGCAGCAGACTGTCCATGACTGTTGGTTCATGTAGATTTTAGTAGAGCAAAAACTGAACCTCTTGGCTGATTTTTCTTTTTTTAAAAGTCTTGTCACCTGATTTATAGGCCTATCTTATTTTAATTCTGTAGTATTCTATATAATATCTACATGATTATCTTATACATCTTATCTATAAATCTTAGGTCTGCAGTAAATAATCCAGATCGTAAATGTAGTAGGTAGTGGAAGTAAAAAGAATTGGAAGTCCTGTTACCAATGTTTAGCTCTTTTCTCTGTGATTCTGGGAAGAATGGGAAAAATTTGTGCAGATGTTTTGTTAAGTTGATAGGTTTTTGAAAAGTTACTTTCAGGCTTCCATATTTAACCCCATTCATCCCCATCATTATCACAATGATTGTTTAAGATTTATCAGTATTCACAGATGTGTTTGGCCTCACAGTATACAAAATTAGGTGTGGTTCTATTTGGTTCTAAGAGATACAAGTCTCCTACTTTTATCGATAAGAGATTTTTAGTGTTTTATGATTTATCAGAAAAAGAAATGTATTTTCTTCCTTGAATTGTTTTCCAGCACAGTGGCAAAATGGATGAAAACCGGTTTGTGGCAGTTACCAGCACAAATGCAGCGAAAATCTTTAACCTCTATCCAAGAAAAGGAAGAATAGCTGTGGGCTCAGATGCTGACATTGTGATTTGGGACCCAAAAGCCACAAGGTAAGCCTAAGTTTTTGTATTACTTGGCTTCTTCATGGAGAAAAAGCACTAACTTGCAAAGAAATTATTCATTGGCCTTAATCAGCCATTTCTTCCTAGGTGATTTATTTAGGCAGGCTCAGGTATTATAAGCACAGGGTACAGATTTGACTGTACAAACATTCTTTTGTTCTCTTTGGCATAGAAGATGCAAAAGTTGTGTTGCTTACCTTCTGTGGAAATGCATATGTGTATAAAACCAATATGAATTTCCCAGTTCAGTGCTGGGCAAGCGCCTGAGTTCACAGGGAGGAAAGGTACAGAGCAATGAAGAAAAGGAAAGGCTTAGTTTAAAAAGGGTTGCATTGAAAACTTGAAATAATTATAGCCTTTTTCAAGCTTTCAGATAGAAAAATTCCAGCACAAAGGATGTCACTTTTAGCCACATTTTCCAGCTCAGTTCATCTTTAGCCTGTCGTTCCCAGTAGACTCCGGCTTTTTGTTTCCAATTTCCATAATTCTATGTTAGTATGGCAGGTTGGCCAATTCTACCAACTCAGAAAAGCATTCGGTAGAGACTGAAGCTTTGTTAATTTCTCCTGATAGGATGTTGATGCAGACAACATCTGCATCCTGATCGTGTTTTTCATAAACTCTGCAGCTGTTAATAGAGAAAACCCCACATACTTTCACATTGCACGTGTGTGTGCACAAGTGCATGTTGATGCACATGTGTGTGTGTAAATGGGGATAGGTAAAACCGTCTACTATTACCAAGAGACATTTGTTTAAAGGGTTTATGTGGTGGTAAACAAAAGTCTATGCAAACAGACCCTGTTTTATCGGACTTCAGACACTGTGTTTTTAACTAATTGAGGGATTGTGGCAAACCTGCTTGGAGCAAGTCTGTTGGCTCCATTTTCCCAACAGTATTTGCTCAGTTTGTGTCTCTGCATCGTATTTTGGTAATTCTTGCAACATTTCCAGCTCTTTCATTATTATTGTGTCGGTTATGGTGATCAGTGGTCTTTGATGTTACTGTTGTAATTGTTTGGAGATGAGCTGAGCCCGTGTAAGACAATGAATTTGACACATGCTGTGCGTGCTCTTACTACTCTACTCGATGGTCATTCGCTTGTATCTCCCCCGCTTCTTGCGCCTCCCATTCCCTGTAACACAACGGCATTGAAATTACGCCAGTTAATAACCCTATCAGTTCAGTCAGTTCAGTTGCTCAGTCGTGTCTGACTCTTTTCGACCCCATGAATCGCAGCACGCCAGGCCTCCTTGTCCCTATAGCAGCCTCTAAGTTTTCAAGGAAAGGGAACAGTTTCATGTCTCTTACTTTAAATCAGAAGCTCAAAATGATTAAGCTTAGTGAGGAAGGCACTCTGAAAGCTGAGATAGGCTGAAAGATAGGCCTCATGCATCAAACAGCTAGCCAAGTGGTGAATGCAAAGAAAAAGTTTCTGAAGGAAATTAAGAGTGCTCCTCCAGTGAATACATGAATGATGAGAAAGTGAAACAGCCTTGTTGTTGATATGAAGAAAGTTTTAGTGGTCTGGATAGATGATCAGACCAGCCATAACAGTCCCTTAAACCAAAGCCTAATCCAGAGCTTTGCTGCTGCTGCTAAGTTGCTTCAGTCGTGTCTGACTCTGTGCGACCCCATAGACGGCAGCCCACCAGGCTCCCCCATCCCTGGGATTCTCCAGGCAAGAACACTGGAGTGGGTTGCCATTTCCTTCTCCAATGCGTGAAAGTGAAAAGTGAAAGTGAAGTCGCTCAGTCGTGTCCAACTCTTAGCGACCCCATGGACTGCAGCATACCAGGCTCCTTCGTCCATGGGATTTTCCGGGCAAGAGTACTGGAGTGGGGTGCCATTGCCTTCTCCAATCCAGAGCTTTACCTCTCTTCAATTCTGTGAAGTCTGAGAGGTGTGAGGAAACTGCAGAAGAATATTCATAGTTTGAAGTTAGCAACGATTTGTTCATGAGGTTTCAGGAAAGAAGTTGTCTCCATCACATAAAAGTGCAAGGTGAGGCAGCACGTGCTGACGTAGAAACCGCAGCAAGTTATCCAGAGAATCTAGCAAAAATATTTTGTGAAGGTGGCTACACCCCACAACAGATGGTCAATGTAAATGAAAACGCATTATATATTCCTGATATCAGAAGAAGATACCGCCTAGGACTTTCATAGCTAGTGAGAAGTCAATACCTGACTTCAAAGCTACAAAGGACAGGCTGACTCTCTTATTAGGGGCTAATGCAGCTGGTGACTTTAAGTAGAAGCCAGTGCTCGTTCACCTTCTGAAAATCCTAGGGCCCTTAAAAATTATGCTAAACCTACTCTGCTTCTACTCTATAAATGGACCAACAAAGTCTGGATGACAGTACATCTGTTTGCTGAGTGTTTTAAGTCCACTCATGAGACCTGCTTCTCAGAAAAAAAAAAAAATTCCTTTTGAAATATGACTGCACCTGGTGACCCAAAAGCTCTGATGGAGACTCATGCTGTTTTCATGCCTGCTAATCCAACATCCATTCTGCAGCCCATGGATCAGGAATAATTCCAACTTTCAAGTCTTATTGTTTAAGCAATACATTTGGTGAGACTATAGTTGCCCTAGATAGTGATTCCTCTGATGGATCTGCAAAGTCAGTTGAAAACCTTTTGGAAAGGATTCACCATTCTAGATGCTGTTAAGAACATTTGTGATTCATGGGATGTGGTCAAAATATCAACATTCACAGGAGTTGGGAAGAAGTTGATTCCAACCCTCATGGATGGCTTTGAGAGACTCAAGACTTCAGAGGAGAAAGTAACTGTACATGTGGTGGAAATAGCAAGAGAACTAGAATTAGAAGCCTAAGGTTATGAAGTAATTGCTGCAATCTCATGATAAAATTTCATGGATGGAAAGTAGTTTCTCATGAGCAAGCAAAGAGAGTGGTTTCTTGAGATGAAGTTACTATGAAGGTGTTGAAATGACAACAAAGGATTTAGAATATTCTGTAAGCTTAGCTGATAAAGCAGAGGCTAGGTTTGAGAGGATCAACTCCAATTTTGAAAAAAGTTCTGCTGTAAGTAAAATTCAATCAAACAGTCTTGCATGATGCTGCAGAGACATTTTTTTTTTAATGAAAGGAAGAGCCAATCATTGCAGCAAACTTTATTGTTGCCTTATTTTAAGACAATTTCCAGACTTCTCTTGTGGTCCAGTGGTTAAGAATCTAACGCAGGGGACACGGGTTCCGTACCTGGTCAGGGAAGATCCCACATGCTGTGGGGCAGCTACTGAAGCCTGCACGCCCTGGAGCCCTTGTTGTGCAAGAAGAGAAGCCACCACAAGAAGCTCGCTTGCCTAGAGAAAGTCCTCACAGAGCAGTGAAGATCCAACACAACCAGAAAGAAATAAATAATAACAAAAAAGAAGTTGCCACAGCCACCGAAGCCTTCAGCAACCACCATCCTAATCAGCCTGCAGCCATCCACATCCAAGCAAGACCCTCCATCAGCCAAAAGATTAGGACTTTGCTGAAGGCTCACATAATGGTTAGGCCTTTTTTAACAATAAGATAATTTTTCATTAAGGTATGCATACTGTTTCTTTAGACATAATGCTATTACACACTTAATAGACTACAATATGATCATGACTTTTATTTGCCCTGGGAAACCAAAAAAATTCATGTGACTTGCGTCATTGTGACAATTGCTTTATTCCAGTGCTCTGGAAGCAAACCTGCCCTCTCTCCAAGGTATGCCTGTATTCTTCCAGATTCATTATTCATGGAGTCTCCTCTTCAACCACCTATTCGACCCCATTTCTCACATTCTGCAGTTTTCACATTGAAAAAGATGAATAATGATAGTGCAAAAAATTCTGACTGTGGATTAGAGAAAATTCTTAAAGGGTTGGAGAAGTAAGATATAAGTCAAAGAAATCCAAAGACAGCTAGATCATTTCAGTACATCCTGCCAAGTAAAGATAACATTTCTCTGTGTTTCAAAAGGACATTAAAATAAGAAAAGTTTTTTTTTTTTTTAAGATTCTGAGAGTCAGAGAAATAGAACCCAATAATTCATCTGCCTCCCTGATCACCACAGGCAAAATAGCTGAGAACACCTAAAAATAAAAAAGTATTGCAAAGAATGACACCAGCCAAACTAGATAAATGTAAAATAACCATAATAATACATATCTTATTTTGGTGTAACACTTTCTTAGGTTATAGAACGTTTTCGCATTTCTTATGTGATTCTAAAAAAAACCATCTGAAGTAGGCATAATAATTATTATCAATATCTCATTACAGATGAGAGAGTGGACATTCAGAGACCTTAAATAATATGCCTGGATCCTGCAGCTTAGCATTGATGACCTAAGACCAGACCTACACAGCAGGCTCTCAGGCTGTGCTGGTTTTCATTATGCTTAGCCTTTAGTTATATACAATAAGCAGACATCAAGAGAGAAGACTCAGAACTAGTAATCAAAGGCCAATATATGACCTTTCCCCAAAAGACACATATATAAAAATGTAAGTATTTAATTTTCTGTTATCATTACTGTTATAAAGTGAAGGACAGGTATTATATAAGAAATATTAGAGAACTGATGAAAAAAGTGGTAGAGAGAAACTTAAAAGCACAGAGGCTTTTTGGCTTGACCTTAAGTTAGTTATTTTAGGCTAGAAATTAGGGAAATTAAGCAAGTAATATATAGATCTTTAAAAAGAATAAGAACTTAACATCTGGATCATTATAGGCTATTATTCTGAAACAAGTGAATAGGAAAGGAAGGACAAAGAATGTTGTAGAAATCGGTAGCTAACGCTGGTGAGAGAGTGGTCTAAATTTATATAGTCCAAAAACATGACTCAAAGAGACATAATCACAGCCTATAAATATCTTCCAAGCAACAATATATGTGTAAGTAAAGGAAGCGAATTACTCACAACCTGGAGTTCAGGTTGTTTTTCTTTGTCCACTTGTCTAAGGAAGACAGTGCTTTACACCTGAGCTGGTGTCGTTCTCAGACATTGTAAGAACCAAGGAGACTCCTAAGGCTGGTACCACGGGAGATAGATATCCCGGAGAAGGGTTAAAGAGAAGATCCACAGGGACTGGCCTGCATATGGCTGTCCACATGGCTAGGAATTAGGACAGTCAACACGCAGAGTGTTTCCATTTCTCTCTTGTCTTTGAGGGGCTTCCCTGGTGCCTAGACGGTAAACAATCTGCCTGCAATTTAGGAGACCCAAATTGATCCCAGGGTTGGTGAGGAAAATGGGAAAGATTTTCTTCAGCAAAGATTAAATGAGAGGAAAAGTGAGGAGAACATTATTTCCTCACACTTTTAACTTACTGCAAGTTATCAATAAATAATTGTTGAAAGAATGAATGAACGGAGATGAATAAAGGATAAAGGATTTTCTGAGCAAAGGAGGAAGAACTGGTTTGCAGGTCTCCTTTTCCTTGTGTCCCCTTTATTTTGAGGTTGGGAAGCAATTAGCTTTTTAAGCAACTCTTATAATAGGAAAAGAAAATGAAGTTAACAGAGAGCTATCTTCCTGGTTCATGCACGCATTCACTCAGCAAGGAGCGGCGCTGAGAGACAGGCATGAGGGTCAAAGTTATACAAGAGCCAGGCCCTGCCTTCGGGAAGCTGACAGTCTAGGAATGTGTTAAGAATACCGCATGCTAGGCAAAAACAAGGCACCACCGAAGTTCAGAGAAAGAAAGATCCTTCTTGTATTAGTGCAGTCATTGGCAAAAGACCTACAGGCCCACCATCAAGAGAGGAGAGAAAACGAGACTTCTAATCCTGAGTGTGTGTCAGTCGCTCAGTCGTGTCCAACTCTTTGTGACCCCATGGACTGTAGCCTGCCAGACTCCTCTGTCCATGGAATTCTCCAGGCAAGACCCCTGACCTGAAAGTCGGACTAAACATGGAGGTCAGATAAACCGAGGCATGGATAGGAGGGTCTGTCTGGGTGGAGGCAGGTAAGGTTTGGGGTTACAAGGCAGAAAGAACAGGTTCAAGATGTGGAAGGGAGCAGAAGGATGAGGAGGCCGTGGGCTGCCTCTCTTCCAGTTTTAATTTTGTTTATTACAATTTTAAATAGAGCTCATCTAGTGGGGAAACATTATTTAATTAAATGAACAAATAGATGTATCTATAGGTTTTTTCTTTTCAACATATCCCTTCTTATTTTACATGATTTTATTATTATCTGAAGGCTGGTGATGTGAAAGCTTTCTGTCTAACCACACCATTGGAGATTGGACAGAATTTTCCTTCCAAATTTCCCGAAAGGTTTTAGCAAAAGCAATGGCCCCACTATGTCAAATGAGAGCAATGTGCATTTCTCCCAAGAGCCTGAAGGGGGAGCGCACAGCCCGCCCTGAGCTAGGGGCCCCAACGAGGCCAATCTAGTTGCTGGTTATGCAAGAACAAGCCAGCCCCTGGAGGATGGATGCACTTGCTAATGATTTTTGGCTTCATGGTACATAGATGTTTTCCTTTCTTTTTTTTTTTTTAATTCTCATTACTTTTTAATGGCATGTGAGGTAAGTATGCTTGCAACACAATCTGTAACCTTAAAAATGGGTTGCATTAAAGTGACTGAGGGAGATGAGAAAGAAAAGCAGTACACCAAGCTTTTTTTTTTCTTTTAAACTTGTAAAAAGCCAGATGATTCCAGAGTGAGGAATCTGACATGTGATGATGGATGTTGAGACAGGACTGGCAGTGGGAGCCTGTAGAGACGGTTTGGACATCCTGATGAAAGATTACCTAAGACGTTGCTAGCCTGTAAAAATTTCTGCAAAAATCAAGTGCAATAGCTCTTCTGTGTCATTGCACAATCAAAACAAACTGCATTTCGTGCTTATGGAGCATTCACCTTTTTTGGAAGTAAAAAAGAGTCTGCTGTATGCAGCGTGACGGCCCACGGAGCCGGAGTCTATTGCTTGTGACAGAGGTATGTGTCCTAACACGTCACAACTTGAGTCAGAGCTTCAAATTTTGGACACGTTGCCAATCTAAATGTTTGGCCCATTTCTGCAGGATATCTTGGAACTTAGAATCAGGAGGACGAGATCCAGAGTGTGATTTTCATGTGAT
This sequence comes from Bos grunniens, assembly GCF_055505025.1. NCBI lineage: Eukaryota > Metazoa > Chordata > Mammalia > Artiodactyla > Bovidae > Bos > Bos grunniens. The sequence continues at coordinate 22,135,062 of NC_141178.1, read as the reverse complement.
GTCAAGACAAAATCTTTCAGTATTACGTGGTGAAGACAGAGACCAGTCAAATTGGCCAACTTGTTAAAAACCTTATTAGTGAAGATGGCATGTAAGTTACTTGCAAGCCCATAGCAGCAGCAGTAACTCACGTTCTGACAATTTAAGACTATCCTATGAGCTTCTGTTCTTCTGTATTCATTAAATAGCACTTAGTTACTATGGCAACTGTCCCTTTCCAGTATTTATGAGCTGCAGGGTATCTCACAGAATCGCAAGCACACAAACACACAGCTAACCCATTGTGTACACTGGAACATTTCATGAAGACTCCTAGCCTGGACTGTGTTTTACAAAGCAGGCATACTTTGCTCACAGTTATTTGTGTGTATTATTTTTTAAATTCAATTATTGCAGGTTTTGACCTTGAATATGCCATTCTTGAAGGCATTGTGCTGTCTTTCCTGCTTAATTTCCTTCCCTTTCTCATTGAAGATAGAGATAAATGAATTTAACTATATTCAGAGAAGAGTAATGACTTGCAGCTTATGAAAGTGCCCTCCTAGATCTAGAGAGGGCCTTGTGTGTGAAAAAAAGCAGGATAAGAATGATGGTTTCATCCTTGGGCAGTGGAGATTGTGGGACTTGGGGAAAAACAAGAAATAGGGAGTAAGGTGCCCTTTGGTAAAGGGTGGTGACTGTGGTTGATTATTACAGCTGTGTTGTCAGTGACTATTTCATGGAAGCTACTGGGCATTTCCCCTTGAGGTTGGACATTGTGTACCATTTAACTAATTTGTACACTATGCTCTTCCTTCTCAAAAGGAGTGTCAGCACGCCTACATACTAGCACACATTCACAGACACACAAACACAGCTACCGCGTCTCTGCTTGTAAATGCTGGTCAGCCTGAAGGCTCTGCTTTTAATGCCTGTTTCTAAGACTGTTTATAACTCACGCCTCCTCTAGTCCCCAAACCCACACTATTGCAGCACATATCCTGCGGGTGGAGGGAAGAGGGCCAAGCCTTGTACCAGATGGGCGATGGGAAACGAGGATGATTTACGCCATGATTTTTCACCGGGTTGCCTTGCAGACGTTCACGGGGGCAGCATGGCGTCCGGTGAAGGTCGTGCAGCCTCTGCTTTCGCACAGCTATCCAAGCACCCACCACGTAGTAGATCTACCATAGATTTATAGAGCAATTATGACAGTTCTCTGGCAAATGGTAGCAAAGTATCTTGAGGAATAAATGACTTTTGCTAGTCCACACAAAATCTAGCCTACCTGCTGGGGCAGGAGCAGAACAAGGTTGTAAAGAGAAAGCCTTGGCGGTTCGTTCCTTCTCTGTCTGCCACATACTGGGTATGACCTTGGGAATGTTATTTAGTTTTTCTGAATTTCAGTCTCTTTATTTGTAAAATAGGGATGATGATGATGTCTAATCTCATAGCATTGCTGTGTTTAAGATAGTGTACATAAAATGCTTGTTATAATAAACCAAATAAAAAACAAACTATTTGAAATGCTCTGTACATAATTAATGTTCATAATTAAATGCTCTGTACATAATTAATGTAGTGCCTGGCATGCAGGAGGTGCTCAGTAGTTGTAGGTAGTCAGTGGCAGTAGATGGTCAATTGATTAAATAAGTGGGAGCTAATGTTAACTATAATTGTGATTCAAAAGCAGACTAAACAGTACTAAAATTATATGAGATCATATACCATACAGTACTAATATTACATGAAATTATGCTAAAATCATGTGAAAGCTCAATCTCTTGTGTTTCTTACACACCTGCAACTTGCAGCAAAAAGGACTAAAATGAAGATGCTTAGATGGATTCTTTTGGCTAAGATAACCTGATTAAATCAGAACTCATGTGCCCCTAGAGCTGACTCCTTTAAGAGATTATTTGCAGTGAAACAGTTTCAACAAACCACTAAGATCCACTCTGTGACCTTCAGAAGATATTTGCTTTTAAAAAGTTTTGGACTACACGTGAGAAAAGCTAGCTTGCTGATTACATATGGATAAAATTTTCTCTACTATTTATTCCAGTTTGTTTATTTAAACATGTTCTTATGCAACTGAACCTTTCAAGTGAACTAGAAATGATTTCCAAGGACTTCACTACTAATAACTGCATTTTTTTCAAATTATAAAATAAAAGCAGCTTAGAAACAGATCACAGTAACCCATTCTATCACTGATGGTTTGCCTTTGCCAGAGTAAGCACAGTTTATTTTAAGCATTAGGATTTGGGCAAAAAATAAGCACCAAGGGGAGGTGGTTGTATGAAATGCGTAGTCTTTTCTAACTAAGCACCTGCTATATTTTTCTTCCTACCACACATGTATCATACATTTTTCTGTCTTTGGCATTTGCCTGTCTTATTTACAGCTATATCCCTAGGTACCAAAACAGTGCCAAGAATACATAGCAGTTCAGTAGTTATTTGCTGAGTGACTAAACCAGATATTAATTGTCTTGGGCCAGTGAATAAATGTGACTTTAAATTTTTGGTTGGGCCTTGTTTATCTGTTCCTGAAACAAGTTCAAGATCCAGGTTTTACATTTTCCCATCTGAGTTGGAAAAAAAAGAAAGATCCTTGGCACTTCTGTCTTCTCCTTCCCCAAGGCAGTGCTCGACAAGGATACATTCCAGAGTCAGGGGCCAGTAGCATTGCCAGACCTAGCCTGGCCACGAATGTGACTGAAGCCAGATTGGATTCTTTTATGGGTTAAATGATTCTGTGTTTTGGTCACAGACTCACCCCTAATTCTGGTTAGTTATCTTAAAAACATGGGCCCTTGGTTATGGAAGGGTCAGGAGACAGTGTGAAAATGGATGGGAGGAAATTTAATATCAGTACCTGCAAAGAATCCCAGGGGTCCTTGTGTTCTTAAAGCACAGCAAGGAGCCATAGCTTCCTACAAAAACCTTCAGAGAAAACATCAGTAACAATGCATTGTTCTGTGTGGAAGATGATCTCAGTGGAAGTCTATTTGGAGGCAGTGAGTCATTTAGGAAGGCAGTCTTTTCTAATGACCTGAGCAAAACTCAACCCCCCTCCCAGCCACACACACAAACCTTAATGTAAGCTGATTTACCTTTTTTTTTTTTTTAATCTGGGGTCCTCAAAGTGTGGTCCCTGGACCAGCAGCATCGGAATCCTCTGGGAATTTACTAGAAATGCAGATTCTCAGGTACCTCCTGGGCCTACTGTCTCAGAAACGGTGTGTGGAGCCCAGCAACCTGTGTTTTCACAAGCCCTCCAGGGATTTCTGATGCTTAGATTTGAGCAGCACAGGTTCTCATTGTGTATGAGAAGACTTTGGAACTCAAAATCCAGTTAACTCCCCAGAGTTCTTTATAGCCCCATTTGATTATTACTCATTTTAGGGAACTTACTACCTAACCAAACAGCTTAGTCTTTCCTGGGATGGTTTTAATTGTTAGGATGTTCTTACTTTGGTTGCATTAAAAAGTACCTCCTTCCAGCTCCTAACATGTTTGGCCTCTGAAGCTACAAGGAATGTGTCTACACTCTCAGATAATAGTCCATTCATTCATTTATTTAATCAAACACTTGAAGAAAGACATTGGCTCCAATAAGTCATCCCATCACCAGATAAGCATCCTCAGATCCCTCAGTGGATCCTGAGGACCATAATTAGCAGAATCCCAACGTCCTGGGCACACCTCTGCTCACCCTTCTCTTGACAGACACCTCTCCATATCCTACAAAGATGCAAGTCCCAGAACTGGATCTGACTCTGCTTGTAATACCACCAGAGCAGGAACTTGTGAAGATGACCGGTTTTATAACTAAGTAAAGAACTCTTCTGGAGAAAGAAATGGCACCCCACTCCAGTACTCTTGCCTGGAAAATCCCATGGATGGAGGAGCCTGGTAGGCTGCAGTCCATGGGGTCGCTAGGAGTCAGACACGACTGAGCAACTTCACTTTCACTTTTCACTTTCATGCATTGGAAAAGGAAATGGCAACCCACTCCAGTGTTCTTGCCTGGAGAATCCCAGGGACAGGGGAGCCTGGTGGGCTGCCGTCTATGGGGTCGCACAGAGTTGGATACGACTGAAGCGACTTAGCAGCAAAGAACTCTTCATTACCTTCATGACATTTTTCCAGGATATATTGCAGTGGCCAAAGGTTCATTCGATTTTTTCCATAACATTCTACAGTAAAAGCCAAACTAATCTTTTGGCTGACCCAATACCTTATGAAATTGCCATTTGTAGATTAAAAATATGAAATATGAGCAATTGTATGGAGTTTTAATATCTTATCACATTTATTCAGTCAATAATATAGAAACTTGTGTAGGGCCTTCTCTGGTATTAATATTTATGTTAAGATGATAGGATTATACTGAATGGTTGTTTTTGGTATCACATTCTTAAGTCCACTTGAGCAGATAGTAATTTACAGTGTCCATAATCCTTCAAAGACACAATATTTAACATAAACAAAAGGTACAAAGAACAATGCAATGAACACTTGCATATTAACCTTCCCAAAGCCGTCTCTCCCCTCCCGCAGTAAACACCTTGAATCCTGGATTTGATGTTTATTGCTTCCATGCATTTCTTTCTATTTGTGCAGTACATAAATGCATCCCCAAACACAGTATATACACAATATATGTATTCTGTGTACTTTTGGCTTTATATGAATTGTACCACATATGTACAGTGTATTATGTTTATGGCGCTCATCTGTGTTGAAATGTGTTGGTGCTTCACGCATTTCCACTGCTGTATCATATTCTATTTTATGAGTGTAGCGTGATTGATTATATATGTGCCAATGCTGGAGGATGTTTAGGTTGTTTCCAGTCTTTCACTATTTCAGACGCTGTATCCATCCTTGGTACCCTGGGAGAGTTTCTATAGGACATCCATTTGTTTTATATCAAATGCTGTCAGATTTTTGCCAGTAGAAATATATACAATTGCATGATTCTTTGTAAGTAAACACAGAACTTTCCATTTGTCTGTAGTGCATTTTATCTTGTCCCACATTCATTTACTCAGTCATTAAGAATGGTATATTGGACCCCTTTGTTGTTCAGTCGCCAAGTCCTGTCTGACTCCTTGCGACCCCATGGACTGCAGCACGCCAGGCTTCCCTGTCCTCACTGTTTCCCAGAGTTTGCTCAAACTCATGTCCACTGAGTTGGTGATGCCACCCAACCATCTCATCCTCTGCCGCTTCCTTCCCCTCCTGCCCTCAATCTTTCCCCAGCATCAGGGTCTTTTCCAGTGAGTCATGTGTCAAAGACCACAGTAGGCGGCTGAAGACAAAAGTAAGACACAATCCCACTCTTTGCTCGGGGGTAGGGGAGCAGGGCAAAGCTAGTGGAGAGGTGGTGGCTTTTGCTTTTTTTGCTGCAGTTATTGTTTTCTGAACTGCAAGTGTGACATTCCAGGATCAGCCCTCACTAGCAGAGCGGGACAGGATGTGGAGCTGGGGTGTGGGTGGGAGGAAGTGGAGTTAGACAACTTGCGCTCAGGATCATCTCCTGTCCCTTGAGATGACGCAGCAAATATCCACCTTTAGACCTGGCCCTGTACCTATTTTGTTATTCTAACTTCATCCCTCATCCTCTTAGCATTGACCCAGGACACATGCACACAGACATATAACTGTTTCCTATTCATCAGGGACTCTGGTTATAGCCTCACATGCAAACATACATGTTGGTCATGATTTCCCCACTCTCATCACGTATGAACTGAGATTAAATTTGTATTCATATATATACACACATGTATATGTATAGGTTCATGAAGAGCAGGCCACCCCAGACTTCAAGATCACAGCTTCTTCGCTGGGCTGTAGAGAAGCAGACTGCATGTAATGTCCTCAGTGACAAGTGTGCGCTTGGCCAGCGAGTGACATAGGTCCCTGCAAATCTGCCAGTGCTCTGGGACCGCACTTCCCAGCACATCCTGGTGGCTGGGGGATTCTCTGAACACCAGAGGACAGTTGACGTTTTCCATTTAAAAGGTTTCCTGCGCCTGCAGAAACTCTGCGCCCTCCCAGAAGAGTGGCCAGTGCAAAGCAGAAGCGAGCTGGGGAAGGAGAGTCAGGGTGCATTAGGTTTATTTTGCAGCTGCAGTTGGAGTCACATTAAACCTACTGCCTAATTTCCTTTGTCTAACTTGATTTCTCTTTGGCTGGAAGGCAAATGGATCAATATTGTTTTTTATGCCGAGATTATGTTGCCTGAAGGAAATTTTCCATCAGTTCCCTGTGCCTGCCTTGGGTCCTGTAATTGGGGCTGCATGCTGACCAGGCATCTGGGCACCCCCGGGCATGGACACAAGTCCCATCATCTGCATGGTGCCCACCGAGGGCGGCCTTCTGGAGGGGGTCACAGGAGCGGTGCCTCCAGGCAGAGCTTGCTGTTTGTGCCAGGCCTCTCTGCACATTCTCTGGCCATACGCTAACACAAACAGCTAATTTTATTTTTTCTTTTCTGTGAAGCCCTTTTCCCCTCTACCTTTTCTCTCTTTTCCTATATTTAGAATCCTCTTCACCTCTCCAAAATTTCTTAAAGGTTGTTTCTTTACATTTCTGTGGTAATATTTTCTTCCTGTCTCCCTTCCCAACCCCGCCTCCAATGTGATTCTGTCCTTTTTTTTTTTGGTCACCAGGGAAGGAAATGTTTATACTACGCTCTGGGTTCTATTCTCCTACCCGGCATTTAAGAAAAGCTAAGAGTCTGGAGGCAGAAAAATGAGAAGGCAGTTTAGCCTTACACACAAAATTGGAGCATTCATCTGTGTAGAAGGGTTGCTGAATTCTTTATGCAGTGGAGGTGGGAGAGAAAGATAGTATTGACCAGTTATCTATAAACATGCATGTATTATATGCTCACTCAGTATAAGAAATGGCATTTGTAAACACTGCGGGGGACATAAATATAAGGTGTAACACCTGCCATCTAAAGCTGCATTCTGGTTGGATAGACAAGATATAAACCTAGGAAAGGATAAGGGAGCTCTTGGAAGGGGAAAGTTATAACCTGTCAACACATCAGTTCCAGAAGAGGGCAGGGTCTCGTGCACTTGATTCCTACCAATGGATGGTTCAAATAACTGTCCTGAGTTGAGCACAGAAGATTGAGATGGGCTTGGGAAAGGCGTAGAACTAACTGAATCCTTGCGGGGAGGATCTAGACGAGTAGACAGGGGGCAGTAAAGCCCTCCAGATGAAGAAGTCTGGGCGAACTGAGGGAAAATGGAAAAGATAATTCAATAGGCAATCAAGAGACAGAAGAGGCTGGGCAGAGAGGGGTCAAGAGGGCAAGCAGCTGGAGACAAGATTAGTCCTGAAAACTGCCAAGGGCTTTGAGTGGTGGTTTAAGTCCAGCAGATTTTCTCTTAGGCAGCACGAGCTATTGAATGTCTTTGTGTGAGGATCTGAATTGATCTAAATCTGTGCCTCCCTATTTTTACATGGCATAAGTAGAAAATGGTTATTTGTAGAGTGCGTGGCAGTAAAGAGAAGGGGATCTGGAGACTGGAAGGAGAATACAGCAAAGTCGACTTGTCCTGGTTTGCCCGGAACCGTGCCAGTTTTCCAGTAACGCTGAAAGTCTCACATCCAGACAAAATCCTCAGCCTGGGCCTATGCCAGGACTGCTTGGCACTTGCGAGGATGCTTTTGGTCAAAGGTGACTAGCTTAGGAGCTCTGCCCACACTTGGTCACCCTGGGATCTCAGAGTTTCAATCTTGCATCTGGGCTCATCAGTTGGCAAACCTTGATTAAAGAGCATTTTAGGGTCATGAGTGTACAGGTGAGGTTGGAATCTGGGAGAACAGTCAGAAGGCTATTGGTGGAGTCTGGCTTGAGTGAATAAGGCCTCAAACAAGTAATGGCAAAGAAAAGGAATGGAGGAAAAGGAATTGATTTAAGATATTTTTCCCTGGGGGACATAAAAGTCTCCTGACAACTTGGAGAAAGACTGAAAATTGAATGAAGTAGAAATGACTTCAAAACAACCGCAGCTTTTTTCATTTATGACCCAAGCATTTATTGAGTGCCATCTGGGTGCAAGACATCATACTCAAAGCTGAGTGAGAAAATGTGTTCCCCTTATGAGCTTAGAGCCTAATTGGACAGATTGAAACAAATCTCTTCATATTTACTATAAAGTAAAAGGTAAGGGTGTGTGGCACAGTAGTTAAGGGTCATGAGATTCAGAGCAAAACTGGGTCACTAGATTCAAATCTCAGATACTAGCTACATGACCTTGGATGAGTTACTCACCTCTTCAGGTCTCAGTTTCCTCTCAAACACAATAATGTAGATATGCGAATCATAGTACCAAGCTCTGGGGCTTGTTGGAGGAGGAGATAATACCTTTCACATGATGTGTGGCATAGGTAAAACTTGAAGCACGTTAATAGCTTTATCGGGCTTCCTTGGTAGCACAGATGGTAAAGAATCTGCCTGCAATATAGGAGACCTGGATTCAGTCCCTGGGTTGGGGAGATCCCCTGGAGGAGGGCATGGCAATCCACTCCAGTATTCTTACCTAGAGAATCCTCAGGGACAGAGGAGCCTGGTGGCGACAGTCTATGGAGTCACAAAGAGTTGGACACGACTGAGAAACTTAAGCACAACACAGCAATAGCTTTATCATTATCACATACAAAGTGATAAGAGATTTCTCAACTAGCAAAGAAGTATCAAAGTAAATGACTTTTATGATTCGAAAACCTATGGGAAATTTAAAAAAAGCTTAGAAGAATCAACAACGGTTTCAGAATTCCAGTTTGTTTCATCAATCATAGTTTCCATCCTGTTTACGAATCCTCTTCTGCACACTTAGTTTGTGATTGGCATGTCACTGGGGTGCAGTTGTTCCTGTGGTTTTTACGAAAAAACCCCCTTAGATGTCACATTGCAAAGCGGTATTAAGCAGCGATGGCTGTCTGACCATGTGGGGTTAGTGTCTCCAGAGAAGGCTGTCTGGGTAATTTCTTTATGTTAGTTATAACTTGGAATACTTTTATAGTTTTTAAGTCTTTCTCTCCCTCTCTCTCTTTTTTTTTTTTTTTTGGTTTTAAATCCAAATTTCTGATTATTTCTATTGGCTGAATTACTAACAGCAGAATCACTACATCAAAGAATATATGAATTTAAGGATTCTCTGCATATGTGGTTACCTCCTCACTGTTCCTGACCAACTCTGAGCACAATCTTTTATTTTCTTTGATTTTTGCTACTTTTTTGGGTAAAAATTCTTACCTTTCAGCTACAAATTGCCTATGTTTGAGCACTAAGGAAGTTGAATATTTTTTCATGTTTATTAGCCATTGGGCTTTTTTTTTTCCTTGTAAAGAAATATCCGTTCATGTGCTTTGTATATTTTTCATTGGTAACATATTGTTTGTCTCTTCATTTAAATGGTCTGTCTTATTTTTTGAAAACTCTCCAAGTTTTCTTTTGAGAAATAAAACCTATAGTTACATGAAAGTGCTTTGCATAAACTGTAAAGCCCTATATGCACTTTATTATTATTGAAAGATTGGCCTTGTTCATATGTTAGAGTCATACTTACAATAAAGAGGTCCTTGCAAATTCAGAAATAGGCTTGAGTAGAGTGTGAGCTTTATTCAGGTTGGAATTTTTGTCTGTTTTATTCGCTGCTGTATCCCCAGTGCCTAAAACAGTCCATGGCATGGAGTAGTGATCAATAAATATATGTTAAATGAATGAGTATGAGATAAACACATAGATGGATAGAGATTTTCTACAATGTTCCACCAAGATGACTTCATTTTCTTTTTCGCCTCAAGCTGGAAGCAAATGGAGTTGTGGATAGCTGGCAGGTCAGGACTGTGAAATAGTATTCTTATCATTCTGGACTTAGGAAACTCATTTCTTAGAACCTAACTTTCTTTTTGGTAACATTGTAAGCCTAATTAGTAATTCTACCTCATTTATTTAAGTGATAAACCAGAGACAAGAAGAATTTAATGACCCAAGCATGGCTTTCAGCAATATGATAAAAGACTCAAGTTGTTGCTTTGTTTTTATATCAGAGCATTTCTAATTCCTAAATATATGGCAAGCCTCCTAGTCTTCCCATGCCTCACTTGTTGTTTTCTGGCAATAATGAGAATAAACTCTTCACAAGGTCTAAAAGAAAACATGACAGAATGCCTTAGAATTGATTCATTCTTTGGTCGCCTAGTTTGGGGGAAAGGTTTTGCATAGAAATTTATGCTAATGAGTTTAATCTCCTGTAGAGACCTAAATTCAACTACACACAGGTGCCTGGGACCATCTTCTTTTCTAAAGTTTCTCTGTTCTGTTTTTATCTCTAATTATCCTACCTCAAATTCGTTTTCCTTTTAAGGTGCTTTAGTGTTTCTGGAAGAACATGGGGTAAAATGTGCATTTTGCTCCAGACTTGTTTCCTGGATGGATCACTTACAGTGGGAGGCAGCACATGGTGGTTAAGTGCTTTGTGTTTGAGGCACACAGACTCTTATTTATGATCTTAGGTGAGTCACTCAGCTTCCCTGAGCCTCAGTTTATTCATTTACGAGATAAGTATTTTAAAAACCCTGCTCCTGTTGGATTGTGAGGATTAAATAAAATAGTGCATGTAAAGATGCTGGCATAGGGTCTGACAAATAAGCAAGCAGTAAATAGAAGCTGCATCGGAATGTTATTTATCATTGTCATGTTCATCATACATGGCTTGACCATGGCCCCTAAGCCACTGAGGTGCTATTAGTGACTATAAGAAAATCAAGTGAAAATGTCAAAGCAAAAGCCAAGAGAGAGAGATCCCTGTAAGAAAAGATCCCAGAAGTAGCCCATCTAGGATATATCAGTCAGGGTTCAAACAGAGAAATGGAACCACCTGGAAATATAGATATAGATACAGATGTATACACACATGCATGTATACATGCGTATGAGCAATAGATATATGCTCACATGTATATATACATACATGGACTTCCCTGGTGGCTCAGTGGTAAAGAAGCCGCCTGCAATAGAGGAGATATGCATGCGATCCCTGGGTTGGGAAGACTCCCTGGAAAGGGATGTGGCAACCCACTTGAGTATTCTTGCCTGGAAAATCTTGTGGACAGAGGAGCCTGGAGTCAGAGTAGCTGATGGAGGCTGATGAAGACAGAGCAGGAGAAACCAGGGGGGCTTCTCACCCCTGGAGATGAGGTGGTAGATCATTTGACCCGCAAACTTGTTGCTGCTTCACTTCCACCCTCTAAAGCCTAGATGCCGTGATCAATGCGCGTGTCTGTTTTAAGATAAAAACACTGAGAGGTTCAGAGATGTTATTCATTAGCTTCAGACACACGGCTGAAAAGGGCAGAGCTGGGATTCAGAGCAGACCTGGTTGGCTTGTGTCTCATCTCTTTGACACTGCAAAGTGACAGCCTCCCTAGAGGGCAGGGAAGGAAGGTGCGCCTGCAGCATAGAAGTTAAGACGTGGTCTCTGGACTGAGACCTCCCTGCACTCAGACCTCTCAGGTTTATAATTTGGCTTCTCCACTTACAGATGGTGAAATCTGGGGTGCGTTACTTAACCTTGGTTTGCTTCAATTTCCTCATCGTCAAATGGGCCTGATTATAATCCCCTAGTCAAAGATTATATGTAGAGTCAGGGCATTAATACAGGTGCATTCTCTGCAACAGTGCCCAGGGCTGTAAGCACCCTGTTGGCAGTTGTTACCCCAGTTTGCTCAAGTCAGCGGGTTTCTGCCCGTCTCTCTGCAGTGGCAGAGCACTTGTCCGGCCGCCGCTGCCTTCGCTGCTTCACTATGGGTGAGCTGCCCTGAGGCGGCTCGGTGGCGGGCTCAAGCGCTGTCAGTTTCTCCCACAGCATTTTGTGCAACTTTTCAGCATCACCACCTTGGATTCTGAGCCTCGCCTGCTCGAGGAGGACAGAGGTGATGCTGCCGTGACCACAATTAGCCCCGGCGCCTGCTCCTTTGACCCGACAGTGCTCCCTTGAAGCAGCTGCCTTTTAGGTCCGGTCAAGTGGAAACTAGACTACTGTATTGCTAATTGGGACTTTGGGGTTGTGCTCATTCCTCCAAAATGCTCTATTTTTGGAGGGTCAATGAAACACTCTGGTGCACCCGGACGGAAATAGATGATTAGCTGTCACCAGCATTCTTGCCCAGATGGAAAGCAGATACTCACTGTTGAAAGTCCCAAGTGTTCTAGTAACTTTGTCAATGAGTGAAGATTGTGATGCTCTCATCCTTGGGGCAGGGGGTGCTCATGGATGGTGGGGTGTGATGATGGAGGGTGGAGAGGGAGGGGGTCAGTCTGCCAGTGTTTATTTCCTGCCCTGCCATATGTACTTCCTGTGCAACTCAAGCAAGTTTCTCAACCTCTCTCAGTCTCGGTGTCCTCAACTGTTCAACAGAGATAATAATCTGGGCTGTTGCGAAATGAGATAAGGCAGTGCACATGGAGGAAACTGGAATATAGTTTAATGGACACTGATCACACCTGGAATTTGCTGGATGGTCACAGTTGAGTCCCCTTCTGCCCACAAGTATTTGGTCACCCTTTTTGTCCTCCTTTGCACTTTTAAAATTATTATTTTCTTTACCCCTTTTCTTTCCTCTCTCTCTTTCTCCCCTGTCCTTCCATTTTTTCTTTCTGCATCTCTATCCCTTGTCAAGATTTTAGGTCTTTTTTATTTGTTTGTTTGTTTGTTTCTTTTTGCTACAGGATGCATTTAGAGCTGGAGAAGGAAATGGCAACCCACTCCAGTACTCTTGCCTGGAAAATCCCAAAGACGGAGGAGCCTGGTAGGCTACCATCCATGGGGTCGTGAAGAGTCCAACACGACTGAGCGACTTCACTTTCACTTTTCACTTTCATGCATTGGAGAAGGAAATGACAACCCACTCCAGTGTTCTTGCCTGGAGATTCCCAGGGACGGAGGAGCCTGGTGGGCTGCCGTCTATGGGGTTGCACAGAGTCGGACACGACTGAAGCAACTTAGCGTCAGCAGCAGCAGCATTTAGAGCAGAGGTCAGTGAACTCTCCTTTTGTAAAGGGCCAGAGAAAAAATATTTTAGGTTTTATGGGCCATAAAACCTGCTGTTTTATGGTTGCTACTATTGTTGCTACCTCTGTTGCTACCATTCAACTCTGCCATTGTGATACAAAAGCAGCCACAAGTAATGTATAACTGAGTGAACATGGCTATGTGCTGCTGCTGCCGCTAAGTCGCTTCAGTCGTGTCTGACTCTGTGCAACCCCATAGATGGCAGCCCACCAGGCGTCCCCGTCCCTGGGATTCTCCAGGCAAGAACACTGGAGTGGGTTGCCATTTCCTTCTCCAATGCAAGAAAGTGAAAAGTGAAAGTGAAGTCCCTCAGTTGTGTCCGACTCTTAGCGACTCCATGGACTGCAGCCTACCAGGCTGCTCCATCCATGGGATTTTCCAGGCAGGAGTACTGGAGTGGGGTGCCATCGCCTTCTCCAGGCTATGTGCTAGTAAACGTTATTTACAAACACAGGTTGTGGGCCTGATCTGACCTGCAACCTCTGATAGTTTTCCAAGCCCTGATTTAGGCTTTTGGGAGATTACAAACTCTTCTTAAACATCCAAGGTCAGCGCCTTCTCTGGACACCTGGGACTCTGGTTCACACCATGACACCGGGGAAGCCTCTGGTATCTGAGTGGCTCTTGTGGGGTATTATACCACAGCACAGCCTTTAGATAGAATCAAAAAAGTGGTGGGGAAATGTTACTTTGTTATTCACAATTCATGTCTAAAAAATTTTAAGGAAATTCCCTTTAGATACTTGGATCATCAGTGACTCCATCCATTCAAAGCTGATTGATGGTGTTTGAGCAGTCAGCATGAGGGAAGACTTGCTAGCCATGGCAGAAATACATAAGCATAGCACTTTGCATAGTTAACGACCAATAGTCTCAGGCTACTTCTGAAAGAATGTGTAGAACCTGCATTGCCATTAAATCAAGCTGCTTTTCATCATTACGTGGAAGCCTTTTTACTTCACAGACTGAAGTTCAAAGTCTAGCTTTGGCACATGCTAGCTGTGTCCTGGAGAATTTAACCTCTTTTGACCTCAGTTTTCTTATCCGTAAAATGGGCATAATGATAATACATCAATATCATAGACTTACTGCAAGGATTAAATGAGATAATGCTTTCAATGCCTATGACAGAGTAAATCCTAAGTATTTTGGTTATGGTTATTATAGCAGATGACAGTTTTGGAGTTTCTGAGGGCCTCTATTTGAAGGGACTTGGAAATGGAATCATGCGACACTCTATTTGCCTCAGGAATGCTGGCGGCCAGGGGTCCAATCTTAGGTTTGTGGAGCTGGAAATTCCCTCTGGCTTCTTCACATAGTTCACTGGCAGTCACGTCCATGGATCTCTTTCCTGGCTGTAGACTTTGCTCTTCTTCACTAACACATCTCACTCCTGGTTGTCAAGAAGTTATCTTCCAGTGTCACACCACATTCCATCTGCCAGCATTTCTGTTTACTACCTCTTTTTATTCGCTTCAGCAGGGATGGAGGGAAAATAGGTCATCTTTTTCCTTCCAAAAAAAATGTTGTGAAGTCCCTCTGACATTTCTGTTATCCAGCGTTCTCTTTTTCCATCCCTTTATTAAGAACCCTACTGTCTTCCCTTTATATTCCAGTAAACCTTTTTTTATTCCTAAAATATGTTATTAGAGCTGAACATTATCTTAAGGACCTGGCCTATTCTGATTTTCAGGAAGGATATTATGTGAATTTGACCTAGAGTATTGCTGTGTGGAAAACCTACACAGCTTCCCCAGTGACTCAGCTATAAAGAATCCACCCATAATGCAGGAGATGCAGGTTTGATCCCTGGGTGGGGACAATCCCCTGGAGGAGAGCATGACAACCTACTCCAGTACTCTTGCTTAGAGAATCCCATGGACTGAGGAGCCTGGAAGGCTATAGTCCATGGGGTCACAAACAGTCGGACATGGCTGTGTAGAAAAACCACGTCTTTTTCTGCCCAAGTTGCCCCCATAGTTAGGGTATCAGTGTCATCTTGCCAGGAGCAAGGCAGCTTCCCAGGAAGGGTAACAATGTAATTACAAGGCCAAGTCCACCCCCTCACCCCAGAAAGTTATTTCTGACTCAGAACCAATATGTTGAGCCCACAGACAAGCCTTCTGAAAGCTAACAATCAAACCTCAGCAATAAGCACTTACCTGTTTACCATTCATGGGACATGCATCCTAGAATCATGCTAAACTTTTGCTGATTCACATTCAGCTCCTGTTCCTTTGAGACACTAAATTATTTTTAGTTCCCCACTTTCTGAAAACTACTATATAAAACATGAAATATTTATGTTAAGTAGTAATGTCAAAATTAGCTAATAACTTATTTTCAGATAAACAAATATGTATGCAAAGTGCCTTCAGTTTGCTCAATGCTGTGTGAGGCACAGGGGGTGAAAGATGCAGTACCTCCTTCCAAGGTCAACTTGTTGTTGTATTTATTAGTCACTCAGTTGTGTCCGACTCTTTGCGACACCATGGACTGTAGCCCGCCAGGCTCCTCTGTCCATGGGATTCTCCAGGCAAGAATACTGGAGTGGGTCGCCATTTCCTTCTCCAGGGGATCTTCCCAGCCCAGTGATCAAACCCGGATCTCTCCCGAATTGTAGGCAGACTCTTTACCATTTGAGCCACCAGGGAAGCCCAAGGTCAACTTTCTAGAGTCTGAATCCAGTGTATCTAAATGCAGTCTTTACCACTATCCATGACCTGTAGAATATAACTCCAAGGACAAAATAGCTGGCTTACCTGATCAGTTTATTTCTGTAAGTCAATGTTTGGGCAGCATTTTTATGATTCTGCATTGAATGTTTTGTCATCCATGGAGCACCAATAGAGTTCCAAGTGATTGTCCAATTTAGATTTAATAACGTGGCTGAAGCAGTTCCCATTTTCTCTTCTGTGGGAGGCGGTGCAGAAGTCTGCAGAGAGAATGGAAGATTGATGGGTGCAGTGAGCAGCAACTTTGCTTAATAATGAGAATGCACTTGAAGCAGCACCATTTAGCATTTCCAGAGAGTGACTGCTTTGCTCCCCATTTATGTAACTTGTCACATCCAAGAAATTGAGAGAGAAGTAGTTTGAAATGGACAGTTGGAACACACATTAAAAAAAAAAAAATCTTCCACTGTGATCATCTGGAGAATGACCAATCTCAGTTTAAGGAATAGCATCCTAAACCTCTTGTGGCTAAACAGAAAACAGACTTAAGAAACACCAGGAAGTATGGGACAAGCTGCTTCCCATTTGTTTCCTGGTGGAGGAAGAATGTTTTCACTGATTGCATGCTTTGCAAGTAACTTCTCATAGAGCTTTCAAGGGGCTACATTGTCTAGTGGTTAAGAGTCCAACTTCTTATCTCATGTGAGCTACATGAACTTACAAGCTGTGTAACAGAGCGTGAGTTACTCACCTTTTTGTGTCATCATCCTTGTCTATTGCATGGGAGAAAAAATAGTATCTACCTCATAGTGTTGTTCAGTCAGTCAGTTTAGTTGCTCGGTTGTATCCGACTCTTTGTGACCCCATAGACTGCAGCACGCCAGGCTTCCCTGTCCTTCACCAACTCCCAGAGCTTACTCAAACTCATGTCCATTGCGTCGGTGATGCCATCCAACCATCTCATCCTCTGTCGTCCCCTTCTCCTCCCACCTTCAATCTTTCCCAGCATCAGAGTCTTTTCAAATGAGTCAGCTCTTCGCATGAGGTGGCCAAAGTACTGGAGTTTCAGCTTCAGCATCAGTCCTTCCAATGAATATTCAGAACTGATTTCCTTTAGGGTGGACTCCTTGCAGTCCAAGGGACTCTCAAGAGTCTTCTCCAACACCACAGTTCACAAGCATCAATTCTTTGGCACTCAGCCTTCTTTATAGTCCAACTCTCACATCCATACATGACTACTGGAAAAATCATAGCTTTGACTAGATAGATGCTCCTTTGTTGGCAAAGTAATGTCTCTGCCTTTTAATATGCTGTCTAGGATGGTCATAACTTTTCTTCCAAGGAGCAAGCATCGTTTAATTTCATGGCTACAGTCACCATCTGCAGTGATTTTGGAGCCCCAAAAAATAAAGTCTGCCACCGTTTCCACTGTTTCCCCATCTATTTGCCATGAAGTGATGGGGACAAGATGCCATGATCTTACTTTTCTGAATGTTGAGTTTTAAGCCAACTTTTTCACTCTCCTCTTTCACTTTCATCAAGAGGCTCTTTGGTTCTTCTTGGGAAGCTTTAAATGGTTAATATCCCTTCATGTTCAATATAGAAGGTACCAGAACACAGTGTAGACAGATAAGGTGTATATATATATATATATATTAAATTAATTTTTATTGGAGTATAGTTGATTACAATGTTGTGTTAGTTTCTACTGTACAGCAAAATGAATTAGCCGTACATGTACGAATATCATCTCCCTTTTGGACTTCCTTCCCATTCAGGTCACCACAGTACATTGAGTAGAGTTCCCTACACTATCCAGTACGTTCTCATTCATTATCTATATTGTACATAGTGTCAATAGTATATAAGTGTCAATAGTATATAGGTGTCAATCCCAAACTCCCAATTCTTCCCACTCCCTCCCTTTTTTTGAGATAAGATATATTTTTGAAGAAGCCACTAATAGACCTGAGACGATTCTTTTAACTTACTTTTGGTTCTCATGGTAAGAATCTATTCATGCCATGGACGAAGTAGCTGAGTTGGAGAAACTATAAGAAAACACCTACACAAGTGACTTCTCTGGGGTCAGGAAGACCCGCAGTTATTCTCAGGAATTCTCGTCCTCTCTCCAGTGTCCTCTCTGAAAGCACACGGACAGTGTTGCCATCTCCCGCAGGCTTTGCTTCAGTGATTTTCTCATCTGTAGGAGCACACAGCTCTCTGATAGGAAGCTATTTGCAAAGGGACAGAATGTTTTTCTGTGGCTGTGATGTCAGTGGTGTCAAAGTTATTGACTCAGTTGAAAAACAGCTTAATGTTATCTTCAGGGCTTCTGCTTTCCTGTCAGCTCAAGCCTTGGAGATGTGTATAATTGGGACTCGCTAAGACAACCTTGACACCCCTCTGCAGAGAGATGTGCCTGTTTGATACAGGCTCAAAGCTCGTTTGACAGAGAGCAGCTTTTCCCTTGGGGCAGGGTGACCACGGAGAATCTGCTAATGAAGAGTCAATGGTCCAGGAACCCAGCCTCACTTCCCAGATGGGAAGACTTTAATCATTCTTATCTTTCCTGTCACCACCGGGACAGACCAAGAGCCTAGCCATCCAATCGATAATCAAAAAGAAGGTATTTCTTATAATTATTCCTCTCCTGAGCTCACTTGCATATCATTAAGTTGAAAAAATGTTTGATGATGAATTTCACAGCTCTTTGGTTTGACTTACGAATGGAATCAGAGCACCACCCCACATTCACATCTATTCTGTGGACAGATTTGGTGGAAAGTAGCTTCTGATTTCTTTTTGAGTAATAGACCTTTTGAACTGTGCCTCAGACATCTTGGGCTTTTCATTACAGGAATTACTCTCCAAAGGCCAAAGTCTTTATCAGTCAGGGTCTTTGGCTGCAAACCAGAGCAAGTAACTTACACTCAGGTGAGTAAAAATGGTCTATGAGAAGGTCATGGGGAGCTCATAAATCAAAGGAATAGTCTATGGGCCAGGCTTTGAAAGAGCAGAGCCCAGAACAACCATGGACAGAAGAAGTTAATCTGTGTTCAGTGATGTACCCTCCAATCACTTTTATTTATTGGTTTATTTTGCCATCCTGCCAAAGATTCAAATTCTTGGGAAACATTGAGTTTTCCCGTCTCTTAGCCAGGGAAGAACAGGGCACCATGTGTAGCCATCTTGCCAGATTAACTCCAGTGGGAGAGAGACATTTCTTTTTTTCTTTTTTCTTTGGCCACAGCATGCAGAATCTTAGTTCTCTGACCAGGGATTGAACCCACCACCCCAGCAGTGGACACACTCGGAGTCCTAACCACTGAACCACCAGGAAATTCCTGAGAGGGTTTTCTTAAAGAAAAATAGGGGGTGGCTGAAACCAAAGGAAGGGAGAGTGAATGTCAAGGGTTGAGACTACAGTGCTTGCTACACTGCATCTCTCGGAATAGGACCACGTGTGGCTGAAATACGCTGCAAAGCTCCCATTTGTCACCTGCTCCAGTTGGTCTCCCAGTGTTGCTGAACCTTAGGATGATGACCTGTTTGTCCAATGACTGAATCTCTTTTAGTCAGAGCCCGGGCATGTTGTTCTTGCTTTCTTCTAAGATGGCTAAAAGAAAAAAGTGTATCAGGCAGGGTTCTTCAGCTGCAAGCAAAAGAACTCTAAGCTAGGTGGTTAAACAAAAGAGGAACATGTTAAAAAAACTGGTGGCTCAGAGAATCTCCAGGAGGGCCAGAAGACCAGGCTAGAGGATGCGTAGCTGGGACCCATGCCCCAGGTCTCCCACAGGATAGTGGAGAGCCCCAGGGCTGTCCCTGGGCTCAGTTACCATGGATGGTTTGACTGAAGCAGGGCTTGAACCCTAGTGCTAAACCTCTGTCACAGCTGGCCTGAAAAACAGGATTGATCCATCTCTACCTTCACCAACATGGATTCTGTGGCACCTGCTTCCTGAGCCACCAGCTTGCCATGCAAAGACTGGTGCGGGGGCACCATTTTGGAGGAGGCCAGGTCACGTGACGGGGTCAGCTGCAAAGGCGTCTGAGAAGTGTGTTGTGGCTTCTGCCTTAGAGCAGAAGGCCTCTGCCTTGGAGGAAGCATGTTCAAAGGGACAAGCGTCCTTAAAAAAGCAATTGTGTGACTTTGAACTTGTGCTTATTTCATCAGTGGACCACATCTTTCATGGTGGTAGTTTAGTTGCTACGTTGTGTCCGACTCTTGTGACCCCGTGAACTGTAGCCCGCCAGGCTCCTCTGTCCTTGGAATTCTCCAGTCAAGAATACTGGAGTGGGTTGTCAAGAATACTGGAGTGGGTTGTCAAGAATACTGGAGTGGGTTGCCATTTCCTTCTCCAAGGGATCTTTCCAACTCAGGAATTGAACCTGGATCTCCTGCACTGCAGGCAGATTCTTTACCAACTGAGCTATGAGGGAAGCATCTCCCATACTGCACTGGTAATAAGTAGATTTTAAATACATTTTGTAATAATTTTATAAACCTTGTGATGATACTGTGTTGTATTTTTTTGTTTAAAACAAATATTGAAAATGTACCACAAGTTTTAAAATCTTCTTACGATGGGGTTACAGATATACCAGTTTACTCAAAAAGAGGCAGTGATTCCAACCTCTCAGAGGTTGCTTCAGTATCAAACTGGGCAAGCTCTTGCTGCTGCTGCTGCTAAGTTGCTTCAGTCGTGTCTGACTCTGTGCGACCCCATAGATGGCAGCCCACCAGGCTCCCCCATCCCTGAGATTCTCAAGGCAAGAACACTGGAGTGGGTTGGGCAAGCTCTTACACAGCTGTATTTCAGCCTTGTTATCCAGGACATGGGGTGATAATACTTATCTATGGACTTGATCATCTTGACAATGTTGGTATTGCTAAGTATTGTTAGGTATTGATAAACAAATATTTCACATAACTGGATACAATACAACTAAGAATGATAATTGTAACAATGTTTATTTATTTATTACTAATGAGCTGGTACAGTTCAGAAATGTTAAGTACACAACAGAACTGTAGGACTGGATGTTTACATTCCATTTAAGTCAGCATTCTATTTCCAAAACATACAAAACATAGTAACTGATTTAGATAATGCTAAACCACAGAGGAAAATGCCAAGTTTCACCCTGGGTTATCAGGGTTAGCTTCTAGAGGGACCAGTATTCTTTTTTCTTTCCTTTCCTTTCCTTTTCTTTCCTTTCCTTTTGTTTCTTTTCATTTCATTTCTCTTCTTTTCTTTTTCAGCTTTATTGAGATATAACTGACATAGAACCAGGATTTTTGAGCAGAATCTAGTTAGTGGAAGGTAAAAGAAGTTGGCATGGCAGGGGCAGGGAGAGGGCAGATGTGAGCAGTGAGAAGAGCACCCAGGGAAAGAGAAGATTCAGAAGTGTGAAAGCACAGAAGGAACTGGAGACTCTCAGCTGAGCGGGAAGGAAAAGCTGGGTGAGGAATGACACCCTGTCAGACACCTTCCAATGTGAGAGTGGAAGCAGAGTTTTGCTGCTGGTGATAATGCCAAGAATTTACATTTTGTGTTAATTGGACCTCATTTACATAATGCCTTATAGCGCATCACTTAGATGTTGCCTAATTGCCCTCTTTCTCTTGCTAACCCCAACACTGAGAAAGTCAAAACCATGACCTTTATTTTGGCTGAGGCAGAGAAACCTGATTTGGTATTTTGCTGCCACAGATCTTTTGCTCTCATATTTACTTGTTTTTTTGTGTATTTGTTTTTCCTAGGCACACAAGCACTTTGTCTTGTATATTTCCTTGGCATTTGTCCACATGATATGTGTTCACCCATGCTTTCTGGGAAGTTAGGAAAACCCAACTTTTTTCCATTTAAATCTTTCCCAGTGTATTCTTAATTCTAGTCTTTCATAGATATGCCATATTCCATTGAGTAATCATTGGAAAATTGTTATGCTTCAGTTTTTCAATAGTTTAGATATTGTAATGGCAATTTTTGTGTATAGAACTTATTTCTTCTGTTAGATTATTTTCCTAACAGCATCTGTAACTCTTAACTTTCTGCTTAGAGAAATAAAGTTTTATAACTTAGGGTTTTCTCTTTCTTGCCTCCCAATCTTGTACGTAAACAACCATTTCAGCATGAATTACTATGCATTTTATTTTCTCTCTACAGCAGCCTTACTAATGCATCAGTCTAGACATGCTTATGTAACATACAACAATATAAGCCCCAGAGCTTCTGCCATCAGTGTAACTGTGAAAAGCAGGAACCCAGTACCAGACTATGGCGCTATCAGAGAGACTGTGTTGGTCATAAAAAAGTCACTGTAGCCTGAAGGTCTAAATCTCCTTTATATTGTTTCCTAGATTTATTTTCTTTAAGTCTGCGTCTTTTATCACCAACTCATAACTTATTCATAACTCATTCTATATCTACTAACCCTTTAACTATTTTATTCATTTCCTTACGTTGATGACATCACTTGCTATTTGATCAGTACTCTTCCCGCCTCCTTAGTGTTTGAAATTATTGTTGTTGTATTTGTATCCACCTGCCAATCATTAGTGATCTTTTAATGTTTCTCTATATGAGTAAGTTGATTGCTAAGGATACTGAAAGCCGTTTTTTGGCAGTATACACTGGCCATATGAACCAGCAACGCCACTCATGGGAATATATAGTAGAGAAGAGCTCACAACAAATATGTACATGAATCTTTATGACATCTGTATTCATAATCATCAAAAGTTGGAAACAACCAAAATGACCTTCAGAAGGTGAATGGAAAAGCACTCGGTAGTGCATCTGTACAATGGAATGCGTGCATGCTTGTGTGCATGCTAAGTTGCTTCAGTCGTGTCTGACTCTTTGCTACCCTATGGACCATAGTCTGCCAGGCTCCTCTGTCCATGGGATTCTCCAGGCAAGAATACTGGAGTGGGTTGCCATGCTCTCTTCCAGGGAATCTTCCTGACCCAGGGATCAAGCCCACATTTCTTCAGTCTCCTGCATTGGGAGGGGTTTCTTTACCACTAGTGCCACCTGGGAAGCCCATGCAAAGGAATACTACATGGCAATTAAAAAGAAATGAACTCCTGATACACACAACAACTTGGGTGAATCTCAAAACAGTTATGCCAAATGAAAGAAGTCAGATTCAAAAGGTTACCTACTCAATGATTCCATTTATATGACATTCTTGAAAAGAGACAGCTACAGTAACAGGGAATAGATCAGGGTTTTCCAAGAGTTATGGGGGAGGGGAAGTTGTGACTACATAGGAATGGTGTGAGTTATGGGAGGTGATGGGACTGTTTTGTGTCCAAAGTGTTGTGAGGATAAAGCTTCTATCCAGGTGTCAAAATTCACAGAACTACCACTAAAAAAGTAAATTTATTGTAGTTAATTTTAAAAATATAAAAAGGTTGCAGTTTCATCAAAGTAGTCATAGGTATTTTGACAAGTTATATAATCTCTCTAAATCGCAATTTATTTACTTGTCAAGTGTAGAAAATACTCTCTATCTTGAAGCAGTGCTATAAAGATGAAATAGGATGTCATAAAGTATCCACCTGGCATAAGGAAGCTCCTCTCTTTCTGTTCCATGCTGATATTTCTCATTGGGAGCAGATTCTTTTTTGTGGTTATCATCATCTGGGCTTTTTAAACAGTTATTTGGCTTTTGGGGAACAGACTGGAGCTAGTGAGGGTTTCAAGCAGAAATGTGACCTGATGTGATACTCATTAAAAAAAAAAAAAATCATTTGAGCAGCTTTGTGGGGAGGGTTGAGGAGTGCAGAAGGGTAGGAGTTGAAACACGGAGGGAGCTCTCTGGTGGCCTAGTGGTTAGGATTTGGTGGTTTCACTGCAGATGCCCTGGATTCTATCCCTGGTCAGGGAACCATCCCACATGCAGCACAGTACAGACAAAATGCTAAAAAAAAAAAAAAAGAAAAATAGAGTGGAAACATGAAGAGGTGTTGAGGTTGTCCAGATGAGAGATGGTTGTGGTGTCACCGAGATGACTCAGTGGGACAACAGAGTGGGAGAAAAGTGGGCAGGTTTGAGATCTTTGGGGGAAGAGGTGGAATCAATAGGCTTGATGATGGTTAAGGATTGAGGAAACATAGTTGGAGGTAGCGTTTATTGAGATGAGAAATTCAAGAGAGGAGCAAATTCAAGTGTGTGGACTGTAGTCATCATGGAAAATCAAGAATTTGTTTGGATGTGTTGAGGAGTAGAAACCCAACAGGTAGTTGGGTATGGGGTTCTGGAACCCAAGACCAGGCCAGTGTGATCCCATTCATTTCCACTGGAAGTGGCTCTGTGAAGTTTCCCAGCTCTGACCCTCCAGATTAGGACTGCAGGGGAGCTGTTAGCTGCTATTCCTTCGACCTAACCTTGGGATTTTTTTTTACAAATCACTTTTGTTTAATCCATTCCTGAGAGCAAGCACTTGTAGAAACTTCAGGTTATGCTTGTATGGTCCAAATCCACTGCTGCCAGATTTTCTTTTTCATTTTCCATTTAATGTGATTTAGGGAAAGGAGACACCCAGCATTTCCAAATATCCAGCCTGGAAGTCATATTGTATATGATTGAGAAGTATTAATAAACTGCTGAGACAGCTGATGAATATGCAAACACGTGACAAAATATGCTAAGGGATTATATGCTAACATATTTTGTTATTTATATTGTGCTCAAATTTCCAGTTTTGCCACAGACAAGGGAAAGAAATTCAAGATATGATTTTCCTTGAAAGCTACCCTTTAACTATTGCCTCTGGGAATGGAATGGAATTTGGGGAGAAGTATTGAGGAAGCCTCAACTGTGTCTGCAAAAAGTTAAAATTCTGTAGAGTTGGGTATTGGGTCAGTGTGTTCATCAGACTCATCTATTTGAAATATTTTATAATTAGTATTTTGTTCTTTAAACATATACATAAAAATAACTTAAAATCATAAACATGAGAGACAATGCCCTTCTTCCACCCACTCCACCTCTTTAATCACCATAAAGAGTGATCTACTGGGTTTTTCTCTCAGAAAATGTAATTACTTTGTAATGAAATGTTAATGCTATGTTCTATTCTTAAAGTCACTTGTTCCAGTAATAAAGCTATGGCTTAATAGAGTTGCTAAATTTTCTTCTAAGCCATTCTTTTAATATTTCATACTTGTCAAGTGAGCCAGGCATGATCAGGAGAATCTTTGTTTTTACATCAGGACCATTTCGGCAAAAACTCATCATCAGGCTGTCAACTTCAACATCTTCGAGGGCATGGTTTGCCATGGGGTGCCCGTGGTGACTATTTCAAGAGGCAAAGTCGCATACGAAGCTGGAGTTTTCAGTGTCTCTGCAGGAGATGGGAAGTTTATTCCTCGTAAACCGTTTGCTGAATATATTTACAAACGGATCAAGCAACGGGACCAGGTGAGTTTGGGCCTGCAGGGGCTGGACTGTCACGTGCTCCTGGATGTTGGTGCTGGTATTATCACATACAGTGGGGTAACATATTCCTGGGATGTCAGAAAAAGTTAGGGATAAATAGAGCTTTCAAAGAAAAAATCATTACTGGATGGATGCATTTTCCTTTGCAGATTACTGCCTATTCAGGGTTTCCTAATGGACCAAGTCGGGTTTTCCTAGACAAGTTCAGGGCCGCTATGGGCCTTTTGGCAATTGCTGTTAGTCAGGCTCGTCTCACAAGTAGCCATCCAGAAAGATAAAAGTGCCACCGTTTTACACCTGAGAGAAAAATGGGAGGGAAGGGGGAAAGACTGTGGAGAGCCATCAGACTGCAACTCAAGCCCAACCCCAATGAAAGAGGGAGAAAAAACAGCGTGAGGAGCATCCTAGAATACCATCTCATACAAACTAACAAAGGTTGAGCAACCTACAGACAGCCCGTGAGCCCGTTCCTGCGTCCAGTTACGTGGCGTGCTGTCATTGGCTGGGAGCAGCAGTGAGAGGCGTGGCCTCCCCTACGAACAAAAACATGACATTCAAGCTCAACAACTGCCCCTTGAGAAACTACGCTCCCTGTAGTTGAAGGTCTGCAAGGTGCATCCTGGCTTCCCCGATAGCTCAGTTGGTAAAGAATCAGGCTGCGATGCAGGAGACCCCAGTTCGATTTCTGGGTCAGGAAGATCTGCTGGAGAGGGGATAGGCTACTAACTCCAGTATTCTTGGGCTTCCCTTGTGGCTAAGCTGGTAAAGAATCCGCCTGCAATGCGGGAGACCTGGGTTGGGAAGATCCCCTAGAGAAGGGAAAGGTTACCCACCCCAGTATTCTGGCCTGGAGAATTCCATGGACTTCTCCAGGAGTCCATGGGGTCACAAAGAGTCGCACACGACTGAGCGACTTTCACTTTCACGTTCAAGGTGCATTCACGGCAGGGTTTGGGGTCAAGTAAATATGAATTCTATCTTGACTTCACATTTCCTCGCTGTGTGGCCAAGCTTCTCTGTCGTCCCTGGGCTGCTTCCTCATCTCGAAAACGAGGATAGTGTTTTCTCCCCAGGAGTTTGTAAGAGTCAAGTGAGATTGTAAAATATAAGGCACTAGTGGGAGGTCTATAAATATCAGTTCTGTCTCTTTGTTTTCCCCCTTTGATGACTGAATTTATAATAAAGTCTTTGTAATAATCCTGTTGTTATAAGAGAGGTATTAAAAGGTATGTTCTTTTACTATGTCTTGCATTTCCACGTTTGTTTATTTAGGTCATGCAGTGTTTTCAACAATTTAAAAAATTCATTTCACTAAATACACTAACATATCAAAAATTTCAGATTAAAATCATCTAAACGGCTGGTTTGGAAGTGATGGAAGGCAACCAGTGCCTTCAATCTCACAGGGTAAGACTAGGCTAGAGCTGGGTGACGGAGCCCTGCAGAGGCAGCCTTTATGACTTTCATCTGCAGGCTTCACTCATTAAGGTTCCCAACCTGACTACATAACCATTACAGTTTATAACACTTGTATTAGTTCTAAGGCTTCCTTGTCTTTTTACATTTTAAAGTACATTTCTCTTTTTCCAAAGTTCTCTAGCTCTTTTCTGATTCATTTCATTTGGATCTTGTAGTGTCTTTGATTTCTTCCCTAATGTCTTGTGAAATGTTTTTGCTTGTGGATTCTCAGACTTTGTTATAAATAAGATTCATCCTTACTTCTTCTTTTTTAAAAATCACTTCCTAAAGCTTTGATTTAGTAAACAAGTACTCTGGAATGCTGTAAATTCTCAGAATGTTACAATTCTTCATCTACTGTATTCCAGTCAAAATATTTAAGGTTGCCATTTATTTTGTTAATTTGTAAATGTTGACACTGACAGGTGACAGGTAGGTAGAAACTATAAGGTTTCCATGTATTTCTAAATATCATATGGTAAATTACAGCAATACTAACATTTACTGAGCTCTTACTGAGGCAAAGCACAGTGCTAGGGGGTCTTGTCACTGTAACAACCCTGTGAGTGAGGGAGTATTTATTATTTTCCCCACTTTAAATATTAGGAAACTGAAGCTTCAGGAAATAAAGTTCGTAATGTCATACAGGTCATATATGGCAGGACCAAAACATAAACTCTGGTTGTCTGACTCCAAAAGCTATATGCTTAAGCAATAAATCACATACTGTAAAACATAAAGGTTGACTCAAGTGAGTTAAGTAAGTAAGTGTTAGTCGCTCAGTCATGCCCGACTCTTTGTGACCCCATGGACTGTAGCCCATCAGGCTCCTCTGTCCCTGAGATTTTCCAGGCAAGGATACTGGAGTGGGTTGCCATTTCCTTCTCCAGGGGATCTTCCCAACCCAGGGATCAAACCCGGGTCTCCTGCACTGCAGGCAGATTCTTTACCTACTGAGCTACAAGGGAAGCCCTTAAAGTGAGTTCAGTTCAGTTCAGTTCAGTCGCTCAGTCGTGTCTGACTCTTTTCGACCCCATGAATGGCAGCACGCCAGGCCTCCCTGTCCATCACCAACTCCCGGAGTTCACTCAGACTCACGTCCATCGAGTTGGTGATGCCATCCAGCCATCTCATCCTCTGTCATCCCCTTCTCCTCCTGCCCCCAATCCCTCCCAGCATCAGAGTCTTTTCCAATGAGTCAACTCTTCACATGAGGTGGCCAAAGTTAATGGGAGGTAAATTATTCTGTACTAGGTTTGGGAAAAAATAGTTAGAGACATTGGTGGAAGCTAGTTCATTCATGACACTCGTAGTAGTAATACAAGGAATAAACAGAAACGTAGACTTAGAAGTGGTAGATCCAACAGAAAAAGTGAAAGGGTTAGTCTCTCAGTCATGTTGGACTCTTTGCGACCCCATGGACTGTAGCTCACCAGGCTCCTCTGTCTGTGGAATGTTCCAGGCAAGAATATTGGAGTGGGTTGCCATTTCCTTCTCCAGGGAATCTTCCTGACCCAGAGATTGAACCCAGGTTTCCTGATAGACTGTATTTAAAAGACTGACTTTGCCTAAGTCTTCCTCCTGTTGGGAAAATGTTTGAGGCAGCCAAGATCACCACATGATTGGCTTTATCAGTTCTCTATTTCAATTGTTGGGTGTTTCGTTGGCAAAATTAATGTCAGTGTCATTTTTTTCAGAGTTCACCATCAGTTTTGTGAGTTAGTTTCTTAATATTTTCTTCTGATCTCAACTTTGAAGGTATTTTAGTCCATGATTGCTTTTACAATAAGTAATAGTTGTCATTATAATATGTTGTTCTGAGTACTTATGATCTGTCAGGCACTGTACTTGGTGTAATTAATAGTTTTTATTTTACTTAATCTGCACAGCAAGCCATGTGAGAGATAGCATCATCCCTGTTTTACAGAGTAGAAAACTGACTCTCAGCAAAATTAGGTAAAATTTCCCTGGGCTAAGCAGTGAGGAATCATAAGAGCCAGGGTTTGTGGTAATGCCTTCCAGATTCTCACTATACCATGGGATTTCAATAGAACAAGAAAAAAGAACATAATTGTGAAACCCAAATCATGAGGAATCCATTATTTTTAAAAGTGTTAATGTGGAGAAAGTATCAAATAAAGTGGATAAAAAGAGGTTTGAAGATTGTGTGGAGATGTTTCAGATCTTTTTTTTAAATCTCCATTAGGCAAAGATAATTTTATAGAAGAAACATATCACACTGAAGGTAAGAAAAAGAGCTGTTAAGAATCCTAGATTTTATGTTCACATGAAGTAATGAGAGCTTTTCCCTTGGTTTTCATTTAAAATGTTCAAACTTCTCCGTGAGTGAGGATAAGAGTTTGAAGGCAAGCAGGAAGTGCGCACACCACTTCTGCTCACCTGTTATCCTTCCCAAGAACATTAATCACTCGCCACTCTGGACTCCAAAGCACAGATTGTAGAGAAATGCCAGGGTTTCTCAGTCCCAGAACTCAGCTGGTCTCCTGGCTAGAATGTTAGTTCTTTGAAGAACTTACTTTGTTTATGCCCAATACTTGCTATCTAGTAGGTGTTGATAAATAGATGAATTGCAAATAGAAGGAACAAAGACTATAGTTTCAGAGGCCATGGACAGGAATTTAGATTAATTTGCACAGAAGATTGTCCAGTGCCTTGTCCCAAACAGTGGGGCTATCTGTAAACTTGATTTCTATCGATGATTTTATGACTTAATAAAAAACTTAGTATCATGCTGTGCAGCTGTCACTGTTAACAGATATTAAGAGGAAGTCCAAAGGAGAGAAATGACATTTTAATGTAGTTTGACAGCTTCAGGAAATTGTTACTTTAACATTTAAACAGCGGATCCTTAAGGGAAAAAAATTGGATCAGGAGATGAAATATCAAACTTTATTTGATAAACATAATAATAAAATATATATTTCAATTCAATATAAAAAGTCACGTATGGAAGAGTACTGGGGGATTCAGGGAAATAAAAATAAAAGAGGAAGAAAAAAAGTACATTGTCCCTGGTATCTGTAGGGGTTTTGTTCTCAGAATCGGCAGGTACCAAAATCCACAGATGTTCTAGTCCCTTAGACTGTTGTCTTTTTCTATCTGTGCATTCAACCAGTGATGCATATGGGGGCCACTGTAACAGCAACTGAGATGTTCAAGAACATTTTGAAAGAACAAAATCAATTTACATGTGATTCATTCTTTACCCCCCTCCAAAAGCTAGCTCTTTAGACTCAAATGGTTTATTATTTCTAGACTTTTTGTGTGTTTAGAGTGTTACATTTTTTTACCAAAGCTTGGAAGTATAGACATTCTTCCGATCATCCCCTCTTTTCTCAGTAGTAAGCAACCCAATCTCTTTTGTAAAATAAGAGTCATGTGGCATTTTCTGAAGAAGCAGGAATAGCTGCATGGAGTCATGCATGGTTTCAGAATACTGCTGCCCAAGCTTTTAAACTGGCTGTACCTTTGCATCTATACACATAATTTGCCATTTAGATACGATAAAATTGAGTGAATGGCTGATCTAATCTTTGAAATGGGTGTCCTCCATTTCTTAAATGACAGTTTTTCAATGTCTTTCTCAATGTGGTAGCTCAAGGAAAATATTAATAATTGAAGTCATCATCAACTGCCATATAATTCTAATTTTCCCAGATGGATGGCTAGTAATGAATAAAGTAAGTAGATCTCTTCTTACTTACACTTACAAAAGGTGAGCTGTATATTGGAGCCACATGTATGTATCCCACCCCAGCTCCTTATTCAGTGATGTTAGTTTGGTAGCTTGAAATCAGCCATGGTGGGAGCATTTACAGGACAGAAAGAGGCACGTGCATTAAGTCAGGGCTTTAGGAGTGACGAGAGAAAGGGAAGGTGGGTTGTCAACATTTACCAGCACATCACTGTGTACAGAGACTTTCTAAACGCTTTCTTTTCATATTTCATCTAACCATTTAACACTCAGTAAATATTTGCTGAAAACCAATTAGGTGTTCACGTTGTTCTGGAGAAATAGCTCACAGAGTATTTTGAACATTAAATAGAAACATTTGGTGGATTATAAAACATTATCAAAATGCGAATTTTCATTGTTATAGATCACCTCTATTGAGTCTAGTGATTCACCATCCCTTGGCAAGCTCAGTTCCATAAGGACCTCTGAGAGCCTCGGCGTTCATGAGGTACTGAGTACCTGTCTAAATTCACCAGCCAGGTGTGGATTTTATTCTCAGACAGTCGCTGTTCCAAAGGAACAAAGGAACTGCTTGGTGTTAGGTCAGCATCTGCTTTTGGTATTTGGGAGTTCTGTTGTCTTTATTACTATTTTAATATCTTAGCCTCCATGGTCAGCATTGTATTAGGAACTCCATGGAATTCAAGATTCTTTTCTATGGTCTTGCTCATCAGAAAATCTAGCATCTTGGCATTCCACTCTCTGCAGACAATACAGTTAAATTTTCTATCAACTTTAAGTTTCCTCTTTCCCCTGATCAGCTAACTAAAATGCAGTTATGCAGGTATAATGATTACAATTAATATTTATTCTAGCACTGCATATTGTGATATAATTCTTTTTTGTCTTTCTATTAACTCATCATAGTAACAATCATCATTAAATACTGTGAACTCAAACTGAACTCTCATCTATGTGAGTAAACCACCAGCACCCTGCTGGGTGAGGTGCCATCCGTGTTTCCTGTATTACTTAGGATAGCCTTTCAAACTGTTTTACTCTCAAGCCCTTCTATTTGGTTGTGAATACATCAAGACAGGAAGAACTGCTGGCCTGGGCTAATCATCTAATTTTGACCAGCCTGTAACAGGGCGGAAAGATGCCACCACCCAGGTCAGTCTCCCAAAGCTGTACATTCAGAACCCTAGTCTCTTGAGGTGCTCCTTGAGAAAGCTGTCAAGTGATCGTAGATAATGCTACCCTCAGGTGATTCTATCGCCCGATATCATCTACAAAGTTTGAAAAAAAAAAAAGTCCCGCAGTCAAGAAATCTTTCACTTAACAAATGTTTATTAAGCCCCAGATGCTATTTCATCTTCCATGTGCTGGGTATGATACAGGTACAACTAAGACAGCAGTTCCTAGGCTCAAAGAACTGTAATCAGCTATAGTTTGTTGCTGCTTAAGTTCTCATTCTGTTTGAGATGCTAGTTACGCCTCCCTGTGAGGACGTCATTAGCCATTTGGATAAAGAAGTCTGGGATTTGGGAGAGATTGGGGCTGGACACAAGATTCAGAAATCCTGGCATATATAAGATTTAAAACCACAAGTCTGAGGCCACCAGAGAAGAAAGCGACCTTGAGAAAGAGCTCTGGGGGTGTCAACCTTCAGAGGTTGAGGAGGGTAAGAGCCAGCAAGAGAGCTGAAGAAAGCTGATGGGTGAGGCTGGAAGAAAGCCAAGAGAACACAAGAAGAGAAGAGACCTACTTCCTTTATTCAACCCAGAACCCTCTGATGCTTCATCCTGGCCTTTCTGTGAGCTTTATGCTGCATTAACATCCTCTAAGTAATAGGTGTGCCCTTAGTTGGGAGACTTGGGATGGAGTCCTGTCATTACTGTACTCCTGGATACCTGGGAAAGAAACCCGCTTGATTTGGATTCCCACTCCTAGGACAGCCTCTGAAATTATGCCAGATGCTGGTGCCCCTAGGACAGTCTCCAAGACACCCCTAGGACATGCCCTCTGAGGGCATGCCAGATGCCAGTGCCCATGTCCAGGCTGAGATGGAGATTTGCCGTTTGTCACCAGAAAGAAGCCACATGACTGCTTTTCCTGAGAGCTGCAGTGTCAGTCTACTTGGAAAACAAATGGGCAACTGAGCTCTGGAATAACGCAGGGACAGCTTCACATTCCGCAGCATCGGCACCGTCACCTTTCCATTTCATCAGAGTGAACATCACTGAGGTTCTAAAATGTACACAGAGTACAGTGCCCCGGGCGATAAACAGTACAAAGATGAACGAGACCTGGGTCTAGCATTAAGAGAGATTATGTAACCATGTCCGAGGATAAGAAAAGATGAAAAGGTTGAAAGGACTACAAGGCTTGAGACCAGAACTTTTCTTTGATCCCTGTCCGCTTGTCTATACAGGGGAAGGCTGTGACCTGTGGGGTGGCAGAAAACTCCCCAAAGAAGGTCAGTCTGTGCCGAAGTAGCCGTTGGCCATGGCCATTCTGGTGGGAAACCGGTCCCTGCCCATCCCGAGCCTCAGCGGCAGATGCAGAGGGAAGCTATGTGCAAGTGACACCTGGCCAGTCGGGTCAGAGCTGTTGGATGGGCAGTGTGACCACAGTGACCAGCCAGGCTGAGAGGGGCCTCGTGGCCTTGCTAGTACAGTGACTGAGCAGCTGGAAAGCAGTCTTAAGTGCAAAGGGCAAGTGCAACCTGGGGAGCAGCTCAGTGGTGAAGCAGAACAAAAGAAGATGAGGGAAACTGAGTCAGCTCTGGCCAGGACAACAGACGCAAAGAAGAGAGAAGCTCTCATGAGGGATCTCTTCCCACCAACACCCTCCACCCTCGGTAGGGACTTGC
The DNA here is from genome assembly GCF_055505025.1 of Bos grunniens. Taxonomy (NCBI): domain Eukaryota; kingdom Metazoa; phylum Chordata; class Mammalia; order Artiodactyla; family Bovidae; genus Bos; species Bos grunniens. The sequence goes on along the minus strand of NC_141178.1, from coordinate 22,101,812 downwards.
CAACTATTTACTGAATACTCGTTATGGAGAAACAGAGCAATACACTGTCCCTGAGTCTGCCGGAGGAGGCAGACTATTACACAAAAACAGAAAGTGGTAAGCAAGATACTCTGATGTGGCAGGGAGAGTTAAAGCTTCCTGGGCTGACGATTGTCTGGGCTGAGTTACTGAAGGTCCATTGCAGATGTTTAGGTAAAAAAGAGGGTGGGCATGCCACAGTGGGAGAAGACATGTTCCTGGCAGAAAGATGTTAGGAAGGACCCTGATTCACCTGGTTTGAGTCATCCCTGAGCCTGCAGTTAGGTCCAGGGAAAGGATCCTTCAAGGGACCAGCAGCCAGCTTGTGGAACAAGCCCTCTCCTGAATGAGGATGGTAGGGCCCAGACTTGACAGCCCCATTTAAATCACCAGTGTTGTCCCTAAGGAGTCCAGGAGAGACCAAAAAGTACAGATGAAAACCACAGACAGAAAGGTTTCAAAGGAACTGTTGTGGGAACCGGGAGGTGGGAAGGGGAGCTGATGAGGAATACACAGCACAAAGGCAGGTGACACGGATTATCTGCCCACTGATGTCATTTTCTCCAAGGGCTGTGAAAAAGCTGATGATTGAACTGAAATATGCCACGGGTTTTGCCAAGTGCAAATAACCACTAGAAAAGAGAAAGACGTGAGACTTTAGATTGTCGGTAAGAGAAAGGTTGAAGGAAGGTGGAAACAAATCCTGGTTTGCTTGGACGGTCCTGGATTATGCCTGTTCATTATGTTTAGTACCCTTTACGCACTCAGAATGTCCCAGTTTAGATGGTAAATTTATGATCACTTTAGTTTCAAGTGTGCTTCCCCAGTGACTCAGGGGTAAAGGACCTGCCTGCAATGCAGGAGACATGGGACACTCGAGTTCAATCCCTGGGTCGGGAAGATCCCCTGGCGAAGGAAATGGCAGCCCACTCCAGTACTCTTGCCTGGAAAATGCCATGCAGAAAGGAGCCAAGAGTTGGACAGAACTGAGCACACTCATGTTGCAGGTTGTGCTGCATGTCTGAGGTTTTTATACATACCGCTGGGCTTGGAAAGTGAACCAGGAGAAGGAAAAGCCTGGAGACTTAAGACCTGAAAGGGAGATTGTGATCAGAGAGTGGGGAATTACGTGAGTGTAAAGTTTCAGGTGTTGATGGGCTCCAAGTAACCATGATGTCCAGGGGCTGGGTGGCAGCCATGAGAGGTCGGTGTTTCATTTCTCTGTGTCGATGTTCAAGGTGATGACAGGATCCAGGGTGAAGGAAGGGACTTAGCTGACAGTGAGCCGAAATGGAGGTTCAGCAAAGCATTCCATTGGACACAGGAAATGGACAGAGGCATGGACTTGTGTGCAGAGGTCAGGGGTCTTCCTATTCACTGAGTGATCAGCTTGCTTCAAATTCTGCAGCTGTAGGGATGGTCTCCATCTTGTTCTCTGCTTTATCCTCTGTGCCTGGGGCTCGTGTGTACTCAATAAATATCTATTGAATGAATGAAGAAAATGCTTTGTATCTGGGAAATCTCATGTGCCTGGGACGTGGGTTTTATTCCCTCCATTTCATAGGTGAGTAAGTAGGCTCAGAGGGGCTTATTAACTTGCTAGTTTCCTGTAGCCAGTAAATGGCAAAGCTATTATTCAGACTTAGACCTGCCTTTCTCTAAAGCCCACACTGTTGATCACTATCAGATATTAGTTTTGATGGTAAAAATAAGACAAACATACACACATACATACACACATACATATTTATTTGTTAAGAGCTTATTATACACTCGGCATTATTCTAAATGCTTTATTTACATATATTTAATCCTCTCAACATGTAATTCTCATAACCAACTTATAAATTAAGTGCTGTTACCATCCTCAGTTTACAGCTGAAGCACAGTAACGTGCCCAGGCAAGCTGGCTCCAGAGCCCATGCCCTTAATGATGGTGGTTTACAATTCACCTGACCTGTCAGGGAATTTGTTTCCACACTGATGAAGAATATAATTTACTCCTTATGAATCCCTTTGTTTAGATAGTCCTGATTTCAAAACTCTGGTCAAACACTGAATTAACTCTGGCTGAATCCAGGGTCCCGCTACCCAGTTGGCCAGCAGAGAGGTGTAGATCCAGATGGGAAATTCTGTGGAAGGCCCGTTACAAGCAGAGACGATCAGGAAAATGAGGAGACGTACACACAGATTGCTAGAATCTGCCGCAAAATGCTGGAAGTCTTAAGACATGTACAACAAAGAACCCTGGGGACACAGACACCTGGGATTGAAGCCACGAGAAAAGATAAAACATTTGATAAGCCTGTACGGTGGTTATAGAACCCAGTGTGGGAGGGTATGGTAGAGGTCCCAGAGAAAGTTGCGGTGGAAAGAATGGTGTTAGCATGTGTTCCCTGGGCCTTTGTCTGATGCAGTTTAATCCCAGCCAGAGAAAGTGGGCTGACACAGGTACCTGCAGTCGCTGGGAATTTCTGTGAAAGGGTCAAGAGTACGAGGCACATGATAAATTCACTGCCTCGTTTTTGATCTCACAGTTCATTTAGATAGCAGAACTTAGCTTTGAATTCAGAAAGTCAATAAACCACAAGAGAAAAATGAAATGCTCTCTTTCAGACTTGCATACCTACCCCCGTGAAGCGCGAACCCTATAAAGGAGAAGTCATCACATGGACATCCAAAGAAGACTCCACACACGGGACCAGGAAGCAGGCCCAGCCCTGAGCCACGTGCTGTGGGTAAGGGACGGTGGGCACAGCAAGGTTTCCTGCAGCACAACATATGACATTGCTGCTGCTAAGTCACTTCAGTTGTGTCCGACTCTGTGCAACCCCATAGACGGCAGCCCAATAGGCTCCCCCGTCCCTGGGATTCTCCAGGCAAGAACACTGGAGTGGGTTGCCATTTCCTTCTCCAATGCATGAAAGTGAAAAGTGAAAGTGAAGTCGCTCAGTCGTGTCTGACTCTTAGCGACCCCATGGACTGCAGCGTACCAGGCTCCTCCGTCCATGGGATTTTCCAGGCAAGAGTACTGGAGTGGGATGCCATTGCCTTCTCCAACATATGACCTTAGCCTATCTCTTTTTTCCTGAACGGTTGAAGAGTCCAAGATCAAGGTCAAAGACTTCCAAGTGACTTAAGATTCAAGGATAGTTTGGCCAAAGGGCAAACTGATAAAAGACCTCTTGACGCAGAACACTTGGGTGAGCCTCCCAAGTTGAAGAAGGCCTTGAGCTAGCTGGAGATTTATTCTCTGAGATGTTAGGGAACATTGCACAGAGGCTTGCAAAACCAGATATAAGCAAGAGGCTGGTAACACAGAGGGCCCTGCTGTTGAGGAAGGTTGCTACTACTTAATACCAAGAGTGCAAGTTTATAGTCAAAATGTATAAACTGATTAGGACTTTATCTGGAAGTAATGAATCTTCGTATTGTAAAGGCAACCATTTCTAGAAGCTAGAATGAGTGAAAAATGAATCGAATGTTGCTTTAGGTATAATTTTTCAGGAAAATTATTTGATAGTATATGATAAGCTTTATTTCACACTTAGTTTTAGAATAATATTACAGATATGGTCATTAAAAAAAAAAAATTTGAGTGCTTCATCAGTTTTCTCTTTTTGCATTCAAATCTGTCCTCTTCAAGCACCTATGATCATCATCTTTGTCAATTTTCTTTTTCTTGTTTTTTTTTTTTAATTATTATTATTTTTTCAGTTGTTTTCTGGTCCCGCTCTGCCAGGTACCTATTTGGTTGGGCTTTGCTGTGATTTAAACATTTCTCTAACATCATTTCTATTGACTTCATGAAATCTACATGTTTTGTTTTGCAACTTCACTAGCCTCCATGTTTTTTTTTCTTTTTATTGTGTAATATATATTCAGATTTGCAACATGTCACATCAGCAAAAGATTACAGAAGAGGTTGACATGACGGACAGGGAGAGGTGTTTGTGTTAATTAGGGACACTGTCTGTCAAAGGATTCATTTTACATACAAATCCAGTTAGGCATTGCTGGTTTGCACATTATGCTAACCTGTGCTTCCTGACATAAACCCTGAGACTGTGATGGGGTGCTGTGTACTCCCAGCCGTGTTCTCTTTCATTTGAATGTTGTTAAGTCTTTAATAATGCTGTGAAGCCAACAGTTCCAGCTTTGTTGTCATTTCCTGATGATTGGAATTATTCTTCCAATCCAAGAAAATTGTGTTAAAAGTTCAGAGGAAGATTAGCAAGAGGAAGACATTCTGTTGAATGGCGTAACATGCTATTACCAGCATTTGTAGGAGCAAGATTGGTGTTTACTTTGATTATAACATTTCTTGGGGGTTAGGCCTCGGTTCTGCATCTCTTTGTGAGGGAGAATGTTACACTCATTTCCTTTTATTCTGTTCAAAGGTAAAATCAGAGAAAAGGATGCTGCTGTTCCCATCCCAGTTAAATGCTGTCAACCCGTGGAGAAGCAAGCCTTATTTCAACTCCCTAAGATCCTTTTGAAAAAATAATCTCTCTAGGCTTCTTTGATTTCCTTTCAGAAGCAATTGCTGTCTTTCTTACTGTGACTTTGTTGCTGTGTAAGATTGAAGATATAAATGAATATTATTGTGAGATAAAAAGTCAGTGTGAAAATTCATTGACGATACTTTAAAATGTCATCTTTGCTTGTACCAGATTTCTTACTTTGAATTTTTAAAAATCACTTTCCCATTTAAAGTTTTATAATGACTACATTTATTTTAAAATCGCTAACTCTGTGATTTTACATTCTATTGTAATTCACAAGCATTTAGATCTTTAGTATAATTAATAAACATTTAGATTTCATTTTATATCCTGTTATCCAGTCATGTGTATCTTCTCCTAACTAATGGGATTGGGAGTCTGGGAGGTTGGTTTTGATTCAAAAGCATAATTTTTTGAGAGACATCTGCTTCCAAACTCTTGGAAATCAGATTTCTCAGCAAACCCCATGTAATCAAATAGAATACTCAACCTTAGAATACCTCCAATGCAAATTATCCAATCACACCAAGGAACACAGGATTTGAGGGCATTAAATGGAATCGGTGTGGCTGAAAGATGCTACAATGAAACCTTCCCTCCCCATGCTTCCTGGTCTATGCTGTGATCCTTCATGTATGCAGAGAAGCTGAGCTTATATTTCTTCCCCTGGGTAAATAGGCCAAGAGGGATTTTAAAAACATGTCGTAAAATCCAGGCACTTATGTTCTCAAGGCAGGCAAATCTGCCCCAACTTACTCACTTAGATGTGGGATGTATTCACACTTTTGAGAAAGGGTGGTAGAAATCCAGTTTTGTGCTGTTGTTCAGTTGCTAAGTCATGTGCAATTCTTTGCAACCCCATGGACTGCAGCATACCAGGCTCCTCTGTCCTTCTCTATCTCCCAGAGTTTGCTCAAATGCGTGTCCATTGAGTCGGTGATGCTATCTAACCCAGAGAACCATCTCAACCTCTGCCGCCCCTTGTCCTTTTGCCTTCAATCTTCCCCAGCATCAGTTCAGTTCAGTTGCTCAGTCGTGTCCGACTCTTTGCGACCCCATGAATCGCAGCATGCCAGGCCTCCCTGTCCATCACCAACTCCTGGAGCTCACTCAGACTCACGTCCATTGAGTCAGTGATGCCATCCAGCCAACTCATCCTCTGTCGTCCCCTTCTCCTCCTGCCCCCAATCCCTCCCAGCATCAGAGTCTTTTCCAATGAGTCAACTCTTCACATCAGGTGGCCAAAGTACTGGAGTTTCAGCTTTAGCATCATTCCCTCCAAAGAAATCCCAGGGCTGATCTCCTTCAGAATGGACTGGTTGGATCTCCTTGCAGTCCAAGGGACTCTCAAGAGTCTTCTCCAACACCACAGTTCAAAAGCATCAATTCTTCGGTGCTCAGCCTTCTTCACAGTCCAACTCTCACATCCATACATGACCACTGGAAAAACCATAGCCTTGACTAGACGGACCTTTGTTGGCAAAGTAATGTCTCTGCTTTTGAATATGCTATCTAGGTTGGTCATAACTTTCCTTCCAAGGAGTAAGTGTCATTTCATGGCTGCAGTCACCATCTGCAGTGATTTTGGAGCCCCAAAATATAAAGTCTGACACTGTTTCCCCATCTATTTCCCGTGAAGTGATGGGACCAGATGCCATGATCTTCGTTTTCTGAATGTTGAGTTTTAAGCCAACTTTTTCACTCTCCTCTTTCACCTTCATCAAGAGGCTTTTGAGTTCTTCTTCACTTTCTGCCATAAGGGTGGTGTCATCTGCATATCTGAGGTTATTGATATTTCTCCCGGCAATCTTGATTCCAGCTTGTGCTTCTTCCAGCCCAGCATTTCTCATGATGTACTCTGCATATAAGTTAAATAAGCTGGGTGACAATATACAGCCTTCTTTTCAAATGAGTCAGCTCTTTGCATCAGGTGGCAAAAGTGCTGGAGCTTCAGCTTCAGCATTAGTCCTTCCAATGAATATTCAGGATTGATTTCCTTTAAGATTGACTGGTTTGATCTTGCAGTCCAAGAGACTCTCAAGAGTCTTCTCCGGCACCACAATCCGAAAGTATCAATTCTTCAGCGCTCAGCCTTCTTTATGGTCCAACTATCACATCTGTACATGACTACTGGAAAAACACAGTAGTGTTTTTGATAATATGGATCTTTGTCGGCAAAGTAGTGCTTCTGCTTTTTAATATGTTGTCTAGGCTTGTCATAGCTTTTCTTCCAAGGAGCAAGAATCTTTTAATTTCATGGCTGCAGTCACCATCCACCAAAGAGATTTTGGAGTGCAAGTAAATAAAATCTGTGGCTGCTTCTACTTTTCCCCCTTCTATTTGCCATAGAGCGATGGGACTTCATGCCATGATCTTAGTGTTTTGAATGTTGGGTTTTAAGCCAGCTTTTTCACTCTTCTCTTTCACCCTCAAGAGGCTCTTTAGTTTCTCTTCACTTTCTGTCATTAAAGTGGTATCATCTGCATATCTGAGGTTTCTTGAGGTATCTTGATTTCACCTTGGGATTCATCCAGGCTCACATTTTGTATGATGTACTCTGCATGTAAATTAAATGTACAGCCTTGATGGACTCCTTTCCCAATTTTGAACCAAGCAGTTATTCCATGTAAGGTTCTGCTTCTTTTTGATCTGAGTACAGGTTTCTCAGGAGACAGGTAAGGTGGTCTGGTACTCCCAGCTCTTGAAGAGTTTTCCACAGTTTTTTGTGATCCATAGAGTCAAAGGCTTTAGCATAATCAGTGAAGCAGAAGTAGATGTTTTTCTGAAATTCCCTTTCTTTCTCCATGATCCAACAAACATTAGCAATTGATCTCTGGTTCCTTTGCCTTTTCAAAACCTAGCTCAGACATTTGCAAATTCTTGGCTCACTTACTGCTGAAGCCTATCTTGAAATTAGTAATCATTCTCTGCTCTCCCACAGTAGCATATTGGACACCTTCCAACCCGGGGGCTCATCTTCCAGCATCGTATCTTTTTGCCTTTCATACTGTCCATGGGGTTCTCCAGGCAAGAATACTAGAGTGTGTTGCTGTTTCCTTCTCCAGTGGCCCACGGTTTGTCAGAACTCTTCCCTATGACCTGTTCAGTCTTGGGTGGCCCTGCTTGGCATGGCTCATAGCCTCATTGAGTTATACAAGCCCCTTCACCACAGCAGGCTGTGATCCAGTTTACTCAAACTGTCATTTATCTTGACTGCAGAACAAAAAGGATGATGAACTATTGGGTTGGCCAAAAAGTTTGTTCAGGTTGTTAGTAAAACCGTACAGCTAAAGCTGAATGAACTTTTTGGCCAAACCAGTAAGAATGGATACTTTTGATTTGGGGTGCTGGAGAAGACTCTTGAGAGTCCCCTGGACTGCAGGGAGATCAAACTAGTCTATCCTAAAGGAAATCTACCCTGAACATTCATTGGAAGGACTGATGCTGAAGCTGAGGCTCCAATACTTTGGCCACTTGGTGCGAAGAATCTACTCATTGGAAAAAATCCTGATGCTGGGAAAGATTGAAGGCAAAAGAAGAAGGGGGTGGCAGAGGATGAGGTGGTTAGATAGCATCACTGACTCACTGGACATGAATTTGAGCAAACTTTGGGAGATGGTGGAAGACAGAGGAGCCTGGTGTGCTGCAATCCATGGGGCTGCAAATAGTCAGACACTACTTAGTGACTGAACAACAGCAACAATACATCTACAGAAGAATCACAGGGTTTTTTTTCCTTGGGTGAAAGATACCTTAAAATATCTTACCACTTTTCTTCTCCATGTTGGTTGACAATAAAAAACTGGATAATATGATAACCAAATTCTCTGAAAAGAAAATATTGTTACTTTCTCATCTAGAAGCCAATTTTCACTCATCCTTTAGAATTCAGGTTAAATATCACCCTCACTCAGAGGTTTCCCCAGACCCAACGTGGTAGGGTTAGGTCCAGTTTCTGACCCTCCATATCAGGGCCACCATGTACCTGATCCCATAGTACCATGAGTGAGTGAGTGAGTGAAGTCACTCAGTCGTGTCCGACTCTTTGTGACCCCGTGGACTGTAGCCCCCCAGGCTCCTCCATCCATGGGATTCTCTAGGCAAGAATACTGGAGTGGGTTGCCATTTCCTTCTCCGGTACCATAGTGCCATAGCTACCTGTTTTACTTGTCAGCCTCCTCCAGGAAACTGAAAACTTGTTCAGGGAAGGACCATCTGGTCCACTGTTACTTCCCCAGCATCTACTAGAGTGTTAACTGTTGGGCATCTGATGGATCATTATTGGAGGACATGAAGGAGTTCCTGCTAAGTTCCTAGATTGATACTGATGAAGTTAGTGTGAACTTTCAACAAAATAAGGATAAATTTTATGGAGTATTTTAGTGTGGTGGTGGTGATTGATTTAGTCGCTGTTATGTCTGACTCTTGGCAACCCCATGGACTGTAGCCCTCCAAGCTCCTCTGTCCATGCGATTTCCAGGCAAGAATAATGGAGTGGGTTTTGTTTCCTCCTCCAGGGGATCTTCCCGACCTAGGGATCGAACCCAAGTCTTTTGCATCTCCTGCAATGGCAGGCAGGTTCTTTACCACCTGAGGGACCAGGGAGGGCTTTAAATGAAGAATACTGATTCATTACTAGTATTTGATGGATTTCTTTGGGAGAATGAAATAACCATAGGATCTGCAACAACAAAATAATTTGAAATGAATGTCAGGATCCCTTTGTTGCTCTCATTAGGTTTTGTCATGATAATGTTTATAGAAACATAGTTCTAAATAATGACATAAGGTGATGGAAAAACATAATGCCATGTTTTTCAGGATTGCTTCTGGTACACAAAATAAGGGTCCCTTACTCACTAAACAGTTACATTCTCAAGTCTTGTCCAAAGACTAGACGGAATTAGTAGCTTTTTTTTTTTTTCAATATTCACTACTTCCTCTGATAAACAGCATGATATACTGGGATGCAAAAGTATGGGATCTAAACTTCTGTTTCCTAGTTTGAGGACTTAAGCGGTTTTTAAAATTAAAATACAATATGAATTTATCAAAACATACAAAAGCAAAAAAAATTTGACATAATCACATTTATTTACCTATTATCTGTTTAAAAAATAAAAGTTTACAGCTGAAGAGCCTGTGTACCTCTCTATTCATTTCCCCTTCCTCCCTGAAGGTAACCAATATCCTGAATCTGGTATTTTAGTCCCATGTACAACTTTTGTATCTTTGCTATATATGTATGTATCTCTAAGCAGTGTTTTGTATGTAGTTAAATTTCATAAAAGCATTATAGGGACTTCCCTGGTGGTCCAGTGGTGAAGGCTCTGTGCTGCCAATGGAGGGGGTATGAGTTCAATTCCTGATTGGGGAATAAGATCACACATGTTGCTCAGCCAAAAATTTTAAAAAAACATTATATAGGATATATAGGTCTTTTCTAGGCTTTTTTTTTTTTTTTAGTATGTATTGTTTGGTTCACGTATTTGGAAGTTATTTGTTCTGATAGGTCTAGCGCTAGCTATTATCCATTTTATTGCTATCCAGTATTTCCTAGTATAACTGCACCCCACAGTCTACTTACCCACACTCCTACTGATAGACATTTAGGCTGTTTCCATTATCTTGCTACCACAAACAACACGGCTCTAAGCATTTTTGTACCGATTTCCTTGTGTTCACTGGACATTTCTCTAAGGTGAATGCCTTGAGCCAGACTGTTGGTTAGATACTGGCAAATTCTTCTTCAGTGTGGAAACTTATGCCCTCCATAACAGGCTAAGGGTTTCTGTTCCTCCAGATTCTCACCAACATTAGATATTGTCCAACTTACCAGCTTTGCCAATCAAGAAAGTTATCTTATCCTGTCAAATTTATCTTATTGGAGATTTAATTTGCATTTTCTTGAGTGCTAATGAGGTTGAGTTCCTTTTCATCATGCAGTTTAATTGATCTTACTAAGCATCAGTTCCTTCATTTATAAGATGGAAATAATAGCATCTTCCTAATGCACATGGATGCTGTGAGGATCACAAAGCCCATACTGTGTGGTCAGCACAGGCTAGCTAGGACTACTGCTGATAGGAACATGATGAATTAATAAACAGCTCACTGCCCAGAGACTGCCAGAGTCTCGACTGTTCCCTTTCTGTGGGGAAGCTCACCAGGCTCAGGAGTGCCAGATCCTCTGACAGCTGGAGGAGCATGGAAGCCAAGACTGGAAGGGCGGAGTGAATGGGTACAGGGTGAGGGAATAGCGTGGGCCTGGAGAGAACTCTGAGGTCAGCGGGCATGCGGGCCCTGAGGCCTGGACCAGCTGAGAAATCAGCAGAGCTACAAGAGGACACATGGAGGATGAGCAGGGCCTGGCTCTCAAGCGACGCCTGCAGGTCCAGCAGATCCCAGGGCCGGCATCTGCGGCTCCACCTGGGACCGGCTTCTCAGCGTTTTCTCTTCCCCTCTGCCTGTCCACCGTAGGGGAGGCAGCATCCTGTGGGGGAGGGATTGTGGGCCTGTCACAGGCTTTAAAGTCACAGAGCTGGGTTTGAACCAGACGATCTAGATACTTGACCTTCCTGAGTCTGTTTCCCCATTGGTAAAGAGGGAAGAGTTAATAATACTTCCTCACTTGGGGCGCTTTTGAAGGGACTAATTGAGATGATATGGAAGGTGACTTCTGTGCTCTTTGCCCCTCGCCCCACCTGTTTTTACTCTTTTATTTGCCTTGTTTCTCATTTACCTGCTGTTGATTAGATTAATTAGATTTCTTTGTATCAAGCCCACTTTCTCCCTCTCCTTCTTTTTGGACAGTATCTATAGACATGTTAAAAGAAAGAAAAAGGCAGTGGGTCTATCATTTACCATTAAACACCTACTGCTTATAGAACACAAACCAAACCCCTCAGTTTTTTGTTTGTTGTTGTTTAATATTTATTATTTGGTCTTAGTTGCAGCCTGTGGGAACTTCAGGTGTAGCCTCTGTGGGTCTAGTTCACTGACCAGGGATCCAAGCTGGGCCCCCTGCATTGGGAACTCAGAGGCCTAGCTACTGGACCGCCAGGGAAGTCCCCCCAAGTCCCTCAGTTTTGGCTGCCACTGTCCCTCAAATGTACAGTGAGTAACACAAAGAAGTGCTCAATGAATTCGTCTCAGGAAAAGAAGACAAAGAAGATGATGGTGATGGAGGAAGAAAAGAGAAATAATTCACAAATGAAGATGAACAGTATAGCAAACCATTATTTGTGTTCAGGGGTCAGGAAGGCATTTATCTCAGGAGCTATCCATAGGATATCAGGGAAGTTTATAAAATTAAAAATGACCAGTTGTGAAATACATTTGCCCACTTTTTAATTTAGCCTATACAATAATCTAGCATGATAAAATAGCTATGTTATATTTACTGTTCAAAGTATTTGCAACTGCGTTGTAATTGTAAGTTCCTCAAGGGCAGGGACGGTTTCTTAACAGCTCGTGCCCCAAACAACACCAATACAATGTTTTACTCAAGGCAGACCTTCACAATGGGCTTGGTGAACAAAAATTAAAGTACTGTGGCTGAGACAATTTAAAGGAAAATGTCTGAGTTTGGAAAGATTTGCTGAAAGACAAGGGTTTTAAATCCTGTTGATGAAGACAGTCACACTTGGCAGAGGAGAAAAAGAAGTATGTTCTAGGAAAAAGAACAGTATGGCAAGATCAGAGGTCAGCTCATCCAGGGCCATCCGCCATGGAGGTTCACTGGGGACAGGCCATTGTGGCTCTATGAGCCAAAGGAGGTGTCCATAACAAGCTGTTGGAGTTAGGAAGCATTAACAGGGCTTTTTCAAGCATTGCTCTTCATCTTAGAATAGGATGTAATCTCCACAAGAACACAGAACCTTCGGCATTTTCTTTAATGATTTCTATAAACATGCTCAACTGACCATTAATGTAATATTTTTTAAGCCCCTATTGAAACCATGCAGGACCCTCTAGGGCTCCTGGGCGTAGAAGCCTTTCTGTGCTCCCTGTTTCTTGTTTATAGGGAATAGATTCCAGCCCCCATGACGTTTCTTGAGTTGCAAAGGGCAGATTGGAACTGTTGCTCATCAGGGAAGGGGGGGATGCAGAAACAAGGGAGGAGACCACCCGAGCCAGATTAAAGGAGTGTGGGCCCTGCACACACCCTGATCCTTATTAGCAACTCCACCCTTGAACCATTGCTATAAAACTCCGCACCACATCCTCCTGGGTCGGGACACACAGTTTTTGAGGCATGAGACCGTTGTGTTCCCCTCTGCCTGGCCAACAATAACGCTATTACTTTCTAAGATTTGATTTAGGAACAGGTTCACAGATGAAGAGTTTTCAGCATCACTGTTAGGTGTCTAGACCACCATTGGAACTCCCCCATACCTCGTGTTTATGCCCATCCCATTCTCACCTAGTGAGACTCTGATGGTCAAGTCTCCATCTTGACCAGGTACAGCCCCCACAGGGCTGAGTGAGTGCCCACTCCACCCCCTCCAGGGGCATTTCCTCCCATCAGCACCCTGGGAGCTGTCCAAGCTCCACTCACAGCTTTGCAGACAGACATTTGGGAATTATTTATTCTCCACTCCCCCTTCTCTCAGGGCCTGTGTTCTTTTCTTAAGTGGTTTACAATTCTCTGAGTTGCTTTACACCTTATGGCCAGCTTGCCGTCAACTTGCCATAAAGCATTCTCTCGTCTGGGGAATTTTAGTAACAAGACCGCTTGCTTTCTCTTTTCTAAAAGAACACGCTGCACCCCCTCCAATCAATATTTACTGGGTGTAGGTCTGCTGAGAGGGAGAGAGGTTTACAGTGCATTAAGAAGATGTAGACACAGCCCTCAGGGAGCTTATAATGAAACTGTTATGGGGAAAGGAGTCAAAAAGTTACTAAGATTCTTAGGAGTGGATACTATGCCAGTAGTGCTGGGATTTTGAGGGAGTTGTCAAAAAAAAGGAATTTTCTTGCTATGTTTTTTTATTTTTTTCTTCTCCTCCTCCCTTTTCTCCTCCCCCTCCACCTTCTTATAGGCAACAAAAGAAAAATGAAGGTTTCTGAATCCTAGAATCTACCTTTATGTCACGGATCTAATTAAAGAGGAAAAATTGAAGATATTTCTCTTTATTGAAATTCGTTGGAGGACAATGGTTTAACACTAAGAAGGAAAGATTCTTAGAATAATTTGTGGGGGGGTAGGGGTGGTGAAGGCAAAGATTCAGAGCCCCAAAAGTTGTGCCTCATGCACCAGAGGGCACCTGACATGGACAAGGAGCCCAGGATTTGGGGTGAAAGGACAGCTTTCATCACAGTGTGCGGTCTGGGGCAAGTCTCTTTCAATCTCAATTTCTTGATCCATAAATGGAAATGGCAATATCTGCCCTGCTTACTTTATTGTGTTGAGCTGAGTGAAACTTGTGGACAATTAAACAGTATGAATGTAATGAGGATAATATGATTATAAACTCAATTTCAGGACCAAAAAGTCAGCTATTCTAGAAGTTGAAAAGTGAAAGTGTTAGTCCCTCAGTCATGTCCGATTCTTTCTGACCCCATGGACTTGTATCTGGCCAGGCTCCTCTGTCCATAGGGGTTCTCTAGGCAAGAATACTGGAGTTGGTTGCCTTTTCCTTCTCCAGAGGATCTTCCCAACCAGGGATTGAACCCAGTATCCTGCATTACAGGCATATTCTTAACCATCTGAACTACAAACCAATTCTGAAAGTTGGTTTGTAGTAAAAAAAAAAAAAAAAAAAGACTCAGAATGAGAGAGATTGTAAAGGCCATAGGAGACTTAAAAATAAACTGTTGAGATCACTGTCATAACAGAAGGGCACTTTTGAGGGGAGGGTGCTAAGAAAAGGAGAAAATAACTGAGAACTGAACAAGTTTAACAGGGCACAGAGAAGGAGGAGGTGTTGCTGGGTCCCACTGGAGGAAGCTGGAGGTATAGTTCACTGATATGCAGAGCAATTGGGGTTAGGGAAGAGCTTATAATGTGAGCATTTACTATGAGTCATTGTACCGTCCCTATTGAGTGCCACATGCAAAAGCCAGATCCCAAAAGAGGCATGGCAAGTGGAGGCTAGGACGGCATTCAAGAACTCATGGAGAAGATGCACTGAGCTGGGAGAATCAGGACAGTGAAATGAGGGGGACACTGCAGGCAAGTTCTGAGAAAGCTCAACAGGAGGCCATGGGAGGGAAGAGGTTAGGACAAGCTCGTGGATATCTGAGCCCAAAAGGCTGCCAGGAAGTACAAAGATCTGACGTAAGGATGGAGTTGGAAGCCAAGAAGATCAGTTCAGAAGGAGCTGGAATCCTAGGCTGCGTGACAAGGATGCTACTGGATCTGGAAGGAAGCTTGGCAGACACCCTGGGTTAGGACCAGAGCTGCCAGGCACAGAGAGGCTGGATTCCCAGGAACAGGACATGAGGACAGTGGTTAGGTCTTGCTCATCCAGAGACCTCAGTCTCCTTGTGACCTGGAACCACTGCTTCCTCCCTGTAGCCTCACCCGCCCCGCATAGTGCCTGGCCTTCAGACTTGATCAATGTCTGTTGGAATGAACCAATGAATGAAAGACAAATGAGTAAAGTCAAGTTCAAAACACCCAACAAACCATGAATTTTATTCCCCTCTCTGGTGGCTTCGGGCAGCATCTGGCCCTCCTTCTAGTGCTACATAGTTCATGTGGAACCACCCTGTGATCCCTCCTGAGAACTCCTGACCATCTAGCATGTCTCCTTCCCTTCCCTTCACATGGTGTGTGCGCTCGAGATGGCCACGTTCCACTCAGTGGCTTGTCTCCATGGCAACTTGCTCCTTCATGATGCCACGCTCGCCCTGCCTCTCATTACCAAGCATTGCCGTATCCTTTTCAGATGTCTAACCCTGGCAGTTCCCAGTGTGTTTACATCCTGTCCGGATATAGAATGTCTTACATTAACAGAACATTGTCTTCTCAGAAAATTAACTTTAAAAATTGCATTTAAACACATTATGGCATGATTTCTTTTTTCCCACTAGAAATAAAAATTTTCTCAACAACTTCTTTGCCAAGAAACAAGTTCCCTTGTCAGCCAGCCATGTTCATTGATTCCTTTCAAAACTTTTTTCTCCATGTGTATTGTAAAGCCCTGGAAAGAGTCTCCAGGAAAAGCATTTGGTTCCTGAAGTAACATATGGCTCTCAAACTCTCACCTACATCGGCAGACTCTTCCTCCTGCTGGTCATTGCCATGGGCAGACCGCAGCGACCTCAGCCTTGGCACTGATGAAAATCTGAACACCATTCCAAGAAAAAGGAGGTACAAAAGTCACAGTGCACGTAATGTTTTTCCCTTTTGTACCTGAGAAGGTCCATTTTTTAAAAAATTTATGTATATATATTTTTAATGTAAGACCACTTCTTCTACCTGTTTTTGGCCATGCTGGGTCTTTGTTGCTGTGTGCAGGCCTTCTCCAGTTGCGGTGCTCCAGCTTCTTGTTGCGGGCTCCAGCTTCTCGTTGCGGGCTCCAGCTTCTCGTTGCGGGTCTCCAGCTTCTCGTTGCGGGTCTCCAGCTTCTCGTTGCGGGCTCCAGCTTCTCGTTGCGGGTCTCCAGCTTCTCGTTGCGGGCTCCAGCTTCTCGTTGCATCGGCTCCTCTCATTGTGGAGCATGGGTGCTAGGTGTGTGAGCTTCAAGAGCTGAGGCTCAGGGGCTTAGTTCCCTCCCCACACCCACCCCAGCATGTGCAATCTTCCTGGACCAGGGATTGAACCCATGTCCTCTGCACTGGCAGGCGGATTCTTATCCACTCACAGTGCACATTTAATTTCATTTTATTGTGTCCTTTTTATTAGACTGGCCCATTTGTGTCTTAAGGCTCCCGACCTGCTTTCATCACTTTAATGAAGATGGATCTAGCCAATCTGTTCTTAGAATCCATCTCAGTCCCCTCGTAGCACGAGTCTCGACCTCAGTCTCTTTCTCAGCTGTCACCTATATTAAGAAACACTCAGAGGAGACCCACTAATGGTGGTTCAGGATCACATGATCTTTTCTTTTCCAAGGTGGATTTTTACATCTGCAAGGAGAACTGTCTACCACACACCTGCCACATGTTGCCAGTGTGGGTGGGCTTGTCCTTGGTGCAGCAGCTCGTCCTGTTCCTCCAGTGGGGCCTTTCACCACTCCTTGCCTTCCTGCAAGATAACAGATGGATCGCTACACTTGGTGTCTCTCGCTTATAAGGTCCCTCAGCTCAGTGGATTGCTGGGATCTTTCATCTAGAGCTTTTCCTCAACTCCCAGTGAGCCTCTATGTAGCAGACCATTTATTGTGGCTAAGATACAATTCCAAGTTCCATAGAGCAACTTTCCTCTGGCTGTACATCAAAAATTCAATTCTGAAGGACCTACTGTTAGGCACAAGGAACTCAATATTTTTCAATAACTGACATGGGAAAAGAATATATATATATATATATATATGAGAATCATTTTGCTTTATGCCCAAAATTAACACAGCATTATAAATCAGCTATGCTTCAATAAAAAAAAAAAAGAAAAAAATTTCAATTCTGATTTCTCCTAACTTCTTCGTATCTGAATTTAGCAGTAGAATGCATCAGAGGATAATGTAAAGTTTATCCTAAATGTGCACCTAAGCTATGACCCAGTAAGAGATATCTTTAAAAGTGTTGGTTCTGCATACTGTATATACCATACAAGGGGTAATTCCCTAAATGGGAAAGAGATTCTAAACAGAGCAAATGTATGTATATGTACAGTTGATTCATTTTACTGAACAGGAGAACTGAACACAACATTGTAAAGCAACTGTACTCCAATAAAAATTAATTTAAAAGTTTTTAAAGGCTTTAAAATAATAGTGAGCTTGCCTAAGCTCTGTGTGTCTAGCAGATCTGGGCAAGTCAGCTGACCTGGCAAAAGAAGGAAGAGCTGCCCTCTGTTTGGATGAGGTGGGCGTACATTGGTGTGCCCCTCCACCTGGTCAGCTTCCCTACAGATTCTCAACCTGGTCCCTGCCCGCCGTGGAGTCTGCCAGCCCTAGGAGGGGAGGAAAAGCAGGGGCCCTGAGCCCAAGCCCAAGCTCAAGGCCAGAGCTGGGATTGTTAATGGCAGGGGTGAAGGGAAGCCTACAAAGGAACCACAGGACAGGGAGGACCAGAGAACCTAGGTCACAGAAGCTAAGGTCTTGTCCAAAGATTCAGGGACAGAATTTTCATCTATTTTTAGATGAAGTAGCAGGATGTGGAAACCAAAAAAAAACAAAAAAAAATGGTCAGTTCTCCCATACTGCACAATGGTGATGACTTATGCAAAACATCCTCTTTTCCTATTTTTAACTAGATCACAGAAGCTGCGTCAAAGGACTGGCTGCTGACTAATCCTGTTGAGACACCTTTCTCTGAATTGCATAAATGCCATCTACGCTAGAGAACATTCGAGAAGGGGGAGAAAAACTGTTAAAGACTACTGCACACGGGGCATCCTTATAAATAGTCTTCTGAGTGGGATTGAAGTGTTCTGGGCCACAGCTTTCTGGGAGTTGTCTAGGATTTCATGGCTGAATGAGGCAGACATTCAAGGAGAAATCATTCATTTACTTAAGCTGAATTAATGGTCCCATGACTTTCTCACATTCCAAAGTACAGTGACGACTGTTTTTCAGTAGATTACCTGGAGAAGAATGCTGGTTTTTCAGAAAAACTATTATCTTGTGGTATAAATATCCCCACACCAGGAACAGATATTTTATTAGAGAAAAGGAGTCAGGAACGAAAGCAAAGGGTTCTCAGTGCTTTATGGATGAGAACCACGTCATGCCAATGGAGGCCCTTGAACATCAGCAGAGACCTGAGCCATCACGGAAGGCAGCCCTTCTCCACTGTACTGGAGGGGAGATGGCGCTGCTGGAGATGCTGTGGGGACCGGATTCCTCCTGCCTCCCCGGACTCACCACTTCCTCATGCTCAAGCAGACCCCCAGCGGCCAGTCTCTGCATCTCTTTGCCTGGGAGCTTTTTTCATAACTGAGGGAAGTCACATGTGCCAGGGGATACACACCACCCAGAAGCAGCACCAGCCCACAGTCAACAACTGGCAGGACTTGATGTATAAATACCCCAGGCCCTCACCCCTCAGTGGGGTAACCCCTAGGTATGGGGGCTCCAAGCTGCTAACACAAAGAGAAAGTGGGCTGCAGGCTGTGGTTGGTGGATGTTGGCTAGAAGTTAATGTAATAATGTTGGTTTGCTTTCAAGGTATGTATATGAGTCTCTGTGTATATCTGTATGGAGTGTGTGTGTGTATATATATATGTATACACACACATATATGTATAGACATATTGAGTGTATTAATATATCTGTAAGTGTATATATATATACATACAATAAATATTATATACGATGTTTATGTACATTACCTTCTATTTACAGAAGGTGATACTGTTTTTCTGTTTGCAATGATATTACAAAGTTTCCCTTTAAAATAAACTTATTTAATAAAAAATGCTGGGTTGATTTAAAGCACATGTAAGTACATGATAGAACATGAATTATGCTAATATGATAAAAACTGGGGAAGGCTGTGCATGAATGACTAACGTTAGTCTGGTATCTCCTGCCTCAGATTCTGCTGGTACTGCAGAAACTGTGGAGAGAAAGGAAAGCTGGCTTCAGGTCACCTGCCTCAGTTTCAAGCAGGGCAACTCTGTGTTTGTTGGGTTGGGAATCAGTAATTTAAAGATTGAATTAGGAATACAAGCTACTAGATATAAAACAGATAAACAACAAGGACCTACTGTGTAGCACAGAATTATAGAATTATATGCAACATCTGAATTATATCCAACAACAGAATTATATTCAATATTCCATTATAATAACCTATAATGGAATATAACCTGAAAAAAACCTGAATCATTTTGTTGTATACATGAGACTAACACAATATCATAAATCAACTATACTTTAATTTAAAAAATCCAATGTTGGCATTGAATTGTACATCTAAAAACTGTTAAAATGGCAAGTTTTATGTTATGTATATCTTGCCACAATACAAAAATATAACTTTTTTTAAAAAAAAGAATGAATTAGAGGAAGGGAGGTTTACTGCTTAAAGGAATATTAGTTGATACGTTTGCAAATTTCAGGAGTCCAGCATTCAGTTGATCAAGAAATTGGAGCCCAGAGAGATTAGATGACATTTCCTAGTTCCCACACAGAGGTTGTGAAGGGTGGGTTGCATTCTCATAACTCCCTCCCGTGCACTTCCCACTGTGCTCACTTCCTGAGGTAGTGGGACTTGAAGGATAGGAGGAAGTGAAAGAGGAGCAAAGACTGGAGAGCGCTTTACAGGTGGGGAGGTCCAAGAGCTCGAAGGTGTGAAGGCAGAATGCAGGTGACTCTTCCCAAGCCAGGTGGGAAGAGCTTTTTGACTGAAGGGAGGCTTGGGAAAGAGGAGGGGTGAGGAATAAGGTGAGGAAATAGGCTAGGATCAGACTGGAGGGGAGCTCAAATGCCTGGAGCTGACTCATTGGAAAAGACCCTGATGCTAGGGAATATTGAAAGCAAAAGAAGAGGGCCGCAGAGGATGAGATGGTTAAATGGTATCCCTGACTCAATGGACATGAAAAAATTTGAGCACACTCTGAGAGATAGCAAAGGACAGGGGAGCCCAGTGTGCCGCAGTCCATGGGGTCACAGAGAGTCGGACATGACTGAGCGACTGAACAACCAACAAGAAATGCCTGGTGTGTGTAAGTCGCTTAGTTGTGTCTGACTCTTTGAGATCCCATGGACTGTAGCCTGGCAAGCTCCTCTGTCTATGGAATTCTCCAGGCAAGAATACTGGAGCGAGTAGCCATTCCCTTCTCCTGGGGATCTTCCCAATGCTTGGGGAGGAGAATGTTAACTCCCCAGGATTTGTGATCCAAATCTCTGATCTGGGAATTGACAGATCAAAACCAGGCTATAGAATGCAGCATGGTAAAAAGTAACTGTGATCAAATAATCGCTTCATGAACATACAATTTACTTAGCCTGTCTATGCCTTAGCTTTTTCATCTATGAAACAGCAACAGCATCAGAAGTTCCCACTTGAGATTTTGGTAAGGATTACTGGAAATTATATACCCCAAACAATGTCTGGTGTCTAGTAAGGGCTCAGAAAATAATAGCTACCATGATCTCCGACTATGCCAAAGCCTTTGACTGTGTGGATCACAATAAACTGTGGAAAATTCTGAAAGAGATGGGAATACCAGACCACCTGATCTGCCTCTTGAGAAATTTGTATGCAGGTCAGGAAGCAACAGTTAGAACTGGACATGGGACAACAGACTGGTTCCAAATAGGAAAAGGAGTTCGTCAAGGCTGTATATTGTCACCCTGTTTATTTAACTTATATGCAGAGTACATCATGAGAAACGCTGGACTGGAAGAAACACAAGCTGGAATCAAGATTGCTGGGAGAAATATCAATCACCTCAGATATGCAGATGACACCACCCTTATGGCAGAAAGTGAAGAGGAACTCAAAAGCCTCTTGATGAAAGTGAAAGAGGAGAGTGAAAAAGTTGGCTTAAAGCTCAACATTCAGAAAACAAAGATCATGGCATCTGGTCCCATCACTTCATGGTAAATAGATGGGGAAACAGTGGAAACAGTATCAGACTTTATTTTTCTGGGCTCCAAAATCACTGCAGATGGTGACTGCAGCCATGAAATTAAATGACACTTACTCCATGGAAGGAAAGTTATGACCAACCTAGATAGCATATTCAAAAGCAGAGACATTACTTTGCCAACAAAGGTTCATCTAGTCAAGGCTATGGTTTTTCCTGTGGTCATGTATGGATGTGAGAGTTGGACTGTGAAGAAGGCTGAGCGCCAAAGAACTGATGCTTTTGAACTGTGGTGTTGGAGAAGACTCTTGAGAGTCCCTTGGACTGCAAGGAGATCCAACCAGTCCATTCTGAAGGAGATCAGCTCTGGGATTTGTTTGGAAGGAATGATGCTAAAGCTGAAACTCCAGTACTTTGGCCACCTCATGCGAAGAGTTGACTCATTGGAAAAGACTCTGATGCTGGGAGGGATTGGGGGCAGGAGGAGAAGGCTGGATGGCATCACTGACTCGATGGACGTGAGTCTGAGTGAGCTCCAGGAGTTGGTGATGGACAGGGAGGCCTGGCGTGCTGCAATTCATGGGGTTGCAAAGAGTCGGACACGACTGAGCGACTGATCTGATCTGATGATCTCTGAGGGGCTTCCCAGGTGGGGCTGGTGGTAAAGAACCTGCCTGCCAATGCAGAGGACGTAAGAGAAATGGGTTTGATCCCTGGGTTGGGAAGATCCCTTGGAGGAGGGCATGGCAACCCACTCCAGTATTTTTGCCTGGAGAATCCCATGGACAGAGAAGCCTGGTGGGCTACAGTTCCTAGGGTCATTCAAAGTTGGACACAACTGAAGCAACTTAGCATGCACACATGATTTCTGAGGACTGAACTGACTCTAGAGATGGAAGTGCCTTGGCTGAGCTAGCTCATAGCGGAGCCAAAATTAGAAGTCAGATCCTGTAATTTCTAATTCAACATTGTATCATATTTTAAAACAGTGGGTTATTTATTTTCTGATACGATTATTTATTTCTGATATGCATTAGCATTTCTACTTGCAAGGCATAGGGCTCTTATTCTTTGTGGGCAGTCACTACAATGGTTTCCTTTTAGAAAAAGAATTTTGATCAATATCTTTCATTCTCTAATTAATATATTACATTTAGAGTGAGTGCACTGTTTGCTTTGAAAAAGCCAGACTTTCCATTTTCAGCCAACTGATGTTGCAGCCTTACTTTAAACCTTATGAAATTATGACATTTAGAATATAATAACTATTCTGATTGTTTCTTTGTGTCTGTGGAGAAAACATTTATTTTGACCAAATGCTATCTTTTCCCTCTTTCATCAAATGGATCATACTTACGATCCAAGTGCATCTGTTGTTCTTTATGATTCATTGATCAACCATGAAAGAACAAACAAATCAGATGCTGAAACTTGGGTGGTAGGTTATCGGTGATTCTCTCCAGGAGACTGCAGTCTCCTAAAGAATCATAGACCTGAAGAGATGGCTTCTCACTGAGGAACAAAATGTTTAAACTTCACAGTGGGAAGCCTCCACTTTTAAGATCTGCATCTAAGAGATGGGCTGCCAAGACATCTAACTTTGAAAACCAATAAGGCTCTGTCCACAAGCCCCATGAGGCTATAGGGAGGTGGGCTCTTAAAGGGTTCCTGTCCTGGGATGCACCAGCCTGAAAGCTCAGGGTATAGGGCAGAGACAGAGTGCTTGGACTTTGTGAGAGAGAAGCCCATGTGCTGATCTTGGAGTTGGCCTGGGGGCAGGCATCTGATCTGACACGCATTTGGGGGCCTGCTGGCACTCTGAGGGGGGAAGTTAAGGGTCTGGTGGCCACTGTCTTGGCTCTCACCACCTCTGGACCCTGGGATTCCCCCAGTGGAACTTTTATAGGCATCTGGCTATCAGTCTTTGCAGCTGCTGTCCAGGGGCCACTCCTTGATCACCTGGCTCTGATAGGCAGCCAGGCTTGCATGCCTGGATCCCAGGGCAATGTGGCAGTCTGCGAGATGGTTCTTGGTTGGTAGCCACCCGGGGCAGTGCACAGGTGGTGATCTGAGGTGCTCCCCCAAGTCCCACACGAGGCTCTCTGTCTGGGTGGCCTCTTGGCTGGTCCTGGAGCTTTGACCGGAAGGACAGGACCACCCGCAAGGCCCTGTGGATGCAGATGTGCTCTTGGGGCAGGTAGGCTATTGCAAAGCATCTCTGCAGCCTCCCACTGCCTCACTGTAGCTTGTGGATATCTCCCAGATGGAAGTGCATATGGTCATCTGGAGCCCCAGTTTGGGGGGTTGCTGCCCAGGGGACACCTCAAGATGATGGCCAGGGAGACATACCTTTGCAGTCCTGTAGCACTGGTACAGACTTACATGCTTTAAAGTTGCTGTCTGATAGTCTGGCTTCTTAATCACATACCACCACATGGCACGTTGATGCTGTTCAGTCACTAAGTTGTGTCCTACTCTTCATAACCCCATGAACTGCAGCACACCAGGCCTCCCTGTCCTTCATTATCTCCGAGTTTGCTCAAATTCATCTCCACTGAGTCAGTGATGCCATCCAGACTTCTCATCCTCTGTCACTCCTTTCTCCTCTTGCCCTCAATCTTTCCCAGCCTCAGGGTCTTTTCCAATGAATCAGCTTTTTGCATCAGTATTGGAGCTTCAGCTTTAGTGTCAGTCCTTCCAATGAATATTCAAGGTTGATTTCCTTTGGGATTGACTGGTTTGATCTCCTTGCTGTGCAAGGGCCATTCAAGAGTCTTCTCCAGCATGACAGTTTTAAATCATCAATTCTTTGGCCCTCAGCTTTCTTTATAGTCCAACTCTCACATCCATACATGACTACTGGAAAAACCATAGCTTTGACTATACAGACCTTTGTCAGCAAAGTGATGTCTCTGTTTTTTAATACACTGTCTATGTTTGTCATAGCTTTTCTTCTAACGAGCAGCATCTTTCAATTTCGTGGCTGCAATCACCAACTGTAGTGATTTTGGAGCCAAAGAAAGTGAAACCTGAGACTGTTTTCACTTTTTCCCCATCTATTTGCCATGAAGTAATGGGACTGGACGCCAAGATCTTCATTTTTGAATGTTGAGTTTTAAGCCAGCTTTTTCACTCTCCTCTTTCACCGTCATCAAGAGGCCCTTTAGTTCCTCTTCACTTTCTGCCATCAAAGTGATATCATCTGCATATCTGAGGTTGTTGATATTTCTCCCAGCAGTCTTGACTTCATCTTGTGAGTCATCCAGCCCAGCATTTCACATGAGATACTCTGCATACTAGTTAAATAAGCACGGTGACAATATACAGCCTTGACATACTTCTTTCCCACTTTTTAACCAGTCCATTGTTCCATGTCCAATTCTAACTATTGCTTCTTGTTCTGCATACAGGTTTCTCAGGAGGCAGGTAAAGTGGTCTGGTATTCCAATCTCTAAGAAATTTCCACAGTTTTCTGTGATCTACTCAGTCAAAGGCTTTACCTTAGTCAATGAAGCAGAAGTAGATGCTTTTATGGAATTCCCTTGCTTTTCCTATGATCCAGCGAATGTTGGCAATTCGATCTTCAGTTCCTCTGACTTTTCTAAATCCAGCTTCTTTATCTGGAAGTTCTTGGTTCTGCTGAAGCCTAGCTTGTAGACTTTTGAGCATAATTTTGCTAGCATGTGAAATGAGTACAATTGTATAGTAATTTGAACATTCTTTGGCATTGCCTTTCTTTGGGATTGGAATTAAAACTGACCTTTCCAGTCCAGTGGCCACTGCTGAGTTTTCCAAATTTGCTGGCATATTGAATGCAGCACTTTAACAGCATCATCTTTTAGGATTTGAAATAGCTCAGCTGGAATTCCATTGCCTCCACTACCTTCGTTTGTAGAATGCTTCCTACTGCTGACTTGACTTCACAGTCCAGGATGTCTGATTTTAGGTGGGTGACCACATCACCATGGTTATCCAGACTACTAAGACCTTTTTTACATAGTTCTTCTGTGTACTCTTGCCACCTCTTCTTAATCTCTTCTTCTGCTGTTAGATCCTTGCCATTTCTGTCTTTATTGTGCCCATCTTTGCATGAAATGAAAACTCTAAATATGAAAAATAATCTTCTACAATCTCACCAGCAATCATTGACTTTTTCATTCATGCCACTCTCTAATCTGTCCAGTTTATTTTCAGAATCTGTAATGACTTTTGTTTTCTTATATGGTGATTTAAAAATACTATATTTGTTCAGTCAAAAAAAACCACCTCTCCTAAAAAGTTATGCATGTGCTTACTAAACACAGCATTAGTTTCTAATGTGTATGTCAGTGATAAATTTACGAATATCCTGGATTACCCTCCTTCTCTTTTTCTTGTGCTCTCCTGCAATAGTTCCTGGACTGACTTTGCTAACTGGTGCTTGTCAAAATAGATATTTTATATTCACCTCTTCAATTCAAGCTTACTAAACTTCACAGATATAGTGGTTCCAAACCATGATATAGTATAAAGAACAAGCAATTAGCTTGTCATTTTATTTAAGAGTACAAAGTTCCAATTTCAAAAGTTTTGCATGCATTTACCATAATTATATGAGAATCTTTTCAAAGCTGCTTTTTAATCTTTTGAATTTCCCTGTCTAACTTTGCCAAATACATTGATAGTAGTAATAAATCTTTACAATAATTATTTTTAAACAAATTTGCTTAGATTTTAAGACAAGTTTAATTTTTGTAAGCAATTTTATAAATATAGAAAGATACTGGGCATTCTCGAAAGCAATGATTTAAAAAGCTGATCTAATAAATTCTCTGGTGTATGAACTTTGATGAATTTATATATGGTGTATGAACTTATATAAATGCACACCACTATATCTTATGTTATCATAAGGCTTAATGATTATGGTCTTCGGGTAACATGAAAGGTTTCTTTTAAGTAGTACCCAACATCTTTAAGCAGAGAAGGCAATGGCAACCCACTCCAATACTCTTGCCTGGAAAATCCCATGGATGGAGGAGCCTGGAAGGCTGCAGTCCATGGGGTCACTAAGAGTCGGACACAACTGAGCAACTTCACTTTCACTTTTCACTGTCATGCATTGGAAAAGGAAATGGCAACCCACTCCAGTGTTCTTGCCTGGAGAATCCCAGGGACGGGGGAACCTGTTGGGCTGCGGTCTATGGGGTCGCACAGAGTCGGACACGACTGAAGCGACTTAGTGGCAGCAGCAGCAACATCTTTAAGAGAACAATTAACTGTCTTTACTTGGAGGCAGTGTGAAGGATTGGTGACTCTAATCATTTTTATCAGAGTAATTAAAGTAAATGAGTTAACCATATCATTAAAACTTATTTTGCCTTAAATGCAACAATAATAATAATTGACCTCAGTGGTCTTTGTCAGTATTACTGACTGGGTGAAAAAGTTAGTGCTTACTTCCTTAGGCATTAGATATTTTTATTTCTTTCTCTTAAGTGAATTAAGACAAAAATGTATGATACGGGAAGATGTAAACATATCCCATATTATAATTTGGATTGACTAGGATCTAACAGAAAAAGCAGCAGATACAGAATCTAAGAGGAAAGACAATATTTAACATCCTCAGTATGACAGTAAAAGAAATGTATTAGTATGAAGATTTTTAGAATTTTTGTATCTTATTGTCAAAGAGAAACACAACTGACAACAAATATGGAGTCAATGAGGGCATCATAATGACACTTATAGCAAAATATGGCCACCAAGTGCAGATTCATGAGATGAGAAAGAGTGATTTAGACCATGTGATACAGTTTATAAGCCATTAAAATTAGAGGTGAAAGGAAGTTGTATTAAATTACTTAGGGCAAAATTAGAGGTGAAAGGAAGTTGTATTAAATTACTTAGGGCAATATCTTTCTGCCTCTACAAGATTAAGAGAGCGCACTTCACAATAGATGTCTTCAGAAATTTAACTGACCATTCATTTAAATCTAAAGTGGATAAGCTGAAATTTAATAAGCATTTTATGTCCTACATTAGATTGGCCCTAATAAGCAAGTCTGAATCTTGTTTTCAAGATGAAAATTGCCTTTGGTGACCAGCACCTCTTTGCCTGTCTGTCCTTCCAGTAGGGACAAGCTCTTCAGAATAAGGGCAAGCATGCCTAGCAGATAATAACAGCAGGACATTCTCCAGGTGTCTGGCGAACTGTTCAAAGTCATGGTCCATTAGAAACAACAAAGGTAATTTGGTTTCAAGGAAATTGAGACCCCTTTACCAACGCCTCTAGTGCCCTTCTCCTAGAGAAGAGGGGTAAACAGAGCATTCAGTTTAGAGCGTTCGGTGAGGGCAGAAACAGGCACTGTTCCCTGAAAGCACTGCCTGCTCCACGCCCTTGGGACTTAGCAAAAGCTACCACATATTATTGTTTATTGTCTAAGCATACGTCTGTCTTCCTGACTAGACTGAAAGCATCCCAGAGGCAGGGACAAAGGTGAGTTATCTGGGCATCCCCAGCACCTTCTATGTGCCCTGTGCAAAATTTTGCTGTGGATAAAGGTGATATTTTTAGGTAAATAAGTAAGCTAGTTAATTAATAGAATTTAGGAAGGCTGAGGATCCAATTTTCTCTAAAAATTGAGTAGTAGTAGTAGTATTTTTAATTTTTCATTAAAGTATAATTGATTTATAATGTGTTCTTTTCTGCCATAGAGCAAAGTGATTCTGTGATATATACACATTCTTTTTAAAATATTCTTTCCCACTATGGTTCAGCTTAGAATACCGAATACACTTCTCTTTGCATACAGTGCGTGTGTGCTAAGTCTCTTCAGTCCTGTCCAACTCTGCGATCCTTTGGACTGCAGCCCGCCAGCCTCCTCTGTCCATGGGATTCTCCAGGCAAGAATACTGGAGTGGGTTGCCACGTTCTCCTCCAGGGGATCTTCCTGACTCAGAGATCAAACCCGCGTCTCTACGTCTAAGCTGCAATGGCAGGAGGGTTCTTTAGCACTTGGCCGCCTGGGAAGCCTGTGCTGTGCAGCAGGACCTTGCTTATCCATTCTATATAGAAGAGCTTACATCTGTCACCCCCATCTCCCACTCCTCCCCTCCTCAACGCCCTCTCCCTTGGCAACCACAAATCTCTTCTATCTGTCCTTGAGTCTGCTTCTGTTTTATAGATAGGTTCATTTGAGTCATATTTTAGATTCTACGTAAGAGTGATATCATATTGTATTTGTCTTTCTCTTTCTGACTTACTTCACACAGTATGATAATCTCTAATTGCATCCACGTTACTGCAGATGGCATTATTTTGCTCTTTTTTATGGCTGAGTAGTATTCCATTGTGCTGATATATAGGCACCACATCTTTATCCATTCCTCTGTGGATGGACATTTAGGTTGCTTCCATGTCCTGGCAACTGTAAGCAGTGCTGCTATGAACATAAGGGTGCATATATCTTGAATTATAGTTTTGTCTGTATATATGCCCAGGAATGGGATTGCTAGATCATGTGGTAATTCTATTTTTAGTTTTCTGAGGAACCTCCATGCTATTTTCCATAGCAGCAGCATCAACTTTCATTTCCAGCAACAGCGCAGGAGGGTTACCTTTTCTCCACACCCTCTCCAGCATTTGTTATCTGTAGATTTTTTAATGATGACTATTCTGAACTGTGTGAGGTGGTACCTTATTGTAGTTCTAATTTGCATTTCTCTAATCAACAATATTGAGCATCTTTTCATGTGTCTACTGGCCATCTGTATTTCTTCTTTGGAGAAATGTCTGTTCGGGTCTTCTGCCCATTTTTTGACTGTGTTGTTTGGTTTTTTGTTGTTTGTGTTGTTGAGTTGTATGAACCGTTTGGAAACGAAGTCCTTGTCATTTACAAATATTTTTTCTCATTCTGTAGGCTTTTTGTTTTGTTTATCGTTTCCTTTGCCATGCAAAAGCTTGAAAATTTGATTAGGTCTCATTCGTTTATTCTTGTTTTTATTTCTATTGCCTTGGGAGACTGACCTAAGAAAACATTGGTACAATTTATGTCAGAGAATACTTTGCCTATGATCTCTTCTAAGAATTTTATGGTATCATGTCTTATGTTTAGGCCATTTAGAGTTTATTGTGTGTATGAGTGTATTCTAACTTTAGCAGATGATTTTTTGCCTTAGTTAATGTGGGGCAGATCCCTTCTCTAGGAGAAATAAGTGCCAAATGAGTAAAAAAAATCACATATCGTATCAATGTATTAATATATATATTTGTTTAGAAAATACAGTAAAGCATAAAATCATTAGAATATTTATAAAATCCAAAACTACAAATTTATCTTCACCACAGGTCTTTTTTGGTCAAAAAGTTATGCTAATTAAATCAACACTTATCAGAGTTTGGGCTCTAGAGCTGGTCCTATGTGCTATTAATAGCTATTACAATTAAAATTGTACCAAAGTTTAATAATTTGAGAAAATTTGGGGTGAAACAAAATTATATGATATTCCTTTATTATAGGGTTTCTCAAAGATCTATTATTAAAGGGTTTCTTTTAATTCTTAAAAATTATGCCAACATGCTTTATGGATCTTCAAGGTTGGAAGGCAGCTGATACGGATTTATTAACATCATTTATCTCTTTTATGAAACAACTAAGGGATTAGTGGTTTGAGGAACACACTTTGGGAAATGCTGACTCAGACAGAATTCTAATGTAGGCTCCTTCTGCTAGAGAAATTTCACCATTGACGACCTGTATTTAAAGAACTGCAATGTAAAACTTCCTGGAATGATGGTTCTCAGCGCTGGCTGACCGTTAGAATCATCTGGGAACTTTAAACATGCGGAAGCCAAGACCCCATCCTAGGCAAGATAAGTCAGGGTTTCTGAGGGTAAGTTTCCCATCGAGAAGATAGAAATAATACTACCAACCTCACAGGATTATCATGAAACATAAATGAGATCATATGTGTAAAATGCCCACTCCAGAGCCCAAAATGAAAGTTGTCTTTGAAAAAAAAAAAAAGTTTCTTTCTAGGGATAATGTAGAATTTCAATTTAAAAATGTAGAAGATATTATGAAAATAGAAAATCACTATTTGGCTGGCACTGTTTTGCCTCCTTGAATGCAAAAACTAAAGGGTAAATGTATGATGAGAAACAGGATGTTTGCCTAGTCTCAAGGGATTTCCTCACGACATACTTATTCATTACAAAGGGAAAATAGCGACTTCAACAGTGGAAGAATCTGCGGACCCCATCTGAATTAAGCAAAGAAAGGCGGCCTCACCAGTAACGAGGCACGTCTACATGACCTACCCCGATTTCGTGCATTGAGACGAGCACGCCAGCACTTCTGCAGTACCGTTGCCAAAAATACGTCTCCAGGGTTTCCTTACTAGGAAACATCGGACAAACCCAAATCAAAGGACATTTCACAAAATAACTGGCAGCACTCTTCAGAAGTGTCAAGGTCATGAAATAAAAAGAAAGACACGCTAAGGAACTGTCCCCGATCAGACGAGAGTGAGGAACTATGACAAACACATACAATGCGTGAGGCTGGACTGGATGAAGGACCAGTCCTTGGGACATTAGTGGGATATTAGTGGGACAATTGGTGAAAATCCAATGAGTTTTGTAGATTCTGCATTTTCCAAATGCTATTACCTGGTTATGACAATTGTGCTGCAGTTATATAAGATGGTAACTTTCGGAGATGAGGGGTGATAGGTAGGTGGAATGCGGTACTATTTTGCAACTTTTTTGTAAGTCTGAAAAATTTTCAAAATGAAAAGTTTTAAAAAATTTGATGTGTATTTCTTTCCTACTCGGACACTATATAGAAAACAGAATCAGTATTTTGTTTTCTTAGGTATTATAGGGGAAATATGTCTCTGTGCTCTACAGTGTATGTTGAGTATCATGAAAAAGAGGCCCAAGGTGAACATTGTAACCAGTCTTTCATATGATGTTAATAAATGTGTTCTCTAAATAAATGGGGCTAGAGGATTTGGTAAAAGAGGAAAAACCAAAGAGATCCAGGAAAGTAGAGGGTAGGAGAGAGGAGATGGTGGGAAGAAATTGGGAGCTGCTGGAACGGGTTTTGGAAAGAGTTCTTGAGTAAGGCTGCAGGAGGCAGACAGACAGTTGTGAGAATAGGAAGTAACCATGAAAGATATTAAGGAGGGCAGAGAAGGGACAGAAGCACTGAAAGATATTTTCCTGGCATCATACATGTATTTCTCCTTGATATTCGCTTGTGAGTCTATAGTAGAGATTTTTATTTTTTCTAATTTTTTCCTTTGAATATTAATCTGTGCTGAGACTCATCCTTGAAGGGCCTGGGTTATAGTCCTGTTACACTGACACACAGCCCAGACAACGTGCCTGGTCTGTGAGACAGACAGCTTAACTGTTTACCTGGGAGCCCTTTATGGAAAAAGTAGCTTGACCCTGCAAACTTAAGCCACTGAAGGATCCTGCTGTGCAGTTCTCTCTTGCTGGGGATGAGGAAGGGCCGCCATCTGTAGACTTGAGAAGGACTGCTGGCACAGGGTGGATGAAGAGCTGTGTGGGGTCTCTTCTGGGTTGTCTTCACTGGCAATGTCCATTTGTTTCTTCCCAATCATTTTCAAGACTGGAAGCCAGAAATGAATCTGAAAAGACACAAAGTTGGACGAATGAGCATTAGAATTATTTCAGCTGCCACTGACAAAAACTTTTCAAAAGACTTTGAAAATGGCCAGAAAAGCTTATCCTTAAGGATTGCCTTGGTCTTTCATTGTCTATGAAATATTTTCCGATTATGTAAGTTGTAGATGGCTGATGGCAACAATGCAAATTATTCCTGTCCATAGGCATGCAAATGAATTTCACCCAATAGGATACAACTCATCCTCCTATCCACCCTGTTGGAACAAGCCAGTTTTGCATCTATTAAGCAAATTAATTTTGGTCTTCTCAGTGGTTTGTATATATGTGTGTGATTTAAATTGTTCTTTGAATTGGTTGGAATTTCTTATTGTTCCCTTTTTAATTAATAAGCTGAATAAAGTCTTTGACAAGCGTTCATTTTATATGTGTGTGAAAGTCATTATGTCATCATACATATGTATAAATATACATATATCATATAAATATCATCATATATTTTTTAAAAACTTCAATGTTTATTTATGCAGCTGCACCAGGTCTTAATTGCAGCAGGTAAGATCTAGGTCCCTGGGAATCAAACTCGGGTCCCCTGCATTGGAAGCTTAGAGTCTTAGCCACTAGACTACAAGAACAGTCCCTATGTCTTTTAATGCTGGACAATGAGCAAATTCTTTGGAGTTTACCAAGCTGTAGCAGATACTTCCCTTCTGTTCTTTGCTTACTCTGGTAAAATAACTCTGGGCATTGTCCTTTAGCAGCCATTAGAGGAGGCATTCCCAGTAGCTTCTCTTCAATAAGACTGAAAAACTCACTTGGAATCAGCGTTTTGAAGGATTATTCTTGCAGAATCTTCTGGAATGACCAGCATTATTGTAGAATCTTCTGGACCTAGCCATGTGTGTCTGTTCCCCATCTTCACCCCCTCACCCCCAAGGTCTCCCCACCTGTTGCTGGGGATATAAGCCTTAACGTAAACTTGAAAGAGTGCTTTGAAATTCCATTTGCCCTTGAAGCTCAAAATTTCCCTAGTTACAGGTCACACCCCCATTTCAGCTTTACCTTTGTAAAGTACAGGCTCAGTTTCCCTTTTACTTCTCCCACTGGCCGCTTTGATCTTTTCTTTAGTATCTTTGCGTGGAGGTATTGCATGCGCTCCCTCTGCACGCTCGGGTAGAAGGATGCTGACACCAGGATTTTAAGCTGCATCAGGATGGAGGACAACAGTCCTAGCGTCACTAGTATCACGAGAATGATGCTGAGAGGAATCCAGGTCTTAGATAGAAGGAGCTTCGGTTTAGGGATGCAGGTCTGTTCAAACAGAGATATATTAAAGGAAGAAGCATGGATGATATCTTGAGTCCCTTGTTCCTAAAATGAAAGAATAAAAACATCAAGATCCATGCCATTTTCATACCCTGCCCTAGTCTTTTCTCTGTACTGCTCTGCAGCAGGTAGCATTTATCTTAAAACAGGCAGGGAGCTTTGGTGGAAGGAGCTATTCCAACTCCTTTTATGTGCAACGATTGGAGTAGAGAAGGGAGGAGTTTCCGTTGTAGCTACTGCAGTGTTTTGCAAAGTGGATTTGGGGAAATATCGACTTCTTTGAGAGAAGGATATCAGGTAAGTTTGTTTGCTGTCTCGTCTTTAGAGAGAAATGATGCCCACGAGACTGTTGAAGGCTCCGAGAAGAAAGCAGAGAAATTTGTTCACTTCAGCAAATCCTTCTCCTAATGATGTTTGAAAGGATTTTAAAATAATGTATTATTTTCGTTTTGGCTGCACTGGGCTTTTATTGCTGCGCATGGTTTTCTCTAGTTGTGGCAAATCGGGGCTACGCTCTAGTTGCGATGCTTCTCATCGCAGTGGCTTTTCTTGTTGCAGAGAACAGGCTTTAGGCACTGAGGTTTCAGTAGTTGTGGCACACCCGTGGGCTTAATTGCTCTGCAGCATGTGGGATCTTCCAGACCAGGGATCAAACTCATGTCCCCTGCACTGGCAGGCAGATTCTTAACCACTGGACCACCAGGGAAAAGAAAAAAGTGAAAGTCACTCAGTCATGTCTGACTCTTTGCGTTCCTTGGACTATGTAGCCTGCCAGGCTCCTTTGTCCATGGAATTCTCCAGGCCAGAATACTGGAGTGGGTAGCCGTTCCCTTCTCCAGGGCATCTTAGCAAACCAGGGATCAAACCCGGGTCTCCTGCACTGCAGGCAGATTCTTCACCATCTGAGCCACCAAGGAAGCCCAGACCACCAGGCAAGTCCTCTTCTAATAATTTCGACCGCATAACCCACGTATGGAACACCTGTTTCTATACTTCAGAGGATGTGGGATTCATGAAAAAATGGTTTTAGCTCAACTGGAAGAGATTTTTTTGTAGCAGAGCCCATCAAGACCCAGTCATAGACTCTGCATCTTGACAAATACCCCATCAGCAGACCACAAGGTCATAACGATGTGGAGGCATTGAATTATGTTCTCAGTCACCCTTCTAGAGCTTGAAGTGGCAGGGATGGGGTGGAATTATTCTTGATGCAAGGATACTAAAAAGAGTATATTTACTGAAAGTAGTTCTAAAATCCTATTTATAGAGGTCTCAAAATAGGACAATTTCTCATCTCTCTTGGATGCTAGGAGGGGTACATTCCTTCCTGCTTGAAGGCAACAGAATAAACCAGCTGCCCTCATCAAACTGACCCAGAGGGCAGATGACATTGGGCCACCCAGACAAGCCACCAGCAGGAGATGTGTGTGCTGATTCAGCTCTTACTTTTCCCTGACCTGAGAAAGTCACATCATCTCTCAGTGGATCTGTTTTCCAATTTGGTAAAACAGGAATTAATGGACCAGATCCTGCCCACGAATAAACTACTCCCAGTGTAAATTAAGCACCTTGGGGATGGAGCATTAACCTTATAGACTGGAATACTTAGTAAGTTATTATCACCCCAGTGCCCCAGAGCCCTGGGACCCAAAAGCCGGCAATGACTTCTGAAAAGAACCCAACCACACCCAGAGAACACTGTGCACCTTAGATTCACCCCAATACCAGTGAAAAATCTGGAAACCCCAATCCTGGGACTTTAACACAAATGTCAAGTCCAATCTGCAATTTCCCCAGCACTGTAGCTAGGTGGGAGAAAGCCTTCTTGTTGCCTCTCCTTTTCTCTTTTTTAAAAAAGACAGTTTGCCTGAGATTAAGTAGAGAGTTTTTGGTCCCCAGAGCAAAGGCATGCACTCTTTTTAATACCGTTGAAGAAACAAACACATCGATTGAGTCAGTGATGAGAAATCCTGCAATAAAAAAACAGCGGGTGTCCGGTCTGGAAAGAAGTTATTTAGTTTAGGAATCTAACCGAGGATTTTGCAGTTGGGAATCAGGATTGAGTCAACAATTTTGTAAGGGCTTAATAGACGGTAGTGTGGAAGACAAACTCTCAAAATACAGAGCAATGTATTAAATGGTATTCCAATGTTTTAAAATGCGTTTGCCTCTCCCAAGTAAACAATTTGCCAGAATGGCATCAAGTCACAAACAAAAAGATTCGCTCAGGTAGCAGACAGTCCTAAAAAGTTAATGCAGAATGGTGTTGGGCACACAGTAGGTGCTCAATAAGTAGCGACCTAGTAGCTACTTTTTTCTTACAGTGCCCAGCCATCCAGCCAGGTCTAGTCACATCATCTGCCATCTTTCTTCTTTAAATAAATCATATGAAAGTGGGAGGAACCTTGAGCCAGTGTTTCTCCTCTTGCTTGCTGCTGCTGCTGCTAAGTCGCTTCAGTCGTGTCCGACTCTGTGCGACCCCATAGATGGCAGCCCGCCAGGCTCCCCGTCCCTGGGATTCTCCAGGCAAGAACACTGGAGTGGCTTGCCATTTCCTTCTCCAATGCGTGAAAGTGAAAAGTGAAAGTGAAGTCTCTCAGTCCTGTCCAATTCTTCACGACCCCATGGACTGCAGCCTACCAGGCTCCTTCGTCCATGCGATTTTCCAGGCAAGAGTACTGGAGTGGGTTGCCATTGCCCTCTCCTCTTGCTTGACTGCTTTGCAAATCTGCCCCACCTGAGGGACCAGAAATCTCCAAGGACATCCAGGAATAAGAGAGGCACTGCCAGTCACGTGGAAGCCAGCTGCTGGAGGCACGGTCTCCCAGGCTCCGCAGCAGAGTCTGAGAGGAGCCGGAACAGCAGTCTCATACTCACATCTGTCCCAGCGCCCACTGCCCTGTTGTCCTTGTGAGTGTCTGAGTCGGCCTCCCCCTGCCAGATCATGAGGTGCTTGACGGTAGCCCTCACGCTTGAGACATCTTTGCATCCCCAGGACCCCCGCAACAACACCCAAAAATGTATTTGTCAGGACATTGTCACTGGGAAGTTTCTGGGCCTTTTTCAAAAGGCATAGATCACTTCTGTCTCCCACCGTCTCCCCACCCAACCCCCGTCTAAAACAGTGAGAATTCACAAACCAGGCATGGGTTTTGGCTGAGAGAGAAACAGATGAGAGAGGAGCAAAAAGAGAAAGAAAGAGAGGAGCTGGTTAAAAAAGGGACTACGAAGGGGATGGGGTGTGGGGAGGGAGGGAGGGGTTCTTTTACCAGCTGCCCCCCAGGATCCAGCCAGCCTGAAAAATCTTATTTGGCTTCCATCTGAGATGCTGCTTCCATTATCCACTCTGCTCCAGATATCTTGAGCAATAGGGGGTTCTTGTAATTAACTGAAGTCTTCAGGGGAAGGGAATGCTCAGAGTAATCAACTCTGAGAAGCAGCCCAGGAGTGGGAGAGACAGGGGCCAGACAGCACCTGCTGACCAGGAGAAAATGGAGGGAGAGTGTGGACACTGCAGGAGGAAGTGGGGTTTCAGAGGAGGGTTTCCAGGTCCCCTTCTGCCCTTCCCCTCTGAGATTTCCCCTGGCAGAGGCACAACCTCCTGTAGCTCCATAAAGAGGAAAGAGTCGGACACATGGAAACAGTGGACGGTGTTTTCACCAGCCCAGGCTAGTACACACCACCCAGCGTGCATGACTTTCCTACACACGCGCATGTGCAAACACATACAGCTATACACATTGTGTGTGCACATGCACACAGACACATACACGAGACACACAAGTGCACGTCCCACCTAGCTCAGCTCCACACTGACTGGGTTTAAAAACAAGTAAGACAAGTATCTGACAGCATGCAGATCCTCTGAAATGTCCAGAATGGGCTCAGTCATGTCTGACTCTTTGTGACCCCGTGGACTGTAGCCCTCCATGCTCCTCTGTCCATGGCAAATATTCCAACCAAGCATACTGGAGTGGGTTGCCATTTCCTACCTTAGGGAATCTTCCCAACCCAGGGATCTAACCCAAGTCTCTTGCATCTCTTGCATTGGTAGGTGGATTCTTTACCACTGTACCTGGAAAGTGGCAAGGGAAGCCTCCTGAAATGTCCACGTAATCATAAACTGCCACAGGGAAAAAATGGAAAAGAGGAAAGGTGGGATGAACAAAAACCATGGTCTTTTTCGTTGGGACACAGCTGCCCCAGGAAAC
Source organism: Bos grunniens (assembly GCF_055505025.1). Classification (NCBI taxonomy): domain Eukaryota; kingdom Metazoa; phylum Chordata; class Mammalia; order Artiodactyla; family Bovidae; genus Bos; species Bos grunniens. The sequence goes on along the minus strand of NC_141178.1, from coordinate 22,064,465 downwards.
TAATGCAGTGATCAAAGACGTTCAGAACGTTATCATATAACACTGGGGTTTCAACTCAGTTTAACCAACTCATTTGGGGCTCTTCCTACATTCCAGGCTCCATGCCAGGCCCTGAGGATCCAGAAAGGAAATAAAACACTGCCCTTCCTTGGGATGTTCACGATCTTTTGCAAAGAGACAGCGAACAGCGAGGATACCAGGTGAGATGGGCCTGTGAGCACCTACCTGTCTGTGCAGTTTCAAGCGCACCTCGAGCCCTGGCAGGCTTTGGAAATGTTTGCTCATGGAGAAAATGAGCGAGTACAGCAGATAATCTATGGCTGCAAACAGCAGCCAGATATAGAGGTGGGTAAGAACCGGGAGGAAAAACAGGCCCAGGTTCCTCCTGTCTTTAGGAGTCAGCCAGAAAGACGGGATGACGACATACTTCTTCCTTTCCTGCTTATTCAGCGGGAGGACACAGGGCCTCTGTTCACGCCTCTCCCTTTCGTCCAGCTGAACAAAGTGCCTGGTGAGGTAGATGTTCTCAAACTTCCAGCCACAAGGGTCCAAGAATCGCTTCATGAAGAGGCCAGTGCCAAGCAGCACCAGCAGCAGCCCTGTGAGGGCAAGGAGCTGCCGCCCCAGGGAGCACAGCACCTCCGTCGCCATCACCATCTGGTACAAGACACCCAGGGCTTTGTCCGTGGTGTCGTTGAGCTGAGCCTCCAGGGCTTGGCTGGGACTGAAAAGAGAGACCTCCAGGGTCTGGTTCCAGGACACAAGATCATCAAATAGACTCAGGTGAGTGACAAGGCCGTACACCCACCGAATTGCTTCGATATATTTTTTCAAAAGTGGGAAATGGATGGCAAAGCTCTTTGCCCTCAGGTTGCAAGTCATACTGTCCAGGAGCCCTTTAAAGTTGTGAAAGATATTTTCCACGTGTCCGAAGATGACCACCCCTGTGCCCGCAGCAATCAAAGCGTTCCTGCCTTCACGCAGGCCGCACGAGAGGAAGAACAGCAGAATGAAACACCGTGCGTGCTTGGAGCAGCACAGCAGAACGCACGTGGCCATCCAGGAGGTGATGAAGACGGTGAGTGAGGACAGGAACCAGTAGAAGGCCCCAGAGAGGAGGCCCACGGAAATGAAAGCGACAAAACAGCAGACGCCCGCGTGCTGGGCAAAGGCCATCCATCCAGGGCTTCTTGGAGACACATACGTCCCCCAGAGGCTTAAGAAGATGTTGCCGCCTGAGGTCCAGACACCCATGCTCCCTGTGTCCCTGGAAATGAAAAAGAAACCAGGGTCAGATGCTGCTTTTAAGTGTCCTCTGTCACTTTGCAAAGGGCACGGTGATAGACTGATTGCAAAAAGAATGGCCATAATTCTTTACCCTTCTCAGTCTCCACACTGTTTTCAAACTTAAATTGGGTCCACTCGCCTGAACGTAGTAAAGCTAACCTACTGGCACCAGATTGTGGGGAAGGGAAGTACAGACTTTATCCCAAGGTCCCCAGGGTGGGGCCAAGCAGGAGAATGGGCAGCTTGAGTTCAAAAGACCCAAACTTGATATAAATGAGCTTATTTATGAACCAGAAATAGACTCACAGACACAGAAGACAAACATGGTTACCAAATAGGATCATGTGGTGAGGGGCGAAGGAGAGAGAAATTAATAGTTTATGATTAACATACACACACTTCATGTGTAAAAATAGATAAAAAATACAGACCTAATGTATAGCACAATTAACTGTATTCCATGTCTTTGTAATACCCTAGGGAAAAGAATTGGAAACTATATATATACATATATATGTGCGTTTTCAGTTGTGTCTGACTCTTTGTGACCCCAAGGACCCTATCCTACCAGGCTCCTCTGTCCATAGGATTTCCCAGGCAAGAATACTGGAGTGGGTTGCCATTAAATTATGTATATACATACATATATGTATATAACTTAACTTGTATATATATAACTTAATCACTTTGCTATATACCTGAAACTAACACAACATTATAAATTAACTGTCAGTCAGTCAGTTGGAGAAGACTCTTGAGAGTCCCTTGGACTGCAAGGAGATCCAACCAGTCCATCCTAAAGGAGATCAGTCCAGAATATTCACTGGAAGGACTGATGCTGAAGCTGAAACTCCAGTACTTTGGCCACCTGATTCAAAGAGCTGACTCATTTGAAAAGACCCTGATGATGGGAAAGACTGAAGGCAGGAGGAGAAGGGGATGACAGAGGATGAGATGGTTGGATGGCATCACTGACTCAATGGACATGAGTTTGGGTAAGTTGGTGATGGACAGGGAGGCCTGGCGTGCTACAGTCCATGGGGTCGCAAAGAATCAGACATGACTGAGTGACTGAACTGTCAGTCACTCAGTCGTGTCCAATGCTTTGCTGAACCTCAATAAAAAACGTGGTTTTAAAAAAAAGGCCACAACTCCCCAGTGGCTTTTGGGGAAAAGCTGTTAAAGGCAAGATGGGGGAGAGGCTTGCAGGTGCTTGATCAGCTCATGTAGCTCTTAATTGCTTGGTGGTGAGTGTGACATTCTGGGAATGAGCATCATCAACCTGGTTCCAACAACCATCAGGTGGTTCCTGAGGTCCACCTGATGTGGTCAGCCTGCAGTTAACTTCTTTCACCTGATGGAGGTTTTGATGTCTACAAAACAACTCAAGGATATGGTGCTGAATATTATCTATAGCCTGTGAGGAGGAACTAAAGAGCCCTGACTTTGTTTTATGGCTAAACTCATTATTTTGTTTTTCTTGACTGTTTTCCTTCGTTTCTGTAGTTTCTCACTTTTCTGATTAAATTTTCTCTTTGGACTTGGAGAAGGTCTACGAGGGTGAAGCTCTTCTACAGAGTTGGGGCACATGGGGTTGGTTCCTGGGAAGGCCCTGCAGAGTACTGCTCAGTTTCAATGCCTCCTTGCAAGGTGACTTTACTTCGTCTCCCATCAAGAGGTGAGAGAAATAGAATCCAGTGGTGGTGTTTATTTCTCTAGCCCTTGAGTTCTGGATGGCCTTGTGACAGCACTGGCCAGCAGAATGTGGCAGAAGTGACAGTGTGTCTCTTCTGAGTTTATGATTCCCTGCTGCTTCTCTTGGAAACCTGCTACGAACTTGTTGTTAACAAGTCCAAGTGTATTAGCCTCTATTACTGTTAAAGCAAATTTCCACAGCTAGTGGCTTATGAAAGTGTGAAAGTGTCAGTCGCTCAGTCATGTCTGATCCTTTGTGACTCCATGGACTATATATCCTTTGTGACTCCAGGCTCCTCTGTCCATGGAATTCTCCAGGCAAGAATACTGGAGTGGATGGGTTGCCATTCCCTTTTCCAAGGGATCTTCCCAATCCAAGGATTGAACCTGGGTCTCCTGCATTGCAGGCATATTCTTCACTGTCTGAGCCACCAGGGAAGCCCTTGTTAACAAGTCCAGGTGTTCAGTTCAGTTCAGTTCAGTTCAGTCGCTCAGTCGTGTCCGACTTTGCCTCTACTACTGCTATAGCAAATTTCCACAGACTTAATGGTTTATAGCAACACATATTTATTCTCATAACAGTTCTAAATTTCAGAATTCTAAAACTGGTCCAGAAGGCTGGAGTTTCCAGGGGAAAATTCATTCCATTGCCTTTTCCAATATATAATGCTGCCTATATTCCTTGGCTCTTGGACTCTCCTCCATCTCAGAGAGAGCAATGATTCATCCTCTTTTCTCTCCGACCTCTGCTTCCATCCTTATGTCTTCTCTCAGGACTCTGATCCTCTTGCCTTCCTCTTGTAAGGACCCCTGTCACTATACTGGGGCCACCCAGATAATCCAGGATAATCCCTCCATCTCAAGATCGTTAACTCAAGCACACATGTAGAATCTCTTTTGCCACGAAAAGATAACATAGCCACAGGTTCTAGGTATTAGGACATGGACATCTTTGGTTGGGGCTCCGGGTAGGGGGTCATTCTGCCTGTTATACAGGTTGGACTGCTGAATGACAAGAGGCACATGACCAGTCTGTTCCATCAACTCAGCCGATAGCCAGTGCCTGATATGTGAAGCAGGGTATCACATATCACATACCCACATCACACATCACATAGCCAGTCCTCAGCCCCCAGCTGATCGCAGATACTTGAACAATAATAGGAAATGCTGGTTTACTCTCAGGCCCCAAATTCTGCAGTACTTTGTTAGGCAGTGGCTGTTCACTGCTAAGAGCAGTGGGACTGTGCCGTGGGTCTTATTAATTGAAACCAACCTTAGGTTGATGGACAGGCTGAAGTTTCCACAAACTGAAGTAAGATCACTTTCAGATAATCATCTATTTTCTTGTGCTCTAATTTTACAAAAAAGAGCAAACTGAAGGCATCCAAATTCAAACGTGGCATTGGACTGAGACCGATGTAGTCATCTCTGTGACACTGTGCCTTCCCTCCCTAGCTCTCACCCTCCAAGTTCAGCTCTCTCCTGAGAATCTTATAAGGAAAATGAGAATAATTTGTCACTGAGTTAATCATCTTTTCTTTTTTCCCAGATCTGGCATAATAAAATGAAGATGCTAAGGGGTTGCTACTGCCCTGACAGTCATGCAGATTTAGGTCCATGAGGCACTCAGAGAGCCTTGGGTTCACTTGGAACAGTATAAAATAAATTTGAGCTCTCTTGATTGACATGAAAATATCTAATGAGCATTATACTGTATGTATGGAATTTTAATGAAGACATTGATCAATTATTAAATCCTCTCAAATAAATCCCTTTTCACATCAACTATTGTGGGGCTGGATTTATGGAGTAGCTTAATATCATTCCAGCCAGTGAATTACACTCACCATGTGAGAAAAGTGTCTGCGCATTGGCTGGAGGGCATGACCTGAAATGAAGAAATGACTTTCTTTCTGGGTTCAGGCAGAATGTGGTTAATGTAGGGCAGAAATGAGATGGGGAAATAGGCAGGTTAGGAACAAACCTGTGGAAATTGCTCCAGCAATAATATAGAGGCCTTGCAGCTCTTGGCAAGTAATCTGAACGGGAAAGTTCTGTGCAGAGAAGAGAAACGGGGAGACATTGTGTTGAAGAAGGGGCAGTACCATGTGGGACTGGCCTTCGGGGAGATTCAAGATCCTCCCCACGAGGGTGTTCTAACTCCATCTGGAGGAAAGCGGATGGGAGTAAATGGTCATTAGAAGGGTAACCAGCAAAAGAACAGTTCTTTTTCCCCTAAGCTTGCTTCCTTTCAGAACTGGAGGTTGGTTTGGAGGCTGGCAGTGAAAAGTGGCACCCCACTCCACTACTCTTGCCTGGAAAATCCCATGGACGGAGGAGCCCGGTAGGCTGCAGTCCATGAGGTCGCCAAGAGTCGGACACGACTGAGCGACTTCACTTTCACTTTTCACTTTCATGCATTGCAGAAGGAAATGGCGACCCACTCCAGTGTTCTTGCCTGGAGAATCCCAGAGACGGGGAAGTCTGGTGGGCAGCTGTCTATGGGGTCACACAGAGTCAGACACGACTGAAGCGACTTAGCAGCAGCAACAGCAACAATGAACTTTCCCATTCAGATTACATGCCAAGAGCTGCAAGCCCTCTATATTATTGCTGGAGAAATTTCCACAGGCTTGTTCCTAACTTGCCTATTTCCCCATCTCATTTCTGCCCTACATTAACCCCATTCTGCCTGAACCCAGAAAGAGAGTCATTTTCTCATTTCAGGTTGCTCAGTTCATGCCAGTTTGGAGGCTGGAGGACTGATGCTGAAGCTGAAACTCCAATACTTTGGCCACCTGATGTGAAGAACCAACTCATTTGAAAGACCCTGATGCTGGGAAAGATTGAAGGTGGGAGGAGAAGGGGACAACAGAAGATGAGATGGTTGGATGGCATCACCGACTCAATGGACATGAGTTTGAGTAAACTCTGGGAGCTGGTGATGGACAGGGAGGCCTGGCGTGCTGCAGTCCATGGGGTCTCAAAGAGTTGGACATGACTGAGTGACTGAACTGAACTGAACTGAGTGATCCCATGCTTCCCTGGTGGCTCAGATGGTAAAGAATCAATCTGCAATGCAGGAGACCTGGGTTTGATCCCTGGGTTGGGAAGATGACCTGGAGAAGGGAATGACAACCCACTCCAATATTCTTGCCTGGAGAATCCCATGGACTTCAGAAGAGCCTGGCAGGCGGCAGTCCATGGGATCACAAAGAGTCAGACACGACTGAACGACTAACACACACACTTTGAGTGCTCCCATGCACCGACTCCATACCCACGCCTCTCTGACCCTCAGAAATCTTGTATGGCCCCTGTGCTCCTGAACCGTCCCCAGCCTTGCCAGTGTGAGTCAGCCCTGCTTCACTGCTGGGCAGGAGGACTTGATCAGCCAGCAGTAAGCAGGTGGGCAGTTCACACAACGCCCAGCCCCAGTGCCATTGGGAGGTGCCGCCTCTCCTCCTAGGCCTGGCCCCAGTGCCTTCTTTTTTTACGGCTTTGGATTTGACCTCAAACCATTATGTGAGTAATTGGTGCACTAATGGGTATTAATTGTCTTTTGTGCCCTAGGGGCACTTTACAAATAGCCTCTCTGCATCCTCTCTGAAGCTTCTGGGGACAGATGTTCTTTGCATTTCACATAATGGACGCTGAGGCCCAGAGTGCTTCCTGAAATGTGTCAGCGACCACACAGAGCAGGTGGCACAGCGGGATTCAGGCCAGATCTCCCTGTCCCCCTGAACCATGCCCAGATTCTAAGGCTCTGGGCTCTGTTGTGTGACAGGGTGCTCAGTTCACTCCATCTGCTGGAAACTCATCACACTTCCTGTCAGTGATTCTTTTAAGACATTGTTTGTATATCACAAACCCATCTCTAACTGCTAATTTTTTTTTTTTTGGCATCAAAATAGTTGACCTTTTCGGCTTTCCTGGTGGCAGAGACAATAAAGAATCTGCCTGCAATGCAGGTGACCTGGGTTCCATCCCTGGGTTGGGAAGATCTGCTGGAGGAGGGTGTAGCAACCTACTCAGTGTTCTTGCCTGGAGAATCCCCATGGACAGAGGAGCCTGGTGGGCTGCAGCCCATGGGGTGGCAAAGAGTCGGACACGACTGAGCGACTAAGCACAGCACAGCACAGTTGTCCCTGTAAGCATGTTTCCCAAATCAGCAGATTTTTCTCTACAGCAAATCACAAATCCCAGCTGTTTTATGTTTTCTAATATCCTTTACGAGGTACCCTGTTGCTTGCTTCCTAAAAAATTAATAATGCATATTTTACATTTGTTTTCCCCTTCTCTTGCCTTTATCCTTGTACAGTTTGTTCTTAATAAAGAGATTTCTCTGCAAGTGAGAAACAGATTTATGGATCCATTAAAATTTTAACATTTGCCAATAAAATCTAATAACAATTATATAAGATATATGCCTGCAATTTTGTCTTGTAAGAGGCACATGTTTTCTTAACAAGCAACAGATCTAATATTATTCCCATTTGTTTTGGGGTTGAAAACAGCACGTCACCAAAAGACACCAAAACTTTCTGCAGCAAGAGACCATATGCCTTCCCTCCTATTTATATTAATATCTCAAGCCACAGGGGAGAGCTTTGGACCACGAGCCCAGGACTGGTCTTCCACTCCGCCCTTCCCATCACTGTTGAATGTGGCCTTGATTTCTTCACCAATCTCTCTTCCTCATTTTCCCTACTTGAATAGAAGACATGCCTGAGCTCCTTCCTGGTGAGGTTTGAGAGGAGCTTTCACAAGCAGGTTAAGATGCCCTGGAGATAAGGTACCCAGTAAATGCAATCCGTTTCTTCTTGTTTCTTTGCTGCCACAGAAAATTGAACCTCTGTTCTCTGAAGCTCTTTAGGCAAGGCTTGAACACCTTGGATGGGAGGCTCAGAGGCAGGAGCTGGACTGCCCCGCCTTCCCAGGACTGACATTTGACATGGTGCCTTTATTAATAGACGTCTGTTCATTTCTATCCTCTGGTCCTGCAGAGGTACAGTCATTCTGTTCATCTTTCTTCCAATGGCCCCAATCCTTTCTTTTTAGAAAAAAAAAAAAAAAAAACAGTGAATCAGGATTTGGACAAGCCGGTTGCTTATTTTTTCTCAAAGACTTTTTCAGGCAGATACCAGATTTTTCAACTTTATTTTTAGAGCTGGAAGAAATCTTATAGGTCAGAGTTTCTTAAACTTGAGTATGTTATTGCTGGGGGAGTCGTGTCAAAACGCAGATTTTGATCCCAAATGTCTAGAATGGCACCTGAGCCCACATTCCTAACAAGTCTCGGGTGGTGCTGATGCTGCTGATCTGAGGACCGGACATTGGGTCACGGTCTCTAGAATTCAGCACTGTCTGACAGCACCTTGAGTGACGATGAAATATTCTGTACCTGAGCTGTCTGACGTGGTCAGCACTGGCCCTACGTGACGACTGAGCACTTGACCTAGAACTAGTGCAACTGAGAAGTTGCATTCCTAACTTTAGTTTTAATTCATTTAAATTTAAATAGTCTCATGTGGCTGGTGTCTGTGTACTGAACAACACAGCTCTAGATGACTAACACCTGGCCAGCTGGTTTCCACAGATGAGCAAATGAAAATCCAGAGAGGCTGCTGGACTTGCCAAGGCCATTCCAATTCTGGAGGCAGAGGTGGGAGGCAGACCCCAGTTTGCTGCCACAGGGTGACACATTCCCCATTCCATCAACATCTCATTTCTGACTCTTCATGAAGCCCATTTTAAAATCCCTACCAGAGTTCCTAAGCAACAGAGTATCACATTTCCCACATACCAAATTTGCCTTCAGCTGTTACTAAATAAATAATTAGAAAAGAGGAACAAGCAAAATAGTAATAATAATAGATAATATTAATAGTGATCAGGTTGTTACCGAGAGTCTGGCCACTGTTATGGCATCTGAAATACATTATTCCCAATCTTCACAGCAGCTATGTATGATTATATTGATATGGTTTGGATGACACAACTCAGGCTCAGAGAGGCTGAATAACTTGCCCAAAGTCACACAGTGAACAAGCAGAAGAAACAGAATTCTATCTCATGTTTAAGTGGTACTGAGGATTCAGGATAGGCAAGCTTCTCAGATTCTCTTTCACATGATCCTCAAAGAGTAGTTTCTAAGTTGAATTGAACTTAAACCCCAAATCCCCAAAACCCCAATCACTCAAGCATCATGAAATGCATATTCAACAACGCGGGTGTACGCTCTTCTTGCCTTGTCATCTACATTGGGTGTCCTCCGCCCTTCTCTGCCAGCACAAACTAGCTGAATGCTCCAGAGCCGACAACGGATTTCCAGCCAGGAGTCGGGCCCATCCTGGTCTGAGGTCCAGGTTCCCAGGCACTTGTTCTCCCAGGGTCAGGGGATGAGAGCTGCATTCAGTGTTGGCCCTGCCTTCTCTGTTGGGCTGGAGGTCAGGGTCGGGGTTTTCCCTGAGTTAGGGCATTAGGGCCCCGTGGGCAGCACTGAAGTTTTCAAATGCCTGCAGGGGTCAGACAGGCACCATAAAGAGTGAAGGAAATCAGGAGATAGAGACTTCCTGGGGTGGGCAGAGGTGTGGGGCAGTGGGTCTTGGGGGGTTATGATGCCCACGCCCCAGTTGAAGTTGCCAGAGCAGCAGTCCCACCCCAGCAGGTTTTCTTCGAGGTTGTACACAGACCCCGTGTAGCCAGATTTTCTGATTTTTTTCAAGAGAAGCCAGAAATCTCATTTCCTTTGGGTAGCATCTCCTGAGTTTTTGTCTTTTTTTAAAGTTAGCTCAATTTACTTTTAAATAGTCTGACAATGCTTTTGGACACTGGTCATCAGTTTGCAATCCTTGGCCTTTAGGGAATCTGCACCTGACTTCTTCCTCCTCTCTCTGCCCTGCCTTTCTCCTCCTCTTATCCTGCTTGTTCTCCCGTCATCTGAATTGCCTTTCTCTCTTTTTATCCCCTGAGACATTTTTAAAAATCATGCTGTAGGCCAGATTCCAGTGTCATGCATAAAGGTTTTTCTTTACGCCTTGGGAATATTTATTTCTGCCCAAAGATCTCCAGCCCTATTTTATTCCCTTCTCTTATGCTACTGGATTGAGCACCCCCTCTCCATTGCTTCTTCAGCAGGACCTAAAAGTCTCACCCATCCCTTTAACCTGTGGTTCCCCTGTATTGTGCCTCTATTAGCAACAATGTTTATCTTCTGACTCAGTGTTTCCCCATGACCATGTTCCTGTTCTTTGCTTTTATCAACAGCAATATCCCCAAAATAATGACCACTTTTCTGCCTTTACCCCTAAACTCCAGTTTCACCACACCCTGGGGCCAGAAACCCACAGCTGTAGTCCACAGGAGACTATCGCTGAGGACCCATCTCTCTTTCGCGGGATGAAAGTCGTTTTTGTGTGGTTGGGTTGCTGTGCTTAGTCGTCGCTCAGTCGGGTCCAACTCTTTGCGACCTTATGGACTATATAGCCCACCAGGCTCCTCTGTCTACGGGGATTCTCCAGGCAAGAATACTGGAGTGAGTTACCATGCCCTCCTCCAGGGGATTTTTCCAACTCAGGGATCGAACCCAGGTCTCCCGCATTACAGGCAGATTCTTTACTGTCTGAGCCAGCAGGTAGGAGGGAACAAGTTAAGAAGCAGGGGCAGTGATGAGAAGCACTTGATCCAAGCAGGGAGCCATGCAGAATGTGCGGTCTGTGTACGAAGCCTGAGCCCACAATTACCTGCTTCCATGCAGAGCTGAACCGTTGCCATGGGAAACAGAAGCAGCCAGGCTCCTCCATCAACCTGCACACGCCAGCAACCACTAGCGCAGAGGTGCATTCTCAATGGATTCGATGGTCTTTCCCAGGGCGTATATGTCAGGAGTCGCAGCAAAAGCCCTGGCATGGAGGGCATGGGCTCCCAGCTCCCAGCCCCTAGCCCCAGAGCTCTGTTTACCCACTTTGTTGGGGTGTCAGGGAGATGAACATTCCAGTGTTGTCCTGTGATTCTTTTGGGCCCAGATTAACTCGAGAGGTGCAAGGTATGCATCATTGTTTCAGATACGAGGCCCAATCAATGGCCATGACAAAAACCATTAGAGCCTCTGAAGTGGCCCACCCTGGGAGCCTTCTGGATGGAAGGGTATTGAAGATGTATACATGTCACCAGTGCCATTCTGGGGCTGACAGACAGAAACACACAGGCTCTCTGCTTTTGCAAGTGCCAGAGAAACCGATGCAGGTGATGAGCACCTCAGCGTTGTTCTGTTTCTCCCCTCCTTCCCTGCATGGGGAGCACTCGCCTGGCCTGATATCACAAGATCTCCAATAAGGGAGAACAGCTCCATTGGCGCCTGCCCACCAGGCCCACTGCTGACGCACTTTCTCTGCTCCTCTAGCCCGTTCTGCTAATCCCCTGCGGAAACCTAATCTGCACCCATCGGCCTCTCGCTGACTTCAGGGCTTGGTGGGAATCTCATTCTAGAGGCAATCTGGAGAAAGGGCAGAGGAGGCATAGAAAAAAAGTGTGAGGCTGGGAGACAGCAGACCTGTGGCCTGGCCTGCTCCCCTGACCTCGCTGGAGACCGCAGAGGTGACGTGGGCTGGCTGAGAAGCTCAGTTCTAACGCTCCTCTAGCCCACAGTCTCTGGAAGGAAGGCAAAGGAGAGTGGCCGAGCCCGCCCTGGGCGCTGGCATTCTGCAGCCGCCCAGGAGCCCCCAGAGGGGGACATGAGGAGAATGGAGCATTTCTTGTCCTTTTTTTTTTTCTTTTTTTTCAAACTCTTGCAAACTTCATAAATTGGTTGGGAACACACTGTTCTCTGAGCCTGCCAAAATAGCTCGAGCAGCGCCGAGAGGTGGAATGAGTTCCTCATCATTTTGTTTTCATCGCTCTTGCCTTGGGAAAGCCAGCGAACACCTTCCTCTCTGAAAGCAACCTTCACACAAGAAAGGAAAGATTAATGAAAGCTATCGGGATAAACCGAGCAGCGTCTACAGAACAATTCAGTCTGGCTCGGCATTGTCTGTGAGGCCTGGCAGCCCTTTCACAGCCAGTCCTGTTCCTCTCCTGGACCCGAGCCTTGGCTAACAGATCAATTCTTCAAAAGCCCGGGGTGGCGCAAGTCCATGCAGCTGTTCTGCTAAGAAGATGCTCAAGCTCCTGTCCTCCATGAGATGAGGGATTCAGATCCCTCAGACCATTGTTAACAAAAGCTTTCTTTTCTGCCATTTCTGTTCATGGGTAAACTGTCAGGGATAGAAACAGGGACTTCAAGTTTCCTCTGGTCTCATCTGTTTATTCCAATTTTCTAATACTTAATTTTTTCTTAAAAAAAAAAAAAACAATTTCAAAGTCAAGATTATTCTGAAAGTTTACTTACAGGTTCCTCTCAGGTTCTCCTCTGGGTGCAGCAAGGCCCTTCCCAAGGGCTCTGAGTCTTGATATACAAGAGGGAAAAAGGAAGCAGAAGTAACAGGAGGGTCACATCGCCATGAATCAACCTCTTTAATTCCCCACAGAAGTGACTAAGTGATTTAATATTAACAAAGGGGTTAACTGATGCAAAGGAACTACTTATTTCTTTCTAGTGTTTTTCTCGGAATAGATGTTGCAGAAATCAGTTCTAGAAAATAATAAAATAGGGTATTTTCAAACACCAGGGAGTGAGTTATGAAAACTTGGATGGTCTCTTGCCTTTTTCCTCTTCTTTCATCACTCATACTCCCTACCTCCATCCCTACCCCAGAGAGGAGACCAAACATTCGCCATCCCCACTCCCATCCACAGATGAAGAGGCAAGAAGGAGCCGCCTCTGTTTTGAATGACCCAAGACACTGTAGAAATCTGTGTCATATGTCTCCATCTTGCTGGAACTTCCCAATGTAGACATTTAGATTCAATTCAAGAGAACCAGCTTGTGGGGTTGCAAGGAATTAGCAAAGCCCAAAACCCTTCCACAAAAGTGCTCTTCTCCTATTCACCAAAACCTGCAATATACCTGTAAGAACTTTTATCTTAAAAATGCACACATTCCAGTCAAAATGCAAGCATTTCTGAGAAGAGTCAATGCAAAGGAAAATCTAAAACAAGTAACTGTATAGCTGGGACATTGAAAACTCATGTCAAGTTCAGTGAAGATACACAAACATTTGATGTTTGGGAAACACAGCTGTCCATCAATAAGCAGTAGGGGATTCAGCAAATTTTGTGAGTAAATTAACATTACAAAAAGCCAGTGAACCTCACTGGAGAGAGTTGGAGGGGAGTGAGTGAACGCAGGAACAGGCAGCTGAGTTAGGAGGTAGGACAGTGTATTAGTCAGGGTTCTCCAGAAAAACTGAACCGATAGGCTGTGCATGTGTGGAAAGAGACAGGTTTATTTTGAGGAACTGACTCACATGATTGTGGAGCTGGCACCTCTAAAGTCAGCAGGGTGGGCAAGCAGGCTGGAGACCCAAGGAAGAGTAATGTTGTAGCTGGGGTCCAAAGGTGGGTTGCAGGCTGAATTCTTTCTTCCTTGGAGGACTGCAGTCTTTTCTCTCCTAAGACCTTCAACTGATTGGACAAGGCCCACCCACATCCAAGAGGATAATCTGCTTTGCTCACAGTCTACTGACTTCATTGCCCATCTAGTCTTAAAAAACATCTTCAGAGTAATGTCTGGATTCATGTTTGACCCAATATCTGGGTACTGTGGCCTAGTCAAATTGAAACAGAAAATGAATCATCACAACCAGATTGAGTAATACTAAGGCAAGACAAAAACATAGGGCTCTGCTTGTTCACTTTAGATTGTAAAAGGTGAATGACAGAATTTGGTATCTGGGGGAGAGGGGAAAAAAGGAATCAGTGATGATCAGAGCTTCCCACCTGAGCCAGGTAGAGCATGGAAGCACTGGTTCCTAAGGAATGTGGCTGGAGAAACAAGGTCCCAGACAGATGACCAGATGGAAATATCCATCCTCTGAATGGGCAGGAATGTGGGCCTGGGCACAGGAGGGGACATGAGGCAGAAAGACAGAGCTGAGAGTTAGCCAGATGCCAGGAGCCAGTGTGAGGAACTCTGCCCATGGCAAAGGTCATGAGGAAGGAGGCTCAGCATACGCAAAGGCGGGATTGAGCCTCAGGAGTCCCCCTGGAAATTCTCGAGCATCTACCCCCAAAACCAGAGTCTGCCTACTTTACTGCTTTATGCTCTCACCTACACCTCTGACTTTATGGGGGGACTGTCCCCCACCACCTCCCTCTGAAAAAGAGTTTACTTATAGCTCCAGTTAATAAAGTTCCTGGGCGTGACAAGAGTGTTTCAATCTACAAACTCCTTTGGAAGTCCTCCAGCCTGCCTGAACAGGTTCTTCTAGCCACATGTGATTGTTCACAGCCTCCCAACCGTGAGAGGCATGAGATGTTCTAAACTGTCTAAATACAGATTCCTTTGAGCAGTTAAAAGATTGATTAGAAATTGTATTGGTGAAGGGTTTTTCACTTGTTGGGCCAATGTTTGCTACCAAGTTTCCATATCCCTTACCTACTGTGTCCCTGGGAATGTACTGATTAATATAATTGGTGTAAGTAGTAGCTTTAATGTTTGTAACCTTGGACCCTTGAGTTAATTCTTTTCTTGTTATAGCCCACCACACCTTTGCCCTATAGGAATGCAACTTTATCTAATGTTTTTGGAGTGTGGCGCCTGACTTTAGAATAATCACCTTTAGAGAAAAATAAGTTTTCTGGATAAAGGATCTTAAAATGTCGACAGGCCCCCTGGCCAGAAGATGATGTAAATCACCTAAACTTTTGTATATGATAAGTTTGAAAGCCTGGCTTCGATAAGGATCAAGGACTGCTGACCTTCCCCCATTATCCTCTCTGCATAACTTAAGGTATAAAAACTACTTTGGAAAAATAAAGTGCGGGCCTTGTTCACTGAAACTTGGTCTCCCCATGTCATTCTTTCTCTCACCTTCTGGCTGAATTCCCATCTGGAACGTGGAGGCTTGTCAAGCCTACTAATTATGCCTGGGCTTCTAAGATCTGACGGGGGAGGCCTTAGTGTCTCCTCTCCTTCCGGAGAATGGGAGGATGCCTGCGGCCTACGTAGGTGACGCAAATTCCTTATTTTGGAATTTTATTAGCTTTCCACATAAACCAAGTTATTCAGCCTCTTTTCTCCGCTGAATTTTCCTGCTGAGCTATCCTTATTCTATTACTCTTTATATCTCTCAGATCAGATCAGATCAGATCAGTCACTCAGTCGTGTCTGACTCTTTGCGATCCCACGAATTGCAGCACGCCAGGCCTCCCTGTCTGCCGAGGACCAGCCCCGGCTGATCCAGGGTATTCGAAGGGGAGACGGCGTCGGCGACTATTTATATGCTAATTAGAGATATAGAGAACAATAGAATGAGGATAGCTCAGTAGGAAAATTCAGTGGAGAAAAGAAGCTGAGTAGCTTGGTTTACGCGGGAGACCAATAAAACTTCAAGACAAGAAGTTTGCACCACTTACGTAGGCCGCAGGCGCCCTCTCGAATAGCGGAAGGTGTCTCACCCTAGACACCTTCTCGAGTGGGTCTTAGAAGCCCAGGCATGATTAGTAAGCGTGGTGGGTTCCGCGCTCCAGATGGAGACTCAGCTGGAAGTTAAAAGAAAGAATGACATGGGGAGACCAAGCGTTGGTGAGCAAGGCCCATAGCTTTATTTTTAACAGGGGCTTTTATACCCTAAGTTACACATAGAGGATAATAGGGGATGCAAAGTCAGCAGTCTTTGATTCTTATCAAAAACCAAGGTTTCTTTCCTGCAAATTTACAAATGGTTTAGGTGATTTACATCATCTTCTGGCCAGAAGGCCTACTAACATTTTATGACTCTTGACAAGGACTTATCAACAAAGACTTACTTTCTCTAAGAGTAATTATTTTAAGGTTTGGCACCATCTTCCAAAGATAAAATTGCATTCCTATAGGGCGGATGTGTAATGGGTTTACAACAAAGGAAAGAATTTATTACCTTAAGGGTCTAAAGTTACTAACACCAAGGCCACTACTTATTTTTTCTATATACCAACTATTAATTAATACACATTCAAGGATACAATTCAGGGGATGTGAAAACTTGGCAACAAGCGTTGACTCATCAATGAAATCCTTTAGTAGTTTATTCTGACAGTTTTTAACTCTCTGAGAGGCTCTAAGCTATTTGAATATCTTAAGCTTCCCGTGCCTCTGGAGGCTAGGAGACTGTAAACAATCGTATGCATAGCTGCAGGAGTCCGGGTAAACTTGTCAGGCGAGTTAGAGAGCCATCTGAGGGGTTTGGATTTAAACACTCCTAATTGCCCAGGAACTTTATTAATTGGAGTTGTAAGTTAACTCTTTGACAGAGAGAGAGAGAGATGGTGGTAGGGGACAGCCCCCAGTAAAGTCAGAGGTGAGAGCACAAAGCAATAAAGTAGGCAGACTCTGGTTTTTTGGGGGAAAATGCTCGAGAATATCCGGGGGGACTCCTGAGGCTCGATCCCGCCTTTGCGTATGCCGAGCCTCCTTCCTCATGACCTTTGTCACGAGTGGAATGCCTCACCGGCTCCCCGCACCTGTCCATCACCAACTCCTGGAGTTCACTGAGACTCACGTCCATTGAGTCAGTGATGCCATCCAGTCATCTCATCCTCTGTCATCCCCTTCTCCTCCTGCCCCCAGTCCCTCCCAGCATCAGAGTCTTTTCCAATGAGTCAACTCTTCGCATCAGGTGGCCAAAGTATTGGAGTTTCAGCTTTAGCATCATTCCTTCCAAAGAAATCCCAGGGCTGATCTCCTTCAGAATGGACTGGTTGGATCTCCTTGCAGTCCAAGGGACTCTCAAGAGTCTTCTCCAACACCACAGTTCAAAAGCATCAATTCTTCGGCACTCAGCCTTCTTCACAGGCCAACTCTCACATCCATACATGACCACAGGAAAAACCATAGCCTTGACTAGATGAACCTTTGTTGGCAATGTAATGTCTCTGCTTTTGAATATGCTATCTAGGTTGGTCATAACTTTCCTTCCATGGAGTAAGCGTCTTTTAATTTCATGGCTGCAGTCACCATCTGCAGTGATTTTGGAGCCCAGAAAAAGAAAGTCTGACACTGTTTCCACTGTTTCCCCATCTATTTCCCATTAAGTGATGGGACCGGATGCCATGATCTTTGTTTTCTGAATGTTGAGTTTTAAGCCAACTTCTTCACTCTCCACTTTCACTTTTATCAAGAGGCTTTTGAGTTCCTCTTCACTTTCTGCCATAAGGGTGGTGTCATCTGTATATCTGAGGTTATTGATATTTCTCCCGGCAATCTTGATTCCAGCTTGTGTTTCTTCCAGTCCAGCGTTTCTCATGATGTACTCTGCATATAAGTTAAATAAACAGGGTGACAATATACAGCCTTGACGTACTCCTTTTCCTATTTGGAACCAGTCTGTTGTTCCATGTCCAGTTCTAACTGTTGCTTCCTGATCTGCATACAAATTTCTCAAGAGGCAGATCAGGTGGTCTGGTATTCCCATCTCTTTCAGAATTTTCCACATTTTATTGTGATCCACACAGTCAAAGGCTTTGGCATAGTCAATAAAGCAGAAATAGAATCTCTAATTAATATTTAATTTAAGCTATTGTATCCAGTTTGCTGACGCTGTCTCCACTTTGAATTTCCTGGATCCACCAGGGCTGGACCCCAGCAGCCAGACACAGGCTTGCAGGCTAGGTGGGCTTCTCAAGTGCCACAGTGACAAAGAATCCTCCTGCCAATGCAGGAGATGAAAGAGATGTGGGTTTGACCCCTGGGTTGGAAGGACCCCCTGGAGAAGGAAATGGCAACTCACTTCAGTATTCTTGCCTGGGAAATCCCATGGACAAAGGAGCCTGGTGAGCTACAGTCCATGGGGTCACAAAAATTGGACATGACTGAGCGACTGAGCAACTGAGCATGTGTGTGTGTGCATGCATGTGCGCACGCACACACACACGCACACACACACAGGCTTTCAGGGTAGCACCCAAGCATATGGAAGCGGAGTGAGGATCTCTGTTTGTTGTGTGTTGGGTTACATGGTACCTTCCTGGTACTCAAGGGGCTGGGGCTGCTGCTGAGTCATTAAGCTCATAGAATACACTAGGGAGAGCTTTAGGAATGTGGCTGCCTGCCTCAAGGAGGAGAGGTGAGTGCAGTGGGAAGGGAGGCATTCCAGACAGAGGAGATGGCGCCTGCAAATGCAGGAGGACCAGTGAGAGGACTGCCGAAACTCTGGATGGGACTGAGGTGGAAGACGGTAGGGACAAGCGGCCACAAATGATGCAGGCGAGCCCACTAGGGCCACATCCTTGACAGCCCATCATGTCAGGGGGCCCACTTATTCCTGAAGGAAACGAGAGCCATCGAGGCAAGATGTTTTCATTCAAACAAGAAGGTCCAGACCGCAGCGCGAATGCCTGATTGGGTAATCCAGAAGCGCTGTAGGGGGTTCCAAGACAGGGATGCGTCAGGGAAGGGAGAATCGGAAGCTGGCTGGAGACTGTGAGGGCAGGAAGACCTTGAGGTCCCAGAAATGGCCCTTCAGTAGAAGGGGTGGGGGCAGAAGCCAGAGGTGAAGAGGGGAGGGGCAAGCCGAAGGTCATCACGTAGTGTTAAGAATGGAACCAGAGAGGTGAGGGCAGTAGTAGAGAGGCAATGATTTTGGTTTTTGGAAGAACAGAGAAAATTCAGCATATCAAGCTCACCAAGGAGATCAGATGTGGGGAAAAGGAAGAAAGCTGATGAGGGTGGTCTCAGCCCTCTTGGGGAAGGAGAAGAGGGGGCCTTCTGCTCAAGGAGGAGGGGAAGAAACAGAGGTTGCTGGCTTGAGCAGAGCAAATGTGGGAGCAGGTGCTGGAAAACGCCCTGGGAGGAGGGGGAGGGCCCCAGCCCCCAGGGGCCATCACAGGGAGCCCGGGAGCATAGTTTGGAGAGCTGCCTGGCAATGCCCAAGCTAGGAGTGGGAGAAAACGGCCATCTGGGTTAGACCTTAGAGACTCCTAAAACTGGGTGCAACTTGAGGTTGGGGGCCTGGAATGCAGGTGGATAAGATTCAGCTGTTGCTGCAAAATTTCTTCCTGGTGCATCCATTGAACTTAGAGAATAGAAAAGCTATGCTTAGCTAGGTAGTTCAACCTGATTCGGCTCGTATGTTCTTCAGTGGCTTTGAGTCTGCAGTTGGTGGGCTGGACTCTTCGACAGCAATGGTATTGATATGCAGAAACCATCTGATTTCAATGCTGGGGCCGACTGGCCACCAGCTAACTAAGACTAGGGCCTGAACTTCCAGGGCCTCTCTAGAATTCTGGTTGGGATGGAACAGTCAGTCACTGCTGAAATGACTGTACAGTCCCAGAGTCAGGATCATCTCCTGTTCTTTCTCCCGCATCAGGAATGTCTGCCCCACAGAGGTGGTTTTCTTTTGGATGAGCCATGAACTCATCAAGTGAACTCCAGGGTTCACTTGAGACTCATGTGAGTCATCCAGCCCCGGGATCCCTCTGCAGAAAGAGAATGTGTTGTGAGGCTGCAGGGTCTGGCATGGACAAGTGCAGTCAGTTTGTTCATTTAGTAGCTTTTAACCTCTTAAAAATTGTGGCAGTCTCTCCTGAACAACCTATTGAGGTAATAAGTTCCATATGTTGAATAAACAGAATTCTGTCCCATGAGGCCAGCTGCACTGTCTCGGCTCTAAAACTCTCTCCTTTTCATTTCACAGTGATATTCCCAGGTCTATTTTTACTGCGCTTATCCCAATGATGTCCTTTCTAATTCCAGATCTCAATCATCTTTGCTGTTTCAATACTGGAGTCTTTCAGCATTTAGTACTCACTTCTGTAAGGACGCTATTCCTCGGCCTCCACTTCCCACCCCCACCTTTGCCTTATATGTCCTCTCTGGGACCTTTTCTGGCTCCATCTGCTTTTTCTTCTATTCAAGTTCACTTTTTCAAGGGTAACTGGGCTGGGACCTGGGACTCCCCTGATGAAAGAGGCATGATGCTAAAAGCTCACATCTGGCCGTTAAGACAGATGCAGGCATAAGGCAGTCTAGACAGAAGGACAATGATGTTATATAGAAAGACCTGCGGGAACCTGGATGAGCAACACTCTCAGGGGTAGAGGGTGGAGTAAGAGAGAGCCAGCAAGAGGAGGATGAGGCTGAGTGCTGCAGTTGGAGAAGTGGGAAGGGAACCAGCAGAGCCACGGTGCCCTGGAGGTGCCAGCGGAGCCCAGATGGATGCCCATGGGGAAACACTCCCCCTTCCCTTTCCCTGACTCCACACAGTCAGACCCTGGATATGGGACCCCACCTCAGCCAATGGGACCCTAGGAGAAATCTGCGAGGAGCTCACAGGAGAGTTTTCCTCTCTCTTAAAAAGACGTATGAAAGAAGAAGTAAGTTCATCTTTACTAGACCTGGCTGGGCCTGCACGTGACATCTTGAAAAGTTGCATCCATTTTCATAACATGAGGGGAGACAGAGCCAAAGATAGGAGGAATCTGTGTCGTCAATATCATCTGCAGCCCCTGAACAAACCCTCGACCCCCTCTGCTCCCAGAGCCCTGATATGAGAGCCCAAACGTATCCCAGTTGTTAAGCCAGTTTTTAAAAAGTAAACTTTACTTTTTAGGGCAGTTGTAGGTTTACAGCAAAGCTGAGCAGACAGTGCAGAGATTTCTCCTCTATACCTGGTCCCACATACCCCTGACCACCCCCACCGTCACCATCCCACCCCAGAATGGAAAATGTGTTACAACTGATGAATCTACACTGACACGTCACAACCACCCAGAGCCTGCAGGGTGAATTATGAATCACTCTTGGGTCCTGCATTCAATGGGTTTGGACACATGTGTCCACAATAACAGTGAACACTCAGTCAGACAGAACAGTTTCACTGCCCCCAAAATTCTCTGTGTTCTACCTGCTAAGCCCTCTCTTCCTGCAAACCTTTGGTGACCACAGTTCTTTCTATTGTCTCCATAACGTTTTGCCTTTCTACAACGTCATATAGCTATAATCACATAATAGGTCATTTTTCAGATTGGGTTTTTTCTTCACTTAGTATTATATACTTAAGTTTTTTCATCACTTTCCAAGGTCAGGTCACTTTTAACTACTACTTTATTGAGGTATAATGGACATACAACAAACTGCACATATTTAAACTGCATAATTTGGTTAGTTCTGATGTGTGGGGACACCTGTGAAACCATCGTCACAGTCAGGATAGTGAACACACCCGCAGCCTCAGAAGCCGCCTGGTGCAGCCTGTGAACCCTCCCGCCTTCCCCTCCCCACTCCAGCCCATTCCTAGGCCACCACGGATCTGCTTTCTATCACTATAGTTTGTATTTTCTATAATTTTATAGATGGAACTACACTGTATGTAGTCTTTATTTTTTTGTCTTTTTTCACGCAATGTAATTATTCTGAGATTTCTCCATGTTGTTGCAGATACCAATAGTTCATTCCTTTTTATTGCTGAGTAGTATTCCACTGAATGGACACACTAGTTTGTTTATCCATAAACTGATTGATGGACACAGGCAGTTTCCACTTGGAGGCTATTAAAAATAAAACTGCTATGAACTTGTGAAAATAAGTCTTTGGATGGACACATGCTTTCATTTCTTTTGGGAAGATACCTAGGAGTGGTATGACTGGATCATATGGTAGGTGTGTGTCTATCTTTCAAGTTTTCTAAAGTGGTTGCACCATTTTACACCCTCTCCAGCAGAGCATGAGGGGTCCAGTGGCTTCATGTCCTCACGAGCGTTTGGTATGGTCAGTCTTTTTCATTTAACCCACTGGTTAAATGAAAAAGAAAACCCAGTGGCGTATCACTGTCGCTTTAATTTGCATTTGTCTAGTGACTCATGACGTGGAGCATCTTTTCATGAACTTGTTTGCCATTCCTATATCTATCTTTGGTGAAGTACCCATGCCTGTTTCTAATTTATTTTTAATACAACTGCCACAATAACAATTTCTTTCTGTTAAAATATGAATCTTCTTTAAAAAATATGCACATTTATCATAGAAAATCACCCTTAACTTTACCATTCAAAGTAATTGTCTATTCATTTTATACATTTCAAATATTTTTCCAGTTTGCAATTTGCATCTTAATTTCATTTGCAGGTTTATTTTTTAATATATATAGATGTTTAAAATGCTACCACTCTTTGTCACTGAGGCCATAATTATAAAATTCTACTCTCCCCGCAATGTATGTTTGTATGGTTTGCCTATTTAAATATTTAATCTATCTAATACTATTTGACAAGTTATAAACTGGATACTCATACTAGTTTTCTACAGATGTAGCAAATGGCCACAAATCTAGTGGCTTAAAACAATAGAAATGTATTCCCTTATAGTCCTGGAGGTCAGAAGTCTGAAATGGGTTTTAGGGGATTAAAATCAAGGTGTCAGAAGTGCTGTTTTTCTTTCTAGAGGTCCCAGGGAAGAATCTGTTCTTGCTTTTCCAATCGTCTAGAGTCTGCCCTCATTCTTTGGCCAGTGTCTGGGTTGATCTGCAAAGCCAGGAATCACATCATGCCAAACTCTGCTCCCATCCTTACATTTGTTCTTTCATTTTGAGCCTTCTGCCTCCCTTTACAACCCTTGTGACTACACTGGCCCCTCCTGGATAAACCAGTATAATCCTCCAATTTCAAAACCCATGATTCAGTCATATCTGTTTGCCATTGTAAAGCAACACACGCACAACTTCCAGGAATTAGGACACACAACTCCAGGGCGGGAGGCATTATTCTATCGCAGGATCTAATATTGCTTTGTATCCAAATGGTTCACCAGTTAGCTCAATATTCTTTACTAAATAATCAATCCATAATTCTCTACTGATTAGAAATGTCAGCTTCATCATAAAAGAAATTCATAGGAGAAAACATATATTTATTTCAGAGCTTTCTATTCTGTTCCTCTGGTCATTACAACACATTTTTTCTAACATGGGTATATGGTCCCTATTGGTACAGGTCACATTTCAAACTCCTCTCACAACTCTTGAGATCTCCAGAGCCCACTTCTGTCCCTCTTCTCAGCCTCATTGCTGACCTGGGCTCCAGCCACAGCCAGGGGAGCCTAGTAACATAGTGACCTGTCTATCCTGTAGGTGATACAACTGTATAAGAGTACTGCCTTGTAAAGGGACACCAAAGTGAAAATACAAGATTTACGAGATGTGTAATGATGGAATGCCACCTCACACTCTGTGAAAAATAATGAACTGTATTTTGATGTTTTGCACTTCCCTGGTGGTACAGTGGTAAAGAATCTGCCTGGCAATGCAGCAGACAGGGGTTTGATCCCTGGTCCCCAACTCTTTTGACACCAGGGACTGGTTTCATGGAAGACCTTCTTCCACAGATGGGAGGAGGGCATGGTTTTGGTGCCCCCCACCTTCCACCACTCTCCTCCTGTTACCTGGCCCAGTTCCTACCAGGCCACAGATTGGTCCATGGCCCTAGGGTTGGGGACCCCTGCTATAAAAGGAATAAGCTATCATCTTTGACTTCAAGGCATTCCCAATCTGATGGAAAGCTCAAACACATGAAATGAGAATTTTAGTACAGAGAGAGAGCTCTCGAGAGGAAAACAGCTCACCCACCAGGGTTGCGTACTTGTTTATCTTTTTTGATGTTTCCATTATGCTATCATTTATTAAGAACTACCACACTACTCATTTTGTCAAATAGCAGAATCTGTCAAAATCACAGAGGGTTTTTACTAACATTGGGCTGTAATGATGTCTTATAGTGGTCATTGGTAGAATTACTAATGAATGCCCTGAGCTCACATTGAGAAGCTGCCTGGTGTTTGCTTCCTCAGCCACAGAAGCTGCCTGGGGACATAACGTCCAGCAGCCAGGATGAGAAATGCTAAGATCACTGTTCCAGTCATTGCAGATACCTCTGCCATTGACCGCCAAGCAAGACGCTCTGTGCTTCTGTTTTTCATTTGCAGTGTGGCAGGATAAAACCAGATGATCTCTAGTGTCATTTTCAGCTTTAAAATTCTATTCTACCAACTCTCACTTATTGCTGATGGGAGTGCAAAATGGTAAAGCTACATTGGAGAGCAGCTTGGCAGTTTCTTACAAAATTAGACATACTCCTACCATATAATCCAGCAAACACAATCCTTGGTATTTACCCAAAGATGTTAAAAACCTAAGTCCACACAAACACCTGCACAAGGATGTTTGCGGCAGCTTAATTCATAATTGCCAAAAACCTGGAGTCAACCAAGATGTCTTTCAGTAGGTGAACAGATAAAAAACCTGTGTTACATCTGGACAATAGAATATTTAGTGTTAAGAAGAAATAAACTATTTAGCCATAAAAAGGCACGCTGCTGCTGCTAGTAAGTTGCTTCAGTCATGTCCGACTCTGTGCGACCCCATAGACGGCAGCCCACCAGGCTACCCCATCCCTGGGATTCTCCAGGCAAGAACACTGGAGTGGGTTGCCATTTCCTTCTCCAATGCATGAAAGTGAAAAGTGAAAGTGAAGTTGTTCAGTCATGTCCGACTCTTTGCGACCCCATGGACTGCAGCCTCCAGGCTCCTCCATCCATGGGATTTGCCAGGCAAGAGTACTGGAGTGGGGTGCCACTGCCTTCTCCGTGAAAAGGCATGAGAGAAGCTCAAATACACACTACTAAGTGAGAGAAGCCACTCTGAAAAGGCTACATACTGTATGATGCCACCTATATGGCATTCTGGAAAAGGCAAAACTATGGGGACAGTAAAAGATCAGTGACTGCCAGGGGTTAAAGAGGAGGGAGGCACGAGTAGGTGGAGCACAAAGAATTTTTAGAACAATGAAGCTATGTGATACTACAATGGTAGATACATGTCAATATGTTCAAACCCACTGAACGTACAACTCCAAGAGTAATTTATAATGGAAACTATGGACTTTGAGTGATCATGATGTATGAACGTAGGTTCATTATTGATTATAACAAATTTTCTCTTCTGGTGGAGAATGTTGTTAGTGGGGGAGGCTGTGCACATTTGAAGGCAGAGGGTATAGGGAAACTCTCTGTATTTTCCATAAAATAGTTTTGCTGTAAACCTAAAACCATTCTAAAAAATACACCCTATTTTTAAAAATTCTGTTATTTCATAATCCCTATTACTGAGAAATCATGAAATAAATGGCTCTGAGTGACATCGAACTTTATGTTTATTTCCCAATATCTTTTCCCTGAACTCATAAGACTTTCAGTCTTGAAGCTCACTGACTTCTGAAAACCTGGTTTCTGCATATAGCAGGATAATTCCCAGATGGAGACAGCAATGAACCCAGTCCCATGGGAGGAGCTGAGGAGCCTTCCCTGCAGAAGGTCAGGACTACAGTCTGTAGAGCAAGCCAGACTGAAGCTGGGCAGAGACTCTGCAAACAGCACTCACGCAGGGTCAACCCTGGCATCTATCACCTCACTGCTGGTTATTCTCCAGCAAGAACCAACCAGCTCTTCAGCACTGGAAATTTACCCTAGACCCAGAAGATCTGGGTTCAAAATGGAAAGTTCACTTAGACAGAAGAGGAACTTTTAGCATAAATACATAAAATAGCAGAGTGGAGAAGCATTTGCCTCTTGAGATTAAAACATAGTTGAATTTAATATGTCATCTTCGTATCATGGATCCATAAATAGAAAATGTGCCACCTCTTTATGCACTGAAGTGGAATGATCTCCAAGAAATACTGATTGGAAAAAAAATGAGGAGCAGAATGATATGGTATGCACCATTTGTATAAACAGGGGTAAAAAGAATAGGCGTATTATTTTTATCTATCCCGCTGTCTCTGAAAAGATACACAAGGAACACATTAGCCATGATCGCTCCTGAAGTGAGAAGGAACCTGGGTGGCTGAAGGACAAAGACTGAGGTGTGGGGACTTTTTACTGCACTCCTTTCGTATATTTTGAATTTTGAGTCAAATTCACTACTATTTGAAAAACAAAGAACACAAAACCTCAACAATAATGAAAGTCATCAACCATAAAAGCATTTAATATCTTACACAATTTTACAAATAAAGCTCTGTTAATTATAGAAATATATTTACATAAGTATATGTCAATAACACTAAATACACTGTGAAAATAAGTAAACAATAAAGCAGATTGACTTGCATTTGAAGCCAGTTACTCGCTGGGTGCTCTTGGACAAGTCACTTACCCATTCTGAGCCTCTGTTTTGCTTTGAGCACAGTGATGTCTATTATTGTGCAAATTAGAGAATCTAGTGGACAGTTGGTGCAAGGGCTGGCACTGGGAACCCTCGGAGAGCTGGTGGCTGGGATGTGGATCAGCCCCGGGACCTACTTTCTGTGGGGTGATGGGCAGAGGACCAGAGGGCAACAGAACACAGCCCTCCTGGCATGAGGAAAGCATCTCTGACCAGTGTTGCTACTCTGGGAAGCACTCCTTCTGGTTTCAAAGGCAGCTCTGGCCCAAATGCCTCAGCATAGGTCCGACTGTAGGACCTTCTTAGTCCCTGGCCTTCTCTCAGTCTTGTTCCTGCCAGCCATCAAGGTGATAAACACTTGAAATTTACATGCCCTTACGCACCTGTCCTAGAGAAGGCAATGGCACCCCCACTCCAGCACTGGAAAATCCCAGTGGATTTTTGATTGCCTGGAAAATCCCATGGACGGAGGAGCCTAGTGGGCTGCAGTCCATGGGGTCGCTAGGAGTCGGACACGACTGAGCAACTTCACTTTCACTTTTCACTTTCATGCGTTGGAGAAGGAAATGGCAACCCACTCCACTGTTCTTGCTGGGGAGCCTGGTGGGCTGCCGTCTATGAGGTCGCATAGAGTCGGACACGACTGAAGCGACTTAGCAGCAGCAGCAGGCACCTGTCCAATCCAGTCCTGACTGCTTCCTAGCTAGGGTGGGTGGGCAACTGAGAAGCCAGAAGGGTTGCTCAGACCCCCTCCCCATGGCCGAATTTCTCCTTCTTCCCATAGGAGTTGGGGCTCCTTCTTTTCCCAGTCGGACCCTCCCTAGGGCACAAGGCTGCCGGTGCCTTCCCAGCAGTTAGTTCTTCATTCTCCGGAAGGAGAGGGGTCATGAATCAACTCGTGGGTTGTGAGTTAGGGAAGTGGCTTCTTCTTTCTTTAGGTTTGGTCGTGGATAAAACTGAGACACCCAAGTCTGAGAGCAGGACAGGAAGGCTAGGCTGCAGGAACTCCAGCCTACCTCGACCTGTGCTGTCCTTCTAGTCCCTAACGCATCTGAAAAAAATCAAACTGCTCACAGATAGAACAAACCAGAGGTTACCGGGTGAGGGGTGGGCAACACAGGGGTGGGCAGTGGGTATCAGATAGGCTCAAGGATGCACTGTACAACACCAAGAACACAGCCAATATTTTGTAATAACTGGAAATGGAAAGTAACCTTTTAAAACTGAATTAAATTTTTAAAATTAAAAACGTACAAACAAAATTAAGTAAAAGGAAATAAAAGATGGCTTGTTCTCATCTGGTCTCTGTATCCTCCCCCAGGCCTCCCCCTCACAGCCTCTTCCCCAATATAGTTGTTCAATTGAAACCACCAAGCTATTTATCAATAAGCAGTAGGAAGATGGAAATGTCTTAATTTTTCCTTCTCTGTAGCATACCTGACTCACTCAGACTGGCCTCCCTTAGTGCCCTGAAGAGAGCTAGATTTAGAAGAAATATTACTTCAGCTCTCGGGATGGAAAAAAATCTAGCCAGGAGGCAGAGACTCTGGAAAATTGCTAATAAATTGTTACTGCCTGCTATTAAAAGGATCGATAAGATAAGGCCAGAAATAACTGATGGAAGGGACTTGTGCTCTGAGTACTAAGCGGGGAAGTGGTGCCTGGTGGCTCAGCACCTCTCTGGCTCAATGCATGCCCCACCTTCTTCACCAGAGCCTTGGGCATCTTCATTTATTGCCTTGGAAATCAGTAGTTACTGATGGAGGTTATGAATAATTAAATCAAATATCACGGGGGATGGAAGTTCAGGTTTCAGGGAAATTGCCTACTTTATGAGTGTAGCATGGGAAATGCACCAGCATCCTCTTCTGTGATTTGATTTGGGATGTTCTCATGGGACAGAACTGGGGTAGGCAGTGCTTGATTTTTGGGAGGCTTCCCCAGAACAGGAAGGAGCCACTGGCTCAGCGT
Source organism: Bos grunniens (assembly GCF_055505025.1). NCBI lineage: Eukaryota > Metazoa > Chordata > Mammalia > Artiodactyla > Bovidae > Bos > Bos grunniens. The sequence goes on along the minus strand of NC_141178.1, from coordinate 22,036,215 downwards.
CCCCTGAAGTCCTGCCTGCTGCTCTGCATGCCTGTCCATCTCATGTATCTTCTTCCTTGAGACTTCCCTGCCTTTCTGCAACCTTGGGAGAGGCACTATAGGCCCTATAACAGGACAGATGTGTGGTAGACCAGGCTTCTCTATGGGACTAACCTCTCTTCCAGCCAGCACACCTCCTCCCAAGATCCAAGAGGATGAATCCATGCATTCAACAGCCCAGTTTTTCAGTCACACACATCTTTGTTCATCTTCTCACTTTTTTTTTCCCTGGTCACCAAGTAGGCCAGCAGAAAGGCCTATGGTGGGATTCCAAGGTGCCCCAGGAGCCTTGTTTGCTGGAAGTCCTGCCTGCCCCTTCCCCAATTCTTCCATAGAATTCTCATTCTTTAGAAGCTTCAGAATGCCTTGAACAAACCACATCTTTCTGGCAACCACCCTCCCAACACATGGAAGTGTTTGCAGTCTCAAGGATCAGCACAGGGAATCAGCTGTCCCTGCAAACAGCAAGGCCACAAAGTGCAAAGTGAGGGGCCAGGGCTACAGAAGGTGGGTGGTCAGGAGACTCCACAATCCAGAAGTTGCCTGAAGGTAAGCCATCTTTGGGCAAAAAAAAAAAAAAAAATCATTACGTTACGTGTGGCTCTCTTGCTATCTCCCCTTCACTTTCTTTGCCAATACTCTTCAATGTCTTGCTTTTCTGCTCCAGGGAGCTCTGGATAATTTTTTTTTCTTTGCTTTTTCAGGAGGTATCCAGGTTCATGGCCATTACCCTCCCTTTATCCCAAATTCAAACAAGTCCAGCATCCTTTCAGCAGAAGCCCAAGCTCACCAGCGGCCTGGGTGTCACAGGCATAATAGGAAATCATTTCACAGGCATCAGAGAAGCACTGAATGTATGCAGTGGCCTGGACTGGGGGCTCCTGGGTCATCACCTGCTCACATAGCTGTCACCCTCCTTACTGTGTGGGGAGCCTTCCGAGGGCTAGAATTATCCATTGCACAGGGCTGCTCAGCATTCCAGTTCTTGAGCCCAGATCAGGCCCCAAAGTCAGTCTCTGTCCTCTTACCTCACCCTTCCTCAGGGGCCTCAGGAAGATCAGTCTCTTAACAGGGGCAGAGAAGGCTCCAGAAGGGCAGGCTCATGACTTTGGGGCCCAGATCCTTGACCTTTGCTGATAATGGCAAGTAAGACTCACAGGAAAGCCAGGACCTGAGGAGGTTGTAGCTGGGAAGTGACCAACACCAAAGCCTCTGGCAATTCCTTAGATCAGTCTGGGGCTGCCTGGCCTGCCCGGAGCAGTGCTAGTAAACTCCTGATGGAGGGAAAGACAGCCTAAAACAGCCATTCTCCAGGCGATACAACCAGAGACTGACCAGGGAGAGACTCACAGGCAGACACAGGGCCTGGCCTCTCAGATGGAGGAGTCCAGGCCATGAGAGGCCCTATGTGGGGCTGGGAGTCAGGTTGCAGACGTGGATTTCGGATCACACCAAGGCTGAACACAGCCCTCAAGAGACCCACACTCCTGGGGTTCGCCAGACCCACCTCAGCTTGCTAGAAGCCAAGTGCAGCCTGGAGCACTGACGTGCCCGCAGACTTCCAGTTGGCATTTCTACACTGTAGAGCAGCCAACTTGGGCAGCCGGCAAAGTGCCAAGAAAACGTTAGGAAAATGCCAGTGGGAATGGGGACAGGGGCTGACAGGGACAGCTGCACATCCTCCTGCCTGGGACCTCATGTGGTGGGGACAGAGGATTGATCCACACATGCCCACAAGCGAGGCCACTGGGCAGTCCCAGGGCACAGGCTCTGGGGTGAGGCTGGTGGCCCTGGCCATTGGGCAGGGGCACAGATCGGTGAGGCGTCTGGTTCCATAAGGGCGGAACTGGTGGCCAGGCATTTCAGGAAGAGGCTCTGTCCTCCATGCTTGGCCTGAAGGTAGCAGCTCATTCTGTGTCTGGAGCAGTTGGGTGCTTCCTTCTCTGAGACCTTTAAAGTAGGCCAGCTTCTCGCTCCTGGAGCGTCTCCAAACTCTGGAGGTTATGAAACAGCCTTACTTCTGTTTTCAGAGATTCGTTGGTGGAATTAACGGCATCACTCAACACTCCACAGCCTGGAATGGCACAGAGTAGCCCCCTGGTAAAAGGGTCATCACCCCAAAGGGCCTTGCAGTCAAGCGTGTCCCTGGGGAGTCGAGCCAATGTCCATGTGAGCCCCTGAAATGCCACTGGCTTGTGGAGTGGCCTTGTCCCAGCAACTGAAACCCTCTGAGGATGAGAAAATTCCTGTGATTTCCTCCCTGCCTGCCTGCCCTGCTCAAATAAGTCATATTCCAGGAGTCACCAGGCCAAGTAGTTTGGAGGGATAAGGCTGGAACCTGTGAAGGAATGGAATGGAATGGAAGCACCCATTGGTCCAAGAGAATCCAGTATGTGGGTACAAAGCATCCAGTGGACGCAGCAGCGATGGCTGCCCCCCTCACACGCTGTGCTGCTGAGATGCAGGGCACACCCTGCTGGGCATTGTGGGAACTGCAGCTACAGCCTATGCATCCAGACAAGCCCCAGGCGAGACTAGTAACAGTAGTAACTAGACAGCACTGCTGACAGGCTCTGCACCCCACACTCCTGCAAGCAATTTGTATCTATTATAAACTCATTTTTGGATAAGACTCTTGAGAGTCCCTTGGACAGCAAGGAGATCAAATCCATCAATCCTAAAGGACTCTGAATATTCGTTGGAAGGACTGATGCTGAAGCTCCAATATTTTGGTCACTTGATGTGAAGAGCCAACTCACTGGAAAAGACCCTGATGCTGGGAAAGATTGAGGGCAGGAGGAGAAGGGGACAGCAGGAGATAAGATGGTTGAATGGCATCACTGACTCAATGGACATGAGTTTGATCACACTCTGGGAGATAGTGAAGGACAGGGAAGCCTGGCATGCTGCAGGCAGTTCGTGGGGTCGGCCCCAAGCAAAGAGGCAGACACAACTTAGCAAATGAACAACAACAAATTCATTTAATGTCAACAACAGCCTTGTACCATTGGTACTCGATCTATAGATGATGAAACTGAGAAGATAACAGAGAAGTTAAAGAACTTGCCCAAGGTCACATAGCTGGTAAGTGGCAGTTCTGAGATTCAAACCCAAGCAATCCAGCTTGGTTTGAGAAGGTGCTTTTAAGGACTAAACCAAGGTGCCTCTTAAAGACGCAGTGAGCACCATGGTCAACAGAAGCCAAGTGCAGATTCATGGAGGAGCTCGTCTTGGGGACCCAAGTCTGTTCTGTGTACAGAGCACAGGGCTCTGCACCAGTGCAGAAAGACCGCTCCAGAGCCCAGGTGGCAGGCAGCAGAGCTAAAGGAAGCCTCCTTCTGGGGCTGGGAGGAAAGCGTCCATGGAGTGCAGCTTCCCCCGGATGTTGGGCCCCTCCTGTGCCCTTACATTGACCCTGAGCCCTGTTACTCTGCTCCATACCCCTCAATGGAGATGCACAGGCTCCTGACAAACCGCAAGGCCTGGGGAAGAATAGCAGCAGTTAGAATAATGGATGCCTCACTCGGAATTTGGAGCTACGTAAGCATTAGAATGGAAATTAAGTTGGAGAAGAGAAAGCTCTAATGGACTTTGGGAAATGTTGGTTTTCCTTTTTTTTTTTCCATTCCAGATTGCCTTTCAGAGAGAAAATTAAACATAAAGCAAATGTACAAGGGAAATGGGACTCTGTTTTCTGATTGGTCGCCCGATGCTCGGGGCCGGGCCTGCCTACGTGTCCCGGCCACTTTCTGCAGACAGCTGTGGGTGTTGGGGGGTGAGAAGGGCATAGCTCTACAGAACCAACCTTCAGTGAAGGGAGTGGGGGTGGGACGGCCATAACACATCAGCTGAAGCTATTAGAGCCACTAATGGCTGCCTGGATGAGCCGAGCTCTAAGTGGGGCTTTTATGAACCTGCGGCATCCCAGCGTCCTCCTGCGGAGAAGCGGAAGCCATTACACTAATCACCGCGTCCTCAGCCTGCGGCCCTCCCTGCCCCCGCCTCCGTGCAGTTCCCGGCCTCTTGCACCCGAATTATTCCTGGAGGTGGGAATGCAGAGGTTGGACTCTCATAATTATATTAAGGGCTTTTGACAGGACCAACCTTTCTGTCTTCTATTTCTGTCTTGTTGAAATTCTAGTGCACTGAAATAAATGTGAGGGGAAGGATCCATCAACTCTTTCTGGGCACAAGGACGACAGCCGAGTGTATTGCGTGCCCAGCACTCGCGTCCACGGGGAGATTTATGGCTTGTTCTCCTAACAGGAAGATTGCCCAGACTTAGGTCAGCTGGGGGTGGGAAACCACGTTGTCTCACTTAGACTTAAATTTATTGCATGCAGTTTTATGCCAATATCAAAATATAGTCTGAAAGGGACCCCCAAGGTGTCTCTGACCTAACCCCCTCATTCCTATTTCATGGGCTGGCTTTCTCCTTGCACCCCTGTTCTTGTCTTGACCTAATACTTGGTAGCTTGCCTTGTCAGGTATAAAAGAGTTAGTGCTGCCAAAGTCAAGGCCATTGGCCAGAACCTTCAACTGGCGAGTTGGCCAAGGTTCTGACTGCCTTCCATCCCCAACCACCTGCTTCTCTGATCTCAAGGGGAGTTAACAGCTAGGAGCCTAATGGCCGGCACTGCCAGACTCCTGAAGGGAGCAGTGGAGCTGGGAGGCACGATGCTAAAAGGTCAAGAAAAGCAGCCTGGACAAATAGTCACCTGCTCTCGCTGAAGACTCAGATAATAGCAATTATATGCCCTATGCTAGGTGCTGAGTTAAACTCATGGGCATCTCATTTAAGCTTCATCACAATGCCATGAATGAAGCATTATTAGCCCAGTTTAGAGATGAAGTAGAGGTTCAGAGGGTTTAAATAACTCATCCAGAGTCATATGGAGAGTAAGTTTCATGATTGGAATTGTATTCATAACTCAGTTGTGAACCCAGACTATCTGAAGGCTACACCCTTGGCCCCTGCGTTAAATTGCCAGTTATACACCCAACTGTTAAACAGAAGGGTGGAGGAGCAAGGAGGTGTGAGGCCCACCTTCCCACATCTCTGGTACCCCCTGGCAAATATCTCTTGGGATCACAGCAAGGAACCACAGCCCCTGACAACTGTACTTCTTGGAGGTCCATCCATTTTAGTTCACATTCCGTGCTAGGTCCTTGATCTGCCCTTCACACATTTTAGTTTGGGAAATGAAACATCATATTTATCTGAGTCTATTAGTCACTTCCAAGAGTTTCATAGTCACATCTAAGAGCTTAATTCCTGGTAAATGCATGAATTCATATTTGGTACTTACTAATCTTTGCCAACAAAGGTCTGTCTAGTAAAGGCTATGGTTTTTCCTGTGGTCATGTATGGATGTGAGAGTTGGACTGTGAAGAAGGCTGAGCACCGAAGAATTGATGCTTTTGAACTGTGACGTTGGAGAAGACTCTTGAGAGTCCCTTGGACTGCAAGGAGATCCAACCAGTCTATTCTGAAGGAGATCAGCCCTGGGATTTCTTTGGAAGGAATGATGCTAAAGCTGAAACTCCAGTACTTTGGCCACCTCATGCAAAAAGCTGACTCATTAGAAAAGACTCTGATGCTGGGAGGGATTGGGGGCAGGAGGAGAAGGGGACGACAGAGGATGAGATGGCTGGATGGCATCACTGACTCGATGGACGTGAGTCTGAGTGAACTCCAGGAGTTTGTGATGGACAGGGAGGCCTGGCGTGCTGCGATTCATGGGGTCACAAAGAGTTGGACATGACTGAGCGACTGAACTGAACTGAACTGAACTGAATCAATAGATGCAACATGCCCAGGCCATCACAAGGTATGCTACTGCTCATTCTTGCCTATTAGGACCTGCATCAACCAAGAGTATGCTGGGCTGCAAGGGACAGAAAATTAGACTTGCAGAGGTTTACACAAAGAAATATATATTTGTTGCACACGCCAAGAAGTCTTTGGCAAGGTAGCTGATCAAGTTGATCCACTGATTCAATGATGTCAGGGTCAGCTGCTCTTGGCCTTTCTTACAAGGTTGCCGGATGGTTGATCAATCCCAGCCTTGACCTTGCTGATCTGGAACAAAGGTCAACAGAAAAGTAGGCGTGGGTTTGAATCCCAGCTCTGTCCACTTGGCCTGCCCTTTACCTCTTTGAGCCTGAAATTGTTTCCGGGCAAGGTAAGGATATCCTTTGGTTGCTGGCTACCTGGGGGAACAGGAGGGGGGACTTGAAAAGGACCGAACACAGAGCCAGGTGCAGAGGAAGTACTCAATACACTCAGTGTACTTTGTACCCCTGGCACATTCATCAGGGCTGCCAGGCTGTGATGTGCATGGCTTGAGGCACAGAGGTACTTAATATCTCTTCAGAAAGACAGCTGAGAGATTTCTTTGGAATTCTTTGACAAGGTGCATGCCTTATGAAATGGGACAGCACCACAGGCCCTGGGGCTCAGCCACGGTTGTGGGCCAGTTAAGCAGAGAGGAATGGACGTGGGTGGTCACTCCAGCCCTGCCCTCTGGGGTCCGTGCTGGGAAGTGAAGCTGAGAGTCTCAGGGGTCATTGGCAGCCACACTGGCTCTGAAGCTCCGGCATTACACTTTATAAATCTTCCCACTGTGATCTGGGCCCCCCGTCAGTAAGGGGGGCAGGCAAGCAAGATGGTTTCTCTCTGAATCTTTTTCTGCACACAGATGAATTTTGTTCTATGGGTCAGGTAAGTCTCACTGTCATTCTCTGTGATTTAAAGGAGGAAGTGATGGGGGGAAATAGAGCTTTGTACCATTTAGCCAGAAACAGCAGTTTTATTCCTGGGGCTCAGTGATTTCTGCTGAGAGTTCATGGGATGACTCTTGCTGCCAGGACAGGACATTGGAGGACCCAAGGAGCCACCAGTCCAAGGAACGAGATACAGGTTTTGTTTGCAGGATATAAAGATTGAATCTGATGCTGTTTTATACCACCTCCTAGAAGCAGTGTTTCTCAACTCATCCATTGTTATGCCTTGCTTCAGCAGCAGTTAAAATGGACATCATTAGTGTCTGCAGTATTTGTATAAGCTAGGAGGAGTTAACAAAGGCCTTCCACCTCTATTTTCCATCCAACATGCCCGTGGACTGGTTGGTAGTATGAATACTGGAAGAAACGAAGAAAGTGGGGTACAAAGAATTATTATAGAATATTCCTAAAGTCAAGTGAGGAAATTGAAGAAGGAGCTCCCACCTAAGTCCTCAGACCAGCTCCTTTACTGTTTTGATTTATTCACTAGCAAGTTTTGCCCCCACGCATGAGTAAGTCACGACTTGTCACCTGTGCGTGCTTTGTCTTCTCCACCTGGGGCCTCACAAACACAGATTCCAGACTCAGCCCTGTGGTGGGCCTGCCACTACTTTGTGACCTTGGCGCCGCACAGCTGCTTTCTGTCATCCAAATAGGGACAGTACCTCCCAGAGGATAATGTCACCAAGCACATAATAGGTGCTCGATAAATGGTGTCATTTGCCATTATTGTGGGCTTCCCTGTTGGCTCAGTTGGTAAAGCCTCTGGACCCATGGACAGAGGAGTCTCATGGGCTACAGTCCATGGTGTCATAAGAGTCATATGCAACTTAGTGACTAAACCACCATCAATTACATGACAGAAATAATACATTATTATCAATAATATCTCTGGAAAGTGAAAGTCACTCAGTCATGTCCGACTATTTGCGACCCTATGGACCATACAGTCCATGGAATTCTCCAGGCCAGAATACTGGAGTGGGTATTTCCCTTCTTCAGGGGATCTTCCCAACCCAGGGATCGAACCCAGGTCTCCTGCATTGCAGGTGGATTCTTTACCAGCTGAGCCATAAGGGAAGCCCAAGAATACAGAATACTGGAGTGGGTAGCCTATCCCTTCTTCAGGGGATCCTCCCAACCCAGGGATCGAACCGAGGTCTCCTGCATTGCAGGTGGATTCTTTACCAACTGAGCTATTGGGGAAGCCCAATAATAATATCTCTAATTCAGTCTTACTTAACTGGAATTAATAACTGTCAACAGGAATGACAGTGTTGTACTTTATGCATTTATTTAAATGAATCTATTTAAATATTAGATAATGACTTCATTTGAATGGAAGCCTCTGAAGTCAGAGATTCTCATAATTCTCTTTGAAGCCCACCCTCTCCCATTTCCTTATCTTCACAGCACCTGTCTTTTACATATTTATCAATTTGATCTAACTTAGGTCACAGACAGTTGAAACTGCTGAGAAGCATATGAATGAATGCAGTCAGTCCAAACAAATATCCACAAGAAAACCCACCAAAAGCTAGGTGAATTCATTCTAACTACTTCCGAGGAGAAAAAAAAAAAGACCAGGTTGGAAAGCCTAGACCCAGTGGTTTTGATAAAGCCTTTTACTTTGGTCTGCAAGTTTTGCCCTCAGGCAAAGCCTGCAAACATTTCTGGCTGAATCTCTGTACTTCCTGGATTCTACAGCTGTGTCCTATGAAAAGGAAATGGTTTTTCTGACAACCCAATAACCCACCTCCCACTGTTCTGTCTATAGAGTATCAGGCAGGCATGCATTTAGGCAGGCAGGGAGACAGCAAGCAGAAGTGAAGGCATTCCTCTTTAAGGATGTATCTCCTGGAAAATCATAATCAGGTCTTTGGAAGAAACCTCATTGGCACAGATGGTCCTGCCTAAGCCCCGCCAGCCTTTGGAGTGAGAGGTGAGACACACCTAACGTAACAGGACCTTCCACCAAGGTGAATAGGAGGTTGTGTTTCAAGGGGAAAAGATGTTTTAACCCTGAATATTCATATTCAAACCACTGGACTTCCATTGTATTTTTCCCCCTTCTTCTTCTATTGGATTCATTTTTCTAAGGTCTGCAGCAATTTTCTTGAAAGTGAATTTTTAAAACACTGCACCTTACTTGAGGTCATGGGACAAGGACTTTTTTTTTTTTTTTCTAAATTGGATCAACCATTTTGGATTATATTCGTCCATTATATTCATCCCTCTTGCCTCCAGACACCTCTCTCTCTCTCTCTCCCCACCAGCTCTGGGACAGGCCCAGAGACAACCACCCCAATAAGAAGCCATCTCTGGGTCAGCATCACTCCCTAGCACATCTCATTCTCATCTCTCCTTGTCAGTGATGGTGGAGAGATCTCAGGGCTGATACCCAAAGGATGGAAGGCACGGGGTGCACACCAATGCCGGGGTTTGTATCCTGGCTCCCCGCTTAGAGCTGTGTGAGCTTAGGCAAGTTACTTAACCTCTCTGGGCTTCAGCTGCCTAGTTGGTAAAATGAGGAATGAGAATTAGGACAATTAAGAAAAACAAAGCATGCTTCCAACAGTGGCCGGCATGTGGGAAGTACTCAGTGAGTGGTATCTATTATTAGTAGCCATTATTAGCCATAGATTCATAACATAATCTCATAGATCTCCTTACATCATCCCAAACACAGATAGTGTGTTTGGGGATTATTACCTGTGGGCACAAGAACTGAGCATTGTACACTACACCATATGTACACACCATATCATGTATACACACTACACAGTGTGGGCATACCACACCATGAGATCTCAGAGAGGAGTTCCCTGAGGTCTAGAGGGACACCTTTGCTTGGCCAAGTGAGGCCAGAAGTGGAGATCAGGCAGCTTCATCCTCAGGCTGAAATTCATTAATTACCTTGAGATGTAAAAATTTTGGCCAGAGAAGAAGCACTCTCGAAATTCAAATCGCATGAAGCTGAGCCCGGGTATGTGTGTTGTGCTTAAATGAAGCAGCTTATGACGTGGGTATTCAATTTCTATAATCTGTTCTAAATTTAATCATGCAAAATGTCAAGTTATCTCACTATTTTGTTTCAGTTAAAAAAAAAAAGTATTTAGATTTATGGTTGGATGTTACAAGAACTGCTGCTTCATTTCAAATCTTGGCAGGGCCCTCCAAAGCAGCAGTTGACCAAGAAGCCACTTCCTGAGCTGAAGGTCAGTGTGTTGGCCCTGGAATGAATATCAACACATCAATGGTAGGAGCCAAACCCTCTTTCTTGCCATTTTGGAATGGGGGTTGGGTGAAGGCCTTGAGGCTCCAGCTGCTCCTGGCACCACCTAGGCTCCCCATGTGGATCCCTAGCTCTTCCCACAAAGTGCTGCCACAGAGCCCCATGGGGTACGCCTCCAAGACTTGGGATACAAAGTGCTGCCACAGAGCCCCATGGGGTACGCCTCCAAGACTTGGGATGTTCCATTCCCTTGCACTTGGTCCCTTGGCAAAGGTGTACCCATCTGAAAGGGTTCCCTGGACTTAGTGCTGGGGCCTAAGGGGCAGTACCTGGCTTGGGGATTCCAAGTGACTTTAAAAAAGTAATTAATTAGACCCAGGCCTCCTGCATTGGGAGCTCAGAATCTTAGCTACTGAACCACTAGAGAAGTACCCTGCAACCCAAGTCACTTTTAAATGTCCTTGCATGTCTTGGAATTCAAGAAGTTACCTATCAGGCTCCTCCATCCATGGGGTTTTCCAGGCAAGATTACTGGAGTGGGGTGCCATCGCCTTCTCCGCAAGAAGTTACCAGCATAGGTTAAATATGTATCTCCTGGTTGATGTTCCTAGGTATCAAATCACCTATGATTATACAGTAGAAGTAGGAAATAGATTTAAGGGACTAGATCTGATAGACAGAGTGCCTGATGAACTATGGACGGAGGTTCGTGACATTATACAGGAGACAAGGATCAAGATCATCCCCAAGAAAAAGAAATGCAAAAAAGCAAAACGGCTTTCTGAGGAAGTCTTGCAAATAGCTGTGAAAAGAAGAGAAGTGAAAAACAAAGGAGAAAAGGAAAGATATAATCATTTGAATGCAGAGTTCCAAAGAATAGCAAGGAGAGATAAGAAAGCCTCCTTCAATGATCAGTGCAAAGAAATAGAGGAAAACAATACAATAGGAAAGACTAGAGATCTCTTCAAGAAAATCAGAGATACCAAGGGAACATTTCATGCAAAGATGGGCTCAATAAAGGACAGAAATTATATGGATCTAACAGAAGCAGAAGATGTTAAGAAGAGGTGGCAAGAATACACAGAAGAACTGTACAAAAAAGATTTTCATGATCCAGATGATCATGATGGTGTGATCATTCACCTAGAGCCAGACATCCTGGAATGTGAAGTCAAGAGGGCCTTAGGAAATATCACCAGCAACAAAGCCAGTGGAGGTGATGGAATTCCAGTTGAGTTATTTCAAATCCTAAAAGATGATGCTGTGAAAGTGCTGCACTCAATATACCAGCAAATTTGGAAAACTCAGCAGTGGCCACAGGACTGGAAAAGGTCAGTTTTCTTTCCAATCCCAAAGAAAGGCAATGCCAAAGAATGCTCAGACTACCCCACAATTGCACTCATCTCACATGCTAGTAAAGTAATGCTCAAAATTCCCCAAGCCAAGCTTCAACAGTATATGAACCGTGAACTTCCAGATGTTCAAGCTGGTTTTAGAAAAGACAGAGGAACCTGAGATCAAATTGCCCACATCGGCTGGATCATCAAAAAATCAAGAGAGTTCCAGAAAAACATCTATTTTTGTTTTATTGACTATGCCAAAGCCTTTGACTGTGTGGATCACACATCTCTTCAAGAGATGGGAATATCAGATCATCTGACCTGCCTCCTGAGAAATCTGTATGCAAGTCAGGAAGCAACATTTAGAACTGGACATGGAACAACAGACTGGTTCCAAATAGGAAAAGGGGTACGTCAAGGCTGTATATTGTCACCCTGCTTATTTAACTTATATGCAGAGTACATCATGAGAAACACTGGGCTGGAAGAAGCACAAGCTGGAATCAAGATTGCTGGGAGAAATCAGTAACTTCAGATATGCAGATGACACCACCCTTACGGCAGAAAGTGAAGAAGAACTAAAGAGCCTCTTGATGAAAGTGAAAGAGGAGAGTGAAAAAGTTGGCTTAAAGCTCAACATTCAGAAAACTAAGATCATGGCATCCGGTTGCATCACTTCATGGCAAATACAAGGGAAACAGTGGAAACAGTGGCAGACTTTATTTTTTGGGGGGTTCCAAAATCACTGCAGATAGTGACTGCAGCCATGAAATTAAATGACGCTTACTCTTTGGAAGGAAAGTTATGACCAATCTAGACAGCATATTAAAAAGCAGAGACATTACTTTGCCAACAAAGGTCTGTCTAGCCAAGGCTGTGGTTTTTCCAGTGGTCATGTATGGATGTGAGAGTTGGGCTATAAAGAAAGCTGAGCACAGAAGAATTGATGCTTTTGAACTGTGGTGTTGGAGAAGACTCTTGAGAGTCCCTTGGACTGCAAGGAGATCTAACCAGTCCATCCTAAAGGAGATCAGTCCTAAGTGTTTATTGGAAGGACTGATGCTAAAGCTGAAACTCCAGTACTCTGTCCACCTGATGCAAAGAGCTGACTCATTTGAAAAGACCCTATTGCTGGGAAAGATTGAAGGTGGGAGGAGAAGGGGACAACAGAGGATGAGATGGTTGGATGGCATCACTGACTCAATGGACATGGGTTTGGGTAAACTCCGGGAGTTGGTGATGGACAGGGAGGCCTGTTGTGATGCAGTCCGTGGTGTCTCAAAGAGTCCGACATGACTGAGCGACTGAACTGAACTCAACAGCCTTTTAGAATATCCCTTTTCCTTATCAAAGGTCTGATAAGAAAATTTCCCGATGGCTAAAAATCCTCTTTAAATAGACAAAGGAAATGGGACCAGGGAGAACTTTTTATTCATTTTTTAACCAGGTCTGGTTATACCTTCTGTCTGGTATAGATAAACAAACTTATTTACTTTTTTGTAACTTAGAGACAAGAGGGCAAAACTCTGTGGTGTATCTTGAACTTTCAGAGCCTAAGTAAAACTGTTGTCAATCACAAATTGTCAATTGCTCTTGAATCCCAAGAGTTGCACTCAAGGCCACCCTATCTAAAGCCATCCCTGATCAATTGTGGTCTCATTTTCCCATCTTATTTCTCAGCACGTAACTCCCTGATAGTTTTCTTGTTTGCTTATCTTCAGTCTCCAGAGCACAAGATGTCAACCTCAACTGCAGCTGTGTCCACAGAGCTGTGTCCAGAGCCCAGAATGGTGAATTGTTCAACACTGAAGGCTCTTTGCTACATTAACTCCTGTTATGCAAGAGAGACCAGGAAACAAGTGGAGAACCAGACGAGGAAGGAGAGCCCCATGGGGTATGGGAACATCTAGATATCTACAAAGTAAAGGAAGCTGCTTCCAGGGGAAATTCCAGGAGGGAAAGGTCCAGAGCCTGATGACCATGTGGAGGTAGAAGAGGCTAGGAGAGCTGGCTTCCTCCTTTCTCCATCGCTGGACCTACAAAAATAAACAGTAGTTTCAAGTCTCAATGGAACGCTTCAATCAAGCTTTTCTTCTGCAAGCTGCTTGATGTTCATATGATCCTCTTTTGCATTCTTGGCTCCCATAGTCTCCGACCAGCTGCTGGAATTCATCTTCCCTTCTGTTCCCATCACCCCACATCACAGCCACAGATCCTGTGGCTATGCTAGGCAGTGTTGGGAGCATGACAAACTTGATGGTTGCCCATCAGATCAGATCAGATCAGATCAGTCGCTCAGTTGTGTCTGACTCTTTGCGACCACATGTATCGCAGCACGACAGGCCTCCCTGTCCATCACCAACTCTGGGAGTTCACTCAGACTCATGTCCATCGAGTCAGTGATGCCATCCAGCCATCTCATCCTCTGTCGTCCCCTTCTCCTCTTGCCCCCAATCCCTCCCAGCATCAGAGTCTTTTCCAATGTGTCAACTCTTCACATCAGGTGGCCAAAGTACTGGAGTTTCAGCTTTAGCATCATTCCTTCCAAAGAAATCCCAGGGCTGATCTCCTTCAGAATGGACTGGTTGGATCTCCTTGCAGTCCAAGGGACTCTCAAGAGTCTTCTCCAACACCACAGTTCAAAAGCATCAATTCTTCAGCGCTCAGACTTCTTCACAGTCCAACTCTCACATCCATACATGACCACAGGAAAAACCATAGCCTTGACTAGATGAACCTTTGTTGGCAAAGTAATGTCTCTGCTTTTGAATATGTTATCTAGGTTGGTCATAATTTTCCTTCCAAGGAGTAAGCGTCATTTAATTTCATGGCTCCAGTCACCATCTGCAGTGATTTTGGAGCCTAGAAAAATAAAGTCTGACACTGTTTCCACTGTTTCCCCATCTATTTCCCATGAAGTGATGGGACCAGATGCCATGATCTTCGTTTTCTGAATGTTGAGCTTTAAGCCAACTTTTTCACTCTCCTCTTTCACCTTCATCAAGAGGCTTTTGAGTTCCTCTTCACTTTCTGCCATAAGGGTGGTGTCATCTGCATATCTGAGGTTGTTGATATTTCTCCCGGCAATCTTGATTCCAGCTTGTGTTTCTTCCAGTCCAGCGTTTCTCATGATGTACTCTGCATATAAGTTAAATAAACAGGGTGACAATATACAGCCTTGACATACTCCTTTTCCTATTTGGAACCAGCCTGTTGTTCCATGGCCAGTTTTAACTATTGCTTCCTGACCTGCATACAAATTTCTCAAGAGGCAGATCAGGTGGTCTGGTATTCCCATCTCTTTCAGAATTTTCCACAGTTTATTGTGATCCACACAGTCAAAGGCTTTGGCATAGTCAATAAAGCAGAAATAGATGTTTTTCTGGAACTCTCTTGCTTTTTCCATGATGCAGCAGATGTTGGCAATTTGATCTCTGGTTCCTCTGCCTTTTCTAAAACCAGTTTGAACATCAGGAAGTTCACGGTTCACATATTGCTGAAGCCTGGCTTGGAGAATTTTAAGCATTACTTCACTAGCGTGTGAGATGAGTGCAATTGTGCAGTAGTTTGAGCATTCTTTGGCATTGCCTTTCTTTGGGATTGGAATGAAAACTGACCTTTTCCAGTCCTGTGGCCACTGCTGAGTTTTCCAAATTTGCTGGCATATTGAGTGCAGCACTTGCACAGCATCATCTTTCAGGATTTGGAATAGCTCAACTGGAATTCTGTCATCTCCACTAGCTTTGTTCATAGTGATGCTTTCTAAGGCCCACTTGACTTCACATTCCAGGATGTCTGGCTCTAGGTCAGTGATCACACCATCGTGATTATCTGTGTCGTGAAGATCTTTTTTGTACAGTTCTTCTGTGTATTCTTGCCATCTCTTCTTAATATCTTCTGCTTCTGTTAGGTCCATACCATTTCTGTCCTTTATAGAGCCCATCTTTGCATGAAATATTCCTTTGGTATCTCTGATTTTCTTGAAGAGATCTCTAGTCTTTCCCATTCTGTTGTTTTCCTCTATTTCTTTGCATTGATCGCTGAAGAAGGCTTTCTTATCTCTTCTTGCTATTCTTTGGAACTCTGCATTCAGATGTTTATATCTTTCCTTTTCTCCTTTGCTTTTCGCTTCTCTTCTTTTCACAGCTATTTGTAAGGCCTCCCCAGACAGCCACTTTGCTTTTTTGCATTTCTTTTCCATGAGGATGGTCTTGATCCCTGTCTCCTGTACAATGTCACGAACCTCATTCCATAGCTCATCAGGCACTCCATCTATCAGATCTAGGCCCTTACATCTGTTTATCACTTCCACTGTATAATCATAAGGGATTTGATTGAGGTCGTACCTGAATGGTCTAGTGGTTTTCCCTACTTTCTTCAATTTAAGTCTGAATTTGGCAATAAGGAGTTCATGTTCTGAGCCACAGTCAGCTCCTGGTCTTGTTTTTGCTGACTGTATAGAACTTCTCCATCTTTGGCTGCAAAGAATATAATCAATCTGATTTTGATGTTGACCATCTGGTGATGTCCCTGTATAGAGTCTTCTCTTGTGTTGACAGAATGTGGTCCACTGGAGAAGGAAATGGCAAACCACTTCAGTATTCTTGCCTTGAGAACCTCATGAACAGTATGAAAAGGCAAAATGATAGGATACTGAAAGAGAAACTCCCCAGATCAGTAGGGGCCCAATATGCTACTGGAGATCAGTGGAGAAATAACTCCAGAAAGAATGAAGGGATGGAGCCAAAGCAAAAAGCTGTGGATGTGACTGGTGATAGAAGCAAGGTCCGATGCTGTAAAGAGCAATATTGCATAGGAACCTGGAATGTCAGGTCCATGAATCAAGGCAAATTGGAAGTGGTCAAACAAGAGATGGCAAGAGTGAATGTCGACATTCTAGGAATCAGTGAACTGAAATGGACTGGAATGGGTGAATAACTCAGGTGACCATTATATCTACTACTGCGGGCAGGAATCCCTCAGAAGAAATGGAGTAGCCATTATGGTCAACAAAAGAGTCTGAAATGCAGTACTTGGATGCAATCTCAAAAACGACAGAATGATCTCTGTTCGTTTCCAAGGCAAACCATTCAATATCACAGTAATCCAAGTCTGTGCCCCAGCCAGTAACGCTGAAGAAGCTGAAGTTGAACGGTTCTGTGAAGACCTACAAGACCTTTTAGAACTAACACCCAAAAAAGATGTCCAGGGGACTGGAATGCAAAAGTAGGAAGGCAAGAAACACCTGGAGTAACAGGCAAATTTGGCCTTGGAATACGGAATGAAGCAGGGCAAAGACTAATAGAGTTTTGCCAAGAAAATGCACTGGTCATAGCAAACACCCTCTTCCAACAACACAAGAGAAGACTGTATACATGGACATCACCAGATGGTTGCCCATGCCTGCTACCTAAACTGAGAAGACAGCAACATGGACTTCACATGATTTTTAGAGCTGTAAGTCAAGAAACAGCCCATAGAGGGCAGGAGGGGGTGAGGCCTGAGGACACTGCTCAGGGGCACTGCCAGATACAGACAGAAGGGGCTTTGAGCAGTGGATTGGTCAGCTCAGGCTGCATAACAATACACCACAGCTCCATGGGTTTAACAGCAGAAATTTATTTTTTCAGTTCAGGAGACCAGAAGCTGAGGATCAAGGTAGCACCAGGTTGGCTTCTTCTGAGGCCTCCGTCCTTGGCTCGCAGATGGCCACCTTCTCATGGTGTCCTTGCAAGGTCTTTCCTCTGTGTGTGCACCTCTCTGGTGTTTCTCTGTGTCTCCAAGCTCCCTCATTTCATAAAGACATCAGTCACATTGGATTATAACCCATCCTATTGAAATGGGAATCCGAGTTCTTGTTCTCGGAGCCGAAGAATGAACTTCAAGAACACACAAACACTCACAGTGGCAAATGAATAGGATTTATTAAAGAGAAGGAAAGTACAAACTTCTGAGCATAGACACTGAAAGGGGGTAAACAGTCCCCCAAAAGGTGGGAATTACAGCAGCTCTATATCTTTACCATGATTAATCTATACAATTTTGGTTGGCTCCTGTCCTTAAAATATGTCATATTTAACCAATCAGTTTAAAGGTCAAGATGCTTAATATCCTTTTGGCTTCTTTTCTTCCTCAGATTAAGTCACCACTCTTTTCTTTGCCCCCTGGCCATGTTTCAGTGGACCAGAAGTATGGGTTTAAGATTAATGATCACCAGTTGTTTTTCCCTCAGGCATATGGAACAGAAGTTAATTACTGCCCTTCCCTGGATCTGAGTGCTAATTATTTATCAGATCAAGGGCACACTCCAGGAATTTGGGACAAAGGGTATACTTTTAGGCTAATTGAAAACAGATCAAGGTCTAAGAGTCCTACACTGACTGCCTAGCAATTCCTACCTCACTATTGACTTCATTTTAACTTAATCACCTGTCTAAAGGCTCTTCTGTCTCTAAATGCAGTCATCTTAAGGAGTATTGCTTGGAGAAGGAAATGGCAATCCACTCCAGTACTATTGCCTGGAAAATCCCATGGACAGAGGAGCCTGGTAGGCTACAGTCCATGGGGTCGCAAAGAGTTGGACACGACTGAGTGACTTCACATTCAGGAGTATTGAGGGTTAGGATTCAACATGTGAATTTAGTAAGGACATACTTTAGACCATAATAAGCAGTGTAGGAACATGAAACCATGCTGGGCACCACTGGCCTGGGAGGTTTGTTTGAAAGGATGGGAGATGAAAAGGAAAAATACAGTAGCAATTAGAATCAAGGGTGAGGTCTGGAGTTTAAAACCACCAGTTAGAACTGGGATTATTTTATGGGTTGATTTGTTCCTACTGCCCCTGCCCCCACAACTAAATATCTTGAAATCCTATCCTCTACAACTCCAGAATGTGACCTTTTTTGGTAATCAAGTTAAAATGAGGTTATTAGGATGGGTCCTGTGAAGAAAGCTGAGAGCCGAAGAATTGATGCTTTTGAACTGTGGTGTTGGAGAAGACTCTTGAGAGTCCCTTGGACTGCAAGGAGATCCAACCAGTCCATTCTAAAGGAGGTCAGTCCTGGGTGTTCTTTGGAAGGAATGATGCTAAAGCTGAAACTCCAGTACTTTGGCCACCTCATGCGAAGAGTTGACTCACTGGAAAAGACCCTGATGCTGGGAGGGATTGAGGGCAGGAAGAAAAGGGGACGACAGAGGATGAGATGGCTGGATGGCATCACCGACTCGATGGATGTGAGTTTGAGTGAACTCTGGGAGTTGGTGATGGACAGGGAGGCCTGGTGTGCTGTGATTCATGGGGTCGAAAAGAGTCGGACACGACTGAGTGACTGAACTACCACTACTAATCAAATTTGACTGGTGTCCTTATAAAAGGGGAAATTTGAACACAGAGACACACAGAGAAGGAAAACTATGGAAATATGGAGGATTAGAGGGAGTGATCCATGAGTGTACTCAGTCATGAGCGACTCTGTGACTCCATGGACTATAACCTGCCAGACTCCTCTGTAATGGGATTTTCAGGGCAAGAATACTGGAGTGGGTTGCGTTTCCTCCTCCAGGGGATCTTCCTGACCCAGGGATTGAACCTGAGTCTCCTGCAGTGGCAGGCAGGTTCTATACCACTGTGCCACCTGGGAATCCAATCTATGAGCTGCTGCTGCTGCTAAGTTGCTTCAGTCCTGTCTGACTCTGTGCAACCCCATAGACGGCAGCCCACCAGGCTCCACCACCCCTGGGATTCTCCAGGCAAGAACACTGGAGTGGGTTGCCATTTCCTTCTCCAACGCAAGAAAGTGAAAAGTGAAAGTGAAGTCGCTCAGTTGTGTCTGACTCTTAGCAACCCCATGGACTGCAGCCTACCAGGCTTCTCCATCCATGGGATTTTCCAAGCAGGAGTACTGGAGTGGGTTGCCATTGCCTTCTTCAAATCTATGAGCTAAGGAATGCCAAATATTGTCAGTAAACTACCAGAAGCTGGGAAGAACACAGAAGGATTCCCTTAAAGTTTTCAGAGGGAGCATTAGCTTGTTTTTTTGCCCTCACAATTTAGATATTATTTTTCATAACATCAAGGTTAGATTTTTCAAAATTTGGAATTAAAAAAAATTTTTACTTACCCTTTTTTCTTGTATCTCAGACCTATCGAGGATTCTTTCTCTCTCTCTTTATAGTATAGACTTTAGAATTTCAATTAGTAAGAGTTTGGAGGTCAACTTCCTCAGTGTTTATCTAAAAATGGCTTTATTTTGCCCTTGTTCTTGAGAAGTAGTTCTGTGAAGTATATCTATCTAGCCTGACAGCTGTCTTATTTTAGCATTTTGAAGATACTTTCTTACTATTTTCTAACTTCCATTGTTGCTGCTAAGTCAGCTGTCACTCTATTTATCACTTGTTTGTGGTTATCTTTCCTTTCTCACTGTGGCTGTCCTAAGGACATCATTGCCTCTGATTTCTGCAGTTTTGCTATGATGTGTCTAAGTGCCTTCTTTTGTCCTCCTTCTTTGTAGTTATTCTGTTTGGAGGTCATAGGAATTCCTGAATCTGAGGATTTGTGTCTTTCATAGTATTTGGAAAATGACTTTGTCTCTCTCTCTCTTTTTTATGGGGGAGGAAATGTGCTAATCTAAGCAAAAAACTAAGAACATGTCATCTGGCCCTATCACTTCATGGCAAATAGATGGAGAAGAAATGGAAGCAGTGACAGACTTTAGTTTCTTGGGCTCCAAAATCACTGCAGATGGTAACTGCAGCCATGAGATTAAAAGATTCTTGCTCCTTGGAAGAAAAGCTATGACAAACCTAGACAGCATATTAAAAAACAGAGACATCACTTTGCCAGCAAAGCTCCATCTGCTCGAAGCTCTGGTTTTTCCAGAAGTCATATATGGATGTGAGAGCTAAACAGTAAGCAAGACTGAACACTGAAGAACTGATGCTTTTGAACTGTGGTGCTGGAGAAGACTCTTGAGAGTCCCTTGGACTGCAAGGAGATCCAACCAGTCAATCCTAAAGGAAATCAACCCTGAATATTCATTGGAAGGACTGATGCTGAAGCTGAAGCTCCAATACTTTGGCTACCTGATGTGAACAGCTGATTCTCTGGAAAAGACACTGATGCTGGGGAAGATTGAAGGCAGGAGAAGGGGACAACAGATAATGAAATGGTTGGATGGCATCATCACCTCAATATACATGAGTTTGCGCAAACTCTGGAAGATAGTAATGGACAGGGAAGTACCGGAGTCCAGCTCTAGCAGCCAGGGATTCAACCTGAAGAGATGGATGGTGTCGGTGAGAGAAATGAGGCAGCCTCTCAGTTTTCTTGGACTGCCTATTTATTTCAAGTTTAAGATTCTCTTTTATACTTTTACAAAAAACATTAGGTCAGAGGTTTGACATTTTCAGTTCCTCACCCAGATTTATTATCTCCATAAATCATTGTTTCTCTTCAGAGTTCCTGCTTCAGGGATTCTCTAGGAATCAGCTTTACCATCTATTATCTACCTCCTCTAATGTGTCCTATAGTTAACTTGTGATTACATTGTAACTCATGCTACATTCCTCAGTTTACTACTTATCTTCCTAAATCCTGTTTGCCCCTAACATCCTGAGCTCAGTTCAGTTCAGTTCAGTTCAGTCGCTCAGTCGTGTCCGACTCTTTGCGACCCCATGAATTGCAGCACGCCAGGCCTCCCTGTCCATCACAAACTCCCAGAGTTCACTCAGACTAACGTCCTTTGAGTCAGTGATGCCATCCAGCCATCTCATCCTCTGTCGTCACCTTCTCCTCCTGCCCCCAATCCCTCCCAGCATCAGAGTCTTTTCCAAGGAGTCAACTCTTCACATGAGGTGGCTGAAGTACTGGAGTTTCAGCTTCAGAATCATTCCTTCCAAAGAAATCCCAGGGCTGATCTCCTGAGCTCACTATCTCTTAAAAAGGCTTCTAGCTATAGTGTCTCTAAAAATTCCTAACTTCTATAAGCTATAGTAAAATACGCTAACTTTACAACATTCCTTAAATCTTTAACTTCTAACTGTTTTAATTATTTCTAAGCCCTAAATTCAGTAAACTCCTTTGCCATAAACATTCTCCTCACAAATAGGCTTCAGATAGCAGTCCCTCCCATGGCCTCAAGCTACGGCCTATGTGCCCATCCTGGAACACTCTTTTGTAAAATCCTTGAACAAATGTCGGTGATTAATTTTATAAATTATTTTCTGAGCACAGCTGCAGAAGGCTTTGTGCCTTCTCATGCTCCTGTCAAGAACAATAAGCACCTTAATATTCCTTTTCAGTCAACTTAGCCGAGGAGAGGAAAAGACAAGTCAGAATTACAAGGCCTAACTCCTTCATCCCGGGACCGTGCCTGCAGAATGAGGAGAGGGGTCTGGGGCCGTGCCTCCATTTTGTCAGTAATGCCTAATGTGGCTCCCAACAGGGAAGCCTGTTGTGCTGCAGTCCATGGGGTTGCAAAGGGTCGGACATAGCTGAGCAACTGAACCACAAAAACGTGCTAATAAATTTTTTATTTTAAAACAGTTTTAGGTTTATAGAAGCACATAGTGTAAAGATAGAAACTGGTACATCTACCCCACACCCAGTTTCCCCTATTAGCATTTTACATTGGTGAGGTACATGCTCAATTGCTTTAAAATCTGCTTCTCATCAGTTCTTTGTGTCCTCTTCTCCTATAATTCTCATGAGATGTACATTGGCATTTTACTCTATCTTAAATGCTCTTAACCATTATTTCATAGTGTCTGTCTCCTTTAATGCCTGTCCTACTGTGTAATTTACTTAGACCTATCTTCCAGCTCACCAATTCTCTCTTCAGCTATGTCCATACTGCTGTTTAGCCCATTGATTAGTATTTTATATTTCATTTATAGTAGTCTTTACTCCTGTAAGTTCTATTTGGATATTTTTCAAATTTTATCTGAATATTATCACTGATTGTTTGCTCTCTTTATTAGTATTTTTAAACCCTACTTGGTTTCTTTAAACATATTGTATTCTACATTTGATAATCCAAATACCTGAAGTCTTTGTCATTCTGGTCTTTATTTTTAATACTAATTTATTCATAAAATATTGTTTCATTTTCTGTTTTGTGATTTTTTTTTTCCTTTGTGAAAATATGTATATGCTATAAGTCTATCAATGACAATTAAGGCCTGAGTTGAGACTGAGACTAATGTTCACTTATGCCAAATGGAGGGACTACAGACAAGAATCACCTTAAGTGACAATACTTGGGTTGGGAGAGGAGGTTACTTGTCTTGGTCTGAGATAGACAATTGTCCCTGTTGTCTTTCTCTGAGTGCCATGAAGGGTTTTGTTTTTCTAACTTCCTCTTCTTCAGTGGGTGTAACTCTTTTAAAAACCTATAAATACCTGTGATGGGTTTTGATCTGCCTCCTAGCTTTGAATTCCGTCCCTCTGAACACTGATGTTCTAGATCGGTGGTCCCCAACTTTTTGGCTCCAGGGACTGGTTCCATGGAAGACAGTTTTTCCACGGATTGGGGGAGGTGGGGCAGGGGATGGTTTCAGGATGATTCAAGTGCATTGCATTTATTGTGCACTTTATTTCTATTATTATTACATTGGCTCCACCTTAGATCATCAGGCATTAGATCCTAGAGGTTGGGGACCCCTGTTCTAGACCAGTGCCCCCGGGGTGTTCTTGCTTCTCTATTGTGCTGACTTACCTTCCTGAATTCCTGCAGTTTTGTACCTGGCCACCACCACAATACTCTCTAAACCATACATAATGTATATACCTTATATTTATTATAAAACAGCCCCTGCTGCTACTGCTAAGTCATTTCAGTCGTGTCCGACTCTGTGCGACCCCATAGACGGCAGCCCACCAGGCTCCTCCATCTATGGGATTTTCCAGGCAAGAATACTGGAGTGGGTTGCCATTGCCTTCTCCTAGAAAACAGCCCCTAAAGTATATTTATCATTTATATTATATGTACATATTTGAATAACATATAGCATATGTACATGTTTATGAATGAACACAATTGAGTGGTTATTAATGTTATGCTGAAGAGGATACGGAAGGAGAAGGAAAAAGATGGGTTTACTCATACTAGGGCAGCAATAGCAAAATAAGGGAAACAGTCATTTGTCCCATATATTTACACTCATGATGTAGGAACACCAGTGGGATATGTGTTTTAGCATTTGGCACGTTTTAAGGTAAATAAGAAGAAAAAACTTTCATTAAGAATTCCAAACATGCCAGCAATACTTTTTGGATGTCATGATTTTCACTCAAGGGAGGGGAGAGAAAGGCTGGGAGGATGGCAGGGCAGTTTCTCCCCCACCCCCTACCTCCCGCCCCTCACTGCTCCTGACTTTGCCAGCACTTGAGCCCTGACAGGAAAGTAAAAGAAAGGTGATGTTAGCAACCTCAGGCACGTGACTTCTTAACCCAACACTTCTTAATCCACTCCTTAGCTCTGTTTTCAATCACACTTAGGAAAAGGGGCACGTTTACCTTCGCGGCTCATTATCTGAGCTGCCATTGTTTCTGTTTCTCTCAAAGTTGGTCTCCAGTTCTCAGAATCTCTCTTCTCAACTCTCCTGACAGTCCTTTTCACAAATATATAGACATATTTCTCTAGTTTCTTCCTTGGATCTGTGTGCCCAAGTGACCAAGGCAGCACATGACTGCAGAATTGGCTGTCCCTGGAATGGGGTCAGACGATGAGAAAGGAGTGTGCTAAGGCCTCCAGTGCCTGGGGATACAAGGGCATCTTTATGTGCGATCTGAAGTCAGCTTGCCTTTGAATGATGGCTCAGGTTTGAGCCATCGCTGGTGCTGAAATAAACTCTTTGTTTACTCCGAGCCCCAAAGGAACACACATTCAGCTCATCTCTGTTGAGAAGACTGCATCCCTGTGACAATCAAAGAGCCTTCACTGTTGGCAATGAATAGGAGGTTCTGTTATGGTGATGATGGTCCAGGACTTTTATCTTCCCTTTGTGGCATCTCAAAGCTGAAACCCTGGTGAACTTTTTCTTTCTTTTTCTAGGTCATAAAGAGGAAACCTGGATTCTAGACGACTGCAAAGAGGTAAAATACCTCAAAAAAATAAAATTCTTTCTGAAAGATTTTAATCAGAGAATGGTGCTATGTTTTGTGAAATCATGTTACAAAATGAATTTTACCAAGATGGAGACACAAACAGACTAACAGCAATAAAAGCACAGGCTTACCTTGAAAGACAAAAAGATAAACCTTACTGGCCAATTGTAAACCTCTATAAATTCTCTGTTTATTTCATTTTTATCTTTTATTTTACTTTTTTAAAAAAGTTTGTTTATTTGGCTGCGCTGGGTCTTGGTTATCACACTTGGTTTATTTCTGGCCAAAATCTTGGCTTTCTCTGCTCACTGAAGCTGAATAAAAAGTACGGAGACAGAGTTTGGAGGAAGTAGAAAGGTGGCTTTAATTCTCAACCAGCGGAGAGGGGAACATAATAGACTCCTGCCTCAAGAACTGTGCCCCCTGCTTCCATGAGGAGTCTGCTGCTGCTGCTGCTAAGTCGCTCCAGTCGTGTCCGACTCTGTGCGACCCCATAGACGGCAGCCCACCAGGCTCCCCGGTCCCTGGGATTCTCCAGGCAAGAACACTGGAGTGGGTTGCCATTTCCTTCTCCAATGCATGAAAGTGAAAAGTGAAAGTGAAGTCGCTCAGTCGTGTCCAACTCCTAGCGACCCCATGGACTGCAGCCTACCAGGCGCCTCCGTCAATGGGATTTTCCAGGCAAGAGTACTGGAGTTGGGTGCCATTGCCTTCTCCGTCATGAGGAGTCTAGGGGCTTACATAAGATAAGGGCTTGTAGTCAGGGGTCTATGACGAGGAACAAAGGTGTTAGAATTTTGTTTTTTTCTTCTAGGATTGTTTCACAAACAGTAATAGGCTGGCATCAGTAACCCAGAAATTGGGTCTGGCAGCTTGGTGGCTCTGTGGTCTTCTTTCTGATGTGTAACTACTAACTATGAGAGGAAGGGTGTTGTAAGGGTAAACACCAGATAGGGGATGTATTTAACATAGACTCAAAGGGAAATAGGTGTGAAGTGTAATTCCTGCAGAGTTAGGGGGCAGAAAAGCAAACTTACATACATGTTGCTGCTGCTGCTGCTGCTAAGTCGCTTCAGTCGTGTCTGACTCTGTGTGACCCCATAGACGGCAGCCCACCAGGCTCCCCATCCCTGGGATTCTCCAGGCAAGAACACTGGAGTGGGTTGCCATTTCCCTCTCCAATGCATGAAAATGAAAAGTGAAAGGGAAGTCGCTCAGTCGTGTCTGACGCTCAGCGACCCCATGGACCGCAGCCTTCCAGGCTCCTCCGTCCATGGGATTTTCCAGGCAAGAGTACTGGAGTGGGGTGCCATGTTAGGAGCAGTTAAAAGTAAAAATAACAGAAATGTTCAGGCCTGCTTCTTGTTCTCTTTATCTTCTTTGTTCTCAGGAAAAGGAAAGAAAAACAAATTCATTCCTCTTTTTTTCCCTGTTCACTATTCAATCTTCCTGCAGTGTGGGGGATCTTTTTAGTTGTGGCTTATGGAATCTATTAGTAGTTCCCTGCTCAGGGACTGAACCATGGCTCCCTGCATTGGGAACAGAGTCGTAGCCCCTGGATCATGAGGGAAGTTCCTATGTCATTTTTAAATCTTTTTTTTTTTTTAGGTTCAGTTCAGTTCAGTCGCTTGGTCTTGTCCGAACCACCGCACTCCAGACCTCCCTGTCCATCACCAACTCCCAGAATCCACCCAAATCCATGTTAGGTTATCTTTTTTAAAATTCACCTCTCTTACTGATTTCCATCTATTTGGATAATATTCTCCAACTTGGTGACTTTTTTTTTTTTTAAGACCTTTTTATTTTTTTACCAGAGAGGTTTTTAATTTTGTAAGCTCAAATCTGTCCATCTTTTTCTTTATGCCTCCAGAGTTTTTTGGGTTTTGGTTTTTCTTGTTTAGAAAGGCCTTTCTTATCTCAGGATTACAAAGAGATACTCTAATTATCTAGGTTTTCTTTTTGCACCTTAATCTTTAATCTATCTGGAATTTATTTTTGTGGATGGTGTAAGGATCCAGCTTGACTTTTTTCCCTTTATGAATATCCCTCATTGCTCCTTACTGGCCTATTTGGCTGCCTTGAAAAGATAAGCCTGGGAATGATCAGCCTATTGTATAATCCTGAGGTCAGCGGCAAGAATCTGTTCTGTCCTCACTGCATAAGTGGTGGGGTTATTTTCAAGTAGAAAAAATGCAGGTGAAACCAACCATGGATGTTTAGTTGTAACAAACATGAGTAACTTGCTGTTTTTCTTCCAAAAGATACTCTAACTATAGGACTCTACTGCTTCAAATTCATTTCCTTTCAGTTTCTAAAGGAATTATTATACATTTGCTTTGTGAATTGTGAATGATCATACAAGATAACAGCCCCTCTGCTCAAAATGCTTCAGTTCAGTTCAGTCACTCAGTCGGGTCCGACTTTCAGTGACCCCATGAATCGCAGCACGCCAGGGCTCCCTGTCCCTCACCAGCTCCCGGAGTTCACTCAGACTCACGTCCATCGAGTCAGTTATGCCATCCAGCCATCTCATCCTCTGTCATCCCCTTCTCCTCCTGCCCCCAATCTCTCCCAGCGTCAGAGTCTTTTCCAATGGGTCAACCCTTCACATGAGATGGCCAAAGTACTGGAGTTTCAACTTTAGCATCATTCCTTCCAAAGAAATCCCAGGGCTGATCTCCTTCAGAATGGACTGGTTGGATCTTAGTCTTATGGAAAAACCAACTGTATATCAATATCTGTATCTATGTAACATAAATATGTACACATGCAGCTGAGTTGAATAAGCACTCTAAAGCAGTATATATTAATGCACTATGAGTGATCTAATGAATTCCTGTATCCCCTCCAAGTCCTCGAGAGGGTAGGATGGTGTCACTGTCATTTTCACTTGCCTGGAACAAAGTAGTAGGTAAGTAACTTTAGGTTGAATGGAATTGAAATAGTAGGTAGCATCAGATCTGAGACAAGAGAGAACTTCATGGTTTTAAAGGTCAGAAGATGCTTCCTAGAGGCAATGCTTTGCTAGCCTTATGGATCCAGGAAGATGGAAAAGAGAAAGGAGGGGCTGTCAAGGCCATCTGACCCTGAGTATTCCAGTGGTCATGTATGGATGTGAGAGTTGAACCATAAAGAAAGCTGAGCGCTGAAGAATTGATGCTTTGAACTGTGATGTTGGAGAAGACTCTTCAGAGTCCCTTGGACTGCAAGGAGATCCAACCAGTCCATCCTAAAGGAGATCAGTCCTAAATATTCATTGGAAGGACTGATGCTGAAGCTGAAGCTCCAATACTTTGGCCACCTGATGAGAAGAACTGACTCATTGGCAAGGACCCTGATGCTGGGAAAGATTGAAGGTAGGAGGAGAAGGGGATGACAGAAGATGAGATGGTTGGATGGCATCACCAACTCGATGGACATGAGATTGAGCAAGCTCTGGGAGTTGGTGATGGACAGGGAGGCCTGGCTTGCTGCAGTCTATGGGGTCACAAAGAGTCGGACACGACTGAGCAACTGAACTGAACTGAATTGTCTCCCTTGAAACCAATTTTCACTGTTCTCACATATTAGTTCAGGTTGTCTGGGAGGGAGCTGAAAAGCTGTGAACATGATGTTGATCTCCCTCAATCATCAAATGCTCCCAGAGCCCCGTAGCTTTTCAGACCTGTGGAAATAAATTCTCTGGGAGCAACTTCCCCACTGACTCTTCTCTCTGCAGGAGTGACCAGCCAAGCGTGAGGCTCATGGAGGACTCCATCTGTCACAGGGCATTAGCGCTGTGAGTACACATCGTGCTCACTGAGCAGAAGATACAAAACACCCTCCGCCGTCTCGGCACAAGCCTGAGTCTGACCTTTCCTCTCAGAGCCAGATCTAGTGTCAGTCACTCAACAGCAGCAGGCTTTCTGCCCAAGCACAGGAGCAACACAGCTGGCCCTGAAGATGCTGACCCTGCATGTCAGCTCTGAGGGAAGCAAGAAAAAGATGCTGAACACAACAGAATGGACCTCATGCCCTAGGTCAGAGCCCCCTGAATTTGCCCGGGACATTTCCTGGGACAGCAGGACCCTGGGACAGGAGGAGCGTGGCTGTGGTCTAAGCTGGGAGGATACAGGCCCATGCAGACCAATAGGCGTCTTTCTCTGCTAATGAGGACCCTGTGCCCAGCCTGTTGGAGCAGGAAGGTGGAAAATGGGACATCCTCCTTGTCTTAATTCAGATCATCATGGCCATGATGGCTGCTCTCCTAAGACCACTGGGGCTGGTCATATTGTTCAGCAGTATCGTTTAAGCTTCTCTTAAAAAAAAAAGAAAAACACCCAGAGCAGGCCCAGGAAAGTCTGCCCTCTGCCCATGGTCACATACGAGAAAGATTGACTTTATACAAATATTTGACCTTCATTTGCTAGAGACACTTCCATGCAAACATGCACACACACACGCGCACACATAGCCAGCTACTTAAAATGTTTCTTCTAATACCTGTTTTTTTTTTTTTTTAAATGAGAAATTGATCTCAGCTTCAGAGATTCTTTTTTTTATGTAAGTGGTTATTTATTTATTTATTTGGTTGAGTCTGGTCTGAGTTGTGGCACACAGGATCTTCCTTGCATCATGTGGCATCTTTTGTTGTGTTGCGTGGACTCTCCGGTTGTGGCACATGGGCTTAGTTGCTCTGAGGCATGTGGATCTTAGTTCCCTGACCAGGGGTCGAACCCATGTCTCCTGAAAGATGGATTCTTAACCACTGGGCCACCAGGGAAGCCCCTCTTTCAGAGATTCTGCTTGCCACGGAGCACTCTGGCTCCAAATCTTTCCTTGGCTGATGCTTCTTGTCCTTTGCGGCTTCCCTGGTGGCTCAGATGGTAAAGACCTGCAATGTGGGTGACTCGAGTTTGATTCCTGGGTTAGGAAGATCCCCTGGAGAAAAATTCTTGCCTGGAAAATTCAGCTTATATGTCACCCCCTTCTGAGAGTCCTTTCCTGTCTAGTCTAGGACATACCCTTCAGCCCAGATTCCCCACCCACCCTGAGACTTCATTTTTGAAGGAAAGGAAGAACTAGATATAATTTATTTCATTTTATCAGAACTAAATATAATTGGAAGTTATCTCTTTCACTCATTTCATTCCTCTGCTCACTTGTTTATCAGACGCCTGCCTCCACTCGAAGATCAGCTTCGTGAGAACAGAAAACTTATCTTACTCACTTTCTCCCCAGCTCCTAAAACAGTGTTTGGAAAGAGTAAACGTTCAATAAACATTTGCTGAATGAACAAATGAAAACCTGTCAGACTCCATTTAGCAAAGCAGCTTTGATTTTGCTGCTACCTCAAGCGAACATCTTATTTCCCTTCCTTTTTTTTTCCCCCACAGCTCAGTGCTTTGTCTCCACTTTTGATAACTCCTTCCTCAGTCCGGCTTCATATCTGGCCCCACTGCCTCTGTAAAGCAGATCTTTTGAAGGTCACCTATGTCTCCTTCATGGTCAGACTCAGCGGCCTTTCGATGGCCTCTGCTTATTTGACTAATCTTCAGATTTGGCAGTGAGGACATTTCTTGCGAGGGTTTCCCAGGTGGCTCAGTGGGTAAAGAATCTGCCTGTAACGCAGGAGATGCAGGCAGACTCAGGTTCGATCCCCTGGTCAGGAAGATCCCCTGGAGGAGGACATGGCAACCCACTCCAGTATTCTTGTCTGGAGAATCCCATGGACAGAGGAGCCTGGTGGGCTACAGTCTTTAGCATCTCAAAGAGTCGGACACAAGTGACTGAGCATGCACGCATACCCTTCTTGTGATGCTTCTCATGGTAGCCCTGGTAAACTGAGCCCTTGCTCTTCTCTGTGTTTTTATTTTGCCTGCTGTGTATCTGTTCTTCCTGAGTGCTCCTTTACCTTATGTCCTTATGGCTTTGTTTCCCAGTCTCTTTCCTTTTTACATTGTAGGTGGTATCTACTACTCTGTCTTCATCACAGGTCTCAGTTGCGGATAATACGTACAGGAGTCAGAATAGCACTTCACAGATGGCATTTCTTTTACTCTAGCACATGGATGGTTGTCTTTCTGCATTCTCCTGAGCCCAAGGATGATCATGGGACTCACTTTTGCCAATGAAATGTGAAGGAAAGAAAGGCGCGTGTCACTTCCAGGCAGCAGTGTTCTGAACTGGCTCCTGATTGTCCATGTTCCCCTTGCCCAGTCTCTGTGGCCACTGAGAACACCCTAAAATGAAGCCACCATGAAACCACATCCCTGAGTAATTAGGGTGAACAGAGACTCCCTGCTGAATTGCAGTGGCCATGGAGTGTGAGTTATAAATAAGCACTGTTGTTTCAAGTCACTGGGATTTTTAGTGCTGCTTCTTATAGCAACATAACCTGGCCTATCCTGACTAATACAACAAGTCAGTCTGACTTTTTGCGGAAGTTCAGTGCCCATTTCTCCAACTGCCTTTGAAAGGTTGTTGTTGAATCATGCGAATACACCGGGATTCTTGGCCCCCGGAGGAGAAGAATTTAATCCGGGGCCAGAGACGAGGCTTGATCGCTCAGAGCTTTTGTGTAATAAAGTTTTATTAAAGTATAAAGGAGACAGAGAAAGCTTCTGACATAGGCATCGGAAGGGGGCAGAAAGAGTACCCCCCTGCTAGTCTTCAGCTGGATGTTATATAGTGACTAGCAGTCTGTTAATGAAAGAAAGGAATGTCTTAAAATTCAGAATGGCACCAGGCCCCTCACCCATAAGATGCATTTTGGGATAATCTTGGCACCAAATGGTTTATCCTGGGCCATAAAATGATTAACTTGAATCTTGAAGAAGGGCAGACCACCATACAAATAGTTTCATTTACATAGATTAGGGGAACAATATCTGAGTATAACATACTGGTTTGTCAAGTAGGTTCTGGGCCAAGAGGCGGAACTGACTTGGAGACAGAGTTTGGGGTAAAGGCATAGTACATTAGCATAGCTTAAGACAAACATTTCCATAAGAAAAAGGCATTGGTTATCACTAGGCTCAAGAATAGCTAACCTCAGGCGAAACCAGGTGTCTTTATGGCAACACAGTATTTTAAGAGAAACCTCCCTTTAAATTTGTATAGAGAAGGAAAAAATATTGCTAGTTTGTTTCCTCCTGCCGCTTAAGAGAGATAAAAATGTCTGACACTTGCAGGCTATTTCCTCCATTTGGAGACCCCTAGATTTCCTATCAACCTGCCTAGGAAACGACTCTCTCACCTTCAAGATTTCTATCTGCTTTACTTAGAGAAGTATGCACCTAAAATATCTGTATTTATATTCATCATTTTCTTCCCCATCTCTGAAACATCCTTCTTCCCTGACTTTTCTTTTTTGGCTAATGGCACCAATACACTTCTCAAAACTTAAACTTATACAGTCCATCTTTTATTTACACCCTGCTGTGTTGTTCCCATTGGGCCCTCCTGGGTCTTAACCTTGGCTAGTACACAGCAGGGTCCACGCTAGACAGGCATACTACTGGATCAGTCCATCTCACTGTTTCCATTCTCTTTATAATCAACTCTTTTCCCTTTATCATTGGCTATTCATGAATATGATAAAAGTAAATATCCAGATTGTATTCCTTTCTTCAAAAACTTCAACGTGCCACCACTGTCTACTGAATCAACTCTCAGTTCTTGGTCTAGCATTTAGACCCCCTTTTTTCTCACCTCTAATCTGCTCTCTGACTACTCCTTTGCATGGATCTTACATTAGCAATAAAACACTTAACTCACTATGAATGAAATATACTCTGAGCTAGTTTGCCTCTGGTACACTTAGAATTAATTCCCTGCCCTTGCTTTTCTTTCCACACGTCTGTTGAAACCCAAATCCATCTTCAAAATTCTGCTGAGATGCCATTTTCTTCATAGAATCTTCTCTGATCCCTCCAACCAACAGTGACTCTACTCTCTTCTGAACCCTCAGGTACTAGCTTTGCTCAACTTCTTACTGTCATAGTAATTTCTGCAGGA
Organism: Bos grunniens; assembly: GCF_055505025.1. Classification (NCBI taxonomy): domain Eukaryota; kingdom Metazoa; phylum Chordata; class Mammalia; order Artiodactyla; family Bovidae; genus Bos; species Bos grunniens. The sequence goes on along the minus strand of NC_141178.1, from coordinate 22,003,709 downwards.
TTCTCAGCTCTCCTACAGTTACCTTTCCTCTTTGAACTCACCAAATCCTGAACACCTTTGACTTCCCCACAGAGCACAGTTCCTAACTTTTGTTGTTTTTCCATAAACACTAGTTGAGTGAAGAAGCTCCAGGACATGACCTCAATTCACAGAAAAGTTGTGTGACTAAGCGAAGTGAATGCATGTGGGACTTTCACAATTTGACAAAATGGAGAGCTGTATCAAGTCTAAGCAATAATCAGTGTTATTACTGTTGTCTTTTTGGGTCTGCATCTAATACAAAAATGGGCCATCGCTGGGCTATGAAATTTCATTTGATGTGAATTAGAGAAGTATTGCTGGTGGTAATGACCACCTAAATATTAGAAACATCTGTGGCTCACCATCATTAGCTTTTCCCAGTGTGGTTTATTAAAGAAATACTGTCAGATCCCAACTGTATACTTAAGGCTGTTTATTTATAGCACAGTAAGTACTGGAGAAGTAACTGGAAACCCTCAAATCTCCCTGCTGTCACTTGTTACAGGAAAAAAAAAAATCTTATTACTGAAATGACTCCTTTATAACCTTCTCCTTGCTCTTGAATATCAGCTTTTCTCCAAACCCATCTGACCCTGGGAATATGGGTGGCATGTGTTGTAAAGTAATGAGTGACCACAGAGCTCGTGACTCTCCAAAGGTGAGAAATACAAATACAGACAACCATGAACATGAACTTGCTCTGCGAACTCTCCACATCAGTGGCTCTTTAAAGTGTAGTCTCCAGACCAGTAGCACCAGCAGCACATGGATCCTTGTTGGAAATTCAGATTCTTGAGCCCATTCTCAGACCTACCAAGTCAGGAACTCTGTCAATGGGGTCTAGACATTTGTATTTTAACAAAGTCTTCCTGTTAGATGGACACTCAAGTTTGAGAAGCACTGCTCTATACCATGTGTTAAGATCTCAAGTCAAGAGAACTGAGTAAAGTTCATTACTAGCAGGGTAAAAGATGTCTCTGGGTTTTAGATTATCTGTTCTTAATATATTAGGCCTATTGCTGCACTGACACAGTTTGTGTGTATGTGTGTGCTTAATGAAAGTATTCATATGAACATTTTTGTGTTTTTTTTCATATGAACATTTTTGATGAAAATACTGACATCACAGCCTAACAGATAATCTGAATTGTACATTATGTCACAGTTTTAGCTTGTCTCTTGGGTTAAATAGAGACTTATTCAAAGCAGCTTAAATTGGAGGGAGGAAATTACTGTGAGAAATCAGGTGAAGTGAGTAGGAGGTCCTTTGGATATTTCAGAAGAGGAGATCTGAAACAGGGTGGAGCCTCACGCAGTCTGTAGCTGGCTGATGGCTCTGAGTTTAAGTTTGGTCAAAGTATCCTGGAAGAGCTGCAATACCACACCATGACTGTGATGCAATTGCAGTCTCATATGTTTGCTTTTTAAAAATCCCACTATCAACTTCCTCTGTTTAATCATGTTTTTTGTGCTCCACAATTGTGGGTTGTAGGGTTAATTCTTTCAGTGTTTTTCTTTTGAGAGAAAGAGTATGACAGGATCAACTTGTCTTTTGGGTCCCGAATTATTCGTCATTTTTGGTGAGAGTCAAATACTTACTTGATAACTTATACTGTACAGACCTAAACCAATCAAAATGGAGAATCAACATATTAGAAAAGATGCCAACCAATTAGAATGAGCACTGACTGTAAACATCTGGCTTGGCCATACCACTGCATACCTGCTGAATGTCAGGCTGAAAAAGAGCTGTTTAGATCTGTCCCTTTCGAATGGACTTTGGTCAGAGCAAAAGGATCAATATAAGCAGAAATTATAGGGATTTTAATGCTCAATAGCATAACCACAGAGCTCAGCACAGTGCCTGGCACATAGTAGACACTCATTAAATGCTTATCAGGGCTTTTAATTTGGAAACTATGCTTCTAAATATTTAAATAATACCTGTACTTAAAGTTCAAGCTCTGAGTTAAATATTTTGTTCCTTTCTTACAATTGGCCCTTGAGTCTGCTTATCTATTCCTCTTGCCCTAACCCCTGCCTCACCAACATCGCATGGACCATTTCAACAACCTTCTAGTTCATCTTCTTATCTCTAGAATCTTTCTCTCTGATACAACTTCTATATTCTCTCCAAAGCATCCCTCTGTTGCAACATTTAAGTATTCCAGTCACTTATTCATTCTTCTGTTTGAGGATATGGTAACGAATAGAAAAAGTATAAAGACATACATAAAGATGACAAACAGAAATACAGGATTGTAGTTGCTTATTGAGGTATAAGAAAGAGTTAGAGAAAGGTTCAATCAGCTAATGTAATTCTTTATATGCTATCAATTTAAAATTAGTTTACATACTTATCCTTATAAAACACAAAAGCGTTGATTTTTTAAATTTTATTTTTATTTTTTTATTTTTGGCTACACTGGATCTTGGTTGCTTTGCACAGACTTTCTCTAGTTGCAAAGAATGGAGGCTACTCTTTCTTGCGGTACATAGGCTTCTCAGTTGCAAAGGTTAGTTGCTCCATAGCATATGTACTCTTCCCGGACCAGGGATTGAACCTGTGTCCCCTGCATTGGCAGGCAACTTCTTATCCACTGTGCCACCAGGAAGTTCCAAAAGAGTTGATGTTATTGTGCTATTATTAGTAGTTCTACCATTAAAATCAATAAATAACATTTTAGCTGCAGATTTTTGCTTCTAGTCGTAGAAGTAATGCTGGACTTAACTTCCTTCTAAAAACAACTATAAAACTGAACAATATATATGAAACAATGCTTTCCAGGTATGAAACAACGCTCAGTGTAGAACTGTGAGCTTGAGAGGAAGAAAGTCATGGGCATTCTGGCTTTCTGTCTGGGGATACTTTCCTGGCTCAGCATAAGGAGGTGCAGACCAAGCACAGTTGTCATCCTGCTGAGCTAAGGAGTCAAGGAGCAGCATTCTGGGCTGCTGAAGCAGCTGGAATTTTTGGACAGGATACCTGAGAAAAGGAAGCTGTACAGAGAGGTGACCTTAGAAGTCAGCATGGTAATTCACCTCAGTTCCTTGGCTGAGGACACCACTGTGTACAGAAAGGCTAGACTTTAGAGATCAAATATTTTGAGGAGATTAGCTGAGACATGATGCTGGGAGATGTTGAATTGTAGATCAGCCAGAGTGGAGACTTCTCCTTAAGTAATTCGCACATTCAGTTGTTATTCTAGAAAAATCATGACTTAAGGAGAAGAGTCATGCTCTAGGACTAAACTCAAAACTGAAACAGACCCGCCTACCATAGACTGAGACACATCTGATGTGACCCAAAGACTTTACCAGTGACTTAGCAGTAATTTAAATATAAAAAGAAGCACATCTAGGTAGGATGTAATCAAACCACTGAAAAACCAAAAATGAAGAGAAAAGCTTTAAAGCAGTCACATTTTTAAAAATGTGTTTAAAAATCAGGAAGAAGAGTACAAATAATGGCTGACTTCTCATCACAGATAATGGAGGCTGGAAGACAATGGAATGATATCTTAAAGTTCTACAAAACAAAACACAGAATTCCCACAATGTAGTTGTGATGGCAGGAGCTGTAGCTACCATTTTGTAACCAGGAAGTAACCTTGAAGAAAAAAATAGGCCTGTATTTTAAGGCTCCTTTTACTGGGGACTCTGTTACCTATGACAGAGCACAATATCTAATTAATATAGGAAGTAACTTTGGTTGAGCACTTATTATATACTGAGCTATGTTGAATGTGGTCATTTCTTTTGTCATTTAAACCCCCAAAGCCCAGAAGTGGGCTTTCTATGCCTCTGTTTACAGATGAGTGCACTGAAACAGAAAAGTGAACAGTGAACAGAAAAGCTCGTCTCCTTTACACAACCTTCCTAAAGAAAATTAACTAGTTCTTCCTCTGTATGCACCTGTCTAATATATATCTTATCTAGCAACTGACATACAGACATAGAAGAAGATATTTGGGGCATTTTAGAGTATCGCTTTGCAGCCTGGAATGGTATCTGATTCACCATGGCATTGCAGGTACCTGAACAGAATTTAATGTATATTTTTTAAAAAGTAAAATCAAGAGAATGCACTGTCTTGCAGTATATTCTCTAGAGTTGTCACTGTTAAGAAGACCCAGTTCTGTAGTGGAGACAAGAACCAGTGGCAATCAGGGGAAAGTTTTACTACTGGGAATCTAAGAACTCAGAAGTTTTTACAATCTTTAGTCTCCCACCAGGACCACTGCTTGCTGATGTCTCAGTGCTTCTTAGACCCTTGAGTTCTATTCTGTTTCTACCAGAGTAATTCATTATATTAACAGAATGTAGGAGAAAAAAAAGCACAGACCTATCTCAGTTGGAAGGAAAAAGGCATCTGACAAAATTTAACATCCATTCATGACAAAAACCCTCAGCAAATTAAGGATAAAAGGAAGCATCCTCAATATGATAAAGAGCACGTGCAACAATCCTACAGCTAACATAGCACTTAATGGGTAAATACTGAATACTCACCCCTGCCAAGACTGGAAGTCTTGGGCAGGCCTTCCAGGAAAGCTTTCAAAATAGAAGTTTCTGCCACCATCACAAAGTAAAGCATTCCTATGAAATCTTATAAGCTGTAAAATGACTTAAAGCAAAGAAGCGATTACCTTAGGACCTGTCTTGCTAAGGGATGCACAGAATAAATGGAGGTAAAGCAAGTGCTCACAGACACAGTTCAAAGCTGTGGCAGCTTGATGCTGAGATGGTGAGTGCAGTTCCTGGGGAAGGAGCTTGGCAGGGTCGCTCTTGCTGCTTGGTGTGCTTACTGACTCTAGAAGTGAAAGTGAAAGTCGCTCAGTTGTTTTCAACCCCATGGACTGTACCAGGGAATTCTCAAGGCCAGAAAACTGGAGTGGGTAGCTTTTTCCTTCTGCACAGGATCTTCCCAACTCAGAAATTGAACCCAGGTCTCCCGCATTACAGGCGGATTCTTTACCAGCTGAGCCACAAGGGAAGCCCAAGAATACTGGAGTGGGTAGTCTATCCCTGCTCCAGTGGATCTTCCCAATCCAGGAATCAAACTAGCGTCTCCTGCATTGCAGGCAGATTCTTTACCAAATTGAGCTATCAGGGAAGCCCACTGACTGTATGAGGGCTGCTGCTGCTAAGTCGCTTCAGTCGTGTCCAACTCTGTGCGATCCTGTAGACAGCAGCCCACCAGGCTCCCCCGTCCCTGGGATTCTCCAGGCAAGAACACTGGAGTGGGTTGCCATTTCCTTCTCCAATGCAGGAAAGTGAAAAGTGAAAGTGAAGTCGCTCAGTCGTGCCCAACTCTTCGAGACCCCATGGACTGCAGCCTACCAGGCTCCTCCATCCATGGGCTTTTCCAGGCAAGAGTACTGGAGTGGGGTGCCATTGTATGAGGGCACTGCAATCAAACGCTGACACTATTTTTGCTTTCACTAAAAGTGAAAAGAGTACTAATGTAGGTTTTTCCTAAAGGTGAAGTGGTACCAAGTGGAGGACGCCTGTATTTCCCCACCTGACTGTGCCCTTTACTCCTCCTGAAGAACTAGATCTTCGGTTTTGTGAGTTTGGAATTATTTCTCTAACAGTCTTGAGGCACCAAGTTTGTACCTAAAGGTTGACTGCATGGTCAACCTTGAGTGCTCAGCACCTCTCAGAACTCAGAACATTCAGGATCAACCAGTCCTTCCTCTGGCCCCCATGTCCCCACATCATTGGGGATTTGAGGGGCTGCTTTGATTTCTGTTTGGTTAGTTTTGTTTACTATGTTACAAGCAACTTACATAAGCTTCCTGGCTGTTATCATCAGGGCCCCACTGGAGTCTTCAGGGATCCTGATGTTCGTGAGTAGGCACTCAAGAAATCTTTAGTCCATGGCAGCCCATCAGCCAGACTTATGACAGAGGGGAGCCCAGACTCTGGAGGTGAGACCCAGAAAAGAGCCTGACCTACTTCTTGCTTAGGAAGCATCCAGAGAAGCTGCATGAGCAGGAAAGTGAGGATCTGCCCACAGGGGATCCTGAGGTCGCCCTGCTCCAATCTAGAGTTATCTTCCAAGAGCCAGGACTTCGCCTCCCATTGCGGATGCTCCGGGACACACAGAGCCAGCCCATATGGAGTGAACTCTCCCAGGGTATTTTTAAAGTCCTAGCTTTTGGATGACTGCCCAGCTCTGCCTGGCCAGCTGCTCCCATCTGAGAAGGCCCTGAGCTACCTTCCTGCTTGAGATTTCTCACTGTTATCTTTCTTGTGTGCAGCCCTGACAGTGGGCTGCTGAATCCATTGGGAGAACCTTCATTTCCAGGAGGGGAATTGGACAAAGTCTGCTGTTAGCTCAGCAGAACTACCTCCAAATCCAGCAGTTAGTGCCCTGAATTTCCAAACAGACCTATTTGTCTCCTTAGGAGCACTTGTAACTTCAGTGAGACTGACCAGCTAAGAATGAAACACTTTTCAAGACATTTTAATTAATTGCTTACACTCACAACAGTTAAGTTGGTGATGGACAGGGAAGCCTGGCATGCTGCAGTCCATGGGGTCGCAAAGAGTTGCAACTGAGCAACTGAATTGAACTGATAATAGTTGAAATTTGCAAGCCCTTATTTTATACTTGCACGGTGCTGTGTGTTCTACATACGTACTCTCATTTAATCCTTATGACAAGCCAAAGCATTGGATAGTTTTACTATTTCTATTTTGCAGCAGTGGGAACTGAGACTCAGAATATAAATGATATTGTCAAGGATGAACACTAAGTAAGTGGCAGAACTGGGAACCAGCCAATAGAATGCAATTCTAAAACACAGAAACAAACAAAAACCCCAAAACTAGTTTGTTGAGTAGAAGCTAGTCATTTACACTCTTGGGAGTAAGTCACTATTTCCTTTCATAGTTATCACAGTGAGGAAGGAAGATACTGGTCATGATCAGACAGTGTCCTAGAGCTTTTAACTGCTGTATTGAAAGATTCAGAGGATATAAGGATGGTTCCCTGGCAGGTGTGGTAATGGCCAAAGAAGCATGCAAAAACCAAGCAAAAACAAATCATCCTAATATCCCAACAAGAAAAAAGGGAAAGGCAGGTAAAACAGAAATATAAAAACCAAATATATAAGTGAAAAGTCTAATTACAGAGAGATGCCACTGATGAGCTCTGATGAGAAAAGGAAGAGGCAGGCGTCCATCAGTGAGGCAAGGGGCATCTGGGCGAGTATCTGTGGGAAGGGAGGCAGGGGCTGGAATATAGTGAACCGGGAAAAATGCTGATGGTAACAAAAATGGCTCTTTTAGTGCCGGGAGCCAGGGTGAGGAACTCCGCCCATGGCAAAGGTCATGAGGAAGGAGGCTCGGCATACGCAAAGGCGGGATTGAGCCTCAGAAGTCCCCCTGGAAATTCTCGAGCATCTACCCCCAAAACCAGAGTCTGCCTACTTTCTGCTTTGTGCTCTCACCTACACCTCTGACTTTACGGGGGGCTGTCCCCCACTACCTCTCTCTGAAAAAAGAGTTAACTTACAGCTCCAGTTAATAAAGTTCCTGGGTGTGATAGTGTTTCAACCTACAAACTCCTTTGGAAGTCCTCTAGCCTGCCTGAATAGGTTTTTCCGGCCACATGTGATTGTTCAGAGCCTCCCAACTGTGAGAGGCATAAGATGTTCTAAACTGTCTAAATACAGATTCCTTTGAGCAGTTAAAAGATTGATTAGAAATTGTATTGGTGAAGGGTTTTTCACTTTTTGGGCCAATGTTTGCTGCTAAATTTCCATATCCCTTACCTACTGTGTCCCTGGCAGTGTATTGATTAATATAATTGGTGTAAGTAGTAGCTTTAATGTTTGTAACCTTGGACCCTTAGTTAATTCTTTTTCTTGTTATAGACCACCACACCTTTGCCCTATAGGAATGCAACTTTATCTAATGCTTTTGGAGAGTGGCGCCTGACTTTAGAATAATCACCTTTAGAGAAAAATAAGTTTCTTAAAATGTTAACAGGCCTCCGGGCCAGAAGATGATGCAAATCACCTAAACTTTTGCATATGATAAGTTTGCAGGAAGAAAGCCTGGCTTACTGCATGACTCTACCCCTTCCCCCATTATCCTCTATGCATAACTTAAGGTATAAAAACTACTTTGGAAAATAAAGTGCGGGCCTTGTTCACCGAAGCTTGGTCTCCCCATGTCGTTCTTTCTCTCATCTTCTGGCTGAATTATTCAGCCTCTTTTCTCCACTAAATTTTCTCACTGAGCTATCCTTATTTGACCACTCTTAATATCTTTAATTAACATTTAAATAAGCTGTTGTTTCCTGATCGCTGATGCCATCTCCCCTTCGAATTCCCTGGATTCACCGGGGCTGGACCCCGGCATTTTAGGGCATTGGGGACAAGGAGTTTTCAAAGACCCACTGCTCAGAGGTAATGGTGGAAATATATGAAAGCATTTTCTAATTCTCTCTTGTTTCTTTTGTCTGAGACTGGGAGAAGAGTCTTTAATGGGAAATGGCAGGACAAAACAAAAACAAAAACAGCTGAAGAACAGGAGCCGATGCCCATGGTAAGGAAAAGAGCTGCCATTAGTGAGTACCTAGTTCACGCCAAGCCCGTATCTACGTTCTCATCAGACTCAAATAATAGCTCAGAGAAGTAGGTACTATAACCAGCAATCCGCTCCTCCTGCCCCATCTCCCCTCCCACCCCATCTCCCCTCCCACCCCTGCGCTTTGCTAGCACCTTGCAGTAGGAAGCACATATAATAAAAGTAGTAAATCTGTATTTCAGCAAGTCATTTGAGAATGGCTCTGTGGATTGCCTGAGGATAAAGAGGGAAGATGCATGGTGGATGATGGTAAGGTGACGTGGTCTCATAATTGATTGAACAACTCTGCTGTTAGAGGACCCCAGAGGTTTGCATCTGGATATACCACAATGGCACCCCACTCCAGTCCTCTTGCCTGGAAAATCCCATGGATGGAGGAGCCTGGTAGGCTACAGTCCATGGGGTCGAGAAGAGTCGGACACGACTGAGCGATTTCCCTTTTACTTTTCACTTTCCTGCATTGGAGAAGGAAATGGCAACTCACTCCAGTGTTCTTGCCTGGAGAATCCCAGGGATGGGGGAGCCTGGTGGGCTGCCATCTATGGGGTCACACAGAGTTGGACACGACTGAAGTGATTTAGCAGCAGCAGCAGGGCTTTCCTGGTAGCTCATCTGGTAAAGAATCTACCTGTAATGCAGAAGACCCCGGTTTGATCCCTGGATCAGGAAGATCCCCTGGAAAAGGGATATTCCACCCCAGTATTCTTGCCTGGAAAATTCCATGGACAGAGTCTGGCAGGCTACAGTCCATGGGGTCCCAAAGAGTTGGACAAGACTGAGTGACTAAGCACAGCATAGCACAGCATACTCCTTATCAGATGGGGAACTTTGTTCACATTATTTAAACTCTCTGAGCTGCAGTTTTCTTATCTGCAAAATAAAGATAATAACACAATTTACTTCACAAGGATTGTTAGATTACATATATTGAAGACATCTTATGGCTCAGACAGTAAATAAAGAATCTGCCTGCAATGTGAGAGGCCCAGGTTCAATCCCTGGGTCAGGAAGATCCCCTGGAGAAGGGAATGGCAACTCATTCTAGTATTTTTGCCTGGAGAATCCTAAGGACAGAGGAGCTTGGCGGCTACAGTCCACGGTGTCACAAAGAACTGGACATGACTGAGTGACTAACACATTCGCTTTCTCAACTATAATGTATTACATGTCAATAACTATTAATATCCAACAATATTATCAGTAGAGGGTCAAAGCTTTGATCTTGACCCTATTTTAGTCAACATTTAATAATGGAAGAAAACAGAGGAAACACCTTTATCAAATTTTCAGGTAACCCGGAGCAGGCAGTGAAAGAAGATACATTTGATATTCTTAATAATTCAGAGTTTATGCTAAAGTTAGGCTGGAATATTCAACAAACCCAATAAGAGAAAATAACTTATCGGGAATGAACTTTTAGGGACTTCCTTGGTGGTCCAGTGGTTAAGAATCTGCCTGCCAATGCAGGTGACAGGGTTCAATCTCTGGTTAGGGAAGAAAGATTACAGCATCTGGTCCCATCACCTCCACCTACTGCAATTAGAGAAAGCTCGGGCACAGCAATGAAGACCCAGCAGGGTCATAAATAAATAAAGAAGGTGGCTTCTGTGGTTGGCCAGAAACAAAATTCCACAAGGACAGAATGAGGAAACTGTTCACTGAAGGAGGGCCTGGGAGAGTTGGTTGACCTCGAGCCCAGTCTGAAAGAGCTGTGTGAGGTGGCTGCATAGAAAAGCAAGAGAATTATAAGCTGTGTTTATACAAGTAGAGGCCATAGTATAGTATCCATACTGTTGAGCCAGTATCCATTTGGGATCCTCTGTTTAACTCTAGAGACCATTTTAAAGGACAAGCACTGATTTCTAGTCAATGAGAAATGGTTGAAAGGATTAGAAGTGCCTGGGAGAGAGGAGTAAATAGTGGTAGTGATAATTATAATCACCATCGCCACAGAATGGTTAATACTTACTGAGTACTTACTGTGTAGAATTAATATCTGTTATCTCATTTAATCCTCTCAAATACTTTGGGAGCTGGGTACCATTATCCTTGTTTCCCCATTTATTAGCTGATAAAGCAGACTTGAGAGGCTAGCAGCTCACTCGAGGTTATATAATTGGAAGTGAAGGAGCATATATTTGAATCCAAGCATTCTTATCTAGAGTGGCTTCCCTAGTGGCTGAGTGGTAAAGAATCCACCTGCAATACAGGAGATATGGTCTGGAAAGATCCCCTGGAGAAGGACATGGCAACCCACCGCAGTATTCTTGCCTGAGAAATCCCATGGACAGAGGAGCCTGGTGGGTTACAGTCCATGGGGCTGCAAAAGAGTCAGACATGACTCAGCACGGAGAAGGCAATGGCACCCCACTCCAGTACTCTTGCCTGGAAAATCCCATGGACGGAGGAACCTGGTGGGCTGCAGTCCATGGGGTTGCTATGAGTCGGACATGACTGAGCGACTTCACTTTCACTTTCATGCATTGGAGAAGGAAATGGCAACCCACTCCAGTATTCTTGCCTGGAGAATCCCAGGGATGGGGGAGCCTGGTGGGCTGCCGTCTATGGGGTCACACAGAGTCGGACACGACTGAAGCGACTTAGCAGGAGCAGCAGCAGCATGACTCAGCAACTTAAGAACAACAAAATTCTTATCTAGAATGTGTACTTTTAGCCAACTTGTTATGCTGCTTTCTAAGAGCTTGGGAAAATTACAATAGCTAACTTAAAATATTCTGTCATGTGGAATAGAGGTCAGCCCTTGGTTATATAGTTCTAGCATGCATACATGCTGAGTCACTTCAGTTGTGTCTGACTCTTTGTGACCCCATAGACTGTAGCCCGCTAGGCTCCTATGTCTGTGGGATTCTCCAGGCCAGAATACTGGAGTAGGTTGCATGCCCTCCTCTGGGGGATCTTCACGACCCAGAAATCTCCTGGGGCTCCTGCCTTGCAGGCAAATTCTTTACTGCTGAGCCACCAGGGAAGCCTGTAGTTCTGGAAGATAATGCTAATACAATAGGAAAGAAACTTTGTATTCTATCACAGGTTAATCACCAAAGGGATGTTGCCTATAAGCTTAAATTATACATAATGGCCCATGTCTGGGAACCCTGCCTCTCAGGTAATAAGCTTTAAGCTGAAAAGCTTTGTTTTGCTCACAAGAAACATCCCGACCAGGCCCACCTGTGAATGACTGCAGGGAGGAAGAAATTAACACATTCCCTGCAGAGGCTGATGGAAACTAGGAAGTGTTTGACTTTACATCCTCCCCTTTTAGTATGTGCCTGTGCTAAGTTGCTTTAGTTGTTTCCAACTCTTTGTGACCCTATGGACTCTAGCCCACCAGGCTTCTCTGTCCATGGGATTCTCCAGGCAAGAATACCAGAGTGGGTTGCTGTGTCCTCCTCCAGGGGATCTTTTAGACCCAGGTTTCAAACCCGAGTCTCTTTATGTCTGTCTTGGGAGGTGGGTTCTTAACCACTAGCCTTAATAAAAGAAGCCCAAGTTCTAACTCAGGCAAGATGGTTGTTGGGGGCATAGGTTCACCATCTTGCGGGTCTGCTGACTCTCTGAATCAAGTCACTATTCCTTGCCCCAACAGCTCGGTCTGTCATATGGCAGGCAGTATGAGCTTGGACTTGGTAACACTGAAGCCCAGCAGGTTTAAAATTCCAGAAGAGAGATTTAGGCTAGGTGTTAGGAAGGGGACTCTAACTGTTAGAGACTATGTGATGGACTGCATTGCTGAGTTGCTCTCTCCAGTCACTTGTCAAGCAGAGGCTGAATGGCCAGCAGGGATTGGAAAATTTTTAGTTATGGCCCTAGCAGCTGCTGGGACCACTTGTCGTGAGGATCTTCACTCCAAAATTCCCCAAAGTAGCAGTGACTACTCCCATGTTGACACTTGGAGTGAGGAATCATTTGGTTGCTGACAAGCTCCGTTCAGCAGGGTAAGTCACTCCTGTGTGTACAGCTGGGAACTTTATGTTTGGGGTGTTTTTTCCGCTAGTATAAGCCAATTTGTTTTACATCTGAGTGGGGTGTCCTGTTGGAGAGAGGAAATAGTTGTTGGATTTCTACCCGATTTGTGAACCGGTTTGTTTATCTCTATGGAGGCTAGCATTTTATGGACGAGATTTGTGTTTTGTGTGTCTTGAATTTCCACCTTTAAAAATGGGGACTGTTTCGGCTGTACCTAAAGTCCTCTGGGCACTTTTTGGATAAGTGATCTGATTTGCAGCTGTGAGACCATGGGTAAGAGGATCTCCACGAGGGGTTTAAGCAGGGTTATCTTGGCATCCTGTGCACCATGTGCTGCTGAGCTTGCTGTGTTAATCATGTAGTTTATGGTCACCTGTGGTGTTGGTATGTGTAAAATCCCAAGACCAAACGAGGTTTTACTTAGGATTGTCTGTTTGTCCTTTATTGTTTCTCCACTTACAGCCAAATCAGTTGTAATATTTAAAACTTTTACTAATGTCAAATGGAGGAAAGGAACAGAAAAAAAAAAAAAGAAACCTGGCTGCTCTTGTCCAAGAGTGGGACATTCCCAGGAAGAAGAAAAAGGTTCCACTTGGTTCCTAAAATCACCAAAAGCTACAAATATAAATAGAAGTATCTTTTCCATAGATATTACTAAAAAGGGTTTAGTCATTCAGAAAGGTGACTTTGATTTGTCCCATCTGTCAGAAACCCAATTTTAACCCCGCTTCTTTAGTAACTGATAGGTTTTTCATTGTTGTACTCAATTCAGAGTTAAACTTTGGAACGGAAACTATGATGTCCTGTGTTTTTTATTTGTTTGTTTGTTTTTATTGGTTACTTTATATATATTTAGGTCCCCTGGTGGCTCAGACGGTAAAGCGTCTGTCTGTGGGAGACCTGGGTTCGATCCCTGGGTCGGGCAGATTCCCTGGAGAAGGAAATGGCAACCCACTCCAGTACTCTTGCCTAGAGAATCCCATGGACAGAGGAGCCTGGTGCAGGCTACTGTCCATGGGGTCGAAAAGAGTTGGACACGACTGAGTGATTTCACTTCACTTCACTTATATATATTTATTTTAGTTTATAAAATGCAAACACAAAACTAGTTCATCTTCAAAAATAGATTAATAAACATCTCAGCATCAGGGTATCATGCCTTGCATTTCCTTTGACATTCAATGTCAAATCATAAATGAACTTCTTTTAAGATGACTTTGCCCCTTTATATAACAAAATAGCTATTAAAATGTTTATGTTTTATGAAAATAACAACATATGTTAATGGCAAACAAAAAGATATAAAAATAAGACATGAATATATATTTATATGATATACAATATTTATATGATATATAATGTTTATATGGTATACAATATTATCTTCTATTTGGTATAAAGTTAGTTGTGTAAATTTTAAAAATGCTATTAATGTATATCAATCTTATATCTCACATTTTACAATCCAAACTTGGCTTGAACTCCAATTTTTTTTCCCAGTAGAAATGGGAAAAAGATTTTCCCTAGCTAATGGGAAATTCTTTAAAATATTGACATAATCTCTGTATGTTCTTCATTATGAAAATATATTTAGTATTTCCCCTTTGATCTCCACCCCAGCAATTTGATTAAAGCATCATCAGAATCCTAGTCTCCTGTGGTGCATTTTGTGTACTGGTATTGACCCAAGATGGAGAAGGCAATGGCACCCCACTCCAGTACTTTGCCTGGAAAATCCCATGGATGGAGGAGCCTGGTCGGCTACAGTCCATGGGGTCGCTAAGAGTCGGACACGACTGAGCAACTTCACTTTCACTTTTCACTTTCATGCCTTGGAGAAGGAAATGGCAACCCACTCCGGTGTTCTTGCCTGGAGAATCCCAGGGATGGGGGAGCCTGGTGGCTGCTGTCTATGGGGTCGCATAGAGTCGGATACGACTGAAGTGACTTAGCAGCATTGACCCAAGAGATTGTGTTTCTGATCGCCTCATTTTAGGTTTCTCTTCACATCTAGAGGATACATAAATACATTTTTTCGATGTAAATATGTTTAAAATGAAAATAGTCAACACTAGCCCTTTCATGAAGTCCAGATGTGTTTGCTTTCATATTCATACAAAAATATTATGAGAACTCTCCAATACACAGCTAACAAAAAGGGTAATCATAATATCAATGATTCTAGTGCATTAACATAGCAGAAAACCTGTATTTCAATTGGAGTCCTTATCTTTATTTTGTCATCTATAAAATGAAAGGTTATAGATCTGTCTCTCTGCTCATCTTTCTTCCTCTCATTAATTCTCTCTGCAGCCAACATCTTTAGAGAAAGATCCTCATTAACCGATGAGCATGCCCAAAGAGGATTCCATAAACTCATTCTAAACTCCCTTGCTGCTAGGAAAAGACATGTTTCATTGACTCTGTCAAGTACATGTGCTCAGTCGCCCAGTCATGTCCAACACTTCTGTGACCTCATGGACTGTGGCCTGCCAGGCTTCTCTGTCCATGGGAATTCTCCTGACAAGAATATTGGAGTGGGTTGCCATTTCCTTCTCCAGGGGATCTTCTTGCCTTAGGGATCGAGCCTGTATTTCCTGCATTGCAGGTGGATTTTATACTGCTGAGGTACCTGGGAAACCCCTGTCAAGTACACATATGCATAAAAGAAAAATATGGGAAAGAACCTAATGCAGTTTATAAACTTATTTTGTATCAGAATGCTTAGGGCAATCAACTCATGTTTTTATATTTACTACTAGTTTATATCATACTTTCCAAATGCTCAAATTTTGGTACTTTGTGGGAGACAATCTTAAGGGCTTGGAATAAATGATCTGCATCAATAAAAATCTACAGTGACATTTTTTTCAAGAGTCAAAATATGTAGATTTGGAAAAGAAGGTGGAGAAGTATAAAGTATACCTCTATTAAAACGTCTGATCTATTCATCTATGAATAGATGAATTTTTTTGTTCTTCATTGCAGCAATTTGGACTCTACTCTTTGTATGGTTGGGGTGTTTTTGCTTGGTTGATTGCTTAGTTTTCACTGCCTTGGCAGTAATTGCAGTTAGCTTAAAAGTTTTTTTTTTTTTTTTCAGTTTTATATTGGAATGGAGTTGATTTACAATGTTGTGTTTCAGATATACAGCAAAGTGATTCAGTTATACATGTATCTCTTCTTTTTCAGATTCTTGTCCCATTTAGGTTACTACAGAGTATTGAGTAGAGTTCCTTGTGGTATGCAATAAGTCCTTGTTGATTATCTATTTTATATACAGTAGTGTGAATATGTTAATCCCAAACTCCTAATTTATCCCTTTCCCCTTTGGTAACCAAAGTTTGTATTTAAAGTCTGAGTCTGTTCCTGTTTTATAAATAAGTTCATTTGTATCATTTTTAAGATTCCACATGTAAGTGGTGTATATGATATTTGTCTTTCTCTGTTGGATTTCGTATGATAATCTCTAGGTGCATGTTGCTGAAATGGCATTATTTCATTTTTTATGTCTGACTGGTATTTCATTGTATGTGTGTACCATATCGTCTCTATCCACTCCTCTGCCGATGGACACTGAGGTTGCTTCTGTGTCCTGGCTATTGTAAATTGTGCTGCAGTGAACACCGGGGTGCATGTATTCACTTTGAATTATGATTTTTTTTCTGGATATGTGCTCAGGAGTACGATTGCTGGATCATATGGTAGCTCTATTTTTAGTTTTTAAAGGAAACTTCATACTGTTCTCCTTAGTGGCTGCTCCAATTTACATTCCCACCAACAGTGTAGGAGGGTTCCCTTCTGTCCACACCGTCTCCAGCATTTATTGTTTGTAGACTTTTTGATGATGGCCATTCTGACTTGTGTGAGGTGATGCCTCATTGTAGTTTGGGTTTGCATTTCTCTAATACTTGACAATGTTGATCATTTTTTTAATGTGCTTTTGACCATCTGTTTGTGTCTTTGGAGAAATGTCTTTAGATTTTCTGCCCACTTTTTTTTAATTGGGTTTTTTTGGTTTATTTTATTTTATGTTTTTTTGGCACTGAGTTGCATGAGCTGTTTGTATATTTTGAATATTAATTCCTTGTTTGCACCGTTTGAAAACATTTTTTCCCACTATGAGTTATCTTTTCCTCTTTTATGGTTTCTTTTGTGCAAAAAGTTTAATTAGGTCCTGTTTGTTTATTTTTGTGTTTATTTACTTTACTCTAGGAACTAGGTCCAAAGAAATATTGCTCCGATTTATGTCAAAGGGTGTTGTGCTTATGTTTTCTTCTTAAGAGTTTTATAGTATCCAGTTTTTTTAATCCATTTTGAGTTTATTTTTGTTTATGGTATTAGAGAAAGTTCTAGTTTAATTCATTTTGTGTAGCTGTTAAGTTTCCCCAGTATTACTTATTGAAGAGACTGTCTTTTCTCCATTGTGTATTCTTGCCTCTTTTGTCATAGATTAATTGATTATAGGTGTATGGGTTTATCTCAGGACTTTCTACCCTGTTCCATTGATCTAGATTTCTGTCTCTGTGCCAGTACCATACTGTTTTTATGGCTGAAGCTTTTAGTATATTCTTAAGTTAGGGAATCTGATTCCTCCTGCTTCATTTTTCTTCCTCAAGATTGCTTTGTTTATTAGGGGTCTTTTGTGTTTCCATACAAATTTTAAGGTTTTAAAAAATATATATACATTTTTTAAAAAACTTAAGTTCTTTTTGTTCTAGTTCTGTGAAAAATGCTATTGGTAATTTGGTACGGATTGCATTGAATCTGTAGATTGCCTTGGGTAGTATAGTCATTTTGACAATATTAATTCTTCCAATCTAAGAACTTGATATATCTTTCTTTCCATTTATTTGTGTGTTCTTCAATTTTTTCATTAGCATCTTATAGTTTTTGGAGTATGGGTCTTTTGCCTATCTAGGTAGGTTTATTCCTAGGTATTTTATTATTTTTAATGCAATAGTAAGTGAGATTGTTCCCTTAATTTCTCTTTCTTTCATTATTAGCATATAAAAATGCAACAAATTTCTGTATATTAATTTTGCATCCTGCAACTTTACCAAATGCATTGATGAGATCTAGTAGTTTTCTGGTACCTTCATTAGGATTTCTGAGTATATATTCATATCATCTACAGTGACAGTTTTACTTCTTTTCCAATTTGGATTTCTTTTATTTCTTTTTCTTTTCTGATTGCTGTGGCTAGGACTATGTTGAATCAAAATGGCAAGAGTGGGCACTTTTGTCCCTTTTCTGATTTTATTTATTTTTTGGCCTCCCCACATGGCTTGTGGAACTTCCTGACTAAAGATCAAACCCATGCCCCTTGCACTGGAAGCATGGAGTCTTAACCACTGGACCACCTGGAAAGTCCTTATTCCTGGTTTTAGAGGAAATGCTTTTAGTTTTTCACTGTTGAGTATGATGTTTGCTGTGAGTTTGCTATATATGGCCTTTATTATATTGAAGTATGGAAAAAGCAAGAGAGTTCCAGAAAAACATCTATTTCTGCTTTATTGACTATGCCAAAGCCTTTGACTGTGTGGATCACAATAAACTGTGGAAAATTCTGAAAGAGATGGGAATACCAGACCACCTGATCTGCCTCTTGAGAAATTTGTATGTAGGTCAGGAAGCAACAGTTAGAACTGGACATGGAACAACAGACTGGTTCCAAATAGGAAAAGGAGTACGTCAAGGCTGTATATTGTCACCCTGTTTATTTAACTTATATGCAGAGTACATCATGAGAAACGCTGGACTGGAAGAAACACAAGCTGGAATCAAGATTGCCGGGAGAAATATCAATAACCTCAGATATGCAGTTGACACCACCCTTATGGCAGAAAGTGAAGAGGAACTCAAAAGCCTCTTGATGAAAGTGAAAGAGAAGAGTGAAAAAGTTGGCTTAAAGCTCAACATTCAGAAAACAAAGATCATGGCATCTGGTCTGGTCACTTCATGGGAAATAGATGGGGAAACAGTGGAAACAGTGTCAGACTTTATTTTCCTGGGCTCCAAAATCACTGCAGATGGTGACTGCACCCATGAAATTAAAAGACACTTACTCCTTGGGAGGAAAGTTATGACCAACCTAGACAGCATATTGAAAAGCAGAGAGATTACGTTGCCAACAAAGGTTCATCTAGTCAAGGCTATGGTTTTTCCTGTGGTCATGTATGGATGTGAGAGTTGGCCTGTGAAGAAGGCTGAGTGCCGAAGAATTGATGCTTTTGAACTGTGGTGTTGGAGAAGACTCTTGAGAGTCCCTTGGACTGCAAGGAGATCCAACCAGTCCATTCTGAAGGAGATGAGCCCTGGGATTTCTTTGGAAGGAATGATGCTAAAGCTGAAACTCCAGTACTTTGGCCACCTCATTCGAGGAGTTGACTCATTGGAGAAGACTCTGATGCTGGGAGGGATTGGGGGCAGGAGGAGAAGGGGACAACAGAGGATGAGATGGCTGGATGGCATCACTGACTCGATGGACGTGAGTCTGGGTGAACTCCGGGAGTTGGTGATGGACAGGGAGGCCTGGCGTGCTGCAATTCATGGGGTCACAAAGAGTCGGACACGACTGAGTGACTGAACTGCACTGAACTGATGTTACCTCTATACTTGCTTTCTGGAGAGTTTTTTTTTAAATCATAAATGGGTTTTGGATTTTGTCAAAAGTTTTTTCTGCATCTATTGAGATAACCATTTGGGTTTATTCTTCAATTTGTCAATATGGTGTGCTATACTGATTGATTTGTAGATACTGAAAAATCCTTGCATCCTTGGGATAAAGTCCACTTGATCATGGTGTATGATCCTTTTAATGGAATATTGAATTTGGTTTGCTATATTGTGTTGAGGATTTTTTGCATCTATGTTCATCAGTGATATTGGGCTGTAATTTTCTTTTTTGTGTGTTTTGTTTTGTTTTTTTTCCTGATTTTGGTATCAGAGTGATGGTGGCTTCATAGAATGAGTTTGGGAGTGTTCCTTCCTCTGCAAATTTATGAAATAGTTTGAAAAGTTTGGTTGTTAACTCTTCTCCAAATGTTTGATAGAATTTGCCTGTTAAGTCTTCTGGTCCTGGACTTTTGTTTGTTGGGAGTTTTAAAATCACAGTTTCAATTTCAGTACTTGTGCTTGATCTGTTCCTATTTTCTATTTCTTCTTGGTTCAGCCTTGGGAGATTGTAACTTTCTAAGAATTTGTCCCTTTCCTCCAGATTGTCCACTTTATTGACATACAGTTGCTTGCAGTAAGTAGTCTCTTGAGATTCATTTTTGAGTTGTGTTTCTGGGCTCTGTAGTGATAGGCAGGTAGGAGTGGAGTGCTCCCACTGAGCAGGAAGCGCCTGAGTAGGCCTTTGCAGCTGCTCAGCAGTGGGTGTGCTCTGTTGTCACCTTTCATCACTGTATGGGCTCACAAAGATGCACTGCCTGCAGCCCTGCCTCCGCCTTAGGAGTGCCGGCATTGGCCCTGGTGTCCGTCAGGCATTGTTTTCATGAGGCCACAGCACAGATGCACTGAAGTCCAGTTTCAGGACCACAGGAGTCATGCACTTTGACCTTCTGTGGGAGCTATGGAGGCAGTTTAACCCAAGCCTGGCCCTGCCCCGATGTGGCCCACAGCAGCCAGATTCATCTCAGCTGTGGAAGCGCCTATTGTCCATTCGGATGTCCTGCAGACACTGAATTTACAAAGCCGGTGGCAAAAGCGTGAAATAACGGCTCATGCAGTCGTGAGGAGAGATTTCAGCCCTACTTCCTAAGTCACCTGGCCTTGGGGCTCAGGTGTGATTGCAGCCCCACCTCTGTGCATGGACAGCCTGCTAGCATCTGGGGCCGCCCGGGTGGTGGCTGGGGCAGGGGCACTGGCGCAGGCCGTGGCTGGGGTGCATCCTCCCGGAGGCCGTGGAGGCTGGCAGGTAGAGAAAGAGGCTGCTGGGGGGCTCCTGCCCCTCCCTTCACTTGCCACTTAACAATGGTGCTTTGCTTTTATCGTGGGCCTGGCTTCTTCCATGAACACTCCCGGTTGTGGCCGCACCACGCTCCAGCTCCTTCAGGCTGTCTCTGTGCCACCCACCCCAGTCCTCCCCACAGGTCTGTCCTGTAAACCACCAGTTCCAGCCTCCGCTTACCCCAGCAAACATGTATCTCAGGCTGGGATGCCAAGGGCAGTGGCGTGACTGGCCGTCTATGCAGGTCACCCTCTTTTCTGCCTGCCACAAACCAATCACTGCACTCTCCTCTGAGCCTCTGAAGCCCCCTTCTCTGTCCCAACTGCTCTCCCTGCCAGTGAAGGGGCTTCCCGGGGAGCAGGGACATTTCCGCTTTTTCAGCTGCCTCCCAGGGGCACAGGTCCTGTCTCACTTCCTCTTTTTTTTCCCTTTTGTCCTACCCAGTTCTGTGGGAACTTTCTTGTCCTTTCGGGTATCTGAGGTCTCCTGCTAGTGTTCTGTAGGCGCTGTGAGAGCTGTTCCACTTGTAGATTGTTTTTGATGTACTTGTGGGAGGGAGGTAGCTTCCGTGTCCTTCTTCACCATTTTGATTAAAGCTTCTCCTGAATCTGATTCTCTAAGAGGACAAAGTCATCTTAAAATACTGAACTGCTTTTGGTAATTGTGAGTTTCATTGTTTAACTTATCTGCATTTGTCATTGAGATCTCTTTTTATCATTGGTTAAAACTTTTGATATTTTGACAAACTTCCCCAAAATTAAATTATAAATAAATTTTATTTGACCTCTAGCTAACTTTGAGGTTTTCCAAAGGGCCCCTGGAACACCTCAAATTATTTCCTTTCTCTCGAGAGGAACATTACTTAGGCTTTTTTAGTATGTTAAATTGAGTGGGAAGCATTGTCAAGTAAGTAGTGATAAAACTTCTTAGATTGTATCATATGGGTAAACATTATTAATGTACACATTCTAGAAATTATAACTCCTAAAGTTCTGGTGTATCCTGGTAAATGGTATCATTCATAATTTTATTTTATTTTTTTAATTTAAATTTATTTATTTTAATTGGAGGCTAATAACTTTACAATATTGTATTGGTTTTGCCATACATCAACATGAATCCACCATGGGTGTACATGTGTTCCCCATCCTGAACCCCCCTCCCTCCACCCTCCCTGTATCCTCCCTGTGGGTCATCCCAGTGCACCAGCCCCAAGCATCCTGTATCCTGCATCAAACCTGGACTGGTGATTCGTTTCTTATATTATACATGTTTCAGTGCCATTCTCCCAAATCATCCCACCCTCTCCCTCTCCCACAGAGTCCAAAAGACTGTTCTATACATCTGTGTCTCTTTTGCTGTCTCGCATACAGGGTTATTGTTACCATCTTTCTAAATTCCATACATATGCATTAGTATACTGTATTGGTGTTTTTCTTTCTGGCTTACTTCACTCTGTGTAATAGGCTCCAGTTTCATCCACCTCATTAGAACTGATTCAAATGTATTCTTTTTAACGGCTGAGTAATACTCATAATACTCCATTGTGTATATGTACCATAGCTTTCTTATCCATTCATCTAATGATGGACATCTAGGTTGCTTCCATGTCCTGGCTATTGTAAACAGTGCTGCGATGAGCATTGGGGTACATGTGTCTCTTTCAATTCTGGTTTTCTCGGTGTGTATGCCCAGCAGTGGGATTGCTGGGTCATAAGGCAGTTCTATTTCCAGTTTTTTAAGGAATCTCCACACTGTTCTCCATAGTGGCTGTACTAGTTTGCATTCCCACCAACAGTGTAAGAGGGTTCCCTTTTCTCCACACCCTCTCCAGCATTTATTGCTTGTAGAGTTTTGGATAGCAGCCATTCTGACTGACGTGAAATGGTACCTCATTGTGGTTTTGATTTGCGTTTCTGTGATAATGAGTGATGTTGAGCATCTTTTCATGTGTTTGTTAGCCATCTGTATTTCTTCTTTGGAGAAATGTCTATTTAGTTCTTTGGCCCATTTTTTGATTAGTAATTCTGTTGGATTTTGTACATCACAACAGTAACCAAATTTCTTTTCAATTGTACTGTAATCTTGGTTGGGATGAAAAAAGCATTCTGCTAATGGTTAGAGATGATCAGTTACTCTTTATGGCTTTACAGTGGCTTTTGATGACTCTGTAGCTATTTTGTGAAGAAGTAGGGAAGAATGATAAAATCCTTCGTGTGCAAGCACTTGTGGGAAAATAAGTACTTCAGGGAAAATAAGAAAAGGGAGGGAATGAAGTGAAGATATGCTTCTTCAGACCTCAACTCTGGCTGAGTTACCCTGCCCAGCTGTTCTGGCCGTTAGGCCAATCTATACATCCCTTCTCCCATTTTTCATTCTTTTCTAGGCCCAAATGCTGACACTGGGGCTCAGGACTTCCCCTCCTTCTGGGGACCAATTAGAAAATCCTGGGTTAGTTTCTGGGGTGCAGGGACTTATTCTAGTATGGCGATACCATCTAGGATAGGACACGACACTCAATTTGAGTCAGGAGCCACTTCCAGAGCAGGGCAACTTTCACTGCTGTTGTCTCAAAGGGGGCTAAATGCAAATGACCAGACAGCTAGCTTTTTCAGACTTTAACTGGAAAGATCACAACCTTCCTTTAGAGAGAGGATCTTTTTACACCTGAAGCCCATTAGGCAGTACTCACATCTGAAACAAATTGGGACCTCAGTGAGGAAAGAATGCCCTTGAAAAGTGAAAGTGTTAGTCGCTCAGTTGTGTCAGACTCTTTGCGACCCCATGGACTGTAGTCTGCCCGGATCCTCTGTCCTTGGGATTCTCCAGGCAAGAGTACTGGAGTAGGTTGCCACTCCCTTCTCCAGGGGATTTTCCTGACCCAGGGATCAAACCTGGGTGTCCTGCATTGCAGGCAGATTCTTCAGCATCTGCACCATCAGTAGTACCCTCCTGGAGTACTACTTATTAGTACATCTTGGCAAGGCAGGGGAAGGAAAGCAAAAGAGATTAAACAGAAGTCAAGAAATTTAGCCAAACGAATGAAGACTTCTCTGAATTTTTGTAAAGGATGTATCAGGCCTACAGACATCATACTAATGTGGATCCTGAAGCCCCTGAAAATATTATAATGGTAAATTTGACTTTTTTTTTTCACTCAGGGAAAAGTGTCCCAAATATCAGGAGAATGCTGCAAACACTAGATGATACATTTGGAATGAACAATTCTTAACTGGGAGATGTTGCCTTTAGTGTTAATAGCGAACAACAACGGAAGAAAGATGATGCAAACAAATCACTTGGTTTTGGCAGTGACATTGGAATTTCCTGAAGGAGAGTAACCTGAAGAGAGGTAAGCCATGACTGGGGAAGGAGCAATGTGCTTACTCTAAGGAGGAAGAACATTAGCAAACAAATTGCCCTAGGCTGAAACAAAAGAAAGACAGTAAAAGACAGAGCCTCTCACCTCCTAGAAAGAGAGGAACACTTGATGAATGAAGAGGTCCAGGGCCTCCCTTGGATGTGGGCTATTTCCCCACACCCAGAGCCCCAGGTAAAGTGGGGAATCAGCTGCAAGTTTGCTCGGCTGAAGTAGAAGATTGATCATCATCCTGGGAAAAAGCTGGAAGACGGCACCAAATTCTTGAAATCTGGTGATGCTGCCATCGTTGATATGGTTCCCAGCAAGCCCATGTGTGCTGAGAACTTCTCTGACTACCCTCTTCTTCTTGGACCACTTTGGTGGTGGTGACATGAGGAAGATGGTGGCTGTGGGTGTCATTTAAGCAGTGGACAGGAGTATAGGTAGAGCTGGCAAGGGCACCAAGTCTGCCCGGAAAGTTCAGAAGGCTAAATAAATACTATACCTGCCACCCCAGGCTTAATCAGTGCTGGAAGAACAGTCTCAGAACTGTTGGTCTCAATTGGTCATTTAAGTTTCATAGTAAAGGACTGGTTAATGACAACAATGGATTGTAAAACTGTCAGAAAAAGGAGAATGTTTTGTGGACCATTTGTGTGTGGCAGTTTTAAGTCATCAGTTTTAAAAATCAGTATCTTTTAATTAGTTGAAGGCCTTTTTAAGGCAATTCTCCCCTGATTTGGATTAAGGTATAGGGATTATATAAGGCTTCCCTGGTGGCTCAGACAGTAAAGCATCTGCCTGCAAAGTCGGAGACCCGGGATCGATTCCTGGGTTGGGAAGATCCCCTGGAGAAGGAAATGGCAATCCACTCCAGCACTCTTGCCTGGAAAATCCCATGGACGGAGGAGCCTGATAGGCTACAGTCCATGGGGTCGCAGAGTCGGACATGACTGAGCGACTTCACTTCACTAATGGCCCATTTCTAGGAAGCTTGCCTCTCAGGTAATGAACGTTAAGCTAAAAACCTTTGTTTAACTCTCAGGAAACATCCTCCCACCTGTGGACAACTGCATGCAGGAAGAAATCGACACATCCCCTTTGAAGGTTGATGGGAACTAGGAAGTGTTTGACTTTACTCTCTCCCCTTTTACTATAAAAGAAACCTGAGTTCTAACTCAGGAAGATGGTTCTTCAGAAAACAAGTTCACCACCTTCTCAGTCGACTGGTTTTTGAATAAATTTGCTAATCCTTGCCCCAACAACTTGTCTATTTATTGGCCTGTCGTGTGATGAACAGTAGGAGCTCGAACTTGCTAATAGTGAGCCCAGGAAGTATAAAATTCCAAACGGGAGATTTAGGCTAGGTATTTAGGAGGGAGAGTCTAACTGTCAGAGACTATGGAATGGGTTGCTTTGCCGAGTTTCTCTCTCCAGGCACTTGCCAAGCAGAGGTTGGATGGCCACCTCTTATATGAGATTGTTCTCGAAGACTCCTTCAAGATTCTATGATTCCATCAGCCTTGTCCTTGGCCAAATGTATTAATTAGGACTAATGACTTCGAATAGCAGACACCCAACTAATCAACAGCTAGAATGGATGGGCTTTCTTGGAAGAGCAAAGATGCAGCCAGTCTTCAACCATAATGGAACCAGGAACATGGAACCTGCAGGACTCTCTTCAATTCATACCTCCACTTAGCTTTGCTGACTTTCTTTTCTATCAATGCAATTTCCATCATATAACAGAAAACATAGCCACTGATAGCTCTTGGTCTTTTTTTCCATGAAATCTCTGTCACGGGAGATGAGCTGCCTCTTTGGTGTCAAGGCAAAACAAGACAAAAATAACAAATCTTCACAGGCAAGAGTATATACTGACCCCTTTTAGGAGTCTGCACCCTCTATACCACCATCAGTTGAAACCAGGAGAATGGGATTAGTTAGGAAATGGCAGATCTCTTGGGAACTCTGTGGATGGATCAGAAAAGGAGGCATACTGAACAAAATGACACCCTACTCCAAAAGCACAATTACAGGGAGCTGGTGCTCAGGCATTAAGAACATGACAGGTTTAGTCTTTCTGATTCAACCATATGCAAACTATTAACAGAAATTTAAGGACTCAGGAATTATTCATATTGATAACAGCAGTCTTTCCAAGAGTATCGGAAAGGGATATTCACTGTTACGGCTGAGTATCTGAGACCTGTAATCGCTTAGTGCTGAGCTGGGTCCTATGCTGGGTACAGAACTATAGGCTATGGTTCCTATATTCAAAGTTTAACAACTGAATGGAATTAGGACCGTGCATTCTGAGAATTATTTTAAACACAATTAAATAGAGGATTCCTGGGTAGGAAATGGCAACCCACTCCAGTATTTTTGCCTGGAAAATTCCATGGACAGAGGAACCTGGCAGGCTACAGTCCATGGGATTGCAGAGTCGGACATGACTAAGCATGCTGCTGCTGCTGCTAAGTCGCTTCAGTCGTGTCCGACTCTGTGCGACCCCATAGACGGCAGCCCACCAGGCTTCCCCGTCCCTGGGATTCTCCAGGCAAGAATACTGGAGTGGGTTGCCATTTCCTTTTGGAGAAGGAAATGACTAAGCATGCATGCATGCAAATAGAGGATTAGCCCTTATAGATGATGTCATTTACAAATAGTTCTCACATCACATTTAGGTTATTCTTCTCAACAAAACTCTCAGTGGTTCAGAAATAGCTTAGGCTGCAGGAATCTGCATTCACTCATTTATTCATCTGTTCACTCGTATGCATGTCTTATGAACTCACCTTTGCTTTAGCCACACTGTGTAAGAAAATGGTAGAGCTGCAGTTCCTTCTCTCAAGTTCCTTAGCTGCTGTTGTCTGCCTGGAATATTCATCTAACTCCCACTCCCCAGGGCCACCATTACCTTGTGTTTAACTCCTGTCCGTTTTTATAGACACTAGCCTTCCTTGCGGAGAAGGCAATGGCACCCAACTCCAGTACTCTTGCCTGGAAAATCCCATGGACGGAGGAGCCTGGTGGGCTGCAGTCCATGGGGTTGCTAGGAGTCGGACATGACTGAGCGACTTCACTTTCACTTTTCACTTTCATGCATTGGAGAAGGAAATGGCAACCCACTCCAGTGTTCTTGCCTGGAGAATCCCAGGGACGGGGGAGCCTGGTGGGCTGCCGTCTGTGGGGTCGCACAGAGTCGGACACGACTGAGGCGACTTAGCAGCAGCAGCAGCCTTCCTTGACTCTCTCAACTGGTTAAAACACTGCTGTATATTCCCATAGCTTTTTTGCCCTGGGAAAGGTATCTTATTTGTAATTTTTCACCCAATGTGTGTCTTCTTTATTAGAATGAAAGTTTCATGAGGACAGGGCCATGCTTTTTCTGTTTACTATAATGCCTAAAATTGTGTCTCAAAATAGCTGGACTAAATAGTCATTAACTTGGCAGATATTTATGAAGCACCTTTGTGTACAGCATTGTTTTTGGCATTGAGTATATAAAACAGGGGAGAAAATAGGTACGGTCTCTTTCTTGAAGGAGCTTATAAAATAGTCAAAGTGTAGATTTAATGATGGAATAATGCCTAACTCAAACTCCTTGTGAAAGTCACTCAGTCGTGTCCGACCAGGGACTGAATCCAGGTCTCCCACGTGGCAGGCGGATTCTTTACCATCTGAGGCATCAGGGAAGCCCATAAATATGGGGGTCAGTTGTCACGCCCTCCCCTTTCCCAGATAAAGAACTGATTCCCAGAGAGACTCAGTGACTTAAGTCACATCATACAAAGAATATGAGTGTCACAAATTGTTTTTGTTCCCTCTTACGCACTGCTTCTCAATACACATTTCACAAACCAAAGGTGGATGTGTGAACTTCTATTCATTCGTGCATGGATGTTAGAGACTGTGTGAGTGGAGACAAACATTCAGAGAATGTGTTTTTATGTCAAAGGTTAAGTCGGCACAGGCGGACAGCTTGGTGATTTCTTGGCCAGTTCTCTTGCGATGGTGATCATGAAGTACTTTATCATTGCTTTTGAACCCTTGGTGTCTAGAGTTGCTGGGAAAATGAAGGTGTTAGTGCCAAGAGCATCCATGTGTTTAGGGTTTAGTTTGGAACTGCTATAAACTCAGTCTTCAGCTGGGAATTGCAGGGAGGGACTAACATGGATCACTTTTGAGAAAGTAGAAGGGCTTTTCAGGAGAGGGCATATAAAAAAGGCAAGGAGAGTTTTAGAATAGGAGTGTATGAATAGCAAAGAAATAGCTCACTAGAGCAGAGAGTATATATTAATGAAAAGATACTTTGGGCTAGGTATGGGGGACTGGAAATGGAAGAAATGGCTGGTTCAGAGGATGGAGAGAGGACTAAGTTTGGATTGCAGTTGGATTTCTTATTTATCAAGTGAAAGCGTGAGCTGCTCAGTCATAGCTGACTCTTTGAGACCCCATGGACTGTAGCTGGCCAGGCTCCTACATCCATGGGATTCTCCGGGAAAGAATACTGGAGTGGATTACCATTTCCTTCTCCAAGGGATCTTCCCAACTCAGAGACTGAATCCAGGTCTCCTGCATTGCAGGCAGATTCTTTACCATCTGAGCCCCCAGGAAAGCCCATTCTAATTAATCAAACTCATTTTGCAGTTTGATGAACCGGCCTAGAAGGTATGGAGAGACCCTCTCTTCCATTCATATGTGACAGAAGCCAGTCTCTGGACTGGTTGTTATATGTCAGTCATAGCTCAGTCGGTAAAGAATCCACCTGCAATGCAGGAGACCTGGGTTGATTCCGGGGTCTGGAAGATCCCCTGGAGAAGGAAATGGCAACCCACTCCAGTATTCTTGCCTGAGAAATCCCATGGACAGAGGAGGCTGGTGGGCAACAGTCCATCGGGTCGCAAAAGTTGGACACGACTCAGGGACTAAACCACCATATGTCAGGTTACCACGTACAATTCCCCAACTGAAGATGCACCCCACCCTGGTCTCCCACGAAGCTGGACTGACACAGCAGTGGAAACACAGCATAGAGCCAACTGTCACCTTGTCATCTCCACCCAGGGAATGGCAGAGCTTGTACATGATTCTGACCCTGCTGTCAGTGGAGGCCACACTCACTCAGAAACCTCATTCATTTAAATTTGGGAGTTGCCAAGTCACTTCATCAGAAAGCACCTCAATGTGGAATGACCTTTTGAAAAGCAACAAGTTTAATGACGTGAGCTGAAATCCTTTGGTTTTTAAAAGAAGTGCTCTGCTGAGGGCTACCTGCTAAGACCAGCGGTCTGCTTCTGTTACGGAGAGGCAGAAGAAGATGATTTCAGTGTCTCTAAGTGATGTGTGGGTTTAGGAAAAGAGCTGCAGCAGGTTTGGGGATGCGTGGGGAGAAGAGAAGTCAGAAGGCCATGCATACAACGTCTGTAAAGAAAATGTTTTATTTAAAGTGTTAAATACCATCACCAGAATGAATTTGAGTTTTACATTAGTTGGTGTTCATCACAGGACTAATCTGCCCTTTTTAGTTTTTTCCAACTGGAATTCCCTTTACTTTTAAAACATATTATGTACAGGGCAGCAATGGTCACTGGCATAGTGCTATTTACATGACTAGGTCACAAGTTGAGGTGCAGACATGTGAAAATTAAAAAAAAAAAAAACACCAACTTTAAAATAAATACTGCATAATGACAGGTATGTACAAATATTCCATACAGTCATGTCCTTCTTATTAAAATTAGAAATAATTTATATAGGAATATGCACAAAAGATTATGTGACTGCATCTTCGTATCAGGAAAATGTTAAACGTTTATTCTAAGGGATAGTATAGACGCTATAGGTCTATTAAATCAATTGTTGCTGGTACACAAGTGTCTAAATTATTTCAATAGTTTTATTCATTTATTTCGCAACTTTACCTGGGTCCATCGTAGGTCTCAGAATGTCAAGACACAGTCTCGGTGTAGTTCATATTGCACCACATAAAGAGAAGGCATTTTTAGTGATACTCATTTTTAACTTTTGCACCATATCAAGCATGATAGTTTTTAATGGTCAGCATTGAATTTAAAAGGAACACAAAAGAGCAATTTTTGTGCATGGCATTAACTTAAATGCTATGTATGTAGATTTCAAAAGTTGTTGCTAGAAGTTAAAATCAATCTATAAGAACATGTTATCAAAGTGTACAGAAAGAAACAGAAACTATGGGTGGCTTATTACATTACTCGGTGACTTTTCCTCTAAATAGGGGAACTTAAGAGAAATTTGACCTTGCAGCACCACCCAATGGTAATAACTGTCTGTAAAACCAAAAGCAGGGGTTTGATTTTAGGACATTTGTGTGTAGACTTTTGGTGATGGCATCAAAGAACTGTTAACAGGCAGATTGACTTTCTTTGAATTACCTAAAAATTGGAGCTTTAAAATTATCTGTTGCAAATTTATGTATGCTGTGTTTCTTTAGAAATATAATTTGTGAAAAATTGAGTTTTACTACAGAAAAATGAATTAATAAACTGCCCTGTCTTTCAGGGCTCCAAATTTTTAGCAGTGCTTCTATTCACATAGTAAATGGAAATTGGCTAAAGAAATTGCTTTTAATTAATTAAAAACAAAATCTAAAACCTTCTAGAAATAATACTTTAACCCCTGTATGAATAATGCTGGTGCTAAAAACAAATTTATTAGACATTACAATGGCCACATGATTTTAGGATTTTCCTGTAAACTGAACTTGGAAGGTGAAAATAAAATTACCATGCACTGTACAATAAATTGCAAAAGTTCAAATATCTTCTTTATCAAACACATGCTGACTTACTTTAATGTACTCCCAAGTCATGTTGCAAAATCCTTTTCAACATGCTTGAAATAAAGAAAGCTCTTAAATAGTTTTTTCCCTCCTTGAGAAATTCAGATGTATCTACAGCTCTGAATTGAACATGGGGTATTAAGAGAGTATCAGGTCAAAAAACTTGTCATTTTGTTTTTTAGCATAATGTTCACTCTGGTAGGGAGAAAAAAAATAAAAAGATTAAAAGAGGGAGAAAAGGAAAAGTGAGAGAAAGGAAGAAAGATGTGAACAATTTGCACATGTTGAACTTTGTAAGATTTGTATATTTACCATGGAAATAAATTGAATATATTATACTTATTTGTCACATAAAGAGAATTTTAAGTATTTTCTAGAAAGTATTTTCTTCTGCAATGTCTGCCAAAACACAGACTGTGATTAAAGAATAAACATGGTGTGTCTTTGTATCACCCTGCTGCATTCTCTCCCTTTTTTAAAACCATGCACTAGTGAAATTTATTTTTAAAAATAATATAAATTGTCAAAAATGGCTGATTTTTTTTTTTGCAAGTTGCAGCCCCAAGAAAATAATTTAAATATTCAGCTAATCTGTCCATGCAAAAAAAAGTTTAATTTCATTCAGTACAGTGTAGCCACAGAATTTTGTTTTTCAGAGTCCAACACAACTTGGCATTAGTGAATGACATGCCTGCTGGAGCTCCGAGGTCTGCCACTGCTCACGTCGTCACTTTGGACCGGCTGCTCCTGTCCAGTCCGGGGGAGGGCTGACGTTCTGTCCTAGACCTCGTCTTTGGTCTCTTGCTTTTCACCTGATGCTTCCCAGGACGTCAGTCCTTCACTTATAACATGGCTTAATGGCTGGATAGCTCCATTTCTGTGGCATCACAGGATTTTGGGGGTCAGAGAAATGAAGAAAAAGGAACAATAAAAATATAAAGGTGCCATTGAAAAGGGCTTTTGTTGCATGAAACTGACTGATTCTTTGATATTAATCCATGGCTTCAGATTGGACCAAAACTCGAGTGTTACTGAACCCCAAACCTGATAGTTCTTCATAGCTCCGCTCCTTCACCTGAGGGCCTCCTTTAGGGCACAATGTGTGCAACTTCCTCTGAGAACACAGGATCGCTTTGTATCCCTAGGAACAGGCTCAGAAGACACAACATTAAGCATGCAGTGTTACCAGGGTTTGCGACCTGTGATTTTTTTTTTTTTTGTAACGCTGGTTGCTATGACAACAGTTTTACAGCTGCTATGAACGAGAGTAAGAAGGTCCAGTTGAACTTTCCAGAGATGATTGGGAAGCTCTTCTTGTCAGAGGGGCCAAGGTTGGATCTACTAGGGAGGAAGGGGGGAAGAGTTTGAACCAGCCGATCACCATGTTGGATAGCTCCAGTTCATCTAAAAGTATCTGGGCCACTCCCATAAAGGATTTGTGATCCATGCGGCCATAGTCTCCCCAGACAATGATCTGTTGGCAAAATTAAAAGAGCAATGTCAGTACAATCATGTATGTAAGAGCTTGTAAACCAAAATACAATCAATTAATGAAAGCTCAGTTGGCAAAAAATCCACCTGCAATGCAGAAGACCCCGGTTCAATTCCTGGGTCGGGAAGATCCTCTGGAGAAGGGATAGGCTACCCACTCCAGTATTCTTGGGCTTCCTGGTGGCTCAGCTGGTAAAGAATATGCCTGTAATGCAGGGAACCTGGATTTGATCCCTGAGTTGGGAAGATACCCTGGAGAAGGGAATGGCTACCCACTCCAGTATTCTGGCCTGGACAATTCCATACACTGTACAGTCAGTCCATGGGGTCGCAAAGAGTCGGATACAACTGAGCAACTTTCATACAATGTGCTGACATCAAACATCAAGTTATGTAGTTGTATTTAATTACTGGGATAGTTATCTTTACTGGAATTCAAAGGTATAGTCGGAAAACTCTACAGGAGTGTTAGGATCCTAAGCCGTTAAGGAAGATAAGAGCCAATGTGTGATGGGGGTTTACAAGTCTATAGTTCACTTTAAAGGAAACTGTGTTGGCTTTTTTTCATATTTTTTTTCCATTATGGTTTATTACATTCAGCATAGTTCCCTAGTGTGTACAGCTTTATAGCACTGGCCACTGCTTGGAAGTTCCCCAAGAATTTCAGCTGGGGAGAGGACTGGAAGAGAATGTTTGACTCCATGAAGACACCTTCTTAGGTAAGGAATATATAATTCAATAAATACCTGTAAAACCTTTCCTTGGGGACTTTCTTCAAAAGATAATAGTTGCTGGTAAAGGGGTTCCAGCGTTTTTCTTGCCACTTTTGTTTTCTTTTTGGCTATGCAGACTCCATTATCTAATAGATACACCTTTACGTATGGTGCTTGGGAAAGAAAACACACAGGAGAGTTAAGTGATGAGCTCTGGTTACAGAACACCCAACTTGTGGATGACACCTGCCACAGCTTAGTCACAGGTTAAAAGAGCCAGCAGTCAAAAATCACTGGCCTTTCCACATTATGTCAAAATTATTAGATAAACAATAGATAAATTAGATAACAATAGATTAGATATCAGTCATTCAGGTAGTTTTAGGCAGTTAACACAGCCTCTGAGTTGATTACTGTTTTGCCATCAACTGGTTTTATATACTGCTTTTAAAAGAGAAATCCTTCTGGTCCCAAACAATATCCAAGAAAGAGGTCTCACGCAGTTTTTCATGTATCAATTCATAAATCTAGTTAAACGTTCTCAAAATCAAACTGTTTTACCCGTCCCCATGGAGCATTTATCACTCCAAAGGGCTTATTTATTGATGGTGTGGGTACAAGACAAGGGTGGGATTTGATGTAGTATGTTCAAATTAGCTGGAAAGAGGCAACTAATTATAAATACCATGCATTGATATTTTTCTGACAGACTCTTTATAAAAGCATTTTCATGCATGTACAAACTGCGGTATTCTTTCTAGCAATCAGGTGACTAACTCTGAGACCTTTATGAACACAACTGTCTTACTCAGCACTGCAAAGTTGTACAATAGGCGGCACCGGGTAACAACATGAACTTTCTAGGTTAGAGATTCAGAATTACAATTCGTTCAGTGGAGGTGCTGAGGTGAGAAACCAAGTTTCAGAACTGTTCTGTACATCAGGTCTGAAGTTGTCTACATCTCTGCACCAGGCATCTGGAATCTTTGGCATTCCCTATGGCTCTAAGCACCTTGGATTATAATATTTTGGTACAAAATGTGAGATTGCAATAAAAACTTATAATGGTGCCTCTCTATACACTCCAGGAAGTAAGAGTCTTCTACCTAGAATGTCCTTCGTCTATGGGTTTATGCTATTTTGGGGACCTATATCTATCTATATTTATTCTAATTCCAGAATGCTAAGGATTTCTAAGGAGAATTCTGAAGCTCAGATAAACAGAATAACACAAAATACCAGCTAACAAGAACTTCTTAGGTAATTCATTTTGTGCGACATGTACATAAGTGTGATAGTTTTTATTTTGTAGGGTTTCTACCACATATGTACTTATTAGCTAATGACTTCTCCCCACCAGATCACCCTGACTGGGTGCTCACTCAGGAGAAATGCAAACTACTACAGATAACTGACTCATTTATCAGTACCCTTGGTTATCTAAAAACAAAGTTTTCAGCATCTCTTCAAAAACAAAGTCTCTGAATTGCAAAGTGTAGATGATGAACAGTAACAGAAGAAATCTCTTTTGTTCTTACCTGGCAGTGTCTTGGAACCTGGTTTTACAACAAGGCCACGGGCCCGAATTATTTCCACCTCCAGCTGTCCCTTTTTGTCCATCATTCCTACCTGAATGTCACCTAATAGGGAGTGAGGAAGAAACAAACAGGCCTTAACACACAAAAGCAGATGGAAAAATGCTTGTGTCAGATCTTGGTTTAACCTTGTTGGCTCATTTCCCATGTATTTTCCTACATTCAAATATATTTAAAAATGTATCAGTGATCTCTTACTTTAAAAAGCGTATAAATTAAAATGGAAAAAGTTTAAGTTTATGTTGTTAAAGATACTCATTCCAGATAATACTCCTAAAGATCTTATGAAATTGGGGAATGTGATTTTTCAATAAGCTAAAAGGGAAACAGCGAATCACATGACAGAAATTCTTACCCATGGCGGGTGTGGCCAGAGTTTGGCGCCCCACTAGCTGGGCAGGGCCAAGGCCATCCAGAAAATCACTGAATTGGCTATCCGAGGCCAAGCGGACACCAGGGAAGATCAGACTAAAAGCAAACAACACAGGATTATTTTGTGTTACCCTCCACTCCTGTTTCCATCTAACCCCTTGCCTGTGGCAGGAGAAGTTGGTATCGCCATTTTGTCACATATTAACTGGATCCCAAGCGCCCCCTGCACCCCCACGGCCCTCCTTCCTTCTCCTCCAGCAGCCCTCGTCCTGCACAGCGCGCACACTTCTGTCTGTGTGCCTTTCTCTTCCTTGTCTGGAGGGCACGAGCTGTGAGTTCTATGTACAGCACTCCTACATGCTGAGCACTTATTCTGTGACTGGCATGAGCATACTGAATCTCTCAGCTGCATTACGAGACAGTCTGTTATGTAATCCATTTTCATCAATGAAGAAAGCCTTCAGATTACTGCCATCAATACCCAAACACACTATTTCTTCCTCCTTAAAGAAATAAAAAATCCCTTTCCCAACACCCTTTCCTCTTCAGCTACAATCTCATTTCTCTCCCTGGAATTTCTTCAGAGATGTCTCTATGTACAATCTTTTCACTTTCTTTAACTTCTTCTTTTTTTTTCCTGCTGCACTGCACAGGCATGTGGGATCTTAGTTCCCGACCAGAGATCAAACCCGTGCCCCCTGCTTTGGAAACTCGATGTCAACCACCGGGCTGCCAAGGAAGTCCCTATCTTCAATTTCTTTCCTCTTATTCTCTAGTGAAACTGTACTCAGTTTTCCCTTGCTCTCTTCCAAGCTTTGTTTTTCTCTACTCCACCAAAACTTCTCTGATCAAGGTTACCTAATAACCAGAGTGGTAAATCTTGATTGTTAATACTCTGTACTCGTCTAATTGAACATATTGGTCTCATTTGATCCAAATGATCACTCCCTCTCACTTGAAACACTTTGCTTCCTGAACTCTGTAGTCTTCTGGTTTTCTTCTGTAGCTATTTCACTGTTTCTTTTGCTAGTTCTACCACTAAATATAGCCACTCAATCCTTTGACCTCTTCCCTGTATGGCCCAATTCCCTTGGCAATCTCATCCCATCTCAAGGTTTTAAACATTGTCTGTAGTGACATTACCTTGACTGACATCTCCAGCTTGGGCTTCTCCCTTGGGTCCCAGACCTGTATTCTAACTGCTCTACTTACCTGCTTGAATGTCTAACAGGTAATCAAAACTCAACTTGTCCCACACTGACTCTCAACCCCCAAACAAACAGAAAACCAAACTCTGTTCTTCTCAAGAGGATTCCTATCTTAAATGGCAACTTCATTCTTTCAATTGCTCAGCCTTGCAATTGTCTTTCCTTTGGACAGACTGCTAAAGCTGTAATTCCCAGTTATGACTGTATTAGGAGGTAGAAACTTTAAAGGGATGGTTAAGGTTTTCTGGCCTCCAAAATCACTACAGATGGTGACTGCAGCCATGAAATTAAAAGACGCTTACTCCTTGGAAGGAAAGTTATGACCAACCTAGATAGCATATTCAAAAGCAGAGACATTACTTTGCCAACAAAGGTCCGTCTAGTCAAAGCTATGGCTTTTCCTGTGGTCATGTATGGATGTGAGAGTTGGACTGTGAAGAAGGCTGAGTGCCGAAGAATTGATGCCTTTGAACTGTGGTGTTGGAGAAGACTCTTGAGAGTCCCTTGGACTGCAAGGAGATCCAACCAGTCCATTCTGAAGGAGATCAGCCCTGGGATTTCTTTGGAAGGAATGATGCTAAAGCTGAAACTCCAGTACTTTGGCCACCTCATGCGAAGAGTTGACTCATTGGAAAAGACTCTGATGCTGGGAGGGATTGGGGGCAGGAGGAGAAGGGGACGACAGAGGATGAGATGGCTGGATGGCATCACTGACTCGATGGATGTGAGTCTGAGTGAACTCCGGGAGTTGGTGATGGACAGGGAGGCCTGGTGTGCTGCGATTCATGGGGTCACAAAGAGTCGGACACGACTGAGCGACTGATCTGATCTGATCTGATGGTTAAATGAGGAGAAGGCAATGGCACCCCACTCCAGTACTCTTGCCTGGAAAATCCCATGGACAGAGGAGCCTGGTAGGCTGCAGTCTATGGGGTCACTGAGAGTTGGACACGACTGAGCGACTTCACTTTCACTTTTCACTTTCATGCATTGGAGAAAGAAATGGCAACCCACTCCAGTATTCTTGCCTGGAGAATCCCAGGGACAGGGGAGCCTGGTGGCTGCCGTCTCAGGGGTCGCACAGAGTCAGACATGACTGAAGTGACTTAGCAGAAGGTTAAATGAGGTCATAACGGTGGGGCCCTAAGCTAATATGATGGTGTCCTTAGAAGAAACGCCAGGGCTACATATGCAGAGGGGAAATACCATGTGAGGACCTTGTGAAAAGGTGGCCATTTAGGGGCCAAGAAGACGAGAGGTCTCAGGAGAAGCTAAACTTGTTGACATATTGATCTTAAGACTTTCATCCTCCAAAACTATGAGAAAATAAATTTCTGTTGTTTAAGTGGTATTATTTCTGTGTTTTGTTTCTTTTCGTTTTTTTTAACAGTAGCCCTAACAAACTTCCCAGATAGCTCAGTGGGTAAAGAATCTGCCTGCAATGGAGGAGTCTCAAGAGACACAGGTTCGATCCTTGGGTCAGAAGATCCCCTGGAGGAGGGCATGGCAACTCACTCGAGTATTCTTGCCTGGAGAATCCCGTGGACAGAGGAGCCTAGCGCGCTACAGTCCATGGGGTTGCAAAGAGTCAGACATGACTGAGCTCAGCACAACAAACCAATACACAGTCTTTCTCTCACATTCGCATCAAATGCATTATTGAATCGTATTGGTTCTCCTGTCAATACCTCCAGAATTGACCTCGCTAATGCTACCATTCAGGTCCCAGCCATCATTTTCTCCTTCTGTGTTGCCGCGACAGCCTTCTGAACGATCCCCCTGTTGCCACTTCTACTCTCCACTCCCACAGCAACCAGACTGATCTGTTAGAGCTGAAGTCAGATAATGTCAGGTGTCTGCTCACTGTCCTGCATTGGTTTCTCACCCCAATCTGAGTAAAGCAAAGTCCTTGCAATGATATGTAAAGACAACACCAGCCATCCACCGCTGCCCACCATCTCTCTAATTTCTTACCACTTCTGCCTCATTCCCCAGGATGCCCCCCCATTGTGGTTGCCAGGCAAGCTCCTGCCTCAGCACTGCTTCAGCCTGAAATGTTCTTCATATACCCACAAGCTCACTAACTTCCTTCAGATTTTTACTCAGATGTGCCCCTTTCCCTGTCTGTCCTTCATAAAACCCTATCCTTAACCTACCATCTCTCTTCCTACCTTTATCTCCTTAGCACTCACACCACCCAGTCTATTATATATTTTACTAGATTTTCTTACATATGCACTTAAATACATTTTCTAGTTTATTGTCCATCTTATCTGTTAGACTGTGAGTTTGATAAGGGTAGGGTTTTTTTTCTTCTGTGTTTACTACTATATCTCCAGCACTAGAACCGTGCCTGCAATACTGTATGTACTTATTAAACTCAATTAATGAATAAAATGAATGATAAAAAATCAAATAAATAAGTGAATCTTAAAAAATTACATAACTTGCCCAAATTTGTATAGCACCGAAAACAGATTAGCATTTAAGCCTATATGATTCTAAAGCCTATGTCAAACCAGCAACTGAGTTTTGCTCCCTTGTGTGATTTATATCCCCAACTCATGGTGAAGCGCCTAGAACATTAGAAGGTATGGAAATACCTGTTGAGTGAATTTATGTGTATTAATCCCATTTCTCCAATAAGACAATAAGCACCTGGAGTGCAGGGGTCATAGTTCAAACGTTTAAAATCTCTAACAGTATCTAACACAGCACTTTGCAGTGATGAGTGCTCATGCACATTTCTTTTTTACTTGATTCTCCATCTCTTTTAAAACTTCCTTTATTAATGTCAAATCTGTTTCTTCCCCCAAGCTTAATTCCCAAATATATAATCTGAACATTTTTAATGCTTCCATAAATTATCACACATAACCTTATTTATAGATGTATGAAAACCGTATACATCTCTTGTATTTACATAACTATGCTACGCAAATGATTCCTAAGGCAAAATCATCAACACTCTGCCAGCCGCTCCCATGGCCACACATTTGTGAACTTGACTACACACTACGTTCCCTAAGCATCTGCTGCTTCCATAGTGATGACAGATGAGGTCACTAAACCCTCCTTTCCTCTATTAACGTCCTTTACATATCCATCTACAGCTCTGCTGTTGCTAATTACTGTTAATTCGTGGGTGACAGGGCTGTACAATCATTTATGCCTTAAAAATACCTCAGACACAGTGGAGTCAAGGGAAAGCTACATGATAATTACATAAAGGAAAGGCTCAGCAAAGTTTGTGGCGTTTCTTTTTTGTTGTTACATTTATCCAAACTGTTACTGGATGGAACTAAGCATGTATCAGTTTTCTATATTTTTTAGTGATAACTGTTAGAGCAAAGATTTTCAAAATTAGCATTGTACATGTGGCATGGGCACTGGAACTTAAAGTGTTGCTGTGTTTTTATGTGTCATTTCAAGGTAGGGCAAACTTCCATTTGTGACAGCTATATTTTAGTATCTTGCCTTTAAAGTGAAACACTTTATCCCCAAACCTATGTCCATTGATATAAAAAGCCAGGCATGTCACATTTCTCAGTGGCAGGTAAGCAAAAGTTTTCTTCACAGCAAATCAGCCAGTGAAGGTTAAAGCAGTGCCCCGGAGCATGCGAGTTAGCGTCTGTGAAAGCAGAGAGAGGGGGAGAGAAGGAAGACTGCAGCGAGGCGTGGAGGAGACCACTGCTCGGCCAGCATCACTCACTTTCCTTCTGAGCTGTAGCTGTTCATGCTGCCGTCGGTAGATTCTCGGCTCGCTTGTCGAGTCATCCAGTTCCTCATTTCCACAGCCAAGCCTGTTTCTGTACTTCTCTGGACAGTGCTCCGTAGCTTTTTACCTCCGGTTTCTGCAAAGACAGAAAACAAAAGAGGTGATAGTTGTGTCATCACCATCAGGTAACAAACGTAGCAGCCAATGCACTGAGGTTCTCGGATGAAAGAAAAAAAACTGCGTAAATCTAAAGTGCTTTTATGAAGGAGACAGAAAAGGTATTTCAAATCTTGTCTTGTTGAGTGGGATGAAAATTTTCTAAAAAATTGTCAAGAAACACAAAATACCATTGTTTTATTTCCATTTAAAACAGTGTTCAAATAGGTAACAAAAGGAACAAAAAGGTTCAAACTATGTAAAATAAAATAAGCTTTGTTTTCACTGTAATATTTAAATCAAGATTTAATTTATGCCTGTCTTTTTCTTTTTTCTTTCTTTTTGTCATAGTCAAAGAAGTAGGCCTTCACATTATTTCCAAAGAATAGGTGGTGAGTAATCCTCAATTCTACCTTCAACTTTCATAGAAAAACTTGTTTTTGTAGAGTGATGAGTATTAGAAAGTAAAGAGTATAAAGAAAGCTACACTAAGGAGACAGCCCTGCCTGAAAACACTTTTCACGTCTGTTGGCAGTTTTCAGAGAGATTCTCATAGGGAATGCAAAACCCAGCATTCCCAAGTGAAAAAAGAGCTTTTAAGCTTTTGGTCATGGATAGTCATGTTCTTAGGGCTTCCCAGGTGGCTCAGTTGGTAAAGAATTCACAGAGACCCAGGTTTGATCCCTGGGTTGGGAAGATGCCCTGGGGAAGGAAATGGCTACCCACTCCAGTATTCTGGTCTGGAGAATCCCCATGGACAGAGGAGCCCGGTGGGCTACAGTTCAAGGCATCACAAAAGAGCCAGACACAACCTAGCAACTAAAGTACAATCACCACCAAGTCATGTTCTTAAGGATCTTTAACAGTCTGACTAGGAGCTTTGCTTATGGAAGCCCACTAGGAGGCCAAATAGGAAAGAAGCAGAGTCAAGACCGCAGATGTGACAGACGTGCAAACTGCCATCTGCAGAGGACAGGAGGAAGGAGCTCCTGCTCACAGACGGGGTGGGATTTGAGACGGGCTTAAAAATTGGGCAGATTATGATCCAAGAAACAGCCCCAATTGTCAGAGACCTTACAGGTTAGAATGTGGAGCTGAGAGACAGCTAAAGCTGCAGCAACAGGGGGATGGCTCAAAATACTTAGATTAATTTACTCCCTGTCAGGCCTCACTATTTATCCACATTGACCATACATATCATCAGTATTTTGGGAGATGGTAAGCTCTTTTATTGCCTGGTATTAATAACTTCCTTTTAGATCAATAAATACTTGGTGATATTGCCAGTGACTTGTGGAAATCCTTTCCATCAAACCTCTTGAAATATATGCTCACCATTTTGAAACACTGCTTTAAATTTCATCTGTTCTCCACTTCCAACTTTAATGTACATCAAAATGCTTTAATAAGTATATATAAAACATGTAATGACTGATCTACAACTCAGTTCCATAGATCAGTAGATACGTAGAGTGATCTACAACTGAGGCTGATATTTTAGATAATTGATAGTTAAAACATGTTGTACTGATATGAACTATTAAGAGGAGATACATCACCGTCCATAGATAGGGAAAGCACATCCTTCCAGAGAAATGATTAGTTAATATGTGTACAAAATGATAAAATGTTAAAATTACTCATTTGCAACCTCCAATGGAATAATTCAAATAAGACATATCAATGGATGCTAATGCCATTAAATAAAAGAATATTAACATAAGCCAAAAAAATCATCCTACAAATTAGTTCTAATCACTAAAGGAGAATACGTATTTTAACACAGGGAAACCTGGCTATCGCCATCTTAATCACGGGAGCCAACTTAGTAGCACTGATAGTGTGGCGATCGCCAGAACATGGGATTTTGTTCAAGAATCACTTAAAATTAATATCATGAAAACTAACAAGGTGGGAAAATTGTCCCAGATTTAAAAATATCACAGGATGTAACCATTAAATGCTATGAGTATACTTTGGTTTCTTAAAAAAAAAAAAAAGAAAGAAACCCTAAAAGCAATATACTAAAAGGAATTTTAGGACAAGTAGGGGAAATCTGAATATGAATTGGATATTAGATAGGATAATAAAATCGTTAATTTTCCTAGGTAGATAATGGCATATATTATATAAAATTTCCTTATCATTAGGAGACACATGCTGAAGTATTTAGATCTCAAGTCTTACATTGTTTGCAACTTACTTTCAAACAGTATAGCAAAAAATATGCATATTCATAAAACCAAGAATGAAATGTTAACAACAACAAAAAAAAGGATGGGGATAAAGAGTAGATCTTGACAGTCATACACTCAATATTTATGATTTTATTTGAGAGTGATTCTCAGAATGGCCACATTAAATTGAAGTTAAGTCAAAGACAAATATCATATCACTTATATGTGGAATCTAAAAAAATGCTACAAATGAACTTATTTACAAACAGAAATAGAGTCATTACCAAGGAGGAAGAGGGGGAGGGATAAGTTGGGAGACTGGGATTGCCATATACACACTATTATATATAAAACATAATTAATAAGGACCTACTGTATAGCACAGGGAACTCTACTCAGTACTCTGTAATGACCTATGACAGGGAAAAGAATCTAAAAAAGAGTGGATATATGTACAGTATATATAACTGATTCACTTTGCTATACAGCAGAAATCAACACAACTTAAATTAATCAAAAGAGTAGGAAAACTTTGTACAGGTATGAGGAATCATGAAAGGTTCTGAGCTGGTGGGAGGGAGTCCTGGCCCCTCTGTGGAAGCTGCACTATTCGCTTCCGGTGAAGAATGCCTGAATGAAAAATCACCACCAACTAAGACATACAACTTCAGTGACATCTGAAAATTCATAATGAGGGTATGCACAGAAAACATGACTTCCTAAAGGCCTCAGAACAAAGCCTTTGCAGTGTCAAAAATCTACTATTTTTCATTTAATGCCTGACTCATCACAGCAAAAGTGACTTGAAAACCTGCTATTATAGGGTAAAGAGAACTAGCCACCATTTGACAAAAAATAACAGTACAATAAGCATGTAATCCTCTTGTTTACAGATTGCTTTTAACGTGTCCTCTTTAGAATTTTCACAGTCCCCATTTTACAGATACAGTATCCCAGGGTCCCAGCTGTGACAAAATTCCCTGAAGCCATACAGAAAATAACCAACCGAACCAGAGTTTATACACAGTCTCCTGACTCCCAGTTCTCTGCTATTCCCTGATTTGTTGTCAGAATATAACTGATGAGTGGCCTGTAGCGCTGTTCAGGGAGAGGATACTGAGCTGTAAGAATATATGGAAGGCCCTACTAGAAGCAACTGCTGGGATGGAAAGAGCAGAGCACAGTGAAGAGGTTGGGCCCCGGTACACAACTGCTTCTCTGAATCCCTTAGAATCCTTACATTATCATGTACCAGCCGGCTGACATGAAGCAAGCTACTTTTTCTGTGACTCAGCTTTCTTAAACTGTAAATGGCGATGATAATAATAATGCCTACCTCCAGAATTTGCAAGGGTTAAGAAAAATACATTTAAAATGCTTAGGATAGTGCCTGCTATATAGAAAATCTTCAATTAATGATACTTAGTGGCCACAGGACTGGAAAAGGTCAGTTTTCATTCCAGTCCCAAAGAAGGGCAATGCCAAATAATGCTCAAACTACCGCACAATTGCACTCATCTCACACACCAGTAAAGTAATGCTCAGAATTCTCCAAGCTAGTCTTCAGCAAAATGTGAACTGTGAACTTTCAGATGTTCAAGCTGGTTTTAGAAAAGGCAGAGGAACCAGAGATCAAATTGCCAACATCCGCTGGATCATCGAAAAAGCAAGAGAGTTCCAGAAAAACATCTATTTCTGCTTTATTGACTATGCCAAAGCCTTTGACTGTGTGGATCACAATAAACTGTGGAAAATTCTGAAAGAGATGGGAATACCAGA
This sequence comes from Bos grunniens, assembly GCF_055505025.1. Lineage (NCBI taxonomy): Eukaryota > Metazoa > Chordata > Mammalia > Artiodactyla > Bovidae > Bos > Bos grunniens. The sequence continues at coordinate 21,959,753 of NC_141178.1, read as the reverse complement.
CCACCTGACCTGTCTCTTGAGAAACCTATATGCAGGTCAGGAAGCAACAGTTAGAACTGGACATGGAACAACAGACTGGTTCCAAATAGGAAAAGGAGTTCATCAAGGCTGTACATTGTCACCCTGCTTATTTAACTTCTATGCAGAGTACATCATGAGAAATGCTGGGCTGGAAGAAGCACAAGCTGAAATCAAGATTGCTGGGAGAAATATCAATAACCTCAGATATGCAGATGACACCACCCTTTTATGGCAGAAAGTGAAGAGGAACTTAAAAAGCTTCCTGAAAGTGAAAGAGGAGAGTAAAAAAGTTGGCTTAAAGCTCAACATTCAGAAAACTAATAAGATCAGGGCATCTGGTCCCATCACTTCATGGGAAATAGATGGGGAAACAGTGGAAACAGTATCAGACTTTATTTTTTTTGGCTCCAAAATCACTGCAGATGGTGACTGCAGCCATGAAATTAAAAGACACTTACTCCTTGGAAGGAAAGTTATGACCAACCTAGACAGCATATTAAAAGGCAGAAACATTACTTTGTCAACAAAGATTTGTCTAGTCAAGGCTATGGTTTTTCCAGTGGTCATGTATGGATGTGAGAGTTGGACTGTGAAGAAAGCTGAGCACCGAAGAATTGATGCTTTTGAACTGCAGTGTTGGAGAAGACTCTTGAGAGTCCCTTGGACTGCAAGGAGATCCAACCAGTCCACTCTAAAGATCAGTCCTGGGTGTTCATTGGAAGGACTGATTTTGAAGCTGGAACTCCAATTCTTTGGCCACCTGATGCGAAGAGTTGACTCATTGGAAAAGACTCTGATGCTGGGAGGGATTAGGGGCAGGAGGAGAAGAGGACGACAGAGGATGAGATGGGTGGATGGCATCAGCGACTCGATGGACATGAGTTTAAGTGAACTCTGGGAGTTGGTGATGGACGGGGAGGGCTGACGTGCTGTGATTCACAGGGTCGCAAAGAGTCAGACACGACTGAGTGACTGAACTGAACTGAACTGATATGCAGAGTACATCATGAAAAACACTGGGCTGGAGGAAGCACAAGTTGGAATCAAGATTGCTGGGAGAAATATCAATAACCTCAGATATGCAGATGATACCACCCTTATGGCAGAAAGTGAAGAAGAACTAAAGAGCCTCTTGATGAAAGTGAAAGAGGAGAGTGAATAAGTTGGCTTAAAATTCCACATTTAGAAAACTAAGCTCATGGCGTCTGGTCCCATCACTTCATGGGAAATAGATGGGGAAACAGTGGCTGACTTTAGTTTTTTTGGGCTTCAAAATCACTGCAGATGGTGACTGCAGCCATGAAATTAAAAGACATTTACTCCTTGGAAGGAAAGTTATGACCAATCTAGATAGCGTATTAAAAAGCAGAGACATTACTTTGTCAACCAAGGTCCGTCTAGCCAAGGCTATGGTTTTTCCAGTGGTCATGTATGGATGTGAGAGTTGGACTATAAAGAAAGCTGAGTGCCGAAGAATTGATGCTTTTGAACTGTGGTATTGCAGAAGACTCTTGAAAATCCCTTGGACTGCAAGGAGATCCAACCAGTCCATCCTAAATGAGATCAGTCCTGGGTATTCATTGTAAGGACTGATGTTGAAGCTGAAATTCCAATACTTTGGCCACCTGATGCAAAGAGCTGACTCATTTGAAAAGACCCTGATGCTGGGAAAGATGGAGGGCAGGAGAAGAAGGGGAGGACAGAGGATGAGATGATTGGATGGCATCACCGACTCAATGGACATAGGTTTGGGTGGACTCCGGGAATTGGTGATGGACTGGGAGGCCTGGCGTGCTGTGGTTCACGGGGTCGCAAAGAGTCAGACACGACTGAGTGACTGAACTGAATGATACTGTCATTAATACTGAGGCTTCCCTGGTGGCTCAGAGGGTAAAGAATCTGCCTGCAATGCAGGAAACCCAGGTTCGATCCCTGGGTCGGGAAGATCCCCTGTAGTAGGGAGTGGCTACCCACTCCAGTATTCTTGCCTGGGGAGTTCCATGGACAGAGGAGCTTGGCAGGCTACAGTCCACGGGATCACAAAGAGTTGGACACAACTGAGCAACTAACACTTTAACTTTTCATAAGTATATATATGGGCTTCTAGACAGGAAATTAGAAAACATGTTTTCCAGGCCAATCTCTACCACGGACTAGCTGGCTCTATGGTCTTCTCTGAGTCATTATCCCCCTTCTGAGTCTCAGATTCCTCATTTATGAAAAAAAGAGGAGGGGGAGGGTGACAGATCATCTCTGATCTCTTAGCTCTGAAGTCTGAGTTTCTATCATTCATTTATGACCATGACCATGATTAACAGCATATACTGAAGAGAAGGCTACTCACTGTCATTTGATGGAATCAAAGAACTCTAGGCATATGCTATGCATTTATAATAGCTTTTTAAAATACGTCTTCCAAATGTACTTTTATCTGATACATTCATAGGCTTATTTTAAAAATAAATGTATTTTTCAATACTGCAAATCCTTTACATCACATTCACAACAAAATTTAACCTAAACCAATTCATTATGATGAATCACATTTAATGTTTCAAATGCTTCATCATGTTATTCAACCTAAAAATCTATTTAACAGAGAATGCCTATATAAAATATATTAGGCAGAATTCTAAGATGACTCCCGTGATTGTGCTACCTTACATGGCAAAGGGATTTTGCAAAAGGAAGTAAGGTTACTAGCCAGTTGACCTAAAGATAAGGAGCTTATCTCAGTGGGCCTAACATATCCACATGAACATTTTGAAAGCAGAGTGCCATCTCTGGCTGGTTCCAGAAGAGTCAACCAGGGAGACTTGAAACACAAGAAGGATTCAGTGTTCCTTTGTGTCTCGAAGATGGAGGGGACCATGTGGGAAGGACCTGACAGTAGCCTTTAGCAGTGCCTAGCTGAAAGGCAAAAAGAAAATGGAGACCTCAGGCCAACACCTGCAGGAGTCTGTTCTCTGCCAGTACTCAGCCCAGCCAACATCCTAACATCAGCCATGTGACGTCCTGGGCAGGAACCCAGCCGGGCCAGACGTGTCCTACAGAACAGTGAACTAGCAAATGGGTACTGTTTTAAGCTGCTAAATGTGTAGTAGTTGTTAATTACAAAATGTAATTCTTTAGATCATTTTTTTAATGGGATATGTATAAAAATAACCTGTTGTGACCACAGGAGTAGACCAATGGAAATTATTTGTAAGAACTCAACAGCCATAATAAGGAAAAATATATATTTTAAAACATATGTAAAAATATATACGAATGTGTACTTTGTCATGTCCGTCTCTTTGCAACCCCGTGGACCGTAGCCCGCCTGACCCCTCTGACCCTGGAATTCTCCAGGCAAGATACTGGAGTGGGTAGCCATTCCCTTCTCTAGGGGATCTTCCTGACCTTGGGATTGAACCCTGGTCTCCTGCATTGCAGGCAGATTCTTTGCCCTCTGAGCCACCAGGGAAGCCCCAGTATTAATAACATTATCCTCTGGAGAAGGGAATGGCTTCCCACTCCAGTATTCTTGCCTGGAGAATTCCAGGGACAGAGGGGCCTGGTGTTACAGTCCACTGGGTGGCAAAGATTTGGACATGATTAAGCACGCATTTGTATGTATATGTACATATATACACTGCACAACTGTCGTATACATGTATATGATATGTGTGTGGGAGTTAAAAGATGTTTAAAAATACTCAGGTAGAAAACTATAAAACTAAGGTCCAGATTATGTTGCTGTAGAGCTCTTAAACCATTCACTCTAGTGCTGGGTATTTTAAGACAGTGTATTTGGAGAAGGTACCTGCAGGTAAAAATCAAATTCTTGAAGTAAAAAACATCACAAGCAGAAAGCAACACAGGAGATGTCCCTGTTATTCTTCTTCGTGTAGTCTGATGACTCAATTGCTTGGTACCCTCTGAATTCAAAGAAAACCACTTGATTAAATAAACAAACAAAGTTTCAGTTTCCCCTAATAATAGCTGAAAACCAGGAAACCCTTTTCTGGTGACTTGACAACAAAAATCAAAAAGTCCTTTCTGCTGCAGATTTTAAAACTCTTCCAAGCCCCAAAAGGAGGCTCACAGTCAAATGCCTAACAATCTCAGAGTGACTTTCCAAATCCTGTGTCCACAGAACCCATTCCTGCTTCCTCTTATCTGGAAAATCTCACCCCTTTTGGCAGACACTTATTTTAGAGTCAGGATTTTCCTGATGTTAATATGGAAAATGATTTATGGAAACAGGTTGAAGACAGATTGATAGATCCTGAAAAATGACTTTAATTTTTGGTTTTGACCACAAGAGTTAATAAGCCTATTTACATATTTTATTGAAATATTTTGCAAGTATAATTTAGAGAATCCATTTGCATTTCATCTAGAGATTTAAAAAATGCATTAAAACATGAGAATTTCTAAAATTACTGATTTATAGAATTTCAAAAGCTATTATAGGGATCCAGTGTATCTTTGTAATTTTATGTACTCCCTTTCTATAGCAATGAGCAAGTTGAGGTTCAGAGTAGCTACTTTCTCTTTAATAAAAGATTTTTATCTTTAAAAACCAGCAATGATTTCAAATTGCACTTTAGCTGTCTTTTATTAATAACTTCTCTAATTTCTCAAAATTTCAAGTTGCCTCCAGCACTCTGGCTGGCTACTGTTTAGTAACTTCACATTGGTAGATATACCAGGATGTGAAAGAGGCTGGTTTATTTACGCACTTTGCCCAGCAAGACCTCAATATATGGATATTCCTAAGTAGATTACTATACGGTGTATAAAAGCTTGTGCACTCATATTTATGTTTGTTAGGGCTTCTTACTATAATAAACATAATTCAAGTCTCTGAAAGTCTAAGCAAAATAGGGACAAATATCTGACAATTTCTTTTGGGCTAATCCAGGATTTGCATTAACAACTAAAATAAATAGAAATTAATAGAAATTAACCATTGATTTTCAAAATTGTTTCAGAGCTTAACACAAATTCATTCATTTCATCAGCTTTGTCACAACTATTATGAAAGTTAAATATTAATAGCTTCAATACAGTAAGCTACAAGTGGAGGTCACAGTTATGGTAGACATTAGGGCTGTTAAAATATATTCACATTTCTCCCACTTATGAAGTTCAGTGTGGTCATGTGACTTTCTTGGCCAATGAAATGTGAGCAAAACTGGCCCATGTAACTTTAGGGCCAACAGAAGCTTCAAATACAACGATTTGTGAAAAAATGTACACCACGATGAAGAGGGATTTATGTCAATTATGCAATGCTGGTTCAATTTTCAAAAATCAGTTAAGGTAATCCATCATATCAACAGGTTAGAATAAAAATCACATGTTTTCAATAGGTATTGAAAAAGGATTCAACAAAATCCAGCACCTATTCATCATAAAAAACTCTCAATGATAAGGAGTATCTACAAAAAGCTTACAACTAACATCTTACTTAATAGTGATAAACTTGAGCTTTCAAGATCAGATACAAAGCAAGAATTTTCCTTGTTACTACTCCTTTCAGCATCATACTGGAAGTTCTAGCTAATACTGTAAAAGAATAAAAGGAAATAAAAGGTATATAGAGAAGGAAGAAATAAAACTGTTTTTGTTCACAGATGGCATGATTGTCTATGTAGAAAATCTGAAAAGAATTGACATTAAAAACTCCTGGAACTAGTAAGTGACTGTAGCAAGGGTGCCAAATCCAAGTTTAATATTTAAGTCAACTGCCTTCCTATATACCAGCAACGAACAAGTGGAATTTGAAATTAAAAATATAATACCAGTTACATTAGCATCCAAAAAATGGAATACTTGGGTATAATAGCTAACAAAATATGTACACGATCTATATGAGGAAAACTACAAAACACTGATGGGTAACATCAAAGAACAACTAAATAAATGGAGGGATATTTCATATTCCTGGATAGGAAGACGTAATATTGTTGAAATGTCAGGTCTTCGCAACTCGATCGGCAGACTCAATGCAATCCCAATCAAAATCCTAGCAAGTTATTTTGAGATCCTGACAAACTGACTATAAAGTTTACATGGAGAGGCAACAGACTCAAAGAATAAAGTTGGAGGACTGACACTATCCAACTTCAAGACTTACTATGGTGTTCCAGTAATGGATCAATAAAACAGAATATACAGCCCCCAAATAGACCCACATAAATATAGTCATCTGATATTTGACAAAGGAGCAAAGGATTCGAATACAATGGGGCAGAGACAGTCCCTTCAACGGTGCAGCCAGAAGTACAACTGGATGTCCACATGCGAAAAAACAAAACTAGACACAGACCTTAAACCCTTTACAAAAATTAACTGAATCACAAGCCTAAATGTAAAATGCGAAACTATAAATCTCCTAGAAGATAACATGGGAGAAAGCCTAGATGACTTTGGGTATGGCGATGACTTTTTAGATACAACAATAGCATGATCCATGAAATAAAGAATTGATAAGTTGGATTTCATTAAAATTAAAAAGTTTTGCCTTGCAAAACACTCTGCCAGGGGAATGAGAAGATAAGGCTGAAAGAAATAGTTGCAAAAGACATATCTAATAATAGACTATAGAGAACTCTTAAAACACAACAATAAGAAACCATACAACCTGATTATAAGATGGGCCAAACAGCCTGACATCTCACCAAAGAAGACAAGATACAGATGGCAAATAATCATATGAAAACGTGTTCTAGATCATGTCATCAGGGAAATGCACATTAAAACAACGAGATACCAGGACACACCTACTGTGTGTGTGTTAATTGCTCAGTTGTGTCTGACTCTTTGCAACCCCTTGGACTGTAGCCTGCCAAGCTCCTCTGTCTATGGGATTTTCCAGGCATGAATGTTGGAGTGGGTACCCATTCCCTTCTTCAGAGGATCTTCCTGACCCAAGGATTGAACCTGGATCTCATGCATTGCAGGTGGGTTCTTTACCATCCAAGACACTAGGATTAGAATGGCCAGAATTTAGAACACTGACACCACCAAATGCTGCCGAGGAAATGGAGCAACAGGAACTCTCATTCACTGCAAAATGGAACAGACACTTTGGAAGACAGTTTATGCTTTCTTACAAAACGAAGCGATTACCTCAGAGAATCAGAACACTCAGCTCCCACTTGTTAATGTTGTTAATAATCATTAATCCTGATTTTAGCAAGAAATAAAACAAAGCTTATGAGTTTTGCAGTAAGATCATTCTATTTTTTTCCCATAAAAGCGGAGGCTTACCACTTTGGTATTCCTAACACATTGAAGAAATTATAGCTCTCACTCTTACTCTTTTGGGAGTTGTCATTTCTATGGTACCTTCTCGTTCCCACTATCTGATGTTGCTATTATGACAAATGAAATTTATTTAGAAAATTGCTCCCCTTGCTTTTTTTAGCTGACAGGTCTGTCCTTGGTCACACATCAGTCCACTGATATTTTTGTGCCTGTTTCTCTCTGAAGAATGGACATGAAATATCATCAACCTCGTCTTAACTCTCAAGTCAGCTATTCTGAGGCAGCATTTTGTGGTGAGAAGAGCATGCCATTTTAGAATCAGATGATATGTGTTCAAGTTTTTATTTGATCATATGCAAACTTGAGATCAGATTTAGCCTATGTCACAGAATAAATGAAATGCAGTGGTATTTAATGAATAGTGATAAATAAGGATTGGATACTGTAATCTATGTGAAAGCGTTTTGAAAGCTGTAAAATGTTACACAAATCCTTCTTTGAAAAATGACTGGAATAATGTGAAATTATTCTAAACTTAAAGGGAGAAAAATATATATAAGTAAGTGGAGTCCTGCCATAGGAAGGAGAGCCTGCTGGCCAAACTGGATTTAGGAGTTGCTTTCTGGACGGGGGAGCCTGGTGGGCTGCCGTCTATGGGGTCACACAGAGTCGGACACGACTGAAGTGACTTAGCAGTAGCAGTTCTCCATGCAAACCCACTGTTTTCAAATGATACCAAGGCAGTTGCCATTAAGTTGAGAACAAAAGAAGTGGGCAGGGCACAGAGGCTGGAAACTATAACAGGATCTTGAGATCTATAAAATCTTTGTCCAATGAGGTGTTTGGTTAGAGTCACTTACACTTGAAACTGACTGGAATCAAACAGCCTTCTGAATTTCTGAAGGATCTGTATAGAAAAAAATAATAACCAGTCCATTTATAATACAAAAGGTAACTACTTTTTTTCCTAATCTGTACTAGAGACAAGTGGGCTATGAAGTGGGCTATACCTTCTCTCTAATGCAAACCTTTGTGGCCATAAAGAATAAAGGACAAAGAAACACTTTCTGAAAACAGAAACCAGGGTCCCAGATATGTAAACCAAGAAATGTATTCTACTTTCAATCTTGACTATTCCCTCCAAATGGGATTTGAAAATTCCTGTGGATGACTGACTGATTGCTTTGTGTTTCTTATTCTCTCCTTTAGAAATGAAAATGTTTACTTTGGCTATCCTGTTGCTACCATTTAAACAGGATGTACTGGAGGCAGATAATATGTCTTACAGTTTACAGGTCACTATAACATGAAAAGCCATATGTGTTTATGAGGGAGAGGACTATACATCACTCAAAGATCCTAGACTTCAACCTTCAGGTAAGTGGATTACAGTTTAAGGTTGTCTTTCTTAGAGATTATCTATGTTCTATATGTAAAATTAGAATGTCCACAGATATCTGGTGGCTCACTCTGCTGGAAAAGTTAAAAGCCATACACTTCACCTTAGGTTTCTTCCATAGATTCTTTTACCATTCCTGTCTGTTTATCTTATTGAACAAAGAGGGAAATTACCAAATAACAAGCTAGTATTTTAAAAAACGACCCAGAGGGAGGGTATGGGGAGGGAAGAGGGAGGAGGGTTCAGGATGGGGAGCACGGGTATACCTGTGGCGGATTCATTTCGATGTTTGGCAAAACTAATACAATATTGTAAAGTTTAAAAATAAAATAAAATTAAAAAAAATAGGTAATTAGGCTGAGCTTAATAGTTTTTGTCCCCCACTGGTAATCATATCACTAGGTGGATATTTGTTAGTGTTTTGGGCTCACCAGCATTTGAACCTTCTTCCTGTGTCTGAGAAGCAACCCATCCTTTAACTGTAGAAGCTAATACTTTCACCTGTCATTTTCTCAACCTGCCTGTCAATGAGGACATGAGCAAATGGCCAAGGTTCTGCTGATCAGACATCATTGCTCCAGACTTACTGAATTTGGAGAGGAAGAACCAAAAAACTTAGTTTTACCGAATCACTGGGCTACTACAGGGCTTTGGAAGGTAGGGGAGCTAAACTGTAGGTAAGAACCAGATTGTGAAAGATTTTGAATGTCAGGCTAAAGGTTTTATTTAGTAGGAGATAGGAATCTACTAAAGTTTTTGTAGAAGGAGTAATGCAAGATTAAGATGATGCTTAAGACAATTGATCTGGGAACAATGAAGTTAGATTTGAGTGGGGAGATCAAGAAATGGAAGAGAGCAGGTTGGGAGATTCAGATGATTTCAAAGATGGACCAATACAGTCCTAAACTATCAAGGTAACAATGAAAATGGGGAGGAAGAAAAGACTGAGGAGCGCTGAGAAGGCAGCATCTCCTTTGTAGAAGGTGCCAGCTGGTGGCACACAGTTAAGCTACGCGTGGGCAACGTTGGCTCAATTATTGTTTAAATGTTTTCACTTAGGCACCAACATTTTAAAATGTAAAGGATTTAAGTAAACTGTCAGATTTATAGCTTCTCTTTGGGAAGAGAAGAATAAATTGCCAACCCTGGGCTGATATTCAACTTGGCATCAATTAGCTAGAACTGAGTATTCACCATTCGTTTTTGGATGGATAAGCTTTCTCCAGCTTTTCAGAGTCCCTGCATTTTCCCTTTTGTATAGTATCTGGCCTACTTCACTGATGTATGTTACCTTCCTGGCCTTTGACTTACAGGAATAATAAGAGAACAAGCGATCACTGGGAGAGCTAAAATAAATGTCCCTTTCATTTTAGTCTAATTAGGCATAATCTAAACCTTAAATGATTCTTCAAAACTAGAACTGATATAATCACTTTTGTGTTAGCTTTTTCAACTGGTCAAATAGTATTATACATACTATAGATATATATATGTCACCTTGATGTGTGTGTGTGTGTGTGTGTGTGTGTGTGTGTATAGCATTAGGTAAATCCCTTCCTCCCCAAATAAACATCATTGCCATATCTGATAGATTATACAGAATGATCTTAGATCAATAATATGGCCTATGAAGACCAGCAGAGAGCACTTGACCATCGTTCTTGGCAGCACTGGGAAGCTGCCACTACGACTTTCTCGTGGGTTTCTTTTATAAGTCATTACACACAACATGTCTCAATAGGGAAGCTTGTCCCCATTTTCTAGCTTTGAATTTAGTGAACCTGCTCAAGGATCATAGCAAATTGAGGTTTAACTTCACTTTTGTATTAAATTTAAACTACTTTAAGGGTATTATTTGGACACTTGGCAGTGAAAGATTTTTAATTTTTGATTAATTCAATATTGATAAGCATTGTGAGGGAACTGTTCTTTGATTTACCTTTTTAAATTCCAAAGTCTTTTGCCTCACTTTAGTCCATGGGGTCACAAAGAGTCAGACACAACTTAGTGTGACCTTAGTCAGACACAACTCAGTAACAATAAGCCAAAACATAAATCTAATATAAAAACTGTGCTATTGTTGAATATGATGTGGACTCATGTAAGAAGTGATTTACTATATAGAACCAATCACAATCTAGGGGACATTATATGTATAGTATCCTCTAAGAAAAGATATGTATTAGGACTAGTACTGTCTATTCGTGTCCTGTCCCCAACACTGGCATTGTGAAAATACACAAAAGCTATGAACAGTGAATTTTAATAAGTCTAGATCACACATCATAATTTTAAAACAGTGTAAATATAGTGGCTAGCAGTCAGTTACACTGATATTCAGCTTGAAAAGAATGGTAGAACTATATACTGTTGTTATTAATAGTGGAATACCTACAGTGCTAGACATGATGTTTGTATTTAGGAGGATTGTATTTAAGTGTATGAATAATTTTTTGTTCCAATGGAGCTTGAGTAAAGTGCTAAGCTCCATTTTAATCAAATGGGACTGCTTACTAAGAATTAAGTACACAGGGAACTATATTCAACATCCTGTGATTAAACCATAATAGAAAAGAATATTAAAGAGAATGTATATATGTATAACTGAATCACTTTGCTGTACAGCAGAAATTAACACAATGCTGTAAATCAACTATACTTTAATAAAAAATAAAATTAAAAAATAAATATATCACTTAAGGATTAGAATAAGATAATGTCTTTTACCGATTGTACAGCCTCTTTAAGAGTGGAGGATAATTAAACAGGTCTTCCGAATACAGTCTATTTAGTTCCTTTTATATTAATTCCTCATAGCTTCACTGTCACATGCAAAGACACTTTCCTCAGTTCTTCTGGTGATTTTTAAACTATTCTTATTTCTTGGATGGTTTTCCTGTAACTTAACTTTCAAAACAGTGGCATGTAAAATAAATTTAATAAATTAATTTATTCTGTTACATAATATTAAGTTGATAGGATCTCTCCTTCTGTAGGATTGCCAAGTCAAATTTTAAACAAAGAAGGAAGAAGGCCACAAAATCAAGCAAATCAAATTCGTCACATACTATATGTATGTAATTGAACAAAAATCACTAGCCCAGAAACAAGTAACTTTAAGATATCTTGAAAAACCAGATCTAAAAATATTAGGATATATGCCATTTCCCTACATTACATGACCATAACCATTGCCCCTGGATCTATGGGTGGGAGACTTGCTTCTCCTACATGGAATGGTAACCATTTCAATGGTTTCTTCTTTCTCATAATTATTATAATGTTTAAAAATTCTACAAACAGTAATATCCTATATTGGAGTGGTAGACTCAATGTTGGGGCCAAGGGGCTTACATAATGATGCTAATACTTAACTCAGAGAGTTCAAGGATAAATAAACATAATTTAGAAATAGTTAAATAACAAGTAGATGCTATTGTATTACTTTTATTTAAAATAAAACTATTCAGAGATTTGGAGAATAGTTATCTGGAATATATCCAGGGACAAAGAAGCAAAAAAAAAAAAAGAAAAGAAAAGAAAAAAGGAAAGCATACAAAAAAAGTAGTTACAAAGACCAGTTGACAATCTTATTTTATTTTGCTTATACTAATGACCCTTTCCTCCTCACTCAAGTCAGCCCTATTGAGATTTATAATCTGTGGCTAAGTTCCTTAAATATTCAGTCTCAGTTTTCACATGTATAAATTGATAATAATAATAAGTTCCTTGAAGAATTATCATGAAATCAAAGGAATGTGGCAAAGGAGAAGGTGCTCAATAAATGGTAATCACCATAATTGTTGTACTTGATTTTCAAAATATAGCACGTTGCAAGGAAATGCAGTAAAATAATGAAAAAACAATACACAGAATAGTTGGGATTATAAACTTCAGAGCCAGATTATGGGTTTTGATCCCAGCTCCACTTACTGGCTGTGGACTCTGGGCAAACTGCTCTCAAAGGTATGTAAGAGGCACTGAGAGCTATCACTGACACCTGAACTGACGTTTAACCCTCATTTCTCAGAATACCCTTTCTGTGAGTCCTCAGTTAGGCTTTCTTATCATCTTCTTATTGCACTCTGTACTTCACCTTCCTAAGCCCTGTCACAGTTTTAATTACATAGCTATTTCCTATTAATATCTCTCTCCATTAGACTGTGAGTTCTAAGAAGATAGAAAGCATATTCAGCTAATTAAGGACTACCACAGTGACTAACACATCTCAGAGCCTCAGGAAATATTTCTGAATGAATGAATGAGTAAATAGAATATAGTCTCTCCCTAAACATCTCAGCACTTCTTGTGTAAAATAATGCCTGGATGTGCTGTCCAAGAGAGAAATGAGAATATGGAATTGGAAGGCAGAGTACATTTGAGATTAGTTAGCTGTTGCACTATTTCTGAAAAGACCAAAAAAAAAAAAAAAGAAGAGACTAGCTTTAAAATCAGACTGACTACTGAACTGATCAACTGAAAGAAGTGAAAATGTTAGTCACTCAGTCATATCTGACTCTTTGTGATCCCAAGGACTGTAGCCTGCCAGGCTCCTCTGCCCATGGAATTCTCCAGGTAATAATACAAGAGTGGGTAGCCATTCCCTTCTCCAGGGGATCTTTCCAACCCAGGGATGATTACTTTAGTTAAATCACACTGGCTAGTAGACCACTGCTCTCTTTTGAAAATCATCTGTTGTGATGGATTTTCTTTATAAATTAGTTTGGTTTCACAGTTATGACTATAATAACTTGGTCCTGAGTAAGCTTATGAGAGTATGTTATCCACATGAATTTTATGTGTCCTGTTGGGGTGTCTCAAGAGAAAAAAATTGCAGAGAAGCACCACTCCAGGCCAGTGATTTCTAACTTTTATAACTCTTCAGGGCATACTGAAAAACCCTCAACAATCTCAGCACTTTCAAGAGTGGTAGGAGTATAGCAGAATCAAAGAAGAAAGTTAGGATTTCTTCTCTTGGCGGTAAAATGACTATAACCCAGTGGAAAGACCTCTAATTTATGGGGAGTGCCTCCTCTCTGGTTACTTGTACAGAACTATATGTTTCATTTTAAAAATGCTGGCTTCCTTATGGAACATTTTGTCTTGGCAACTCAAGAAACCATATTATAGGACAGAAATCTATTCCAATTTCCCATGTGTAGATGTAGGAATTTCCTTTGGGATTAGTCTGTAAGAGTCAAGGTTAAGTCAATGTACTTAAAATTTAGAAAAATTTTCATTTACGTAAGTTTATTTTTTGTCTCAAAAAGGCTTTAGGATGGTATTTTGTTAATCCAATAATTGTAGCTACTACTTAAGAATGATGATAGCTTACCTGAAGCAAAGTCAAGACTGAAGACTTGGTGTAAAAATTCAAATTGAGAAATGAGTTTATAACAATGTGTCTTATTTAAATATGTATCTTTACATACACCTAGATTTGAGTTCTAGTTTCAACACTTACTAGGTATGTGATTGTGGCCAAGTGTATGCAAATAATAAACTCGTATAGCTTAATTTGGGTAAACAGGTTGTGTGATTGACTGGGCTTATATGCTGACTATTACCTACTATCTGGGTAACCTCGGGTAAGTTTCTGAATCTCTCTGCCTAGGTTTCCTCATTTGTTAACTGGGGATTATAAAAGCTCTGTCTCATAAGACTGCTGTGGGCCTAAAAGAGTACGTGAATGTCAGGTTTCTAGAATAGTGCCTGGCTAGTAACAAATACTGAAAGTTTTAGCTACAATTATGATCATTCCTTTTACCCAATTTGATTTTCTAATTTCTTGACTTGTTTATATCTCCTGAAATGTTAATCATTTAATAACAGAAAACAAGTAAAACATAAATGTACAAGAACAGTAAAAGATTAGTATGAAAATTAAAAGTTACATTTATATAGAGACGTAGTACCATACCATTAAACCTGTATTAATCTAATGAAAACTGATACTGCAACAATAAGCTAGAAGAAACCTAGACAGCAATAATAGCAAGTTGTTCTGAAAAACACTTTTCAGATGTATTTTTAATCACCATTTTCCACCTCCTGTCCTCCACTGGGAAAAATGGAAAATAATTATTTCTACCTGTTCTCAGAGCAGGTAATTTCTTTCAAATTAGGGCTCACTGCAGATTTACAAATAAGAAGTCATTGGTTGTCACAGAATAAAAGCAAAGTAAATCCTAAAATAGAGGTAATATGATGATGATAACAGATCTATCCTGGTATATGTGCAAAGATGGACAGTTTACAACTAGCTTATTAATAAATTGATAAACAGCATTTCAAATGTTGGGACACTATTATTTAGCAGCCAATTCTTACTTTGATTTACAAATTATGTTTCTAGTATTAGTTGTTAAATCTTATAGGAACGTTTTTCACAAAGAAAACCTATGTTGTGTTATTGAAAACTTCATGAAGGACTTCACATCACTTGGTGAAAAGTTTAAAAGTTGAGTCCCCTTCAGCTGTTTTTCTCATTAGCTCAATTAAAATGGCATCACTCAAACACCAGAGATTGACAACCAATGGTCATAGTATTGTGCCTGCCAACAAAGTTCAAGGGCCCACAGCACAAACCAGCCTTTTGTACCGTCAACTTTGACCCGTCCATTATATTACCCCCTTTCCTCATTCGGATCGTGTTTCAAAGCTCTGCTACTGCTTTTTCCTTTACTTTTTGATTATTTCTGTCCTTGAAATCAAATGCTAATACCAAGACGGCGGGAGGAAACGGAAACAAGACCAAGTGGGGTGCACCCAGTAGCGCCACCCTGCCACCCACCCCATCCTCATCCAACTCTCATGCACTGTTGAAGTCAACTTCATTAGGAAAACCAAGTCAGCGCCTGTGGAGCTCTCCAAACCACCAATCAACAGAACTTCTCGGCCAGCCGGCGCTCTGGGGGTCTCTGGCCCCAGTCACAGACCGAGAGGAGAGGGGAGGAACACTGCTACCTGGAGTTCTCCCAAACCCTGCCAACCCTCCAACCACCGACTTCTCGAGACGGGAGATGTACAGGCTGAAACCCCAACTACAGCCTCACCTTCTTCCTCCAGGGAGTTCATACAGGGAAAGTAGCCGGCCAGTGCCTCGAAGGAGGCGGAGAGGCTGCTCCGGCTCTGCGAGCGCTGCATGGAGCGCCCCGCGGCGCCGGCGCCCCCTAAGCCCTGCCGGCCCATCTTGGAAGAAGACCCGCTCTTCCCGCGGTACAAGATACGAGGCGTCTTGGCGGCTGGGGCGCGGCGACCGCAGCGCTTCTAGGGCCGCGATGGTGCCGCGGGACCCCAGGGAACTGACCCCTGCCTCCCTGACCTGGTCCGGACCAGACGTGGCTTTCTTGGCTACCGAGGGTCTGCACTCTTTGGGGAGGCGGGGGTCGGGTAAAAGGAAGGGATCCAGGCAGTGGCGATCGGGGACGCGGTTGCTCGATGGGAAAGTCCGAAGTCTCGCCAGGAGGGAGCTGAGGTTCCCGGAGGCTGTGGCTGCGAGTCAGTCTTGGCGCCCTCCCCTCTCCGGGAGATGCTGCTGATGCTGAGGTCCCCGCCAATCAGCAGCCGGAGGGGGAGGCGGCGGCGGCGGCTGCAGCACCTCGGAGGGCTGGCGGCTTGGAGCGCGCACCTCAGGTTCAGGACAACTGCGACCTCCAGTAGCTCCAGCTGTTTCCGCTTCTCTCCCCCCTCCCCGCCCCCAACCGCGTGATGAACGCCAGAGAAGGGTCGTTAATTAAGACAATAGGTTAGGCATCGCAGATGGGTATTATCTCAAATTTTTGGTAGTCATTTTCCCTCTCCTCGGTCTCACTTAAAATTTATTAACGCTCCTCAAGAATAGACAGGGAATACTGAAATTTTCTCCAAATCATAAAACAAAGGCTCCCCAATTTTCAACAGGTTCCATAAAAGCCTACAATTAGCTTTCTCCTTTATCTGCTTTATTAAAAAGATAAAAAGTCAACAGAAGGTAAAAAAGGTTTTTAAAAAAAATCAAAAGCCTGAAAAAGCATCAACACAAAAAAATGGACTGTGATGTTTACCAATTTTGCTTTAATTTTAAGAATTTTTAATGCTTTCCCCCCCCAAATTAATGTGTTACCTATTGTTGCTAAGAATGATAATTAGCACTGTTAGGCTTTCAAAGGTAACATCCTCTTAACATAAACCTGGAAGCAACACAGACATACAGAAACACAACAGTTTGTAAGTGAAATAACATCCCATTCTGCAAATCGCAGATCTCTATTCCAGAACATAGAGCAACCGTAATTCCATTTTGCTGCTGCTGCTGCTGCTGCTAAGTCACTTCAGTTGTGTCTGACTCTGTGCAACCCCACAGACGGCAGCCCACCAGGCTCCCCTTTCCCCGGGATTCTCCAGGCAAGAATACTGGAGTGGGTTGCCATTTCCTTCTCCAAAGCATGAAAGGGAAAAGTGAAAGTGAAGTCACTCAGTGGGAGAAGGCAAAAGACTGTCCTCCTTTTTGTAACCTTAGACAAGCCCCTTGACCTCTCAGTTTCCCCATCTAGGCAGGTGGGAAGTCAGGGAACAATGGTGATTCCAGACCTAACCATGTCACAGCTTGATTGCTGGCTGTGTGTTTTAGGGGATTTCAAAAGTGTTTGTAAAATGTAAATTATGCAATCTAAAATGGTTCTTTCATACCATAAGTATTTCCTGATTACTACATATGTACAAGTTCTTTGCTTGATATACTGGGAAATACAAGTAAAGTCACTCAGTCATGTCCGACCCCATGGGCTGTAGCCTACCAGGCTCCTCTGTCCATGGGATTTTCTAGGCAATAGTCCTGGAGTGGATTGCCATTTCCTTCTCCAGGGGATCTTCCCAACCCAGGGATCGAACCTGGGTCTCCCGCATTGTAGACAGACGCTTTACAGTCTGAGCCGCCAGGTAAATACAAATACTCATTCAATTAATAGTAATTGAGCTCCTAGTGTATGTCAGGTACCTTTGTAAATACTGAGGGCATATGGTGATCCAAGCAGATAGAAATCCTTGCTCTCATAGAGCTTATAATCGCGTAGGGGGGAAAAGACGCACACACACAAATCAGTAAATTATATAGTGTTTAAGGGGGGGGGATAAGTGAAAATGGCAAAAAATAAGGGGTATAGGACAGCAATTCAAACAATAGTTGTCAGGGTGGATATCATTGACAAAGTGACATCTGAATAGAGGTATAAAGAAGCTGAGAAAGTAAGCCATTTGTATATGCGAGAGAGAGGGTTAGTTTGAGGCAAAGAGAGCCTCCAGGACAAGCTCCCTAAGATATGATGTCCTCATGTATCCACAGAATAGCAAAGAGGCCAGGGTGGCTGGAGTGGAGTGAGTAGGAAGGAATGGAGGTCAGAGAGATGAGACAGAGAAGGGACAGATTACACAGGGGTATGCGAACAACTTTGGCTATAGCACATCACAATTTAGACAGT
Organism: Bos grunniens; assembly: GCF_055505025.1. NCBI lineage: Eukaryota > Metazoa > Chordata > Mammalia > Artiodactyla > Bovidae > Bos > Bos grunniens. The sequence continues at coordinate 21,941,615 of NC_141178.1, read as the reverse complement.
ACAAAACAATGCACTCATATAAGAACCCTCTCAAACCTTTCTAAGAATTAGGAAGCTTCCAGGACAACTAAAAGTGCTATCACATGACAACTTTTTGTTGCTTAGACTTAGGATCGGGCTTCCCTGGTGGCTCAGACGGTAAAGAACCCACCTGCAATTCGGGAGACCTGGGTCGATCCCTGGGTTGGGAAGATCCCCTGGAGGAGGGCATGGCAACCCACTCCAGCATTCTTGCCTGGAGATTCCCCGTGGACATAAGAGCTCAGTGAGCTACAGTCCATAGGGTCGCAGAGTCAGACACGACTGAGCAACTAAGCACAGCACACAGACTTAGGATCATCCAGGTTTCTTGCTTCTGTTTTTCTGATAGACTTTTTTTTGTCCTTCCTGCTACTCTCTTAGTTCAATTTCCTATTCATTATTCACCTTCCTAAAATACCAGTGTTTCAACAGAACACTGATAGAACTAGGAACTCTATGAGTATTTTCTCACACCATATTGCTTTTATTCAGAGATAGAAATGTTTTTAATAAATGAAATTTTCATTAGAAGAATAAAGAGAGTCATAGCATTTTGAAAACTGAAAGGACTATTGGAAGTCATCTAATGCGTTTTTTAAAACTGGGGGTCACAAATTTTTGGTGAATCACAAAAATAACTTACCATTAGAATGAGCCCCATTCTAAAAAATAAAATCAGAGTGCAGTAACTAATACAATGCAGTTTTTGTAACAACAGGAGTATTAGGTCATGAATATGTGTGCATTTCTGTGTGTTTGTGTGTTTACATGTGTGTACTAAGTTGTGATCAAGAGAAATGTTTCAAGGAAGAGGGACTAAGTAGGAAAATCCTAGGAAAATAAATTGGCCAAGGGTGGAAAAGCTTTATTTTGGTATCCAGGACATCATAATGAGAGTTGAAAGTCATTTAGGAAGGGGGTTATCTTGGGTTCCTACCAGTGACACCATAGTGATAGGAAATCTAAGACCTGGATCAGTGGTCACACCAGAGTTGCTTGGGTCCTGCCTTCTCTACATTAATAACCTGGCTCTATGCTCCAAGATGCTGAAGCTGAAGCTCCAATATTTAGGCCACCTGATGCAAAGAGCTGACTCATTGGAAAAGACCCTGATGCTAGGAAAGATAGAAAGTAGGAGGAGAAGGGGACCACAGAGGAAGAGATGGCTGGATGGAATCACCAACTTGATGCACATGAGTCTGAGGAAACTCCAGAAGATAGTGAAGGAAGGGAAAGCCTGGTGTAACAGTCCATGGGGTTGCAAAGAGTCAGACAAGACTAAGCGACTGAACAACGAATGGGCCAAGAAGAGTTTAGTCTGGAATAGCCCAGATGCATCTGTTTTTCCATGAGCATCACTTCTCTCTTGCAGATTCAGAACAAAGTTGTCCTGGGAAGCTTTTTGATAATTTTTCCTATAGTTGGGATTTGAGAGATATAAGTAAGTCATAGAAGACTGACACAAGGAGAAACAGGAAGTATAAAGAAGAAAGAAGGAAAGCACCTTATTTCAGGGAAGGAAGCATCAAGGAGAAAGAAGACCATCGGCACACAAGTATCAGAGAGAGACAATAACGGCCAGGGACCTCTAGTCTTGAATGATAACATGTGGAATACATGGAACTTATTGAGAACATTCACAATTCCGCTTTTCTGGTCCTATGCTTAAATGTTTTTGTATATAATAAATATATAAATAATATTTCTGGTTTATATGTTTTTAAAAGTTGATTTACTATTCCTTATTCCATTCTGATAATATGTACTACCAACATACCAAAGGAATTTAAAATTTACATAAAAAGTAAACTATTGATAAAAGATTGGAAATGTCATTTCCTCCATACCAGAAAGGACATTCAAATGGCTTTGGATGTAGTTTTCAAATGATGGGCTACTATATTGTTTCATTATGTAAACTAAACCTAATTTCAGAATCATTATATTCTCGGAGAAGGCAATGGCACCCCACTCCAGTACTCTTGCTTGGGAAATCCCATGGATGGAGGAGCCTGGTGGGCTGCAGTCCATGGGGTCGCTAAGAGTTGGATACGACTGAGCAACTTCACTTTCACTTTTCACTTTCCTGCATTGGAGAAGGAAATGGCAACCCACTCCAGTGTTCTTGCCTGGAGAATCCCAGGGACGGGGGAGCCTGGTGGGCTGCCGTCTGTGGGGTCGCACAGAGTCGGACACAACTGAAGTGACTTAGCATACTTATAACTTTCTTACTCATCCAAAGATAATCAGAGAAAAAGTGAGTCACAAATTTATACACTAATCACTTTCTAAAAGCAAATTCTGGCCTTGAAAAAAATACCACCAATATATATGAAAATTATATTTTTGAAAAAAAGATATATAGATTGATACAGCTTGCATGTGATATCATAACATTCTATTTGATGAATATGAAACATCACACCAATTATGCCATTTAATTCTTACATTAATCCAGAGTGTCATTATTTCTTTATAGATGAGTTAATGCTCAATAATATTGAGGTTCAGTGCCCTATATACTATATCACAGGTGTCTCACATATACATAAACACAGATGAAACATATGAAACAGAGATGATAGATACAATATGAACTATGTAGTAAATTATTTGGTTCAAAATAAATACTGAAAAAATATATTTAAAACTATAATGTTTCTTCTAACAATATACTAATATTAAATCCATATTTGCTCTTTTAATCAAAACATTAATATCACATAGCCATATCAACCCTGAATATTCATTAAAAGAACTGTTGCTGAAATGGGAGCTCCAATACTTTGGTTACCTGATGCAAAGAGCCAACTCAATGGAAAAGACCCCGATGCTCGGAGAGACTGAAGGCAAAAAAAAAGGGCAGCAGAGAATGAAATGGTTGTATAGTGTCACCAACTCAATGGACATGAATTTGAGCAAACTCCAGGAGATAGTGGAGGACAGAGGACCCTGGTGTGCTACATTGCATGGGGTTGCAAAGAGTTGGACACCACTTAGCTACGAAGACAACAACAACAACAACATATGTATTTCCTCTCAATTCTAACAGGACCAGAAAGTTACATGTCATTTATTTTATATATTTATTATTGTATACATTTATTATATGTATCATTTTTTATAATAGTTTCTCCAAAGAAAAAATCACCAAAATTTTAAAGAGTGTTAAATTAGCTTATTCCTGAAATAGAAGCTTGGTCACTGAAGTGAATGCATAAAGAGGTTATTATGTGAAGTAGTTACATAGTGTCTAGACCAAGGATTAGTTCAACTGGGAACACAGTTGTGCCGTTGGCAGCCTTGCTCTTTTCTATGCTAGAAATGATGTAGGCAATGATGATGAGAATGCAAACTACTAATAAAGGATAGGAAAGAGGAAGTAAGTCATTCTGGAAAGTAGGGAAAAAAACAAGTACTAAGGCCCAGAAATGCATATGCTGAAAAGACACAGAAATAGAATTCTTATTGTTGCTCCATCACTATTTGGTGTGTTCAGTCATCCCAGAAATTGCTGGTTGTTAAAAGAGATAGGAATTACTCAGAATAGGTATAAAGCCACATTGCAGACTGAACTAACCTTTTTCTTCTTGATACACCTTTGCTCTTGATAATATAGGAATTCATCTCTACCTCAGCCTTCACAATAGATTTCAATTACCTTTGCCATGCTGGACCATTCCTCTCTATGACCGCAAATAATCCTATACCAAATAGGAATATTTGTGCATATATTTTGGTTTGTTTTATTCAAAACTAACTCTCAAAATATTTGCAAACAATGTGACTGACAAGGGATTAATCTCCAAAATATACAAACAGCTCATGCACTTCCAGTATCAAGAAAACAAACAATCCAATAAAAAATATAGGCAGAAGATCTAAGTAGACATTTCTCCAAACAAGACATACAGATGGCCAAAAAGCACATGAAAAGATGTTCAACATCACTAAGTATTAGAGAAATGCAAATCAGAACTACAGTGAGGCATCACCTCATACCGGTCAGAACGCTGCTGCTGCTGCTGCTGCTGCTGCTTAGTAGCTTCAGTTGTGCCCGGCTCTGTGCGACCCTATGGACAGCAGCCCACCAGGCCCCTCTGTCCATGGGATTCTCTAGGCAAGAATACTGGAGTGGGCTGCCATTTTCTTCTCCAACTAGTCAGAATGGCCATCATCAAAAAGTCTACAAACAACAAATGCCGGAGACGGTGTGGAGAGAAGGGAACCCAATGACACTATTGAAGAGAATGCAAATCAGTGCAGCCACTATGGAGAATACAGAGGTTCCTTAAAAACTAACATGTGAAACATCAATCCTACTCTTGGGCATGTATTTGGAGAAAACCATAATTCAAAAAGATACGTGTACCTCAGTGTCCACTGCAGCACTGTTTACAATAACCAAGACATGGAAACAACCTGAATGTCCATTGACGGGGAATGGGTAGTAGTATATACATACAAAGGAATAACTCTCAGACAGAAAAGAATGAAATGATGCCACTTGAAGCAACATAGGTAAACCTAGAAATCAACATACTGAGCGAATTAAGTCAAAGAGAGTAAGACAATATCATCTGGTATCACTTACATGTGAAATCTAAAAAATTATATAAATGAACTTATTTACAAAACAGAAACAGACTCATAGACTTAGAAAACAAACAGTATTACCAAAGGGAAAGGATGAGGGAGTTTCCCAAAATTAGGAGTTTGGGATTAACATAGACACACTACTATTTATAAAATAGATAACCAACAAGGACCAACTCTACAGCACAGGGAACTCTACTCAGTACTATGTATTAACCTATATGGGACAAGAATCTGAAAAATAATAGATACAGGTATACCTGAATCACTTTGCTGTACACCTGAAACCAATACAACATTGCAAATCAACCCAGGAATCGAACCCGGGCCTCCCACATTGCAGGCAGACGTTTTACCATCTGAGCCACCGGGGAAGCCCCTGTAAATCAACTACCTTCCAATATAAAATAAAAATTAAATTAAAAAACCCCAGTTCTCAGAGTCCATACATATATGTGTGCGTGTGTGTACATAGTCCTTTAAGACAATGGTTTCCAAGTTTGAGAAACTTCCTGTGCCAGTATTCTCTTCATTATTCCAACCAATGCTCTGGCTTTGTGATAAATTTAAACAGTCTTCATAGTAACATTCTCAAACATTTGAGAGAAAAGAAGAAATATTTCTTACAAATCCCTTGAAATTCTAGATGAACATCATTTAGCTACTTCTCATATCATTATGAGATCAACAGCATCGAGATTTTGTGGGTATAAACATTCTGCACAAATACACAGCAAGATTTAAGAATTTTATGTACATTTCAGGTCCAATGCCAATAACTATACAATATTTATAAACTGTGTGCATTTCAGCGGCTTTATTCATTTATTATTCATTCACTATTCACTTACTCATTACTCATTTATTTCTTAACCACAGTGTGATGAGAACAAATTAGGCATGCATGGAAAATAGAGGGAGTCTCTTAATCACAATGAAGTCTAATTCCTATTTGTTCATGTTTCTTCTTTTTCTTTATTGGCTAAAGCTTCACTTATTTATTTCAACATACATACGAGAAAAGGCTTCTGATTACCATTCAGTTTAACTGAATTGTACATTGATTGTACATCAGCAGTTATACACTGCTTAAACTGGTGATACCATGCTGACATAAAAATGGAAAATGGAACATCTTTCATAGAAATTTGGCTTAACTGTCTGGTTGACTTTTAAATAGGCATTTGGTTTTTCATTATATATTAAGGCATAAAATTTATAACAAAGTTACTTAAAGTTGTTAAAAATCAAAGGCAGTAAAGAAGATGAAGATTATCTTAAAGCAATAAAAATTGCAGGATTTTAAATAGTATATTGCGAAAAAAAAAAAAAAGCCCGTGAAAAACATTCATGGTATACAGATCCAGGTCAAACATCACCTAGATTGGGCATAAGTGAATTGCTGCCTGAAGGAAGTTCTATTTGGAGCTCTAGTACATTAGGTAAACAGTTCAGACTGTGTGCAAAGTGGCCGACGTGGGTACCAAACTAAGCAACTCATCATCAGCTGACTCCCGTTTAAGGCACTCAGTGTTACAGACACCTTGAAAGTAACAGTTTGTCTGTCTTGTTGATATGAAACTTCATAATAGGAAGTAACAATACAGATGAAACATGTTTTCCTCCTAAAATCCAATTCAAAATGGTTCCATCTAATATGCTTTAGTTATACTCCCCAAATAAGGTGAGAAGTTCAGGTCTAACAAGACAGAGGCCTCAGGAAGAGGTCAATTTGTGGTGTCATACAGAAATTTTCTGAGATACAAGTAATTATAAAGAGGCAAATCAGTATGTGTTCTAGTTACAGGAATATTCTGTGATTCCTTGACCACTGCTTTATAACTTGGATTCTTCTGCTTGGCAACTCTTTCTGTAACTCAACCTAACAGAGTACTGTTTCAGATCTCAACCTCCTTTCCCATACTTGACACCAAATTGAGAAAAGACTTCCAGAGAGGACCCAAAAAGTCTCGATTAACAGCCTAAACAACAATTAAATATGCATATATTTACACACACATATGGGGCTTCCCAGGTGGCGCCAGTTGTAAAGAACCCAACTGCCAATGCAGGAGAAGTAAGAGATGTGGGTTTGATCCCTGGGTTGGGAAGATCCCCTGGAGGAGGGCATGGCAACCCACTCCAGTATCCTTGCCTGGAGAATCCCAAGGACAGAGGCACCCAGCGGGCTATGGTCCATAGGGTCACAAAGAGTTGGACACCACAGAAGCTACTTAGCATGCATGCATGCATATATACACATATATATTTAAATTGGCAACACCATTCAAAAAGCCTTTCCAGAAATGTTTATTTGTAGTCCAGCCACCATTTATCAGCATTTGAACATAGAAAAAGTGGTGTAGAATTTCTGAGTTCCTTTATTTTCTGTTCTGCATTACTTTTTGTGTGTGATTATCTGTCATTTGATTTAACATCTAGAAAAAAGGCATTGCTTCATAATTCACTGTTGTAAACTATTAATTTCATTTCAAGCAATACTGTATTTCACACTATGAAGGCAGCATTTTATGGGTTCTCTGGATGAGGCAAAAATACAAACTTTATGTCTTAATAAACCTTGTACTGCATCTGAATAAAGACCAAAAGATACATTTTCAAGGACAGTGATCTTAAAAAATGTAATTATTACATATTTTATCACAATTCAAGATAACTGCAATTTTAAACACATATAACATTTTGAGTACTATTTCTAATTTCATTTATTAAAAATGATTCATTTTTGTCCTCAATTTCAGATTACAGGTTAAGATCAGCTGACAAAGGGTACGTTTTCTGGCTTCTGTAACCACTTAGAAGGTGCTTGTCTTCTGGAGACCAGAGTTCTACTAGAAGAACTCTAGCACTGGGAAGTAAATAGAAAGTCACAGCATGAGTGAACAGCCCTCTGTCGACATTGTAAGCCACAGTGTGCTCCTGTACCCTGCAGAACCAGAGCTCCAATCACCCCCTTACTCTTAGGTCTGAGGCCCACCTCCATCCATAGTCTTATCCCAGCTTTACTCTCAACCTCTCTCATTATTACTCTGACCCTGTGATTACCCCAGACTTACCACACTGTGTCTCCTTTGCTTACGCCTCTCTGCGGACGAACTTCTGACATAAATGACAGGAAGGTAATGTCCCCCTATGAATGAAGGTTCTTTTGGCCTCCATACATTACAGTACTCCTTTTGATATGAGGTCTCATGAGACCTCTCATGAGAGAGAAAGATCATAATTTTTTTCCATAGTGGAGTATGTTGAGAAAAGTGTAAAACAACATTGGAGACTAAACAGCTCTATGAGACTATTATCAACATGTATTTCTCACTATAATGATCACAATAATTATAAGAGAAATTCTCTACATTATGTTTTCTGTAATGTTCTGAGTGTGCGCCAGTTTAAGAAATTAACAACAATGAAACAACTGTTGATGGTGTGTCAAAACTACTATAAGAATCTCTATAAAAACTTTTCCTGTAAATGTCTTGCTTGTACTGGCCTCCATTCATTGTTTGTGTTCCATTTGCAGACTACTGCTTAGGATTTTAATAAGTTTCATGTTAAACACTTATTAGAACTCATTCTTTCAGAGTCATTGTAGAGGGAGCAAGCCCCTATATACTCCTTGAGGTTACTAACATCATCTAGTATAAAAGAAAATAACTTGTTCCAGTTTTTAAGGGACAATCCAAGAAATGGAATAACTACTTTAGTTTACTGAAAACTCCATATGCAGTTCCAAATGCTCAGCTTCTGACATTAATTCCCCATGGTATAGTTTTCCCCAAGTTCTCCATATTACGTTTGTCTAATGCATAATACTTTTCTTTCATACAGTGACTTTCTCTCAAGTATTGCTTTCCAAAACCTATACATTCACGTCTAAAACATATCTGTGTAACTTGTCAGTGCTAGTCCCTATTTCATATGTGCTAAAGCATAAGGAAGATAAAAGGTTACAAATCCCTTAGTGATAGGATCTGGTGACGCCTGGGCAGTTCAACTATAGGTTTAAAACTCTGTTTACATTTCTGCACATGAATAATTGGTCACAAAAATATATGTCAAGGGTTAATGAATATGTTCCTATTAAAAGATAATCTATAGAAAAGAGCCTAGTAGAACTAATTGACCACTCAACCATTTGATATTAAACAGTATTAAACAGATATCTATTGCCTGCCACCACACGCATGCACAGTGCTAAGCATGTAAAGTAGTAACAGTATCATTTACTAACTACTGATTACAGCTACTCATTCCACTCATGTATTTTTTTCAACTGATAAATATAGAAACGCTAAGGAAATAGGTCAAGTAATGCTATGCAATTAAAAATAAAGACTGACATCATAGACTAGCATGTATTTGGAACATGTGTACGCAGCTCAAAAGCTTTTAACATATGAGCACCAAAGCAATACAAAGACAGCTTAAGTACTCCTGTTTTGACTAGAGTAATGCTACACTTTCAAGATCATAAGACATTAAGTTTAAAAATTATAGTACTATCACATTCTAAAATACAAGTTTGGAAAAGCACAGTATTCAACAAGATTGTGGGCTTCCCTGGTGGCTCAGATAGTAAAGAATCTGCAGTGTGGGAGACCTGGGTTCGATCCCTGAGTTGGGAAGATCCCCTGGAGGAGGGCATGGCAACCCACTCCAGTATTCTTGCCTGGAGAATCCCATGGACAGAGGAGCCTGGCGGGCTACAGTCCATGGGGTCACAAAGAGTCAGACACAACTGAGCAACAAAGCATAGCACACAGCACAACAAGAACACAGAACCAAAGGGGAAGTCTGGGAATAAATTACTTTGATTATTACACACACATATGCACACACATACACACACACACAAGCATTAAACTGTGGAGACACAAATGACTCAGAAAGAATAAACTAACAAAAATATAATGAATTGAAAAAAAAATCTAAGAGCAGCGTTCTACCACTCTTACGTCTGAAAGCATTATCTGCTCTTGAATTTCATTATATTCTTAGAGTTTTACTCTCATTTCCCTTGCATCTCCTCATTAACCCTCATGGCTGACTATCAAATTTCTACCCTTAACATCTTTAACACATCCTGGGCCACCTTCTCTCATTATACTTGCTTCTTTTCTTATCGTCCCTCTCTAAATAAATTGACATCAGCCAAATGGTTGCTCAATCAGAAATTTGGACATCCTGTTTTATTCCTTACTTTCCCATACTGTATGTCTCTCTCATCCAATCATCACCAAATTCTATTGATTCTATCTTTAAAATAGACCTCATATCCACCCATTTCGCTAATCCTACTGCAAGCCACTTTCACTCTTACCATCCAGATATTATTCATAAAGCAGCCAGGATTATCTTTTTAAAATTATGTTGGGTCATGTCACTACCCTTCTAAAAACACATCAATGTCTTTTCACTGCAATTACATAAAACACAAACATATAGCCTGACCTCCCTCAAGAATTCTATTAACTTCTTCATATCAAATGGTTTTATTTATTACCCAGTAAGACATCCATGTGGTGCCTGGTTTCTGTTATTTACTCCAAAAATCACTGAGTATCTTTCCCTACAGTGATTTTTCTTGTTTCTTTATAGTGATATCCACTACAGAAAGTATTCTGCAATTTAAAATAGACCTTTTCCTCCTTGTTTCTTACACTTCAGTTTAAAGGGAGCTATGTAAAGGTTAGTCAATTCCTACCAAACATTTCCCCAGGTCTCATGAAATGCACTGTATCCCTGGCCAGGAATTCTTCACAGCTGTATCTCAGCTTGGTGATTATTTAACACAACAATAACTTGTTGGAAGAGGATTTTGAAATTTGCACCTGCCTCCCTGAAGAACATGTGACTCATTTATGCAGTGAACTGCTATTACTGATGAGAAAGTACCCCATTCTTACAATAAAAAGCAGTGGCAGTAGGCTCAGAACCTCAGGACCATGATATAGGCCATCAAATATTGCATATTAATACTTAACATTTCATGATTTAATAATATAATTATATTATTTGATCCCATCTACATAGCTATTAGGAATTCATTAGAATGAATTTTAACATTACAAATTTTTAAATTTCATCTCTCTTGTCCCCTCCAATGAAACTTGCCAGTCCCTCTGTGCTAGCTCTGCAGTTGGATGAAGAGGATGGTTATCCACGAGGGAAAGATGATTTGGTCTAGCGCTAATGGTCACGCAGGCCCAGCTCTTGAAACTCTACAATGTAGAGTCGTCATCCCTTCTTTTAGGCGCTTGGCAGACATTTCAAGTCTCATGTCAAAACGAAGCCTGATTTTTATTCTGAAACTACAATTAAGTATCTCCTTAAGAAATGTGTAATTTTAGGCAAGTCACTGAATCTCTCTGTCCCTTAATTTCTTTCCTAAAAAGAGGTTAGATAATGTTTATATACTTTTATATACTTCTTTACACTGTTTAATAGAGATGGTCACAGAGCCCCCCTGCCTCCAGCTTTAATAATTTGAAATTTTACTTTCTGCTTTGTTCCATAGAGCACTGAGTCTCCATCCTCCTTCCCCCTTTGCACACTACATCCACTCCTTACTCAGAAGACATGAGGGCACAGTGGTTAATGGTGTGAACTCTGCAATTAGACAGGTTTGGGTATATAACCTAGCTCTTCCAGTTCTTAGCTGTATGACCACGGAGAATCACTTAAACTCTCTATGCTTCGGTCTTCTCATCTGTAAATGAGATATAATAAGAATGTCCTTGTAGGTTGTGAGAATCATCTCAACTAACAGTGAGCAGGAAGCAGAGGATGGGATGGTTAGATAGCATCACCGACTCCATGGACGTGAATTTGAGCACACTCTGGGAAACACTGAAGGGCAGGGAAGCCTGGCGTGCTGCAGTCCATGGGGCTGCAAAGAGTTGGACGCAACTTAGCGACTGAACAACAACAACGAAGCTCATAAATTCCAAATCATCAGCTCCATATTTCTGCTCTTCCAATTAAGACTTCTATTCCTGAAGCACTGCAACCTTTAGGCTGGTTTTAAGATTAAAAGGAACTGGTGAAATATATTTGTCTTTCAGAGATATTTTCATTTTCAAACAAATGCTAAACTAATTCGTGAAACTTCAGGCAGTGCTATAAGGGATTTTTAAAAATACCTAGGCAAACCCAGGAAAGAACTGGTATGTTTTCTCACAGATAAACAAGCCTCTCCTGAGATCTTTCTCTGGGCACAGTTCTATTGAGTATCAGCTTTGTTACAGCTTTTCTCTTCCCCCTAAAAGTGAACCAAGGTCAAATAATTTTTAAAGAAACATCAGGTGTTCTAGAAGCGTTCTACCAGTGGAGGTTGAGGCTTGTTTCTCAGACAGGCATTCTGTATGTTAAAGAACTATCTGTACATATATTTTTCAATATATTCAAATTTCATTAATACTACCTAAGAAATTTACCAGCAACCTCTGTGACGCACTCCTCTGAGGCAGAGGGAGAATGGCACACAGAAATATAACACATCAACCTAACAGCATTGTGTCAGACAAGATGGGCTTTTGATTCAACCGAGCCTGACAAAGCAGTCATCTCAAGGTGACTCATTCCACTTTCAGGATATAAGTGAATCATGTAGTTTGCATTTCCACATGACTGTGATGTGAACATCACAAAGATTATTAAACTGTCACAAGCATTTACAGAAATTCAGAATTTCACCCTCACATTGTGTACATACAGAGACAGGTCCACAATACGGAACACGGTACAGTACATTTATTTATATTTTAATGTAAGTCCATACGTGAAAACTGCTCAGATTTTATTTTATTCAAGTGGCCAGATGGATTCAGGATAAATTTATGTCCCCAAATGATTCTGCTATGTTTTATCCAGCACTTTCTTGTGGGTGGAGTGAAAGGCAGAGGGTCTTATGCATCAACTGCTCCTGCTGTACTGACTATGGAAGAACCTCAAAGACGTGGGAAGTGGCAATTCAAAAGATTCAAACTATTGGTTTTGTGTCTTCCCTTACTCAGTGAGAAGCAGTGATAGCTATGCTCTATTATAAATCACCAAACCAAAAAGGCGAAGTCTGAACTGAATGCTTCAGAAGTAGTTCCTAACAGATGAATTCTTTCAATCATTTATTTACTGTAATTAAAAGTATAGCTCCTAGTTGCATGAAAAAAACTTGTACAACTTGTATTGAAAATTCAATTGCTATTGCATGGTTGAAAGTTGCTCTCTTAACTTAGAACCCATCTGATCATTTAAATAGGTTTCTGCCTTTGGGTCACAATATATTTACAAGACATGATAACAGTTTAAGAAATTTACTATTTAAAAACCCTCTCACACACCTTTTCTAATATAATTGTTTTGAATATAACAGATATACATTACATAATGAAATTTTGTGCTATTAAAACTGTGTAAACTTCCATTCTCAAAATTAATTTGTTTCTGGCAAAAGAACTGGATAATAATATTGTGTGTTACTATCACAATTTTTTTTATAGTGTCTAGACCTGATAAATAATTTTGTATTTAGGGGACTGGGAAGAATGATAGTTAACTTTAAGATCTGAAAATATCTTCAGAAGGTTCTTGTATAATTTCGGTCTGCAAGTACAACTTGACATGAAGCAATCAATTATTTTGTTGCTGTTGTTCATTTGCTTAAGTTGTGTCCCACTCTTTGCCACCCCATGGACTGCAGCATGCCAGGCTTCCCTGTCCATCACCAACGCCAGGAGCTTGCTCAAACTCATGTTCATTGAATCAGTGATGCCATCCATCTCATCCTCTGCTGCCCCCTTCTCCTCCTGCCCTCATTCTTTCCCAGCATCGTGGTCTTTTCTAATGAGTTGGCTCTTTGCATCAGTTGATTGGAGCTTCAGCATTAGCCCTTCCAATGAATATTCAGTACTGATTTCCTTTAGGATGGACTGATTTGATCTCCTTGCTTGTTCAAGGGACTCTCAAGAGTCTTCTCCAGACCACAGTTCAAAAGCATCAATTCTTTGGCACTCAGCCTTCTTTACAGTCCAACTCTCACATCCGTATATGACTACTGGAAAAACCATAGCTTTGACTATACAGACCTTTGTCAGCAAAGTGATGTCTCTGCTTTTTAATACACTGTCTAGGTTTGTCATAGTTTTTCTTCCAAGGAGCAAGCATCTTTTTATTTCACTACACCAGTTATATTTCTAAATATTTGAAAAGATGCTTCCCAATCTCCTGTACCTCCAGGGTTATGGAAGTCTTAAGAGACACTATCCCTTACATTTCATACCAACCTTGGTCCTAGTAAATTGAAGAAAAAGTATTGTGATTCATATCTCTTATACATAATAGCACTACACAGGTGTTACAGCTGAACTGTGTTCCTGAAAAATTCATGTGTTGACATCCTGCCCCTAGTAGGTCAGCATGTAATTGCATTTGGAGATAAGGTCTTTAGAGAGGTGATTATGTTAAAATGAGGCTGTCATGAAGCAGTTAAACCTAATCCAGTATGAATGGTGTTCTTAGAAGAAGAAATTTGGACACACACATTGACATAGGGATGTGTGTGCACTGAGAAAGGACCATGTGAATAGGCAGCAAGAGGCTGCCCTCTACAAGTCAAGAAGAAAGTGCTTCCAGTCTTCAGAATTATGAGAAAGTAAAAGTCTGTTGTTTAAGTCATGTCATCTGTAGTCTTTTATTATGGCAGTCCTAGGAAAGTAATATACTATCCCTTGAGATAAATTAAGTCCCCTATAACCTTTAGCTTTGCAGTGTTTTCAAAAGCTTTCATTTGTTTTCTAAAAAGTTAAGTTTTACTTAACATTATTTAGATCTATTCTAAATTTCTTAAACCCTTTGTACAATTTTGATGTCCCAATGAGCCAGGTCTCTTAGTATCTTAAAAGTTTAACTGTAAAGTGAATTTCCATAAAGCAAATGGTATTTTCTAATTACTCCTGCTGTTTTAACAATTGTATATTTCCCGCAATTTAAACAAAGGTATATTATTTACACAGTCTCTTAAAAAAACACACTTGCCAAAAAACTCACACACTCGTCACTACAATTTTTATATACATAAGACTTTTAAGTTTGTTAAGGGCAGAAATTATACTTTATTGATGATATTATTTGAATTCCTACCACAACGATCAAGGCCCAGCACACTGATTTGCTTCTAAGGACACTATTTATATAAATTCTGATAAAGGAGCTGTTCATTACTAACAGACATGCTCTAATTCTTATTTCGTTATGTTAAAGAAAAGGGTTAAAATTAAAACTGCTAATACCAGCTCCTGTGGTGAATGTGAATGAATCATCTGACTACTATTACTGTGGATGTGGCTCTTGAAATTGATTTTTCTTCATTAGCATTCCAAATCATTACTTACAAATTAAATTTTTTTTAATATTTAAAATGCTCTACCAAATGCAATTATAACTTATTCAATCCACCAAAGTAAATGGATGCCCTGAAAACATCTTTTATTAGGAAGCAAATCAAAAGTGAACATACATTTCTTACTTTCATCATCTGAGGTATTCGGTACTAGAAGCCAAGCTAATTTTTTAAGCACGGAATACATTAAAAATTAACTGTGTCATTTCCTACCTAGTTAATTAAGTATAATAGAAATGTAAAATCTTGCATTTCTACAATGTCTTAATTCAGTATCATCACTTACATGCGTGATGTTGAATTCTTTATACCCCTCTGTTGTTCACTTGCTTTCACAGCCATCTCTTTCTCCTAGATGTCATTAATGACATATATCAAATCGAAGTGAGTTAAAGTTTATTTTGAGACTATTTTGAAAATTTTGTGATAGTTCTAAAAGAATACAGAAACCCTGAGTGTTATTACTAAATTAGAGTTGGAATGCACTGATCTATCCATCTGTTTTGAAATTCTCATAAATTTAAGTATATATTTATGATCTTAAATCTATATCATGAATATATCTATATCTATATATATGGGCAAAAAATATATCTAATTATGTTCTTGAAATCATTTAAAAAATCAATTCTTATGCTAGGATTAAAACTTTGTTTCAGTGTGCATTGGCTAAGATAAATCAACTATAAATGCTGGTACCAACTCAGATTTTAAAGCAGGTACAATAAGCGTTTCTTCTTTTCAGCTTTCTGTTCCTATGCCCTGGCCCCAGCCCTTCTTACTTGTGTCTGGATCTTTCATAATCCATTCATTGGCATTCCTGCTTCCAGTCCCTCTCTTTTAATCCATTCTAAACATTTTTGCCAGGTTGATTTTCCTAAAAATATATTTATTAACAAGTATCTTATTAAGAAAAATAACGAACCAACCCTCAGTGAGTTGATAGGACAAAATGTATTCTACCAATCTTGAAATTCAGGGCTTCCAACCAAAAGAACGTTCTAATTTTACTCATTTTCCAGATACATACAGTTTATCAAACTTTGCTATTCTATTTAGTGAGCCCCCAGCATACCTCTGCTTCTCATTTCTTATTTCCTTTCCTGTGGGACTGATGGTAGTGTGTGGAATTCATCTGCTTATCCAAAACCTCCTGTATGCTGTGCCAGAGCTAGATGCTCCTCTGACTATTCCTTTATCTCAGACCTGGAAGCTACTAGATTCCTTGTTCCCTTAGCCTCTAGATGCTCAGCATCATGACAGAGCTTCTAATCCAATTCTGACTGTTGCAATCTCCAGGTAATTTCTCCTGTCATGCCCCTCTCCCCTTCCTTTTGCCAAGTGGGTCCCAGGTTCACTTCCCTCTTTTAGCAAGCACTTTTTGGACTGTAAGTCAGGGTGCTCAGGAAGAGGATCCAGCTCTTCAGCATCTCCAGGACCAGCCAGTTCAAGTCTCTTTCCTCCCAGGTTCCAGCAGCCTTGTAAAGTCAGAGCCTGTTAAAGCCACTACTGTGTGCTGGTCAGAATGCTCTCCTGCCTCTCTGTTTATATACACTGCCAATCTGTCAGGATTCAGTTTTATTCCACCAGCTCTCTGAATCCCCTGGTCCATAGTACTGCCTTCCTACTCTGAAATCCCTTTATCTCATTCACTCTTTGGGTGCTTATCACAGTCTACCTGCATTGTTGAATTTTTTCTTTTTCAACCACCTACTGCATATCTTTACTTGAAAGTTCTAGAGATATAACAGAACATCCCCAAACACCTCTCCTCTGTCTAACTTTCTAATTCTGTGTTCCTTCTCTTAGCTGGTGACAGGACCATTCATTCACTCAGTCCCTCAGGCAGAAAAGTGGGATCAACTTTGACTTTTCCCTTTTCTTCAAACCCCCATCCATCTCCAATCAATCATCAAGTCCTATTTCAGACCTAAATATCTATAATATGAAACAGATTCTTCTTCATCCCAAGTGAAGCGAAGTGGCTCAGTTGTGTCCAACTCTTTGTGACCCCATGGACTGTAGCCTACCAGGCTCCTCTGTCCATGGAATTTTCCAGGCAAGAGTACTAGAGTGGGTTGCCATTTCCTTCTCCAGGGAATCTTCCCAACCCAGGGATCGAACCCAGGTCTCCCACATTGCAGGCAGATGCTTTATCGTCTGAGCCACCAGGGAAGACCTGTTATATAAAAGATTCCTAATTTGTTGTTCTGGACTTGCCAGGTATCTCAGTGGTAAAAGAGTCTGCCTGCCAGTTCAAGAGCCACAGGAGATGTGGGTTTGACCCCTGGGTCAGGAAGATCCCCTGGAGAAGGAAACGGCTACCAACTCCAGTATTCTTGCGTGGAGAATCCCATGGACAGAGGACCCTGGCGGGCTACAGTCCCTGGGGTCACAAAGAGTTGGACATGACTGAGCATGCATGCCCACAATTTGCTGTTCTCTCTTCACTCTAAGTACTTTTCAATCTATTTTTTTATGAAGCCAGATGATCTTATTTAAACAGCAAGTTAGTCCATGTCAACGCTTAGCTGAAAAACTTTTCAGTGCTTTCCCTTCCCTTGGCCTCTATGGCAGACCTACTCTCCTTTATCTCTTGCTTCCTCCTGCCTCTCACTCCCAGCCCCAGCAGTACTGGACTGGGTGAGCTGCCCTGCACACTCCAGGCTACTTCGTACCTCCCCCGTGTATATGAAGGTAAGATCCCTGGAATTCTTCCTCCTACCTTTTCTCTTTACCTAGACATTTTCTGGGAAGCTACTTATATGTTCAGGTATTTCCTAGGGAACAAGTTCTAATCTTCTGAGGAAGCAAATGCTCCTCTGAGATTCCACAGTATCTGGAATCTATCTCTGCTACACAATATTAAAAGCAATAATTATGTTCATTCACTCACTCAAGTACTTACTGAATACCTATGACGGGTCAGACATCTTTTTGTGCTATGTAATAGGTATTCAATAAATGATTTTTGCTAATGAATGAGTGAATTTGCCCAGATGAACTTTAAGAGCAACACTGTTATGTTTTATGTATTTGAATTTATTTCCACTTACCCTCATGTCCTTACTCTATGTCTATCATAGTATTTTATATATAGCAGTAGCTTAAGAAACACTTTTTTACATTTATTTTTACATTCAGTCTTAACATAAAAATGTTTTTGAGAAAAAATTATCATTGATTACAAAACACCATGAAGATTTTGAAAAAGTATATAATCATACAAGTATAAATAACACACAATAACGTTTGTGAAATATTAACTGCTCATAATTTTAGTAAACTATGGCAAATTTTTGCAGTAAGCTTGCTTGCTCCAAAATGTGAATTTTGGAACCACAGTATCTGAAGGTTACAGGGAATCATCTGTAACAAATAAATACAAAGGTAGAATACAGGAGCATTTTGGTAATATGAAAAAAGAAAGCTCTTAAAATATTGCTATCTGTTATGGGAATTTAATCTAAGCAGTCTGGGAAATACTGTAGCTATTGAAAAAGACAATTTAAACATCCTCATAGGCTTTAGGCCCTATGCCTATACTACCTCATGGTTAAGAGTCTAGATTTGAGGGGTTCTAGAGTCTTCCAGATTTTACCCCATCATATTCATAATGAAAAAAATCTTCCAGATGATAGATTGGGAGAAAATTTTTGTAATATCTTACACTAAAAATGGAATTAGTATCAGATACTCTTGAAAACCAAAATGATAAAGATTACAATCCCAACCAAAAAAAACAGCATAAGTTAGAAACAGACAATTCACGTAAGAGCAAACAAAAAGACTGATGTGCATAACGAGCTGTGCAAACTCATTAGTTACGAGAGAAAAGCAATACAACAATGAGAAATCACTCATTGTTAATATCACTAATGCTAATCATCACTCACAGTGATATCAGAAATACTTGTAGAAATACTAAGATCAGGAAGTAATGCCAATTCTTGGCATGAATGTTGGGATATAGAGACTTTTATTCACTACTGTTTGGAAAGTAGACTAGGGCAGGAGATCTGGTGAAAAAGTTGGCAGAACCTGGCCAAGTTAATTAAACACACACTGAATAATTTGATAAATCTAGTTCTGGGTATATATAGATATATGTAAAAGAAGTTCTCACCCAGGCTCATAAGGAGACATATATGGGGATATTCATCTCATGTTATTTGTGGTGGCAGGAGTTGGAGTCTATCTGGATGCCCAGCATTGGAAGAACAGAGAGGAAACACGTGGTAAATGCACACCGTGAAGTACTACACGGCAACTAGAAATACGGGAATAAATGTACACGCAGGTGCTCTGAAAACCACAATGCTCAATGAGAAAAGCAAAGAGGGAACGCAAATTTAAAATGCACAAACACATATATGTGTCTATAAAACAATAATGCACATTTTATAAGAGCACATACATACATTGAAGGTACACATTAAAACAGCCATTCTAACAGACGGAGGAAGGAGAATAGGATCAGAGGGCATTCAGTAAAGAGAGAGAGGGGAGAGGGAAACCCTTCTCTCAGCGTGGACGTGTATGACCCTTCTCCACCCTGTTTCTCAGTGTTTCCTTGCGTTGCCTCCTTTCAACTAGTCCACAGCATGAGAATAGGTTACATGTCTTTATAGCCAGGTCTTAATCCACATGCTGCTTGGTGCCATGTGTGTGTCTCATTCCAGCTCAGTACCCAGTACTATGCTTGCACACAGTAGGTATTCAAGGAATATTTGTTGAAGGAATGAATGAATGCACAATTTTATGTTGGCTGACCCATGTTACAATAAGAGAAAGAAAGCCAAAAGCTGAACTCACGATCTTGAAAAAAAAATTCACACAGATCTTTTCAGTGTTAAATTCCAGGCTTCATGTCAAGAAAGAAAAGTTCTTAGATTTCATTCAAGTGAAGTGGATAGAGCAGCAGTTTTATTTTCAATGATACTCATATGTGGCACTGGCTGAACCACTTTCATATTAGGTAATACATTTAAAATGGAGAGAATAAAGATTTTTATCTTCAGCTTTTTTTTAATGTCAGCAAGGTAAAGAGATAATACTGTTCAAATGGCAAGAAATGCCTTTCTCTTTTAAAATTTAAAGCATGCATGTTATAATTTTCCTATCAACACAGGATTTTTATGTTCTTTTATATTGGAATTTCTCAGTGAGTTTTCCTTGAGCATGTAATATAACATTACAACCTGATTCAGAATCACACTTGACATACAAGTATGTGTGTACAATGTATTTTACTTATAACCAAATAATGTATTGCCAAAGAGAGATTATAAAGGGCAGAACAAATGACCCTATCCTTTCAGTTCGGGTATTGTTGATCCTTGATTCTTCCACCGGAATTCATAAATGCCCATTCACCACTACCTGCAATTGAAGGAAGTCTTATCTATGAATAAACTTTCCAAACAATCTTTTAACTGCTTCAATATCCTAGCTTCTCTTTTATAGTAAAACTGTATTTTTTTGGCTCATACATATTATAGTGAAAATTTTCATTAGGCTTAATTCTTCTGGGAACAAACATTTTTCTAGGATAACTACTCTTATTGGGAAATGAACACATTTTCCATTTCTAAGATGTAAGATAATTTACTTAAATAGAAGTCTCTCATAGGGCTATGCTGATCAGATCTAAAGTAACAAGACTGCAATGCACCATTTGATTGCTCATAAACCGATTAAAAAGAGTCAAATATCATAGGTTAAATACTAATTAATGCAAGATAATTTGTACTTAGATAATAGTTTCTTTGGAACTGCTAAAGCATCTAAATAATCTCTTTTGGCTTTTAAGTCATGTGTTACTTTCATACGCTTCCTTCCAAATCTCTCTATATTGTGGTCTTAAGCTCAATTCTTTCTTGGAAAAGCACAGAACTCATTCTAGTATGCATAGTGCCTCACTTAACTAGATCAGCTCTTTACTGATCTGAAAAGCCAGGGTCCTGAGATTGATATATGGGATTCCTAGGTGGCTCAGTGGTAAAGAATCCACCTGCCAATGTAGGAGATGTGGGTTCGATACCTGGGTTGGGAAGATCCCCTGGAGGAGGAAATAGCAACCCACTCCAGTGTTCTTGCCTGGAAAATCCCATGGACAGAAGAGTCTGTCTTAGGCTGCAAGGAGTAGCAGCACAGGTTGGCAAAGAGTCAGACACGACTCCGCGACTGAGCAGCACACATGAGACTTATACACATGAAATAGGTAATTAGAAGAGGACTTGCTGCTGCTGCTGCTGCTAAGTTGCCCCAGTCGTGTCCAACTCTGTGCGACCCCACGGACTGCAGCCCACCAGGCTCCCCCGTCCCTGGGATTCTCCAGGCAAGAACACTGGAGTGGGTTGCCATTTCCTTCTCCAATGCATGAAAGTGAAAAGTGAAAGTGAAGTCGCTCAGTCGTGTCTGACTCTTAGTGACTGCATGGACTGCAGCCCACCAGGCTCCTCCATCCATGGGATTTTCCAGGCAAGAGTACTGGAGTGGGGTGCCATTGCCTTCTCCGAGAAGAGGACTTATTTCGCCACAAAAAATATCTGTTAGGTAGAGTGTGCTGATTCATAATAATGGAAATTTACAAACAGGTATATTCTGCGCAGAAGCCTAGTCATTGCAAAGGCAGAAGCCAAGTCTTACAAAAGTAAGACTTCAAATGATAGGATTGATTGCCACTGTCTTGAGAAGGCCACCACAAATCCTACAGGAATACAGACTACACTTCACTTTACAGGTTAATTTGTTTAGTATCAAATAATGAAAATTAGATCCTGCTAAAAGAGAGACTCCAAAAAAAGCAGAATGTTTCAGGTAACAAACTCTTTGTCTACTCCGGTTTTTAGAAGTCATAATTAAGAATTGATTGCATATCTTCTGCTTGATTCTATATACTACCACTTTTCCTACTCTTTCCCACCCCAGAAAAGAGAATAAAACATGCTCACAAGCAGGAAAAAGAAAGATTAAATGTAACATTTCTCAAATATTTGAGAAAGTGAGATACCTGAGGTATAGGCTTCTAAAATCACTGCAACTCTCTAGAACAACACAAAATCTGATAACAGCAACTGCTTCTTTCTTGATACTTTTTTGGTGGTTTGAAATAATCTATGAGATGGTAGGACTGTTAACTAGATGCCCCAAAAGTCAGTGTGCTATTAGGCTGCCAAAATATCTGCATAGTCTCAAACCTATAGAGAAGATGATGACATCATTGTCACTGTGCATCAGTGTAGTCACTGCACACTCAGAAACTTACTCACTTTTCAGTGCTAAACTTGAGAAATATAGGCAAACTTGAAATTCACTTGGAGGAGTAGAATCAAAGTACTTGGAGACTTGAATAGTAAAGGCGAAAAGGAGAAAGACTGGAAAGGAAACAGGCAGGATATCAGAACTGTCTTTGAAAATATGGAAAACCATCATATGAGAGTTACATGAGTCTGACGAGTAGAACTAGACCAATGGTTGGAAGCCACGGCAAGTAAAAAACAAGTCACAAAGCTCTCGGAAAGATGAAGTATGTATCCTTAACTTTAAGTAGTGAATTCCCTGTCCCTGGATGTGGTTAGCATAGTACAATGACCCAGGAAACTGGTAAGAGAAGATTCAAGCAACAAATGGGTAGTTGGATTAGATGGTACCTTCCAGTTCTGGCATTGTATGATCTCTAAAGCAAAGTGATGAATGAGTCTTTTATTTGTCTTCAAAGGGAGATTCATATTAAAAACTGGCTTGTTATGAAGCAGGGACCCAAAGCCGCTGCTCTGGGACAACCCAGAGGGACAGGGTGGGGAGGGGAGTTCAGGATGGGGGACACACATGTATACCTGTGGCCGATTCATGTTGATATACGGCAAAAAACATCATAATATTGCAAAACAATTATTCTCCAATTAAAATAAATTACTTTTAAATGGCTTGTTTCATAATTTAATAATTAATAAAAATATACTACCTTGAATTATAATTTTGCACCTATTATTTAGTATTACTTATATATATGGATATATATACATGTAGAGCATACATTTCTTGCTTTTCATGTTGACATTTAGCCAGGACTTTCCAGAGTTTATGCTAGAAATCAAGGAATGTTATGATTTCATTCTTTTGGACCACTAGGGAAATAATAGGTCCAGTTCAACAATAAGGGGGTACCAGAGGTAACGGGAACACCCTTAGGGAGTACACAATACTGCCATCCCCAGGTCAGGAAGATGGACCAATGACCTTGTGACAAAAGCCCAACAATTTATCCCCCATCAAGACCTAAGCATGTACATGCTGGAATGTTCCTCTAATGCCAAAAGTTTTAAGAGGGAAGATGTTCTTTTCCAGTTCCTTTCTCCCATTTCTACTTCTGAAAACACACTGGAGGCTTCCTTTCCTTTCTTTGATTTTCATAGAAATAGCTATCCTGTAGAATAACTTATAAAAA
Source organism: Bos grunniens (assembly GCF_055505025.1). Classification (NCBI taxonomy): domain Eukaryota; kingdom Metazoa; phylum Chordata; class Mammalia; order Artiodactyla; family Bovidae; genus Bos; species Bos grunniens. The sequence goes on along the minus strand of NC_141178.1, from coordinate 21,918,129 downwards.
TTCTGGTTGTTTACTGTTCTTAAAATAATTATAAAAAAGCTGATTCACAGTTAACCTTTTGAAAGACAAAAATATAATTTAATTTAGAAAGCAACTAAAGTTAAGGAAGACTGAGCAATTTGTAGACATGGGCAAACCAAAAGAGGAATACTTAGGAAAGGCCAATATTTGTAATTCCCAAGACTAATTACGCTCACTAGCAATCCTATACAACTGTTCTTTTTCTTTTTCCTTTAAGACTGTAAAAGAATGCTTAATTTTAAAATATGATTTGTTTATTGTAGAAAACCTGGAAAATACTGAAAAGCCTAATGAAAAATAACCTTCATACTTTCACTACCTGAATGAAGGAAACTATATTTTGGTATATTATTATTGTTATCTATAATTAAATTTAATGAAAACTGAATCATGCTGTATAATTTTATGCCCTTTTAAAAAATTTACACATTGTGAGCCTTTTCTCAGGCAAACATTGCAAATTCTCATTTGGATATGATATTTCTCCACAATATCCACTGAGATTTTAATTATTTCACACCTCTCAGATTGGGCACATAATATATCTCACTTGATAGATTTTGAGTGTTTCATGCATGGGAAATATATAAATTTTATTTACATTTTGCAACCTAGGACTTCTATAATGCCTGGTACATAATGGATACTAGATATGTTTATTATTTACTCTTTATGAATTGAATACAAAAATTAACCTGAAATGAATACTGAGAATATTGAAGAGTTTTTAGCTCAGGATAGCTCCAGATTAAAAAAAAAAAAAAGATAACTACATACTTAGATGACTATACACACATGGAGACACATACCCTCTCTAAACAACTCAAAGTCCTGTATCTTTCATAAAACTTTCCCTGACAAATGGCACCCAAGTTGAAGTCCCCTTTCCGTAACTTTCATTAGCAACCAGTAAGCATTGTTCTATTGAACGGATGTGTTGCTGCTGCTGCGTTTTTCCATTGGTCATGTATGGATGCGAGAGTTGGGCTATGAAGAAAGCTGAGTGCCAAAGAATTGATGCTTTTGAACTGTGGTGTTGGAGAAGACTCCTGAGAGTCTCCTGGACTGCAAGGAGATCCAACCAGTCCATTCTAAAGGAGATCAGCCCTGGGTGTTCTTTGGAAGGAATGATGCTAAAGCTGAAACTCCAGTACTTTGACCACCTCACGAGAAGAGATGACTCATTGGAAAACACTCTGATGCTGGGAAGGGTTGGGGGCAGAAGGAAAAGGGGACGACAGAAGATGAGATGGCTGGATGGCATTACTGACTCGATGGATGTGAGTTTGAGTGAACTCTGGGAGATGGTGACGGACAGGGAAGCCTGGTGTGCTGCGATTCATGGGGTTGCAGAGAGTCGGACACAACTGAGCGACTGAACTGAACTGAAATAACTGAAACATTGTTCTATTTAACAGATGTGTTGCTGCTGCTGCAGCTAAGTTGCTTCAGTTGTGTCCAACTCTGTGCGACCCCATAGACGGCAGCCCACCAGGCTCCCCCGTCCCTGGGACTCTCCAGGCAAGAACACTGGAGTGGGTTGCCATTTCCTTCTCCAAAGCATGAAAGTGAAAAGTGAAAGTGAAGTCACTCAGTCGTGTCCGACTCTTCAAGACCCCATGGACTGCAGCCCACCAGGCTCCTCTGTCCATGGGATTTTCCAGGCAAGAGTACTGGAGTAGGGTGCCATTGCCTTCTCCGAACAGATGTGTTGGCTCTGCCAATACCCATCCTATAAATGATCATTTTTGATGACTCCTAAATCCTTCATACTATATATGCAACCCAACCCAATTCCCTAACTGGGGTATCAACTGCCTCCTAGGTTTTTCCATAGGAATTTCAAAATTCATCATTCCCAAGATGTAAATGGTATTTCTCTTCTTGCCCTCATTCCCTATTTTGATAAATGCTTCTACTATGCTATAGACTAAATTGTGTCCCTCCCTTAGATTCATATGTTGAAGCACCAACCCTCCAGTGTGAAAATACAGAGAGGTGGGGCCTTTGGGAGGTAATTAGGTTTAGATGAGAGTGGAGCCCTCACGATGGAGTTAATGCCCTTATAAGAAGGGACAACAGAAAGTGCTTTTTCTCTCTCTCCCAAGCATTGGAGGACATAGTGGGTAGGTAGCAGTCTGCAAGCCAGGCAGTGAGCTCTTGGAGAATCAAATCAGCTGGCACCTTGATCTTGGGACTTCTCCGCCTCCAAAACTGCGAGAAACAAATTTCTCTTGTTTAAGCCACCCAGCCTAGGGTATTTGCTACAGCAGCCTGAGTAGACTACAACAGCTACTAAAGCATTCAGACATCTCAAATATGGAAAACTTTCTAGATTCTCCCTCACATTCACTTATCACATCTAATGTCTGAAGTTTAATGCTATTGTACCAATTTAGATTTCCTAATTTTGATATTATACTACATTTATTGAAGATATTACCACCAGGGGAAGCTGGATGAAGGATATATGAGACACTATACATTATTTTTCAATTTCCATAATTATTTCACAACAAAAAAGTTTTTAAAAAAACCCTTCTGTATCATTTAAACCCCTACTAAGAATTTCTGACAAAGAAGTGTGTGTGATATTGAAAGGTATTCACTGTTAAGGGAAGTGTGTTGGATTCAAGACTGATGAATGTTATCAAAGTGAAGACTTAAAGAATATGTCTGGCCTTACCTTTCACAGAATATCATAATTTCTAAGTAGTAAAAAATACACCTGAAATCTGATTACACTTCACTTCCTTAATTCCTCATAAAATCATTTAAAATAATTCAATCAAAATACAAGAAGGAAAGGAAAACCTTCAGCCAAACAAAATGGATTTCATGCCCCCACATAAAACTTTACGAAGTACACAGTGTTTTTCTTTTAATGTTGAAAGCAAAAGATTCAGTTTTCAAGTAGGTACATATCTAAATAAAAATAAAGTTAATTCTCTATGCTAGGTTTGAACATAGTGATAGAACAAAAGACTCTAGCTTTGAAAAGTTTCAATTCACATACAGCTTTATTTTCTAAGGCTATTTTAACTCTGCATTGATATTTCACTAGCAGCAGGAAACTATTTTCCTGTCACATCACTGTGTTCTTTGAGATTTATTCTTAAACACACTATAGATTATCATCATTATTTTGTTCATATTATAAGCAATGAATAGAAATTCTTACAGTGGAGAGGAATAACAAACCACAGTACCATGTGTCTACATTTTGAATTCTTTTGGAATTTACAAGAACATATATTTTCTACACTTAAATTTCTGCAGAGGTGGCCTGCAGAATTCTGCATAGAGTTGGCCTCATGAAATCTATGAAATTTGAAAAGGCAAGAGTCATATAATGACTTTTGCATGGATTATCCTTTCTCCAAAGGCAAACATTTGACTTCTTGTAAGAGAAAGCATGTTAAAATCCTATAACTTAAGACCTGAGACTAATTATGGCTTTGTTCTATTTCTCAGTCTGTCACTACTGTCTTCTCATCCTTTCTTTTTCTCAAACCTTTTGTGAAAATAGTTCTTCCCTCTATTTTCCTTCAAGATATATTTTCCTTTTAATCATATTCTTTTCTGTACTTTGGAAAAACTAGTTGATTGCTGGAGTCATGCTAGGAGTATGGCCTTCTGAGGTTACAAGACCTTTCTTTTTTGACTCTGACTTGATCCTATAATAAGTAAAAGGACAAGGAGATGGAGTATCATATATTCTGTAATATAGATAATGAAAACTATCTGGCCTTATGTGGAGAAGCTTCCTGCACTACAACTCAGCAAACTGTGAGTAGGTGAGGCCTAAAAAACAAACATGTAGCTGATGGAAAGTATTAAAACAGAGGACCAGAGGTTTGACCATTAACATGAAGGGCCACAAAGAGCCCTTAGAGTTCTGAGACTAGAGTAACATTGGTAGTCAGTGCTATAGACAAAGAGAATTATTACCACCCCAGCTTTTTCTTCCTCTTCTACTTTCAACCCTGGAAATGCTAGAAATTAGATCCCTGAGAGCAAAGAGTAGTAGAAATATAACTAAGGAGATCTTTAGTAAGGGAGAAAACCACGTCCTTATGTTTAACTTTTAGATGTTGATTACATTTAGGGTTTTAATGATAAATCGCTTTAATGTCTATTTATATCTCATAGCTGAAGGCTCTCTATAAGTATAATGTATAATAATGCAAATAATGCACTATTTGCATTAGTGCATTTAGTCAGGATTTGGGGCTACAGATAACACTGATCTAAGCAAACATAGAAAGAAAGACGACCTTAGGACCTCTGGAAATAACACCTATATATTATTTAGACATTCTAATTCTAATCAGAAAATTTAAAAAACTTAAAATGACAGCCTTGAAAGGTTACAGAGATCAGGGATACTAAAAAATTTATGTATAACCCATTACTAGCAGGAAGGAAAAACATAAAAGTTTAATGAATTATTTTTGTTTACAATAAATATAATTAATTACCAGCTTAAGCAAGATTTTATGCTTTATTCTCAGGGGTTACTGAGTTGAAATTAAGTTCCTGGTGTGAAATGTAAATGTTAACTGGAGAAATTTAAACATATTTTCATTTATTAATATGCATTAAAGAAATAAATATTCATTTTAATATGCATAAAATAAATTTTCATTTATTCATATGCATACATAAGGTAATTAGACTTTACACAAACCAGGGTTAAAGCTAAAAATACTTTACAACTCATCACTCAGAACAGATGCTAACCAGTACTTTTGGTGCACACAAAATGGCAGAAGTAAAACAAAAAACTATTTGACCACAGCTCATGAATTTTCTTTTTTTCTTCTCTACTATGAACTTCTGTGAGAATCTGACTTCTTATCATGCTACGTATGTACATGCCTCTCAACTAAAAAGTCTCTTAAACACAGTACTTTACAGAAGAGGTAGATGAGCCTCGACTGACTTGTTTTTGATTACTTCCAAAATCTATCTTTGATTTGGTAAAAATTTCTAGGAAGTATAGCACTTTATCTTAATTTTTACTGAATCTTTTAGGATTAACCAAAATAAAATAAAATAAAAAGTCATTCAGTAGCAACTACAAGAACATTGAAAATCTGGAAACAGTTCCCAACCTAGATATTGAAGAGAAATCCTAGAGGCTTAGGCCCACAGTCAGTGTGTACTTTCATTCTGATACTATCAGAAATAGCATTTATGACTAATCAAGTAAGACATATCTGTCATACTATCAAAAAAAATACCAGCTTAGATATCATGAAATAGGTAAAAAATTATAATAAATCATATTTTATTTCTGGCAGTTTTCTTGCTGGGTGACGAGTAACTCAAATTATATAAAAAATAATTACAAACAAGGTTGAGTATAGATGCTTTAAGAATAATAGTTTCTAAAGACGATAAAATCTTTGCACATGAGAAGCATATAATCTAATTCAGTACAAGCAATCTAAGGATAGTGTAGACGTGATAACCTTGAGAAAACACAGGCCATCAGAAATACTGTCTATCTAAATTTCATGTCATAGCACTGTTATCTTTTTTGTCCATGGTACAGAGAGAACCTGTTTTTAAAAAATCACATTATATACTGTTATCTACATAGTGAGGTAGAATACAGGTTATGACATAAACAGCACATTTTAAAAGTTTCTCTCCTTCCCCTTTCCTTCCTTCCTTCCTTCCTTCCATCCCTCCCTTTGGGAAACTTTCTACGTTTTCATAATCTTAGATGAGCCCATACCAAAAGCAAGATACTTCAATCCTAACTAAACCCTGAGGAAACCAAAATTGAAAAAGACACATGTACCCCAATGTTCGTTGCAGTACTATTTACAATAGCTAGAACATGTAAGCAACCTAGATGTCCATCAATAGATGAATGGATAAAGAAGTTGTGGTACATATACACAATGGAATATTACTCAGCCATAAAAGGAATGCATTTGAGACAGTTCTAATGAGGTGGATGAACCTGGAGTCTATTATGCAGAGTGAAGTCAGAAAGAGAAAGATAAATATCGTATATAATGCATATATATGGAATCCAGGGAGATGGTACCGAAGAATCTATTTGCAGGGCAACTATGGAGAAACAGACATAGAGAACAGATTTATGGACATGGGGAGAGGGGAGGAGAGGGTGAGATGTATGAAGAGAGTAACATGGAAACATACATTATGCAAAACAGACAATGGGAATTTGCTGTATGTCTCATGGAACCCAAACAGGGGCTCTGGATCAACCTAGAGGGGTGGGATCAGGAGGGAGGTGGGAGAGAGGTTCAAGAGGGAGGTGACTTATGTATACCTATGGCTGATTCATGTTGACGTTTGACAGAAAACAACAAAATTCTGTAAAGCAATTATCCTTCAACTAAAAAATAAATAAAAAAATAAAAAACAAAAATAGAAATAAAAAAGTAACAATATTTTTCTCCTTAAAGATTCCCATAATGTAAGACTTCTATTGAGTGTTATAGGAAGCTTTACAAAAAAAAAAAAAAAAAATGCTGTTTTCATAGTTTTTAGCTCTACTCTAGACTTCAGGAGATATCTGAACTGTCAGAACTTTGACTGCTTACTGCTTTCCCTGAAAGTCCTCCAGTGGTAAAAATACATATAATTAATGAGACTATCAGATATAGACTGTAGATTTAACTCTCTTACACATCATTAACTTGGTTATTGTATGAGTGGTGGTGTTTGCATGCATGCTTCATTGCTTCAGTCGTGTCCAACTCTTTGTGACCCTATGGACCGTAGTCTGCCAATCTCCACTGTCTATGGGATTCTCCAGGCAAGAATACAGGAATGGGTTGCCATGCCCTCCTCTCGTGGATCCTTCCAACCCAGGGATTGAACCTGTGTCTCTTACGTCTCCTGCATTGGCAGGAGGGTTCTTTACACTAGTACCACCTGGGAAGCCCATTAGATTAGGTGCCACTTTAGACCAAATCATTCCCAGTTAGATCACTGTACCTGTACTTCATACAATTCCTTTTCTCTATCATTCATCGCACCTTTCTTCCTCTTACTACACCTCTCATTTCACTTATCAATGCAGCTAGTTCTGTGGTCTCTTCATGGTTCCGTGAAAAGAATGGAGAGACACATCAAACAGCTGAGAAGGCTGTTTTAGTCCTTAGTCATCAACTTAATGAAAAAATGTAACCAGAGATCTACAACTAGATAATCAAAGAAAAGTTTGTCCTCTGTTTCTTCCATCTCTATGTTTTCTTAGAAACATATGTTGCAATTTAAATTTGGGGATGTTCAGGTATTTTCCATAGTATTCCAAGATATGCTTCATAGACAAAGCGTTGGTCAAAGTGAGTCAGAGAGAAGTTACATATCCTTTCTTTATAAAAGTTACAAAGTACACAAACATAGTGAAGGGAAAAAACATATTAAAACTGTTTAACCCACATTTTCTAAACTTATTTGACCACAAAGCCCTATTTTTCTGCTTAACATCTCTTGGCATCCAGAGACCGGCTGTTCTGTGGTATACAATTCAGGAAATGCTACTTTGGGTGAAAACATTTTCCATTTTCATGCCTGATATTGTCCATTTTTAACCAGTAACACATTTAAATAAACAAAGTTAGAATGCCACAGGCATAGAAACCTTTATTAAATATGCTTCTCATTACTTTTTCCCTTGTTCCTGTCACTTTGTTAATTCACTATTAAAACTTACTTTTTCATGTCTCTGAAAATACTAATAGCTGGAAATAGATCTTATATTGGCAAACGACCCAATGTCATATCAATACATTAAACAGTGCAATGACCTTAAAAAGCAGTGAATCATAGATAAAAGTTTATGCTTCAAAGAGTTACACCGGATACAGTACAAAGGAAAACTGAATTTTGCTTTTTTTTTTGACAACATGAGTTATGTAAGCTTGGGGTTGGGAAGGAAAAAGTACAGCTTTTTCTATTCCCTCCTCTTTTAAAAAAAGCAGAGAGTCATATTGGTCTATTTTCTAGAGTAGCAGGGAACAAATGCAAAACAATTTCTGAACATATCTTAAGTCAATGCTCCAATTAATCTGTGATAGACCTAAGCAGATGCACCTTGAAAGTGCACTTGGAGGAGATGATTATTTTCAGAAGATGTGAGGTTATATTTAGGAAACCTGAAGAAAAAACTAGTAGGATTAAGCATTAACTAAGAATTAAGTATATGAGAAAAAAGTATTAAAATTAAGCAGAGTTCATTAGGTGGCATGATACAAGATTTAAATCACTATTTAAACCAATAATTTTAACAGAAGAATACCAAAAATAACCAGTTAGGAAATGTAATAGAAAAAAGCCATGGTATTTACAACAGTAATATAAGCTACAAAATGCCTATGAATAATATTAACAAGTTATGTCCAGAAGCTAAATGATGAAAATTATGTAATGTTACTGAAAGACTTAAAAAGAAGCCCTGAATCAATGGAAGGACATCTTACGAGTCTAAATAGGAAGACTCAACATTATAAATATGTCAGTTTGCCCCAAATTAGCCTAAATTTTGAGGCAACTTTAACTTGACAGTTTACCAAGTACAGAAAACAAGGGAGTTTAGATAAGAGAATATTGAAAATGAATAATAATTGTAGTCTTGCCTACAAGTTAGTAAAATGAATTAAAAAGCTAGAATAGTATTGAAAACTACTAGTATTTTAACTACCAACACTGATAGAACAGAGTAGAAAATAATCCAGGAAAAATAAAAAAGGACAATTTGATACATATAAAGGGAAAAAAGGGGGGGAAGGATTTAACAGAAATAAAGTTTGGATTATTCAATGAATTACCTAGGTCCAGCTATTTGGGAAAAAAAATGTAGATTTCTAATTTTTTACTGTCTACAAAAGAAATTCCAGATGTATCAAAGATTTGAACTCATAAAAACTTTATACAAACATCTGAGAATAAAAATATAATGATATTTTTACAGTATTGGAGAGGAAAAGGGTTTACTAAATATGATGGCACAAAACTAGGAAAATGGGGAAAAAAACTATGAACAAATATTTCATAGGAAAAAAGAAATAAAAATGGTAAATAAACCAATAAGTGCACTGAAATATTTATCACCAATAGTCAAAGAATGCATTCAGTGTTTATTGAATACTGAATAAAATAAAAATGAAAATTTATGCTAAAGTAGCAAAGATAAAAAAACAAACCCTAGTATGACCAAGAATGGGCAAAAATGAGCTCTCTCATACTCTCTTGGACAGGATATAAATAGTGCAATTCTATGGCAAGCAATTTCCAAAATTAATGAGCACACCCTTTTAGCAAGTTATTCTACTTGCAGGAATCACCCTACAGATAAGTTAGACAGCATATTAAAAAGCAGAGACATTACTTCGTCAACAAAGGTCCGTCTAATCAAGGCTATGGTTTTTCTAGTGGTCATGTATGGATGTGAGAGTTGGACTGTGAAGAAAGCCAAACACTGAAGAATTGATGCTTTTGAACTGTGGTGTTGGAGAAGACTCTTGAGAGTCCCTTGGACTGCAAGGAGATCCAACCAGTCCATTCTGAAGGAGATTAGTCCTGGGTGTTCATTGGAAGGACTGATGTTAAAGCTCAAACTCCAATACTCTGTCCACCTGATGCAAAGAGCTGACTCATTTGAAAAGACCCTGATGCTGGGAAAGATTGAGGGGACGACAGAGGATGAGATGGTTGGATGGCACCACTGACTCAATGGACATGGGTTTGGGTAGACTCCAAGAGCTGATGATGGACAGGGAGGCCTGGCGTGCTGCAGTTCATGGGGTCGCAAAGAGTCGGACATGACTGAGCGACTGAACTGAACTGAACTGAAGTTAGACATAGGTTGGATCTGTATAAGGATGTTCACTGTAGCACAGTATAGAAAAAGCCTAAATGTCCCTCAGTAGGTCATGATGTTAAATCTTTGAGGTAAAAGAGTATTTAATAGAACTCCCTGAAAGATAAGAGAAATCTATACACAATGATGTGTGACGATTCCAAAATACATTTTTAAGTGAATAACCCAAAGCAAATTGCAATAGAACCTGGAGAATCCATACTGAAGTATGAACGGATGAAAGTTCAGATGATTAGATTATGCAACAAATTATTAACAGTGTTTGTCTTTTGAGATCAAAGGGAAGGATGTGGTTAAGTGAGGAAGCAACTTTTACTTTGTGTTATAGGTGTTTGTATTATTTTGTTTCTTAAAAAGGAAAAGCATTTTTTAAAAAGATAACACAGAAAAGCAAATATCTTTGATGCATGTTTTCCTGGACAGACAAGGTGATGATTATACTTGGTAGATGTATATTCATCAAAGATTTATAATTTGAAAATAATATTCTATTATTTTATTATTATTATAAATAATATTATTTATTACATTTTCCTAGCCTATCCACTTACTTCAATGGCTCAGTTTACTTAACAATAAAATAGAAAGTTTTGTGTAATAAGTAATTACTGGTTACAAAAAATTCTGAATAAAATACTATATTTTATTTTATGAGGTGAAAATTGACTCTCCTTTACATTATTATTAATAAAGGCTAGTCAGATTATAGGAGAAATTTATCAGTACAAATCCAGAAAACATCTTCTTAGAATCCACTTCAATAAATATTAAGCACAAGCATGAACTGAGTAACTGCCAGAAGCTTACCATTATATAATAAAAATCCAATTATCTCATCACATTGAGGTCGCATATACACTCAGTATTACCAAACTATTAAAATGTAGGTCTGTTGTCTTTGAAATAAAAAGATAACCAAGAATATTCTGATTCTTAATTAGTAGGAGACATCTACTTTGCTTTTTGTATAGATTAACCTGAGCTGTTTCTATTGTTACGCGCAGCCTCCCCAGATCTAATGACACAACAGCAAAAACAGGAAGGCCATTAGTCACATCAGGACTATGGCTCAACAACCAAGAAAGCCTGTTCAGGTAAGTGTCTAATAATTATCACACCATTTATCATGGTATTCCCTGCAAAGACACTAATGCCCTTAATAAAATAAAACCCCAGTTTCCCCAAACCAGCAATATTGTAAGAATTTCCACAGGGAGAGGCACATTTTGAGCACAGTTTCTCTTAGTACCGAAGAGCGTCTTTGAGATTCTCTTGCTAACTGCTATTGCCCACCACCACACTGAACCTCTGCCAACTCTGTTTAAAGTATGTATGATTGAGTGTCCAGATTTTTCTTAACTCTGAGACATAGTAGAGAGATGACTGGAACAGTTAAATATGACTTCATAAATGCTTGTAATATCAACAACTAAATGTAGATTTTAACATAAAACTAGATAATCGCCTTTATAAAATATGACTCTGTTTCCAGGGTTCTGTGGTAAGCAGAATTTTAAAGATGTCCCATTAAAATTCCTACCCTGTGGTTTTTTAATCAAATATTAGCCTAGGTGCTGATGTTAAAACTAGGAGATTGTCCTGGATCGCCCACATGAACCCAGTGGAATTAAGTGAGCTCTTAAAAGAAGAGAAAGGCAGAAGAGTCATTTATAGAATTATATCAAAGGAGGGACGTGAAGGAGCTATGGGGCAGAAGGAGAGGTCAGAGAGACTCGGAACCTGATACGAACCGGACCAGCTGCTGCTGGCTTTGAAAGTGGAAGCAGCTCTTCGCTAACCGAGGAATGCAGACGGCCTCCAAAGTTGAGCATGACCCCATCTGACAGCCAGCAAAGAAATGGGGACTTTGGTCCCACAGCTGCTTGGAATGAAATTTTGCCAACAACTAAAGAACCATGAAAGAAATGAGGCTGAAAGAGCATTCATGCCCAGAGCCAGCAGAAAGAAACAGTCCTGTGAACACCTTGATTTCGGGCTTGTCAGACTCTAAAGCAGGTAACCAGCTAAGCCACACTGTACCTGGACCGTAACGAAAGAACACATTTGAGAATAAATTTGTGCTGTTTTAAGCCTCTAAATTGATGGTAATTTGTTACGGTAGCCACATAAAACTAATATAATCTTCCAGACTCTAGATCATTTCAGTTTCTTGCCTGCTTCCATGCGGGAGATCCCATCCATCGCTAGAGTTCCTATCTGTAGTTTTTGTATCTTCCTTTAAGTCTGGAACCAAGAAAGCAAGGCCCAGAGAGAAACGCATCATGGAGACACAATTACCAAACACTGCCTCGCCTCAGTCTGTTACAACCTTATATGTGGATTCAGTGTGTGGTTCTTCCTTCTTTGCCTGGTAACTAATTTGAAGAGATCTCCTTTAAGCATTATTAGTTTACCTTTACAATCATTTATGTTAGGAAACGTTTTCAGAAGCACTTCATCTTGATTGACATGTAAAAGCTATAAATTGAGCATAAACTTGTGATATTAAACAAAGTTTCAATTTAGTTCTGAAAGAGGATTCACTCCCAGAGCCAGCAGAAAGAAACAGTCCTGTGAACACCTTGATTTCGGTCTTGTCAGACTCTAAAGCAGGTAACCAGCTGAGCCACGTTGTACCTGGACCCTAACGAAAGAACACATTTGAGAATAAATTTGTGCTGTTTCCAGCCTCTAAATTCATGGTAATTTGCCATTTCGATGTACTCCTTCTGAAAATAGCTACTATATAGACAATAGCTATGGATTTAAACAGAAATTTTCCTAGTAAAAAAGGCAACATGATCACATTATTATACAACTAGTTTTGATCTTTTTGTTATTAATATCATTATGCGACCTTGAGAAAGTCACTTTTTTTTTAGCTTTAGTTTCATAATCAAGAAAGGATCTCACGAATAAACATATTATAGTTGACTAACTCATACAATTTTTCTATGCACATGTGGATATTGGCCTTTCATATATCAATATAAATTCACTTGTTGAATTTGTGACATTTCTTACATACACTAAATAACCGTACTGCTTGTAGTTAAGCAAATATGTGTAAAGGTTACTAATGATAAAATAAGAGGAACACATAAAACCACATGCTTTCTGCCCTTTAGTTATTAGTTGAAAAGTATATATAACTTCTATATGGTTCAGAAATATTGAGAAAGTATGGTGCATGTAATATGACTATCACTTAATAATTTGATAAATTTATTTGTTTAAAAATAAAATTATCATCTAATGCTTATGTATCTCTTCATTATGCCTTACCTTGCCTCTCCACAGCTATGGTGAAACTTTACTTTCACTACGGAAATAGTTTCTAAACTTTTACATCAAAGAGGAGAGAATAAATAAACCAATAGCTTGAAGCAGCAGAATTAAAGCCAGAGTTAAGTTCCCATTATGTTACAAAGCCAGGCCAGGACTGGTATAATGGAATACATGGCAAATATGACGATGGTGGTGGTGGTAGGTGTTTAGTGTTATAGTTCAATCAGAGAAAATTTCAAAATTGTCCTTGATTTGGCATGTTATTACAATCAGAAGAAAAATGCTTAAGGAATCTACCTACTACCTTAGTTCTTTGGAAGAGTTTAGAATGCAAGACAGGAAAAGAAGCCAGAGCTGGAGATACAGGTAAGGACATGAATCAACCAGCCAAGAAGCCAGCAGGGAGGGAGCACACGCAGACAGCACAGCTGTAAGCAAGTTAGAGTAACAGATGTGACACTGTGGGGCCCAGGACTCGTGATACTGGTACATTTCCTGTCTCAGAACAAGATGAGAGTGAGAATGAATTTGTCATCCTGAGAAGCTGAACTGGTTTTGGAACACAGCTATGGATTTTGTGCCTGTCCCACGACAAAGAGGAATATGCAGCTTGGCTGAGTTCTATTTCCCTTTCAGGGAAAGAAGAGAACATATATTAGTGACTGGCTGCCTCTAGAAACTGTGTCAGAACCTGGATGTATAGAAATTACCGGGTCTGCTCAGTGATGCTTCAGATGCTGCTATTTCTTCAAGCTTTACGGAAAGGCTTCCTGGTGTGAAAGCTTTACATGACTAACGATGGCACACTATTCTCTACTTGTTCTTTTTCCTCATATCTCTTCTTCAATACCCATACTGAGATATAGTAAGTTTATTGTACCTTAGAGAGATTTAATTTCTGATAATGTGGATAGAGAAGTCTCTGTGTTTGTTACTGCAACTTAAAAGTTACTGAAAAGTTGCTATGGTAAAACCATAATATTTTAGCAGATAACATATCTCCTGCTTAACAACAATGGCAGTTCTTCAAAGGTGAACTTGGGTATGGAAACGAAAGGAGGTTGTATAATCATCTTAGGGGTGATTTTGGAGATAAAGGGTGACTCTGCCTCCTCAAACTTTTCTCTCTGCTTGTTGATGCCTGAACTCTCACCATCACATTTTCACTATTTTGGTTTAAGACTTTCTGAATATACAAATACTTGTAAAGGGCTTTTAAGCATTCTGAACTATTATTTTATATCCTAATTAGAATGAGTAGTCAATTATTTCCATTAAAAAAAGAAAAAAGTGAAAGAACCTGGAAATAATTAAGGGGGGGGATCAGCTAGAGAAAAGAAGGGAGTCCATTCAAAGAGAATAGAAAGTAGAGACCATTAGTGAAAATTCTCCTGCTTCACAATTTTGAATATGACTTGGACAAGGCATTGTTCCTCTCCTTCCCCTACTATCTCCCTCACCATTGTTTTTATTGCCTCTTTCAGTTTCCTCATATAAAAAAATGAGAGGTAGGGATTATAATCCCCACTTCAAAAAGTAACTATGGGGATCAAAAGAGTTAATGTTAGGAAATGGTTGGTATTCCAGTAAATGTCTGTTACTTTCTTGCTGCTTCTCCTAGCTCTGTTTCACTTGGCTTAAGAAGAAAAGCATTTTCTCTTCAATGAATTTGACAGTAAACAAACAGATATCAAAAGGATGATATATTAACATTATTCCTAAACTTTTTTTTCTAGCCCTATGTGCCTTTTTAAGCCCAGACTCTTTCAACTTGCCATTCAACCTTCATCCCCACAGAGAGATTTCAGGAACCTATTATCAACCATCACAAGGCCTGCTTTAAATTTCACATAGTCAATTCCTTTTTGTCAAACATTTTTGTAATGGCTGAAATATTCCTTTGATGTTACCCATTACCTGTAATAGACAACGCATAATTTAAGAGCCCTAGAATCAGATTCAATTTTTAAACATTCACAGAAGCTATAGCAGTAAAGATTTTAGGAAAGCAAGAGCTTGTACTTATTTTCTCATTAAAACAATTTTGTTTCACAACAATATATAAACTCATGATCAAATTCATACTAAAACATACTATTACTTCATTTTCATAATCTGATGTTCATTAAGGTAAACAATAGTGGTCAACATTAACCCACAATTATCCACAAAGAACAGAACTTCCCAAACTGCACATATCTGGAAAAGGCATAGTTAACTGCTATGATCATGTCATTTTTCTCAAATGCTGCCAAAATCCAGAGGGAATAATTCTAGGTTACAGGGTAAGAAACAAGATCTTCCAAACAGCATTCTGGACAAAGTGGAGAAATGATAACAAAGGATTTTTGTTATCCACTGCAAAGGATTTTTCTTTTAACATGTGAGTACTGAATTTGTTATATTTGTTTTACAATATTAAATGCATATGCTGTATTAGTCCAAAAAACAAAACGAGAAGATCAGAAGTTAAAGAAAGCACTGTTCAGTGAACCAGAGGCAGAGGTGGTAAGCAGCACAGTTGTTGATTTATGCAGTTGTTGCCAAGTTCCCAAGTTGCTAAGTCACTTCAGTTATGTCTGACTCCTTGTGACCCTATGGACTATAGCCTGCCAGGCCTCTCTGTCCACAGGATTTTCCAGGCAAGAATACTGGAGTGGTGGGTTGCCATTTCCTACTCCATGGGATCTTCCCGACCCAGGGATTGAACCAGCATCTCTTATGTGTCCTGCATTGGCATCCAGATTCTTTACCCCTAGCGCCACCTGGGAAGCCCAATATGCAGGGCACATGACATGCAGAGCACCCGATAAATATGCTGGGTGGTAAATGTATGGACAATGACAATATTTTGAGGCTATTTTAGCGGAAAACCCCTTTCTCTCACAACAATGGAGCATTGTTTCTTGACTGGATAATCCTGGAGTGATCAGCTTTGCTAGAGTAGAGAACTCTTTTTGGAGTTCAAAAGAACTAAAAATTAAGCAGGAAAAAGAAAATTGGCTCGACTGTTATTTTTAAAGTCTTTTTATATTTGAGATTTTAAAATTATCCAATAAAAATGTTGGGGAGTCTCCTTCTACACTTAGTCATTTCCTCTTTTGTCTTCAGTTACTCCCTTCCCCTTATGTTTTGGGTGTGTGTGTGCAGTCATGTCTAATCTTTGCAACCTATAGCCCATCAGGCTCCTCTGTCCATGGAATTTCCCAGGCAAGAATACTGGAGTGGGTTGCCATTTCCTTCTCCAGCCTTCCCTTTATGTCCAAATATAAAGACTTTTCTCATCTTGGAGGGTAAAATTATACTTGGATTCCCACCTGTAACAAAACTAGAAAAGGGCTTGGTCAACTTTCCCAGTAAAGGACCAAATGGCTTTTTGGATCATATGATTTTCTCTGGCAACCACTCAGCTGAGCGGCTATAGCACAAAGTAACCATGGATAATACATAAACAAGTGAACTTGGCTGTATTCCAAAAAAACTTTATATTGAATGAAAAAAGTTATTTATCAAGAAAAAAGCAGCATGGCCAACTTGACCTGTGGCCTATAGTTTGCCAGCCTCTGAACTAGAACTTTTCCCCCTTTGCTTCTTTATAGCTGGTACCTCCAGATTTTACCACTCACTTCCTCTTTAAAGTCCTGATGATCTGGCTTTCTTTAAAAGCTAATATTTATTGAGGATTAAATTAGGTAATGTATTAAAGATGATTAATAGATAACGCATTGAAGATAGTGTGAATGAAGCTCTTAGCATGTGCATGCATGCCTTCTTAGTTGTTCAGTCATGTCTGACTCTTTGCAGCACAATGGACTGTACCCTACCAGACTCTTGTCCATGGGATTCTCCAGGCAAGAATACTGGAGTGGGTTGCCATTCTCTTCTCCAAAGGATCTTCCCAACCTAGGGATCGAATCCTGGTCTCCTGCATTGCAGGTGGATTCTTTACCATCTGCATCACCAGGGAAGCCCATGAAGCTCTTAGCACAGTGCCTGGCAAATAGTAAGTACTATTACAGAATTATATTTGTCAAAGTAACCTCATGGTTCTCATTGTCTGTCTCAATAAATAGCAAAACAGCTGTCTATCCAGTTGCTCAAGTCAGATTTTCAGATATTCGCTTTGATTATTCTTACATCTTCACCTCTAACTACCATCTAGTCCTATTGTTCAGTCACTAAAGTCATGTCCATCTCTTTGCAACTCTATGAAATGCAACACCTCAGGCTTCCCTGTCCTTCACTATCTCCTGGAGTTAACTAAACTCATGGCCATCGAGTTAGTGATGCCATCCAACCATCTCATCCTCTGTCTCCCCCTTCTCCTCCTGTCCTCAATCTTTTCCAGCATCAAAGTCTTTTCAATGAGTCTGCTCTTTGTATCATGTGGCCAAAGTATTGGAGCTCTAGTCACATCCATTCACATCCTCCCTCCCCATTACTCCCTGGTGGTCCAGGCCATTACCTGCCCTGAAAAGTCACTGTAAAGTTCTCCAGCAGCTTCTCCCCACCTCTAGTCTCCCTTTAGCAAAACTGTCAATAGGTTTAGGATAAAATTCAATTTCCTGAACATGACTTTTAAGATATTCCATGATCTGTCCTCTGCTCAACTCTCCATCCTCACATCTCAACTCTATCTCTTTTACTCTATGCTTCAGGCACCCTGATCATAGCTTAGTTCCTTGAGCATGTCATATTCATCTCTGAACACCCTTATGGATTACATTGCCTGACTCTTGCAAATATTAAAGGGCTCCAACTGCTTAGAAAAAAAGTTTAAAAACCAATGCTTGTGTCAAATTAGATCACTGATGTTTCTCTGATGCATACTCTGTTTTCCTGAACTTATACTACTAAATGTTTCTAGGCTTGATATGCACTCCTATATCATTTCATTCATCTTTAAATTCTGGCTCAAATTATAAATCTTTCAAGAAGTCATCCAAAATTTCACTCCAGTCAGAAGTGATCTTTCTGAAATCTTACAGTATTTTTTGCTACTGAAATGTTATATAACATATCTTCCCTAATAGATCTAAAGCTTTTTGAGGATATAGCTGTGATTTATATAATTTTTATACTTTCTGTAATATTTAGTTGTTCATAATACCTGCACAACACTCTTATTTTATCAGAAACAGTTAATTATATTGACTGAATATTTTAAACATGTAACACTTTTAAAAAGTCAAAGTTTAGCACTAGTTTAATAGTCTATTTAAAATTTTAGGCAATAGATAAATGCAATGGAATTTTAACTGACCTTAGGATACTAAAATGTCTCACTGGAAACAGAATGAAACTTAATGGGGACTCTGATAAGAACAAAAATCAAATTATACCAAGAACAGATAAAGAAAGGATTAGCAATCATAAAAGACCAAAAAGATACAGCAGATTAAAATTAAATGAACTCCGACAATTCTCTTATTCAAAGTGAATAGTCATGATAGATTTTAGAGTCACACAAATATTCCATAATAAAACCAAAAAAAGCAGTATTTTTATATAACATCTGTATAACTTTTTCCAGCTTGTTTCTAGTCATTAAGATAAATGCAGAATAAATACACCTCCAGGTATATTATTCAAGCATACTAAATATGCTTGAAAGGATTAAAAAGACAAATAGTCCATTACTCAGAGTCAGCGAAGAAATTTTACCGAAGTTAAAAGAGTTTATAACTGAGAATAAGAAGGTTAAATCATATCTAATATAGAAAATGTGAAGCACTTGGTCTTCATCACTATAAAATATAGAATAAAACAAAAAAGATTTGATTGTAAATGGGTTTAAATTCCAGAACATGATTCAAAGAGAGAGCCCTAAGTAGGTTTAAAATTGTACACTGTACTGTATGATTTGGAAGAAATATTATAATTTCTTGATGAAGGAAATAAACCTCAGCTTTCCATTTCAGTTGGAAATAAGAAATGGACTTTTAAACAAGAGTTATAGCTACTTAGTTATACGGTATGCCATCTCTCTCACTGTTCAGAACATCTATCATTTTGTTTCTAAAACGCAGGTATTTTCATCTGTGCAAAAGGATTTCACTGTCCTTATTTTGGGGGGAGGAATTTTCAAATGAACAAATGAACACAGATTCTTACATACTGTTTGTATTTTTTTTAGGGAATCTATTTCAGCATATTGAAGTGAAACTAGCAAATTGTCATTTCCTATAAGATAATTTTACAACTGACAAGTTAAGTGAAGAAGTCAGCCTGGTTGACAACAAGTCAGAAACCTCTGGTCACACATCTTCCCTTTGACACAGATAGCTCTAGTTTCAGGAGAAATGACCACTGGCAGAGGAAGGAGGAAGGCACCGGGGAGGCTTGTGGTGTTGTTCTACCGTTCGCTCCCACCTTTCCCTTGGAAAGGAGCGTTTGGATGAAAAGTGCTGAAGTAGAACGACTCAGTGATGAGCACATCCACTGCAGGTTTTCTATGGTTTTCTGCGATTATTTCCGTGTCTCCACATATCTCTACTTTTTCTTACTTTCTTGCTGCCTCACTATCAATTTCCTCATCAGTATATTTCCTCCCTCATCTCAGACTCCATTATTAGTTATTGTCCCAATCTCATTTTGTAAGCCATCAAGAAGCTTGAAGTAAAAAGCAACGAGTTTCTCACATATTAGAACAAAATAAAAACTCAAACCCCAAACAAATCACTCTTTGGACTAAAAAATACAGAATTTACATTCTTATGTCAGTACCAAACTTTAATGCATAAGAGATTTATACTGGATCCATTTATCCACTGTTTTAAGTCCAAGCATATATCTAGGTTAAACTGGGATCTACTGCCTCTGTCCCTCAGAATATACACAGATACAAATTCGGATCTTATACAGTTGAAATCATATCACTTTTCAATTTGGCTTTGGTCATTTGGCTTTCAATTTTAAAAATTAATTAATTTATTTTCACTGGAGACTAATTACTTCACAGTATCATGGTGGTTTCTGCCACACATTGACATGAATCAGTCACGGGTGTATATGTGCCTCTCTGTCCCAAACCCACCCTCCCACCACCCTCCCCATCTCATCCCCCTGGGTCGTCCCAGTGCACCAGCTTTGAGTGCCCTGTTTCATGCGTCAAACTTGGACTGGTCCTCTATTTCACATATGGTAATATACATGTTTCAGTGCTGTTCTCTCTAATCATCCCACCCTCGCCTTCTTTGCCATATGGAGATTATTTGTGGACCATATTTATAGATGCAGAGATGGCTGAATAAACCATACACAAAGGCAGAAGGGCCCTGTACATAAGTGCATATCATTCAATAGGCATTTGTTGAAGCCCTACTATGTGCGAGAGACAGGGTGGAGGTAAAGATGAGCGAGACTAAGTTAGCATCTCCCATGATACACTTTCATGTTGCATGGTACTTTTCCATCAATAAAACTTTGTAATTTTGACTATTATTTTGTTAAGTCTTGTCTTTCCCACTGGAACATGAAAACCATGCGAGGAGGATCCCAGTTATTCATATAAACTCTGCTGTCTGCCATAGAGAAGAATTTTAATGCATATTTATTAAATAACAATATAAGATACTATAAGACAGTGAAATAGGAGTGTCCGTTTTAAAGAAAGTCATACAATAAAAAGTTAGAAGGATCTGTCTTAGAGCAGCATCAGAGAGGAAATATGGATTCTGTCTTCGTGTTTTTCATTCTATAATGTCTGTTACAGCAAAGAGCTTTAAAAGTCCAAGGGGACAGTGAGTCAGCACTCCTACCTTCTTTCACATGTTGCAAAAACAAATGATCCTTACGCCTAGTAGAATTTTACACTGCTTAGGGCTGTATTACATTTCTAACAAATACCTGCAACTGTCTCTTTGGAAGTCTTCCAGGTGGGTAATAGGAACAGGACCCACTGAAGGAAAGGCATATTGTAGCTCCACAGATCTTTTCAGGGTGTGTGGGAATTTCATTAAAAATGGGCTTTACTTTAAATTACATTTTAATACTGTTTATACTCTGTGTTCAAAAACTATAAAGCACTTAATTTTAATAAAATTAAAAGATTTCTCTTCCTTAATATGTGCTGCTCAGCTTACAATTAGACTCATTATGGTTTAGCTGTTTACTAGGCCTTTACTGATCACTAGGATGTACAATCTAATTATTTGGCTATTTACATCTTCAAATAATGTCCAATTACATTAAATAAAACCTATATTAAATTAAAGTAGTTCCTTGAGAAACCTTTATTGTGAAGAGAACTTTTCCCTCCCCCTAATGAAACGGAGAAGGCAATGGCACCCTACTCCAGTACTCTTGACTGGAAAATCCCATGGACAGAGGAGCCTGGTAGGCTGCAATCCATGGGGTCGCTAAGAGTCGGACACGACTGAGCGACTTCACTTTCACTTTTCACTTTCATGCATTGGAGAAGGAAATGGCAACCCACTCCAGTGTTCTTGCCTGGAGAATCCCAGGGACGGGGGAGCCTGGTGGGCTGCTGTCTATGGGGTCGCACAGAGTCGGACACGACTGAGGTGATTTAGCAGCAGCAGCAGCAGCAATAATATGAAAAGAACTACTTATAAAAACATTATGTTAGCAGTGGGGCCACATAAGAGTGCCGGCTTTGGACTATATCTGTTCTCCATGCAAATTGTAAGTCTCAGTTTTCTAGTATGTGAAATGAGATGATAAATTATACATCTCAGGTTGTGAAAATTAACATGATCAAACTACGCTATTG
This sequence comes from Bos grunniens, assembly GCF_055505025.1. Classification (NCBI taxonomy): domain Eukaryota; kingdom Metazoa; phylum Chordata; class Mammalia; order Artiodactyla; family Bovidae; genus Bos; species Bos grunniens. The sequence continues at coordinate 21,896,215 of NC_141178.1, read as the reverse complement.
CTAATTACATTTTTAAAATGATAGACAGACTTTTCTTAATTTTCTATTGGGAAAAAGGCTGACATCTTTAATAACTGGTATGTGTTCTTTGGTCAGATACTATAAATTGTGAAAATTAACTTTTATTTCCCTTTTGCATCAACTCTCAGGAAGCACATAGGATGTAAATAATCATTTAAAAATATTTGCAGTATTTCTTGAATCTCCCCACTTATCTGTCTCCATCCACTATCATCATAGGAAAAATCACCCCTAAAGATGTCCATGCACTGTCCTCTGGAACCTAGAAACACGTCACATTATATTGCAAAAGGCACCCCGAGGATGTAATTAAGGTTAAGGAGCTTAAAACAGAGAGATGTCCTGGATCATCTAAATAGGCTCAGTCTAATTACATGAGCTTTTAAAAGCAGAGAACTTCATCTGGCAGCACATGCAGCTGAATGGGTATGCAGAGAGATAAGAGGCACAGGAAAGATTCAGTGTATGTTGCTGTCTCGACAAGGAAGGGGGTCAAGTGCCAAAGAAAATGGAAACCTTAGTCTTACAATGGAAAGGAACTGAATTCTGCCAACAACCTGAATGAACTTAGAAAAACAATCTTCTCCTGAGCCTTTAAATGAAAGCCCAATATTGGTGATACCTTGATTTTGGTCTTATAAGACACACAGCAAAGAAACCAGCCCAGCTAACCTAGCCTTCTGACAGAATGGTAAATTTCCACTGTTTTAGGTAGCTATGTTCATTTGTGGTAATTTCTTAAGGTAGCAACAGAAACTAATACACCACTAATTAGGCCTGCATCATCTCTGCTCTAAACTAATAAAACTGTCTCTTATTTTTGATCTCAAGTCTTTACTGACAAAATCTTTTCAGCTGATTGTCATGCTGTGCTGTGCTTAGTTGCTCAGTCGTGTCTGACTCTGTGATCCCATGGACTGTAGCCCACCAGGCATCTCTGTCCATGGGGATTCTCTAGGCAAGAACATACAGAGTTGTCATGCCCTCCTCCATGTGATCTTCCCAACCCAGGGATCGAACCCAGGTCTCCCTCAGTGCAGGCGGATTCTTTACCATCTGAGCTGCCAGGGAAACCTGAGAATACTGGAGTGGGTAGCCTATCCCTTCTCCAGGGGATCTTCCTACCCAGGAATTGAACAGGTGTCTCCTACATTGCAGGCAGATTCTTTACCAGCTGAGCTACCAGGGAAGCCCCTGATTGTCATGACCGTGCTTCAAACCCTGCAATAGCTCCCTACTGCCAACTGTATGGTTTAAACTCTTTCGCTTGGCTTTAAGTTTTTTGTAATCTTGCACCAATCTATATCGCTCATGTAATCTCCCACTATATCAACTACTATTTGCTCTGCTCATACAAAAACTGCATTTTCATAGCTCTGGGTCTAATATTGACCATGTCTGAAATGTACCTGTTTATTTCAGCATCTTCATGAGTTTAAACAACATTAAAAATTCAAGGCTTAGATCAACTGTTATTTAGCATCAATGTTGAAAGTAATTTTCCATGGCTACACTAATGATTACATGATAATATTAATAATAACAGCTAAACTAATGTTAATAATATTAACAGTTGCAGCCTCCACTTATTGAGAACTTGTTGGACAACATTTTAAGTGCTTTCATAAGTGCTTATAACAACTTCATGAGGTAGGAAGATAGATTCCACTATCTATACAGCTGAGGAAGTAGAGGTTTAAAGAGGGTAAGTGACATGCCCAAGTAGCAGAGATGGGATCCAGTATCTAAAACTTTAAAATCTTTTTCTCCATTCTGCTACATGCTGTTATAGAATATTCTTTGTACCTCTTGCTTGTCTTTATCATGTTCCAACTTGTTTTATATTTATTCAGGCTTACAACTCATTTTTTTTCAACAGATTTTAAGAACAAATAAAAAAGCTATGAGAGAATAGGGACTCCACTTTGTGAAGTTTTATCTTTCACAGTGCCCACTAAGATGCCTTCCTTGCAAAGAGTGATAAAAATGTTTACTTAATGGGAACAGTAAGTAGCATAATAAATGTACAGTAATGTCTGTGGTTTAAGGAAATTATTAAAATACCATAGAATTCATTAGCAAATTTTTAATAATTTGATTAAGAGTATAATATTTATGCTTGGAAAGGGATAATGCAAGATAATTTTCATTTATAGATGTAAATGGATAGTTCCCTAATATCTTTCACAAATTCTGCTATTCTTTCCATAAATAATAACAAAACACTAGAATGTGAGATGAGAAATAAGAAATATTTCACATATATTTAATGATTATTTGTAGCTTTAAAAACTTCACTGCAATAGTTTAACATCTGGAGCAACATAGTTTTAAGTTATTTTATTAATATCTATAACAAAGATGTACTAAATCATTCATTCATTCATTCATTCATTCAAACATGTACTGAGTAGTTACTAGATATCAACTGTTATCTTAGGTACCATAGATATAAAAATGAATGAGATGGGTACCTACCATCAAGGATTTACAATCCAATGGGATTCAGAGAAATTTAAATAAGTTATATACAAAATGTTATTAATACACAAGTGACTTAAGAATCTAAAAACAGGCTTATATTTTTCTGCCATTAAAACAAAATAGTCCAATTAGAGATTGGGTTCCCTGTGTCATACAGCAAATTCCCCCTGCCTGGCTATATATGTTAATGTATAGGTTTCTATGCTACTCTCTTAAATCATCCCACCTCTCTTTTGGACTGTAACCAAAAGTCTGTTCTCTCTGTCTGCATCTCTATTGCTGCCCTATAGATAGGTTCATCAACACCAGACTGTATCCAAAAGCCTGTTCTCTCTGTCTGCATCTCTATCTCTGCCCTATAGATAGGTTCATCAACACCATCTTTCTAGATTCCATATATATGCATTAATATATGATATTTGTCTTTCTCTTTCTGACTTACTTCACTTTGTATAATAGGTTCTAGGTTAGACCACCTCATTAGAACTGACTCAAATGCATTCCTTTTTATAGGGGAGAATTATCCCACTGTGGATATGTACCATACCTTCTTTATCCATTCATCTGTCAATGGACATCTAGGTTGCTTCCATGTCCTAGCTGCAATGAACATTAGGGTACATGTGTCTTTTTCAGTTATGGTTTCCTTAGGGTATAGGCCCAGTAGTGGGATTGTGGGCCATATGGTAGTTTTATTCCTAGCTTTTTAAGGAATTTCCATACTGTTCTCCACAGTGAATTGTATCAATTTGCATTCCCACCAACAGTGCAAGAGGGTTCCCTTTTCTGCAGACCCTCTCCAGCATTTATTGTTTGTGAACTTTTTGATGATGGCCATTCTGACTGGTATGAAATGATACATCATTGTAGCTTTGATCTGCATTTCTCTAATAATGAGTGATCAGAGCAGAAATAAATGAAAAAGGAATGAAGGAGACAATAGCAAAGATCAATAAAACTAAAAGCTGATTCTTTGAGAAGATAAACAAAATTGACAAACTGTTAACTAGACTCATCAAGAAAAAAGGGAGAAGATTCAAATCAATAAAATAAGAAATGAGGAAGAAGTTACAACAGACAACACAGAAATACAAAGGATCATAAGGACTCCTATGAGCAACTATATGGCAATAAAATGGACAATCTGGAAGAAATGGACAAATTCTTACAAAAGTATAACCTTCCAAAATGGAACCAGGAAGAAACAGAAAACATGAACAGACCAATCACAAACATGGAAATTGAAACGGTAATCAAAAATCTTCCAACAAACAAAATTCCAGGGCCAGATGGCTTCACAAGCAAATTCTACCAAAAGTTTAGAGAAGAGTTAACATATATCCTGCTCAAACTCTTTCAGTAACTTGCAAAGGAAGGAAAACTCCCAAATCCATTCTATGAGGCCACCATTACCCTGATGTCAAAAGCGGACAAGGATACCACAAAATAAGAAAATTACACACCAATGTCACTATCACTGATGAACATGGATGCAAAAATCCTCAACAAAATTCTAGCAAACAGAATCCAACAACAAATTAAAAGGATCATATATCATGATCAAATGGGCTTTATCCCAGGGATGCAAGGATTCTTCAACATATGCAATCAATCGATGTGATACACCATATTAACAAACTGAAAGATAAAAACCATATGATCATCTCAAGAGATACAGAGAAAACTTTTGACAAAATTCAACACCCATTTATGATAAAAACTCTTCAGAAAGTAGGCATAGAAGGACTATACACCAATATAATAAAAGCCATATAGAACAAACCCATAGAAAACATTCTTAATGGTGAAAAACTGAAAGCATTTCCTCTAAAATCAGGAACAAGAAAAGGGTGCCCACTCTCACCACTATTATTTAACATAGTTTTGGAAGAGATTAACTCTTAAAAATTCTCACTCCAGGAAAAAAATTCTGTAACTATATAAGGTGATAGATGTTAACTAGACTTACTGTAGTGATAATCTCACAACATATAAAAAGACTGAATTTCATGTTGTGCACTTGAAACTAATATAATGTTATATGTCAATTATTCTTTGATTTAAAAAAAAATGGGCAAAGAACGCAAATGGACATTTCTACAAAGAAGATATACAAGTAGCCAATAAGCTCATGAAAAGATGCTCAATATCACTAATCATTAGGGAAATAGAAATCCAAACTACAGTAGAGACTACTTCACACCCATTACAATGGCTATTATCAAAAAATAACAAGTGTTAATAAGGATGTAGAGAAAATGGAACCCTTGTGTATCAATGGTGGTGATATAAAAGGTGTAGTTGCTATGGAAAACAATATGATGGCTCCTTAAAAAATTAAAAATAGATTTAGCATCAGATCAGATCAGATCAGTCGCTCAGTCGTGTCCGACTCTCTGCAACCCCATGAATCGCAGCACGCCAGGCCTCCCTGTCCATCACCAACTCCCGGAGTTCACTGAGACTCACGTCCATCGAGTCAGTGATGCCATCCAGCCATCTCATCCTCTGTCGTCCCCTTCTCCTCTTGCCCCAATCCCTCCCAGCATCAGAGTCTTTTCCAATGAGTCAACTCTTCGCATCAGGTGGCCAAAGTACTGGAGTTTCAGCTTTAGCATCATTCCTTCCAAAGAAATCCCAGGGCTGATCTCCTTCAGAATGGCCTGGTTGGATCTCTTTGCAGTCCAAGGGACTCTCAAGAGTCTTCTCCAACACCACAGTTCAAAAGCATCAATTCTTCGGCACTCAGCCTTCTTCACAGTCCAACTCTCACATCCATACATGACCACAAGAAAAACCATAGCCTTGACTAGACGAATCTTTGTTGGCAAAGTAATGTCTCTGCTTTTGAATATGTTATCTAGGTTGGTCATAACTTTCCTTCCAAGGAGTAAGCGCCTTTTAATTTCATGGCTGCAGTCACCATCTGCAGTGATTTTGGAGCCCAGAAAAATAAAGTCTGACACTGTTTCCACTGTTTCCCCATCTATTTCCACTGTTTCCCCATCTATTTCCCATGAAGTGATGGGACCGGATGCCATGATCTTTGTTTTCTGAATGTTGAGCTTTAAGCCAACTTTTTCACTCTCCTCTTTCACTTTCATCAAGAGGCTTTTGAGTTCCTCTTCACTTTCTGCCATAAAAGGGTGGTGTCATCTGCATATCTAAGGTTATTGATATTTCTCCCGGCAATCTTGATTCCAGCTTGTGTTTCTTCCAGTCCAGTGTTTCTCATGATGTACTCTGCATATAGGTTAAATAAACAGGGTGACGATATACAGCCTTGACGAACTCCTTTTCCTATTTGGAACCAGTCTGTTGTTCCATGGCCAGTTCTAACTGTTGCTTCCTGACCTGCATACAAATTTTTCAAGAGGCAGATCAGGTGGTCTGGTCTTCCCATCTCTTGAAGAATTTCCCACAGTTTATTGTGATCCACACAGTCAAAGGCTTTGGCATAGTCAATAAAGCAGAAATAGATGCTTTTCTGGAACTCTCTTGCTTTTTCCATGATCCAGCGGATGTTGGCAATTTGATCTCTGGTTCCTCTGCCTTTTCTAAAACCAGCTTGAACATCAGGAAGTTCACGGTTCACATATTGCTGAAGCCTGGCTTGGAGAATTTTGAGCATTACTTTACTAGCATGTGAGATGAGTGCAATTGTGCAGTATTTGAGCATTCTTTGGCGTTGCCTTTCTTTGGGATTGGAATGAAAACTGACCTTTGCCAGTCCTGTGGCCACTGCTGAGTTTTCCAAATTTGCTGGCATATTGAGTGCAGCACTTTCACAGCATCATCTTTCAGGATTTGCAATAGCTCAACTGGAATTCCATCACCTCCACTAGCTTTGTTCATCGTGATGCTTTCTAAGGCCCACTTGACTTCACATTCCAGGATGTCTGGCTCTAGATCAGTGACCACACCATCGTGATTATCTGGGTCGTGAAGGTCTTTTTTGTACAGTTCTTCTGTGTATTCTTGCCATCTCTTCTTAATATCTTCTGCTTCTGTTAGGTCCATACCATTTCTGTCCTTTATTGAGCCCATCTTTGCATGAAATGTTCCTTTGATGTCTTTGATTTTCTTGAAGAGATCTCTAGTCTTTCCCATTCTGTTGTTTTCCTCTATTTCTTTGCATTGATTGCTGAAGAAGGCTTTCTTATCTCTTCTTGCTATTCTTTGGAACTCTGCATTCAGATGTTTATATCTTTCCTTTTCTCCTTTGCTTTTTGCTTCTCTTCTTTTCACAGCTATTTGTAAGGCCTCCCCAGACAGCCATTTTGCTGTTTTGCATTTCTTTTCCATGGGGATGGTCTTGATCCCTGTCTCCTGTACAATGTCACGAACCTCATTCCATAGTTTATCAGGCACTCCATCTATCAGATCTAGGCCCTTACATCTATTTCTCACTTCCACTGTATAATCATAAGGGATTTGATTTAGGTCATAGCTGAATGGTCTAGTGGTTTTCCCTACTTTCTTCAATTTAAGTCTGAATTTGGCAATAAGGAGTTCATGGTCTGAGCCACAGTCAGCTCCTGGTTTTGTTTTTGCTGACTGTATAGAGCTTCTCCATTTTTGGCTGCAAAGAATACAATCAATCTGATTTTGGTGTTGACCATCTGGTGATGTCCATGTATAGAGTCTTCTCTTGTGTTGTTGGAAGAGGGTGTTTGTTATGACCAGTGCATTTTCTTCGCAAAACTCTATTAGTCTTTGCCCTGCTTCATTCCATATTCCAAGGCCAAATTTGCCTGTTACTCCAGGTGTTTCTTGACTTCCTACTTTTGCATTCCAGTCCCCTATAATGAAAAGGACATCTTTTTTGGGTGTTAGTTCTGAAAGGTCTTGTGGGTCTTCATAGAACCATTCAACTTCAGCTTCTTCAGTGTTACTGGTTGGGGCATAGACTTGGATTACTGTGATACTGAATGGTTTGCCTTGGAAACGAACAGAGATCATTCTGTCGTTTTTCAGATTGCATCCAAGTACTGCATTTCGGACTCTTTTGTTGACCATGATGACTACTCCATTTCTTCTGAGGGATTCCTGCCCACGGTAGTAGATATAGTGGTCATCTGAGTTAAATTCACCCATTCCAGTCCATTTCAGTTCACTGATTCCTACAATGTCGACATTCACTCTTGCCATCTCCTGTTTGACCACTTCCAATTTGCCTTGATTCATGGACCTGACATTCCAGGTTCCTATGCAATATTGCTGTTTATAGCATCGGACCTTGCTTCTATCACCAGTCACATCCACAGCTGAGTATTGTGTTTGCTTTGGCTCCATCCCTTCATTCTTTCTGGAGTTATTTCTCCACTGATCTCCAGTAGCATATTGGGCACCTACTGACCTGGGGACTTTCTCTTTCAGTATCCTATCATTTTGCCTTTTCATACTGTTCATGGGGTTCTCAAGGCAAGAACACTGAAGTGGTTTGCCATTCCCTTCTCCAGTGGACCACATTCTATCAGATCTCTCCACCGTGACCCGCCCATCTTGGGTTGCCCCACGGGCATGGCTTAGTTTCATTGAGTTAGACAAGGCTGTGGTCCCAGTGTGATTAGATTGACTAGTTTTCTGTGAAAAAAAAAATACAATGGAATATTATCCAGCCTTAAAAAGGAAGGAAATTCTGACATATGTTACAACATTGGTGAACTTGAAGGACATTATGCAAAGTGAAATAAGCCAGTCACAAAAGGACAATCACTATACCATTCCACTTATATTATGTACCTAAAGTCATCAAATTCACAGAGACAGAAAATAGAATGGTGATTGTCAGAAGCTGGGGGAAAAAGCAAATAGGGAATTATTTCAGTTTTACAAGATTAAAAGAGTTCTGGAGATGGATGGTGATAATGGTAGCAAAGCAGTATGAAGGTATTAATGTCACTGAATTTAATGCCATTTAAAAATGGTTAAGTGGTCAATGGTAAATTCTATGTTATGTATATTTTACCACCATTGGGCTTCCCTGGTAGCTCAGCTGGTAAAGAATTCTCCTGCAATGCGGGAGACCCTGGTTCGATTCCTGGGTCAGGAAGATCTCCTGGAGAAGGAACAGGCTACCCACTCCCAGTATTCTTGGGCTTCCCTGGTGGCTCAGATGGTAAAGAACCCACCTGCAATGTGGGAGACCTGGGTTTGATACCTGGGTTTGGAAGATCCCCTGGCGGAAGGCAAAGCAACCCACTCCAGAATTCTTGCCTGGAGAAGCCCCACCGACAGAGAAGCCTTGTAGGCTACAGTCCATGGAGTCTCAAAGAGTAAGATATGACTGAGCGATTGCTCAGGCAAAAAAATTGAAAGTGAAATTTTGTAGAACAAATGGTACTGCTGAACCTATCTGCAGGGCAGGGATAGAGACACAGACACAGAGAACAGGTTGTGGACACAGTGAGGGGAGACGGTGGGCCGTATTGGGAGAGTAGCGTTTAAACATAAACATTACCATATGTCAAACAGATAGCTAGTGGGAAGCTGCTGTCTAACAGAGAGCTCAACCCTGTGCTCTCTGACAACCTAGAAGGATGGGATGGGTGTGGGGTGGGAGGGAGGCTCAAGAGGGGGGGGACATATATATACTTGTGGCTGATTCACGATGTTGTATGGCAGAAACCAACACAATGTTGTAAAGCAAATATGCTTCAATTAAAAACAAATTTTAAAAAGATATGAAATTCAGTTTAAATTTAAGATATGTTAAATTAATTTCAGTAACAATAAAATTGCTCTTCCGCAGCCACTTGTTGATCCTAGTTTGCTACAGAAGTACTTTAACATAACTTATGCTAATAACAGCTTTCACTTATAAGAAATACTTTGTTTGCCTCATCTGTAACATTTGAACCACTTAAGCTTATTAGCAAATGACAAATAGTGGCATGACTTTTAATTAATAATGGCTCGTAGAATTATAAGTGCTAAAGCATTATAATTTCAGTGGTGAGAAATATGCCTAAATTTAGTGTTAAAGTCACATTTTTTGTTAGCTTAACATGTTATGTATCCTTTAGTGTTAGTTTGGGATTTCTAATGGCATAAGGAGACAGTACTACTATTTAACATCTACATTATTCTTCATTATTACAAAGTTATCTCTTAATACACTTGTGAATTTAGCAAACATTCACTTAGAATTATTATATACTAGAACAGAGTGCATCATGAGAAACGCTGGGCTGGAGGAACAAGCTGGAATCAAGATTGCCAGGAGAGATATCAATAACCTCAAATATGCAGATGACACCACCCTTATGGCAGAAAGTAAAGAAGAACTAAAGAGCCTCTTGATGAAAGTGAAAGAGGAGAGTGAAAAAGTTGGCTTAAAGCTCAACATTCAGAAAACTAATATCATGGAATCTGGTCCCATCACTTCATGGCAAATAGATGGAGAAACAGTGGACACAGTGGCTGACTTAATTTTTCTGAGCTCCAAAATCACTGCAGATGGTGAGTGCAGCCATGAAATTAAAAGACACTTACTCCTTGGAAGGAAAGTTATGACCAACCTAGACAGCATATTAAAAAGCAGAGACATGACTTTGCCAACAAAGATCCGTTTAGTCAAGGCTATGGTTTTTCCTGTGGTCATGTATGGATGTGAGAGTTGGACTATAAAGAAGACTGAGCACTGAAGAATTAATGCTTTTGAACTGTGGTGTTGGAGAAGACTCTTGAGAGTCCCTTGGACTGCAAGGAGATCCAACCAGTCCATCCTAAAGGAGATCAGTTGTGGGTGTCCATTGGAAGGACTGATATTGAAGCTGAAACTCCAATACTTTGGCCACCTGATGTGAAGAGCTGACTCACTGGAAAAGACCCTGATGCTGGGAAAGATTGAGGGCAGGAGGAGAAGGGAATGACAGAGGATGAGATGGTTGGATGGCGTCACCGACTCGATGGATATGGGTTTGGGTGGACTCTGGGAGTTGGTGATGGACAGGGAGGCCTGGTATGCTGTGGTTCATGGGGTCGCAAGGAGTTGGACATGACTGAGCGACTGAACTGAACTGAGAACAGAAGTTTTAAGCCTTTTGGAATTACACACTAGACAAGTTGTTTAAAATCTTTAAAATATTACATCCATTTCAGTAAAAAAATTAAAAACAAATATATTTACTTTTTGAATACGTAAAATAATATACAAATATTTTAAAATACTACAATGCAATAAATATTTGTAAGTCATTATTCAAATGGCAAATTAATACTTTATCCTGTCAAGAAAAATGTTTGAAGTAATATTCATTTTAGTTTTTAAAAATACTGGTTTGCTTACAAAACTGTTTCTTCTTTTTCCTGAGCACTCCCTGGACTACATTTCCTAACCTCCCATTTTCCAATATCTTGTGACTGAGTTGCAGCCAATGAAATACAAGCAGAAGTGAGCTCACTATTTCCAGTTCTTGCTCATAAACACTTTCCCACGTGCTGGCTGAATACACAGGGCTCCAAGGCCCTACAAGAGGGCAGAGCCACGAGACGAAAAGAGCCTCCAACTCTGAGCGACCACAGGGCAGGCCACTGCCCACTGGGAATAACTGATATTTGGACTGGTATCTGCTCAATGAATAAACTTCTTTTGTATTAAATTTTCACAGTTTATATTTTAAAGCAGCTGGCATTATGTTAGCTAATAAACAGAGCAATTCGAGGGTCTGGTTCCGAATTCAGGTTTCTCATACTTAGTTTTAATAATGTCATAGTTGAAAAAGAAACTTCATAAAGAAACACCGTAGATCATATAAAGTATAAATATAAAGTTCATCATTAATAATAGTGGCTATAAATCTGTATTTTATTAATTTTCCTGAGAACTTACAATTTTTAGGGACTTGTCAGATCTTAGAGTGTCACTGCATTTGCTTCATCCGCACCTAATGAAAAGCTTGACATAAGGTTAGAATTTTCAGGTCTACCTTTTTCGTGTAGTCGCAGTATTGGTAGTATACTCAATTCAGTTTCTTTGCAAGCCTCTTGCAATCTCTGTAAGCCTCTCGCCCACTTTCTCAGGGATAACGGAACTAACACCTCCAAAAAGGCATATGACACCTGACTTACACTCAGACCAACTGAGAAAACTAGGGTAAAGCCATATATTAAGTATGGTAGTGCTTAATTTCTTTTTCTGTCTTTTAGGCTAAAAGACAAAAATTAGTTCCACCATTTTCAGAGAACTTCATCATGAACTCCAAAGAAGTATATGGGCCTTTCATTGGAGATCAGTTTATTTGATATGAGCAGACACTGAGAAGGAGGTACAAAATAAGAAAACAAAAATAGTCTAGCCAAGAGATAAACAAATATACAAATGATTACAATGACTAAATGTTACAATTAGAGGAAATAAAAAGTACTACATGAGCTTAGAAATTACTACAAGGTGAAAAGAGTCGAGATCCCTGAGTGGCCACGGGTGATAACAGCTGATCTTTGCTTCAGCTCTGGATCTGAAACCCTCTCACCTACTCAGTATTCCCCAGAAGTATCCCCTCTGTTATTAAAAAGGCAAAAACTCTTCTTTGACTCTATTTCTTCCAAGCTATAGTCCTATTTTTTTATTTTCTTTTTTAAATCAAAATTCTAGAAATTGTTTTTATTTGCACCAACACAGTAGTCATCAGTCATATGTGCCTACTTAAATTAAAATTATACAAATTTAAAATGTATTAGTTAGTCACAGAAGCCACATAGAAAGTGATCAAGAGCCACATGTTGTATTGGATAAAGCAGATGCAGAACTTGCCAAAAAGCTAACAGTTCTATTGAACAGTGCTAGTCTAGACTATAACAGAATAATTAAGAATGAAGAATGAATATACTGCCTGCATTTCAATCCCAACTTTGACCCTCACCAGTTGAGTAAACTTGGGGAACTTACTCTTTTTGCCTACATTAGTTTCCTCATCTGTAAAATGAGGGTAATAGTAATTAATTCTTTCTTCATAACATTGTTGTGTGACTTACATGTAAAGTGCCCCCCAAAACTGCCTAGCACGTGAAAGTGCTCCATAAGTATTAGGTGTTAAAAATTGCTTTAAAGGATCAGTCGCATTTGTTTATTTTTAATTGATTCTATTCACTCATTTTATTTTTGGCTGCACCAGGTCTCTGCTGCTGTGTGCAGGCATCCTCTCATTGCTGAGAACAGGGTCTACTGTGTCGAGGTGTGTGGGCTTCCCACTGAGGTGGTTTCTCTTGCTGGGGAGCAAGGGCTCAGCAGTTGCTGCACACAGGCTCAGGTGCCTGGCGGCATGTGGAATCCTCCTGAACCCACTGGCAGGTCAGGGAAGTCCATGTGTTATAACTTTTATTCTGGAAATTATTCTCACAGTCTCTACCTCCTTTCTCATTTTTGTTAACCTGCTTAAATCAGGCTTTGTCCTCCATTGCAAGGTTTGTCAAGGTTTGCCAAATTCCTCCATCATGTGAAATCCAATGGTCAACTCCCAGTCTTCACCTTATCTGAATTACCAGAAGCACTTGACAGAGGTGATCATCTTCCTTAAAATAGTTCCTTCCTTTGGTTTCTAAGATACCATATTCTTCTTTTTCATTTTCTCAAATGGCTGCTCTCTCTTTAGTTTCCTTTAATGGACTCTTCCTGACTTCTAAATGTTGGTATATAACATGGCTCTGTTTTTATTATAGTTTTCTTCTTGATTCAAATTACACTAAGCAATATTATCTAGTGCCACAGCTTTAAATATTACCTGCTGATTACTCCCAAATTACATGTTTAGCTTGACCTACTAGACTACAGTTGCATATCTAATTAAACATATAACTGTACTTAGATGTTTAATGGGCATCTCAAAATCAACATGTCTAAAATAGAATTCCTGATTCCCCATATGAGGCTGAATTTGCTACTGATAGCTTACATCTGCAAAGTGATTTTTAAGTGCTGAAAGCACTTTCTTATACATTTAAAGTATGATCTTATAAAAACCCTGTTAGGACAGCAGGTGTTAATTCCATATGTCAGATGAACATTCTATGACTCAGATATGTTGGGTAGGTTTTTTTAAGAGGCCATATTTGATATCTTATATAACCCAGGGTAAGCAATAGCAACCAAGTCTCCTTATTCACTCCATGCACTTTCTACAAGGTTGTGATGTTTAGCAAGATATATTTAAGCTTTAAGAATGGCGAGTTTCCATTTAGCAGTCAAAGGATACAAAATAGCACGGGGATAAAAGAGAGATATGAGTTAGCTACTATGTGTATGAACCAACATATCTCTATAAATGGTTTCCCCTTCACCAATTATTATTTATGTATGATTACTGATATAATTCAGAATAATTTCAACATTCTTTAGAAAGATACTATTTTGCTGAGCTTTCTACTCTTCAGAAGTCAAGCAAGCAGTCTTTATCTCATCTTGAAAATTCATACTGGTAAAATGATATTTAATTTTATGATGATAAATATCATTTTAAGAAGCTGAAGGCATTATGTATGATATATCATTCATTAAGTGATAACTCTACAACTTAAGTACATGCAGATTTCCACAAAGAGGCCAGGAAAATCAAAACAAAGGATCTAATGTAAGATCCAGCATCACAAATCCATTCATTGTTTTAGATAATGCTATCATATGATCAAAGTTTAGGTAATAAATTTGAAGATTTCAGTTTTAAACACTGTTAGAGCTTATTACTGTATTTTTAAAGAAAAGACAACATAAAAATCTTACTTGAAACATATACACATAAATACAGAATTTAGAAACCCAATGAAAGTTTGGAGTTCAATAATTACCAAACTATCTCTGTTGGCTATTCTACAGTTAAACTTGGGCTTTAAAGTGAGAGATACTCTGAATTCTATTGTCAATACAGGTCAAAGCTATACAGTGCGCAGATAGGAATAATTACATATTTTAAGACGATAAAAATTTTAACCATTACAATGTCACTGAATACCAATGAAGACCATAACAAAAAGAAACACGTTATTTTCTGCTATGCTATATATGTAAAAAGGGGCTATAGGATATAACAAGGAAAAACTACATTTTTAAAATCTGCCAGTATCACAGTGTTTCTGAAGATAAAAACCAAATCAGTGTATGGTCAACAGAGCTCTATCATTAAATAAAATACTGTCAAGGAAAGATATATGGGATATTAATGCCCAAACTACAAAGAATGAAATTGATCATTGAGAAATACTGACCATTTTCTCTTCAAATCTACATTCTTAGTTTCTGTGACACAGCTCTCTTATAGTATTTGTTCTTTCTTCATGGTAATATCTCCTTGGTCTTCACCGGCTCCTCTTTCTCTGTCCAGTTCTAAAAAGTTAATCTTGCACAAAGTATTTTCTTCATCTACTGCTCTTTTATCTGTAGTGTTCTTTTTGGGCAATCTCACCCATGTTCATGGTTTCAAGCAACCTCTAAACTTTATGATTCTCACATTTATATCTCTGGTTCTGACATGAGCTTTAGAAGTATGTATTTAAATATGTTCTAGACATTTCTACTTGGATATTACATAGATATCTCAGATTCAAAGTGTCCTAAATTGAAGGACTCACCCTTCTTATCCCAACCTACTCCTTCTTTTATGCTTCCAATATCCATTAATAGCACTATAACCATCCATCCGTGGATGCAAGCCAGAAACATGAGAATCACCTTAGAATCTTCTCTCCTTCACCTCCCCACATCAAACCCATCACTAAATTGTGTGACTGACTGGCCTCAAGGTATGTGGGATCTTAGTTCCTTGGCCAGGGATCAACACTGCACATTCAGTATGGGAAGACAGTCTTAACCACTGGGCCACAGGGAAGTCCCTGACACAGGATTTTGAAGTAATCTGTTTAAGTATATATCTTCTACTAGAGTATAAGCAATTCAGGTTATAAATGATTTCTGAATCATCTGTGTTCTCAATTTGCCTGGCACACAATAAGTGTTCAATATTTATCCAAAACCCTCAAATGAACAGAATTAATTATTTAGTTTAACACCACATATTCTCTAGCTTGTAGTCTTATTAGAGTCTATTTTAGGTTCTTCATTTAAAACAATTAATAGACTTTATTTTTAGAGCAGTTTTAGGTTTACAAATGTAAGTTTTAAATAGAAAAATGCAATAAAGTTCTAACTGCTAGAGAAAGAAACCTCTCAACTTCAAAAGGCCAACATCTATCATTTTAGCACAACACAGTTAATTATGTATGTATAAATATTAGCAATTAAAAAAGTCATTTAGATATGATCTCTCTGTCCATACACTAAATCCCTAATTCTATATTAAAACACAAAATAACATTTTAAAACACTAAGTAAAAAATTAAACTCTAAATTAACATTGAACATAAATTAAAAATTAAACATTAAATAATAATTCTAACATAATCACAGTAAATATAGTAAGTTACAATCAGGATATAGGGAAGCCATCAAAATCTTATTTCAATATAATATTATTATATAAGGCTCAAAATCCAGAGTCACTGGTATAGTTTGTAAAAACAAGATTAGGCGGGTCCAGGAACTAACGTACCCTTAAATTCTTCTGTGTTGCAGACTTATGTCCTGACTTCTCTGTACCAGAACCATAGTATTCAGACATAAATGAGATTTAATCCATTTGCCTATAATTTATTTGCTGTAAAAGAAACACCACATTACATGCTTTTGTTTGTGTGTTAAGTAGAAGATATGCTATTATTTCCCAGATACCAGGGACTGAATGTTTAATTATCAACACCCATTTGAAAAAAGACATTGCTTTGACTCACAAATAAATTCTTAATTGCTAACAGTGGTTTTTCTGAGTTAGGAGGGTGGTATTTAATTTATTTTTGCAGATGTGATTTAGAGACTGAATTTTCGAATAGTAAAGCTTTGAATATCTTCCCCATCAGCAGAAAATTCCTCCACCCCTGCAGCTGGAGAATATTGCTGCTTGAAATGTTAACCGGGAAAGTAAAAACTGCAGTGAGGAAATTGATACAACTGGTAAATGCTGCTTACAAACTGAAAAAGAAGTTAGGTTGTCAGCAACAAAAGAAGTATATTATTCACACAAAATATGTGGTGTCATCTTCATCGTGGTAACTTGCTGGGAGTGGAAATTAACTTGGTGGGTTCCAACTTGAGGAACCTAAAGAAAAGCAAATATCTCACAGATCAGAGCACCTTTGCAAAAGACCAGAAACAAATCAGGGGGACCACAGCTGAGCTCCTCCTTGAGGAGAAAAGACGTGAAGCGCATGTCAAGAACAGTAACCAAGGTTCACTTCCAAGCAGGTTCGCTCATCACTGAAAAACAAAGTCATGGTTATATTTTCAGAAAGGTCCACTAGCTTAAAACGCCCCTTTCCTTCTGGTACTTGTCATCATCCACACATTACTGAGGCCGAATGAGTAAGAGAAAAGATTATGTGTTTTAATTACAACTCAATTAGGAAGTCAACAGTAACATAAAAATGCCTACCCGTTTGGCTGAGCTGAGAAGCACTGCGGCTCTTCCGGGAAAGACCAACGATAGCTACCATTTTGGCCCCAATGCTAGAGCGTCGCTTCTTGCTGCTGGTGCCCAAGGCACCCACTGCGGTGTCCGACTGGCTGCCATCATTCTTCTCCAGCGAGCACATGTCTCCGCTGATGCTGGTGCTCTTGGTCATGTTCTTCCCTGAGATGCCCATTTGTCTGCTTTGCATTTTGGATGTAAAGACACTGTAGGCCCATGGATCATTAAAAGTGATGGCAAGAGCAAAAAGGAAAAGACAGAAAAAGGTATTTTAGATGAAATAGCTGGAGTATAATTCAATTATAACATTAATGGGACATGTTTTTAGGATTTAAAATTTTTCAAACACCATGGTCTTGAATGGGTTTTACTATTCAGGGCCAACCTTAACATAAGTATCCAAAATCAGATATGTTTTCATTTCTGCTTTCAAAGAAGACACTGGTATGCATGGCCACAGTGGGGAGAAAAAAAGATCTGTGAAAAATAAGTGGGCTCATTTAAGAGAATACACTGTCTTACAAGTGCAATATGCTTTAAGGCAGTCATATAACAAAAAACAACAACAAAAAGAAGTTTCCAAACCATTCTTCTCTAATTTGCTTTACTACAGCTATCAAAAAGAAATTTGATGACTGGGGAAATTTTACAAAAAGATGGCAAAAATGACAGCATCTACTGCTGAGTAGCTGTTTAATTTTCTCATTTTATTAATAAGATTTTTCTAAACCTTGTTAAATTTTCTAACAAGGATTGATATTTTCATTAGTTTTGAATTAAAAATAATTTATTTCACTTTACATTTTCATATTTATTGATATGTCTATATTCCAAAAATGAAGGAAAGATTTTCCTCTTGTATTCATTTGAAAGAAAGAAAAGTCATTAGCAGTTTTCTATACCATATGGTCCAGAGAAGGCGATGGAGAAGTACCCCATTCCAGTGCTCTTGCCTGGAAAATCCCATGGATGGAGGAGCCTAGTGGGCTGCAGTCCATGGGGTCGCTAAGAGTTGGACACGACTGAGCAACTTCACTTTCACTTTTCACTTTCATGCATTGGAGAAGGAAATGGCAACCCACTCCAGTGTTCTTGCCTGGAGAATCCCAGGGATGGTGGAGCCTGGTGGGCTGCTCTCTATGGGGTTGCACAGAATCAGACACGACTGAAGCGACTTAGCAGCTTACAATATGGTCAGAAGGCAATAATTTTTAAACAGTTTTTTTCCTCTATCTAGAGTAATATTTACCGAAAAGTAAGGACTAGGAATCAAACCTGGGCACCCCTGGCATGGAGTCCTAACCACTGGACTGCCAGGGAATACCTAACACGTTAGTTTAGGTATTAACCTATGTTCATTTTCTCCAAGTATTTAAGAGGGAAAAGACTCAGTGTGAATTTCTTAAAAAGACAGTAGAGTGTACTATTTTATCATTCATATTAGTTTTAAGAAGAAATGAGGCACAAACAGACCAAGAGATAGCAAGAGAGGAGACAGTGTATACCCTTCTATGGTGACACAAACTAATCATTTTCAAGTTTGTTTGATTTTGCTATTTTTCAATAAGCAACTATAGAATAAAGTAGAAAGAGTTTGGAGGTAACAGATGGGCGCTACAATTCCAGCTTTATTGCTACTTAACTGACTTCCTTCAGAAAGTTTATTGCTTCTACTTGATCCTCAGGGTCCTCATTTATAAGAGAATATTTCACTGTAGCTTCTTATTTTAAAGAATAGACATAATAAGATTAAAATAAAAATTCAATAAATAGAAATGACAGCAATTAGGGAATATAGACAATACATAAAATAAGGCTAAAGCCCTTCAACATATATATGTAAATACTTAAAAGCATCAAAAAATAATCTTTATGATTATAAATTTTAAGACTTTGGAGAGTCAAATGTCTAAAATGGTTTTCATATAGCCAGCGTTAGGTGGCTATATGCAGGGTGGACTACACTGAGAGTCAGGAAATCTGGATTTGAATTTTGGCTTTCCTGACTAATCTTAGGAGAGTTGTTTCCCTTTCTGGAACTTAACTTCCTCATTTAATAAATGAGAAAACTTAAGCACTAAGCAGAGTAGGAGACACATAAGAGCTCCAAAAATTATTCTCTTCCTCCTTCTTATTATCTCCACCACCGCTACCACCATCATCATCCATTAAGCATCAATTAAACATGTTGAACTGCAATATCTATAAGGTCCCCTTTAATGATGAAACACTTTGCTCCCAGAGTATATCTTGTTTCATGGATTCTGGGCAAATGAACATAGAAATACAACATGATTTTAAGGTATGCCATCATCAGAAAAGGCATGGCATAGTCTAGAAAAGTCAAAGTTCAGTCAACACTAAGGCTTTCAAAATAATATATGTTCCATAGTCACAATAACTAGTACTCTTGTTTTGTAGGAACTTTTATCCCAAGCATACTTTTCTAAAAGAACCACCTACTACTACCTACCAAGGAAGTTAAAGATACACTCTCAAAATATTATACCTTGTGACTTTTGCATTTTAATTCTCATGGTTGGATATTAGGGCATAAAGAACTTAGCCAAAACCAATCAGGATATAAAATACTAACTGAAAAGATAAACAAGTTTATAGATAAATGTTTTACTGATTATTTGGTTTTAAAGAAATGTACTTCTCTTCAATCTAACACCTTTGATAATGCATTATCTACAAGAAGGGTTATTAATAGTTTTGTAAGATGGATCTACTTCTCATCCCCTTAAAACAGAGATCATCAGGATGAGTTTGCGTAGTTGCTCTTCAGTGCCAGGTTTTGAAGGGAGGGTGACTGAGTCTAGGGTATCGCTATTGCTTTCTTCTACTTTCCTCACTTGGCCATCACCTTAAACTATACGCAAACAATACTGCAAGCAAACAAGCTATCAACCAACATATTAAAAGTCTTGTGACTCTTTACTTATAAAATATTTCATAGTAAAGAATCTGTAAACATGGGTGATCATTTGGAATACTTAGTGGTTAAGAAAACACAGACCCTGTCATTATATTATTACTTTAAAAGAGAACATCTGTAAGGGTCTGGTAACAAGGTAAATTACCAATGTTGCTGGTGGGAGTATCAGTGATGTATCTCTGAAAGGCACCATGACAAAATGTATCAAAAGCGTTTAAAAAACATGCCTATCCTTTAACCTGTCACTTTTACTTTCAGGATTTACCCTAAGGGAAAACAGCAATGATCATAGATTTAGCAAGAATACTATTTACTGCAGAATTGATTGTAATAGTAAAACACATACACACGCAAAGGCAAAACCCCCAGAAATGTCCAATGGTAGAGGACGTTTAAATAAGTCATGTCCATCAATAAAATAGAATATACCTTTGAAAATGCTGTTGTAAATAAATATTTATTAACATAAAATATGTTCTTGATATGGGAGAAAGGGTGAGAAAGCAGATATCTGCAGTTTAGGTTTGGCTGGCACACATACCAAATATGGATTCACTCTACCACTAGGGCACACAAGCAAATTCAAATCCCAGAGTGACACAGAGTCACAAACAGAAAAGAAAAGAAATTCATATAAATAGAAATAAACATATCTTGCTAAACTGGGTAGTTCAGGAAACCTAGATTCACAGATGACTCACTAGCTACCAGCACTAAAGGAATAAAGGGAATGTAAAGAAAAATAAAATATGTTTCAGATGTTTATGTTCTCGGGAAAAGAAGTACAAGTGTATACAGAAAGAAATCTAAAGGATGTACTGTGAACAGTGTAAAGTGGTTTTAATTTTCTCTGGTTGGTATTATGCTTTTTAAAAATGTTCTTTTTTTTCTATTTTGTTTTTTCCAAAATGAACATAAAAGTTATCGGTAACCGGAAAAAAAAATTAAAACAATCAGACAAATGAAAAAAGCAAAGCAGGACTAAAACAACTCAATTTGCATAGTTCATTCCATAGGCTAAAGGCACAGCATGGCTTTCAAGCTAATTCCATGAGATTACTACACACTAATACTGGGCACTGATACAGGATGCTCAATTCCAGAAAGAAACAGTGTTTTCACATTCTGAATATGGTTTTATGCATGTTTCTGATTTTTGGCATTGGAAAATAATGAAAAAGTTTATATATGTAGTAGTCTTGAAATATGAAAAATTGTCAGTACAAGCAATTAACTGTAGTTGTTTAAAGTTGTATCCTGAAAGATTTTTTAAAGGGCAAATCTCGTATCACCTATAATTAGGAGAAAGGATTTCTTTGGAAGGAATGATGCTAAAGCTGAAACTTCAGTACTTTGGCCACCTGATGCGAAGAGTTGACTCATTGGAAAAGACTCTGATGCTGGGAGGGATTGGGGGCAGGAGGAGAAGGGGACGACAGAGGGTGAGATGGCTGGATGGTGTCACTGACTCGATGGACGTGAGTCTGAGTGAACTCTGGGAGTTGGTGATGGACAGGGAGACCTGGTGTGCTGCAATTCTTGGGGTCGCAAAGAGTCGGACACGACTGAGCGACTGAACTGAACTGAATGAAAGGCGATGAAATACTTATAGTCTCCAAAGACTTAATTAGCGTATTTAAGGGATTATAGCAGTTACTGATTAAACAAAATGTTTATAGATAAAAACTATTCATTAACAGGTTTAAATGAGTACAACTAAGTAGTTCGGCTGTTAAGATAACAAGCAAACACAGGACAAAGATAAACTCTTGAGTTTGTGAGAGTACAAACATAAGAGTAACATTGTAAATAAAATACACAGTCATGAAAAAATATTTCATCATATTGAGAGGTGGGAAGGTGATCAGGAGAGAACCTGCCCAAGGAATTAGAGACTGGAGTGACTCAGAATTGTTATGAATGAAGTAGAGAGGGCCTACCAGCTCCCAGAATGGAGTATGAGAACTGCAGCGCAGGGGCAGAAAAGACACTGGAATGGGACTATTTATAACATCTTAGGCTAGTAAATGGTGCTAGAGAAGACTGCTGCTGCTGCTGCTGCTAAGTCACATTAGTCATGTCCGACTCTGTGTGACCCCATAGACGGCAGCCTACCAGGCTCCCCCGTCCCTGGGATTCTCCAGGCAAGAACACTGGAGTGGGTTGCCATTTCCTTCTCCAATGCATGAAAGTGAAAAGTGAAAGTGAAGTGGCTCAGTCGTGTCTGACTCTTAGTGACCCCATGGACTGCAGCCCACCAGGCTCCTCCATCCATGGGATTTTCCAGGCAAGAGTACTGGAGTGGGGTGCCATTGCCTTCTCCGAGAAGAGGACTTATTTCACCACAAAAAATATCTGCAGCCCACCAGACTCCTCCGTCCATGGATTTTCCAGGCAAGAGTACTAGAGTGGGTGCCATCGCCTTCTCTGCTAGAGAAGGCTGGGAGGATGTAAAAGTTAGAAGACAACAGGAATAATGACAGAGTAGGGAAAAACCCCACAGAGATGAGCCAAAATCCCAACCATTATGCAACCTTGAAAGCCTTAATTCTCTTTCTTGTATTCTTGGAGGCATGTGCCAAGAGCTAACTGAATACCCACCACTACAACTCAGACGCGACTGCACCCATTGTGAGTCACTGAGTGGATATCTGGCTTTGGAGTGCCATTTCTTGATTCTGGCATATACCTTGTGGGGAGGGGGAAAGGAGGATAACAAACTCTGCTAAAACCCTGCTCTTCACCTCATCAAGTATTTTTTCTGTATTAAATATTATTTCCTTCCTAAAATGTGGAATTCAAAATGATTATGATCCTACATTATAATTTAATAGACAATATTTCATTTACTCAAATGACCATCTACAATTTTAGGCTAGTGAAATAGTAACCATTTATTCAAATGTTTATTGCATATATATTCCCACAAATGCAGGGATACAAGAATGGTATGACATAGGCTCTTTTAATTAATGTACTCATAGATATATCAGCATGTAAAATGCAAATATGGCTGCATGAGAATGTTTAGAATTAAGAGTCCAATGACCAGTTCTAATGTCATTAAACCTTAATTAAGTTAGATGATCAAGAAAAGATCTCTCTCTGAGGAGTATAAAAAAACTGAGTTCCTCATGCTAATTCTTTGATTCCTAGAGATGACCAGAATTTGAACATTTGGTATTTTTAACAATAATTCAGGTACTGTATATAAATACATTCTATCAATGCACTATAATGTATCAGTATATTATCTAAGTGTACTTGAGTGTGTGTATTTGTCTATGCTACAAAGTTGATGTCTAGAGTTAGGGAGGAATATTTAGCTAATCAACAGATTGTTTTTTAGTCAAAACATCTTCCCTGACTATATCATTAGTAATGAAACTGTGTTTAATGTTCCTAAGTCTTGGCTCTCAGGATAGGAAGCAGTGCCTTGCTGATTAAAGAGCTGATCCTTGCTTATCTGGAATGAGTGGAAATGAGTCCTATCACTTTTGGGCAGAAGCATTTGATTGGTGGTGTTCAACTCCAACTTCCCTTTCCCTCTGCTGCTGGGACTGTGAAAGACAGAGCCTCTATCGGACCGAGCCCCTGAGTGACTATAATTTTTGTTGATTATGCAACTAAGAATTCAGGGTTGTTTATAACAGCAGCACAATTTAATATGTCTTGAATAGCAAAGTCAGGAGAGATTGCCTATGAAAAAATCAATTAGGAGTTTATAGCCTAGCAAATCCCATGGATGGACGAGCCTGGTAGGCTGCAGTCCACGGGGTTGCTAGGAGTCGGACATGACTGAGCAACTTCACTTTCACTTTTCACTTTCATGCATTGGAGAAGGAAATGGCAACCCACTCCAGTGTTCTTGCCTGGAGAATCTCAGGGGTGGGGGAGCCTGGTGGGCTGCCGTCTATGGGGTCACACAGAGTCGGACACGACTGAAGCAATTTAGCAGCAGAGCAGCAATAGTTCTGGGAAAGGAAATAGGAACTTAGGCTACTCCATTGCTACTACTAATGGAAAACAAAGCTAATGTAAAAGTTATCTAGAAGGAACCATCTATACAGCTTAGTATCTGGACCTAAGAATAAGATATAATCATAGCTCAAATTGATAAGCATTTATTATATTCCAAATGCTTGTCCAAGTGCTTTCTATGAATTAACTCATGTAACTGTCTTAAAGAGGACTTTCATAGTGGCTCAGGAGGTAAAGAATCTGCCAGCAATGCAGGAGATCCAGGTTTGGTCCCTGGGTCGGGAAGATCCTCTGGAGAAAGCAATGGCAACCCATTCCAGTATTCTTGCCTGGGAAATTCCATAGACGGAGGTACAGTCCATGGGGTTGCAAAGACTCAGGCATAACTGAGAGACTAACATTTTCACTTTCAATTCTCTTAAAGAAGAGAAAACGGAGGCCCTTAGAGAGTATAGTGTTTGCCAAGTGGTACTGATTTAGGAAACAATAATCAACACTGGACCAGTGGAATTTCCTGATGGAGAGGTTCAGTGGAAGAACTAAAGAGCCTCTTGATGAAAGTGAAAGAGGAGAGTGAAAAAGTTGGCTTAAAGCTCAACATTCAGAAAACTAAGATCATGACATCTGGTCCCATCACTTCATGGCAAATAGATGGAGAAACAGTGGAAACAGTGGCTGACTTTATTTTTTGGGCTCCAAAATCACTGCAGATGGTGATTGCAGCCATGAAATTAAAAGACGCTTACTCCTTGGAAGGAAAGTTATGACCAAACGGGACAGCATATTAAAAAGCAGAGACATGACTTTGCCAACAAAGGTCCATCTAGTCAAGGCTATGGTTTTTCCAGTAGTCATATATGGATGTGAGCGTTGGACTATAAAGAAGGCTGAGTCCCAAAGAATTGATGGTTTTGAACTGTGGTGTTGGAGAAGACTCTTGAGAGTCCCTTGGACTGCAAGGAGATCCAACCAGTCCACTCTAAAGGAGATCAGTCCTGGGTGTTCATTGGAAGGACTGATGTTGAAGCTGAAACTCCAATACTCTGTCCACCTGATGCGAAGAGCTGACTCATTTGAAAAGAGCCTGATGCTGGGAAAGACGGAAGGCAGGAGGAGAAGGGGAGGACAGAGAATGAGGTGGCTGGATGGCATCACTGACCTAATGAACATGAGTTTGAGTGGACTCCGGGAATTGGTGATGGACAGGGAGGCCTGGTGTGCTGCAGTCCATGGGGTCGCAAAGAGTCGGACACAACTGAGCGAATGAACTGAACTGAACTGAACTGAGGTTCAGTAGGAGCAGGCGGTACACTCAGGCCAAGTGCTCAAGGGAACAGTCAGGGCTAAACAGAGAGAACCAACAAGTATTTGAACAGGAGAGGACAGATGAAATTAGGACAGCCTAAAAATTAGGATGGAAATGGTCTTTCCATTCTTGAAAGTGAAAGTGAAGTCGCTCAGTCGAGTCGACTTTCCACCCTTCTTGGAGGAGGAAATGGAAACCCACTCCAGTATCCTTGGCTGGAAAATTCCATGGACAGAGCAGCCTGGTAGGCTGCAATCCATGGGGTTACAAAGAGTCAGACATGACTGAACAACTGAGACACGCAAGAACAAAGGCAGGCTAAGAGGGTAGAAAGAGAGAAATGAAAAAGATTGAAATGATAGTCCAAGGATTACTTATATTTAAAGATCAGGAAAAGAAGAGTGACTGAGGTGAATAGAGATGCATTTTTAGAAATAAGAATAATAGTATAGAGTCAAATTCCACAGAAGACAAGAATGAGGTTCAGGAAAGTTGTAGTGGTCAAATGATACAGAGTTAATTACCAGGAACAGTTAAGAAAAGCTACAGATTTAGAGGTGTGGAGGACACAAATGACCCTTAAGAAAGCAGCTACTGAAATTCCTTCAAGATGGAGAAATACATGAGTTTAAAAACATGAATGTTTGATTTAGAATATTAAATTTTTATGCTGCGAGGAATTCTACTAAAGGGGAATAACAGGAATTCATCTGTGTATCTGTTAAATAAAACTGTCTTACCAGAATTTCTAGAGGGTTACCAGAAATGTTTCTTTTACTCATTGGTCCTCTTTTTCCTAACTTAGCCAATGAGGTTAAAGATCATTGTTAAGGTACTTTTAAACTCTGGATTTTTATGACCGTAATACCTCCGTTGAAGTGGTTTTTTAAATTAATCTCTTTCAAATTTTCATGGTTCTTTTTTTTTTTTAATTCAGCTTTGCCTATTGTTCCCCACAATTTTCCTTGATATATATATTTTTTAAGCAAAAACATGTCTCACTTCACAAGTTTTTAGAATAAATTTCATAATTCTAATCCATCAACTTACCATATATATAAAATCTCCTTTAATTTTTCTATTGGGCTTCCCTCATAGCTCAGTTGGTAAAGAAGTTTTCTATTATTTCATCTGAACTTTTCAGCTAACCTCATTATTTCTATATATAAATCTTTTAGGCAGAAGTATACTTCCCTCTGGCTTATTTTCATGTTAATTTGTTGTTGTTAACCACATGATTACATGGTACTTCTCAATAACAGGAAAAAGAAAAGCTCCATGATAAATTATCAGAAGGGACACTCACTGACCTATTACTTCAAGGATAAATTTACATATTTTACCATTCTTACTAATGTCAAAGGAACACTAAGAGTTAAAATTTTGTGAAAAAAAGTGAGAACTTGATTTATTCTTGCTAATCATGCAGCTCTGTAATCAGTGTATCAAGTTTTATATTTAACAAATGATGAATATGCTGCACTATTGAAATGATTACAGTACATAAAAATTCACATTATGCTGCTAAAAATAGCACTGAAAACTAAACTATAATATGAAAGCATTCTTGGACTATAACTAACCTATATAAAATCACTAAATATTGAGTTTCAAAATGTATACAAATGTATGAAGTGAAGTGAAAGTCGCTCAGTTGTGTCTGACTATTTGCGACTGCATGGACTATATAGTCCATAGAATTCTCTAGGCCAGAATGTATAAATGGTTATAAATTAAGAATATTAATTCCTCAGACTTTAAAGTACAAAAGATATTAGTTCCATATTTTGAAAAATAGTGGATACTCTTGAGTTTTTTCTTTTGAAAACTTGATTGCAAATCAAATTCAAGTTTAAAAAAATCTACTTTGTATAATCACATTGCAACATTTCAGAGACTGAGAACATACTTTAAACCTACATCTTGATGCAATTTAATTAGCATCTATAAATTCTTATATCTAATTAAAGTTAATGTTTCAAGAAAAATCTACCAGATTTTCTAGTAGAAGAATAGAAGAATCTACCAGAATTTCTGGAGTCCCAAAGGATTAAAAAAAAAAGAAAGAAATTCATTCTAGAATTATTTTCAAGAGGCCATATATACATCGTGTTTAGTTGCTCAGTCATGTCCAACTCTTTGTGACCTCATGGACTACAGCCAGCCCACCAGGCTCCTCTGTCCATGGGGACTCTCCAGATAAGCATACTGGAGTGGGTTGCCATGGCCTCCTCTAAGGGATCTTCCCAATCCAGGAATCAAATCCAGGTCTCCCGCACTGCAGGTGGATTCTTTACTTCTGAGCCACCAGGGAAGCCCAAAATATACATTACCTATACATTATACCTTTATATTTAGAAACAAGGATGCCTTGTTGGAAATTGTCTACATTTTCCTTATACTTGTCTGACAACAACTGAGACAAAGAAGTTGTTTCTTGCCCTTTTATCTTTCTGAGCATGTGTGGGAGTCAGGTAAAAAGATTTGTAAAGAACCAGAAATAACTTCCATGCTCCAAGTTCTTGGGATCTGCGGCATTTATATATATTGTGTGTGTGTGTGTGTATATATATATATATATATATACACACACATTATATAATATATATACATTTGTACAACTTAACATCAACCACAGCAACATATATTACATCATTCTCCTAATGAGCTTTGCCTTGTTGCTGTAGTAAGGGCTTTCTTCTCAGAAAAGTTAGCCTTTTTCACAGACAGCAGGGCTCAGGAGACTGGGCTATTGGACGTGGAAATGTCAGTGAAGAGGAGGAGCACACTGGGCTTCCTGAGACAGTGCTCTCGTTAGTTATCAGGTTTGCTTGCCTGCAACAAAATTAGGGTTCTGGTGAGAGCCTGTTCAGTCGCTTCAGTCGTGTCCGATTCTTTGCAACCCTATGGACTGTTCTATAGCCTGCCAGCCTCTTCTGTCCATGGGATTCTCCAGGCAATAATAAAGTGGGTTACCTCCAGAGGATCTTCCCAACCCAGGAATTGAACCCAGGTCTCCTGCATTACAGGTGGATTCTTTTACCGCTAAGCCATCAGGGAAGCCCTAGGGTTCTGGGCTTAGAGGTCAAAAAAACAAGGAGCTTGTTCATCAATAGAATGTACCAAAAGGCCAATGATTACAGATATTTAAAAATATCTAAACAGCAAAGCTCCAGGTGAAATTTTTTTGTATTTCTTAGTTCAGTTTTAGTGGATATTAAACAATTAAGGTCTAAACAGAGTGTGTACGTGCATATGTGTATCGATTATGTTCAGTTCAGTTCAGTTGCTCAGTCGTGTCCGACTCTTTGCGACCCCATGAATCGCAGCACGCCAGGCCTTCCTGTCCATCACCAACTCCCAGAGTCCACCCAAACCCATGTCCATTGGGTCGGTGATGCCATCCAACCATCTTATCCTCTGTCGTCCCCTTCTCTTCCTGCCTTCAATCTTTCTCAGCATCAGGGTCTTTTCCAATGAGTAGGCTCTTCACATAAGGTGGCCAAAGTATTGGAGTTTCAGCTTCAGCATCAATCCTTCCAATGAATATTTAGTGTTGATTTCCTTTAGGATGGCCTGGTTGGATCTTGCTGTCTAAGGGACTCTCGAGAGTCTTTTCTAGCACCACAGTTCGAAAGCATCAATTCTTTGGCACTGAGCCTTCTTTATGGTCCAACTCTCACATCCAGACATGACTACTGGAAAAAACCATAGCTTTGACTAGACAGACCTTTGTCAACAAAGTAAATGTCTCTGCTTTTTAATATGCTGTCTAGGTTTGTCATAGTTTTCCTTCCAAGGAGCAAGCGTCTTTTAATTTCATGGCTGCAGTCACCATCTGCTGTGATTTAGGAGCCAAGAAAATAGTCTCTTTGTTTCCATTGTTCCCCATCTATTTGCCATGAAGTGATGGGACCAGATTCCATGGTCTTAGTTTTTTGAATGTTGAGCTTTAAGACGACAGCTTTTTCATTCTCTCCACCTTCATCAAGAGGCTCTTTGCCCTGAACCATCCCATGGCCTGTACCAGGCAACTAGAGACCACCCCTATAACCCAAAGCCCAGCTTGCAGAAATTATTCAGATTAGCCAATCTCAAACTTTATTCTGCCCTTTCTTATCTTTCTTGCCCCAGTAAAGGTTCTGGCCTTGATTTTTCTCTCACTCCTGCCCCTTCTGCCTCCTGACCTTCCCTGTTGCTCTGCATGGTGTAGTATGCCTGCCTCCTTTTTCGTGGGACAAAGTTGTTTTCCTGAGTCCCTCCTGTGTCCCCTCTTGTGGCCATACCTGACTGACCACCACACAGAACAAAGAACAATATGTATGTGTACGTATATAAAATAACCACACTTCTTGTCAAGGACCATGATTTATAGCCCTATTTAATAAATTTAGAAGAACTAATAGAGGGGATATGAAGCAAAACTCTCAGAAGCTTTAATGTGTAAATTACTTTGTAAGTATAGCATGGAATTAGGTTAAGACTTAACTTGCATATTTTAAATCGAATTTAGGCATTTCATGTGGAAAACATAATACTTTCTATAATAAGTAATTCTTTGTCATTAAAATATACTTTTGTTGTCTCATTAAATGAATACTGGTAATTTCCCTTTGAAAAAATGCAGTGTTAATACATCCAATGTCTTGAAATGTCCGAGATTATCCCTTTATTCATCCTACAGAAAATTTTCATGTAAAAATGTGCAAATACATGATTTAGTTTAGTATATTTGCTTAGCTTGTGTTTGTGCATGTAGACAATGTTCCAGTCATCATTACCCAAGTATAAGCTTGCCTTTTACATGTCACTCAGAACTCATGAAGAACAGAAAGATTGTAGTCTGTTTCAGTGATTATAATGACAGTAATATTTTGACAAAATGCCCTGGGTCATATATACTGAATCTTCCTTGGAGCCATTTAGAGGAAAGCCTTCAGATTGTTAGAAATCTAAACTTATCTTTTCTTCTCAGATTTCAAGTCAGTCAGTTCTACAAAGATTGTGAATTTCTGTTCTGGAATGATGTCTTGGTACACACAACGCTAGTCTTTTAAGGCTGTTAGCATTTTTTAGTCTAGTGTGTGGTTTTTAAAGTTTTCCTTCTGTTATGAGCAATTTGAAAGACAAAGACTAACATGATTAAACCATGAAGTATTATTTTTAAAAAGAAGCTAAATTTTTCTGAGCTAAAGTATGCTTTAATGTTTAGGATATCTAATATAAATGTGAGGCATTAAGTATTGCATCTTTGGCCCCAATGAACAAATTAAAATATACAGTGAGAGTATCAAAAATAAATCTATGGTTCTCTGAGTATCAGTATTTTATAAATTTCCTTTAATTGGACTAATCAACAAAATGATTTTTTAGGTTTTTCTACATTTTGTTTGCCAAAAATAAGCTATTTTAAAGAGTTACTGTTCAACAAGCTTCAAAGAAAAACAAATTATATTTAAAATAGGCCTAATTCTTCATACTGGAGTGATTAGGGAGTTCTACTTCTCAGATTCTCTTAAGCTTAGGTCATGGTCTCTCATAGGAAAAGTTTTATACTTGATTCTTAGATACTTGTACTTCAACAATATTAGTGATTTATTCAAGGCAACAAAATCTGATAAAAATCTGGTAAAATTAAAGAGGTGAAACATACATTTAGGTTCAAAGTCAGACACAGATTTCTATCCTATTTCTGTCATTTAATAGTTCATGACCTTGAGTTTACTTCTTAACTTGTTCTGAGCTTTTTCTCTTCTTTTTATTATATACCCTTCTACTTGAAGCTACATGGGGCAAGAACTTTATTTCTTTTGTTCACTGCTAAAGCTCAGGTTTCAAAATAATGTCCAAGAACCTACACTATAACCTGGGCACATTTGTGCCAAAAGTCCTCACATGAAACATTAGACTATTATCTTCTAAGGTTTGTGTTGAAAACTGACAACAAAAATTAATTTAAGGATATTATGACTTCCACTGTGGTTAGCTACTTTATGAAACTAATACAGTCCCATTTTCTATTGATTTTGAGAAGCCAAAGGCTAGAAAATAACTTACATAATAAATATCTATTCACTATAATGAAATAATAAATGTGAATAGAATTTAAGCAGGTTGTAAATGTTGTCTCAAACATACTTTTCCTGCAGTGTATTTATAGGCTGCTTCTGCTTTCGTGGCTATTTATCTAATATAAGTTTTCTTTAATGAACATAACCTGCCACTTCTCTCAAAATCATGATGGTGATTTTGGATGGTGAATTTGGATGGTGAATAATGAATTGCACATACAAACACAAATACAAAGTATTTTTTTACCTTAACATTTCTTATAGTATTCAATTAGAAGCATATAAAAAACTTCATGTGTTTTATGTTGCACTGAATATTTATAATATGATTTTGATTTTAAATGTTGAAACCAATAATGTTGTTAATTGCCATTAAGTGGAAACTCTAAATTTTAAATGTAAAAATGTAAATTTAAAATGCATCATTTATTCCATTCTATAGAATTAAAGGCTTCCCTGGTGGTTCAGATAGTAAAGAATCTGCCTGCAATGCAGGAGAGCCGGGTTCGATCCCTGGGTTGGGAAGATCCCCTGGAGAAGGGAACAGCAACCCACTCCAGAATTATTGCCTGGCGAATCCCATGGACAGAGGAGCCTTGGAGGGCTACAGTCCATGGCGTCGCAGAGTTGGACATGGCTGAGCGACTTTCACTACTACTATAGGATTAAATCCTTACATTTAAAAATTCTGTTTTTTGTTGTTTTTGTTTTTTTTTTTAATTTTTTTTATTTTTAAACTTTACAATATTGTATTGGTTTTGCCAAATATCGAAATGAATCTACCACAGGAATACATGTGTTCCCCATCCTGAACCCTCCTCCCTCCTTCCTCCCCATACCATCCCTCTGGGTCGTCCCAGTGCACCAGCCCCAAGCATCCAGCATCATGCATCGAACCTGGACTGGCGACTCGTTTCATATATGATATTATACATGTTTCAATGCCATTCTCCCAACTCATCCCACCCTCTCCCTCTCCCACAGAGTCCAAAAGACTGTTCCACAAATAGAAACTATAAATCTTCAGAATTTTTGCATGATTATACTATAGAGTAATACACAATGAAACTATTAAATTGCCCAAGATTTATCATTAGTCTTTTAAAGTCAAATTTATATAAATAAACACAATTATGCCATATGTATGTGTGTGTGTATATATATATATATATTTACAAATAGGCACATGTAAAAAGTTTAATGAAAAAAATTATGGTAAATATGACTATGGTAAAAGGATTGTTGATACTAAAAGAGACCAGAACTTTGTAGCAGTTTGAGCTTATTTACTTTTTAAAAAACTATTTTTCTAACAAATAAGTATTTTTCCTTACCAGGATTTCTTAAGCTGCTCTCTTAGGAGAAACCCAGAGCTTAACTTTGTGTTATTTTGTTGAACTATACTTCCTGAAGTCTCTGGATCTGCACTGCCCAGTACTACTGGCACCGGCACATGTAGCTCATGAACACTTGAAATGTGTCTCCTCCAGATTGTGATGCACTGTGTCATACACAAGCTGGATACACTGCACACTGTAATATACCAAGGTTTAGAAGCCTTAGTACACTCCCCAAAAGAATAAAATATGTATTAATCTTTTTGTGTGTGCTCAGTCACTCAGTCGTGTTTGTCTCTTTGCCACCCCATGTACTGTAGCTCGCTGGGCTCCTCTGTCCATGGGGAATCTCCAGGCAAGAATACTGGAGTGGGTTGCCATGCCCTCCTCCAGGGGATCTTCCTGACCCAGGTTTCCTGCATTGCAGGTGGATTCTTTAAAGACTGAGCCACCAGGGAAGCCCATTAATCTTTTTCTATAGGTTAAAATTCGATATAAGAATATTTTGGATATACTGGATTAAATAAAATATATGATTAATTTTACCTGCTCCTTTTAATTTTTTAATGTCTATGCAAATATTTAAACTTAGAAATTTGGGCTTACATTATATTTTTCTTAGATGCTGCTGCTCTAGATGACTGATTTAAATGGCATATACAGATTCCAGCAAAATATTTGATATAAGATGTATTTTCCTATGTAAAGCATTATTTCCTTTTGATATTAATTACTGTTGTGCTGTGAATAGAGTGAACTAATGAAAAACTTTATAAAGGTAATTAAATGCTATCATATACAAAATATTAAGCTTAATACTAAAATTAACAACTATAATATCTGTGCATACTAAATGGCTTCAAGTTGTGTCCAACTCTTTGCGACCCTATGGACTGCAGCCTGCCAGACTCCTCTGTCCATGGGATTCTCCAGGCAAGAATACTGGAGTGGGTTGCCATGCTGTCCTCCAGGGAATCTTCCAAACCCAGGGATCAAACCTGCATCTCTTACATCTCCTACACTGGAGCCACTTGGGAAGCCCCAACTATATAATGACACTCAAAACAAAATTCATTTGAAAGTGAAAATATAAAGCAGTAAATGAATATTTAACAAGTAAATATTAAAAAGATGAAGCAGACACATGCCCTAAAAATGAACAATCTATTTTTCTATTTTGATACTTATTTGGATATATGTATTTCAACTCTGTTAAGTGTAATGATTCCTTTCCTTGAACAAAGAATATCTATGATCTGCATATCTAGTAAGAAAAATAACTATCTACTGGGAAGTCAATTTAGTTTATTAGGAGACTCATATTCAAGATGCAGTGCATGACTCATGCTATAACTGAGTTGTCAAAATAGTTTGTGCCTCAGTTGCCCTCTTATGTAAAATGGGGAAAATAATACCCCAATCATATTCAGAAAGTTGCAAAGAGGTTTTTCTATCTACTTTTTTTCTAGCTCATTTCGTCAGCTATCCTCATTTTTTAATAAAGTAAGACCTTTGATTTCTTCATTTTCTTCTCCAATTATCAACCCCCTCATCTTTACTTACATTTAACTTGACACTATAGCCCATCATTTCAATCACTCTTTTGCAAATCCTCTCAACTTTTTTAGTATCCCTCCTCATGTAGCATCCAACTGGCAGAACCTTTTGATGAGTCCTACCATTTGCTTCTTCTGTGCCTACCTCTCAATGCTGCTGCTGCTGCTAACTCGCTTCAGTCGTGTCCAACTCTGTGGGACCCCATAGACAGCAGCCCAACCAGGCTTCCCTGTCCCTGGGATTCTCCAGGCAAGAACACTTGGAATGGGTTGCCATTTCCTTCTCCGATGCATGAAAGTGAAAAGTGAAAGTGAAGACGCTCAGTCGTATCTGACTCTTAGCAACCCCATGGACTGCAGCCTACCAGGCTCCTCTGTCCATGGGATTTGCCAGGCAAGAGTACTGGAGTGGGTTACCATTGCCTTCTCCCTCAACAGCTGAGCACTGTTGAAAAAAAACAAAATTCAGTAGGACATATTGGTTCTACTATAATCCACTGTCACCAGCCTCAAGTTACTCTACACCCCTGCTCCCCACTCTCTACAATAGCCACATTTTTATTAGATGCTGCTGCTCTAGATGACTGGTTTAAAACAGCGTAGACAGATTCCAGTAAAATCTTAGTAGCCTTTCTGCTACTCAAATCTCCCTCCTTTTGCTTTCCTCTCAGCAGATAACTTTTCCTTAAACTTCACAGAGGAAACAGAACCATCAGAAGAAATGATCTTACCTTAAAAATAATACCTACACACCAAGATTTATCCATATATATATAAAATATGTACACATATTACATACATACATATATGGGCTTCCCTGGTGTCTCAGATGGTAAAGAATCTGCCTGCAATGCGGGAGACCCATGTTTGACCCCTGTGTTGGAAAGATTCCCTGGAGAAGGGCATGGCAACCCACTCCAATATTCTTGCCTGGAGCATTCCATGGAGAGAGGAGCCTGGGAGTTAGAGTCCATGGGTCACAAAGAGTCAGATATGACTGAGTGACTGTCACTCACTCACTCACATACATATATACATATACACATATATATTCCACTCATCTCTAAATAAGTTAGCTAACTAAGCTACTTTTCTGAACTTATGAATTACCTACCTACTCACCTACTTTTTGC
Organism: Bos grunniens; assembly: GCF_055505025.1. NCBI lineage: Eukaryota > Metazoa > Chordata > Mammalia > Artiodactyla > Bovidae > Bos > Bos grunniens. The sequence goes on along the minus strand of NC_141178.1, from coordinate 21,860,869 downwards.
ACAGAATATCACAAATTTGATGTGTCCCAACCTGGAGAAGGCAATGGCAACCCACTCCAGCACTCTTGTCTGGAAAATCCCATGGACGGAGGAGCCTGGTAGGCTGCAGTCCATGGGGTGGCTAAGAGTCAGATACGACTGAGCGTCTTCACTTTCACTTTTCACTTCCCTGCATTGGAGTAGGAAATGGCAGCCCACTCCAGTGTTCTTGCCTGGAGAATCCCAGGGACGGGGGCCTGGTGGGCTGCCGTCTATGGGGTCGCACAGAGTCGGACACGACTGAAGCGACTAAGTAGCAGCAACCTGGACTTAGGACTTCCCAGGTGACGCTAGGGGTGAAGAGCCTGCTTGACAAGGCAGGAGACATAAGAGATGCAGGTTTGATCCCTGAGTTGGAAAGAGCCCCTGAAGGGCATGGCATCCCAGCATCCCAATACTCCAGTATTCTTGGCTGGAGAATCCCATGGACAGAGGAGCCTGGAGGCCACAGTCCATGGGGTTGCAGAGTCAGACATGACTGAGGTGACTAAGCACGCACACACATGCAAACTGATCTTTTTTTTTTTTTGCAAATACTTTTCTCCTTCAGTCTTCCCTGTTTCAGTAAAGTGTATAACTATTCACCAAATTGCTTAAGTTGGAGAATCAAGGGTGTCCATCATTTCATAAACCTAATAATATGGCAACATTACATTTACATCATGGACTTCTGGATGCCAATTATAGCGTTTTCTCAGACTTTTATGTCTCCATTATATAAATTATATCACTATTGTTTGCTTTCTTCTAATGGAACTCAGTTTATTTTTCAGTGTATTTCAGCAGCCCCGGACCTGATGCTTGGCACAAAACAGCTCTAAAAAAAAGAATTACCTGAATAAATGAATTCAATAAATTCATGATATGAATGAATGCTCCTAGTAATGTAGGGATAATTAAATACTAATGTTTAAGCTGCATCTAGTAATTTTCATAAGTCATTTTGGTGCTCAATAAATATTTGCTCATGATAAAGAAAACAAAACTTCATAATAAATGTTTTAGAAATAGAAGTTAATTAATTTGTATATATACTATGTACAAAACACTGGAGTCAATACTATGGCAATTATAAAGAAAAATAAGACACAATATTTGTTCTAAAATCCAGTGTGCTAAGTGAAGCATAAATACAACATATATCCTAGGCAACAGGGCTTCCCTGGTGGCTCAGATGGTAAAGAATCTGACTGCAGTGCAGGAGACCCAGGTTCGATCATTAGGTTGGGAAGACCCTCTGGAGAACGAAATGGCAACCCACTCGTGTTCTTGTTTGGAGAATTCCATGGACAGAGGAGCCTGGTGGGTACAGTCCATGGGGTCACAAAGAGTAGCACACGACTGAGTGACTAATACTTTCACTCTCATACCCCAGGCAAGTAGGGTATATCAAGTCTGTATCAAGTGAATCCTAAAGACACTAAATGATAAAGAATTTCAGATAGTAAGTTAAGGAATGCTACTGATCTCCTCTGTCCATCTGTAAACTTCACAATAGTCCCCGTCCCAGGTCGACCATGCAGTTACTGGATGCTGCACCCATTTATGCTTCTATGCTGATACTGAAAGCATTGCACTAATTTGGAGAAGCTTCCTTCTTTCTCCCACTTAAAATAATCCTTGTGCCTTCCATTATATTTAGGTTACATCTTCAACAATGTGTGGATATTCAAAGCATTAAAAGAATCTAGTCTACACTGTTTTGCTTTGCTACTCGGTTGCTTTTTAAAGTAGGGATGTAAGGCATAATCTAAGGAAGAAATTGTATTTGGATCTAGAATGGAATAACACTCAGAATTGCTATATCAGATTACATTTTAGCCCATGGAGCCCAAGACTTTAAAAACAACAAATACATTTTTTCTTTTACAAATTGAAAACATTTAGCTAGGCTATTTAAAACAGGTGAAAACACTCTAATAAGACATTTAGCCACTCTGCTAAAATGCTACTTAGCCTAGTATTATCAAATAAACAACTTTAATGAAAGAGGGCACAGTTGACTAAACAGTACCAGTGTTATGTCAGAGAAAGCTTATTTTTATATCTTAATTCCTCAAAGATTAGAAAATAAAATGACTTATACTTGAGTATTTCAAATGTAACCTTTTGGTAACATTTTGAAAAGCCAATTACTCTTAGAAATGTCCCTGGAAATTGATACTCCAATATCCAACTTACCAGCACAGAGGAACTTCTAAATATTCTCCACAAAACAGAATAAACACATTCTTGCCTGTGTTAGCTGCATGATCCTTCTGATCAGATGCTAAGTGTAGAGACAGTAAATTCGGTGCTAGACCATTCCCACTCCTAAAACTGCCACAGCTGGGGATCTTCCCAGGTACAACCAATGAGTTGTCATTTCATTAGACTCAGAAGACCTTCCCTGTTTCACTTGTTTTAAACAGAGTGGCTAAATACCTTTTCAATTTATGAATATTTTCTGTGGCTTATAGACTCTTGGGCTAGGTGGACTAAGATGTGTCCTGATGTAGCAATGTGTTAGAGTACTGTAGACTGGATTCAGAGACTCTCCCCCCTTTTCCAACCTGTGAAAGAAAGGCCTGCATATGATAGATATGGGCAGAGTCTGTATCAGTTGGCTACAACTGAATTATCAAGCTAGTCTTTATTTCTGGAAATTTTAAATTAGTAGTACATGACTTTAAATATTGGTATTTCACATATAAGTTTTACCTTTAAAGTTATAGTTAATATTTCTTTTTTATTCTAGCATTTTACGAAATAATTATCAGTTCTTAGTATGTGTCTCTGCTATACATGATTTGTTAATTTTCATTTACTTGATCTTCAAACAATCCAGTGAGGAAACTGTTATTATTACAATTTTATAGATGAGAAAACTGGGCACTGAGAGGCTAAGTAAGTTGTCCAAGGCCTACGCACAGGCAAGATAGTAAGTAGTGGAGCCAGGATTCCCATCCAACTGTCTGATTCCACAACCTTCACTCTTACACATTATACTGTATTCCACACACATTATTCTTTCACTCACTTATCCATTCTTTCTAACATTCAGTGAGAACTTACAAGCACTGGGCACTGAGTAGGATACTCAGAAGATCTGTGTTGAATTAACGGTTTTACCTCAAGTTTATTCTACTTTTAGAAATCCTTAGGTGACTTCTGAAGTAACTATAATTTAAATGAAAACAAGTACAACTTTAATTGTACTTTAAGGCAATATTTTGGCAATATTAGCCAAGAACAGACATATTTATAGAAAAAATTAATCTGAAAGAAGTGAATGTTACAGAGATAACACAACTAAAATTTTATATATATATATATATGTATATATGATATTATATGGGGCCTCCCAAGTGGCTCATGGGTAAAGAATCTGCAATGCAGGAGATGCGGGTTCATTTCCTGGGTTGGAAAGACTTCCTGGGTCAGAAAGATTCCCTGGAGAAAGAAATGGCAACCCATTCCAGTATTCTTGCTTGGAGAATCCCATGGACAGAGGAGCTTGGTGGGCTACAATCCATGGGGTCACAAAATAGTTGGACATGACTTAGGACTAACCATATATTTTCCTACCTTTTACAAAAGCCACTGAAATAATTTAACTTGTTCTTGATGACTGGGATAATAATTATAAATATCAGTTATTATTCTATGTTTCAGATAATTTGGAATTTAGGGCTGAATAGGCACTAGCTTCACAGTAATGAAAACAGATTTGAAAATTTGTACTTTTTCTTTGATCCCTTATCTCTGGAGGAAGTGTTGGTATATAAAATCAAAGATGAAAGCAACTTTATCACAGGATGTTTACTGCTTTAAAAAAATCATATTTTCACTAATGTCATCAAAGTGTTTTGGATTTTTAGTTCCATTCAAAATATCCTTCTCATACTACTTCAAAAACAACAGCTTCTAACATCTAATATATTGACTGCTTACTCCATGCTAGCCATTGTGTTAACCACCTCATGTATATTTTATCTCACTTTACATTCATATTGAACTTTAAGGTAGAAAATTATCCCCATGTTGCTGATAAAGAAACTTGATTATTTGGGAGGTAACTTGCTCATGCTGACAAGTTGATGAGTAGTTTTAATTAAAACTCAGGTTTACCTGGTTCTAGAGACCATTTGCTTCAGAACTGTATTCTACTGCAGGTCTGATGTACCCACCAATAAAGCCTCAGAGCTTCTTCTAAGATCAGTTTATACCCATCACTTGACTTGACTGACTGGCACAATTTCTAGCCATCAAAGAGTGGAAACACACAAGTGATTTTGGAAATTATGTTTCACTGAAGTTGCAAAAATGTAGAAGAACCAGTCAAACATTATTTTCCATTTATGCATTAACTTATTTATTTATTGGTTTGGTCAGTCTTTTATTTTACATTCTGACAGTAATTTCTCGGCTTCCATACTTCTACTATTTTTCAGTAAGTAAAAGTTAGAATGGACTTGCATTTTACCACTTACAGTTAAGACATAAGGAAAATAATTTTAAAAATTGACCAAAGAAAATTCCAATTCCTCCCTACTAGAGAGAAAGGAATTTCTGGATCTTCAGGGGTCAAGCGAATACAAAAGTTGGCTTTTTTTTTTTGGCTGTGACACACAGCCTGTGGGATCTTAGTTCCCTGACCAGGGATTGGAACCAGGCCACACATTGAATGTGACAAGTCCCAACCACTGGACCAGCAGGGAACTCCCTAGAAGTTGGTTTTTATTAGGAAAATACTAGTTTTACTAGTATTTACTAGTATTTTACTAGTATTTAATACTGGAATAATTTCACTAGTCTACTTCCTAATTTCAAGCACAGAAACACTAAACTTTGCTTCTGAGGAAAATAAATTTTTAATACAAAGAGGGCCAGCAAAGATGAGTCTATTAAAATTTCACTTCTCACAAAGTTGGAAGAGACCCTCAAGATCAACAGCCATTCATTTATTCATCAAATATTTTGGAGCTGTGAATGCTTTTCCTCACAGATATGAAAGATTTTCATTTTTCAATGGTTAAATCTGTGACATTTTGGAAGGTCTAGGATTATAATTTTCTGACACTGGGATTAATGTACATTTTAAAAAGATAATAAATTCTTATTTGTTTTCAAACTGGAGACACTTGGTTTACTGTCATGGTGGAAGTTGGCCATACTTATACATTATAATAATATCTTTATTCTCTAAGATTGTTCAGGAGATTTCCTGTGTTAATAGATGCATTATTTGCAATGCCACAACATCCTCTGAAAGCTTTGACTGCTGACATTTTACTCAATTTACATAATTCTGTCTCTTAGTTTGAATAATAATAATGATAACAACAACCACTTATGTGCTATGCACTGTTTTATACATATCAAGTAATTTAAACCTCTTAAAGGATCTATGATGTAAGTACTATTATTATCCCAGTTAAAGAAGAGAAGACTGCGAAGTCATAAACCTTGAGGAAGATGAGGAATCACAGGTCAAACAAAGGCAGTATAACCCTAGAGCTTGTGCTGCCTCTCTTGAAGAGATGAAGCTCACCTTCTTAAAATACACATCGCTCAGTCAATTGGCATTTAAAAGTGTTTAGACTTTCTACTTGACCAGAAGTAGAGACACTTTGTTTTCAACTCAATCACTCAGAGGTGATTGGTCTCCTTGTCTTGATTTATATATGTGCATAACAGGTCCTTTATCCAGGGGAGTACAAACCAATTTTAAGGAATGTTTGAATTTCAGTCTTTGCTTTGCTGCCAATTCTCCCCTCTGGGTGTCTGCTGCTGACCGGCTTCCACTGCCTCTGCACTGCGCCTGCAGCTACTCACCACTATCTTTAATTCAATCTCTGCTCCTGTCACTTCTTGGTTTTCATATTCAATGACAAAGCATTTATAGACATGACCAGTTAGTCAGTGTTCCTCGTTCTCCATGGGTCAAGCTGACAGATCACAGAATGCTGACTATAATCTTTGTAATCTTTTCAATTTCTTTTCCTGCAGCCTAGACAATCTGCTTCTTTTTTGGCAAGGCTTTTGGGGATAATTCCAGAAACTTGAAGATCCTTCAAGTGAGCCAAACAACAAGGCAAGCAGTAAATTTTGTTCTTGAATGATACTGTTCAATGGAAAAAGCATATGAAGTACACAATTTCCAGATGAATTAGATGAGTAGTTCTTATATTTTAGTTTTTTGCCAGAACCACCTGAAAGAGCTTTTCAGGAATACAATCTGCAGCCTAGTCCTGGAGATTTTAATATATTATTTCTAGCAAGAGAACCAGAACTCGCATTTTAAAGTTTCTCTGGTGATCTAATGCAGTGACCGTACAAACACCACAAAGAAACTCTGGTGTAGGCTAACAAAAAGTAATCTTATAAAATATCTTATTTAGGTAGTTTTGCCCTTTAGATTAGATAGAATTTTATGGTTAAATTCCCAAGTCTATCAGCAAGCAGACTGGATTACTGGATTTCTCCAGCTCAAGTTACTCACATTTTTGGAGCCATCTAACTAAAGGACTTCCCTGGTGGCTCAGAGGGTAAAGCATCTGCCTGCAATACGGGAGACCCAAGTTTGATCCCTGGGTTGGGAAGATCTCCTAGAGAAGGAAATGGCAACCCACCCAAGTATTCCTGCCTGGAGAATCCCAGGGACGGAGGAGCCTCGTAGGCTACAGTCCATGGGATCGCCAAGACATGACTGAGAGACTTCACTTCTCTTCAACTAAAGGACATCTGCCTTATCTTTAATCAGTTCTTCATATGCCTGGAGTCATGTTAGATGCCTCTGTGTGTTAAATTAGCATACACTTAAGAATCATTTTGGTTTGAAATGTTTGTTTTTCTTTCATGTATGGATATGATTGTATATCATTAAATATTTTTACTCTGGTTGATTTTAAATTTTGAGAAAAATAAAACAGTATTTTTGGTTCAGCAGTTGGTATGATTGTACAAGCTTCATTTGGCTAATGGTAGTGGTTTAATCACTAAGTCATGTCTGACTCTTTGCCACCCCATGGACTGTAGCCCGCTAGGCATCTCTCTCCATGGGATTTCTCAGGCATGAATACTGGAGTGGTTTGCCATTTCCTTCCTCAGGGGATCTTCCTGACCCAGGGATCAAACCCTGGTCTCCTGCATAGTAGGCGGTCTTCTACATTGCAGGCGAATTCTTCACTGACTGAGCCACCAAGGAAGCCCAATTTGGTTGATAATTCCACACAAAAGGAAAAATCAACTTTGGAATTTTTTTAATGTATTTATGTATAAATACTTTATTTGAAAATTAGCTAATTTTACTTTATATATTCTGTGTCTTATTAAATTTTTGACCTTACTATTTTCTTATGTTCCTGGAGTTAAAATAATTTTAACCACAGAAAGCTTTTAATATTTGACCATTTATATTTTGAGCTTTGAAAATAATTTTAAGTTACTATGAAGAAACCTTAGACCTATATATTAAAACTGGTTTAAAAAAAAGTTAACCATCCTATGCAATTTTTTTTTTTTCCCCATGGAACTGACTTTTATAGTCCAGTTTTGTTTTTTTTTTTTTTGAATTTTTTTTTGAATTTTATTTTATTTTTAAACTTTACATAATTGTATTACTTTGCCAAATATCAAAATGAATCCATCACAGGTATACATGTGCTCCCCATCCTGAACCCTCCTCCCTCCTCCCTCCCCGTACCATCCCTCTGGGTCGTCCCAGTGCACTAGCCCCAAGCATCCAGTATTGTGCATTGAACCTGGACTGGCATCTCGTTTCATACATGATATTTTACATGTTTCAATGCCATTCTCCCATTAAAAAGAATACATTTGAATCAGTTCTAATGAGGTGGATGAAACTGGAGCCTATTATACAGAGTGAAGTAAGCCAGAAGGAAAAACACCAATACAGTATACTAACGCGTATATATGGAATTTAGAATGATGATAACAATAACCCTGTGTACGAGACAGCAAAAGTGACGCTGATGTATGCAATTTTTTTTTTGTAATCTACCAGTGTTTTACATTTGGCTATATCCTATTCCTATATGAAATGTATTTAAGAAGTAACAGAAAGGTCTAGCTTGCATATCAAATGTTATTTTTTTAAATTAGCTACTATTATGTCTCAGTTTACTGTCCTCTTTCATTTCTATAATAAGAAATTTAGTGTAAATAATACCTGTCATACTCTTCAATTCTAAAGCACTACTTTAAAACTAGAGTAAATTTTTATTTCTAGAGATTTTTATTTTTTAAATAGGAGAAATGTTGCCCAAGTAGAATGATCTGGGTGGCATTCCTCACTAATCTGTAGGACAGAGATGATTTTTTTGTGACTCAGATTTTTCAAAATTATTGCTTATAATAATTAGAATAAAAACTTTTTAGAGTTATTTAAACATCACAAGGCCCCTTCATTTCCTATGATCCTACATTAAGTAAAATCAAGAAATACACAGGCGCTTCCCTGGTGGTCCAGTGGTTAAGAATCACCTGCCAGTGCAGGAGACATGTGTTCGATCCCTGGTCTGAGAAGATCCCATGTGCCACGGGGCAACTAAGCCCGTGCATCACAACTACCGAGCCCGTGTGCTGCTGAAACCCATGCACCAAGAGCCCGCGCTCCGCAAGAGAAGCCACCGCAATGAGGAGACCACACGCCGCAACCAAGAGCAGCCACTGCTCACCACAACTAGAGAAAGCCTCCATGCAGCAATGAAGACCCAGCACAGCCAAAAATAAATACATAAACATAAATAAAATTTTTATAAAAGAAATACACAGTGGAATGAAGGTTAGCATTATAAAATAAACATTTTATAAAAGGTAATTAAATGTATTTTTTCAGATGGCAAAAATCTAGCCACTCCTATATTCAAAATACAATATTTTCTTTGCTTAAAAATGTCATTCTAATTCACTCTAATTTATTGAACAGTTTTGTGAGATAACATTATACAAAAATAATGTGACAACAATGCAAAGGCCTTAACAAATTGAAAATTAAGATATCAAAATATAGTGTCATTTGGTAAATAATATTTTCTTTTCTTTACTCAGCAGTACAAGAAACTTTCTTTAGATTCATGTTTCTTGGCATCCTGAAAGGAAAAGAGTAATTTTTTGATCGTTAACTACACTATTCAGGAATTATATAGGGTAATAGGAAATTTACTGTCTGAGACCACAGGAAATTTAAATGTCTGCAGAGGAAATAGTTTAAAATAATCTGAAAGTGGTATACTTAATGCCTTATTTTTTATTACTATAGCTTTAAAAACTAAAGTTAAACATGAAGTTAATATTTATTTCAATGACAATAAGTGGATTGTTTCTTGTTTTCTTTTGACAGACTATACATGTGAATCCAAACAGAAATATGCAAATCCACTCTCCAATTAGCTTCAAGCCAATTTCATGCCTTACTTTTAATAATTCAAAGTTTTACTCTCCATCTGTTAAAAAATACTAACCCTTTAAACTTCCCAACTTTGCTTTCAACAGTCATAGTTACTACATATGTGAACACTGAGGTTTCTGCATTTTCCTTTCCCTTTGCTCCCTATACTGGGGTGTAAGATCACCACTCCATCACCACAGGCTTCAGGGAACTGGACCCTGGAACTCCGTGTGCTCCTGGTTAGAAACCCCAACCGCAGCAAACAGTCTCGCCCCCACTATCAAGATTAATCTCACTAACTCTACTTATCACAATGTGCTTCCCATTTGTTAAAAATAGAAGTGCTTTACTATGGTTAAATAAAAATGAGTCCCAAACTAGTCTTTTATTAAACATGACAGAATATCAGTCTCAATCAAAATATCTGTCTATATATGCACTGGCTTTTGCTGTTTAAGCAAAAGATACCAGTATGCCACTTTAGCGGACTCTAAGTCACTGTAATTTTTCAGTCACCAACTGTTTTATTTTGAGAAAGACTGAAACAATATGACAGGCAAGAATGGTTAAATTGCCCTTACTCAGCTTCAAACTGGGAGCACTTGATGCAGACATTAATCACGTAGAAACTGATTGCCAGAATAGACATGCTTTATTTGTATTATAAATTCTGTTCCAGAGAGAACACTGAGAAATCAAATTTAGAAGAAAATAAAAATGAATAACGTACCATAATTTTTAACTTAAAAATAGTTTTTTACAATTAACATTTAGACAATCTTACTCTAGTGAATAAGTGAACACTGGGGCATTTAGAACTTATTTGAAAATTTTACTCTTCAAACTTATAGGTAAAGTGCATTTTGCCAAGTGGTTTAACTTCCCTGGTGGCTCAGCCAGTAAAGCGTCTGCCTACAATGTCGGAGACCTGGGTTCAATCCCTGGGTCGGGAAGATCTCCTGGAGAAGGAAATGGCAATCCACTCCAGTATTCTTGCCTGGAAAATCCCATGGCTGGAGGAACCTGGTAGGCTACAGTCCATGGGGTCGCACAGAGCTGGACACGACTTCACTTTCACTTTCACTTCCCTTTTAACTGATACATATATATATATATACTGATATATATACATACTGTTGCTGCTGCTGCTGCTGCTAAGTCACTTCAGTCGTGTCTGACTCTATGCGACCCCATAGACGGCAGCCCACCAGCCTCCCCCATCCCTGGAATTCTCCAGGCAAGAATATATGTAATTAGCATATTCTGTACAGAACTGCAATCCACTTCTACTGTGCTCTTGATATGATTCTAAACAATCTGTAGTCATAATACAAATGTCCCAGTAGGAAATTAATTCAATAATGCAAGAATTCCCTTAAATTAAACATTTAGATATTTAAATGTATATAGACATTAGACAGCCTGCATGGAGCCAGAAATTTGATAACACTATATAGAAATTTCAGATTTCAGTATAAAAGAGGAGACAATATTCCACGTAACCAATTAATAGAAAATTTTAAATATTATTTTGCTCATAGTTACTCTCTGGAAGTTCTGAGATAAATTTTCTTTCAAAAGTGTATATTCCTAGAAAAAATTAAAATTCCATTACCCTAAAACTGTAAACTTGTTTGAAGGTATTATGAAATAGAGAAAATATGCCAATTTACACACTGTATGCTCACATATATCATTTGTATAATTTAAACATTAGTATTACAGTGTGATGAACTTTGGATGAAGCTGAATTAAACTTGTGTAAATAAATAGCTGAGTTACTAGCTTAAAAAAAAAAGAAAAAGGAAGAAAGAAGGCAAAGCTGCGAACAGATTACCAAAGCATAGTTATTGATGTTACTCAGTTATTGAATTAACTAAGTTAATTCCAAGTTCATACAATACTTTATTATACTTAGAGTGATTAAGAAAAGGTCTTTATCATTTAAAAAGTAAATCTGAAATGTATATTATGATCCCTGTTTTTATCTGTTAGACCAGGTAGACCAGGTTTATACCTGTTAGAAAGATTAGTCTTTTTTTTTTTAAAGAAATCTTATCTATCTATATAAATAATAATAAATATGCTATGCACATTTTGTTTTAGACACACATTTGATCAGAGTTAAAATCAAAATTGACTAAGTCACTTAGTCATGTCTGATTCTTTGAGACTCCATGACCTGTAGCCCACCAGGCTCCTCTGTCCATGAATTTCTCCAGGCAAGAATACTAGAGTGGGTTCCCATGCCCTCTTCCAGGGGATCCCCTCCAGGGATAGAACTAGAATCTCTGTCTCCTGCATTGGCAGGCAGGTTCTTTACCACTAGCGCCACCTGGGTAGCCAGGTAAATTAAACAGTATCTCCTAAATTCCAAAAATTACTACAAGTATCAAATTCAACCTATCTCACTGTATTCCACATGAACCCTACAGCAATCAAGAATACTTACTTAATTCTGCATTTTAAAGAGCTGCTTTTATTAAAATCATTTTTAGAATTTAACTCTTCAATTTCTAGCAATTGCAATAAAGCTTGATTTACTTTCCCCTTAATCTAGTCATTTATTCATGTATTTTTTTAAATTACAAAACTCAAGTCCCTTTATTCACTTTCTAAAAAAAACACAAACATGAGAATAAAATAAACACACCCCACTTACTAGCCCTTGCAGGATAGGAAGCAGCCCTGGACAGACAGCCTGCAAATGTCTTTCCTTACACTTCAGTCTGCATCTCCTCAGGCATTCCAGGGGTCCGTGTTTTGACCCCTCTTGCAGGGGAAAGGAAGTGGAAACTAAAAAGAGTCACCTACAAGAGGGTCACAGTGACCTTACAGCTATTTGACGATGCTGCTGCCAAGTCACTTCAGTCATGTCCGACTCTGTGCGACCCCATAGACGGCAGTCCACCAGGCTCCCCCAACCCTGGGATTCTCCAGGCAAGAACACTGGAGTGGGTTGCCATTTCCTTCTCCAATCTAGTCATTTATAAAATAACAAAATACAGTTTTTCACATTGCCAACATCATTTATTTATACTTATTTAGCATTCTATAATTAGCTCCACTCTTGCACGCTTAAAATCTTTTACAGAACTTCCTTTTGTATCTGTTATAGGCTTTATAGTATTATAGACAACAAGTCCACATAACTTGCTGTTATTTTGCTTATTAACTAGATGTCCATCGACAGATGAATAGATAGGGAAATTGTGGTACATATATACAATGGGATGTTCAGTTCAGTTCAGTAGCTTTAAAAAAGAACGCATTAAAAAAAAAAAAGAACGCATTTTTTTTTATTAGTCAGTTCTAATAAGGTGTATGAGCCTAGAGCCTATTATACAGAGTGAAGTAAGACAAAGAGAAAGACAAATATTGTATACGAACGCATGTGTATGGCATCTAGAAAGATGGTTCTGATGAACCTATTAGCAGGGCAGCAACCGAGACGCAGTCAGAGAGAACAGACCTGTGGACACAGCGCGGGAGGGATAGGTGGGATGAACTGAGAGAGTAGCATGGAAACGTATGCATTATCGTATGTAAAATAGATAGCCAAGGGAATTTGCTGAGTGACACAGGGAGCTCAACCCAGTGCTCTGTGAAAACCTACAGAGGTGGGATGGGGTGGGGAGGAGATGGAAGGGAGGTTCAAAATGCAGGGGACATATGTATACCTATGGCTGGCTCATGTTGATGTATGCCAGAAACCAGCACAGTATTGTAAAGCAATTATCTTCCAATAAAGATTAAAAATAAAATAAAAATTAATTAATTAGTTAAAAAAAAAAAACTGGATTTTCTCCTGAGACTGTTTCCTTATCTTGGATAATGCTGAAAAGAGTCACTTGTCACTTCCTGCCTCAGTTCACTTATTCTAAATGTTTTACTAAAGGGAAATATTATCAAACCACATATTAAAACTACTTTTTTACACTTTTACTGTATATTGTAATCATTTATTTATTTGTCTATCTCTTTGAGGGAAGGAATCAGGTCTTGTTATTCAGTATTTTAGCACAGAATCCAAGATAGAGATGCAGATGATACCACTCTAAGGGCAGAAAATGAAGAGGAACTAAAGAGCCTCTTGATGAGGGTGAAAAAGGAGAGTGAAAAAGCTGGTGTGATTCTCAACATGAAAAAAAATTAAGATCATGGCACCCAGTCCCTTCACTTCATGGAAAACAGAAGGGGGAAAAGTAGAAGCAGTGACAGATTTTCTTTTACTGGGCTCCAAAATCACCGCAGAAGGTGACTGCCGTCACGAAATTTAAAAAATGCTTACTTGAAAGCTATGACAAACCTAGACAGCATATTAAAAAGCAGAGACATCATTTTGCTGACAAAAATCTGTATAGTCAAAGCTATGGTTTTTCCAGTAGTCATGCATGGATATGAGAGTTAGATCATAAAGAAAGCTGAGTGCCAAAGAATTGATGCTTTTGAATTGTGGTGCTGGAGAAGACTCTTTAGTGTCTTGGACAGCAAGGAGATCAAACTCCAGTCAATCTTAAAGGAAATCAACCCAGAATATTCATTGGAAGGACTGATACTGAAGCTAAAGCTCCAACACTTTGGCCACTTGATGTAAAGACTCATTGGAAAAGACCCTGATGGTGAGAAAGATTGAAGGCAAAAAGAGAAGGGGGCAGCAGAGGATGAGATGGTGAGATAGCATCACTGATTCAATGGATATGAATTTGAGCAAACTCTGGGAGATGATGAAGGACAGGGGAGCCTGGTGTGTTGCAGTCCATGGGGTCACAAAGAGTCAGACACGACCTAGGGACTGAACAACAACCGGCGTATAGAAGGTGTTCAAAAATATGTGCTGAATAAATGAAGACAATTTAAGGAATAAAATAATTTAAATTCCAAGACCATTAAAGGTCAAACTATGAAACATATCTCATAAAAATTTTCTAGAATCTCTACTACATTACCTTGTGAAATAAAATCTTTTCTATATTTCAGAAATTATTTTCTCCTGTACAAAGCATAAGAACAGTCTACCTTATTTTGAATTGTCATCTGGCAAAGTGTTATAGAAAAGTTGCTATGAAATATGCAGGTCTAAAAGCTAAAAAAAAGTGAGATTTTATAAACTTACTTTTCATCTCCTATCCTTTTCTTTTTCAACCCCTATTATATAACACCTTCTTGTCATGTGCCGGGAATGGTGTCAAAAGCTTTAAGGACATAATTCCATTGAACTTTGATGGCAACCCTGCAAAATTATTATTATTATTACCCCCAGTATATGGGTGATGAAAGTGTTTTTTTTCTTGCCCAAGTTTACATTATTAGGAACTGGCAGAACTAGGATTCAATACAGTTTTGTCTGAATAAAGAGCTAAGTTTTAACCATCATTCTATATTATCTCTCATGTATATTTTTGGAGGACTTTATTATTGCTTATTATAATACCAAAAATAAATTCTGGATGATGATAAGTGATATTATGCTTACTGTGAGTCAGTGTAACATGGCACCAAGTTCTTATTCACAACTTTGGAAAGCAAGCCATCTGAATCCCCAGTGTGCCAGACTGGAAGGCTAAGTCTCTGCACACGACAGGTGCACCATGAAATGTGCACTCATACTCCATGATAAACAGAAATAGTAAAATTAAGTTGGTTAACTTAATTTGAAAAAGTTGGCTTAAAGCTCAACATTCAGAAAACTAAGATAATGGAATCTGGTCTCATCACTTCATGGCAAATAGATGGGGAAACAGTGGAAACAGTGGCTGACTTTATTTTTCTGGGCTCCAAAATCACTGCAGATGGTGACTGAAGCCATGAAATTAAAAGATGCTTACTCCTTGGAAGGAAAGTTATGACCAACCTAGATCGCATATTCAAAAGCAGAGACATTACTTTGTCAACAAAGGTCCGTCTAGCCAAGGCTATGGTTTTTCCAGTGGTTATGTATGGATGTAAGAATTGGACTGTGAAGAAAGCTGAGTGCTGAAGAATTGATGCTTTTGAACTGTGGTGTTGGAGAAGACTCTTGAGAGTCCCTTGGACTCCAAGGATATCTAACCAGTCCCATCCTAAAGGAGATTAGTCTTCGGTGTTCATTAGTAGGACTGATGTTGAAGCTGAAACTCCAACCCTTTGGCCACCTGATGCAAAGAGCTGACTCATTTGAAAAGATTCTGATGCTGGGAAAGATTGAGGGCAGGAAGAGAAGGGGACGACAGAGGATGAGATGGTTGGATGGCATCACCGACTCAATGGACGTGGGTTTGGGTGGACTCGGGAGTTGGTAATGGACAGGGAGTCCTGGTGTGTGTGCTGCGGTTCATGGGGTCGCAGAGAGTTGGACACGACTGAGCAACTGAACTGAAGTTGGTTAACTCTTAGTGTCCTGAAATATGTAGTTGCCTTTAAATAACTTCAGTATTAAGTGCTACATCTCATTCATTCCAATTATTTTGATAGAAAGTCTCAGAAGACTAATTTACAAGTTTCTTATTCTTGAGATCCCCAGATGATAGTCATTTCTCTCATCTTTGCACCTTTCAATAGGATTTTAGAATTTACTTTACACTATTTTTTGGGACACATTAAATTGGTATAAGTTTTTCTAATCTTTAAATACTATCTAATGAATGCTTTTATTTTCTTTTCATGTCTGTCTTCCCCCATTCTTGTTAGACTTTATGCAGGATTTGTATATATAAAAGGGCTTCCCTGGTGGCTCAGCTGGTAAAGGATCTGCCTGCAATGCGGGAAACCTGAGTTTGAGTCCTGGGTTGGGAAGATCCCCTGGAGAAGGGAAAGGCTACCCAGGCTGGAAGAAGCACAAGCTGGAATCAAGATTGCCCAGAGAAATATCAATAACTTCAGATATGCAGGTGACACCACCCTTATGGCAGAAAGCGAAGAAGAACTAAAGAGCCTCTTGATGAAAGTGAAAGAGGAGGGTGAAAAATCTGGCTTAAAACTCAAAATACAGAAAACTAAGATCATGGCATCCAGTCCCATCACTTCATGGCAAATAGATGGGGAAACAATGGAAACAGTGAGAGACTCTATTTTCTTGGGCTCCAAAGTAACTTCAGATGGTGAATGCAGTCCTGAAATTAAAAGACGCCAGCTCCATGGAAGAAAACCTAGACAGCATATTAAAAAGCAGAGACATTACTTTGCTGACAAAGGTCCATCTGGTCAAAGTTATGTTACTGGTCAAAGTTACGTGACAGTAGTCACGTATGGATGTGAGAGTTGGACTATTAAGAAAGCTGAGTGCCAAAGAACTGATGCTTTTGAACTGTGGTGTTGGAGAAGACTCTTGAGAGTCCCTTGGACTGCAAGGAGATCCAACCAGTCCATCCTAAAGGAAATCAGTCCTGAATATTCATTGGAAGGACTGATTCTGAAGCTGAAACTCCAATATTTCGGCCACCTGATGTGAAGAACTGACTCATTGGAAAAGACCCTGATGCTGGGAAAAATTGAAGGTGGGAGGAGAAAGGGATGACAGAAGATGAGATGGTTGGATGGCATCACCGACTCTATGGGCATGAGTTTGAGTAAGCTCTGGGAGCTGGTAAGCCTGGCGTGCTGCAGTCTGTGGGGTTGCAAAGAGTCGGATAAGACTAAGCGACTGAACTGAACTGAACCATATATATAAAATAATGATTCTCATTCATCATATATCAAATCAGTAAACCAACCCACCAACTAAATCTTTTCACACTAGAATACACATGTGTCATAAAACAAATTCCTCAGAGGTAAAAAACTCCACTGATTTCTGAAAGAAGTAAGTTTCTTTCCACTGAAGAAAAAAAGTGACTTCTTGGTCATTTTTGTCAAAGAGAGAGAGGAGCATGTTGGATACTGAACATGCCAGAAGCACTGTGATAGCAGCTCTTCACACCTCAAAACTGTCATTGCTTTATTACAATCTCATTTATTCATACATTCATCCTAAAACTTTTTTGAGTGCATACTATGTGTGAGGGATTGTAGATTTTGAGAAGTAAGACAGCAAAGAGATAAAAATAATAAATACATATCCTTAAGTGGTAACTAATGGTCAACAATCGTAGATTAAGTGGATACATAATTAACTATTTCACAGGGCAGGAAAATGAGCACCCAAGAGAAACTGTTACTGTAAAAGAATATTAGATAAATCATGAAGGAAGAGGAGAGATGGTGTCTCTTGGGTGAATCTGTACTTGACTTCAGAGAAGGCAATGGCACCCCACTCCAGTACTCTTGCCTGGAAAATCCCATGCATGGAGGAGCCTGGTGGGCTGCAGTCCATGGGGTCGCTAAGAGTCAGACACGACTAAGCGACTTCACTTTCACTTTTCACTTTCATGCATTGGAGAAGGAAATGGCAACCCACTCCAGTGTTCTTGCCTGGAGAATCCCAGGGACGGGGGAGCCTGGTGGGCTGCCGTCTATGGGGTCACGCAGAGTAGGACACGACTGAAGCGACTTAGCAGCAGCAGCAGTACTTGACTTGGGTGTTAAAGGATGAGCAGGTACTTTACTCAGAAAGAGAAAGAAACTGCGCTTCAGACATTAGAAGCAATGTGAATTAAAGGAATTATTTGTGAAACAAAGGAATTAAAGCAAGAGCCTTTAAAGAGAAGGGTAAGAGTAAGAGTGAAAAGCTGAAGTCAAGATAACACAAAACATTAAAGATTCCGATTTTGTCATTAAGGTTCTAAGGTCTCAGGCCAGGTGTTTGTGGATTTTCTTTTTTTTGAATTTTGCTTCCTTAAGATTAGATTCATCCTTTCTATATGGAAAATCAGAATATGAAATGAAGTCTTACTATACCGTTCCACCCCATACTGATAAACTGGCATCTAACAGTGACACTCAACATGGGAATCCTTCGACTTCAAACTTGATCTTCTTTTTGTTATTTCTATAAAAATGTAACTTCTATATGTTAAAATTGTTCATCCTGAGGTATATCTGTGGTTCTATTAGGAGTCATTGGTTAGAATGTTGCATTTAATTTAGAATAACAGTTGTGGATTAATTGTACTTTTGGCTTGTAAAAATAAATATTGAATATGACAGAAACTACTGCAGCAGTCTTTTCTAATGCTATTATTTTGTATGCTAGAAATCATTTCAATTTAATTATTTCTCTACTTTCACACTAAATTTATTTTACTAACATACAGCCTGTGTGGGTAATATTTTAGAAATAAAGTTAAAAATGGTAGAAATAAAAATGAGTTGAATCCATTACAGGAGACAAGTCTATATAAACATTATTTACCTATAATCAATAGTGGTGATGCCAGAAAACAAAAGTTTAATATGTAAATGAATGTCAATGATTATTTTAAATGTATAGAACCCTAAATTGTTATACTAACCAGAATGAAATTAATTCATCAGTAAAAATGAATCCAGGTAAGAATCTCTGGATAAGATTTCCCATGTGATAATAGGATAGAGTAACCAGTCACCACAGAAATACAAATTAACAGAAATCACTAAAAATGATTATATAGTACAAAGTCGATTAAATTGTGTGCCTCTTAAAATTTACGTAAGATGTGGGAGTAAATTTTAATTAACACAGATCTCCAATTTCATATCCAAGTACTGAGATGTGGTATTGAATATAACTCTTTATGAGTCAGCTGTGAAGACCACTCGGAAAATATGGTGACACCAGCAACAAAGCAAAAGCCAGGTGGTACTGTTACAAAGCTATGCCCTTACCACCTGTTCCCGGCCCTTTTCATTACCATCTGAACGGAAACCTGGTGCTTTCTTGAGCACTCTGCTTCTGCTGAAATCTTCTCTAGTGAGAAATACTTACCCTTCTTCATAGGTTGTCATATTTCTATCTACTGGCTACTTAAAAAATATATTTCTCTTCTACTTTAAAGTTAAACTTTCTTTGTTAAACTTTCTTTTCTTTTGACTTCTGGCCATGCTGACATATACTAATCATTTTTTTCCCTTTCTTTCTGTCATCTGATGACCTCTCGTGGTCACTGACTCATTCACTGAAGTTTTAGAGCTGGCTTAGTTTTCTTTTCAATTCCCCAATTCTCATAGCCATATCAAATGTAAGTATTCCTCAAGAAGACCTATCAAATGGCTTTGTAATTCCAAAACTCACATATCTTGTTACCTTCACTTTTATTCTTTTCACCCACTCTCCTACTCACTCCAAATGCTTATGTCTTAGAGTTTGTCAGTTAGTGAAAATAGCTCCACCACAAGATCTTAAGTTTCAACAGCATGCTCTACCTGCCCAACACCCTAAACTTCCTTTTTGACTATAAGACCTAGCATTCTAATTCTTGGATTTTCTCCGTATTTTCCTAGTCTCTAAGTTCCCATATGGACTTTTCCTCCTCCTTGTCTAACACTGACATTTACACAAGCACCCTCAGTTGCTTTCCACTGCTATTCTCCCAGCAACTCCATCCATCAAAACTCCCACTCCCCCACAAATGCTACAATCTGAATTGTGTTTCCACACTTGGATGGGCTCAGTGCTGCTAGGAATGATCACACTACTCTCCCACGCTGGTGTGTCTTGCAATTGCTGGTCTCCAACTTCTAGATCTGCAGAACTATTCATCAACTTTTAAATTTGTCTTTGGTAAGCTACTTTCTCCTATTTTCTTCAGTGATTATTCCAAATCTTCAAATTAAATCTCAAATTCAATTCCAAACCCTTATATTCTCGCTTCTTATGTGTTTGAGAACATTAGGGCCAACAGGCAGTGACAACCAACTTCCCAACTCCCTGTCTAATAACTGATCTATTTTATTATCTGTCTTTTTTTCTGGTTTGAGCCAACCCAAAGTCCACCTTTGCTTCTGAACCAAGCCCCTCCTCCACCTCCAGGTTCTTACTCTAGAACCAGTGCCTTTCCTATCTTCAAATGCCCTTTCTCTTCAGACCACATACATGTTCAAATCTCAGATTTCTCCCTTTTGGTGACCCAAAACAGAGATTGGAAAGTCACAGCATGCTCAGATTCCCACACAAAGAAATTTTCCTAAATTTTTATGAAAATAGCTTATTTATGTATTAACTGAGGAATCTATCTAAGTATCTATCTAGAGATAGATACAGAGACAGAGAGAGACAGACACAGAGAGGAGAGAATTATTTCAGAGTTTTAGGCTAACAACTAAATTTATGTGAAAAGGATAAATTTGAGGCTGCAAAAAAAAAAAAAAAGGAAAAAGAAAATTATCACCTTTTCTTGAGAATAAACCTGTATTTCATTCAACTTCAGTATTCTGGTAATATTAAAAATGTATACAAGAATTTAAAAAAGAGAGAGATGAAGATTTTATTGAAAAGTAGCTTTTAAGGAGTATTGGAATAGAAAAGAAGACACGCTCAACAAACTTAACCCTAAACGAAGTATCACCTGCATTTTATCACCACTATACTCATAGTATTTACTGAAGAAGAAACACAGATCTCTCTTTTTTTTTCAGAAGCCAAATGACCATTTTTAAAGTATATTCACATATCATAAAATTCATCCTTTAAGGGTATACAATTCACAAATAAACAACTTCAAAGAATTTGACTACTCATTTTTTATGCTATTAGCATAACGAGCTCAGATTTAAAGGCTATCATTTTTAAAAGATAAGATTTTCCTGTTAAACTAATCTACTGAACTAATCTCCATAAGAGATAGTAGTGTAGATCATGGAAGTAGATATAGAGTTAGGGAGAAATGGAATACTTCAGAGATAATTAAGTTTTAGGATCAATAAGACATGGTGACTGGAGGGAGGGAATTATGCTCAGGGAAAGAACTAGTAAAGGGTGATGCTTAGGTTTCTGGTTGAGGCACGTGTGAGGATGCTGCTGCCACATATCGAGAGTACAAATGGGGAGTGGGTTACTAAATGTGGTCACCTGTTCTGTGAGAGGTATGATGAATTCAATTATACATGCTGACTTTGGTACATCCCCAGGACAGATAAGAAGATGGCCAGAAGAGGACTGAAAAGATCTGACAGATAAATAAGAATGGGACCTGGGTTGGAAATACAGATTTGGAAGCCATCAATCCAACCAGTCCATTCTAAAGGAGATCAGCTCTCGGATTTCTTTGGAAGGAATGAGGCTAAAGCTGAAACTCCAGTACTTTGGCCACCTCATGTGAAGAGTTGACTCACTGGAAAAGACTCTGATGCTGGGAGGGATTGGGGGAAGGAGGAGAAGGGGACAACAGAGAATGAGATGGCTGGATGGCATCACTGACTCGATGGACGTGAGTCTGAATGAACTCTGGGAGTTGGTGATGGACAGGGAGGCCTGGCGTGCTGCTATTCATGGGGTCACAAAGAGTCGGACACGACTGAGAGACTGAACTGAACTGAACTGAACTGAATACATAGACGCTACTGAAAGTCACAGAATAGAAAGCACCATCAAGATAGAACACGCAAAGGAAAGACAGCCTACTATGGGAGTCTGGAAATTATCAAGGGGCAAAGAGAATGCTCCCAGAGAAGACAGAAGTGATCAGAACGATGGATAGAAACCTAAAGGAGTGTACAATCACAAGAGTGCAGAGGAAAAAATATTTCAAGAAGAGAATGTAATAGGGCTGAATTCTAAAGGTGGAAAGGCTAGATGCAATATGAAAGCTCTTATGATTTAGCAGCATATACAATTTGAGACAGTTTTTTAGAACAAAGTTATATAACACAATTGTAATAAAACAGGTATAAGGAAGCAGAGTCTCAAAAAAGAGGAAAAGTAAAAATGTCAGTTATAGGTAATGATTTTAATACAATGTAGTTCAAGAAACTGATTAGAATTATCATGTCTTTGGCCATGAACTTGAACTTCCTGATAGACTAGATAAAGAAAACATACAATGGGCTACACTCTTTTTCAGTGATACAGACACATCTGTTCTTAAAGACAGCTACTCACAATTTTAAAATAAAGTTTTACACAGATTTTTTTTAAATGGATGATGACACAGGAGACAATGCCCTCAGAAATGCTTTTAGAGCTAATGTGTAATTCTATGTGGCTCTTTCTTTTCAAAACATTCCATGAGCATTTCTATTTAATATTGCAGTGATGGTTTCAGCCAGGTCAATTTGACAAGACAAACAAACAAAAGGCATTCAGATCAGAAAGGAAGACATAAAATTATCTTTAGTCATAGATGACATGACCTCATATAGAACATCCTAAGGTATTAACTAAAAACTTTTAGAGCTAATAAGTGAATATAGCATGGTTGTAGGTTTCAAGATCAAGTTATAAAAATAAATTGTGTTTCTATATACTAGCAATGATTAGGCACAAATGAATTTAATAACAATTTCACTTCAAAAATAAAATATTTGGAATAAATTTAACAAAAGTAGTACAAGGTATGTATCCTGAAAACGATGAAACATCACTGAAAGAAAGTAACATAAGGGAACATCTTTGTGCTCATGGATGAGAAGACAACATTTTCTAAGATGGCAATAATGCCTAAATTGCTCTAATTAAACAATCCCAGTCAAAATCCTAGCTGCTTTTTTTCCCTTCGAAACTGACAAGCTTATCTCAGCATTCATGAGGAAATGTAAGCAACCCAAAAGAGAGGAAGGATACATCATAATCACGTGGTGGGGAGGGATTGTTTTTAAAATGCAAATTCCTGGGCCTTTACAGGATCAAAATTCTAAAAGTCGTAATCAAGCGTTTTTTGTTGTTGTTTTGTTTTGTTTTTTAAGTTCCCTTTTCATCACAATCATAAAACAGGATAGATGTTGCTTGGGTGTATAAGATTTTCAGTGGTATTAACTAG
The DNA here is from genome assembly GCF_055505025.1 of Bos grunniens. Classification (NCBI taxonomy): domain Eukaryota; kingdom Metazoa; phylum Chordata; class Mammalia; order Artiodactyla; family Bovidae; genus Bos; species Bos grunniens. The sequence goes on along the minus strand of NC_141178.1, from coordinate 21,837,628 downwards.
AAGATAGCTTCAATGAGAAGAGGAAAACACAAGCCATCAATAATCCATCAGCTGAACAGCATAATCCATCAGTATGCCCTCTGGGAGAGTTAGCACTGAGACATACTTCCAGAAAACAACAAAAACTCAACCTGATCAATGAAGTATTACAAAAGTCACCTAAATTTTGGAATCATCTGCTAGGTGAGAGAAACATATGTTGAGCTGTTTGTTTTACTGGTGGTTAGCCACAGACCCAGTTATTCCTTGAATTCATGATGAAGACAAATCATTAGTATAACAGAAGATGCTTACTTTCCCTTTGCTGTGTCTTACACTCATCTAAACGAGGAGTGTGAATCATTCATTCATTTATTTGACAAGTGAAAAAAGCCAGGCAAAGTGGCTAGGGACACGTAACAGAATCAGAATGAGAAAACAAGTATTTTAGATTCCTAATCCATAATTATTTTCATAAAACATACTGTTTGCCCTTTAAAGGTCTATAATATGAGTAAATATGTGGTAACATCAAGTTATATCACATAGTCAGGAAAATGTGTTATCACATTTTAACTCTGATCTATAAGTTAGCAGTAGTAAATATTTCATTAACAATTATTCTGCTTGCCCTTTTAAAGACTATAAGAACTTTTTTTGCTAGATAATTGAGATGGTTTCAGTTCGGTTCAGTTCAGTCACTCAGTCGTGTTCGACTTTTTGCGACCCCATGAATTGCAGCACGCCAGGCCTCCCTGTCCATCACCAACTCCCGGAGTTCACTAAAACTCATATAGAGTTAAGTTAAGTCTTAAACTCATGGTTTAAGACTCTTAAAAACAGTTATTCATGAATATTTTGAACTGATGCCATCTTTTTCCTTTGAAAACTTTTCCTACCTCAAGAACATTTTCTTCAGAAAGAGAAAATATACATACCACTTATAGACATGCCTGAGAACTCATTTTCTTTTATTTTTGAAACTTTTAATTTATATTTTGGTCTTACAAATGATCATTTAAAATGACTCTTCTGTAAGAATGTAAAGCATAAAAATTTGCTAAATATCAGATAAATACAAATTTTCAAGGTTTTCTGTATAGTCTTCATTAAAACATGAATCTTTGTGTGAATGTTTCACTTTTACCTAAGACCTTGAATCCATTTTACAATAATGAAGCCATAAAGTTTTTACACAACTATAAACTATATCATTTGTATTAAAAGAAAGCTGAGTAATACAAAAATATGAGATCTGAGGAGCAGGCAATCTGTTGAGGTTCAGGATACCTTATTTAGCTATCTACACAAATTTGTAGATAAACAAGTTTCTTGAATTATTTTTTCTTTGGTCTTATATGCCCCGAACAGAATCTGGAGGGATGGATGAGTAATTTGATCACAAAGCTATCAGTGTTGTTAGTTTTGACAATACTGTACTTTTCAATATTTATTTTTCTATCTTCCACTGCAGATTTACTTAAGATCTCCACTTCTTATGCCAAATTCTTTCACCAAATATCCTTGTGAATATATTTATGCTTCTTGATGAAATTTTTTTGGATATGGAGCTATCCTTAAATATCCATCCACACAAGGCTAAGAAATTACTTGACCTTCAGACTTAGAAATTTAGAACTGCTTGATTTCACTTTTATCCCCAGTTCAAAGTACTCTGCCTGAGAAATTTTGTAAATAAACATTGGTTCATTGAATGATTTTTCATTACCTCTGAAAACTTTTTTCTGGGATAGCCTACCACATATATATATGGTACATAATCAGCAAATGTAGATAGCTATAAAATTTAAAGCATATCCAGGTACACAGATGGGAGAAAAATATTTTAAATGGTAAATCAGATTTTCTAGAAATGATTACTAGACAATCATTAATGATATATGGATATTTAACCAGACCAATCTACCTGTGTGGAAATACAAATAGCTAAATACAAATGTATTATTTATAAGCTACTTTGAAAAATATTATATTCAAATATTTAATGAACTTTTAAAAAATTTACTTTTTGCTATTCATTTTCTACTTGTACATTCAAAAGACTTTAATATGGTAACTATAACACAAACAATATAATTTTGTCTCACACAATGAAATCCAATCACTATAATGAAAATAGCAACTACAGTGGATTTGGTTCATTGCAGTTACTATGTTAATTTTAAATATACCAGCATTGCTATAGATATTAAACTCTGAATTCAGAAAATAATTTTTCTTTTACAAAACTTGGATTACAAGTAAACATCAATGGTGTACTATAGAATAAGAGTACTTTCAATAATGTTGCACAAGCATATTAAATTGTTTTTGTCATTTAAATAATCCATGATTATGTTCATCAACTACCAAAACAAAATGTTACTAGCAGTACTCAGACATATTTTCTCTCGGAATAAAGATTGCTCATTTTATTCTGAGATGTGAAAGCTAATTCAGGACCTTACGCTGCAAAAATTAATTAGTGGCACCAACATTTTCTCACAAATAACTGCAGTTGATACTTTTTGCCATCTTATAGAATATATGTTCCCTAAAGACATCAGCTGGGAGGGACTGGGGGCAGGAGGAGAAAGGGACGACAGAGGATGAGATGGCTGGATGGCATCACTGACTCGATGGACGTGAGTCTGAGTGAACTCCGGGAGGTGGTGATGGACAGGGAGGCCTGGCGTGCTGTGATTCATGGGGTCGCAAAGAGTCGGACACGACTGAGTGACTGAACTGAACTGAACTGAACTGAAAGACATCAGCCTGGCCCTGTGTATTTTCCAGTTCTGCAAGTATTACATAGTTATATTTAAGCAGAGTACAGTGCCTTAAAAGACTCATTGCTAGGACTATACCATCCTTTTCTTTCCTGAATAAAATAATGTGCTTTTATCAAGAAGAAAATGGTGCAGAAATTATTAAAAATCAAGAACTTAAAAATATAACCTCCAAACTTCTACCCACCAAGCCAGATATGCTAACAGAGACTTTGGCAACAGGCACACAGCAAGGGGCTCATATGTTCTGCTTTACACAATTTAAAGAAAGGAAAACACATTAGAGGCCCACATTTTGCTCTGCTTTTTAAAGAAAGGAAACTCTATGTCTCTTTCTAAGGAAATTTTCAAAAACTATTCTCTGTGAATTAATGATGAAATGACCCTATGCCAAATAAGTCAGAAAAATAGTCTTCATTAATAAAGCAATGTAAACAAAGAAAATAGACTTGAAATTACTAGTTCAGATTGGACTCACAAAATATGCCTAACTTAAAACTAACTTTTAGGTTTTGTGTCTGTTACATAGAAACCTTCATAGACCACAGATAGTTAAATATAGCAAACTGAGACAAGAATTGAAGTGTCATAGAATTAGACCACTGAATTGTATACCAAGGGGGTAAACATTTATGATGATTATCTTCTCATTAATTTTGAGTAAAGCATAAATTGAGATTGAATTTATATATAATAAAGCAAAATTTGGCTTGTAATTGGGTGTGCTTATTATGCCAACTTCATAAGAATACAAAATCAAATTCTGAATTGGCCACTAGAAACCCAAATTCCTCCAAACCATACATGCTTTGCCACTCTTAGTCTCAGAGAATTGTAGCTAGGGAAAGCTCATCTCCTCAGGCAGAGAGGTGAAGTCTATGTGTGCTTGGGCTGATGCGACTTTCAGTACAGCACTGTGAAGATGGCTTCATACTTATTAATGCATCACGTCATGAAAATGAAAACACACTTGGCTTTATGCCTTGCTGTTATGTTTTTTTTCCATTTATCCTCTGTTCAAAGTTCCTTCTCTGGCAGTTTTCCAGCTGAATGAATTTCTAACCCAATATGTTTGCCTTCTAACAAGCCCTGAAGCCTCTATCTTTTCTTTTTAAAGGATCAAAGAACACTGTTCTTCACAATTTTTCTCAGGAATTAAAACTACACTAGAACCCACCAGAAAACTATAAGACAAAGGACTTGCTTTTTTATTCGAGGACAGAATAAAGCTTACATTTTGCTACCTATTTTGCCACTCGTTTTAAAAGTTCATTTCTAGTGTATAATATTTCTTGTAGAGCAGGCCACACTTTCCCAGCCCCTTCAGAACCTCACTTTAAAGATTTTTGACTCTACAAATTGGGAAGATATACAGTATTTCACGCTAAAAAAAATGGAAAGGGAAATTTACTTTAGATTTACCTAGTCAAAAAGGATTAAAAAACCCAATTAAATCATACTGAGAGCTAGTGTATACAAATTGAAGACTGGTTAATAAATCAATCTGTTTGATAGTAACTTGTCAACACATTAATTGGTTGTATTAGAAGCTAAATAGATAAAATGCAAGAAAATAAACCCAATGCAAATGGCAAAATAGGATTAAGAGAAAGGACATAACTAATGGGAAATGTCTATAAAAATAAGCAAATTTTACCTGTCATCATCTTGTGAGAATTGCTTTTGCAAATCCTCTTTATTCCACTGTTCTTTTTCTTTCCCTTGCTCAGGTATATCTGGTGTTTTTTCCTCATCTCCTGATTCTCTGTTTTTCTCCTTATTACACATGTTTGTAATGTCTTTCCCTTTCTCATTCTCATTAGTTCTTTCTTCCTTTACCTCTTCCTCCGCATGAACTATCTCTTCATGCTTATCCCCTTCTTTCCCTCCCTCTTCTAGTCCCTTTGGCCTTTTGAAAGCAACACAAATTGAAGGCATGCAAATAAACACAAAAAAGAAAGAAAATGTTAAGAAAAAAAATACATACAAAATTAAATAGAAAAGTAATGAAAATTACTAAAACATAGGTAAAAATTACATCTTTTAAGCATCGAAAACGTTTTTTCCAGTGTATAACAGAGAAGCACTATGTAAGCAACAGTTAAACCAAAATTGCTTTTTTAAGTTGTGTTTTCCTGTTACAAAGTTGCCTGGAAAAAAGTTGTGGTCTCCCCATTACTGATTTTTGTTTTGTTTTGATCCAATAGGAGTTAAAAAAAAAAAAAAAAACTAATTTAGCTTAGATGCCCATAAAGTCTATAGATGAGGTGATAAATGAAAATTATACTAACATACATTTATAAATTTTTTGGAGAAACTTCCATACATTTATAAAAGTTTCAGGAGGACAAGAGAGCATCCTCCACAAAAAGTAATGTTGTGTTTTCTTAATCATTGAAATGTATTCATCACCTTCCAGTATGATTTTTCATATTCCTTAGAATATTAAAAACATTCAAGTCTTCATTTAACCATCCCTTTAATCTCAGTAAAAATACAACAACAGAATTACTTTTTCAATAATAAACATGAAAAATAGCTAATGATACTATTTCAAATAATCTAGCAAGAAAATTATTATAAGTTCTACAAAACTTTTCTGTGTGAAAAAAGTATGAAATGTAGACCAAAATATAATAAAAAGTAATCACAGAAGTTGTTTGTCTTCATGATATATATTAACCATTTAGAAGGAAAGGATTTTACATTTATCCAAAGAAAAATAAAGATATTCTAAAACATGTTTAGAATTTCCTTCTTAAAGCCCCCTACTCACCTGATTTTCTTGTTTCCTCTTGGCCGTTCTGATTGGACAGACATGTAGCTTGTGCTGCTGAAACGAGAAGCACTACTAGTCCTGGAAACCGCAGATATATCACTTACGTCACTGTCCGAAGATTTAGTGGAAATATTATCTGCCCCTCTATGAGGATCCCATCCCGATCGGTACTGTTAACACAGATTGACAAACACGCAGAAGTTGTCAGTATTACCACACAAAGCAATTACTCGCTTCTCCTATTTCAGCACTTTAATTGTCCACAGAGGATACTGCAAAACCCCACTCAGTTGCATATAAAACAAAAGTGAATGGCAATTATCCTAAAAGAAAAATTCAATTTATATGAAACCCTTGTTTTCAGTAAAGTCAATTAGAGCTTTTTCACCACACCCCAATGAAGGCCATTAAAACAGTTTCACAAGAGCAATGGCCTCAGGGAAGAACATTTGGGCAAAATCTGGGAAATAAATATTTGGCTTAATATTAGGAAGCAAATTTTTTTAAATTTTTGAATAAAATTTTTTTAAAAGCATGATGAAGTTGCCACTGTAACTTATGAAAACCAAATTTAATAGCATAAATTTTCTCTTAAATCCATTATGCTTCAGTGAAAACCTAGAGGTAATACAAAATCTAATTATTAAAACACTAACTTTTTAAAGAAAGGCCAAGAGAAAAGAGAAAGTTTAATTTCTGAGTGGTTGCTGGAATTTTGATGAATCCTAGAAATACTAGAAAAAGTCATTATTATTTATGATAATTCAAACTTCCTGGAACTGAAATATTCAGATGATTATCTGGCACAGCCAGGGTACAGGGTGTTCAAATATTCTGGTAGACTGAAAACCATCATAGAGGCTTTATGTTAATGACATATGGAATGTAAAAAAAGGATAGATTTTGAAGTCTTGAAAACCTGGAGTAAGGAAAACTATTACTAGCTGGGTAAACTTGAGCAAATTATTTCACCTTTAAAATCCTGTTTATAAAATAATAGGGAAAATAATGTCTTCCTTGCAGCATTGTTTTGTTCCTTGCGGCACTGTTTTGAAAATCAGAAATAATACATGCCTGGTATATGGCATAATACAAAATAATGCAGCCAGTACCTGATGGCTATTATTGGGCTAAGAGACTATCCGCTAATGGATTTTTCTTTGTTAATATCCACTTAAATATAATGGTAAAAATTCTTACCTGGTGAATTTCTTAATGGAGATTTTTTAAACCACAGATACTGGCAATATTAACAAATCATTACAATGATGATTATCTTATGCAAACCATTACTGTGACTTGAATAATCATTACCTAATAAATAATCCTATATGGGTAATAATTCACTGAAAATATTAGCTAGATAAAAATATTTTGGTAAAGCAAGTTGAATGGCAATAGTATATAGCATAAATAAATTAATTTAAATTTAAATCTAAATTAATTAGATCAATTCAACTGATCTGTTTCTCCCCCTCAACCCCTCCATCTCTCCCAGTATTCTGTTATATATTTTTGAGTTAATAACTGATCCATTTCTAAATGTAAAATATAAGAATTATTTCGAAGGTCCATAAAATGTTATAATCAAATCCTTTATCTGAAATATATAAATTAGGTAAAATATGGCCTTTCTAAATCCACTCTAACTTTTGACTTTGTTGGAATTCTTGATTATAAAAAAATACAGTAAAATTATTTAAAAAATCATTGTCTTTTTCCCAGGAAATATCTATGTAAATAGAACTATTATATTTGATTTTAAAAGAAAGTCTATTTATTTACAATGTATTTATTTAGAGAACATTCAGTCCATGATATTCTTTTTTCAAACTAAAGTCATTTTAAAATAATGAAAACAATTTACTTTAAATGACAATGTTTTCATCATTGCCCAGAATAACATTTCAATGGATGGATCCAACATTATCTATGTAAGCCAGTGTATTAAACATAAATAAATAAATAAATAAATATATATATACACACACATCCACACACAAATAACTAGTATATACTGGCTAGCATAGATAATGCTGGATACACACATATATGGATTTTTTTCCATGAAATTTATTAAAAGTAAATTTGACCTCAAATGGAAGAATTTCATTTTATTTATATATTTTTGGGATACTTCATATATATTAAAAATGGACAAAGAAACTTTTCAATATTATTAAATTGTTCAATAGATACTATATTATATTGGTGGAACTTTACTTTCTCATTCTTTTAATTTATAATAAAAAAAGAGGAACATACTGCTATTTATATGTTTAAAAATAATTTATCATTGAATAGAAAAGCAATTTTTTTTGGTTTTTACTTATGGGATTATTTATTATCAAAGTTCAAATGATAAGCCATAACTTTTAACTCAGGAACTATTAAGGTATAACCATTAAAAGCACATGCTCTGCAATGACATTGAATTACTAGTATGAATCCTGGTTACATAAATTATTAGGTTTGTGATCTTGGGCCAATTGCATCTATGAGTTTCAGCTTTTTATCTGTTAAAATATGGAGAACAATCACACCCAATTCCCAGGTTCCCCGCAAGGATGAAGTAAGATAATGCACATAAAGCACTTAGCGCAACACTGAACACCTAGAAGTGCTTAATAAGTGACAAATGATGACATGGATGATGATGATGGTTACAGAGCAGCTAAACACTGGCTTAGTACCAATTCCAGGAATATATTTACCAAAAGAGTTATCAGGTGAAATACCCAACAGGAAGTTTATTATCTTAAAACTGCTCTAAGCTACAACAAAAATATAACTATTTCTATGTATAAGAGATTCATTTCAGAAAACATATTTATACAGCAGATGAAATATTAAATCAAACGTTCTGACTGACTCTTGGTATGTCCTCAGGCCTCATCTTTCACATTTGGCTGGGTTCACTTATATCCCATCACCTCACAGGGAACTACTGATTCTCAACTTATTTGACTTTTGTATTTTAGTAGTTAGGATTCTGACTTTGCAGCTTCTAGCCTTTGTCTCTTTAGGTCATCAAGGGTTTTGATCCTGATGTTATGATTCATAGGTGCAGACGGGCCAGCCAAAGGCTTGAAAAAAATTTTTTTAAACGCATATGGTATACACAGCACATATCTTTGGCTAAGACCTCTCAGATAATCTAGTTTGCTGAGCTAAAATTTTGGATAAGCAAAATTTAAAGAAAGATAAGATTCCACACACTATAGTTTTATGCCTTTATATAATTCATCACAAGCTACCTTTTGTTATAGGTATGTGTGTCTATTCATATTTAATTTTCAAACCTTCTATTAGAATATGAGCTCTGAAAAGCCAGAATAATATCCTCCTTATCTTTGTAACTCTCTTAGCACCTAAGAGTCAAAGATTTCATTTAAAATCTAAGGTTTAGTTTTTTTAACCAGTAAAATAAGGATAAATCTCATTTTCAGAGTTCTTCTGAGGGGTAAGAGAAATAACATAATCAAAATACCCAATAGCATGCTTAGCACACAGCAGTTGTTCACTTCCAGCACCTAAAGCAGCAGGTCTAAATAAAAAAACACTGAATGGATTAGTTTAAGTACAGAAAGACTACAAATTAGCTAAGAGGTCAAGTTTGATGATGACTTTGCTGCCTCAATGAGGCCTGCACCAAATGCATTTCTCTATTCTAGTAACTGAGCATGTTTACCTTTGGGATATAGCTCAGGTTTCTATTACAAATAGACACATGATAAACAGAATAAGAAATTTGGAAAGTAAGAAACAATAGAAAAAAATTTATAAGTAAAACTTCAGAAGGACATATTTTTAATACATTTAGAATATAACATCTTCATGTATACAATTCCCCAAAACACCCAAATCATCAATTATTTGACCTACCACGGGAGTTTACTTTTAAAGTCATCCAATCTTTTTGCTTTTCCAAAAGTATGATAAATGAAAGTTATTTAATTTATATAATTTAAAAGTGAGACAGAAGCAGCCAAATTATTACACCAAGGTAATGAGTTATGAATGTGAATAAGTTCCTTTAGGAAATGGTTGATATTGCTTTGGCACTATACAATAAATAATGTCTTAAATGACTAGCATGTATTAGTTTACAGCTGACAGATGAAAAATAGATGACGTGCTCATCATTATCTTTAATGGAACAAAAACAAAGAAGGTTTACTGCATAGGATTACAGGATCTCAGCTGAAAACTGTGCTGACTGGAGATCATTAAAGTCTTGGACTACAGTGAAGAAGCTTTTCCTGACAACATTTTGATGTTTTGTACAGTACTATTAAGCAGATCATAAACTAGAAAAATTTACAGGAAATTATTCTCGAGGATGTTCCAGACTCTAGAGTTCTTAAGTGGCCTGGAAAAGTTAATGTTCTCCCTATTTATCTAAATCAGTGGAAAGAAACAGAATATCAGCAGAGCTCTACTGCACGGAAAGTTATTATCAAATTTTTATAATAATATTCCTGAGGAAAAAACCCTCAAATTTCTAAGATGAAATTTTCATTGTCTCCAGTATATTCAAGTTCTTAAATTAGTAATTTCCTTGTTTGATTTCTCTGCAGCATCTCAGCAACTCATATCATTTGAGCTTTGTATATGAACTTCTATGAGATTCCTGAAGCATTGCTTGTCTTCAGTTTATTGAATCTCACTGTAAAACTATAATCTCTTGTATAAAACGCTAGCCTGAGAATTGGTTATGGCAAAATACTGGGAAGCAATAAAGTCCAAGCTTGAAGAAAAATGTTTTAGATCATCAAGAAATATTTGGAGGAATATTCATATCATATTCAGAGATAAAACATGAATAGGTTAAATGGTAGGGAAAAATTGGGGCAAACAAAATCTGTGAAAGAGAAGAGGGAAGCTGAAGTTGTAGGCAGGGCTCTTGATACTGGTCGGGGGATCTAGAGGACACAGGAACAGAGTAGAGGAACTCTTGGCACTGTGGTAAATTAAGCAATCACAAGAGCAAGAAGATGCTCTTATTTGCATCACCTTATTTTCATTTCATGTAATAATTCAGAGTGGATGCTTTTGTTAGTACCACACCTGTAGGTACTCTCTTTTTAAGGAACTATTTCTAGATGTTCTTTTTTCTGTCCAAAATTCTCATCATTGTCTGATTTGAATGTTGCACTGTGCAAAAATCAGTCAATAGATCATTTTGTCTAGATAGGACTTCTAAAGAAGTTTGTGTGATAAATCCTCTGCTTTGGAGGGAGAAGACAATGAGGAAGGGCCAGAGAAAACTGAGCAATAATTTAAGATTTAACTTTGTAAACAGTACCCTGCAAATGAAATCCCAGCTAGAAAACTCTTAATTTCTTTCAAGAGAATTGATCATTGCGTTGAGTGCTCCTAAACTACTTTATTCATGCCTTTCTTACACTTTTATCATGTTTCTGTTTCTCCATGTCTCTGTCTCTTTCCTATCTATCTATCTACCTTCTACCTATCATTTTTTCTTGCTAGATTATAAATTCCTTGAGGAGAATTATTGTCATATTGATTTTAGTATTCCCATTATCTAGATCAGTAATGCCTAACTAGGAACTCAATGAATTTTTAATGAATAGAAGTGAATGGAATGGTTATTTTATCTGGGCTATATCCTGAGGTACTGTCTCCAATATAAAGTATCAAATTGGAGAATAAAGTGAAAAAGTCAAAGTGTTAGTTGCTCAGTCACGTCCGACTCTTTGCATCCCCGTGTACTATAGCCCACCAGGCTCCTTTGTCCATGGGATTCTCCAGGCAATAATCCTGGAGTGGGTTGCCATGTCCTCCTCCAGGGGATCTTCCTGACCCAGGGATCAAACCTGGGTCTTCTGCATTGCAGGCAGATTCTTTACTATCTGAGCCACCAGGGAAGCCCAAGTCAGAGTATAAACTACTGTAATGAGAGCTGAATAGAGTTTAGGCAGTTAATCCTTTCATTCTCTGTAATGGGTATGGATAGGAAGTGGTGTGCTGATACATGTTTAACAATCAGCTATCCAAAAGGGAAAAATTCTGATTTACAGAGTTGGCTGACTTCTGAGAACAAATACTCCCACTATGGCTGATTTCCCCAGGTGGCGCTAGTGGTTAAGAACCTGCCTGACGATGCAGGAGACTTAACCCTGTGTTTGATCCCTGCGTCGGGAAGACCCCCTGGAGAAGGGACCGGCAACCCACTTCAGTATTCTTGCCTGGAGAATCTTATGGGCAGAGGGGCCTGGAGGGTACAGTCCATGGGGTCACAGAGTCAGACACGACTGAAGTGACGTAGCAGGCATGACTGATCTCAAGTTACCAACCAAGTGGTCACTGAATGAGAGGTTGGTGCATACCACCAGGGGTGGGGGTCTAGAAATAAATGCACTTTGTAGGACTCCCAAAGACATGATAGGAGACAAGAAGTTAAGGACAATAAGATATCGTATCTGCAAATTACTCGTCTTGTGAAAGATGGAATAAGAATAGCTTAAGGTAAAGAAACGCAGTTGTGGACAGAGTAGCCATTAGCTTGGAGGCCAAGACTTACTAAAGAGCCGCTACTCTTGGTCTGAAAGAAACTGATAAGTTTCTTGGAGAATTTGTAGAGGAAGAATTAATACTAGTAGTCATGATGACTTTCCCAAAGACTTGGTTCTGTGAGAATTCTGTATCTGTTAGGAATCAGTGTTTCCTTGAGAAACCTCATCCTGTATTTACTTTCACTGATTCCTCACAATTTTCAGAGATGGAAATGCTAGTTCTGCGATGAAATCCAGGTTTAGAAATCTTATGTGGCTGTAGAGCTTGTGCTTTTGCCTTTAACAAATGCATTTACCATTTTCTTTCTCAGGATCCGTAACTCTTCCCCCATTCTAACCTATTACTTATTAGAACTGTTCTCAAAAACAGACATCAAAAATATCCTAATTACCAGCCAGTAGTGTCTCTTTAGTTTTCTTTGTTTTTGATTTTGTTATTACATCTAATGCTATTGAAGTCCAGTCCTCTCTTCCTGAAGCTTTTCCATAACGGCTTCTCAAATAATGTCACTCATGGCTTCTCCCCTATCTCTCTATTCATTCTTAATCTCTTTTGCTGGCTTTACTTTTTCTTACTTGATTTTAAATTACACTTTTCAAAAAACGTCAATCTTTAGCCTTCTTTTCTTTTCACTATATATATTCCCACAGAATGATATAATCTATTATCTACTCAGGTAATGATTAAAAATCTTTATCTTTTACCTTTCACTTCTCTCCCAGGCTTCAGACTTGTATTTCCAGATGCTAACAGGACATTTCCCATATGTTGTTTTGTAGGTATATCAAATTTAATGTGGCCAAAACCAAATTTATTCCCTTTCACCCCTAACCAGGTTTTCTTGTATCTTTTATATTCCCTCTATTATTTAATAGGCTCAATAACCAACTAAAACCTAGAAATCTAGTGAGTTATTTTTGACTTCTCTTTGTCCAAAATTCCCCATTCTAATAAATCAGAATGTCTTGATATTTAGGTACTTGGGGCTTATGAATGGATCCTTGTCTTTTTAAAAAAATTTGTTTATTTTTAATTGGAGGATAATTGCTTTATAATGTTGAATTGGTTTCTGCCACATGAATCAGCCATAGGTATACATATGTCTCCTCCCACACCTTGAACCTCCCTCCCCACCTTCAACTCCTCTAGGTTGTCATAGCACCAGGTTTGACCTCCCTGCATCATACAGCAAATTCCCACTGGCTATCTATTTTACTTATGGTAATGTATCTGACTCAATGCTTCTCCAAGTCCTCAGATTAGAAGCTTGTAAGATCTAGCTAGAATTAATAAATAATCATAAGGAAACTCTTCTTAGCCATCAGAATTTCTGATATCTGTCCTTTGTAAATATCTTTAAATATTACATGACTCATTATATAATTTTTGCAGAATATTTATGTATTTTATTAGGACACAGGATACAGATATTACAGATACTGTAATCTGTAACATCCCAAAAGTTGTAACAGAAATAAGACATGAGAATTTAGCAGTAGGATAATGATCCTGGGAATCTGTAGCAGGAAGAAAAATTTTTAAAAAGTAATGGATTGAAGATATGAAGCAGGGCTCCCTTTCAAATATTAATTAGGTCCTATCAGGGAGGGAAGTGGGAGGCATAAACTGGGAAACTGGGATACACATATAAACACAACTATATAGAATATATAATTAATAGCCTATTGAATAATACAAGAAACTCTATTTAATACTCTGTAATGATCTATATGGGAACAGAATCTTTAAAAAAGTGTATATATGTGTATATATAACTCACCCACTTTGCTACACAGCGGAAACTAACATAACACTGTAAATCAACTATAAAAGAAAAAAAAGTAAGTAATAAAGTAATTCAAGGTATTTGCATTTTAAGAGAATCAGACTAAGTAATAGACTGAATAGTACTGAAAAAGCTAAAAGGGCTTGATAATTGCCTTGACTCATCAAATTTAGGCATGAGTGTGTGAGTGAGTGAAGTCGCTCAGTGGTGTCCGACTCTTTGCGACCCCATTGACTGTAGCCCCCCAGGCTCCTCCGTCCACGGGATTCTCCAGGCAAGAATACTGGAGTGGGTTGCCATTTCCTTCTCCAGGGGCTCATCAAATTTAGGCATAGGGCAGATATAATTGCATTCTGTTGAAAATCTGGAAGAGGCCCACTACACGTATTTTTTTCTGTGAGAAGATAGTGAAGGATCACTTGGGTTTGGATGAAGATCATTTTGGATGGAGGCAACAATCAAACATGGGAAGGAATAACAATTATGTCTAGCTTGGACTATACCAATAGCCTCTGGCTGGGACTCCTTAACAAGGACTTAAATGGATCCTTTTCAAATCTGTTGTAATTATACCATCAGAGTTATATGCAAAAAACACAAATTTGTTTGTATTTGTGACTTTTTCAAAAATCTTCAAAGACCATAATTGTAAAGGAGAACATTCTAGATTTTTAACTGAGAGATTTAAAGCTCTCCACAATCTGGTCCCAAGCAATTTTTCCATTCTTACCTTCTAATATGTATCCCATTTTGTTTAATATTACTATTCTAAAGAACTATTAGCTGTTCCTTAAACATAGCTTGTGTTCATATGCTTTTTTTTTTAATTAATTTTTTTTTTTTTTACTTTAAAATATTGTATTGGTTTTGCCGTACATCAACATGAATCTGCTATGGATGTACACGTGTTCCCCATCCTGGACCCCCCTCCCACCTCCCTCCCCGTACCATCCCTCTGGGTCAATGTTCATAGGCTTTTATGTTATAACTTTGCATAAGGACATGTCTGTCCTTCACCTCATATATTATTCTGTAATGTATTCCCAGATTTCTTTAAGCCAAATTAATATTTCTCTTTTTATTCTTCTTTTGCATGGTTTACTTTTATTATATTACTTAATATAACCTATTTTCTATGAGTAATACTTATGTCCATGTGATTCCCTGATTTGATTATGAACTCTTAGATGGGAAGGACTACCCCTGCCTGCCTTTGCCTTTGGAGAAGAAAATGGCAACCCACTCTAGTATTCTTGCCTGGAAAATCCCAGGGACAGAGGAGCTTGGAGGCTATAGTCCATGGGGTCACAGAGGGTCAGACACGACTGAGTGACTGAGCACGCACACATGCCTCTGCCTCTTCTCCCACCCTCTATTTGTGTCATCCTCTCTCTTCTGTTTTTCATTTTTTCCTTCCTTTTTCCCCTCCTTCCATTATTCCTGCCTCCTTCACTTGGTCCTTGATTTTTTTAAAAATTATTATTTACTTGTTTCTCTGATAATTTTTTCTTTTAATGTTGCAAAACCAGAATTCACTTATAGCTGACCAGCTTTAGAAACACCCCAGGTATGCAGTTCAGTAACAGGAAAGAGAAAGTTTCTAAATGTCCCTTGAGATCACAAGATACGTTCAGACATAAAAAAGAGGACTCACACAACCACACTTTAAAAAAAAAAAAGCCCAAGAAAGGTATTTGATATTAAAAGCATACTTTTAGTTATTCACACATCACTGATTCATTCAAAAAAAATAACAATATTTTAAAGCTGGAAGTGACCTCAGAGAAGATGTAATATACTTTCCTTATTTTATAGATGAGAAAATTTAGAGACCAAGAAGTCAAATGAATTGACTAAGCTCATAAAACTTGTTAGTATTAGACTTTCTATTTTCATTAAAAAAAAATTTGCGAGCTACAATTTCACATTTAATAGGATACAAGGCAAGCATATTCAGAATCGAACCACTTAAAAAAATTCACATACTGTTTTCTTCTTTAAGTATATACTTTAAAATAAAGATTTTCTTTTCTGAAATTTTGAAAACTATATAAAATGACATGTAAAATCAGAATACAAAGCCAGCATGCAAATACTACAACACTTATAATTTATGTACTTATAACTATACTTCGATGAATTTTAAACAAGTAAAACTTTTAAATAATAAAAAATCACACAAACATATTTTATATCATATTGAAATAACACCTTCACATTCCATTGAAAATTCAAATAATTTTGTTTTTTGGGGGGCAAAAACTGAAAATGGGCTTAAGAAATAACTTGTTCTGTGATGGATTCATTTTGATATTTGGCAAAACTAATACAATTATGTAAAGTTTAAAAATAAAATAAAATTAAAAAAAAAAAAACCCCAAGAAACTTTTTAGGCAAAAAAAAAAAAGAAATAACTTGTTCTAATGTGACTGAACCCTGAAGACTGTTAACCTTGGGGGGTGAATATGCCTAGTCATGAAAATGACCTGAAAAGGGCCAATCATAAAATCACAGACATTTTCTTTATTAGTACAAAAGTTATATTAAACTGGCGGGTAATGTTTTATCCATCAGAATGGAGTTCAACTGTCAGGTTTTTCTTATTACTCCCATCTCATTTGTTATAATAAATAACAAGAATAGCTACCATTATGGGCATTCCCACATGCCAGGGTGAATTCTGTATACTTTTACATATAATATTTCTACCTCATAAAATTATCACCAGCTAAAAGTTCCTTTTCTTGTATCAGTTACATTCTGAGGTTAGCTACATTATTTTTAGACTGGAGTATTATTTTATTATCTTCAAAAGTGATGAAATAGAAATTATCAAAATTCTATGCTTAGGAAAACATTAGTAAATTAACTTTGCTAATAAATAATATCTGTAATCCTCACAACTGATGAAAAATTATAAATTTTTGTGCTCATGAAGAAAGTTTTTACATAATAAAATTATAGATATGTTCAAATTATAATTAGCCAAATTAAACTGATATTAGAGATATGGAGGATTGCATGCTGCCCTAGCTAACTGAGTGCCTTAACTGAGTAAATGTTTTAAGTCTCACTTCAAACTTAGTTATAATTTATTTCATGTGAAATATGAGATAAAAACATTACACACATAAATTTATTCTCTAAATCATAATTATTACACAATAAGTTAGTTAAAAATTTCAATCATTTGTGAGAATACATTAAGTAAAGAGCCTGACACTGATCAGAGATTACTGAATCAATAAAGGAGACAACAGTAGATAAAGAAAATGAAATATAAAAAAAATCTAGTCCAAATCTAATTTTGAAGATTAGGCTATGAGATTAAATGATTTGCTTAGTTAGTGAGGAAGTTGCCTAAAACCCATGTGTTAATACCTAATGATTTTTTTTCTATGCAGCCTCCAAAGTACATTTACAGATAACAAGGTTCCCTCAATTTGTACAGAGGAAAAAGCTGGGTTGTGAAGAACTCTTGGGCAATTTACCCAATGTCTTAGCGCATAACTGGTAGAATCAAAATTAGAACCCTAGTCTTCCAAATTTTTCTGAGTATTCTTTTTCTATGATTAACTCCAGACAGAAACCAATAATCATATATCCATTAGAAAATTTGTTTTTAACTCTTAGGTAATAACCTACCCACACTCTCTCCAGAAATGTGTTTCTTGTCCCTGCTTTTCTGTGGAGAGTCTACAAAGATGAGTAAACTACATATCCATTCTTAAGAAGTGTATAGTTTAATAAAAAGGTGTGAAAAAAGCATCATATAAGACAGGATATATGTATTTTAAGAAGTGATAAGTGCCATGGTTGGTTCATAAGGTTTATATGTTTTCATATCTCTGTTGTTTTGAATATTCTTCTACTTGTAATTTTTATATGACTATACGTAACCCTTTTAAATTATATGAAATTTGAGTTGGAAAGAATGTTTTTGCCCTATTTGTCACATTTCCTTTTTTCCTTATTTCCCGTATCCTCCTTGATTCTATAGAGCAAGATCTCTCACCCCTTGGTGACCCGTATCTTTCATCCCTTGTATCCTCTGTAGGGCGTCCCGAGTTGTTCACAAGCCAGCAAGCCCGCAGGTCTTATGAAAGCAAAGGCATACATTTCTATTTTTGCTGAAGGTAAAAGAAAAATGTTTCCCTCTTGTGTTCTTTGGAAATATACTGAAAGAAATTATGCTCTTAGCAATAGCAGCTATTGTCCACAGGTTGACCCTTTTACCAGCAAGTAGCCAGATGCAATTTATTTAAAATTCTTTCTATATTTACTAAAAAAGGGAGAAATAAATGACAGTTCCTTCTGTAATCCTGTAGTGTTCTTTAATACATAAGTTGGTTCTACTCATCTCAAATGACTTCTTCATAATTAAAAAAAAAAATCTATTTTATACTTCCTGAACTGACATGTGGTTTTCCTGGCCTGACATGTGATTAAACAATAGGGGGTAGCAATTCACAAATAAAATGCAAAGAAAGAGGACACATGTTTAAATGTCTGCCTCAGAAAACATCTAAAATTTAAATGTGGTCTTATAACCAAAGGAAAATAATTTTTAAAATGAACTTGCAAACAGAATATTTCATATCCTAGGATGTGAGAAGGTAGTTGGAAAAACAGAGAACAGTGAACACAATTTTAAGAAATCAAAAAGTCTGAAACAAAATAGCTATAGTTTGTTGCCTAAAAACCCATATTTACATTACAATAAAATATGCTTTCATAATGCATTAAGGTAATAAACTAAATATTATTAACTACTTTGTAGAGATATATTGTAACTAAACTGCATATCCTCAAAGTTCATATGTTGTAGTGCTAACTTCTAGTATCTCAGAATGTGACTGTTTTGGAGATAAAGCCTTTAAAGAAGTGATTAAGGTAAAATGAGGTCACACTGGTAGGCCTTAACCCAATATGACTGGAACACAGACACAACAGAAGGATGACCCTATGAGGACATAGCAAGAGGATGGCCATCCCCAACCCAAAGAGAAATAACTTGAAAGAAATCAAACCTGCCAATACTTTAATCTTGGACTTCTAGTCTCCAGACTGTAAGAAATTTAATTTCTGTTGTTTAAACAACCTAGTCTTGACATTTTGTTATGGCAGCCCTATCAAATTAACATAAGATGTAAAGAAAAAAGAAACTTAAAGTTAGAAACTTTTACATTCAAAGATTATTCACAGATAAAAATATAAAAATTCTAAATTTCTACTATTAAGTTTTTAACTGTAGGTCTGTTAGATAAAGTGAGGTATATTGGTACCTATAAGATGAGGAAGAAATAAACAGTTGTTACTTCCATCAGTTAAAATATGGAGGAGAGAAATTTTCCTTTGGCTCAGAGCTTTAAGGATGTGTGTGTATGTATAGACATATACACAGAATTAAATTATCTATAAATGTAATTTTATCTCTCTGTTTTTAAAGTTGAAGTACATTCCAGCTGGCTAAAGAGTAGACATGACAAGAATAATAATTTGAGGCAGATCAAAAGTTAACTAACCTGATAAGAATGAGAGAACCCAAATCACTTTTTATGCTTTTTAGATTATCATTAATTTTTACACTTTTCCTTCCTTCCTACTCCCATATTTTTTGGGATTATTTTAGAGATATACTAATCTATATCTAGTATATTGTTGATGGCAACAAATATAGACCTGGGTAAGAGCAAGGTCTCTGTTGAAAATGATTTCTCTTTTTCTCTTTCTTCCCTATCACCATCATCATCATCATCCCACCATCATCATACTATAGCTAACATCTCCTTTTTCCTTAGGGCTTCCCCTGTGGCTCAGCTGGTAAAGAATCTGCCTATAATACAGGAGACCTGGGGTTTGATCCCTGGGTTGGGAAGATCCCCTGGAGAAGGGAAAGGCTTAAGAGTTATACATACAGATTCAATCTTGAAAACAACCCTTTGAGGTAGGTATTATTATTAGCACCCTGTGGTAATTTTGCTAAAGAGTGTGAAGCTAACTTATTGCAAGGTTATGCAGAAATGAGCACAACTAGAGAAAATTGAAAGTAGAATAGACATTTAGAGAAACGGTATGTTTTAGTGAAGAAATCCAGGTGCAGCCACTAGCATTCTCCCTGACATCTTCATCAGTAAGTGATAAGATTTCTTGACCTAGTTTGGGATGGAAACTTTAAGTAGGTGATCTTAATTCTGATTTTAAAAAAATGAAACCATTTTCCTGGACATCTGGCTAGACTAAGCCTAGCAGTTTTTTTGTTGTTGTTGTTTTTTTTAATGTGAATCCTACTTCCGTTTATAAAACGGTTATACAGCTTATTCCAAGAAAGGATACTTCATTACTTCCTGTAAGACACCTTCACTTATTCCTTGAGGACCTCACAGAGTAGAGATTGGGTTACTAAAATCACTCTTAATTAGAATTCTCTTGCTCTATGTATCAGATGATTCCATCTAATGCTGGTACAATGGTGTCTGTTTCATACAAATATCAGGTTCTCTGTGTAGCTTAAGAATCAGTGATGCAGCAGCTCTTCTTCCAGTGGGCACCCAGCCCAGATCAATTATACTATTGTTGGCCGGTGTCGTGTGCTACCAGAAACTCAACTTTTCCATTTATCTATAAAGAAAAGTTCCCTATCATTTTATTTTAATCGCTGCTATAAAATTATATCTTTCATTTCTTCACCTTCAATAAATATATGTATTTTCATATATCATCTTAGGGATTTGTATAAGGCTACCTAATCTACATTTTAAAATTTACTTTTTATAAATTTGGCTTTTCAGTTTTCAGATCCATTTATGTCACTGCTGTTACAGAGTATTTCTTTTAAAATACCTATAGCCATATTTCACCCATTAATCAACTTTCCAAGAACCAGTCAGGCTCATTCAAAGTCAACCTTGATAACATCATTTCTGAATTTCAGTAATTTAGTCTGTAATTTCTCATCATATGTTCTGTGCTCTTTTTGTCTATATATCCTTTGAAGATTCATAAATTATTTCTCCTTAAATTTTATTTTTTGGGGGGATCTCTGCTGCTTTAATCTATTTGAGAATAAAGGGAACATTCAATGATATGAGTTACACTAAAATCCTTTTCATTAGTTCAATTATTTCTTTACCATTTCCTTTTGACATTATCATATTCACACCTGGTGTCTATGAAACATTTGTTGTTATTATAAAATAATAATAACAAATATCTTTACCATTTATTAAGCAGTTCACTAAAAGCTAAACCATATATATACATTATCTTATTTCTTCCTAATCATCAACATATAAAATAGATATGAAATAGATCTCAAAGCTTATTTAATAAAGAAACTGAGAAGAGGAGGTTAAACTACCCAAAGTCACCCAGGTGGAGTTTGCTTAACTCCAGGCTGGGTTCTCATCTTGGACACTGACCTCATTTTGATATTAGAGTCTTGAAGTACTCCTGACTCACAAACAACAAACATACAAGAATCACATATATGCCTCTCCTTACCAGCTCCTACCTATCTCCCCTCTTCTGGAGTCCCAACTGTTTGTGTGTTGAAAGTCAAATTAAAACATTTAAGGCTGGCCTTGAATGTGTATTTTCAGTGTTGAGAAGAGAATAAGGTCTAATAAAGGGAACAGCTTAGTTAACAACAACAATTTATTTGCCAAAAATATTTTGCCTTGAACTGTCTGAATTTTTTATATTGATACTGCCTACAACTTCATCTTGTGAGGTTTATTTGTATTTATAGATCTTTTCTTTTTTATTTTTAAAGAAACTATCTCTGTGCTATGTAGTTCATATTGTAATGTAAATTACTTTCGTGGGCTTGCTTTCTTCCTAATATGCCTCTTTGAAATCAGTGAAAGTGTTAGTCACTCAGTTGTGTCCGACTCTTTGTGACCCCATGGACTGTAGCCCACAAGGCTCCTCGCTCCATGGAATTCTCCAGGTGAGAATACTGGAGTGGATAGCTATTCCCTTCTCCAGGGGATCTTTCCGACCCAGGGATTGAACCCAGGTCTCCCACACTGCAGGCAGACTCTTTACTGACTGAGCCACCAGGGAAGACCTGAAATTAGTGAAAGTATCTTTAAAAGACAAGAAGCCTGGGAGAAGAGGTGTCAAGTGCCCCATTAGGTACATACAAAGAAGGATAAAAACTCTTTTCCTTTCTTTGCTCCATTGTACCCTGATCCCAGAACACTAAATGGATTAATATGAACTTCTGGTTCGCATCTGAAAAATTCTGGGAAATTTATTGACTATAATACTTGATTTTAGAGAGATAAACACCAAAAAAGAAAATTTTAGTTGCTAAAATAGGGATAAGATACTTTTGTGATAATTTTGTGAGAACATTAGCTCCAAAAGAAAGCATTTTTTCCAACAGGAAAATAAAATTTGATTTCCAAATAAACACAGTATCAATAAACTATAGTTTCCCTGTTGAAATCTTATGGACTACCCTTTAAAAAAAATCCTCTGAGTTCACTTAAAAACACTAAATATGGCTAATTTAAAAAGCAAACATCATGTTTAAGTATATGATGTTTGCTTTTTAAATTAGCCATATTCAAAAGCAGAGACATTACTTTGCCAACAAAGGTTTGTCTGGTCAAGGCTATGGTTTTTCCTGTGGTCATGTATGGATGTGAGAGTTGGACTGTGAAGAAGGCTGAGTGCCGAAGAATTGATGCTTTTGAACCGTGGTGTTGGAGAAGACTCCTGAGAGTCCCTTGGACTGCAAGGAGATCCAACCAGTCCATTCTGAAGGAGATCAGCTCTCGGATTTCTTTGGAAGGAATGATGCTAAAGCTGAAACTCCAGTACTTTGGCCACCTCATAAGAAGAGTTGACTCATTGGAAAAGACTCTGATACTGGGAGGGATTGGGGCCAAGAGGAGAAGGGGACGACAGAGGATGAGATGGCTGGATGGCATCACTGATTCGATGGACATGAGTCTGAGTGAACTCCGGGAGTTGGTGATGGACAGGGAGGCCTGGCGTGCTGCGATTCATGGGGTTGCAAAGAGTCAGACACGACTGAGTGACTGATCTGATCTGATCTGATACACACTGTTTATCAATTATTGCTAATTATTGTAATCATATTACTCATGGAAAGGTAGTTGGCTTATGCTGAAGTATAACTCACATTGTTAAATGTAATAAATCACATTCTTCTAAACCAATGGGGAGCAGAGAATGTTGGTTTTAAGTTGATCCTTAAATTTATCTGAGAGTAGAATAGGTGAATCACATTTAAGCTGGGATAAAGAGAATGTAATAGGCATGAAAGAGTGCACAGGCTGGCTGCATAGTTAAATTCTGTTTTGAAGGGGAAAGCCCTGAGAATTCATCCACTGATGAAACAGGAATCATGTCTGCACCTGGATTTGATTAAATATTTAATTAATTAATTAGCTCTTATTAAATATAGGATGTCTACTTACAAATTTCCTAATATATTTAAAATATACTTAGAAAGACAGTAACTTTAAAGGCACTGTTCTACAGGTACTTTCAAAGTGAATTACTAAGGAGATATTTTATAAATTAGTAATACTTGTTTACAACTATCAGTGCAGAACACTTGAGAAATTCAGGAAGGCAATGCCATTTAAAATATATAGTTTTTTAAAAAACTTCGTTAACAATTATATCGCATCAAAACTTCTTCATAGTTTCACTAGAATTTCAGGAATATAGCTCAGAGGTACAGCACATGCTCCATGGTTTTTGAACTTAATCTGTTATCTCAAAATTGAAAACGAGGTTAGCTACAAATAATACTTTCCATGATTTAATGTGAATTGGTGTAGATTACTTAATCTTTCTATCTATGGCTTAGTTCCCTTCCTTATTACATGATTTTTTCAAGAATGAGTTGTTATATTGAAAAGAATACTGGAGTGGGTAGCCTATCCCTTCTCCAGGGGATCTTCCCAACCTAGGAATTGAACTAGGGTCTCCTGCATTGCAGGTGGATTCTTTACCAGCTGAGCTATCAGGGAATCCCAATATATTGAAGCACATAGGTCAGCAGCAAATATTTAGCTGGTACTTGCTAATCAAACAAGGAAGAAAAGAATGGTAATATAGGGTAAATATCCCTAGTTAAAAAGAGAGGGATGTTGTTGAAAATTTTACTATAAAGAATTGTTAGTATGGAAATGAATAATAACTAAGTCTATACATGCACTTGACTGAAAAAGAATCCTCTGCAATTTTCTCTTTCATCCATGAGGGAGGTAGTCCAAAGTAGGGATGATAGGCAGACAGATGATCCAGCAAAGACAGTTCCACATCAGGAAATTCAGAGTGGAACAAAATAGAGTCGTGTTTTGGATTCTTTTAAAATCTTAATGATTTGATTGCCTTTTTGGTTAGGCTGAATGCATAACTCCAGCAATTGAAAACAGATTTCTAAGTATTTGACATTCAATAGGTAGGATTCATTAGAAACTGGAAGAGGGCTTGTAAAGATCAGATCACTTATTCTCAAAGGAAGTCTCCATTTTAAAGTGACATCATTCCTCATTGTCTTCTGAATAAAACCCTAAAAGAGGAAGTCAGTTACCTAGAAGTAAATTCTATAAGCAGCCTGTCTTAGAGCAGTGATGCTCAAACTATAGTCCACATCAGAATCACTTGGCAGGTTTGCTAAAAGACAAGAACCTCACTCCCAGAGTTTTGTTTAAGCTGTCTATGGGGTCGCACAGAGTCGGACACGACTGAAGCGACTTAGCAGCAGCAGCAGCAGCAGCAGTTCTGGAGCAGGCCAGATAACTGATTTCCAAAAATTCTGAAGTGACGTTGATGCTATTGGTCTGGAGCTACAGTTTGAAAACCACTGCCTTAGCAAATACATAGGAAATTATGTTGCTTAGGATAATTAGTCTTTGCCAAGACTTAAATCTTCTCTAACCTAAAATAATTGGTGTCAAAGTTATAAAACTTTGAGGTCTCAAGCATTAATTTATGAACTGGAATGTAATCAAAACTTGGTTTTCTAAAAATAAATTTTGACCCACACTTACAGTATTCCTTTGGTTCACTCTCTTGTAATAAATTTGTCAGGTATCCATAACAAGAATCATTGGCATTGCTTCTCAGGACTTATTGTATGAACAATGTAAATCCTATGAGTGATCCAGTTTCTCTTTCTGCCTTTGAGGCTTGTGAGGGAGCTCACAGTCAGAATATAAGCCCCACATGTAGCAGGCATAAAGCATCTTACACTATGCATTTTGTTCACAAGCTTTACTTCTGGTATTACCTTGTTGTGTCTTGACTTCATTTTCCCTTGATACTCATTTCTTCATTGACAATAGTATTATATGTATTTTAAAAATCACCTACATTCCTTCCTGAAGTACAGTGGGATATAAACAAACAAATGAAACAAATGTGTTATGCTATGTTTATGGAAGCTTTAATATCCTATTTTATCAGGACTTCATGCCTGATTTTTAGATTATACAAGATGAATAAATGAGAGATTAGGCATAGCAGATGCCACAAGAGATTATGCCTATTTAGCCCTGCTGCTGCTGCTGCTGCTGCTAAGTCACTTCAGTCATGTTTGACTCTGTGCGACCCCATAGACGGCAGCCCACCAGGCTCCCCCGTCCCTGGGATTCTCCAGGCAAGAACACTGGAGTGGGTTGCCATTTCCTTCTCCAATGCATGAAAGTGAAAAGTGAAAGTGAAGTCGCTCAGTCGTGTCCGACTCTTAGCGACCCCATGGACTGCAGCCTACCAGGCTCCTCCGACCATGGGATTTTCCAGGCAAGAGTACTGGAGTGGGTTGCCATTGCCTTCTCCGATTTAGCCCTAGACAGATATATTTTTTAAAGTACCTGGAAAGCATAGAAATCAGTTCTGATATCAAGCTCAAAAGGTTAGAGATGTATCTGAAATGTTGTATCATTACAAATCTATTTTCTATGAAATTTACTTTAGAAGTTTAGGGCCTGCAAAG
Source organism: Bos grunniens (assembly GCF_055505025.1). Taxonomy (NCBI): domain Eukaryota; kingdom Metazoa; phylum Chordata; class Mammalia; order Artiodactyla; family Bovidae; genus Bos; species Bos grunniens. The sequence continues at coordinate 21,811,769 of NC_141178.1, read as the reverse complement.
CAAAGGCAAGGCTATTTTTTGTTGGTCTTAAATTTACCTTTCTCTTGGCTTTAGGCCTGTGCCATTTCCAGGACGACAGAACGCTGTGATGAATAATCTTGTATTCACCACATGGGTCAATATTCATGTAATTTGGAAAAGAGATCGCTGGTTTGGAACATGATGCTGATGTAAGAATATCTGTCTCCTCTAGGTCATATAATAGAGAAACTAAAAATGTGTGCTGCCTACCATATACACATATCCAGCATAGTCAGTTATGCTTTACTTAATAAATCTTATTTTTACTGAAGAATGGGGTATAATTGAGAGAAACTGAACTTTCAGAAGGTAAGGATAAAACAGACCCAAGTACAGAAAAATCCAAACTGTTTTTCCCTAGTACACAGATAAATAGACCACAAATATTACATGACTGTAATTATGAGAGTACATAATAACTAAATGTTATGAATAAGCTTTGCTAGTTTCATCTTTTTGTTAAATCTTAAATAGGTACATTAGAGCAAAGTCTTTTCATGACTTTGGGAATGAATAATATGATAAACCTAAAAATGTTTTGAAAATATAAAGGCAATGAAGAACACGAACAATAAAAAGAATACTTTTTTTCCTATCTTGGGAGATTTCATACCTTAATTTATTACCAAAAAGTGGTTCAAAAAGATTCTCACTAAAAAACTTGTTGAATTCCTTACAACATCCCATGAGTATGTATTTTGTTTCAAAAACTTATTAAAAATCAGATCGAATTAAAATACTATAAATAATAACCTCTATATGTAGGAAAACCATAAGATGAAAATAGAAGTTCTTCCTATACATTTTAGAGGGTGTTAGGGCCTTTGTAGGTTTTATAAAATGAAAATTTCTAAAAGATTTGTCCTTTAGATCATTTAAGAGTTCCATTTCCTTAACCTCCTATATTATACAATGATTTTTTTCAAAAATTAAGGCAAATCTTTACCTAAAAGTTGGTATACAAACACATTATAAATTTTAGCATTTAATAATATCATGGGGCCATTGCACTATATGTTCGTTTCTGACTGATCTGCCTTCAGCAGTTTGAGAATCTAACGGTTTCATATGATTGATTATTTCACAACTTTTAAAAAGAAAAATGTCTTGCCTTTGCATGGTAATCTTGTTCCAGTCTGGGATCTGATCCGGCTACCTGTTTGTATTTGTTAATTTTCATTTGGCGATTTCTCTCCTCTATATCCATAGCACCTATCGAGTAGAAAAAAACCCATAAAATTAATGTTCAGTTCTTATTTCTGAGCCCTACTTACAGGATGTACCAAAAAAAAAAAATGGTAGGCTGATATACCACTTTCACTCAAGGTAGTAGTACAAATTAAATGTATTATTTTTAAGATTTATTTAAGTATGCAATTTGGTGAATAAAAGCAGGATTATTAAATATGTAAAATAATTAAATCTGAATAAAGAGTAAAAACTTTTAAACAGAAGAGAACATATCTTCATTAGATAGATAATACTTTCTGGTAAATGTATGTCCAGGAGAATATATTTGACAGCACATAAACATGATAACAGTAATTTTATAAGATTTTTGGTCTGTAATTAATGCATCAAGATTGAAATTATTTACTGGAAATAGGCTGCAAGTCTAATAGTTTCAAACACGATTGTACAATTGCATTTTAAGTTATCAAAAAACCAGCTGATGTATCAAAGCAGGTTGTTCCAGCATCTACGTGAATGTAGCTATCAAGATCTTTGGAACATGGATTTTCTAGAGCTAGAATGAAGAAAGAAGCACTTGGAGTAATACTCTTGAAAACAAACCATGCCAATATAGGCACAAAGTATTACTGAAATCATTTCAGGGGAAAAAAGAATGTGAGGAGAAAATTTGAGATGGTAAGCTTATTACAAGATGAGACTAATGCTGTCTGTAAAAGGTGCTTCCTCAAAACACATCAACTATAGATATCAAGAGGGTTTTTAAAAACTTTGGTTAGAATAAGAACTAAATTCAGTGAACAAATCTTAGCAAACGTGAAAAAGAAAACATGAGAAATGAAAAAACATTTCTCATTAATATGCATAATGGAAAAACCAAATCTCAGTTGTATGCTACAAATCTACAAACTGGGAAAAATAATCATAGTTTAGTAGGTTCAAGTGGTTTTCTCCAATAAAATGTTGCTAGGTAAATTCACAAACACTGAGTCTAGGTAAGACTGTAAACATACACACACTCCTTGCTTAAGATCATAATTGTAAAACTGTACTAAAGACATATGGACCATATTGTGACTATTCAAAAATAGGCATTTTAATACTCATCCTGGAAAAAACCTCACTGTATATTTGATAATTGCAAGCAAAATTTGTAAGTAAAAACTGATAACCAAACTAACATACAAAGGGAAGAAAATGTTTCAAAAAGGATTAAGAAAATCTTGACTAAAAGAATGTACAGAGTTTAGATTACATGACCTCTAAGTAAAAGTGCAAATTGAAGTCATCTAATCAGTGTGAGTCAAATTTTAATAATGATCTGAGTTATTCTGTACCAAATTATAAAATGGGGAATAAAAATATATTAATATAAATTGAGTGATACACAAAATGAAGTGAGTGCTTCCATGATATGTGTTAAATATGGTCAGGTATAAATGTCTATTATTTATTAAAATACAATATTGGAATTGTTTGTACCTCAAGAGATAGTCTCAGATAAATATGTTTATTTCTCTAAAGTCAAGGGAATGAAAAAGCCATCCGAGCTTCAAAAAATTGTGTGCTAAAAAAATACTAGCTGTAAGTATTTGGGAAGGTTCTTTGAAGTTTTTTGACATTATAGTGGCAAAATAGTATTTTAAATATAAATAGCAACAATAGACAAAGTTTAAACACATTTTATACACATATATAGAAATATATATACACACATATATATACACATACACATATACATATATGCATTTTCTAATATCAAGACTACTTTCTGGACATCAACCTCCTATGACACGACAGTAAATCCTTCCTGATTACTGGATAATTATGGGATATATACTGACAGGTGTTGGGAAGCTTTTTCTGTAAAGAGCTCAACAGTAAACATCTTAGACTTTGCAGACCATGTGGTCTCTGCTGCACCTCTGACATTGTAATATGAATGCAGATGTAGACAACATATATATTTTATATACACAAAATGTATGTGTATATTCCAATAAAACTTCATTTACAAAATAGGCAATGGGCTGAATTTGGTCCATGGCCACAGCTTGCTGAACCCTGCATTGAAGCATTTTGGTAATTTTGCGATGAAGAGCTTTTTTCCTTAGTAATGGTTTGAAGATTTTGTAGAATCAGGTTTATGGAATATCATATACATTTAACAGATCACTGAGGGAATCTAAGAAGGATATTAATCTGTTTTCACTAAAAGAAAACAAAGATGCAAATAGAGAGAGTAATACAAACATTTAAATATATCAACTAAATTCTAATCTCAAACAAATCTTTCCAATCATCATCTGTATAGTCCTTAAATTGGAAAAATTCGTTAGAGTCTCTTTCCTTTTATTCCTTTTTTTCTGGCTAGGCTCTGGTATTTATTTATTTACATAATTTGTTTATTTTTACTTTGTTAGAGTCTTAACCAACGAAATCTCAAGGGACCATCTTAGTGAATATGCAGTAAACAAACTTGGGTAAGTATACTTTTAACTTAAAATTCTCCCAGGAACCTAGTCTGTAAGAAAAACAGTGCCTCTCTCCAATAGTATTTGAAGTCTTCCACTTCTTTTCTACATTTTTATCAAGCTATTTTCTTAAAGAAAACACTCCACAGATAATAATATCCTTAGAGAAGAAAGTATCCTGAGTAAAGAGAACTACTATAAGGGATTCTTCATCAACAAGATAATTTTTTGTTGTTCATTTTCGCTATGGGAAATAATTCAGAAATCATTGTTTTAAATACCAGTATTTTTTCAATCAAACTCAGTATTTTTTCTTTTTCCCTTAAATGAAAAACCATATGGAGGAATCTATGCAAGTAGAGGAATTCTCAGCTGGTGCTAGTGGTAAAGAATCCATTTGCCAATGCAGGAGACATAAGAGACACTGGTTTGATCTTTGGGTTGAGAAGATCCCCTGGAGAGGGCATGGCAACCCACTCCAGTATTCTTGCCTGGAGAATCCCACATACAGAGGAACCTGGCAGGCTACAGTCCACGGGACTGCAAAGAGTCAGACGTGACTGAAGCGACTTAGCACACATGCACGCATGCAAGTAGAAGAGTCGCTTACTATCTGGTTAGGGAATAGAATATGTAATTTCTCAACTTTAATGTCCAAGGCTGTACTCTCCAAAGTACATTAAAATTAAATTAACGTGATAAGGCAGATTTCTCTCCATTTCCTTTCTCTCCTTCAAATCTACCCTAAAATTTGCATATACAAGGTCCTGAATATTCTGTAATAATGACTAATCATTTGATTGCAGATATCTCACTTTCCCACCTATTATCAAGAAATATCTTGCTGAAATAGTCTCAAAAATACATTTTGGGAAAGGCTGGTTCATAAGTTTAGAAGGTAAATTTATCTAGTAATCATTGAGTCATATTCTTATATGTGATGACACTATGCTTATTTGCAGAAGACATCTTAGTGGTTTGATATGATTTTGTAATTTAAGTACACTAAAAAACTTAGTCATTATAATGTTCAATATCAAATCAAATACCAATATATTTTCAAATTATAACAAAAGTAGATTAAAAGGTTAATAAGACTATCAGTCTTCCTGGACAAACCCAATTCAACAAAAGTTTGCATATGTTTCTATTTATTAAAAATTATTAAAGATATTACACAGTAATATTCAAATTATCTCAAATTCTTGGTTATAAATTATTAATTACACTGAGAAAATACTTCTTGTTTCAATGTCTTAATAATATAAGCCATCTAAGAAGTGTACTTATTCTTAAACCAGTAAACTAATTGTTGTGGTTACTTTTAACTTAAAAAGATTGTATTTTCCCAAAAAGTTAAAAAGTCATATTTATAATATTGGTATGGCAATTAAGTTTAAAAAGTTAAAGTTATAGGTGGATTTTGTAATCAGTGATGTATTGAATATGACCAGATTAACCAGCAGCAAGACAGTGGTTGCTTAGGTTTCTATATCTACAGTACCTCTTCAGTGATTTCTATAAGTTAAGTGTTAGTTACTCAGTCGTGCCTGACTCTTTGCGACCCCATGGACCCCACCAGGCGCCTCTGTCCATGAGATTTTCCAGGCAAGGATACTGGAGTGGGTTGCCATTTCCTTCTCCAGGGGATCTTCCCAAACCAGGGACTGAACCCAGGTCTCCTGCACTGCAGGCAAATTCTTTACCAACTGACCTACAAGGGAAGCCCAGTGATTTCTGCAGTGCAGTGCAAACAATAGTTTTAAATTTGCTTTTCCAAGTGTGCAGGCACACACACACAGCTGTTGGTGTCCCAAAGCAGCCTCACACATCATACTTCTTTGAAGTAAGGACGTAAGTCTGGCAATACAGCAATTCATAATTAAGCTAAGTAGTGGTCAGAATATTGCAGGACTGCTGACTCAGGGACCCATCATGTATTCTTAAATAAAATACTTAAATCTGGGGATCTTAAGAGGGGAAACTCTTTTAAGTCCAACAGCAAAGCTCAAAGAAAGAAAAACCAAGAAAATAAATTAGAGAACCTATGATTACAACATCAAGGAAGTCTGTGCTGTGCTGTGCTAAGTCACTTTAGTGACGTCTGACTCTTTGTGACCCTATGAACTATAGCCTGCCAAGCTCCTCTGTCCATGGGGATTCTCTAGGCAAGAATACTGGAGTGGGTTGCCATGTCCTCCTCCAGGGGATCTTCTGACCCAGGGATTGAACACGCATCTCTTATGTCTCCTGCATTGGCAGGCAGGTTCTTTTTTTTTTTTTTTTCAATTCATATTTTATTATGAAGCATTAAAATCTGGTTAGGAATAAATGAAATCAACAAGGAAGAAGGGAAGCAAAAAATGAAATACAAACAGAAACAAAGAAGGGCAGGCAGGTTCTTTACCACTAGCTCCACCTGGAAAACCCCATGGGAGTCAAAGACCATTTAAATACCAACAGTGTGGAAGAGGAACAGCCAAACAAAAGTAGCTTACAGACAACAATGATGACAGTGATAGAAACAACATATTTCAGATGAACAAAGTTAAAAAGGCCAAATTCATGGACTCTCTAAATGCTGCAATTACCATTTAGGCATGTACCAAATTAAGAACAATAAAAAAAGATATAATCAGTGCATGCAGCTGTTTTCTCACTCTGAGGTAACAATGACACAAGAAAAAGCACAGCTATTGGCGTATTTATTTTCTAGATTCAGTAGGCAGACTATAAAAACAACTTAATGATGTTTTTCAAAAGTCAGAGGAGTAAGAATAGAAATTGTTAAAATGACTCATGAGATAAATAAGAATATGTAATATTTTGTCATGTTATAATTTTATTTTCAAAGGAGGTGCAATTCAAAAAGAAAGTATTCTCTTTAATTTTATTGAATATTTTAAGTACTTTTTCAATAATCTAGTAACAGAAAAAAATACATTTTAGATTGATAGTAATAAACTAGCTGTTGACAAAAAAATTCATGGTCATTTATATGAGTGTTTTCCAAAGTACCTTATGTATAAATATTAAAAGCAAGCTCCTTACATTTTTGAACCTGAAATTTCACTTCCCAGGATCTTTCTTAAAGAAATAAATCAATGTACAAAGATATACATACATCTTCATTGCACTATTGTTTGATAATTTTAAAGACTGGGGAAAAGAAACTCCAAATGTTCAAAACAGGGGAATAAGTACATGCATTTATGGCATGTCTACAGAATATTATACATTCACAAAAAATTATGTGAATAGTGCGTACATCCCTTCACCTATATAAATTATATAAAAGATATTATGAAATCTTAAATGATGGATATTGTACTATAGTTAGTAATTTTAAAAAACATACACTCATGAAAATATATATGCACATAACTGACACAAAAGACAAAGAGATGGAGTGAAAAAGATTTAAGATTTACACATCAGAGTACTTATCAGTTATCATTGGTTACCAGAAGTTAGTATAAGTGCTTTTGGCTTATTTGTGTTAATATATAGTTTATAAAGTATCCACAATGATCATACAAATACAGAAAAAAATATTATTTAAAAACACACAAAATATAATATTTATGTGAACAAAGACAAATTATTCAGTTTGAAAATATTTTGTCATGATTTGATAAAGTGTTTTGGAAATAAATATTAAGTAATTTTTAAAATGCAAATGTGCAATCATTAATTATTTATCTTAGGGACATACACTTCTGTTAAATAAAAGTATGTGGGTGTACTGATTAAAAGTGGTACAAAATAAGATATACTTCCAAATGTAATCAAGTGCACATCCTTCCAACTTTTATGTATATTAATACAAAAAGTGATTTGGCATGTTCTTAAATTTTCCATGTTTTTTTCAAGTGTAGGACCAAGAAACTGTTCAACAAAAACTTAAGTTCACTTTAAAATGATTTCTTCATAATCACTTGTCTGTAATGAATTTTCTCATTTTTTAAATTAAAACATTTATACTAGAGCCTCATGAAAAGTACACTTTTATTAGCCAAATTATTTACTAAAATAAATGTAATGCAGAGAATTAAGAAATATTGGAACAAGTTAAACTGAGAAAAGATTTGGAAATAAATACTGTGAAAAAATTATAAATTACGTACCTAATTATTCTGTACTAGTACTGGGGCAAATGGAAGCATTCTATTTTGAAGTGTAAACAAACATAATCTTAACATGAGTTTTGAGAAACAGTTATTTCCAAGTCAATCAATTTTGAGGATTTCTCCACTGTTGTCACTAGGAAGTAACACATTTGCAATGAAAGAAAGTATGATTTGGTTTTGCTTATATTGCATTTACTTATAAAATGATCTTGGCTCCTAGAAATGAAGGAAAACTGAACTTCATAAGTGCCTAAAAGTAACATATGGAATTAAATGAAACATAAGAATCCTAGAAACTTATATAATCGTTGTTCTACTGTGAGGTTCACAGTTATGGGCTATCGTCTCTTGAATTACGTTCTCAACTTTAAAGATCTGTGTTAGATATTTAGGTTACCTGTTACTGTGTGTATCTGTATGCTGTTTCTCTATTAACTGTCTACCATATTCATTAAATGATACTTCAGAGGAGATGCTATAGACAAATTTCAAAGACTCCTTTCACTGTAGTCAAAAGAAACTGATATTCAAACCACTTTAGGACATATGTGATAAGGAGTGGTCTCGTGAGCTCAGGAAATACAGTATGTCTATTTTCAACATCTAAATTCAGTGAACAGACTTACTGAGATTTTATTATTCAGAGGACTTGGATTTTAGCACCATTTTATGCTTCAACGTGTAAAATCAGGATGTACTTGGAATCAGGGTAGATCAGGGTTTTGACCATGGAGAGTTCAGTGGAGGTAATCACCACAGTGTTGATAAGGCTTGGAACGACCCAGATTTAGGGTAACGAGTTTGTTTGTGTTATATGGGATTGAAGAAAATCTTAAAAACAGCACTAGTTTAAAAGTTAAGAGCCAAGGCTAGGGTTCAAGACTTAATTTCTCAAGCCTTATAACTGTCAGCACTTCATTTCACCTTTCTGGGCATAAAGTTCACCATCTGTAAAATAAATAATTTTGGATCAGATAGTCTTTACGATCCTTTCAGCTATATAGCTCTCTGACTGGTTAATTCTGAAGTCAAATAATATTTAAGTGCTTGTTCTTTTATATTGTAATACCTATTTCATCAATGTAGAAAACGTAAAGTGTTCTAAAAATTCTTGCTCTCTTTGCCCTGGCATTGCATTCATTAAAATTTCCTTTACTGAATCTGTGTGTGTGTTTGTGTGTGTGTGTGTGTGTGTGTGTGTGTGTGTGTATAGTATCAGGGAGAGGAATGAGATGAAGGAATAAAGGGGGGAAGGAGAAAGGCAAAAAAGGGGGAGGGAGGGAGGCTGGGAAAGAGAGAGAGAATTGAAAAGCTCATTAAACCAAAAATTTTGTACAGAAAATAAAAAGATCATAAGGGCAATCTAATCTAGAAGCATCTTTCAGACTAGCTAAAATGTAACATTTTCTACAGTGTACATTGACATGTTTAGGGGGAAATGTTAGTAATCTAATAACTTAGTTACTTTAAACTTGTTAGTCAATTCCTTTATCTTTGAAAACACAAGATATATTTTAGAGGATAAACTAAATTTTAAAATGTAAGTCCCTCAAAGAAGGAATGTAATGATTATCATTACAACTGCTTTTAACAAAAAGTATAATAACCACTGATAAATGATAAAAACACGAGTCAGATTCATTAGGCTAATAAGGTATACCTTATACGTGTTAAGCACTTTGGAATGTTCTGACTTTTCATTATAGCTAAAATCTACATTATAGATGAGATAACCCACAGGGTAGTAAAGTCATAACACTACCATGAGTATGTCTTGTCCCCATCTTACTGTGTTTTGGTATGACATAATTATCATAGACCACACTGTGTCTGACATCTGGAGCCTAATTAACATATCCTTAAAATATACTTCAACTACATCCATTCACATATATCGAAGGATAGCACAGAAGGCTTGAAAGGAGTATAATAAAGAAATTTAAATACATCTTTACATTTGTTTGCTTAGAAACATATAGAAATTTAAATATACTTAGAAATATTGTGTTAATTTAAGAATCATAAACATATAAAAGTGTCCATCATATAAAAACTGGGATAAGACCTATGCTGGAAAAGAGACCTATGTAATTTTTCTTATGTATATTAGTTTGGAAATTAATAACACCTAAATCTATATGCCCTTGATTGAAATATTTAGATATGTAGATTTTAAATAGTACCCATGCTTGGACATCAAGCTGTATTCTTTCTCCAAAGGTGCTAATAATGATTATTATTGGTCAATGGTGCAAGAATGACTATACAGAGTAACGTCACACAGTATTCAAAGAAATGTATCTTAAATGCCTTCATGAATAGGGACATTTTACGAAATATTCCTGTTTAGTACTGAGAAGAAAGACAATTAAAGTTAGGTGAGATCACTCTCAGAAAGAATGAAGAGGCACCAGAAGAGATTAACCTATGTTAATCTCTATGTTAGAGACTAAACTGAATTTCATTCAACTTTCCAAATTACACATGGGAATATCAGTTGCACTGAGGATCCTAAATCAACCCTGAATATTCATTGGAAGGACTGATGCTGAAGCTGAAGCTCCAATACTTTGGCCACCTGATGTGAATAGCCGACTCACTGGAAAAGACCCTGATGCTGGGGAAGACTGAAGGCAGGAGGAGAAGGGGGTGATAAGAGGGTGAGATGGTTGGATGGCATCACCGACTCAATGGGCGTGAGTTTGAGCGAGCTCCGGGAGATGGTGAAGGGCAGGGAGGCCTGGTGTGCTGCACTTCACACTGTCTCAGAGTTGGACACGACCTAGCAACTAAACAACAATCAGCACAGCGGTTTGTGGTAGGACTTTTTTTTTTAATTAGAAAATTTGTAAGATAACTGATTTGGTCTGTTTTCTAAAACTTATAATCTGAAATATTTAGTCATGAAATGACTCTCTTTCAACACACCACTCTCAGCTCGTTTAATTCTTTTCTCTTTTCCCAATGTTCTCCCTTTAAAAACGTCTCCTTTTTCTTTTCTAGCTACATCTCCTCTTGGCTAATTTCCTTTTTTGGCAATGCTTCTTCAGGCTATTTCCCTACAAGCCAACCTTAGACTGCGATATGGTAATTTTTAATCTGTAATCTTCTTTTTAGAGATTCCTTCTGGTTCTCTTTCCTATACTTTGAATTGGCCTATCAACCTCCTTTACATTCAGCACGACCTTATAACCTATGAGTAGGTTCTTCCTGTCAGTTGTGTCACATAATTGATTAATCCGATTGTTGTTGCTGTTCAGTTGTTAAGTCACGCCTGACTCTTTGAGACCCCTTGGACTGCAGCACACCAGGCTTCCCTGTCCATCACCAGCTCCCGGAGTGCGCTCAAATTCAGGTCCATTGAGTTGGTGATGCTATCTAACCATCTCCAATATTTCTATTTATTGTCATTTTGCTGTCCATTAAACTTTGGCTTTCCCATTATCAGTTCCCTTCTTCATCCCTCCCCTCATTTCCCATACCCCAGCCCTCAACATTTCAAGCAGACTGATAAAAGAAACTATTATCTGTCAAGTAACATTCTTCTCTCCAGTTAAACTATAACCTAATTTACATTCCCTTGGAAATTATCTCTTAATATATTCATGCTAACTTATTCTCTTTTATATGAAACCTATTTACTGCTCATACCAATCCATTTATACTACAATATTTTTATAGATATTAAACATACAACTTTAAATAAGCAAAGAGGAAGAAAGTTATCTGAATATATGCCTTTTTTCTGAATCTATTTCTGCCAGGTAAAAATCTATGAGAATTTTAAGGCTCTTGGTTTATACTGAAAAAAACTGCCTTTTAGGAAGATTATATTAAACTATGCTACCACTCTTTTACCACACTCTCCCTAGTGGTTATGAAAGAAATAAAATATTTTTAAATATTTATTGATCAATGAATTTCCTGTTTAGTAAAATTTCTGTATATGTCTTTTGCCCATTTTTCTATTAGAGCTTTGTGGAATATACAATTTATATTACAATTGATACTATTTGTTTCAAAGTGATTCAGATGTTAAGGCTCTTTATACTGAGTTGCTGCAAATACGTTTCACAATTTGTTGTCTGCCTTTTAATTTGTTTATGCTGATTTTGGTATTTTGAAGTTAATACCTGACACATTTTAGTCAGATCTCTCTTTTTAAATTTTTTCATTGCTTTTATTCTTAGAAAGGCATTCTCCCTCTAAAGAGAAACTCTTTATGCTTTCATCAAACATAATTAAGTCCTTAATCACATGCAGTTCATTTTGCTTAATAGGAAGTATAAGCAAGCAGCCTGAAGTCACATCTCTAGTGAGTGACAGACTTGGGTTAGAATTCAGACCTATATGGGTTCAATGTTCTTGCTGTTTCAATCCAACTCTCTTGCCTCAGAAATTATAAAATTCATTTCTGGTACAGCAGTCCTGATGTGCAAGTCTGTATGACAACAAGCTCCTAAACTGGTAGCCACAAACTAGTAATAAGACTTTTGCAATGAATACAACAAAAAGAATTAATGCTATCATTCTATCATATCATAGAAAGAATGTCTACACATCAAAATGCATGGGCTTCAATATAGTTGATCTAAAATAAAAATTGCTTTTTAATATGTTATATAATAATAAAATAACAGTTTCACTTACATAGTACTTACTATGTAACAGACAGTTTTTAGGGGCTTTACATAGTGTATATTAACTAATTTCATCATTATGAAAGCACTTTGACATAGTAATGTTATTATCTCCATTTTATAGGTGAGGTATCTGATAGCAACTTTCTCAGGATCACATATCAAATAAGTGGTGAAACTGATCAGGCAGTCTAGTACCACAGTCTTTGCTCTAATACTTCTTCTCAGACTATTTCTTACAGGAACACTATTCCCCCAATATCAGTACTTTTATGAAAGAGAATTAAAGTGACCAACTGGTCTAGGTAAAATTGAATATCATAGTATTAACAGTGCATGAAAACTATTTTGAAAATTTAGCAGTAACATCTTACAATCAGGATTAAGTTTTAAACTTAAAAACAATGCATTCTAACCCCCTTTTTAAATATGAAACAGCTGAAACCCAAAGATATTAAATTATGTCTGTAATCACAGCTTACTAGCAAGAATAGGACTAAAACTAAATCTCTTGACTTCTATCTAATAATCTTTCCAGTTTCTTCCACACTACCCACACAAGGAAGAAATGCTCAAGACCACGTTTATCCCATGTTTGGGTATTTTTGTTTCAAGCTCCAAGAACTTTCCTAACTCTATTATCTTATAGTTGAATATTTCTAGGCTTTAAAGAACTAAGTCTAAGTATTATACTCTATCTGTAGTAGTTTTCATACATGATGTGATGTTTTTATATATGTCTATATACATATATTTCATTAGAGAATTTTTGGTTAAAAATCACAATATTACTTAATAAAATGTTAAGCTTAAACTTACAGAAAGTATTTCTCAAAGTTACCGTGTCTCTCATAACATCTGAGCTGTCTAACACAGTACTGAAACAGAGTTGACATCATGTGCCTCATTATGAACTGAGTGATTCACATTTTCTGTAAAATTTCACTGTAGTAACTAGAGTTATGTTTTCCCATGACTAATCAATCTTGTAAAATATTTTTTTTCCCCCATGCCTCATGTTTTTCATGATCTTAGGTCCTCCACTAGGGACTGAAATCGTGCCCTTATCAGTCAAAGGGCAGAGTCTTAACTACTGGACTGCCAGGGAACTCCCCAGGATTGAGCAATCTTGAGTGCCTGTGTCTTAGATTTTTGTTAATAATATTATGTCCATTAAATACAGGATGTAACCAAGAACAGAAACTATCTATAAAATGGATAAAATATGTAAATAAAATGATTGGTAATAAATTGAAAATGTGGGGAAATTTCAAAAACAGTTTATATGTACATTTAGATGTAAACACATATACACGTATGTCCAACTTCCCCGACAATGAATGTTACTTCTCTTACCATTTTAGGATACAACACAAGTAGAACAAAATGTCAAATGTAAGCTCATAGCACTGAAAATATGGTACATATGCCAAGCAAACATAATAAGAATTGAAGAGCAAATTTGAAATAATACATACCAATGAACAATATTCAGAATAACCAGATAAACAAAATGAAAAAGGAACCATTTTCATGCTTAGAATACTATAATTGAAATAATTTAGCTCAGACTTCTCTCCAGAGCTCCAGACCCATATATCCAAACACAGATATTAGATGAATATTCCAGAGAAACCTCAAACTAACCCATCCCCAAACTGAACTCTTTATTTTGCACCCTAAATTTTTGTTCAATTCATATTCCCTGTAAGATAAACTATACCATCACCTATCCAAACATTTCAGTCACCCAAGATTATTATCTTACTTTTTTCTTTTCCTTACAACAATAATGTCCAATTGATAACTAAGTCTTATAGATTCTACATCTTTAAATAACTTCTCAGAAATCAACTGCCTCTACTGGTACCTTAATTCAGCCAATTTTGATCTCTCAATTGATTTATGCAGTATCCTCATAAATGGTATTTCTGCTTATATAGTTCCAGTCCATTTTTTACCAAGCCTCCAGGCAGTCTTTCTAGAAGCAAATATCTGACTGTGTCCCTCTCTTGCTTTATATGCTTCAATAACTTACACAAAACTTCAGAAACCCTCCTCTGCCTACTTTTGTCTAAACAAATCTGAAGCCATTCCACCATATTGTTTCCTCTGCCTGATATATTCTGTACACATAAGATCAACATATTCCTAGCTTTCAGTATTCAACTCAAGGATCATTGCTTCCATGAAGCCTTTCTTGAACTAATACCCACACTTCTCAGGGGGAAATGATAACACTATCCTTTGTGATTCCACTGTAGTCTACATAAACATATAAATTATATGTATATATTTCTCATAGCACCTATAATACTATTACGCTTATTTGTTAGACTCATACTAGAAAAAGTCCACAAGGAAAGGGGCTATTTTGTGTGCCCTGTGATTTCCAGCACCTAGAACAGTACCACACAGTGAGTACTCAATAAATGAGTGTTGAATAAATGTTCACTTTTTTCACAAAACTTTGGCCATCTATTCGAATCAGATTTTATTTGACTTTATACCTTTGTAGAACATATTGTTGAGTCATCCATTTTAGCACATCAACATAGCATGTTACCCACATATTTTAACTCCTCTGTGATACTGACAGCTTGTTTAGGGCATGTATTAGGTCTTTAATGATTTTCCATGTTCTGAACTCAAGATAGAAATAAAATACTTTTAGAATTATGTATTAAAAAGTTAAAAATAAGTTTTAAGCCTAAAACAAATTGACGTATGATTAATTTGTTAATTTAACCTACCTGACTATACATAAACATACATATATTTGAATCTGGAGTTAGTTACCCAGTTATGGAAAAAATGTATATATATACTTCTATGACATAAAATCAATAATTTAATTTTATTCATCTAATTGGAGCAGTTGCTGCTAAAAGATGAATATACAACTACCTAAAATAAAAATGCCTGCAGATTTAACATTTTGTTAATATAGGAAAAGAATGAAAAATTAGAAAATAAGTAAAATATAGTAAAAAAAATTTCTAAGACAAGTTAGATAAATGAAAAATAGCAAAGAAAACAGTAGAAGAGACAGACCTGCATGTCTTCTCCTTGTGGCGTCCACGTCTTCTGTGATCACACCGTGTAATGGACAGACATAGACAAAGGAGACGGGTGTGAGTGGATGTGCTCAAAAGGTAAAAGTGACACTGAAGGAAAGGGCCTCAAACCATTTTGAGAAAGAATCCTGTGCACAGTTGTAGGGAAGATATAATCAAATACATACCATATTAAAAGAAAAAAAAATACGGAAGAACTGATGGTGAACTGGTTAAGCTACTATGGATTAGCAGAATCAGAAAAGTAAAGTTAGTATAGAAATAAAGAGGATTCAAATGTTGACAGTTATTTAGGGACAGCCAATCCTGAACAGTGATGCTGAAGAAAGATATCATTAGTAAAAACAACAGTACTTGTAAGGCCATATTGTTTAAGACATTACTAAGCCCATTTCAGATCTGTGAAAATGCTTTTAGAATTTTCAGTTATCATTGAAAGGAAATGATTTAATTGAATAATCTTCAAAAAGAGCAATAAAAATAATTTATTTCTATGCCCTTCAAGTTTCCTAAATTTGTCAGTACATATATGAAAATAAAGTATGACCATTAGGGCAATAATTCACAATACTTCAGTACAACATATTATTATAAAAATATCCTGCAGTAACAAATATAATAAAACTCATTATAACAGACTAGCTGAAATAAAAGGCTTTATTTAAATATTATAATTCAAGTTAATATTCAATTACAATAAATTTTCTTTGATCATATTCCCTTATAAGGCTTATTTATTCAGAAAATTCTTACAGACATCACAGAACAGATCATTGATGTTCGCATAGAGATTTGCCCATCCAAATCCAACACCTCCTATAGCAAATATGGCACGTATTTAGGAAACACTTCTTTATCCATTGATAGTGGAAAAGTTCAGAAGACATTTTATACAGTGTTGAAGCAGGAAATGTACGGTAAACTGAGCATTCTAAGAAAATTTTTTTTCAAAGATATTAAAGAGTTAGTATTAGTATGACTGATACAGATAAACATTATAACACAAAATCAAAATGGCCTATTTTAATTACTTTCTTAGCTTCAAATCAGGTGATACAAATTCTTAAATCAAAACACCACACTCATTTCTGCAATACTTGTATCATGGTTTTTGAGTGATTTATAGAAAAACGTGTTTTATCAAAATATGTTTGGAATATTGTTATACTGAAATTATAACTCTTGAGAGAAAGCATTCCTATAACAAATTTATCTCTTTCTGAATATTGGAAAATGAAAATTTTCCACTAGGAAAGAAGTACTGAGGTAACCAAAGCTTTATGTTTTAAGAGAGAAGAGAAATCCTGGTATGAATTCTAGAGATCTGAAAAAAAAATACACATTTTGAAACTTAATGTCATTTTGATTACTATGCAAGTACACTTTTGATCCAATCAAAAGTAGACAGTAAATCTCATCACAATTATAATACAAACTAGAGTTTGCCAATAGGATCGACCAATAGAAAAGTATTATCCTCTGAAATACACTCATAAATTATCATGCTATATACCATAGTTTCTTCTGCATCCCAGTCCACCCATTTCTCAAAGTAGATAAAATAGGAAAATATGAGCTATAGTAATACGATGGGTTAATGCTGAGATATATTAATATCATATTTTGCATCATTTCCTACAGTAAAAACTTCCCTACATACATATTTACCACACTACTAAAGCAGCTTACACACACGTTAAAATGAAATTAGTATGAATTGGACAAAATAACCGCCTAAGTATATTCCACCTCTAAGAAAATATTTTATTTTTTTGCAGAAAACATAAAAGCAACATAAATAAGTAGAGCTTCTTTTGCTATCTAGCATTTTCCTGTATTTTGAGTATTTTATAATGGCATTAAAGCAATATTTCTCATGTGGTATGGATTCAAAACATTCAAAATTCTTTCTAACTCATTTATTAATTTATTATAGAGAATAACTGAAGCATACAGACTTTGAGTGACTTACCCAAGGTCATAAAATAAGCTCAAGGCCAGAACCAGAAATAGAACACAGGTCTCCGACTACAGATCAATTTTCTTTCTACTAGATGCTATATGACCCAATAAAAACATGTGAAATAAAAAGTCAATTAAGAAAAAACTAATTTTTTTCATGGTAACACCTGAACTGGATATTTTATTATATTGTATTAACTAGATGCTTTTAAAAAGAGGTACATGGTACAACTAACTATGCAAGTAATTCACCAATGCTTTTTACTCTTGTGAAGAATATGGTAATACTTAGCACCAACAATTTCATTGTTTTGAGAAAATACTACAAAATTTATACTATAGAAAAGGATGAAATTGAAAGATTTTAACAATGACCTCACTATGAACTGAAAGTGCCTATTAAATCATTTTTCCATTACTTATGTCAACATGATCACTTAATAAATAGATCTTAATCTTACATAAATATCACAACTTTAATTAGAAGACCGAATATTAATGTAAATCATAAAATTTCAATGAATAGCTTTCATTTATACCAAATATATTTTTTAAATGTTTGGCTTTCCTGTCTTCTTTGTGGATATAGCTTTAATTATATACTGTTTGTATTAGAATATCCACTTTTGCAAAGAGATGCTTATACTCTATATGCTTTAAACAGCTGTGTCATATTTCAATGGCAATAGCTATAAAAACTTATTTCACATATATTATTATAATAAATTACAGGCTTTTGTGAACCCTGAAGAAGCTAAAAGTACTCCCTTCACTTTTCCTATCTCTCTACTTTTCCTTTAATCCTTACTTTGTGACAAACATTCTACCTTCAGTGCTGTTAATGGCAATTCTAATCAGAAATCTTTCTAACACTTCATTTAACCAATAACCAGTTAGAGAGATTAAAGACAGTAAAAGTACACCCTCTCTTAGGGATCTATTACTGTCACACCATAGCTGGTTGTGATTAAGTAGATAGATCTATACAGATATAGATAAAATATACACTTACAGCCTTAAGACTTCAAGTGTATATTAGAACTTGCATGTAATTAAAAGTTAATAATAAGTATGAGGGCTTTTTTCTGGAGGAGGAAATGGCAACCCACTCTATGAATTCTATGAATAGCAGAGCCTGGGGGGCAATAGTCCATGGGGTTGCAAAGAGTCAGAAGTGACAAAGCATGCACGCATGAGGGTTTTTTAAAGGTCATAGGAGCCTTAGAATGTTTCCTTTGAGGGAAGGAGAGATATTTTTCAAAATAAAGCCTAAGCAAAGCATCTACTTAGTAGGTATCTCAACAATATAAAGATCAGGAAAGACCTAGAATAAAAAATCAAAATGTTTATCAAAGTTTACAGATTTCAAATTAAAATTTCCCTACTGTGACAAAAATATTGTTGAAAAACTCCTCAATCTAAGTGATTCAAATTTATTTTCTAAACTAGTTATTACTTTCCACAATTTTGCAACAACCTTCAGATTATTGAATATTTACAAAAGTTTCTACCTACCTATTGGAATAAGTGAAGCATGATCTTTTGAAATATTAACATTTTTAAAGTTAACAAAAATATTTATCTTGTTTCTTATTCCTAGCTGTGCCAGTTTTTTTCTGATCCTATCCTTAGAGTCTTACTTGTAATGCAATTTTAAATGCAGAAGAAAAACATGCTTAGAGTACTTTTGAAGGAGTTTAAAATAATTGATTTCCAAACTATAGCATGCTACTTATCATAAAAAAGAAAGTCACTTAAGTACAGGCTTGGCCTTATAATTTATCTGTATGTTTAATGAAAATGGAAGCAACTTTAAATGAGCAAGTAAACTCATAAGTCATGAAATCTCACATTATTCCAGGAGAATATCCTTGTTAACAATGCTATATTTACATCTGAAGGTATCAGCAGTACTTAATTCTAAAATTCCCATCAGTTGATTTGCATTCTATAAAATATCTACTTAGTTTGTTTTATATCATGTTCTCCTGCCAAAATATATTCATTCTAAAACAATCCAGAAATAATTAGAAATTACCAGCCTGTTAATACTAACCAAGAATACAACCTTGATTCTTTTTCCCAGATAAGATGGATTAGACTAGCATTTAATTAAAGACTAAATTAAAACATTGATTTAGTCTGAAATATATTGTTTCTACTTTTAAGAAAGGTTAGAGTATTCAAGAATGAAAGAAAACAAAAGCACAAATATCAAAATAATCAAGGAAAAATTTTAAGTATGAAATTCACTAACATAACACACTTTTGAATATTTAGTTTGCCTCATGATAAATTTTATAAAGCATAACTCCAAAGGTTGAACTGAGTAAAAAAAAATCCCTGCCTTCACCATAGTTGCAGATCCATAAAAAATACAATATGGAAACTCTATTTTGGAAAAAATTAAAGGTTAATACATTAAATCATATAATGCTAAAACCAGGGGCTTATGAACAGAAAATGTTATAGCAAGTAGTAAAACATAACTTGTTACTTTGAATATTCTCAATTTCCAAAAAATTGTATCATCATACAGTCACCCAGGAAAGTGCTTCATTGCCCTCACTTTTCCAGAAAATCATAAGCACTTATTTCCAGATAAGATACAGCAAGGTAAGTAGCACTGTCACGTTTCACGGTAATTATACAAAAAGTAGCTAAGTCAATGGTAGGTTTTCCTAGCTACAGCATACCTTCCACTTAGAAAAAGACAAATCAAGATGGACAATCTTTTTTTATAGTTATCAATTAATCATCACATGTATCAGAAATCATTTATAATTACATCTCAAAGTATTGTAGATTCTGAACTATTTAAGTCCAAGAGTTTTTTATTCTGGAGAAAGAGAAATTTTATCAGTCTAAAACATTCATTAGTATAACTGAAGTTAGCTTTTGCAGCAAACTACTTTTGAATTTAAGTAAAATATGAGATAAAATATTTTATGTAAAACTATGCTCTTTTGCCATTTATTATGCTAATTACTAGAAGAACAGATAACTCACAAAGTGAAAATAATAAATTTCAACAGATTAACTTTGTTTTCATCATTTAAAAACAGTATATTATTGTAGGCATAGTATTCTAGTCTAGAATTGGATTGTTTATTGAGAAAATAAACAACAGATTTTACATGCTCGCGTGTCCTTGATTAGCATTAAGAATGGTTTGTTAACTTTATGGCCTACCCCAAATCTACGACACATTCTACATGAAGAAGATATTTAATGATTTACTCTGAAGATTAAACATAAAACCTAGGTTTTAAAATCATTTATAAAATTCTTGAATTTTATGATCACATCAAAGATACTAATTCAATAAACGTCATTATCTTTCCCAGGGATTTTCATCTATATTGCTGTTAGTTAAGTTAGATATACTGAAAATAAATCACACATTTGCTGATATTTTTCTCAGAACAACCTAGTTCAGAGATGTATTTTTATTTAAAGAAGCAGATACTAACCCATATTACTTAAAGTTCATCTAAGTTTTGTTAACCCATTTTCTAGTCTATATCATGCCATTTAGCACTCCAGATCCATAGTCATATTTAAAATAAAAATTTCAAGCAGTGTTTTAATTGTTAGTATACATCCTTAAAATGCAAAATTCCTAGTGTTGTTCTTGTATAAATTTTCGTAAGACAGCAAAAGAAAAAAATAACAATAAATGTGATTGATACATAGCCAACAATGCATCTCAGGTTTGGGTTCAAGCCTTTACAAATTTTTTCTAATGCCACAAGTTTACTACAATAATCCTTTGATTAAAAAACTTTGACTATCAATGGAAGATGATCTCTTAGATTTTAATGAATAAAAATTATATAGTAAACACTGATCATAATTACTGATAATTAATATGGTAGATATATTTAAATATAAAGAGTGAATCCAAAGAGGTCTTCTGTGAAGTCCAACTCATAAACAGGCTATTGAAATGCAATTAGGCCCACCTGATAATCAGCCCACTGTTTTCTACCCATCCTATCATTCCAAAGTTTCAATCATTAAAAATATTCTCAACATATTCTACCTTTCTTTTAGAAACAAAAATATTTATGAACAATAGAATTTAACATAGTATTTAATGCCTTAGCATATTGCATACTTACTCATGACATTTAGGGTTTGAATTCCCAGGAATTTCCCAGTATATAGGAAAATGCACAATTGCCAAGGTAGGAAAAATCTATAAACATTTTAAACCATGACATTAAGGCACTCTAACTGCATTAATTTTTCTCTACTGCATACATAGCTTATACTTAATTAAAGACTTAAGTAATAAAAATATATGCAATATATGAGAATACACAAATTAAAAATATCTAAAGGAAATTTAAGAAATTTCATTTGTGAGGCTTAAAAATATATTTGGCCAAATACTGTATCTTTTCATGATTTTAATATGAAATTAATCATGAAATTTTCATGATTTTTATGTAATTTATTTACATAAATAATATATGGCGACAAGGGTATTCATGATGGCAAGCAAGAGAAATAAATAATAGTTTAGGACCAAGGATAATCATATCACACAACACAACAAGAAGATATTTTTACACTAATAATGTTTGTTAAAAATCATAACAAAATTATAATATAAATCATAATATAAATCATAACATAAAACCAATTTTATACTTTATTTTTTAAAGTCTTCTGAAATATATTAAGCTACTTGTTATTTTCCAAATAAACTGATTATTTACATATTTATTTTAAATTGAAGGATAATGATTTACAATACTGTGATTGGTCTCTGCCATATATCAATATTTTGGTGATTCTTAGATGAACAAGTGATTCTTAATTGAAGATTTGAAAAAAAGTATAAGATATTTTTCTTACAACTTTATGAATATATTTAAATTCTCAATATGATTTCAGTGTTTTTTTTTTTAATTTTTAGAATTTAATTGTTTCACTAACAGAGAATTCACAGATTAAGCCTTTTGCACAAAGGCATTTTTTCCTTATGGGCTTTCCGGGTGGCTCAGTGGTAAAGTACCTGCCTGCCAATGCAGAAATGCAGGAGACAAGGATTCTGTCCCTGGGTTGGGAAGATCCCCTGGAGGAGGAAATGGCAACTCACTTTGTATTCTTACCTAAAAAATTCCATGGACAGAGGAGCTTGGTGGGCTACAGTCTATGCAGTCACAAAGAGTCGGACACAACACAGCACACATTTTTATCCTTGCCCGCCAGACTTATGTGACACAACACTTCTCAAAACATCCTATTCTCTTTAATAGCACTATCACAATTATAACAACTAAATCCTTAGTATAATTATTTTTAACTTATGTATTATTGCCAGAATGTAAGCTCTATGAGGGCAATTGCTGCATCTCTCTTGTCTACCCCAGGAACTGAGTGCTTACCATAATGTCAGGTGTACAACAACATAGCAATGAATACTTATTAATAAATTAGTTTTATTTATATATTGATATTTTATTTTAAGCCACATCTGTGGCTTGCAGGATCTTAGTTCCCTAACAGGGATAGAACCCAGACCCTCTGTGGAGTGAGTGAAAGTGAAAGTGAACGGGCGGAGTCCTAAACACTGGGCCGCAGGGAAGTTCCTATATTGACATATTTTAAACTACAGGTTTCAGAGATTTAACACGAACTGAACTTCTGCATAAAAATACATTAACCTTGTTACTATAAACATAATTTTTAAAGATGATAGTATTATAAAACACCATTAGCGTTCTTAAATTTTGAATGAAATTTTCATTGTACTCTCATCCAATTACTGATTAAAAGTAGTGTTGATTATTCAGTTGACTTGTCTCTGCACTTTGCATCTCTTTCTTTTGCTTCTGGTTCAAGTTTTTGTCCTCTCCTACTTAATCATATCTCCCCAGAAAAAGAGAAGAAAGAAAGAAGAAAATAAAATCACTTCATTTCAATTTACTGGTAGAATTAATGGCTTGAAGAGACTATTGAATTCACATACTATGCCAGCATTCTGTCTTGTTTGGGTTGCAATAATTTTAGCTCCAGAAGTTGTAAGTAAATCATTACCAATTGATATAATACCTTGATAGCATTTGCAATTAAATATAAGGAATGGCCTACAAAGACAAACTTAAAATATATATATACTGAGCTTTCTAGAGAACTTGTAAAGGGATGTAAGCACTTTTCATTTCATTTGGGTCTGAACAACCAAATATATGTTATTATTTGTGCTTAAGTTAGTCACCGTTTCCCTAAAGAAATAATCTTAATAATAAAATTATTGCTTTTTCCAAAACATGTATAACTAGTTTTCTAAATAAATCTTGAATTGTTTTCACCATTCTAATCTAAACAAGCTCTACACTCTCTAACGTTCACACCAAAGTGAGAAAAACGAGGCACAACAGCACACACATGTTCAAAAAGCATGAAATGCAATGCTTATAGCCTCATGCTTTCAGCTGTTTTCCAAATCCTGACAAACCTGGCTCAGACTGGTGTTTCTTTGTCGGCAATGGTTTGTCATCACTTATTGTACCATTCATCTTTTTCTGCTGGTCTTCCCATGTAACTTCTAATACAAATCAAAAAATATAATCAGAGTTGCCAGACACGTTAGATAATTTGTGTTCTAAAAACCTAAAAATACTTCAGGGATCTAATTTTAAAAAATTATTTTTCCTGTAAATTCTTCCATAAACTCTCAGTAGTATGCAGTTAATGTTTTAAATATAGACATATGACATTTAAAATTTTTATAGATTTTAAAATCCAAAGCACTTAAGTTTACTTTCAGGAAATTCTAAACTTTATTTTCAATAAAAGATTATTGAATGTATGAAGAAAATGATTTCAGTGATATATCAAATAAAGTTTTTTTAATAAATATTGAATAATATTAATTTGTGTTATAAATAAACATTTTGCTAAACATTAGTGTGGTGAACGAAATGTTTATATGGAACTAAAATACAGAGATTTTCATACAAATCAAGAGAAAATCTGTTACATTTAATATACAATAAGATAAAATGGTGATTTATTTACTACCATATTTAGTACTTTCATTAAACAACAGAAAAATACATGTGCTATGGAATATTATCTTAATAAAAATTAGTATCTTAATAAAACATGAATATTAGGTTGGTATCATTGAATATGCATTATCTGGCTTATCTAAAATCATTTGGAATTATTTGTAGTATAATATAACATTCATTCATTCAAAAAATATTTATTCAGCGCCTACTATAATCCAGGCATGTTTAGCCATTGGTGATATAACAGCAACAACAAAAGACAAAAATCCATGGCCTCATAAAATTTATATTCTAGTGGGAGAAATGAATTATAAACAAGATAAATGAGTAAAATATGTTGTGACTTAGATACTGCTAAGTGCTAAGAAGACAAACATGAAGTAGGTAAGAAATAAGGGAACTGTGCAAGGTGTGATGCAAATTTGAATACTTAGTCAAGGAAATTCTGATTGAGAAGGAAGGTTTTGAGTGAGGAACTTAAGGAAGTAAGGGAGTTATGCCTATGATTATTAAGGGAGGGCATTACAGGTAGAAGAACAGCACATGCAAATGTCCTGAGGTGGAAGAATGTCTGATATGCTCTAGGAAAGCACAGAGGTCTCCTGGCTGGAGTACAGTGAAGAGAAAATGGAAAATCACAGAACGTGAGGTTAAAGAGGTAATGAAAAAGGAAGTGGAAGGAGTACGGATCACGTTGGGCCTTGTAGATCATGTTTCAAAAGATTCACTGGTCACTCTTCAATCTTAATCTCATAGTAGCATTCACAAACACTTAAGTATACACACTTGCTTTTCTTTTTACTCACGTTTCTAAAGCTATAAGTCAAGTAGACAGTTACCATCTAAGGACATTTTAATCCCCAGGAGGTTTCACCATGCCGTAAATGATCCTCTGGTACTTATTCACCTTTGGCCATAAATAATGGAATACTGGAATGAAATACTAACCTATTTTATAATATTAAGCTAAGGAGATCAGCCCTGGGCTTTCTTTGGAAGGAATGATGCTAAAGCTGAAACTCCAGCACTTTGGCCACCTCATGCGAAGAGTTGACTCATTGGAAAAGACTCTGATGCTGAGAGGGATTGGGGGCAGGAGGAGAAGGGGACGACAGAGGATGAGATGGCTGGATGGCATCACTGACTCGATGGACGTGAGTCTGAGTAAACTCCAGGAGTTGGTGATGGACAGGGAGGCCTGGCGTGCTGCAATTCATGGGGTCGCAAAGAATAGGACACGACTGAGCAACTGAACTGAACTGAACTGAAGCAAAATATAATCAGGAAGATAAAAAGCACTGTCAAAAATGAAAAAAAAATGCTATATTGCAACATCAAATATGGATGATTTTGAGTACACTACTATCTTTATTTACTTATATTGCTAGAATTGACTGCATTAAACATAAGGGTTTTTCAGTTCCTAGACCTGAAATATGTAAATGCTATTTAGTAAAGGCATTTTACTCTGGTCCAGCATAAATCAGCAGGAAATAAACTTCTTGCTTTGAGAGTATTTAATTTGTACTTTGGCATGTAGTTTACCTCCCTGATTTTCTAATTGATAATAATCTGATAAAGATGCAAAATAGCATTCCCAAATAGTAAACAATCTGGATAAAGACACCATGTTTAAATCAACTGTTAGTGGAAAGAGAAATCTTAAAAGCCTTTTTTAAAGAATAAATTTTCTGATAAATTTCAAGACTCTAGTTAAATCCTCTTTAGTTAAAAGAACAAAGAAATGATGTCTTCTTAGTCAAAATTAATCTGTGGTTAACACAAAAACAACAGACTAATTTCCCTATGTTGGGGAAAATAATAAACTCATTTATAATACAATATTTCTTGATTTTGAATGACCAGCACTTTTGGTAATCTATCAATATATAAGATTTCACAAGCAATAAAGAGTTGGTTCTAAAACCAAATTTTCTAAAATCCTATACATTTGTCATTTAAAAAGCTATTTCAAATTTCACCATTTGGTAGAGTTTGTGATGTTCCAAAAAAGAATGATATGCTACCTTCTGAAGTAAGACAGCGTGTAGAAGTAGAAACAGCTTGTTTTGAAAATGGTTCAACTTTTCTATATATTGGTAGAAAGCATATTCTGAAGTGTGAAGGAAAATATCCTAACACAAAACAGAGTTAGTTTTTAAACACTTTTTTGAGTTGACAAACATTTTAGTTGAAGAAAATCTATTACATGGAAGTAACAAAAAAAAAATCTCATAACCATCCATTTATAAATACCAGACAATAAAACAGTGAAAGAAGACTTGGATCAAGGCTATCAATGATTGATAAAGGAGGTACCAGATATGAAACTGGACTAAGACTTGGATCAAGGCTATCAATGATTGATAAAGGAGGTACCAGATATGTAACTGGACTAAGACTTAGATCAAGGCTATCAATGATTGATAAAGGAGGTACCAGATATGTAACTGGACTAAGACTTGGATCAAGGCTATCAATGATTGATAAAGGAGGTACCAGATATGTAACTGGACTAAGACTTGGATCAAGGCTATCAATGATTGATAAAGGAGGTACCAGATATGTAACTGGACTAAGACTTGGATCAAGGCTATCAATGATTGATAAAGGAGGTACCAGATATGTAACTGGACTAAGGTGGCTTTTAGGAACATTTCTGCCATTAACTAGGTGTATAACCTTAGACAAATTTTATAGCCCCTCTGCCTCTAATGTGTTACCTTCACAGTAAGGAAGTTCAAAGGTTAATGCCAGCTCTAAATTTATAGAGTTGCTCTGTCTTCTTACTACTGATTAGTCAAGATTTTATGCGAGAGTACTTACACCAGAGACGATAAAATTAAGACACTGCATCTAGAAGATTTTCTAGAAGTTCTAAATGTGACTATTATCAAACCCTATGTTGAAACTCAAATGTCTATTTAAAACAGAACTAGTCATAAAAGGCACTGAACTGACTACCAAATAATTAATTCATCACTCCAGAAACAATGCGAAATATTAGCCATACCTAGCCCTCTTTGAATTTATTGGTCATATAATTAAAATGAAATACTTAATGTCATTAAGAATAAACTATAGAAAATTTCAGGAAAATGTTCAAATTGTTTGAAAAGTGTTTTAGTTACATTAAAGGAAAATAGCAAAAAAGTGCTAAGCATGCAGCCCCTTAAAGATAGTCTTTTCTTTTGAAGGATTATTGAAGTATTGATTATTGAAGTATTGAAGGATTATTGTGGTAATTTAAAAAATAGTCCTCTTAATGTTAAATAATAAAGACCTTAAGATTTAAGTACAAAGTAGTAACCCATGATATTGTACATCTACTACCAAAGAGTAGAGGTGAAAAATCAGAGATGCATAGCAACTTAGTTGATAAGTATGAGTTCAAAAGAATGTCCCATTGCTCAGCTGCAAACTAGAAACCCAGTCAAGTAGAGAAAACATTTTTTTATAGGGGGATAATTGCATCAAGTAAACATTCAGTTATGAATTTAATTTGTAGATGGGGAAGCCTAAAGACTGACTTAATAACTGTTAGATGATTTGAAGAAACAACTTACTCATGAAAATTAAACTGTGAGATATTTTTAAGTGATATTTTAAAAACCTACATGTCTACAGAATACCTATATTCCAGCTAGTACAATCCTATACCAAGACAACAATTTAAAGAGCACAAATCCCCATGTTAAAAGACTGTATTTGTATGATACTATGCGTTTCAATGTACTTTCACATTCAGCATCATATCTGACCCTATAAACCACAGAAAGGACATTTTATCAGGTGTTCTCTACAGGTAAGAAAATAAAGAACTGATTAATAAGGATCAGAACTAAATAGTTGCCCAGGTTCACAAACAATTTCACAGGATTTACCTCATTTTATTTTCAAAACAGCATATTGGGGATAAAAGATTATTCTCCAAATAGCATATTGGGATATGCTAAGATTTGCTTTTCTCAGATGAACTAACTTGACATAAGGACCTAGAGTCACAAAGTCGGCCCACTATAAAGGCAGGCCCTGAACCGAGGTTCCAAAACTTGTGATCTTTATGTAGCACTACCACCTTCCTAAGATTATGCTATTTTCACAAACAAACAGAAGATGGCTGTTTGTATTTAGGAAGCCAAAAATGGTGTGTTGTGAAAAATGGCTGAAGTTTGCAGAAAGGTGTGAGGTAGGAGGGGTTCTCTCCCATATTAGATTAATTGAGGCTTTGGTAATCTAAAAGAAATAAAATGAGCAAAAGGGGAAGCAAAGAAAAATAAGGAAGAATGGCTACCGTGAAGGAAAGGGAAGATTAGGAAAAGAAATTAGAACATATTTGTTTACAAGTTAAGTAATAGAGGTCACCATATAGTTGCCTACTGAAATACCCTAAACAGTCACAAGTCCTCAGTCTTTCAAATCCATCTTGTTCACTGTCACCAAGCTATTATTCTATAAAACAGATGTAATTGAGTGAAATATATGATAAATTCCTTGCTATTTTAACGTATCCCTCAGTCTCTCCCATTTTATTTTTTGTCAAAGCGTTATTCATCTAAGTTAGCAGAGAATGCTGTCTTTAGGAAATATCTACCAATGCCATTATAAAATCTATTCCTATCTAGATATTATGCAAATTTGGAAATTAAGACATGGGTATTGGTACTCTCTTTACTCTAGAAGCATTTGTGAGAATACAGAGAGCCAGCAAAACGAAGCCTGTCCACACCGTCACCCTAAATGCTATCTGATTCCTTGAATACTTATAGAAGCAAGTATCCATTATGAAGACTGTAAAAGTTATTTTATTATTTTTGATTCCTTTGAAACCTGTATTTTTCCCCTCTTCTTCCCATCCTTCCTTCCTGTCTTCCTTTCTTATTTATATGGTTCTCTATATATGAAATGATGTAGGCAACTATACATTGAGACTCAAAGGAACAAAATATTTTTCCTTACGTCTCATTGTGTATCTTTAGGAACTTGACTGTGAAGGCAGTGTGGTAGAGTTTAGTTAATAATCCCACAGTGAATGGCTCACTAATGGACAATAGTAGGATAGGGCCATTAAGTTTCCCAAAACAGACACAGTTAACAAAACACCAATAACATCATAAACTATAAATTAGGTAAAAACTATTTGAGACTAACAATTTTTTAGCCACATCTCCAAAACACTTAGTCTCTGTTAAAGATCCTTACAGGTTAGTTTATTTACAGAAGAGGAAACTGAGGTTCAGAGAAATTACAACAAAAGCCTTGTCAGAGGTCATACGCACAAGAGTAGAAATGAGTTTAAAACCTGATGTATTGACTTCCAGTGGAGATCTCTAAACATTATGAAACTGGAAAAGTCCAAATGGTTTAAGCAATTTTAACTTAGAGAAAAGTATTCTAGACATTTGCATGTTGAGCTTTACATGTGGACTGAAACACGTACAAATGCTGCACAACATGCACCGATTCATACTGCAATTCAGGGAGTTTCTCTCCTCCTTGTACTGTTGCTTATGCAAATTACGTGACCAAGAACAGCATCAGGGCTACTATTTTCCTCAAAACCACTAAATAATACATATGAAATAATTGGTTCAGAGTGATGATCATAATCAGGTTTAGTTTCACCTGAAATCCAAATTTTCAGATTCTTGCTGAAAACACAAGATTATAGCAAGAAATAATAGTACTTACTTTGTGACAAGTATTACTGTAAGCAATTTAAATAAACTAAATTGAGAAGTTAATTTATAGCATATTTACATAGCAAGGAATGTTATTTAGAGTAGAAAGTGAAAGGGAAAGTCGCTCAGTCATGTCTGACTCTTTTCAACCCCATGGACTGTGTATAGTCCATGGAATTCTCCAGGCCAGAATACTGGAGTGGGTAGCCTTTCCCTTCTCCAGGGGGTCTTCCCAACCCAGGGATTAAACCCAGGTCTCCTGCATCGTGGGCAGATTCTTTACCAGCTAAGCCACAAGGGAAACCCAAGAATACTGGAGTGGGTAGCCTATCTCTTCTCCAGCGGACCTTCCCGACCCAGGAATCGAACCGGGGTCTCCTGCATTGCAGGTGGATTCTTTATCAACTGAGCTGTGAGGGAAGCCCATTCACAAGGGGCTACTTCAGGGCAGAGTTTATCATGATCACCCTCCCAAGGTACCAAATACTCATCCACATTTTCCAGCAGCTCTGTCCCCATACTTGACTTTCTCCATTCACAGGCTCTAACTTGTTTCCTTTGAAATTTCTATGTAATAATAACTCAGATCAGTCCCCTCAGGAAAATTTACATTTCAGTGTTCTGGAAATTCTGTTTTATAGTATTAAAATAATTAAGCCATTAAAGAATATCAGAATATGAAGTACTATCACAAGCAGTGGGAAAATATTTTGGCATGAAAACACGCCCAGAACACTTCACAACTTACTTCCTCTGTATGTATCACAATCTTAAGAGACTCTATGTAAGTAATATGTTATAAATTTACCAACTATGTTTTATTTGTTTTTATCATCAAATTATTATTGGGAGCTCCCCAAAGCAGGACATGTATCTTATTGATCATTGCATTCTCAATGACTGCCTAGTACAACAAATTGGAAATAGCAGCTATTGGCTGAGGCGAACTTGACTAATATCTAAAACACACATACACACATGGTTGAAACACGTGCAAGGAAAATGCCATTCATCTGAAAAGGCATGGTATGTGCATGTATAACACAGGGAGTCATGACTAGAAATCTGCTCCTACGTGCACTGAAGAAAGCTAATCCTCTAGATTATGCTCTTTTATCAGTGAAGCAAAGCTGTTTTATCAGATTTATAAGGCTCCTTCCAAATCTAAGTCTTGATTCTAGATCTAGGAACAAAGCTACAGAACACGATACATATCTTGGCAAACTATAGGCAGATGACTCTAGAGAACAAATTAGCCGATCTAGATTTACAAGTCAAAGAATGAGCACAAAGTTTCCCACATATCTTTCATGTATTCTTGCTTGCTCCCCTGACTTTTCCCATTAGTCCAGATTTTTATTTCCTTTCTTCCCTTTATAGCCAAAGGTGTCTATGTGGTGGTGGTTTAGTTGCAAAATCGGGTCTGACTCTTGCAACCCCATAGACTGTAGCCCACCAGGCTCCCCTGTCCATGGGATTTCCCAGGCAAAAAACCTCCATTTCTTTCTTTTAATCCACTCTAATCGTCCTTTTGGCTCAGAGGTAAAGATTCCACCTGCCAATGCGGGGAGCTTCCCAGGTGGTACTAATGGTAAAGAACCTGGCTGCCAATGCAGGAGACATTAGAGAGGCGGGTTTGATCCCTGGGTTGGCAAGATCCCCTGGAGGAGGACACGGCAACCTACTCCACTATTCTTGCCTGGAGAATCCTATGGATAGAGGTGGGGTGGGCTACAGACCATGGGATCGCAAAAGGGTTGGACATGACCTAGCAACTAAACAACAACGATTGGCCGTTTACCCCTTACAACTCCACCAAAACTTCTCTAAAAAAAGTTTAACACAATGGTCTCCTATTTGCTAAATCGAGTGATTTTACCTTCTTGATAATTCTCTTTGCTTCAAGTACTTTATTTGCACTTAGGACGCTAGAATCCATGGCTTCCCCTCTACCTCTCCTCCTACTCTTTCTAAGTTTCTTGTTTCTTCATCCTTTCAACTTCTAAATAAGAATAGCTCAGTTCATAGTCCTCAGACTTCTTTTAGCTGTCTACACTTGTGATCTCTTGTGATCTCAATGGGCATCATGGTTTTAAGTCTCTCTTTATAAGGATAACTCATAAATCTAAAACTACATAGTCTGAATCTCTAAAGTAAAATCCAGAACACATTTCAAACTGCCTATTTGACATCATATCTTACATGTCTAACAACATATCTATCTTATATCTAAAATTGAGCACCTGATATTCCCACCAACTCTACTTTTCTCAAGTTTTTCCCTCTACCATTTAATAGAAACTCCATATCCTTCCAACTACTCCGGGCCAATACCTGGATCTTATCACTGCATCTCTCTTACCCCATCAGGTTACTCTGTTGGTTCTATCTTTGCATATCTATCCAGAATGGAACGACTCCTATTACTCTGGTATAAGTTAGCTACCATTACCTCTTTCCTGGGTTATTAGGAATGCCTCCTAGTAGCTCTCCTTGTTTCTAATCTTCATTCTTTCGGCTTATTTTCAACCTAACAATCAAACTGATTTTTTTTTTTTTTAAAGAAACAGTTTTTGTGTCACTTTAATAAAAATCTTTCTTTTTCATTCTGTGAAAAGCAAAGTCCTAACAGTGATCAATAGGTCATATATGGGTCACCTCCCCAGCCTTTCTGACCATACCTACCATCATTCTCCACCTTTCTCACTCTGTAGTACTCACCTGACCTCTTTACTGTTCCTCCAACAAGTCAAACTTGCTCCCATATAGACCCTTCATGCTTGCTGTTCCCTCTGCCAGATACCCTTTTCTTACCTAGACCTTCACAATGGTAATTCAAGTCTCTGCTCAAATATGACATACTTCTCAGAAAAAATTATCAGGAATCATTTACCCTACTCTCTAGAACACTACCTATTCCATTATCCTGATTTACTTTTTCTTTGTAAATGTCAGTATCTGAAATTATATGATACATTATTTATCACTTGCTTCCCCTAATAAATATAAGGACAATGAGGCAAGTACTTTGTTTTATGTGTACACTAGTATATCTCCAGTACTCCCAAAAGGAGACTGGAATATAATAGTTTTATTTGTAGAAAGAATGCATAAATTCTTTGTAGGAAGAATGAATAATGAAAAAAACTAGAAACTCGCCTGTTATTTTGTTCTTTGAGTTTTGTAGTATGATGCTACGGAGAAGGCAATGGCACCCCACTCCAGTACTCTTGCCTGGAAAATCCCATGCATGGAGGAGCCTGGTGGGCTGCAGTCCATGGGGTCGCTAAGAGTCAGACACGACTGAGCGACCTCACTTTCACTTTTCACTTTCATGCACTGGAGAAGGAAATGGGAACCCACTCCAGTATTCTTGCCTGGAGAATCCCGGGGACAGGGGAGCCTGGTGGGCTGCCGTCTATGGGGTCGCACAGAGTCAGACACGACTGAAGCGACTTAGCAGTATGATGCTATGGAATAAGCTGTCTCATTTTAACTCACTGGAGGTATGAAAAGCAATGTATCAAAAAGGATTGCCTTTAGGTAAATAATTATTTGAGAAAATTGAAACCAATTTCATGAACCAAAGAATTTGATTTTAATATAGGGTTAATGGAGAAGTTCTGGCTGATCATATATCTCGATAATCTGCAACATACACTACATCTATTCCAAAATGATATGTGGGCCCTTCACACCAAGAGACAGAATAAAGTTAGCTTCATTATTTCTTCCCTTTCCATACTAAATCAGAAGAGAGGATGGTGAAAGTCCATCAATGAGGAACTCGATGCTTGAGCATTTCTAACACACAATTACAGCTGGAATTCACTATACCTGGAATCAACTATACTCCAACATAAAATAAAAATTAATATATAAAAACAAACAATATTCACAGTCAATTAGAGGTCAGGAAACAAACAAAAAAGTCTGGTGAAAGTATTTCATTAGTTAAAATTCACTGTTTTCTCTTTATATATAAGTAAAAGAACAAAGTAACAACACTTTAATTTCTATAAATTTCACTGATCCACAAACATGCTTTAGGCAATTAAAAAAACAACCTCCTACCTTAACCTTACTCGTGAACTTTAATATGAGATTCAAAATAAACACTAAATTTGTCTCTCCCAAAAGAAATGCCAATAAGAAATATTAGACACCTAGACCTTAATTATAAGTAGAAGATGAAAAGATTAAACTAAATAAAAATGAGAGTTAGTCTTAAGTAAAATATACAGAGTTTTCATTTTTCAAATTTTCATCAATAACTCTTTCTAGGTCCAACTATATCATGAGTAGGATTGGTCTACATCACAACGGTGAGGTTTTGCAGTCAAGAGGCGTTTTATATAAATGATAAAATAAATAATGAACGTAAGTGACTGAGGTCCCAATAACCACTGTCACTAGAACCTTTACATGTAAGATTGAAAAGCTACAAATTTTAGTTTTAAACCTGTGAAAAATCTACAAATATTATAAATTTGTTTAATATTATTGAACTTATGATTAAGTTCATTTTTACTTTAAAATAGTTTTAAATAGTTCAATTTAAAAAATATTTCTGGATTGAAAACTATGTATGCTGTTTTTCTAAATGCATAATAATACAACCATCACTATTTCCCTCAGAATCTCATTCCTTATTATGACCAATAAAGTAAAACTTTTTAATGCCATAAATTCAATAAAATAAGATTATACTAGGATCCAATAATAAGGTAGGTACTTCAAAAAATTTTTTGTATTCAGAAATAAATTTTTAAAAGAGCAGAAAACGTTGAATAACTTAAGCTGGGACTACACTTGTATTTATACTTATTTAAGTAAAGAAAGCACATTCATGCACATCACAAATGTCAATACAGGATATTTAACATATATTAATGCACTATTAACTTCATATTAGACTTGCCTTTTTTTCCATTATTAGGTGGATTTGGTGTTTCTCCCTCATTGTCTTTATAACATTGAAAACAGACAACAGTGAATAATTAAGGTCATTAACAACCCAAATAAAATCAAGCACACCACAAAAGATGATATCACACACTGGAGAAACAAACCCATGCACTAAATATGACACCTTGCAGTACTGAGCTAAAGAGTAAAGTATACCCTTCTTAGCCTATAATAAAAATAAAATGAAGAATAACAAGTCATTTGATGTTAGGAAGATTACAGTTATGGTTTATTCTAATTTAAGGATGAATATAATTTACTAATTAAGTTGATTTTGAGAATCAAGCATACGTGACAAACTGGTTCAATGAATGGGTTTCCTTATAATTAAGTTGAAAATAAATAAAAGTAAAATGAACTACTGCTGATGTCTCCAAACTAATGATAGCCCAAACAATGACTTTACTGCAAACGCCAATTCTTGAACGGTATTGAAAGACCTTCAGTATTTGTATGGACTAGTTTCAGAAATATAGCAATGGGCAAGCAGGGAAACTTTAACTATACAGCTGAATTAAAATGAAGCTCATTCTTACAGTATTCTCTTAAAAAAGTTATTCCTAAAGCACTTCAAGAAAATGGAAGATGTGTTACATTCTAGTAGTATCTGATGTGTTCAGAACAGACATACTGACACTTTTCTATATCTAGGAATCTAAACTTGCCTTTGTTTTCATGACCAGATCTACACTGATAATTTTTCTCATCTTTATAACATTAAAAATCATTACTAAAAATTAGCAGTTGCAGCTTAAGGGGTTTTCTGCCTTAGACTACAATCACTACTGTAAGAATGCACCCATGAAAACGTATCTTATGCACAATATACGGAGTGGCACTGCTTTCACACAAGATAAAGGAGAGAACAAAAGGCACGTAGAGTCCACACTACTATTCATGAACGCAATATACTGCTGAGTTAAATCCTTTCATAAACATTTTGATAAAGCAAAAATTATGATATGTAAACATAATTGGGGCTTAAAAATACCAAAATGAAGTGTCTTCATTCCATGTAGAAGGAGGACTCTTTGAAGAGAAATTAGGATTGTCAATAAATATTAGAGCAATACTGAGCTGGAATGAAGAGGAACCTACGGTTAATTGTTCTTTTTTTTTTTCATTTGGCTTAGTTGCCCCATGGCATGTGGGATCTTAGTTCCCCAAGCAGGCATCAAACCCACATGCCCTACATTGCAAGGCAGATTCTTAATGACTGGATCACCAGGGGAGTCCCTGACCTTATTGTAGAGAAAATTTTATGGATAAATTATGATGGTTTCTAAAAGTTTCAAGAACTAAAATTTTAAAATTTATATTCTTCCCAAATTTACTTGTAATTTACCTCTAAAAAATCAAACTTGTTGAGAGGAGAATCTAGGACTTTAGTGTATCTGCACTCAATGAAACACGTGGCAAAATACAGTGTTTCAGTAGGTACTGCACGAACTGAATGTAAAGCTGGGGTAAAGGATAGGTATAAACCTTGGTCAGATGCATTGTCTATAATTTCACTTTGATTTAAACAACACGGAGAATGTTCAAACAGGTCAATTAAATACTCTGATAAGTTACTTAGCTCATGTAATATCTCTCCATCAATAAAATTAAGTAAGTATTTTAAAATTAGGACTGAACAATCTGTTCTCTATTCCAGATTATAAATCTAGAGCCTAACGTCTTCATGAAATAGGAAAGTCATACTTCTGAAACGCTCGATTATTAATTTTAAACACACAGACAGACCTGCTTTGATCTCCTCACCCTGCTTCTCTCCCCCCTGCTCTTCCACGTGTCTAGTTTCTTCATTAGCTTCTGCACGTGCACAAGTAAAGGAAAGGGTGAGACCAGACACGCACATTTGTTACTCCTCGATAAAATAAAGCAAAAACTTTCAAATTATTCATGATACAATGAGTGATTATAAGGAATTGAATAGATTATTTTTTAACAAGTTTCTGACATGTTAGGGAAACAAGTAAGTATACTGTGAATAAGTTATCATACTGTCTCCTTTTAGGATAACTTCGATTTATAAAAGAAATTGTGGCCCATGAACATCTGTAATACATAACAACTGTAAGAAAGACAAAATACTTCATCTGTAAACGATATATTCTTAGAAAAATAATATAACTTTTCTTCTAGAGAAACAAAAAAGTAACATTATAAACTCGTTCTTATTTTTATAAATTGCAGTACATCAAAGTTGGGGGAAATTAAAAATAATAATGTCTTACAGGATTTAGTACATTGTACTTTCTTTATATTGTTTCCATTTTCTCTCTCAGATTTTAACTAATATTGTACCACTGTCAAGACCAACACATATAAGGCTTTTAATTAATTTAATAGATAAATATATTCCAAGTCAAAAGGAATTAAACTAGGACATTCTCATTTTTCAGCTATTGAACAGAATCAGAAGATAAACATGCCATTACTTTGATTCTAAAACAGTCACTGAATTACAATGTCTGACAACTTTTAAAGAGATAATCCAAACATAATTTAATTTAGACCATAATCAATAGTCAATTTTGCATTATACCTTTACCTTCAGTTAGAAAAGTAGAATATATATAGCCATTAAAGCTAAACTAAATGATACAATCATGTATTTGCTGGAATCTTCATATTAATATTTATGAAAACACTGCTACAATCATCCACACTCTTAAGCAAAACAAAAAACCAAACCCTCTCCAAAGGATTTTAATTTATACTGGAAAGAATAAAAGAAGTTTTTTTGCTCTCTTTCATTTATAAAAATGGAAAAGTCACAATTACGGACATTAAAGGAAAACTGTAGTTTTAACACATTCTATACGGCAAAAATCAGACAGTAAACAGAATGTTTGTTGACAAGCTCATTAAAAATGTCAAGTATCAGCTCTAATGTTAGTTTTCTGGTATATTTATTATTACAAAGCATGGAGCACTCATATTTCAAGAGAATATTGCTACTGAAGATATCAAAATTGAATTTAGAAAAAATTATGGCATAAACTGTGTTTCTGACTTCATATGACAACAGATGATGCCAAAACTCTATCTTTAAAATTTGTGGGGAGAGGAGACAAATATTCCATATGTATTACAGAACTTCCCTTATGGAAAGTACTTTTAAAACTATATACTCCCATTTTTATGTAAATAATAGAGACTGCAGTAATGCTGCTAAAATATTTTCATCAGGCCGTATAACCATCACAATAGTGCTGAGTTGTTTAAAATTATAGTTCATAGTACATAGCAAATAAAAAGGACCACAAAATAGGAGTTGATAAATCATTCAACTGCAACTAACAAGAATACAGCCTGTTTTGAGTTCTGTAAGGCAATAAAAGTACTGCTGCCCAAATGCAATACACTTAAAAAAGTGTTACCAATAGGTTATAGAAATGTGAGTTTTACTACAAACATATATAGAATGACAAGTTTATTTTAATGGTACTTTCTATACTATTTGAAGTAGCTTTTCAATTTGTAAATAAATATTACATGCATTCACTCAACAAATATTTATTGAGCGCCTATAATGTGCCAGGCATTATTCTATGTGCTGGAGATTCACCAGTAAATAAAACAGCTGACAGTTCTTCAAAGTTACAACATCATCGGCAGAATTCTATAATCAGCAGAGGAATTTTTATTGTCTTGGTAAATGTATGACATTCCATATAGCAAGACTCAATATTTTTCCTCTTGAGTCATAACGTAGCATTGATAACAAAACGGTACATATTTAACTTTATTATACTATAAACAGTCTTGCTATAACATAAAAAAATGATGCAGGAAATATGAAGCACAATCACTATCTAATTAAAAAAACTTCCTTTTCTAGAAAGCCAAATTGAATAATTAAAAAATCATCATAAACACAAAATAAAATATATGATGATAATTATAACTAGACTAGGTGTATATCCTCAATGACATAAACACAGACTGCAATTGACATCTTTGGTTAAAGTCTTCCACAAAATATAAAATTTTATGTCAAAGAAAATTTTAAAAAAAAGCAAAATTTACCTTGTGATTGAAAAGAAGCTAAATTCTTTGTATTCTTACTTGACTGAATCAAAGAAATTTAACTCCTTTGTATATTTTTGAAGTAAAACAAAAATTGAACACTTTATCAGAATCATAAAACACAATAATTTTACTGTAATAAAAGTCTATACAGTGAAGGAACATCAATTGCAGTTGGGTTTATTTTTGCTCACATAGCCCCCCAAAAAGGCTATCAGCACAAAACAAACCCTCCTTTATGTACAGACCTTCATAAGGTTCTATCTCCTTGACTCCATTGTCTAGGAAAAACAAAATAAAAACAAAACAAAAAAAGGGAACCAAAGCACAGGGGTTAAAAACAACAGAAATTTCCAAAGGCACAGAATGTATCATCTATTAAAGAGAAGTTAAATGGTGACTTAAATATGCTTGTTGGTTTGTTGGTTTTGGCAATGCACATCCCATTACCAAATAAAGGGACCATTTAAAAAAATGACATTAAAAATCATTATATTCTATCGGCCATGCTTTTAGAGGTCCTTTATCCAAGACTTTATAGACCTTTGGGGGAGTATGTTTATCTGTGTATAAGCAAATAGGGTTTTCTTATGCAAAAATTTGAAAGTATTAAAAATATCAGTACAACATGCATCTTTCTTTGTATATTCATGATTACCTTTTTCTGGCACTCCAGTTTTGAGAAGGATCACCACTGTTGTGCATCAGCTAACCAGTCCTTTGCAGTGTGTGAAAATTGATTTGGCTAGTTACTAATAAACTTTATGTAACTATCAACAATTACATAAACTTAGTTGTAGCAAAGAAATATCATCCAACTGCTTATTTAAGATCATTAAATTTACTTCTTAAAACGCATTTATTAAAATTTGAAAAATGTGCAAGAGCAATGATGATAGGTTGCCTCCAAATATTATAGATTTTAAATGCAAAATATAGAATATTTATACATGTATTTGCAAATATAACTACTAAAAATGCAGCTAAGGTATTCAATTAACAAAAGAAGAAAGCTAATACAAAGGTAGTAAAAAAAAAAATCTTGATTCACCTTAGCTTCCATGTGTATATCCTATATGACACAATTAGAAATAAAACTTACTTCTCTCCAATGTTCCCTTTGGTGGAAGCTGTGGGAGTTGTCGGCCCCTTCGTCCTGCCACTGGAGTACTTGATGGGCTTGTTTGGACAGACCCAGTACGAGGATGAGACCTACAAGATACATCATTAATACTCATTTTCAATAGAATTAGTTAAATATATTTAATATATTTGGTTCATATGATAGCTGTATGGTGCAATTTTAAAGGAGGTTTAGCTGCTGATTAAAAGGTTAGGAAAAGTAGGACAAAATATGGATATTTGAATGATTATCTAAATAGCAGAAGATGTTTATACTGTTATGTAATATGCATACATACACAGATACATGCACACAAAGTCTTACAGTAAAATCCATGGAATTATTAATGTAAACTGAAATTCTATCCATATGAAAGCAAGGAGAGAAGCCTACAGCTCAAAAAATAAAAGATAATGCTTCATATTTCTTTCTACCAGATTTCAAACTCTTTAACACTAACCTCCCTCCCTTGATCCTAAGAGATTTTTACTCAGGCTTATATTAGATATCCCTTTATTAGAAATTATATCATGAAACTACAAGTAAAACCCTGAATAATTCAAAATTCAGCTAAAGAAGATATTGGTCAATACATATTAATAGTGATAGAAAGAAACTAAAAATCTAGTTTTAACTACTGTCATTAGGATGATTATCCAAAAGTGATGTCTAATGGACACAAACAATTTCTCATTCTGTAGGAGAAGAACATGATAGCCATGAGGTGTGTTATGTAGGGAATACCCAAGACTCCTGATAAATGAGAAATCACAAAACAAATGTGGTCAGGACAGTTAATAAACAAATTACAATGGTAGCCACACACTATTATATCCACGGAATATAAATAGTGTGCTTACACTGAAAAGGTTAGTGTCGATTGTTATTAGTGATCAGCCAAGGATGACAGAAGAGACCATTTAGCTGCTGGGAAAATAAAATGTGCTGGTGGGGCAAA
Organism: Bos grunniens; assembly: GCF_055505025.1. Classification (NCBI taxonomy): domain Eukaryota; kingdom Metazoa; phylum Chordata; class Mammalia; order Artiodactyla; family Bovidae; genus Bos; species Bos grunniens. Next base: position 21,770,475 of record NC_141178.1, on the reverse strand, counting down.
GGGGAAGTTAGTCTGATTGATTTATCTTTCACCTCGATAAGGCAGGTGAAGGAGGGGCAGATCTTCCAGTCATTAATGAAGGCATCGACCTCATGAGGTTTGTATCAGGACGTTCAGTGGATCTGGAGCGGGTGGTGGTCCGCTCTAGGAGAGGCCGCTGTTCTGTTGATCTGGATCTGTGATATGGCTGTCTATCTGCTGCTTCACAATCCCTGAAATGTTAGTCAAAAAGCAGCTCAGTTGATCTTTAGTGCCTTTCTGCTATTTTGTTATGATGCATCAAACTGATTTTGAAAAAGGTAATTGTTTAAGATTATTGAGTATGGAAAAAAAAGTTCTCTTCCCCAACATATGCTGCGTTAATTCTCACTAAACTCCGTAAGAATTCCTAAGGAACCAACATCTGCCTTTAATAGCAATTCCCAGTGAAGATAATAGGATTTGCTCTGTTATAATCAAAACAAAATTATCTGTTTTCCAAAATGAATTCCCTAAATGGAACATGTGAAATATGTGAAGTATTCTATTCAGAAAGAATTCAATGACTTCCCAACATTTGTAAAAGAGTAAAGAAAATCATAAAGGCACTAATTCTCAAGCTGCTAAGGCTGTTTATACTAATAAACAGTATACCAAGTAAAATTTAAAAAGGCTTTCAGCACAATTGTAGTATACTGATACATCTGAACGTTCAAATGACTGAATCCAAATGTTATGAGAAAACAGTGCAACTTTGCAGTCTGTAGCCATATTCAAACATAGTCCACAAGAAAAATCATTCTTCAGGAAATGGGTACACCAACCATTCTACATCGTTTATCTCATCACACTTTAACAATGCCAACCAATGCAATTCAGAATGAGCATTAATTGACTGAAATAATAACAGTCTGAAACAATGTGATTTCTTTGATGAGAAATAAATCCAACATCAAAATTTAAGCCTTCTTTAAAGAAGTATACTTAAGCAAGCTATCAGCACTAATTTTTGTATCCCTGGAGTCTAGCATAATGCTTTTACATCCAACATGCAATTTGTAAATGTTTCCTAAGATCACCCCACGATCTGCAGAATAGCCCCCAAAACAGTAGTTTTGATTCTAGAACTCCAAAGTATACCTCAAAAAAACTATTACCTCCCCATATAGTTGTAACAACAGTACTGGAAATGCTTATATATTATAAACACCAAAGAAAGCTTTAGTATCCCTCAAGACTAATGTACTAACGACTTCCACTTTACCTACAAATTCTCTCGATCTTATTTTTGATAATGAAAACTACAAGTGCTTAAAGAAAAATAATATAAAGGACACAATTTTCCAAATGTAATTCATTACATGGCATACAATTTTGGACCAGCAGATATTAGATTAGGCTTCCCTGACAGCTCAATTGGTAAAGAATCTGCCTGCAATGCAGGAGACCCCAGTTTGATTCCTGGGTTGGGAAGATCTGCTGGAGAAGGGATAGGCTACCCACTCCAGTATTCTTGGGCTTCCCTTGTGGTTCAGCTGGTAAAGAATCCACCTGCAATGCAGGAGACCTAGGTTCAATCCCTGGGTTGGGAAGATCTCCTGGAGAAGGGAAGGTTACCCACTCCAGTATTCTGGCCTGGAGAATTCCATGGACTATATAGTCCATAGGGTCGCAAAGAGTCGGACATGACTGAGCAACTTTCACTTAGATATTTAGACTTATGACTTTAGGAACTGAATAATAGATTTACTCTATAACATATTTTGTGATTATCTTACACTTTATATTCATATGGTAACATGAAGGCAAAAGATTTTTAAACTAGTTTTATGTTCATGTACTATAATATGATTGATTTCTTAAGATAAGTTTAGTATTTTTATAAGTATATCCAAATATGTCAAAAAAGCTGTGTTAATACATACACAATATTCAATTACTTATCAGAGAGAGAAATGAAAAGGCAATTTGACAGGGTAAGAAATCATAATTCTATTTTTTCTTCCTGAAAGACTATTTTAGAGAGAACACTTCTCTTTAGAAATAAAAATGCTCAATTTCTATCAAATGTTGTTAGTATACATATCTTTGTATATCTTCAACACAATATATTTATATACTGCATGCGTGCTAATCCGCTTCAGTCATGTCCGACTCTTTGTGACCCTTGGACTGTAGCCTGCCAGGCTTCTCTGTCCATGGGATTCTCCAGGCAAGAGTACTAGAGTGGGTTGCCATGCCCTCCTCTAGGGGACCTTCCTGATCCAGGGATCAAACTCACGGTTCTATGCCTTCTGCACTGGCAGGCGGGTTCTTTACCACTAGTGCCACCTTGGAAGCCTAAATATATATTAATATGTATCTTAGATTCCTTAAACCTAGTTTTGAAGATACCAATCTTTACATTATTTTCATATTTCTTATTATCTGAAAATAACAATAATTTATTTCATTAAATAACATGTATTATGCAAAATCTAATTTATTCTGATTTCATTAGGCAATTTTTCCAAGTGGAAACTGAAATATTAGAATATACAATTTCACATCTTTGACACTATATTTTAATGATTGAAATATATAATTGTGAGTGAAATCTAGAGAATTATTTCAAATGTGTTGCTACATTCCATGTCCTTAAAAGAATACTATTATCTTTAAAATATTAATAAAGAAGTCACTCTTTAGGAAATATGCCTTAAAAAAACTCTTTAGTAAAAAGTTGTTTGAAGCTATAATCAGTGTTTTAAATTTTGCTTATATTTTTCTCACCATATTCATCAAAAGTATGAATTATGATTTCCATAAAAAATAAAAATGTTTAATAAGTGAAACATGAAAAGAACCATGGTAGAAGTTAGAAATGTATTGACATGCTCCACCACAATTAAGAAAGGGGAAAATCATCATATTTTAAACTTTGATAACACAGTAGAAGGTCAAGATAGACTTCTATTTCCACAAATGGCTAAAAATATGTCTTACTAGGTGAGAACTAAGATTATTGCTGAGAAAACTGAAAGCAGCAATGGTTAAGTCTCATATATAATACCCACTTTCATGGTAGGTTTTCTAAGGGATTGAGATATAAAACTCGACAGATCAGATCAGATCAGTCGCTCAGTCGTGTCCGACTCTTTGCGACCCCATGAATCGCAGCACGCCAGGCCTCCCTGTCCATCACCAACTCCCAAAGTTCACTCAGACTCACGTCCATCGAGTCAGCGATGCCATCCAGCCATCTCATCCTCTGTCGTCCCCTTCTCCTCCTATCCCCAACCCCTCCCAGCATCAGAGTCTTCTCCAATGAGTCAACTTTTCGCATGAGGTGGCCAAAGTACTGGAGCTTCAGCTTTAGCATCATTTCTTCCAAAGAAATCCCAGGGCTCATCTCCTTCAGAATGGACTGGTTGGATCTCCTTGCAGTCCAAGGGTCTCTCAAGAGTCTTCTCCAACACCACAGTTCAAAAGCATCAATTCTTCGGCGCTCAGCCTTCTTCACAGTCCAACTCTCATATCCATACATGACCACTGGAAAAACCATAGCCTTGACTAGATGAACCTTTGATGGCAAGGTAATGTCTCTGCTTTTGAATATGCTATCTAGGTTGGTCATAACTTTCCCTTCAAGGAGTAAGCATCTTTTAATTTCATGGCTGCAGTCACCATCTGTAGTGATTTTGGAGCCCAGAAAAATAAAGTCTGACACTGTTTCCCCATCTATTTCCCATGAAGTGGTGGGACCAGATGCCATGATCTTCATTTTCTGAATGTTGAGCTTTAAGCCACTTTCACTTTCATCAAGAGGCTTTTGAGTTCCTCTTCACTTTCTGCCATCAGGGTGGTGTCATCTGCATATATGAGGTTATTGATATTTCTCCCAGCAATCTTGATTCCAGTTTGTGTTTCTTCCAGTCCAGCGTTTCTCATGATGTACTCTGTGTATAAGTTAAATAAACAGGGTGACAATATACAGCCTTGACAAACTCCTTTTCCTATTTGGAACCAGTCTGTTGTTCCATGTCCAGTTCTAACTGTTGCTTCCTGACCTGCATACAAATTTCTCAAGAGGCAGATCATGTGGTCTGGTATTCCCATTTCTTTCAGAATTTTCCACAGTTTATTGTGATCCACACAGTCAAAGGCTTTGGCATAGTCAATAAAGCAGAAATAGATGTTTTTCTGGAACTCTCTTGCTTTTTCTATGATCCAGCGGATGTTGGCAATTTGATCTCTGATTCCTCTGCCTTTTCTAAAACCAGCTTGAACATCAGGAAGTTCACGGGTCACATATTGCTGAAGCCTGGCTTGGAGAATTTTGAGCATTACTTTACTAGCATGTGAGGTGAGTGCAATAGTGAGTTTTCATTTTATGGTGAAAGTGAAAGTGAAGTCACTCAGTCATGTCCGACTCTTTGCGACTCCACGGAATGCAGCCCACTAGGCTCCTCTGTCCACAGGATTCTCCAGGCAACAGTACCAGAGTGGGTTGCCATTTCCTTCTCCAGAGGATCTTCCTGACTCAGGGATCAAACCCAGGTCTCCTGCATTGTAGGTAGATGATTTACCATCATGTTGAATGACCATTTGCAAGGCATAAAGTATTTTAGTGCCTACCTGGGTTTCTGAATTTGGGGTCTGTATTTCAATATAAATAGTTTCCTTTGTAACCCTACCTATTTATTTTACTTTCTGCATTTCAAAATATTATTTGAAAAAGGGTAGACACAGATTTTACAAGATTGCCCGAAAGCAAGCCATATAAAACACCAGGAAACTCTCACCTGTAAATTTAAATTTTTGTTAGGTTAATAATTTGATTATCTTATAAAAGTGATTTAATATCTGTCATAACTCTATTTTTAGTTTACATTTTCTGGTATATATGCTTAAAATAGTTTAGAGTTTCTTAGAGTTTCTATGTGCCATTTACCTGGATAGATATGGATATAGTTCTGCTTATTTAGTGACTACTATTCTAAACTGCAAGCATTTGTACAGGATCCTCCACAGCTGAAGCTAATTCATGTTGACTGACAGTATTGTAACAAGACCTTGTATTGTATCAAGTCAGCTTTAAAATCATTTAATAGTATGTGCAGATTTTGATTTCTAAGGGGAAAATAATTTTATAATTATCTAGCAAAGTTGTCCATTTTCAATCATTTTCCCACTCATATAGTTGCTCTTGAAAATTTTTTTAAATTTTCAAGTATTTGGCACAGCTGTCTACTTATTTCACCATCCTTGTCACTTATTTCTCCCAGTCTACAAGTACATGGAGTTATGCAGTGTCACAGAGAAGCAAAGGCCAGTGAGCATTTTCTTTCATTTATATTCAACCATTGCAATAATGCAATTCCAGATCAACATAAACTCGATGTAGACTCTCTCTTAAGTATGATAAAAAAAATACCAAGATTACTAAAACAATGAAAAACAAACTGCACAATGCTTCAAAGTATTGTTCAGATATCAATGAAAATTGTCCTAGGACATAACTCAGGCCTTAGAATCTATGTTAAATCAGACAGATTTATTTTATATTTATATTGTAAAGATGTGGTAAGTAAATGTAATAGGGTTTCTTTCTCATAGGCTTACACAAAGTAAAGCTATTTAGGAATTATTTTTCTTCTTTATAAGGAAATAATTTCCTTGTAAGGTCGAAATCCTAATATTAAAAAAAAAAAAAAAATTTGGAGATATCTCCGAAGGACAAAAAGTATAATCTCAGATTTGGAGCAAGACATGACTTTCATAAATCTGTATTACATAATATAGCAAGCTGATTAACAGCAGCAGCATTATACTTTTCATTAAATACCTTCAATGTGTAGAGATTTTCTAAGCATTAACTACATAATTGAAGGAAGAAACAAGCACATTGTAGAATTTAAAAATGAGATATAGGGTAATTAATATGTTACATGCTGTATAATATATCAAGTAATTTAAAGCAATTATATAATTAAACTCTATAATTTTCTGGTACATCATATTGTGCGATGTATAAGTTTAACCTTTTAAAACCCAGTTTATATATTTTAGTATTGCTCCCAGAGTTAAGAGAATTGGAAGACCCAAAATACCATGGTAATAAATGAATATTTCTGAATATTTGTATCATGTGTATAAATAGAAATATTTTATTATTTTGGTGGAAGATAGATTAATTTTCCTTGGACATGATAGATTTTTTATATCAGAACATTTCTGTTCAATTAAACATTAAATATGTATGTTAGTTAAAAGTAGATGAGGTTATAAAAAATAACAGTAATATCTAGAGTCAGCCAACTTAATAACAATCTAACATGTAAAAATGGTAATAATACACATATTGATGGGGAAAAAAACAAGATACTTTAATGTAGAAAAACATGTTACTATTACTCATAAACTTATTTTTATCATAAAAATAAAATGGTCCTTTATCTACAGAAGTATTATCATAAAACAGTCATTATTGTAAATAGCAAGAAGAAAAGATTATCGCAATTTTCTTAAGAAAACTAGGGACAAATACAATACTGAACAATAAAGATATATTAGTAAACATGCACATGCAAAAACATATAAAATATAAATGTTTGAGGATGTTTTGAGTATTTAAATAAGTATTCATAGTTATAATTCTCACTGTCACTTAATTTTTACTTTAAAAAACAACAGAAACAAAACCACAAACAAGCAAGGTTATTTACTCAGGAACAATTAAACACACAGTGAATTAATACATCTTTAAAATATGTATTTTTAAAGTCTTGAGAGATTATCACGTTCCATCTACAATATTCTTATTGTACTAAATAATTTTATTTTCAGTGGATGGTGAAGTATTAAAAGTGTTTTGTCAACTGTAAGAAATTCAAGCTATTCTGTCAAGGTATTAGCCCTATGGTTTCCTTTCCTAGGTCCTCAAAGAGTCCATAAAATAACAAACTTTTTAAAGATGCATAATGGTCATCTGAGTTAAATTCACCCATTCCAGTCCATTTTAGTTCACTGATTCCTAAAATGTTGATGTTCACTCTTGCCATCTCCCATTTGATTACTTCCAATTCGCTTTGATTCATGGACCTATCATGCCATGTTCCTAAGCAATATTGTTTTTTATAGCATTGGACTTTACTTCCATCATGGGTCACATCCACAACTGGGTGCTGTTTTTGCTTTGGCTCCATCTCTTCTTTCTTTCTGGAGTTATTTCTCCACTGATTTCCAGTAGCATACTGGGCACCTACTGACCTGGGGAGTTCACCTTTCAGTGTCCTATATTTTTCAGTTTTCATATTGTTCACGGTGTTTTCAAAGCAAGAATACTGAAGTGGTTTACCATTCCTTTCTCCAGTGGCCATGTTTTGTCAGAACTCTCCATGACCTGTCCGTCTTGGGTGGCCCTACATGGCATGGCTCATAGCTTCATTGAGTTAGACAAGGCTGTGGTCCACGTGATAAGATTGGTTAGTTTTCTGTGATTGTGGTTTTCAGTCTGTTTGCCCTCTGATGGAGAAGGATAAGAGGCTTATAGAAGCTTCCTGATGGCAGAGACTGACTGAGGGGGAAAGCGGGTCTTGAAAGTTGGACTATAAAGAAAGCTGAGCGCTGAAGAATTGATGCTTTTGAACTGTGGTGTTGGAGAAGACTCCCTTGGACTGCAAGGATATCCAATCAGTCCATCCTAAAGGAAATCAGTCCTGAATTCATTGGAAGGACTGACGCTAAAGCTGAAACTCCAATACTTTGACCACCTGATATGAAGAACTGACTCATTTGAAAAGATCCTGATGTTGGGAAAGATTGAAGGCGGGAGGAGAAGGGGACGGCAGAGGATCAGACGGTTGGATGGCATCACCGACTCAATGGACAGGAGCTTGAATAGGCTCCAGGAGTTGGTGATGGACGGGAGGCCTGGTGTGCTGCAGTCCATGGGGGTCACAAGGAGTCAGACACGAGGTGTGCTGCAGTCCACAGGGGTCACAAAGAGTCGGACACAACTGAGCAACTGAACTGAACTAAAGTTGTATCTCTGAAGAACCAAATTATGAATTGATATTGTTTGATAGGAGTAAATGTGATAAGGCATAGTCCTTACTCGAGAATATCTGAGTGTCGTGTTCAACAGATTCATAGGTCAGCTTTGAACAATTCACTAGCATTCCTTTTGTTTTGCTAGTTTTACATGGATAGTGGAAGTTCCTCATATACACTTGTGCTTGCTGCCCTTCACTGCTACTTCATAATGTTAGTTCAAATCACATAGAATAGTGATTAGAAGACTGATTCATCCCCTCCCAAATACACAGACACACACACAGAACAAGAGGTGTGCACATTTTCAAGCATAATCCTCTTTGTCAGTCATGATATGATGTCTAACAGTCAAAAAAAAAAATTACTGGAGACACCAACAAGCAAGAAAAACAAGGCCCACTGTCAAGAAACAGAGTCAAACTCAGATATCCACAGATGTTGGGACTATCAGGCAGGGAATTTAAAATATTGTATGACTGGTGTGTTAAAGACTATCTTAGAAAAGATGGAGAATATCTCTTGCATGAAAAGCTAGAGAAATATCAGCAGATAGATGAAGACTGTAAGAAATCAAATGGTAGACCTGTGGTGAAGAAGGATGTGATGTGCTGTGGGGTCCTGGGCCTGGCAGACCGTGGGCAGTTGGAGGTGACTTTGGAGTAGCACTTGAAGGGCACAGTGAAGGATCACCAGGGAAGCCCTTTTTTGAGTTTTGTGAGAATGCTTTCTCTGACTTGGGTCCTCCTCATGACCCCAAATACCTTAAGATAAGACCACTCGCTGCCTCTCTCCAAACGTGATGGCATTTCACAGTACTACTCTAGCCCCAGGTCAGACCCTTCCCAGAACCTTACTCCATTCTGGCACCAAAACAACTTAGGATACATTTAGATGTCTCAGGTACATCACTTCTATTTAAGCATCTTATTTGTATAATTCTTAGTATCAAGTACAGAGAAAGCCCAGTTGTCCCTTGACAGCTTCTTCTCTCTAAATTCTTCATTTCCTCTATTATCTTCCATACCATTTTAATTTTCTTTATTCTCGTATTTTCAAGAATTTTCATCTATGACATAACTTCCTTATGTCATCAGCTTTTCTGCAGAATAGTTTCTGCATATCCCTATCTCAAATAGCACTTAGCTCAACCCTGCAGATTCTCCTTCCAGGGTAACTCTCACCTGCAGAAGCTACTTATTCTTTCACATTTCATAGTCCATGGATTCAGGAGAGATTGGCTCCCTGGAGACACTCTGGCCATGTTCTTCCACTGTAACATACATGTCCTTATTTCTATCAAGGATGCCACTTGGCTGTAAGATCCATTATTAACTCAGGTCGCTAATAACTATCAACTTCCAGTCAATATCCCTTAGTTATTGATTATTTGGGGAATTTTTATCAGCCATTTTCTTTAGATAAATTCTATGGTGATTCCAGGAGATTTCAATGTACATGCAGGAAATCGTTCAATAATCTTGAACCATAACTCTATGAAACTTCAATAAGCCTCACTTTTCCCCTGCATCAGCACTCCTTTCTGGGGAAATACGGTGAATCTTAGAATCCAGTGAAACTAGTCAAACCCTAAAATACTAAACTCTAATATCAAACTGATGACGATCATTAATTATTTCAGGTGTTTTATAATCTCACTTCCACTTTTCTTGATCTCCATTTGACACTTCATTCCATGAACCTACCAATTTCTGTCAGAATATAGTACCTCTTTACTTTTCTTCCTTCCTTACCCATCTTAGACTCTATGATTGATCATCTGAACCATTTCTATAACAACAGATTCCCTTCTATCCCAAATCTTCCAAACAGTCATCAAAACCCTAAAATTGGTTCAATGCCATAATGATTTTTCTATATTTAGGCAACTGGATATTTCTTAAGCAAAGCATGCATTCATACAGGTTCAGTTCAGTTCAGTTCAGTCATGTCCAACTCTTTGCAACCCCATGAATCGCAGCACACCAGGCGTCCCTGTCCATCACAAACTCCCGGAGTTCATTCAGACTCACGCCCATCAAGTCAGTGATGCCATCCAGCCATCTCATCCTCTGTCATCCCCTTCTCCTCCTGCCCCCAATCCCTCCCAGTATCAGAGTCTTTTCCAATGAGTCAACTCTTCGCATGAGGTGGCCAAAGTACTGGAGTTTCAGCTTTAGCATCATTCCTTCCAAAGAACACCCAGGGTTGATCTCCTTTAGAATGGACTGGTTGGATCTCCTTGCCATCCAAGGGACTCTCAAGAGTCTTCTCCAACACCACAGTTCAAAAGCATCAATTCTTCGGTGCTCAGCTTTCTTCACAGTCCAACTCTCACATCCATACATGACCACTGGAAAAACCATAGCCTTGACTAGATGGACCTTTGTTGGCAAAGTAATGTCTCTGCTTTTCAATATGCTATCTAGGTTGGTCACAACTTTTCTTCCAAGGAGTAAGTGTCTTTTAATTTCATGGCTGCAGTCACCATCTGCAGTGATTTTGGAGCCCCAAAAGATAAAGTCTGACACTGTTTCCACATCTATTTTTCATGAAGTGATGGGACCAGATGCCATGATCTTCGTTTTCTGAATGTTGAGCTTTAAGCCAACTTTTTCACTCTCCTCTTTCACTTTCATCAAGAGGCTTTTCAGTTCCTCTTCACTTTCTGCCATAAGGGTGGTGTCATCTGCATATCTGAGGTGATTGATATTTTTCCCGGCAATCTTGATTCCAGCTTGTGCTTCTTCCAGACCAGCGTTTCTCATGATGTACTCTGTGTATAAGTTAAATAAGCAGGGTGACAATATACAGCCTTGACATACTCCTTTTCCTATTTGGAACCAGTCTGTTGTTCCATGTCCAGTTCTAACTGTTGCTTGCTGACCTGCATACAGGTTTCTCAAGAGACAGGTCAGGTGGTCTGGTATTCCCATCTCTTTCAGAATTTTCCACAGTTTATTGTGATCCTAGGCTTTGGCATAGTCAATAAAGCAGAAGTAGATGTTCTCTTGGAACTCTCTTGCTTTTTCGATGATCCACAGATGTTGGCAATTTGATCTCTGGTTCCTCTGCCTTTTTTAAAACCAGCTTGAACATCTGGAAGTCCACAGTTCACGTATTGCTGAAGCGTGGCTTGGAGAATTTTGAGCATTACTTTACTAGCGTGTGAGATGAGTGCAATTGTGGGGTAGTTTGAGCATTAGCACTTTGCAAATTCATCGTTTCTAACATCTGCTGTGGTGGTATCATTAACAATTTTTCTACTTATATTTAATCAGTTCCCATCAGTTTTTATACAATGAATATTAAAACTTTCTCATTTTCAATTAAACATCATATTCAACCTTCGGGAATTTGTCTCAAAAATAACCATATAATCTCAATTATAGCAGCAACAAAATTGAGGTTATCAAATATAATTACCTTCGATTAACATCCTTTAAAAATTTACTTAGTTCCAACTCTGTCATCTATTTCCCTCCTGTCTCAATGGTAAATAAGAACTTTTTATATTTAGAAACTCCATCTGTGTGGTTAGCCCCACACACTGCTCTAAGACTTTTCTTCTAGTCATCCTTTCTTTTTCCCTTTTTTCAACCTATTCTTTTTTCCCCAAAGGATTTTTTCCTCCAAGCCTATAAACATAAGATGTATTTCTTACTCTGAAAGAAAGAAACCTAGTCTGACATCATATGCCCCTACCCAATATTTCTCCACACTCCTTTGATGTATTTATTATCTTCCAATCACATGATGTATTTATTATCCCCCAATCATGCCTCAGGCCCTGCAATCTGCTTTTCTCCTCTCATCATCTTTCCAAAATCGCCTGAGTTGGAATCATCAATGACTTCTTCCTTGACAAATCTAATGGTATTTTTCATATACCTTTACTTTCATTTATTTTTACTGTTGATATTATCTCTTCCTTCTTCAAATTATTTTTTTAAGCTCTGTTCTTCTTACTTTTCTATTCTTCCATCACTATGTCCTTCAGAAGCTTCTCTTTCTCTGTCTGTCAATCTTCCATGGCAGAGGAAAACTCCTGGGCCCTCATTTGATGGGTAGTATCTCTGGCTGATTTCACTTTCATTTTTGTAGCTACTTTCCACGAGTAGTAAATTTACTCCTAAATGATTATACATAGCCTAAACTTCTTTAAGCTTTAAAATTATTTAATTTACTTCTTGCTAGAAGCTTCCCCCACCCTTCTCAATAATTCTAAAACCGAACTTGTCTCTCAACTAAACTGATTCCTCTCCGAACAATTCCCCCATCTCTGTTAAGGTACCACATGCACCCAGTTACTCAGCCAATAAAACTGGAATGTTTCTTGACTCTTGGCTTCCCCTCAACATCCAAATCTGATTATTTACCAGGTAATATTGAATTTAATTGATTGGCTCTCATCATTTATCTCTCCAGCCACTACCTTACTTAGTTCAGACTCTCAAAGAGCTTTTGTTGTCCTGCTGCTGCTGCTAAGTCGCTTCAGTCGTGTCCGACTCTGTGCGACCCCATAGATGGCAGCCCACCAGGCTTCCCCGTCCCTGGGATTCTCCAGGCAAGAACACTGGAGTGGGTTGCCATTTCTTAGACCAAGGCAAATACCTCAGTATGTGTTTTTCTTTTTCATACACTTTTCTCTCATCAACCATCCCCATAGTCTCTAGAGTGAATAAATGTACTACAGCCATCCTGAAACTAAAACTCTTCAAAGCGCTTCTATCACAGTCTTAGATTTAAGTTCCTTAACAGAGGATACAAGATTATTCATAATCGGGACTATCTTTATCATTACAGATTCATCCCTTGCTATTCCCTGCCTTGTAGTGAATGCTCCAACAGCACTAAAACACAGTGTTTATTACTCCAGTAATTTTGCTTATGCATACATGCATGCTAAATTGCTTCAGTCGTGTCCGACCCTTTGCAACTCTATGGACTGTAGCCCGCCAGGCTCCTCTGTCCATGGGATTCTCCAGGCAAGAATACTGGAGTGGGTTTCCATGCCCTCCTCCAGGGGATCTTTCCAACCCAGGGATCGAATCTATGTCTCTTTTGTCTCCTGCACTGGCAGGCAGGTTGGGAAGCCCAACTTTGCTCATACATTTCTTTAAAATTTCACCAAGATCCTACCTTACTCTACCTAAATATTTCTAATTCTTCCTTTAAGATATAGCCCACCTATCATCTCCTCCATCACATCTTTATGCAAAATGCCATGTCCACCATCAATGTTAGTAATTCCTTAATATGCTATGTAGCTTTGCATGTGTGCATGCTAAATCACTTCAGTCGTGTCTGATTCTGACTCTTTGTGATTCCATGGACCGTAGCCCACCAGGTTCTTCTGTCCATGGGAGTCTCTAGGCAAGAATACTGGAGTGCATTGCCATGCCCTCCTCCAGGGAATCTTCCCAATCCAGGGGTTGAACTTGCATCTCTTACATCTCCTGCATTGGTAGGTGGGTTCTTTACCACTTGCACCACCTGGGAAACCCCATGTATAGCTTTAAGTAAAGATAAATACTTGGGGGGAAAGTAAGATATGAGGATAGATTTTAAAATATAAAAGATATATTTATTGAAATAAAGGATATATCTTAGAGGGATATCAGTAAAAGGTAACATGATATCCATTCCAAATATGTTTGTTTAAATTTTGAATGTGTTTTAAAATATGCAATGATCAAAGATAATTTTGCCCTGGTCAGTGTAACTTGTCCAGAGGAAAAAAGTCTTGATCCCTAATATTAGTTAAATATTTGTTCCCTGAAGTGATATAAAAGAAGTTTAGCAAACATTAAGCTTCTATTCATCTGTTCCAAAGAGACAGCATGCTGCTGCTGCTGCTAAGTCGCTTCAGTCGTGTCCGACTCTGTGAGACCCCATAGACGACAGCCCACCAGGATCCCCCGTCCCTGGGATTCTCCAGGCAAGAACACTGGAGTGGGTTGCCATTTCCTTCTCCAATGCATGAAAGTGAAAAGTGAAAGTGAAATCGCTCAGTCGTGTCTGACTCTTCGAGACCCCATGGGCTGCAGCCTACCAGGCTCCTCCGTCCATGGGATTTTCCAGGCAAGAGTACTGGAGTGGGGTGCCATTGCCTTCTCCGAAGAGACAGCATACATAATATCTTATTTTACAAATGTGAAGTAGAGAGGCCAGTGATTCTGATTCTTCACATATTGAGGATGCCATGTTGAGTTAACTATTATACATTTATTCCATTCAGAAAATTCCAGATTTTATATAGCCAAACAGTGGTCCACTTGGAACTATTAACACATATTTATTCACAGAAGGGGAATTCCCAGACCATGACAGTAAATGCCACCTTGAAATATAGACTGGGAAACTGAATGCTTAGAAAGTTGGTGCCAATTTCTTTTTATTCTTTTCACAATCCTCAATAAAGAGGTCACTTTTCCTTTGGATGTTCAGTCACTTTTTTCTTCAGTAGGTAATTAGAGAGAACTTGGATAATTTAGATCAAAACCATTTGTCAAGAGAAAGAGATTACTCCAGACTTGGACTTCGTCAAAAATGTAAAAGAAGAACAATGAAGCAAGGGAACTGAACTGAGGATGTTTCCAAGAAAGGATTCAACCTCCAAATATGTAAGTAAAGTGGAGGCAAATTGGGAAAGGTAAAGGGTGGATAAAAACAGAGTGGATAAAAGAATCAGTGAGTTAAAAGTAACTCAGTGAAAGAATAAGAAAGAACCATGTGTAGTTATTGTCCAAGACTGAAGCATTTGCAATAACTATAAATGGAAAGTAATCTTTAAAAGTTATATAAAAAATTAATTAAAAAAAAATTTCACAGGTAGAACAGTTTCAAGTGATGATAATATTCAGAGCATGGCCATGGGAGTGAGTAACTAAAGCAGAACTGAGAGTAAAGCTCACTAACTCCAATTTGAGATACTCCAGGAAGTGAGTGGGTGTTAAATAGATCATTCAGGTGAATGCTAACATTGCCAGGAGAAGGAAATGGAAAACTACTCCAGGATTCTTGCCTGGAGAATCCCAAGGACAGAGAAGCCTGGCGGACTACAGTCCATGGGGTTGAGAAGTGTTGGACATGACTGAGTGCACACACACACAACATCATTCAGGTACATGGCAGGAATTATGATAAAGAGGGAGACTAAAGCCACATGCTAAAATCTTCAGTAAATAAAATAGTATAATCAAGAAGTCAACAGATGATATCAACATGTAAGGGAAATGCATGGCTGTGTTCAGCTGCAATATGTACAAAGGTACAGGGGTTAAACAAGATGCATTAAACATTATGGTAATAAATAAAGGAGAAGGGATAGCTGACTAGATGAGTTTTTGTATCTTCAATAATCCCCAGAATCTCATAGTGGACTAAAATGGGAATCAGAAGAACTAAGTAACTCAGAAAGTTAGGAGAGAGAAATCAATGATCAAAGTCACTTAAAAAAAAAACAAAAAACAAATGAAGGAAATGTTAAGCTGAAAATTCAATACAGTCTTTACTATTTCTGTGGAATACAATAGGAATGCAATAGGCAAGAAGCCTAGAGGTAGATGAAGGAATATTAACTATATATTCTGGTTCTTGGTATGGGTAGTAGATTCCTAAATGTTTATTTTACTACTATGCTTTGAAACATGCAGACATGCTTTTGTATGAATCAAACTAATAATAATAAAAGATAATATTATTGAAAGCAACTAAAGAACTGCATTCTTACAATGTCTATCCAATTTTTCCAGAGTAAGTATACACTAGACTCACAAATTTGAATCATTTAAGTGACAACAAATCTTAGAGTAAGTTATTTGATAATTTGTTTTCTAAAACTGATTTTCCTTTAATATAAACATCAGTGATATTGTGGGCCCTGACCACAAACTAAATTGTCGTACAAAAGACAATTCAGAAATCTCTCTTTCAAAATAGCCCAGCTAGGCTGAGGTTGAGAAAATGAGTAAGAATATGAAATTGATAATCAACCTAGAGCTGTTCAAGGACTGGCTCTATCTATGTCGGTTCACTGAAAGAATAAATAATATGAAGCAATCTACTTATTGATAACTAAGGAAAACATAGGGCATAAAAAAACTAATGTGATGCATGATTTTAATTTATGTTTAAGTGGAAGGATACCGGCATAAGAATTCTATAGTCAATAATATCTCATTCATGCCACCTACCTTAAAAAAGGTCTTACCCAATTATAAGGATAGGTATATAACTATTTTTCACACTTGTGTAAGATAAATGTATAATCATTGCAACCAAAAGAGTTTGAAAGTAATATACAGCAATAAGAAAGATGACAAACACTAACAATAAAAAAACAAAAGCTATTTAGTATTGAAGCAAAATAATAGAAAAAGAGACTACGAAATGTAAAGAAAATAAAACATAGCAATAACCACTACCGTATAGTAACCTGAAGGCACTAAATTTCAGATACACGTACAGAAAGACATCACAAAACTTGAATTATTAGGAATTTACTGTTGATACTATCTCTTATGTTTCCTTCCATATTTGTCTAAATGAATTCAATCTTAGGTATTTACCCACTAGTTTCAATTATTTTTCCTAAGCTCTTTCATTATCAACTCTCAATTAACTAAACTAATAGGATAAAAGTGGCCACAAAGAACCCAAATCACTCTGAAACTATAGTGAGAGTGAGTACAGCACATTAATTCCCTATCTGTATAGCTGAACCCACAACCACATTATCATTGCTGTTCTTTTTTCTGCCTACAGGGCCTCAAAATGTTGTCACTGAACTGGCTCAAATCCCTACAGCTATGTTTAGCCTTGAGAAACTGCAAGCTTTAGAGACCTTCTTTCCCTCCTAGATTTCCTTCTGGGAATAACTAGAGAGGTAATCCTCCTTTCTGTTAAATGCCAGGCAATTTATATTTTTCTTCAATACAAGGAGAATGGTGGGAGAGTAGAAAAGAACAAGGATGTTCTCACAAACCCAGTATTCTCCAGGGATCCAGATTCATCTACTATAACCAATGAGTAGATCACAGAAACCCTTGATAAAGTAACTGTAAACCTGAGTTCAGCCTCATAAACCTCTGTTCAATCTAAGCACTTTTCAAACGCTGATTTGGAGGGAGGTAGAAGTGGGTTGTTATCAACTAGTGCTGTTTGGATATCTGATTATGAACTCTCCAGAGGAAGATGAGCTGTCAACTGTATTAATCTTTAAAAATATTGTTATTCTACTTTTCCATGTAATGATTCAAAAGTAATTTCTGGTGAATTACATTTTTAGAATCATCACAGAGATGATCCCAGCCCAATACAATTAAATTGTTTATATATGCTTTATTTTCTACTTTTTTACAAGGATAATATTTCATCAATAACTACAAACATATATATATATAAAATAGAAGTGAGTTAATATCAATAGACAGGCACATGCAATTCTACAAACAGACTCAATTGTAAGAAAAAAATACCTGCCATCCCTGTGATGATGTTCAACGCTCTGACTGTATCTGGAGCGAGGTAGAGTAAGAAAATGACTGCAAGCATGGCAGGAAACAAGAATATAAATGAGACTCAGGAAAGAAATGAAGACGGTATCGTTTAATTTTTAAAAGTGAGATTCAAAAAAGATAAGCAGAGAGCAAGCAAAGCAAATGAAAGTCGTTACTGGAAAGTTTGCTCCTTCTTCCCAATGTCCATTGTAATACGGCAGTGCTAAAGGTTAAAATGGTCTAAATATTCTAAAACAAAACACAACAGAATGTAACGAATTGAGATTTAAACAAATAATATTTAAAAATAAAACCTTATCGATTACCACAAACATCCTCAGCATCATCTATAAAATGTATTATAATATAGATGCTTCCTCATTTTGGGGGAGGAAAGGCAGGGAAAGAAAAATAATAAAATAACCAGAAAGCTTGAGAAGAAAATATTAAAAGAGATAATTTCTAATAGTTATCACACTTAGGGGATTTCATAAGGCAATGATTTCTTTTACAATCATTACTAATTAAAAGTAACTAAAAGAGTTTATAAAATTTCATTTAGTAGGGAACAAACTGAATACTTCATTTGAATATTGCTTTATTTTAATATTACTTTATTTTGAATACTAATTATTTGAAATTAGTTTATTCGAATATTAATTTTATTTTTTAAATGCATTGGATGCTATTCCATTTTCCAGTCACTGTTCATTACATGCTATTGATTCTGCTGCACTTCATGCCTCATGACTTACCATAAGCCATCAAAGCAGTACATTTTCATTTTTACCCCTCTGTAGCTGATTCTCTTATTTCCATAGCACTAATATAATTAAAAAAAAATTTTAACCTTTCATGTCAAAACACTTAATTTTGGCAGATTATCATTACGCTTCAGTAAAAAATGGAAACTCACCTTGATCTCTCTCAACATCTCTAAAGAGGACATATACATTTGTATCTTCACTTGTCCTATTCTTCTCCAAAAAAGGAAGAAATTCCTCTACTTGTAATCCTACTTCCCATATGGCCTTGCTTCATTCATTTTTGTCTCATGCCTTCCCTTCCACAATCACATTTAATTCTCAAAATAAAAACTTCAACAACTTTGCCTTCCTCTCTCTTTTTTCATCAAAAAACATCTTTTAGATGTATCTACAATTCTTGCTATCACATTCTCACTTTTCAGTCATGCTTAAAGTTTACTGTAATTTGACTTCTGCCTCTACTATTCTCTTCAAGGTATTCTGTGAGTTTTATCTGTGAAATTCTAAAAAATCCTTTAATTTCTTCTTGATCTTCATTATGCTCCATTTATCTATGGCTTTAGACACTGATTTTCAACCTCTATTTCTTGACACTCCTCTTGGTTTTTGAAACACTATTCTCTCAGGCTATTACAAATTTGTGTGTGAGCTCAGTCCTGTCTGACTCTTTGCTACCCTATGGAGTGTAGCCCGCCAGGCTGCTCTGTCCATGGAAATTTCCAGGCAAGAATACTGGAGTGGGTTGCATTTCGTCTTCCAGGGGATCTTCCCAACCCAGGGATCGAACCCTTGACTCTTGAGTCTCTTCCATTGGCAGGCGGATTCTTTAATAGTGTCTATTAACACTTAACTATGTGCCACATACTCCATTTAAGTTTTGTCTATGTCTCACTACTCATAACAACCCTTCGAGATAGGGTCTCGTATTCCCACAGTCAGAGAAAACTGGTTGTGAGTGCTTGCACACAACTGTAAAGTAAGGAGCACAACTGGCTTTTAAACTCAGGGCTTCCTTTAGCCAAAACACAGGCTCTTAACATGTATACACTGGCCTGGTCTCCTGCCTACTAACTGTTTCCTTATCCATTTCACTTATTGATTCCCTTTCTTTTATTCCTCAGAGGCAGTGGTTTCCCAAGATTTTTCCTTGACTTTCTTCATACTCAAACACATTCTTTCTGGATAATACTATTTGTTTTTATAGTGTAAATTCTCACTTTGGTTTAACCTTGATTTTTCTTTGGGTTTCACATTTCCAGCAGCTTCCTGAGATCTCCACATGGCTGCTTGAGTGTCATGTAAGCATTTCAGAAAAACACATGCTAATTGTGAGATGTGTAAGACATTGGCCAATTTGAACATCTGGAGCTGCAACTGTAAGTAAGACAGCTGGAGAAGTAGCTTTCCAACGTTCTTTTTAAGTAGAAGACCATTTGTTTTTTCATACAAAATTCATGTCAAACCAATATTTAGGAATCCAATAAAATCAGAATGGCACTGTCTACAGAGGGAAGACGAAGCCTAGATCCTGCCCATTTGGCCTCATCCTTACCTCCCAGAGCAGTCCTTCACATATCTTTAGAATCTAGAACCCTATCATTTTAAAGGGCCTCCTAGTAGTTAACTATAATTCTTTAATCCTCTTTGGAATTTAATATAACACTTCAGCTATTTGTTTTCTTGTAATCTCAGTTTCAACTGAGAATTTAAATATTTAATAAACCAAGCTATAAAGTCTCAAAATTTAACTTATCCATTTTCCCTATTTTCTACATTCAACTGATTTATAACCATTGCTCATTCTAATGCCTAAATAACTCAGGTTTATCCCTTGTTTTCCTTTTTTACTGCCACTATCAGTTCAGTTCAGTCACTCAGTCGTGTCCGACTCTTTGCGACCCCATGAATCCCAGCACACCAGGCCTCCCTGTCCATCACCAACTCCCAGAGTTCACTCAGACTCACGTCCATCAAGTCAGTGATGCCATCCAGCCATCTCATCCTCTGTCGTCCTCTTCTCCTCCTGCCCTCAATCCCTCCCAGCATCAGAGTCTTTTCCAATGAGTCAACTTTTCGCATCAGGTGGCCAAAGTACTGGAGTTTCAGCTTTAGCATCAGTCCTTCCAAAGAACACCTAGGGCTGATCTCCTTCAGAATGGACTGGTTGGATCTCCTTGCCGTCCAAGGGACTCTCAAGAGTCTTCTCCAACACCACAGTTCAAAAGCATCAATTCTTCAGCACTCAGCCTTCTTCACAGTCCAACTCTCACATCCATACATGACCACTGGAAAAACCATAGCCTTGACTAGACGGACCTTTGTTGGCAAAGTAATGTCTCTGCTTTTCAATATGCTATCTAGGTTGGCCATAACTTTTCTTCCAAGCAGTAAGCGTCTTTTAATTTCATGGCTGCAGTCACCATCTGCAGTAATTTTGGAGCCCAAAAAGATAAAGTCTGACACCGTTTCCACTGTTTCCCCATCTATTTCCCATGAAGTGATGGGACCAGATGCCATGATCTAGTTTTCTGAATGTTGAGCTTTAAGCCAACTTTTTCACTCTCCACTTTCACTTTCATCATTTCTAAGCTACATTCAATCTTCATCTTCTATTACTTCTCTTTTCCCATACCATGACTTTTTATCTAGGTTCAGCAGACTAAGATTGTCTAAATATATTCCATACTTTCCTGACTTTCAGACTAAGTTCATGCTCAACACTCATGCTCCACACTCTGCCAAGAATGTCCTGTCCATCATTCCCTCTCTGTCTCCACTTCATTGCCTTTCAAAATTCTACTAATTTTTGAAGTCCAACTTCTCTTGGAAGCTCTTTCCAACAAATTCAAGCAGGCCATTTCCTCTCCAATCTGTTCTAATACTATTATGCTTAGGCCTCGTGGTCTTTTATGTTTTATAACTAGTTACTATATTGTATAATTACTTGGTATAATCAATTGGATCACGTGCTTATCTAGACCAACATAATGCCTACTCTAAATCTTTGTGCAGAACGCCTAACCCACTCAATAAATATATTTTGAGTTGAACTCAAAGGTAAAGCAGAATTATGATCTTTTCATGTGGAACCTACTGTTTAAAGACAGCAGTCATTCATATAATCCCAGAAACACTCTAGAGCTGTAAACAAAAGATTAAAAACCTATGCAGTATAAGAAATAAGGAAAACAGTATCAAAAAGATTTTTCTGGCTTTACAAAGAGTAGAAAGAATACCCAACAGTAGTGATGTTGGGATTTACTGCATTAAAAAGGAATAGACTGTCTCTGAAAATTACTTAAGGGTAACAAAAATGTGTAAAATTCAAAGCTGTTAAAATTTTCATATTCATAGAGCACATATATATATATAATCACCCAACTTTTAATATTTTCCTTGAGAAGCTTATAATTAATTTCATCTCTGTAAAGCCAAAGAAAACACTATACAGGAATCATCATCATCACGCAACAGTTTGTTTTATTTCCCTTTTTGTGATGGTCAATTTTATGTATCAACTTAACTGGCCAAGGGGTGCTCACCTTAAACATTATTTCTGGGAATGTATGTAAAGGTGTCTCAGGATGAGATTCTCATTTGATTCAGTGGAATCAGTACATTGCCCACTCCAGTGTGGGTGGACATCAGGCATGAGCTTGACATCTCATAGCTCTCTGGCCCTCTGACTGAGATTGATTAATGCACCACCGGCTCACCCGGTTCTCAGGCCTTGTACTCTGACTGAATTATACTACCATTTCACAAGTCTCCAGCATGCAAAAAGCAGACGGTAGATCTTTTCAGGTTGTATAATCATGTGAGCCAATTCCTCATAATAAATCTATCTATCACCTATCTATATATTTATCTATCTATCTATTATCAATCTCTCTCTATCCAGCCTAACAATTCTGTTTCTCTGGAGAACAGTGACTATATGCTTTTCCATAGACATGTTATACCTCTTAACATAATCTGGTCATGATTCCCCTTGGAGTAATAGTATAAAAATGCATCTGTGAATATTACAGTAATTAACCATACTATTTTAGTAAGTCCCCTAAAATTCACCTAAGATACAGAATCATTTGCTGCATCCACTTACAGAAATTTAAAAACATTTTATTTATACTTATCCATTAAAGCATGCTTACTTTTCTCCCCAAATTAATGGACAGTATAAAACCTATGCAATAAATAATGTCCTAAATGTAAATGAGGGGTTAAAGTAAGTTATTTTAAATATTGCATTTAATCCAATTTGTTTGAAAATTTTAAAAAATTGAGCAGAACTTTAACTCATTGCAAAAGAATAAAACAGGAAACCAAAACATGACTCAATTTTTTTTTTTTTGGTCTAACCCCCTTTACTTCTTTAAAAAAATTACATTTATTTATTTTTAATTGAAGGATAATTGCTCTACAATATTGTGTTGGTTTTCGCCACACTTCAGCATGAATCAACCATAGGTATACCTATGTTCCCTCCCTTTTGAACCTCCCTCCCACCCCTCTAGGTTGTTACAGAACCCCAGTTTGAGTTACCTGAGTCACAGCAAATTTCCATTGGCTATAAATTTTACATATGGTAATGTACATATTTGCATGTTATGCTCTTCATACATTCCACCCTCTCCTTCCTCCCACCACACCCGTGTCCATAAGTCTGTTCTCTACGTCTGTGTCTCCATTGCTGCTCTGCAAATAGGTTAAACAGTACTGTCTTTCTAGACTCAATACATATGCACTGATATACAATATTTGTTTTTATCTTTCTGACTTACTTCACTCTGTATAATAGGCTTAGAACTAACTGAACTGTGTTCCTTTTTATGGCTGAGTAATATACCACTGTATATATGTACCACTGCTTCTTTATCCATTCATCTGTCTATGGACATCTAGGTTGCTTCCATGTTCTAGCTACTGTAAACAGTGCTGCAATGAATATTGGGGTACATGTGTCTTTTTCAATTTTGGTTTCCTCAGGGTATATGCCTAGGAGGGGGATTAGTGGGTCAATGCAGCAATTCCATTGCTTTTATTCCTAGTTTTTTAAGGAATCTCCATACTGTTTTCCATAGTGGCTGCATCAGTTTACATTACCCCCCAACAGTGCAAGAAGGTTCCCTTTTCTCCACACCCTTTCTAGCATTTATTGTTTGTAGATTTTTTTGATGATGGCCATTCTGACTGGTGTGAGGTGATATCTCATTGTAGTTTTGATTTGCATTTCTCTAGTCTGAGCGATGTTGAGCATCTTTTCATGTGTTTACCAGCCATCTGTCTGTCGTCTTTGGAGAAATGTCTGTTTAGGTTTTTGCCCACTTTTTGATTGGGCTGTTTGTTTTTCTGGTATTAAGTTGTATGAGCTGCTTGTATATTTTGGAAATTAATCCATTGCCACAAAATGTGACTAAATTTAAAAAAAAGATTAATAAAGGAACTTTTAGATTCTCAAATCCTGATAAAAAATTTGACTATCCAAAGAACTAAAAAAGATTATTGATCTAATTTCCTTACACACTTTGATTCTTACTAAGAAATTTAATTTTTGAAGATAAAACAAAACTATATTTATAATGAATTATCCTTCCATTGTATTTCATTAGCCTGAATATTCCCTTTTCATTTCAGTTCAGTTCAGTCGCTCAGTCATGTCCAATGCTTTGCAACCCCATGTTCCCTTTTAGGAACTACCAGCTACAAAAAAGGACTGTAAAAAAAAGGGAGATAAAAATCTCACTCTTAAGTAATCTGCGGATTTTAAAAGCTAAATTTCCAACAATCTCAATTTAATACCAAACTGTCTTTAACACTGTCATTATTTTGATACTTTATAGTTCCTAAAATATACTATGATTTAAAAAGTAAAACTTTAATCCTGAAATATAATAAATAAAAAGTTGCATTAATTTGTAGGATGAGTTTTCTTTTTCATTTACTTTCTCTATGTTTTCAAACTTTCAGAGATATATTTCTCTCAAAGCTGATAACTGAAATGGTTTGGTAATTTCTGGTAGCTGACAGCCTGTTAAAGAATAGTGAAACAGCATGTATTTGAAGTATTTCAGAAATTCATATAATAGGGCAAATATGCCCTGTTTTATAAAATATTATAGAATATAAATGCATTAATTGAATGAACAGAAGAAAAAAGTTTATGAAGTAATATATCTTCTGCCAGTATTATTTTTATTCCTTATTAGGCTGAAAGTATACTCTATGGAATTAAATGCAACTAATATATTTCAGTCTCTATGATAGACATAAAAAATGTGTACTGTAAGATACCTATGACATATTATAGAAATAGCATCTAGTACTCTATACTTATTCTAGTAGTAAATTAACTCCTATAATAAATAAGCTCTTGAAATGATTTCTAATACTAAAGTCACATAGTTTGCTCCAGAAAATGATGTTCTTAGTTGTAGTAGTTATCAGGATTTCCCAGAGAAATAATGATACAAAAAAGTAGGAGGAATGAAGATGAAGATGACTATTATATTAATCATTTTTATTTAATATCACTGTATGGAAGTTTCTGAATTACTTGTAATAAACCTTCTTTCTTTTCAAAAGAGAAAAGGAATTTGACTAGTACTAATAAAATGAGATGTGCAGAGAAATGAAGATCCAATCAAAATTCTATGTATAATTCTTCGTATATAATCTATAAGAAAAGGATATCTCTTTCTTACACCATGTAAGTTTAAACAAGTGTGTGTATGCATGTTTAAATCGCTTCAGTCATGTCTGATTCTTTGTGATGCTAGGGACTGTAGTTCAACAGGCTCCTCTGTCCATGGGGTTCTCCAGGCAAGAATACAGGAGTGGGTTGCCATATCCTCCTTCAGGGGATCTTCCTAACGCAGGGATCAAACATGTCTCTTATGCCTCCTGTGTTGGAAGACGGGTTTTCTACTACTAGCACCACCTGGGAAGCCCAACCAGGTATACAAATTAATGTCATACAGTATCATTTATTGGGGCTTCCCTGGTGGCTCAGACAATAAAGAATTCACCCACAATGTGGGAGACTGGGGTTCCATCCTTGGGTCAGAATATCCCATGGAGAAGGGAATGGCTACCCATACCATATTCTAGCCTGAAGAATTTCATGCACAGAGGAGCCTGGCAAGCCACAGTCCATGGGGTTGTATCATTTATCACCCAACATGGCCGATGTAAAAGCCATTATCTTTTTTTTTTTAAGCTATTATCTTTATTCACAATTTTCTAGTATGCCCCTAGTCTTTCATCCTTCTTACTGGGTCTTTCTGATAATATATGTATATTCTGGCTCTGTATCTTTTGTTGTTGCCTAAATAAACATGCTCATTTTTCAAGGTCCAACACATATCCTACATCCTCTACAAGCCACTTTAAAAAAACAACTGAATTGACTGACTTCTCTTTTCTCTGCTTAATTGATGAGCACATTAAAATGTAAATTATTTATAAGCTAAAAGATCCTTTTAAAATGTTAAGAGGTACTTTTTCTGAGTACATACCATTCAATTGGTGGCACTGTTTCACTTAATCTATCCAACAACCCTATAAAGTTGGTATTAATATTCTAATTTTATAGATAAGGAAGTCAAGTAGATAAGGAAATCAAATCAAAGATACACAGGGATCAAGTAGTAAAAAAATTCTAAATTCAAGCCCAATGCCATTTGGTTCCAAATCCCATGAAAAAGAATACATTTCATGAAATATTCTAGTCCAGTGTGTCAATTCTTACTGACAAGCAAGATTAATGCACTACTCAAAATAACTAAATTTTACTTATCATCTCAAAGGAAATTATTTTTTAGGCTTTTAAATCAACAGTATTATTTACCAATTCTATAAAATACAGTTCATGAAAATTCACTGTAGGAGGTTTAGAGTATTCTTACCATCTATTATAAATAGTACATAAAAATAACAATGCCTTCATATGCATTCTATTATGTAAAATCTTTTAGAATATTAGGATAAAACAGAAATTAAGAACCCATTGTTTAATAATGTGATAGACTATTTTCATGGATAATACCATGCTTTTCATTTTTGATTCCTCATGTTAATGAATAATGATTGCAAAAATACTCAAAATTAATATAGAAATGGTTTTATAGGCCTATTTAAATGAAATTCCATTTTATTTATTTCTAAAAGGATTTAAAACAGCTCACAATGAAGAGTAATTATGATCTGGTAATGTACAAGACTCAAAAACAGAAATGAAATCATGTGGATCAATTTCCCCACAAAATCTCTGAATTACTTGAACGTTTTTGCCAAATTAAAAGATTCATAATGTTATAAAGAAAACAATAAAATATGACATTTCAATTATGACTAATTCAAATATTAACTAATACCAAGGATTGAATAGCACTTTTCAGGTCATTAATCTTAGGGCTCTTTGTCTCAAAATATCAATAAAATATTATGTGCTTGTCATGACAGTGACTATTTTTGTTTATAATTCTGGAGGTCAATTTTATTCTGTTCTTCCCTGCAAGATTTAGCCCAGACCATACTGCCTTCAGAGAACATATCTAGTTCATTTTACATAAACTTGGAGGATTTAAAGTCATTTCAGACTTTCCTCCCTGATCATCTGCTTAACATGCCTTCAATGTGAACAAGGAGTTTATGAGTCACTACATGAAAAATTTCAAGATATTATCAATTTTTAAAAATTCTACTAGGTAATGAAAAACTCATTCATCCACCCTAATATGATGCATTCCTAATCATTCTAATAGAGTTACCTTTTTCACAATTATTGTACTTGATAAGTATCCATTTTTGTAGGTAACATGCCTATAATTACTTTAAAGATACAAACCCCTATGAAAAAGTCAAATAAATTAAAAATAAATAAAACACTACACTAACTTTCATTTGACACTAAGATATTAATTTATTCACTTCCTATTTCTTCTTAGATCTCAGACACAAAAGCCAATAGCTGATTGACACTATTGAAGACTAAGATATTCCCTATATTTCTTTTGAAAAAATGTACTCCAACACAATGTTATAAGCATGAACTGAGTTAGAGTTAGACTATATTTGGACAAAACAATTTATAAGTATTGACAAAAAAATTTCATATCAATTGATTGAATCTCCACCCTTCCCCCCAGTGTTTTTACTAAAATCAGTTTAGGATGCATATAAAGAAATTTCTGAGTTCCCTGGCTATTTCATCATAATATTCTCTGAACAGCAAATTAAGCTTTCTATTCTAATCCTTATCTTAAACCCACTTGGTAGTTTTGGGGAAATACCATAGCATTTTTCATTTCATATGTAATCAAATAATGTACTAGAAGATTAATCAATTAGCTTGTTAAAAAAATTATTAGTAATTAATGTATGTACTGAAACATGCCTAAGTATATCACATTTAATAGAGAAAATTCAGAGAAGTCTTCCAAGCACAGCAGTCAACAAGTATAATTCTTTAAGCTGTTTAAAAGGTTTACTGAAAGCCATGAGGAAAAACCTCTTCATGAATCAGTTTTTCTGTCTGTTTAAACAAACCAGACTTGTCTCAACATGACTATATATAAAAAGTCACACTGATTTACCAGATGAATGTAAAAGACTTTAAATCTACAGTCTCATGAAAGTATTTTTCAATATACTAATTGGTTATGATAAAGTAAAAATAACAAAACATCCTGTTTTCCTTATGATTGTCATTATAATTTCATGTGCAAGTTCATTAACTTAACTGGCTTGATTTAACAACGTACCAAAACTGCAAGAGCAAAATGAATTTTTTTTCTTAGCAAACAAAAGGTTGTTTTTTGTTTCTTTAATTTTTTAAAATGATGTGATAGTCATAAGAATTAATGTAGATGTTGTACACGAAGCACATGGTTTCAAAAACTAAGAAATACCCAAGTTCAGGATGAAAACATTTTATGGTAATCTTTCTTCCTGTAGGCAGCAATTATAATATGGTCTCACAGTATTTGATTAAATTTACCTGTCTCTGTCTGGAGAATAATGGTCATCCATGACACGGTGTCTATCCATTCGGCTAATTGTATTATAATGTCCTATAGCAGAGCGTGTCCCTCGAAGTCCCTGCTCCACATTTCGACTGAAATAGCAAGATCCATTAAATATCTTAATAAACCATAATCATATATTATACTAAAAAATAAAGTTTTTTAATAAAGACAGTATAAAAAGACAAAAGATCACTGTAATGTCAGCCTTAAGATTTTTGCTTTGTTTTAACTAATTGCACTTCTGGCTAAATCTATAAATTTCACATGGAGATTGACAATAAAATTAGGAGATTGCTGCTGTAACAGGTGTGTGCCTGCTAATTGCTTCAGTCCTGTCCAACTCTTTGTGACTTGCATGGACTGTAGCCCTCCAGGCTCCTCTGTCCATGGGATTTTCCAAGCAAAAATACTGGAATGGGTTGCCATTTCTTCCTCCAGGGGATCTTCCTGAGCCAGAGATGGAAGCCGGATCTCTTACCCCTCCTACATCTCCTACATCGGTGGGCAGTACCCACTAGTGCTGCACAGGAAGCCATAAGAGGTCCGGCATAAAATTAAGGCAATATCAATGGGAATGAAGATAGGGATTATGAAAACTATTAATGGATGACTCCCAGGTGTAGTGGGAGAAGGCAATGGCAACCCTCTCCAGTACTCTTGCCTAGAAAATCCCATGGACAGAGGAGCCTGGTAGGCTGCCGTCTATGGGGTCACGCAGAGCTGGACACGACTGAAGTGACTTAGCAGCAGAAGCAGCAGCCCAGGTGTATAGTAGTGATAATAAAATATGAAATATAGGAGGAAGTATAGATTTGTGTGGAGAAAATGAGTTCAGCATGTTGCTTATAGACAATATATTTGCCATCTTATTTTAGGGATAATAATTGTTTATTTTTTTAATCTAAACTGATATTTTTATAACCGATCAATGACTATTTTTTTAAGCTACCATTCTTGGCCTGGGTTGTTTACTAATCTTACGGGCTTCCCTTGCAGCTCAGTCGGTAAAGAGTCTGCCTGCAATGAAGGAGACCTGGGTTCAGTTCCTGGGTTGGGAAGATCCCCTGGAGGAGAGAATGGCAACCCATTCCAGTATTCTTACTTGGAGTATCCCATGGAGAGAGGAGCCTGGCAGACTACAGTCTATGCGGTCCCAAGAGTTGGACATGACTGAGTGACTAAGCACATTCTTTTCCATACAGGCTTTCTGTTAAGTGCAGGTGAATCTAATCTAAAATCCATGTCTATTTTCTACTGGTGTGTTCAAATATTCATTCTTTGATAAGTCAAGGATTCCTTTTTTTTTTTATGAGAAACGGTTTAATTTACTAAAACTACAAATTTAAAATCTTATTCTCTCTTGCACTTTAAATGTCAGATTACAAATCTTATTATTCTACTGATAAGTCTACCACATTTAAACAGTTACTTTTCAGAAGACTTTTAATAATTTTAGTCCCATTTACAATCTTACCTAAATCTTCAAATGTGTTTTTTCAAATATTTTAAACTATGTTTATAAATTTAATGTTAAATTTTCTCTTTAATTAATTGTCTAAATAAACATTTAAGTACTTAATATCCTTCTAATTAAGTTAAATTTATAAATATAATAAATCTTGTTCTCTTAGACAGTCTAATGCCACGTATAAAATTAAGATGACAACCTAAAATTCTAAGTTTAAATGTCTAAAAATAACTCCATTACTCATTTAAAATAAGTGTTTTAAGATTGTCATTCTAAGGGTTCAAATTGCCTTAAACATTGCAAGTATATAAAATGTGAAATTATGCACATATTTCCTGTTCAGAAACATTATTTCCTTAGTTCTTACTCTAGTAAGCCTTTCTATAACTTAATTGGATTGATTCGGAAACATTTCCATGGTTCTTACTCCATTAAGCATTTCTATAACTTAACTGGATTGATTAGAGTTTTCCTCTAAATATAAGTCCTGGAATTGTAGATTTCCAAACAATTCTTCCCACTGCTCATGCATTTCCTTTTAGTCTTCTCATGATTGTTCTTAATTGTATTGCTCCAACAAATGTTTATTCTTTCCTATTTCTTAAAATGTCAATATCATTCATGAGTACAATTAGTTGGGTCTAACTAGATCTGCTCAATATATATATGAGACTGGAATTTGTATCTTCTTTATGACTATGAACTTAAAATAAAATCATATTTAGGTCATCCAAAGTTACAAAGTAGCCCATATTTTGTATTACTCTCATTATATAGGCTATTGACTACCACATATGTTTTCCCCTAAATAACTTTTTTCTGTAAGAACCTATCTTTATAAATTTCTAATAATATTTTAAGATAAATAGGCTTATAATATCATCCTATAAAATGTTATGCTGTCTTACCTCTGTGGAGGAGGGACACTGGGTGACCAAGATCTAGTCCTTCCTATAACATCTACTCGGTGTGGAGACCCTGACGGCGAACAGTGGTTGGATGACATTACTTGTTCTGGCACTGACAATGTTGAGCTTTGAAGATCCCGACCATTGTGTCGATAATCTAAGGTGGAAATATTAAGATTACAGTTATCCACACACTAAGATTTTTAGTATTTTGTAATTTACTGAAAAACATAAAATGTTAGTGAAAGGCTTTAAATATAGTAAATGTAAAGCATAATGAATAAAGCACAATGCTAACATAAAATAATATTTTATAAACACTTAAATTGAGAAGGAGTGACAAATATTCAAATATTTAGACAGCTACTATGCTCACTTTTTTACACAGTTAGTAATCTTCATTAAAAGAATTAAGCTTATTCTAAAAACATTTTCATCTCTTCATTGACCAGAAGAGCTTCAAATAGTTCTCAACAACTATAAATATTTAGAATAATTAACCTGACAAAAAGTTCCTACTTTGTATAGTGCATGCATGTCCAGTTGCTTAACTCATGTCCAACTCTTTGCAACCCCATGTACTGTAGCCCACCAGGCTCCTCTGTCTATGGGATTTTCCAGGCAAGAATGGTAAAGTTGGCTCAGTTGGTAAAGAATCTGCCTGTAATGCAGGAGACCCAGGTTCAATCCCTGGTTCGGGAAGATACCCTGGAGAAGGAAATAGCAACCCACTCCAGTATTCTTGCCTGGAGAATTCCATGGACAGAGGAGCCGGGCAGGCTACAGTCCATGGGACTGCAAAGAGTCGGACATGACTGTGTGACTAACTTTCACTTTCAGGCAAGAATACTGGAGTGGGTGGCCATGCCTTCCTTCAGGTGATCTACCCAAACCAGGGATCAAACCTGAGTCTCCCGTGCCTTCTGCATGGGCAAGTTGGTTCTTTACCCACTGAGCAACCTGGGAAGCCCAATTTTTATAGTTTATATAGATACTTCTTTAAGAAATAAACAATATTAGAAAGCATTCTGAATATCACTTGAAATAAACATTTAAACTTTGATTCCAAGTATTTGAAGTTATTTCAAAAATTACACTTGATTTCAAAATAGTAACAGAGGATATTATACAGCAGTATTTTTTTTCCCTCAATGGATTATTGAATGAATCACCATATAGCAAAAAAAGTTAATAATACTGAGATAAGAAACAATGATGTTTTATGGCGGTAAACAATAATGAGTCCAGGATAAACACTTTGTATTGTGTAGGCTTGCTAAATAATATTCTGCAATAGCAAAGATTATTCCAGAAAGTAGTAACCCAAATAATGAATGATTCCTGAAAATTTTTTTTCAAAAGATATATTCTTTAATAAAATGGAAAAAAAATAACAATCTTTTTTTGTCATTCTGGAAGTAGAAAATAAAAGAACTGAGATATGCCCCAAATGACATCAAGACAAAGAGCTTTAATGACCTGAAGAAAAATATTTGGGTTAAAAAATCTGATGTGGCTAGATATTTAATAAAGAGAAGAAGTTGAAAAGTCAATTAATAAATGAATAGAATACAAGTAGGGGAAAATGCTAACAATCTCCAAGCAAGGTATCATGAGAAATATGACTTTATTAAGATTCAATTCACAAATGATAAAACATGAAAAATATTTTTGTAGTCTTAGTGAATTAATATATTATTCACCTTAGTGCAAAAAATAAAGGCTAAAAGGATTGTACTGAGTTTTTTAAATGCAGTACACTGAAAGCAAGCAAACTGACTCATACTGTATCAAAATTTGTCCAACAAAAATTATCAGTCACTGATGCAATTGTAGCACATCTTACATACAATAGAACATAAATATTTTGTTCATGATAAAATTGGCCATGCTTATGAAATTTGCTAGGCTAATTAACCTTTAAGCAGAAGAGAATCAAACATTTTTATAATAGAGTATATTATATTTAAAAACATTTCCAAAATTTATAAAAAATAGCTACTTAGCTAAATTATTAAATCATCAGACAAATTTCTAGCCATAAGTGAGGCAATATTTTAAAACTACAATATCACAATTTCAAAATGCAGCTGTACCTGATACTTAACATAACAACAATGTACAAAATTTTTAAAAAGTGCATTCAAATATTTGATACATGTGGCTGTTTGTGATTGTAAAAAATTTTTTCCACATTGTTAGTGAAATATAAAGAAGCTTTAGTTATACAGTAACTTCTCAAACTTATAATGAAATCCTTATTATTTAGTAATTTAAAAATAGAAAATTGGTAAGTACTTATGAGACATCTTTCAGTAAGAATATTCAACCTAACAATCCATACAGATATTCCAGCAACTGGAATCATTCAGTTTAAACTGCTGTAAGGCTGTTTTGGGGCTGGGGGATAAACAGGATAGTTCTTTTGTAACTCATTATATTTATCTGTCTATCTATTTACATGTTCATTGGTAAATAACTTTACAAATGGAAGTGATTATACTTCCTTCTTATTACTATAAAATTCTTACCTGATACTACACCAATTCCATCATCACAGTCATAATCAGAGACCTCACTATCACTTATTCTCTTTGATCCTATGAAGCAAACAATAGCAATAATTAAAATCACTGATCATTTAAGGAAAAGAAAAATCCTCACCAACCTAAAAAGCGAATGAAAGGATTTTGAGGGGAACACTTGAGAATAAAAAACAAGAAGAAAAGTCATCATAAACTCACAAACACTCATTTTCACGTATATTTCATTATGTGAGGATATTATTTTTAAAAGTGTAAGATAAAGTTCCTAAAAGGATTAAAGTTTGAAATACTATTAAACATTAAATAATATGTTAGTGATTTCATGCTAACTGATAAAAATCTATTGAACAAAAAGCCAAGTCAAAAACAGCTCAATCAGTTTTAGATGCTTTTAGACAAATGCACTTAAATCTAGGCAAATTTCTAAGTACAAACAATGTTATAGTCAAAGACGTTCATGTGTCTTTTTCTAATATGTGCATGACTAATTAATTAAATATACCCAATTATTTATTTTTCACGTTTATGGAGAGGAAGAATAATTTAAGACATCTTAAACATCCTTCCTTCACTATTACTTTAGTTGTTTCTCTTGCTTTAAGAAAGATACGAGAAATAAATCATCCACAAACTAACTTATGCATTGTGAACTGTGTTATATTTTCTAAGACACAACCTAAGACAGAATAATAATAATTATTATAAATCAATAGTCTTGTGTGTGTTTTCCTTACAAATCTGTAACAAAACTTTAAAAGTTAATCATGCTATGGCAAAAATCACATTAAACTGAATTAAGGAGAGTTTGATTGACTAAATGGCTAAAGCAGATTGCCCTCGCACTTAACTATGACATATATCACATATACAAATAAAAACATTATAATTTTGTAATCTTTTCTGAGAATCTTTTACTAAAGCACTTCTTTTTTTTTCTTGGTATCAGAAAATATTTAATGACAAATGAAGACAGTGTTTCTATTTCAAGAGGACTTGTTTTGTCTGTCTACTTACACAACTTGTTACTCAACGAAACTCTTATCAGAAAATAAATGCTTTCCTGTAAGGTTTATAAAACACTGAAAGCTCATATTGTGTAAAATAGCAATAATTAAACTGTTCAGTCACTGATGAAATTCCTTTCAAGGAATGTCTTCCAACATCTGCAACCGCCCCCTAGAGATACGCTCTCTCTGTATTTTGCTTATTTGTTGTAATCCCTGCCCTCTTGGGAGAGGAAGAGTCTTTTTTTTTTGATAGGAACGGCAGTTCTTGTTTTTCTCCTTTTAATGGTTAGGTAGAAAATACCTATCTTTTTTGGTCATGTGGTCCCACTGAATTAACTCACCACTATTTTCCTTACAAATCCATATGTCATAACGTTTTAGACCCAGTTGAATCTGCTCTTATTGTTGCTTTGTCACTAAGTCATGTCCGATTCTTTTGTGACCCAATGGACTGTAGCCCGCTAGGCTCCTCTTTCCATGGGACTTCCCAGGCAAGAACACTGGAGTGGGTTGCCATGTCCTTCTACAGAGGGTCTTATAGCACTGGTTAATACAGAAACCACAGTTATCTGACAACATCTCAACAGAATGGTCACAAAAGGAGTTATAGAATCAGGACAGACATTGTAAATAAACTTATGAGAAAGGAAGGATAACACAGATGAGGCTATGGAGAAGAGAGTTAAGAATTGCTCTGCTGGTAGTAAGATTTCAACTTGTAAATGATAAAGGAAAAAGCAATGATTATTTTAATGCTACTGGTTCAGCATAGAGCATAAAGATTACTTTTGTCTTGGTCAAGGATCAGATCTGCCTCTAATGTAAGATAAGAATGACACCAACATAAGAATGAAGCTCATTTTATTAGCCTTTGTGTGTTGTCCTGTGTGTGTGAGACAGTAGGGGTTGGAGTCGGAGGTAGGGCATACACGTGGCTTGTAAATGCTACTTCCTTTCAACTCTTGATCACTTTCCTGAAGGAAGTCTTGATTTATTTTGATATTAGTCCTACAGAAGTTAAATATATTGCAGTTATGTTCTCTCTATGTGGATCTTGTCTTTTCATATTCTGATGAATTCAAGTACTTAAGTTTAATGGCACTGCATATATCAATCTTTTCTTCTAAAACTGTTTTCAGGGTCTCCTTTAAGAAATTTTCTGAGCTTATATACAAGTACAGAGATACTCTTATTTCCTTCTGAAAGTTTAAAAATGTTGCTTTGTGCATTTATATCCTTGTCCATTTTGAAATGAGTTTGTGAATGACAGGAGATATGGATGCAAATTCACTTTTTCAATATGGATAACACATATCTCAGCATTGTTTATTTAATCATCCTCTTTCCACAATGATCTACAATGTTACTTCTTCCGTTATAAATAAATGTATTCTCTCTGCTAGGACTTGTTTGGTTCTCTACTTGTTTTCCTTGTACAAGCTGATTATCTATAAACCAATAACTCACTGTCTTTGTTATTACAATGTTATATATTGAAATGCAAATAATTCACCTAATTATTCATATCTTTGATCTTTCTCCTTCACTCTTTGCTCTTCCATTTAAATTTTAGATTCAGGTTATCAAACTGCACAACAAACATTCTATTGGGATTTTGACTTGATAAATACATTAAATTGAAACATCAGTCAGGGAGAAATGACACATTTTACAGCATTGTTTTACAAGCTATGAATATGGCATTCTCTTCATTCAAGTTGCCTTTAGGATCTCTCTGAAATTTTTTAACTTTGGTCATTCAAATTTTCCTTTTTTGTTGGATTTATCCTTTGTATCTTATCATTTCTATCGATTTTAGAAATACTGTTAAAATGATGTTTTCTAACCTAATTGCTCATAAACAGAAATGCAGTTTTATTGTAAAACAATGATAATCAGCCAACTTGTTAAAGTCTCTTTTTTCCTTGTAGTAGTAGCGCACTAACCATGTGTGCATGCTCAGTGGCTAAGTCATGTCCTACTCTGTGACCACATGGACTGTAGCCCACCAGGCTCCTCTGTCCATGAGGTTTTTCCAGCAAGAATACTGGAGTAGGTTGCCATTTCCTCCTCCAGGGGATCCTTCCAACCCATGGGTCGAACACACATCTCCTGCATGGGCAGGCAGATTCTTTACCACTGAGCCACCTTGGATAACCCTCCCTCCTTTTTTTAATGGTTTTGTTAGTATTTTCTTATGGAGACAATCTTTCTTTCCAGTCCTAAAGCCTTTTCCCTTTTTCTTGTCTTTCTATGCTAGTAAGTTCAATACTGGAAAGAAAAAGAACTTTTACATTTCTTTCTAATTCTGATTTTAAATAGAATTTTTCTAATATTTCTTCATTAAAAGTGATATCTACTGAATTTACATCCTATCAGATTGAAGAAAATCTTGTAAGTTCAGTGATATTTCATAAATGATTTTCAATTTTTATTTACAATTGATTCTGGCCCATTTAATTCCTTGTACTAACCTTTCGGCTTAAAATTAAAGTTACACTAGCCCAACTAAATATAGAAAACTAGTCCTATTTTAATCTCTGGGAGATTAATCTGTAGATTAAAAAATTCTGTTCTTTGAAATTTTGATAGAACTTATCTATAAAATTACCATTCCTTTGTGGGAATATTTTAAATTACTAATTCCATTTTGTAGTAGATATAGAATGATGTATTAATTCAAGGTGTAGTAAATCATATATTTTAAAAGAATTTCTTCACTTTAAGTTTTCAAACTGTTTGCTACAACATTTCTAATTTTATTTTTTAATGTATTTTCTGATATATCAATCATATTATCATTTGAATACTAACTGTACCTTCTTTTGAATCTGCCATAAATTTCATCAGAGGTTTATTTTGTAATTCACTTAAAGGATTAAATTTTGGGCTTCATAATCCTAACTAGAAATTTGTTTCTTGTTTTATTGATTTTTGCTCTTACTTTAAGGCCTTCTTTCCTTGGATTTTTATGACAGAGGACAAGATGGTTGGATGGCATCACTGACTTGATGAACATGAGTTTGAGCAAGCTCCAGAAGTTGGTGATGGACAGGGAAGCCTGACGCGCTGCAGTCCATGCGGTTGCAAAGAGTCGGACAAGACTGACTGAGCAACTGAACTGAACTGATTCTTTTTCCTAAAAAACTGGATGAGTACATTATAATTATCAAGCTTTGAACACTTTGTTAATATAAGCATTCCCCTGAGTACTTCTTTGCATCACACAAATATTTGTATGTAAATATGCATTAAATTTTCTTCATGGGTCTAGAAGATATTTCCGTATTTGATTAAATTTAAGACACTATTGACTGATTTATCCATGGCAGATGCAGATATAACAGATTTTGGAAAAAATGTTCTTTATAGTATGTGTCTATTTTTAAAATTTATCAAGGGTATGGGTATAATATATCTCTTTCTTTAAAAATTGACATAGTTGATTAGCCTAAATCATATCAATTCTTTGAAATCTGTCAAAAAATGAATTATTGAATAGTATATTAATAATTCTTTAAAATGTTTCTT
This sequence comes from Bos grunniens, assembly GCF_055505025.1. Classification (NCBI taxonomy): domain Eukaryota; kingdom Metazoa; phylum Chordata; class Mammalia; order Artiodactyla; family Bovidae; genus Bos; species Bos grunniens. The sequence goes on along the minus strand of NC_141178.1, from coordinate 21,732,704 downwards.
GTATATAAGAGAGGAATATGAATTCGTTAAATGTTAGGTTCAGAGTTCTTTAACCATGAGATAAATTTGTTAATTCCGTGGTTTATTTTGTATTGTCCCTAAATTTTTGTTTCCTTGACCAATAAATGGTTGAGAGAGAATTATACTGCACTTTCTTTTAATGCTTGTAAATTTGTTGATTTTTCTCTCTAGCTCTAATTAATGGTTACTGAAGCTGTTTCATTTATATACGCAAGTTTTAATTATTTTAATAGACATAAATAATCATTTAAAAAAGTTTAACCTCCATTATGACAAAATGTCTCAGGAAACTAGTAAGAAGGAAACTTCTTAAAACTGGTAAGAGGTGTTTACAAAAAACCTGCAGCTAACATAACCCTTAATTATTAAATACAGAATGCATTCCCCCTACAAGAAAGAACAAGCCAGTGATGTCCACTACCATCCCCTTTGATTCAATATTGTACTAGTAAAATACAAGGGAAATAAATGAAAGGCATACAGACTAGAAAGCAAGATGTAACATGGTCATGTAAATTAAAAATCTTAAGGAAACTATAAAAAAGTTATTAAGACTGATTAATCAATGAATTTAGCAAAACTCTGGGATACAAAGTCAACATACAAAAATGATCGATGAAAAATTAAGAAACTTGTTTTCAAAACTACTATCATTCACAAAAATATCCAAACACATGAAATATTTAGGAATACATTTAACATGAAATGTATAAAGCATGTATGGCCCACACCACAGCACACCGCTGAATTAGTTTCATATTGCTGCTGTAACACAGTACCGAACACTGTGAAGTTCCAAACAACAGAAATTTACTGTCTCACAGTTCTGGAGAGTAGAAGTCCAAAATCAGGGTGTCAGCAGGGCCGTGCTCATTCTGATGTTGTGCTCAGTCTCTTCCTAGGGAGGAATACTTCCTGTTTCTTCCGGCTTCTCGTGTTCGCCCAAGCTTTGGCATTCTTTCGCTTGTAGCTCCATCACTCCAGTCACACGGTCATTTTCTCCCTGAATGTCTTCAGATTGTCTTCCTCTGTGCATGTCTGTCTCCATGTCCAAATTTTCCCTTTTTCTAGGGTCACCAGCTGTATTTGATTAGGGTTTGCCCTTGTGGCCTCAGGAAAACTTGATTACCTCTGTAAAGACTCTATTTCCCCATAAAGTCACAGCTGAAGGTACTGGTTAGGACTTTTAAGAACATATTTGGGGAACACAATTCAGCTCATAACAACTGCTGAAAATTAAAGAAAATTTAAATAAATGAAGAGATTTTTCTGCAAAGTTGGAAACCAGAAGTTGTTAGAGTAACATTCTAAGGGGGCTAAGAGAAAACAAAAATCATTCTCGAATTTTATATAAAGCGAATCTTTCCACCAGGAATGAATAAACAAAAATACATGCAGAGAATCAAAGCCTGTTTCCAGTTCTTCATTGAAAGAACTTCTTAAAACATGTATACCTAAAAATAGAGACATTAATCCCAGAAGAAAGGGATGAAAAAAAGGAGAGCAGAGAGTTTTAAAAAAATAAATAGAAATAAACTCTGAATTAACAAAATGTCAGTAATTATAATAATTTCTAATGTAGAAGCAGAGGTAAAATCCTGGCACTAATGTTTTAAATGGTAGGAGTGTGGCTGTGAATCAGATTGATTTTTTAAAAGTTTTGATTTGGTTAGGAAAAAAGGTAGCAATGTTAGTATTACTTTGTTAAGGGCCCATGTTAGGATTTCAATAGTAATACTAAAAGAATAAAGATTAAAAATAAAAAAGCAAAGTGCACAGAATATGTTAGAAAAAATAATTACCTATATATGTATTTGTTTGTGTATGCACAGAACATCTCTGCAAAAATACAGATACTGGTAACAATGGTTCATTCAGGAAAAGAGAACTAGATGTTTGAAAAAATAAGGGCAATAGATTTTTTTTTTTTTACTATACACACTTTTGAATTTATACCCTACGAATATATTAATTAAAATCAGTAGCAAAATTTTACATGTTTAATCTATAGATGAAAAGCATTTATGTTCTCTATTTGTTGAGAATATGTTCTATTAATTCAAGTTGGTTAACTGTGTAGTTCAAATTTCTGGGAGGTTGTTACTATAACTTTGTTTTTTTAACTTCTCATTTCAATTTTTTCTGATTTTTATAATAGGTGTGACAACCAAGTCAGCTCCTTAGGCTCCTACGGCTTCTTTGGCTCGTTTGGCTTCTGCCGCTTTCTGAAGGCCTGTGTCAAGCTCAGTTGCACACAAAAGACACCGGCTTCTTCAGTCAGTCACCCACAAGATCACTGTTAGAGACAGACACTGCTTCTAATTTGTCCTCATAGGTTCTAGTTTTCTTTGATTAACCTGGTTTTCATGCATGCTTTCTTTCCAACCTGACCTATGACCCACCGTAAACTTTGGGACCCCTACTGGGTGAACTCTACTTTTCGCTAGCTCCACTTTGTGGTCTCCGGCAAATGATTCTACTCAGATTCTTCATTTATATGATTTGCAAATACTTCATTATCTTAACAGTGTCCTTTAAAGAAAAAGGACAAAAACTTTTTTTTTTCTTTGAGGAAATCCAATTCATTAGTTTCTTACTTAATGGAATACGATTTTGGGGGTCCTAAGATATCTCTGACTCACCAAAGGTGACAAAGGTTTTTCCTAGGAGTTTTATACTTTTAAGGTTTGTGTGTGTGTGTATGCTCAGTCGTGTCTGACTCTTTCTGACCCCATAGACTGTAGCCCACCAGGCTCCTCTGCCCATGGAATTTTCCAGGCAAGAATACTGGAGTGGGTCACCATTTCCTTCTCCAGGGGATCTTTGTGACCCAGAGATCCTGCAATGGCAAGCAGATTCTTTACCACTGCACCCCCTGGGAGTTCCATAATTCTAAGGTTTACGTTGATCTATTCTGAGGAAACCTTATAATGGTGTGAAATGTGGATAGAGGTTCATTTTTAAAATCACTTGACCTTTTGTACCTGGCACTTGATTCAGCATAATTGTTTTTTAAATTCAACCACGTTGTTGTATGTATTGTACTTTTCCGCCTGTTATTAATAGTAATCTGCTGTATGAATACTACTTTTTGTCCATTATGAATAATGCTATACACTCATGTACAAGTCTTTGAGTGGATATTCATGTCACCTGCCTGTCAGTGAGTTGCTAGGTTATATGGTAAATTTATTTTTTTTTTAATAAACCATCAAACTCTTTTCCAAAGAACTGTACCATTTCATATTTCTAGCAGTAAATATATTAGGGTTTCAACTTCTCAATATCCTTGCCAAATTTGTATTATTCTTCTTTTGTATTTTATTGATTCTAGTTGGTATGAATTTATAATTTCATGTGGTTAAAAACTATATTTCACTAGCAAATAATGATTTGGGGCATCTTTTCATGTGCTTATTTGTCATCTGTACATCTTCTTCCATGAAAACACAATACATATTTTTTTGCCCACTTTTTGATTGCATTATTTGTCTTGTTATTGAATTTTAAGTTTTGTTTATATATTGTGGGTGCAAGTCCTTTGTCAGATATATGATTTGCAAGTGTTTTCTCCAAAATACTTCGGAGTGGCTCATCTTTTTTACCTTCTTAATGGTGTCTTGAAACAAAACATTTTAAAATTTTATGAAGTCAAATTTATTTCTCATTCTTTTATTGATTTTGTTTTTGGTATTGTATTAAAGACATCTCTGCCTAGCCTAAGGTAATATAGATCTCTCCTATGTTTTTTATTAAGAGTTTTATAGTCTTAGCTTATAGTCAGGTCTTTGATACATTTTTAAGTTGATTTTTGTGGATGGTGTGAGATAAGTTCTAAAATAATCTTTTAACATATGGATATTTGATTGTTCCTGCACTATTAGTTATAAAGACAATACTTTTCTCACTGGGCTTCCTTTGCACTCTGTTGAAAATCAGTTGACCATAAATATAAGGGCTTATTTTTAAATTCTAAATTAGATCACATTTATTTGTAGTTTATCATTGGGCCAGCACCATACTATTATTATTACTGAAGCTTTATATAAGATTTCCAAATTTATATTTGTTTTGGCTGTTCAGGATCTTTTGAGTGTCTATATAAATTTTAAGATCATTATACAGAGTGAAGTAAGCCAGAAAGAAAAACACCAATACAGTATACTAATGCATATATATGGAATTTAGAAAGATGGTAACAATAACCCCGTATACGAGACGGCAAAAGAGATGTATAGAACAGTCTTTTGGACTCTGTGGGAGAGGGAGAGGGTGGGATGATTTGGGAGAATGGCATTGAAATGTGTATAATATCATATATGAAACGAGTCGCCAGTCCAGGTTTGATGCAGGATACAGGATGCTTGGGGCTGGTGCACTGGGATGACCTAGAGGGATGGTATGGGGAGGGAGGAGGGAGGAGGGTTCAGGATGAGGAACACATGTATACCTGTGGCAGATTCATTTTGATATATGGCAAAACCAATATAATTTTGTAAAATTAAATAAAGTAAAATTTAAAAAAAATTTATTCCTAAGGAAAAAAAAAATCAGCTTGATAATTTAAGCAAAAAATATCCTGCTTAGATTTTGATATGGGTTACATTGAATCTAAAACTCAAACTCAGGAAAACTGCCATCTTAATAATACTGAGTCTTACAATCCATGAATGTGAAATATCTCTCAATTTATGTAAATTATCCATTAATTTTTCAACAATTTCTGTGACTTCTTTAGTATGCAAGTTTGCACTTATTTTTGAAATATATTCACAAGTATTTTAATTTATTTATTTTAAAATGAATAAAAATATGCTAAATTTCCTTTACAAAATGTTAATGGCTAGTATAAAAGATCAATTGAATTAAGATATTGTCCAATTATCTAGGAACCTTGCTGACATTGTTTATTAGCTTCCGTAGCTTTCTATGGATTCTTTACAATTTTCTATATACAGCATCATGTTGTTTGTGAATAAAAACAATTTCACTTCTTCCATCGCATTTTGAATGTTTTTTATTTATTTTTCTTGCTTCACTACTATTAACTAGAGTCTCCAATCCATTGCTGAATAGAAATGCTAAGATGAGACATCCTTGCTTTGTTAGGGGAAAAGCATTCAGTCTTTTTCAATTAAAAATGGTGTCAGCTGTAAGTTTTTGTAGGTTCTCTATATCAAATTGAGGACGTTCTCCTCTATTCCAACTTCACTGATAGCTTTTTTCATGAGTTGGTGTTGGATTTTGTCATAGCTACTTCATCTTTTCATAAGATTATATGGTTTTTGTCCTTTTTTCTATTTATATGGTGAATTGATTTTTAGTTAGTAAACCAACTTCACATTACTAGGATAAATCCTTCTCAGTTATAGTGTATAACATTGCTGGATTTGATTTACTAATATTTTGTTGAGGATTTCTTGTTAAGTTCATGGATCTTGACTTCTAGATTTCCTGTGACATATTTGTCTGACTTTGGTATCAGGATAATATTGACCGAATGGAATTAATTGGAAAATAATTCCTTTTCTATTTTTCTCAAAGGGTTTGAGTTGTATTGGTATTTATTTTTACACGTACCATAGAATTCATCATGCTTATCACTGGTAAAGCCACGAAGCCTAGGCTTTTATTTGTGGGGATATTTTCATTACTGATTCAACTTCTTTATATGTTATACATTTATTCAGATTTTTTAATCTGTTTCTGTAATTCATGAATCTACAAATTTTCCCATTTCATCTAGGTTGTTTAATTTCATAGCATAAAAGTGTTCATTATATTCCTATGTGATTCTCCAGAGTATTCCCTTAAAATTCGGTTAAATTAGTAGTGATTCCCAAAGCATTTCAGTAATCTGTGTCATTTTTCTTGGTCAATTTTGTTGAGCTATTCAAAAACCATAGTTAATTCCTTTTTTGTTTTTTAAAAATTAATCTAGTCTAACAATCTCTATAAATTTTCTCTAAGTAACTTGAAGATTTATTATTACATGTTTAAATGTTGAGAATTAGTATTATCTCTTGATCAATTTACCCTTTTATTATTATAAAATAAACATTGTCCCTGGTAATATATTTGCTCTAAAATCAAATTTGTCTAATATAATATAGATAATTCATATTTCTTTTAATTTATATTAGCATGCTATCTTTCCTATCCTTTTCATTAAAACCCCTTGTGTTTTATATTTATAATGGGTTTCTTGTAGGCAGCATATGGCTGGGTCTTAAAATCCAATCTCTGCCTTTTTATTGGGGTATTTTTACTATTTACACTTAATGTGATCATTGACTTTCTTGGCTTATATTGTCAACTTACTATTCATTTTCTATTTGCCCCTTTGTTCCATTTTCCCTCTTTTTCTGTATTCTTTTGGATGAAATGGTTAATTTTCTGGCTTCATTTTCTCTTTTCTCCTGGCTTATTAGCACTAACACTTTATTTTGTGGTTTGAGGGCTTACAGTGAAAGTGAAAGTGAAGTCGCTCAGTCGTGTCCGACTCTTAACGACCCCATGGACTACGGCCCACCAGGGCCCTCTGTCCATGGGATTTTCTAGGCAGGAGTACTGGAGTGGGGTGCCATTGCGTTCTCCAAAATTATTGCAATCTACATTTAATACATACACTCAGTAATCCATAAATACACTACAGTCATACACTTCTATTTCTCCTCTCTTTACCTTTCTGCTGCTATTGTCATATATTTCATATGTACTGCAAACCCTATACTGTATTGCTATTTGTTTAAATAGTCAATTAAACATATTTAAACAAGAAAAAAATCTTATATATTTATCCATGAAGTTACCATTTCTGATATTCCCCTTTGTTTTAAATACATTCATAGTCTGTATCTCTGGCATCATTCTTCTTCTTTTTGATTGTAGAAGGATTAAAGGGCTTTCTTTAACATTTGTTACGGTGCAAGTCTTCTGGTGATGAGCTCTTTCAGCAGTTGTGCGTTTGAAAAGATTTTATTTTGCTTTCATTTTTGTAGGAAATATGAATGGGCATGAATTCTAGATTGACATTTTTTGAGTATTCACACTGTTTCCTATGAAAAATCTGCAGTCATCTTTACCTTTATTTCTCAGTTATGCGTTGAGTTTATTTTCTCTCAATGCTATACGATTTTCTATTTGTGATTAGTTTTAAAGAACATAATTTTAAGGTGCCTTGATATATTATTTATGTTTCTTGTGTTTGGAGTTCAGTGACATTCCTGGATATGTTGGATTATGGGTTTCCATCAAATTGGGCAATTGATCAGCCATTATTTCTTCAAATATCTTTGTGCTTCCCCCTCTCCTCTCCTGTAGGGACTTAGGGACTTAAATTACCTGTGTATTAGATAGCTTCAAAGGTCCATATTGTCAAAGCTATGGTGTTTCCAGTAGTCATGTACAGATGTGAGAGTTGGACCATAAAGGCTGAGTGCCGAAGAATTGATGCTTTTGAACTGTGGTGCTGGGGAAGACTCTTGAGAGTCCCTTGGACTGCAAGGAGATCCAACCAGTCCATCCTAAAGGAGATCAGCCCTGGGTGTTCTTTGGAAGGACTGATGCTGAAGCTGAAACTCCAATACTTTGGCCATCTGATGCAAAGAACTGACTCATTTGAAAAGACCTTGATGCTGGTAAAGACCTTGATGCTCGTAAAGACTGAAGGCAGGAGGAAAAGGGGCTGACAGAGGATGAGATGGTCAGATGGCATCACTGATTCAATGGATATGAGTTTGAGTAAGCTCCAGGAGTTGGTGATGGACAGGGAAGCTTGGTGTGCTGCAGTTCATGGGGTTGCAAAGAGTCGGACACAACTGAGCGACTGAACTGAATTGTTATACCTCTTATTTAATTTTGGTTCATTTATGTCCTTTTAATGATTCTTTTTTTCCTTTTCTACACGCCTGGTAATTTTTAATTGGATGCCAGCCACTGTGAATTTTACATTGTGTGTTGGATGCTTTTATATTCCTTTAAATATTCTTAAGCTTTCTTCTACATGAAGTTTTCATAGAAACACTTCGTTCCTTTCAGTTCGTGCTTTAAAATTTTTTTTAACGTTATACCGTGTTCTATAGCTAACTATTCTTCACTACTGAGGTCAGACATTTCTGCATACTCAACACAATGTCCTGTGAAACTTGATGTTTCCAGACTTACTGGAAAGAAAAAAAAAAAAGACCCTATTCTCAGGTATTGTTACCTCTAATCGTTTTGGGTGGTTCTTTCCCCAGCATTGGGTAGATTCCTCCATTCATTCATTCATCAAACTCGTCTGAACACTTGAGAGGGATCTTCTGTGGATCTTTGCGTTACCTCTCTGCATAGTTCTCTCCTTTCCAGTAGTCTGTCTCCCTGAATTCAGCTCCATCGCCCTAACTCAGGGAATCTGTTGGTTCCATCTGGGCCCCTCACCATATGGTGTGTGCAGGAAATTCTCTCAAAGAGAATCAGGCAAGAGCAATTATAGGGTTCAGCTCATCTGAGTTCTCTTAGCAGTAGCCTGATGCCCAGTGTCAAACAGTTGTTTCTTGTACTCGTTCATTTTTGTTGTTTTAAGGTGGGAAGGAAAGTCCAGCCCCTTTTACTCGATTCTGGTTGTAAACAGTAAGTCCTTCTTCATTTACCTCGTTTTCATTTAGGGACTGAAAATTCAGTCCACTATTCCTGTGGTTTTAAATAACTTTTTTTCTAATCTTACTTAAGAAGTTAATTTTTTAAATATAAAAGTTCATTAGACTAAATTTAAAATGTTAACCTTATTAAAATTGTTAAAAACCAAGAAAGAGCTCAGTAACCAGTTAAAAAACTTACCATTAGTTTAAATAGCTTGGCATACACTCTGTGCATGTATGAATTTAAAAGTCATAAAAACCTAAATCTATTAAGTTTTCCTTAAAAGATATGAAAAAGGAGCTAAAATGATGGAAACTACAGCAAACATTTCAGTTTTAATTATATTTTAACATACTTAGAACATTTAACACTATTCCTTCATAAGTCAAAAATATAGCAAATTGCATCCATATATATTCAAAAGTTCTGAAATAGTGCACATGATAACACAATAATACACTAAAACATACTTCATTGATGAAATAATACCATACTAAATGAGACAAGAGCAGACACACTAAAATCACAAATCACTATATTTCCACAAAAGGTTTTTAATACCAAATAATAAAGATGTCAACATGGGAGATACTGGAAAAGCTCTATAGGTAGAAAAAGAAAGCTAGTGACATTTTGTTGAGTAATTTTACATATGCACAATAGCCAGACAAAGCACAAAACAACAAACCAATTAAACTGTGCATATGAATTCATGCATCAAACACTGTGCATGCTAAAATTTACCTGAATTATATGAACATAAGGCTTTATCTGGAAAAAAAATTAAAATGTCAAAATAAATTTAAAACTCTTTATATGCAAAAGGGATATTAAAATCTAATTTCTGCTTCACACTACAGACTCTCATTTAACATTTTCATTTAAAAATTTTAAAGGCCATACTAATCAGAATAAAATAATGAAGGAAGACACATCATATCTAAATTAGTAAAAATTTGAATTATAAATTTTAGTAGGAACTTTGAACACATGAAACTATTAGAGGCTAAGAGAGAAGCACAAATTAGAGAAGGTACATAAAATAAAAAAATTAATAATAGGCCTGCTCTGCATACTAATGATTATCAATTCTATTTTATATTATATGGCCATATAACATACCATTAAATGTAAGACATAACTGTTACACACAGAAATTTGGCACACAAGAAGAACTAATAAACTTAAATTGAAGAGATAATAGAGAAACATTATTAATTTTGGAATTTCTGATTTTGGAAAAAGTATATCTTAAAACTGATTTCTTTTGTACAAATAAAACTGAAAATTTGTAAACAACAAGCTATTTTGACATTCTCATTCAATAAAAAATATAATTCGTAGAAATCATCACAGTTAAGCTGCTGCTGCTGCTGCTGCTAAGTCGCTTCAGTTGTGTCTGACTCTGTGCGACCCCATAGACAGCAGCCCACCAGGCTCCCCCGTCCCTGAGATTCTCCAGGCAAGAACACTGGAGTGGGTTGCCATTTCCTTCTCCAATGCATGAAAGTGAAAAGTGAACGTGAAGTCGCTCAGTCGTGCCCGACTCTTAGCGACCCCATGGACTGCAGCCTACCAGGCTCCTCCGTCCATGGGATTTTCCAGGCAAAAGTACTGGAGTGGGTTGCCATTGCCTTCTCACAGTTAAGTTAGCAGAATACAAATTTAGTTAGATTCATCTATTTCTAAATATTTATCAAGTTTCAAAAGGTAGCATAATATTAACAAATTGTTTTTACATTTAAAAGAAGAGTAAATTATCATCTGAATATTAAAGGAGTCTATGAACTAACATGCCCCCAAAATACTAATTAGTGAAAAAATGCCATATTATCTGGAAAAAAGTAAATATTTATCCTAACACATCTACGTTGTTAGCTGAAAGTCAATGAATCACAGGAGGACAAAATAATAGGTTCTCTAGTTGTTATGGAATTAGTTTCTAATGTTTAATTAAAAATTTTAATGTGAATGACAATTCTAAACTTTACTTAACAGATAGAGAAGTAGTACACTATCCAGTACCATCCATGATTAATCTGTCTCATTGGTAATCTATACATTGCTGGAATTATATATAGTATTTTGAGAAAAAAAACTTTATTCTGGACACTATAAAGGAATTTCATAAAACATAAATATAAAATTGTGGAAATCAGAAAATAGTAGTTAAATAATTTAAGTGTATTAGTTAAATAGTTAAATAATTTAAGTGTATTAACATTTTGTCAAGGGCATATTTTCATAAATGAACAAAAAACTGAATCAAGTAGATTAGGATTTTTAAAAAAATCAACACAAACTCTAATTCATTTTAGAAACACTATTAATCTATCTGGTTTCAAACTTACCTTACAACATTTTCAAAAAAGAAAGACTATATTCGCCATAAATTTTTGTAAGTTTGAAACCAGATGAATTAATAGTGTTTCTCATATGAGTTAAAATTTGTGTTGGGTTTTTTTAAAAATCCTAGTTTATGATAATCTTCTCTCGGTTTCCTTCTATTACTTTCATATATCAGCTTGGTTAAATATTTATGTTTCCCAGTCCCTTAACATTTCAAATTATTTTAATTCTGAAATTAATTGTAGTATACCATATAAGGCCGTGGTGCGCTGGTAAAGGTTAGACAACTATCTCTCTGGTAGAAAAAAAGCCTTGTAACACATGCCTATTTCCATAATGTAAAAACTCCCATACAGCCAGTTTCAAGCTACCAAAGTCACTGCATGTGAAGGGAAGAGATGAATATACAATTGGCTCTATCTCCAGCATACTACTGGAAAAGAATTGTTGACCATACTGAAATTAAAATATAATTGGAAGAAATAATCCCAGAGGACATTACTATGGTAAACAAAGTAAAAAGGCTTATAAAAGATTCTTCAAGATGTTTAAAATTCTTATTATACCACAAAGGAAAAAGACAACTCTGAGAGTAACAGCAATTTTTATCCAAAAAAGAAAGACAAAGAAAATAAGAAGAGATAAAATTCCAACAATTTTCTAAACAAGAAAAAAGGCAGAAGAAAAAGCAGTATTTTAAAAACTGTACAAAAACATATCACAAGTAAATAGCTGATATTTCAAAATTGTCATATAAAGAGGTAATCACAAAGCATGCAGCAAAAAATTGCAGGAAAATCATAAGAGTTAATAAATAAAAATAACATGTTACTTTATAAAAGATTTAATTGCTACAGTGTATGCCTAGCGTTCTGCAGTCCATGGGATTGCAGAGTTGGACACGATTTAGTGAATGAATAACAACAACAAATAAAATTTTAAATTGTAATATGAATTGTTATATAATATTTCCTTAAAACATTGAACATAATTGTAAATCTAACTAAATATCTATATCAAAAAACTATTTCACATGCTGATACAATTAACATTTTCACTGGTTTTAAAATTCTCTGTAGATATCAGTATCACATCAAATACTGTTTATCAAATATTTAGAATGACGATATTTATAACCATACTTATTTGCCATATGCAAAATCATATTAATATATCCAAACCCTAGTATTTATAATGGATATATATTTACTAAAAAATATTTTTGAAATGTTTAGTAAAAAATAAAAATATATTTTTGGAATGTTTTCCCTTCTTCATGTCATTCTGCTGTCTGTGTTCTTCAAAGGTAACTTTGAATCTGAAAATTTTGTTCTTGGGAACAAAATCCAGATGTAACAATGAGTCCTTGATAAAACTGAGAGTACCTGCACTGATAATATATAATGCCTTTTTTCTCAAGAACATGATGATGAAAGTATAATTTCATATCCTTTCTCCATCTTGAATCATCTGGACATTATGGGTTAATGACAGATTGAACTGATCTAAGTTTACTAAAGTGAAAGTGAAAATTGCTCAGTCTTGTCAAACTCTTTGCAACCTGGTGGACTGTAGCCTACCAGGCTCCTCTGTCCATGGAATTCTACAGGCAAGAATACTGGGGTGGGTTGCCATTCCCTTCTCCAGGGGATCTTCCAGACCCAGGGATTGAACCTGGCTCACCTGCTTTGCAGGCAAATTCTTTACAGTCTGAGCCACCAGGTGTACTGTGCCCTTCTTTCTTTCAAAGGTATTTGAGAATTGTCTGTGAAGCACTCTGCTGTTAAGAGGACCCCTCATAGTTTGTTAAGTCATTTATATCATTATTTCAATTATATACCACTCAGAGATGGTCTTATGTGATTTTCTCTTTTTATTACAATTGGTCTAATAAATATGCCCTTGGGAAGAAAGGAACAATGAAATAATCAGTCCAACTACCAAGAAGTATAAGGCTTAATTCATTTTTAGTTTATAGAAATGCAAGTGATTTCTGTGTATTGATTTTGTATCCTGCAACTTTGCTAAATTTACTGATTAGCTCTAGTAATTTTCTGATACTATCTTTATGGTTTTCTGTGTATAGTATCACGTCATCTGCAAACAGTGAGAGCTTTACTTCTTCTTTCCTGATCTGGATTCCTTTTATTTCTTTTACTTCTCTGATTCCTGTAGCTAGGACTTTCAGAACTACATTAAATAACAGTGGTTAAAGTAGACACCCTTGTCTTGTTCCTAATCTTAGGGGGAATGCTTTCAGTTTTTCACCATTGAGAATAAAGTTTGCTGTAGACTTATCACATAGGGCCTTTACTATGTTGAGGTAGGTTCTTTCTATGCCCATTTTTTGAAGAGTTTTAATCAAAAATGGGTGCTGAATTTTGTCAAAGGCTTTTTCTGCATCTATTGAGATCATCATATGGTTTTTATCTTTCAATTTGTTAATATGGTATATCACATTGATTTGCATATATTGAAGAATCCTTGCACCCTGGAATAAACCCAACTGGGTCATGGTGTATGAACTTTTTGACGTGCTGCTGAATTCTGTTTGCTAAAATTTTGTTGAGGATTTTTGCATCTACGTTCATCAGTGATATTGGCCTGTAGTTTTCTTGTTTTGTGTTGTCTTTGTCTGGTTTTGGTATCAGGGTGATAGTGGCCTCATAGAAAGAGTTTGGAAGTATTCAATGTAAGTTTTCACTGTTAGTATTTAGAATGAAGCATTTTACAAGTTTAAGACAAATAATCAAAGGATTATACTATTTCTTAAAACTGTGTAAAGGGCATTACTATAGTCAATACAGAACAAAAGACACTAAAGTTTTCAAACTCCAGCTCTTTCTTCACAAATATTGTAAAATACCTAATATTTTATTTGATTTCAGAGAGTGAATATGAGTGTTTTCTGTCAAGGATATAGCTCCTCTTTTTAAAATTAAAATTTATGTTCATTATTTTAAGAATCACAATTTATAAAAAAGTTTTCAAATAAGGAAAACAGATTAGATGTAAAAATATTGCAAGATACTAATTAAAGCTTACATTTTTATTGCAGATATTTTCATAATAAATAGACAAATAGAGAAAAGCCATTTCCCCCTATTTTTTTTCACTGCAATTTACTGCTTTCTCTAATATTTACTACATTTAACTTCCTCCAATTCCAAAATACACATCTACATTTATAAGCAAGATAGACATTTGTTTATACAATACAATGAAGAGAATCCCCTCCCCTCAAAGCACATTTTCCCCTTGTTGTAGCACATCAGGAGAAGTAATAAATCATGTTAAGATGCTATTCCTTTCATTCTTCTACCCTCAGGTTCTATTTAAAAATTAAAATCTCCTAATCCTTAGCCTGGTACACAATGCTTTCTGTAGTAAGTCTCATCATAATAAATTCCCTTATGTCTCTACTTTCCCAAACTTACAGTTCACTTCCCTTACCTCCATTTATTAAAATTCGACTTAGTCTTTCATATATAGCTAAAATGCTCATCACAACTTGCACTATTCTCATATTCCTAAATTACTACACCACTCCACAAAAGCTTACAGTTTTAATTTTATAACCCTGCTTCTTATATATGATTTTAAAAATTATACAAAGTTAGAAATTAATTATTGCAAGACCACATACAGGGATAGAAATTATGTTTTATTATAGACTTTTGTGTTTCTTTGAATTAGGGACATATATCTTTCAGGATGGAAAGCTATGAGAGATGAAGATACTACAGGCTTACTAATGAGATTATGCTAAAAGACAGAAACAAAGAGGAGTGTAGATGGCTAAAAAGAAGGCAAATGCCGCTAAAGGACATGATTTGGCAGAATCTGTAAGGAGACAATGGTTAAAGAGCCTTGTAAATATTAGGAACCCAGGCTCTAAGACTTCTCCAGAGTCCAGTGATATTTTAGGATTCCAGGATAGTAGCTACATGAAGTACCTCAGAAGTTGGATGCTAAGCACCATAGCAACCAGCATTAGTAACAATTTCTATGTGTAGACCTGGTTTCAGAAACCAGTGCACACTGGGACATACCAGTGAACTCAAAGGAATAAAAATTAGTAGGTTTTTCCTGAATGTTGTCCTTTTTTAGGGTTTTCTAGAACCTTGGTTGAGAGTTGAGAGTAGGTAAGAAGAAGGAATGACTGCTATTTGACTACAAAAATGGGAACCTAAGAGTCAGATTAAATAAATTTTTTTAAAAAGTGTATTTCACAGACAAGTTTGTAAATAATGGTTTTGCTTGCTACTTAGGTATTATGTATCTTTGGATCAATCACAATGTCAAGCACCATAAGCATAACAGGTGACTATTTGTTGATGTCATTAAAATAATGTGGATCTTGAAAGAAAGTAAAAAGGGAGAAAAAAGACAAATCAAAATTAAATGATGTATAAAATATTAAGCAAAATTTATAAGAAATTACATGTTAATTTATAAATTATCCCAATAAAAGATAAACTTTTCCAGATGGATTTTAGAAAATAAAGTTTACATTGTTTTCAATAGACAAATCTTAAATACAAGTATACAGAGAGCTGAAAATAAAAGGATTGAGAAAGTTATACCGTACCAAAAAAAAAAAAAAGCAGCTGCAGCAAGAGTAACATCAAAGCATATCTTAAGGAAAAAGTATTCCTAAGAGAGGCATTATGTAATGATACAATTATCAATCTATTAGGAAAAAAATATAACAATTCTAGTTTTGTAGGCACCTAATAACATATCCTGAAAATATATACAACAAATAGTGACAAATCACGGGTGGGGATTTTAATATACCTCTCTTAATCACTGATGAAGTAATCAGATGAAAAATCAAGGAAAAAAACCCAGAATATTTGAAAAATGAAGTTAATAAACCCAATAAACAACATATGTTGAACACATACCAAACTATGACAAGATAAACATTCTTTTAAAGAACAATTACCAAAATTGACTACATACTACACCATAAAGCAAACAGTTAATGTTAAAGACTGAAATTATTCAAAGTGAATACTCCTACAAGACGGTTATTATGCTCAATTTCAATGTTTTACAAAATCCTAGAAAATCCCTAAAGTTTGAAAATTTAACAATATATTCCTAAAAAATCCACAAGTAAATGAAAGTACAATAATATATTATCACACCACATTAAAAATTATCTATGTATCCTTCTGAAGAGATGATGAGAAACAAATGAAACTTAAAGGAAAAGTTTCCTATTAAGGAGAACTTAAGTAGGAAAATGGAGAAGGCAGTGGCACCCCACTCCAGTACTCTTGCCTGGAAAATCCCATGGACAGAGGAGCCTGGTAGGCTGCGGTCCATGGGGTCGCTAAGAGTCGGATACTACTGAGCGACTTCACTTTCACTTTTCACTTTCATGCATTGGAGAAGGAAATGGCAACCCACTCCAGTGTTCTTGCCTGGAGAATCCCAGGGACGGGGGAGCCTGGTGGGCTGCCGTCTATGGGATCACACAGGGTCGGACACGACTGAAGTGACTTAGCAGCAGTAAGTAGGAAAAAAAAAATAATGGAAAAGAAAAGAAATATACAGCCTAAAAAGTAAACAAACAAAAAGTTTACTGTTTGAAAGACTAGTAGATTGATAGCACATCAGCAAATCTGACCAAGAACAATAAAAGGAAAAGGAACAAATTACCAATATAAGGGAAAAGAGGACATGACTACACACTCAATAGACATTAAATAGACAATAAGATGCTATTATGAACAAATTTAGTGCAAATTTTTTTTCAAAATTGGAGAAATATTCAAATTCCAAGAAGAATCCAACCTAACAAACCTGACACAAGAAAACATAAAATTTTGAATAGTTTTAAATGTAGTACAGAAACTGAAAATGTAATTCAGCACCTACAAAGAAATTGCCAACCCTGGTAACATAAATGGTGAATACTTCTAAACATGTACAGGAAAAAAATACCAATAATATACACATTCTTTCAAGCAACAGAAAATGAGGAAGAATTTATGAAGCCAGAGAAGCGCTGAAATAAAAGCTCAACAAGGATACTACAAAAAAGGAAAATAAAAGACATCAAATAAAGAAAGAAGTAAAATTTCCTAATATTTTGTATGAACCCAGCAGCAGAATATGGATAACAAAAGCAAATAAGTTGTTACAAAAAGAAAGAAAACTCTTCTCCCTTCTCTCTCTCTCAGGAATACAGTTGCAAAAATTCTACACATATTAACAAACTGAATCCAGAGACAGATAAAATGATAATGCATCATGAGATACTTGGGTTTATTAAAGGAATGCAAGATAACTTTAACATTTAAAATCAATACAATTTACCAATTAGAACAAGACTATATATCATATATTTATATCCACATACACAGAAAAAAACTGATATAATTCAAATCCATTCATGATTAAAACTTTTCATTCAACCAGGAATTAAATAGAACTTTCGGAATCTCCAAAAGTAGCATAAAAATCTTATGAAAATATCAAGAAATATAAATGTAATATAAATATAAATAATCCAAAAGAAAAATGAGCAGGAAATCTGACTATATTCTCCATAAAAGAAGATATCTAAATAGTCAATTAACCTAAGAAAAGGCTATTAGAGAAATGTAAATTAAAGCCACAGTGAGGTAATACTACACACCCATCTGAATGAGTGAGTGAAAAGAACTAAAAATACCAAATATAAAGTAAGCATATAGGAAAACTCAAACCCTCATTCACTGCTGTAAGAAGTATACATTTGGATAGTTTGGGGAAACTGTAACACAATGTCTACAGCAATTGAATATATGTACAGCCTCTTACCTACCTACTCTATTATTAGGTATATCCAGAGCAAAAATGAACACATGTGATTACCAAAAGGCATGTTCAATAAGCACTCTCGGGAACAGTCAAAATCTGAAAGCAAACTGTCAATCAATTGTAGGCTTTTTTAATTAAATAAACAATTTAATTCCCCAAACTAGTGATTTTAATTAAATACCTTCACATTATAACCTTCTTAGAAGGCTGCTAATAAACAATAGAGTATCAAAATTTGTAAATAGTTTAAATCACACTTTAAAGCCAAGATAAGCAATTCCTTTGTATAGTTATTACCTCTGACCAAAGCATAAAACTCACTTAGACAAATAGCTTTCATAACCAACCTAAAAATAAGATATATTGGTGTATATTTATAGAAATAAATTGCATATGGCAATGAAAATGATAAACAACTTCAATTATATGCAACAATATTTATGAGTCATACAACATAGTGGTAAGGGAAAAAGTCACATATTATATATGTGATACAATATATAAATATATTGTGTAATCTTGTTTCTACAAAATTCATATATGTGTGAGTATTCCATTTATATGAAATTAAAAATAAGTGAAAGTATTCGGTCATATGTTATCTTGACAGTGGGAATAATTACTGGAAGAGAGCAGAAGAGTGGCTGGAAAGATGCAGATAATATTTTATTTCTTGATGTGGATGTTAGGTACATGCTGTGGTTTCTTACTCAAAATTGATCCATGAGTATATTTAAAATTTACACATGTTTCTATATGAATTCTATATATCAGTAAAAAGTCTATATAAAGATGTAGAGTTCTAGATTTATGGACACAGCGGAGGAAGGGGAAGGTAGGACGAATTGAGAGAGTAGCACTGAAATATATATATTACCATGTGTAAAACAGATAGCTAACAGGAAGTTGCTATACAATGCAGGGAGTTTAGCCGGGAGCTCTGTGACAACCTAGAGGGGTGGGATGGGGTAGGAGATGGGAGGGAGGTTCAGGAAGGAGGGGACATATGTATACCTGTCGCTGATTCATGTTTATGTATGGCAGAAACCGACACAACATTTTAAAGCAATTATCCTCGAATTAAAAATAATAATGTAGAGTTTTGCTTCTTAGAATAATTGGGTAGCTTATATCAAACTAACTCTCCTGTCAGTAATAATTCTAAATTCTGGAAAAATATTTTAATACAAAACTATTCAAAGATACCAGAGAACAAACTCAGGCAGAAATTCGCAATATGAGCCTTGAAATAAAAGAAAGAAAGTGAAAGTCACTCAGCCGTGTCCAACTCTTTGTGACCCCATGGAGTATAGTTCATGGAATTCTCCAGGCCAGAATACTTGAGTGGGTAGCCTATCCCTTCTCCAGGGGATCTTCCCAACCCAGGGATCGAACTGGGGTCTTCTGCATTGCAGGAGGATTCTTTACCAGCTGAGCTACAGGGAAGCCCAAGAAAAGGATCTATTTAACCAGTTTTCTCTAATGGCCTTCCCCATAAGTTTCACTGCAGAGAAATTACAGATCAGCAAAATACCTCAGTCTTACAAGGCTGAGAAGCCAGAGATCAGAATTCAGAATTGTGAGAGCAGCTGTGATTGCACAGAAATCCTGGAATGGAGGGAACCAGAGAAGGAGGAGACGAAAAACTTACACTTAATGGTCCCCCAAATTCTTGCCTAAAATTATAAACTGCAGAGAGAAAAACAAGAAGAAACCTAGCAGAAAGCCACAGTCGAAAGGCTAAACGGTCTGCAAGATTTCAGCAACGCCCTGATGTATAGGAAACAGAGTTTGGAGTTTAAATCTTATTAGTTATAGGTTTTGGCCAAATTTTGAACTCTGTCTAGAGTTCAGAACTTAGACATAAGAACCACAAATTAGACTAAGGATTATAACTTAGAACTATGCAAAGGATCAAAATAGAACAAAAATAAAAATGAAACACA
Source organism: Bos grunniens (assembly GCF_055505025.1). NCBI lineage: Eukaryota > Metazoa > Chordata > Mammalia > Artiodactyla > Bovidae > Bos > Bos grunniens. Next base: position 21,712,947 of record NC_141178.1, on the reverse strand, counting down.
TCTTCCATTGATATTAAGTGATACTTTAGTAATTTCACTGTCTGCTAAAATAAAACACAATATTCTTCAAAATTCAGTCTCTAAAGTATATTAAACACAATGTCCAGTAATCTACCACTACAAAACATTAGTAGATATATAAAACATTCAGAATGTGATCCCTAGGCAAAGAAAGAAAGAAAAATATTAATAAGCCCACATAAGACTAAGATGTTGGAATTAGTATACTTTAAAATAAATACTATATAGAGCTTGATGGCTGGATGGCATCACTGACTCAATGGACATGAGTTTGGGTAAACTCTGGGAGTTGGTGATGGACAGGGAGGCCTGGCGTGCTGTGATTCATGGGGTCGCAAAGAGTCAGACACGACTAAGCGACTGAACTGATAGATAGCTTAAAGAATTTATAGTATTATACATATAGATATAAATTATATATTATATGACATATGTATTTATATCCACATATGTGTATATATAATATAATCCTATAAATTCTTTAATATATCGACATACACCTACACATGGGCTTCACAGGTGGCTCAGTGGTAAAGAATCTGCCTGCCAATGCAGAAGATGCAGGTTCCATCCCTGGGTGGGGAAGATCCCCTGGAGAAGGAAAGGGCAACCTGCTCCAGTATCTTTGCCTGGGAAATCCCATGGACAGAGGAGCCTGGTGGGCTACAGTCCAAGGGGCTGCAAAGAGTCTGACATGACTTAGAGACTAAGCAAGCACACATCTGCCCACACACATTTGTTTGTACATACATACACACATATAATAAAACAAGGGGAACAGGAAAGATACAGTAACTTCTAAGAAAACCAAATATAAAACTTAAAATGAAAAATGTAATGTATTTAATAAGATAATTCACAGAATTTTTTTTTCTGGAAAATTGAACACTGTAGAACGAAATATCAGTTAACTTGAAGATAGGTAAATAAAAATAATCAAAACTGAGGAAGAGAGGAAAAAATTATAAAACAACAACATAGACTCAGTAACCTATGAAAAACCGTCAGAAGATTTTATATATGTAATCCCCATCCAGAAAGGAGAGCAGGGAGGCAACTGGGTACAGAACTGAAAGAAATATTGACCCCACTGCCCCCAAATAGTTGGAATCCTGAAAGACTTTAATTATAAGGTCATGTCTCTTTTCTCTTATACCTTTCAACAGTATCGTTTTAGTTCTAGCTCTATGATTTGTTTGCATTGACTTTTCCATGAAGACTTGTGGTCATGAAGGTGAATAAAACTATAGTAGATATAATGCTTTCTTCTTTAAAGAGTGAAAGAGGTTTAACATTTGAGACATCAAAGAGAAGAATCTGGTTATTATGAGAGAAAAATAAGAATGAAGTACCAAATTAAAGAAAACTCTGATTGGATCTTTATGGTTCAAATTGTGATGAGAATAAGATGTTAATAATGTTAATAATGTTATTTGTTAAAAGATATTATTTCTCAAGAAATAAATAAGTAAAGGAAGATTTTTACCTTAAGATACTATAAAACTTTAAATAAATAAGAGTAAAGAATATAACAATAAAATGTAAATATCAAAATATATTTTCCAATCTCTTTATGTTTCAAGAAAGTTATGAATAGTTTCTCATCAATGAATCAAAAATAAAATGATGTGAATATGTGAGCTATTTTGCCAACCTCATTTCTCTATTGATGCATTTTAATTATTTGAGCTTGTAGCTTCAGTCTTGCTGACATATTTTTAAAGATGCTTAGTTAATCACTCTTTGAAATATCTACTGCTCTCTTCCCCATTCTTCGGTGTTATCAAAACAACAATGTCTGTGAAGGGAGTGGGCAACAGTAGCCTGAAGAAAAAGTGTTGTAAGAAATGTTAATTCCTCATCATTAAAGTTTTTGACTCCTGACAGCCTAATTTCATTAGACTTTTGAACAACAAGCATGTAACCATTGCTATAAATTTTCTAAAACACAACATTCTTATTTTGCAACATGCAGGGATACCGGTATAAAAGGTCATCTATTTCAAATACTTTCACCAATCATTTGTGAAATCACTTAAAGCTTACAATCAAAGTTGTCTGGACAGCATCTCAAAAACATTTTTTCAGACTATTTAAACTAACTACAAATGCACGACACAATTATTTTTAGAAGAGCTTTCAGATTTTTAAAAATATATTATTAAATGATAAATTACTAATATCTTCTTAATGAGATACTGCTTTGAATAATCTGAATCTACAAATTTAAAATAGAAAATCATCAGAGGAAAGAACAGAATCCCAACATTACCATTTATTCACTTTAAAGAACAACAAATGTCCAGGTACATTTAATAAATTAATAGCTTGAGAATGCTATTCATAAGCTTCAGAGATTGAATTACCAAAACTTTTATTATGTGGATGTAGGGAATAAATAAGGGGTTATTATACATTTTTGATGGCTAGTTATTCATACATATGTGCATGCGTGCTTAGTCACTTTAGTTGTGTCAGATTCCATGTGACCCTATGGACTATAGCCTGCCAGGCTCCTCTGTCCATATGATTCTCCAGGCAAGAACACTGGAGCAAGTTGCCATGCCCTCCTCCAGAGCATCTTCCCAACCCAAGAATCGAACCCATCTCTCCTGTGTCTCCTGCATTACAGGCAGATTCTTTATCCACTGAGCCACCTGGGAAGCCCATTCATACATGTATGTTCCCTCAAATAAGTTAATCATATGATCCTTGACAATTTAAACATACTTGTAAATAATTTCCATATAAACCTTTCCATGGAGAAAAAAACCTAAAGGAGGTTCTATTCATCAATAAAATCTTAAAATAATTAATATACTTACTTACTAACACCCTAACTTGAACCTGTCATTGATGAGCAACATATACTTAGCCAATGGTAATATCTTTAACTTTCTGACTACCCCTGAGTATTATCTCCTAATCTTCCTTTAACACACCATTTTTACCAATCTTTATGCCTACACATTGCTAATAAATTATAATAAAATTTTAATGTAAAATACCAAATTCAGTCATATATTCAAATATTGAAAATTAATTTTATTAGAAGTTAATTGATAGTAGCGAGACTCATACAGTACAACATGGAGTTATTATTTCACCCAGGGGTTAATTTAATATTATTAATGATTACTTAACAGAAGAGCCATTGTAAGGATGGAAAATATTAATATCTGCAAAATTGATTAAATTAATTTCAAGAATATCCATGATTTATACAGATAACTAGAAAGTCCTCTATTATCATACCTCACATACACTATTCTTAGCTAGGGAGGGAAAAAATGAAAATTATTCATAGATTTAAGAGTTTCAGATACTAAGAGTCATCAAACCTACTCTTTATTACAATAACAACTAGAGTAAATAGAGAAGGGGCCAGTGCTGCAAGAAAGGGCAATAGAAGCTAGCATTAATAGCCTATAAACCTAATCTACAGGAATTAGTACAAAATGAATTATACTAGCAACCTTCATGTAGTAACTCATCAACATACATTGTGATTTAGAGACAATGTACTGAGTAGATTATAGGGTTAGAAAGAGCAGACACTCTAAATTTAGTCAACATAAATTTCATGATAATGTAGTTACAACAAACAATGTTGTGATGACAACTGCAAATAAAGATGTGTGGGTGTTCACTCTGGGGGGAATTGAAAAAAGTGAGTGCTGTAAAATTAGTGTTAAATTAATCCCCTCCAAGGGTAAGAGGTTGTATCTAATGGAAATAAAATTCCAGTAATTAGATTATTTTAAAAAGAAGTTAATACACATCTCTATGCTTTCCTATGACTAATTATTCCATAAAGTCAATGCTTTGCTCTAATTCTCTATTCAACAAACAACCTTCTGATATGTAATTTAGCCCTCTATTCATCAAAAAGGCTGTGATTCATTTATACAAGTTATGTGTTATACGGTCAAGTATCTTTACCATGATTGATGTCATGATGACATAGCATTTATGCTTATAAATTTATACTTCTGAAATTTAGTTAATCTCAATCAGTTCTCCATTACTTGACAAAAAAGTTGCTAAACGTGAAACTCGATGGCTCCATGAATACTATCCAAAGCCAAAAGCATCCACTTCACCTATCACAAAGATCCATCAGAAAAAAGCAAATAAACCTGAGCTGCAAGATCAACAAACCAACAATGCCATTTTCCATCTTCAATGTGGAAAATATTTCTAAGTTTCCTTTAAGATTCTCTGAATAATCTATTTTATAGTTTGGACTATGCAAAATTCAGGATAAAATGCAAACGCTGATAACAACAACAATAATATCAGTTTATACTCCTGACATTAACTCTTAGAACTGTCCTGTGACGTATTATTTCCATTTTCTAAGTGAGGAAAGTGAAACAGAGAGAGATGACCTACCTCAAGTCATACAATAGTTAAATGAGAGAATTAAAACTTAAAGTTTATCTGAGTAATGTTCATAGACGTGGTTTCAACCACTATGCTATACTTTTATCCTACATATTCCTAAAAAATTTGGCTTAATGAAGGTAGAAATCATAATTTCAGATATCTACAGCTACATGACCAAATTCTACTACATTAACTATTTTATTTCAATATTTTAGATTCTAAGAGGCAAAGTTAAAACACTGTGAAGTTTTAACCCAGTGAAGCAGTGTGTCATACTGCGATACGTGAATACAACATGCATTCAGTTAAGTGTATCAGTTTAAAAGCTTTAAGAACAGCTGTGAAAACACTAATAGATACCTGCTAATACCCATAATGGTATCCTTAAATTCTCTGTCATATATATCATTCAAGATGTTTCAATAAATTTATGAAAAATTTTACTGAAAACTTACTTTGCAACCTCCGTGTTGGGCTCTCTCCATGGAGTTGTCGTCGTGGCATATATGGTGAAGGATGGGGAAGTGGCAATGAAGAAACATCGTGAGTCTGAAGTTTGTACCAATGTGGCTCATCATCTAATAATGCTGTTTCTAATTCAATTAAAATCTACAAAGCCAAGAGACAAAGAATTGTCATATGACAATAATATAGAATTTCTCTTAAATGATTTCATTATAATAGTAATATTGTTAGGTCAAAAGCAAGGTTATGCAATAGAACTGCCCATATGCTTGACACTAGTTAAATATATAAATATTTATAACTTATTGATGTAATAGCTTTATATACCTAAGACATTTATTTTGTAGATTTTCGAACTACTGGAAGCTGTAGGCAGACCCACTACTGCTGCTGCTAAGTCACATCAGTTGTGTCCGACTCTGTGCGACCTTGTAGACGGCAGCCCACCAGGCACCCCCGTCCCTGGGATTCTCCAGGCAAGAACACTGGAGTGGGTTGCCAGTGCCTTCTCCAAGACCCTCTACTAGAGGCTGTTAAATATGACATTGATGAGATGTTTGGATGGCATCACCGACTCAATGGACATGAGTTTGGGTAAACTCCAGGGGTTGGTGATGGACAGGGAGGCCTGACATGCTGCAGTCCATGGGGTTGCAAAGAGTAGGTTGACTAAGCGACTGAACTGAACTGAAAGAGAACTTATTACTAAATGTCGGTAATTATAACTAATATATGTATACTGTTTTACAGTTTAAAAAGCATTTCACTTACATTCATTAGCTTAACCTTTACAAATTCTGAAATGGGGATATAAAAACAAATTAGAAATGCTTACTGTGTGTTAAGAACCATGTCATACATTATCTTAATTCTTGGGTAAAAACTACCAGGTTGGTCTTATTAGTCAACTTTTTACAGATAAGCATACGAAGGTTGAAAAAGATTAAAAAACTTGTTTAAGTCTGCATTGCTGGTAAGTGAAAGAGATGCAATATAAATCAAAGACTGTCTTACTTAGAACTTTGTTTAATGTATCATGATACTAAGGATTCAAACAGGAAAGAAAAAAAGAATGGATTTTTAAGTGGCTCAGCAGTAAAGAATCTGCCTGCAATGCAGGAGATGCATGAGACATGGGTTCAATCCCTTGGTTGGGAAGATTCCCTTGGAATAGGAAATGGAACCTGCTCCAGAATTCTTGCCTGGAAAATTCCATGGACAGAGGAGCCTGGCAGGCTACCAGTCTATGGAGTTGCAAAGAGTCGGACACAACTAAGCACCCAGCCACATCACATCATCACATATTATAACATGAATATGTAGTACATTTGAAAAGGAAATCAGTCCATAGAAATAAATGATTCTTTTTATTATCTTTCAAAGTCATGCAAATACAACAAGGTCTGTGTCTAAGGATATGAGAACTGTTAAATAATAATAAATCGCTATATAGCTATGGGAGGTAAAAACGTAAAACAACTAAGGTATTCTTCATTCTTCCTAAACTGTCCCTAGTCATTTTCAAAATTATAGGCATGTGTTTTAAATGGTTACACACACACACACACACACTTAATCCTCACTCTAGCCCTTCTCACTCTACTGAAGAGGAAACTAAAGCGCAAATATATTAAATAACTCGCTCAAGTACCAAAGTCAGGAAGTAGCAGTGTCAGGAATGCACAACCAGGGAGCAGAAGCTAGTCTCTGATTCTAGCAATTATGTTCCCCTTCTTTCCAACTCTTTGATTCCTTAGCTAACAACATTCAGTTCAATATTTCTATGGATTGTTGTTTTACCCATGATATTACCATTTAATTCACTCAGGAAAATCAACCATGCTGAAAAAAGCTGAAAGCAGTTATCTTAGTATGTTAATGGTGGGAGAATTGCCTCTCATCTGTTCCCTTCAATTCATCCTTTACCTTTCAGACAGAAATATTTTCTCAAGTATAAAGGAAATCAAGTCATGCTCTTTCCAACCTGTCATTTGTTCCCATTATCTACAGGATAAAATCCAGCCTCTTAATATGATACATGAATGGATACAATCAGACGTCAGTTTAGCTTTCAAGTCTAATTTCTTACCACGTTCCTTTCAAATTTCAGTGCAGTTGTCCAAGAACCCCATAACTCTAGTATCCTGTATTCCCTCTGACTTTGCTAAATTCTAGTTTCTTTGTGGAGCCTTCCCTGGACCACCTACTTCCCCTTCCCTGCACAGCAATTTTGTACTCCTACTGCACTTTCCCATAGAACATCTGTCATGCTACGTTATAATTGTTCATTCTCTTATATGTATTCTAGTGGATTATAAATTCTTTAAAGAGAGGAATATACCTTGTCTGCCTTTGAAACCTCAGTCCCTAAATTTATCCATGGATAAATGATTGAATTACTATTGGTACAACTGGTTTAGTAAACTAAAACGATATACAAATACTATAAAAGCATCAATAAGTTTTTTTCTTAAAACAGCAGCTAAATTCATTCTGTTAAATTATGTTTACTTTCTCAGGTATTCAAAATATAATATTTTACTGATAGTCATATAAGCAAAAGTATTCCGGATAACATGAATAGTCTAAGCTTTAAAATAGTTCCAGATACCTCTCCTAAAAATTCACTTTCTTCCTCTCGAACTCGAGCTTGATCCCAAAGGGTAATCTCCAGCATCCGTTCCCGAAACTCTCTTCGGTGGACTGGAGAATAAATGAATGTTTGGTTCCATTTGGGTTCCAAAGTTTTCTTCACTGTTTTAGTTCTTCTCTTGTTTTTGTCACTAAGAAGAAAACAAGAATATATGAACTTACATAAACCTTCATTTTAACTTTTTCCCTAAAATGTATTAATTTAAAATTTCGCAGGAAAGAAGTGAAGTTTTCCCATAAATTTGTCATATATTAAAAATATTGTAATCTTCAAAATTACTATTGAAATGTATAAGGCACATCATTATGTAACTTTGATTTAATAACAGACTATTACAATAAATATGAAAATTTTCCATGATAGATAATTAAAAACAGTCTTTCACAAATTCTAAATAAAACCAGACTAAAGAATCTTTAGCTCTCATTTTTTTTTAACACAGTGCCCTACTAGAAACCTTTAAAATGGAAATCAACCTATTGGCTACATACACTATTACTTTTAATATTTATACATATGCAAATTCTATATACAGTATTTGCAACCAATATACTATTCACTTAAACTACAGAAATTCTTTGTATAATAAATCTAATAAATTGTTATGCTCATGTCTTTATATCCATGCAGTTAAGCAATGAGCAATTGTAATTACATATTCTCAAATTATTTTCTTATATATACACACTTGCTCATTTGACATTTATAGGTCTTTATAAACATAGTAAAATTATTTCTGTGTGAGGTAGCCGCTATAGTCTGGGCTGGAAATGCAAGTTGGCCATCCTGATGGACAGAACTTCCAGTTCAGAGGCTTTCGTACTTTTTTCTGCTGCATATTTCCATCAAATTAATGTTTTTGATTATGCATTCCATTATACACACATATATTTATAAATTATATGCATGTATTACTATACTGTTATACTAATATATTGTATTCATTGGTAAATATACAAAAATAGGAATAAAAAATAGATGAAAATAAAAATACAAACATTTCTTTCTGAACTCCAATAGATTGTTTGATACATTCCCTGGGTACATCCATTCTTTTTGGATATCACTACTCTAGCTTATTAGGGAGGATCAATGGCTGAATAGGAACAAAGAAAATCATCAAAGAAAGTAATGTTAAGCTATCAGAAGAGGCTATTTGAAGTGAGAAGTGGCAATGAACAGAAAGTAGAACTGTATTAACTTCTTCAAATTCTCTCAGCACAGCACACTTATAAGAGTTTTGGGAAACAGGAAGCAGTTTGAACTAAGAAGGGATAGACTGCCTCTAAATGAGGGAGTCTTTGTGACTCCTCCTAGCTGAAAGCAGAGCTTGCTGTTTAATACAAGGGCTTCCCATGGTGTGAGTGGTAAAGAATCCTCCTGCCAATGAAGGAGATGCAAGAGATTTGACTTAATGAATCAAAAGCATGTATTTAATGTGGCCATTTAAAAGCAATGTGTCTTTATTAATTTCTATGGTTTCCCTAGGAAAATAACTTTGGAAACCCATGTAGGAAATCTTATCTCCATTCAAATTTATGAAAAAGAAGTGGCACTGTAAATTAGAACAACTAAATAATAGAGAAATAATGACAAGGACTATGATTTATGACTGTTACTTCCTCCTTCCAAAACTTTAACAAATATTTGTAAAGCATCTACTTTATATTCTATCCATAAAAGAATGAATTATGACACCCTGTCAGAGATAAAAATTCCTTCCACCAACATCAGAAAGAAAATATTTAGATGGAACCTTGCCATCTAATCCAAGAATGGTTTATAGTGCTTCCTATGACCTGTGGCTTTTCTTCCAAAAAAACAAATAATTCGAACTAAAAGCACAGTCCTTTATTCATGTGTAAAAACTTACGTCAACAGAATAAAGAAGGTTGAGATGATAAAGTAGCTATGTGAGTTAACCAGAGAATTCTGTTTTCCACTATGGATAAAATCCTGACACAATTCTATTAATAAAGTGAGCAGCAAACTTGCCTAAATATTCTTCAAATTCCTGATATCTGACAAGAAAACTCAGCTGAGAGATAATCTGAGAAAAAATTTCAAAACTTTCTCAATTTTTTGCTGTTGAGAAAAGATAAAAATTCTATATTGGGGAATACAAACGAGTCTTTAAAAGAACTTTCTCATCCATCTGAGCTCTGTCTGCTCAGAAAGTGGGGAGAGGCATGAAAAATAAACTAAAACTAAACAGTCAACAAAAAAACAAATAATCTGAGAGACTTTTATCATCTTCAAAAACAAGAATTTTTCTTCAGAGCTCTGAATAAACAGAAACTTGTTGAAGTGAAGTGAAAGTCGTGTCTGACTCTTGCAACCTCAGAGACTATGTCCATGGAATTCTCCAGGCCAGAATACTGGAGTGGGTGGCCTTTCCTTTCTTCAGGGGATCTTCCCAACCCAGGGATTGAACCCAGGTTTCCCACATCGCAGGCAGATTCCTTACCAGCTGAGCCACAAGGGAAGGTGAAGAATATTGGATTGGGTAGCCTATCCCTTCTCCAGTGGATCTTCCCGACCCAGGAATAGAACCGGGTTCTCCTGCATTGCAGGCGGATTCTTTACCAACTGAGCTATGACTTGTTATGTGCTTGCTTAAAATTGTGCATATGTGGGAATGCACAATTTTCTGCAAGTTTTTATGATGGCAATCTAAGGATGCTTAGACTAGTAAACTCACTGCACTCTTAGAAGCAAAGTAACGTGGCCTCCCTGTGAGATGGTAGATAATATGGCTGTGACATCTGTCATCCAACTGAAGTTTTAAGTTGGATTTACCATTTTAGCTATTGCATATCCTCATCTTCCCTTGCAGTTCAAAGTGTATCCCTCCCCAAAAGACAATCTAAGTTGTTACAGAACAATCTTCTCTAAGTAAACTTTATAAGATAAAATCATACAGCAGACAGTTTCTAATAGTTTAGGAGGCTGTGGCAACCTCACATATTTTCTGAATAATTTGTTTTACTAATTTTTTTTCCAAAATATGTATCAAAGTGTAAGGCCTTTGTTAACTGCCTACTTGTTATTTTCTTTGTTGAGGCTATTCTTCAGATGATACTGTGGCATCAATGCTGATGACTTTAAGTTAAACCAAATAAGAGAGTGTGCAGAAGTATACAAATACGTTTAAAATCACATCTGTACCTGGCCACTTCCATCCTGAGAAAAATGATCAGACCAGCCCTAGAAACCAGGGATGCAGAACAGCTAGGGAAGGGAAATTAGTGTACTACTTTTTTCCTTTTTCATGATGTTTATTGAATAATTTCTTTCACTTGGCATGTGTTTGAAATTAAGAATGATTAGATGATTTTTGACAAGCTATTTCTCTATCCTGATTTCTCTATTTAAATCAGGGTAGATTAATAACATGCATATGGATCAGCATGGACACAAAGTAAATGACACTTTAGGGAGCTAAATCTTGGCCCAATGGTAGAGATTCCTTGATGATAAAGGTAATTAAATATAAAGCATGTTCATTAATTTTACAGAATGTAGAGAAATAATATATTAGTAAGAGAAAGTAGAAATTGTAGAGGAACATGATGAATATCCTTTAGTACCATTTCCAGCATTTTGTCTCTGTAGTTTATGTTTAAAATGTATTTGATTTAAAGGTGCACAATTTTTAATGAATTTTATAAGTAAAAACATACTTTATTTAAGAAGCAATCCACACAATATAAAATTGATATAGAATAAAATCATCTATATTATAAACATTTGAAATGGGTTTAAAAACAATAGCAAAGCATTTACTGTCACTGTTTTGATTCCTAGGAATCATTATGCCTATGTTAAACTTTATAAGTATCTAACTGGTATGATATTTAAAAATAAATGACACAAAATCAAAACATGCCCTGCTATTAACATTTCTCATCTGTTTTCAAGAATATTTACTTTTGTTTCATATCCTTACCTTCTGTCTGGAAGAAAGTAAATTTTAACATAAGGATTCCTTGGCCTCCCATCTTCCCTGGAAGGGAGGTCTTTTGCTCCCAAAATTGTAACTATTAATTGGTGACCAACCTTGTCAAACCACAGTTTTATCTGAAAAGCAAAAATATTTATTTATCAGCTTAACCATTTACTAATATAACAGAATGCTTACATTCCCAACCTTTGGCCCATTCTCTTATCCTGATATTAGCACAGAATATAAACTTCACTTAGTAAATTGCAGTTAACTTAAAAGGATATGCTATAATAACTTCAATGAACGGAGAGTTTAATTCAGATATTTTACTTTGACAAATCTCTTGAAATTTTTATGATCTAATTTGATAGTTTATTAACATGCACATAATAATTACATTGCTATAATAAGGACTTTATATAGGATTGTTCTCTGTCTACATTTATGCAGGAATAACTGTAGTTCATTTTGGTTCCCCTACAATACTGAATTCAGAATAAGTGCTCAAAATGAACTGAACAGATAAGTTGCTCATACGGCATTCATGGGAATATTTTCAGCAAATGTTTTATGTTATATTACAGCAAAGATCTTTCGAAGATTATAAGTAACTAGGAATTACTAGAAGACTTGTAAACAGACTGCTTAAATTTGTATTTAAAACTATAATAAATTCATCTTTTAAAGTTTTTTATACATAGTCTCTTTTTCATTTGTGAAGCAAATGTATTCATCCTTAGAATAAAAGGGTATATTTTATAATTCAAGATGAGAAAATTAGAATAATTTGCCTATGTCATAATTAAGGATTAGATCTTCACATCCAGCTGTTGAATTCATTAGACTTAACAACTGTCACCTCCCACACACATCTCACACTCCCACACCTAGTTATGATGACTATGATTCTGATTCACATTTGGTTCAGAATTTAGCACATCCCTGGCCACTATCTTCAAATTGAAATTGAATTGGAAATTTGGAGCTTGGGGAAAAGTTTTGTTTACGTAATATGCATATTTTATTTTCAATGGTTTGATTTTTTTCTTTTAATTTGGATGCACAATGTTTGCAGCAGCTTGGAAGACTTAAATATATATCTCATGTCAGTCCTTTCCTCTCCGCTCCAAAGCAGACAGTCAGGGCTGGGCCAAGCTCTAGGATATATACATAAGACCATCCACATAAAAAAATATACAGATAAATATATATATGATATGTTAGCAGTTCAGTTCCAATTTTAACATGGTGTTCTTGAGTCCCTCACTTCATATCCTAAGAGGATGAGAGGCCAAGCAAGAATTTTGAGTCAGAAGACTAATGGCCCAGAAAAGTATATAAAATTATTTATACACTTTTTTTTCGGTTAAATGAAATTAGTCCTCTTATAAGAATAATTATTAGAAATGTTTAAATTTTACAAATGGTACTACTACTCTTTATATTAAGTCCTTATATTTAATGCAGGTATTATTATCTTGAGGCTCTACAACAAAAAGTTTTTTGAATTGACTTGCTAAGTACAGACCCTAGTCAGGTGGTTTTCAAACTGTGGTTCATAAAACTCCTGCCACAGTATCATCTGACTCATCTGTTTAAAAGTTACAAATTCCTGTGGCCCACCTTTCAGCTACAGAACCAGAATGGGGCCCAGAAAATTTGCATTTTAACAAATCCTCAGGTGATTCTCATTTCCATTAAAGCTTGAGAACCACTGCTTTAGGGAAGCAACAACCTGGAAAAAAGCACCTGATATTTAAGTAAAAAAAAAAAAGAATTCAGCACCTGAAATTAACTGGAACATTCTAAACTATACTCCAATATAAAATGTTTAGAAATTACTATTAAAAAAAGAAAAAATTCAATTATTTCTTGCCCGACAATACTAAAACAAAGATATAGATGAGAATAGATGGAAAAAAGAGACATTCAGGCAAAAGATATGAGCGGGAAGAAAAAAGTAGGAAATACAAGTGTTTCATACATGAGATGAAACAGATGTCAGAAAGATTCGAAGTTCCTCTAAGTTTGTGACCAAATCACACTACTTTCTGTATTCTTTATTTTCTATAGCAATAAGAGCTATGGCTTTATTTTCCATGAGGTTAAAAATCCTTCTCGGAGCATCATGACATCAATATTAGACACTTCAAAAAAGAAAAAAACTTCTGAAAGGCTACAAAATTGTTTTCCAATAAACAGTGCATTTAAATAACAAAGAAAAATAATAAGTAGTGTTAGACTAAGTTCATAATTAATTATTGGAGCAAATTACTGATTTCTGTGAGTACTTTTTTAGGGATTAACACTAAACCTTTGTTGTCATCTCCACAGGCAGTATTTTTGCTCTTTTAAAATCATTACAGCTAAATCTCCTCAAGATATATATTTCAAATGCTTGCTAAATAGTATTATTTTTAGATTTTCTTATGCCATGGAAAACCAAAAATATCATTTATTAATAATATTCATTCTTCACACAAACAGATATTAGGTACTAGCTTTCATATTTTCACATTAATACTTTACAGTTTATTAAATTATACTTAACAAATATATACATATTAAAATAATATAGATATGAAACAGGCACACTTTGTACTGATTTTTTGATGAAAATTATATGTTTTAATAAGCTGTCAAACTGGGCATTTGATCAATAGTCCTAATTTTCATTTTATATTATGGGACTTGCATTGAAGTTTTTAATAGATATCCAGCTCACAGTATCAAAACAAAATTATTTTATTTGCTAGATTATTAGTCACATTCCTAAATGTGCTTTTTAAATGAATGGTTGGAATATATCTGTTGATTTCTCAAAATAAAACAAATATATTTCCACAGTTCTAAATATGATATATTTATTTTATGTCATTTTCATTAATAAAAATACTGATATCATTTTACTTGCTTTAATACAATTTTCATGTGCCACTTTTAAGTTTCCCAAGCAGACTCTGAGCAGTCTAAGTAAATATTTTACACTAGATAGTGTTAACTAGAACAACTTCAATTTTTTTTAATTTAAATTAAATTAGCATTATTGAAAACCGATAACAATAACAACAACAACAAAAAAAAACCCATGCAGCAAAGCAAGGAAAGCATAATACTACTTTTTTAAAAAACACTATATTAACATTACCTTTCCATATAGGGATTTCCTAATGAAAAGTGGCAAAGAACTTGTACCCAAGTATTGCAGTAAAAGCAAATAGAATTATAATTACATAATGTAAACAAAATAAACCCAACACATTTTACTTGGATTGTGATTTTGTTCTATCAAAGTCCTATAGTTTTCGAAAGTTGAACTTTATATATAATATGCAGAAAATTCATATTTTAGATAAGGTACAAATTTATTTGCCAGTCTCCTCAAGGAGTAATTGCTTGGAAAATGCAAGAGAATGTAGATGTTAAGTGATATAATGAATGATTTAAAGAGACAGTAACCTTAGTGTAATAAAAATGTCAACAGTATAAAATCAGCTATTTGTGTCAATATTACAGATATAAGTGGAATCTACATTAAATGCCAACCTGAAACTTCTGAGTTTTAGTATTCAGTCCATATAAAATCACTAACAAAGATTGTCTCTTTAAATTTTTATTGTATTTTAATCCCCATGCAGAATTTTACAAGCTGGCTCATAAAATGATTTGGAAGTCAATAATATGGTTTGGAGCAACATACCAAATAAAGTTTTCCTACTATGCATTTTCCAAAAACATACAAATAAGGGTTAAAACACAATTTTAGATTCTATCAGGCAGACAAGGCCTTTACCTGAACCCTAGGAACAAAAGGCGTTGTTCTTCTACTAAGGCTTTGGCTCTGGTAAGCAAAATTAAAGAAAAAAGCAATAAAACAAAACCAAAAAGGACAACACGCTGGAACTAAAAGACCAAAAGTAAAAAACACATACAACTATCCCTTAAATCCATTTTTCCATGACAATATATATCTAAATTAAGTACTTCAACATAATGAATAATTTTCCCAAAATTATAAAACAGATTAAGAACCATATAAAATCTGAGAAGTTTTAAACCAAATTTTTTAATGTATCAACATAACAGGAATTAAGACTGAATGTAAAACAATATAATCGGGCTCATATATTCTGAAAGAATGAATGTAAACATAAAATACGAGAGTCAAGATATTTCAGATATCATCCTTAAACATGCTACATAGAAAAAAACATGGTCCAGGAAGAAGTTAGATAAAAATACATTAAAGAATTATTAGTGAAAAGTCATCTATAGAAGTAATTATATAACTTTCCAAAGGAATATGGCTGAAAAAAAGTCTAAAAAATATTAGCCAAGTCAGCTTTATCATTTCTTAAAAGAATAAACACAGAAAGATAAAAGTGTGCTGGAACACACTGGATTAATCCGTTGCTTCATACTTTAAGAATCTATACGAGGAACTAGTATTTAACCATCATTTTCAGACATTTACTATGTGCCACCTGAGATAATACTATTTAGAGCTAATCACACTTATTAATGACAATAATAGTTTTCTTTTTATTTATACAATTCTTTATATATTTTCAAGTTTCAATAACAGTTTATTGCAAGTTTATTGCTTAAAACAATGCTAGAAGTAGTTGATGTTATCTCCAGTATGTAGAGGAGGAAACAGAGACATTAAAAAAAAAGCCTAGATGGACTTGTCCAATCTCAAAAAGTAAGACAGTTTTAAAGGTAAATAATAAAGCTCAATTCTGGTTAAAACACTCTTCCAAATTCGTAGAATAAAATCAAATTTCTTTTCTCTTCTAACTTTTTTTTTTTTTTTTTTCATTTTGAAACAGCTTCCCAAAGATACCACAGCCACTGGGACATTGTGCCTCTATTAAGATGTGCCAACAGTTACAAGAGGAACAAAATCAGATTCAAGTTTCTGGGTTTGGAAATGGGTATCAGGGCATTTACTTTTTGTTCTTTCACCAAGATTCCATCCCATCTCTCACATTTTTCATGCATGTCTCTCGTTTAATTAACAGTTGTGAACAGTTAAATGTTTCAGACGTTTCCACTGCTATACGGAAACAGATAATAAGTACTAGGAAGACTGCTGTCCAGTGTAGCCATCATCAGACAAAAACCTGATGATAGTTTAAGACATAATCTAAAACCCAAAGGAAAGTGAATCTTTAAAGCAGACTTTCATTCAGCCATATGAGTCATCTTTATCTCCGAAAACCAAGACAGTCTCAAATCTCAGTTGTCTTCTTTTTCATGAGGGACGTTTAGATATGGAGTATGTTCCTGGTATCTGTCTGCATAACCCTAAATGGATAATTCTCCAGCCAAAGGGTAAGGGATGTGTGAAATTCACAGAGATTAGCTAGGCATGCTGAAGAAAAGGGCTAACAATACACTCAATTTAGAAATATATCTTACTTTTCTTGCCTTCCCAACTGTCCTACCTGTTGTTGACCAAAAATATCAAGGTAATGAAAGATTTTTGCAAGTAAATATTACTTCAAAACTAAAACATTTACTTTCAAAGAAATAGTCCTTTGAAATAAAGTAATCCTTTAAGGTCAACATTTTTCCATCTTTCAAAATGACCTCAAATGAGCAACTCATAGATTTTTTAAAGCAACTGTCTAAAATCTATGCCAGTTTAAACTTAACCTTTACCCGTAAGCTTATACATTAAACTTGGCTATGTAAATGTATTTTGTTTTGTCAGATTATTTTAAATTCAGATGAGATTAAAATAACATGCATTAACCATTTTAAAGTGTTGATGTATGGCAAAACCAATACAATATTGTAAAGTAATTAGCCTCCAATTAAAATAAATAAGTTTAAATTTAAAAAATAAATAAAGTGAACAATTCAGTGGCATTTAGAGAATCCACAATACTGTGTCACCACCACCTCCTTCAGGTTTCAAAACTTTTTCATCACATCAGAAGAGTCATGATTCATCACATTCTGTATCTATTAAGTAATCGCTCACCATTTCCCCATTGCCCCAGTTTCTGGCAACCACTAAGCTGCTTTCTATCTCTATAGATTCTGGATATTTCATCAAAAAATGGTGAAGTATTATGCATCTCATTGCAATTTGTGATTAATACGAATTCATTTATTTTAAGCATGAAATGTCTGATAATATCTGTAACAATTCAGATTCATACAAATTAAGAATTTGACTTTGCACACTATGATTTATTTTGCATTTTTAATGTCCCTTCATACTTCATTCTGCACTACCAACTTCAGGACATTCTTCTTACATAATACTTCTAAAATAACAAGGTTGTAACAAAGAAATATAAAAGATAAAAGCTCAAAGAAAAAATTTTCATTTATAGAAAATTTGAAAACAGCTATTGAATTTCTAAGTAGATATAAAGAATACATACCTATTCTTCAGCTAGTTAGTCCCTTCAAATGGGCATAAAATGGATATGTACAATATTTACAAGCTCATCACTAAAAATGGAGTCAGAAAAATATTAAAACAAAGTAACTTAGGGAAAAACATTGCAGCTATTAGTTAGCCACAGACTCTGAAGTAAAATAATGATTGTCAATAAGAATTAGTGTGTTCCTAGAGATAAAATTCTGAGTCACTTCTCACTTTTGAAATAGTTAAAGGCTATATCTTAATTTAACACTCTATCAAAAAACTAGTCAAAGGCTGAAATTAATTTTAAAATATTGAGACAATTACAGAAGCAATCCTTCAAACAAGGAAACTGCTAAATTACGGAAGACCAAAAATTTAAAAAAGAATCAAAATAAGGGATTGCTGACACTGAAAAGACTAACATAACAGTCCAGGTGTCATAAACCTAAGCTCATACAGATTTTCTCACCAAACACATTAATGGCACTTTCATAGTTATGCTTGAGAATAATAACAAGCTAACAGTACAATTTAAGCATGAAGAAATAAATGGAATAATAGTTTTAAATTCATCAACAATAGCCTTGTGCATGAAAGTTTAAATAATGTGTTTTATATATATATATATATAAAAAATATATTTGAGAAAATACCAGTCCATGAACAGACATAAATATATTAGGAAGGAAAGCTCACATAATATACAAATTATCTTGTCAGATATTATATTAGCAGACATTAACAATGTCATAATTTTATAAGTGAGTTATGGACCCAGGTAAAATCTCATCGAAAATCAAAAATACCCAAAGGTAGAACAGAAAGATACAGGAAACATAATGTTGCCTTATGACTTCCTCGGTGTTTCCCTGAAGGATGATATAAGTGGACAAATGTTTTCCCAACCTCTGCATCATTACAGCAAACCAAAAATTGTCTCCAGTTGGCAGAAATGGGGTTAAATATAAAGGAAAATACTATATCCAAAAGGGTATCTTGCTTAGTTTTGCTGCATGAATAGAATGAAGGCAAAATTAAGTTTCATGAAGGTAAAATCCTCTGCTGTATTCTCTCAGCTACTAGTATTATAACTGACAAGGGGATAGAGCTTCACATATATTACTTGAATTGATAACTGTAGTTTAATTTGGCAAAAATATGTTGGAGGAAAGTTTTGGCAAAAGATTTCAAGAATCTTAAACTTTTTTTCTTTCACATTGTAATTTTATATCCAGACAAAAGTTATCCCGACAAAAGAATTTTGTCCTAACAAAATATGCAAGATTTATATTCAAGGATTTCCATGGCATCATTATTTAAAATACTATAAATTAGAAACAAGCAAGATATCCTATAATAGCAAATTAAGTTTAAATGGGGTATTAAATAGTAATTAAAATCATTTTAGGATGTTTTTTTTAATTAAAAGAAAATGTATATGATACATTAAGTAAAAAAAAGCAAGTTTTAAAATAGTATACACAGATTTATTATAGTTCTGTTTAAAATTTTATATGTATGTGAATGATTATGCTTTGGTGGCAAGAATATAGGTGATTTTAATTTTTTATTTATCTGTGCTTTCTTGATTTACTAAAAGAAATATATATCTTATTTATAAACATTATCTTGCTGGAACACACTTCTTCTAGGTCATAAAAAAATGATAAAATGGAACACGTGTTAAATTACAATTATATAGATTTAAACCATTACTTACAAACACAAGTACTATATACATTTGTTTATGTTTTCCCCAAATATTTAACAGTCTTACCTTTCTACCAAATTCACTTTGAACCATGAGGAAAAGTAGTTGAATTTGAAATCTGTCTAAATGCCCACACTATGAACCCTTCGTTCCTAGTTCAATTTCTAACATAAACTTGAGATTTCAAAAGAGGCAGCAACAAAGTGGTACTTACTTATTATGGGAGTCTAACTTTCACTCCCTCATTCTCCAACTGAAGCTAACTAAATACACACACACACTCACACACACACTCACACACACAGATTTAATATATACTGGCATCATCAGCCACCCAGTGCTTTACTTATACATGAAGCTATCTAAGGGAAGCCATGATTAAAAATTAAAAGCTAACATTTACTAACACTTTCTAAAATGGTGGGAAAAAATACACATACACTTGTAACCATAAATGTCAACATTTGTGCTGTCAATGTATGTAAGAGAGTAAGTAGAAAGATGCTACTTATTGTGGAAAATGGAAAAAACACCACTGTCCTCAAATGAAAAAGTTCACTCTGTTTATGAAAGAGAAAGGAAAAGAAAACAATAAGGAGAAGAAATCCATTTTAGTAAGACATTTACAATCTCCTAATAGTATATCGTATTCTGTTATTCTCATATTTGTGATCAAAGTAGTCTCAGAACAGATGTGCCTAATGACTTTTACTGTTATTTCTGCTTATATTTCCTGTATCTTCATCTAATTAATGGAAACTCTTAAGAAAAATAAAATACTTCTCCTTCCCCCAGAAAATAAAAGGACAAAATCTGTACCTAATTTAATAAAGCTAGAAATTGCTTTTAAATTAGACCAAGAATAGTTTTGTTTTAACTATAACAGTAACAATTATCCAAAATTCAATGTCTGAATTTTGAGAATTAAAGAGTTCTTAATACTCATAAAATTTCAGGTTAGGAACTCATCAGAACTAGTATCAATATTAATCTGTTTGTTTCTAAAATATAAGTGGATAAATTTTAATATTTTTAAATGGTTTAAAACAGAATGACAACTTTAGAAATTAATAAAATGTGAGGGCCTGAATTTGCAAAGCTCTTCTAATATGGGTATATGAGGGATAACTTAATTTTTAACTTTTATTATAAAATGTTCAAATTAGGGGTCACTTAATATGAAATCCACATGATATACTCAGTAATCTATTATATATTTCCCAATTTTCTTAGCTGAGTGAAAATCATGACCTTGAATTTTGGAATAATATTACTTACTGAAAAAGGTTTTAGATAGCATTACAAATTCTAATTCTCACCAAATTCCAGAAAAAATGTAGCTCTAATAAAGAAAGTATTCTGTTAGATAATTATAATTGAATTTAAATTAATTAAAATTACTAAGAATGACAAAGTTGATGGTAAAAAGCACAATTATATTCTAAATAGGACTTGGTTCACAAAAAAATGGCATCATCTAGTAGAAATACTACTTGCTATCCCAAAAACAGAAATTAATCTAGTGAATACATACTGAAAGTTGTCCAGATAAGAACTGTGGAACATCCCTCAACATGCCAGGACTCATGGGAGATGTAACAGAAATAGAAGGACGATCCATTTTTTGAGATTCGAATGAGCTAGAACCTGAAATGGCAATTATACATAAAGAATAACAACAATGACTCTTCATTAGTATTTAATCATCTTTACCATATATCTTAAGTTATTTTTAATACCTACAAAATTCCATTATTTAGACCTTTTTCTTAGCCACAATGTTCTAAATATACTTAAAGGGTTTCTTTAAAAGTGTAAGTGCAGCTTAGGGATTCTTGAAAGACCAAGGGTGAACCATTTTCTGTGCCAATTATAGTAGAGACAGACCTCAGAACCTAGTTACTTCATCTGTTCTGTGTTCTAAACTCATATCTTACAATAATATACTATGGGCTTCCTAGTGGCTCAGACGGTAAAGCGTCTGTCTGCAATGCAGGAGACCTGGGTTCAACCCCTGGGTTGGGAAGATCCCCTGGAGAAGGAAATGGCAGCCCACTTCAGTATTCTTGCCTGGAAAATCCCATGGACCTGGAGCCTGGTAGGCTACCGTCCATGGGGTCGCAAAGAGTCAGACACGACTGAGCGATATTATACAATAATATACTAGGAAATTTTAAAAATAGAAACTTAAGAAGGAAAAACCCAAGCCAAAACCTAAATCAATAAAGCAACTCAAACATGGTCTAAACTTGTAATGCTAAAAACGTAATTACTAGAATGTTAACTGTGAAAAGTTTTCAGCAGTGGTTTCTAACCATATCTGGAAGAATATAATAAATTATATGGGTAAAAATAAAGTGAGGAGCTATGAGAAAAAGATATAGGAGATCAGGAAAAGCAGAACTTCAATACCTAGAAGTTATATGTATGAGTTTATTTGTATGGAGAGGAATGAACAAATTGCAAAGTGAATAAAATGGAGCTAATGAGATACTGACAGAATTAAATGCCTGGAATTCTGGGCTGCAAATTTTGGCACTAATAAAATATCCATGCTAAATTTTTATGAGTTAGGTAATAAAAACTGCATTTGAGGAAGATGTCTTTACCATTCATTTAAAGTTTCTGAATTGAGCGAGATGAAAAATAGTTAAGAATAAGTGGAATTCAATAAAATATAAAAGAAGGGGAATGACTGGAAAATGGACTGAAAAGAAAGAATTGAAGCAATGTCACAAAATTAGAAAATGAGGACTCAAATTAATTAGATAAGGAAATTTCCAGATTAAGGAAAAGGGGGGAATGTTAAGATTTCAAGGGTTATAACCAGATATGGTCCCCTATGTCTTGTTCTCTGCACAGGACAGAGCAGATATTCCCTGGATGCAGAACTCTGGAGAAGTTCTGTGTGTAAAGGAATGGTTGGAGAAGTTAATTTGGAACCTGTCACAGTGACCCTGCGACACCACAAAGACATCCAAGGGGAAATGTAAAGCAGGTAACAGATGTGCAGATGGGGCCAAATGTCGAGTAGATATTAGTGTTAGAAATTAA
The DNA here is from genome assembly GCF_055505025.1 of Bos grunniens. NCBI lineage: Eukaryota > Metazoa > Chordata > Mammalia > Artiodactyla > Bovidae > Bos > Bos grunniens. The sequence goes on along the minus strand of NC_141178.1, from coordinate 21,690,320 downwards.
AATGCAAACTGTCACCCTAATTGGGGTCCTAAGTGGATAGTATTCACTTCCAGAGAGAATACAGTGTAAAATGAAGGGGGAAACGGTAAGCCTTGGGATCAGAAGTAATGGTGATACCTTCATAGCATTTAGAAGTGGAAAGAATACTGCCTTTATATTAAGAAATAAGCTAAGCTTCAAGTAACAGGAAGACAGACACTTAGAACATATTCTTCAATATTCTTTAAATATCCAGGGCTGTAGGGACAATGATAGATCATTTTGATAATGTAACTTAGGAGTCATGTGGCAATTAAAATTATATGAAGAGAAAAACTTGCTGAGGAACTAAAAATAGAGGTTAAGAAACAGGCCTTGGAGAAAGCTACTCTTCCACTTCTAAAGCAAACAGGATTCAATCTTATTTGAGAAAGGACCCCTGCCCTAACAGAAACAATTTTGGAATTGTAGCCTAGGGGTTTTTCAAATAGCTACAATAATATAAAGGATTCCATACTGCTTATATAATATCTGTGTGATGTAAGTGAATAAAAGTTTTACCTACATCATAGACTGCTGTGAAAATTAGTATAAGTAACAATATCAAGCACAGTTCCAGGCATCCAAAATAGGAGTGATGATGATGATGACATTATATATAATGATAATTATTATCATTATGCTAGCACTTACAATTTTATGTGATCATAATATTATTTTGGATAAAATGATTTAGCAACCAGCCAAAGGTACTAAAGCAAATCTATCATATAATCAAATTTTAAAATTTAGAGCTAAGGCATTCCAAAATGACTTGACCTCTCTGGTAAAGTTTTTCTTTTTTTTTTTAAATTTATACTCATAATTATAATATAAATGTAAAAAAACCCATCTATTTTAATAGTATTCTGTTAATTGACATGTGTATAAAGAATCCAGTCACTTCTCACGACCTTCATTGCAACCACCATGGTCTAAGTTACCATTGGCTCACCACTCAATACTGAAATAGCCTTCTCACTCTCTCTCTGCTTTCACTCTGTTTAGTCTATTTTCAACGTAGCACCCAGATTGGAAAACATGTTTCTCCCCCAAAACATCCTATGTAGCTCCTGATTTCCCTTAGAGTGAAAGCCAAATTCTTTACAGCGCCTTGTAAAGTCTCTGCAGTTTGGCTGCCCGTGACCTCCCTGTCCTCCCTCCTGCCGTTCTTCCCTTTGCTCACTCTTGCAGCCACAAGTCTTTTTGCTTTTTCTTAAATGCATCTTAGGCTTTCCTGGCTTAGCACCACTGAACCTCTGCCCACTGTACCCGAAAAGCTTTTTCCTCAGATTGCCACTCTGTCCAATCTTGCTCCAATTCTTCCATCTCAATGTGTCTATCCTGATCAACATATTTCAGACTGCAACCCTCCTCTCTTCCTTCACAACATGCCTTTCTATTAATCAGTCAATGAATTGGAAAAAATTTGTTTGCTTAATATCTGAAAGTAGCACTCAAACACAAGTAATTTAAAATGTCTATGTAATTTTTAAATGTCTATATAATATATAAAATTGTAATAATTTTAACTTATATTTGCCTAAGATATTTAATATCTGAAGTAGCACTCAAACACAAGTAATTTAAAATGTCTATATATTTAATGTTATTTCAACTTAAATGTCTATTGTTCCATTACTACTTTGTTAAATCAGAACTATTACCCATTTTCTGAAAATATAAATAAGAATATATATGTAATTATTCACTAGATTGTCCTCAAGATTCCCCACACTTACTGAGGATTAGGTTACAAAGCAGTAAATTTTAAAATTAGGTGAAATTTGGGGAGAGGGTGAAATTTTGAGTAGTGAACTTACCTAACTGTGCATTTGAAATATCTTCAGTTTATAGTAATATACCTTAATACAGCTATCTAAAAAATACATGGTAGTTAAGACAGTGTAGTTTAAAAAAATCATCTTAAGATATAGACTCTTGTACTTTTTCCCACAATAACATGAAATAATACTAAATCTTCCATCTTTATACAACTGCAGACTTGACAACAGTACTATTGTATTTCTTACTTTGTATTAATAAAGAGTTCATTTGACTCAGATGATGAACGACTTTATTAGTGACATTTTCTACTAAAATAAATGAAACTTACTGGACTCCAGCTGTGTGTGTGTGCTGTCAGGTATTCTAGGTATATCCCTGAAACGACAGAAAAAGAAAAAAAAAACAAGAAATTGTTTAAAAAGTACTAGGAACTACTATTATGACAATTATCAATCTATATTATAACAGGACAATGCAAAATGAACAAAACTGTGTATGAGAGAAGCATTATATAAATAAGGAGAAAAAAGTAGCACTCGTAGAACACAAAGTTCTCAGGGCTGACTTCTACTACTTAAAAAAATGAAAAATTACATGCATTTGGAGCAGATTTAGGAAAATATACAATTCATTTCCTATGTGTTTTACTATACAATTTTCCATTCAAAAAATTTCTATACTCAAAACAAGGTAAGTTTTAGAAATATATTTTAATTATACTCTACTCTTTACATTGTACCTGCTGTTGTTCAAATCATAACATTGAAATTCAAATAAAAATATCACCAAAATGAAAATGAAAATATTTGGATTGTGACTGAAATTTTTTTAAACATAATAATTCTACTAAGAAAAAAGTAAACATGTTTTTATTGGACTTAACATAATTGCTCTGTATTGCATTTACACCTAAAGTATGTACATTTTTGTTTGAGGTTTGCCAAGGAGAAGGCAATGGCACCCCACTCCAGTACTCCTGCCTGGAAAATCCCATGGACGGAGGAGCCTGGTAGGCTGCAGTCCATGGGGTCGCTAAGAGTTGGACACGACTGCGCGACTTCACTTGCACTTTTCACTTTCATGCATTGGAGAAGGAAATGGCAACCCACTACAGTGTTCTTGCCTGGACAATCACAGGGATGGGTGGGCTGCCGTCTCTGGGGTCGCACAGAGTCAGACATGACTGAAGCAACTTAGCAGCAGCAGCAGCAGCAGCAGCAAGGATGATATACATTAATGGCTAAGCTCATTCAAAAAGTTGCATCAATAATACTTAAATATTTAAAAAAATGTGATTGGAGAATTCCTTAATACCAAGAAACACATTTGATTAATACCTTAAGGTAATAGTTTAACCATATAGCAAAACTATGAAAAGACAAAATAAAAAATAGATACAATTTCATGTGGTAGATTCATTACTTTTGAAAGGAACATTTCAAAAATTAAGTTACCAATTGAAGTAATTTCCTTCATGAAAATTTCCTTCATGCAAATTTCCTTCATGAAGCAATTTCATCATGAAAAACTCATATAAATGACTTAACACTAGGAATTAGTATTCTATAAGAAGGAAAAATTTCCAGTTTCTATCCTGGAATACTTTTACACCAGACATGCATTTAATAATTCACTGTCAGTTTATATATTTTTCTATTGCTTTTTTAAGTTATAGGTTTCTCTTTTACATTGGCTTAGAACACAAGCTTCTGTAAAGGAAATACTCCTGTGGTATTTCATGAGTATTTTTAACATAATTAAAAAGTAAACATAATTATTCACTAGATTAAAAAGGATTATATTTAAAATAATAATAAAAATAATAAAATGGTTAATAATAAAATAATTATTTAAAAGCATTATATTTATTGCCAATTTTAAAAAAGTCAAAGAGTAATTGATGTTTGCTTACTTTTTATCTGTTAACTTAAAGATGTTCATTTTTCCTTAAGTGGTTGCCTCCATCTAGAAATACTGTGCCCTTAACCTATCTCTTATTTTTATATTAAATCTCCATTTTGGAAAAAACATAAAATGCATAGAATATAGCTGATTCTTGTGCAATGTACAGAACCACAGATTATGAAACTTCTTTTGAGAATAACTGTTACTATAGTCCCCTTCTGCTAATCCTTTAGCTATCTACTGAGTTACTAAGATAATAAAAATTATCTTAAATATTTAAAAAAAAATACAGTCCATGGAATTCTCTAGGCTAGAATACTGGAATGAGTAGTCTTTCCCTTCTCTGGGATCTTCCCAACCTAGGAATTGAACCCAGGTCTCCCACAGTGCAGGCAGATTTTTTTTACCAGCTGAGCAAGAAGGGAAGCCCAAGAATACTGGAGTGGGTAGCCTATCCCCTCTCCAGGGGATCGTCCCAACCCAGGAATCGAACTGGCGTCTCCTACATTGCAGGCGGATTCTTTACCAACTGAGCTATCAGGGAAGCCCTAAGAAAAATTATAAACACCTAAATTTTCTTCCTTTGTAATTAACTATATATTCTAGCATGATCAGATAAAAAGATGTCATTTTTGATAAGGTGTTTTTAGTAAAGGAGAAAAAAGCACTGTCCTCAAAAAATTTAGTTTTATAAAGTAATCATATATTATTGAATTGCATATTACAAATTGTTTAATAGTAGTCAATTTTATGACTTCCCAGTTGGTGCAGTAGTAAAGAATTCACCTGCCAGCACAGGAGATAGGAGTTTGATCTCTGGGTAGAGAAGATACCCTAGAGGAGGAAATGGCAACCTACTCTAGTATTCTTGCCTGGAAAATCCCATGGACAGAGGAGCCTGGTGAGCTACAGTTCTTAGGGTCACAAGAGTCAGACACAACTGAATGACTGAGCATGCACACACAGTCAAATTTACACATGTGTAAAGTATTCAGCAAGGAGATGCAACCAGTCCATTCTAAAGGAGATCAGTCCTGGGTGTTCTTTGGAAGGAATGATGCTAAAGCTGAAACTCCAGTACTTTGGCCACCTCATGTGAAGAGCTGACTCATTGGAAAAGACTCTCATGCTGGGAGGGATTGGGGACAGGAGGAAAAGGGAACGACAGAGGATGAGATGGCTGGATGGCATCACTGACTTGATGGACATGGGTTTGGGTGAACTCTGGGAGTTGGTGATGGACAGGGAGGCCTGGCGTGCTGCAATTCACGAGGTCGCAAAGAGTCAGACACGACTGAGCGACTGAACGGAACTGAACTGAACTGAAAGTATTCAGATTAACTCACCCAATAGGCCTTGAAACAACAAGCTCCACCTGTGGTTCAGGTTTGGATTCCAGGATGATGTTATATACTTCTTCAAATGTGGCTCCTTGTAATAGTCTTCCATTCCACTCTAGTACTTCATCACCTGTGGTGTGTGTCAGCAATGATAATCTTAGAAAGAAAACCTAACTTCACAAAATGCACTCGAAACAAATGCAATCTCAAACTGCAATCAATTTTGTAGAACACAAGCACCGTTATGGAATAAGAAACATACTGAGAACAGCTCCAATGGCATAAAATATGATGACTGGGATGATTAGTAAATTTCACACAAAAGGACAAGGAAAGGCCAGAGGAAAAAATAACGTAAAAGTCATCTCTGTGATTTCTGGAATTGTTTTCAATAGTGTCCTGTCCCTGAATAGTTGTTAGTTGTTCCTGCAAGGGGAAGCAAGTTGGGAACAACCTACGTCTCCAACTTGGTGACATCACTCTTGTCTGTGATTTCTTAATAGAAATTACAATTCTATTTTTTTTTTTTTTTTTTTTTTAGAAATTACAATTCTAGAAACTATCATGATCCATTGCCTCTTTGAAAAATGTATAACTCTGTATTCTATGATTCTCAATATATATGTAGTTGAGCACTTGTCTAATCTCTTTTATGAAAAGTTTAACACTGACCATTCACTGGATCCTCTCCAAGGCATTCAAGGATCTCTTAAATAGTAACCATTATCACAGACATAAGGAGTGACACATTTCAGGAAAAACATATTTATCCATGAAATTTGCTTTCTAAACTATACTGGAAGTGCTTCAAAAGAAATAAGGCTTATGGGAAACAAATTATGCTAATCTGAGATACAGACTAGGAATATCCATCAACAAAAAAATAAGATCAGTAAATATAAAAATCTTTTATCTACTGTGACTCAAGAACTAATAGTTACAACTTTGCATTGATGAATAAAAATTAATATATAAGTTAAATGAACTTTTGGTTACAAGTGAAGTCACTTCCAAATGAGACAACTTTTTCATAACAAAGGTCTGTCTAGTCAAGGCTATGGTTTTTCCAGTAGTCATGTATGGATGTGAGAGTTGGACTGTGAAGAAAGCTGAGCACCAAAGAATTGATGCTTTTGAACTGTTTGTGTTGGAAAAGACTCTTGAGAGTCCCTTGGACTGCAAGGAGATCCAACCAGTCCATTCTAAAGGAGATCAGTCCTAGGTGTTCTTTGGAAGGAATGATGCTAAAGCTGAAACTCCAGTACTTTGGCCACCTCATGCGAAGAGTTGACTCATTGGAAAAGACTCTGATGCTGGGAGGGATTGGGGGCAGGAGGAGAAGGGGACGATGGAGGATGAGATGGCTGGATGGCATCACTGACTCGATGGATGTGAGTCTGAGTAAACTCCAGGAGCTGGTGATGGACAGGGAGGCCTGGCGTGCTGCGATTCATGGGGTTGCAGAGAGTTGGACACGACTGAGCGACTGAACTGAACTGAACTGAAGTTTAACAGTTTAAGTGTAAATAACCAAAAATTGAAACCTACCTGGTCTAAGATGTCCTACGGTATCAGCTAAACTTCCTCTTTTAACTTTGGTTATAAATGCACAGAGCCGACCTGATTCAGTCATCTTTCCTCCTACAACCTGTTAAAAAGAAGAAAATGTTAAAACAGGCATACTGTTCAATTGAACACAGTTGAAGATTCAAGTAAAAAATAACTAGATAATTTGCAAGTTTTGAAACTATAATTTAAAATGTTAAAATAATTTTAAAATAATATAGTGTTATTATTAGGAACTGTGTATATGTCAAGGGCAGACTCTTTACATACTCCAAATATTTTACAATTTAAGCAATTATTTGTTGAAAATGTTGCATACCTTAGAAACAATTTATAATTTCTGCCTTTATTACAGAATTCTTACTTTTGCCATTTCTAAAAATATGTTACTACACAATACTACATAATTACATATAATTACATTAACATTTCTAACTACAAATTTCTAGTTATAGATGTCAAGTATCATACTACATATTTTGTTACTTTTACTATAATTATGATATCTTCTAAAAATTTTATTAGTTAGTAATCTTTGGGGCACATTGATAACATGCATGATGATGATGGATTTTTCCTGAGAAAATTACAAAATTTACTTAATCTCATCCAAATTAATGTAAACTTTAGACCATCTGCCTCCCAATTTTTCTGTTTCTATTAACACATGTTTCAGAAAAAGAAAAAAAACAAAGGTTATCATTAATGCAGTGGAATCATATGTGAAGCTATAAGACTAGTCTCCTAAATTAATGCTTTGATTCTCAGAACTGCCAATCAATCAATATATCAACTTTGTAGCAAGTTATGCAAAAACTAGTAACTAATTTCATTGACTAGATTTTTTTCCCTCTTCTCAATTGACTGAATGACACAGAATTTAAAAATTATTGATTTATCTTACTCCATTTATTTATTCCCCAATTGCAGTGAATAACACTCAGCGGCAGTTCAGTTAACATTAACTAATTATTCAAATGTTTGGTTCTGAAAATTACATGTATAGATAATATGGGCTGAAATCCCTATGTTAAGATATTAAAACTTTCTTGACTTAATAAATTTTAATAATAATTATACTGACTATAATTATTATTATTGAAATCTCAGAGTGCCAGGCACAATACTAAATGTTTGTATATTGCTTTATTTAATCTTACTAGATAATAAGTCTCAGTATTATTATCTCCGCTGTACAGATGAAGGATCTGAGACTAAGAGAAGTTTAGTTGCCTAATGTCACATAGCTAGTAAGTGCTATAAATAGAAGTCAAGCCAAGGCATCCCGACCTCTATACTATACTGCAGTTCCAACTCTACACTGGGCAGATCTGGATTTAATTCTCACCTTCATCACCATCTTTGAGACTATGAGCAAGTTACAAGACCTTGCTAAGCTTATTTCTTATCTGAGAGTCAGTAAAATGATAAAGTGTTCAGATGAGTACCAGCCACACGGCAACCACCCAATAAATGATGCACAATTTTATTTACAATCAAAATTTTCAAATATCTCTTCCTGGATTCTATACAACTACTTCTGTAGCAATGATTCGATTCTAAAACTCTCTTTGCATTTCAGTTTTTAATTCACTTTACAGATACACAAAAAATCAACAGAGCCTTCTTTGGTGTACTTAAATAATTGTCTGGTATTTTACAGTAAAATACAAATCAGCATTTACATTAAATCTCCTAACATAAGTATTTCTGAGTTTTTAGACTTCAAACGTTATTCTCTTTCTCTCTCTCTCTCTCACACACACACAAAAAAAACACATACATATTTTGCTACGCTAATACAAATTATATTCCTATGTAATACACGTTATATTTCCCACATTTGCACATTTAATAATTGAACAAAGCTATCATTTTAATAGAATATAAACACATACATAGACTTGAAGGACAACTACAGGTAAAATAAGCTTGAGCACTGTATTTAGAATTCAAGTATATAATTCAAGTTCTATTTTCCAAAATTAAATAAATATGTATTATTGTAAAATAATGGCAACTTCTTAAATAACACTTGGAAATGAAAAGTTTTCGAAAAATGAGTGCAAATATTTAGGAATTCTTGAAAATGGAAAAAAAAACACTAAGTTGGTATAGAGTTATTATATCTTTTGCTTTTCTGATAAATCTATAAGGAATATAGAGCATCTCACATATTTCATCACATACCTTCAAGCCAAGCATTGCTCCTGAATCTCGAGGTACACTTCCATCTTTTAAACGCTTATTTAATAAAATGCGACCAATTAAACGATCTCCATCTTTAGATGGCTGCCACGTCACAGGGTGCTGATATATTGCATCAATAAACACAAAAATTAATGTTCTTTTATGACAAATGACCCTTTATTGTACAATCTAGCCAAACTTGCAATTTCCAAAGTGTTATGATTACACAAATCAGCTTTCAGTCAAAATATTGATCAAAAATTTAATAAGATGATAAGATTATGCTTATAATCTTATTTTAATATCTCAAGTTTTTTTAAAAAATCAGTTACTTCAAATTCTAACATGCTCTAACACAACACTGAAGTTATACAGTTCTAAAAAAACTGATAAACCTTAAAAATATATGCACACTCTAGTGTAATTATCTACGTACTACAGATTAAAAAACCATAGGCAGAAAAGAGACTCTAATTCTATGCAATTGGATTCATTTAAAAATGAGAATTTAATCTTCAAACACTTCTAGAAGACTTTGAAAGACTTTATTACAGTAAAAGTTAAAAGGTCAAGCTAAATTAAAATAGAAAACTGAAGAGGCTTTTCTTGAAATAGGTTTCTAGATAAAAATTATTAAAAATACACAGGGCTAGGTAACTTTCCAAATGAATGTACATGGGAGAAACAGGTCCAATTCAAACATGAGGACAGATTACATTGCTCATTTTTTGGAGATTTCTTGACTCTTTCAGGTTTCTGAACTATTTGATAATTCAATGGTACTGTTAAACACTGTTCAACAACCTTGAAAATATTAGTTTTTCTCAAGCCTTTTCTAAATCATGACACAATTCCATTATATGTTATATGTCAAATAACAAAGTAAATGATTTGTGTAATCACAGTTCCACAGTTATCTAAAAGTTAACATGCACATCTTCATGCAAAATTTAGCAGGCAAAAGACAAGTTCCAGTAAATCACATCTATATGATAAAAAGATTTCAAAAGTTTCACTATACTAAAAGCAAACAATAAATACCAAAGCAGATGGCAATGGCTCTAATACTAATTGACACTACATTAAAATGCTATGACAATAAAACAAAAGAGCAAAATGACAGTGAAAGGGAAAAAAGAAAAACAACTTTTTCTGTGCAAACAGACCCAATTATCTCCCTTTTACCTGGGATTCAAACTGTTAATAACTTAATTTTCATCCCAAGGAAAATATATGCAAGCAGTCAAATAAGCCAATCCAAAAAAAAATTCTTTATATTTGTGGTTTATAATAACATTACCAAGTTCTTTCAAGCGACCATAAACAAAACATTCTATTGTTCCTAATTTTTATTTTCATTTACTTATTTTTTGGTATGCCGTCAAACAACAAAAACAGCAAAGCAAGCAAGAAGTACTTTGGTTGATCGATTTGTTTTGGTTTTGTTTTTCTTTTCTGCACCTTAAGAAATGCTATATTGACCCCTGAAATGCCCTGTCCTTTTATTATGTTCTGTTTGAATGAGTGACAGAGAGCAAACGAAGACCAAATGAGCAGGTTAAAAGGCAGGCTCCACAATCTCAGTACCTTATCACTATGGCTATGCTCCTCATTAAGGGTTGTGCTACTACACGTATCTACCCCAGAGTCCTTAATCTGAGGCTCAGACCATTCCAAATCCTCTTCCAAAGAGTGGCCTCCAAAGTACATCATTTTCTTTTGTCTCTCAGACCTGGTGTTAGAGTCCGACAAAACTGCCTGCTCACTAGTTTTTCTTTTTCCCTTTTGACTGTCCCCTACAGGTGTGGGATAAAAAAAAAAAAAAAAAAGATACAAAAAGAAAACATGCAAAGGTATAAATCCAAAAGGAAAAGTGAAATGATAACAGAAATTAGATAGTAAGGCCCCACATGTCTCACCAAAGACATTGGGGATGCCTCACTGCTATGCCAAGACGTATGGTCCAACCAGTTGTGATCCACGTCTCCTGTGAGAGTCAGACAGACAAAAGAGGGAAGTAAAGGAGACGGCGAAAGAAAGGGCAGACAAAGACATAATCAACATTTTAAACTGTGTGATCCCCTCTAGTTTGAAGTACTTTATCTGTAAGCACTCACTATATATACCAAGAGAAAGCTAAGATTTCAAGTGAGTAAACTTACAGAATGCAGAACACTTATGCACTCTAGACAAATCCTACAGAACAAAACTGCCGAAAGAAGAGAAACAGCTACTAATAAACAGGAATATAAAGGACAAAAATTATATATTCTGAAAAAAAGAAAGACTTTCAGCAATGTCTGTTACTCATGCTATTTTTTTGATGCTGGCCTACAGACATGAGTTTGTCCTCCAAAGATTAAGATGCATTTTAAAAATTAAACAGTGGATTGCTAATAACCACTATAATGAAAAATTAAGTAATTAAATGTTTCTGGAATATAGTATGATATTCTTTAATGCTGAAATCTCCTAAAAATTTTGATTAAAAAAAAGAATTGGTTACACAAAAGATTAAATCTATATGAAAATGACAAAAGAGGTTCACTCAACTTCTGTTAGTAAATATAACCTTCCCTTAAATATCATGAATTACTTGATATTATTTTGAAGCAATTTTTCAAGTTTTTTTTTCAGAAATCTCATTCGTCTAAAAATAAATTTTCTACTCAAATAATTTTTCAGATAATTTATGTAATTGGCAACTCACAATAAATATCCATTTCTCAAACTTATGTGCTCCTTATTTGTCTTACCTTTGGAAAAGAACTTTTTCATCTATATGTGCACATCTTGTTAAGCTCTATTCATATTTTCATTTATTTAAAAATATTTACTAAACACCTTCATATTGCTGTGCATTGTGCTAAACCTTAAGGTAAGGGGTAAAACAATGAGACATTCAGTAGAATGGAGATAAACATAAATAAATCATCGGTGTCATATAGGATGTGCAAAACACTGTAAGAGTATAATAACAGTTAATTTAGATTTTGGGGTCAGCAAACACCTCTAAAGAAGTGATGTTTGAGAACAGAAATATGCGATCTATAAAGGACAGATAAAGATACAGGCAGATGGAAAGCGGAGGAAAGCATTCCAGGAAGAAGTAACAAGATGGCACTGCACAAAACACCAGTGGAACACCAGTGTGTCTGAACCAAAAAGAATGAGGGCGAATGCGGAGCTGAGACTGCAGAGGCAACACAAATCAGCTTAGAGAGCCCTTCTCACACCACATTAAAGATTATGAACTTCAGTCACTGAAGGATTTTAAGCAAGATGGTGACATGATCTGATTTACATTTTAAAAAGATGAATCTAAGTACTAAAGAGAGATTGGGTTGGAAGACACCATGAGTTAAAAGACAGTTGTAATAACTCACAACGGGCGATTATGACTTGAACATAGGTGATGGTTTCAGACATGGTAAGTAAAGAGGAAACTGAGAGATGCTTTAGGGGTATAAATGAGAGTGTTAAGCAAGACAAGCATCAAGGATAACCCTCAGGTTTCTGACATTAATAACTAAATGGAAGTAAAGACCATTTATGAGAAGGAGAAGCATTTTTTAGTGAAGGGAGAGAAAAGAGTTACTTTATTTCATGGAATCTGTAAGATTCAAACACATTAAAATGATAAAATATGCATCTTAGGTATTATTCCAAACACCTATAAGTTATTCAGGAACTCAGTTAAATTATAATAAAGCTTAAAGGGAAAATCTGAGCTGGAGACATAAATTGGGAATTATTAGATCATTTGATCTAGGAATAACTAGATCATTTAGGAAGAGAGGGTAAAATAAGATATGAAGAGGACCCAGAATGAATTCTAATAGAGTTTGATTCGAGATAAAGGAATGAGAGAGACTGAGAAAGACCATGCAAAGATAGAAAAAAGGAGGGAGGCAGAGACAGAGGTCTCCAGACCAAATAAAAACCGAGTTTCTTAAACAGGAGGAGAAAACAGCAATAAAATGATTTCTACATGTCAGGTAAGATAAGGAACTGAAAATTATGCATTTGATTTGGCAACATTAATACCAGGAAGGATGTTAGAAAAAGCACTATGGATAGAAGGATGAAATTGAAACCAAACTGAAGTAACTGAAGAATCAAAGAAAGATGAAGTAGAAAAATTCTGTGTAGATGACTGGTTCACAAAATCCTTAAAATAACATAATCAACATTACCCAGGGACTTGTTAAAAATGCAAATTCTTGGGTACCACTTAGATTTAATCAGAAATTCTGTAGGTGTTTTAATAAGAAATTCTGTAGCCTTTAACAGTCCACCGGGTGATTATGATCTCACTGTTGGAGAACAACAGGAGACAATTTTTTTGAGAAGTTTATTTGTAAAGAATGATAAAGCTGTACTTTCTAACATGCCCAAAGTTCCACTGGTACAGAAAAAGAACCCATTCTTCAACCTGTAAACTAGAGAAGTGCTTCCCAATCTTTTTCATGGCACAAATAGACAAAGAGTTTACAGCTACCCAAAACCCTGAGCATATCTGAATCTCAGAAAACTTATAACTCTTTCAAAATACATTATTGTTCCACAATAAAGCACTGATAAATCTCTGAATTGGAATAAAGATGGACATCATAAATAATCATTTTTGACCGCTTTATGTGAAGATGTGAGAATTCAGCTTGCAGTCTCACTTCTTCCCCTGTGCCTGCAAACTACCGAAACTGCAGAAATAGTTTTTCCAAGAAATCAGCCATGTAACCATTTGAAGCTAAACTGAAAATATGTGACTAAAAAAAAACCAAAATTGTCACAAATGGTAAGCCATCAGTAAACATTTCTTACATGAGTAAATATTGGTGTTACTTTAAGAATTAAATAAGGTTATCAGTGCAAAACATATAGAAAATAATCCTCAGGACTGCTAGCATTTAGATAATAATACTTATCACTTACTCTTCTTATTTTATTTAGCTTCAAAGGGCACAACTAAGATAATAAAATGTCCTTCCTTTAGTAGCAGTACAAAAATGTACTGTTTAACTTTCTAGCTCTAGAACAAGACATGGAAGACAAGAGGACCAAGTGGAAATTTTAGAATGTTTTGAAAAATGACTGAAATTTAAAAATCAAACGGATGGATTCAACAGCAGAATGGAAAGGACAGAGGAACAACAGTGAACTTGAAAACAGAACAGAAATTACACAATCTGAAAAACAGAGAGAAAATAGTAGAGTAAAAAATAAAATAAACAGAGCCTCAGGGACTTCAGGGTTTATAATCACATAATTAAAATAATGAAAGATTCATGCCATCATAGTTCCACGGGAGGAGAAAGATGGAGTTGGAAAGTATTTGAAGAAACAATGAATGAAAATTTCCCAAATTTGCAAAACATGTAAACCTACTAATTCAAGAAACTCCATAAGCCTCCAAACAAGAAATATGCAAAGAAATTTGTGCAGAGATACATCATAAACAAACTAGAAATTAAAAACAAACTGTTTTGGTTTTTTTTTTTTTTTGGAAACCAGCAAGAAAGAAACAACACCTTATATAAAGGGGAAAAACAATTCCAAAGACAGTGATAAATTTTCTCATCAGAAACCTTGAAGGCCAGAAAGAAATGCCACAGCGTTTTTCAATTGTTGAAATAAAAGAATTGTCAACTCTGAACACAAAACATGGTGAAAATATCTTTCAGAAATGAATGAGAAATAAAGACAACCTCAGACAAAAGAAAATGAAGAGAATGTGTCACCAGCAAACTTACCCTAAAAGAATGGCTAAAGGAAGCTGTGGAAACTAAAACAAAACAAAAAGAAGGAACCTGACAATATCAAGAAGGAATAAAAAACGCGGTAAGTAAAACTATGGGTAAATACAATAGGCTACCCTCCTCTTTAGTTTTCCAAATTATGCTGATGTTTGAAACAAGAAGTATATATCATCTGATATGCGTTTCAACACACATAGAAGAAATAGGTAAGATAATTACATTATAAGAAGGGAAAGGTAAAAGAAATTAAAGTATGTAGGGCTTCCACTTTTCTCTCTGACTAGTAAAATGTCAACAGCAGCAGGATGTAAGTTACACATATGTAATATGCAGATTCTTTACCAGCTGAGCCACCACGGAAGCCGCATAGTACCTACAGCAACAACTAAATAAAATTCTTTGCAAAGAAATACACTGAAAAACACTACAGATGAATTAAAATGCAATTTTTAAAAAAAGTTTAAATAACCTATAGATAGCAAGAAAAAGAAAATAAAAAACAGACGAAACAGAAAAAAAAAAAGGCAAACAAGAAAAATGCAGACCAATCCCCTCATGAATATAGATAAATCCTTAGCAGAATATTAGCAAATGTAATTCAGCAATATATATATTAAAAAAAAAAAATATATATATATATATATAAACACTCTGACCAAATGGGACTTTTTGCTGGCATGCAAGGCCGGGTGAACATTAAAAATCAGTGTGAGCTGTCATATAAGTTAAAAAAAAAAAATCGTGATCCTATTAATTGATGAAGGAAAAAAAATCAGAATAAGAAAAACAGAAAACAAGAAATGAGGAGAACTTGCTCAAATAAATAAAGGACATCAACCAAAAACTTACAGCTAAAATCATATAGTACTCAAAGGCAAAAGGCAAAGTGCTTTATATGAAGAGAAATTTCATGAAAAAGAACATCTCTATTTGTAATAGTGAAAAAGTGGAAACAAGCAAAATGTCCTTTAATAGGCAAATGGCCATGTCAATGTATGGTGGAACCACTACAATATTGTGAAGTAATTAGCCTCCAGTTAAAATAAATAAATTTATATTTTAAAAAATAATTGTGGTATAACTATACCATGGAATTTTACTTAGTAATAAAGATGAAAAAACTATTGATACACACAACACAGATGCACCTCAAGAGCAATATGCTGAGTGAAAAACAATCACATACCACATGATTTCATTTATATAATATAAATAATAAAACTGGAGAATGAACTAGTGGTCAGCACAGGGTAGGGCTGGAGGGGGAGGGAGGAAGGTGTTACTGTAAAGGGGCAGCATGAGGAAGATCTCTCTGATGGTATAGTAGCTCTGTATCTTTATAACAGTAGTGCTTACATGAATCCATGTATGTGATAAGATGTCACAAGCCTATACAAACACATTGTTCCAACGTCACTTTCCTGCTTTTGATATTCTATGCACAGTATCATTACAGAAAATGTAACCTTTGGGGAAAACTAGGTAAAGGGCACATGGGATCTCTATGCACTACCTTTGCAACTTTCTGCATACCTATAATTATTTCAAAATTAAAAGTTAAAAATAATGTGTTGCTGCCTTCATAGGTATTGATAATTCCATCACCGGCAGAATTTAAAGAAAAGCTGGAGTACCACATGTCAGCATGATGTAGAAGAGGAATCAGGGCTTTAGAAAGTTACATTAAAAGAGCACTAGGACTTTGCCGGTGGTGCAGCGGATAAGAATTCACCCGCCAATGCAGGGAACACGGGCTCGATCCAGGAAGATTACACACGCCCCAGAGCCACAAGGCACACGTGCCACGACTGCTGGGCCTGCACTTCAGAGCCCACGGGCCGCAACTACTGAAGGCCACGCCCCCTAGAGCCAGCAACGAGAGAAGCCTCACGATGAGCGGCCCGCACACAACAACTACAGCACCCCCCAGCGGCCTTAACTAGAGAAAGAACACGGGTAGCAACAAGGACTCAGTGCAATAAAAAAATAAATAAAAATTTAAAAAGAGAACTAAGTCTTACTGAACTCTAATATTCAATGATTCAGAGTATATCATAAGAAACGCTGGGCTGGAAGAAGCACAAGCTGGAATCAAGATTGCTGGGAGAAACCAAATCATCCCCCCACCCCCCTCCCACAGAGTCCAAAAGACTGTTCTATACATTTGTGTCTCTTTTGCTGTCTCGCATACAGGGTTATCATTACCATCTTTCTAAATTCCATATATATGTGTTAGTATACTGTATTGGTGTTTTTCTTTCTGGCTTACTTCACTCTGTATAATCGGCTCCAGTTTCATCCACCTCATTAGAACTGATTGAAATGTATTCTTTTTAATGGCTGAGTAATATTCCATTGTGTATATGTACCACTGCTTTCTTATCCATTCATCTGCTGATGGACATCTAGGTTGCTTCCATGTCCTGGCTATTATAAACAGTGCTGCGATGAGCATTGGGGTACACGTGTCTCTTTCAATTCTGGTTTCCTCGGTGTGTATGCCCAGCAGTGGGATTGCTGGGTCATAAGGCAGTTCTATTTCCAGTTTTTTTAAAGAATCTTCACACTGTTCTCCATAGTGGCTGTACTAGTTTGCATTCCCACCAACAGTGTAAGAGGGTTCTTTGGAAGGATTGATGCAAAAGCTGAAATTCCAATACTTTGGCCACCTCATGCGAAGAATTGACTCAAATGACTCTGATGCTGGGAGGGATTGGTGGCAGGAGGAGAAGGGGATGACAGAGGATGAGATGGCTGGATGGCATCACCAACTCCATGGACATGAGTTTGGGTGAACTCCGGGTGATGGACAGGAAGGCCTGGTGTGCTGCAATTCATGGGGTCGCAAAGAGTCGGACACGACTGAGCGACTGAACTGAACCGAAATATATTTAAATATAAAACCTGATGAAAACTAATCAAAATATTCACATTGCATGTAAGATTTTCTCCTTCAAATATCTCTACTGCAAAACATAAACTAACCCAATAGTACATGTTTGTGTTGTGTGTGTTTGATGCACAGAGGAAAACAGTTCAGATATCCTATCTGTAATATTTTTCCTACAGTCATTAAATGAATACAAGAGTTTATAAACTGTTTTATGTCACAGTTTTTCATTTGCTTAAGTTAATAAATGTTTTCAATTAAATCACATACTATACAAAGGTAGTCTTCAACATCTTCATTTTAACTTAATCATGTTTATAAAATCACAGCATGTTGTAACATAAAGAGTTTTATAGCTGGAGCCACAAAACCTACATTAAACTATTGGCTCCACTCCTTATTAATTTTATGACTTGGGCAAGTCACACAATACATTAGGCCTCATTTACTCATTTGTATAAAAAGAGATTAATTGTGACATCTTACAGATTGTTGAGACGCTTAAGTAAGATAATGACTGTGAAAATGCTTGGCAAATTATAGAGTCATCCCAGTGTTGATGATATCATAACCATCTTTATCATTATGAAAGTAAAATAACCATAACTTTCATTCTAAATAGAAAGGGAAATTTATCTATGGCCCTTTTATTTTTCCTCTCATTTTTCTTCTTGTTATTTTACTTTCTTCCTCAGCTTGTCAGGCTATCTGTGTTGGCATTTTCCAACAAGAAACACTGCTTCTGTAAATGTTAATAGGCTTGAGTGATATACAGGTCCTTTAGTCAAATAAGCTTAGAAAACTCTGGATCAAATGTAATTAAACAGATGTTTTGAGTGCAGAATTTTCCCTATAATAATGACAATATACTTCTTTACAAGAATTATGTTAACACACAGCTTCTGCAGACTTAATTGGAACACTAACTTTTCTCACAGGACAAGTGTTACAAGAACTATATTTTGATCCATAATGCTGAAACCATCCGGCAGGGTCATTTTTCCCAAGATAGCCATTGAAATTGGTAAGACTGAAGTTCTTCAAGTCAAGCAAAATTGTCCTTATTAAGGGAGACTAACAGCCCAAGTTATTACAAGGTTATATATATTACAAGGCCGTATATTTTCACCCTGTTTATTTAACTCATATGCAGAATATATCATATGAAATTTTGCTGGGCTGGATGAAGCACAAGCTGGAATCAAGGTTTCCAGGAGAAATATCAATAACCTCAGATATGCAGATAACACCACCCTTATGGCAGAAAGTGAAGAGGAACTAAAGAGCCTCTTGAAGAAGGTGAAATGGGAGAGTGAAAAAACTGGCTTAAAACTCAACATTCAAAAAACGAAGATAATGGCATCTGGTCCCATCACTTCATGGCAAATAGATGGGAAACAATGGAAACAACGAAAGACTTTACTTTCTCGGGCTCCAAAATCACTGAAGATGGTGACTGCAGCCACGAAATTAAAACGACACTTGCTCCTTGGAAGAAAAGCTTTGACAAACCTAGACAGCGTATTAAAAGTAAGAGACATACTTTGCTAACAAAGGTCCATCCAGTCAAAGCTATGGTTTTTCCAGTAGTCATGTATGGGTTTGAGAGTTGGACCATAAAGGCTGACGTCGAAGAACGGATGCTTTTGAACTGTGGTGTTGGAGAAGACTCTCGAGAGTCCCTTGGACTGCAAGATCAAGCCTAAAGGAAATCAATCCTGAACATTCATTAGGACTGATGCTGAAGCTGAAGCTTGAAAATTTTGACCTCCTGATGCGAAGAACCAACTCATTAGAAAAGACCCTGATGCTGGGCAAGATTGAAGGCAGGAGGAGAAGGGGACGACAGAGGATGAAATGGTTGGATGGCATCACCGACTCAATGGACATGAGTTTGAGCAAGCTCTGGGAGATGGTGAAGCACAGGGAATCCTGGTGTGTCACAGTCCATGGGGTCACAAAGAGTCAGACAATGACTGAGCGACTGAACAACAATAGCCCAAGTTAAAAAAAAAAAAAAGGTTATACATAGAGGATATTATTGAAGGCAATGGTTTTCATGCTGCATGGAGTTACCTCAGAGACAACTATGGGGTGAGTGTGGAGAACTGAGTCTAAGGTGGTGCCCATAATCCCCACCTCATGTCTTTGTACAGGATCTGTGACTTGCTCCTCATCAAGGTGGTGGAATGGCTAAGTGGTGGTATTTCACTCTTATGATATCAGTAAAATATCTGCCTAAAGAGTCAACTTGCTCTAAGACTTGCCTATTCAGTGAAGTAAGCAGTCATGATGAAAAACCCACATGGCAAGGAATAGGAGGCAACCTTTAGTAACCACGGGCACCATCTGGGAACTTCAAGCGGCATCCAGTCACAAAGAAATGAATTTTGCCAATGAGTCTCATTGAATCTGAAGTTAGATTCTCCCCTCATCAAGCCTCTAGGAACACAGCTCAGCCAGCAACCTGATTGGAGCTTGAGACCCTAAGAAAAATACTTAGTGAAGCCATGCTGAGACCCCTGAACAACAGAAATTGTAAAGTGGTAAATATGAACTTGAAAGCCACTAATTTTCTGATAGAGTAAATTTTAAATTAGAATAATTTTAACTTGCATCTTATTAATGCAAATCTCATTTAATGTGTTAAATGAGAAGGAAAGGAGAGCAATATAGCTACCAAAAGAAAGCATTATGACCCGACCCAGGGATTGAACCCGGTTTGGTCTGCATTGTAGGTGGATTCTTTACCAGCTGAGCCACCAGGAAAGCCCATCATACATACACTGATGATCTCCAAATCAATGTACCCCAAATCTAACTCCAGATTAGAATATATACTAGGTTATCACCATCTCCATTAGATACATAATAGGAAAATCAAATTTAATATGTATGAAACTGGACAGCTGATCCTCCCTGCCCATCCCCCCAAAACTGCCTGCTGTAATTTCCTTATGTTAATTAATGGCAACTCTTTCCTTCAACTTACTTAGGCAAAGATCTCTGAAGTAATCGTAACTTACTCCTTTCTTACTGTCACACCCACCTGTAAACTACCAGAAAACTCTGGTGGCTGTACTTCCAAAATACATCCAAAATCTGACTACCTCTCTTCACTTCCACTACTACCACATTGGTATGAACAGTCATCACCTCTCATGAGCAATTGGATTAACCACCTACTGCTACTGCTAAGTCACTTCAGTCATGTCTGACTCTGTGCGACCCCACAGATGGCAGCCCACCAGGCTCACCGGTCCCTGGGATTCCCCAGGCAAGAACACTGGAGTGGGTTGCACTTCCTTCTCCAATGCATGAAAGTGAAAAGTGAAAGCGAAGTCACTCAGTCGTATCCGACTCTTAGCAACCCCATGGACTACGGCCTACCAGGCTCCTCCGTCCATGGGATTTTCCAGGCAAGAGTACTGGAGTGGGGTGCCATTGCCTTCTCCGTAACCACCTAACTGGTCTCCTTAAATTCATCTTTGCTCTTCTCAACTCTGTTTCCAATACAGCATCAAGAGTAATCCTCAAAAGGTAAATCAGATCAAGTCATCTGGCTTCTCAGCTCAGTTAGAATGAAAGCCAAGGTTCTTGAAATGATATACAAAGCCCTACATGATCTGGCCTCTTACTATTTTCAACCTCAGGTAATCTGCCTATTTTTTTGTTTAACTGTTGTAGCCTCTGGCATATGTAGAAGTGCCTGGAGCATAAAAATTAGTTGAATAAATTAGTTGATGAACTGAAATATCAGGTCATCATTTTCACACTTCTTTATGCAGTAGAGTCTCTTTCTAACAGAACTGCCAAATACAAAAGTGACTAAGAGCATAATCTGGTGGAAACAAACTCAGAGATCCCAGATGCTCACCCATGTGCAAGTGCCCTCTGATCCTCTTTAGCAGTTCCAGAAACACTACCACACAAATCTGGTGCTCTATTTGGCATAGTTTTTAAAACACTGAGTCTATTTTCTTTATTTTTAAGAGGAAATAAAAGACCAGAAAATCAAATAACCTTTCTATGATTACAATGGGATCACTGGAAAAGCCAGGAAAAGAAATGGGTGTGTGTATTTTCAACTCACTGTTCCACTATACTACATTGCTTCTCTATTTAAAAAAAAAAAAAAAGGATAATTAATAAATCCATCAACCACACTAGCTCTTGAAAGTCTTATGAATTTCTTAAGGGAAGGAAATGGCTTTTTTCATCTTTGCCCCCCTCCAGTGTCAAGTAATGTCTGCTGCTGCTGCTGCTAAGTCGCTTCAGTCGTGTCCGACTCTGTGCGACCCCACAGACGGCAGCCCACCAGGCTCCCCCGTCCCTGGGATTCTCCAGGCAAGAACACTGGAGTGGGTTGCCATTTCCTTCTCCAATGCATGAAAGTGAAAAGTGAAAGTGAAGTCACTCAGTTGTGTCCGACTCTAGCGACCCCATGGACTGCAGCCCACCAGGCTCCTCCATCCATGGGAGTTTCTAGGCAAAAGTACTGGAGTGGGGTGCCATTGCCTTCTCCGTAAGTAATGTCTAGCAAATAGTAAGTGCTCCATAAAAACTGTTTTTACTGACATAATGGGTGAAGTCGAATGTGTAGAATGACCACCTGTCCCCATCCAATACCTTCTTTGTTCTGTGGGAAAATTCTATTCAACTTTCAAAACTCAATGCACATAGCAACTCCTTTGTAAAGCCCTTCCTAATAAGTCAAGTTAGAAATATCTCTTCCTTCTCCAAATTATATCAATATCTCATATTTAATTATTTCATATATATCATACAATATTCCTCATTTGCTTACATGCTTATCTCTTGAGCAGAGTCCTACTGTATTATCTTATACATAGCACTTAGCACAGCAACAGGCACACAACAGGCATGAAATACATTTTTTTCATATTGAAGCGTATTTCATATGAAGAGTCCCTTGGACAGCAAGGAGATCATGGGGTCACAAAGAGTCGGACATGACCTCAGCGAATGAACAACAACAAAAACAATTTACTAAGCATACCTAAAAAGCATTATTATTTTATATATTTATAAATATTTGAATCAGATTTTAATCCATTATTATTATTAAAATTCTACATTAATTTTTTTTTACAAACTATTCCCCCAAACTTTTAATTTACCCTTTTTTCTTTCTAGTTCTACATGCATATGTCATTTTAACATAGCAGACATAACTTTCAATTCAGCTTCTGTTTACAGAAGTTTACATTATTGCCTGGATAGTATTCTTTGTTACCACAGTCTCCATAATTATCCAAATTTCAAATAGATTTCCGTGATATGGTACTTAAATTTAACAACCTGCTTCCCAGGGTGAAAACAAGACTTGTTTTGTAACGTCTGTCTATTTCCATAAACCAAATACTTTCACTTAAGCCAATTTTGACCTACCAATACTAAGTCATTGAATGTGGGAAGAGATGCAAACAATTGGCTTTCACAAGTTGGTACCAAACAACTCCAGCACTTTATTTCTGGACAGGTGGCTTTTTTTTTTTTTTCCCAGTTTTGCACTATTATAACCCTTACAATAAATACTTTTGGCAGGCATAATTGGCTCTCTATCCAACAATCACTTTCTGTCCCCTTAGAACTGGGAACTTAAGCCAATCTTGATAATTTCAGCACTACTGTCAATGATTAACTGGGAACTGCGTGAGTAACAATTATGGCCCCAAAACATATGAAGTATACAGAGAAGGCTTCTAGAAAAATTTCCCTCAGTTTCCAAAGGTTATTTGAGTACAGGATGCTTAAAATTGTTATACCCCTCTCATAAAAACAAGGGGACAATACTCAGAACAAAATCTTATTGGATGTTTTTGAATATCATCCATATGAACCCCTCAGAACTGCACTCACTCCTCAAACTGCCCCAAGTGTTGCATATTCAGTGCTCATGGCAGAGTCCTTTATGTAAGAAGTTATGGTCCCTCCCCAGGGGGCAGCTATGTGGAGCCCTCCTGGCTCCTGCCTCAACTAGGTCATCCTTACAGATCTACACCCGCTTCAAACTCCAGTGGGTTTGGAGAAGGTTTACCTGCTCAGAGTTTAATTTCTCTTCCATTATCTTCCTGCCCTTATATCCTCACAGGTATTGTTACTAATTTATCAAGTTCTAACAGTGGTACCGACTGCCAGTGCAGGAGACATGGGTTCAATCTGTGTGTTGGGAAGATTCCTTGAAGCAGGAAATGGTGTAGTATTCTTGCCTGGGAAATCCCACGGACAGAGGAACCTGGTGGGCTACAGCCCATGGGATCACAATGAGTCGGACACGACTTAGCAACCAAACAACAACGACAGTGGTCACTATAGCAGTCCCCAGTGGACAGATCTGGCCTCTGGAAGAACTAAGATTCCTTGGCCTGTGGGATTAAGAACTGTCATTATAAGCCTACTGGAAGTCTCTGAAAACACCCTCCCTAACTGGTAAAGATTAAATAAAAAATAAGGGTGTAAGATGATTCACCCTTATTTTTTAACACATTAAGTTCCAATTTTATTTCATTTTGTATTTTATTAAAGTATAATTGACTTGCAATACTGTATGAATTTTAGGTGTCCAACTTACGGATTCAATATTTTTATACATTACAAAATGATCAACACAGTAAGTCTAGTTACCATCTGTTGCCATACAAAAAATTATTACAGCTTTTTTTACTTTATTCCACACAGCACTCTATGAAGAAGAAAATTATGTAGTTGAACCCTGCCTGAATTCCAGATTCACAAAATCATGAAAACAGGCAGGGAGGAACTTCTGGCTTAGTGGCTTGAAGTGTCAGCTAGTTCCCTCACAAAAATTCAAGTAGAAGCCAGGATGAAATTGTCAAAAACAACAAACGCATGGCTGTGGAAATCAAAGGCTCATTAAAAAATTGAAAAAAATGCTACAGTTCCAGATAATAACAGAAGCCTTCTCGCCTAGGGCTGCCCCCACAACCCCCTTCCAGTATAGTATATTTGCCCAGGTGGTCCAGTCGTAAAGAATCCGCAGGTCAATGCAGGAGACGCAAGAGACAGTGTTACGACCTCTGGGTCAGGAAGATCCACTGGCAACCCACTTCAGTATTTGTGCCTAGAGAATCCCATGGACAGAGGAGTCTGGAAGGCTACAGTCCATGGAGTCTCAGAGTCAAACCCAAATGAGCACGCATACACACAAAGGATCAGTAGCTTTAGCAGTGTAAGGCTGGCTGGGAAAGTCAGCAGCTTTGTTACCAGCAGCTTTGCACCTTGATTTGGGATGGGATAAAAAGTCGTGGCTCTGTCTGCTAAAAGAAGTAAACCCAATAGGAAACAACAAGAGAACCAGCAGCTTTATTAGGTTAAGACTGCAGTCGTGTATAAGGTGAATGGCAGATAGGGAGACCCTGGAAATAAGACAATCACAGAAAAAAGCTTGATAAAATTCACACATATCACACTGATAAGGAAATTATACCATGTTCTGGGTAGATCTGGAGAGATTCTAGTAGAAAGCAAAATTCAAGCAAGTGACTTGAAAACTGGCTGAACTCTGAATATGTCCCCATACACACACACACAGATTGATTAGCAGAGAGTGAAAGCCTTAAAAGCTGACTATATTGAGCAAAATTTCTGTTCAAATCTCTAGCTGAAAATTAGACTATGCAGACACAGGAGTGACCAAAAAGAAGGTAAAACTATTATCACCAGAAAAAAATTCAATGACATACAAAGCACTCAAAGAGGGGGAGAGATTTTGTCAACCAGGAATTCTATATCCAAAGAAATTATTCTGCAAAAATAAAGGTGAAATTTTAAAAATTTCCCAGATTAAAACAAAAGCAAAATAGTCATATGCCTTTTATGCCACAGGATCCAAGTACCTAGCTTAGTGGCTGGAAGTGGTTCCTTAAATTTGCTGAATCAAGCAAATAAAAAGATAATTTATGGAATTTAGAAAGAGGGTAACAATAACCCTGTGTACGAGACAGCAAAAGAGACACTGATGTATAGAACAGTCTTATGGACTGTGGGAGAGGGAGAGGGTGGGAAGATTTGGGAGAATGGCATTGAAACATGTAAAATATCATGTATGAAATGAGATGCCAGTCCAGGTTCGATGCACGATACTGGATGCTTGGGGCTAGTGCACTGGGACGACCCAGAGGGAGGGTATGGGGAGGGAGGAGGGAGGAGGGTTCAGGATGGGGAACACAGGTATACCTGTGGTGGATTCATTTTGATATTTGGCAAAACTAATACAATTATGTAAAGTTTAAAAATAAAATAAAATTAAAATTAAAAAAAAAAAGATCTTCACAACCCAGATAATCACGATAGTGTGATCACTTACCTAGAGCCAGACATCCAGGAATGTGAAGTCAAGTGTGCCTTAGGAAGCATCTTTATGAACAAAGCTAATGGAAGTGATGGAATTCCAGCAGAGCTATTTCAAATCCTAAAAGATGATGCTGTGAAAGTGCTGCACTCAATATGTCAGCAAATTTGGAAAACTCAGCAGTGGCCACAGGACTGGCAAAGGTCAGTTTTCATTCCAATCCCAAAGAAAGGCAATGCCAAAGAATGCTCAAACTACTGCACAATTGCACTCATTCCACACGCGAATAAAATAATGCTCAAAATTCTCCAAGCCAGGCTTCAGCAATACGTGAACTGTGAACTTCCAGATGTTCAAGCTGGTTTTTGAAAAGGCAGAGGAACCAGAGATCAAATTGGCAACATCTACTGGATCATGGAAAAAGCAAGAGAGTTCCAGGAAAACATCTATTTCTGCTTTATTGACTATGCCAAAGCCTTTGACTGTGTGGATCACAATAAACTGTGGAAAATTCTGAAAGAGATGGGAATACCAGACCACCTGACCTGCCTCTTGAGAAATCTGTATGCAGGTCAGGAAGTAAAAGTTAGAATGGACATGGAACAACAGACTGGTTCCAAATAGGAAAAGGAGTATGTCAAGGCTGTATACTGTCACCCTGCTTATTTAACTTATATGCAGAGTACATCATGAGAAACCCTGGGCTAGAAGAAGCACAAGCTGGAATCAAGATTGCCAGGAGAAATATCAAAAACCTCAGATATGCAAATAACACCACCCTTTTGGCAGAAAATGAAGAGGAACTAAAGAGCCTCTTGATAAAAATGAAAGTGGAGAGTGAAAAAGTTGGCTTAAAGCTCAACATTCAGAAAACTAAGGTCATGGCATCTGGTCCCATCACTTCATGGCAAATAGATGGGGAAACAGTGGAAACAGTGGATGGTTTTATTTTGGGGGGCTCCAAAATCACTGCAGATGGTGATTGCAGCCATGAAATTAAAAGATGCTTACTCCTTGGAAGGAAAGTTGTGACCAACCTAGACAGCATATTAAGAAGCAGAGACATTACTTTGTCAATAAAGATCCATCCAGTCAAGGCTATGGTTTTTCCAGTAGTCATGTGTGGATGTTAGAGCTGGACTATAAAGAAAGCTGAGTGCCAAAGAACTTATGCTTTTGAACTGTGGTACTGGAGAAGACTCTGGAGAGTCCCTTGGACTGCAAGAAGATCCAACCAGTCCATCCTAAAGGAGATCAGTCCTGGGTGTTCATTGGAAGGACTGATGCTGAAGCTGAAACTCCAATACTTTGGTCACCTGATGTGAAGAACTGACTCATTGGAAAAGACCCTGATGCTGGGAAAGATTGAGGGCAGGAGGAGAAGGAGATGACAGAGGATGAGATAATTGGATGGCATCACCAACTCAATGGACATGAGTTTGAGTAAACTCCAGGAGTTGGTGATGTACAGGGAGGCCTGGCGTGCTGCGGTTCACAGGGTCGCTAAGAGTTGGACATGACTGAGTGACTGAACTGAACTGAACTGAACTGAATAACATTACTCCTTTGAGAAAATACATAAAGTTTACAATTAGAAACACTTATTTCCTGTTTCCTCAGTAAAATTTAGAGACTCAGGCCCCTTTCATTATCTCAAAGAATAAGATACAAGGCACAAATTTCAGGTCAAAACCTAGATATCCTTAATAAAAAAGCAAAGCAAAATGGTCCCACGGGAAATTACTTTTTTCTTTAAAAAACTCTCAACATATATAGAATAGGATATGCTGAAATAAAGTGGCTTTTACAATCATCTGTAAGAAACTCGACTGAACTGCTGACTCTTTTGACACTGTGTGCACATTCACACATGCACACACATATTTCTGAATATGTTTATTTTGTAAAATATAATCATATCTAAAATGCATTTGGTTTGAAGAGACTGAAATATATTCCATTCATATTCATTTATTCTAAACTTAGAGTTTTAGCAGGCTTGTATTCTCTGTTTTCTTTTTTTGATGCTTTTCATCTTACATATCATAACATACATATCACCGTATATATCACAACTTGTTCTTATCATTTTGCTCATTCATTAACGTTCACAATTTTCATACATCTTACTATTTAATTCAACAATCTATTCCATGAATTAATTAAGATAAATATATATTTCAAGATTTGAACAAAAGATAAGTATCAGGAGCATCTTAGATTCCTATGTAATGAAACTTTTCCTTATATTTCATTAGATCCTCTGCTGAAAAAAACAACAGTCTTGTACTCTAGGATTCCATGCTGATTGTGTCAGGCTCACTTTATTTGCTCCTGAAAGAGATCTTAATCACACTAAGCTTTACAAAAAGAGACAGAGAATCAGTACAAGGAAGAATGGGGTTAAGAATGGCAATAATTTGAGTTGTCATTTTGCTCTGAAACACAGCTACCCATATCCCAAATAATTTCTCAAGAAGCCCTTCTTATAGATAAATCCTCCAAAGGAAAACAGACAGCTTCAAGCACACACTAACAAAAACAGAAGCCAATCCAATGTACAATTTTCTTAGATGAGTCAGTTAGCATAAATGCAGTCATTTGGATCACAAGTTCTTACTCCTGTTCCACAAAGCTGCAATTCTAGGGTGATAAAACAACGCTTTCATAGTTCATGTTTCATACTCTAATACTCTAAATCATTGCTATTTAATATATTTTGGTTTAATGATATAAAGAATGAATGAATGAATCTACTGTATACTTCTTAAAATACTGAAATAGATGCAACTTTTCTGCTATTTCAACCCTTTGTAAGTCAAGCAAAATTGGTTTGTACAGCATTTGTAACACGATTAGGGTATTTGCTCTGATATCTTCTTACCAGTTAAGAGCAATGTCTTTTCCAAAATTGTGTATTTTTCTATCCATTGAATGAATTTCATTATTAAAATTTTAAAGCCATACTAAATAGAAATATCTAGGCACTATCTACTATATTCTAGTTCAATTTAACAGAGACTTCATTATAAATTAAATGTTACCCTTTACTATTAACCAAACTAATTTCAACAACTAGTCAATAATTTAATTTGCTGTTAATTTTTCATTCAATTAGCTAAACACCCTCTCAAATATCCCACAAACTGAAATTTGAAGAAAATTTTCCCTTAATATATATACCTGACATATTTCTTGGATACTAAGTTTTCCATTAAACATAATCCTTTTTTTTAGGCAAATGTCTAATACACTGTTTTATCCATAATTAATAAGAAAATATTTTTACAACTAGAAGGAATTACTATCTTAAACATTTTACATGTTGCAATTTATCAAGAAACAAAAAACTCTCCTTTATCCTAGTTGTAAATCTACCTTCTGTCTAGTCACTTCACAAATTAACTTTGAGTCAGTTTAGCCTCTTAAACAGCTTATATTTATGTTACATAATTTCAAGTCAGAAATCACCTTCATAATATGTATTTGCAACTTGATTTATCAGCTCATAAAAAGTATACTTTTAGAAAAGACAATGAAACAATTGTGCAATGCTGCACAAT
The DNA here is from genome assembly GCF_055505025.1 of Bos grunniens. Classification (NCBI taxonomy): domain Eukaryota; kingdom Metazoa; phylum Chordata; class Mammalia; order Artiodactyla; family Bovidae; genus Bos; species Bos grunniens. The sequence continues at coordinate 21,660,966 of NC_141178.1, read as the reverse complement.
ATAACAGAATAATTATATACCTATATCTTTGATGTGATTGATTTTTTAAAATTCTGCAGTGAAGTTCTAAGACTCATGTTACAATTGGAATAATTACTTAGCATAAAATTATTTTACCAGTAGATTGAGTGAATATAAAACAAAGTAATAAATCTAAAAAATTTTACTTGTGAAAGTGTTAGTAATAAACACCTAACTGAAGATTTTTAAATCTCCCCATTACTAGACCTTATTAAAAAGAAAAATTTAGTTCACATAGTTAACAATTCCCTTCATGTTTAATTAGTCTCAAATACCATAAGTCAAGATTTTCCTCAAGTTTCTAATGTATATTGCCTATCATTTCAATAGTCTCTTTTCTTTATAAAGACATACAGTAAATTAATTACTTAAAAATTGTAAGAAACTTGAGATGATATAGGGGGATAAATTTCACAATGGATACTGACATCTAAACTCAGATATAAATACATAAAGTTGGTATCTTTGGGGGTTTGCCTTTACTATTTTAAAACACCTATTTCTATCTGGAGGTTTGCAGTCTGTCTTCCCTTCCTCCTATTCTGGTCTGGTCTGTAAATTACCCCACCTTCATATCTACATACACTCTCTCCCAAAAATAAATAAAAGGAAGCCGTTGTGTCACCTTAAAGATTCTAACGACATCAAATATTTCACAATTTATTGCTCAGGAAACTGCCATACGCATTTTTCTTGCATTTACTACCCCAGTCTCTCAAGAATTTACACAGAAGCAAGAGACCTACAACAGTCAAACAAAATCAGTCAGATCAGGACCTGGAAGACAGAGGAAACTAAAACTCTCCACAATTGATCTTAGATAAAAGATCAAACTGCACGTCTTCTCTGCAACTGGACAAATGGTTGACAACATGTAATTTTAAAAAAAGCAAATCCCATACCCACCGAGTGGCTGACCCATAAACTGGAGAACAATAATACCAAAGAAGTTCTCCTACTGTTGTGAAGGTTTGGAAAACCACTTCAGGCTTCCCACCTGGGGACCTGACAAAGGGACTGGGAATCTTCAGGGAATCTGACCTTGAAGCCCAGCGGGATTTGATTACAACACTTCCACAGGACTGGGGGAAACAGGGACTCCAGTCGTGGAGGGCACAAACAAAACCTTGTGCACACCAAGTCTTAGAGAAAAGGAGCAGTGACTCCACAGGAAACTGCGCCAAAACTACCTGCTAGTGTGGGAGGGTCGCCTGTGGTGGCGTGGGCCAGCAGGGGCTTGCTGCAGGGATGAGAGGACTGCCAGCAACTGTCTAGAAAGGTCCCTTTTGGTGTAAACACCCTTGGAGATTGCCATTAACCTGACCATAGAGCCCAGGGCTGGCTTGCCTCAGGACATAAAACTACCAAGGAGGGAGCACAACTCCACCCATCAGCAGGTAATTAGATTAAAGCTTTACTGAGCAAGGCCCTGCCCACCAGAGTAGAACCCAGTTTTCCCCACCACCAGTCCCTCCCATCAGGAAGCTTACACAAGCCTCTTAGACTCCTTCATCAGAGGGCAGACAGAAGAAGCAAAAAGAACCACAATCCCACAGTGAATAAAATGAAACCACATTACAGAAAGTTAATTGGGATGAAAGCAGAAAGTTATGACCCAAATGAAGGGACAAGATAAAACCCTAGAAAAACAACTAAATGAAGTGGAGACAGGCAACCTTCCAAGACATTACTTTAGCGACAAAGGTCTATATAGTCAAAGCTATGGTTTTTCCAGTAGTCATGTATGGATGTTAGAGTTGGACCATAAAGAAAGCTGAGCACAAAGAAGTGATACTTTTGAGCTGTGGTACTGGAGAAGACTCTGGAGAGTCCCTTGGACTGCAAGAAGATCCAACCAGTCCATCCTAAAGGAGATCAGTCCTGGGTGTTCATTGGAAGGACTGATGCTGAAGCTGAAACTCCAATACTTTGGCCACCTGATGCGAAGAACTGACTCATTAGTAAAAAATCCTGATGCTGGGAAAGACTGAAAACAGTAGGAGAAGGTGACAGAGATAGTTGGATGGCATGACCAACTCAATGGACATGAATTTAAGCAAGCTCCAGGAGTTCGTGATGGACAGGAAAGCTTGGCGTGCTACAGTCCATGGAATCGCAAAGAGTCAGACACAACTGAGTGACTAAACTGAATTGAGTCAACCTTCCAGAAAAAGAATTCAGAATAATGATAGTGAACATGGTTCAGGATCTTGGAAAAAGAATGGAGGCAAAGATTGAGAAGATACAAGAAATGTTTACCAAAGATCTACAAGAACTAAAGAAGAAACAGTGATGAATACTACACTAGAAGGAATCCACAGCAGAATAACCAAGGGAGAAGCACAGATAAATGACCTGGGAGACAGAATGGTAGAAATCACTGCCTCAGAACAGAATATAGAAAAAAGAATGAAAAGACATGGAGACAGCCTGAGAGACCTCTGGAACAGCATTAAATGCATGAATATTTGAATTATAGGAGTCCTAGAAGGAGAAGAGAGAGAGAAAGGACCTGAGAAAACATTTGAAGAGTTAGCTGAAAACTTTAGTAAAATAGGAAAGGAAATAATCAACCAAGTCCAGGAAGCACAGATTCCCAGGTAGGATAAACCCAAGGAAGAATCTACCAAGACACACAGTAATCAAACTGATAAAAATTAAAGACAGAGATAAAATATTAAAAGCAACAAGGGAAAAATGACAAATAACATACAAGGGAACTCCCATCAGGCTATCAGCTGATTTCTCAACAGAAACTCTATAAGCCAGAAGGGAATGGCATGACATATGTAAAGTGATGAAAGAGAAAAACCTATAACCAAGAATATTCTACCCAGTAAGACTCTCTTTCAGATCTGATGGTGAAATCAAAAGCTTTCCAGACAAGCAAAAGCTAAAGGAAATCAGCATCACCAAACCAGCTTTACAATAAATGCTAAAGGAACTTCTCTAGGCAGAAAAGAAGAGAAGGAAAAGCTCTACCTACAGAAAATAAACCCAAAACAATTAAGAAAACAGTAATAGGATCACATATATTGATAATTACCTTAAAGGCAAATAGGTTCGATGCACCAATCAAAAGACATAGACTGGCTGAGGAAATAAACAAGTGTGCATCTATGCACTTCCACTTATCACAGCACTCTGCTTGACCCCTCAAATTGTATGTAATTATTTTGTTTGTTTTGTTAGGTTAATCATGTTTCCATTATGGCTTGCAATTGTAATTACATTTTTGTCTTGTTACTGATTATGAAAACTGATAAACATCCTTTATTATTAAACATTTTAATATTATATTATAACATTAAGATTAAAATATATCAAATAAGAAAATGTATTATGTCCACAATACATCAATTAGCCACTGAACACTATTCTTAGACCTTTTTCCAGGTAAGTCTGGTAGAAGAGATGGGAGAGGCAGGAAATACTATGATAAGTAAGTCACAAAATCCTAATAAAAAAGTAGCTTTAAAACATTCTTGGCCATGATCCACAGTAAAAATATATATTTTACACTGTGAGCCTAAAGAACACATGCAACACTAAAATAATACTTTACAGATGTGCAATTCACTTTGATATTTTCTACTCTGTCCTATTCTGGTTTCCCCCTTTTTTTTTAATACCAGTCATGACTCTCTCAATGGATTCTGAAAGGAAGAAGGGAAGGAGAATAACAGGAAGGCCTAGGGATGGAGGATATCCCACAAATATCCCACAAGGAATAACTAGCAATGTCTGGAGATACTTTGGGTTGTCACATTTGGGTATGGGAATGCTACTAGCCTCATTGACACTTTTTCCAAAAATAATAAAAAAAGGCTAATGATGAAAAGTCAAGATACAACACAATTCAGTCTTTCCCATATTATTCTAGTTTCTCAACAGCTACAATTTCTCCTCATATTGGAGATAATGTCAAACGGGAAAAGGTTATTTTATTTAATTTCCTCCTCCAAAGCTGAATTAAATTATGATTGCCCACTGGAAGAACATGTTGGCAGAAATCATACTCTGAAACAAATTATTAAGATGAGAAAGACTATCTAAAAGTGGTCTACTACTTCAAGTTAGGAGAAAAAAGTGATGTGAATGAGTATAGTTTCTTCTCATGCTTAAGCAGTATTACATAGGATTTTAGTTTAACTCATACATAGCTTTATATTTATGTGAGATATTTATAAGTGTATACTTCAAAATCCTGAAACAAAGCATAAGCCCTTAGAAGAATATTACATATAAAAAGCTTTCAAGAATTGGACCGGTGCATTTGTTTTGCTTTTTCCATCTATGTGGTAAAAGTAAAGGCACTGAGTTAGCAAAAAATAATATAAATAAATAACAAAATCTAAACCAAACTACTATAGATAACAAAACTTATTTTTCTTAGGTATTGTGATACATTCAGGCAAATACGGAATGTGACCAAAATAATGATAATTAGATATACCTTAGGAAGTAATATATTTTCTGGGAAATAAATTTTCTATATGATCTATGATAAAATTAAGATCTACAACTTCTCTATATAGACTTTCATATTTTCATAAACACAATTTTCCTATCATTTATCACTTAAATGCAACTTCTATGAAATAAGGCTTTAACTTGATTTCTTTCACTGTATATTCATTTTCCCCAAGAGATAACGTATCTTCACCTTCAGTTTGTAATGCATTCTGCATCTCTCATTTGTTTTTTTATTTTGTTTGTTTCTTTTTTTTTTTAATTGGAGGCTAATTACTTTACAATATTGTGGTGGTTTTTGCCATACATTCACATGCCAACCCTGGCATAAGGATTATTTTGAGCTGAAGATAATTGAGAAGAAGCAGATATAAGGAAAGTTCCCTGTCCTCCCCACATAGGCCTAAAAGCAGGACATAAATTCGTAAAGCTGTTCCCCTCTGCCCTCTATACCAGAAAGGACATTATTTCATTACTCTGTATCAGCCCAGAGATGGCTCCAGAAGAATATGCGTAATAAAGTTTACTAGCTAGCCCTTATCTTCCACTAGATTCCCCCTCCAAATTTACCTTCCCACAATTGGCAGCTCTAGAAACTCAAGAAGTCTCTTGCCTTTCTTCTGTCATCTCTTTAAAAACTGTATTGTTCTTTGTTAAGATGCTATATGAACCTAAATTCTAAACACTTCTTTGAGTTTCTTATAGCTGAGTGAGCATATGTATGCAAAATGCACATGATGATTAATAAACTTGTTTTTCTCTTATTAATCTTTTATCAGCCTAATTCACACAAGAAACTAAAACACACAGACGGAAACAAAATGCGCTGTTTTTTTTCTCCTCTACAACTTTCAGATTGACTTTAGAAATAGGATGCTCCAGGCAACCAATTGGGTTATGACTAGAATGTTACTACCCCCAACAATTGTTTGGAAAGAACATGCATCTTTATAGTATTTAGACTTCCCAATAAGGAACATAAAATGAATCTCTACTCACATCTTCTTTTATGGTGCTCAGTGAAGTTGAATAGCTTCCTTCATGTAGGCCTCTCATATTTCTTATTAGTTATTTTAAAATCACATTTTCTGTTTTCAGATCAGATTGGAAACCACCTTTCATTTCTATTTCTAAGTAACTATTTTAAGTAATTATAAGTAATTATGTTAAGCAATTTAAGCAATTATTTTACCATCTAAGTGGCTCAGATGGTAAAGAATCTGCCTGCAAAGCAGGAGACCTGGGTTCGATTCCTGGGTCGGGAAGATCACCTACAGAAGGGCATGGCAACCCACTCCAGTATTCTTGCCTGGAAATTTGCATGGACAGAGCAGCCTGGTGGGCTGCAGTCCATGGAATCACAAAGAGTCGGACCCGACTGAGTAACTAACACTTTCTTTCACTTTCTTTAAAACAAATTTCAGAAAGATTGAAAAGTCAAAATTTTTTAAAAAATGAAATAATAAAAATATGAGGAGTATACAGTTAAATATTTAACTGATTTGGTGATAAATAAAGAGTTTCTAGGGATAAAAGGATGGAAAAAAATCATGAAATATGCAGTTAGCTATACTAAATTCAGTATTTCCAAATGACCAAAGAAAATTACTAGCTCAACATCAAAATGGGAAATATATTTGGAATATATGACAGCTAAATGAGTAAAATTCTAACCATTTAAAAATATCTCATCAATCAACAAGAGCAAAACCAATTAACATGCAATAGGATCTCGGGCAGAAGCAATAAAAGGAAAGAACAGACAATTCATAGAACAATATAGCAAAACATTCATCTTCACAATCAAAATAAAATGACAAAAAGATAGTATTTTTTGAGGTCTATTCAAATGGCAAAAATTTGGAGCATTAAGACTGAAAACTCAAGCACATCTGACGGAACAGAGTGTTATAATCTTTCTGCAGAGCAGGCTGCTAATCTGAATTAAAAGCTTAAAAGATTCAAAGCACAAATAGGTATCCGTGAAATACTCAGAAAACAGGCAAAAAATTATGTACAAAGGTAGCCATTATAATATCATTTACACTAGCAATTGGAAGCAGCTGCAATGACATCAAGTAGATGAATAGTTAGTTTGTGGTTCTTCCTTATGATAGAACACTAATGCAGTCATTTAAAGCATTTCTGAAGAACATCTGAAGGCTTAGAGAAAAGCTAATGATACACGATCAACTGAAAAAAATCAGAATAGAAAATTATATAGTATGATACCAATTTTGTAAATATGCAAAATATATATGAACTGGAAGAGGGAATACAACAAAATGTTAGCAACAGCTATATCTGGCAGAAAGGACTAAGGATAGCTTGTATTTAATTCTTTATACTGAGCAATTTTTCAGATGTTCTGTAATAAACATACTGTTCCTTTTAAAAGGAAACACAAAAGATGTTATTTTTACAACTATAGCTAACAGGCATTTTAAAATTTGCCATCAAGTGATGCAAGGACATTTTCAGAAACAAAAACTAATTTCAAAAAATCAGTAGACTTTTCTTCTATGAAAATTAATTACCAAAGAAATTCACTTTTTATAACTTCAAATTTTATTCACATAATTAGCACCATTAAAGAACTTAAAAACAAAGGTTGTAATACCTATTAAGGGACTACTCAGAAATACAGCCTAAAAGAAAAACTCTTATTAATTACAGGCAAATGTATGATTAGAATATAGTGCTTACCTTTTTCACTCACACTCTCACTTTCAATCTCAACATCATCGCAACTGGTATATTCAGGTGTAGAAGCTAATTCCTCCTCTGAACTGCTCAATGAAACCTGGCGCATTTTACCTCCTTTCTTTGATTTATGAGGCTTTGGTGGTGGAGGTCTCACTGACTCTGACTGGTCAGAACTGAGAGAATCATTCCTTAACATTGTTTCCATTTTTTCCCGTTTCGTTTTCCTTACAGCAGAACTAGGATCTAGGTGGTGTTGTTTCCTTAGTGAGTCAGTACGTCTCACGTCTGGTCTATCAATGGGTATTGGACTCCTCCGGGGGGTAGGAGGACTATGGTTTGTGGTCCTTTGTGGATAAGAACTTGGTCCCTGAGCCTCTCGAGTTCTTTCCATTGAATAAGATCGCTGATTTTCCATGGCAGCTCTACGTTCAGATATAGACCTTTGCCTTGATGGTCGTTCCATCCTTAGCATAGAAATCCTGGAGTCTTCCAATTCAGCATTTGCCAAAGAAACATCACTGTGCCTTCTCTCATGCCTGGCTCGTGACACTTCAGCATGGATACGCATTTGTTCTTCATAGGGCTGTGGCTTGACTGGATAACGGGCCAAATTCGGATCACTTCGATAGCGCGCCTGGTATTCCTCCTCTCTCCTCTGTCTTTCATATTCATCTCTACTCTCCACATCCTCGTCATCTACAATATATTCTTTGGAATGTCTATGACTTCTCCTGTTGGAGTCCCTATAATTTATATGATCAGACTCTTCATAAAACTGAGGTTCAGGTTGAGACCTCCTATCAGCATAATCTGATGGAGATCTAGGCATTGCGCTGTCCGAAGTAGCATACTGTGAATATTCTTCTCTTTCTTCCCTTTGGTCGTATCTTCTGTTCTGATCTCTGGACACTGATGGACTTCTTTTCCTAAATAACCAAAGAAAAAGAATGATAAGAAGAGCAGAATTTAAGCAATTTCACATTTTACTGATTCACTGGAAGGTTGGATGGATAAATTCAAATAGTTCTTTTGCTTCTTTTTTTTTTTTTAATTTTGAAGTCATGCCATAACAAAAGTTTTACTGATACTCATTTTATTCAGTTCAAATAGGAAATTTAAAAGGTACTTTTAATATGCTTCTTCAATGGCATACCCTGTATGGAATATATATATGCCCACAAATCAAATAATCAACATTTCATTTTGCTGCTACAAAATAGCCTTTATTCTAACTTTTTTGCTTGGCTCAATACCCTTATGCTATCTCCCAATTGTTATTCAGAAGCTTAGAAAAATTTCATCTTCTTTTCTCTCTATTCCTGATACTTTGATTTCATAGTTACTTGGAAACATGATGAAGCTAAACTGATTGATCTTTAGTTGTTTGGTCAATAGTCTAGTCAACATTTTTTTACTAAAAAGTTGACTCTTAAAAGTCATTTTTCACTCATTATCTGCCTAGATCATGCTACTACTGGTTCATCTAAATCTTCATCTTATCATTATATTTCCAACCCTTTACTGCCTTAACTTGAGATAAGCAGTGTAAATAAATACCAACTATGATAATTTATTCATTTCAAAAAGAAATCAGAAAGATTTGCTACGTTCATTCCATCTTCATTAAATTAAGGCTGGCTCCATGACACTTCTGTCTTCTGTATCTATATGTCCTTAGAGCCTCAGAGAAACAGTTGTTCATTCAGTTTTCAACCTGCCCCTCTAACGCCATTCAAGCTGGTAGACCTTGCAATCACACAAATAACTCTTTGTCAACAAAATGTTCATACTGTCCTCTTCTCTGGCACAAACTCAAATAACAGCAATCACTAGACATGAGAAGCAACGGAACTGGAATCGTGAAGATGTCAGGAAAGGTTTAGAATAACTGTTATATAGAGATTTTGCCAGGACGCATGAAAGGGTGGGGTCAGTTGCAGTTAAAGACGACAAAGATTAGAGAGCTCAGTTGAGAATTTCTTAGATAATATTTTTTGATCCAAAAGAAAGAGCAGAGAAAGGATACATGTGGAATGACTCAACGTAACAAAATTATCATTCTCGTCTAAAAATCTCTTTTCTATCACCAACCCCCCATATCAGGAATGCAATCCGTCAAAGTATCAGTTAGAGTCTGTTAATAAAAACAAAAGTCACTCTAGGCTTTCCAGAGAGTCAGGGTTTCAATATAGAAATCAAAACTACACAATTGCTGATCCTGCTAACTAATGAAGGTCAGAGACGTTAATGTTGTTCTCAGCCTGGAGAACCAAGGACAGGAAACGGCTCTTAGGAAACTTCAGTGAATTCCAAAAGTCTTCGGGAATTTGCCACCAATTATCTCAGCTGATTACCACATTAGGGTAGTCAACTAACAGAAGCTTAATCCAGGAGCCACTAAAACTTTCACATCTGGCCATCTGCCTGCCAGCAACTCTGCTTGACAATAATGGTTTCTATCATCTCTTCTACCTTTCAAACCTCATACATGTGCATTGCTAGGGTTGACTCTAACCTAGAACCATAAAGGGAAAAGTACTATAGTAAATGAAGGAGCTGGCCTGTTGCCTTAAATGTTTTATGGTTAAGCAAGTGTATGTACTTAAAAAAAAAAAAAAAAAGGACATTCGCTTACATATTTACATATAAAACATTTAGGACTTAATCACAAATCTTTTAGGTTTGTGATTTACATAACACCAGACTCCAATAGTTTAAAATATACAATCAAAACAGAGCACTCAAATTATACAGCATTAACTTACGTAATATCCTATTTATGTGTCTATTCTGCATAATTCATTTTCTTTTTGTCATTATTTTTATACATATGAATAAAGAAAAAATATTCTAGAATGGGAGCAATGTATCATGAAAAGAATACTGGAGTTAAGGGATCTGGGTTTCTTAGTCCTATTTTTACTATTAACCAGTTACTCGAACCTTTACAGACATTTAATCTTTGAGCATGTACTTTAAAGTGAGAGATACAGATTATACACATTAACTCAAATATTATTTTAACAAGTATGTATTAGATAAAAACTTAATGCCATGTAGTATAATATAAATTAGGAATACAGAAAAGATTAGATGACCCTTTGTTACAAGAAGCTGAGTGATTCTAAAATCCTCTTCCATTTCTTAAGATTATGATCTTATATCAGTACCACAACTTCATCAAGTTAATATGCCTAAATGAAAGTTTAAAGCATTGCAAAAAATAATGATAGTCTTATCAAGATGTAATTAACTTACTAGTGCCAATTTTTAAAATATTCACATCTCATTATCTAGCTACTTATCTACTTACTACACTACAAATATATATACTGAGATAAATGAAAATTTCTCTAGGGAACTCTAAAGAATAAGCAATTAAATAAGCTCTTTCTCAAACTGACCATCTGACCTCCATTAAATGCAGACTTTATGGAATTCAAATACATTTCAGTGTTTAAATAACAAATTGTTCCAACCTAAGTTAATAAATATATCTGTCTCTAAAAATAAGAAAGAATTTTTAAAGTTTCATTTAAAGAGTGCTTAACTAAGTTTTAATTTTATTACAATTAAGTGTGTATTGAATAGAAATTTATGTTTCCCCCGCACAAAATACTACTCATTCCATTCATAATTACTTAATTAGCATTCAGTACTGATCATATTTCCCCAGCATACTACTCATTCTACTTTAAATTACCTAATTTTAAGTACTATCCACTAAACCTTAAATTTTAACATACTTTTATATCTCCATTATTTGTTCAATCACTCAATAAATATTTATTTAGTGCTGACTATGGGCCAGTTATGATGCTGGTTGCTGGAAACACAACAGAGAAAAGGCACATAATGTGTCTGCCCTCAAGAAGTTCTTTCTAGTGGGGAAGACAGTAAGCACACAAACACATTAAGCTAAATTCATATACTAAGAAGACCTATGGAAGAAAATTGGAACAAGGTAAAATTACAAAAGTGACTGAGGGAAGCGTTCAAGAAAGAAGGTCTTTCTAAAAAAGTACATTTGAACTAAGACCTGAATAACATAGTTACACTATGTCTAGCCCGTTCATGTAAAACATAGCTTTGCTGGAAATGTCTTGGGGATTCATTTAGTTGCTACTCTTTCCCGTTGTTTTTTTTTTAACTCAAAGCTGTTTTATGAAATATAAATGTACTGAATTCTTCACTGTTATTTTATTAAATCAAGGATTTTCCAGGATAGTTCATCTCTAGATTTCATCTAAAATCAGGCCACTAAGCCTTTTTCACATGTTCCTCCCTTTCAAAAAATTTCAGGCTTCCAAACTGAGTAAATTGGAATTTATTATACTTGGTAAATACCTCATTATATTTTGTCTCATCTCAGTTGAAAGTCAAAAGAAAAACAAGCAGACTAAATCAGAATGAATGGACATTGGTTTTACAATATTATCAAAATACTTTCATGCCTAAGATTACTAATACAAATTAATCTCTCAAATGTGGGATTAAAGACTACAAGTAAATGAAGTAAAAAGTTGCAGAAAATGTTCACAGAAAATTGGATATTCTGAAGGAAAATAAACTTAGTGATGGTCTTTATCCTCACTGCACTCCTCTAGGTAATCTTACCCATTTCTATCCAGAAATATCTATAATACTGCTTAAATGTTATATTTCAAGAAGACAGGCTCCGTGGATCTAAGGAGGGTGGCACATAATAGGTGCTCAATCTGCTGAATGAAAGAACTGATTGAATACTTGTCTCTTAGGTTATTTCTGCTTTTCATGGCTTGCTCTCTTCAGTACACAAACCCACTGATATGCTAAAACAGTCTAGTTCTTCTCTTTCCCCAATACTCCCAAGGCAGTAATTATATGTTAATTATTGTATGTTAATTTTGCTTTTGTTGTTGGACTTCAGACTATTGTCTATAAAATGACTTCTTTGGCAAAAATGTATTTTGAGTGCCAATCCCTTTAGAATTAAACATTTAGAACAAGATCTCTTTAGAAATGAGGAATTTCTAGTAATATATTTAACATCATTATGGTTATTATGGGACAGACACAGGAAGGAAAAAGGAATACTTTATTCCCTTGAGGAGTTAACTTAAATTTCTGAAAGTAAGAAGGGTATAAAGTGAATACAGTGAAACTTTATAATCCAGGAAATATAGATTCTGTTTATTGATAAGAATACTTATTCATTACAGAATTCAATTCTAAAAGAAAATATATTATTAAGTAGACCTTGCTGCTGCTGCTGCTAAGTCACTTAGCCAGCTATTTAAGTGCTTTTTAAAAATCATACCTTAGGAAAACTAAATTCAATATTAAAGCCAACAATTACTTTGTTCTAGAGATTATGAAATTTGCCTGAAGCATGTGAATCACACTGTGGATGTTGATTTTTCATACTATTTAAGTAAAACTTGAACATTGGTCATGATTTCTGAAATTGGGCTGACTATTGTCAGTTACTTAACATGGAATTGGGTTGTTAAAAATATGCTTTGAGGTAGAGTACCTGAGAGTATTAAAGCCATGCTAGAAGCAGGGCAAGATACTCTAAGAATATTCTTACCAAACAATGAATCTGCTATCAGATATTCCAAAATATTCAAATACTCTGTCAAACAATTTTTACCAATTATATCATTAGAATTATTTCATATATACTTTCTTTAAATTAAAATTGCTGTATTTCTCAGACACTATATTTATTCAGGGACTGAAGAAAATCCATGAAAATGTAACTACTGTACCTCTAAACTCTGCCTTCACTACTGGCCTTTGTAAGCCGGCCTTAGCATTTATTATTATCAGGTGGCAAACACTGAATAGGAAAAAGAATATAGTGGTAACTTGTACACTTCTCTAGACAATCATAAAGCATTTAACAGTATTTAACCCATAAATTTTAATTCAGAAGAAAGCAACAATTCATCTAAGATGTTATATTTCACTTATTCCTTCAAAGGCCCTGAGAAATTAAAAGGCACAATCCAGTATTATGACTTTTTTAGAATAAAATGTATTTGTGACATCATGCAGTGTTTTAATTTTTACTACTATGCATCAATCTCTATTTTTAATATATAACAATATCAATATCTATTTATATTACTCTGTATTTACCTAATATCTGTTCATCTTACTTCTCTTAACTGAAACTTAAGTTGATACAATTACTTTCTCTTTCACCATATTATAGTGGTCTTAATTAGAACTTGGAGAAGGAAATGGTAACCCACTCCAGTATTCTTACAGAAAATTCCATGGATAGACGAGCCTGGTGGGCTACAGTCCACAGAGTGGCAAAGAGCCAGACATGACCGAGCACACAAGCAATTTAACTGTAACTAGTTTATAGAAAATCACGTGCAGAAATATCTTAAATCTACTTTAATCAGCAGCATTCTTTGTCAACTGCTTTTAATTTTTGTCATCTGAACTAACGAGTCAATCTATCTCTAAATATTCGAGCTATACATTCACACCTGATACTTCATTATAAATGTTAGGCATAATAGTTTGAGCAAGAAACTCTAATTAGTCTCTTTAAAATTCCATGTCTAAAAATCATATTGACTAATAGTAAAACTCCAAATAAAAAGATTTTTCCTCAAATAAAGCCACTTTTAAGAATATCCCAAAGGTAGCTCAATTTATATACTGTATATTAATTCATGATGCTTTTAACATTAGTTTCTATTTTAATATTTATACCCTTTAGCATCCTACGTGGTTTGTGTTACTATACTACCTACAATACTTACTATATATAAATCATGAAGTGGCTGAAAATGTAATCCAGTAAACATTTGAAAACATTTATAAGAACAGTGAAAGATTATACAAAAAACTTAACCTTTAATATTTATAAATTTTTAATTCTGAAAACCTATGGAATTTTTAAGAATCATAGTGACATTGAGAGAAGAATGAAGAACTTGAAGTTACTAATTTCTCTAAATGCAAATCTGTATTATTACAATTAATACTACCTATATGAAAATCTCTTACCCATGTTTTTAGTAGAGATTACTGAATAATTATCACTATATTAGCATAAGAATAGAAATTATATTTGAAGAGTCAATAATCTGAAAAAGTCTCCAACTTTAGAAGCTAAATACAGCATGATAATGCTAAAATAAATTGAAATGATACTTCCTTAATTGAACTACACAATGCTAACCATATAGTTTAAACATAACACTGTAATAAAATTCCAAAATTTGAAGCTGGTAAGGCACATTAAATCAAGGATTTAACAGATGCATACAATCCTGTAAAACATAAAATATGTAGGTTCTATCCCTATAATTCCTACAAAAAAGGAATTTTAACAAATCAAACAATTTATATTCATCATAAAACAAGAAAAAAATCAATCTTTTTTTAGGGTTCACAGTATTCAACACATTTTTTATAGTTTTACCTTTCGCTCAACCAATGCACATCTGTCGAGCATGAAGCATCATGTTGACAAAAATACATCAACACTGTTCCAGGGAGTGCTTTCATTTAATCCTTCTAGCTCGGGCAAAATCATTGGAGCCATCCTTAATCAGATGATTTGAAAGTCTCTATTTGCTTACAATCATTATATTTCAAAACTCAATTACTAAAAAGTTACACATAAAACAAAACTCATTCGCGGATGGAGTCATAAAATCCTCTAGTGATAGGCCTGTTAAGAAAAAGGTTATTCTTTAATGTCGTTACTATGTGGCTGTATATAGCTCAGGTCAAGTAAGAATGTACTCTGTAAGAAGGATTATGGTACTTAGCTGATTAGTGCCTCACAATACTGAAAACTAAATGCATCCTACATCCAAGGCATTTCTGGGCACTATACTGAAAACAGACAGATTCAAAAATCATAAACCATGTTCTCCTATATGAGTTACAGTATTTCTAAAATAACAGGATTCACTGTGTTTGCCATTGATGTCTACCACACTGCTGTCACGATAAAATGTAGAGGGGTAGTAAAAGATGGTGATGGTTTAACAGGACTACTCTGTCATTTCTTTTCAATTATTCAGTAAGAAGTTTCTTAATCTTCATGAAAAGAGAGTGCTCCCCTAAAGGCGTAATGAAAGAGGAAGTAGCAGTTTCTATAAAAAATTAATTTAAAAAATGTGCTCCATGAGCTAAGAATTTGGTTAGACACTCAGTTTAAATCAAGCTTTGCTCACTTTTATCACTTCAGTGCCTCTATTTAGTCATTCAAAAAACTAAAAAAAAAAAAAGATAACACCATGGATTTCTTTCTACCAAAAGCCAAATACCTAGATGTTAATATTATCCTTTTGAGAATTATATTTAAGTGATTCCAAATAAACATATAAAACTGAGAAAAAGTCAGCATTTGTAGAGTAAGGAGTGTGTTGTGTTTTCGTCTCCAGTATTTTAAGTTTAAATGAGGGTTTAGGAATACGTCATAACACTGCAGGGGAGGGGAGGAGTAGAGACAGACAAAGTCATTTTTACCCCCCAAGATTCCTAATGAAGATTTGTAGGTTATCAAACAGAAAGGAAATAAAAATTCAAGTTAATTCATTTTCACAGGAATATAAACCAATAATAAAATTCAACCACTTAGACCCCACAGTTCATATCAAACTGAAAAACAATTCCACACAATACTTGATTCTTCCAAGCAGTTAATTCCAGAAGATTTCAGAAACACCATCACAGCTGATGGATATAGCAAACTCTCTTCTTTCCTTTTCCTTCCATTCACTTTTAACCCCTCAGTGATCTCTTGGCAGTATTTTCCCAACTGCAACGCACAGTCTGCTGCCCTTCTTCTCTCTCCTATCAACCCTGCTTCTCTCGTTTGTCCATCTCAGACTGTCATTTGTATCATTTCTAACATCACTGCTGCTTTCCTTTACTCTCTAAAGAATGTTCCAGGTCTCCAATTTCTTCTTCCCCACCCTTTGACAGTGATACTGTCTTTTTTAACTCTTTACTTCATCTGTTTTTTCTCAATTATTTCCTAGGTAAGTACCTATACATTCAAATTTATGAAGGTCCAATTTGGGGTTTAAACAGTTTTCATGGGACTATTACAATTTTAGTATCCATTGACCACTTCAGAAGTACAAAATAAGAAGAAGACTCTATGAATTAGATACCAGCTTAATTTTATTTTATCCATAACAATATTTTCAACTTATATTTGAAAAATGAAGACCTTGTATGTAAATCTCTAGAAAATGATGCACAAATGATGCTACCTAATAGTTACATATTTGGGCCATGCCCCACTCCAGCTATCTTTCCCAAAATTACCATATCAAAAATACATGATGACTAAGCACCATTCTATACTAGAAGATAATTTAAACCAGTAGTAATTTTCTCTTCAAGAAAATTAGAGATACTAAGGGAACATTTCATGCAAAGATGGGCTCAATAAAGGAGAGAAATGGTAGGGACCTAACAGAAGCAAAAGATACTAAGAAGAGGTGGCAAGAATACACAGAAGAATGATACAAAAAAGATCTTCATGACCCAGATAATCACGATGGTGTGTGATCACTCACCTAGAGCCAGATATCCTGGAATGTGAAGTCAAGAGGGCCTTAGGAAGCATCACTACAAACAAAGCTACTGGAAGTGATGGAATTCCAGTTGAGCTATTTCAAATCCTAAAAGATGATGCTGTGAAAGTGATCCACTCATTATGCCAGGAAATCTGGAAAACTCAGCAGTGGCCACAGGACTGGAAAAGGTCAGTTTTCATTCCAATCCCAAAGAAAGGCAATGCCAAAGAATGCTCAAACTACTGCACAATTGCACTCATCCCACACACGAGAAAAGTAATGACCAAAATTCTCCAAGCCAGGATTCAACAGTACATGAACTGTGCAATTCCAGATGTTCAAGCTGGATTAAGAAAAGGCAGAGGAACCAGAGATCACATTGCCAACATCCGCTGGATCGTCAAAAAAGCAAGAGAGTTCCAGAAAAAAATCTACTTTTGCTTTATTGACTACAACAAAGCCTTTGACTGTGTGGATCACAATAAACTGTGGAAAATTCTTAAAGAGATGGGAATACCAGACCACCTGACCTGCCTCTTAAGAAATCTGTATGCAGGTCAAGAAGCAACAGTTAGAACTGGACATGGAACAATGGATTGGTTCCAAAATGGGAAAGGAGTACGTCAAGGCTGTATACTGTCACCCTGCCTATTTAACTTATATGCAGAGTACATCATGTGAAATGTTGGGCTGGATGAAGCACAAGCTGGAATCAAGATTGCTGGGAGAAATATCAATAGCCTCAGATACGCAAATGACACCCCCCTTATGGCAGAAAGTGAAGAAGAACTAAAGAGCCTCTTGATGAAAGTGAAAGAGGAGAGTGAAACAGTTGGCTTAAAACTCAACATTCAGAAAACTATGGCATCCAGTCCCATCACTGCATGGCAAATAGATGGGGAAACAGTGGAAACAGTGACAGACTTTATTTTCTTGGGCTCCAAAATCACTGCAGATGGTGACTGCAGCCATGAAATTATAGATGCTTCCTCCTTGGAAGAAAAGCTATGACCAACCTAGACAGCATATTAAAAAGCAGAGACATTACTTTGCCAGCAAAGGTCTGTCTAGTCAAAGTTATGGTTTTTCCAGTAGTCATGTATGGATGTGAGAGTTGGACTATAAAGAAAGCTGAGCACCGAAGAATTGATGCTTTTGAACCGTGGTGTTGGAGGAGACGCTTGAGAGTCACTTGGACTGCAAGGAGATCCAACCAGTTGATCCTAAAGGAAATCAGTCCTAAATATTCATTGGAAGGACTGATGCTGAAGCTGAAACTCCAATACTGAAATGAACTGAAGATGCTCTATCTACGTCTATGGCAGCCTTAAAACAATCTGACAATAAAGATTCATTGGAATCAATATAAAGAAGTACAATGAGCAAGATAGGAAAAATAGAAAATTTTAAAAAGAATAAATAAGTTAACCCACCAACTACCTTCCATAATCACAGAAAGTCTCTAGAGTTACTTCATTTGATTTTTTACTGATATTTATATTCTTTTAATGCTACTGTCCCTTTATTGAACTTCAACTATTGGTTTCATATACTTGTTCTCTCCCCCTATTTCTATTTGCTCCAAAGGGACAAAAGATTTTTGGTTAGGGCCTGTAATTACACTTAGACAAAAAAGAGAAATATCTTCCTATAAAATGAAACAAACATATCTAGAAGTATACATCAAATTCAAAAAGAAATGCTGTTTATCTGCAAATCAATCATATGTATAATTGATTTTCATCTTAAATGCTTAATTCCTTACTGAGAAAAAAACCATAGTGTTTTAAAATATGGAAAATTCAGATAAGTGGAAGAACGGCATTTTCTGTTTCCATTAAGGGTAATTCTTTCCTTCCAGCTGTTCACCCAATCCATGAGGAAATTCTGCTGGATCTACTTTCTGAATATATTCAGAATCCAAACACTTCTCACCAGCTCCACGAGTACAAGCCTGGTTTCACCAGTATTTCTCATGTGAATTACTGGAAAACTTCCTGAGTGGTCTCCCTACTTCTACAATATCCCTTCAGCTCTCTCTTAGCACAGCAGCAATAATGTACCTCATATCATATCATTAACATGCTTAAAACCCTTCAACAACTTCCCATTTTGCTTATCATGCCTAGAGGATCCAGCACCCATTGCTCCTTGTCCTCCTCCCCAGCTGCTTGCCCCTGCTCACTCAGATCCAGCCATGCTGGCTTCCCTGTATGTTTTCACTTAAGATCATTGCTCTGCCTAAAATGCTGTTTCTCCAGAAATCAGCAGAGACATCTAGTCTTCTAGTCAGTAAAAAGCTTCTTTTAATTCTTCTCTCATATCTCACTTTCTCGGAGTGAAACCTGGTCTCAAGAAGGCTTCCCCTGGTCACCCTGTTGAATACTTCAATCTCCATCTCTACCCCTCCCCTTCCAAGTCCCAATCCCTTTAACCTGCTTTACTTTTTTACCTTTTTCATAACATATCTCACCTTCTTCTTATGATATTTTAAAATATTTTTATTGGAGTCTAGCTGATTTACAATGTTGTGTTAGTTTCAGGTATATATCTCAAAGTGAATCAGTTATACATATATCTACTCTTTAGATTCTTCTCCCTTATAGGCCATTATAGTGTATTGAGTTATACAGTGTTATACAGTAGGTTATACAGTGTTATACAGTAGGTTCTAATTATTAATAGCTATCTATTCTATGTATAGTAATGTATATACATCAATCACAATCTTCCAATTTATCCCTCCTGCCCTCTTATCCCCAGTAACCATAAATTTGTCCTTGATATATTTTTTGTTTATCATGTTTACTGTTTGTTTCTTCTTGCGTAAGTTTCACAGGCATGGAGCACCATTTTGGTTACTTTGTTGTCGTTGTTGTTCAGTAACTTAGTTGTGTCCAACTCTTTGCAACCCCATGTATTGCAGAAGGCCAGGCTTCCCTGTCTTTCACTATCTCCTGGACTTTGCTCAAACCCATGTCCATTGAGTCAACGGATGCCATCCAACCATCTCATCCTCTGAGGCCCACTTCTCCTTTTACCTTCAATCTTGCCCAGCATCAGGGCTTTTTCCAATGAGTCAGCTCTTCACAACAGGTGGCCAAAGTATTGCAGCTTCAGCTTTAGCAACAGTCCTTCCAATGAATATTCAGGGTTGATTTCCTCTAGGATTCACTAGTTTGATCTCCCTGCTGTCCAAGAGACTCTCAAGAGTCTTCTCCAGCACCACAAGTCAAAAGTATCAATTCTTCGGCACTCAGCCTTCTTTATGGTCCAACTCTCACATCTGTACATGACTACTGGAAAAACCATAGCTTTAACTATATGGACCTTTGTCAGCAAAGTGATGTCTCTGCTTTTTAATATGTTGTCTAGATTTATCACAGCTTTTCTTCCAAGGAAGAAGCATCTTCTAATTTCATGACTGCAGTCACCATCTGCAGTGATTTTGGAGCCCAAGAAAATAAAGTCTGTCATTGTTTCCACTGTTTCCCCATCTATTTGCCATGAAGTGATGGGACCAGATGTCATGATCTTAGTTTTTTCAATGTTGAGTTTTAAGCCAGCTTTTTCTACTCTCCTCTTTCACCTTCGTCAAGAGGTCTCTTCACTTTCTGCCATTATGGTGGTGTTATCCGCATATCTGAGGTTATAGATAATTCTTCTGGCAACCTTGATTCCAGCTTGTGCTTCATCCAGCCCAGCATTTCGCATGATGTACTTGCATATAAATCAAATAAGCAGGGTGACAAAATACAGCCTTGATGTAGTCCTTTCCCAGTTTTGAACCAGTCCATTGTTCCATGTCCAGTTCTAACTGTTGCTTCTTGAACTCCATATAGGTTTCTCAGAAGGCAGGTAAAGTGGTCTAATATACCCATCTCTTTAAGAATTTTCCAGTTTTTTGTTATTTGGTCACTTTATTCCCAAATAACTGGCCTACTGTTGCTGCTGCTAAGTCGCTCAGTCGTGTCCAACTCTGTGCGACCCCAGAGACAGCAGCCCACCAGGTTCCCCCGTCCCTGGGATTCTCCAGGCAAGAACACTGGAGTGGGTTGCCATTTCCTTCTCCAATGCAGTAAAGTGAAAAGTGAAAGTGAAGTTGCTTAGTCATGTCCGACTCTTAGCAACCCCATGGACTGCAGCGCACCAGGCTCCTCCATCCATGGGATTTTCCAGGCAAGAGCACTGGAATGGGGTGCCATTGCCAGTATGTGCTCAATAAATTGGAGAATGCAATGGCACCCCACTCCAGAACTCTTGCTTGGAAAATCCCATGGATGGAGGAGCCTGGTGGGCTGCAGTCCATGGGGTCGCTAGGAGTTGGACACGACTGAGTGACTTCACTTTGACTTTTCACTTTCATGCATTGGAGAAGGAAATGGCAACCCATTTCAGTGTTCTTGCCCGGAGAATCCCATGGACAGAGGGGCCTGGTGGGCTGCTGTCTATGGGGTCACACAGAGTCGGACACGACTGAAGTGACTTAGCAGCAGTAGCAGCAGCAGCTCAATAAATATTTATTGAATAAGTAAAGAAAGCTACAGAAGCAAAGTATTTTTTACACTATGATTAAACATAAATGTCATTCACCCAACTTGCCCGACTTAGCTACAATAAAAACTTAATAGGATTAGACAAAACTCACACCATTTGTTTTCCTTTTTGTATTTTAACTTGAAAAATACACTGACAAAGTACTGAAAACATTACTTTCAGGTGAACAAGCAAATATGTGCCTTGACTGAAGGAGTTTTGAGAATACTGACCTCTTCACTCTCCCAACTACTGGATGTTTTTGTCCAATTTTGTTGACTTTTTAAGAGTGATTTAAGAATTTAAGTGATCTTTCAGAGATGTAGAGAAAACTGCATCGGTGAAATAGGGAAAGGCGAGGAGTTAAAGAAAATCTGTTTCTTGATAGTAGAAGAAAAAGAATATTTGAAAATAGAGAAACAGAGCTAGTTCTGTCAATTAGCCTGCCACTAATCTGCATGAGAATACCACTCACTCATATTATTTTAGAATATTGCAGGTACAAAGAAAGCACTTTCTGAACAAGATTTTTCTTGGAAGAGAATTCCTGACAACCAAATCAATACAGTACTGTTTGGAGCAACTGCCATGACAAATCAAAACCAAATAAACAAAATATACTGTATCTAAATGTGGGAAACTTCATTACACAGCATTTGTGATAACAGAATTTTTCCTATATGATTCCTGTGATTTTATGTACCAAATAAATACCCTAATAGCATGTTGTATATCTTGATAGAAAGCTGAAAAAACTTACACAAAATACTTCTACATGATCTGCACTTTCAGATCTGACTCAATTAGATTTATTAAAGAAACTGGATTTATCATCCAGTTAAAGAATGCTCTTTCTCAAACAGAGAAAACAGTACCTAACATCTGCATCTAGCATGATACTTTGGGATCCTTAGTTATCTGTATTAAATATTGCACTGCTTCAAATCATGCTTCAATCAGCACCACTGTTTACATATGCAATGTATTCTCTGGAATATACATACTCTTGATTTCTTAATTCTTCAAGATGAATAAAAGATTGTCAAGTGGAATCTTTAGCAGATTGTCTTCCAAAGAGGTTGAAAGTAAAATATAATTTTTCTTGGGGCACCATTCTTTTCACTCCATTCCCAGTCTCAGAAAGTCTATCCCAAACCCATATATTTACATGAGTTTAATATTAAAATATGATGTAAAATATAAGGAAATTTTACAAAGGAGGTAAAGAAGATCTTCTTTTTAATAATTCTGTTCTTTACCTGAAGTAATTTTCCCTTTGGTAAATCTCTCTTAGCCTCTTATCAGCTGTCCCCTCCCCCACACTCTTCTACAAATTCCCTATCAGTGATATAATACAGACAGGAGAAAAAAAAGGATGATGTCTGCTGATGCCAGGCCCCAAAGATGAGACAGAGTGTGATGGATGCCACTGGTGGGACTGAGTTATGAAGGAAGGCTGTCAAATGTTAACAAGTGTTGTTCTGTGGTTTTATAATATTTTTAAAACATGATATCCTCTTTTAAATACTACATTAATAGAGAGATAAACCATGCGAATGATGAGTCACCAGAGTAGACACTGGAGTTAGGCCTTCCTTTTGAATGCAGGAATCCAGATAAATCATGTATTTTACCACTTTCATAGCAAAGTTTCTTTAGCAATGTTAAAAGTAACTGGTAGAAAATAATACCACACAGTGAAATTAGTTGCATAACCTTTTATTTATGCCTTGTCTCTAAAAATGTGTTAGGTAACAAGTTAAAAATAGGTGAATTTTTAGGTCACTTAAATTCTTCTGAATGAATAGAAAATGTACTGCTAACAACTGTGATGATAACTGTCGCTAGCCCTCTGTCATCTACTTCTCTTCTCTCTTGGGAAAGGAAGAAATGTCTCTTCCATTCTCAGCTTTGTAGTCTGGTTTGAACTGAACCAGCCTCACATGTCCTAGGGATGAGCCATAGTTAGCAAAGACCATCCCTGCATGCACTATTCCTGTTATAATGATTAGCACAATGACCTAAGCTGGACCAATTGCCATTATTCTTAAGGACATTTCACTGTCAGTGGTGACACAGATTTCCTGTTTTGTGATTGAGAAGTCACATAACTCTCAGAGCTACTGAAGTCAACTTGGGATTATGAGTTGGGGAAGTCTCCCAAAATGGAGTCAATATCCACCTAGTGACAATTAAAAATAGAAAGAACGAACTAACACAATGTTGTAGACCAATTATACTTCAAAAACAAAACAATAAACTCAGAGAAAAAAAGATGAGATTTGTGGTTACCAGAAATGAGGGATGTGAAATTGGAAGAAGGCAAGTCAAAAATTAAAAACTTCAATGATTAAAGAAAATGTCAGACAATTATTTAAAATGTGCTAATTTTTCTGGATTTTACCATGACTATGGTATTTGTCAGCCTTTCAAATTTGTGATTTCTATGATTTATTTTCCCTTTCTAAGTAAATATTGACGTTTGCACCTAATTTTGAATTTGTGATTTTGATTTCTTTTCTTCAAGAGGGTCACACAAATTTGGTAAGCTTCAGGCCCACAAGTCTGGACCTGATTCTGGTAGAAGATGAAAGATTATAGAGATTTGAAGATGTATTCAAGCCTTGCATAGGTACTTAAAATTTTTTTAATAATAAAAATGAGTTACATGCCTTCAAAAAACTTATAAACGTAGAGTTGTAAGATAAATAAGTACTAGGGATGTAATGAACAAAATGATAATTAACACTGCCGTATATGTGAAAGTTGTTAACAGAGTACATCCTAAGAGTTCTCACACAGGAAAAATATTTTTTACACTTCTTTAATTTTGTATTTATGAGATGATGAATGGTCACTAAATTTACTGTGATAATCATTTCATAATGTATGTAAGTGAAACCACTATTGTTGTACAGCTTAAACTGTATGTCAATTATATCTTAACAAAACTAGAAGAAAAAAATTAAAAACGAAAAGAAGGAAATTACAACCTAAGTCACATTCTATGCTATTCAGGATCAATCCTCACCTGAAGCAACATGGACCTCTGGAGCTTTGATTCTGGTAAACCAATAAACTCTTTTATTTTTTAAGCCAGTCCCAGTTGAGTTTTCTATTACTTGCAACTGAAATCTTCTTGGTTGGCACACAATCTCTAATACAGACTCTGCTGCTGCTGCTGCTGCTGCTAAGTCGCTTCAGTCGTGTCCGACACTGTGTGACCCCATAGACGGCAGCCCACCAGGCTCCCCTGTCTCTGGGATTCTCAAGGCGAGAACACTGGAGTGGGTTGCCATTTCCTTCTCCAATGCATGAAAGTGAAAAGTGAAAGTGAAGTTGCTCAGTGGTATCCAACTCTTAGCAACCCCAGGGACTGCAGCCTACCAGGCTCCTTAGTCCATGGGATTTTCCAGGCGAGAGTACTGGAATGGGTTGCCATTGCCTTCTCTGAATACAGACTCTAAAATCTGTTTACTACTTTCTCATCAGCTGTCATGATGTTTATGAACTCTGTTTCTATGGAAATTGGTTTTTCCTTTTTGAAAAGCAAGCACACTGGGACTTGTATTCTATAGTCATGTTGTTTCTTTAAAGTAGCTTTACACTAAAAACAGCCATCTAATGAGATCAAAATCTTTACTGGGATCAAAAACCACAAGACTGGATGTTTGGTATTAAATTTCATTTGATAATGATGACAGTAGACTGATTCTATTTAAGGCTAGAAAGCAATAAAAACAAATTACATTCCACATGGAAGTAATCCACATGAAACTATCTCCCACCCAACTTTAAAGCTAATTCAGAAATACATAAAAGAGGTAGTAGACAGCAAATGGCCTCTTATTTCTATTACTGATAAAGCTGAAATTGGAAAATTGATCTACAAACCCTAGAACATTAAGTCTAGAACTGTGTTACCTTAAAGCAGCTCTATTAAACATAGGACTTCATGATGTAGGGTTCAAAAGACACTTTGCTTAAACTGTAAGTCAATGAGACAGCAGTAGAGATTTAGCTTTACAGAGTTCATAGAGGTGAACCAGGACTAAAGGCAAAAGAGAATATGGCAGACAAAGTTGGTTGTGTCTTTTCTTTCCTACAAATAGAATCAAAGTTTTATTCAGATCAACAGTGTGCTTAGGATAAAAAAATTATTTTTCAGGGGCTTTTATGGCTAGAGGTGGTTATATGACATAATTCAGGCAAATAATATTTAAATAGAAGTTTACTAAGTACAGCTTCTATCAAAGCTATTTATTCCCAAGTAAGAGATAGACCCAACTGTCATGCACCTTTCATATTAATACTTTGTCCTTCCTCCGTTATGACTGGAATGTGGTCCTACTTCCTATAATTCAACAGTCCTCTTTAATCATAAGTTTGAGAGCCACACACTGTAGGTAGTAGAGCAATGAGCAAGAAAAGGGAAACGAACAGAAAAAATAAATGCTTAGGTCTCTCTTGATTTCCTTGAGCAGTCTATTTCCAGATTTGTTTTTACATGAGAAAAACATAAACTCGTTTATTTAAATGTTGTAGTTATAAGTGTTACATAAAGCTAAATACAATGCTGAGGTCAGAGAAAGATTTGCTTCCAGCAAGAAGTCTAAGATAACTGGTCATTAGCAACCTGGCTGCTATTTAAGTAGAAAATAAAGTAAATCAGAGGCTCCCAGAGATGAGAAGGTCTAGGGAAAAAAAATAGGTGCAGGTTATGTAGTGCGTATAAGCCAAGGGGAGGGTGATTTCAAATGAAAGAAGCAGACTAGTACAGTGCAGATGTTAATTCATTATCCAGCACGGCCCTGGAGCCAAGAGCCCACTGTAAACATCTCCTCCCCACTCTGTTGAGTGATGTCACACTGGCAATTTAAAATCAGCCATGTTGGCAATGTTTACATCATAAAAATTAGCAAATGCTGCAAATCAGGATTTCTTTATTTTTTCCTTTGGAAAGCTGATTGTCCAATATTTACCAGCACATCACTGGTTATACCCCACTGCTCAGCTAAACAAGAACCTAGAAAAAGGTGCAATGGTTAGCCAAAGAGCTATCATGATTCATATGAGACTTCATTAGTGCAAAGAATACCTAATAGAGAGCCTGACATTTAGCAGGAGTTCAGTCACTGTTTGGGAAAGTAAGAGAAGAAAGGAGAATAAAACAATTCTCTCTCGGTTATAGATTATTATAGAGTTAATTTTAGATTTCAAAAGAACTGAAAATAGGGTAACAAATTCCTCAGGTTTTAACTTAATGATACCTGAAAATCTTTGCAATTCTTTGAAAGTGCACTCCTCTCCTGATCCTACACTATTCTCTTTGAGTTGCATGTTGTGACAGAGTTTAAGTGTATTTATAAAGTCAAAACATGTTGGAGCTTTAAAAAACCTCAGCAAGCATGATTCCAAAGATCCAATCGTCAGTATAATGACAGAGACAGGAAAAGAGGGTGTCAAGGAGCATTTAAAGTTCCCTGAGTTATTGATCCCTGAATTGGGAAGATCCTCTGAAGGAGGGCATGGTAACCTAGTCCAGGATTCTTGCCTGGAGAATCCCGTGAACAGAGGAGCCTTGTGGGCTGCAGTCCATGGGGTGACAAAGAATCAGACATGACTGAGCGACTTTCGATTCACAAGTTATACAGAGAAAAGTGAAAGTGGTTATCATTAGATGGCACTATATTATAGAACAGAATCTACATCTTGAGATACCCAAAATAAAGAAATATGCTTGTTTTTTTCATTATTCTAGATTTGAATAGTATATAAAATCCCTTTACATCATTTTATTTATTGGAATTATTTATCATAATTCTCAGCACTAATAATTTTAGATGGCACGAAAACTAAAATACAGAAAAGAATTACATAGAAACATAAAGCTGGAATCAAACTGGGCAGTGACACAGGGGGCCAGAAATAAAAGCTGGTGAAGATTTAGAAGGCTCATGTACCATAGGCAAAGTAGAGGTCATCAGATGTTTTGTTAGTGAGTTAACTCAACCAGTAATCTGGTTAAACCAAGGGATAGGAGTAAGTCTAGTGGTAGGGAGATCAACTGCATTATTCCACTGATTCTGGTAAGAAATTATGGGGCCCTTAATAAAGTAGTGGAAGGAAATGAAAAAATATATTTAGGAGGTTAAATTGTGAAAGTTTTTGACAGATTCTATGCAGGAGGTAAAAAAAAAAGAGAGAGAGAAACAAAAGCTGACTATCAGTTTTATTCCTTTGCTGCTACTGCTAAGTCGCTTCAGTCGTGTCCGACTCTGTGCAACCCCATGGACTGCAGCCTACCAGGTTCCTCAGTCCATGGGATTTTCCAGGCAAGAGTACTGGAGTGGGTTGCCATTGCCTTCTCTTATTCCTTTAGGGATTGAATAAATAAGATTTAGAGCACAGGAAAAGGAAAATGTTTGTAAGAAAATATATATTCTATTGTCCAATGAATAAATGTGTTTCATAAATGAATCTGGCAGTGTTCCTCCATCACTGAACAAAAGAGAAGATATCCTAACTATCCAACATGAGTATTTTTGTCTACTGGTAGACTCTATTTTTATAGTGCACATATGAGTGCTTGAATATGTTATGCCATAACTTAATGTGTGTGGTGAAGAGTATTATGTGCTTTGTCTTTGCAACATCATAGACTGTAGCCAGCCAGGCTCTTCTGTTCCATAGGGATTCTCCAAGCAAGAATACTGGAGTGGGTTGCCATGCCCTCCTCCAGGGGATTTTCCCAACCCAGGGATCGAACCCAGGTCTCCTGCATTGCAGGTGGATTCTTTACCATCTGAACCACCAGGGAAGCCTGGAGGGTATTATAAATTACTGATTTTATCATTATGTGGTGGTGGTGGCTGCTTAGGTAAACTGAGCATTGACTGTACCAGATAATTTTACATGTGTCCACTTTCAAAGCAATCCTGTGAAGGAAGCACTCTTATCATTACCCCATTTTTCTGATATGTTAACTAATAATCACAAAGTAATTTAACTTTGCCTAAAATCACACAGTTAGGAAAGGGTACAGGAAGAATTTAAAACCAGTAAATGAAAAGCCTGCCCTTATAGCTATCAGCTTGTAGCTGGCCTAGTTGCTATTGGTTAGGCTCTTATATGCTCCCAGTAAATGAAAAAAATTTCATAAAACATTACCATCAGATAAGCACTTTCTGTTACTATTATGGAACAAAGCAAAAACAATATCACTCCATAATCAAGCCTGAACACAGATAAAAGCAAATGCACTGTGTAATGAAAATGGGCAAACATTCTCTTCCCCTAAATGCAAAATGACTCTGTTTCTTCTCCAGTAGCAGTGCTAAGTAAAGTCCTGTTCATTCCACCTCCTCTCCCAAACCACCTAATACAAGTGCAAATCCTGTAACAAGCTTCCCTTAACCCCTTCTGGCAAACACAGCCCACAGTTTCACAAGGCATGTGGTTTTCCCTGCTGCAGCAAATAATAACAACCAACTTCGCTTGACTAAAGATGTGTTCTTGGTTGGGTTTGGTTAATGGATAACAATTCAGGCTCCAGGGTTTCTGCCTAAACACTATGCTGTATGTGAACACCCCTCATACATGAAAGGTATGAGGGAAATTGTCAGTCTTAAATAGCTGGGAAAAGTAACAAATAAAACTAAAAACTAGTGGATTTGATTTAAAAATTTATGCACTTGCAGTTAAATGTTTAATATATAGGACTAATTAATAATGATGATGCATGAAATGTTATATGCTAGATTTTTTAATGTCTTATTCCACATTAGAACTATATACTACATTCATAACTACTTACAAAGAATGAAAATCTGATCACATGTTAACAAAATAACAGGCAATATCTGTTTTAAACCTAGCTCTGTATTAGCAGTTTCCTGATCTACTGATGGGAATAAGAAATACAAAAAAGACTAAATGAGACAAAATGTACTCAGTCACAATAGTTGGCACACAGTATATGAAAGGCATTATTTTTGGATGTTTCTGGTTACTGGGAATGCAGAGATCACACAGTATAAAAAACAAACTTTTTATCTCTACTTGAACCTAAAAGAAATGTTGAATCTTTTAGAATTTGTGAAACATATTTTCTGACATCTTTTACTCTATACCTAATCTACACTTAGTTATCCTTTCCTTTAGCCCCTAAAGATCTAACCACCATGATGGCCATTAACATTTATTGAATACTTAAATACTAAATGGTACAGGAATTTACTATACCCTCTCATTTACTGATAACAACTCTATGAATAAAGTTCTATTATAATAACCTGGTGAAAATAAGGAAAGTGAAACTCAGAGAGATTAAGTAAAAGAAAACAATAAAGGATCAATAAAGCCTGAATTTGAACCCAGTTTATTTCACTCTAGAACCCGTACTCTTAAGACAGTCCATTTCCTCACATGTGCAATTTAGTGAGCTGTCTCAGCTTCCCAGGGTATACATATGAAAATGTTAATATTTTTCTCCAATCTCTGCATTCAACCCTGTTCTGTTGAATCTTCCTTCCTCATTCCATAATGACATCTAGAAGAGCTCAAGGAAAGTCACCTTTAATGATGTTGATTTGACCTATGGGAAATTCGTTGTGGTACATACTACCAGAGTCCTGTGATACAAAGTATCCTTCCCTTCTGACTACACAGAAGACTTCTCATGTCCCTTATCCAATGGGAGTGGCCAAGTGATTGATCCATCCAGTGAGCACTGAGAGAATGTGTTCCACTTCTGGGCTGAGGTGGTTTAAAAAAAAAGTTCATGCACAATTCTCCAGCATCTCTCCCTCTGCCCACAGATACTAGGTAATACAGCTGCAGGATTACAGAACTGGTATGGCTGAATCACATGTGAAGAAACTCCTCTGGAAAATTACCCTTAGCCATAGTACCACACTGCACCATACTACACTAAAACCAGACCAAAGTCAACATTCAAAAACAAAGATCATGGCATCCAGTCCCATCACTTCATGGCAAATAGATGGGGAAACAGTGGAAACAGTGGCTGACTTTATTTTGGGAGGCTCCAAAATCACTGCAGATGGTGACTGCAGCCTTGAAATTAAAAGACATCGGAGAAGGCAATGGCACCCCACTCCAGTACTCTTGCCTGGAAAATCCCATGGACAGAAGAGCCTGGTGGGCTGCAGTCCATGGGTCACTAAAGAGTCAGACATGACTGAGCAACTTCACTTTCACTTTTCACTTTCATGCATTGGAGAAGGAAATGGCAACCCACTCCAGCATTCTTGCCTGGAGAATCCCAGGGACAGGGGAGCCCGGTGGGCTGCGTCTACAGGGTCGCACAGAGTCGGACATGACTGAAGCGACTTAGCAGCAGCAGCAGCAGCAGCAGCAGCTCCTTGGAAGTAAAGCTAAGACCAAACTAGACAGCATATTAAAAAGCAGAGACATTACTTTGCCAACAAAGGTCTGGCTAGTCAAAGCTATGGTTTTTCCAGTGGTCATGTATGGATGTGAGAGTGGACTATAATGAAAACTGAGCACCAAAGAATTGATGCTTTCAACTGTGGTATTGCAGAAGACTCTTTAGAGTCCCTTGGACTGCAAGGGGATCCAACCAGTCCATCCTAAAGGAGATCAGTCCTGAATATTCATTCAAAGGACTGATGCTGAAGCTGAAACTCCAATACTTTGGCCACCTGATGCAAAGAACTGACTCATTTGAAAAGACCCTGATGCTGGGAAAGATTGAAGGCTGGAAGAGAAGACAACAGAGGATGAGGTGGTTGCATAGCATCACCGACTCAATGTACATGAGTTTGAGCAAGCTCTGAGAGTTGGTGATGGATAGGGAAGCCTAGCGTGCTGCTTGGGGTCACAAAGAGTCAGACACAATTGAGTGACTGAACTGAACTTACAGACACCATACTATACAAGACCAAGAAGTAAACATTTTTACATTAAACATTGAGATTTTAAGAGTTGTTCATTACTGCTATACAACCTTGCCAATCATGAATAAATACACTTACATATTCCCTTCTAGGGAAATACAGGCTGTTCTCTGACTACAAATCCCCTACTTCCGCCCTCTTTCCAATTCCCTTTTCCTCTGTTGAAACAGACACAGGTTAGTTAAATCAATAACTCTACTACCTAAATACTTAGCTAACCAGAGAATAGAATGTTACCATCCCCCTCCTGATGAGAACCTCTAATCGCTACAAGTAATTCAGAGATTCCCTTCACTTGGTTTTTGGTAGAGAAGGATAGTACGCATGTCTGCCAAGTTGCTTCAGTGGTGTCCGACTCTTAGCGATCTTATGGACTGTAGCCCGCCAGGCTCCTCAGTCCATAGGATTCTCCAAGAATACTGGGGTGAACTGCCATGCCTTCCTCCAGGGTATATTTGACCCAGGGATCAAACCCATGTCTCTTATGTCTTCTGCCCTGGCATGCAGGTTCTTTACCACTAGCGCCACCTAGGAAGCACAAAGGATAGTATATTCCTTCCCAAAGTAGTAGGAAGGGAAGGAGAAGGTCTCTGCACTCCTCTCTAGGCTCCAGACTGATTATTTGCATTAGTTTCTCCTTCCTTCTCCCTAGTCTCTTATTACAGAACGTGAAGATTCCCCTGGGGTGATGACTGAAGGTAGCTGCCAGTTTATCTACTATTGAAAACTCTGAGAGAAGAATTGGGTCCCAATTATAGGCAAGATTGTTGTTTAAAGATGGGGTATTTAATACTTTGTGTTCACACATTAGGTTCAGTCTCTAATTCCAAAGCAACAGAAAAAGATTCACTTCAGTGTCTCATGTTATCACAAGCTATCATTTTTAGTACTTATTTGAGCTTATTCAATATTGACATTTTCTTCAAGTCACAATTACCTATTTCAATTGTATGTTATAAATAACCACTCAGATTGAATCCATTTATACACATGTATAAGTGACAAAAATATCCTCTAAGGAGCCTCTCTTTCCTTTCTCTGTAAGATCCATAATTCAAACTAGAAAGTGAAGATCCTTTCTAGTTCTTCTTTTTGCAATCCTGTAACATTGTATACTCTATTGTTGTAAATAATGATCCTATAATACTAAATGCAATGTTATAGGATTTTTACTACTCATTTAGGAGAAATACACCACGATAACTTTAGGTAATTAGGTTCTGAGTTAAGGTTAGCCCAGCGAATAATTCAATGCTTTTCTATATATCAACATTAAAACAAGTTGGAAAGGTCACATTTTTACTTTACTATTTAAAATTTAATGAGCATTTTCCTTTATGATTGAATAAAGGTCCACAGGAGGCTTCCCAGCTGGCTCAGTGGTAGGGAACCCACATGCCAAGCAGGAGACACAGGAGATGCAAATTCAATCCCTGGGTCAGGAACAACCCCTGGAGGAGGAATCGGCAACCCACTCCAGTAATTTTGCGATTTGTCCATGGGAGAAATTTGTCCATGGGAGAAATCCCATGGACAGGAGGAACCTGGCAGGCTACAGTCCAGAGTCAGCCACCACTGAGCACACACACACAGCCACACACAAAGGCACACAAGATCCAATGACGGCTATCAAAATGAATACCAAATTTTTAAATACATAACACAAACTTTAAAAAGTTAGTTAATTAACATTAACTATAGTACTTGGTAAATAATAATGTCAGCAGCAACTTTCATGTGTTTAAGGGTTTCTAAACTTCCTACTATGGGTAGGAGGTTGGTATTTTTATAAACTAATATTTTCCTGGCTTTGCTAAAATTAATAGAGTCTTGGATGTTTTGGTTTTTTGGAAAAAAAGCCAAAACACAACATTACAAATATAAAAAGAGTAATTATACTATTTGGGTTTTTCTAATGTACTCTCCCAGAATTTTAAACTGTTCATTAATAGTTCCAACCAGTCCATTCTGAAGGAGATTGGCCCTGGGATTTCTTTGGAAGGAATGATGCTAAAGCTGAAACTCCAGTACTTTGGCCACCTCATGCGAAGAGTTGACTCATTGGAAAAGACTCTGATGCTGGGAGGGATTGGAGGAAGGAGGAGAAGGGGACGACAGAGGATGAGATGGCTGGATGGCATCACTGTCTCCATGGACGTGAGTCTGAGTGAACTCTGGGAGCTGGTGATGGACAGGGAGGCCTGGCGTGCTGCGATTCATGGGGTCTCAAAGAGTCAGACACAACCGAGCGACTGAACTGAACTGAACTGATACATATATAATGTACAAAAGTTATTTTCCTAATACAAATCTTTATTAAAAGGACTTTAACAGAACTAACAACTGAATATGGGCTTCCCAGGTGGTGCTAGTGGTAAAGAAGCCACGGTGCCAATTCAGGAGACCTAACAGACACAAGTTCGATCACTGGGTCAGGAAGATCCCCTGGAGGAGGGAGAGGCGAGCCACTCTAGTATTCTTGCCTGCAGAATCCCGTGGACAGAGGAGCCTGATGGGCTACAGTCCATGGGGTCACAAAGAGTCAGACATGACTGAAGCAACTTAGAACCTGCGTCCGCATCCAATAGGGCTTCCCTCGTGGCTCAGCTGGTTAAGAATCCACCTGCAGTGCGGGAGACCTGAGTTCGATCCCTGGGTTGGGAAGATCCCCTGGAGATGGGAACAGCTACCGACTCCAGCATTTTGGCCTGAAGAATTCCTTGGAATGTATAGTCCATGGGGTAGCAAAGAGTCAGACATGACTGAGTGACTTTCACTTCACTTCACTTCACACATGCGATAACTGAACATAATATACAATTTTGTGATTCTTCAAATTTTAAGACTAGATTTAACCCCTCCTAATAAATCCTCAGAAAATTTCCTTCTTAGTTTTTCTGCATTGACTCAATTCTGTTCAGTCATTCACTAGTGGCTGACTCTTTGCAACCCCATGAACTGCAGAACTCCAGGCTTCCCTATCCATCACCAACTCCCGGAGCCTACCCAAACTCATGCCCAGTGAGTCAGTGATGCCATCCAACCATCTCTTCCTCTGTTGTCCCCTTCTCCTCCTGCCTTCAATTGTTCCCAGCATTAGGGTCTTTTCAAATGAGTCAGTTCTTCGCATGAGGTGGCCAAAGTATTGGAGTTTCAGCTTCAGCATCAGTCCTTCCACTGAATACTCAGGATTGATTTCCTTTAGGATGGACAGGTTGGATCTCCTTGCTGTCCAAGGGACTCTCAAGATTTCCTGAAATCTAAATGAAATACTCTTTAAGAATTTTCCACAGTTTGATGTGATCCACACAGTCAAAGGCTTTGGCATTGTCAATAAAAGAGAAGTAGATGTTTTTCTGGAAATTTCTTGCTTTTTTGATGATCCAGCAGATGTTGGCAATTTGATCTCTGGTTCCTCTGCCTTTTCAAAAACCAGCCTGAACATCTGGAAGTTCACAGTTCACATACTGTTGAAACCTGGCTTGGAGAATTTTGAGCATTACTTTGCTAGTGTGTGGGATGAGTGCAATTGTGCAGTAGTTTGAGCATTCTTTGGCATTGCCTTTCTTTCGTATTGGAATGAAAACTGACCTTTTCCAATCCTGTGGCCACTGCTGAGTCTTCCAAATTTGCTGGCATATTGAGTGCAGCACTTTTACAGCATCATCTTTTAGGACATGAAATAGCTCAGCTGGAATTCCATCACCTCCATCCACTAGTTTTGTTCATAGTGATGCTTCCTAAGGCACACTTGACTTCACATTTCAGGATGTCTGACTCTAGGTGAATGATCACACCATCGTGGTCATCTGGGTCATGAAGATCTTTTTTGTATTTTTCTGTGTATTCTTGTCACCTTTGCTTAATATCTTCTGCTTCTGCTAGGTCCATACCATTTCTGTCTTGTATTGTGCTCATCTTTGCATAAGATGTTCCCTTGGTATCTCTAATTTTCTTGAAGAAATCTCTAGTCTTTCCCATTCTATTGTTTTCCTCTATTTCTTTGCATTGATCGCGGAGGAAGGCTTTCTTATCTCTCCTTACTAATCTTTGGAACTCTACGTTCAAATGGGTATATCTTTCTTTTTCTCCTTTCCTTTTCACTTCTCTTCTTTTCACAGCTATTTGTAAGGCCTCCTCAGACAGCCATTTTGTTTTTTGTCATTGTTTTTCTTGGGGATGTTCTTGATCCCTGTCTCCTGTACAATGCCACAAACCTCCATCCATAGTTCATCAGGCACTTCAGATCTAATCCCTTGAATCTATTTCTCACTTCCACTGTATAATTGTAAGGGATTTGATTTAGGTCATACCTGAATGGCCTAGTGGTCTTCCCTACTGTCTTAAATTTAAGTCTGAATTTGGCAATAAGGAGTTCATGATCTGAGCCACAGTCAGCTCCCAGTCTTGTTTTTGCTGACTGTATAAAGCTTCTCCATCTTTGGCTGCTGCAAAGAATATAATCAATCTGATTTCGATGTTGACCATCTGGTGATGTTGATGTGTAGAGTCTTCTCTTGTGTTGTTGGAAGTGGGTGTTTGCTATGACCAGTGTGTTCTCTTGGCAAAACTCTGTTAGACTTTGCTCTGCTTCATTTTGCACTCCAAGGTCAAATTTGCCTGTTACTCCAGATATCTCTTGACTTCCTACTTTTGCATTCCAGTCCCCTATAATGAAAAGGACATCTTTTTTGGGCATTAGTTCTATAAAGTCTCGTAGGTCGTCGTGAACCATTCAACTTTAGCTTCTTCAGCATTAGTGGTTGGGGCATAGACTTGGATTACTATGATATTGAATGGTTTGCCTTGGAAATGAACAGAGATTATTCTGTCATTTTTGAGATTGCACCCAAGTACTACATTTCACAGTCTTTTTTTGAAATTGGTAGAGTTCAACAAAAGACTCTTTTGTAGAAATTGGTAGATTTTGTGATGCTAACAGATTCTTAATCATTCAACAGGGCCTTCTTTTTCTCAATACAGACCATCAACTTTCAATTTTCAGCTTTCAACCATCAATTTTCTCAATACAGACCAAAAATTAAAAATTTTCAGCTGTAATTCTTCTGATAAAATACCAGTGCAATAAAATAAGCTGTGTATCTTAAAGCAGGAGTATTTTAGTAATTTCATTAGCAAGTCTGTAAAGTCACTTTCTTAACACTAGTTTTTTAGTGTATAAAATAATTTCATTCAATAAATTAGTGTAGAGTCTAATCTGTATAAAAGCTTTTGAGGCAAATATATTCTTAATGCTAAAATCAGAAATAACATATTAATAAAATTTATTGTAGGCAATACCCAATTTATATATTGTTTCACCCAAAGTTTTATTCCTTTATACATATCTTAATTAATTACTGCCACCAAGCATTGTACTAGACATGACTGGAAATACAGATGTTAATAAAATAGTGTTCACTGTATCACAATGTTTTCTGAGGTTATACATAAAAAGGTTACACAGGTCTAGCCCATGACAATGTCTCATGCCTTTTTCAGCAGCAACATACATTTTTTGAAGCTCGTTTCTAAAAGCTAATCTAATAATCAGTTAAGATTACATTCGGCTACAAATTCCCAAAAATCCATCAAGCAGCATTTTTAACAGGAGAGGTGTTTATCTTTCTGGCACAACAAGAAGCCAGTCGAAGGCTGGTGCAGCACTAAATGATGCTACAGGGCTGGTGCAGCACTAAATGATGCTGACGAAGCACCAAACTCTCCATAACATGTTGCTCTACAATCCTGGACTTTGGATCCTGCACCTCAGGTACTTTTTTCATATGCCAGGAACAAAAAAGGGAGAAGCCAGAGTGGCTGCAACAGTAGACTAGGCTCTCTTTGTCTAGAACTGAGTCAAGGCTGTCGAAAGCTACAACGAAAAGATGAGCTTTTCATTCTGTAGGTTCCACAGTAGAAAAGAATATATAGCAGAGGAACAGAGTAACTAAAGAGCTACAGTGGACACTTAGTAAGATCACAAAGAGTATCTTTATGCTCATGATCTGTTGACTATTACTTTGATTTCCCAAATAAATGTAATTCTAAAAATAATAAACTGAATAGAATACAACAATAATCATATTATAGTAAAAATTGAAATAGTAAATATTCATATCTAGGTGGGAAACTGATGATCATGAAACACTGTGAGATGAAACTAAAAATTAAAATACACAACCTCATATAAACATACATTTACAAATAAAACCAAAATATCCCAAACCATATATCCCTTCATAGCTCAAAAAACTGTTAAATGAAGACCTTTAAAATAAGCATGATATTAAATACTGAGTTAAATGTTGAAAAAAGGATTTTATTATAATACATATGAGCAAGAAGTTGCTTAAGAGTAATCACAAATATGAAGAGAGTGAGCATGGTTATACATCACTGATTGGAAGAAGCATTTCAACAAGCCAGAAGTGTACAGTTTCATTTTAAAATTAGAAAATGGCTCAGTGAAAGACACTGAGGCACTAGACATGTCCTCAGAGTCTTCATTAAATGCAGCATATATTTGAAAACTTGAATTTGGCTATTAATAACTCTTGATTTCTTTTCTATTCAAGTTTGGTAACAGAATCATGAATTTCCCTGAGCAAAATTTTATATAAAAGTATAAAGTAGTCTGTGACCTATTATCAAATTTTCTAAGAAAAGATTCTGCAGATTTGGAAAGGAAAAACCTCAAAGTTTACTGTAGCAATACTGAATGTCTCTACCTATTACATGAATATCTAAAGGGGAAAAAAACCTCAGCTCACACTTCTTTAGAAGTTTTTTACAGATACCTGTGTGACCTATAGTTTGCCACCAACTTAAAGCTGGTAACTCAGTTAATGGAAATACTTAATTGATGTTTATTGTAGCTAGTATTAGATATAAGCTATATTTACCATGAGAACAATTGGTGTTTTGGTCATTTAAAAATGAGTATTTCACTACTATATATAAGGTAAACAACTAACAAGGACCTACTGTATAGCACAGGAAACTCTACTCAATATTGTGATAACCTGTATGAGAAAAAAGTCTTAAAAGGAACGAATATATGTATATGTATAACTGAATCACTTTGCTGTACACCTGAAACTAAGATAACACTGCATATCAAATATATTCCAATAAAACTAAAATATTTTAAAAAATAAAAATGAATGTTTTTAGATACATCCTGAAAACTATAAAAGGTCTTCAACTTTCTCCTTTCTTGTGTCCAGTTTCATCCCTTCTTTTCAAATTGCCAGGCAAACTTG
The DNA here is from genome assembly GCF_055505025.1 of Bos grunniens. Taxonomy (NCBI): domain Eukaryota; kingdom Metazoa; phylum Chordata; class Mammalia; order Artiodactyla; family Bovidae; genus Bos; species Bos grunniens. The sequence continues at coordinate 21,622,473 of NC_141178.1, read as the reverse complement.
TTCCCAGTAAATTCAGACAAAGAAAAACTTTTTCTGTGTTTATTTCATTGATAACTAAACTGCTAAAATTGGTCCAGTTCTCTACGAGCCCGGGGCTATTACATCCATACTGTGTTCTGTTTGTCACTAGCCGTGTTTCTTAATTCTATTGGTGCTGATTCCGCTCATGCAAACTAGCTGCTATGTCATAAGAAAAAATATACAAAAACAGATCCTGGTCTTGCTGCCAGTTGCAACCACAGTCTTAACTGTCAAAGTAGCCTCTTCACTCTCCAGTAATTCAGGGGAAACAGTCATTAGTATCTATCCTATCTTAGAGTAAGGATATAGAAACTGCAGTGGAAGATTGCTCTAAATATCCATCTGCCTGAATATCACTCACAGCATCTATACAGGAAAAGATAGGGAGCTACAATACAACCCAGATGTCTCTGACCTTTCATTGGCTCTTTGCAGTGCTGAATAATAAAATATTTAATTATTTTTCTAAAAGTATAATTACATTCATGTGTTATTTACCCTTGCTGCTAAGTCGCTTCAGTCATGTCCAACTCTGTGCGACCCCAGAGATGACAGCCCACCAGGCTCCCCCTCCCTGGGATTCTCCAGGCAAGAACACTGGAGTGGGTTGCCATTTCCTTCTCCAATGCATGAAAGTGAAAAGTGAAAGTGAAGTCACTCAGTCGTGTCCGACTCTTAGCGACCCCATGAACTGCAGCCCACCAGGCTCCTCCATCCATGGGATTTTCCAGGCAAGAGTACTGGAGTGGGGTGCCATTGCCTTCTCCATATTTACCCTTATAATACAATCAATAACACAAACAGAAAATGAAATCATAACATATATTCAATCCCATTTTTGACATCACTATAAATAATCTCTTTGGCTTTATTTATTTAAGATCAAGCTATGCCATCTTTTTAATCTTCAGCATTTGGGCTGGACACGTGCGTGTGTGTGTTACATGTATCACATACACACATATACATATACAATTGGCCTGCAGGTAGCAACTGTAAGAAGAGTGAAGTTAAACTATTTTCCGAATATGAAGAAAAAGAAAAAATACATACACAATGGTTAGTCACATATGTGAAAGCTCATTGTTTTATCTACGTAGAAAACAACTTTTTTTTTACATTCTTCTTCTTTGATTTTTTTAATTCCACTCATTTCAAGGATTCTTTCTCATAACATTATCAGACTTTTCAGATGTTATGGATATTACAAATATTTTTAAATTATCAAAATTACAGGGAAACTTTACAGATAACTAGAAAAACATAATAACAAATAGCCCATAATTTTTACCAAGAATATACCAATAGAAAATTCACAAGCTTTTTAACAACTTCCCTGGTTCAAAAAATAATAAGAAAATTGATATGGAACTATTTGACTGTGACTGCACTTTTTATCTTCCTTTTGATCTACCATATTGCTTCATAAAGAAGAAAACTTTAAATGATATAAAAAGAGTTATTCACTAAGCACTGTGCCCTTCAGGTCTGAATGTAAAAACTAATATCAGGTGTGACAATAGACAATTTAGAATGTGAAACTATAAAGTACAATGAGAGTTTAAAATTGATTTTCCAAAACTCTGACAAAGTGAATAAATACCTAGGATGTCTTTAATGTTTATCTAAAAGTTGCCAGTACCTTGCCCCACTCAAAGACATCACATATTTAATATAGAAAATTATATAGTTGATATACTTTATACTCAAGAATTAGTTATCTTATCCAGTAGTAGATACTGAGTAAGAAAAAAATACAGGATTCTAAATATACTTCCAGATAAGAAGATCATGTGCAACAGGGCAGATCTAATATATTTCAATCATTCATATTAAAAATACATGACTTACCTACTAAACCCCAAGCCTACTTTTCTTAGCTCTGCTCCCTTTAGAGCCGTTAACAGGAGATACAAGTGCAAAGTAAAATTAGTACGTCATAGTCATGCAGAAAGAATATGTGGCTATTAAATATAAAAAGATCACAATGAGGGTACCTCCAGTTTCTTAACCCTCAACCAAAATCCAGAGCATTTGGTCTCTGCCATTCACTGGAGAACTAAAGAGACACCAGGGAGCAACCCAGGAAGATGATCCTTCCTCCAAGATAGCAGCCTCTGTAACAGGACTCCAAACGGCACACGCACCAGAGGAAATTACTGAGCTGTCAAAGACTCAGGGACTTCAGAGTGTCAGGGAAGGAGAAGTTGGTTGTCAACTTATTATCAATGCCAAGTTTATATCACATTTAAAAAATAAATACCAATACCCAGTTCATTAAAATGCTTTATTAAAACGGGATAGTATTTTATTCTCTTCCTCTACAAATAAGTTACAATGTACATCTTGGAGATTTTTCATACGTAGTGATGTGATAAAATAACTACACTTAAATAGTGAGTATCCCATCACTAATGGTATCTTCAAGTATAAGAAAAATTTCTGGAAAAGTGAGTGAAAAGAAAAAAAAAATGTTAGCAACTTACTAGTTAAGATTTTGAAAAATTTCCCAATTTTAAAATATTGCTATCCTTGCAGTACGAAATCCATTCAATATTTGACTTTTTCTACATTCATTCTCTTTACTCAAGTTATATGTAAACACATATTTAGATAATTTTTTGTTTTCAACACTTTTTGTCACTCACTACTCTATGCTATATACATATAAAATAGCCAAAACAGCCAATTCTATATAAAAGGATAAAACACTAACATCAGTCCTTAAGTCCCTTTATTCCAAGAAGTGCATGTAATTTTTCTTTTTCCTTACGGCAGACACTGACTGTTACTGTCCTTCCCAGCTCCCCTTCCCCAGGCTGATGAAGCCTTTCCCCAGAGCTGTGTGTGCTGGCTGCTATAAAGACATGCATTCCCCACCTCAGCAAACTGTTCTCCTCAACTAACAGGAGTCGCCTTCTCTGGAACATAGTGCTGACATTTCCATCCCAGTATGGCCCAGAGCCAATGCCCTACTGAGATGGGGATGCCAAAGTCTACCACTCTTGCCTCAAAGGAGAAAACACTGTCTTATGATTAACTCAAGATTTAAGCCTCCAAACATACACCTTCCCATACATACACATACCCAGACTAGGCTACACTCAGCCAAGGCAAGGCTTTGCTAGAGACCACTTCAGCTGACCATCCCTCTTCAGCTGTTTCCCCTTCCTTAGCCTGCTTCTATCACTTCCTTAAAGGTTGTTTCTGAAGAACAGATCTTCAACAAATCATGTTGAAATTTGTTGCCAGACAGAGAAATCCCTGTCTCAGGCTCTGCTTCTAATGAACTTGACGTAAATAATAAATGGGCTTTCCTGGTGACTCAAACAGTAAAGAATCTGCCTGCAATGCGGGAGACCCAGGTTTGATCCCTGGGTCAGAAAGATCCCCTAGAGAAGAAAATGGCAACCCACTGCAGTATTCTTCCCTGGATAATTCCATGGACAGAGGATCCTGGCAGGCTACCATATATGGAGTTGCAAAGAGTCAGACATGACTGAGCAACTAACATACATGGGACAATAAACACCACGGGTCAGTCTAGGAGACAGACTCTAAGAAAGATCTGGAGTTGACTCACTCACTAGCTAACTGGAAATGAGTAACCTCTTACTGGTATAAGTGGAACACTGATGGTCCTTGACATGCAGTGGTGATGAAGTTGTAAAGATTTTCATCTGCAGTAAACTGCATTGGATTATAGGTGGAAAGGGATACATTCAATTGTGTAATATCTCAGTCATTTAAAGAATATGAGAAAAACTAACTATAAAGACTGAAATTGGATGGCTGTTACTGAATGCCAGACAGATGCATTGAAAATTTGAAAATGACAAGCTCAGGGCAGCCAGTCACCAATATAAAGCAAAGTGTGAGAGTCAAAGGGCCTCCCTAGCCTCATTTAAAGGGTCCTCTTCCCTTAAAGCCAGATGAAAGAGCCAAAGACTAGTTCAGAATTTAATTATAAGAGTGAAAGAATTTCAGAAAAAGCTAAAATCTCAGCCTTTTCCATGTCAAAGTGAGGAGCAACAGAAACATGAGACTTGAGATGGGACTCCCTTAAGGAGATAAACAAGAGATCACTGAAACTCATTCCCTGAATCCTTTAGAGCTATGGAAGTGACCCACTGTCCCCACCTCAACTTATTCAAAGACAGATGACCCCCTTGATTGAAGACTATGAAGAAGGCTCAAGGGATATACAGGCCTCCCAACACTGCGCTGGTTTCCCTCAGGATCTGCCACCTGATCAAAAAGGGTCAAATCTTAATAAAACCCAATTGAGATAGTACTGGCTTTGTGAAGGATAAAAAGAGATTATACCCCCAAACAGAACCTAGCCAACACATACCAATAGGAACTGGGAGAGTATGACTGGCAGTGAATCCTAAAAGTGCTAGGTCAAAGAGGGTAAAAAATATAAAGCTAGATAAGAGAATTTAGATAAGACAGGATTTTTAACTCTGGCAACGGCCACAGCAGATGCTATTAATATGCAACTAGATTGCTCCTGAAAGCTTAAAAGTGATGATCCGCATTAAATGAAATAGAGATGCCAGCACTGCCCTAGAAAATTGTTGAAGGAGGTATCAAAAAACTTAGTGAAGTGTGTATGATGGAATAGTTTAGCTACAGAAGACTGAAAAATGTACTGGCTATGTTCCTCAGGAGAACTCAGAGGACTCACCAAGTTGGTACAAAAATACATTGGTGAGGCAACTGTTGTCTGCAGCCGCAGGCTAAAAGCAGAAGGTGCTGTTGGAAACTGGGCTCCCTAGTATCAGCGGAAAGCATGGGAATGATCCATTTGGGTGCTGACATCCAGGATCTAAAGCACCATCGTAACCCCACCACCACCAGTTAGAGAAGGGGTGAGTAGTGTCAATAATACATGGAGTCCCAGCCCATGTCTATCTCACAGTGGACCCATGGGTTATCTACCTGATTTCCAAATGTATAAAAATCAGAATAGATGACATACTCAGCAGTTGGCAGAAGCATAACATTGATATTTTTAACCTGGAGAGCTCCTGTTACCTCACAGCCACCGTCAAGATGGTAAATGAGAACCAATTTGCATTTTGAGGGAAATGTCAGTGACTAGGACCATTCTCAAAGACTTAAATGGTGGCATATTATGACTCCTATAACATGCCCACTTAATTCACCAGTCTGGCCTTTGCCAATCCAAATAGACCATGGGAGATGATGATATACTACTATAAACATAACCAAGCAGTAACGCCCAGATTCAACTGCTGTGCCAACCATGGTGTTTCTACTAGAATTGATTAACACAGTATTGAGTAAGTGATGTGTTGTTATTCATTTGGTTAAAGTAATTTTCCACCATCAGAAAGGAAGATTTGAAGCAATTTACATTCACATCGGCCAAACCACTGTATACATTCAGACTTACCCTAAATAAATGTTAATTTTCCTGTTCTCTGATATATATAGTCAGAAGGAAACTTACTAACTAAATACATGTTTCACAGAATCACTTTGGCCAACTATTTTGATAACAGCCTGTTAAGTGTACCAGAACAGCAACTTGATAGTAATTCACATGCATTCCAGAAGAGGAAGTAAGAGAGAAACCTCAAAAGCTTAAGTTTTTAGGATTTCAGGGTTATGGAACACTCCAGAACATCTCTAACATAAAGGAATGTTGATTGCACCTTAGACCTCTGAACACTAAGGAAAAAATGTCTAAAATTTGTTAGACAAATTTTATCAGTTTTGAAGGTAGCATATTCTGTACTTGAGAATACTGCTCTTCCCCTGAGAAAAAAGGGGGCTGCGTATTGTGAGTAGGTCGAGAGCAAAAAAAAAGAGACTTGCAGTGCATCCAGGCTGCTATACCACCCCACATAGAGCATGGTAGAGAGATATCTGTGGTAGAAAAAGAAGCCATGTGGAGTCTCTGGAAAGTCCCAACAGGAGAACTGCAACACAAACCCACAGGATTCTAGAACAAGCCCAGGCTATCAAAGCAGAGTTAAAAAGATGGCTTCTGTCATACTACCGGGTCCTGGAGCAGACAGAACATCTGATCTTGAGATATCAAATGACCATACATCCAGAAAAGCCCACTAAGAGACTAGCAAACCATAAGGTCAGACAGGCGCAGCAGCATCCCACAATAAAATGAAAGAAACTCCCCTAGGATTAGGGTTGAGCAGGTGCAGAGGGCATGAGTAAGTGGCCCAGAGAGGTGGCCCAGGCTACCAAGTCACTTAACGCTCTTACATCAGTGCTTCCTCTGAAGTTCATGCTCACTTACAATCAGCCGAAGAGGAAAGAATAAGGCTGGCACTGGATAATGAATGGGTCAGCTCAGTATGTGAGTATAAGCTAAAAATGGAGTGCTGCTGGGCCTCAGATTCAAGGTTGGCCCTGAAAGGCATTGATAAGGGGAAATCCTCTCAACAGACAGACCTTATCCACTTTGTGTGATGAGGAAAAAACATATGGACTGATGGATAGTGGTGAATAGCTTAGCTGATAGGTTAGGGGCCAGAATAGAAGCAAGACTGAAACATGTAAGACAAGAAGTTCCAATAAAGAAACGTGTGGATGGAACTATGAGAGTGCATTAAAGGTATCTTTACATCTGCTACAAAAGAGGCATTAAGTAACCAAGGAGAGGGCTTCCCTGGTGGCTCAGAGGTAAAAAGAAATCATCTATCAATGCAGGACACAGGGTTTGATCCCAGACCCAGGAAGATACCACATGACACAGAGCAACTAAGCCCACGCACCACAACTGTGGTTCTGTGCTCTAGAGTTCGGGAGCCACCATTACTGAGGCCACGCATTGCAACTACTGAAGCCCACACACCCTAGAGCCCGTGCTCTGCCACAAGAGAAGCCACCGCAATGAGAAGCCCATGCACTGCAACTAGAGGGTACCCCCCACTCGGCACAACTAGAGAAAAGCCATGCAGCAAGGAATACCCAGCACAACCAAAACTAAAGTAAAAAAAATTTTTTTAAGTAGACCAATGAATTGGCCCAGGCTGTATTCTCACCAACCCCACCTACCTCCAAAAGTGAAATAAAACCATGGTGGCAGATTTGTAAGCTATACATGCATTCTATTTTTACCATGGTTGATAAAACCACTCCACCTGCTGAATGTCTGACCTGTCAAGGACAGAACACCTGCGATATGATTCCATTCTTCAAAGAGAACGACTGGACATTTGGTAATAAATTGGCTGCACTGGATACTTTACTCCCTATGCTGCTGCTGCTAAGTTGCTTCAGTTGTGTGCGACTCCGTGCGACCCCACAGACGGCAGCCCACCAGGTTCCCCCGTCCCTGGGATTCTCCAGGCAAGAACATTGGAGTGGGTTGCCATTTCCTTCTCCAATGCATGAAAGTGAAAAGTGAAAGTGAAGTCGCTCAGTTGTGTCTGACTCTTAGCAACCCCATGGACTGCAGCCCACCAGGCTCCTCCATCCATGGGATTTTCTAGGCAAGAGTGCTGGAGTGGGGTGCCATTGCCTTCTCTTACACCTTATAAGGGCCTATAATTTGTTGAAAAAGGCATAGACAGGCATTCAGGTATGGGTTTGCCTTTCCTGTCCAAGTGCCACAGCAAGTACCACTATACTATGAGGGTCAGTCTACATACCAAGCAGGTCACTTAGACTAAAAGAAAGGGGGCAGGGGTGGTGGGAAGGGGAGGTGGGAAGTATCAATTATGGTCACAGAGTCAACTGCAGTGGTAGGAGAGAGAGTGAGTCCTCCTATAAATTGTTACCGAAATTGTGAGCACAGAACCCTGGTGGACCTGTACCTGAATGGAGTAAACTTAATCATCAGATGCAACTGTTTCCAGATGGTGCAAGGGTTACAATAGAGTACACATCGTTGGTGGCCTGCCCAAATGCCCTTTGTCAGGCCAGTACACCCATCTTCCAGCTGCCTTGAGTGTTGACTGCTAATTGCTCACAGCTACCTTTTTTCACGAAAGAAATGTCCCCAAATGATGACAGCCATCTCACCCAGGAGGGTATCCTCATCCAATAGATAGCACTACACCAGTGAGCGACTGGGAGACGAGTACACAGACTGGAGGAACCATGCTGAGGAATGACTCATGCTCAAGGGACTCCCACCCCAGTGGACAGACTTAACCTGAAACCACATCCTTGATTAGCTCTGCCCCATCCTGCTTCACTCATTCCCCTATAGTTCTCTCCTGAAAAGCGCTCACTCAGAAAAGTGTATATAACCTGCATTCTTGTCAGGCTCTGTTCCTAGACAACTTGCACCAAGATAATTCCTCTTTTTCTAACTCGTAGCATAAATTCTAACTCATAGCATAAATGACTATCAAATATCCTTGCAAAGGCTATGAATTCCTTTCTGACTATCACCTCTCCTGCTCTTTCCTGCATTTGTTTTATGTTGCAGTCTGTATATTCAGATCCAAATTATCTACTTACTTCTCTTTTAGTTAACCAACCATTATGTTTCCTTCTGCTACCAACAAGCTAGCAGCAATGGGTGCATGCCATAGAACAAACATCTGAATCAGGAATAGTATCCTAATCTAATCTGGCCGGAGTTCTTTTCAAAGAAATCTGAACACACCAAGAGACACTAGGGATGCATGCTCACAGAGGAAAGACCATATGAGCTCACAGAGGAAAGACCATATGAGCTCACAGAGGAAAGACCATATGAGTTCACAGAAGGAAAGTGACCCATCTGCAAGCCAAGCACGGAGGCCTCAGAAGAAATCAAACCTATAGACACCTTGATCTTGGACTTCTAGCCTCCAGAAGTATGAGAAAAAAATTGTCTGTTGTTTAAGCCGCTCGGTACCATCTGCAGTACTTTGTTACGGCTACCCTAGGAAACTAATACAATACAGATTGTACATGAGGTGGTATTTCTTTTTTTTTAAGTATTTCAAAATTTAATAACTAATAAAGTTAAAAATAAGATAATATGAAAGCAGCCAATGCCAATTATGAAAAGCAATTTTATGTGTTCATTGTGGAAATGTAGTTAGTTTAACCTTTTTTAGGAAAGCAATTTGGCAATAATAGGAGTCTTAGAAAAGATGATAGAGTTTGACCTCGTAATTGGACTTCAGGGAATCTTTCAGAGTGAAATCCTGCATACAGAAAAAGGTGTAATTAATAGCAATTAATTACCATTATTATTATTGGGCTTTCCAGGTGGTGCTAGTGATAACTCATCTGCCAATGCAGGAGACCTAAGAGACCAGGTTTGATGCCTGGGTTGCAAAGATCCCTGGAGAAGGAAATGGCAACTCATTTCAGTACAGAGGAGCCTGGTGGGCTACAGTCCATAGAGTGGCAAAGAGTCGGACATAACTGAAGCAACTTAGCAGGCAGGCACCATTATTATTATTATTTATGTAGTGTTTATTATTTGCCAGGCCATGTTGTAAATGTTTTCATATTTTAGCTCATTCAATTTTCATAAAATTCATTGTAACCTTGATTATTTTTAAGTTAAAATTTAAATTATAAAACCCAAAGCATTTGCTGTTAATATTTTGGTATCTTTTCCTCATTTGTTTTTTCTATGATTTTTTTTCTTATTTGTATAACAAAAACAAAAAGCACATAAATGTTCTTTTTTCACTTGACATGGGTGAAGGAAGTCAGAAAGTATTATTCTATTAATAAGTCACTGAAAGTATAGAGGAAATCAATAGAAAAATAGGATTTTGCTTTATGTGCAAGATTTTATGAACCCACACAAAATGAAGTTAAGCTCTTTCTTTGAATACTCTAATCTCATACATTTTTATGTTTGTTTTTATTTATTTTTCAGTTCAATTATAGCTACACTAGAAGTAATGTAAGTATTGGATAAGACAAAGTTATTTCTTAATGCCAATCCTCAAATGTCTACAGATGTATAATCAAGTGTAACCACAAATAGGATTCAAACAAATTTGGAGAAAGCATTTTGAGAATTTTAAACAGATGCTAAGAAACATTCAAACCATCTGTAAGATTGGATGGAGGAAGATGGCTTAACAAGTCTCACCTGCATTTCTACATGAGAGGCAATGAGACCGTGCACCACCAGGCTGGGAGGACTGAAAATCCTCCACTGACTCACTTGCTTACATCTTACTGCTAATAATGGAGATGCACACTGACTGAAAACTAACAAGTCTAGCTTTTTCAGTGCTTCACAATAAACATCCAAATAAAAAAGATAATTCTAAAGTAACATCAGGTATAAGAGAGAAAAAAGGGGGGAAAAAAACATTTTCCAGAGGTAATAATAAAATAACAATTTCAAATGTGGAAACAAGCTTTATAGATTTCTCATTTATTGTTTCATATAAAAATAAGATAAAAATCAAGATGAAATTAATTTTCCGATAGACATGTGTAGAGAGAGGGAAACTGCGAGAACTCATTAACTGAGAATAAACGAATAATTCCCAGATGATAGCATTAAAGACCTAGGTATGCCCCCGATACCCTAGTTTAATATCAGTATTGACAACACAGTTTTTCTCAGCAATCTGGAAACTTTTCTCTATAAAAATGCTAGACCTGGTGTCAAGGCCTGCTCTACACCCACTACTCCTGCCTATTTCAAATGTCCTACCTCACTGAGGAAGTCTTATACCTTGCTTTGGTGGGAAAAAAGAAAGAAGAAAGGGGAAGGAAGAAGGAAGAGAGGGGGATAGGAAGGATGGATTAGAGAAAGGGAGGAAGAAAACTTCTGGTATGAGCACTCATTTGAAATATATTAATTCTATGATTATTTTCCTCTAATTACCAAGCACACCTCCTGGAGATAGCTATGTTTAAAAAGTGTTCAGCTTTTTCTATTAAGGTTTTACTCTTGAATTGTTTCATTTCCACTTATGAATTCGTTGAACTATTACTGCCTAAAAAACTTGTTAGAAAACACTTTGGTATTATGTCTTAAAGTTGAACATAAAAATAGAATACATCTAAGAGAAATTCCTACATACATAAAACAAGAGAAGGTCACAGCATCATTTTTCACAATAGTAAAAATTTAGAAATAATCCAAATACACATTAGTGTAAGAGTGAATTAAAAAGTGTGATATAGTAATACTATGGACTATCACACAGTAGGCAAAGTAAATGAACTACCACAACACATAGAATTATGATGAAATGTAAAATTACATGAAAAAAAACAGAAGAATTTTATATAAAGGACACTAGTGCTGTTTAAGAACAGGTACATATTTATCTATCTATGGATATTTATGAAACCTATATAAAAAAGAAACCTAAGGAATGATGAACATGAGTTCAGAATAATAACTGCCTCAAACTGAAGGAGTCAAGGAAATGGGATGAGATAAAGAAATAATTCTATTTAAATTACTGCCAAGGTTCCATATCTTGTTTGACATGGAAGGTTCACAGGTGCTTATTAAATTATTATAAAGTAATTAAAAGACTCCCAAGTAGTAAGTATAAAGTTTTCCTTCTTGCCATAAACTGCAAAACTGAGCAGAAGGGATGACACAATCACTTTAGGGCACGACACAGATTGAAATTCTTAAGAAACAACCACAATTTAACATCAGCTTCACTCTAGATTTCTGCCTGGAGACAATTTCATAACTATAGCATGAAGAATTGGAAGCCCAGGCAGAGAGCACAATATTTACTAGGCATATGAAACAATCTGGTGTTAAAAGTAGGGAACTCAAGCTTGCTAATGCAGTGGCAACTTGTGATGTAGGTTACTACAGAGAAGAGAGCTAAGAGCAAAAACTCCAGAAATAGTTTTTACTCAGGTTCCTACCCAAATTGGGAAAGGAGTACGTCAAGGCTGTATATTGTCACCCTGTTTATTTAACTTATATGCAGAGTACATCAGGCGAAATGCCAGGCTGGATGAAGTACATGCTGGAATCAAGATTGCCAGAAGAAATATCAATAACCTCAGATACGCAGATGACACCACCCTTATGGCAGAAAGTGAAGAGGAACTAAAGAGCCTCTTGATGAAAGTGAAAGAGGAGAATGAAATAGTGTGCTTAAAACTCAACATTCACAAAACTAAGATCATGGCGTCCAGTCCCATCACTTCATGGCAAATAGATGGAGAAACAATGGAAACAGTGACAGACTTTCTTTTCTTGGGCTCCAAAATCACTGCAGATGATGACTGCAGCCATGAAATTAAAAAATGCTTGCTCCTTGGAAGAAAAGCTATGACCAACCTAGATAGCATATTAAAAAGCAGAGACATTACTTTACCAACAAAGGTCTGTCTAGTCAAAGCTATGGTTTTTCCAGTGGTCATGTATGGATGTGAGAGTTGGACCATAAAGAAAGCTGGGTGCTGAAGAACTGAAGTTTTTGAACTGTGGTGTTAGAGAAGACTCTTGAGAGTCCCTTGGGCTGCAAAGAAATCAAACTAGTCCATCCTAAAGGAAACCAGTCCTGAATATTCATTGGAAGGACTCATGCTGAAGCTGAAGCTCCAATACTTTGGCCACCTGATGCTAAGAACTGACTCATTGGAAAAGCCCCTGATGCTGGGAAAGACTGAAGGCAGGAGGAGAAAGGGATGACAGAGGATGAGATGGTTGGATCGACTCGATGGACATGAGTTTGAGCAAGCTCCAGGAGTTAGTGATGGACACGGAGGCCTGGCATGCTGCAGTCCATGGGGTCACAAAGAGTCAGACATGACTGAGTGGCTGAACTGACTGACCCACCCAAATCCTAACTGGACTTACTTTAAGCAGGAACTCTGTAGCACCTATTGAAGGCTAAGAGATCAAGAGAAATTTCAAAAGCCACTGATTAAGTAGGCTTAGAGAGATATTTGCAAAAACTCCAAGGTTTTCAGTTGAGACACCAGAAAATTCAGGCATCAAGAGTAACAAACCATGCCCTAGAAGTAAGAGTGGTGACGTGAAGTGAAAGTCACTCAGTCGTGTCCGATTCTTTGTGACCCCATAGACTATACAGTCCATGGAATTCTCCAGGTTAGAATGCTGGAGTGGGTAGCCTTTCCCTTCTCCAGGGGATCTTCCCAAACCAGGGATCAAACCCAGGTCTCCTGCATTGCAGGCAGATTCTTTACCAGATGAGCCACAAGGGAAGTCCAAGAATACTGGAGTGGGTAGCCTATCCCTTCTCCAGGGGATCTTCCCAACCCAGGAATCGAACTGGGGTCTCGTGCATCGCAGGCGGATTCTTTACCAACTGAGCTGTCAGAGAAGAAGTAAGAGCAGTACCCCATGACAAAAAAGGAATGAGTACAAACAAGGTTTACCTGATGGCTCAGCGGTAACAAATCCATTTACAATGCAGGAGACCCAGGTTCAATCCCTGGGTTGAGAAGATCCCCTGGAGGAGGGCACAGCAAGCCACTCCAGTATTTTTTCCCAGAGAACCCCACTGATGAGAAGCCTGGCAGGCTACAATCCACAGGGTCACAGAGAGTCAGACACAACTGAAGGAACTGAGCACGCATGTGCTGTCCAAACAAACCCCAAAACCAACCTTGGTGACCCACTTTGATTTACCTGCCTGACAAGATTTTTTTTAAAGTAAATTCTTTAATGAAAACATAATATAGAATCTCTGCAATGGATCATTTACAATGTTCAGCATACAATGAAGTATTAATCAATGTGAAAAGAGGGAATAAAATGAATCCATAATAAAGGGAACAGAAAGTCAAGAGAAGGAGTTCTAAAGATGGACAAGAAGCTCAAAATACCTACAGTGAATATGTCAAAAAGAATTTAGTGGGGAGGTGAATACAGTAGGTAAACAGAGAGGGAATTTCAGCAGATTGATTAAAGCTTGGGGGAAAAAAAGTGTCAATTCTAGAACTGAAACTGTAATAAAAGAACTATAGAGTACATTACATATGCTCAACAGTAGAGTGGATAAAAACAGCAAAGAGTAAACAGATTAAAGTAAAGACACAGAAAGAGAAAAAAGAAAACAGAAAAGCATGCAAGGTTGGTGGGGCAGTATCAAACATTCAAACACATATATTTTTGGAATCATAGAGGAAAAAGGGGAACAGATGGAGAAGAGGAAATATTAAAAGAGATAATGACCAAATTTTTTTTAAATTGGTGACAAATCATTTCATACAGCCAAGCAACTCAGTGAACCATGAGAATATAAAGAAAAACACATCTAAATACGTCAAACTACTAAAAACAAAAGGCAAAGAGCTATCTTAAAAGCAACCAGAGAAAAAGGACACAATACCCATAAGGGAAAAAAAAAAAAAAAATGAAATCACAGCTGACTTCTTTCCATGAACATTGAAAGCCAGAAGACAACTGAATGACAAGTCCAAAGATATGCCATATGAAGCCTAAGAATGACATATGTTAAGAACGATGTCTCTTAAGAGAGAAAGAAAAAGTTCACCTAAATCTATATCTAATCTGTAATTAAGCACCCTTCCAACAAATGAAGGCAAGAATAAACACTTTTTTAAACTACAAGGCTGAAAGAAGATCAACCAAACAACATGAATACTAACAGAAGCTGGAACAGAAATGATAACAGAAAGAGGCCCAAATATGGAGAGAAGAATGAAGATAACCAAAAACAGCAAATATGTGAGTAATTATAAAAAAAATTCTTTTTAAAAACCAAAAATATTGATAACTGGATGAAAATTTAGAATGTACGGTAATGTTTCTAATTCTTGTGTATGGTAAGATATATAATGACAACAGCAAAAGTACAATGGAGGTAAAAATGAAATTATTTAATTATAAGATTCTAATATTAATTCATGGTAGAATTATAAATTAAGAATGCACAGTATAATTCCAAGAGTAACACTTCTAAAAAGTTATAGTTTAAGACATATTAAAGGAGATACGATGGAATACCAAAAATTAATTAATAAATCAAACAAAAGGATTTTTAAAAATGGAATAGAAAATAGCTAGCTGATAGATTAAGTCTAACTACATAAGTAATTATATAAAATGTAAATGGAAAGCATTCCAATTTAAAAAAAAAAAGGGACTGGAGAAAAATCATATGCTGTTGCTCTGCCTCTCTGTTTCTCTCTCTGTCTCTCTATCTCACACACATACACTCTAAATATAAGGAATCCAATAGGTTAAGAGAATGGGAAAGGATATTCCACACACATACTCACCATAAAAAAGTCAATGAGTATACCTATGGCTGATTCATGCTGAGGTTTGACAGAAAATAACAAAATTCTGTAAAGCAATTATCCTTCAATAAAAAAATAAATTAATTTTAAAAAGTCAATGTAGCTACAATAATAGCAGATAAAATATAATGCAAGGAAAATATTACCTGAGTTAAAGAGGAAGATTTCACAGCAATAGATATATTCTTTAAAAAATGATAACTCTAAGTGCTAATATATCCAATAACAGAAAAATAAAATATATAAAGCAAAAAAATGACATAGGACTATAAGAAACAGACAAATATCCAATCATGTTTGGAAGTTTTAACACTCAGTGTTAAAAGAAAGACAATTAGTAAGGATATAGAAAATGTAAGACAATAAAAAAAATAAATAACAGGTCATATACCTGCTGAACAAACCTGCAAATATCCTCAAAAAAATTAGCGAATGACTTCAACAATATATTAAAAAAAAAAAAAAACATATACCATGATCAAAGTGATACACCATTCAACAAAACTGATGGTACACCAATTAACAAAATGAAGGATAAAATTTGATCATTCTAATAGACACAGAAAATGCATTTGACAAAATACAACACTTATTCATGAAAAAACTCTCAACAAAGTTCAAAGAAAACATACATCAATATAATAAAGGCTATGTATGACAAGCCGACAGCTAATATTATACTCAAAGATCAGGAAGAAGACAACGTGCTCCTCCTTGCCACTCTTATTCAATGTAGCACTATAAGTTCAACATAGTACTATAAGTCCTAGTCAGAGTAATTAGTCAGGAAAAAGATATGGAAGGAACACAAAGCAGAAAGAAAGAAGTACAACTGTCTTTATTTGTAGATGACATGATATCATATATATTTATGTGTATGTGTGTGTGTGTGTGTGTGTGTGTATACATACAGGAACTCCCTTAGCTCATATGGTAAAGAATCTGCTTGCAATGCCGGAGACCCAGGTTTAGTCCCTGGATTAGGAAGATCCTCTGGAGAAGGGAAGGGCAACCTACTCCAGTATTCTTGCCTGGAGAATCCCATGGACAAAGGAGCCTGGTGGGCTACAACTGGTTCCAAATAGGAAAAGGAGTTTGTCAAGGCTGTATATTGTCACCCTGTTTATTTAACTTATATGCAGAGTACATCATGAGAAACGCCGGACTGGAAGAAACGCAAGCTGGAATCAAGATTGGCGGGAGAATATCAATAACCTCAGATATGCAGATGACACCATCCTTATGGCAGAAAGTGAAGAGGAAATAAAAAGCCTCTTGATGAAAGTGAAAGTGGAGAGTGAAAAAGTTGGCTTAAACCTCAACATTCAGAAAATGAAGATCATGGCATCCGGTCCCACCACTTCATGGGAAATAGATGGGGAAACAGTGGAAACAGTGTCAAACTTTATTTTTCTGGGTTCCAAAATCACTGCAGATGGTGACTGCAGCCATGAAATTAAAAGATGCTTACTCCTTGGAAGAAAAGTTATGACCAACCTAGACAGCATGTTCAAAAGCAGAGACATTACTTTGCCAACAAAGGTCCGTCTAGTCAGGGCTATGGTTTTTCCTGTGGTCATGTATGGATGTGAGAGTTGGACTGTGAAGAAAGCTGAGCACCGAAGAATTGATGCTTTTGAACTGTGGTGTTGGAAAAGACTCTTGAGAGTCCCTTGGACTGCAAGGAGATCCAACCAGTCCATTCTGAAGGAGATCAGCCCTGGGTGTTCTTTGGAAGGAATGATGCTAAAGCTGAAACTCCAGTACTTTGGCCACCTGATGTGAAGAGTTGACTCACTGGAAAAGACTCTGATGCTGGGAGGGATTGGGGGCAGGAGGAGAAGGGGACGACAGAGGATGAGATGGCTGGATGGCATCACCGACTTGACGGAAGTGAGTCTGAGTGAACTCCGGGAGTTGGTGACGGACAGGGAGGCCTGGCGTGCTGCGATTCATGGGGTTGCAAAGAGTCAGACACGACTGAGCGACTGATCTGATCTGATACATATATATATATAAAGCTCTATCAAAAATAGTGTTAGAACTAAAAAACAAATTCAGTAAAGTTGCAGGAAAGAAAATCAATATACAAAAATCAGCAACACTTGTATACACAAACAACAAACTATTAATATAAGGAAGAGAAATTAAGAGAACAACCCCATTAACAACTGCATCCAAAAACAAAATACCTAGGAAAAAAATCTGATCAAGAAGATGAAAGGCCTATACACTGAAAACTATAAAACAATGATGAACACATGCAAACCCATGGCTGATTCATGTCAGTGTATGGCAAAAACCACTACAATATTGTAAGTAATTAGCCTCCAATTAAAATAAATTAATTTTTAATAAAAACAGAAATAATGAGGGACTTCCCTGCTGGTCCAGTGGTTAAGAATCTGCCTTCCAATACAGGGGATGTGGTTCGATCCTTGGTAGGGAACTAAGAGCCCACAGGCCACCGGGCAACCAAGCTGGCACACTGTAACTACTGAGCCTAGGATCTAGAGCCCGTGCACTACACAGAAAGACCTCAGATGCCACAAGGCACTTGTGTGCTGCAACTGAGACCCACTGCAGCCAAATAAATACAATGTAAAAATTAAAAGAAATAAAAGAAATAATGGTATAAGTATATTCTCTAGAAGCATGGAGGTAAGGGCCAGAAGAAACAGCTAAATAGAAATTTAAAAGTGACTGACCTCTGAAGAATGGGGCTGGGGTACAGAGAAGGTGACCAAGGGGTCTATTATTTTTATCTTGAGACTATTGGTTCTGTTTAATACTTTTAATCACAAGTATGTTTTACATTAATAAATATTTATTCATTTCAATACATAAATATTCTTAATGATGAAAAATAAATTAATAAAAATAAAACAATGATGAAAGAAACTGAATAACAAAGAAAAAAATTGAAGTATACACAAATAAATGGAAAAACAGTTGATGCTTATGGGATAGAAGCATTAATATAGCTAAAATTTCCATGTTACCTATAGCAACCTACAGATTCAATGCAATTTATATAAAAATTCCAATGGCATTTCTCACAGAAGAAGAAGAAACATTCCTAAAATTAGTATGGAATAACAAAAGACCTCAAACAGCCAAAGCAAACTTGAGGAGGAGTAAAGCAGGATGCATCACACTTCAATTTCAAACTACATTATAAAGCTATGGTAATCCAAACAGTATAATACTGGCATGAACTAGACATTTAATTCAAAGGAACCGAATAGAAAGCCCAGAAATAAACCCACACATATGTGGTCAATTAATTTATGGCAAAGGAGTCTGCTATACAATGGAAAAATGATAGTCTCTTCAATAAATGGTGCTAGAAAGACTAGACAGCCACACACAAAAGAATGAAACTCGACTACTCTCTTACATGATACACAGAAACCAACTCCAAATGGACTGATGACATGAATGTAGGACATGAAGCCATAAAACTAATAGAAAAAAATCACAGGGAATAAGCTCCTTGACATCGATTTTGACAATGATTTATTTGAATTTGACAATAAAAGCAAAGGACAAAAAAGCAAAAGTAAACAAGTGGGATTACATAAAGCTAAAAACCTTCTGTACAGCAAAGGAAATTATCAGGAAAAACGAGAAGGTAGTGAAAGAAAATACTTGCAAGTCATATGTCTGAAAAGAGGTCAATATGCAAAGTATACAAAGAACTCATACTATTCAATGGGAAAAAAATCCAATTAAAAAAATGGACAGAAGATCTAAATAGACATTTTTCAAAGATGACAACAAATGACCAACAGGTCCATAAAAAGGTGCCCAACATCACCAGTCATCAGGATATGCAAATTGAAACCACAATGAGGTATTACCTCACAACCTATTAGAATACCTATTATCCAAAAGACAGGAAATAACAAGTGATGACATAAATTTGGAAAAGAAGGAATCTTTTTCTGCATTGTTCGTGGGAATGTAAATTATTTCAGCCACTGTGGAAAACAACATAAAGGAGCCTCAAAAAACTAAAAACAGAACTACTATATGAATCAGCAATTCCACTTCCAAGTACTTATGCAAAGTAAATGAAAATACCAACTTAAAAGGATATATATGCAACCCACATTCACTGCAGTGTTATTTACAACAGCCATGACACAGAAACAACCTAAGTATCCACGGATGGATAGATAAAGAAAATGTCCAATATATACACAATGGAATATTATTTAGCCTTTATTTTTTTGTTTTGTTTTTATTTTATTTTTAAACTTTACAATATTGTATTAGATTTGCCAAATATCGAAATGAATCCACCACAGGTATACATGTGTTCCCCATCCTGAACCCTCCTCCCTCCTCCCTCCCCATACCATCCTTCTGGGTCATCCCAGTGTTATTTAGTCTTTAAAGAAGGAAATTCTGCCACTGACAACAACAGGGATGGACCTTGTGGGCATTATGCTAAATGAAATATTCAGATAGAGAAATACAAATGCTGTGTATCTCATGTGTAGAATCTAAAATTCATAGATATGAAAGGAAATGGGTCGGTGCCAGTTGAGGTCTGTGGGAACAGGGGAGAGAAGGCAAGGGATTCAAAAGATATCAAGCTCCTGTTACAAAATAAATAAGTCCTGAGAATGTAATATACAGCATGGAAACTATAGTTAGCAAAACTGTATTTTATATTTAAGGGTTGCTAAGAAAGTAAGTCTCATCACACAATTTAAAAAATTGCAACTGTTGTGGTGATGGATGCTAACAAAACTTATTTGGTAATCATTTTGCAATACATAAATATATGCAATCATTGTATTGTGTATCTACAACTAATACAATATTTTTTCAATTATATCTCAATTTTTGAAGATTATTAAATAACAAAAATTTCAAAATAGAAATCGACAAAACTACTAACTAAGGAACATAAAAAGCCTCTACAGGCTGACAGTAGCTCCCAGCTGACAGCCAGCAAGGAAATAATGATCTCAAGTCCACAACACAAAGAACTGGGTTCTGCCAACAAACTTAATGAACTTGGAAGTAGATTCTTCCCATGATCTTCCAGATAAGAGCCCAGGCTAGCCAATATCTTCAGTCAACCTTGTGAAATCCTAAGTAGAGAAGCCAGAACTCACCTAGATTTCCAACATACAGAGCTGCAGTTAATAAGTGGGTATTGTTTTAACTTACTAAGCTTGTGGTAATATAAAATTAATACTGATATTAAGTGTTTTATATAGTAATGAACTTTCTTTACATAAGCCAACATGAATAAAAATAACTAATAACTAATGTGAGAAATAGCTCGACTGGAATTCCATCACCTTCACTAGCTTTGTATATTTCACCCTGCTTATTTAACTTATACACAGAGTACATCATGAGAAACGCTGGGCTGGAAGAAGCACAAGCTGGAATCAAGACTGCCGGGAGAAATATCAGTAACCTCAGGTATCCAGATGACACCACCCTTATGGCAGAAAGTGAAAAGGAAATAAAAAGCCTCTTGATGAAAGTGAAAGAGGAGAGTGAAAAAGTTGGCTTAAAGCTCAACAGTCAGAAAACGAAGATCATGGCATCCAGTCCCATCACTTCATGGGAAATAGATGGGGAAACAGTGGAAACAGTGTCAGACTTTATTTTGGGGGGCTCCAAAATCACTGCAGATGGTGACTGCAGCCATGAAATTAAAAGATGCTAACTCCTTGGAAGAAAAGTTATGACCAACCTAGATAGCATATTCAAAAGCAGAGACATTACTTTGCCAACAAACGTCCATCTAGTCAAGGCTATGGTTTTTCCAGTGGTCATGTATGGATGTGAGAGTTGGACTGTGAAGAAGGCTGAGAGCCAAAGAATTGATGTTTTTGAACTGTGGTGTTGGAGAAGACTCTTGAGAGTCCCTTGGACTGCAAGGAGATCCTTCCAGTCCATCCTAAAGGAGATCAGCCCTGGGATTTCTTTGGAAGGAATGATGCTAAAGCTGAAACTCCAGTACTTTGGCCACCTCATGTGAAGAGTTGACTCACTGGAAAAGACTCTGATGCTGGGAGGGGTTGTGGGCAGGAGGTAAAGGGGATGACAGAGGATGAGATGGCTGGATGGCATCACCGACTCAATGGACGTGAGTTTGAGTGAACTCCGGGGGTTGGTAATGGACAGGGAGCCCTGGAGTGCTGCGATTCATGGGGTCGCAAAGAGTTGGACATGACTGAGCAACTGAAGTGACTGAATGAGAGAAAAAAAGATTCATATACTCATGCAAGTGAAGAATTCCATATAATCTTTGGATAGTGTAATCAAATTGTGGTAGCCTTTTTCATTAAAATTGCTCATCCTCATGCTTGTTGCAATGGTAAAGGATATAATGAATATTTTCAAGCTCTGTGAACTTCATGGAAAATACGGTAATTGCCTTTGAAATACATATTGCTCTAAGCATATTTCATTGTCAGATTTATATTTTTTGCAAATAGTTTAATTGAAAAAAAAGAAAACTGTTCAATTTCTTCAGAAAAGGCAATGTATGCCACTTCTATGTTCACCAAGTTGTTTCAAAGTTAAGCTATAACTCAGCAGATCCAAAGAAGTAATGTTCACAAAAATGTTCATGCAAAAAATGCACTGTGACACTGGGAAAATTATCAATTTAAAAAATAGGCCATAATTACAAATCATTATCAAATTTTAATCACATATTTTTTATTTTTTATATTGTGATTGACACCAGTTGAAGAATCAATTGGTGACTACTCTCACAAAGATGAACTTCATCTTTAGCCTACTTATTGTCATCACAAACATTATCAAATTTCCTTTAAAAATTCCCTATGGAAAATATCTTTGAAATGGATGCTCATCCAACTAAAAGATAAAGAATAAATATGATGATATTTGTGTCATCCAATCAGACAATTTCTCAATTTCTCTTTCTGGTCTGTTAGACCAGTTATATCAATCTTATGTTTTCTACCAAGAAAGCCTATGCATACACTGCTCTTACGGATCAAGTACAGTAGTAAAGAAGGGCTTCCCTGTTGGCTCAGACAGTGAGGAATCTGCCTGCAATGAAGGAGACTCAGGTGTATTCCCTGGGTCAGAAAGACCTCCTGGAGAAGGGACTGGCTACCCACTCCAGTAATCTTGCCTGGAGAATTCCATGGAGAGAGGGGCCTGATGGGCTACAGTCCACGGGGTCACAAAGAGAGGGATACAATTGAGCAAATAATACTTTCACTTTCACAGCAGTAAAGTGGGCTTCCCAGGTGACGCAGTGGTAAAGATTCTGCCTGCCAATGCAGGAGCTGCATTAGTTGTAGGTTGGATCCCTGGGTCGGGAAGAACCTGTGGAGGAGAAAATGGCAATCCACTCCAATATTCTTGTGGGGATAATTCCATGGACAGAGGAGCCTGGCAGGCTGCAGTCCATGGGGTCACAAAGATTCATACAGGACTGAGCACACATGCCTGGACAGTAGTAGAAAAAGACTAAGCCACCAGTCATAGCTGCCAAGCTCTGAAACGTAGCTGGTATAAATCAAGCTGCTCTGCAAGTATGAAATACACACCAGATTTTGAAGACCTTTTACCAAAAAAGCCATAATCTAAAATAGTTCATTTATTGTTTTACATCCATTATGTGTTGAAATGGCAATACTTTGGATCGTTGTTGTTCAGTTGCTAAGTTGTGTCCAGCTCTCTGTGAGCTCATGGACTGCAGCATGCCAGGCTCCTCTGTCCTCCACTATCTCCTAGAGTTTACTCAAATTCATGTCCATTGAGTCTGTGATGCTGTCTAACCATCTCACCCTCTGATGTCCCCTTCTCCTTTTGTTTCTGGATAGACTGAGTTAAATAAAATACATTATTAAAATTAATTTCCAGGGAACTCCACTCAATACTCTATAATGACCTATATGGGAATAGAACCTAAAGAAGAGTGGATGTATGTATATGCATAATTGATTCACTTTGCAGTACAGCAGAAACTAACATAACACTATAAATCAACTATACTCCAATAAAAATAATTTTAAAAAAATAAAATTAATTTTGAAAAATTTAAAAGTTACATATTCTCTATATATTCCTATGATAATTTAATTAATATATGAGATTCCTAATCAGTCACTAGCCAATGATATTTGGAAAAGCACAACAAATTATAGAGCATGAAGATGAAGTTATGGAAGAATCTATAGATATAATTTCTGCCAACATAGCACTTAACAAATACAATTAAAAATACTAAAGAACAGATACCTCTTTTGATAATGGCCAAACAGCTGCCATCAAATGAACCATCCCACAGATAATGTGTTCTGGGCAAAATGTGAACAAAAGCTACTTGAAGGCCCTAGATAGTAACAAAAAGAAGACAGACACTGGGGTGCAACTGACATTTGGAAGGAGAGAATGACACTGATTGAGTTTCCCATTTTTATGGCTTTTAGTCAAATCTAATCAATACCTAAAGGCTAAATCTATATTAGAAAACTCAGTTTTAGCTTGAAAATGAGAAGAGTTTGAGCAAATAGAGCATTTAGAAAGTGAGGACAGAATGACAAAAGAAAGCTACAAAAAGAAAAAATTAAATTCCATGAATAATAAACACTGTCCAAATCTCATGTATGCACAGGAAGAATTCAAACAGTTCAGTTAAAATTAAAATAATTAAACCAAAATTCAGCTGTTGTACCTTAGGGGAAATAAAGTCTGTAGCTCAAGTTCTGCCAAGTTAACTTGCTTTAAAAATAATCAGCACTCAGAACAGATTTCAGAGTCTCTATCTAGAAAGTATTGTTAAACATGTCCAAGATACAACTAAAAATTATTCGATAAATTAAGGAATAGAAAATCATGATTCTTACTCAAGACAAAAAAAAATATAAAGAGAGACCGAGAGCTAACCTAGATGCTACAGTTAGCGGAAAAGGGTCTGAAAGCTACCACAATAACTGTAGTAAAGAAAGTAACGATAATATGCTCATAATAGTGAAAAGATAGGAGATCTCAACAGAGAAATGATGACTATTCAAAACAACCAAATGGAAGTTTTAGAATGAAAAATAAAATTTCTGAAATTAAAAATCCACTAGATGAGCATGTAATCAGATAGAGATTATGAAAGATAGATCCCATGAACTCGATAATTACATAATCTGAAAAAGAGAAAAATTTTAATTACACAATATCTGGGATAATTTCTAAATAGTTTAAAATACAAATAATTGAAAAGAAAGTTAAGATAAAAACATCACTTACAGAATGGGAGAAAATAATAGCAAATGAAGCAACTGACAAACAACTAATCTCAAAAATATACAAGCAACTCCTACAGCTCAACTCCAGAAAAATAAATGACCCAATCAAAAAATGGGCCAAAGAACTAAATAGACATTTCTCCAAAGAAGACATACAGATGGCTAACAAACACATGAAAACATGCTCAACATCACTCATTATCAGAGAAATGCAAATCAAAACCACTATGAGGTACCATTTCACGCCAGTCAGAATGGCTGCGACCCAAAAGTCTACAAGCAATAAATGCTGGAGAGGGTGTGGAGAAAAGGGAACCCTCTTACACTGTTGGTGGGAATGCAAACTAGTACAGCCACTATGGAGAACAGTGTGGAGATTCCTTAAAAAACTGGGAATAGAACTGCCTTATGATCCAGCAATCCCACTGCTGGGCATACACACTGAGGAAACCAGAATTGAAAGAGATACGTGTACCCCAATGTTCATCGCAGCACTGTTTATAATAGCCAGGACATGGAAGCAACCTAGATGTCCATCAGCAGATGAATGGATAAGAAAGCTGTGGTACATATACACAATGGAGTATTACTCAGCCATTAAAAAGAATGCATTTGAGTCAGTTCTAATGAGGTGGATGAACAAGTGAAGTAAGTACAAGTGAAGTAAGCCAGAAAGAAAACCACCAATACAGTATACTAACGCATATATATGGAATTTAGAAAGATGGTAACAATAACCCTGTATATGAGACAGCAAAAGAGGCACTGATGTATAGAACAGTCTTTTGGACTCTGTGGGAGAGGGAGAGGGTGGGATGATTTGGGAGAATGGCACTGAAACATGTATAATATTATATATGAAAGGAGTCGCCAGTCCAGGTTCGATGCACGATACTGGATGCTTGGGGCTGGTGCATTGGAACGACCCAGAGGGATGGTATGGGGAGGGAGGAGGGAGGAGGGTTCAGGATGGGGAACACATGTATACCTGTGGCAGATTCATTTTGATATATGGCAAAACCAATACAATATTGTAAAGTTAAAAAATTAAATTAAATTAAAAAAGAAAGAAAGTTTAGCAGAGTTGAGTAGCTTTGTGTGCTTTGTGGCCATTAATGTAAAAAGCTTTGTGTAAAAACCAATGCAATATTGCAAAGTTAAAAAATAAAATTAAATTAAATTAAAAAAAAAAAAGAAAGTTTAGCAGAGTTGAGTAGCCTTGTGTGCTTTGTGGCCATTAATGTAAAAAGCTTTGTGTAAAAACCAATGCAATATTGTAAAACAATTATCCTTCAATTAAATAAATAAAAACTTTTGTCAGTACACACACACACACAAAAATCACTTAGTAAAACAATTGACACAAACAGGAGAGAAAATGAACAGAGCTTAAAATTTAAAAATAAACCAATCAAGCAAACAAGAGGAAGTCCATGAATTAAAAAATATCAATATCAAAAATAAAAGAAAGGTTATCAGTATCAATTCCATAGATATTAAAAACAATAAAGGAAAATTATGAAATTTCTACCTTTCTAAAAACTGTTAATAAACAAATGGGCTGTCACAACTTCTATTTAACACTGTACTATCTGTCCTATAAAAGAAGAAAAAGAAACAAAAAGCATAAATACTGGATATGAAGTAGAACTATATCTATCTACAGATGACATGAATGTTTACATAGCATATTGTAATGAACCTAAAATAATTATCACAACTAATAAGTAAATTTGGCAAGGTCAAAAGATACAAGGTTAACACTGAAAATAAATTTACATAGAAGTTGAAAACAACTAGAAACTGAAATTTTAAAAATAATTCTATTTATAGTATGATCAAATACTTTACATGCTTATGAAAAAAATAGTCATTCAAGATCTCTAAGCTTAAAACTACAAAACATTCTTAGATGATCTAAATAAATGAAGAAGCATCCAACAGGAAAAATTAATGTTTTTAGATGTTAATTCTCCCTAATCAATGCACAGAAATACAATGCAATCCCAGACTCAATCCTAGCAAACTTTTAAATCAAAATTAACAAATTGATTGTAAAATATATATGAAAATGCAAAGGGCCTAGATATCCAATATCTACAAAGGTGACAAAGCAATCCAACAGAGAGTATAAAATCTTTAAGTATTTTTAGCAAATTGTGGTAAAACACTGAATAACAACCAGGAAAATTACGAATCTTGACCCCTACCTCCCACCAGTCACACAAAAAATAATGTGCAATGGATTGTATACCTAAACTGAAAAGCTAAAACTCTAAACCTTCTCGAAGATATACAGGAGGATAGTCTGACAACTTAGGGACTGGCGAAACGTTAGCACAAAGAAAAGAAAAGCCATAAATAAAAAAATTGGTAAATTCAATTTTTATCAAAATTAAAACTTCTGCTCATCTAAAGGGAATATTAAGAAAATAAACAGGCAAACCACAGACTGGGAAATATATTCACAAAGCATATATCTGACAAATGACTGATCCCTAGAATAGATAAAGAATTTTTGCAACTCATTAATAAAAATAAAAACAACCTAATTTTTAAAAATTGAACAGACACTTCACAAAGGAAGATATACAAATGACCAATGTGTATATGAAAAAGTGACACTGTTGGTCACCAGGCAAATACTACCAAAGGAGTTGCTATTATAAATTCATTACAATGACAAACAATTAAAAGACATATATCAACAAATGTTAGAAAGTGTGAGGAGCCACCAAAACTCTCAAACATATTTGGTGAGAGTTTAGTTATTTTTTAAAAATGATCTGGCATAATAAAACTAAATACACACCTCTCCAAAGACCCAAGAATTTCTCTTCTAGATATTTATCCAACAGAAATTAAAATGTATGTCCACAAGATTAACATGAGTATAAAATATTCATAAAATAGGGAACTACTCATAAGGAAAGGGAAAACTAATCATATATGCACGAGTGAATTTTTTAAATTATGCTGATCAAAAGTCTTTCATAAAACTGTATCACCTACATGGTTTCAATTACATGAAGTTCTAGAACAGACAAAACAATCTATACTAAAAAAATAAATAATCAGAACAATACTTGGTTCTGGAGGCTGAAAAGAGTCAGTGTTGACTGTAATGAATCATGGGAGATGTAACTGTGGGAATTCAGAGGTTAAAAAATATATAGCCTCTAATTCAATTTCAGATCAGATCAGATCAGTCACTCAGTTGTGTCCGACTCTTTGCGACCCTGTGAATCACAGCACGCCAGGCCTCCCTGTCCATCACCAACTCCCGGAGTTCACTCAGACTCATGTCCATCGAGTCAGTGATGCCATCCAGCCATCTCATCCTCTGTCGTCCCCTTCTCTTCCTGCCCCCAATCCTTCCCAGCATCAGAGTCTTTTCCAATGAGTCAACTCTTCGCATGAGGTGGCCAAAGTACTGGAGTTTCAGCTTTAGCATCATTCCTTCCAAAGAACACCCAGGGCTGATCTCCTTTAGGAGGGACTGGTTGGATCTCCTTGCAGTCCAAGGGACTCTCAAGAGTCTTCTCCAACACCACACTTCAAAAGCATCAATTCTTTGGCACTCAGCCTTCTTCACAGTCCAACTCTCACATCTATACATGACCACAGGAAAAGCCATAGCCTTGACTAGATGAACCTTTGTTGGCAAAGTAATGTCTCTGCTTTTGAATATGCTATCTAGGTTGGTCATAACTTTCCTTCCAAGGAGTAAGCGTCTTCTAATTTCATGGCTGCAGTCATCATCTGCAGTGAGTTTGGAGCCCAGAAAAATAAAGTCTGACACTGTTTCCACTGTTTCCCCATCTATTTCCCATGAAGTGATGGGACCAGATGCCATGATCTTCGTTTTCTGAATGTTGAGCTTTAAGCCAACTTTTTCACTCTCCACTTTCACCTTCATCAGGAGGCTTTTTATTTCCTCTTCACTTTCTGCCATAAGGGTGGTGTCATCTGCATATCTGAGGTTACTGACATTTCTCCCGGCAGTCTTGATTCCAACTTGTGTTTCTTCCAGTCCAGCGTTTCTCATGATGTACTCTGCATATAAGTTAAATAAACGGGGTGACAATGTACAGCCCTGACGTACTCCTTTTCCTATTTGGAACCAGTCTGTTGTTCCATGGCCAGTTCTAACTGTTGCTTCCTGACCTGCATACAAATTTCTCAAGAGGCAGATCACGTGGTCTGGTATTCCCATCTCTTGAAGAATCTCCCACAGTTTATTGTGATTCACACAGTCAAAGGCTTTGGCATAGTCAATAAAGCAGAAATAGATATTTTTCTGGAACTCTCGTGCTTTTTCCATGATCCAGCGGATGTTGGCACTTTGATCTCTGGTTCCTCTGCCTTTTCTAAAACCAGCTTGAACATCAGGAAGTTCACGGTTCACATATTGCTGAAGCCTGGCTTGGAGAATTTTGAGCATTACTTTACTAGCGTGTGGAATGAGTGCAATTGTGCAGTAGTTTGAGCATTCTTTGGCATTGCCTTTCTTTGGGATTGGAATGAAAACTGACCTTTGCCAGTCCTGTGGCCACTGATGAGTTTTCCAAATTTGCTGGCATACTGAGTGCAGCACTTTCACAGCATCATCTTTCAGGATTTGGAATAGCTCAACTGGAATTCCATCATCTCCACTAGCTTTGTTCATAGTGATGCTTTCTAAGGCCCACTTGACTTCACATTTCAGGATGTCTGGCTCTAGGTCAGTGATCACACTATCGTGATTATCTGGGTTGTGAAGATCTTTTTTGTACAGTTCTTCTGTGTATTCTTGCCATCTCTTCTTAATATCTTCTGCTTCTGTTAGGTCCATACCTTTTCTGTCCTTTATCGAGCCCATCTTTGCATGAAATGTTCCTTTGGTATCTTCTGATTTTCTTGAAGGGATCTCTAGTCTTTCCATTCTGTTGTTTTCCTCTATTTCTTTGCATTGATCGCTAAAGAAGGCTTTCTTATCTCTTCTTGCTATTCTTTGGAAGTCTGCATTCAGATGTTTATATCTTTCCTTCCTCCTTTGCTTTTCGCTTCTCTTCTTTTCACAGCTATTTGTAAGGCCTCCCCAGACAGCCATTTTGCTTTTTTACATTTCTTTTCCATGGGGATGGTCTTGATCCCTGTCTCCTGTACAATGTCACGAACCTCATTCCATAGTTCACCAGGCACTCATCTATCAGATCTAGGCCCTTAAATCTATTTCTCACTTCCACTGTATAATCATAAGGGATTTGATTTAGGTCATAGCTGAATGGTCTAGTGGTTTTCCCTACTTTCTTCAATTTAAGTCTGAATTTGGCAACAAGGTGTTCATGGTCTGAGCCACAGTCAGCTCCTGGTCTTGTTTTTGCTGACTGTATAGAGCTTCTCCATCTTTGGCTGCAAAGAATATAATCAATCTGATTTCGGTGTTAACCAGATGGGCACGCTAAAGCGCAGGCGGCCGCGACAGGTGCGCAAAAGCGTGGCCGAGAGGAGCTACGCCACGTCCGAGGTCAGGGGCAGAAGCCGGGAGGACCCCATGCCCGAAGGGCAGCGGCCAAGAGGAGTTACCCCGCGTCTGAGGTCAGGGGCAGCAGCCGAGAGTGCCAGACTGTGACGGCGCAGGAACGGCCGAGAGGACCTACCCCATGTCTGAGGTCGGGGGGGCCACTGAGAGGAGATACCCAGCGTCCGAGGTCAGGGGCCATGGCTGGGAGGAGATACCCCACCCCCCTAAGCCCAAGGCCAGGGGCGGCGGCCGGGAGGAGCAACCCCACACCGTGGCTGTGCGGGCGCAGGAGGGCCTAGAGGAGCTATCCCACGTTGAAGGTCAGGAAGGGCGGCAGTGAGGAGATACCCCTCGTCCAAGGTAAGGAGCATTGCCTGCGCTTTGCTGGAGCAGCCGTTAAGAGATACCCCACGCCCAAGGTAAGAGAAACCCAAGTAAGACAGTAGGTGTTGCAAGAGGGCATCAGAGGGCAGACACACTGAAACCATACTCACAGAAAACTAGTCAATCTAATCACACTAGGACCACAGCCTTGTCTAACTCAATGAAACTAAGCCATGCCCGTGGGGCAACCCAAGATGGGCGGGTCATGGTGGAGAGATGGGACAGAATGTGGTCCGCTGGAGAAGGTAATGGCAAACCACTTCAGTGTTCTTGCCTTGAGAACCCCATGAACAGTATGAAAAGGCAAAATGATAGGATACTGAAAGAGAAAGTCCCCAGGTCAGTAGGTGCCCAATATGCTACTGGAGATCAGTGGAGAAATAACTCCAGAAAGAATGAAGGGATGGAGCCAAAGCAAAAAGAATACCCAGCTGTGGATGTGACTGGTGATAGAAGCAAGGTCCGATGCTGTAAAGAGCAGTATTGCATAGGAACCTGGAATGTCAGGTCCATGAATCAAGGCAAATTGGAAGTGGTCAAACAGGAGATGGCAAGAGTGAATGTCGACATTCTAGGAATCAGCGAACTGAAATGGACTGGAATGGGTGAATTTAACTCAGATGACCATTATATCTACTAATGCGGGCAGGAATTCCTCAGAAGAAATGGAGTAGCCATCATGGTCAACAAAAGAGTCCAAAATGCAGTACTTGGATGCAATCTCAAAAACAACAGAATGATCCCTGTTCGTTTCCAAGGCAAACCATTCAGTATCACAGTAATCCAAGTCTATGCCCCAACCAGTAATGCTGAAGAAGCTGAAGTTGAACAGTTCTATGAAGACCTACAAGACCTTTTAGAACTAACACCCAAAAAAGATGTCTAATTCAAGAGGCTCACCCTATAGTGATTACTCCAATATCACATAGTCAGTAAGTAGCAGACCCAAGATATGAACACAATCCCTGTGTTCAACACTACACAACATAAAGCTACCCCAATATATGTAGAACAGTCAGGCACAAATCACCTGCTGACTAGACACGGCAGCTCTCCTTGCCAATTTCCTTTATCTCTATATCTGACATGTCAAAGGTCATGCAATGAAATGGAAAGTTTAAAGGAACTTAACTGAGAAGTCCTGAGTTTAAGTAAGCAGCTGAAAACTGTTATTTCCTAGAGCCTAATTTGGGTCCCATGTCCCAATTTCTAAACCAGAGCTGCTCTACTTTTAACTATTTTACATACCGAGATTTTAAAGGAAATGTTCTCAGCTAAAATCAAAAGACAGACAAAAATCATGACTTGAAAAACACTAGACAAAGAGCCCTCATAGTTGAAGATACCACAATTTTAACTTGTAATGGCTTTTTAAATTTTGCCCCAAAAGAACTGCTCACAAAGATTTCAACTCGGATGGATCCCAGGCCTCCCACGTTGCAGGCAGATTCTTTATCAACTGAGCCACAAGGAAGCCCTCTGAGATCCTTAAAACTTCTCAAATGCAGAAGCTAAATTCCTAGATCAGCCTTAGGAATTATTTTCTTGGGGACATGAATCTTTGTCAGTAATTCATAAATGGATGTGAAGGGTCCATAGCATATACGAAATGAATTCATTTTTCTAGTCAGTGAATTAAACAAAATGAGTTTACCAGTAATTAGCTTCTTCGAGTTTTCTAAGATTCCTTACAATCATATAAAAGGTGACAATAAAAAAGTATAGCTAACTTTTACTTGTCAGTCATCAACAAAAGCAGTAACGTTATAAATACAAGTTCTTTGAATAGAGAAAATAGTACTTAGTGACTGTATATCAGTATCAGAGCAAGTATCTATACTCATAATTTTGGCATATGGCTACGATTCACAGTAAATATTCCAGTAAAAGTATTAATCATACATATCTAGAAATCAAAAGACATTCTGATTCGAAATACAGAGAGTTGTTAAGATAAGCTTTTATTTCTGTAATATAACTATTAGCATTATAATATAATGCTATCTATTATAATAATTATATTACAATTATATTAATTATTTAATATAATAAATAATTATAATAATTATTATATATTTAACAAGGTTTATAGATACACTCTGGAGCTTCCCTGGTGGCTCAGCAGTAAAGAATCTATCTGCAAAGCAGGAGAGATGCTTTGGGTCAGGAATATACCCTGGAGAAGGAAATGGCAACCTATTACAGTATTCTTGCCCAGGAAATCCCATGGACAAAGGAGCCCCGTGGCCTACAGTCCATGGGGTCACAAAAGAGTTGGACATGACTTAGCAACTAAGTAGCATAGATATAGATATGTGTGTATGTTTGTGTATGCACATGTGTACATTCGTATCCACCTCCTGGGTGCTTTATCTTTCAGAATATAGACTGTTCACGAAACACTCTTCCTGTCATGAAAAACTGATGTGCTGTGATCATACCAACTAAAAACAATGCACACTGAGCACACTGTGCTTCCAGAACTATGAAAACTAAGAATGCTGTTCTTTCTATGTCAAAGTAGTGGTTAACGTGCCAAGATGAAAAACAGGTGTCCGTGCCAAAAATTCTGAGCACAAATTGATGGCTTCATTACAAACCAAAGCAATAGTAAAAAGCTATATAAAGGTCTAAACACTTCTAACCAAAAATACTACTAGATGAAACAATTAAATATTTACATTGTGAAATCAAATTTTATTTAAGATAATATTAATGTTTTAGAGGGCTTCCCAAGTGGTGCTAGTGGTAAAGAACTCGCCTGCCAGTGCAGGAGACCTAAGAGACTCAGGTCCGATCCCTGAGTTGGGAAGATCCTCTGGAAGAGGGCATGGCAATCCACTTCAGTATTCTTGCCTGGGGAATCACCATGGACCGGGCAGCCTGGCGGGCTACATGCAGAGTACATCATGCAAAAATGCCAGGATGGATGAAACACAAGCTGGAATCAAGATTGCCAGGTGAAATATCAATAACCTCAGATACGCAGATGACACCACTCTTATGGCAGAAAGCGAAGAACTCAAGAGCCTCTTGATGAAAGTGAAAGAGAGCGAAAAAGTTGGCTTAAAACTCAACATTCAGAAAACTAAGATCATGGCATCCAGTCCCATCAGTTCAAGGCAAATAGATGGAGAAACAATGGAAACAGTGAGAAACTTTATTTTGGGGGACTCTGGAGAAGACTCTTGAGAGTCCCTTGAACTCTAAGGAGATCCAACCAGTCCATCCTAAAGGAAATCAGTCCTGAATATTCATTGGAAGGACTGATGTTGAAGCTGAAACTCCAATACTTTGGCCACCTGATGCAAAGAACTGACTCACTGGAAAAGACCCTGATGCTGGGAAGGATTGAAGGCAGGAGGAGAAGGGGACAACAGAGGATGAGATGGTTGGATGGCATCACCAACTTGATGGACGTGAGTTTGAGCAAGCTTTGGGGGTTGGTGATGGACAGGGAAGCCTGGGGTGCTGCAGTCCACAGGGCTGCAGAGTCGGACATGACTGAGCAGCTGAACTGAAATAAACTGAATGTTTTGGAGGAAAAGAGCCCATTTACACTAGGTGAATTCAAGCTTTACATTTCAGTTTTATAATTAGAGTGGATCTGTAATTTATTGTCAAATGACAACACTTTTGAGAGGAAAAGCAGTAGCGACAATAATCAGTGGGAGACAGCAGGCATAAATGGAGGCCAGCCCAGCCAAATCTGATCACATGGGAACCTTACTTGTGATTGAAAATGTCAACAAATCCGAATCTTCTTTGATCTACTAGGTTTTTTAAATTTTACTTTTAAATATTAAAGCCTGTGCATAGCTCATTATATACAGATGGAAAGGAGAGAGAGAGTGTGTGTCTTTAATATCCATTCTGAATAAATTACAGCCCTATTATGCCCCTGTGTGGCCAGCCGGCACAGCAAACTCACTGACATACATTAAGTGACAGAGAAATAATTACAAGGTTTGGAGGAAAAGAACAAGAAATATTACTAAAAATCAGAAAAAGCAAAACTTAGAAAATATTAAGTACATTTTCTCCACAAATTGTATTACAAAAGATAATCATCATTATCATGTTATTTAAATACTGCTTAAAGCAAATGATTACTCAAGGCACTGAACACTGTTAAAAATATACCTTCTAGCATCCCAACATTTTTGTTTGCTTCCAAAGATAAGATCACAAATTTAGATTCCATAATGAACTTAGTACTTCAGAATTTTGTTGCTGGTAACAAAAGGAATTATCTTTGTATCCTGATCAAGTCATTTAATTTGGGGGAAAATGAGTTTAGGGTAAGAAATTTTGATAAGAATATAAATGAAAGTGTCATTTCATCAAAACCTATCAAGTCGATTTACATCAGATGCAGACACAGATTTTTATTTTTCTTGTTGGACCTTTGGTTTTGTTATTTTAATTATAAAAGAAGATGGTACTCTGCCACCTCTTTTACGTACAAAAATGGTACTTAAGAAGCACAAGATAGGACAGTCACATAAGAAGTTTCAGTTTAAAATGTAAGAGCTATATTATATCGTTTCCAATAAAAAGTCCATCTAAAATATTTTGATTATTTTCAAACAAAAGAAATTTCAAATATTCATTAGATAATACAGTATTTTATCAATCTATACATATCTCTGGTTTAGTGACTTATGATACATCAAATATTATTCTGTACTGAAAATCTTCACTTCTTTGACAAGCTGAACCTGAAAATGCTTTTGGAGTAATTATTATGGAAGATTTTAATTTTTTAACTTTTTATTGCTTATATGTCATAGAAGTAATCTGCCCTAGCACCTGAAAATCTGATGAAAGTTAAGCTGCAGATTTAGGGACAAGATTAGTTACCTAGAAAAAGCCTCAAGAAAACTATTTGAAAGAGTCCTCTTTCAATAATAGATTGTCTACAATTGACATGTTGTACTATTCTAGTAATTTCTCCTGGAAAGTAATTCAGAATAAAATATAATGTGATTGTTCATACCTATCATGTTATGTTTCTGTCACTTTAAAGATCATACTTAATGTCACAATACAATAACTGAATATTCCATTTCAATTAATACCTTTAAACAATAATTATTCATGTAATAACAACCAACACTATTCTTTCCAGAGTGATACTTATAGAATTGATGCTTCAACTTTAAGATCATTATTATGTCCAGTCCACAAAGCTGAAAGGCCTATTATTTAGATACATTTTTAAAGTTGTTGTAA
The DNA here is from genome assembly GCF_055505025.1 of Bos grunniens. NCBI lineage: Eukaryota > Metazoa > Chordata > Mammalia > Artiodactyla > Bovidae > Bos > Bos grunniens. Next base: position 21,586,881 of record NC_141178.1, on the reverse strand, counting down.
GAGTACGTCTGATGACATACTCAGATCATCTTTGTTCTATAAATTTTTCTTCAAGGATGATTTTTTATTCTACATCTTACTTTCTGATTTAATGTTTAAGCAAAGTAAGAATTTTAAGACTACTGTATCTGATTCAAACACAAAGAAACCAAAACATTAAAATATGTGGAGATACTAATTACAAGCTCATATAAACTCATTTTCATCTATCATATTTCTTAAATAATAACTATTTGCATAACTGGTTTTGCTTACTAAAAGTAAATCAAGTAGTTTATGAAGATCAATAGATTGACAGGTAAAAAATGTCATGTTTTCTTAAGACTAACAAGTTAAAGATATATAAGGACAGGGGATTTATTCCTCCTAAGACAGAATAAATTCTTCATTTACTAACTGGTAGTTTCAGATACTTTTAGATGAAATATTTTTAAAGTTAAATAAGGCTGATCTCACAGAAGCATTAGAAACTTCACAATTTGATGTTTAACTGCAGCAACCTAAAACTCCAGGTTTTTAATAATTTCATGGCAATTATGAACATGCCCATTATAATAGAAACTTGAAGCCAAGCAAAAGAATCTTAGTAAGGATACACAAAATTCCCTCAAGAAATAGATTTTTTTCAAATTTTAAAACTACTAACGTTTATTTTAAAACAAATTCCATACCATGCTGTTAAGAGCACAACTTCTAAAGTGAAGTGTACTCAGTCCTAACATTAATAAACACATAAGTTTTTGGCATTACAAAAAAAGAAACCGAAATCAAACAAGGAAAAGATGTATAAAGGATAAGCACCCATCCTAAAAGTCTGATAGCTTCAGATCATGGAAATTTTAAGAAAGCCATGCTGCCTCTTTTACATAAATGTAAAATGCAATACAGATTATTTTTATCATTACAGAAACTCAAGCAATGTATTTCTAAACTAAAAAAAAAAGTATCTTAAAATATAGACAGCCTCTTTTAGAATATCACAGAATTTCATAACTCATATATTTTTAATTAGTCCAAAAACTAAATGTAAAAAAAAAAATCAAATTAGTTAATTTAACAGAACAGTAGGAGGAAAGAAGTGAAATTTTATAAAAAACGGATGTTATTCCATATTTCATGAAAAGGTCATAGATAAATTTATCATCAGTAAACATTTTAATTTTCAATAAATTCTAAAAGCTTCCTTTCACCTGCTAAGTTAATACAAATACTGGGTAATAGGTATTTTTTTAATCCTAAAATAGCCTGCCTCACACTGTTCAGAGATCCTAGAGAGACCAGCAAAAATCATTCAATATTCTATGCACTCTTAGTTCCCCCTCAATTTCCAGAAGGTTTCAGTACATTATCATGTTCACAGTATTTCTTTCTCAGTCTTTCTCTACACATATTTAGTTAAAATGGGGTCTTTCTTAAACAAGGTATATAACATCAGAAATACTCAAAAGGCAATCAACATTTTTATATGAGGGAAAAACTGCATGATAAAACTGCATTTCAAAAGCATTCTTTAATAAGCTAACTGTTACAGTGAAAGCCAGAGAAACCACCTAAAACATATGTCCGTGATTTAACAACCTTCACCATACACACATATACACACACCGAAAAAGAGCAAGTTGAAAAAGCAATAGGAATTTATAACAAAGCATCCTTCCAAACTAGCCAATCTCATACAAAGCATTATTAGCAGTTCCATAACATAGCTTGTTTTAAAGTGATTATTGATCTACCCTGCATAGAGAAATGTCTTGAACCTAGAAAACGTCTTCTGCATGTTTTACAAAAAGCATGCATGACTGCTAATTCACATTTTCCAACAAATCACATATGATTATATAGCCCCATCCTTACATATGCAATGCAATCACTGCCGTGATCACAAAGGAATAAAACCTATCAGACATTTTAAATTAATCATTTTATTTATTAGAAAATGAAATCATGAAACAGCCTGTATTATATTTCAGAGGTCAAGCTAGTTAAATTTAAGATGTTTTTGTGCTTTGAAGTAAGCTTATTTTCCTTTTAAAAATCAGTTAGGAACTACATAAAATTTTATGTTTAAGATTAAAAAGACGACACCCTTATAATACTAATATTTCAATACAGAACAATTTTACAGTCTTAAGATTCTTACTCTGAAAATATCAATTCTAAAATAATATATAGTTTAGCTTTACTCACCTTGCATTGTTCAGCGTTTGTCCAAAAAGCTCATTTTGTAAAATATTTGGTGGGGATGAAAAAACCCCATGAAAATGAGATAAAACAGAATTGCAGACCTGGCGCAATGTCTCAAATTGCATTTTCCTTCCTTTTTTTTTTTTTTCTCCTTCTCTTATTTTTCCTTACCACCTGTCTTTAAAGTCATCTATTTGCAGACACCATCAAATAAAAACATGCCAATCAAGTTCCATATTTCTCCTGAGCTCTGTAAAAACTGTGCTTAAATGAGCAGAGGTTGATAGTTAATTGTACAGTCATTATTCTTCTAATTCAGTCGTAGAAGATTCAGTACCCGTGCGGCTTTCGGCTTTCTCCTGACTGTAGCAAGAATTCTAAACAGCAGTAAGCTTTTTGGGCATTCCCAGCTGAAGTGTGAAGCTGAGCTGCTTTCATGTACTCTACTCATATTTCTCTAAGCCTATTAAAAACACGCAATGAATAGATGCTGTCGTCAGGAGTTTCAGCACATCTGGCTGCCAGCAATAAAATCTCAGAAGTAATAAAAATGGGCCAAGGTATCTTCCCAATGTTACTACTGGGTAAGAGGGGAAGAAATTATACATTCCCCAACCCTTTTCTCTTTCCCTGAAAAATGAATAACTCCAGCAACTGAGTATATAGGTCTCATTAGTGTATAGGCTACCGCATAGGGCCAAAACATTCAAAAAATAAGCAGCTGATCCTTCTTTTGATATCACGAAATAAAAATATAACAGACAATAGGGGTTTTATTGCCTGCATTTGTAATGCCATACTTCGAAAGAGACATTTGGAAAACATGTACTTAGCTGTCTTAATTCCCTATTTAATTTTAAAATGTCTTCAGCTACTTATTTTTAAAGGAAAGTGAATAATGTTCAGCTGGGCCCTTTTTAAAGGCCATACATAGTATGAAAGTGTTAGTCACTCAGTCATTTCCAATTCTTTGCAACCCCATGGACTGTATAGCCCACCAGGCTCCTCTGTCCATGGGGATTCTCCAGGCAATAAAAACTGGAGTGGGTTACCATTCCCTTCTCCAGGGGATCTTACCAATCCAAAGGTTAAACCTGGATCTCTCTCATTGCAGGCAGATTCTTTACCATCTGAGCCACCAGGGAAGCCCATACATAGTATGATCTACATGCTTAATCAAGTAATGCTAGAAAAAAATTGTACCTTATCAATTAAAACTGAAACAGCACACATAAAATATGAACTTGCCCACAAATCAAAAAAGTACAGCTAAGGCTAGAGAGACTTTATCAACTATTATTTATTCCAATAATGGCGGTCACAGTATTTTTTAGAAGGTATTTCCTGAAGGCGCCAATGGTCTTAGAGTACCACAGATCACCATCCATTCTAAATGAGTAACTCTGGTTTAACTAAAATCTTAAGTTACTCTACATCCAGGATCATTCATCTTTCTACAAAAGATGCTCTATAAGTAGTGTGTAAACCAAATTTTAAAAATCAACTCACTTATAGGATGATCAATATATTTAACTGATCTTTAACTGCTCCTAAATCATGACATTTCTTTAACAAATACATCTTTTTTAGCCCCTTTTCTCTCAACTTTTAGCCTTAACTTCTTCTATCCCCTTCCATACACATACCACTATCAATAAATAAGCACTTACATGCCTACTTAAATACATTAAAACTTTTTTATAAACTAGTGAATTCTTTTTGATGTGAATAAACACGTCACAAAATAACAACATAAAAGAAACAATACTAAAATTTTAAAAGATAAAAAGTAAACATGTAATAATATAAATTTTTAAACAACTAATTTACTTTTTTAATAAATTAAGATCTTCAATAATGGGTTTGTCCTCAACTAAGAGAGGTCTGGTATAAGGACTTCTCTGGTGGCTCACACGGTAAAGTGTCTGCCTACAATGCGGAAGACCTGGGTTCAATCCCTGGGTTGGGAAGATCTCCTGGAGAAGGAAATGGCAACCCACTCCAGTATTCTTGCCTGGAAAATCTCATGGATGAAGGAGCCTGGTAGGCTACTGTCCATGGGGTCACAAAGAGTTGGACACAACTGAGTGACTTCACTTTCTTTAAGAGTGCTCCTATTTTGCTTATTATTTTAGATTTTAATAGGTATACACTAATATGTTTTTGAAATACATACACACATAACAATCATAAACTATGTTTGGCTTATTAAGTATTAATACTTCTAAATTTTTTAATATTTAGAAAACATTATGAACAAGTGATCATTGCTACTATTTGATGGATGAAAAGAAACTAAGGTATTAAGGGATTAAAGATCACACAGCTTGTAGAAGAGTATTTGAATGAAGGTCTTTACTTTGGGCTCCATTTCATATGCTTCTTGCCTATTATTCTATCTTCCATACATGTGCACACATGGGTACCCACACATACACACACATACACACTTGTATTTGTAAATAAAAAATAAGTGAAAGTGTTAGTCATTCAGTCAACTATGACTCTTTGCGACCCCAAAGACTGTAGCCCACCAGGCTCCTCTGTCCATGGGGATTCTCCAGGCAAGAATACTGGAGTGGGTAGCCATGCCTTCCTCTAGGAATCTTCCTGACCCAGGGATCAAACCCAAGTTTCCTGCATTGCAGGCAGATTCTTTACCATCTGAGCCACCAGGGAAGCCCATTTGTAAATAAATCAGCCTCAATACATGAATAAGAAACTTATTTCCCAGTGATGCAATCAAGTATATTTCAAAGTAAACAATGCAAATTTTTAAAATTCACAAATAATTTTAAGTGGATTTCTTCTATTTAACTCAGACAGAAGCAACCTGATGTGCTTCAAATTGTTAAGCCTTTGACTACAAGTTGATTTTTACATCTATGAAAGGTCAATTTCTATAAGTGGAAATATACATTTTTAAGTTCTTAATTTCTGAAACTTATAGTATCTGTGATATATCCATCCATACACACACACATATATATATACACACACACATATATATACCCAACGCCTTGTGGGTAGACTCAATTTTTATAAACAGGAGACTTCCCTGATGGTACAGTGGATGAGAATCCACCTACCAATTTAGGGTACACAGGTTCATTCCCTCTTCCGGGAATATTCCACACGCCATGGAATAACTAAGCCCAGGCACCATAGCTACTGAGCCCGTGTGCTGCAAATACTGAAGCCCAGGGGCCTAGAGCCAAAGAAGCCCCAGCAATGAGAAGCTTGCTCACCACAACTATAGAAAGCCCATGTGCAAAAATGAAAACCTAGCATAAGCAAAAGTAAATTAAATATTTTTTTAAATTCTTATAAATAATCCAAAGCCATTTTAAAGCAAGTCTATTAAATAAGGTGACTAAACTGCAAAATAATCTGTTGTCAAAAAAATTTTTCTTTTGTATTTCAAAATTAAATCTTAAGGCAAGCTCACAGAAAGTTTCAAAAATGGTCTAAGCAATAGAAAGATACTGGAATGAGCCTCAAAATGGCTTCTTCGAAGTAAATAATATAGCAGCTGCCTTCCTCAGAGCCTTATTTTCCAGCTGTCACCATATTCCGCACAGTACTGGTCGGCTTCCTCACAGTTTCTTCAGCATTCCAGAAGAGATTTCTCCCACTTCCCTACCTCACTATCACCTTTCACCTTCTCACACTCATCCTGAGGGGCTCAAATGTCACTTTCTCAAGAAGACTTTCTTTAACCTAGATTAGGTCCCCCCTTATCCACTATCACGGTACCGTATACTTTTTCTTCACAGCATTTGATAAAAGCATAACTATATATTTACTTGAAAAAAGTCTGTCTTTCACTCTCAGTTCATGAGATTAAGACACACGTTTGTTTTATCTGTCTACCACAATGCCTAGTAGAGAGTAGATGTTTAATACATAAGAAGCCTAAATTTTATGAAATTTTATAAATTTTATGTTTTAGTCACATCACAAATTATACAGGAAACTGCTCAGGGCTTAATTTGGTTGTCAGTTTCTGTGTTTGTTTTTTTGTTGTGGCCTGCCCTATCATGTTACAAGGTTCATAAATACAAGAACAACCAATATTCGCAACCAAAAACCTTGTGCATTGGATGGACCTTGTAATTTGTTATAAATATCCTAAATATTATAAAGAGTGTTTATAGCTAATATTTGTTTTAAATTTTCTATATACTGAAGGCTCACAAGTAATATATCAGAGGCTTCCATAAGGACAGAAGAACATAACACTTGAAGTCAAATGGCCTGGATTTAACTACTGACTTCAACCCTACCTAGCCATAAAACCTCAGGATGTTGTTCACTTTATATATCTGAGCTATGTTTCTTCAAATGTAAAATAAACTACATCACTTACTTAGGGTATTATTATATCAAAACAAATGTATTTTATAAACTGTAAAGTATGTTGTATATGGGAGTATCCTCACTGTGAACTAAGGAATCAAATTATTGGAACCAAGATTCTAACAATGACGTTCCTACTGCTGCTGCTTAGTCATTTCAGTCATGTCTGACTCTGTGCGACTCTATGGACTGCAGCCCGCCAGGTTCTTCTGTCCACGCAATTCTCCAGGTGAAGAGTACTGGAGTGGATTGCCATGCCCACCTTCAGGGGATCATCCCAGCTCAGGGATCAAACCAGCTCAGGGTCTCCTGCACTGCAGGCAGATTCTTTACCACTGAGCCACCAGGGAAGCCCAACAATAGCATTAGGTATCTTTTATTCATCATATTTATTTATGAAACAAATATTTATAGGATTTCTTTGTGCAAAGTTCTGTATCTCTGTTCATTAGATGTTGAAGGGATAAAATGCTTATGCTTACCCTTTTCTGCAAAAATGAGATAAATTCACAATGTCCTTCAAGTAAGGTCAGTTCCATACTTACATCTAGTCCTGCAGAGGCATTAACAGTCACAAATGGTGTAGCTGGTAGCAATTGTTTTCTCTGTGGCCATTCTATTAAAAAATTTAGCTCCTCAATGGAAATAACAGTGTTAGCTAGAGTTCCCACAGAAGATGTTAAGAAACTTTAAGCAGCACAGGCAATTTCATTAAAGATGACAGGAAAAAAGTCAATCAACACTAAAAAGTTAAACCTTTTTAAAGCAATCTCAAATTTTCAAATAAAAATGATAATATAATTTATTTTGCCCATTAAATTGGCAAAGTATTGGCTAGAAAGTCATAGAATGGCCATGTAAATAAACTGCATTTATTGTCAGGACTGTATACTGATAGAACCTTTTGAGAAATATTAAGTAGTATTTGGCAAAAACTTTTAAAATGCTCAAACTCAGAGAGCACTAGGAGAATAAACAATGAAATGTTGATATTGACTATTCTGGGTGAAAATATCACAAATTGTTTTCCATTATTCTGTAGCTTTTGGTACGCTATCCACAAGAAAGACCAAAATGTAAACTATGTAACGTGGAGAATTCTACAATTACAGTGAAATCTTTAACCATAATATACTATGATGCTGTGTTCCTGCCTGGAGAATCCCAGGGGCGGCAGAGCCTGGTAGGCTGCCGTCTATGGGGTTGTACAGAGTTGGACTCAACTGAAGCGACTTAGCAGCAGCAGCAGCAGCAGCCCATAAACTTTTGCTTAGCAGTACTCAAGTAAATCAAATACTAGATTATTAGTTTTCACATGATTGGCTATCATATTCACATGATTGGCTATATCCATCTCTGGGTCAGGAAGATCCCCTGGAGAAAGAAATGGCAACCCACTCCATTAGTCTGCCTGGGAAATCCTATGGATAGAGGAGCCTGGGAGGCTACAGTCCATGAGTTCCCAGAGTCAGACACAACTTAGTGATTAAACAATAACAAATTAGCAGTGGTATCTGTTTTCTTCTTTATCAATAAGTTCTTAAAATTCTGTAATCAGTAAAACTGCTTAATTAGTACTAAGAAAATCCAAATGAATGAGAAAACAAAATTTAGCACTAACTTATTTACATATCTTCAAAAATATTTGACGTATAAGTCTTAAGATTATTAATATTTAAGAATCTTGGTTTACAAATTTCTAGTGTCAATAAGTGAGACATCTTAAGAAGTTTAATGCAAACTCAAAAATTAGGTGAATGAGTAAAAATTAGGGAATTATACTCTTCTTAACAGTGCATGTGTCTAAGGCACAAACACTTATGGCATATTTAAATTTTATGTTCTAAAGATGTCTAGTTCCAAACATGTCTGGATTTATTTCTAATGTTTAAGAGTACCAAAGTATTTCTATTAAAATGCTACACACATGAAAACATCTAAATATTACTAATCAATTAGTGAAATTGTTATATAGTATGTATAATCCATAAGAAAAATCCCTGAAACATTAAAAGAATCTTTCATTTTCTTAAAATATAGATCTGTAGTTCTATCTATATAATTATAACTGCACTATCTCTTCTATTGTAATATTCTTGGTCCACTGACTTTCTGAAGCATCTGATAAAAATCTAAGGCTTATAAGAAAGATGGTCCAGAGAACAAGGTGTCTTTATATGCTTTGCAAATAAAAGTCCTGCATTGTAAATATGTCCCTGAGGCAAGACCATGAAACCATTTACCTAAGGGATAACAAATAAGCAAATAAATAGGAAGAAGATGAAATTTCTAACAAAAAAAAAGGAAAGAAAAGACGTTCAATAAATGTAAACCGGCCTCTGCTTCAACTTAGGGTGGGCCATATAGTACATCCAGGAAAGAAACCGAGGAAGAGTAGCCCGGATCTAAGTAAGTACAAAAGTCTAAAGATTTCACACAAAAATCAGAAAGGAGTTTAGTTCAAAATACCTACCGCAGTTTTCATAATCAGCTTTTTAAAATGTGTTGATAGTGTTGTTTTCAGTTGTTTTCTGACATACGAAAAAAAAAATTCTGTAACACTTCCCGGAGCTTAAACTCTGTACCCAATCTCCCTAGTTTTGATCACTGCAGCAGAACAGACTCAACAGTTTCTACCATCTAATTCAGAAAGGAAAGGAAAAACAGTGAAAGCATCCACAAATGTATGAAGTCCCACCATCATTCTCATCTCCCTGATCCCTCTGTCTAGACCAAATCTATAAGGGCTAACACCACTGTGCTGTAACCAAGTTGCAGAGTTAGAAGAAGGACTTCAGGGCTGCTTCAACAGTTCAAAGCAGTGCTTACCAGAGCAGTCTCCACACTTACAAGCTGGCAACAACAGGAATACGTTTCCTATCAGATCCAAGAATTAGGCTACAGGGTAACCAATTCTAGATTTAAACTCCAGGATGAAAACATCCAGAGTGATTGTCTGCTCTGACACCCAAAAGGTCTATCTGTTAGAGGAAAGAGAACCAAGATCTCAGAAAATACAATCTGGTAAGTCCCTCCAGTATTAGGACTGCTCATTCTGAGTAAATATTCCCTTGATAACCATCAAGAGAATAACTGGAAGCAACACTACAACTTCAGGGAGCAAGATCCATATGAATAAGGTCCAACTCCACTTCTAATAGCTCCACTGTCTGGGAACCTCAGTACAGAAATGATGATAGCCTTGGGACTCCAAGCACTCAACCTAATCTTGCAAACTGCCTCCATAAGGCACTCTACTACCTAGTAAATTCCAAGTGTCCATAGATTCTTCATGAAAGAAATGCTGACTGCATATTGTCATCATATGAAAATGAAAAATGACAATCATTGGCACAACTATAAACGTGTTTTAGCAAAATAAGGGGGACAATGAAATACTGTGCAATAATACTGGCCTCCAAGAGTTCCCATCCACAATTCTTTTCTTTCTTTTTTTATTCTTTTCCATCATGATGGAAGATAACATATTGATACTGAATGTACACACTTCATTTCTTTCATACAGTTTCCTTCTACTCATTATTTCATGAAATAAAGGAGGAGTTGGAGATACCATAAATACACCAAAAAATTATCTCACCACATGTGGATGCAAGAACATCAACTAGAAAGCTAATAAAGTAGCCAAAGCAAGATAATAGTTGGCTTGAATTAAATATAGCAGTAAAATGGAGACACAGGAAGACAAAAAGTAGATGTTAAATCAACAAGACACAATGACAATTTGCCACAGGAGTGGGAGGGGGTGTATGAAGGTCAAGAGAGGCATCAAAAATGACTCTCAGATGTCTTTCTTAAGTAATCAAGCAGAGAGTCTTAACATTTCCTAAGGCAGAGAATGCTAAAGGAGAAGCAGATTGAGGGAAAGGAAAGGGGAAAATGATGAGTTGCTGAATTTAAGGAGCATGTAAGATAGCTAGAAAGACAAATAAGTAAGCAATTGGATATGTCACTCCAGAGTTCAGAAAAGAGTTCTCAGCCAAAGATATAAATTCAGGAAGCATCAGCATGTTAGTAATGATTTCAACCAAGCAAGCAGATGAGATCACCCAGAGAAAGTTCAAAATGGTTTAAAAAAAAAGCATAAGACAGTGCACCAGGAAACTAAGTTCCACACTGTCATCAGATATAGAAGAAGCATAAAGGATAAAGATGAAGAGAAGCCACAGAGGTGGGGGGAAATCAGGAAAGCGTGGTGGCCTCTAAGTCAAGAAAAGACAACATTGTAAGAAGAATGATATGACTGACTCTGTATTATATGTTCTGTCACCTGGAATTGGAAGAGTCACCCCTTGTAATGCTGTGCTTCATTACAAGGGGTGACATTGTAAAAACAGACATTACAAAACAGCTCTTTTACCTGAAATCACTTGCTCTATAGCACCCAGGACCTAGCTATGAAAATGGACTGTGAGCAGACATCCCTAAGCTTCCTTCGTAAGTCCTCTTTCCTCCCTTGGAAGCAGGTAAGCAAACAAAATGTTTAGTCTTTGTTCAGCCAAAGCAGGAGACTCTGTGCAAATAAATGCAAATCTACATGTATTTTGATCCAATTCTACCAACTAAAAAATCTAGTTAGATATGCATGGTCCTTAGAAATGGACAGAAATCAATACTAATCAGAGAAACTAGAGCTACTTATGAGTGAATCTGTTTAAGCACCAAATTTGAACGTAGAAAAGAAACTAAAATATAACAAAGAGCTATTCTAGCAATTTTCCACCTAGCTTCCTTTTTTCTTACTAACTCCTTCCTAAAATATCTAGCTTACTTATTATTAACTCTATTTTAGAACCCTCTTGCTCTAGTAATTTTTGTTGTTTTTGTTCAGCAGCTAAGTTGTATCGACCCTTTGCAACCCCATGCAACATGCCAGTCTCCTCTGTCCTCCACTATATCCCGGAGTTTGCTCAAATTCATGTCCATTGAGTTGGTGAGTAGGTAATGCTATCTAACCATCTCATCCTCTTACACTCCCTTCTCCTTTGCCTTCAATCTTTCCCAGCATCCGGGTCTTTTCCAATGAGTCGGCTCTTGGCATCAGGTAGCCAAAGTATTGGAGCTTCAGCTGATTATCCAATGAATATTCAAAGTTGATTTCTTTTAGGATTGACTGGTTTGATCTCCTTGTAGTGCAAGACACTCAAGAGTCTTCTCTAGCACCACAATTTGAAGGCATCAGTTCTTAGGTGCTCAACCTTCTTTATGGTCCAACTCTCACATTCATACATGACTACTTGAAAAATCATAGCTTTCACTATACAGACTTTTGTCAGCAAAGTGATGTCTCTACTTTTTAATATGCTCTTGAGGTTTGTCATAGCTTTCCTTCCAAGGAGCAAGTGTCTTTCAATTTCATGGCTGCAGTCACAGTCTGCAGTGATTTTGGAGCCCAAGGGGGGAGAAAAAAAATCTTTTACTGCTTCCACTTTTTCCCCTTCTATTTGCCCTGAAATGATGGAACTGGATGCTGTGTTTTTTTAATGCTGAGTTTCAAACCAGTTTTTTCACTCTCTTTGAATAATATTTGTAATGACAATAAATAATATTTACTTTATGTGTGAAGTAAGTCACCAGGGGTTGGATTAATATATTACTCCCTATCTTGAAAGGACCTCCCTTGATGTCATATTCTGTTCTAGCCACTGCCCCATTTTTATGCTCCTCTTCTCAGCAAAATGTTTTGAAAAAGTTGTCAACAGTTGCTGTCTACCTCCTCATTTCACATTCTCTTCTCAATCTATAACAACAGAGTTTCCATCACTAATACGCCACTGAGATGGCTCTCATCGGTGACTTCCATGTTGCCGTATTCCAAAACAATTCTGTTCTTTTCTTAACACAGCTTCACTCTAGCACTTGACATTGATGCTATGCCATCCATAGTTCTTAAACTATCTTCACTCTTTGCTCCTGAGACATATTCTCCTTATTTTCCTCTTCTTGGTGGCATTTTTTTTTTTTTCTCAGCCTATTTTGCTGACTCTTACTACGCTCCTTCAATCTCTAAATATTGGAACTGTCCAAGGCTCTATTGTGAAATATGTTGTAGGTTGCTTCTGTTCTTTAATCTAATTGCTCTTCCTAAGTGACTTAGATCCCATGACTTTAAATCTCTTATACACATTATACCTTGCCCTTACCTTTACTGAGAACTTTAAACTCATGTGTCCTAAAACTCCAAACTCCAAATTCATGTGTCCATCAACTTGACATCAACAAATGGAAGTCAGAAAGTCATCTCAAACATAACATGGCCAAACAGAATCCCTCAGGTTTTCCCTTCTTGGAACAACACTACTAGGAGTCTTCCTTCATCTTTTCCTTTCACACCCACCACGTACATTCAGTCTATCAGTAGTAGATTGTGTCAACTTCATCTTCAAAATGGAACACAAGTCCAGCAACATCCATCTTGTTGCTATAATTCTAGCTCAAGTCACCAACATCTCTCTCCTAGACTACCTCGATAGCCTAATTTCTCTCTGTATTAATACTTGTCTCCTACAAACCATTCTTACATAACAAAATGACCCTATGAAAATATAAATAATATCACACCACTCCAGTATTTAAAGCCTGCAATGGTATCCTATTACATTTACAACAAGATCTAAACTTCCTCACTTGACAGAAAGGGAAATGCTCTTTTTTTTGTCCTAGTGTTGGTGAGAGTTAGAGTGGGCAATCACCTCTTACTCCTTACACAGTACCACCATGTCACTGTTATTCAGAAACTCCTATGGATGCTCTCGTTTAAAATGTAAGCTACTTTTACAATTTATAAGTGTTCCCAGAATGCAAAAAAGAAAAGGTAATATGAAAATACAAGTAAAAGACCACTTTAGGCCTTAGACATAAACATAACCACCAAACCTCATATTTGTTTTTGAGAGAACAAAACGCTAAGGTGCACTTAAGCACTGGATCAAAATATATTTAGGCAGAGGGGGAAACACCACAATGAAAACAAATCAAATTTTCCTAAGTCTCCCTATTCACATGACTCTAATTCTTATTAAGCAAAGTCAACCAGAAGAAATGGGAGTCTTAGCACTTTCCAGACAAAAATAATAAATCAATCTCAAAACTTTCAACCATGTCAAATAATTTATACAAATGAATTTCAGATCTATACCACTAAAGTGAAAAAGTTATTTTACATCACAACAATCTTGAGTTCATATATTCTGCAGCCTTGCAGTCTTGGTTGTATGAAAAAATATTACACTTTTCCAGATGGATGTAACTAAAATTTGTCAATCCTGCTCTATAGACACAAACCAACTCTCACACAGAGAAAAGGAAGACTAAAATAGTTTTAAAGATTAGATAAATAGAAAACTCAATAAGAATTTGAAAATATTACTGAGAAAAAACAAGTTAAGAACTAACATCTAAGAAACAGACAAACAAACAAACAAAAATGCTCGGGTGGAAACATAATAAAAGAAAGAAGTGGATGAGGGCCGCATCACTAGAGAGGGGAGGTCACCCTTAAGTTTAATTTTCCAGTTCAAGCACTGTGTAATTAGGCAAGCACAGTGAGAACTGTTCTACCAATAACCTTCAAACCAACCTTGAAAGACCTTTCCAGACAAAGAGCTCCAAATCATACCACAAGACTTCCAACTGTGTCACATAATATATACAAGCATCTCTTGGGTATATATCACAGAAACAGAAATAGCTGGTTATAGGTAATAACAATTTTGATTCTCTACATTATCTATTTTTGTTGCATCATTAGTTTAAAAAAAAAACTAGAATAGCCACAGATTACTAAAGAAGAAATCCACACGATTCTATATTAATGCTCCTAACAGCAAACTGTATTTCAAATCTTAGGACAACAGCAATTTATCATGTGTTGAGCTATCTTGAGATGCATGAGACTAATTCATTCTTTGGATAAAAGAGATTGCACAAAATTAAAACAAAAACACTTAAGAGAAATACTCACTAGTGCCATTATTAAATACAGCATGCATACAAAAATGAATATGCATAAAGATTAAAATTTCTATAAATTTCTTACAAATTAAAAAATACATTTTGAAAACTGTTCCTGAGTTTTAAACCAAATTTCTCAATGGCTGCAGCAACTCTGCAAATAAAGGCTATGGTCAAAAGATGCCAGAATTATTTCAAGAAAAACCTCTATCCCAACTCACTGTATATTAAACTTAGCCCCCCACCATTCCTCTTAGAAAGTAAACTCAGCAAAGATCTTTTGCATTTGCTTATCATGACAATCAGAGCATAGACAAACTCAAGGACAAAAACAGAAATCAAACAAAAAATAGGCAAGGTAACTGAGAGTTTGAGTTATCTTCTACAATCCTGTCAATACACAAATACTCTGTTGGTGATAAGGTGGGAGACTACCTTTAGTCTAGCAGTTATAGTCTAGCAATTTTCAAAATTGCAGTGCTCTAGTGACCTCAGGGGGTGTACTCCTTCAGAGAATCTGCAGAGCCAAACTATATTCATAATAATACCAAAATATTATTTGCCTTTTGGACTTTCATTCTCTCATGGGTGTACAGTGGGGTTTTCCAGAGGCTACATTATATGTGATATCTAAAGATAATGAATACACAAGGAGATAAAAGTATCCAGCTGTCTTCCACTAAATCAGACACTAAAGGGATATGAAAAAATGCAAAATAACACCAATTTTCTCACTAAATTTTTCTTTTCTTTTTGCAATACTTGAAGTACTAGCTTTTATTTATACTTTCATTTAAAATATTGAAATAGTTATTGCATATTGCTGCAAAACACATCATCACAATCTTGGTGGTGGCTTATTAACAAAACACGTATTTATTATCTCACGCTTTGTTTTAGGCCAGGAATTCCAACATGATTTAAATGAAAGTGAAAGTCGCTCAGTCGTATCCAACTCTTTGCAACCCCATGGACTATACAGTCCATGGAATTCTCTACGCTAGAATACTGGAGTGGGTAGCCTTTCCCTTCTCCAAGGGATCTTCCCAACCCAGGGATTGAACCCAGGTCTCCCACATTGCAGGCGGATTCTTTACCAGCTGAGCCACCAGGGAAGCCCAGCCCATGATTTAAAGGGTATACTCAAGGTGATGGCCAGGCCACGTTTCTTTCTGAAGCTCAGGGTCCCTTTCCAGGTTCATATGATTGTTGGCAGAGTTAAGTTCTTTGTGGCTCCAAGAATGAGGCCCCATTTTCCTGCTGGCTATCAGATAGGAGGACTTCCCTGGTGGCTTATCGGTAAAGAATTTGCCTGCAGTGCAGGAGGTGTGGGTTCAATCCCTGGATTGGGAAGACCCCCTGGAGAAGGAAATGGCTACGCGCTCCAGAATTCTTGCCAGGAAAATCCCATGGACAGAGAAGCCTGGCAGGCTACAGTCCATAGGATCACAAATAGTCAGACACAACTGAGTGACCGAACACACGCATGCATTAGACAGAGGATGCTCTCAGCTCCTAGAGACTCCCCCACAGATCCCTGCCATGTGATCCTCTCACAGCCCTTTCACACACGGTACCTTACTTTTTAAAGCAAGCAGAAGAATCTCTGACTTCAGTCTAAGACAGAGTCTCACACAATGTAATGTAACACAGAAGTGACTATTTCATCATTTTTGTCATACTCTACCAGATAGAAACAAGTCACAAGTTCCATACATACCCAAAGGAAGGGTAAAACTCACTACAGCTCAACTTAGAATTCTATCTACTCGATATGGTTAGTCAACATGCAGTGGGCTTATTGTTATTTTTAAATTATTTAATAAAGGTATATTCTCGGAGAAGGCAACAGCACCCCACTCCAGTACTCGCCTGGAAAATCCCATGACAGAGGAGGCTGGTGGGCTGCAGTCCATGGGGTCGCTAGGAGTCGGACATGACTGAGCGACTTCACTTTCACTTTTCACTTTCACGCAATGGAGAAGGAAATGGCAACCCACTCCAGTGTTCTTGCCTGGAGAATCCCAGGGATGGCTGCCGTCTATGGGGTCGCACGGAGTCGGACACAACTGAAGCGACTTAGCAGCAGCAGCAGCAAAGGTATATTCGAATTTTTTGCTTTTATTTCCAATATGATAAATATCAACAAATATAATCCATATAAACAAGCTCTCTGAGGTCCTCAACCATGTTTAAGATTATAACGAGATCTCAATATCAAAATGTTTGAGAACCATTGCTTTCATCTAAGTTGCCTCTTGTATTTGCTGCCTCTTATATTCAACACACAGATAAGAAAACTAACTCTCTGCAAGCAGTGTTTTAATTTTAAAACAAACAGGCAGTACCTATGATCCCAATATAAAATGAAATATTTGAGTAAATTTTTGAGTAAATAATTGAGTAAATGATTCAAGATATTTAGCTTTCCATATTTAGCTTGAAAATTTGAACAATAATCATTTATTTTTACAAATGTTTAAATATTCCCCATCCAATCTCATACTTTCACATTTCAGGGAACTGTAGGAGCAACCTTCACGAGTAGATAAAAATAGGGGGTCCTATGTATAACTGGAACAGGGACCATTTGTCTATAGTAAAATGCAGGACGGTAAACAATATGAGCACATATATTTCAATGTAAATGAGTATAAAAAAATTCAAAGGCCCCACCATGAGGCTGACTACTATTATTCATGTTATTAAGGACTGATGAATTTAGATGCCCGTATCCTTGAACAAATAAATATATCAAATAGGAAGATGTATCTTTATCTTCATTTAAAGCTTGGACTCCAAATCCCTATTTTTTAACTCTAGTGAGATGCTAGACTTTATATGAGCCTTAAAAAGACTACTCTGGCTCCTGAAGCTTCAGTACTAGATAAGACAAACCTAGTGACTGGCTCCTTATTCTCACCCTTTTCTTCTCCTTTGATCTAGCAAAGGGTACTTCCCAATTGTTTCATCTCAGGCCTGTCTATCACATCAGCTATAAGAGATGAAAATACTGAAAAAAAATTAAAGTGGGCGCTTATTAACACCTCAAGGCATTTTCACTGATTTCCACTTTACTCACTCTACTAAAAGATCTAAGAGACACTTTCATTTTTACAAATCCCACCTCAATATCGCAGTTCAGTTTTGTAGCCCATATCTATCACATCCTTGACCAACATCAGAACAGCTTCACTTGTATGTATCAGGAGAGCCAAAGGGCATGGGGGGATATGGTGAGCCCCTAGAAGTAAATAAGTACATGACATTAATATTGCCTTAAAAGTCAGACTGGAAGCAATATACCCCCACAGTTGACCGTGGAGACTACACATACACATCTACTGCCAATTTATCTGTAAAAATGTTATATGAACACTTATGCTGATAATAATTAAAATTTTATTAAAATTTATTAAATTTTATATGTGTAATGCATAAGTATTACACATATACTTATATACACATATACACATATGCATAACCTAAGTATTCAAGATACATATTATTGTTGGAATTTTAAAAAAGTCTCAAGAATTGTCATTTTGGTTTTAACTGATTGTTTTCTCAGCAAGAGCATAAAAACAAGTGCTGCTGGCTAACAAAACTACCACCAATAGCTATGAAATAACCCCCATCTTAATGTCCTCTTAGCTTTCCTCTCCTTCTAATTTTACTACTAAAGCATTTTCCTTGATATTATAAAAACCAAAACAGAACTATATTTTACAAATGAATAAAAGGCACTCAAAAGAAACTTGTTAAAAAATAAATTTATCGACACTTTCAAGAAATAGTAAGTAATAAGTACAGAGTCTCAGTTAATTAAATGCCACTGATAAGGAGAATGGATATTCATTTATAATATTTGAAGTATGACTGAAGAGTAACTATTTCAGAAGTGACAAATATAGTCAAGTCATACTCTAAAGGAAGTGAATAACAACCTCCCTAGACTTCGATAAGAAGAATGAAACAAGTACACAGTACACTAAAAAGCAAAACTTTTATAAGGCAAAGTAATTATGATCGAATGTCACTACACAAAAATGTAAGAAGCCACCAAATCCATCCAGAGACACAGAGGAATGAATAGTGACTGAAATTGTCCCCAAGATACCAGCAGATATAAAAGTGAGTTGAAACTGGAATAAAATAAAATTCTAAGGCATAGATCAGTACAGAGCATGGAAAAGGTTAAAGTGGAAAGAAGTATCGTATCAAAATGCCTTATTCTGTAGACAGAATTCTATCTTCTAAAAGGAAGACAGAATGATTTTCAAATGATTAGTGAGACATTCCCATAATGAATACAGCTGCTATGGCTTATAAAACTATATGGTAAAAATACCCATACGCTCAAGAATAAGAAACCTGAATAGTTCTATAGCTATTGAAGATACTGCTTTCATAGGTTAAAAATCTAGCCACACAAAAGCCTCTAGCCCCTGCATCAAAGACAACTTCTACCAAACATTTAGAGAAAAAATAATGAGAGTTCTACACAAACTCTACACAAAGTTCTTTCTATACAAATTTGCAGAAGATTGAAGACAGAAAAGCACATTGTAACTCATCTTCTGTGGCCAACATTCCCCTGATTTTAAATCAATGATGTTTTAGGAAAGAACACTAAATACCAATATCCTTCATAAATAAAAAATTATCTAATAAAATATTAGTAAGTCACGTTCAGCAATAAATAAATACAGTAACACCATCGTGAGGAAAAGCAGTATCCCCAGGAATGCAAGGTTGGTACATTTTAAAACAATCAATGTCATTTCAATCTACAAACAAACCAAAAAAGAAAAATCATATTATCATCTCAATAGAGGCAGAAAAAAAGTAACTGACAAAATTCCACAGCTATTCATAATAAAAAAGAAAATTCTCAGCAAACTAATAGTAGAATAGAATTTCCTCAATTTCATAAAGGACATCTATGGAAAAACCTAAAATTAACATCATTTGATTGTGAAAGACTCAAAGGATTCACCCTGAGACTGGAAATGAGACAAAGATGTTACTCTGACGGTATCTATTTAACACTGTCGTGGAGGCACTAGCCAAACACTATAAAAGATGGAAATAAACAGCTTACAAGTTGAAAAGTAAGAAATAAAGATGTCTTTTTAACAAGTGACATAACCATCTATTTAAAAAAAAAAGTCAAAGCATGTTTATAAGAGCGTGGTACTATCACAAGATAGACAATTAGACAATAGTTCAGAACAGGGAACTCAGAAATGGCCAAACTATAGTCAGGCACTCGCTATAAACAGAAGTACTGAACACCAGCGGTGTGCAAACGAACTGCTTAACAGCAGCTGCTGGTAACACCGACTCACTATCTGGGAAAAATAAACTTGAATTCATACTTTACCACATCTGCAAGTGAACTCCAGGTTGATTAAAGACATGTATGAAAAGGTAGAACTCAAGGCCAACAGTACAAACTGTAAAAGTATATTTTTAGGCTCTTGAGTGAGGTCTGACTTGTTAATCATGACTAAAAACCTCAAACTGTAAAGTAAAAAAGCAATATACTTTACTACATCAAATAAGAATGTCTCTTCTACAAAGAGACTGTAGACAAAAATGATAGGGAGCTATTTTTTTGTTTTTCAAATGGGCTAATGAAATAAAAAAACAGTTCAGAGTAATATGAATCCAATAGCTAGCAAGTGAAAAAATGAAGAAATGCTTCGCTCTATGAAACTAGTAAATGCAAATAAAAACCAAAGAATCCTTTAATATCCACCAAACTGGCAAAAAGCCGAAGTCTGAATAATATTAAGTATTAGTAATGATAGGGGAATAACAAACTTTCTAGCACTGCAGGTAGAAGTATGGACAGAGTCATTACTGACAACAGAAGCAGTGACATAAAGTTACACACACTGCACGCGTGCTAAGCTGCTTCAGTCATGTTCAACTCTGTGGGACCCGACGGACTGTAGCCTGCTAGGCTCCTAGTCCATGGGATTCTTCAGGCAAAACTACTGGAGTGGGGGTTGCCATGCCATCCTCCAGGGGATCTTCCTGACCCAGGGATCAAATCTGGGTCTCTGGCATCTCCTACCTTGGCAGGCAGGTTCTTTACCCCTAGGTGCCACCTGGAAAGCCCCTACACATACCCTATGTCACGTTAACTCCACATTTAGTTATACAGACTACAGAGAAAGTCTTGCATAGGTCTACAAGGAGACATGTTACAAGGATTTTCATTGGTTCACTGTTTGTAGTAATAAGGAGTTTTCACATAGCCCACATTGCCCATCACTAACATAATTTCACAAATACGGCTATTGCCGCCCTAACAAGCTACCACAAATTTAGCAGTTTAAAACATTAGTTTATCATCTTACACTTCTATAGATCAGAAGTCTCCTAGAGGCCTCAATGGATTAAACTTCAAGGTGCTAGCTGAGTTCCTTTTTTGAGGCTCTAGAAAAAAAATCTATTTTTCACTCAACAATGTTGTTGGCAGATTTCAGTTCCTTGGGTTGTAGAAATAAGGTCACCTTTTCTCCCTGGCTGTAAACTGAAGGTGGTTCCCACCTTCTAGAGGTGGCTGAATTAACTCATGGTCCTTCTGTTCCATCTCCAAACCCAACAATGGCCAGTCAATCTGTCTTCTGCTTTGAATCTCTTTCCCTACTTCCATCATTTCTCTTTGACCTGGTAAGGAGAGGTTCTCCACATGTAGACTAACGTATTCACAGGCTCCCAGGTCTCAGAAGGTGAATGTATTTGGAGATCACCATTCTGTCTACCACAGAGTATGGTGCAGCATTCCTACATGAATCAATCTTTTAAAATGCAAGATCTAAAGCACCATTTCATTTATGGAATTTAAAACACATACATACACAATGAAACAATTTTTTTATTACTCAAAGATACATATTTAGGTAAAAACACACAATAGAAGCCTTACACAGATGACTGAAGTGCCATAAACTGATAAAAATGATTAACAAAACTCACTACATCTGAGGACCAAATAAAACAAAGAGTGGCAGAAGAGACACTGATGACCTAGGAACACATACATTACACAAAATTGTTTTCCCACTATTTTTACATCATGCTGTTATCTTCTGTCTTTAAAATTCCTTCATTAAAATTCTGTTGAAGCTCTAACAAATCTACAAAACCTCCCCTAAGCTGCCATATTTGGTTCCATCATTTAGATTTATTCACTTAATTCTCTATTTCCATATATTTCTAAGTAATATTTTGTTTTTACCAGTTTCAGATAGTTACGATTATATGACTACATCATGAATTCTAATGTACTTGTTAGATAATAAATTCTTATGGCACAGCATCTTCTACGATCTTTGTATTTCTCCATATAAACTAGTGCTATGAATAAAGTATATTCTCAATAAATAGTGAGGCTAAGCTCTCGAAGTAGTGTTTGCTGCAATATAGCTCCATGGGGAACTTTCCATAAGTCTAAGTACTACACAGCGTTTTCAGCAGTTACCACACAGAAATCCTCCAAGAATAGGAGATCGTGTAATTTATCCTCCACACAAGGATACTTTTGAGAGTGAAACGGATATTCTTAATAATTATGCTGGAATAAAAGGTATAAGCCAGGATAGGCCCTGATAAACTGGGACATAGGTCACCCTACTCAAAAATATGTTGAAGAACATGGAAAACAGCAATATATTAAATCAAATTCTCTAAAGTGAAGCTAAAATGTGACAGGTCAAAGCAAACAGACATAGAACTTCTTTTAAAATATATTAAAGCACTTAAAATTCCCCATCACCACTGCAGGTATCTAGAAAGCAATAAAATTCTGGAAATCAATATTACGTATCAAACCAAGAGTTAGTTCTCTTATACAGATTAACATGCTTTTACAGAAACATTACCATAAAAAGGGGGATCTAAGAGACAGAGGAAAATACAGTATTGGATTCTGTGAGTAAATTTAATTTTGTAAACACAGGATAATTGCAGCATATAAAAGTTATGGAAAAGATAACTATTTGCTTGTCTTTTTAGTGATTCAATTTATTTTACTTCATTCCTATTCAACTAATATTCAGTGAATGCCTATGATTTCTAGAACCTAAGCTAGGCATGTATGGACACAAAGATATAAAAGAAAATATGCCCTCAAATTGTTCAAAGTTAGGTAAGAGGGAAGGAAACACTGATAAGTACACTGAAGATGAGACAGTGGCAAGAGCTCAAGTATACAAAGAATAGATGTATATATGTGTATACATATATGTGTCTATGTATGCACACACATATAAAGGCACCAAACATACAACATATATATAAAGGTACAAGAAAAAATATAATTCTTACTGGGAAAAAAAATAAGAGAAGGCTTCATGTAAGTAGGGTCTCCCAGCTGGCTCAATGGTAAAGAACCCGCCTGCCGAAGTAGAAGACGCAGGAAAACAGAGTTGGATCCCTGGGTGGGGAAGATTCCCTGTGGGAGGAAATGGCAACCCACTCCACTATTCTTGCCTGGAAAATCCCATGTCCTGGGGAGCCTGGCAGGCTACAGTCCATGGGGTCGCGAAGAGTTGGACATGACTAAGCAGCTGAGCACACATGCAGGCTCATGTAAGTAGAGACAGGGGTTGAACTTTGAAGAAAAAGTAACATTTAGGCAGTTACACCAAGATAACACCCTTACTTAAATTAACCATTTTGAAAGTGAAAGTCGCTCAGTTGTGTCTAACTCTTTGTGACCCCATGGACTCCATGGGATTTTCTAGGCCAGGGTACTGGAGTGGGTAGCCTTTCCCTTCTCCAGGGGATCTTCCCAACCCAGGAATCAAACCGTGATTTCCTGCATTGCAAGAGGATTCTTTACCACTGAGCTATCTTGCTGCTGCTGCTGCTAAGTCACTTCAGTCGTGTCTGACTCTATGTGACCCCATGGACGGCAGCCCACCAGACTTCCCCGCCCCTGGGATTCTCCAGGCAAAAACACTGGAGTGGGTTGCCATTTCCTTCTCCAACTGAGCTATCTTGGCCCTTGCTATTTTTCTGCCTGGAGTCTTCTTCCCCCAGATGACTTAACTTAGTCATCTCCTCCAAGTCTTAACTCAATGTAGGGCATTCCCTCACTTCTAATTAAAAATTGTTAACCTTCTCCCCACCCACCTCCCCCTCTCCCCGCAAAAAAAATCCCCTTCCTTCCTCCCCAGTATTAATTTTCTCCATTGCACTTGTCGTCCTGGCCTGGGAGGTGCCAGCTACAGGTTGTGCCACTCACAAATAAGTGAATGGCACCCTCTAGTGTTCTTCTCCGCACAGCTCATGAAGTTGAATGAACAGGCCTCACGCTATATGGCTATCCAATGTATTGATATTAGTTATTCTTATTCCTTTCCCCAGCTGAAAAGCAATCTCCACGACAGATCTTATTTTGTTCATTGCTATACCCTCAGTACCTAGAAATCTATATCTCACATAATTAACATTCCAATAAATATCTGTTGAATTACTGTAAACCCAATGGGAACAGAATTCTAGGTAAAGAGGAATAGCATGAGCAAATACTTAGAATTTTAATAATGAAGGATTTTTAAAAATTCATTAGTTATCTACTGCAGCTGTAGGTTGTGGGGGGAGAGAAAAAAGTGGTGAGAGATGAGGTTAAAAAAGAGATGACAGTGAGCCTCAGAAATTAGAATGATAGGGTTTTTAGCCAGAAAAAAAAAATTGTTTCAATTTAAATTTTACTTCTAATTTTGTAATCTTGAGAAATCATTGCAGTAAAAAAGGGATCTCTTAAACCCCACCTTACAACATCATCATGGAAATTAGAATTCAACGCCTTAAATTTCTTCACACAGCACAGAACAGAGTAGGTATTCAATAAATGCTGGTTTCCTTTAGAAAACTAAGGATTGAAGCTCTAAGTACAAAATGGAAGGCATCAACAGTGAGCAAATGAATGGCTTTATCACAGCTATATTTCAAAAACACAATTCTGAAAATAAAGTAGAATATGTTAAAAAAAAAAAGCAAATAAACTGAGAAGCAGGAAGTCAGAAAGAAAGCAAGACACAGGTAATACCTAAACAGAGTAGTAACAAAGGTGGAACTGACCAAAACCTTTATAAATAGTCATTGAATATGAAAATCAACAGGGAGAGGATTAGGAAGTAGTATCTAAGTATCTTAACTCGGACAGAGGATGCCTGGTGGTAAAACCAGCAGGATAAGGGAATGACAAAGAAGCTGCTACTTTGGGAGGGAATAGACACAGATTGAAAACACATTGTGAAAGTATCTGTGGAACAAAAGCTCAGATTGTACAACCTGCAGATGAAAATACAAGTCTGGTAGATGAAGACCTCAGAACAGAAGATAAACATTTTGGAAATAAACATCGTATTCGAATATGAAAGGCAATGATATGCAAGAAGTCCTATATCTCACAATATCAAATGCCAACTTAATCCTCATATTAGTCTATCAAAAGTCCAAAGTGTCCAAAGTGAAAGTTGCTCAGTCCTAGGCGACTGTCTGCGACCACATGGACTGTAGCCCCCAGGCTCCTCTGTCCATGGAGATTCTCCAGGTAAGTATACTGGAGTGGGTTGCCACGCCCTCCTCCAGAATCATCCCAACCCAGGGATCGAACCCACGTCTCCCGCATTACAGACAGATTCTTTACCAACGGAGCCACCAGGGAAGCCCAGAATTAGTCTATAACCAGCTATTTATCTAGTTCAGGTGGAGTGATCATAGAATTAGATTTGCTTTTGAGAAGTACCTGCGCCATCTGGTGGCAAAAATAATAAAAACAGATTAATTTGTAATCATTCAAATTACTTGTCATGTGGTTTATCAATAGCATTTCCAGCAATAGCATTTCCAAGGAAAGGATCTTTCATTATTCATTTCTATCATAACTACTATTTCTCTCCTCATGTTTTAGTATGGCCACTAATGCATTCAAATTATATAACTGGAAGAAGTATTATTGGCAAAAACATAAGCTTCCAATTCTCCAGGACTTCACCACTTCATAATTCAGTCACTCCATAGTCTAAATACTCCATAAGACAGTTAAGTAACTATGAAATTAATAGTATTACTAAAGTTCATGTTGCTTTCAACAACTAATAGTGTGGATTGTTTAAGGAATAAAATGGCTTTTTAAAACTAGATATATGCTTTGAACAGACTTATCAATAGAACAGTATAGAATATCTACACTCTAAGATATAATTAAATATATGGTAAAATGACATCTCAAATCAGTGGAAAGGACCAATTATTCAAAATAAATATAGAAGTCAAAGGAGTAATCGTGAAAAAAAGTCAGGTTGGATCTGCATTTCACATCATACTTCAATACATTTCAGACAGGTCACTATTCCACAGTGTAAAAATAAAATCATAATAGCTTTAGAGGAAATCATACTGATAATTTTTTTTTTTGAACAAGAGAAAATCACACAAAATTTAATAGCATGTATACATGGGTGTGCTCAGTCGTGTTCAACTCTTTGTGACCCCATGGACTATAGCCCGCCAGGCTCCTATGTCCATGGAATTTTCCAGACAAAGAATACTGGAGTGGACTGCCATTTCCTTGTCCAGGGGATCATCTCAACCCAGGGTTCACACCCACATTTCTTAATCTTAGAGAGATGAGGGCCACAACAAAGGATTAGACACTTCTCCATTAAAAATATATAAATAGCCAATAAGCACAAGGAAAGATGATCAACATCATGAATCGGGAAATGCAAATCAAAACCACAGTGAGACCAAAGTTCACACTCACTAGGATGACTAAATCAAAAAGACAAACACAAGAACTGAAACGTATGTCCACACAAAAACTTGCGTTACAGTATTTTTCATAATAGACAAAAAAGTGGAAATAATTCAAAAGTCCATCAACTGATGAAGGGAAAAGCAAAATATTGTATATCCACACTCAGTCATAAAATGAACAAACCACCAATGCATGCTTCAACATGCATCTTGAAAACATCACGCTAAGTAGAAGAAGCCACACACGAAAGGCCACATATTGATTCTTCTTATGAAATGTCCAGAACAGGCAAAACCACAGAGATCTAAAGTAGATCAGTGGTGTTAGGGAGCTGATGGCAGGGGAGGATGGGATTGACTGTTCATGAGTTCAGAGTTTCTTTTGAGGATGATGGAAATGTTCTGGAATTGGACAGCATTAAAGGTTGCACAAATTCATTAATATATTAAAATCCACTGAGTTTTATACTCTGAAGGGGTGAATTTTTTACAAGTGAATTATATCTGTTTGTTTAAATATAGAGACTCATATAAGAAAAATACTCTTCAGTATAAGATGCATTTATGTTTATATGAAAAAGAGAAACATAGGCATAATCATAAGATAACAAACTGGGAAAAAATACTAGCAATCTAAGGAAAACAGAATTCCAAAATAACCCCTGAGATTCCCACGACCCAGTGTACATACCTTGTTATCCCCTGCCCTTGAGAGCAGACAGAACCTGTGAATATGATGGGATTTTACTCCAGTGATCAGGCTACATCATATGACAAAAGGAAGGTGATTCTTTGTATATGAAGTACCTACTCAGCCTATTCTAAGTTAATCAAAAGGAAAATTATGGAAGGTGGGCCTGAGAGTTTACAGAGGTCAGAGAGAGAAGTCAGAGAGATTCAAAGCAGCATAGGCTTTCTGTTGGTGTAAAGAAAAACTGTCATGCTACAGGGAAGGACAAATGGCAGGGAACAAAGTGTTAGTCACTCAGTCATGTCAGCCTCCTTGCAACTCCATGGACTACAGCCTGCCAGGCTCCTCTGTCCCTGAGATTCTCCAGGCCAGAATACTGGAGTAGGTAGCCATTCCCTTTTCCAGGAACTCTTCCCAATCCAGGGATCTAACCTGAGTCTCCCACATTGCGGGCAGAATCTTAACCGTCTGAGTCATCAAGGGGAACAATGGGTAGCCTTTAAGAGTTGAGGGCCTCAGTCTAACCCCTAACTGCAAGCACTGAATTCTGCCAACAGTTAGTGAGGCTGGAAAAGGTCCCTGAGCAGCAGAGGACCTACAACCCCAGTCAGCACTTTACTTGCAGCCTAGTCAGACTCTGAGTCAAAGATCCAGAATAACCTATACCCGGATCCAGTTCAGCACTTCTGCATATGTTTATTATAATGCACTATCATTTTTCATAAGTCAGACTGGTAAAGGTCAAAGTTTTATAACATTGTACTGGCTAAAGAATTAGAAAATAAGATTCCTAATAATTGTGATCCAAGTCTATGCCCCAACCAGTAACACTGAAGAAGCTGAAGTTGAACGGTTCTATGAAGACCTACAAGACCTTTTAGAACTAACACCCAAAAAAGATGTCCTTTTCATTACAGGGGACTGGAATGCAAAAGTAGGAAGTCAAGAAACACCTGGAGTAACAGGCAAATTTGGCCTTGGAATACGGAATGAAGCAGGGCAAAGACTAATAGAGATTTGCCAAGAAAATGCACTGGTCATAACAAACACCCTCTTCCAACAACACAAGAGAAGACTCTACACAGGGACATCACCAGATGGTCAACACCAAAATCAGATTGATTATATTCTTTGCAGCCAAAAATGGAGAAGTTCTATACAGTCAGCAAAAACAAGACCAGGAGCTGCCTGTGGTTCAGATCAGGAACTCCTTATTGCCAAATTCAGACTTAAATTGAAGAAAGTAGGGAAAACCACTAGACCGTTCAGGTATGACCTAAATCAAATCCCTTATGATTATACAGTGGAAGTGAGAAATAGATTTAAGGGCCTAGATCTGATAGAGTGCCTGATGACCTATGGACTGAGGTTCGTGACATTGTACAGGAGACAGGGATCAAGACCATCCCCATGGAAAAGAAATGTAAGAAAGCAAAATGGCTGTCTGGGGAGGCCTTACAAATAGCTGTGAAAAGAAGAGAAGCTAAAAGCAAAGGAGAAAAGGAAAGATATATCCATTTGAATGCAGACTTCCAAAGAATAGCAAGAAGAGATAAGAAAGCCTTCCTCAGTGATCAATGCAAAGAAATAGAGGAAAACAACAGAATGGGAAAGACCAGAGATCGCTTCAAGAAAATCAGAGATACCAAAGGAACATTTCATGCAAAGATGGGCTTGATAAAGGACAGAAATGGTATGGACCTAACAGAAGCAGAAGATATTAAGAAGAGGTGGCAAGAACACACAGAAGAACTGTACAAAAAAGATCTTCACGACCCAGATAATCACGATGGTGTGATCACTGACCTAGAGCCAGACATCCTGGAATGTGAAGTCAAGTGGGCCTTAGAAAGCATCACTACGAACAAAGCTAGTGGAGGTGATGCAATTCCAGTGGAGCTCTTTCAAATCCTGAAAGGTGATGCTGTGAAAGTGCTGCACTCAATATGCCAGCAAATTTGGAAAACTCAGCAGTGGCCACAGGACTAAAAGGTCAGTTTTCATTCCAATCCCAAAGAAAGGCAATGTCAAAGAATGCTCAAACTACCGCACAATTGCACTCATCTCACACACTAGTAAAGTAATGCTCAAAATTCTCCAAGCCAGGCTTCAGCAATATGTGAACCGTGAACTTTCAGATGTTCAAGCTGGTTTTAGAAAAGGCAGAGGAACCAGAGATCAAATTGCCAACATCCACTGGATCACGGAAAAAGGAAGAGAGTTCCAGAAAAACATCTATTTCTGCTTTATTGACTATGCCAAAGCCTTTGACTGTGTGGATCACAATAAACTGCAGAAAATTCTGAAAGAGATGGGAATATCAGAGCACCTGTCCTGCCTCTTGAGAAATTTGTATGCAGGTCAGGAAGCAACAGTTAGAACTGGCCATGGAACAACAGACTGGTTCCAAATAGGAAAAGGAGTACGTCAAGGCTGTATATTGTCACCCTGCTTATTTAACTTATATGCAGGATACATCATGAGAAATGCTGGGCTGGAAGAAGCACAAGCGGGAATCAAGATTGCCGGGAGAAATATCAATAACCTCAGATATGCAGATGACACCAGCCTTATGGCAGAAAGTGAAGAGGAACTCAAAAGCCTCTTGATGAAAGTGAAAGTGGAGAGTGAAAAAGTTGGCTTAAAGCTCAACATTCAGAAAATGATGATCATGGCATCTGGTCCCATCACTTCATGGGAAATAGATGGGGAAAGAGTGGAAATAGGGTCAGACTTTATTTTGGGGGGGCTTCAAAATCACTGCAGATGGTGACTGAAGCCATGAAATTAAAAGACGCTTACTCCTTGGAAGAAAAGTTATGACCAACCTAGACAGCATATTGAAAGGCAGAGACATTACTTTGCCAACAAAGGTCCATCTAGTCGAGGCAGAGGGTTTTCCAGTGGTCATGTATGGATGTGAAAGTTGGACTGTGAAGAAGGCTGAGCACCAAAGAATTGATGCTTTTGAACTGTGGTGTTGGAGAAGACTCTTGAGAGTCCCTTGGACTGCAAGGAGACCCAACCAGTCCATTCTGAAGGATATCAGCCCTGGGATTTCTTTGGAAGAAATGATGCTAAAGCTGAAACTCCCGTACTTCGGCCACCTCATGCAAAGCGTTGAGTCATTGGAAAAGACTCTGATGCTGGGAGGGATTGGGGGCAGGAGGAGAAGGGGACGACAGAGGATGAGATGGCTGGATGGCATCACTGACTCGATGGACATGAGTCTGAGTGAACTCCGGGAGTTAGTGATGGACAGGCAGGCCTGGCGTGCTGCAATTCATGGGGTCGCAAAGAGTCGGACACGACTAAGCGACTGAACTGAACTGAATAATTGTGAACCGAAGTATAAATTGGTACATTCTCTATAGTAAACAATTTGCCAATGCCAAAAAAAAAAGTTTAAACTGCACGTATTTTTTGCCCAAGTTATTCCACTTGGGAATTTACCTTACAGATTTACTCTTATACAAGATTTTATATATACACATATATGTGTATCCACATATTTATAAGATTATTTATTACAACAGTGTTTGTAAACTAAAAAATTGTGGCAATAACCTAAGTTTCCATCATTAGGAACTAAATAATTTTGACACATCCATTAAAAATACTGGTGAAATGGGAGTTCCCTGGCAGTCCTGTGGTTAGGACTCCACGCTTCCAATGCTGGGGTCCAGATTCAGTCCCTGGTTGGGGAACTAAGACCCTGCAAGCCATGAGGCAAAGCCAAAAAGTAATAATGAAGCACAGTCATTTATGTATTGGTAAACATATGTTATTAAATGAAAAAAGAGAAATAGAATACTATATATATGCTATCATTTTAAAGGAAAAAACATATATTGTTGTTGTTGTTTAGTGTATCCAACTCTTTTGTGACCCTGTGGACTGTAGCCAACCAGGTTACTCTGTCCATGGGATTTCCCAGGCAAGAATACTGGAGTGGGTCACAATTTCCTTCTCCAGATCTTCCTGAATCAGGGATTGAAGCCGTATCTCCTGCATTGGTAGGCGGATTCTTTACCACTGAGCCACCAGGGAATCCCATAAATATATACACATATATAATATATATACATATATTTTATATGTAAAATAATGTATGTATGTATTTATATATGAAGAATATATTATTGTATTTGCAGAGAATAAGTATAGAAATGCATATAAAAATAGCACCAGTGTTTGTAGAAGAAAAAGAAACTGAGTGGCTAGGATATGGAGTAGGTATATAGAACTGGGACATAACACACAGAAGAAATACACTTTGAAGCATAAGACAATCTTTCCCTATGACCTCAGAAGTTTTCAGATTTACTCAAAAATCAAGAGTCCAAAACAAGATTCAAATAAAAAGTGTGGCTGATTATAAACTGTATTTTAATTAGCACATAAACTGTATTTTAATTAGCATACATATTTTTCAAATAGCTATCAAAGCTATCTCTATAGAATAATTCAATGAATCTAGAATAATACTAGGTCATTTAGGAGAAAATAATTTCTAACACTTGCTGATAAATTAAAAATAAATTTAATCTAACTTCACTAACAAGTATATGCTATGAATGAGTTCAGAAGTTGCTCTTGATTTTGCAGCCAGTTTAAGAGACCTGAAACATAAAATGCTATTTATATCCTTTTAGACTGGGTAATATTTTTATGGGCCACTGGCAAGATCAATTTTGATACTGAATGTCAGAACAAAATGCACACAGCCCCTCCTAAAATACTCTTATATATGTACCATTATATAGTTAAATGTTGAGGCATTTTAATAGGTTTCAAATGGCAAGAATTTATACTTCATGCTCTATCTCAACCCTAAGTAGCATAAATCCCAGTTCAACTACGCGTTATCTTAGACTTTGTAACTGCATTTTCATAGCAAAGTTTTGTTTCCTAACTACTCAATCTCTCTACATCACTTTTCTTTAAGTTAACTTACCATATAAATCCCCAAGCATTATGTAAAATTATGATAATATACTGGTTTTCAATATGAAGGCTACTACAATATTCCTTTCATTCATTTGTTCAACAAATTTCTATTGATGGTCGTCTTTCCTACCACACAGAACAGCTGAATAGTAAAAACCATTTTGGAAAGACACAAGAAAGAACAGTTAGGATGAGAAATAGAGAAAAGACAGTGAGATAAGAGTTTGTAGAATTTGAATCCATAACTCCAATTGTTCATAAAGTTTATCCTCATTCTTTTGCTGGGGTTCTGTCAGACATCCCCATGCCCTTATAGATCAGCCTTCTTTTTCCTTAAGCTATTTTATTATTCCATTCATTAGGTTTTCAGTAACTGTTCCCCGAGCACATTGATACTGATTGTTCAGTCGCTAAGTCGTGTACAACTCTCTGCAACCCCATTGACTGTAGCTCACCAGGCTTCTCTGTTCATGGGGATTTCCAGGCAAGTATACTGGAGTGGGTTACCATTTCTTTCTCCAGGGGATATTCCCATCCCAGGGATCAAACTTCCATCTTGGGGCAAGACAGGTGGATTCTTCACCACTGAGCCACCAGAGAAGCCCTTCACTAAGCACACTGTATCAATTACTGTGTAAGGCGCTAGGACTACATTGATGAAGAAGATACCTGACTCTTACATCATGAAATCTGTTTAATTTGTTCATTTCCTCCCTTACTTTTTGTAAGGAAAATTTTCAGTGTCTTATAGTTGATAACCACCACTTTCAAAATTCTTTTTAAAAGGTCAACACTTACCAGTGCAATGGCGTTCTTATGTTAATGAAGCCAGTAATTTACTTTTTGAGCACAAAGAAACTTGGAATTCAAAATAAGTAAAATTAATTTTAAAGCAGTCATTTCATGTAAAATAAATGTTTCTCAAAATGACATGTAAACTATACCATCTATATATGTATTATTCTGTGATTTTCGGTTCTTCTTAAAATAACTATACTAATTTTTGAAATAGATGCTTTTCCACCAGATACTTTGTTTTCTGCAGTGATGTATTCAGTGACTATGAGCCCCCTAGTAGATGGCAAGTGAAACAAAAATTTTGTGCGGGTTATACACAGTCAGTTAAAACACATTTTCAATTTTTAGCACCTTGCTGATGAAATACTCATTGCAAAAGCTTTTTAAATTACCAAATAATAAAATATATAAACATTTACACATTTAAAGTCTACAATAAATGACAATACCACTATATAAAAAACATCCAAACTATAATCTAAATTTTCCAAAGACTACGCAAACTTTGATTTCTGCATCTCAAATGCCAAAGAATGAGCCATGACAAAGTTGGTTTATAACCACAGGGTAAGTGGGACAGTGATATTAAATACTCCTCCCACCACCACCTTTCAACCACACTTCATTTTGTCCACAAGCGCTTACATCCTGTCCTTGAAAGAGGAATGTTAACTATCTTATGTCTGAAAAGTTGGGGAAAAGATAGACTGTTGCTGGCTGTATTTCAGATCAGAACTTTGTTAACTGCACATGTGTTCCACAGAGAATTAAATCATGTCAGAAGCTAAAAGTATAAGGTGGAGACCTATCAAACTCAAGCCAGTTTGTAAGGCAACTCAATGAAATATCTCATATAAAAAAATCCAGGATAAAAGCCAACCTGTGCAGGCTGCCAGGAGAGCAGGTGCAAACAGGACTGTCCTGGGCAAACTGGCATATATTGCAATTCCATTTATGTCTCTTAAATGAAAGAAACTTGACAATGGTTCAAGTTTAATTCATCTGAAAACAGAAAGCATTTACTCTCACCAGCAGAGTAAATGAAGTAGAGGAAGTATACTCTCACCAGCAAAGTATTTGAGATCAGATTAGATCAGATCAGATCAGTCGCGTGTCCAACTCTCTGCGACCCCATGAATCGCAGCACGCCAGGCCTCCCTGTCCATCCCAACTCCCGGAGTTCACTGAGACTCACGTCCATTGAGTCAGTGATGCCATCCAGCCATCTCATCCTCTGTCGTCCCCTTCTCCTCCTGCCCCCAATCCCTCCCAGCATCAGAGTCTTTTCCAATGAGTCAACTCTTCGCATGAGGTGGCCAAAGTACTGGAGCTTCAGCTTCAGCATCATTCCTTCCAAAGAAATCCCAGGGCTGATCTCCTTCAGAATGGACTGGTTGGATCCAATTGCTCCAAATCCTCACAGATGTTAAATGATATCATGGTTTTCGTTTTTGTTTTACAATTGTAGCTTTTCCAAGTGAATGCATCTAAAGTGTCTCATTGTTGTCTTGCTTTGCATCTTTCAAATGAATAAAGACAGGACATTCTCCTTGTAGTTTTATCAGGTTAGCAGCCATTTGTGCATTTCCATCGTGAAGAAAATACTTTTTGCACTTTTAGGGCTTTTGTTTTGTTTTTTAATTGGGCTGTGCCTGGCCTCTCAGTTGTAGCATGTGACTCTTAATCGCAGCATGTGGGATCTAGTTCCCCAACCTGGGATTGAACTCAGATCACCTGCATTAGGAGATTGGAGTCTCAGCCTCTGGATTAGCAAGGAAGTCCCTTATTTATATTATTTAAAGGTAAGTGTTCTTTATATTTCTTTTTAAGCTACATGTATTGCAAATATTTTCTCTGGAAATTTCTTAAAGTTTAATTTGGTTATACATTTTCTTAGTATCTTTTAATGAACAAAGTTTTTATTTTGATGATGTCTAGTTTGTCATTGTTTTGCCTTTTATGGTTAGCACTTTCTGTGTTTATCTATGGAATCTTTGCCTATATCATGAAGATAGCCTCCTCTGGTTCTTCCTAGAAGCTTTATAGTTTTAGCCCAAAGCAAGGTCACAATGATTTTCTTCTACATTTTCTTTGATAAGTTTTATACTTCTAATTTTTATTATTATAGCTATGATCCATTTTTGGTTATTTTTATGGTAAAAAAGCAAGCTTCAAATTTCATTTTTAAATGGATATTCACTGTTTCAGCACAATGAGACTTGTTTAAAGGACAGAATATGATCTATCTTCTTACTATTCTTTGTACCACTAATAACAATGAATATGCTATTGTTGTTTGGTGGATTGTTCTGTAAATATCAATTAGGTCAGGTTGATTGATACTGTTTTTCAAGTCTACTATATCTTTGATGATTTTCTGCCTACTGGTTCTATCAGTTATTGAGAGAAGGGTATTTATAACTCCAGTCACTCCAATCACAACTGTCAGTCAGTCAGTTCAGTCGCTCAGTCGTGTCCGACTCTTTGTGACCCCATGAATTGCAGTATGCCAGGCCTCCCTGTCCATCACCAACTCCCGGAGTTCACCCAAACTCATGTGCATCGAGTTGGTGATGCCATCCAGCCATCTCATCCTCTGTTGTCCCCTTCTCCTCCTGCCCCCAATTCCTGCCAGCATCAGGGTCTTTTCCAATGAGTCAACTCTTCTCATGAGGTGGCCAAAGTATTGGAATTTCAGCCTCAGCATCAGTCCTTCCAATGAATACCCAGGACTGGTCTCCTTTAGGATGGACTGGTTGGATCTCCTTGCAGTCCAAAGGACTCTCAAGAGTCTTCTCCAACACCACAGTTCAAAAGCATCAATTCTTCAGCACTCAGCTTTCTTCACAGTCCAGCTCTCACATCCATACATGACCACTGGAAAAACCACAGCCTTGACTAGATGGACCTTTGTTGGCAAAGTAATATCTCTGCTTTTTAATATGCTATCAAGGTTGGTCATAACTTTCCTTCCAAGGAGTAAGCGTCTTTTAATTTCATGGCTGCAATCACCATCTGCAGTGATTTTGGAGCCCCAAAAAATAAAGTCATCCACTGTTTCCCCATCTATTTCCCATGAAGTGATGGGACTAGATGCCATGATCTTAGTTTTCTGAATGTTCAGCTTTCAACATTCATAATTCTGAATTATGCTTCCCCATAATGTGTCAGAATTCTACTGTTCATTTGGGCTAGTCCTTTGTCAGTGAAAGAAGCATCAAGGGATAATATTGAAAGAAATATATTTGTTTTTACCACCTTCTTCAAAGATTAGAGATATGCTTCTAATTTCCCTACAGTGGTGAAGTAATTACTCATAAATTTGTTGGGTTTATTTTTAACATCCATAACCTCTTAACAATATGCACTCCAAAGCTTAATAATCTATTATGTGATCCAGGCTTCTAATATTTCCTTTTTTCTTCCTAAACCTAACTTTCTAGAGTCCAAAGGAAACTATCTCATTCAGCTATCGAGTTTTTGAAGCAGTCTGCTTCCATTATCCATTTTATTACCGTTTATTCATTTAAAATCCTAGCTCCACTGGTTATCATCTATTTTTTTCATCAAAGTTCATATACTTTGATCATTATACTTGCCATTTCACAATTTTTCCTGATTCATGAAGTCCTTGTGTAGCAGACACTGCTGCTGTCTCAACCCACATTGCCTTATTCCTTCACTGTTCCCTACATGGTGATGCTTTCTTACTGTATTTGTAATATTCTGCCTGACTGTTTTCTCTGGCACAGGAATATGCTTGAGCAATGAGTTCCAGAGAGTTAATACTCACCAGAAATAGTCTTTTTTTTTTTTTGTATTTAAATTCTTTTTTTTATTTTATTTTATTTTTAAACTTTACATAATCCAACAACAAAGGAAAGTCATGGATAAATATCCACAGCCTCCTTACCCATTGCATGGGATAACTCTGAGGAAATGATACTTTGTCTCCCAAAAGTACCAGTAAGATTGAGACACAATTGCTAAGAGGTTAAGGTCTTGAATGCATCCAATATTGTATTCCTTCCTTAACTGGATCATTTCCCACATCCCTACAGGCAATGCCTTGGATTGCCTTACATATAAAACTACCTGCTCTTAAATTTTTGTGTCCTTAAGGTGGTCCTCAATCTAAGATGGTCCTCTAAGCTTAAAATTCCTGAGTTCCTGAGATTTTGCACTGAGACGTGTTCACAGCATACCAGCCATGAAATCACCACTGTTTTGCCCAAGATAGGATTTACACCGTCTGTTTCACTTTTGCTAGTTTTCAAACAACCAGCACAGCCATCATTTCATTATTTTCCTAAGATGTAGCATCACCAGGGTGATGGCTTCAGGCATCTTCTAAAGTGACTCCCCCTGGAAAAGGAAACGGCAGCCCATTCCAGTATTCCTGCTTAGGAAATCCCATGGACAGAGGAGCCTGGTGGGCTATAGTCCATGAGTTCACAAAGAGTTAGACATGACTTAGCGACTGAACACCAACAGCAAAGTGATTCATAGTTACCTTACCTGTTATAATTGAGTGCTCATGGAATAGAGGCAGGCGTGCCTCAGCTAAGCTGGACACAGAAGGGGCATGGGTGATGGGGCTGAGGGCACGCCTTCAGGGGCATGTCTGCTAGAGGCAGGCAAGGCTCTGAGAGCCAGCAGAGGAGTCGAGATGGCCAGACTCCAAACAGCCATGAGCCTGGAGGGTCATGGACACCAGGGGACAGGTCTTGCTGGTAGCCAGCCTGGCTTGGGTTCTTCCGCCTCAGCTGAGCACCTTCCCCACCCTACAGACATGGAGGATCACAGTCCTCCAGTTCTCAGCCAACGCTTCCCTCTTTTTGATTTCGAGTCTGAGTTTTTCCATTCCTGGCACCTGGCGGGGTGTCCAGCCAGAGAAGACTGACTGGGTGGCAGACAGAGGTTGGAGAGCATCACCATCCTACACTGGGTCAGACCTCAGGCCAGCGGCCAAAGTCCAGGCTCTGCAGAAAGATAGTTAAGAGCTGTCACTGTGAAAATGGGCGGGGGTCAGCTGTCCAGTCCCTGGGTCAGGAAGATCCCCTGGAGACAGAAATGACAACCCACTCCAGTATCCTTGCCTGGAGAATCCCATGGATTAGAGGAGCCTGGTGGGCTACAGTCCATTGGGTCGCACAGAGTCAGACACAACTGAAATGACTAAGCAGCGGCAGCAGGTGTCCTCAAGTTGGAGGGGGATCTACATCACAAAACGTAAGTCAAATTCTGTTACTAAGAAACTCCTACTGAGCAGAATCTGATGTTAACTTTAAAGGAGAGATTTGTTCCTTGCCTTCAAATTGTAATGGGGGCAGTGTGGGCAGGCAGCCCTTAGCACACCACTCTTACCTGGCCAGCAAGTAACCATTAGCACAAGACCCTTAGAGCAGTGGCTAGAGGTCCCCTCTGCCAACAGTCAGACTCCAGTGATCCTCCAGGCAGAAAGGGCAGTGAGAAGTGGGTTGTGCCCTTTGCCCCAGGTCCTCCTGGGCCTCTGGCCTGGGGAGCAGCAGGTGTGCTGGGGTGGCTTGGGACAGGCTAAGGGCTGTGCCCTGCAAAGTTCCAGAGCCCCTGCCAAGTCTGCCCAGTAGCTGGGCCCAGGCCTTTACCAATGGCGGGGGCAGTCTCCATGAGTCACAGTCCATGGAGGCCTCAGCACCTGAGTATGTGGATACTGTCATTAAGGTAACAGCTTCAGTCTGTCCATTCAAGTTTCAAAAACTGGTACAGCTTGATCAGTTGTCTACCCCTAGGAGGTGGCCAGAGGTCGGGGTTAAGTTATAAGAACACTGTACACCATTACTTCAGGTCCACCTCTGTGGTTGGGGCTCTTCTCAAAGAAGGGCAATTGTTGTGAGCTGGGAATTAATCTGACTGGTATTTGCCACAAATGATTCTCTCCAGTTTAAATGAAAAGCCTGCAGTCCTGGGCACTGGGTTCCCTCAGTGATGACGGCCACGCAGGGTCTGGGGACCCATTCCTGAGAGCACTGCCAGCCTCATCTGCCAGGCCCGGACCCCGGTAGGAAGACCTAGACCGGGTGCTGGATGTGAACACTCCTGGGCAGGGTAACCAGCCCCCTTCTCTTAGCCAGGGCCTGGACCTCACAGAGCAGAAGTTGAGACTCGGGACCTTGCCTTTTCTTGTCAGAACAGAGAATATCATTTGTTTTGGTGGAGGTTTGCGGGAATATTCTTACCCAACCATGATCTGACCTCAAGAACAAAGGATCTGACGCTAACTACACCCCTCCCTCACCTTTCCTATGAAGGGCTTTGGTGAAAGCTTTTGGGGTTCTGAGGATGTGAGCCACCTGTCTCCTCTCATGGCATCGCAATATATCTTTCTCTGTTCCAGACTCCAAAGCTTTGGTACTATTTGGCCTCACTGTGCGTGGGGCACACAGACTTGCATTTTAGTAACACTCAGAACCGACCATCCTGTAAGCACAATTTAGATTTGTGTTTCAACAAATGCATGACTTTATAGTTGTTCACATGTAAATGCATCTGCCACTTCCAGATAACATAGTGTGAACTAGATTTTTTTTAAATTGTCAGTTCAAACAGAGGAATATGGTATAGAAAAATAATCTTCCCAACAAAACTTTTCATTCTCCCCTTCCAAAATTAGGAAATCTAAGACTCATAAACTATTTTTAAAAGTCTAACACTTTGAACATAGAGAAGCCCATTGAACTGAGCCAAAGAGTTAATAACAGAGTTAGTCAATGGAAAAATCAAACTATGAAACCCTTTCATCAGCTGGAAAACCATTTCATGCTTCAACCTGAGGTAGAACCTTTGGAAATGTGATTAATCTTCCCTATTCTCTCAATTCCTCTTCCAGTTGGTCCCATCAATCCAACCTCTCCAAAGTGTCTTAAAAACCATCTCCTTCATTCCCATTGCTCTTATGCCCATTTGTCTTTCCTGGGATCATGACCTCCTACCAAGGCTCCCTGTTTCATTTCACTTCTTTATTCTGGAACAATCTGACACTCCTTCATCAAATCTATGACTGTTCAAACATATAAGAGCTCAAGTCCTAACATCACTTTCAGCATTGCTATAAAACATATGGACATTTACATTATATTTAGACAACTCATTTGTTGCCTAAACATGTCATGTATTTTTATTTCTGTTTGGAATGAAGTTTAAAAATAATATTTACCTAAAGATTAAGCAAAATGTTTACCTGTCTGAAGCTACGTCACTGGCAATTTGGTGCTTCACTCCTGACCCATTTTTAATAGAATCCTGTCTTGTGAGCCCATGAGATCGACTTTTCTCCACTGCAGGTACAGATAAGTCACCTGAGGGTCCTTGGAACTGGGCCTGCTCATGCAGTTTTGCTTTCTTCTCCTGAGGCGCCTCCTCATTCCGCAGTCCTCGGAGAACCTTTTGATCAGGTTGCTGTGGTGTATTAGATCCACTATTATAAAACCATGCTCCGGATTTAGTGAGGATTTCTTGTTGTTTTCGGCACAAATTACATACCCACATAACCTGCACGTGAATATACAGGGAAAAGAAATTAGTGTTTCCAAAGTTAAAAGCAAGTAAAAAGAGAGACAACAACTCAAGCTAATATATATATATATATATATATGTATGTATGGTCATTCTTTCTAAAGTTAAAACACAATCCAGATTAACTACTATTGTTAATTAAATTACGTATCTTTTAACTCTGTCAAAATAACTATAATGAAATAGACAATATTTACTGGCAGTAGAAATACCAAACTAGAATGTATAATTACTATTTGTTTCTTTGTATTCTTTAATTGCTTTTTATTTAAATTAGAGGCATAATAAAATACACAAAAAATGGATTTTGAGGCTAGAAAAAATTGGATTTAATACCAACTCCAAGGAACCTTGGCAACCATTTTTATTTTGTTCTCTCTTCAAATTGGATATACATTACTCTTCATTTTTCTCCAACTAAATTCAAAGTTCAACAAGGTACTGAACCTTCATGTTTATAGAACTTACTTCCCTTAATGATAAAATAAGAAATAGGGATATTAATATTCATTTTCCTGTTGTTGTTTTGAGGATTGAAATAATTTATATAAAATGTCTGGCACCATGGCACAATGCCTGGTTTATGTTGGACTTTCAGTAGGTTACCTACTAATAATAGGTTAATCTTTTGTCACCAAATATATTACAGCTTCTTGAGGGGCTTTTATTTCTTTTGAGTAGCTCTTAATGGCTAAAATAAAGCTTAGGAATATTGCTGATTAATAGAAACCTAACACTTTCATAATTTTACTAGGACACTTCACATAAAATGCACAATTTAACCATTTTTAACTGCACAGTTCAGTAGTATTAGGTATATTTATATTGGTGTGAAACAGATCTCCAAAATTTGTGTGTCTTGTAAAATTCAAAGTCTATATCCATTAAACAGCAAATTCCCTTTTCTCCCTCCCATCCCCTGGTAACCATCATCCTACTCTTGATTTTTTAATAGATGCGTTTTTCAGACTCCAGGAATCAAAGAATTTTAAAACTAACATCTGTATGGGCAGATAAACTTTTATCTTCTTCCAAAAAATGTTTTTCAATTAATCAAAAAAAATCAAGTGATTTTAATGTCATATTTATGTCAAATACTGAATCTTAAGGCTCTCCAGATGGCTAAACATTTCCCCTTGGTTTGAATCAATCATAATAATATAGATAATCACAGTAAAAGAAAAATTCAACATGCTATTTTCAACCGATACAAGGATGCTTTTGTAAAATGCAATTTAAAATTTTTGCTTCATTGCCCATTATTTCAGTTCACATTGTTTGTACAATCTATATCAAACAACACTGTACTTGATCATTTTTATTTTGTTCTCTCTTCAAACTGGATATACATTTCTCTTCATGTTTCTCCAACTACATTCAAAGCTCACTGGGGGCAACATCTATGTCTTCTATTTGCATAATGTGCATGCCTGCATGCTCAGTTGCTCAGTTCAGTTCAGTCACTCAGTCATGTATGACTCTATGTGACCCCATGGACTGCAGCACACCAGACCCCCTGTCAGTGACTGAGTCAGTGATGCCATCCAACCATCTCATCCTCTGTCTTCCCCTTCTCCTCCTGCCTTCAATCTTTCCCAGAATCAGGGTCTTTTCAAATGAGTCAGCTCTTTGCATCAGGTGGCCAAAGTATTGGAGTTTCAGCTTCAGCATCAGTCTTTCCAATGAATATTCAGGACTGATTTCTTTTCAGATCAACTGGTTGGATCTCCTTGCAGTCCAACGGACTCTCAAGCGTCTCCTCCAACACCACAGTTCAAAAGCATCAATTCTTCGGTGCACAGCTTTCTTTACAGTCCAACTCTTACATCCATGCATGACTACTGGAAAAACCATAGCTTTGACTAGATGGACATTTGTTGGCAAACTAAAGTCTCTACTTTTTAACATGCTGTCTAGGTTGGTCATAACTTTTCTCCCAAAGAGTAAGCGTCTTTTAACTTCATGGCTGCAGTCACCATCTGCAGTGATTTTGGAGCTAAGAAAGTAAAGTCTGCCACTGTTTCCACTGTCTCCCTATCAATTTGCCATGAAGTGATGGGACTGGATGCCATGATCTTAGTTTTCTGAATGTTGAGTTTTAAGCCAACTTTTTCACTCTCCTCTTTCACCTTCATCAAGAGGCTCTTTAGTTCTTCTTTGCTTTCAGCCATAAGGGTGGTATCATCTGTATATCTGAGGTTATTGATATTTCTCCCAGCAATCTTGATTCCAGCTTGTGCTTCATCCAGCTCAGTGTTTCTCATGATGTACTCTGCTTATAAGTTAAATAAGCAGGGTGACAACATACAGCCTTGACGTACTCCTCTCCCTATTTGGAGCCAGACTGTTGTTCCATGTCCAATTCTAACTGTTGTTTCCTGACCTGCATACAGATTTCTCAAGAGGTCAGGTGGTCTGGTAGTCCCATCTCTTTAAGAATTTTCCAGAGTTTGTTGTGGTCCACACAGTCAAAGGCTTTGGCATTGTCAATAGAGCAGATGTTTTTCTGGAACTCTCTTGATTTTTCGATGATCCAGCAGATGTTGGCAATTTGGTCTCTGGTTCCTCTGCCTTTTCTAAAACCAGCTTGAACATCTGGTAGTTCACAGTTCACATACTGTTGAAGTCTGGCTTGGAGAATTTTGAGAATTACTTTACTAGTGTGTGAGATGAGTGCAATTGTGCAGTAGTTTGAGCATTCTTTGTCATAGCCTTTCTTTGGGACTGGAATGAAAACTGGCCTTTTCCAGTCCTGTGGCCACTGCTGAGTTTTCCAAATTTGCTGGTATATTGAGTGCAGCACTTTCACAGCATCATCTCTGAGGATTTGAAATAGCTCAACTGGAATTCCATCACCTCCACTAGCTTTGTTTGAGTGATGCTTCCTAGGGCCCACTTGACTTCATATTCCAGGATTTGGCTCTAGGTGAGTGATCACACCATCATGATTATCTGGGTCATGAGGATCTTTTTGTATAGTTCTTCTGTGTATTCTTGCCACCTCTTCTTAATATCTTCTGCTTCTGTTAGGTGCCGGGAGCCGGCATATTGCATATTGAGTGCATATTGCATATTGAGTGCAGCACTTTCACAGCATAATCTTTCAGGGTCTGGAATAGCTCAACTGGAAGTCTATCACTGCCAGGAGCCAGCGTGAGGAACTCCACCCGTGGCAAAGGTCATGAGGAAGGAGGCTCAGCATACGCAAAGGCGGGATCGAGCCTCAGGAGTACCCCCTGGAAATTCTCGAGCATCTACCCCCAAAACCAGAGTCTGCCTACTTTCTGCTTTGTGCTCTCACCTACACCTCTGACTTTACAGAGGGTTGTCCCCCACTACCTCTCTCTGAAAAGAAGAGTTAACTTACAGCTCCAGTTAATAAAGTTCCTGGGTGTGATAGTGTTTCAACCTACAAACTCCTTTGGAAGTCCTCTAGCCTGCCTGAATAGGTTTTTCCGGCCACATGTGATTGCTCAGATCCTCCCAACTGTGAGAGGCATGAGATGTTCTAAACTGTCTAAATACAGATTCCTTTGAGCAGTTAAAAGATTGATTAGAAATTGTATTGGTGAAGGGATTTTCACTTGTTGGGCCAATGTTTGCTGCTAAGTTTCCATATCCCTTACCTGCTGTGTCCCTGGCAGTGTATTGATTAATATAATTGGTGTAAGTATTGAGTGCATAGCTTTAATGTTTGTAACCTGGGACCCTTGAGCTAATTCTTTTTCTTGTTATAGCCCACCACACCTTTGCTGTGTAGGAATGCAACTTTATCTAATGCTTTTGGAGGGTGGCTCCTGACCAATCACCTTTAGAGAAAAATAAGTTTTCTGAAGAAAGGGTCTTAAAATGTTAACAGGCCTCCGGGCCAGAAGATGATGCAAATCACCTAAGCTTTTGCATATGATAAGTTTGCAGGAAGAAAGCCTGGCTTGCTGCATGACTCTACCCCTTCCCCGATTATCCTCTATGCATAACTTAAGGTATAAAAACTACTTTGGAAAATAAAGTGCGGGCCTTGTTCACCAAAACTTGGTCTCCCCATGTCATTCTCTCGCTCACCTTCTGGCTGAATTATTCAGCCTCTTTTCTCCACTGAATTTCCTCACTGAGCTATCCTTATTCTATTACTCTTTATATCCTTAGTTAACGTTTAATTAAGCAGTTGTTTCCTGATCCTCGCCGACGCCGTCCCCGCTTTGAATTCCCTGGATCCACCAGGGCTGGACCCCGGCAGTTAGGTCCATACCATTTCTGTCCTTTATTGTGCCCATCTTTGCATGAGATGTTCCTTGGTATCTGTAATTTTCTTGAAGTGATCTCTAGTCTTTCCCATTGTATTGTTTTCCTCTATTTCTTTGCATTGATCGCTGAGGAAGGCTTTCTTATCTCTCCTTCCTATTCTTTGGAACTCTGCATTCGAATGGATATATCTTTCCTTTTCTCCTTTGCCTTTCGCTTCTCTTCTATTAACAGCTGTTTGTGAGGCCTTCTCAGACAACCATTTTGCCTTTTTGCATTTCTTTTCCT
Organism: Bos grunniens; assembly: GCF_055505025.1. Lineage (NCBI taxonomy): Eukaryota > Metazoa > Chordata > Mammalia > Artiodactyla > Bovidae > Bos > Bos grunniens. The sequence goes on along the minus strand of NC_141178.1, from coordinate 21,542,054 downwards.
TGGGGATGGTCTTGATCCCTGCCTCCTGTACAGTGTCACGAACCTCCGTCCATAGTTCATCAGGCACTCTGTCTATCAGATCTAATCCCTTGAATCTATTTGCTCAGTCAGTTGCTCAGTCGTGCCCAATTCTTTTGACCCTGTGGACTGTAGCCCACCAGGTTCCTCTGTCCATGAAATTTTCCAGGCAAAAATACTGGAGTGGGTTGCCATTTCCTACTCCAGGGGATCTTTCCAACCCAGGAATCAAACCAGTTCTCCTGTGTTCCTTGCATTGGCAGAAGGAGTACCACTGAGCCACCTGGGAAACTCTATTTGCATAATAAGACATTATACATTATAGAACAGTAAGACCTAAATTTTTGCTAACTTGAAATCATTTGAAATCTTTCTGGGGGATGTAATGTAATAAAATTTTTATGCTATTACACTAAGATTCATGTTTCGTCTGTTTCCAAAAGAATTAATCATCAATAACATTAATTTTTGTTACTATCTAATTTTTATAATAAGAAAGCATTTTTTATATTAAAATATCAAAATCTCACTCAAATTTTAAAAAATACATCATAGTTCAAATTTCTTTTGGTTTGAATACATATGAAACATTATACATTTAACTCATCAATAGTCTCAAAAATCAAATTTCAACCAAAATCTTCAGCCTTTAAATGCCATCTTGTGACAAATGTAGGTACTGCAGATCTCTTTTAAAAGTGAAAGCAACTAAATATAGAACCAGAAAATAACATTAAAAATTAAATTTGAATTTTTCTGTTTTTTTAAAAAAAAGTATGATTCATGTTAACAGTGATAATACATCTATATGATTTTATGATATGAAGTTATCTGGACTAAGTCACACTCAGAATATTGAATAACATCCTTTTGTACCTGATAATTGATAATGAAACAGAAATGAGAGTTTGTGAGACAGACAACTATCTAATCATGATCATTTGCAGAAACAACTTACTGCTGCTTCATTATTTGTCACAAGGTAAGCAGGTTACTTAAGCTCTTCCAGAGAGTTTCAAGAGTATCCCTAGAACAGCAGCCTAAGTATCACCTGGAAACTTTAGAAGTGTACCTTTTCAGGCTACACCCCAGACCTACTGAATCAGAAACTGGGAAAGAATGCAGAAATATGTTATTTTCTTTTATTTATTTGCCAAATCCTACAGGTGATTCTGATGTTTGGTAAAGTTAAGAGAGCCATCAGGGCAGCAATTCCCAACTCAGTGTGTTCAATGAGTTACAAGTGTGTTCCTCAGAATGACTAGGGTAGGTTAGAGGAGGCTATAACCAGCCCTACCCAGTGCAAACTAGATAAATGTCTGATACTATGTGTACAAATTTATAAATTTAAGTTAACTCATTGTACAAGCAGTATCATTTCCAAGCAGCACAAAATGAAAAAAAAAAAAAAAGAAGAACTAGAAGCACTATGAGCTTAGTTTTCCTTATCTGTTAACACTCAGTGGATATTAATACATAAAATAAATGACTGCAAGGTGTGAAGGATGCTGTCTGATTTCTATTAAAGACACTATGTATTAATACTTTCCCATCCTCTCTGGGCTATCCACATTGTGCTGTGCTTAATCACTTAGTCGTGTCTGACTCTTTGCAACTCCATAGACTCTAGCCCACCAGGCTCCTCTGTCCACGGATTCTCCAGGCAAGAACATTGGAGTGGGGTGCCATGTCCTCCCCAGGGAATCTTCCGAACCCAGGGATCAAACCCAGGTTTCCCTCCTTACCGTCTGAGCCACCAGGGAATTCTGACTAGATCTTATGTTCCTTCCTAAACTGCTGGCCTCTAGTAATCCTCATATCCTAATACCCAGTTACCCTTCTCTCACTATCTCCTCCTACTTTCGGATTAAGAATCTATTAATCTTTAAGGATCAGAAAGCCTAAATCCACTCACTTAAATTAATACAGAAACTGACAATTTCACTTAAAGCCCTTTACATACACTGCAACTCATCAATTGCTGATACTGAACAACGTCTTACAAATACATAGATGTGCTGTGAAGTGAATTTTCACTAACTGTCTGTGAAACAATTGATGTCTATTAGAGCTGAATTCTGTGTCTGTGGAAAAAAATTAACTAATTTGGGATAAAATAACAGGACTTTTGTTAATGGAATCCTTTAGCCAGTTAAGTTAACCAGCAAATGTACCTTATGATAAATGCTTTTAAAACATCTTAGAAATATATATGCTCATAAATCACCAAGGTTAAAGCTTATTAGTTTGGCTGGTCATCATTTATCAAAACAAAAAATCTAGGCCCTGAGAATACAAAGACACAGAGGATTCAAAATTATAAGGTATTATTACTTTCAGTTCTAAATATGCCAATATTTTCAAAGTAATATAGCAATATAAGAGGTGAAATACTAGTGACCCAAATTTGTCCCTTATTACCATATGTTCCATTCCACAAACATCCTTGTTGGGGTTAAAAAGGGGAAAAAACTAAGGAAAATAGAAATATCTCTTCAAAACCATAAAAATGGTAAATGTAATAGCTAAACTTCATAGTCACAAACCAAACTATGTTAACTGCACACAACAACTTAAAGGAATGTAAACCTCTGAAAACTCTGATTTTCATCTAAATAGGGATAGTAAATAATAGAGTATTTCAGAGAAATGAAGGATTACTGCTTAGAGACTGATGCTAATGAGACCAAGGCAAAGTTGATAAAACCAGCTAACTTTGCACAGAATAAAAGAATTTACTAGGCTCTACCACTAATCTATAATGCTTATCAATGTGTGCATTTGTCGGAAATAAAGTGTTAAATTGATTGGTTTGACCCTATCACATGACTAGAAAACTGTGGAAGACGCTGCTGCTGCTACTGCTGCTAAGTCGCTTCAGTCGTGTCCAACTCTGTGCGACCCCATAGACGGCAGCCTACCAGGCTTCCCCATCCCTGGGATTCTCCAGGCAAGAACACTGGAGTGGGTTGCCATTTCCTTCTCCAATGCATGAAAGTGAAAAGTGAAAGTGAAGTCGCTCAGTCGTATCTAGCTAGCTATTAAATTTATTTCCTTTGTCTCTTAGAAAATTACATTTCCCAATCTCCCTTGTAGAGATGGCCATTATTATGTTCTGGCCAATGGATTACAAGCAAAATGATGTGTGCCATTTCATGACCATTCAAAACTCTCATATGCTATGATCAAGCTCTTCATTCAAGACCCTGGGGGATAAAGGATCCATTAAAAAATAGAAGGAGGCTGGGAATCTGAACGACTACTTGGAAGGGAGTCTCTGATGATCAGCCACAGACAGTAGTGTGGACTTCACACTGTGAGAAATAAAATTCTATTATGTTGAGCTACAGAAACTTTCTAAGTTTATAATTTGCAGTTGACTAATTCAAAATTTTTCTAAAGCACATGTTCTACTGAATGCGTCACCAGCATACTCTTTATATGAACAATGCATTACTAAAAAGGCATAAAAATGTGCTTCAACGTTGATCTGGAGCCAACTTTCACTGAGTCTTAAGAACAGCTTGCGCACATTTCTTCTCAATTCTGCAATCGATGAAGTAATCTGAGTTACTTGAAAGCAGCCATTGTGGACGTTTTTATAGACTATGAAAATTGGAAAATACCACCAACCAGGACATTTTCTTACAGAGAGCCTGTGGTTAACATTTATCAGTACATCACTGAATATATTGTATCTAATATAATCTCCTAAAAGATTATACATTTAGCATTAAAAGATAAGCTTGGATGAAGCTGTAATTTACCATAAAATTAATTCAGACCATAAAATTCTAATTTATTTATAGATGTGCAAGTAACTACTAACACTAACTCATTCATTATTTATTCATTCACTCAGTATTCACTAAATGGCTAGTGTATGCCAGACACTACCTAAGAGCTGGCAAATACAGCTCAGCAGACATAGATTTTGCTGTGGAGTTTAAAGTATAGTAAGGAAGACAAATATTTGCAAATGACCATACAAATATTCTTTAGATTACTATTATGAGAAATGCTACAAAAGGAATACAATCACACCAAAAATCCCTGATGCTTCCTCTCCCCAGGCCCAGGCTGCACATGGGAAAAAAAAGAACTCAGAGATCTGCAAGAGACCTGGAAATCCAAAAAAGTCAATTACAGCATGACCCTACTGTTCCCATGATTAGATCTGTGGTGTTTCTGTCCCTCAGAAGGTAGAGTTCAGTGGTACTGCAGGCTACTAACCTACATGTCCCTTCCCTAGCGCTGTCATGGTACAACTGGCAAGGGAGTACCAGACCATATTTTAAGAGGATTAAAGTTTTTCAAACATGTTCCTTAACGAATTAAGAGATCAATGTAATTTCAATGTAATGGGCTTATAGATTACAAAACAAGTATCAGAAAATTTCTTCCATCTGATAACCCCAAGACAAGCAGCCAGACTTTGCCAAATTCCCCATGAACCACAAGCATGGCATCTCTAGCTAATATACAATCATATTTGTCAGCTGATACAGGAGAGTTCAGTGGTGTCTTCATTAAGTCCCTCAGGAGACAGCAGCAGTACAGAAGAAATTTTTACTTGGAACATCTCCAAGTCTTAGTTGGCTATTGATAATGGCTTTGAAAAATTACTCACAAAGAAACATAACTTGTTTCTTCTCTAATTATTTATCTGATTTTCCTCAACAGCAGATTAGCCAGATTTCTTTTAAAACTACGTACTCAATTTTAGCCTGATAAATAGTTCCTTTGGCTAAATTCTTTATGCTTTACATTTCTACCCCTTCCCCTGCTGTTTTCCAAGAAAGCATCTGGGTGTCCCATGGAGCTTCTGCTGCTAAAATCTGCAGCTCATCTAACTCATAGTCTGGTTCTTCCACTCTATTCAGACAGGACTGCACTCCATTGTTGACTTGATCTCACTTTAGCTCCCAAGGCTCTGTTGACTCCTCCTAGTCTCTGAACAATTCTCCATTCAGTCATGGCCCAAGGTAACTGTACTGCAGTCTCTACTGAAAAGTGGCCACATCCCTCATCCCTCACCATTGGGGGAGTATCACAGCAGGGACATGCAGCTACTTCTGTGTCCTCCATGCCCCCCTGGAACTGAAGATAGTTCTGGAAAGCTAATGCTGGAAGGACATCCAGAAAGATATCTCTTCCAAGAACCTCAAATACTAGTAAGGGTAAAAGTTGCCCTTTGACTTAACTAATAAGCATCCCCATCCTGAGTCAAAGACTAGAAAGAACAGACTAGAACATTACTCTGATCATTTGTGCCTTCCTACTGTTGTTCTTCTTCCTCATCATGTACAGGGATAGAAGCGGCAGACTTCCTTGACTGTGTACCTTTTCTGTGTACCTTTTCTGTGTACCTGACACTCTCCCCAAGAACCCTCAGGCTTGGACTTAGGACTGTGGCACCCCCCTTCACCATTCCAAAGCTTCCCAAAAGAAGCCAGCTTACTGATAAAATAATCTAAACCAAGAGGCACTTCGAATATACTATACCTATTTCTCTGTGATCTGAATACTGTCAGTTATGGTCAAAGATTAATATTTGCCAAAGTGCAAAGTATGAACCAGAACCACACCTAGAAAAAGAAGAACTGGGAACTTCTAGTTTCTGATAAAATGGCTGGTTCCTCTGCTCTGGGCAGGGTGGGAGGCTGCAGAGCACAGAAAAGAACCTACTCTTTTAAAACACAGGAAATGAAGTGAAAATGAAAGACAATTAAGTTGAAAATACAGTCATTTATTGTACTGCCATGCAGTCAATATTACTAAACATTTTAGGTATCTGTACTTTTATCAATACAAAACACACAACTGCTGAAAAAATGAAATTTTAACTTATCCCTAAAACCCTAGGGAAATTATTATAGAGAACTAAAAACTATAGTAACCTCGACCACTCTGCCTAAACTTAAACTTTTAAGCCTCTTTCTACTTTCCTTAAACTCTCATTTTTATATATTACTTTGTTTCATGGCATGATATAAATCTTAACTTTTAACATTTTTCTGCTAAAATAGATATTGCTTGTATAGAAAGATTTTTGTTTCTGCACCCAGAATTTTAGCTTATAAAAAGTAGAAATAAACTAAAATTAAAACAAAATGAAGGTAGGAGCAGAGCTAAAGACTTAGGGCCACTGTGCCCCCAGCCAAAAAGCAGGCACCAATGGCTGAGAACGGAGCTCTTTAGGATGAATGAACTAAATATGCTCCTTGTAAAATGCAAACTTGGAGTCAAGATTCACTTCTTGATGCCCAGAGAATTCATTAATAAAAGAAGCTGGAAAACACTATAGAAAACTGCCTCAACCTACAGATCACACACAGCTGTGAGCTCAGACTTGTAATAAGACCCTGAACAAAGCCAACCATGACCTTCGTTTCTATATAAGAATTTGCAAGATCATTAATTAAAAATACCACTAATATGTTAATTTGCAGTATCACTAAATATCAAGATGGAAACAAGATCCCAGCTCACTTCTAAAGACCTGGTTCTACATTGGAACGACCAGACACTGCATGAAGGCAATCACAAAATTGTTAATAAGGAAAACATAAGCTCAGGGGAAAGGCAAAAGGGAGGGAAAGAGGAGGAGAGAGAGAAAAGGAAAAAACTACAGTGAAAACTTAAAAAAAATCATCTCACCAAAAAAGAAATGGGGTCTAGATGGTTTTAACATTTGATGCCCACCAAACACTGAAAAAGTGATCACAGACTTTTTTGAACTATTATTGAAAGGAGAAAAAAGGTAACTTCCCCCGTGCAATTTATAAGACTAAAAAGATTTTAACGGCAAAAATCAGAAAACAGCAGTAAATTAGCCTCATATGGCTGCTGTCACAAATTAACACAAACTAGAAATACATTCTCTCAGAGTTCTGAAGAACCAGAAGTCTGAATTCAAATTCAGCATCAATGGACCAACATCAAGGTATCAACAGGGCCTTGCTCATTCAAGAGACTCTAGGGAAAATCAATGCTTTGCCTTTTCTGGCATTCAGCTTCTGATGGCTATCAGCATTCTTTGGCTTGTGGTCACATCAATCCATTCTGTAAGGACAGCATCTTCACATCTCTCTCTGCTACATCCTCACATCACCTTCTATGTGTGTAATCCTCCTCTTAAAAGGATGTGTGCAAATGCTCAGTCACTCAATCATGTCTGACTGACCCCATGGACTGTAGTCCACCAGGCTCCTCTGTCCATGGAATTTTCCGGGCAAGAATATTTGAGCAGGTTGACATTTCCTACTCCAGGGGATCTTCCCAATCCAGGGACTGAACCCACATCTAGCATATTCATACAGAAGAATTATATTCAACAATCAAAATGAATGAATTAGAAGATGTAGGTGGATCTAAATCTCAAAGTAGATAAAGTTTCAGAAAAATATATACAGTATGATCCATAATATAAAGTTTAAAACCTTGTAAAACAATGCTTTATATGGTTTAGCAGTGTATAGGTATAAGCAGTGTTTATAAACTATACAAATAAAAACTTATGGAATAATAATTATGATAATAATTATTATGACAATTATGATAATAATAATAAGATAATTATGCTCTCTCAGAAAAAAAAATACAAAACATGGGAACATTTTAAGATTTGTATAACTTGCTTGGTAGTCTCTAAACTTCTTGACATGTTTGAAATATTTCAAAATGAAAAAAGAGAGAAAAGAGAAAAGTGGTAGGAGATAGAGGAGTATGTAACCAGGTGTCAGACTAGAAACCAATTAAGGTTAAAATAAATACATTAGTTAACTGAGAACTAATCATTGAATTTTCATACAAATACAGTTTTTAAAATACAGTACAGCTTACTTTCAGGGTTTTGTTTTGTTTTTTATGGAATGATGTGAATAAAGAAGTCAGGTTTATGTAAAAAGGTACCAATTAGCCAAATATATAAACAAAATTACATATTTTATAGTGTTGCTTTTATTTTCTTTCCATCAAAGCACCTGATTCATTTTATAAACTCTCTGTTCTAAATTAAATTTTATCAAAAAACTAGAAAAGTGGTTTCAAAGTAAACTAGTCATTGAGGAGAATTTAATTGTATATTGCTTATTATCAGAATAGGTAGCTCCTGCCTTCATAATTGGAGAAGGAAATGGCAACCCACTCCAGTGTTCTTGCCTGGAGAATCCCAGGGACAGAGGAGCCTGGTAGGCTGCCCTCTGTGGGGTCGCACAGAGTCGGACACGACTGAAGCAACTTAGCAGCAGCAGCCTTCATAATAAATATTTGACTTTTAAATATTACCTTAATTCAGAATCGCATTTTAAGTTTGAATTTCTCTAAGTGTGTGTGTGTGTGTGTGTGTGTTTTAAAGAAAAGACAACTCTTAAAACAGCAGGCATATCCAACGAGTTTAAGGGAAGTGAACATTTCTGCAATTATTAAGTTTACCCACTAGTCTGCGCTATAGCACTTTGTTCAATCTGAACTGCTAGTTTTATATTATCACTACACTGTTAATGTAATTTTTCCCTAAAAATAAAATGTTTCAGTTAAAAATATAGTAGCTTTCATAAAATTAAAAATAAGTTGAAAGAGTATCATTATTCTACATTATAAAATGTGATGGTATTAATTAGAATCATCATTTTCCATTGCATCTTTATTTACTCAAAAATTCAAGAGAATAAATATAAACATCAGTTGACAGTTTTCTTTTCCAACATGTAAAACTTAAAAGTTATGCTGTATAAATTATAGAACTATAAAATCATTTCAATAAATTTAAAGTAAATGACTTGATGTGAGCTCAGTCACTTCAGTCGTGTCCAACTCTTTGCAGCCATGGAAACTGCCAGGCTCCTCTGTCCATGGGATTCTCCAGGCAAGAACACTGGAGTGGGTTACCATGCCCTCCTCCAGTGGATCTTCTCCACCCAGGGACTGAACCCGAGTATTCTGAATCTCCTTCATTGCAGGCAGACTCTTACCCACTGAGCTACTTGGAAAGCCCCAAATTATGGCTTAAATTGATGGAAAGCAAGCTTAATTTTTCTTAAAATAGAAAGCATAGGTTTCACTTAAAATGGAGAACAGAACATACTTTCTGAAGAGAACATCTTATAAAAGGGAGAGGTCAGAACATAATTGTATGAAGATTACAAAATGATGCTTTATTTAAACTGAAAAGAATTGGAGGTCTAAAACTAGAGGCTGCTGCTGCTGCTAAGTCACTTCAGTCATGTCCGACTCTGTGTGACCTCATAGACGGCAGCCCACCAGGCTCCCCTGTCCCTGGGATTCTCCAGGCAAGAACACTGGAGTGGGTTGCCATTTCCTTCTCCAATGCATGAAAGTGAAAAGTGAAAGTGAAGTCGCTCAGTCATATCCGACCCTCAGTGACCCCATGGACTGCAGCCTACTAGGCTCCTCCATCCATGGGATTTTCCAAGCAGGAGTACTGGAGTGGGGTGCCATCGCCTTCTTTGAAAACTAGAGGAAACAGTAACAAAACACTAACAAAATATGGCGATATGGAAATTACTAGAACACTCCAGCGAAACAGAAATTTTTAAGGAAGAGGCATTAATTCAGAGAAAAGAGTTCAAAGTATAAAGTTTCATTTACTAGTTTCTCACATTCTCACTAATAATTGTTTAAAATTTGAGTGGATAAAACAATTTGAGATCCTTGCAGTAAACTGCCAGAAGCCACACACTGCTATATGGACTTCCTTTTGCAAACTGTCCTTCTTGCTCCTGTAACTGCTAAAAGGCAGTTCAGTTCAGTCGCTCAGTCGTATCCGACTCTTTGCAACGCCATGAATCGCAGCACGCCAGGCCTCCCTGTCCATCACCAACTCCTGGAGTTCACTCAAACTCACATCCATTGAGTCAGTGATGCCATCCAGCCATCTCATCCTCTGTCGTCCCCTTCTCCTCCTGCCCCAATCCCTCCCAGCATCAGAGTCTTTTCCAATGAGTCAACTCTTCGCGTGAGGCGGCCAAAAGTATTGGAGTTTCAGCTTCAGCATCAGTCCCTCCAATGAACACCCAGGACTGAATTCCTTTAGAATGGACTGGTTGGATTTCCTTGCAGTCCAAGGGACTCTCAAGAGTCTTCTCCAAAACCACAGTTCAAAAGCATCAATTCTTCGGCGCTCAGCTTTCTTCACAGTCCAACTCTCACATCCATACATGACCACTGGAAAACCAATAGTCTTGACTAGACGGATCTTTGCTGGCAAAGTAATGTCTCTGCTTTTGAATATGCTATCTAGGTTGGTCATAACTTTCCTTCCAAGGAGTCTTTTAATTTCATGGCTGCAGTCACCATCTGCAGTGATTTTGGAGCCCAAAAAAATAAAGTCTGATACTGTTTCCACTGTTTCCCCATCTATTTCCCAGGAAGTGATGGGACCAGATGCCATGATCTTAGTTTTCTGAATGTTGAGCTTTAAGCCAACTTTTTCACTCTCCTCTTTCACTTTCATCAAGAGGAAAGCATCACTAATCATACAGTCATCTGGTCTACTTCAAAGCACAGTTCAATGTGAGGCAAGTTCAACTCAGCCCACCCAAGGGAGATTTACTATTCTATGAAAGCTAAACTGTATCATAACACTATCACAGTACAAAATTAAAAGCACTGTCTTTTATCTAGCTTCAGTGCATCTGTATCTTGATTCATCTCAAAGGTCAAAACTGAATTCCAGACCTTTACCTCCAAACTACTGCATTCACAGTTTTACTCAGAGTGGTTAATGGCAATTCCCCATCCTCCTGGTTTACCTGGGGCCAAAAACGTTGGAATAATCTTTTTCTTTCATATCCCACATATATTCCACCATAAAATCTTTTAAATTTTTCTTTTAAAATATGTCTACAGAGATGACATCTCATCATCTTCACCACAACCACTCTAAGTCACCACCACTGCCAGCCTAAATTATTTTTGCTAGTGTTAGTCGCTCAAGCATGTCTGAATCTTTGAGACCCCATGAACTTTGCAATTCCGTCAGGCTCCTCTGCCCATGGAATTCTCCAGGCAAGAATACTGGAGTGGGTTGCCATTTCCTTTTCCAGAGGCCTAAATTACTTACATATCCTCAAAACTGTCTCCTAGATGCTATTCTTCTCTCACTCTCATTACCGTATCCCAACAAAACCATCAAAGCAAACCCTTCAAAACGTTTTGAAGCATGTCATGTCACTATTTTTGTTTTGCTCAGAATAAATGCCAAAGTCTTTACAATGATCCGGAAGGTCCTCTGCAGTCTCATCTCACCCACTTGGGTCTTTGTGTCTCACTATTCTCACCCACTTGCTCTGTTCAGCCACACGAACTTCCCTCCTATTCACCCAACATGGCAAGCATGCCCCTACCACAGGACCTCTGTATCCACTATTATCTAAGCCTAAACTGCTTTTCCCCTAAATATCTGCAATACTAGCTCCATCATCTTTTTCAAGTTTTTTAAGTTGCTGCTCAACTGTCATTTGTCAAAGGCCATTCAAATCAATATTCCAACATCATCCAAAATTAAGCATCTAGATTTTCATTTTCTCCAGGGCACATACACCTTCTAATATTTATCTTATTTGTTATATACATCTCCTAATTAGAATATACTCCCCAGAAAGGTAAGAGATGTTTGTCTATTTTAGTTCACTGCTATATCCCAATCACCTGTAAAACACCAAGAGATATTCAATAAGTGAGTGAAGTAATGTATTAATGGTAAGGATATAATAGTTATACCTTACTTTCTTTAAAATCTGTTTGCCTAAAAAATTTCTATAATCCAAATACCATGAATCTCAAGAAATTGTCTTTAAGAAAAAATTAAATAGCATTTAAGAATTTTCCAAATATGTGTACTATTATGAAATTTATATTTTCTTATCATAAGTCAAAATGTACAAAGTATGTGAAGATTATTTTTATATGTATTAAAATTGCTTAGATATTTAAATGAAAGTAAAATATGTATAGCTTACCTTAGGGGATTCAGACTTGTTAAATCAATGTCCTCGTTTAGATCTAACCCAACAGATTTCAGAATATTACTAGGTTTTTTATTGGGGGTGAAAGAGAGATCACATTGAATGATGTGCATGCATCTGTTCATTTTGGAGGTGATGGATATGTTTATCACCTGGATTGTGGTGATGATTACATGGCTATATGCATAAGTTCAAAGCCATCAAACTGTATACATTAAACATGTGCAGTTTTTGTACAACTGTTCTGCAAAAAAGCTGTTATAAAAATGAAAAACAAAATTGTCGGAACGGCAGTGGTTAAGTTGAGAATGGCAAAATGATGTAATAGACCAATGCTTCTCAAACTGTAATGTGCATTCCAATCACCTGGGATCTTGTTAAAATGCAGATTCCAATTTCTAAGTCTGGGGGCAAAGAGGCAGGGATTCCGAATTTTCAACAGTCTCCCAGGTGATGTTGCTTCTGCTGATCCGCAGACCACACTTGGCACAGACTGGACTTTGAGTCAAACTCTAGGCTTTAGCTAATACCCTGGTACGACTGCTACTAACACCACCACCACCACCACCACTGTCACTGCTACTAACAGCAACAATAACAACAACAAACAGAACTTCCTGAGTTCTCCCTATGTTCTACTGCTACTGCTGCTGCTGCTAAGTCACTTCAGTCGTGTCCGACTCTGTGCGACCCCATAGACAGCAGCCCACCAGGCTCCCCCATCCCTGGGATTCTCCAGGCAAGAATACTGGAGTGGGTCGCCATTTCCTTCTCCAATGCATGAAAGTGAAAAGTGAAAGTGAAGTCACTCAGTCGTGTCCAACTCTTAGCGACCCTATGGACTGCAGCCTACTAGGCTCTTCCGTCCGTGGGATTTTCCAGACAAGAGTACTGGAGTGGGGTGCCACTGCCTTCTCTTCTAATTCTTGCTATTACCTCGTTTAATCTTTAGTAATGGATGAAGAAACTGAAAATTGCAAAAGTTAAGTCACATAGACAAGGTCTTATAGCCAATAAGTAATACAACGAGAATTCAAACCCCGGGTCTCTTATGACCTAGGACACTATATTTTTTTGTATGAAGTCCATCCTAAGTCTACATTGCAGATGGTTTTGATACTCCTTGGCTCACATTTGATTTCAGCCACATCTACAGTGGACAGTGGTGGCAGCAGATCAACTCAAAAGAACTGCATACTCCCTAGGATAGATACAATGTTTTTTAAAAAAAGAAAATAATAAGTGCCGGTGAAGAGACAGAGATATTTTAACCTCTGTACATTCATGGTACAAATATAAAGTGTCATATAAAGTCACTGTGGAAAACAGTTTGGCAGTTCTTTAAAAATTAAAAAATAGAATTACCATATGACCTAGCAATTCCATTACTAAGCAATACCCAAGATATTGGAAATATACGTTCACGTAACTTGAAAGCATATGGTCTAACAACACTATTTACAATAGTCAAAAAGTATGAACAACTTAGATGTCCTTCAGTTGGTAAGCAAATATGCAACATGTGATATAGCCACACAATGGAACGTTATTAAGCCGTAAGAGGAATGAAGTACTGAGTCTTGCTATAGCAAAGACACCTTAAAAGCAGTATACTAAGTGAAAGAAGCCAGACACAAAGGGCCACATATTGTCTAAATCCATTTATACACAATGTCCAGAATAGGCAAATTTCTAGAGGGAAAAAAGAGTGGATTACTGGGTGCTTGGGTGTACAGTGAATGGGAATTATTGCTAATGGACACAAGATTTCTTTTCAGGGTGATGAAAATGTTCTGGAATTAGGCAATGGTGATAGGTGCACAACACTGTGGATATACTAAAAGCCACTTGAAAGTGGTGAATGTTATATGAATTAATCTCAATTAAAAAATGGTTAATACCTCCTCTACAGAAAATCTCAGGCTAAGATGGTGTTTCCTGTTTGGGGTGTCTCCACAATCAGATCCCAAGCCAAAGATCTGAATGCAAAGTAGTTTGTTTACTTGAAAAATGATACCAGGAAGTACAGTGACAGAGAAGGGAAGTGCAACATGGAAAAATAGCCAATAAACAGTCAATTAAAGAGTAGGTTATTTCTGGAGGCAAATGAAGCTTGGTCTTGATGGAACTCTCTTAAAATCATCCCACTAAGGGCAAGGAGCCTGGGGTATTTATCAGTCAGCTCACTGGCACTTCTCTGCCTCTCCTTCATGTTAAGCCTATTTCTTTGGCCATGAAATGCCCTGAGGCAGAGAGATGCAGGAAGCTTTTGGTTTGCTCAGGTACCATTTGTAGGTGTCATCTGGGGTGGCTGAAGGCTTTTGAGTAGGGTACCTAGAGCAACTGCTACAATTTCACAGGTGAGTTCCACCAAACTTTTAAAGGACCATTAATTCTATAATTTATGATATAAATTATTTCATAAAATTAATTTTAGAAAAGAACAAAAGTCATATAGCTCATTTTCTGAAGCAAAAGTAATTATGACAAAAAGCAAGAAAACCACAGGTGAACTTCATTCACATATATACAGGGTGAAAACATAAACTAAAACTTAAATAACAAAATCTAAGACAAAAACACGTTATATCACTATCAACCACAATTTAAACCCAAGGATATAAGGATAGTACAATACCAGAAAATCTAGTTATGCAATCAATAAAAAAGAGTAAAGAAGAAAAATCATACCTCAATCAATGAAGAAAAGCATTTAATAATTCAACACCTGTTTATGGTTTAAAGTAACTTGGAAAATCAGGAATATTAAATTAACTCCTTGAAAAACTAGTATTCCTTTAACTTGATAGTCAAAGTAGGAATAAAAGGGCATTTCCCTGAGTTGGTAACAATTATATATCAAAAACCCTCAGCAAAAATTATACTTAATGGAAAAGTTTTAGATACCTCTGACCAAATAGAACTGTGCTTTCTTTCTCCAATACTTCCTTAGGGTATAAAGTAGTATACCTTTGCAATATAAAAGTATGCAGAAGACTCTGCAATATCAACAGAACCAAAAGACAAATAATCCAGAAATATAGATCCTGACTGTTCACAGAAGAAGAAAGAAATGAGACTCAGTTCAGTCATGTCATACTGTTACTGATCTTGTTAAGTGAATAAGTTGTAAATAAACTATATGTAATGTGATTTTTTTTGTCATGCCAATAATCTAGAGTTACCAATTTTAAGAGAAAATTTTCACATCAACACTAGCATCACCTCGATGGAATAAAAACTTCAGATGAGCAAATCTTTTTCTTCATGAAATCATGATTTTCTTAATCTAGTTTCTCCAAAAATCTGTAAAGTATTTACTGTAGATAATTGACAAATAGCTTGAGAAGAAAGAAATATGTGGCTACTTCCTGTAATAAATGCATGATACAAGTAATATACTTGCAGAAGAGATATTGATATAAACAGAGATGTGTCAACAGCTAATGCCAATACTAGCTGACATGTGCAGAGTTTTCTTCCATGTTCAGAGAACATTAGGGATGCTACAAGTATACAACTATGACTAAAGAAGGTACTGGCTGAACTTCGAAAAAAGCCATAGACAGAATCTTATTGCAATAATACTAAAAAATATAATTTAAGGGTAAGAGGCAACTAAATGATCATTTTTAAATAGCAATGTTCTTTATAAAAATATTTTAATTGCTAATAAAGCAGACCATTCCTTATAAAGCCTGTTAGTGATAAACCACCCAACAATAAACTAATGCCATTTAATAACTTGCAATTTGTTAAAATCCATACAGAGTTAAGAAAGGAGGTATGGGAATATATAAAAAAGATGCTCTCGGATATATTAATATACCCCTTCTGGGAAAGTGACTCCAAAATGTAAAAGAATGCATACTCCAGAAAGACAAAGAAAGACTCTGCTCTTGAGACATTACTATAAAGCAATAGCAGGAAACCATCACTCTTGCTACACATCCTTTTTACTCGCAAAACATTCAAACCTTAAAGAAATCTATTAACATTAGAAGAATACTCAAGGTATTAGCAATTTACAAGCAGAAATCAAGACTGACTTTGGAAAACTTTTACAAATTAATATGGCTCACAGAAGCAATAGTATTAAAACTAGAAGATCCTATATGACAAAAGAAGTTGCTATTTTGCTCTACAAGGAAATGGCTAAAAAGATGATAGCTGGTAAGTCCATCAGCACAATTTCATTAGACCTTTACAGATACCACCATACTTTGTAGATGTCATAAAATTGCAGGTGGCATTGTTCAGCAGACTGTGACAATAACTGTGGTAGAGAGAAGATATTACTTACATGCTGATTAATTTATAGATGTCTCCAATCATTCACAGTTTTACTGAAAACAACATAAATGAAGGAATTATAACACACAGCAACTTGCCCAGGAATCAGCTGGTGAAGAGATTTCAAAACTGTGAGTACCAACATTCAGATTGTTTGGATCGTAGGATCAAAACAATTTTGTTGGTATTGTAGGATCTCTATGAATAGAGTTGATTCAGTGAGCAACCCTAAGAAATAGCTTTATGGATAATACCTATACTTTAAACTCTTTATTGAGAACAATCTATTCATAAAGAAACTGTTCCCAAAAGCTGAGTCTTTGTGTATCAGATGCTATCATTAAAATGGGAAATATTATTACCATAATATTAATATGTAATATTCACATCTTTTTAAAGTGGCACAAATAAATGTGTCTCAGACCTGAATTTGAGCAAACTCTGGGAGATAGTGAGAGGACAGAGGAGCCTGGCGTGCTGCCGTCCATCAGGTCACAAAGAGTCGGACATGACTTAGCAACTGAACAGCAACATAAACAGCTTTTGTCACATTTAAGAAATCACATTAGTATTATTCAAGAATGTGTATTAGCATATTTTTAACTGAAAAATAATGTGAGACTTTTTCAGAAATTTTCATTTTCCTAATTGATATGATGACAAGGACTAGCTCCACCTATTAGTTCACATGTTCCATATTTTCTATAAACTAAGCTAAACTCGATGGATATGAGTTTGAGCAAGCTCCAGGAGTTGGTGATGGACAGGAAGGCCTGGCATGCTGCAGTCCATGGGGTCACAAAGAGTCGGACATGACTACATGAAGTGAAGCTAAATATGCAGTTCTAAGATATTTATACAAATAATTTAAAACACATGGAAAGGCAAAATGATTTTATCACTATAAATTAAAATTGGCAGGTACTAAAGTTAATATTTTCCAAATTATTTTTAGTATACTGGTTTAAACAAGACATCTCTAAGTTAAAAAGTAATAAATAGTCAATTACTTATTGAATATTCAATAAATTCAAGAATATTAAAATATTTAATAAATATTATTAAAATAGCTTAATAATAGACTAAGTGGTCACCTGATATATAATTTAAAATCATTTTATAAGTTTATTATATTTCTATTAATAATTATCATAATTAAACTCTATCAAAAATTTTTCAAAATTTTAAGCCTTATGGTCACTGAAGTATTTTAAACATATATTTAATATATATTTTTTATTGGAACAAAGTATAAAAGGTGATTTTTTTTAAGGATTTCTAGTGAAAAATATATTACATGAGGATAAACTATTATGAGTGAAGTGGAATATAAATACATTTTCAAGGATAAACAAGAAAGAAACTTTCTATTGTTGAAAATGAGTTTATTCATTGTTTGATTTTTAAGAATAATGGAAGTTGTCAAACATGCACTATTTTAAAAGTATTACATGTCTTTTTTAAGAAGCTATAACAGCTTTACTATAAAGTGTAGGTATTAGTATCAATAACATGCTAGAAAACTATACTCTGCAACCATTTAAACAATGAAAATGTTAGATGTCATCTTCAAATACATGTGATGAGGTAAAAAGTTTTTAAAAACTAAGTTGGAGACTGGAAATAAACACATTTCAAGATCAATGTCGGAACTACAATTTCAGCTACTGCTTGTAATATTCAACCTCCTCCACTCCCAAATTTCAGACTAATCAGTTCTCCAATCCATAGTGATCATAGTCATTTTATATTGAGCTAAAGTGCACAATATTTTCTGAGCAGAGTCCTGTAGGCTACAGGTGATCATCCTCTACAACAAACCCTTATGAGCCAGGCCTTGTCAGTTGAGGCCTTTTTACTCTTCCCCACCAGCTGACTGCCAAGAAGCCAGCAGGCATCTAGGTTAAGTCAGTATGATTTATGCAGTAATGCCCAGTAAGATTCTATTTAATCACCACTTATAAAATTGCTTCTTCAGCAAAATATATTTTGAGTTCCAACTTGGCATGTAAAGAATATATACTCTTCCCCTCCTTCCCTTCACTGGCCCCAAATCTGAGTAGTGATTATTATGACAAGAAATGAAAAGCTGCATAATCCTGAACACCAACAGAATGCAAACTTGACATTTTTAACAACAATAACAATAACAAAAAACTAATTCAATCATTTCCCAACCATTCTGAATTAAGGTACAAAGAGCATACAGGCTCTCTGAGCCAGAAACAAGGTTCATATTTATAAATCATCCTTGCTTAAAGGTTTAATCAATCCACAGGCTATCTGTACACAATTTTATTCTTCACATATATTCTATCTTTGAAAATCCAGAATTCATGACATACTGATTTCTGAGTACATTAACACTGACAGGAAGGCAGTGCTTCAAGTTTTAAAAGGAATGATGTTTGTTGTTGTTTGGCTGCTGAGTCACATCCAACCCCTGGCGACCACCATGGACTGTAGCATACCAGGCTCCTTAATACTCCACTATCTCCTGGAGTTTGTTCAAGTTCATGTCCGTTGAATCGGCGACGCTATCTAATCATCTCATCCTTTGAAACCCCTTCTCTACTTGCCTTCAATCTTTTCCAGCATCATGGTCTTTTCCAATGAGTCAGCTCCTCACATCAGGTGGCCAAAGTATTGGAGCTTTGGCTTTAGCAACAGTCTTTCCAATGAATATTCAGGGTTGATTTCCTTTAGGATTGACTGGTTTGATTTCCTTGCAGTCCAAGGGACTCTCAAAAGTCTTCTCCAGCACCACCTTTCTAAAGCATCAGTTCTTTGGCACTCAGTCTTCTTTATGATCCAACTCTCACATCCATACATGACTACTAGAAAAATCATAGCTTTGACCTTTGTTGGCAGAGTGACGTTCTCTGCTTTTTAATACTCTGTCTAGGTTTGACATAGTTTTACTTCCAAGGAGCAAGTGTCTTTTAATTTCATGGCTGCAGTCACCATCCGTAGTGATTTGGGAGCCCAAGAAAATAAAATCTGTTAGTGCTTCCATTTTTTCCCCTTCCATTTGCCATGAAGTGATGGGACTACCTGCCATGATCTTAGTTTCTTTAAAGTTGAATTTCAAGTCAGCTTTTTCACTTTCCTCTTTCACTCTCATCAAGAGGCTCTTTAGTTCCTCTTCACTTTCTGACATTAGTGAAGCATCATCTGTGTATCTGAGGTCATTTAGAGTCTCATAAATTAGTGGTGTCTGGGAGGGATTGGGGGCAGGAGGAGAAAGGGACAACAGAGGATGAGATGGCTGGATGGCATCACCGACTCAATGGACATGAGTTTGGGTAAACTCCGGGAGTTGGTGATGGACAAGGAGGCCTGGCATGCTGCGATTCATGGGGTCACAAAGAGTCAGACATGACTGAGCAACTAAACTGAACTGAACTGAATCTTGATCATGCATTAGAATCATCTGAGTAATATTATAAAAATAAATATTCTGGGGATTACTCAGATATTCTGATTCGGTCAGTCCAGTGTGCATAGAAATGTGTAATTTTATTTTAAAGCTTCCCCAGATAATTCTGAGAGAGCCAATAAAAGGATAAGCATTAGGGAACTCCTGAGTCTGGCCCTTATCTTGGTAGGGGGATTCTGGGCAAATTACTATTTGAAGCTCTGTTTTCTATATTTGAAAACATATATAGATATAGATATACACAGATAATTGAGCTCATGAGGAAGAAAGACTGAGTCTTACCCAACTGTATAATCCTGAGCACAGAACCTGGTCATTAGTAGCTTCTAAGTAAGTATTGTTGACATACTGCATATTTAGGTATCCTTAAATACAAGTAAATTCAGTCTACTCTTTCTATTAAGGAATACCTGCATACTGTTTGGGAATTTTAAATTCTGGAGTATGTTTTAAATGCACAGCAAAAAATTCTCAATTAAAGAAAAACTGTTTCTCTAATGCTCTCACCTACCAATGCTTATCAACTGGTACATGTATGTATTAATAAAGGCATAATGGCTGTGCTAGTATAGATTACAACAGCTATAATATTTAGGAACTCTAAGAATGGACATACATCTTTCATTTTTAATGAAAACCACTGGAAAATGATTCAATACATATAATTATCTTTAGAGACAGTTTTTCAAGACCATATTCTTTTTTTATCTTTTAAGATGTACACATGGTGTGCAATTTGAAAAAACAGACTTGGTATTAACACCATTTTTAATATAATACAGAATACACTTAAATGAATGTTCATCTTTATTAATAACTCTGCCACTAGAAAGGAAGAATTTGTTACTATAAAAATATATAAAAAATCAAACTGAATCTATATAAAATGAATTTTTGTGGTAATATTTAGTGCAGAGACAAAATAACAAGTTTATGTATAAATCAGAAAATAACTTAGCTTTCTAAAATTACCTTTCATTCCTGACATCTCCCAGTTCTTAGAAAAGTCTCAGGCTCAAGTGAGGCCATTCTTTCACCCACAGAGTTGGCTATCCATTAGGCTTGATGAGGCAATTATATATTTATTCTGTTTCTTAATTATATAAGAAGACCTTAATCATGTTTGAGTTAAAATAAGGATGGAAACATTAAAACTCTTTCCCTCACAGCTCCTATAATCCTACTGGTATTTAGTTGCCAAGTCGTGTCCACAGCTACTATAGAGCACAATAATTAAAAAAATAAATACATACAAAGAAAAATAAGAAATTGAGAGATTATAATGTTTTCCATAGAAGTAAAGAAAATTATTTATCTTAGCTTCTTTCTTCTATTAATTTTAAAGCAGTATTAGGGAAGATTAGCAATGTCATTTAATAGTACAGGAGGAACAACAATCATACAGAATGACTACATAAAAGGGGAGGAAAAGGAAAAAGGGTTTTACCCATTCATCATTCATTCACTCTGTGGGCACTGACTAAGCACCCAGAATGAATCCACAGCCAGTATATGAAAATATGGAATAAATGTCATTATCTATTTTGATTAGTCAGTTATATATTCTGACTCATTCATGTCAAAAAGCCTGCTAATTGTAAAATAATTTGACTATCAACTGTGTAAGATTTCCTCTTAGTAATTATATTAAATGCTTATGATAAAGAAATTAACAAAATGTAATCTTTGCCCTCAGGAAACCAACAAGCAATAGATAAATGAATAAATTATAGTAAAATCTGATAAGGACAGTAATAATAACATTCAGAAGATACTGAACAAGAACTTTTAAAAAACCCTATTGTTGTTGTTCAGTCACTAAGTTGTGTCCAACTCTTTGCGACCCCATGGACTGCAGCACACCGGGCTTCCCTGTCCTTCACTATCTCCCTAAGTTTGCTCGAACTTATGCCCAGTGAGTCAGTGATGCCATCCAATCATCTCGTCCTCTGTCGCCCCCTTCTCCTCTTGCCTCAATCTTTCCCAGCATCTGGATCTTTCCCAATGAAAGAAGAAACATCTAGGCTGGATTTGGAAGAAACTAGGTGAATTTCTTAAATGGACAAAATAGAGAAGGGGACACTAGACAGAGAAAATAATGTGTAAAATAGACACATTAAAGAGTATCTCTTTAAAAAGATAGAGGTCTCAAATTATTAAAATCATAAATGAAAGTAGGGACATTACTACTGATTCTACAGAAATAAAAATGATTGAGAGAGTAATATGAACAATTGTATGTCAACAAATTGGACAACACAGATAAAATAGTCAAGTCCCTAAAAATATATCTAACAAAATGAAGGATCAAGAAAACACAGACAATCTTAATAGACCTATAATGAGTAAGGAGATTTAATCAGTAATCAAAAATATCACAACAAATAAAAGGCCTGGAGCAGATGGCTTCAATACTGAATTCCATCAAATACTTTAAAAATTAATGCCAATTCTTTTCAAACTTTTCCAAAAAATTTAAAAGGAGGGGACACTTTCTCACTCACTTAACTTAAAGCCATCATTACCCTGACAACAAAGACATAATAAGAAAAAAACCTATAAAGCAATATCTCTTATGAACATTGATGAAAAAATCCTCTGCAAAATATTATACTAGCAAACTGAATTCCCCAGCATTTTAAAAGGATTATACACGATAATTAAGCAGAGTTCATTCCTGGAATATAACAATGATTCAACATGTGAAAAACAATCAATGCAATACACACATTGACAGAATGAGGGGGGAAAACATATGATTATCCAAAATGATGCAGAAAAAAGCATTTGACAAAATGATGAGATACTTTCATGATTTAAAAAAAAAAACAGTGAACAAGGAATAGAAAGAAATTACCTCAACATAATAAAAGTCCTATGTGAAAAAATCACAGTGAACATTATACTCAATGGTGAAAGACTGAAAGCTTTTTTCCTAAGATCAGGAACAAGGTAATAATGTTCACTCTCATCACTTCTATTCAACATAGTACTGAAGGTTCTATCCAGAGCAATTAAGCAAGAAAGAGAAATAAAAGGCAATCAAATTGGAAAGAAAAAAGTAATACTATCTCTGTTCACAGGTAATGTAATCTTTTATGTGGAAAATGCTAAAGATTTCACACACACACACAAAACCTCTTAGAACTAATAAATGATTTCAGCAAAGTAGCAGGATACAAAGTCAACAAGCAAAAATCAGTTCCATTCCCATGCATTAACAATGAATGGTTGAAAAAAAAATTACAAAAATAATTCCAATATAATGATTTTATCCAAAAAATATTTTTATTATTAGGAACTAACCAATGGTGTGAACGTCTTACACAATGAAAACTACAGAATATTGTTGACAGAAATTAAATAAGACATAAATAAATGGAACACATCCCATGTTTATGGATTAGAAGACTTAATATTATTAAGATGTCAAACTTCCCTGAGGAAGAAAGAACATATCCTGACTCGTTCTTTAAGGCCACCAATACCATGATACTGGGCTTCCCTGGTGCCTCAGTGGTAAATAATCCACCTGTGATGCAGAAGACCCAGGAAACCCAGGTTTGATCCTTGGGTTGGAAAGTTCCTTGGAGGAAGGCATGGCAACCCACTCCAGTATTCTTGCCTGGAGACTCCCATGGACAGAGGAGCCTGGCGAGCTACAGTCCATAGGATCACAAAGAGTCAGACATGACTGAAGCAACTGAGCACTCATGCACCATGATGCCAAAGTCAGACAAAGAAAAGAAAAATACAGATAAATATCCCAACACTCCCCAAAGAGGCCTACAGAGTCAAGGCAATTTCTAACAAAATCCTGATAACATTTTTTGCAGAAACACAAGAGCCCTTCTTAAAAGTCTTATAGAATCTCAAGGGTCTCTGAATAGCCAGAACAATCTTGAAAAAGAACAAAACTGGAGGACTCATACTTTCTGATTACAAACATTACTACAAACTACATTAGTCTAATAGTGCAATACTGGCAATAAAGACAGCCATAGACCAATGAATAGACAAGAGAGCCCAGAAATAAACTCTTACATATATAGTCGAATGGTTTTTGACAAGAGTGCCAAGACCCTGCCACAAGAATAGTACATTCTTTTCAACAAACAGTGCTAAGAAAATTGGACATCCATATGCCAGAGAATGATGTTGGACCCTTAGTTAATGCCACATGCAAAAGTTAAATAAAATCGACCAAAAACCTGAATATAAGATCTAAAATTGTAAAATTCTTAGACTACAACATAGGGCAAACCTGCACAGCATTGGATCTGACAATGATTTTTGGATATGACATCAAAAAACAAGCTATGAAAGAAAAAAAAGACAAATAGGACTTCATTAAAATTTAAGATTTTATCCATCAAAAAACAGAGTAAAAAGGGAATCCCAGAATGGGAGAAAACATTTGCAAATCATTTATCTGATAAGTGATTAATATACAGAATCTACAGAGGACTCCTGAAACTCAACAACAACAAAAAACCAATTCAAAGTAGGGAAAGGACTTGAATAGACATTTCTCCAAAGAAGATATACAAATGTCCAAGAAGCACAGGAAAACATGCTCAGCGTCATTAATCACTAGAGAAATGCAAATCAAAACTCTTGTATGATACCCCTCAAACCCATTAGAAACAGAAAATGGCAACAGTCGATACGGATGTGGAGAAACTGGAACGTCTGTGCACTGTTGGTTGAGATACAAAATGGTACAGACCATATGAAAAACAGTATGCCGGCTCCTACAAAAATTACAGATAGAATCATCAGATGATCAGCAATTCCACTTGTGGGGATCTGCCCATAAGAATGGGAAGCAAGGCCTGAGGAGGTATTTGTACACTCAGGTTCATAGAAGCTTTACTCACAATAGCTAAAATGTGAGACAACTCAAGGGTCCATTAACAAATGAGCGGATAAGCAAAATGTGGTGTATACAAGGGAATATTATATAGCCTCAAAAAGGAAGAAAATTCTGACATATGCTATAATACAGTTGAACTTTGATGACATTATGCTAAATGAAATAAGCCAATCACAAAAAGACAAATACTATATGATTCCACTTATGTGAGGTACTTAAGAGTGCTCAAAATTCACAGAGACAGAAAGCAGAATTGTGATTTCCAAGGTTTGTAGGGTGAGAGGAGTTATTGTTCAATACACACAGAATTATTGTTTTAAATAGTAAAAAGAGTTGAATGATGTCTATGATTGTACAACATTATGAGTATATTTAATACCACTAAACTGTACATTTTGAAATGGTTTAAGATGGTACATTTTGTTTGTGTGTTTTACCACAGTTTAAAAAAAAATGTTTTTTAAAAGAGAGGGACAGAACCAGGAAAAAAATTCTATTTATGAAAGGTCTTATTCACCATTGCAGATAAATCCCAGTAGCAATTACTAGCTTTCTCTTGACCTCGTCCTCTCCTCAAACTAAATATATTTAATCAAATCAGTAGTCCTTAGGTTTTCATAAGCTCTGTTTGGCTCTTGTATGGGTTACTTTTGGTGCATTCCTAGTGAAATTATCTAACTTTTAGCTGGCCATTTCCCTGCCTTTTCAACATCACAATAAATTCTAATTCAACACTATTAGACTAACACTAGCCTCACCTGGTGCCATCTTCAACTAAATACACATACCCCCAAGAGTCGGGCACTTCTGAGCGACTTCACTTCCACTTTCACTGTCATGCATTGGAGAAGGAAATGGCAACCCACTCCAGTGTTCTTGCCTGGAGAATCCCAGGGACGGGGGAGCCTGGTGGGCTGCTGTCTATGGGGTCGCACAGAGTCAGACACAACTGAAGTGACTTAGCAGCAACTCCCAGAAGCAAAATGTGCTGGCATTTTTAAAAGGCACACACACAAACAACTCAGCAAATTCTTTTATGGTAAATAACTAAAAATAACCCAATGCACATCCTCAGACACAAGTCCCTGAGGAATCACTACCTATTCTCTCAAAGCCCAGTTCAGTTAGTCTGTGGCTGCCTAGAGTGAACGCAGAGCTATTCTTAGAGATCCAATTTGCTCAGCTCCTAGGTTGATTATACTCTGGTGGGCTAGACGGCTCCAGACCAGAACAAACCTTTCTCATCGATGACTATTTGAATCCAGTGTCTCCACGCAATATAAAAAGAGCAACCGTCAAAAACTGAACAGACCCTAAGATACATGACAATGGAACTTAGAGACCTAATCTATGAGCAGACTCGAGGAAAGGAAAGCACTGTATTTTGTTGCTGGAGACTACTAGTCCCCAAGACACAGATTTTAAAAATCCCTTAGAACGATGCTGAGGAGTGAGATAAACACAATAAAGAGCTCATAGTCACAATATCTAATTGAACTGTTCACTTTTATTGTCTCATTTCTCTTAATAGCAAATGACTGAACCAAAAATTGAAAAACTGATGTTAACAGAAGAGTCGTCACTGGGCCTGATGCAGCCAGTAGTCTCCTCTGGGCTCACTCGATATGCCTGATCCACTTTTTAAAATGTGAAATAATACTGGAGCTTAAATCAAAGTAATTGAAATTTAAAAATCTGTCCACTTCAACTTGCTTTATGATGCTGTTATTTCTTTAAAATAATAGAATAATTATCTCATTTAAGTCTTTTTTTATTATTTCATCTGCTCATTTTGGGTTGAGGGAAGAGAAAATTTAGTGGTATCAGAAAATATCTATTTCATTCAATCACTTGGTTATTCACAGATTCACAAAGTTATTGAATACCTCCTACTATGTGCCACATCCTATTCTGCTTACTAGAGAAAAAGTGATAAAGAAGTCAGAGAAGTTCTTTCCTTAATGGGGCTTACAGTCTACTGGGGAAGAAAACAATAAACAACTAAACAAACATATAAACAAGGTAACTATACACCTCTACTTTGGAGAATCGATTACTGATATGATAGAGAGAAAGTGGTCTTGAATGGGAGTAAAACCCTCCAAAGGGTAGGTCAGAGAAGGCCTCTCTGAAGTGGTGACAGTGAACTGATACCAAAGATAAGGTGAGCCTTTCATGTGAAAAGCTGGTGAAATGCGTTCCAGGTGGAAGAAACAGCATATGTAAATGTCTACAGGTGGGAAAAAGCTTTGTGATTTCAGGGACAGAAATACCTGGGATAAAAAGCAATGAGGGAAGAAACAGTATGATAAGATATTAAAGCCAGATCATGAATTACCTTCCCTGTGTGCCCCAGAAAGAAATTGTGAGAAAGCACTTAAGGGATTTAAGCAGAAGAATGACATAATCTGGTTGCATTTTTTGAAAAAGATCACCGTAGCACATATATGGAGACTGGGTTGGAGAAAGGAAGAAGAAAGAGAGAGTTGTCAAATAGAGTTGGATATATGATTCAAGAGTCCAGCTCAGGACTAGACTATACACATTCAGAAAAAATTAATTGCTATGGACTGAATATCTGTGTTTCCTCAGAATTTGTGAGTTGAAATCCTCACCCCCAAGGTGATGGCATTAAGACATGAGGCCTTTGGAAGGTCACCAAGTCTTAACGGCAGAGCCCTTGGGATGCGATTTGTGCTCTTAAAAGAGGTCCCAGAGGATTGGTCATTTCTCCCATCACATGGTATACAGAGAAAAGACACTATCTAACAACCAGAAAGTGGGTCCTCACCAGACACAGAATCTGCTAGCACATTGATCTCGGACTTTCCAGCCTCCAGAACTGTGAAAAACAAACTCCTGTTGCTTATAAACAGCCTAATCTATAATATTTTGTCATAGCAGCCAGGCTAGGCTAAGATATTAGAATACAGATGATATTTAAAACCACTGGAGTGTCCCATAGTCCACTCTCTTATCATTAGAGTTTGGTTTACATTCAGCTAATCCTAGAGGTAAAATGGAGTAGTAATCTAACGAAAACAAACCTGGTAATTCGTTATACACTCCTGTTCACAAAGGCTTATAAGATTCTGTTCTAGTTAAATATCACCCTGAGTACAACACAAAGGAAAAGAAAAAAACCTTCAGAGAAGTCAGTTTTAGTGATAAAACTCAAATTTAGGCCATTGTATTATGCATCAAAGAGTCTGCTAAGTTCTCCCAAAAGTATACCAAAATGTTTCCATACAAAAACCAATTCTCAAATTAAAATCAGTCAAGAACGAAAACTGAGCCAAACCTTGAGCAACACTAAAGAAAAAGAGGTTTCTTAAATTTATTCCCGTCAATCCATAACTGCTCATCATAAGTCAAAATGAATCCAAAAGTGAACAGTTAAAGTGAAAGTCACGCAGTCTTGTCCGACTCTTCGCAATTCCATGGACTACAGTCTACAGAATTCTCCAGGTCAGAATACCGGAGTGGGTAGCCGTTACATTCTCCAGGGGATCTTCCCAACCCAGGGATCGAACCCAGGTCTCCTGCATTGCAGGAGGATACATTACCAGCTGAGCCACCAGGGAAGCCCCAATTAATCCAAGGTAAAGGCTAAAAGAGATCAAAGCCATAGTCTCTCCAATACCAGAATAGACTTTTGTGTTTCTGTGCTTTGCTAAAGAACTTGAATATATCGCTTTTCTCAATGAATAGACTCGCAACAAGGGTAATTTCAAAGCTAGGTCTGTTCTGGCCAGATCTTTCAACACCAGTGACAAAATGGAATAAGCTATTTGGTTCTCGCCTGTCTCTTCTTTTATTTTTTTAATTTATTTTTTAATAGGAGGAAAACAGCTTTACAATGTTGTGTTGGTTTCTGCCATACAACAACATGAGTCAGCCATAATTATACATGTATCGCCTCCCTCAGAGCCTCCCTCCCCTCCTCATATCCTACCCCTCTAGTTTCTCACAGAACACCAGACTGGGCTCCCTGAGTTCTATAGCAACTTCTCAGCAGCTATCTATTTAACACATGATATATATGGAATCTAGAAACACGTTCTCTTCTTTTAAATGTGGTTTTATGAGTAACAAGTCTTTGATGTAAAAAAAAAAACAAAAAAACTAGATTATCAAAACAAAATAGATATTAAGACTCTAAAAATAGTCTAACCCCCACAAGGAACTCAAGTCAAAATTCATACTTAAAACAAGCACAATGGACATAAAAATATGAAAATGATTCAGAAAAAAATCTGAAAATAATATACAACAAAAACACAAATTATTTTAACCAGAAAGGTAAGCTGGGTTTCCTGGTGGCTCAGTGGGTAAAGCATCTGCCTGCCATGTGGGAGACCTGGGTTCGATCCCCTGGTTGGGAAGTTCTCCTGGAGAAGGAAATGACAACCCAATCCAGTACTCTTGCCTGGAAAGTTCCATGGACAGAGGAACCTGGTAAGCTACAGTCCATGGGATTGTAAAGAGTTACAAACGGTTGATAGGAAAGCCTGGGCTTCTCAGGTGGCACTAGCGGTAAAGAAAAGACCTGCCAGTGCTGGAGACATAAAGACTCAGGTTCAGTCCCTGAGTCAGGACGATCCCCTGGAGGAGGATGTGGCAATCCGCTCCAGTATTCTTGCCTGGAGAATTCCATGGACAGAGGAGCCTGGCGGGCTACAGTCCACAGAGTCTCAGAGTCAGACACAAGTGAAGCAACTTAGCACACAAAGGTAGGATCACAAAATAGGAAAAGCCAATATTCCAAAAAAGACAATGGGTTTACAAACCAGAGTGGTATGCTTAAAACTGACATTTTGTAGTTTAAAATGTTAAGGCCTATGCATGGAAAACATAAGGATTAAAAAAAATGAATAAAAACCTGGGCATATAAGGGCCAAATAATTGAATTTATGATGATGTATAATCCAAAATACTGAAAACTGTATCTTCAGTGAAAGAGTAAACTACAAATATTTCATCTACTAACAAGGGAAAACACAAGGAAGTATGAAGTCTCTGCTTATACAATGGACAAACAAAAAAAGTCTCCCCTAAGAATTCAAAAAAATTGCCTGCACCTCACATAGGTTTGTAATCTGCAGCATGATCCAGGAACCCACAAACCAAGAAATTATCATGAAAACTGATGCCAGGACAGAAATTTTACAAAAAAATTCCAATCTTACAAATTGGAAGAAAAACAAATTAACTGCTTGAGAGAGATACACCACCAACAATGGCTGCAAAAGATACCCATAGACTGAGGTCCTCTGAAATCACATGCTTCTCCAGTAAACATGGAACATTCACCCAAAAAGACACACATTGTCTCAGTAAATCCTAAAGGGTCAAAAATTCACAGAGCTGTTCTCTCACTACAATGGCACTAAATTAGAACTCCATTAGGTATCTAAAAATTACTCAAATACCTAAAAATAAAGCAACATGTTTTAAAATAACCCCAGCAATACGTGAACCGTGAACTTCCAGATGTTCAAGCTGGTTTTAGAAAAGGCAGAGGAACCAGAGATCAAATTGCCAACATCCGCTGGGTCATCGAAAAAGCAAGAGAGTTGCAGAAAAACATCTATTTCTGCTTTTTTGACTATGCCAAAGCCTTTGAATGTGTGGATCACAATAAACTGTGGAAAATTCTGAAAGAGATGGGAATACCAGAACATCTGATCTGCCTCTTGAGAAATTTGTATGCAGGTCAGGAAGCAACAGTTAGAACTGGACATGCAACAACAGACTGGTTCCAAATAGGAAAAGGAGTACGTCAAGGCTGTATATTGTCACCCTGCTTATTTAATTTATATGCAGAGTACATCATGAGAAATGCTGGGCTGGAGGAAGCACAAGCTGGAATCAAGATTGTCAGGAAAAATATCAATAACCTCCGATATGCAGATGACACCACCCTTATGGCAGAAAGTGAAGAACTACAGAGCCTCTTGATGAAAGTGAAACAGGATAGTGAAAAAGTTGACTTAAAGCTCAATATTCAGAAAACGAAGATCATGGCATCTGGTCCCATCACTTCATGGGAAATAGATGGGGAAACAGTGGAAACAGTGGAAACAGTGTCAGACTTTATTTTTCTGGTCTCCAAAATCACTACAGATGGTGATTGCAGCCATGAAATTAAGACGCCTACTCCTTGGAAGGAAAATTATGACCAACCTAATATTCAAAAGCAGAGACATTACTTTGCCAACAAAGGTCCATCTAGTCAAGGCTATGATTTTTCCAGTGGTCATGTATGGATGTGAGAGTTGGACTATAAAGAAAGCTGAGCGCCGAAGAATTGATGCTTTTGAACTGTGGTGTTGGAGAAGACTCTTGAGAGTCCCTTGGACTGCAAGGAGATCCAACCAGTCCATCCTAAAGATCAGTCCTGGGTATTCATTGGAAGGACTGATGTTGAAGCTGAAACTCCAATACTTTGGCCACCTGATGCAAAGAGCTGACTCATTTGAAAAGACCCTGATGCTGGGAAAGATTGAGGACAGAAGGAGAAAGGGATGACAGAGGATGAGATGGTTGGATGGCATCACCGACTCAGAGTCTGAGTGAACTCCGGGAGTTGGTGATGGACAGGGAGGCCTGGCGTGCTGCAGTTCATGGGGTCACAAAGAGTCAGACATGACTGAGCGACTGAACTGAACTGAAAGATCCAATTAAAAATTAATAAGGGAAAAATATTTAATATTTTATCTGATGACAAAATGTAAGCATGCATATCAAAACGTAGGTGCTAAAGCAGTTTTTAGTAAGAGACTTATGGTTTTAAATGCCTGTGTTAGAAGAGAACAGTATAAAATTAATAAGGTATGCTTCTACTTTAAGATGCTAGAAAAGGAAACAAAACAAACCCAAAGCAAGTAGAAGAAAGGAAATGAAGATAAAAATAGGAAACTGAATGAATAGTAAACAAAACAAAAAATAAGTAAAACCAAAATTGATTCATCACTACATGGCTGATTGTGGAAACAAACAGAAACAGACAGAGAGAAAATGCAAATTATCACTATCAAGCATGAAGAGTGATATCTCTAAAGATCATGTCAACATTAATGGATAACAAGTACATATAACAGCTTGCTAGGCTTAGGTGCTCAGTGGTGTCTGACTCTTTTTGACCCTTTGGACTGTAGCCCATCACGTTACTCTGTCTGTGGGAATTTTCAAGCAAGAATATTGGAGTGGGTTGCTGTTTCCTTCTCCAGGGGATCTACCTGACACAGGAATTGAACCCATGTCTCCTGTGTCTCCTACATTGCATGTGGATTCTTTACCCACTGAGCCATTGTGGAAGCCCAACAAATAGCTTAGTGGCAATAAATTCAACAAGTTTGATAAGATGGACAAATTCCATCAGAAACAAAACACACAATAAGAAATAATCTGAATAGCTCTATATATCTTTTAAAAATAGAACACATAATTTTAGAACTTCTGCAGAGAACTCTACACTTAGTCAACCTCACTGGTGAATTTTATCATGTGCTCAGGAAAGAAATAATACAAACTCTTTTGGAAAAATAAGGGAGAAATAAAACCATTTTATGAGGTCATCATAACCTTAAAACCAAAACCAGAAAAGAACATAGAAGAACAGAAAATTATACACCAATATTCTCAACAAACATAGGAGAAATCCTTAACAAACTACTAGCAAATAAAATCCAAATGCAGATATATAATTTTTGTAATATATCATAATCAAGTGAATTTTGTCCTAAGGATGCAAAGCTCTTATGAAAATCAAGAATTTTGGTTTACTATATAACAGATTAGGGCTTCCCAAGTGGTGCTAGTGGTAAAGAATCCACCTGCCAATGCAGGAGACTAAAGGATGCAGGTTTGATCCCTCGGTCGGGAAAATCCCCTGGAGGAGGAAATGGCAACCCACTCCAGTCTTCTTGCCTGGGGAACCCCATGAACACAGAAGCCTGGCAGGCAGTGCATAGAGTCGCAAAGAGTAGCACACTGAAGTAACTTAGCACATAACAGGTTAAAGGAGAAAATCATGGGACAATATCAATAGATGAAGAAAACAAATCCTAAATAGAAACAAAATCAATATGAAAATATTTTATGACTTCTTTTCAATGTCCCCTTTGGTCTTTGTATAAATTTTACATCAGGTTAAAAATATCCGCTTTTTTATCCTCATACATCAAACCCTATCTTAACCAATTCCTCATTAAGTGGCCAAAAAATCTTATAACCAGCATGTCTCAATGACTATTCTTAGAACTCACGCTAGCCAAAAGGTAGCAAAAGATAAGAAAGAGTTAGATGGTTTATAACCCTTAAAGACCATGAAGTAGTCTTTAAGAAACCTCCAAACAAAACTGGAAAAACTCTCCACCAGAAATGGAAAACATGCAGTGGGGGCAGGAGGATAATTTGAAAGTAATTATACAATTTTAAAAAACAACAAATGACAAGTTATATATATTATTATAAATGTGAATACATTTTTATTTAAGATTGTTTTGAAGGTTCTGGTTAATACAGTTATAAAAAGAGAAATAAATGAGAAAAGAGTTAAGTTATTATTATTTTCAGGTCATATAGTTTTAGAATGTTAAAACTCAAAAGAAACAACTAAAAATTCTAATAAAAAATATAATTTAGAAAGGTGAGTGCATACGTACAAAGATCAATATATTACTGGGTAAAAGTAAGTTTTAAAAGGACTAAAATATTTCATTTATAATTCTAAAATAAATTACTGAGAAATATCAAAATTAATATAAGTAATGCTACTGAAAGATATATGAGAAGACAAATCAAAAATCATATTCTAATTTTTAATATGAAGACAATACCATAAAAATTACAATTTTTTCCTAGTTTTTCCATAATTAAATGTAGTCTCAGTAAAAAAAAAAACAACCCTATATGATTTATTTAAGATTAAACAAATTAATTCTAACATGTAGACAGAAAAATAAATAAGCAAATATAGCCAAGGGCATACCTTTGCAACTCTGGGATAGGCAAAGATACCTTAGACTGCAAAAATCACTAATCATGAAAAAAAGGTTAGCAACTTCAACTTCATAAAAATTAAAATTTCCTATTCTCTGAAATAATGTCATTTGCAGCAACATGAATGGACCTAGAAATAATAATACTAAGAGAAGTTAAGTCAGACAGAGATAGACATATTATCATGATATATCAGCTATTCTTGAGATCTTAAAAAATGATGCAAATGAACGTAATTACAAAATAGAAAGAGACTAGCAGACATAGAAAACAAACTTACAGTTACAAAAAGGGGTAAAGGGGAGGGTAGGGATTAAGAGTTTGGGATTGATAGATATATACTACTATATAAAAAAGAGATAAACAATAAGAACCTACTATATGGCAGAGGGAATTATATTCAAAATAATAACCTAGAATGGAACAGAATCTGAAAAAGTATAAAAACTGAAATCACTTTGTTGTATATCTGACACTAACACAGCACTGTTAATCACCTATGTGTATGCTTAGTCACTCGGTCGTGTCCGACTATCTGCAGCCCAACTGACTAAGCCTGACAGGCTCCTCTGTCCATGGAATTTTCCAGGCAAGAATTCTGGAATGGTATTGCCATTTCCTACTGAAGGGGATCTTCCCATCCCAGGGATCAAACTCCATCTCTTGCATCTCCTGCATTGGCAGGCATGTTCTTTACCACTAGCGCCACCTGGGAAGCCCCAATCCACTATACTTCGATTTTAAAATTTTCCGTTCTCAAAAATACACCATTATGAAATGAAAAGGCAAGCCATAGACTGCAGAAATTCTCAACACACATATATATATATGATACTTATATTCAGAACATATATAAGGAAAATGTCTGCAAATAATGAAAAGACAAAAAAGAACTTTTCAAACAGGCAGTTAAGCAAACATTTCACAAGGGAAGTAGTATGAATGGCCAATAGACACTAATGATGCTCAATCATTAGACACTAGGGAAATGGAAATAAAAGCCAAACCCTTTCATACTCACTAGAATAACTTAAATGAAATGACAGCAAACGCTGGTAAGGTTGTAGAGAAACTAGAACTTTCTTATATTGCTGATAGAAGTGTAAAATTGCACATTAACTCTGGAAAACTGTCTGTAATAAAATTTAAACAAATATCTAACATTCTGTCCCAGAAATTTTACTTCAAGGTGTTTATCAAAGAGAAATAAAAAATAAATGCCCAGAAAAAGACCCATAACACAAAAATTTATAGCAGCTTTATTTATCATAGCCAAGAAAAGGAGAAAATCCACATGTCCTCAACAGGAGAGTGGATAGATATATTATGGTGTATCTACACAATTCACACAATTAAAACAAACAATTGCTACAGGCAATGACATGCATTAATCTCTAGACTCTGAGTTGAGAAAAAGAAGAGAGTACATGCTATAAGATTCTATTTATATGAAGTTCAAGAACAAGCCAGGCTACCTATGGTAATAGATATGGTCAGGAAGGCTATTGCCTATTGTGGGACAGAGGGGGTAAACTTCCCAAGAGAATAGAAACAATATGTATCTTTGTGAGTGCAATGGTTACATGGGAATATACATACTTCTTGAAACTCATCAAACTATACTTAAATCCTGTGCATATGATTGCAAGTTACACTTACTTTCTTTAAAAAAAAAAACAACATAGAGATAATAGAGAATAGCCAATAAATTTTTAAAAAGAAAAGAAGAGCAAAGTGAGGAAACCAGCTCCAGTGGAAGGGAGTTAGGAATGTGATGTAATCTGCTCCAAAGGGAAAGAGTATTTTATCAAGTGATTTAGAATTGCCTGAATACGGAGATTAATCATAAGCAGGCCAATTGTTGTTAGTTTTATCACTTTTTTAATATTCTCTGCAGACACTCCCCCACCTCATATTGTCTGTAGCCAGGGTGGTCCACGCCCACCGCTCACTAATACGCCACTGGACCAGCACTACAAGCTGTGAGTAACATATTTTTAAAAGGTACAGTCCTTAAACTATGTTATACTTGGTCCTGGCTCAAGAATAGAAAAATCAATATGTAAATTAAAGAGACCAGAAATGGACCATAATGTTTATGGGAATTCCATATGTGAAAAAGGTAGCTATGCATATTAGTGAATAAACAATGAATCACGCAATAAATATCATTATGACAAATAAGTCACAATAAGAAATAAAGTTGATCCATACCATATAACCTACACCAAAATGAATTCTGAGTAAAGCCAAAGTCCTCAATATTAAAAAAAAAAAAAAACTGAATACCTCTCCCCAACAAGAAAAGCCATGATAGAATATGGGAAAATTTGCTTTTGGAATTTTGGATTTAAACTGTAACTATGATGTACGATATAAAACATATATTCTAAAAAACAAGATATAGTTAACTACAAGGTAATTAAACATTAAAGAAAAAGCAACAACTGAGATGTACAGCATGTCATAAACAATTACATTATTTAACATAAAAAGGACTCATTAAAAATATATATATATATTACAAATGAGCAAAGAAACAGTAAAGAATAAGAACAATACAAGCTGCAACATGATTAGAAAAAATATGAAATCAGAACTAAAGTCTCCCTTTACTAAAGGAATAGGATTTTTATTAAAGGGACTTAGTAAATGCCTTATTAGTTATAAATACCCATTATTTGAACTAATTAGACTAAAATCAAATGTGTTGATTCAAGTGAGATTTTCCTATATACTATTTCCCATCATGAGTTTCACCCTCCCTTATTTTTCCTGACAATTAGTATCAAAGAAGAAAAGAGCTTTCAGATGTACTACTGAATGTGTCTTTAATCTTTAAAAATATAAATCCCATCTTGTATACACTGTACACACTTTTAAGTTTTTAGAAATATTTGAAACAATTTAAAAATAAAGGCAGGAAGTCATAAAACAGCTAAAATGGCTAACAGTAACGGTCCATAAATTGCACTTATTTAAGAGATACTTTTGCAAAGAGCTTGTAGACAAATTATTTTTAAATAGGCATGAGGAAAAATAAACATGGAAAGTTATCATAGAATTTTTTTAAAACAGAGAGGAATTGTCTTTTTTTCTCTTATTCTAGCCCCCTTGGTCTTCAACCTTATATTTAAAAAGAGTGAAACATCCAGTGTTTTTATAAAGAAACTTGCTTCAATATGAATACATAATAATAATAAAAGTACTTTAGGTGATTTCAGAAGCTAAACACATTGCAGAGCCTTGCTCTTCTTTGAAAGCATGAACAGACAGTAAAAAGAAAACACAAATGTTTTCTAAACATGAAAAGATGCTCAACATCACTCATAGTAAATGTAAATTAAAATTATAATAAAATTGGGAAGATTAAAAAGCTGGATACACTGTATTGTCAAGGATGTGGGAATGAGCATTCTCACAGGCTGTTAGTGGAAACAGAAATTAATACCACTTTAGAGAGGGCAGTGTGGAATACAGAACAAAATTTGAAATGCTCTACAATTCCACGTGAAGGAACTTATCCTATAGTACACTTGCACATAGGCAATGTGACATGTACAAAAATATGTTTATAACAGCAAAAGAGTAGCTATAATTTGGTTAAATAAATTATGACATAACCAAAGTAATAATGAGCTTGTTAATATAAATGTAATAATTCTATATACACCAATGTAGAAAAATCCAAAATATACAGTAAGAGATAAAATTAAGGTACAGAACAGGTGTGTGAAAACCGTATGTCTACGTGGTATCTGTTAGAACGTACATAAAAAGTGGTAACCGACTGTCTATGGGGAAAGAACTGAGGGACTAGGAAACTGGGAGCTTGACAACCAGAGTGGTATGCTTAAAACTGACATTCTGTAGTTTAAAATGTTAAGGCCTATGCATGGAAAACACAAGGATTAAAAGAAAATGAATAAAAACCTCGGCATATATAGGCCAAATAATTGAATTTATGATGACGTATAATCCAAAATACTGAAAACTGTATCTTCAGTGAAAAAGTAAACTACAAATATTTCATCTACTAACAAGGGAAAACACAAGGAAGTATGAAGTCTCTGCTTACACAATGGACAAACAAAAAAAGTCTCCCCTAAGAATTCAAAAAAATTGCCTGCACCTCACATAGGTTTGTAATCTGCAGCATGATCCACGAACCCACAAACCAAGAAATTATCACAAAAACTGATGCCAGGACAGAAATTTTACAAAAAAATTCCAATCTTACAAATTGGAAGAAAAACAAATTAACTGCTTGAGAGAATACCACCAACAATGGCTGCAAAAGACACCCATAGATTGAGGTCCTCTGAAATCACATGCTTCTCGAGTAAACATGGAACATTCACCCAAAAAGACACACATTGTCTCAGTAAATCCTAAAGGGTCAAAAATTCACAGAGCTGTTCTCTCACTACAATGGCACTAAATTAGAACTCCATTAGGTATCTAAAAATTACTCAAATACCTAAAAATAAAGCAACATGTTTTAAAATAACCCCAGCAATACGTGAACCGTGAACTTCCAGATGTTCAAGCTGGTTTTAGAAAAGGCAGAGGAACCAGAGATCAAATTGCCAACATCCGCTGGGTCATCGAAAAAGCAAGAGAGTTCCAGAAAAACATCTATTTCTGCTTTATTGACTATACCAAAGCCTTTGTGTGGATCACAATAAACTGTGGAAAATTCTGAAAGAGATGGGAATACCAGACCACCTGACCTGCCTCTTGAGAAACCTGTATGCAGGTCAGGAAGCAACAGTTAGAACTGGACATGGAACAATAGACTGATTCCAAAGAGGAAAAGGAGTACGTCAAGGCTGTATATTGTCACCCTGCTTATTTAATTTATATGCAGAGTACATGATGAGAAACTCTGGGCTGGAGGAAGCACAAGCTGGAATCAAGATTGTCGGGAGAAATATCAATAACCTCAGATATGCAGATGACACCTCATGTATGGATGTGAGAGTTGGACTGTGAAGAAGGCTGAGCACCGAAGAATTGATGCTTTTGAACTGTGGTGTTGGAGAAGACTCTTGAGAGTCCCTTGGACTGCAAGGAGATCCAACAGTCCATTCTGAAGGAGATCAGCCCTGGGATTTCTTTGGAAGGAATGATGCTAAAGCTGAAACTCCAGTACTTTGGCCACCTCATGCGAAGAGTTGACTCATTGGAAAAGACTAATGCTGGGAGGGATTGGGGGCAGGAGGAGAAGGGGACAACAGAGGATGAGATGGCTGGATGGCATCACTGACTTGATGGATGTGAGTCTGGGTGAACTCCGGGAGTTGGGGATGGACAGGGAGGCCTGGCGCGCTGCGATTCACGGGGTCGCAAAGAGTCGGACACGACTGAGTGACTGATCTATGGCAGAAAGTGAAGAGGAACTCAAAAGCCTCTTGATGAAAGTGAAAGAGGAGAGTGAAAAAGTTGACTTAAAGCCCAACATTCAGAAAACGAAGATCATGGCATCTGGTCCCATCACTTCATGGCAAATAGATGGGGAAACAGTGGAAACAGTGACTGACTTTATTTTTCTGCAGATGGTGATTGCAGCCATGAAATTAAAAGGTATTTTTTAAAATGTCTGTTCGGATAGTGATTAAACAGGGTCTAGAACAGTCTGCTTTCAACTACTCACAATTTCCATGCATATATTTTACATGTAACATATCCCCCACCCGAGGGAGAGAATTCCCAACTCTCACTTAGTTATAAAACCTAGCTCTGAACGTAGGATCTGTGAAGCAGAACAAATCTTTGTATACAGTCAAGTGCAGATTATTATAAACAACTGATAATTGTAAATCACTGTATACAATGAGAAAGCAATGGCACCCCACTCCAGTACTCTTGCCTGGAAAATCCCATGGACAGAGGAGCCTGGTAGGCTGCAGTTCATGGGGTCGCTAAGAGTTGGACACGACTGAAAGTTGGATCACTTTCACTTTTCACTTTCATGCACTGGAGAAGGAAATGGCAACCCACTCCAGTGTTCTTGCCTGGAGAATCCCAGGGACAGAGGAGCCTGGTAGAAGGCTGTCTATGGTGTCACACAGAGTCGGACATGACTGAAGTGACTTAGCAGTAGCAGCAGCAGTATACAATGAAAGCCAAGTTATCTGTTCTCAGCACATCCAATACAAAATGATATAACTGCAACAAAAACTCTCATTCAAAAGCAGGAAGAAT
Source organism: Bos grunniens (assembly GCF_055505025.1). NCBI lineage: Eukaryota > Metazoa > Chordata > Mammalia > Artiodactyla > Bovidae > Bos > Bos grunniens. Next base: position 21,502,225 of record NC_141178.1, on the reverse strand, counting down.
GAGAAATATACCCATGGCTGATTGTCTGCGGAACACAGTAATCCCTACAAAAACAATACCTTAATTTCCTTGGTTTTTCTACCTGGTATCTAGGTTCTCCATTGACTATTACACTTATTATCATCATATGCCCTGGTTCTACCCTTTGGGAGGATGTCCCTTGTCCATTATCCTTCTTGGCTATATATGAGGTTGGCAATGACACTTATACCCTTCTGTGTTCTGTCCAGTTACATCTCCACTGACAGTATACACATCATACTGCTACTCTGAGTGCAGGGAACTGCCTTAGAGGTTTAATAGTCAGACAGTGCTTGCTATCCAGACTTGGGCTCTCTTTAGCCACTAGCCGCATACAACTATTCAAATTTGATTAAAATTAAATTGAAAATTCAATTCCTCAGTCACACTGGCCACAAATCAAGTGTTCAATGGCTGCATGTGACTAGCGCCTATAGTATTACAGTAAAGACATAAAATATTTTCATCACTGGTGAAAGTTCTATTGAACACTAGTGCAAAAAGAATATCACAGAAAGACTTGTTAAATTTTAACCACAATGCTCCAAATCCACATAAAATTAGTATTGTTTTATCTGTTAATCAATCCATGGCTTAAAATATAGACTGCTACATTATGAAATTGTGTCCCTACATGAAAATAATTTCTATAGCTGAACTACTACTATATGTCTCATTACTGGGATAGGTGTCAGAATTCATTGTGAAAACTACAGACAATAATCAAACCATTATGTACCCTGTGTTAACTCTAGACACAAAAGTTGCAGCAGAGACTCTAAACGGCTTTGAATTGCCTGAATTGTACTATGTGAGAGTCAAATAATACAGCTGACTGGTAGAAAGCTGGCAAGTTTTTTAGAGGACCTGCTCTGGGTTAAAGACTATACCATCTGGGTAGTCACGGTATCTTTTCTTTTGCTCAGAGGGTTCATATTCTAAACTCACATCAGTATTTGCCAATGTCTACATTATCTCCAACCTAGTAACTGAAGACCGAAGAGAATGAAGAGGCTCCAAATGACAAGAAGGCACTATTTAGAAGACCTCAGCTAAAGGATATTCCCTTTGGGTTTTATGCCAATTTGAATTTGGAAAACTTGAAAAGACTTCAAGTTTTAGTCTGATTCATCATAAAGAATCAGAACAGAAAGATCTATCTGTGTTTGCAGGAAGTCACCAGGCTCCAGAGCAGATCCAAATTCAAATCAGACTTCTAACAGATATCAGCAGATTATTATAATCTATTATCAAATTTTATATTTCTAAGAATTTGTAAATTATAGTTATATATAATATTCAACATGAGGATAAAAAGCATTTTACCAATCTCTAAAACATATTTTGAGAAAAATTAAAATATATTAAATACTTAACTATGATTATATACTTCGGAAAACCCATGTTCAACGTTATTGTGACTCATTATTACAAAAACTGAATCTTTATACTAACTCAGAAACTTATTTTAAAAATTCTGACCAGTACAATGATCAGTTTAGGGGACATAATAAGATTAAAGGAATTCTTATCACAATGAGAAATATTATATATATTATAAAAACACATTTCCTTTAAAAAATACTAAATTCTAAAAAGGCAAGCTTCTTTAAGAATCAAGTAAAATAATCAAATTGTCACTATAATATAATAAACTAAATGTCTTTCCGTAAACTCAGCATGCTTAAAATATATCTTACTGTTTAGCAATTATCATGCACTACAACTGTAACAAAACACTTGAGTAAATAAATTAAATATAACTATAAAATTAAATTAGCATTAATAACAATAAGAAAAAAATAACATTAGAAAAAAGACTCTAACCACTTTGTCCTCCTGGTGTGAATATCCACGAAAGCAAGTTAGAAAGGACAGAAAAGACAAAACAAAAAATAAATAATTAATTCCATTCTTAAAACAAACTTTTTAAGACAATGAAATTAAAATTCTGGAAAATTTTAAACTACATTTTGACCAAAATATAAACATTAAGAGGAAAAACTTTTCCATACATTTCAAGCAAGAGCACGCTATATACTAGAATATATTAAGACATATAAAGAGAACAATTTCTACAAAAGCAAGTAAGTACCCAAACATCAGAAAAAGGAGAATGTTCTTTCCACAAATAAAATCTTAATTGAGCACTCAATTAACTCAAAGGAAAAAACTAAAAACGTTAAGGAAAAAAGCTTTTATGTACAAAGATAATAAAACACAGTATCAATGTTTAATTTCATCATATACTATCAAAAACTGACAAAATATAATTCTACGTGAATTATTCATATTACTTCTAAAAGTTATTTGTCCCATTAATTTAAGCCTTCTAAACTTTATAACTTAAAATAAAAAATAAGTAGAAACAGTCATTAAAGATAAAATATTATTGATCACAATTGGTAATTTGGGGTTATAGTTTCCTAACATTATAAATGTAAAAAATAAAATAATATGTAAGATAACTGAGTTTTAAGGAAAGAATATAAAAAAGAATGACTATATGTATAACTGAACCCCTTAGCTGTACACCTGAAATGAATACCACATTATAAATAAGCTATACTCCAATAAAATAAAAATTTAAAAAGATGTGGTACATATATACAATGAAATACTACTCAGTCATTAAAAAAAAGCAATAATGCCATTTGTAGGAACATGCATGGACCTAGAGATTATCATACTAAGTAAAGGAAGCCAGAAAGAGACAAATACCATATGATATCACTTGTATGTAGAATCTAAAATATGACAAAATGAACTTATCTACAATACAAAAAACAGACTCAGACACAGAGAACAGATTTGTGGTTTCCAAGGGGTAGGGGAGATGAAGGAGGGATGGACTGGGAGTTTGGGATTGGCAGATGAAAACTTATATAGAATGGGTAAACAACAAGGTCCTAGTGTATAGCACGTGGGACTATACCCAATATCCTATAATAAACCACAATAGAAATAAATATTAAATAAATAAATAAGATGCATGATTTGGTCAAGAGAACCTATTTAAATAGGGTAAAGTTTAAAATTATTACATTCATCTCTAATTAAACATAAATAATGATCATAATACTTCATAATGTAATAATAATGACCTGATATATTATAATAAGTTATATAAATTAAAAATTAAAATCATGTCTTTTTAGGCATCATTGTTTCTCTGAAACATTTCTAGTTGTATACCTTATGCAATTTTCTTAAGCTCTCTAGACCTTTACTTCCTTATCTGCAAAATAGGAAATTAATATTTACTTTATACAGTTTCCTGAGAATTAAACAATATGAAAAGCTCTCCATATAGAGTGCCTGACACACAGTTCTATATCTGGTACTCTAGCTGATTAAAACACAGGATATTGTGTAGAAGGGATAAGATGCATCCTCTGTATTATGATCTTGACTGATTCATTTGTTACAAATGTTAAAACTACAGGTCATATAAAAGCTATTGTAAAAAAGAAAAGCAATTGTATGCAGTCAAAGAAAACTACTGGTGACCATTTAGTTTAACAAAAATCATTTATGGAGCACTCACATATATGTATCAGGTACTATACTAGATTTATGAAACATAACAAGTGAGTAAGACAGTTCTTGCCATCAAGGAACTAAATGTATTGAGAGGGAACTGAACAAATCACTGCAGAACAGAAAGCTGCCTGAAAGCAAGTGAAGAATAAGACACTATGGAAACACAAATGACTGATGAGATAACAGAACTTGGAAAAAAAAAATTGAAAGCTTCTGAGATGTAAGTAGGCCTCTAAAGAATGTTGGCAAGACCAGTGAGGGAGAACATTTTATGCAAAGAACATGGAATATGTAAAAAGTACAAAAGCTCAAACGTGCCTGGCATATTTGGATACAAGTTAGCTGGGAATGACCCCTGGGTTGGGAAGACCCCTCAAGGAGGGCATGGCAACCCACTCCAGTATTCTTATCTGGAGAATCCTCAGGGACAGAGAAGCCTGCAGGGGGCTACAGCCCATGGGGTCACAGAGAGTCAGACATGACTGGGCAACTAAGCACAGCACGGCTGGGAATGACTAAATTATATCTGACATGTATGAACTAAAGTCTTCACAGTTAACTATGTTAATAATCTGGCAAAAGCTTAGAAGCATAATACTTTCATAAAGTAACTCACATTGCAGAAATTGTTTTAAAAAAGAAAAAAAAACATGAAGTCTAACTAATGAATTTGCTAATAGTTAATCCCTCTTAGGGCTTCCCAGGTAGCACTAGTAGTAAAGAACCCACCTGCCAATGCAAGAGACATAAGAGATGCAAGTTTAATCTCTGGGTCAGGAAGATCCCCTGGAGGAGGGCATGGCAACCCCCTCCAGTATTCTTGCCTGGAGAATTCCATGGACAGAGTAGCCTGGGGGGCTACAGTCCACAGGGCCACAAAGAGTTGGACACGACTAAAGCAAACTGGCACACACTCAATCCCTCTTAACAGATAATACAGGTTAAATTTTAGCTATAACATATACGTGGAAAATTTAGCTATAATACACATATGAAATATTACTCTACCATTGTATCTTTACTATCTTCCAATAAGGATAAAAAGTCAACACAAAATCTAGTATATAATTTATAAATAAGGCACAACATTGCTACTATTTTATAAAGTGTTTACTTTGCTAAAATGTGCAGACAGACTGGAAGAAGAAAAGTCCAGAAGCAGAAAGAACAGTTAGGAAGCTGTTGCAATACTTCAGGTAAGAAACATATGTGATAGTGGTATGAACCATAATAGTAGCAAGAGAAGAAGTAAACTGATTTAGGAGATATGGAGAAGTATGGCCCCTCAAGACCTGATTGAGGAAGAAAGAGAATCATTCCCAGAGCTTGGTTTGAGCAACCAGGTGAATAAGAAGGCAATTCCTTGAGAGAAAAAAACACATGAGAAGCAGATTTGGTGGAAAATAATGAATGCAAGTATAGATAAGGTGAATATGAGGTGACTATTAATTCATCGAAGCCTAGATTTTCAGCAGGAAGCTACATAGATAGACTTGTAGCGCAAAAGAATAATCCGGCTAGTGAAATCACATCTGTAAATCATCAGCATATAACAGAATCTGAAGCTATGAAAATGAATAAAATCTCCCAAGGAAATTGTTAAAGGAAAAAGGAAAAGTAAGGATAATGACCCAATATCAACAAAATACCTCTTCTCTTTGAACTGGCAAGCCTCCAAGGGAAAAAAGTTCAAAAAAAAGGACTAGCAATCTCTTCTAATCAAATTTTAGTAACACAATTTAAAGTTTCACTGTATTTGTCCAAAGTGATTTTAATCAAACTAGAATTGAGTTGCTTGAAAAACAAAGGTAATGTATAAATATGAAATATTATCAAGGTCCTTAAGACATTAAAATCTCATGTGAAAAATAAAAACCAGCTGTGGAGTAGTAGTTTAATTTTAAACAAATGGAAAATCTGGATATTTTAAAATGACTACAAATGAATCTTCAATTGAATCATTTGAATATTTATTTCAGTTTTACACTTAGTCTGTGTTTAAAAAAAAAGACTAAATGGTCATTTCAAAGATTAAAGATTAGAATTACCTTATATATTTTACATATATATTCATAATGACGGAATCAGTTTAGGTGTGCAACAAGGAACACACTAACCCAATATAAAATATGATCATTTAATTGAATAAGAAAACATATGTGAAAGGTTCTTTCATGGGACCCTACATCCCTGTTAGGTAAGAAGCAATACTATAGAAATTACTGCAAAACACTTTAAAAGCATTCAGTGAGTATGCCAGGTATATGCCTAAGTGTTGCACAAATATTAACTCATTTTGTCCTCACAATAGCCTTGTAAGATAGGTACTATTATTACTTCTAGTTACAGGTGAAGAAGCTGAGGCAGAGAGACTAAGCATCTTATACTAGGTCACAGAACTAGTAAATAACAAAACTGGGATTTAAATTTAGTCTCACTTGGGCAAGAAGAAAAAACATAAACAATGTTACTACTACCCATAGAAAGTTGGAATGGTTATAGTAAGATCAGATAAAATACAATATTTCAGAGCCAAGAATATTTCCAAGAATAAAGAAAGTCATTTCACAATTATGCTATGCTATGCACCACCCTTATGGCAGAAAGTGAAGAGGAACTAAGAAGCCTCCTGATGAAAGTGAAAGTGGAGAGTGAAAAAGTTGGCTTAAAGCTCAACATTCAGAAAACGAAGATCATGGCATCCGGTCCCATCACTTCATGGGAAATAGATGGGGAAACAGTGGAAACAGTGTCAGACTTTATTTTTTGGGGGCTCCAAAATCACTGCAGATGCTGACTGCAGCCATAAAATTAAAAGATGCTTACTCCTTAGAAGGAAAGTTATGACCAACCTAGATAGCATATTCAAAAGCAGAGACATTACTTTGCCAACAAAGGTTCGTCTAATCAAGGCTATGGTTTTTCCAGTGGTCATGTATGGATGTGAGAGTTGGACTGTGAAGGAGGCTGAGCGCCGAAGAATTGATGCTTTTGAACTGTGGTGTTGGAGAAGACTCTTGAAAGTCCCTTGGACTGCAAGGAGATCCAACCAGTCCATTCTGAAGGAGATCAGCCCTGGGCTTTCTTTGGAAGGAATGATGCTAAAGCTGAAACTCCAGTAGTTTGGCCACCTCATGTGAAGAGTTGACTCATTGGAAAAGACTCTGATGCTGGGAGGGTTTGGGGGCAGGAGGAGAAGGGGATGACAGAGGATGAGATGGCTGGATGGCATCACTGACTCGATGGACATGAGTCTGGGTGAACTCCGGGAGATGGTGATGGACAGGGAGGCCTGGTGTGCTGCTATTCATGGCGTCGCAAAGAGTCAGACATGACTGAGCGACTGAACTGAACTGAACTGAACTGATGCTATGCTAAGTCACTTCAGTTGTGTCCGACTCTGTGTGACCCCATAGATGGCAGCCCACCAGGCTCCCCCGTCCCTGGGATTCTCCTGGCAAGAACACTGGAGTGGGTTGCCATTTCCTTCTCCAATGTATGAAAGTGCAAAGTGAAAGGGAAGTCGCTCAGTCATGTCCGACTCTTAGTGACCCCATGGACTGCAGCCTAACAGGCTCCTCCATCCATGGGATTTTCCAAGCAAGAGTACTGGAGTAGGTTGCCATTGCCTTCTCCATTAACAATTATAAAGGGGCCAATTATTTGATAGGATGTAATGATCCCAACTGCTTATGCAACTAAAAACAGAACTTTAAAATATATAAAGTCAAAGTTGATAAAACTGAGAGTTACTATTTGAATACCCATCTTTTAATAATTGGTAGAAAAAAACAATGTGGAAAATAAACAAGGATTTAGTAGAATTGAACAACTCTATTAAACAATTTGACCTACTGAACATTTAAAACCACTGTCAAAAAATAACAGAATATACACTCTTTTCAAGAACACACAGAACATTTGTCAAAATAAAGCACAGTCTGGGCCATAAAATAAGTACCAGTACATTTCAAAGGACTCAAGGCATACGAAGTATATTTGGGACCACAACAGAATGAAATTAAAAATCATGAACAGAAAGATCTCTAGAAACTTTCACCTCAAATATTTAAAAAATAAATAACATACTTCTAAGTTATTCATAAGTTAAAAAAAAAGTAAAATTAGAAAGTGTTTCAACTGAGTGAAAATGAAAAGACAACATATTAGAATTTGAGAGATGCTACTGAAGCAGTACTTAGGGGAAATTAATAGCACATGAGGCCTGTATTAGAAAAGAAGGAACATCTCAAAGCAATAACCTCAGCTTCCACCTTATGAAACCAGAAGAAAGAAGAGACAATTAAACCCATAGTGAGCAACAGAAAACAAATAATAAAGATGAAATAAGAAGTCAACAATTTAAAAATCAATAAAACAAAAAACTGGTTCTTTGATAATATCAATAAAATAGGTCAGTATCTGTCAGTCTGAAGAGGGAAAAAGAGAGAAGATACAAATTGCCAATATCAGGAATGAAAGAGGCAGCATCACTACAAATTATACAGACATTAAAAGAATGATAATGGAATATATGATACTAATAAAGTCAACAACATACGAGGAACTAAACAAATTCTTTGAAAGATACAAATTACCAAAGCTCATTCAAGAAAAAAAAAAAAACAGATAACCTGAATAATCCTATATCTACTAAATTGAAACTGTATGTAAAAACTTTCCCCCCAAAATATAACCGTTTGCCCAGATGGCTTCACTGGTAAAATCTATAAAACATTAAAGGATAAATGATACCAACTCTACAGAAACTCTACTAAAATACTGAAGAGAAAGAAATACTGCCCAATTCATTTTATCCGGCCAGCATTACTCTAATACCAAACTCAAAGACAGACATCACAAGAAAAGAAAGCTACAGATATTAACCTTCATAAACACAAAAGCAAAAACTGTAAACATAATTTTATCTAATCCAACTAATTAACATGTAAAAGATATAATCCATCATAACCAAATGGATTTATTCCAGGAATACAGAGTTGGTTTAACACTTCAAAATCAATCAAAGTAGTTCACCATATTAACAAAGAAAGCAAAAACATATAATCAATCACAATAGACGCAGAAAGAGTATTTGACAAAATTCAACATCTATTCTTAAGGTAAACAAACAAACAAAAACTTTTAGCAACATTTATGAAGAGCTGACAGCTAACATAATACTTAATAGTGAATGCTTTCTCCACAAGATGAGAACAAAATAGGAATGTCTCTTCTCATCACTTCCACTCAAAATTCTACTAAAGTTTCTAGCCAACACAACTAGTCAAGGAGAAGAAAAATAATCAGGTAACCAGGGAGAAAGATAAAGAAAAGTTATTAGTTCTGGGTAAAACAAAAGAATGAGAAAAGGGAAGCAATGAGAAAATAGAGAAATTAAATCACAAAGGGTAACAAATTCCCATTATGCCTAAGTAATGTATGTAAAGACATCAGCTTCATATTTTTAAGCTCCCTAAGAACTGGGTGATAAATATCTCCTACTAAGAAGGAGATAAATGCAAATTATAAAGAACTAATTGAGACCATTTAAAACACTTCTTTTGCTAATTTCAGCATAGCATTCTTTGGGAAATATTAATATATTCCCTAAAGTGGATGGATAAACTACAAAAATCTAGAACAGGTGTGAAACCCAGCCTGAACATTTCTTCTTTAAATTCCATATTCTAATGTTTTTTTCATTAATGTTAAAACAAAAATAAAGGGTATTGTAGCCTCAAAAGCTATAAAATTATGAAACATAGAATCTCAAAGCCAGAAAGAGCCTCCTTCAGAAAGAAAGGAAATACAGGCCAAAGAAGAGCAGATCTACCAAGTTGATAAAATTATGTGAGGTAATCGAAAAAGCTGTGACACAACTCAAACATTAACCAGCTGTGTGACTTTAAGAATGAACTCTAGTGTTTCTGGATCTGAGTTATCTACATCTATAAAATAAGGAATTAGGCCAACTGATCTCTAAATTCTCTTCATCTTTGAAAGTCTAAGATCCTATGAGTCTAAAAGATCATAAGCTAAAGAACAAAAACAATGAGATAAATACCTTTTTAATTCAGAGGAAAGTTTTTTTAATTCTTTTATCTGACCTGAAGACACTAGGGAAGGTTTCTGTTCATTGATTAACCTGAATGCTAATTTCAGTTGTCTATTTTATTCATGATGAGCTTAAGTATGAGAGAATTACGAAGTTCAGCTTTCATCCTGTACCTTGTTTGAGCGTAACGACACGCGACCTCCACAGCGAGCACAGAACTTGGTTTGGCAATATGAACAGTTATGGCCACATCCGTCAGCAAACTTGGTTTTGTGGCAGATGCCACAGGTTGGAGCATCACCCTTCTGTTCTTGTTGCTGCTGTGATTCTTCACCCATCTTCTTTACCTGCTCCTTATACATTTCAAACTGCTGATGAAGTTTTCTGCAGAGAACACAGACAAGAAAAATTTGGTTTCCTGATGGTCTCAAAAAATAGTAATAATTACCACAATCTGTGGACACAATTTTATACCTGAAAAATCCATGTGAGAATAAAGAATAAAAATTTAACTTTCTGTTGACAATAACATCTTTTATGGCACACAACATCGTAAAAGTGTAACTAGTTCTAACTTCTGATATACATGCTAATTTGATAAACAGTACAATTAACATACTTCTTTGAAAGGTAATTGTAAAATGTCTACCAACTATCTGCAATATGTTTTCAATCATATACCATGAAATATTTATAATGTTACTTTTTCAAGAGTTTAGCTTCAGAAATAGACTGAGCGATATGACTTGCACAGGGAAACCAAAACCTATCAACTTCAAATCACTGAGACAGAATCTCAACTGGAATGCAATTAAGAATCAAAACAGAGAGGAAAACATTGGATGAGTGGTCTCATTAACTATCCAAATCTATTCAACAGCCTGGACATTAGTTGGCTGCAAAGACACTTGAAATATTAGGAGTCTACCAAATAAGGCAGTACAAATAAAAGTAAGGCCGTTACAGATTCTAGTTAAAAATAAATAGTGATAAAACTTTTACTATTATCTCTATAAAAGATGGTTTTAAATGATTAAAACTATAATTTTGATTTACAAATCAAAGTTCCTAGTCAGAACTAATGCATAAGATTTACAAAGCTGCAAATAATGTCACTCTCATCCTAAAAAGGACAAAAGGCTAAATAATCTACAAAAGCATAACTTCTCTTGATCCCATCAGAGAGTTGAGGGTTATAAGACAAGCAAATAATCTGAACTCCAAGACAAACCCTTCCAAAGAACAATGGGACACACTATTTCACCTTTGGCAGAGCATAGGAGAAAGAGGTGGCCACCAGACAGTTATGAGGAAATTCACTAAAATTTTATTTAACAAATTGTAAAAGTCAAGTGTGGGCTAACATGACAATTTGGAATAGCTATGGGCCCAGGATCACAAGCACTCTTCCACATACCTGTACTGGTTATTCATGAGGAACAATGAGAGCAGAACATAAGAACAAAAAGAACCTTTTGGGGGTGCATATGTACAAATATAACAGAAGTGACTGACTAGTGACTACTACAACACAGGAATTCCCCAGACTATTTCTCCTAAAAAAGCCAAAGCTGTAAGCCACAGGAAAAGGGAGTAAACTCTGTCATCCCCAGGACAAAGGCAAAGATCTACTACAGCTAGGGAAAAGCTTGGGAGGGGAAAAACCCTCTTTTCATGAAGGAGAGACAGGAAATCATCTTCAGCCAAGAGCTTGCCCACAGATCAAAGGCTTTTATCACAAAGCGGGAGGTAGAAACTCCTGCCCTAAACCATTCAGAGACGCCAAGCCAACTTCCTTACTTGGGAAAAAGGGAATAAGAACTCTGAGCAGGCCTCATCCCTGAGGCCCTCGTAGACAGAGCCTGTCAAAGATGGAAGATGGAAAACACACAACAGAACACCCCAACCCTATCACAAGCCCAGTATCAAGAAATAAGCACCAGTATTCTGCTGCCAGGGAATGGGCAAGAACGTGGAGAGAGGCCCTCTCCCTCTGTGATGTAAGTGGGTAAGAACAGCTGAAGGGGTACCAAAACATAAAAAAAACAAACAAAACCAAACAAACTTACAGTACTCCTGCATTCACCCCAAGCAAAAAGCAGCAGGAGCTCTCTGTTAGAGAAATCTGAAAACAGTAGTGCCCTAAAGATACCGACACCATCCAGACCTATCTGAGCCCCTGACCTGACTAGTGATTTCACACCCAGTGGCTCAGCGGTAAAACATTCGCCTGCAATGCAGGAGACGCAGGTTTGATCCCTGGGTCAGGAAGATTCTCTGAAGGAAATGGCAACCCACTCCAGTATTCTTGCCTGGGAACTCCCATATTCTTGCCTGGGAAATCCCATCCCGCCAGAGGAGCCTGGCGGGTCACAGTTCAAAGGGTTGCAAAGAGTCGGACATGACTTAGCAACTAACAACAACAAAGGGAAAGAACATATGATTATGTCAAAATATGCCGAGAAAGTGCCTAAATCAGCAAACTAGGAACAGACAGAAACTTCCTTAACTCAATAACAGCATCCACAAAAGGGTTGTATTTGAAATACTGAGTGCTTTCCCCCTAAAATCAAGAACAAAGCAAGGTGGTGTCTCTCACTACTCCTAATCAACACTGGACTAGAAATCCTAGCTAATGCATTAAAGGAAGAAAAACAATAAAAATTAAACCATAGAGGTTGGAAAGGAATATTTTTAAACTGAGCAGATGGCATAATTGTCTATGTATAAAGTCCCAAAGAAACTATTAAAAAAAAACTCCTATAATAGATGAGTCTAGCAAGGTCACACAGAGAAGGCAATGGCAACCCACTCCAGTACACTTGCCTGGAAAATCCCATGGACGGAGGAGCCTGGTAGGCTGCAGTCCATGGGGTCGCTGAGCGACTTCACTTCTACTTTTCACTTTCATGCATTGGAGAAGGTAATGGCAACCCACTCCAGTGTTCTCGCCTGGAGAATCCCAGGGATAGGGGAGCCTGGTGGGCTGCCGTCTATGAAGTTACACAGAGTCAGACACGACTGAAGTGACTTAGCAGCAGCAGCAGCAGCAAAGTCACAAGATACATGCTCGATATACAAAAAACAATTGCATTTTTGTATACTAGCAATAGACAGTTGGAAATCAAAAATTTTTAAAGTAGTATGCAATAGGCATCAAAAATAAAAGAAAGAAAAGTCTAAGGTATTAATCTAGCAAAATATAAGCAGACTTTCTTTGGTAAGAACTATAAAATACTAAGAATTAAAAGAGATCTAATTAATAGGAGAAATATTCTATATTCATCATGAGAAGTTTCAGTACTGTTAAGATATCAATTCTCTATAAATTGATTCAATGTCATCTCAAATCACAATCTCAGCAAGAATTCTTTAAACAAATTGACAAGCTAAATCTAAAATTTGTATGGAAAAGCAAAACTCTCCAATTAGGCAACACATTTTGAAAAAGAAAATAACTGAAGAACTCACACTACCTAATTTCAAGACTTACCATAAAAACTACAGAAGTAATCAAATATTGGTAAAGCATAAACACACATACAATAAAACAGAGTCCAGAACAGTCCAATACTTAAATGGTCACTACTTTTTTAAAAAGATGCCTACGTAACTCAACAATAAAGTATAGTCCTTTAAAACAATGGAAAATCCATGTGTAAAAATAGTAATTGGAAATCCACTGTGTAAAAAAATAAACCTTAACCCATACTTCATACCTATATGAAAATTAACTCAATGTATTACAAAACTGTAAACAATAGATTACAGAACTAAATAAAATGACTAAAAGTATAAAGCTTGTAGATGAAAACATTGAAGAAAAGTGTGGCCTTGGGTTCAACAAAGACTTCTTAGCTAGGTTAGGCAAGATATAGGCTCTAGACCTTCAACACAATTTAAAAAGCATGAACCAGAAACCTGCCAACGACAATATGTAAATGAATGGATATAGCTATGCTCCAATAAAATATTATTTATGGATGCTGAATCTTGAATTTCATGTCATTTTTATAATCTCAAAATACTATTAAAAAAACAATTTTTTTCAACATTTTTTAAATGTAAAAGCCATTCTTAATTCACTGGTTATACAAAAACAAGTAGTGGGCCAGATGTGGCCTGTGGATCACAGATTGTCCAATTTTATATGATATGATTTAATTTATGTAACAGAAAAAGACAAAATTATAAGGACAGACATCAGATCAGTGGTTGCTAGGGAGTGGAGTAGAACAAGGGGACTGACTACAAAGGGATGCAAGGAACGTTTGGGGTGAGGAAAATAACCTATGTCTTGATTATGGTGGTAGATATTACTGTGTATGTTTTCTAGAATTTACTGAAGTGTATGCCTCAAAGGAGTGAATTTTACTGGTAATAAATATAACCTTAAATAAGTTTGACTTTTAAAAAACAGTCAGTTTCGAAGTGCTAACCTATAATCAGTGTGTGCGCTCAGTAGCTCAGTCATGTCCAACTTTGCAACCCCACGGACTGTAGCCTGCCAGGCTTCTCTGTCCATGGAATTGCCAGGCAAGAATACAGTAGCAGGTTGCCATTTCCAGGGTATCTTTCTGACCCAGGGATTGGACCCACATCTCTTGCACCTCTTGCATTGGCAGGTGGATTCTTTACCACTGCATAAGATGGGAAGCCCCCAACCTTAAGTCAGTAGGTAAATTAAAAATAGAGCCATGTAAGTCCTTTTATCTCTGCAACCACAAAAGCATATTTCCATTTTCATACCAAATATTAATAAATTCAAACAGCTATGCTGGTTTTTTTTCCCCTATAACTTCAGGTAACATACTATTTTTCCCTGATGGTCTTTCACCAGGTTTAAGTGAATCTCTAGTAACACAAAATAAGCATCACTACAAGAGACCTAAGTTCATAAAACATGTACAAGAACAAGCATGATTTTAAGTGGACCATGAATGAGCTCTGCATCAGAGCTTCTCCCACCATTTGGAAGAACCATCTTTCTATGTGTGAGGTGACTATACATTTCTACTGTATACCTGTTTATACACTTATGATCTCTGGCATGATCACTCAGTATACGGCTGAACCTCTCTGGGAGAAAGAGAAAGAAGAAGAAAATTAGAGCAAATGCTTTGTTTTAGTTTTAGAGGCACTGGAGTACTAGGCAAGTTACCAAGTCAAGTTACACTGGAACAAAAGTAGAAATCTTTTCGTAGAAGCAAAAAGTAGAAGCAAACTGTGCTACATAGGGCCTCCAGGGAAATAGAAACCCCAGTTTTCACACATAGGGAGAAGGCCAGTAACATAAGTACAGAAATCAGTAATTATGTATCCCAAAGTGCTAGATTAGAGCTATTGAAACCACTCTCACAGTAAGAACTGTAGCAGTCCCTGAGACTGTAGCCTTATTGGGGCTGTGGGATGGGATCAAATCTTTCCTGCTGTAGGGAGCAGAGAGAGAGAGAAGTGAAAAGTTCAGATAGGACTAATCTATAATAGTTTGAGGAGGTAAGAGAGGACTTTTAGAGAGATTTTTTTTTTGTAGTCATCCTTCCAGTCCTATAAAATGAGAAACTATCATATGTAGAAGTGATGGTGTACAAGCAGATTCAAGAGCTCAATCATGTTCCTTGCCAAAGAGATCATTTTTCCCCTTCCCATTTATACATAGACCAAATTCTATCTCTGCTTCCTCATCCCAGTCATCTTCAACCAACCTAATCTGGTTTCTAGTCTACTTCTTAATCCTCACAAAGTTTACCAACAGCCTCCCTGTACCTAAAACTAACAATTTTTTTTAGTCTCCATCTTACTGGGTTCTCGACAGTACTTGAAATTATGTTCACTGCCCACTTGGCCTTCATTATATTTTTCTGGTTTTCTCCTTGTTTCTCTAGCCTTTCATGCTCTTTTTCCTTTGAAGGTCAAGATTCAAGCCTCTCTTCTCTTTTCATTCTGTGTCTGCTTAGGCAGTGTTACCCATGCCTGACTTCACTTTCCTCCTACATATAAATGTAAATCCTCAGCTCAGACTTTTCCTCTGAGCTTCAATATTCAATTGCCTACTTCCCATCTGTATTGGGAAGTCTCGACGCCACTTGAATTTCAGTGCATATCAAAGTGAACTTGTAATTTTCCTATTAAGCCAAATTCCCTCCCAGTTTTTCCTATTCCAATAAATTGTGACACCATTTAATCATGCAGGCCTGAAATATAGAATTATTCTAGAAATACCTTTCTCCTTCAAATGCATAATTAATCTATCATGAAGTCCTTTCAATTTTACTTCTTAAATGTGTCCTAAATCCTTCCACTTGTCTCTATATCCATGCTCAATACCATAGGCCTTGTTATCATCAATGCCCACCTAGCCTCCCAGCTAGGCTACTCACATTCATACTTCTCCCCTTCTGCATACTACAGAAAAATTATCTTGTCATCTCACTGCTTAAAATACTCTAATGGCTTATGATTGCTTTCAAGAAAAAGAAAAAACTTCTTATGAAGTCTGTTACAAAGTCTTGAATGTTCGCCCACACATTCACCTCTTCAACCTCATTTTTTGCACTGTTTCTTTCCCTTCTTTCTGCTAAAGCTACTCATCCTTTAGACTCACTATGGTGCACCTCATTACAGGATGCATTTTATACATCCTCCTGCCTCCTCCCAGAATAGACTGCAACACATGCCTTTTTTTTCTTTCTCTCTTTTTAAACTTTAGGTATCCAAAATAGAGTTGATCATGAGGTTGCTTCGCTGATTCATGCTTGGCTCCCATTTTAATTAATTGTTTTCCCCTTCCCCAATGTGACTTCCTTTCCCTCAGGAACCAGTCTTCAAATTTTTCTAGTAAAATCTAAATAGACTATAGCCAATGTGTCTGTGGCTTATTTTGTATCAGATAGATAGGTATTATTATAAATATTCTATTATTCCTATTCTACAGAGAGGCTATTTTTGCTTACAGTCACACTGCTAGTAAGTAAAGCCAGATCCAAATTCAGCTGCAGAATCAGAGTGCTAACCACTAGAAGTTCACACTTGAATGGATATATAATTTTCCTTATTTACATTTTATTCATCCCTTGTTTTTTAAAAGTTAGCACTTTATTCTGGAAAATAATAGACTTGACATGTATAACTGAATCACTGTGCTGTACACCTGAAACAAACATGAATTTACAGCGCTCCCCATCGGTCACATTACTGTCTGAACTGCACCTCCTATCAGATCAGAGGTGGCATTAGACTCGCATAGGAGCATGAACTGGAACCCAACAGTCAAGGTTGAAAATCATGAGTGAAGTGAAGTTGCTCAGGTGTGTCCGACTCTTTGAGACCCCGTGGGCTGTAGCCTGCCAGGCTCCTCCATCCACGGGATTTTCCAGGCAAGAAGACTGGAGTGGATTGCCATTTCCTTCTCCAGGGAGAATATCATGAGACTGCCACAAAATACGGAGAAGGCAATGGCACCCCACTCCAGTACTCTTGCCTGGAAAATCCCATGGACAGAGGAGCCTGGTAGGATGCCGTCCATGGGGTCACTAAGAGTTGGGCACGACTGAGCGACTTCACTTTCAACTTTTCACTTTCATGCATTGGAGAAGGAAATGGCAACCCACTCCAGTATTCTTGCCTGGAGAATCCCAGGGACGGGGAATCCTAGTGGGCTGCCGTCTATGGGGTCGCACAGAAGCGACTGAAGCGACGTAGTAGCAGCAGCAGCAGCAGCAGCAGCAGCCACCACAAAATAGAAACAAAGTGCACAATAAATGTGATGTGCTTGAATCTCGCAAAACCATCCCCCTACCTCCCAGTCCCCGGAAAAACTGTCTTCCCCAAAACCGGTCCCTAGTACCAAAAAAGACGGGGACCGCTGCTCTGTAACGTGTGTCAGCCAAAAAGTTCGTTTGGATTTTTCCATAACATCTCACAGATGAATGAACTTTTTGGCCAACCCAGTATTTCCAATAAGTTATAATATTTCTGTAATGACATATTTACAAACACATACATGTTTTTCTCTGAGGAATGTATGCAGGAATATAATAGATATACTCAAGTTCAGTAAATACTTCTAAACTTCCTTCTCAAATGGCTTAACTCAGCACACCTGCAAGCAGGGTATGATGGTTCCAGTTTCCTCTTATCCTTGCTGATACGTGATATTATTCAACTTAACAAAATTTTACAGCTTCGGTATATGAAACGTTTCATTTTTTTAAGTTCACGTTTTTCTGACTCCTAATGAAGTTCAGCCAGTTGGACTGTCCCACCTATAAACTACCTACTCATGACATCCTTTACCAAAACTCTATTGGATTTCCTGGGGGCCTTTTTTGTTTGTTTTGCTTATTTGTAGAAGAACTTTGTATAGCCTGTATGCTAATTCTTTATAAATTGAGCATAGCAAAAGTTCTAGTCTGACAAATAACTGCTAATTCTTTGTTAAGCAGAATTCTTTAATTTTGATGCATTTCAATACATCAGTTTATCCCTGTATGGTTTGTGGTTTTGGTGGCCGGCTATAAAAAAAATTCTTACTTACCCCTAAGTCAGTCACAAAAAAATTCTATAATTTCTTCTAGGAGCTTTATAATTTTGCCTCTCACATTTAGGCTTTTAATCGATCTGAAGTTTATTTTTATATGTAATGTGATGCAAGAATTTAATTTCAATCTTTTTCACATAGAGAGTCTATTTTCCCAGTACCATTAAATAGCCCATCCTTTCTTCCACTGATTTGTAATAGCAGTCTATCATATATTTAGTTCCTACATGTGCAATGGTCTATTTATAGAGTCTGTATTTTGTTTCATTGGTTTTTGGTTTGTTCCTACTCCAAAACAACATTGTTAGAATCCAAACTCCAAATATAATGAAAGGTATAAAAGATCTTAAGAATATAAACATATATTTAAGCTTATAAATATAAATATAATGGTAAATATGTAATTCCCAGATAGTAGATATTGTAGGCCTTGTGGATCTGTCACAGCTACTCAACTTTGCCAAACAGATGTGAGAATAGTCACAAAAAAGCAAACAAAGAAATGAGCTTGACTGCGTTCCAATAAAAGTTTATTTACAGAAACAGGCAATGGGCAGGATTTGACGTAGAGGTCATATTTTGTAGATCCCTGATATAAAGAGTCAAAGATAATTCTCATATTTAATTTAAAACTTTTCTTACAAATATTTAAAGACATATGCAATAATATATCAACTTAGAAATAGTTTTTTCCACTGTCAATTCAAAAAGCTATTTCATCCAAATTTTTCATGTCTATTTTCTCCATCCTCACCAAAGCAGCTCATTGAATTCACTGTTTTCAAAAGTAATTTCTTCATTCTGAGTTCTTTAAGAAACAGACATTATTCAGTATGTTAGTTCCCAGTAATCCTGCTGTTCCCTGGTAATTTTATGCCCAGTCACATAGTTTTTTGTTGCTGTTGTTGTTTTCCCATTCATCTTTTTGGGGGGTGGGGTTCATGATTTGTGTAACACTGACTTTCATCAGATGATGAGTTTTAAGTTGTGCTTTCTATAAGCTCATGGCATACAGTTATAGAATGTAACCATTAAATGCAG
Organism: Bos grunniens; assembly: GCF_055505025.1. Taxonomy (NCBI): domain Eukaryota; kingdom Metazoa; phylum Chordata; class Mammalia; order Artiodactyla; family Bovidae; genus Bos; species Bos grunniens. The sequence goes on along the minus strand of NC_141178.1, from coordinate 21,483,023 downwards.
TCACACACATTACAGAGTGTTTTTCAAACAGCAGAGTGCAACCCAATACAAGGACATAAAATAAATTTAGCAAGCCAAGACTCACAGTTTAATGAACTATATCAAAACATTGGAAAGAGTATAAGATTTCTTATAAATCTTATTTCTATTACATATATATGTATGTAGGTATGTATATACTGGGTTATAGTGCAAAATATATTTTTTATGAAGGGAAGCTTTTTTAAAAAAGTATGAAAGTTACTGCTTTAATAATCAGCTGAGAGTAATAATAATAATAAAATAATAATTATTATTATTATAAAAGAATAAAAACATATGTCATACAGCTGGCCATCCCAGTCACATACCAAGTCTCTCCTCTGAATTTCTAAATAGCTGCCTAAGCGACTATTACAAATGTAATGTGTTTCTAAAATACGGATCTGATCATACCATCCTGTTCCTCTGCCTGGAATGTCTCTCTCTCTCTCTTGGTCAGATGCAGAGGCACTGAAACATCAAACACTAGGGCACGGACAGAAACAGTACCTACAGTATTATCAAATAAATAAGTGGGAAACTAGAGATACGGACATAGTAACTAGATTTAATGTTTGAAAATATTTTTAAATAGCTGAAGTACTTCACTGTTCCAAATAACTGAAAAATTTTCCAAATAATATGAAAAATACTGGCATCAGAATGTATATCACAGCACTGCTGCTGCTTCTGCTAAGTCGCTTCAGTCGTGTCCGACTCTGTGTGACCCCAGAGACGGCAGCCCACCAGGTTCCTCCATCCCTGGGATTCTCCAGGCAAGAACACTGGAGTGGGCTGCCATTTCCTTCTCCAATGCATGAAAGTGAAAAGTGAAAGTGAAGTCGTTCAGTCATGTCCAACTCTTAGCGACCCCATGGACTGCAGCCTACCAGGCTCCTCCGTCCATGGGATTTTCCAGGCAAGAGTACTGGAGCGGGGTGCCATTGCCTTCTCCGATATCACAGCACTATTCACAGCCAAAAATTGGAAACAACCCCACCGCACAGAAATAGTAAAACATAAATAAATTGCAGTATATCCAAATACTAGACTGCCATACAGTCCTGAGAATGAATGAAATGCAACTAGATGCAATCATATGAATGGATCTCACAAACACATTAAACAAAATATTATAGACACAATATACCATATGATTCTATTTGTTTGAAGTCTAAATATAAATATGCAAAATATTACGTGGTGTTAAAAAAAATTCAAGTTAAAAAGTCACTCCCAGGGGTGAGAGAGAGTCCTCCATGGAAGAGAGCATGAGAAAGAGATCCTGGAAGTATGGCAATGTTCTGCTTTTTGCATTCAGTGATGGTTTCCAGATATATTCACTGTCTGGCAATTCAGTGAGCTATATATTTTCAAACTATGCACTTATCACTACATATACTATGTTTTAATAAAAACTTTACTTGGCAATAAGCACTTTGGTACTTTTATCAATTTTTCTAAATGCACTGTGTGAACAAGTGATCATCACCATTTTTCTTTATTTATTGACCTCTTTTTTTTTTGCTTTGAGCCAAAAGGAATTTAAGGTGGTTCTAACCTAAGGTACATGACAGATGTAGTCAATTTTAGACCACTCAGGTTGAAGAATATCTATGCTGGACCTGGAAACATATTTATGTGGAGAAACTGCTTTCACTATGTCACAAGTTCAGTCAACTGCTTTGATTAGTCAAGCATCAATAGCTTACAAGAAAACATCTTTGTCCATATCATCCTCAATCTTTAAAAAAATACAAGTAGAATTTTTTTAATTAAGTGAAAGTGAAGTCACTCAGTTGTGTCCGACTCTTTGGGACCCCATGGACCGGACCGTAGCTCACCGGGCTCCCCGTCCATGAGATTCTCCAGGCAAGAGTACTAGAGTGGGTTGCCATTGCCTTCTCCAGGTTTTTAAGTAAAATTAACAATACTTTCAATGACCCTTCAATTTCCATTGTCATTAGCCTTCCAAAGAATAAAATCAATTTTGAGGCAGGTCCATCAGCTTTCTTATATAACTTAATAGTAAGCTGCCCACACATTAAGAAATTTCACTTTTGACCCTAAAATCAGCCCTACTGCAAGTTAACATGATTAAGCAAAGGGATCAGGTTATACACTTAGTCTTATCAACAACAGGTATAAGCAGGATTTCCAAAACATCCTTCTACTGCTAAGTCACTTCAGTCGTGTCCGACTCTGTGTGACCCCATAGACAGAAGCCCACCAGGCTCCTCTGTCCCTGGGATTCCCCAGGCAAGAACATTGGAGTGGGTTGCCATTTCCTTCTCCAATGCATGAAAGTGAAAAGTGAAAGTGAAGTCGTTCAGTCGTGTCTGACTCCTAGCGACCCCATGGACTGCAGCCTACCAGGCTCCTCCGTCCACGGGATTTGCCAGGCAAGAGTACTGGAGTGGGTTGCCATTGCCTTCTCCTTCTAAGGGACACTCTATGACATGAAATCTACAGATTTCGCCTTTTAAAGAGAAAGGAGAGAAAAACTACCTCAGGGTTATGATGGAAAAGACTGTAATAAGTCACATTAACAATTAGCACTTCAGCAAAAGCCTCAAAAATGTTGATCCTTAGACTCACGTTTCACAACTAAAAAGACACAAACAATTTTGCATGAACTGTTGGAAATCTGCTCTGTCAGGAGACCTTAAATAAGAGTCTTAAGAATCTCCCAGAAATAGTGTTTGAAGAGAAAGAGCTAACCAACTCTTGGATCAAGCAGATAACACACCAAAGTAGACAGCTTCCATCCAAGAACAGAAGAATGATTTTCTAGTATCTCTGTTCCTCCTTTAAAAATTACTTTGTTAACTATCTTCTTTATTATTGTTCCTTGGAATCTCTAATGTCCTCAGTATGCTTTCATATACTTTCACTGTTAACCCATTTTTAATCTCCTTTCACTGCCACCTGCATGTGTGCAGCCTCAGTTGTGTCTGACTCTTTGCGACCCTGGGGGCTGCAGCCCGCCAGGCTCCTGCCGCCTACGAGAATGCGAAAAAAATCTCCTTGTAATCCCACTGACAAAATTGTAGGGGTACTCCTTGAAACACTATATACCATTAATTTCCTTTCTGTGAGAGGATACTTCTGTATTTGAATTTTCTTCACATTATTAACCTTAACTTTCAGTACTGTACAAATCAGACCTTGATCTCAAGTCATTACAGCAGTTTCAGAAGAACCAAGAGAACTAAGAGTGGGGACTGGAGTTATCTTTGCTACAGCAGCATTCTTTTGGCAAGTTTTTATCTTTTGGCATGCAGAAATTAACACCTCATTGCAATAAATGAGAATCAAATGAAACCTAACTGCAGTTGATATTACTGTGTGGGTTCAATCACTTTAATTATAGCTGACTCTTTTGCAACCGCATGGACTATAGCCCCCCAGGCTCCTCTGTCCATGGGATTCTCCAGGCAAGAATACTGGAGTAGGTTGGCATTTCTTTCTCCAGGGGATCTTCCTGACCCAGGTATCAAACCTGTGTTTCTGCATCTCCTGCATTGCAGGTGGATTCTTTACCCACTTAGTCACCTGGGAAGCAGTCGATGTTACTAGTGCTCACTATAAACAGAGTTGCCTCTCTTCATGAGGACATGGACCTTCTAGATTTCCTTGCAGTTAGTTAAGAGCCTTGTAACAAGCTTTGGGCAATGAACTGTGAGTAAAGGTAACCTACCACACTTCCTGTTTTACATAATTAAGAATGAATGTGAGTTCTCCCTTCTCTCTCTCTTGCTCAGATGCAGCAAACCTAATAGCTATGAGTTCTAATTGGCTTGCCAACAAGACGGAAGCAGCCTGGATTGCTAAACTGCCACGGGGAAGAGAAGAATTCTAGAATCCCATAAGTAAGTCTTAAATTTTTTCAGGGGCTACTGCCCCTGGTCTATGACTGTCACAAATGCTTCTCAGCTTTTTTTCCCCTTTTGGAGAAACAGGAAGGTTAGAGAGGACTGTAATTAGGTTATTTCTCTACTCTCATGTTGGTTGGGCTCTGGTTAAGTAGTTTCCTTTCAGAATGAAAATCTCTTGGAATATGTCAAAAATGGTTGCTTATCCCATCCATTGCTGGAAGTAAGAGAGAATTTTTCACTGAGCTTGAGAATTTGGTAGAGCTCATGGACGGCTTCCCTGGTGGCTCAGCTGGTAAAGAATCCACCTGCAATGCAGGAGAACTGGGTTCGATCCCTGGGTTGGGAAGATTCCCTGGAGAAGGAACAGCTACCCACTCCAGTATTCTGGCCTGGAGAATCCCATGGACTATATAGTCCACGGACTCACAAAGAATGGGACACAACTGAGCAACTTTCACTTTCTTGGGCTTCCCTGGTAGCTCAGCTGGTAAGGAATCCGCCTGCAATGCAGGAGACCCAAGTTCAACTCCTGGGAAGGGAAGATCCACTGGTGAAGGGATAGGCTACCCACTCCAATATTCTTGGGCTTCCCTGGTGGCTCAGCTGGTAAAGAATCTGCCTGCAATGCAATGGGTTCCATTCCTAGGTTGGGAAGATCCCCTGAAGAAAGAGTGGCTACCCATTCAAGTATTCTGGCCTGGAGAACTCCAGGGACTGTATAGTCCATGGACTCACAAAGAGTCAGACACAACTGAGCAACTTTCACTTTTACTTTCTTGGAAGTAAAACTCATAAATCTAGGGTGGGGGCTCCCTGAAGGCTGGACTTCCAGGAATCTTTAACTCCTAAGTTAGTCTACACTCAGCTTTCCGTATTTCAACAACTTCCTACCAGTTCTTGGCCCCAGTGGGTTCTACTCCTAGAAATTCTCTCTATTTACCTCTCCTTTCAGTTGTCAGGGCACTCATTTGTCCCGTGACCTCACTTTTCTGATGGATCAAAGAAGAGTTGATTTTCAGTTTGTTCGGTTTATCCAGCTCTTTTCTTGTAAGGATAGGAATGACAGCTTCCAAATTCTTTGTATATCAGGGAGGAAACCAGAAGTCTCCACAATATTGTTTTTCATTACTTATCAGCATGTTTGAAGGTCAAACCTTTGAGAGCAGGAACCATAGTCCTTTTACCCCTGGACTCCTAGTAACCTGAGTTGTTCTGGGCTCATCAGTCTTGGACATTCTTATCTGCTCTTCATCACACACTCTCTCACTGGGTCAGCTTCTCTACTCTTCAAGCTTTATACACCATACTGACAACTCCAGAAGTTTTATCTCCAGTTAATCCATATCGTTCCTTTAAAGTTGGTTGACTTATTAGCATCTTAGACTTTTAAAATTTAAAACTTCAGCTTTAATTTCTACTTCTAACCAGTTCACCCTTTCTGCTTGTTGATCATAGTAAATGGTATCACCACCCAATAAATTCTTCCAGTCAGAAATCTGGCAGTCCTCTTTGGTTCTTTAATCTTCCTTACTAACTTCCTCTAAATCTACTCCACTAACAAATTACATCATTTCAACCCCCAAATATACCTCTAATCCACTTCCCTCCCTCTTCAGTGTAATCAACCTGGTCCAAGCCATCATAATCTCTAGCCAAGTCCTCCACAAAAGCCTCCTCGCTACTCTCTCAACCTCCATCCTCACGCACGCTATCCATAGAACAGCCAGATTGATTTTTATACATAAATTAAATCATATCACTCTGATGTCTAAAATTGTTCAGTATGTTCCCTTTATACTGAGATTCAGATCTAAACTCCTTCTCACTCTCCAGAAGAACACTGCCCTGTCTGAGTTCTACACCTGGTCTCGCATTCCCTCTTGTCCACTATATTCCAGCCACACTAGTCTTCTTTGTGTCTCTCAAACCCTTCGCTACTAAAACTTTCACCTGTCATGTTCCCTAAGCTTAAAAAATTCTTCCCCTTACCATTTTTTTTCCTACTATTTCAAAAGTACATTTATTATTTACCATGTCACAACCTGAATAAAACACGATGGTTCAAAGTCAAACTAATCCAATTGGTTAGTTTATTTGTATCTTTGATACTAAGTTACATATTGGGAGCACCAAGTTAAAATAACAGTTGCATTAAAAATCATTTATATTTTTTCTGAGTATACCCTTTATAATTATTCAAAGACTTGTTTTACACTCTACATATAATGTATATTACATTGCCTTACAGATAATTACATTTTGATGTTAAACCAAAAAAGTAGTGAAAGAAAAATTTTAAATTACTTAATTTGTATATTAGGCAATTTCTGCAAAGGCTGAATGAACTGACAACTGAAAATCAGCTCAATCCATTTTCTATACTTTAATATTTATGGAAAGTCAAAGTTGGATACATTATTATACTTATACCTACATTTTCACATGAAATACCCAAATCAAAATTATATTACATTCAAAATCCAAAATTGCATTCCTGTTACATTTTTTAAAAACATCTATGAAATAAACAAGCTTCAAAATTATGGACTTCAAAGAACCTACATCATTAAACTTTTAAATAATCACAACATGGGATTTACAGGAATTCATTAAAATGAAATTACTATTCAGGAAATATTAGATTTTCAATACTGAGAGAATACTTACTTATTCTACTGTGAAATGTTTATACAAAATATGAAAAGCATAAGTTGTACTTTCTGACATTTATAAATTAAAATGAATACCTAGAATACAATGCTCCAAAATAATTTAATAGATAAGTGAACAAGCAGATTGGATGCTATCCCACTCAAACGGTAGTCAAAGAGAGAAACCTTGAGATGATTTGGAAATAAGAAATCCTAGACTCTGATTGAAAAGAAGATGAATTAAAGAAGATTCAGAAGAAACCCTCATCTGTAGATCAGAAAGATAAAAGGAAAGCTACTAAAAACTTATGTATCAGAAATCTTTAGCACAATAAGACTGTAAGATGAAGAGATGTAAGAGAACCTATTAGTTCTGATTTTTTAAAACTGTATAGGTCACAGAACAAGGAAAATGAATTAGTTGTCCAAAAAATTTTAATGGAAATAATATTTATTAATATAAAATTAATTTTTAAAACATCACAAAGTACTAGTCTCTTCTCCTAAAATATTCCTAGCCAAAAATCAAAGCAAATTGTATTATTTTTATTTTGAAATAAAGCTATTTCATTTCAAATATGCCTTGATCTTTGCTTATGCCAATCAAATGTTATTTTGTTTCAGTAATTAGAAATCACTTCTTAAGTTTACTAACAAAATATCTATTTTATTTAATATCTACTGTAATCTACTAAATAATGTAATTTAATCTTGATTATTTTCTAAAACATACAAAGAAGATACATAACTGACATCATTTTAAATTGAGACAAAGTTGCATCTAATTATACTTTGCTATTGATTTTACTCTGTTACCATGTTTCAGTGCCTTAGAGAAAAATGAGCAAAACAATAATATTTTGTGCAATTTTAACACTATTTTTGCTGATTAAAGAAATTATTTCTATCCCTTGGAACACATTATTCTTATAAGAGAATAAAACATATAAAATCAGTTGTGAAGACACATTTATTGAGTTCTTACTGTGGGTCAGGCATTCTGCTAGATGTCAAAGATAAAATGTAGACAAGACAAACACAGGTCTTGATTTCAACTGGCTTAAATATAGCAACAGTCTCAACTATACATCTACATTATCAACTATTAGGAGGAGCATATCACAATACAGTTATCTACTTCAACTGAAACTGAAACACTGACAAAATTTAAAATAAAATGCATACAAGAGAACACAAAATGGATGAGGGAGTACCCTCAACAATAGCAAAACAAAAAGACATTACCTTCTAGTTTGGATTAAAGGCAAAAATACTAATGTTTTTCTGAATGTTTCATCTTAAGGTTCCTGGTAGCTATTCTCCTAAAGCTCGTGTCACTTTTCAACCTGCCCATTCCTACAGCCAAACCATCTTCTCCACAAACATAATTCCTACTTTTGGAAAGCACAGAGGCTGACTGGTAACAGCATTTCTGAGTAAGATGGCAATTATCATGGGGAGAGTGGAACTTATATCTACACAATCTTTCTCACATTCTCCGAGTAACTTCCACTTTACAACATAAATAATATTTCTTGCACAAAGTTAAAAAGATACAAGTATGAACAACTTTTTAAAGAATGTGTTTCAATCTAGAAATAACTGAAATAAATGGAATTGACATATTTTAATGTTTCAGACCGATGTGAGAATAAATTGCTGCATTTCCCAAATTATGTTTCATAATCTAATGAAATGTTCAGTGAAAACAGGACTTAGTGGTCACAGAAATTTAATTAAGATTATATATTCTAACTAACACCTTTGTAGCATATTTAGACACTCAGAAGTATTACAATAAAGAAATTCTCCTAGCCTTTAAAAAAAAACACCTGTATAAACTTGAACAAAGATTGAATCAGGGGCTGTGGGCAGGGGTGGGGGAGCGGGGAGGTGGTGGTAAATACATCTTATGTCTTCAGGAATTATTTTTGAAAGAAACATGCTTTGGAATATATTGCATTATTGGAGATAATATTTTACTGGATAAATACAGATAATGTAATTTATATTAAAGTTGGGGAGAGAATTACCTCTTTATTCTTACTACCCTATAAATTACCCTGTTTTCTTTTAATATTTCCATGGAATATGAAGCATAAAAGGTGAAAATATCATCTTCATAATCTAACAATGTTCACTTCTGAGGAATGCTATTTCGAGGGCTGTATTTTAATACCTACTCTTCAGTATGTTATGCTATCAGAGATAATATTTAGTCTGTACAGATCAGCTTACTTACGTCTGGGGCTCCTTTTCATTTTGTTGTTTTTGCTGGGGCTGAAGAACGTTATTTACCAGTTCAGTGATCCCACTAAAGGGAAACCACCTGTTTAAATAAGCAAATAATGTGACTGAATAACCAAATGAATAAAACAACTGTAGGAATATGTTTTCTTATCCATACTAATAAAAATACACAGGCACAGAAGCTACAGCCAATGGAAATATGAGCTTCAGTTATCATCCAGGCAGTCAGAATATAGGGAAATTAAGTTTGAACACTTAATCAGTCCACAAGCAGGCAGCAAAAAACTACATCTAGTCAGTGTAAGGATGAAGTAAGAAGCTGCAGGCAGCTCTCTTACAAGCCAGAGGGTCAGAAAGCAGACACACTAGCTGCAGCCTATCCAGTATTAGTGTGAGCTAATACCATCCAAGGCGCAGAAAGCAGAATGTGGCAAAGGTACAGAAGTCAAGCCTACTGAACTCTTAAATACGTTTACTTACTGTGTCGTCTGTGGTTTGTGTTCTTCTTTGACCCTAAAAAGATAAGTTTGCACAACTGAGTGCACTGTACTAGGAAGAAATTTCTATCTACAGATCTGTGGTCAGATAAAAATGAAAAATGAGGTCTGTTACATAGAAAAGCTTAATGCTTTGCCATATATTTGAATTATACCATATATTTGAATTATGCCATATATTTGAATTATGCCATATATTTGAATTTGAATTAATATGACACAAAAGGAAAAGTTGAATCGTTTGTTTTATTAGAGGGCTAATATTAAAATTCTTCTGCTGTCTTAATGATTCCATGATTTGTCCTCAAATTTTCTGCATACTTGTATTAATATTGAAACTGAAGCATTTAAAGTATTATATTAAATAGTTACATTTGGTCTACTGAAGATGAACAGATTTCCTCTTTATTTTAAAATTTCTTCCTTAATATAATTGAAGTAAAGGTATAAATGTTTTAAATAAAATGTAAAGTTTTATAAATGTATTTTTAAAGCCTTCCAAATGGATTTATTTACTTCACAAAGGAGCAGATAAAGAAGTTGGGGAGTTATGCATCCAATATACCTAAAAATAGTTACTAAGATAATTATGTGTATTAAATTTAAAATATTCATAAGCTAAAGTAAATTATTCATAAAACTATAAAAGACTGAAAATGCATTTACCCTGTAATCAACTCAGTGCTTCACTGTTTAGCTGGACATTTAAAAGTAGAGAAAGCTAAAACACAAGGATAGAGATGCCTCTGAAATGTGGTTCCCACATTTTGCCTGGGACTGGTCCTGAGAGGTAAACCTGTGATAAGTGATCAGTTGATTAGTTTTACTTTCCCAAAGAAAGACTAAGGATTGGTAACTAAAATGGATCCCCAGAATCTAGGACTTTCATTAGGAAACTATATTAACACTGTAAATTAAATTCTTTTTTAAAATTAAACTGATTTTTTCCAGAGTGTTTTTATTTTAAATGATCTAATGATTTAATGAAAGGGTATACCCTTATACATTTTTGTGTCTCAATGAATATAATTGGTATTTATATATCTCTATATTAACTAAAAAGAATATCTTCTGTTCTCTGCATAAACTTCAAAAAGTACAACAGTTTTAACCTAGATCTAAGGCGACATCATTTAGTATTTAAATAGAGATATAACGGAATATTAATAAAGGATTATATTTAGCACCAAATATATAAGCAAACAAATACAAGCAAACTATAGTGACAATCTATCTAGAAAACTTATCATTGTATTTCTTTGAGAATAAGACATAAAAATCTCTTAATGTTTTAGAACAAAATAGGTCCTATATAAAAAATTTACCAAACCAGCTTATCAAAATGGAGAACAATTCAAGATTATCCTTCACCAAATAATATGTATGTTAAAAACAAAAACATTAAAATAAGTTCATGAAAGAGGAGAAGATATCTGAAGACATCCTAGGTGATTCTCTACAAGAAATCATATTTGCTCTTAATTAGTGATAAATGTTTTTATCATAAATTTACATTAATTATAAATCAGTTTCTAATTTTAAAATGTAAGTTGAAATAATTAACAGACATAAAAATGTAAATTACCAATTCAGAAATTGTTTATGGGCTTTGTAAAATATACGTGAAATATATAAACATTTGCATCAGCTTCCCAAATAAAATATGTATCACAAGCATAGCAGTATAAATATTTATCATCTTTAAATACAATCAAGAATATAAAATTATCCTTCTTTTGTCCAATATATTAGATGAAATCAAACCTCAAGAGTATCTGACCACACTTAAAATTCAGCTGAGATAATAGTTTAAGCAGGGGTAATATGGAAAAGTAATTATATATGTCTTGGACAGTACCTTAACATTATTAACAATAAACTCCCACATTCCTGCATTCCAGAAACTATATGAGGGGCTTCCAGTTTCCAATAAAATATATAAATAGCTTGGAAATCATCACTCCCATCCTTGCAAGTAAAAATGCTGAACAGATTGAAAATCAACAACTCTTCTTAACTCAAACAATTTTGGAGTGGGCAAACTGAAAACTAGAAAAACAGACAAATGGGGACAGGCTATTAGTGTTTACCAATAGTACAAGCTCAGGAGCAGAGGCCCACACATGGGGCCAGTGTCTTTTGGAAGACTTTTAACATAATTGACCAACCGTTAGAGACTCTCCTTGGACTAGATAAAAAGTTTAAAATTCCAAGGAGTCCAAGTTTTAGGCATACCACCATACTTCCACAAAGCCCTACCAGCTGCTCACTGTGAAGATCAGAGAAAAATTTCCTCCAGCATCCAGCAGCAGGAGCGGGGGAAAAAATATTTTTTTGAAATACTCCCAGAGCTCTCTACTCTCTTTAACAATCCTTACAGAGTGAAGTAAGTCAGAAAGAAAAACACCAATACAGTATACTAACGCATATATATGGAATTTAGAAAGATGATAACAATAACCCTGTATACAAGACAGCAAAAGAGACACCGATGTACAGAACAGTCTTTTGGACTCTGTGGGAGAGGGAGAGGGTGGGATGATTTGGGAGAATGGCATTGAAATACGTATAATATCATATATGGAACGAGTCGCCAGTCCAGGTTCGATGCACGATACTGGATGCTTGGGGCTGGTGCACTGGGATGACCCAGAGGGATGGTATGGGGAGGGAGGAGGGAGGAGGGTTCAGGATGGGGAACACATGTATACCTGTGGCGGATTCATTTCGATATTTGGCAAAACTAATACAATATTGTAAAGTTTAAAAATAAAATAAAATTTAAAAAAATAAAGGACCAGTGCATTTTCCCCACAACTTTCATTTTTTAATTCCTCCCTGCTTTGGGAGCCAGACTTTAAAGAAACTTAAAGTAACTGCATACATGAGAAAAAACAGAAAGTCACTACACTTGTCCAGTGAAAGGGGCAAATTCAGAAAAGACTGAGAAGATCTCAAGTTTATAACACAAGCCTCATCCTCAGAAAGACACAGCCTACAACAAAAAGGAATAAAATTAAATAAAAACAATAACAGAAAGTAACAAAAATTAGTGAAGGGGGAAATATGATTTCCAGACTTACCACATATTTATATTAATACGACCAGTTTCCTGACTGAGAGCAGGCTGCCCCAAGACATGCACAATGGCATATAGATTATTTTGAATTAAAGCTACTTGACAAACAATGAGAAAAAAGTGATACTGAGAGAAAAATAATACTCTGATCATTCTCTTTCCCCCGAAAGTAAGAAAGAAAGCTCCAGTATGAAGGTATTCCCCCATACCCAAAGTACAGAAAACATACTCACCAACAGAATTAGGACATTCAAGGCAAAAGAAAGTTGTATGAAAAAAATCTGTGTGACTTCTTCATTGGTCTGCCACTACAAGTAAAGCCCTTATGTTAACTTGTCAAAAATAACTGTCTTTGTGTAAAATGAATATATAAACAGCCTGACTTGGTCACTTTAAGGGTTTCATTTCTATGTGACCTCTGTGCAAACAAAATTTTTTTCTCCTGTCAATCTGCCTTGTATCAAATTTTAGACCAGACAAATTTCCCCCTTCCCAAAAAAAGTACAAAAAGTGACATGAAAAATTCACTAGAAGAATGCAAAGGCAGATTTCAAGAGGGAACAGAAATAATCAGCAAACTTGAAAATGTAACAATAAAATGCACTGAATCTGAAGAACAGAAAGAAAACAGATTGAAGAAAAGAGAGTCTAAGGGAACTATGGGACACCATTAAGTAGACCAACATAGGTTTGTTGCAGGAATTCCAGAAGAAGAGAGAGAGAATATTTGCTGAAATAACGGCTAAAAGTTTCCCATATTTGATAAAATACATCAATATAAACATTCAAGAAGATCAACATATTCCATATAAGATGAAATCAAAGAGACCCACACCAAGACACAATAAACCAACTAAATCAAACAAACATATATAGACTATTGCACCCAAAAAGAAAATCAAACACATTCTTCTCAAGTGGAAATGGGGCATTTTCCAGGAAAGACCACATGTCAGGCCACTAATTAAGTCTCAGTAGACTTTAAAATAGAGAAATCATATAAAGTATCTTCTAAAATATAAGAAATATCCTCAGATATGCAGATGGCACCACCCTTACAGCAGAAAGTGAAGACCTAAAGAGCCTCTTGATGAAAGTGAAAGAGGAGAGTGAAAAACTTGGTTTAAAACTCAACATTCAGAAAACTAAGATCATGGTGTCCAATCCCATCACTTCATGGCAAATAGATGGGGAAACAATGGAAACAGTGATAGACTTTATTTTATTGGGCTTCAAAATCACTGCAGATGGTGATTGCAGCCATGAAATTAAAAGACGCTTGCTCCTTGGAAGAAAAGTTATGACCAACCTAGACAGCATACTAAAAAAGAGACATTACTTTGCCAACAAAGGTCCATCTAGTCAAAGCTATGATTTTTCCAGTAGTCATGTATGGATGTGAGAGTTGGACTATAAAGAAAGCTGAGCACCAAAGAATTGATGCTTTTGAACTGTGGTGTTGGAGAAGACTCTTGTGAGTCCCTTGGACAGCAAGGAGATCCAACCAGTCCATTCTGAAGGAAATCAGCCCTGAATATTCTTTGGAAGGACTGATGCTGATGCTGAAACTCCAATACTTTGGCCACCTGATGGGAAGAACTCACTCACTGGAAAAGACCCTGATGCTGGGAAAGATTGAAGGCAGGAGGAGAAGGGGACGACAGAGGAAGAGATGGTTGGATGGCATCACCGACTCAATGGACATGAGTTTAAGTAAGCTCCGGGAGTTGGTGATGGACAGGGAAGCCTGGTGTGCTGCAGTCCATGGGGTCACAAAGAGTCGGACACGACTGAGCAATTGAACTGAACTGCCTGAAAATACAAGAGGATAAAGTGAGAAATTGAAAACAAAAGGAAACCTAGAGAAATCATAAATTTTTAGAAATTAATGAACATACACTTTAAAACAATGAGTAAAAGAAAATACAAGGAAAATTAGAAAATACTCAGAGACAAATGAAAACAAAACAAAACAAATGTACCAAATTTTATTAGATGCAGCTAAAGCAGTGCTAAACAAGAAATTTCTAGATATAAACAATTACATTAAAAAAAAAAAACAAACAAGAAAGACCTCTCCAGATATATGCCCAGGCATGGGATTTCTGGGTTGTTGGTAGTTCTATTTTTTAAGGACCCTCCATAATGTTCCATGGGATTCTCCAGGCAAGAAGACAACCTACTTAAGCTTGTTCTCTACATCTGTGTGTCAATTTCTTCTTTGCAAATAAGTTCATCTGTATCATTTACCTAGATTCCAATACAAGCAACATATAATATTTTTCTCTTTCTGACTTCACTCTGTATGATCTAGGTCCATCCACATCTCTGTAGATGGCACAATTTCATTCCTTTTTATGGCTGAGTAATATTCCATTGTATATAGGTATCACAACTTCATCCATTCATCTGTTGGTGAACAGCAGGTTGCTTCCATGTTCTGGCTTTTGGAAATAGTGCTTCAGTGAACATTGGGGTGCATGTGTCTTTTCAAATTATGGTTTTCTCAAGATAAAGGGCTTCTCTGGTGGCTCAGATGGTAAAGAATCCACCTGCAATGCAGGAGACCCAGGTTCGATCCCTGGGTTGGTAAGATTGCCTATGGTAAAGCACTCCAGTATTCTTGCCTGGAGAATCCCATGGACAGAGGAGCCTGGCAGGCTACAGTCCATGGGGTCGCAAGGACTCAGACATGACTGAGTGACTAACACTTCCACTTTCACTTTCACTTTCTCCAGATATATGCCTAGGCACAGGATTTTTGGGTCATATGGTAGTTCTATTTTTTAAGGACCCTCCATAATGTTCTCCACAGGGGCTGTATGTCTTCAGATTCCTACCAATAGTGTAAGAAGTCTCCCTTTTCTCCACACCCTCTCCAGCATTTATTGTTTGCAGATTTTTTGATGATGCTCATTCTGACTGATTTGAGGTGGAAGGTCATTATAGTTTTGATTTGCATTTCTCTAATAATGAGCAATGTTGAGCATATTTTCATGTATTTGTCAGCCATCTGTATGTCTTCTTTGGAGAAATGTCTATTTTGATCTTCCACCCATCTTTTGATGGGGTTGTTTCTGAAATTGAGCTACATGAGCTGTTTGTATATTTTAGAGATTAATACCTCTTCAATTGCTTCATTTGCAAATGTATCCTCAACATGGTACTGTATGACAACCAAGAGGGGTAGGATGGGGTGAGGGTGGGGGAGAGGTTCAAGAGGGAGGGACATGTGTATCCTTATGCCTGATTAATGCAGAAGCCAACACAATATTGTAAAGCAATTATTCTCTAATTAAAAATAAATAAATAAGAAGTTTAAAAAAAAAACAGATGAGTAGTGTGAGCAAAGAAATAAACTGCTTAAGAAAGAATGAAAAGGAATTTCTAGAAATTAGTGACACTGTAACAGGAATGAAGAATGTTTGTGATAGACTCATCAGTAGACTACACTCAGCTGAAAAAGAATAAATGAGCTTGAAAATATGCCAATAAAAACTTCTAAAACTGAAAGACAAAGAAAAAAAGATGGAATAGAATGTCCACGAACTATGGGATAATTAATAAAAGGTATAATATACATGCAATGGGAATGTCAGAAGGAGAAGAAAGAAAGGGACAGAAGAAATACTTGAAGTAACAAAGACTGAGAGTTTTCCAAAATTAATGACAGGTTCCAAGCCATAGACCTAGGAAGCATGAGGAATACTAAGCATGATCAATAGTAAAAAAAAATATATATATATATATAGATACACCTAGGCAAATGCTACTCAAACTGCAGAAAACCAAAGACAAAGAGGAAATTCTGAGAAGCTGGAAGGAAAATAAACATCTTATCTACAGAGTAATAAACGTAAGAATTACTTTGGACTTCTCTTTAAAAACCAAGCAAGAAAGAAGAAAGTGGAATAAAATATTTGAAGAGTTGAAAGAAAAAATGACCCACTAACCTCGAATTCTGTGTGCAATGAAATTATTCTTCAAAACTAATCGAAAAATATACCTACTCAGACAAGGAAAAAATTAGGTAATTTGTCATTAGTTCACCTGCCTTTCAAAGAATGTAAAAAGGGGAGAAGAAAATGATATAAGTTGGAAACTAACATCTATATAAAATATAGGAAGAGCATTAGTGAAGGAATGCTGCTGCTGCTGCTAAGTCGGTCAGTCGTGTCCGACTCTGTGCGACCCCATAGACAGCAGCCCACCAGGCTCCTCCGTCCCCGGGATTCTCCAGGCAAGAACACTGGAGTGGGTTGCCAAAGGAATAAATGAGGGTAAAAAAAAAATATTTTATTTTTCTTATTCTTAATTGATCTAACAGAAGTTTGTTCAAAATAATAGTAGTAACACAGTTTTTAATGATTATAGCTTAAGGATAAGTGAAATGACTAATACCAATTTTTAAGGTACAAGAGGGAAAAATCAGGAAAACACTTTTATAAAGTATTTGTACTACCCCTGAGGTGGTATGGTGTTATCTGAAAGTAGGCTTGGATTAGTTGTTCATTTATGAATCAGTAGCAAGCTCTCCAACAACCATTAAAAAACATTATTTTTTTAAAAATACGTTAAGTGAGGAAAGAAAATGGAATCAAATCATATAAGATGCTGAACTCAAACCAGAGACTGGAGAGAAACAGTGGAAGACCAAAAAAGTAAACAAAAGAACAAAGGCAATGATTGGAACTATTACAAATATGATAGCTATTAACTCAATTATATCAATAATAATTTTAAATGAGGATGATATAAATTCACCAATTAAAAAATAGAAATTGTCAAAGTAGTGTGTATATGTGCATGCACGTGCTCAGTCATGCCCAACTCTTTGCAACCCCATGGACTGTAGCCTGCCAGGCTCCTCTGTCCATGGGATTTCCTAGGCAAGAATACTGGAGTGGGTTGACATTTCAATTTTAAATGTGGATGATCTAAATTCACCAATTAAAAGAAGCTGTCAAAGTAGATTAACCAAAAACAAAAAAAAAAGAGTGTCAACAATGTGTTTTCTATAAGAAACCACTTGAAGTAGACACAGTAAGGAATGAAGAAAGATAAACCATTCTAACAGTAATTAAAAAGAAAGCTGGAGAATCTACATTAATTTCAGACAAAGTCACCATCAGAGCAATGAAAATTGTCAGAGATAAAGAGGGGCACTCCATAATGATAAAGAAGTGAGTTTCCCAAGAACACAAAATAACCCTTAATTTGCAGAACCTAACCACAGAATGTCAAAATACAAGAGGCACAAGAAATATACAAATCCACTATTATAGTTAAAGATGTTACACTTCAATCAGTAATTGACAGATCCAGTAGGCAGAAAATGAGCAAGGATATAGCAGAACTGAAGAGCATCATCAATAGAATAGATATAATTGACATTCTATAATACTTCATCCAATAGCAGAATACATACTGTTCTCAAGCTCAGTGGGATGTTCGCCAAGACAGACCACATACTAAACCATAATACACTAGTCAACAAACTTAACATAAGTCATACATAGTATGCTCTGAGTTCACAATCAAATTAAACTAGAAATAAATAACAGAACTGTAGTGGGAAATCAAAATGTCTAGAAACTAACACACTTCTAAATAATGCAAAGGTCAATGAATTATCAAGAGAAATTTGAAATTTTATGAACTAAAGTGAAAATGAAAATGTATCAAGATTTGCAAGATGCAGTTAAATATGTGCTTAGATGAAAATTCCTAGTACTAAATGCATATGCTAGGGGAAAAATAAAGATCTAAATCCATAAAACTAACTTCCACCCTAGGAAAGCAGGGTGGGGAAGCAAATTAAGTCTAACACAAGAAGAAAAGAAATAATAAAAATTAGCAGAGTCATCAGTGAAATTTAAAATAGGAAAGCAACAGACAAAAATCAACAAAACCAAAATTTGCCTGTTTATAAAGAACAATAAAATTATAAACTCCTAGAGCTAGACTAGTCAAGAAAAAGAAGACACAAATTACTAATATCAGAAATGAAAGGCAGTCTATCATTACTGATCTAAAAATATTAAGAACAATTATATGCCCAGAAATTTAATAACTTTCTGAACTGGACCATTTTCTTAGAAAATATAATCTACAAAAGTTCACACAAGGAGAAACAGATAATCTGAATAGGTCTACATCTATTAAAGAAATCGAATCAGTAGTTAATAACCATACAAAACAGAAATCATCAAGGTCTAGACAGTTCTGTCAGTGAATTCTACCAAACATTTAAAGAGGAAATGGTACCAATCCTCTACATTCTCCCAGAAAAGGAAGCCCAGGGAACACTTCTAAACTCATTCTCTATAGCAGCATCACCTTCTTATGAAAACCAGGCAAAGACATTAAAAGAAATGAAATTTATGATGAACATCTCTCATGAACACCAATGAATGTATGTTCAACTACATACTAGCAAATTGAATCCAACAGTGTACAAAAACAATTGTATAGCATAACCAGGCTGGATTTAACCCAGGTATGCTAGCTCAGCGAAGAAGGCAATGGCACCCCACTCCAGTACTCTTTCCTGGAAAATCCCATGGACGGAGGAGCCTGGTAGGCTGCAGTCCATGGGGTCGCTAAGAGTCGGACACGACTGAGCGACTTCGCTTTCACTTTTCACTTTCATGCATTGGAGAAGGAAATGGCAACCCACTCCAGTGTTCTTGCCTGGAGAATCCCAGGGACGGGGGAGCCTGGTGGGCTGCCGTCTATGGGGTCGCACGGAGTTGGACATGACTGAAGTGACTTAGCATAGCATAGCATAGCATGCTAGCTCAGTATTTGAAAATCAGTCCATGTAATCAATCACATCATCAGGCTAAAGAAGAAAAATCATATGACTACATCAAGAGGTACAGAAAAGGCATCTGACAAAATTCAAGAACCATCCATGATAAAACTCTCAACGCAAGAAATTGAGGAAATGTCCTCAATTTGATAACAACAACAACAAAACTTACAGCTAACTTCAGACTGAATGATGAGAAATTAAAAGCTTTTCCCTTAAGATCCAGGAGGAGTTAGCAACAAAGAGGTCACACAAGGGAATTTTTAGGATAACTGTTGAAACTGTTCGGTATAATACTGTGTGGCTGGATACATGACAATATATAGTTGTCAAAACTCACAGGGGAAAAATACACAAAACCAACAAAAACATGACAAAGAGTAAATCTTAATGTATGCAAAATTTTAAAAAGTCAACCAGGACAGGAGAATCCTAGGATGGAATGAAGAACATGACAAATGAATCTTTGCATGGAAAATGTATAACACAACCTCACTGACAAGGATGGGTGGGGAAAGTTGCTAACCTAATTAACATTAGGAGAGAAAAGTTTAGAAAACTGTAACACTAAAGCCTAAAAAGAACTATACATAAATACTGTAGTCTAACTGGCAAATTTGTTTCACACTGCACAGGTTAGCAATTCTGATTCTATTGTACATGTAAGCCAGGGTTGAACAATAAGTAAACAAATCGTTGCTAATGAGTACCAGATTTTTCACCGTCAGGGAAAAAAGTTACAAATAAGCAAAGAAAGGAGGCTAGAATGGACCCTGCCCGCCCTGCTGGGTTTAGAGTCAGCCCTGCTGGGTTAGAGTCAAAGATATTATGCTTAAGTAGCTCTAGAGTCGGACACGACTTAGCGACTTCGCTTTTACTTTTCACTTTCATGCATTGGAGAAGGAAATGGCAACCCACTCCAGTGTTCTTGCCTGGAGAATCTCAGGGATGGGGAAGCCTGGTGGGCTGCCGTCTATGGGGTTGCAGAGAGTTGGACACGACTGAAACGACTTAGCAGCAGCAGCATCATATCTAAAAAAACAATGTACATACCTTAATTTAAAAATACTTGATTTCCAAACAATGCTAACCATCATCCGAGCTTTCAGCAAGTCATAGTCATAATCTTTTTGCTAGTGAAGAGTTTGTAATAGTGCATGAATTATCAAAATGTGACACAGAGACATGAAGTGAGCACATGTAGTTGGCAAACCTGGCATCAATAGACTTCCTCAAGGTAGAGCTGCCACAAACCTTCAGTTTGTAAAAAACTCACTATCTGCAAACACAGTAAAGTGAAGCAGAGTAAAATGATGTATGCCAATGGACAGACATATCTTCATTTGATCTTCATTTGTATTAGGTTGGTACAAACGTGATTGTGGTTTCGGATCATGAATTTCAAATCATTATAAGTAGGCTCAAACACATCTTTATTAGTCAAAATAGGAACCTTCGTAGCCCAACTTTTGAAGCACTGGTTGTGTGATGTGCAGTCGAGCGTTGTCGTGGAAGAGAACTGGGCTCTCCCTGTCGACCAATACTGCTGCAGCTGTTGCAGTCTTCACAGCATCTCATTGACTTGCTGAACCAAATTCTCAGATGTAACGGTTTCGCCAGGATTCAGAGAACTGTAGTGGATCAGAGGGGCAGCAGACCACCAGACAGTGACCATGACCCTTTTTTTGGGTGCAATTTTGGCTTTAGGAAGTGCTCTGGAGCTTCTTCTTGGTCCAATCACCGAGCTGGTCATTGTTGGTTGTCATATAAAATCCACTTTTCATCACAGGTCACAATCCAATCAAGAAATGATTTGTTGTTGCACAGAATGAGAAGACAACACTTCAAAATGACAATTATTTTGATTTGCCGTCAGCTCATGAGGCATCCCACTTATCAAGCTTTTTCACCTTTCCAATTTGCTTCAAATGCCAGCTGACCATAGAATGGTTGACCCTGAGTTCTTGGGTAACTTCTTGTGTAGTTGTATGAGGATCAGCTTCAATGATCCTCTCAAATGGTTGTTGTCAACTTCCAATGGCCAGCCACTGCATCCATCATCTTTAAGGCTCTCATCTCCTTTGCAAAACTTCTTGAGCCAATACTGTGCCATACATTCATCAGCAATTCCTGGGCCAAATGCACTGCTGATGCTCCAAGTTGTCTACACTGCTTTAAGACCCATTTTGAACTCAAATAAGAAAATCACTCAAATTGGCTTTTTGTTTAACATCATTTCCCTAGTCTACAATAAACATAAAATACACAGCAAGTAATAAGTCATTAGCAAAAAACATAGAGCAAGAAATGTGCATTAAAATGATGTATAACATAACCACATTTATTTAAGAATGCATTCCAGTATCAAATAGCAAAGTTCAACAATGCAAAACTTCAATTACTTTTGCACCAACCTAATACATGCTATCTTCCAACCAAAGAAACCAAGACCACTTCAAGAAATGGCTAATGTGGTGTTACAGAGGAAAAATACGGGTGAACGTAGACTGTCTTGTAATGCCAGAATGAAAGAAAAAGAAAATGGAGCACATTAATAACACATAGAAGTCAACTGGAAAGAGCTCCCAACTGGCCAAAGCTGTAACAATTTGAGAACAAAATAAATAATAATATTGATTACTATTGTTGTTACTTAGTTCCTAAGTCATGTCCAACTCTTCACAACCCCATGGACTGTAGGTTTCTGTACCCATGGGACGTCCTGGGCAAGAATACTGCAATGGGTTGCTATTTCCTCCTCTAGGGATCTTCCCGACCCAGGGATGGAACCCGCATCTACAGCAACCCTTGCATTGGCAGGCAGATTCTTTACCAACAGTACCACCTGGGAAGACCATAACCCCTCAAAAATAAATATCCATGAATACATATGGGCTTCCGCAACAGCTCACTGGGTAAAGAATCCGCCTAGCAATGCAAGAGACATAAGAGACATGGGTTTGATCCCTGAGTCAGGAAGATCCCCTGGAGGAAGAAATGGCAACCCACTCCGATATTCTTGCTGGGATAATCCCATGAACAGAGGAGCCCGGCCAGCTACAGTCCAAAGGGTCACAGAGTTAGACACAACTGAGCAACCAGGCATGCACATAAACACACACTGATAAGAGAAGGGACATGTCTTCCTTACAGAAGAATTCCAAATAATAAATGTAAAAGGTATGAGGCAAATAGAAAATCACCATTTGGATATTGTAGTAATAACTGCTGCAAATAATATAGTGCTCAAAACTTAAAGTAGAAAGAAAATGTTTGCATAGCCTCAAAATATCCCCAAAATATTTATTACCATGGTTGTAATATATGTCCACAAACTCTTATGATATTCCTCTATCAAAAATGGTGGAGCAACCCCTCTCCCACCAAATGGGGACTAGAATTACTGACTTACTTCTAACAAAGAAAATGGAAAGGGAAAAAATAGTAACTTTATAGTGGAGAAACTTGACAGACATTACTCTAACTATGGGGTCAAAATTAACCCTCAATATAATGTAAAACCACTGTGGAATTCTTCCCAAAATTCATAATCCCAGTCTAATATAAGAAAACATTAAAAAAAATTGAATGACAGTCTATAAAATATCTAGTCAGTACTCTTTGAAAAGTGAAAATCATGAAAACAAAAACTGACTGAGAAATTGTCAGAAATTGGAAGAGCCCTTAAGAGACATAACAACTGAATGGAAATCTGTATTCTAGATTGGATCCTGGAATAAAGCCATTAACAGGAAAAATGGTAAAATTCTAGTAAAGCCTATTGTTTAGTTACCAGTACTTTTTTCTTTGCTTTGATAAATACATCAAGGTTATATAAACTGTTAACACTGCAGAAAGTTAGGTGAAAGGGATACAAGAATTCTCTATACCATTTTTGCAACTTTTCTGTAAAATCAAAAATTACTTCAAAATGAAAATTTGGAGGGAGGGTGGAAATATCCTCCAACAAAGAAAACTCCAAGCCTATATGGCTTCGATGTTGAATTCTCTTAAAAATTTAAGGAATAAATATTTTTCACAAATATTCATCTTTCATAAAATCATACATCTCTCAAAACAGAAGAGAACACTTTTCATCTCGTATTGTAAAGCCAGCATTATCACTCTGAAACAGTCAATTCAAGAAAAGAAAACTACGATGGCCTACAATCTAAAAAGCAGAACAGACTAGAGAACATGTACCATCTGATCAGAGTTCTGAAACAGATAAGATGTGCCACTCACTGAGTTATTTCCCAGCTCCAAACCTACCCTCTACACTTGACTCTGATCCTGCTGCTGGGCTATCTGCCACCACCCACTTGTGCTTTGTCAGCTGGCCTCACGTTAGGCTCTGCCACTAGGAAGTGCTGGTTGGAGATTACAAGACTGGAAGAGAAAGAACTGGAACCTTCCTGGTTTTTCAAAATGTGTGCTTTCTGTTGCCTTTCCTCCTGCTTCATGTTCTTGTTAGCAACATTTTCTTCTGCATATTGTGACAGTTATTATATATAGACATAGGGTTTTACACAAATGGTCTGTACCTTAATTTTATCTCTTCCTTGTATATCTTGGATTTTTTTCTATATTGATGCATATAGAATCACCACATTTATATTATTAAATTCACTATTACTTTGTAGAGATATGCCATAGTTTATTTAACTAGATTATAACTGATCTTTTGCTATTACAAACATTCTTTTGTACATGTCACATTCCACATGTGCAAAATACCTGTAAGACTGGGCTTCCCTGGTGGCTCATCTGGTAAAGAACCGCCTGCAATGTGGGAGACCTGGGTTCAATCCCTGGGTTGGGAAGATCACCTGGAGAAGGGAATGGCTACCCACTCCAGTATTCTGGCTTGGAGAATTCCATGGACTGAGTAGTCCATGGGGTCACAAAGAGTCAGACACGACTGAGCAACTTTCACTTTCACCTGTAAGATAAGTCCTTTGAGGTGGAATTGAAGAACACTTCAAATTTTGTTCAGTATTCCAAACTGCCGGCCCTAAAGCTGTATTAACTTGTATTTCCACTAACAGCACATGAGAATGCTCATTCCCACATCCTCAACAAGACAATGTATACAACTTTTTAATTTTTACCAATTTTATTGTAATTTTAACTTGCACTTATTTTACTGTGTTTCCTTTTCTTTCCACTGTCTGTTTACGCTCTCAAAGAATAGCAAAGTTCTGCAATGTGTTTGGATGTGTAAGCAAGCATGACTATGGGTCTCAAGATAACAGCAAACATGCTAAGAACAAAACTAGCAGTCAGCACATTAAACAGGCAGTTTCTCAATAAGATCCATAGGAACCCCAGCTGGCTTCTCAGTGGTGAGTTCAGCAGAAACCCCAAGAAAAGATATCCAGTGAGTTCTGAGGGTGTTTATTCAGTTTTCCATACGATTCAATAGCACATTCCATAAGGGACTTCCTTGCAGCTCTCCAGGAAGTCAGCCAGTACCCCAGCCCCCTTTCCAGAAAGTGCAACAGTACTTCCTGTAAAAGAGATTTTTGGTGAATTTCATCAATACTCCAGCATGCAGTTTCGCTCCTAATAGCCTCCAATGGAGGGTTTCCTCCCTACAACTGTGCTGGCCCGTGGTAGCCTGCCCACCCCTCTCATCCTGCCCACACCTCAGTGGAAAGCTTTCAACCCACCAACCCTGGACTGTGGTTCTCCTCCCACCATTCTCCCTACTGACAGTGGGCCAGCTCTGGCCTAGGGCAATCTAATAAATCCCCAACTCCACCCTCTCCAACAAGCTCTGGATCCCAGCCTTGAGGAGAGACCCTGGCTTCCAAGTTTATTCTTTCCTTGAGCACTCCTTCAATCCTAGGCTGTTCTCTTTTACCCCTGTTTATGGTTTTTCCAGCAGTCATGTATGGATGTGAGAGTTGGACTGTGAAGAAGGCTGAGCGCCGAAGAATTGATGCTTTTGAACTGTGGTGTTGGAAAAGACTCTTGAGAGTCCCTTGGACTGCAAGGAGATCCAACCAGTCCATTCTGAAGGAGATCAGCCCTGGGATTTCTTTGGAAGGAATGATGCTAAAGCTGAAACTCCAGTACTTTGGCCACCTCATGCGAAGAGTTGACTCATTGGAAAAGACTCTGATGCTGGGAGGGATTGGGGGCAAGAGGAGAAGGGGACGACAGAGGATGAGATGGCTGGATGGCATCACTGACTCGATGGACATGAGTCTGAGTGAACTCCGGGAGTTGGTGATGGACAGGGAGGCCTGACATGCTGTGATTCATGGGGTCACAAAGAGTCTGACATGACTGAGTGACTGAACTGAACTGAACAGAACACTTTTCCCTATATATAGTTCACTTGTTATATGAAAACTTCCCTTTTGAAACATCTGTTATCTCCTGACTGGACCCTGACTGATAGCTGACCAAACAGTTAAGGGGACAAAAAACTACTTAATCTACATAAGAAACAACAAAAGAAGACATAGGCATCTTACTCATATATGTATCCATCCAAATACATCAAAGAATAAACAGAAAAATCAGCAATTATAACTGAAAACGTAAGCAGTCATCTCAGAAACTGCTAAAACAAGTAGACAAAAACACACAATAGAAAAAAAAAAAAAAAAAAACACAACAGAGAGAACGAAAAAGGAGGGAGAGAGGAATACAGATGATGATGATAGATGGATAGATAGATAGAATGTAACTAATAAGCCAGAGCTATCCCATGGATGGAGGAACCTTGTTAGGCTACAGTCCATAGAGTCAGACACAACTGAGCGACTTCACTCACTCACTCATTATGCTCAAGTTACTAGATTAACCAAGAATGAAGTTATGAACAAACGCATTTCATTTTATTCTGTTCCAAAAACTACCCCAAAGAAAAAATAATAGTGTTTGTTTGCTTGTTTATCAGTGGAATGGGTTCAGATCTTTCAGGGAGGAGGAAATTTCCCCAGTACACCCTTTAAGTTCTTTGGGCTACTCTAATAATTAAATATAAGACAGATTAATAGGAGGAAAAAACTAATGCCTATGCATGAAAGTCCCATAGAAATGGTTGCTCTGAAGTAACAAAAGCAAGCTATTTATCATTCTTAAACAAAGAAACAATTATTTGTGAAGGTTTAATAAAACAAAATGACTTGTGTTTGGAGTTGCAGGCTCATGAAGATGTAAACAAATTTGTTTGTACAGCTCTCTTAGCCTTGAATTCCCTAACCACTGATAATAAAGATGCTTTCTAGTCTATAGGAAAGTCTATGCTTTCCTGCTATAGGAAAGACACCTTCTCAAGGGAGGTTATTTCCTCCTTTGAGCCAGAAAGAGAAGCTCAGAGGATTTTTTTAATATCATTTTTTTTTTACCTGCTGTTTCTCAAGTCACTTTATAATAATCAATATGCCTGGAGGCATATTTTGGGGCAGCCAGCCCTAGGCCCCAGCAGATCCAATGGTAGCAAAACTCACTGAGTTGCAAAGCAGGCAGACAACTGGTAACCGACTTCAGCAGGCCCCAAAAGCTGAAACTTAAGGCAGCAGTAAAGAAAGCAAAGGAGCAAATTAACATCATGGAACCCGTTTAGGCACAAAAATTGCCTGCACCGGGTATCTCTAGAAGTAGAGAGTTAAAACTGGGACCAAAATGAAGTCTCTTAAGAACAAGATCAGGACCCAGATTCCCTCACTCAACCCATGCCTCTCCCCAACCTCAGCAGAAGTTTAGCAGCGTCTTCTCTGGAGAGGGTAAAACAGAGAGTGATTAATCTAGTGGATACCAAGCAGAGATGAGGGCAAGAGCAAACACTGACACTGAGAAGGTCAGTATAATCTTACAAAATGAATGTTAAAACTCTAGCTTACCAACATGGCACTAGCAGCCAAGCATATGTCCTCTAGCATTAAGTCTGGAAGATCCTACTCTGGGAAATCTAGATCAAGGAAGCAGCCCAGCTATTTCCCAAATCTTAGAAGGGAACCAACGCCTAAAGAAAGAGGGGGCTAAGGATCTTATGACAAGATAGTGAAATAAAATTAATCCACCAAGTATTTATAATATCAGAATTACAAAAAAGGGAGAAGGATCAAAGAAAAGAAACCAAATAACAAAAGACTTCTACTCTCTAACATAAATGTAAACAAAATGAAGTAAGACAGAACAGAGACCAAAAACGTAGCAGTTGCCTGTGCCTCTGCCTCTCCCATCAGTATTTAAAGCTGCCACACCACCTGCCCACATCTGTTCTGGATCCCATTGAATTCATACTTCAGTCACTTTGGCTTTCTTTCAGTTCCCAAAACAGGTCAGGCACCTTTCTGCCATAAGATCTATGTAAATACCCAGACTATTCAGGGGGAAAATATGAATATTTCCATTAATGACCACATAACTTTCCATATAATGCCAAGTATTTTAATATTTGTATACTTCTATAAATGGACCATTTTTTTTTTCTTTTGCATGTTACAGCAAGCAGATCAGTGTTTTAGAAATGATGGTTCCAGAACCTTGGCTGTTACTACCTTTGTGTGTAAGAATGAGCCACTCTGCTTATGAATAATGGAAGGGAACATTTGTCAAGCTGTTAGTCAAAAGAGTGATCGTAAATGAACGCTGAAGTCCTTTCCATACTAAGTTTAGTGGAGAAACGTTTACACAATCAGTCTGGATTATGTATGTGACCACTTTTCAATGCCAAATTGTTCTCCCCCGACACCAAAAGATGTTCCCTCACGGCCACATAGTATTTGCTCAAGGAGTGCAAACTTAAAATTTTTTTAAATCTAAATATGTAGACAACAATGAATCCATAATAGAATGTAAATTTAAGATAAGATGATTTTTATTTCCTCTTTTATATTAACATGAACAATGAAATATTGGGTCATTTAAAAACTATGATCTTTTTTTCATACATCTTTTCCCAAATTTCTTTCACTAGTTACTCATTTATCACTATCAGTTTAGGGTAAAAATCTATTTCTTAACTGTTTCTGAGGGGAAAACAATGATAATCTTTTAATGTAAATGCAATTGAAATTCCAAAGCATTAATTTGTGTAAGATAACTGATGAACAAAGAGAATGAGTCAAGAGAATTTAGACGAAAGTAGTTCCTATTTCTTGGAGAAGGCCACTCTAGTACTTTTGCCTGAAAAATCCCATGGACGGAGGAGCCTGGTAGGCTGCAGTCCATGGGGTCGCGAAGAGTCGGACACGACTGAAGCGACTTAGCAGCAGCAGCAGCAGCAGTTCCTATTTCTTAGCTATATTACCTGGTATTCATGAGATCATGATCAATTTATTTTATTTCATTGACCCTCCATTTTTAATTAAAATTGTGACAAGACTAGATAAAGGATTAAATAAGATATTTGGAAAGTGGTAATGTAATAAACAAAAGTACATTTTTTTAAACTGAACTTCCTTTTCAAAACTAAAGTCAAAATTTTAAAATTATCTCTGCCTTTAAAATATTTACATTTCATTTCTATGAATATATTCTCTTAGGAGAGAACAACAGATAAGCGAGAAAAAGTTTTGGAAAAGAAACTTTTCATGGTATATTTTTATAACTTTTGTACTATATTGCATTTTATTATATTATATATATGTATTAAAAATAAATCAATTAAATAGTAAACCAATATATTCAAAACTATTGAATAAATGTAGCATATAAAATCCTAATAATTTTATGTGAGACGCAGAAATTATGTTTTATTCATCTTTGGAACCCAAGAGTTTTAAACAATTCTAAGTACATAATAAATATTCAAAAATATCAGGATTAATAGATGCATAGTTGAGACTTCTATGTGTATTATGGTCATATTTATATGGTAGCAAAAATGAAACTGAAAATGGCTCTCTAGCTACCTAAATTACATAACAGAATATGAGGACAACGTAATTAGCAGTGCTATCAGGGAAACCAAAAATAATTGATCCCCTAATGATATAATTTAACAGCTGTATACAGAGAAACAATATAAAATATATGGTAAAAAAATCAAACATTTTTTTTAAACTACCATTAATTTTTAGAGATTTATAGAGAAAAATACACTTCTCAAAACTCTAAAAATTGCTCACAAGTAATGTCATTACTTCCATAACTGAGAAAAGCAAGTAATTCATAAAAAATGAAAACTGTTTTTCCACAGCAAATTACAAGAATTAATAATTCAGACTGGACAAGGCAATAAATTAGTCCATGACACAAACATACACGTTTTGAAAATCCTTGGCATCGTCATAAGTCATATATCCTTGGGTCTAAAAGAGATGTTAAGATATTATCTGGAAGATTAGCTCTAAGTTTTTTGGCTTTTAATGCATAAGATTTTTTTTAAAGAAAAGCACAAAATATTAATATTCTTATTAGATGGCAAGATTGTGGGTGATTTTACTCTTCCTGCTTCTATTTCCCAAATTTTCTCTAATGTATTAATAATTTTCTTGTAATTTTCTCATAATAATATATATATGGTATTTTTAAGATATTACCTGGTTTAAAAAAGAAAGCATCCAGTGTACCCTGTGTTTATAGGTTGTTTAAAGATTAAACAATCTTACACATAGATACATAATCCAGTTCGAAAGTCCCCAAGAAAAGGGATGTACAGTTAGCACCAGCTGTTCAGCAAGGGCACTTGTAAAATAAGCTCTTCCTGCCTTCATCACAGTGACTTAGATTGCTCAAAGAACATAAATAAATTATATGTATTTGTGCTCTGACCCCCTGAAACCTTCTGTAAATGCTCCGTGGAGATGGTTAGAGGAGAAATGGTGATAGGATTCAGTACACCAGTCCCATTACAGAATCCTAATTTGTTCTCCTGCCCTCTCTGCTATCAAATGAAACACTGTCCACGGGCAGGTAGCCAAGCAGCCAGGTGACCTGCTCTAGTCACTCAGGCATCTGCACACGTCTAAAACACTTTATATCCTTTTATGATAAAATTACCCAAAACATAAAGAAAGGAAGCAGGAGCAATAAATCATGTTGGCATAGCACAGTTTATTTATTCTGAACAGGATGGCTGACAAAGGAACCTGCTGTTACAACATATGAGAGGATTTAAAATAATGAAACTTAAAAAAAAAACTTAAAAGGAATAAATAAAGACACTAAGTGTCTGATCCCATTCACAATATGCTCTCAAAGACAATGAGATGATAAACATATTGATTTGACATTCTGGAGGTTAATAACATGATATCTCAATTTACTTTTTCAGTTTTTATATGGAACAGTATGGCCTTTCAAGTCAAGCACACTGAAGTCTGAATAGCAGCTCCAATGTTCACTACCTGGAAGTTACTTAACCATTTTATAATCTACTTGTAGAAAAAAGTGAAAGTCGCTCCTTCATGTGCAACTCTTTGCGACTCCATGGACTATACAGTTCGTGGAATTCTCCAGGCCAGAATACTGGAGTGGGTAGCCTTTCCCTTCTCCAGGGGATCTTCCCAACCCAGGGATCGAACCCAGGTCTCCCACATTGCAGGTGGATTCTTTACCAGCTGAGCCACAAGGGAAGCCCACTTGTAGAAATGGGAACTAAAATAGCTAGCTACCTTAAGAATATTCCAACTACTGTACAGCTATGCTCATTTCACATGCTAGCAAGGTTATGCTCAAAATCAAGCTAGGCTTCAAGCTCAGCAGTATGTGAACCCAGAACTTTCAGATGTACAAGCTGGGTTTAGAAAAAGAAGAGGAACCAGAGATCAAATTGCCAACATTCACTGGATCATGGAGAAAGCAAGGGAGTTCCAGAAAAACATCTCCTGCTGCTTCACTGGCTACACTAAAGCCTTTGATTGCGTGGATCACAACAAACTGTGATAAATTCCTGAAGGGATGGGAGTAGCAGACTCCCTTACCTGTCTCCTGAGAAACCTGTATGCAGGTCAAGAAGCAACAGAACAGGACATGGAGCAACTGACTGGTTCAAAATTGGGAAAGGAGTAAGACAGCTATATATAGTCACTATATATTTAACTTACATGCAAAATACATCCTGCAAAATGCTGAGCTGGATGAAACACAAGCTGGAATCAAGATTGCCAGGAGGAATATCAACAACCTCAGGTATGTAGATGACAACACCCTAATGACAGAAAGTGATGAGGATCTAAAAAGCCTCTTGATGAGGGTGAAAGAGGAGAGTGAAAAAGCTGGCTTAAAGCTCAACATTCAGAAAACGAAGATCATGGCATCCAGTCTCATCACTTCATAGCAAATAGATAGGAAAAAGTAGAAACAGTGACAGATTTTATTTTCTTGGGTTCCCAAATTACTGAGGACAGTGATTGCAGTCATGAAATTAAGACACTTGGAAGGAAAGCTATGACAAACCTAGATAGCATACTAAAAAGCACTTTGCTGACAAAGGTCTGTATAGTCAGAGCTATGGTTTTCCATTAGTCATGTGAGAGTTGGACCATAAAGAAGGCTAAGCTCCAAAGAATTTCTGCTTTTGAATTGTGGTACTGAAGAAGACTCTTGAGAGCCTCTTGGACTGCAAGGAGATCAAACCAGTCAATCCTAAAGGAAATCAACCATGAATATTCATTGGAAGGGTTGATGATGGAACTGAAACTCCAATACTTTGGCCACCTGATGCAAAGAGCCAACTCTGGAGAAGACCCTGATGCTGAGAAAGATTGAAGGCAAAGGAAAAGGGGACAACAGAGGATGAGATGGTTGGATGGCATAACCAACTCAATGGATATGAATCTGAGCAAACTCCAGGAGATAGTGGAGGACAGAGGAGCCTGGTGTGCTAAATAAAGCCCATGGGGTTGCAAAGAATTAGATACGTCTTGGTGACTGAATAGCAAACAACCTCACAGAGTGGTAGTTAGGATTAAGTAAAACAATGGGCAAAATTGCATGTTTATTATTCTCTAAATGTTTCTATATATTTGGGATATTATAAAAACATGAATTACATTGAGTGCCACAATGGACTCTCAATAAATGTTGGCTCCCTTCCTTGATATACACCTAAGAATTTTTATTTAAAAAAGAAAAAAGGAAGGGACAGAAGAAGGTCACTAAGTTCAGACCTCTAGGCTGATTTATCACATTAAATAAACATCATCTGATGACTTTCAGCACAGGGTATAAGAGGAACTTTTCTCAGTGCCTAAGAAAAAAAGATCACAAATAGGAAAATATTGATCAGTTAAATCTATTTAACTTACCAATTTAATAGACACAGTTGATGCCGATTGTAAAAAGGAGCCTGCTTTTAAGGACTCCTGCAGTTTAAATGGCTAAAACTTAACAAAAGCCATACTGGTTAAAACAAACAAAATCCATAGAATAGGAAGTATCACAAATGAATAGGAGAAAAACATGTAACGTTTTCATTGATGATATCACAGAAACTAACTCACTGTAAGAGGAAAAGCGAAATTATGTGTATCTTTACGCCAGGGGTGGGCAAATTATTCTACAGGGCCAGAGAGTCAACGTTTTATGTTCTGCAGGTTATACAGTCCCTGCTGCAACCACCCACTGCTGCCATTTCAGCAGCCACAGACAATACATAGACGAAAGAACAGGGCTGTGTTCCAACAAAGCTTTACTTCTGAAATAGTGAAAACTGAATTTCATATAATTTTCACATATCTCAAAGTATTATTATTCTTTGATTTTTTTTAAACATTTAAAAATAGAAAGCCAGTCTTTATCTGTGGGCTGTACAAGAATTCAGTCAGATTTGAGCCAGCGGACTGTAACTTGACAAGTCCTGCTTCACACTAAAAAGAAAAAAAAAAAAAAAATTCAAATTGGTTATAAAGTACTAAATGAGAGAGATAAAACTATAAAACTAACATAAGAAAGTAAAGAAAAACATCTCATTAACATCTTGCAGTGAATAAAGATTTCTTAATACAACAGCAAAGTAAAAAATTATTTATTTGACGTTATAAAAATTAAAGATATCTGTCAAGTGAAGGATATCATGGAACACCTTCTATAACAGGAAGGTAACATACTGAGGGAAAGTATCTGCAACATTAAAAAGGCATTAATGTCTAGAATATTCAAAGAACTCATAAATCAATTAACAAAAGAAGGGAAACCCAATTGTATTTGAAAACTGATTGATGCCATGTACTCTCAGAATAACAAGGGGAAGAATATTTTTATGCTTTATTATTTAACAAAGTTCATTATTAGAAATTCTTAAAGGAATAATCTAGCCTCTGGTGTATATGTGTATGTAATATAATAGAGGAAGTAATCTGAATAGAGGAAGTCATCCACTTGTAGGATTTTATTCTATTTTAGTACACAAACAACTACATAGTGATTCATATGTACCAGGCACTATTCTAAGTAATTTACAAACACTAATTCATTTACTCTCTTAATTCTAAAAGAGGTACTATTATTATCCTCATTTTGAAGATGAGTCTTATGAGCAGTTTTTGTCTTTATACTTATTTTTATTTTCGAACTTTTAAGCAATATACATTTATACCTACATATCCACACAGAAATAAATAAAATAGTATATAGAAAAACACTGTGTCCTCTTAGGGGGAGGAATGTGAAGGGGCCAAGGGAAGTACAGGATTTTAATGCAACACCTATAGGACTTGAGTTTATGCTTCATCACACCTTTGTATATAATTGTTTTCTGTTTGCAACTTGGCTACTTTTCTGTTCCTTCTGCTATAAACATATATAAATGTTTTGAGGGATAAGGTGATGAGTATGTAAAGGGCTGAGTGATTTTGTTTGTTTCAGAGCATAATGAAACCTTCTAACTACAAAACAAAGCTGTCAATCAACAAATATTTTTCAAGCACCTGTTATATCAAGCATAGTTCTACGCAGTAAGGATAGAGTAGTAAGCATGACAGATAATGATGTATTCTGTCTTCATCTGTTTTGATTACTACTCTATCCTTGGTGCCTAAGAGATGACTTACTGTCTAGAACTACTTACTGTCTAGAACTAAAATAGATGCTACTCAAAGAACTCAAATTCTAGTTTAACAGTTATACTCTAGATCAGAGTACTGCAAAGGCAGAAACTGAGAAAACGGATTTAAAATAGGACACTTTGCTTTTCTGCCTTTGTATTCATATACAAGGTAAAGGATAGGATTCTTTATATTAACTAACATAGTACCTTAAAGTTTATTAAAATGTTCTCCCATGCTTTAATTCTTTCTAACAAAGCCCAATCTATATTGAAAACTAATGATCATATACTTTAAGTGGTATCTTCAAGATCACAGTTTTGCTAATGGGTATAATGACTTTTAACAAAAGGAAAAATAACTAAATATTATCTATGCTAATTCAGTTAACACTTGAAGTATTTATTGTGTGTACACAGGTCTGACATTAATATTTATAGGTGTCATATGTATAGGTGTACATTGATAAAATATATAGATATATTGTATATATCTGCTGGCCTTGTTTAATAATTCTATTCATACACATTTATGTATGTACATACATACATTTTATATGTTATATATTAATACTATTTTATAAATGTATATATACATACATTTTTCATCATTTCCACTGTATAATCATAACGGTGATGAATAAAGAAGGCTTAGTGCCAAAGAAATGATGCTTTCAAACTGTTGTGCTGGAGAAGACTCTTCCAAGTCCCTTGGACAGCAAGGAGATCAAACCAGTCAATCCTGAAGGAAATCAACCCTGAACATTCATTGGAAGGATTGATGATGAAGCTGAAGTTCCAAAACTTTGGCCACCTGATATGAAGAGAGGACTCATTGGAAAAGACTCTGATGACTGGAAAGATTGAAGGCAAGAGGAGAAGGGGGTAACAGAGGATGAGATGGTTGGATGCCATCACTGATTCAATGGATATGCGTTTAAGCAAACTCCAGGAGATGGTGAAGGACAGGGAAGCCTGGAGTACTGCAGTTCATGGGGTCACAAAGAGTGGGACACGACTTAGCAACTAAACAACAACAATATATATACATATGGATACACATTACTAGAGCTTCTTGTTGAAATATTTATATTCCTCAATAGGGTATGAACTCATTTCAGCAGTTAAGAATCCACCTTCCAATGCAAGGAACACAGGTTCGACCTTTGGTGGTAGAACTAAGAGCTCACATGCCACAGGGCAACTAAGCCCATGCTCCACAAGAACAGAAGCCTGTGAGACGCAGTGAAGAGCCTGTGTGCTGCAGAAAAGACCCAGCACAGCCAAAATAAAAAATAATTTTTTTTTTAGAAGAAAAAGAATAGGGACCATGTCCTAGTCATTTTGCGACTCTAAAACCTAACACAATGTCTAACATATAATAAGTGTTAAATAAAGATTAAAGGAATGAGTGAAATATTAATTTCCCTATATTTTAATACTTTTAGTAGTACATTATCAGAAAGGGGATAGATTTAAATGTATGGGCTAACCCCTAAGAGGTATCTCTTTCAGATATTTTTATTAAGATAATTTTTAAAGTATAATACTTGAATTTTGATTCATAGACTGAGAATAATCAATTCATAATAAAGCATGATTATAAAGCTGTCACCCTTTTCTGTTACCAACTGATTATAGTCATTTACTCCTGCCCATTTTTCTTTGATCTGTATAGAAACTTAATAGGGTAGTCATTGAAGAATACACTAGCAGAAGACAAGAAAGGAAATAATAATAACAAAGTAGTCTATTAATAAAAGCAAATAAAGGAGTGCAACTGCAAAAATCTGAACATCGGCTAAAAATTATTACAATTATGTGGTATGCACACAATATACAAAACTACAAACAAGTTTAAAAACATTCAAAATAGCTGTTTCAAATAAAGACAATACAGCTGAATAATATTCAAGAAAGTATATATCACTATAATATAAAAAATATTGATGTTTTTCAGCAGTACATCAAAAAAAAAAAGTTCTCAATTTTACAATGATGAACAACTGACTTCTCATTTACTGTAAGACAAAGACAGTCAAATCAAAATAGAAAACAGTACTGAGGTAAGGCCATTTTATTCAGAGTAGAAAGTAATTATACTTTTTATGCTTTAAGTTTAGATAAAGCTTTAAATGTATGCTAATCTAGTGCCTTTGAATGGAGAAGGCAATGGCACCCACTCCAGTACTCTTGCCCAGAGAATCCCATGGACGGAGGAGCCTGGTGGGCTGCCGTCTAGGGGGTCGCACAGAGTCAGACATGACTGAAGTGACTTAGCAGCAGCAGCAGCAGCAGTGCCTTTGAAAAACCTAAATGCACCTGCTTTTTTTATATAACTGGGTACTCAATTTGCAACTCTTTTCATGGGTACTGGCTCTCCAAAGTTAGAGAGATTGGATATATATTAACTAGATCCATTTAACAATTTCACAATCCAGTATTATCTGTGACTTCTTTGTAATGAATCCAATATTATTGCAAATTACATAGTGAATGGAAATGCACTAGGGAAAACAAATATGGTCAGAAAACAAAAGATAAAAAGAACAAAAAGACAGTATGGAGAACAGTATGGAAGTTCCTTTAAAAACTAAAAATAGAGTTACCATATGACCCTGCGATCCCACTTCTGGGCATAAACCCAGAGAAAAACATGGTCCAAAAGGATACATCCATTGCAATGCTCATTGCAGCACTGTTTACAATAGCCAGGACAGGGAAGCAACCTAAACGTCCGTCAACAGAGGAATGGAAAAAGAAGATGTGATACATATATACAAAGGACTATTACTCAGCCATGAGAAAGAATGAAATAATGCCACTTGCAGCAACATAAATGGACCTAGATTGTCATACTGAGTGAGTTAAGTCAGACAAAGAAGGAGAAATATTCCTGACATGCGGAATCTAAAAAGAAGATACAAATGAACTTGTTTACAAAACAGAAACAGACTCACAGGCTTAGAGAACACACTTATGGTTGCCAGGAGGGAAGCACGGGGGGAAGGGTGAGGGAAACAGACAGCTGGGAGGCTGGGACCGACATGTACACACCACTGTATCTAAAATGGGTAACCAACGAGGTCCTGCATGTAGTGCCTGGAACCCTGCTCAATCATATGTGGCAGCCTGGACGGGAGAGGAGTTTTGGAGAGAATGGATTCATATTTATGTGTGGCTGGGCATCCAGTCCCATCACTTCATGGGAAATAGATGGGGAAACAGTGGAAACAGTGTCAGACTTTATTTTTCTGGGCTCCAAAATCACTGCAGATGGTGACTGCAGCCATGAAATTAAAAGACGCTTACTCTTTGGAAGGAAAGTTATGACCAACCTAAATAGCATATTCAAAAGCAGAGACATTACTTTGCCAACAAAGGTTCGTCTAGTCAGGGCTATGGTTTTTCCTGTGGTCACGTATGGATGTGAGAGTTGGACTGTGAAGAAGGCTGAGTGCCGAAGAATTGATGCTTTTGAACTGTGATGTTGGAGAAGACTCTTGAGAGTCCCTTGGACTGCAAGGAGATCCAACCAGTCCATTCTAAAGGAGATCAGCCCTGGGATTTCTTTGGAAGGAATGATGCTAATGATCCAGTACTTTGGCCACCTCATGCGAAGAGTTGACTCATTGGAAAAGACTCTGATGCTGGGAGGGATTGGGGGCAAGAGGAGAAGGGGACGACAGAGGATGAGATAGCTGGATGGCATCACTGACTCGATGGACGTGAGTCTCAGTGAACTCTGGGAGTTGGTGATGGACAGGGAGGCCTGGCGTGCTGCGATTCATGGGGTCGCAAAGAGTCGGACACGACTGAGCGACTGATCTGATTTGATCTGATCTGGGTCCCCTTGCTGTTCACCTGAAACTATCATAACATTGTTAATGAGCTATACTCCATTATAAAATAAAGCTTTAAAAAAAGAACAAAAAAGAAACTATGCCTAACTCCAGACAAAATGGAATAAACACATGCCATACTATTTCTCCTACTAATTACAATTTGTGAACTCCCAATAAAATTCAAAAAGCAACTGAAGAAGACCCTAGTAGACAAAGAAAAGAACATGGACTGGATAAGGACCTTGAGATTCAAGGAAAACTCTCGAGGAATAAGATACCCGAGGCCTTTCCCCCGGGATTTGTGTCCTGTATATCCTAACATGAGCACTAAAGAGACTCACAACCCGAAACACCAGCAGGCACAACAGTAACAACAAAAAGTCCCAAGAAAGTCTGATACCTCTAGTCAAAGGATCAGGGGAAAAGCAGTCCCACAGAACAAACATTTACAGTACCTGCCCTACTCCAGGCAAGTAGCACCAAAAAAAAAAAAAAAAAAACCCACAGACTACATCTCTCCACTCTCTACTAAGCACTACCGTGGCAGAGATCATGTCTGGTATCTCCACGGTACCCCTCCCCAGTTGGGATTGTGAGAAGAGTCCAGTCTTCTAGCCTCATCCTATAATAATGAAACAGTACCTCTCCCAGCTACAGGCTCTGACTTGTCTTGTATCCTTGCTTTGCAACAATGAAACAGTACACGTTTCTTCCTGCTCTGGCTGTGGCAGAGAGGTAAGAGCCCTCTCCTCTATATCTTTGATGTAATGAGGAGGCAGAACACCATTCCCTCCCAAGTGGAGACTGGAGGAAAGACTGTCAAGAGGAAGGGATTAGAGGAAGGGATTTTCTAAATCAGCATAGGAAGTCCTGGCCAGATCTATGTACAGCCACTGCATAAAGTTAACCAAAATTAACACAGCAAACACTTTGAGAACCACCCGAGTTCCACACTGACCTCTGGATAACACATGAGTAAGGCAAACCAGAAGAACACTGGAAAGGTTTCAGAAACTAAATTGACATTTTAACCATAACCCAAAAAAAAGTGGGCCAGGAGGCACATATACTGAACCTAAACAGGTTAAATACATGTTAAAATAAGCAAACAAACAACAACAACAACATGGAAGAAGGGGCAGAATAGGGTTGGAAGGCCTTCAAAGCTTCCTTTCCAGAGACGTGTCATTATTTGACCTGTCGGTGGTACCATGGAAGACCCCATTTACAAGGCTGTCTTTATTGTACCTGACTTGGAGCTGGCCCCATACAAAAAAAAAAAAAAGCCTTTTCCCTGGAGGATTCTGTCAAAATCAATTAGAAGCAATGTATGACAACTGGAGCAAATAACAGGCTAACCAGAAAGTTCAAAAGGAATGACATGTTCACAGGGGCTTCAAAAGATCTAACATATTCCAGGGACTCTAGAAGGCCATACATGTGCATAGGCCTGTGCTTGAGCTCAGGAAAGACTGGAGAAGGCTCTAAGCTCTCACTTTTGGCTGATCTTTGGGACAATGCAAGCAGAAAGTGCAGGCAAAGGCAGAGTTGCCAACCTGCTCGGCTCAATGTTAATGGCACGCCTCAACATTCACACAGAGACCCTTAGCAAACACTGGGGATTTTTCTGTCACAAATCTCTGTCCAGTCATTAGCTGACCACCAAGCTAACCAAGTGGCTTCACAAGTGATACAATGGTAAAGAATCCACCTGACAATGCAGGAGATGAAAGAGACATGGGTTCGATCCCTGGGTCTGGAAGATCCCCTGGAGAAGGAAATGGCAATCCACTCCAGTATTCTTGCCTGGGAAAGCCCATGGACAGAGGAGCCTGGTGGGCTACAGTCCATGGGGTTGCAAAGAGTAAGATACCACTGAGTACAGCACACACAAGTTAATCAAGTAGGGACGTCAGTAATCATCCATAACACAGAAAACAGACTTTACAGAATTAGTTCAGAAAAGTCATCAAACAAACAAACAACAGTAAACAGGAAAAAAAAAACCCTGAGGAAGGGGGAGAATCTGATTTCTGAATCTGCCGCAATATATTATGGTCAGTTTTCATCAAAAACTTGTGAAATAGTGATGAAGAAGTAGAGAATGGACATCAGCACACAGGGGAGTAAGGGGAGGGTGGGACAAATTAGGAGATTAGGATTGACATATATATATTACCATTTGTAAAACAGATAGCTGGTGGGAACTTGCTATAAAGTACAGGAAACTCACCTCGGTACTCTGTGATGACCTAGAGAGGTAGGGTAAGGGGTGGGGGGTGGGGTGGGAGGTCCAAGAGGGAGGGCGTCTATGTATACATATAGCTGATTCACTTGGTTGTACAGCAGAAACTAACACAACATTGTAAAGCAATTATACTCTAATTAAAAAAATATGAGATATGCAAAGAAATAAGAAACTATGGCCCACACACAAAAATCACTCAACTGAAATATTAGATATATTAATTTATTGTTGTTGCTGCTTAGTCACTAAATTGTTTCCAACTCTTGCAACCCTGCTAGACTCCACTATCTAAGGGATTTCCCAGGCACGAATACTGGAGTGGGTTGCCATTTCCTTCTCCAGGGAATCTTCCCGACCCAGGGGATTGAACCCACATCTCTAGCACTGGCAGGCAAATTCTTTACCAATGAGCCACTAGGGAAGTCCATATTGATTATTACATGTACATATAACTACAATATGTGAGGTTATACTAGATAAATTACTTTAAATCTTTCCACATCTAAGAGTTCCATCTTGGATATCCTATTTCAGTATAAAAGCAGGCCACAGAACTACCTGTGGTCAGCATTAGGACTGTTTTCTTTTTTTAAAAGAAGCTCTATCTTAAGGTTTTAAGCAAGTATTTAGCTGAAACTCCAGATTTCTGTACCTTAAACTATGGAAGAAATGCTCTTGATTTGAAATATTTTGAAAATAGGACTTGCAGCTGAAAATCACGTTCCTGTGATAGTGTAAGGGTCAAAGAACACTCCCTTTTCAGGCAGGTGACAAATTACATCCTGGTCCAGGACAGAGCATGGGGATAAGGTTTTGTTTCTGACACTATTTGTTCTTATTTGTTGGAAATTTGCTGCCACTTGAGTCAGCCAAATTTCTGGTCCTAACACAGGACACAATCCTCTACCGCATATTTTTCTGACAAAAAAAATCATTACCTCAATGAATCTAATTTTGTAAGGCTATGAATAGGAAGGTGAATAGGACTTCAACATCTGCACATCTTTCAGCATACTTTTCTTAACCTAGTCACTTCCAAATGTAGCACAGGATCAAAGGAGCTGCACCAGAGTTTCAAATACCCGCATGCTGCTAAATTACTTTGGAATCCCAGCTTCCAGAGTGGTGTCACCAAATTAAATGCTGAATCAGGCATCTCAGAGACGGTAATGTTGTTCTGGGGCTCAAGCAAAAGTTTGTGATAGAATTCAAGGGCTTCTACTGTAAAACTAATTTAGTTCAAATCCACTTTTTCAAGTCTTTTTATATATATTCTTGTAAAGTTGATCACAACTATATGGATTGACCTCTTTGAATAAGTATAATCAGAAAGCAGCCAGACCAAAGTAAATTGTCTACTCAATGGCATTCAAAAAACTTTTAACATGACAGTAAGAAATACATTTTGCATATAGTATACACATTTATGGGGCTTCCCTGATAGCTCAGATGGTAAAGAATCCGCCTTCAATGCAGGAGACCCCTGTTCAATTCCTGGGTCAGGAAGATCCCTTGGAGAATGGATAGGCTACCCACTTCAGTATTCTTGGGCTTTTCTGGTAGTTCAGATGGTAAAGAATCCACCTGCAATGCAGAAGACCTGGGTTTGATCCCTGGGTTGAGAAGATCCCCTGAAAAAGGGCATGACAACTTGCTCCAGTATTCTTGCCTGGAGAATGCCCATGGACAGAGGAACCTGGCGGGCTACAGTCCATGAGGTCACAAAGAGTTGGACACAACTGAGCAACTAAGCACAGCAAAGCATATACAGTTATATAAGTGCACATAATTCCTTAACACAATATTTCCTAAGTGTAATACATAATTATATTGTCTATTTTTTTCAATTTACTATTTGTTTTATTATTTTATTTATTTTTATTTTTGGCTGCACTGGGTCTTCGTTGCTGTGCATGGGCTTTCTCAAGTTGCAGTGAGCGAGTTTCTCAAGGCAGTTGCTTCTCTTGTTGCAGAACACAGACTCTAGGGCACACAGGCTTTAGCAGTTGCTGCTCATGGGCTCTAGGATGCGGGTTCAGTAGTCATGGCACACGGGCTTAGCTGCCCCACAGCGCGTGGAACCCTCCCAGACCATGGATGGAACCCATGTCCCCTGCATTGGGCAGGCAGATTCTTAACCCCTGGACCACCAGGGAAGTCCTATTTAATTGCTAGTCGTACTTCCAATAAATTGATTTTATGACCCACAGTTTGAAAAACACTCTTCTAGCTACCCTGGTGGCTCAGTGGTAAAGAATCTGCCTGCCAATGCAGGAGATGCCAATTTGACCCCTGGGTCCGGAAGATCCCCTGGAGAAGGAAATGGCAACCCACTCCAGAATTCTTGCCTGGGAAATCCCATGGACAGAGGAGCCTGGCGGGCAACAGTCCATGGGGTCGCAGAGTCAGACACAACCTAGCAACTAAACAACAAGAGCAACTACAGTTGATTATATCTTATAATTTCAGGCCAAATCCATTTCTTCTGAGTTCCTCATGACCTTCAGAATATCCCCAGAGTTTATTTAGGAGAGCAGATTAAGATTCAAAAACAGCCAAATAACATGAGGGTGCCTTTATAATCACCTAACATACATGCAGATATGATAG
Source organism: Bos grunniens (assembly GCF_055505025.1). Lineage (NCBI taxonomy): Eukaryota > Metazoa > Chordata > Mammalia > Artiodactyla > Bovidae > Bos > Bos grunniens. The sequence continues at coordinate 21,440,180 of NC_141178.1, read as the reverse complement.
GTTGTTGGGTCCTCCTACAGGTTCAAATCATTGCAATTCTATGTGTGCAGGAGTGCAAAGGAAGGTAAGTCACAAGAGGAGGCCTTACTAGGGCCATAAGGTAGACATAAGCTTTAAGCAGAGAAAAAGGAAATAAACATTAAGTAGGCTGAGAGGCAGGAGGTGTCGGACCCACTGGGCAGACAAAGGAAGCAAAGAATAGAAGATAAACACAGCCAGAGCCAGGAAAACAAGTAGAACCTGAAGCAGGAGGCTAAATGGAGCCAGAGCCAGAAGGGAAAGCAAAAACAGGCACACAAGTGGAAACAAGGCCAACAGAAAATAATGTGTTATGCCAGAAAGGAAAAAAGGCTGATGGCATTTGGCTGCCTCATGCATGAGAGCAGAAAAGCATGGAATGTGCTACTACGTGTGTTCTCTCAGGCTATCAGAGAACTAGAACTTTCCATGCAGCTAAAATTCAGTGTAGTCAAAAAATATGGTCTTGGTTTATTATGCTCTATTAATTAGCATTTCTTTCCTACCAATAATTTTGACCTATTTTAATTAAAATGCTTACTCGAGTAAATAAGCATATGTTCTTTATCTACTTGATAAGTTTCAACTGCCAGAATTTAGAATCAAATTTAATTTCTGCCACATTGTTTTATAATTCCTTACAAATCCAGTTTCCTAGTTTCTTTAATACTTCATGCATACAACTATGCTATGAAAATACCTATTCTGTTTTGCTGGAAAAATACATTAAGATTCATATGCTGCTGCTGCTTAGTCGCTTCAGTCGTGGCCGACACTGTGCCACCCTATAGACACCACCCTACAGACGACAGACACCAGGCTCCTTTGTCCATGGAATTCTCTAGGCAAGAGTCCTGGAGTAGGTTGCCATGCCCGTCTCCAGGGGATCTTCCCAACCTGGGATCGAACCCTGGTCTCCTGCACTGCAGGCAGATTCTTTACCACTGAGCCAACAGGGAAGGTCTAAGATTCATATGACAAGGAGCTAATTTTTATTTATTTTATTCTTAGTCTTTACTAATAAAAAAACTATTTGCAAGATAATTCAATAAATTAGTGATGCAATTGCTATACTTATCACTATTTGCCAATACTTAAGTTGTATCTTTGATAAATAACTGGATTTTTTTTAATTTTTTTAGAAAAGAATAAGAATCAGTAACTGTAACAAATTAAGGGAAAGTTTAAATTGAGGTCAGATTTAACTTAAACAGAATCAATCAGACATTTATACTTATGAGAAAAACTAAATCACCACCTAGTACAATTCACCAAAATCTATTCATTCAGGTTTATCATTAGGCAAATGTTCCAAAAACAAATTTTATAAAAGGCCTAAGTGGTATTAGCTATCATATTAACTGATGAACAACTAAAGGAAATCCCTCAGACAGTAAAAAATCTACCTGCAATGCAAAGATCCAGGTTCGATCCCTGGCTCAGGAAGATCGCCTGGAGAAGGGAATGGCTACCTACTCCAGTATTCTTGCCTAGAGAATTCCATGGGTAGAGAAGCCTGGTAGGCTATAGTCCATGAGGTTACAAAGAGTCAGACACAGACGCGACTCAACGACTAACACTTTCACTTGAATTAACTGGCAAAGAATTAATTCACAGTCAAATTACATTAACACGCTAACAGAATAAAAACAAATACCAAATTTAGATAATTAAGACAAAATAAAATTCATATAGCACTAATAATATTAACAATTTTAAAATGTAGAAACTGTCCCTAATCAACTGACATTATTTAAACAGAAAGGTATAAAGGGGACTCCCCAGATGGATCTATTGGTAAAGAATCCGCCTGCCAATGCAGGAATCACAAGAGATGCAGGACTGATCCCTGGGTCAGGAAGACCCCCAGAGTAGGAAGTGGCACCGCACTCCAGTATTCTTGCCTGGAAAATTCCAAGGACAGAGGAGACCAGCAGGCTACAGTCTATGGGGCCACAGAGTCAGACACGACTGAGCACACACATACATATAAGAAGTCACAAAAACTTTTATAAGTAAAAAGTTTTTATCAAAGAAAGAAAGACATAAAAATAAATTCAATTTAAAAAAAATCAGAAGAGCAATTTAGAAAAACTTAAAGGAGGAAAAGTTGCAAATACCCCACAATCAAAGAATGTACGAGCACTGCCACAGGTTTATAAGAAAGATATATTAAAAATAATCTGTAGTAGGAAATAGGTTACCAAAAAATAACCACGTCACCATTTTTATTTGTGTATTTGTTTGGTTTGGGTTCTTTATTGAAATACATTTGATATATAACATTGTGAAAGTTTAAGAAATAAAACATGTTGATTTGATACATTTATATACTGCATTTGTGTACTGAGCACAAACTTAACATCAGCTAACACCTTTACCACATCACATAATTATCTTTCATGTGTATGTGTGATGAGAACAATTGAGATCCAGTCTCTTAGCAACTTTGAACCATATGATATGCACTCTTGACCATAACCACTATGTTGTGCATTGGATCTCCAGAACTTACTCATCTTTTTTTATAATTTATTTTTATAAATATAATTTATATATAAAACATGATAAATATAATTTATTTTATGATTTATTTATTTAATTGAAAGATAATTGCTTTACAGAGTTTTGTTGTTTTCTGTCAAACATCAACATGAATCAGCCATAGGTACACATATGTCCTCTCCCTTTTGAACCTCCTTCCTATCTCCCTCGCCAACCACCTGCCCCCTGCCCCCGCCCCCCACTGCCTAGGTTGATACAGAGCCCTGTTTGAGTTCCCTGAGACATATAGCAAATTCCCATTGGCTATCTATTTTACATATGGCAATGTAAGTTTCCATGTTACTCTCTCCATACATCTCACCCTCTCCCAATGTCCATTTTCTATGACATTCTCTGTTTATCTGTTCTCTATGTCTGTTTCTCCATTCAGTTCAGTTCAATTCAGTCGCTCAGTCGTGCCCGACTCTTTGTGACCCCAGGAATCACAGCACGCCAGGCCACCCTGTCCATCATCAACTCCCGGAATTCACCCAAACTCATGTCCATCGAGTCGGTGATGCCATCCAGCCATCTCATCCTCTGTCGTCCCCTTCTTCTCCTGCCCCAAATCCTTCCTAGCTTCAGGGTCTTTTCCAATGAGTCAACTCTTCACATGAGGTGGCCAAAGTACTGGAGTTTCAGCTTTAGCATCATTCCTTCCAATGAACACCCAGGACTAATCTCCTTTAGAATGGACTGGTTGGATCTCCTTGCAGTCCAAAGGACTCTCAAGAGTCTTCTCCAATACCACAGTTCAGAAGCATCAATTAATTCTTCGGTGCTCAGCCTTCTTCACAGTCCAACTCTCACATCCATACATGACCACAGGAAAAACCATAGCCTTGACTAGACGAACCTTTGTTGGCAAGGTAATGTCTCTGCTTTTGAATATGCTATCTAGGTTGGTCATAACTTTCCTTCCAAGGAGTAAGCATCTTTTCATTTCATGGCTGCAGTCACCATCTTCAGTGATTTTTGAGCCCCCAAAAATAAAGTCTGACACTGTTTCCACTGTTTCCCCATCTATTTTCCATGAAGTGATGGGACTGGATGCCATGATCTTAGTTTTCTGAATGTTGAGCTTTAAGCCAACTTTTTCACTCTCCTCTTTCACCTTCATCAAGAGGCTTTTGAGTTCCTCTTCACTTTCTGCCACAAGGGTGGTGTCATCTGCATATCTGAAGTTATTGAAATTTCTCCCAGCAATCTTGATTCCAGCTTGTGCTTCTTCCAGCCCAGCGTTTCTCATGAAGTACTCTGCATATGAGTTAAATAAGCAGGGTGACAATATACAGCCTTGACGTACTGCTTTCCCTATTTGGAACCAGTCTGTTGTTCCATGTCCAGTTCTAACTGTTGCTTCCTGACCTGCATCTGGGTTTCTGCAATAGATTTCTCCATTACTGCCCTGCAAATAAATTTATCAGTACCATCTTTCTAGATTTCATATACATGTGTTAATATATGATATTTATCTCTGTCTTTCTGACTTATTTCACTCTGTATAATAGGCTCTAGGTTCATCCACCTCATTAGAACTGACTCAAATGTGTTCCTTTTTATGGCTGAATAATAAATATTCCATTGTGTATATGTACCACAATTTCTTTACCCATTCATCTGTCAATGGACCTTTAGTTGTGAGTTTGTACTCTTGAACATTTCCCCAATATGTATACCCCCAGGTAATGACCATTCTACTTGAGCTTGACTTTTTAGATTTCATATGTAAGTGATAGCATACAATGACTGCCTTATCTGTATGACTTATTTCACTTACATACTGCCCGCAAGGTCCATTCATGTCATCACAAAAGGCAGGGTTTCCCACTCCACTACGTGTGTGTCTGTGTGTATGAATAAAGTCGATCTTCTTTATCCATCCATCCACTGATGGACACATAGGTTGTGTCCATATCTTGGTCACTGTGAATAATCGTGCAATGAAATTGGGAATGCAGACTTCAATGTTTATTGCAACACTATTTACTATAGCCAAGGCATGGAAGCAACCTAAATACCCATCAACAGAGGAATGGATAAAGATGTGGTACATACATACATTGGAATGTTACTCAGCCATAGAAAAGAAAGATTATTTCATTCTTAAGGGAATACCCAAAGAATTTGCTGCTGATGTCACCTCCCCTCTCCTCTAATCACAATACCCCTGGCCTGCATTTACTTCATTAAATCCATTTACATTAACCACAGTGATGTAGTTAAACATGAACAATATTACCCTTAAATGAGTTGGCCTCCATCAAAGATCTGAAGACAGCATTCTCACAGTAGAGTAAAATTTCCCTCACTTGTGAACATCCACTCTGTTCAGGATCTTTGATACACTGGAGTACAAAAAAAATAACAGCGCAATAATACAAGGACTATCAAAGGAAAAATTTTCATCAAAAGAAGTAAAAGTTCATCTCCATGGCCTGGACCTCCCCCCTGCCCTGTGGGCTCTGAGGTTTCACCGTCCTTGTGATCACTGGCTACGGCTTCTTCACAACTTGAGCCCAGTTGCTGCTGGAGTCATCTACACTGGTCATCCACAATGAAGGGAAAGGAAGGAGGGAGAGAGGAAGGAGAGGAAGGGGTGTGGTGCTGGCTCAAACTGGAAAATTCTTCAAGAGATTAAGAATACTTGAAGGAGTACTAGACCACCTTACCTGTCTCTTGGGAAACCTGTATGCAGCTCAAGAAGCAACAGTTGGAATGGGACATGGAAAAACTGACTGGTTCAAAATTGGGCTGCATATTGTCACCCTGCTTATTTAACTTATATGCAAAGTACATCATGCTAAATGCTGGGCTGCAGGAGTCACAAGCCGGAATCAAGATTGCCAGGAGAAATATCAACAACCTCAGATATGCACATGATACCTACTATTCTGATGGCAGAGAGTGAAGAGGAACTAAGAGCCTCTTGGTGAGGGTAAAAGAGGAGAGTGAAAAAACTGGCTTGAAACTCAACATTCAAAAAACTAAGATCATGGCATCCGGTCCCATCACTTCACGGCAAATAGATGGGAAAACAATGGAAAAAGTGACAGACTTTAATTTTCTTGGGCTCCAAAATCACTATAGATGGTGCCTGCAGCCATGAAATTAAAAGATGCTTGTTCCTTAGAAAAAGAGCTATGACAAACCTGGACAGCATATTAAAAAGCAGAGACATTACTTTGCCAACAAAGGTCCATCTAGTCAAAGCTATGGTTTTTCCAGTAGTCATGTATGGATGTGAGAGTTGGATTATAAAGAAAGCTGAGTGCCGAAGAACTGATGCTTTTGAACTGTGGTGTCAGAGAAGACTCTTGAGAATCCCTTGGACTGCAAGGAGATCCAACCAGTCCATCCTAAAGGAAATCAGTCGTGAATATTCAGACTGATGCTGAAGCTAAAACTCCAATATTTTGGCCACCTGATGCGAAGAACTGGCTCACTGGAAAAGACCTGATGCTGGGAAAGATTGAAGGCAGGAGGAGAAGGAGGTGGCAGAGAATGAGATGGTTAGATACCATGATTGACTCAATGGACATGAATTTGAGCAAACTCCAAGAGATAGTGGAGGACAGAGGAGCCTAGCATGCTGCAGTTGAGGGGGTCACAAAGAGTAAGACATGATTTAGCAGCTGAATAACAATAACAACAATTAACCAAAAAAAAAGAATGAAATACTGCCATTGGCAGCAACACGGGTGGACCTACAGATTATCATATTAAGTGAAGTAAGTCAGACAGACAAAGAGAAGTATCATATGCTATCACTCCTATGTGGAATCTAACTTAAAAAAAAAAAGAAATGAACTTATTTACAAAACAAAATCAGATTTATAGATCAGAAACAAACTTATGGTTATCAAAGGGGAAGCAATAGGGTGGAGAAATAAGTCAGGAGATTTGGATGAACATACACACACTACTATATATAAGATAGACAACCAGCAATGACTTACTTTAAAACACAGGAAACTCTACTTAATATTCTAGAATAACCTATATGAGAAATAAATCTAAAAAAGAATAAATATATGTATTTGTATAACTGAATCACTCTGCTGTACACCTGAAACTAACACAACACTGTAAACCAACGATGCTCTAATAAAACTAAACTTTTTTAAATTGTGAGTGCAGATATCTCACTGATACCCTGTTTTCATGTCCTTTGCCTATATATCCAGGAGTGGAACTGCTGAATCATAAATGGTTCTAGTTTTAGTTTTTGAAGTTTTTGAAGAACCCCCATGCTGTTTTCTAGAGTGGCTGTACCAATTTACATTCCCACTAACAGTGCCAAGCGTTCTCTTTCCTACACATTCATGTCAATGTCTGTTATCTCTTGTCTTTTTGATGATAGCTGTTTTAACAGATAATCAGTTGATATCACATTATGGTTTTCATTTATCACTTCCCTGATGATTAGCAATATTGAACATCTTTTCATGGACCTGTAGGTCATTCGTATTCCTTCTCGGGAAAAATGTCTATTCAATTCTTCTGCCCATTATTAAACTGGATTGTTTGTATTTTTGCTATTGAGTTGTATGAGTTCTTTAATATTTTGGATATTAACACTTAATCCATTATATCATTTCAAATATTTTCTTCTGTTTCATAGGTTGCCTTTCCATCTTGTTAACTGTTTTCTTTTGCTGTGCAGAAGCTTTTTAGTTTGACATAGTCCCAACTTGTTTATTTTTGCATTTGTCATTATGTTTTTGGTTTCATATCCAAACAAAAAATCATTGTCAAGACCAACGTCAAGGAGCTTACCTCCTATGTTTTCTTCTTGGAGTTTTATGGCTTCATATTTTACATTTAAGTATTTAAGCCATTTTGAGTTGCTGTAAACAGTAGAAGAGAGATGACTAATTTCATTCTTTTGCATGTGGCTGTCCTTTTTTCCAACATCATTTACTGAACAGACTATCCTTTCCCCATCACACATTTTTGGCTCCTTTGTCATAAATTAATTGACAATATATATACATGGGTTTACTCTTGGCTCTCTCTTCTGTTTCATTGATTTATGTGTCTGTTTTTATGCCAATACCATACTCTTTTTATTACTACAGCTTTGTAATATAGTTTGAAATTAGGACATGTGATGCACCTAACTTTGTTCTTTCTCAGTATCACTTTGGCTGTTTTTATGGTTCCATACAAATGTTAGAATTGTTATATTTCTGAGGAAAATGTCATTTGATATTTGATGTGAATCTATAGATGGCTCTGGGTAGTACAGACATTTAACATTAATTTTTCCAGCCCATGAGCACAGAATATCCTCCCATTTATATGTGTTTGTATTCAACTTCTTTCAGCAATATCTTATCATTTTCAGTACACAGATATTTCACGTTTGGTTAAATGTAAGCCAATTTTATTCTTTTTGAGGTAATTGTAAGCAGGGTTGTTTTCTTAATTTCTTTTCCTATTTCATTATTAGTATATAGAAACACAACTGATTTTTGTGTATTGATAATGTATCCAGCAATTTCACTGATTAATTCTAACAGCTTTTTGGTGGGTTTTCATGGTTTTCTATATAGAGTATCATGTCATATTCAAATAGTAACAATTTTACTTCTTTCTTACTTTCTGATGTGGATACCTTTTGTTTGTGAAATTGCTCTGGCTAGGACTTCTAGTACTATGTTAAATAAATGTGTGAGAGCTAGCACCCATGCCTGTTTTTTTTAAGATTTATTTTATTCTGTTTTGCTTTAGCTGCACTGGGTCCTCATTGCTACACATGGGCTTTCTCTAGTTGTGGTGAGCAGGGGCTACCCTTCATTGTGGTGCAAGGGTTTCTCACTGTGGTGGCTTCTCTTGTTTCAGAGCACAGGCTCTAGATGTGTGAGCTAAGGAGTTGCAGCATGTGGGTCTAGTTGCTCCATGGCATGTGAGGTCCTCCCAGATCAGGGATCGAACCCATGTCCCCCACATTGGCAAGAAGATTCCCAACCACTAGACCACTAGAGAAGCCCAGCATCCATGTCTTATTCCTGATCATAAAGGAAAAGCTTTTAGCTTTACACCAACAGTATGATGTTAGCTGTAGGCTTGTCAAATATGACCTTGATTGTATTAAGATATGCTCCCTCTCTACATAGTTTGTAGATAGTTTTTATTATAAATGGATGTTAAATGTCATCAAATGCTTTTCTTACATACAATGAGATGATAATATGATTTTTATTCTTCATTTTGTTAATGTGGTGAATCACATTTATTTGGCTTCCATGTGTTGAACCATCCTCCCATTCCATGAATAAATCCCACTTCATCATGGTGTATGACACTTGTAATATACTGTTTAATTTGGCATGCTACTACTGTTGAGGATTTTTGCATCTATGTTCATCACTCATAATGGCCTGTGTTTCCTGTAGTGTCCTTGTCTGGTTTTGGTACTAGGGTAATAACGCGGGTCACATACAATGAGATTCGAAGCACTTTCAATTTGGAAGTTTCTTCAATTTTTAAAAGAATTTGAGAAGGATTAGTAGTACTTTTGCCTGGAAAATCCCATGGACAGAGGAGCCTGGTAGGCTGCAGTCCGTGGGGTTGCTAACAATCGGACACAACTGAGCAATTTCACTTTCACGCATTGGAGAAGGAAATGGCAACCCACTCCAGTGTTCTTGCCTGAAGAATCCCAGGGACAGGGGAGCCTGGTGGGCTACCGACTATGGGGTCGCACAGAGTCGGACACAACTGAAGTGACTTAGCAGCAGTATTAATTCTTTAAATTTTGGTATAATTCATCAGTGAAGACATCTGGTCCTAGATTTTTGACCACTGACTCAATCTCCTCCCTAGTAATAAGTCTATTCAAATTTTCTGTCTTCATGATTCAGTCTCAGAAAGTTGTACTTTCTAAAATTTTTTTCATTTCTTGTAGGTTGTCTAATATAACTGCTCATAGCAGTCTCTTATGATACATTGTATTTCTGTGGTATCAGCTGTAACATCTTCACTTTCATTTCTAATTTTATTTATTCGAGTCTTTTCTCTTTTTTAATTGGTGAATCCAGCTAAAGATTTGTCTTTTTTAATCTTAAGCAACAGCCCAGTTTTATTGATCTTCTCTATTGTCTCTTAGTCTCTATTTTAGCTCTTCTCTGATCTTTGTTATTTCCTTCCTTCTACGAACGTTGGTCTATATTTGCTCTCCTTCTTCTAAAATTCCTGGAGGTGTAATGTTAAGTTGTTTGAGACTTGTTTCTTCAGATAGGCATTTATCACAATGAACTTCCCTCTTAAAAATGCTTTTGCTATAGTCTTTAAGTTTTTATATGTCATATTTCTACTTTTGTTCAAGATATTTCTCAATTTTCCTTTTCTTTTTTGACCCATTTGTTGTTCAATAACATATTGTTTAATCACTATATTTCATAAGGTTTCCAGTTTTCTTCTGATAACTGATTTTAGTCTCACACTACTGTGGTTGGAAAAGATGCTCAATTTGATTTTAATCTTCTTAAATTTATTAAGACTTGTTTTGTGGCCTAAAATACGATCTATCCTGGAGACCATCTCATGAAAAGACTGTGTATTCTGCTGCTATTGGATAGAATGTTCTGTCAATGTCTGTTAGGTTCATCTGGTCTAATGTGTAATTTAAGTCCAAACTTTCATTATTTATTTTTCTGTCTGGATGATCTATTATTAAAAGCGGGGAACTAAAGTCCCCTACTATTACTGTATTGATGTCTATTTCTCTCTTCAGGTCTTTTTACATTTGCTTTAGATACTTAGGTGCTCCTTTTACAATTTTAGGATTCAAATTTTCCCTTCACTATTCAAATCACAATAGAAGATACCAACACATGCCCATTTCTTCACTATACTTGACTTTTGAAATTTAGTCAATTCCAGGTCTATTTTCATTAAATAATTTCTCTTGTTCCTTCTTATTGTTATTTGGCTTTTTTAATGCTTATATTTCATGAGTACTGTCAAACATGCCTTTAATCAAGCAGATTCTGTACCTCTTTGTAGTAGATGCTGTGGTGCACTACTATTCAGATGCCTCCTCAGCAGGCAACACGCTAATACATTCAAGAGTATTGTCAAGATAGCTTTGGCTATTCGAGGTTTTTTGTATTTCCATACAAATTGTGAAATTATTTGTTCTAGCTCTGTGAAGAATACCGTTGGTAGCTTGATGGGGATTGCATTGAATCTATAAAGTGCTTTGGGTAGTATACTCATTTTTACTATATTGATTCTTCCAATCCATGAACATGGTATATTTCTCCATCTATTAGTGTCCTCTTTGATTTCTTTCACCAGTGTTTTACAGTTTTCTATATATAGGTCTTTAGTTTCTTTAGGTAGATATATTCCTAAGTATTTTATTCTTTCTGTTGCAATGGTGAATGGAATTGTTTCCTTAATTTCTCTTTCTGTTTTCTCATAATTAGTGTATAGGAATGCAAGGGATTTCTGTGTGTTGATTTTATATCCTGCAACTTTACTATAATCATTGATTAGTTCTAGTAATTTTCCAGTGGAGTCTTTAGGGTTTTCTATGTAGAGGACCATGTCATCTGCAAATAGTGAGAGTTTTACTTCTTCTTTTCCAATCTGGAGGAATCAACCTACCTGACTTCAGGCTCTACTACAAAGCCACAGTTATCAAGACAGTATGGTACTGGCACAAAGACAGAAATATTGATCAATGGAACAAAATAGAAAGCCCAGAGATAAACCCACGCACATATGGACACCTTATCTTTGACAAAGGAGGCAAGAATATACAATGGATTAAAGACAATCTCTTTAACAAGTGGTACTGGGAAAACTGGTCAACCACTTATAAAAAAATGAAACTAGGACACTTTCTAACACCATACACAAAAATAAACTCAAAATGGATTAAAGATCTTAACGTAAGACCAGAAACTATAAAACTCCTAGAGGAGAACATAGGCAAAACACTCTCCGACATACATCACAGCAGGATCCTCTATGATCCACCTCCCAGAATATTGGAAATAAAAGCAAAAATAAACAAATGGGACCTAATTAAACTTAAAAGCTTCTGCACAACAAAGGAAACTATTAGCAAGGTGAAAAGGCAGCCTTCAGAATGGGAGAAAATAATAGCAAATGAAGCAACTGACAAACAACTAATCTCAAAAATATACAAGCAACTCCTACAGCTCAACTCCAGAAAAATAAGTGACCCAATCAAAAAATGGGCCAAAGAACTAAATGTCTTCTTCTCCAAAGAAGACATACAGATGGCTAACAAACACATGAAAAGATGCTCAACATCACTCATTATCAGAGAAATGCAAATCAAAACCACTATGAGGTACCATTTCACGCCAGTCAGAATGGCTGCGATCCAAAAGTCTACAAGCAGTAAATGCTGGAGAGGGTGTGGAGAAAAGGGAACCCTCTTACACTGTTGGTGGGAATGCAAACTAGTACAGCCACTATGGAGAACAGTGTGGAGATTCCTTAAAAAACTGGAAATAGAACTGCCTTATGATCCAGCAATCCCACTGCTGGGCATACACACTGAGGAAACCAGAAGGGAAAGAGACACGTGTACCCCAATGTTCATCGCAGCACTGTTTATAATAGCCAGGACATGGAAGCAACCTAGATGTCCATCAGCAGATGAATGGATAAGAAAGCTGTGGTACATATACACAATGGAGTATTACTCAGCCATTAAAAAGAATACATTTGAATCAGTTCTAATGAGGTGGATGAAACTGGAACCTATTATACAGAGTGAAGTAAGCCAGAAGGAAAAACACCAATACAGTATACTAATGCATATATATGGAATTCAGAAAGATGGTAACAATAACCCTGTGTACGAGACAGCAAAAGAGACACTGATGTATAGATCAGTCTTGTGGACTCTGTGGGAGAGGGAGAGGGTGGGGAGATTTGGGAGAATGGCATTGAAACATGTATAATATCATGTATGAAACGAGTTGCCAGTCCAGGTTCGATGCACGATACTGGATGCTTGAGGCTGGTGCACTGGGACGACCCAGAGGGAGGGTATGGGGAGGGAGGAGGGAGGAGGGTTCAGGATGGGGAGCACGGGTATACCTGTGGCAGATTCATTTTGATGTTTGGCAAAACTAATACAATATTGAAAAGTTTAAAAATAAAATAAAATTAAAAAAAAAAAGAGTATTGTCTGTTGACAGCTTACAATGAAATGCCTCCCCAGAAACTTCCCTCAGTTGAAGGAAACTTCCTCACTCAAGTTAACCAAGAGCAACTCACATCCAAAGACACATGGATAAGGACATACAAACGTCCAGCAACTTTGCCTCAAGTCAGGGCAACTCTGAAGGGCCATTTCACCTCCAGAACAACCCTTGGACTCAGTTAAGGACCTTGTTACAATGGCATCACATTTCAAATTCTTCCTCTACTTAGTTCTGCTTCTTTCATTCCCTCTCCAGGATTACCAAGAGCACTCTCCAGTAAACTCCTGCAGACAAATCTCTGTCTCAGAATCTATTTCCTCAGTAATCCAACCCAAGATTCCTTCTCTAGTTATTCTGCCACAATGCCACCAAAATTGGTTTTTCTACTTGTATCATAACTATGTTCTCTTCCTAAACATCATTTCAACTAATTTCATTTCCCTACTCTCTATAACTCACTTCTCTTGCCCCCTCATCAGTGACATTTAACTCCATAAAGTTGACTGAAAAAGAATCGGTAATTCCCCTAAACAAACACTTATAAAGTGTAGTCATAGCAGAGTTCCTTTACTGGAATATAATATGAAAGTGCACAAATCATATGTGTACAAGTCAATTAAGTTTTGCACAGTGATTACACCCATGTGATCAGAATGAAAATCATGAAGTAGATTATTACCAGCACTCCAAAGGGTCTCTTTGTGCTCTCTGTCATTAACACTTTCCAAAGTTAACCACTTTGCTGACTTCAATAGCTACAGGTTCTTTCTGCCTTCCTTTGAATTTTATATAAAGAGAACCACAAAATATATATATATATATATATATTTTTATATCTGGATTCTTTTATAAACACTATGTTTGTGAAAGATTTAGCCACATTTTGGGCTTTAGTATTAGTTCTTTCATCTGCATTACTGTTTGCCATACAATTTTATGAATAGACTACTGTGCATTTATCCATTCTATTCTCAATGAACATTTAAGTGTTTCCAGTTTGGGGACTGCAGTAGGCCAAATAATGACCTTTCAAGATGTCCACATTCTAATTCTCAGACTCTGTGAATATATAATCTTATGTGGGAAAAGGAACTTTCCTGGTTTGTTTAAGTTAAAGATCTTGAGATGAGAACATATTCCTAGACTATCTGTGCGGGCTAAATGTAATCAGCAGGGTATTTATAAGAAAGATGCAAAACAGTCAGAGAAGATGATGTGACAACAAGAGCAAAAGGAGAAAAGGCAACACAATATGAGATTACAAACCAAGGAATGAGGATGGCCTGTAAAAGCTAGAAAGGGAATGGAAAGGGATTCTTCTCTAGAAGCTCCAAAAAGAAGAAACCTGACAACACCTTGAGTTTAGCTCAGTGAGACCCATTCTGAACTTCTGGCATCAAGAACTCTAAAATAAAATTGTGTTGCTTTAAAAAGCCACTAAGTTGGTGGTAATTTGTTACAGCTGCAATAGGAAACTAACATAGGAACATTACATACAATGCTGCTATGGATGCTCTTGCCTTTTCTTTTAGTATAGTTACACACTCATTTCTGTTCTATATATACCTAGGTCATGGGATACCACATGTCCATGTTTAGCACATATTTTCTATATTTTTCCAAAGCAGTTGAACTCATTTAAATTTCCAAAATTTGTATCTGAACTGCTGTTATTTGATATCCTTGCAACACTTGGTATTGTCACATTTTTTATTATTATTATTATCCTTCCTTATAAAAAGCTTTAAAAGCTACAATACTGACATGATTTGCTATCATAAGCATTCACTGTAAAATGGCTAAAAGCCTAGATTAAAAAGTACTTTGGAGCAGGGACTAAAAATTTCTCCTATCTCCTTTGTTTCCTCTGAAGATCCTAAACACTAAGTGTACATTTAGTGCACACTGAGTATACATACAGGCTTCCCTGGTGGCTCAGGGGTAAAGAATCCACTGGCCAGTGCAGGAGATAGAGGTTCAATCCCTGGGTCAGAAGATTCCCTGGAGAAGGAAATGACAACCCATTCTAGTATTATTCCCTGGGAAATTCCATGGACAAAGCAGCCTGGTGGGTCACAGTCCATGGGGTCACAAAAGATTTGGACTCGACTGAGCAACTAAACAGCAACAACAAAGTGTGCATAAAAATAAGTCTCCGAAGGTAAATAATTCATTTATATTCCAAAGTAAGGACCTCCTGGTAACCAGCTAAGTACTGAAACTCAAGTAAATGTATACACCAGGCCAAGTACCAGGAAATCCCAGGAACCAGGCAGGACAAAAAAACATATTTTTACAGGGTAATCAAAGACATCTTATAAAAAGAGAATAAAATTGCAGTGAATATAAACATTAACGATGTTATCAAAGTAGTTTACACATCAGAGGAGTAAAGTAAGGAAATAAAAAAGAAAATGAATCTCTTGAAATAGGAACAATTCAATCATAATAAACTAGGCCAAGGAATTCAGGATAAGGCTATGAACAACATCACAGCTAAGTGATACCTGTTTTTATGAGACAAGTTTCAATGAAAAATATATAAGGAAAGACTGGTGTAGGGATGCATGGTCTAAAGATTGACTCCTGTAAGAATAATAAAAGCATTCCACACCAGAATTATTATGGTTTTTAGAAATACCTTTGGTTCAAGTATCTCTATACTTAATAAACAGGGGAAGCGTAGGACAAATATGCAATTTTTCCTGGAATAGCATCCAAAGGTGCTATCTCTTCAATAGTTCCAAATAGATTACAATAAAAGTGAACGGCTGACTTCACAAAAGAATGAAGTCTACATATACTAGCCAGAGGAAAGTCTTTTTCATAAGGAAGGAAAAAAAAAAAACAGCTTACTGGAATCAATGACCAAATGAGGAAATTCATGGAAAAGATACAGAATCCTGAAACACAAAAACACAATATTGACATACTAGTTGAAAATAATACAAATATCTAAGAAAAGTTCTGTGTAAAGGCAAAAGACAAATCTTATCTCAATTTTCTTATTCTAGTCACTTGCTTAAACAAGCTTGATCTTATCTAGACTGAATTTCAATATTTTTTAAAGTATAAATAAGATTTTGAAAACTACCTTTTGTCCAAATTTTATCTGCTTCATTTTCCTTTTCTCCATCCAAAACAAAGTTATTATAAATCAAATTTATTTTAAAATACAGATTTTAAAGCTGTACAAAATACAAAATAAAGTATTTTGAAACTGTGAAGAGATTTATTTTAAAATTTTCACTAGTCTAAGATTTTCATAATTTAACAGTGTAAATAACCTACCACTAGCAAATAGTCTCAAAAAAACACAACACATTTAAGAAGTCTGTAATCAAAACTGACAATACTGTTGGCCTCTGACAGTTGCAGCTGCAACTTTCAATGTTTAATATGGAACTCTCTGTTGCTAAGCAGCACGGTTAATAAAATATTTGTTTAGTGGACACGTGTTTTTTAATACGTCCCAGATCCCTTTCCTTAGGGAATCACCCTCCCCTACCCTGTGTGGTTCTAATAAGGCTGTCAATGGGCTAGGAAGATAACTCAGTTCTGAGTAAACATGGGATCATTATTTCTTTACACAGAGTGATTGGTCTGAGAATGGGCACATTACAAACGCAAAGACAATGAGTTTTTCCATGAGTTGATACTGGGCAGACAGTATAGCATAGTAGTAATCACATACAGTCTGCCTGGATTTCACTTGACTAGCTGAATGATTAAACAAGTTACTACACTGGTCTGTCTCTTAATTTCCTCATATTTATAAATAATACTTTCCTCACAGAGTTATTGGACTTCCCTGGTGACTCAGTGGTATAGAATCAGCCTGCCAATGAAGAAGATGCAAGTTTGATCCCTGGGTAGGGAAGGGAAGGGAAGAGAGAAAAAAATGGCAACCCCCTCCAGTATTCTTGCCTGGGAAACCCCATGGACAGAGGAACCTGGTGGGCTACAGTCCATGGTGGGTCACAAGAGTTCAAACACAACTTAGTAACTAAACAACAACAACAACACAAAGCTATTATGAAGACTAAATACTGTGAAACACATAAAGAACTTAGTATAGTAATTGGCATACAAAAAGAATTCAATAAATGTTAATATTAACTACTAATGACATTATTATTACTATTGTTAGTACTTTTGTTATCAGTGTTATAAACAAATTATAAGATTGCTAAGTTTAGACAATACGCCTTATATATGCCAGAAATCAGTCTCTGCCAGTTGTGGAACAGATAGAAAAAAAATTTTTGAAGCCAACTAAAAAAATGAAGCAGAACCAAGAGAATACAGAAGAGAAAACACGTTTCTTTGAAGCCATGGGTCCAACCACTTCCTAGACTTGCAATAATTTTTTTCCCTTAAACTAACAATTTTTCTAATTCAAAGAAAAAAGTACTGACTATTAAAACATTTTATGTCTAGAAATCACCAAGTGAATGAAAATGTACACAAACATACACATCAAATACTTGGGTTTTAATTATTTGTTGCTACAGTGTATATACACAAACACACATAGGAACAAACACACAAAAGGAAAGCATCATTATCCCACATACCCAGATGGTAAAAAGCTGAATGTACCTGGGTGGTAATATTTGTTATCTTATGTTGTTGTTGTTGTTGTTGTTCAGTCTCAAAGTCGTGCCCTACTCTTTGTGATCTCATGGGCTGAAGCATGTCAGGCTTCCCAATCCTTCCCGATCTCCTGGAGTTTGCTCAAATTCATGTCCATTGGGTCAATGATGTCATCCAATCATCTCATCCTGTCACCCCCTTCTCTTCCAGCCTTTAATCTTTCCCAGCATCAGGGTCTTTTCCAGTGAGTTGGCTCCTCACATCAGGTGGCCACAATACTGGAGCTTCAGCTTCAGCATCAGTCCTTTCAATGAATATTCAGGGTTGATTTCGTTTAGGATTGACTGGTTTGACCTCCTTGCTCTCCAAAAGGCTCTCGAGAGTCTTCACCAGCACAGTTCGAAAGCATCTTCTTCATTGCTATGTTTAGCCTTTGTTATGGTCCAACTCTCACATCCATACATGACTACTGGAAAAACCATAGCTTTGACTAGACAGACCTTTCCAGCAAAGTGATGCCTCTGCTTTTTAATACGCTGTCTAGGTTTGTCATTGCTTTTCTTCCAAGGAGCAAGCGTCTTTTAATTTCATGGCTGAGGTCACCGTACACATTGATTTTGGAGCCCAAATGAAATTTGACACTGTTTCCACTTTATCCCCATGGAGTACAAATGGTGCTGGAAAAATGGTGCATGTATATCCACATGCAGAGGAAGATGCCTACCTCACATGATAAAATTAACTCAAAATGGATAAAAAGACCTAAATGTTAGAGCTAAAACAATAAAACTCAGAAAGAAGAAAAAAGACACACAAATTTTCATGACCCTAGGTTAGGCAGCATTTCATGGATATTTCACTAAAAGTAAAGGTTTAAAAAAAAAAGATAAATTGAACTACATCAATATTAAAGACTTCTGTGTATCAGTGGGACAGCATCAAGGAAGTAGATAAACAATCCACAGACTGTGAAAAAATGTTTGCAAATAACAAGTCTACTAAGGTACTTGTATGCAAAATATACAACCATTTTTTAATTAATAAAACCTGATAATAAAAAGATAACTTGATTTAAAACTGAGCAAAGATTTTGAATAAGTATTTTTATGAAAAAGATTATTTTAAATGGCCAATGAGTACACGAAAAGATACTCATCATCATTAGTCACTAAAATGACAACAAGTACATGCACGCATGCATGCTAAGTCACTCCAGTCATGTCCAACTCTTTGAGACCCTATGACAGTAGCCAGCTACGTTCCTCTGTTCATGGGATTCTCCAGGCAAGAATACTGGAGTGGATTGCCATTTCAGGGGTAAATTGCCACTTCCCAACCCTGGGATCAAACTGGTGTCTCCAGCACCTCCTCCATTGGCAGGCAGGTTCTTTACCACTAGCGCCACCTGGGAAGCCTCCAGTAAGTACATACCTACCAATAACTACATTAAACGGACTAAACACACCAATTAAAAGACCAATAATGGCTGAATGGATTTTTAAAAGCAGGGAGGAAAGAATTTGAAAAAGAATAGAGTACTTCCCTAGGGGTTCCCAGGTGGTGCTAGTGGGAAAGCACCTGCCTGCAATGCAGGACGGACACACAGGTTCGATCTCTGGGTCGGAAACATCCCCTTAAGGAGGAAATGGCAACGCGTTTCAGTGTTCTTGCCTTCAGTATTCTCCCATGGACAGAGGCCCCTGGTGCAGACCACGAGGTCGCAGAGTTGGACACAACTGAGTACAGAGCACAGAGACTTCCCTGGTGGTGCAGTGGATATGAATGTGCCTGCCAAAGCAGGGGATACAGGTTGGATCCCTGCTCTGGGAAGATCCCACAAGCAGTGGAGCAACTAAACCCATGCAAAATAACCACTGAACCCACGCTCTAGAGACTTCGAGCCACAACTACCACGCCCGCACGCTGCAACTGCTGAAGCCCACACAGTCTCGGGCACACGTGCTGCCACTACTGGGCCCATGGAGCCCACACACCTGCAGCCTGGGCTCTGCAACAGAGAAGCCGCAGCAACGAGAAGCCTGTGCACGGCAACAAAGAGCAGCCCCCGCTCTGTGCAACTGGAGAGATCCTGCTCAAAGCAATGAAGATCTACCACAGCCAAAAATAAATAAGTAATTTTTTTAAAGAAAGAAAAACAATAGAAAAAATTTTAATAATTGTTTGAAAAATAAAAAAATTCAAACTTAAAAAAAAAATAGAAAAGTGCTGCCTACAGAAAATGAGATCAAACTTGCAGTTGCCAGGGGCAGGGGGGTGGCAGGGGGTGAGGTAGGGGAGTGGGAAGAGATGGATGAAATAGGTAAGGGAGGTTAAGAGGTACAAACTTCTAGTTATTAAACAAGTCACACAGATGTATTATACAGCGTAGTGAATATAGTCAATAACATTGTAATAATTTTGTATGGTAACAGTAATTAGACTTATCATGGTGATCATTTTGTGAAGTATAAAAATACTAATCACCATGTTATATATCTGAAACTAATATATAATATTTTAAGTCAAATATACTTGAACTTTTTAAATGTTAATAAAAAAATGAAATGGATAAATAAAATTCAGTATACTGATTAACTGGACTATTCTCCAGGCATGTAAAGAAAATAAAATATAAATGTTATGACATGGGTGCATTTTGAAAACATTATTTAAAAAATAATTAATTAATAAACATTATTATTTTATGTAGCTTAAAAATATTAAGCTAAATAAAAGAAGCCAGACATATTTTGTACAGCAAAGGGAACCATAAAAAAAATGAGAAGACAACCTATGCACTAGAATATTTGTAGATGATGTCACCAACAAGGGCTTAACTTCCAAAATACACAAATAGCTCATACAACTCAATAACAAAAAAACAAACAACTTGATTTAAAAATGGGCGAATCTAAATAAACATATCTCTAGAGAAGACATACATATAGTCAGCAGGCACATGAAAAGATGCTTACTGGTAATTATTAGAGAAGTGCAAATCAAAACTACAATAAGGTACCAGCTCATATACACAGAACAGTCATCACTAAAAAGTCAATAAATAAATGTTGGAGAGGATGTGGAGACAAGGGAACCCTCCTACACTGTTGTTGGGAATGTAAGCTGGTGCAGCCACTGTGGAAAAAAACATGAAGGATTCTCAAAAAACTAAAATGAACTGCCATATGACCCTGAAATTCCAATCCTGGGCACATATCCACAGAAAACTGTAATTTGAAAAGATATAAGCATCCCAATGTTTACTGCAGCACAATTTACATTAGCCACAACATGAAAACAATCTAAATGTCCATCAGCAGATGAATGGATAAAGCAGATGTGGTGTGTGTGCATGTGTGGTGTACGTGAATGGATAAAGAAGATGCGGTATGTGTGCACAATGGAACACTGTTGTTGTTCAGCCGCTAAGTCACGTCTGACTCTTTGTGACCCCGGGGACTGCAGCACACCAGGCCTCCATGTCCTTCACTACCTCTCAGAGTTTGCTGCAATTCATGTGCAGTGCGTCAGTGATGCTATCTAACCAACGCACCCTCTGCTGCCTCTTCTCCTTTTGCCTTCAGTCTTTCCCAGCACCAGGGTCTTTTCCAATGGAACACGACTCAGCCATAAAGAAGAATGAAATAATGTCATTTGCAGCAACATGGATAGACCTAAAGAGGATCATACTAATCATGTGTACCTGTGGCGGATTCATTTTGATATATGGCAAAACCAATACAATATTGTAAAGTTAAAAAATAAAATAAAATAAAAATAAATAAATAAAATCTCCACAGATAAAAAATAATAATAAAGTAAATCATAAAGAGAAAGACAAATACCATATGATATCACTTGTATGTGGAATTAAAATATGCCACAAATGAACTTATCTATGCAACACAGACTCACAGACATGCAGAACAGACTTGTGGTTGCCAAGGCAGGAGGAATGGATAGGGAGTTTTGGGTTAGCAGATGTAAACTATTACATATAGAATGGATAAACAGCAAGCTACTACTGAACTATCAGGGAACTATATTCAATATCCTGTGATAAGCCATAATGGAAAAGGATATGAAGAAGAATATATATATTATATATATATACATGAATCACTTGGCTGTACAGCAGAAATTGACACATTGTAATTCAACTATACTTCAATAAAATTAATTTTACAAAAAGAAATCAAACACAAAAGACTTCATCTTATATGATTCAATTTATATGAAATACCCAGAACAGGCAAATCCAAAGAGCAGTTTGCTGCTGCTGCTAAGTCACTTCAGTCGTGTCCGACTCTGTGCGACCCCATAGACGGCAGCCCACCAGGCTCCCCCGTCCCTGGGATTCTCCAGGCAAGAACACTGGAGTGGGTTGCCATTGCCTTCTCCAGCAGTTTAGTGGTTGTCAAACTAGTGGCTGGGGGAGGGGGTGATGGCGTGAGGCTTTAACAGATACAGGGCTTTCTTTTTATGTGATGAAAATGTTCTGGAACTAGATAGTTGTGACAGTTACACAACATCATAATTGTACTACATGCCAGTGAATTGTATACTTTAAAATTATTAAAATGGTAGATTTTGCTATGTGTGTTTCACCCCAATATGGGAGAAAGAGAAATGATGTATTGATACATGTTACAGCATGGATGACCCTTGAAAAAGTTACACTAAGTGAAAGAAACCAGTCACAAAAACAACATATTGTATGATTCTATTTATACAAAATGTCCAAACAGGCAAATCCATGAACAGCAAGTGCCCCCTTAGGAAGGGGCAAGTGCTGAATGAGGGCCAGTAGGTACAGGGATTCTATTAGGAGAACAAAAATGCTCTATAATTAGACCATGGTGATGGCTCAACTGTGAATATACTAAAAAATACTGAATTGTACACTTTGAAAGAATGGTTTGTATACGTGCATTATATTGCAATAAAGCTGGAGAGAGGCAGACAGACAGAACTAAGAATTAGCCCCAAAAATGAAGGGTTAGTATAAAATAGGAATAATCAAAACATACAGAACAAGATCACCACTGCTCTTGAACATTCCCTAAATTTTATTCCAGAGTAATCAAATCCTAAACTGTAAGATTAGGAAACATAGGATGGTTAGGAGAAATAGGAATATATCCTGGGGGAAACAACAAACAAATGTTCACCACAAAATATAAATATAGGTAAATATATACAAGCAAACATTTAATAGAATTATAAAAATGAGAGAGTTCATGTGTTATGAACTCCATTTTCCCAATGAAGTACGAAGTCAGGTCCCAATTAAGAGTGAAGAGTATGGGAAGGGAGGTGAAAATTTAAAGAGAATGATAAAAGTTTGTTTGTCCCTGAAAGACTTGGAAAGGAGAGCCCTCTTCTTGCTTTCTGACACTCTAAAAGATTATAGCACCAATCTTGATGTTTTTTCACCCTTAGTAAAATCTACATTTTAGTCTTCTCAATTTTCTATTTTTTAGAGTTAAGTAAAGTGGAATTCCCAGGTGGTGCTAATGGTAAAGAATCCACCTACTGATGCAGGAGATGCAAGAGACACAGGTTCAATCCCTTGGTCGGGAAGATCCACCGGAGAAGAAAATGTCAACCCACTCCAGTATTCTTGCCTGGAAAATCCCATAGACAGAAGAGCCTGTGGGACTATACAGTCCATAGGGCAGCAAAGAGTGGGCACGACTGAGCACATGCAAGGTGGCACTAGCAGCAAAGGACCCGCCTGCCAATGCAGCAGACATAAGACACACAGGTTCCACCCCTGGTCGGGAAGATCCCCTGGAGGAGAGCATGGCAACCCACTCCAGTATCCTTGCCTGGAGATGCCCATGGACAGAGGAGCCCGGCAGGCTGCAGTCAATAGAGTCGCAAAGAGTCGGACACAACAGAAGCAACTTAGCATGCCATCTTACTAATACAATTGTAAAGTGTCAAAATATTTTGCTGAAAAACTAAATAATGTCACAAAATCAGAATCAAGATTTCCTTCTCTTTCCCTCTTTCACTTTAGCACGCTAATCCTAACAAAAACCACTGGAACTAAAGAGAGTTGCTGGAAGACAACTTTGTGAAAATGTATCTAGACTAGTCTGTCCCTAATCAGTGCACTGATGCTATGTATTCCTATCGGTTCAGTTGCTCACCAGGCTTCCCTGTCCATCACCAACTCCCAGAGCTTACTCAAACTCATGTCCATCAAGTCAGTGATGTCTGACTATTTGAGACCCAATGGACTGCAACACACCAGGCTTCCCTGTCCTTCACCATCTCCCGGAGTTTGCTCAAACTCATGTCCGTCGAGTCGATGATGCCATCCAGCCAACTCATCCTCTGTCATTCCCCTTCTCCTCCTGCCTTCAATCATTCCCAGCATCAGGGTCTTTTCTAAGGAGGAAGTTCTTCACATCAGGTGGCCAAAGTATTGGAGCTTCAGCATCAGTACTTCCAATGAATATTCAGAATTTATTTCCTTTAAGATTGACTGGTTTGATCTCCTTGGAGTCCAAGGGACTCTCAAGAGTCTTCTCCAACACCACAGTTCAAAAGC
Source organism: Bos grunniens (assembly GCF_055505025.1). Lineage (NCBI taxonomy): Eukaryota > Metazoa > Chordata > Mammalia > Artiodactyla > Bovidae > Bos > Bos grunniens. The sequence continues at coordinate 21,416,261 of NC_141178.1, read as the reverse complement.
ATCAATTCTTTGGTGCTCAGCTTTCTTTATGCTCCAACTCTCACATCCATGCAGACTACTGGAAAAACCATAGCTTTGACTAGATGGACCTCTGTCAGCAAAGTAGTATTTCTTCTTTTTAATATGCTGTCTAAGCATTCCTATGCTAAGTATAAATCTTGATCAGATATAATCAACTTCTGTACACATACATGTCTTTAGTCCATATGTCCATCAAGTCTCAGTTGAGAGTCCAAACAGGACCCAGTCAGCATGCCCAGTACAAAGCTTCTCTAAAAGTTTGGCTGAAAACAGGAAGATGGTACTTCATCACCCAACAGTGGAGCTCTCTTGCTTCACTCTTACTCTTTCTGTTCTTTCACTCCGTCTTTCTTGGTTTCACTCTTACAAAAGAGGCCCAGGTCTAATCCTTTACAAATGTGAACAGTAATGACAGAATAGTTGGAATAAACCTATAGTCTCCCAAGATGGTCACTTTAAAGGAATACATATTCGTTCAAAGGTATAGGATCTGATATTTATTTAAAAACCAGTTCATTTTCCCTATAATCATATTTCAAATAAATATACATGAGCTAAGAGTTGAACAGAGAGATTAACTTTAATGCATGTATTACAAATGCTATGTTCCTTCTCCATACAGCAGAATTAGGACCAAGAATGGGCAACAGACATAAACACTGCTTTGAGGACACAAAAACAGTGCCGGGGAAGACACGAAGATCTGCCTACATAAAGATCCTGAGTAACCAGTCAGGTCACGGCTAATTCATTTTTATGGCTGTCAAATAGCTAATATTTATTAAGTCAAGATATATTAGGGGCACACCTTTTTGTTTGGTTGCTGTGCTTGTATTTCTGTTGCTGATAATGTGAGTAAGGAAGTACATTGTTTGGGATTTTTTTTTTAAGGGAAATGTTTCTTGCTGGATCAGGACTTTGTTTATGTACTTATTGACTTCCATAACAGTAATATATTACAAAAGTAATAAATCAGATGTCAAGATGTAGTGACTGCCAGTCAGAATGGCCATCCTCAAAAAGTCCACAAATAATAAATGCTGGAGAGGGTGTGGAGAAAAGGGAGCCCTCTTGCACTACTGGTGGGAATGTAAATTGATACAGCCACTATGGAAGACAGTATGGAAACTCTTTAAAAATCTAGGAATAAAACCACCATATGATCCAGCAATCCCACACCTAGGCATATACCCTGAGGAAACCAAAATTGAAAGAGACACATGTACCCCAATGTTCATTGCAGCACTATTTACAATAGCTAGAACATGGAAGCAACTTAGATGCCCATCGACAGATGAATGGATAAAGAAGCTGTGGTACATATACACAATGGAATATTACTCAGCCATGAAGGAATGCATTTAAGTCAGTTCTAATGAGGTGGATGAACGCAGAGCATATTATACAGAGTGATGTAAGTCAGAAAGACAAAGATAAATATTATAAACTAATGAATATATATGGAATCTAGAAAGATGGTATTGATGAATTTATTTGCAGGGCAGCAACGGAGAAACAGACATAGAGAACAGACTTATGGACATGGGGGCAGGGGAGGGGGGAGGAGAAGGTGAGATGTATGGAGAGAGTAACATGGAAACTTACATTACCATACGTAAAATAGTCAATGGGAATTTGCTGTATGACTCAGGAAACTCAAACAGGGACTCTGTAACAACCTAGAGGGGTGGGATTGGGAGGGAGATGGGAGGGAGGTTCAAGAAGGAAGGAACATACGTATACCTATGGCTGATTCATGTTGGTGTTTGGCAGAAAACAACAAAATTCTGTAAAGCAATTAACCTTCAATTAAAAAATAACTTAGGCACTTCCCTGGTGGACCAGTGGCTAAGACTCCAAGCTCCCAATGCAGGGTGGGCCAGGTTCGATTCCTGGTCAGGGAACTAGATCTCACATGCTGCAACTAAGACCTTGCACAGCCAAAAAAATTAAATAAATAACTTAATTTAAAAAAAGAAAAAAGAAAAAATTTTTAAAAGAAATGTAGTGATTGGGTCATATACCAAATGTTGAAGTAGCTGTTGGTAAGTGTAAGCATTACTTCTTTTATGCCTAACTTTTCGAAATTGACACAATGAGCACAGGTTTCTTATTCTAAAAATATACTGGAATTTCTATTTTCTATCTATCTAGATGAAAGTATCTAAAATTAAAAGTGCATAAAAACTGCTCTTCATAAAGCCTATTCTAGATTGTTATTCTTAAATATGAACAATTGACATAATGCCTTAAAATGTGTATATTTCAGATTCTGGATCACAGAGAAGAAAAAAACGGCAGGAAGCTGTGCTCTGTTAAATTAAGCTACATAGTATAAAAAGCTCATGACCAATTATTTGGAACAGCTGCAACTGAGTCACTGTGCTAAATTTTAAAACCAACCTAACTTTGTCAAACAAATTCCAAAACACATTTAAGAATTTAAAGATACAGACAGTAATTTTGGTTGCTGGTTTGTTTTCATTGGTCTTTGATATGCAGAGTTTTGTTGTTGTTGTTGTTTTTATTGGTTTGTTTGCAAGCAATACTAGTCAAGCTGCTAACCAATGCCAATGTTTCACAGGGTTATATCTATATTCATTAACAGAACCTCAAAAGAACATAAACATAGCATCTGGGGTATCGTTTCATTGAGGTATTTGAAAAAGTGAATGAAAGTCTTGAATAAGTTTTTTAATTTAAAACATCTTAAATTTCATGATTGTATGATATGTTCAGCTTGTGTTTTTGAACACTCTCTAAATCCCCAGTGACATGCAATCTCATTACTTTATATGTAAATCACTTGAATTATTATATAAGCTACCTTTCCACCTCCCTTGATTCAAAATGTAAATATAATCAAATGTTTGATATGTGCATTCAACAACATTGAAGAACTTACTTAAATACTAATTTCAGAGTGTACTCTTTTCTGTAGATTTTTATATAAAGGTCACATGTTTATCAGTTTCTAGTATTTCAGTGAATAGAGATAGATGAAATCTGAATGTGCCTTTTCATCCTTTTATATAACAATAATTCTAGTATAGAATTTATGCTGAGAGACAGTTCTCCATGAGTCCCTCTTTTCAGCCTGTCTCATGAGCAGAGGCACTGACTTCTCATTCTCTTGCACTAGCTTCTCAAGGATGTCTGTACAGAAAACGGAACTGGAAGATAAGATCTGCCTCGAAAGACAAGGGCAGATACGGTTACAGCCTGAGAAGAAAAGAACGTCTTCTTCCAGAGCAAAGGAAAAGCGTGCTTACTCCACAGAATAAAAAACTGGAGGTTCCAAGGCTCAGAGTTCCTCTCCTATAATTCCCATATTATCTGGCCCTCTTTATACCACCTTGTGAGAACAGGAGTTCAGAAACCGGCACAAATGATCACAGTCTAGCTACTGCCATTGCTATAAGTAATAACTGTCCTTCCTCTCTGACCCAGAGTGTCATATTTTCTACCAGCATCCGTGAAACTGTAGCAGGCTAAGTTGTAACTAGAGGAAAATCTCAGACAGTTCATAGACAATCCACTGACTCAATATCAGTAAGTACTTATCGAATATCTATTATGCACTTAGTACTATGCTAGGTAATATGGGGTTGGTTTTTTAAAATTTCTATTCACACACACCTATTCTTGAAAACATGCAATAATGGACAGCAACAGAGAAAGGGATTTCTTTAAACCTAAAAGCTAAAGAATGTAGCATCATTTTAAAATCGTGCTTCTCTACCAAACCTTTTTTTGCTCTGTATGCTTTTACCAAATTTATTTAACCAATATTGAGGTTCTTGGGTATTTATCATAAAAGATAATGTTCCATGATTATATCTTTGGTTAAATCCTTACCTATAACCAGGATGGAAAAATTGTAAGTAGAGATGCTGAAGTATACAAACTTCAAAGATATAAGGATTTTGGTTTATCAATAGCCTTTTTACTTAGTCTCTTTGATTCTCATTCAGTATAGCTGGTGTAGTTGATACAATTTTAACTTACAAAGAGTAAGATTGAATCCTGGATCCTCAATGAGATGATAGTATCATTAGAACAATAACACATTCCAAAGAGAAGCTATTCTTTATACATACCTTTATTAAAATTTTAGAATCACAGAAATTTTTTAGAGCTGAAGGAATCTTAGAGACAATCCAATTTTACACTTGGTTGGAGGAGTTGATATAACCTGCCCAAGCTGTACATTTAGTCAGAAGAGAGAACTAGAGCACAGATTACCCACTTCCAGTACTCCTTCTACAATACCTAAATATACTATACATGCAAATACAAACTATGTTGTTATGCTTGACTTATATATACTTTTAAAAATTGTGGCCTGTTAGGTCTGAATTATAACTGAGTGTTGAAAAAAGCAAAAATGTATAGTCACAAAATTGGTACCGTCATTACTTAAGGAAATAATATTGGTATAGAATATGAAGTCCACAAAGGGAGAAATTATTGAAGGGTTTATTTGATGGCTTCGTCCACTACAGTGTCCCATAGTTCCAGAACAATACCTAGAATATAAATATTTGCTAAGTTATATACAAACCTTGATGCTTTAAAATATCACATTTAACACCAATATATTACTATGTTTACTATTTTTATTTTGCCTAAAGTTGGGGAAGAATAAGAAAATCAGAAGGAATACTTACAGACATTTTTCTCAAGAAAGACAAATAAGGAAATGGTCAAAACAAATGGACCATTAGATGCTGGCAGTTAAGAAGAGCCTTGAAAAGCTTTTGACAACACACTGTCAAGCAGCCTGGTGTTAAGATAAGGTTGTTCTCTGTGCTATATGCTGCTGCTGCTGCTAAGTAGCTTCAGTTGTGTCCAACTCTGTGCAGCCCACCAGGCTCCCCCGTCCCTGGGATTCTCCAGGTAAGAACACTGGAGTGGGTTGCCATTGCCTTCTCTGTGCTATATAGGAGGTCCTTATCAGTTATCTACACCTGAAACACAACACTGCAAATCAACTTTACTCCAATAAAAATTTTTTAAAAGAAAAAATAAAACATATTATATAAATAAATAATAAAACATATTATATAAATAAAAAGATAAGGTCCTAGCCAGGAGACATAATGGAGATTATATAAAAGTTGTGGAGGTAATCATTAAGGATCAGAATTATGGGTAAAAAGAAGAAAGGTGTTATCATTTTTTAAGAATCTACAAGCAATGACAGAGGAAAGCACTATGTTAGGTACTTTATGTATATTATCTCATTTTATTCTCACCAGGGAAAGGTAAGGCTTCTATCTTAATTTGTAGTTTCTGTATCACTGATCCAAACTCTATTTGTACAGTCTCCAGTCTTCAAATGGATTATACTCCAAAATTATCTTTCTTAAACTGTTTGTAACCTAGAATTCATATCCCCATAGAAGTATCTTTTGGTCCCTAGACCTACCCACAAAAACTAAACTACTGCTAAATACTATAAGGTTATGATGAATGAGAGCAGGAAATCCTGCTTAGAAGTCTCACTGTTTATTGGGCAAGTTTTTTGTTGTTGTTCACCTAACTTTTACCAATAACATCCTTTTCCTTCAGAAATACAAATATGGTGTATGAAGGAAACAAACACAGAAATATTGAGAACATGTCTAATTGCTGGATAATGAACTGTCAACAACATAAAGGAAATAAGATAATATGCAGAATATTGAGTTTTATAAGTAACTTGATCTGGACATGGCATGTGCTGGCTGAGCTAATACATAAATTTCCCATGAAGGAGAAGCATATACAAACTCAAAAAAACTTTGATCAAGTCCTGGCTCTCCCAGAATGACACTGGATGTCACCCAGCTAATTTAAGTCTGTTTCTTCATCTATTTTTCCTGCTTTAAAGAAATACAATAAGGCTAATTTCACATGTTCTCTGTAAAAGAGAAACTGACTTCATTGGCCATAAACTTCTACGGTTATCTTTCTTTTTTGGCAAATAACCAAAATATAACACCAGACTGCCACAGGGTTACTTCTGTACAGCTAAACATCTCCCATCCCCACCATTTGATGGAAAAAAATATGCCACAGGAGACTAACACTTGAATGTCACCATTAGTTGAAAAGTTAAAGAAAGAGACCAGGGGAAAGACTATAATCAAGCAGAAATTGGGGACCATTAGGCTACTACCACGGAGAAGGCAATGGCACCCCACTCCAGTACTCTTCCTGGAAAATCCCATGGACAGAGGAGCCTGGTAGGCTGCAGTCCATGGGGTCGCTAAGAATCGGACACGACTGAGCGACTTCACTTTCACTTTTCACTTTCATGCATTGGAGAAGCAAACGGCAAACCACTCTAGTGTTCTTGCCTGGAGAATCCCAGGGACGGGGGAGCCTGGTGGGCTGCCGTCTCTGGGGTCGCACAGAGTCGGACACGACTGAAGCGACTTAGCAGCAGCAGCAGCAGCAGGCTACTACCAAGTATCGATACTAAGGTACTAAAAATTACAATTAGACAGCCCCTTTACTGTCTACCAGATCAGGCATGTTAAATACTACCCTATTAAGTTAAGTACTACCAGCTCCATTTCATATGAGAAGAAATTATGTAATTTGAAGGTAACTGGAATTTGGTAATTGGATCCAAATCCAAGAGATTAAATCAATACATATTATAATTAGAATCACTGTTGACTTCTTGGTCTCCTTTGCTAGAACTATGTTATTAATTGACTAATATGTGACCAAGTGCTTTATAAGAATTTTAATATATTATCTTATGCAAAACTCACACAAAAATCTTTTAAAGTTAAGTATTATAAACTAATTTCAAGAATGAGAAAACCATGAGTAAGATTATGACAAAGGCCATGTCTTGTTCATTTTTGTGTTCCCCAGCACCTGGCAAAGATGCTGTTGCATGGTGGAGATAAAAGATGAATAGATCAGTGAGTTAATTAATCAACTGTTTCTGTTTTACCGCCTATTAACATATGAGACTTTCCTTTGGTTGATTTCCTTTTATCTTTTCTAACCTTTACAATTCAAAAATAGACATTACACAGTCAGTCTGACCAGTGCATATCTTGAGATTATTCCATAATTTATACGTACTATATTAATACTATCTCATTAATTCTTTCTTATTGCTTTTCCTTAGATGCCTGGAGACTGCTTAAACCTCACACATATAGCACGTCTACAAAAACACATAAACAAACTTTAAATTTTTTCTTATGTAAAAGCTCTCTTCAATCCCATACCCACATAAGTGCCCTTATATGTTTCTACTAAGGCAAAGTCAAAAGACTGTCCTCCTAGAGTTTAACAACCGAAATAGAGTCAAAATATTCTCTGCAGTTCCATTTCCAGGAAAAAAGTTTGGATCAAACACAACTGGACTTCCCAGTGAAACAATATGTGATGAAGCTGAAGTCAGAGATGTACCAAACTGCTGTTTGATTTCTGGCTATTTCTCCTGCTATAGTATCTACTTGTCACAACTGTATCATAAGAGTCAAGTACTTAAGACAGATGGACTAAGTTCTAATCTACTATTAATAGTTACTGCTTTAAATTACTTGATCTCTGAGTTTCATCTATAAAATTTGCATGGTAGTATCTCACTCCCAGATTTTTTGCTGTAATTTCATAAAATGATACATGTAAAGCACCAGCACAGTGTCTGCCACTTTATAAATTTCAGTCCTTCCTTAACTTTGCTTCTTAAGCCTTTTCATATTCTCTCTTTCACTCTAAGATTAGAGCATGCAGAAGACTGTCAAAGTTCTCATAGACTTAGAGAATGAACTTATGGTTGCCAGGGGGAAGAATGGGGAAAAGGGATAGTTAGGGAGTCGGGGATGGACATGTACACACTACTATATTTAAAATGGATAATCAACAAGGACCTACTGTATAGCACATGGAAGTCTGCTCAATGTTATGTGGCAGCCTGGATGGGAGGGAAGTTTAGGGGAGAATGGATACATCTATACATATGGCTGAGTCTCTTTGCTGTTCACCATAAACGATCACAACACTGTTAATAAGCTATATACCCTGACACAAAATAAAAAGTTAAAAAAAGGGAAAAAAAAAAAAAAGATTGTCAAAGTTGAACCCTAGTCATCCTGTCACATTTAACTACTGAAAAGCCTAACTCATCACCCCTTGCTAACCCTATCACCCATCAAAATGCACCAAATTTTTGCCTCACCTTTTGGCAAGAACTGAAAGTGCAGAAGCAGACCAGATGGCCAAGGTTCACCACTGGCTCCTGGAAACTAGTCAAAAGCTAATATAGAATTCTGGCAAAGCTCTGCAGGCATTCAAAGCAGTTCTTTTGGCTGTGATCACCTCAATGATGGTGTTAAACATAATATTGAAATGCTGGAGATATATCTGAGCCTGATATGCCATTTATGTAATGATAACACATTTATGAACAGGGCTGTTGGTAGTTTCTAATATCAGAGTCAAAACTTAGAATATGGTGTAGATAAAGCTTTTCTAGCAGTGCAGCTCATTGCTAAACTATTTATATGTAATTAAAGGTGAACTGATGGGTTGTGTAACAAGGGAGGAAAAAGTACTTATACTACTCCTCCACACCTGCTCTACTCCTACTAGCCTAATCTCTACTAGAGCTAATTCTCACAATGAGAGGATAAAATGTCATCGGGAGAAAGGAGGTCTGACTTTCAGAACTGATGATGAAGACAGTTGTCCTAGTTCTGTCCATAGTTTACAGTTGTTTCTGGTTAGTCCACACTTTATAAAGGACACAAATAAGGATGTGATAACGTTGAAACCAACCATATTTAATTATATTCTGTAGTTGTAAATAACAATTTACATTCAAAGTTACCTCAAGAAAATTCTTTTAGCCAGAAAGAGGCAACAGTAAACTGGGTATTTCAAACTTAAAATTCCTCTTGATTACTCAAAGAAGAAAACCAACACAATGTACAGATTTCAGATTAGTATCTACTGATATTTATCAGTCTAAATCAAAGGTCAGCAAACTTTTTCTTTAAAGGGCCAGACAGTAAATATTTTAGGCTCTGGGGTCAAAAGACAAAATTGGGGATCATACATACTACAAACATAACAAAAGAATAAACACATTTCCAAGTATCCTTATTGACAAAATTCAAACAGTTGAGTGCAATAATACAGGTCTATTAACGAGAATATATGGAATTCTTCTAGGGGAGAATAACACTTTAATTTGAGCTCCCCCGGTGGCTCAGTGGTAAAGAATTCACCTGCCAATGCAGGAGATGCAGGTTCAATCCCTGGGTTGGGAAGATCCCCTAGAGAAGGAAATGGCAGCTCACTCCAGTATTCTTGCCCAGAAAATCCCTTGGACAGAGGAGCACAGTCCATGGAGTCACAAAAGATTCCAGCACAACTCGAAACTAAACAACAACACTTTAGTTGGGATTCAGAGTTAGTACTCCAAACATCCAAATCAATAGAAAATGTTCTTCTGCTAATGCTGATCTGTAATATGTGTGTGTTAGATCTGTAACACAATTTTAAGTATTTCATGTTAAAAATGTCTTTCACACAGATAAGAAATATCAAGTACTGACATCAATCCATGAAAATATGACTTAATTGACTACATTCATCACTAAAAGGACACAGGAAAGTGAATTAGCTTCTTCTCTTGACATTTGCCATTTAGCATGTCATTACATTGCAGATTAAGGTTGAGTGATAGCTCTTCAATTGTATAGTTAAATGAAGTTTTCCAGTAGTCCTGTATGGATGGGAGAGTTAGAACGTAAAGAAGGCTGGGCACTGAAGAATTGATGCTTTTGAAATATGGTGTTGGAGAAGACTATTGAGAATCCCTTGGACTGCAAGAGCAAACCAGTCCATTCTAAAGGAAATCAATCCTGAATATTCACTGGAGGCACTGATGCTGAGGCTGAAGCTCCAATACTCTGGCCATCTGATGCGAAGAGCCTACTCATTGGAAAAGACCCTGATGCTGGGAAAGATTGAGGTCAGGAGGAGAAGGGGACGATAGAGGATGAGATGGTTGGATGACATCACCAACTCAATGGACATGAGTTTGACCAAGCTCTGGGAGATGGTGAAGGACAGGGAAGCCTGGCTTGCTACAGTCCATGGGGTTGCAAAGAATCGGACAGGACTGAATGACTGAACAACAACAACAAAAAGAAGCTTTAAATATGTAAATTTTTTGCATTTGCATCAAAGCCAGAAAAGTACTGTTGGCACCAAAGTTTGACCTGAGAAAACAGATCCACCAAAAAACTTGTATGGGAATGAAGAGTTTGCTACTTGCTTTGACTTTTGACAACATATTTGTTTTAACTTTGGAAACATATAAAGCAACTGAAACTATTTGTGATAAATATTAGTTGTCATTGAAATGACTTTACCACAGTATAAGTTCCACATATAAGCACAGTTCTGCCTTGTAATTATAGATTGAACTCAGAAACTTCATCAATTCTGCAGTAAAAGCAAATTTCCAAAGCCATTCAGTGTTCAATAATAGTGGTTAAGGGTGTTATCTCATGCAGACACATGTAAGCATTTGTACACAGTTCAAATGTAAGCCCTAGTTCAAAAAATCATAATAAAATGTTAGCACTTCTGGGCCATTAAACTTCTGTGTGATGGAGTAAGTCATGATAGTCAGTTTCTATTGCTGACAAAAATGCACAGAACTAATGCTTACATCCACAAGACAGAATGAAGTTTACTGTTGACACTACTGATTCAATAATCCATGAATTTAATTTAAATATTTAAATATTTTCTGCCAAGTACTCACTCACAAATAATACAGTAAATAACCATGGGCTTTAAACATCTTCTATTTTCAGTCTTTGTAAATGTGTCCAACTTAGCCTTTTTCTATCTATATATATTTTTATCATCATCATTTTTAACACATCTTAGCAGATTTCACTTCAGATCATACAGAATTCATGTTTTGTCATTTTTTTTTTAACTGTTGTCTCTTGCTGTTCACCACATTGACTGTTCATATAGGTTTATTCTTCAGTCACTTCAAACATTAAACACTAACTAGAACTGCCCATCCTGGCCAGGCAGGACAGTAGCCACTTGCATGACAGGACGTCCTAGAAAGGAATTTGGAACTAATAAGCTGCCACCAACTGGAAGAATTCATGAAAGGTCAAAAGGAGAGAGGAGACACCAATCGATATGATCCTACAAACTGCCCAGAATCTTTTTCATTGAAATTCACTTTGGCTGCGAGATGCACAGGACACCAGGAAAGATCCCGAGTCAGAATGATTAGGCCAGTTGTTGTTGTTCAGTCACTCAGTCGTGTCCAACTCTTTGCAACTCCATGGACTGCAGCACACCAGGTTTCCCCATCCATCACTACCTCCTGGAGTTTACTCAAACTCATGTCCATTGAGTCATTCATGCCATCCAACCATATCATCCTCTGTTGTCCCCTTCTCCTCATACCCTCAATCTTTCCCAGCATCAGGGTCTTTTCCAATGAGACGGCTCTACACATCAGGTGGCCAAAGTTTTGGAATTTCAGCTTCAGCATCACTCCTTCCAATGCATATTCAGAGTTCAATTCCTTTAGGACTGACTGGTTTAACCTCCTTGCAGTCCAAGGGACTCTCAGAGTCTTTTCCAGAACCACAGTTCAAAACCATCAATTCTTTGGTGCTCGGCCTTCTTTATGGTCCAACTCTCACATCCATGCATGACTACTAGAAAAACCATAACTTTGATTATACAGATTTTGTCAGCAAAGTAATGTCTCTGCTTTTTAGGCTGTCTAGGTTTATCATAGCTTTTCTTCCAAGGAGCAAGCATCTTTCAATTTTGTGGCTGCAGTCACCACCTGCGGTGATTTTGGAGCCCAAGAAAATTAAAGTCTATCACTATTTCCCCATCTATTTGCCATGAAGTGATGGGACCAGATGCCATGATCTTAAATTTTTTGAATGTTATTGAGTTTTAAGCCAGCTTTTTCACTTCCTCTTTCACCCTCATCAAGAGGCCCTTTAGTTCCTCTTCCCTTTCTGCCATTAGTGGTATCATCTGGATATCTGAGGTTGCTGATATTTCTCTCAGCAAATCTTGATTCCAGCTTGTGATTCATCCAGCCCTGCATTTCTCATGATGTACTCTGAATATAAGTTAAATAAGCAGGGTGACAATATACAGCCTTGTCATACTCCTTTCCCAATTTTGAACCAGTCCATTTGTTGTTCCATGCCCATTTCTAACAGTTGCTTCTTGACCTGCATATAGGTCCCTTAGACAGCAGGTAAAGTGGTGTGGTATTTCCATCTCTAAGATTTTTCCACAGTTTGCTGTGATCCACACAATCACAGGCTTTAGCATAGTCAATGAAGCAAAAATAGATTTTTTTTCTTAATTCCCTTGCTTTTTCTACAATCCAATGGATGTTGGCAATTTAATCTCTCATTCTTCTGCCTTTTCTAAATCCAGCTTGTACATCTGAAAGTTATTGGTTCATGTACTGCTAAAGTCTAGCTTGAAACATTTTGACCATTACTTTGCTAGCATGTGAAGACAACCCAGAAACTAACCCTATTACCTTAAACCCAAGGCTGGGAGCCCCGTGGCAGAGCAGTCCTCCTGGGTTCCTTACCCTGCTGCTCTCCGCTCGGGTGCACCTTCCCAAGTCCCTTGCTTTGTCAGCACAGGCCTCCCTGGACAATTCATTTCCAAGTTAGACACGAGCCCCTCTTGGGCCCTAGAAGCAGTCCCTCTTCCTGCAGCACAAACAGTACTGACTTCTCAAATAAACAGCAGAGCAGTACCAGTAACACCTGTCAACTTCGAACGGGCCAAGAAAAACAATTCAAAATTGTTTGCCTTGTTTTTCAATTGACCATAAGATGTTGCTGCTAATGCACTCAGCTCTGACAATCTGTTCTCATCGAAAGGGTTAACAGTCTTAAACAAGTTTATTTTCTCTGGGTACATTTTTTTCAGTTGCTGCAATCAAATGTTACTTAATTAAATCACCATGGTAAATGGATTGGCTAACGAATTAGTCATTCAGAAACTTTTTGATTCAAGACTCATTTTCATTTTTAAAATTTTCTAATTTTCTCTAGCTAGCATGATTGTGATAGGTGCTTAGTAAGGTAATATCTATTATACATTGTATTCTTTTAGCATACATATATTCAATACATAATAAACACAATGTTTTGTCATCTAACTTGATAACAAAATAATCCACACTCTGCTAGGCTTTAAGAGTACAACAGTTGAAGTCTACATTTCTCATCTCTTCTTGTTTTGACAAGATGCTTATGCACTGGTTAAGTAAAAAATAAATACAACTAAACATCAAAATGGCACTCCACTACAGGACTCTTGCCTGGAAAATCACATGGACAGAGGAGCCTGGTGGGCTGCAGTCCATGGGATCGCTAAGAGTCGGACACGACTGAGAGACTTCACTTTCACTTTTCACTTTCATGCACTGGAGAAGGAAATGGCAACCCACTCCAGTGTTCTTGCCTGGAGAATCCCAGGGACGGGGAAGCCTGGTGGGCTGCCGTCTCTGGGGTCGCACAGAGTCGGACACGACTGAAGCAACTTAGCAGCAGCAGCAAACATCAAAATATAGCAGGACACAGAGCACTCGTTTAATCACTGTCCCAACTACTTAACTTTGGCGTTACAGTGCAAAACGTCCATAAACAAGACAAACAGATGAGCATGCTTGTGTTCCAAAGGAACTGTAATCATAAAGACTGGAATCTGAATTCCATACACGGTTTTCCATGAGCCATAAAATATTCTTCTTTTAAGTTTTTTTAAACACTGAAAAATGTAAAAAGCATTCTTAACTCAAAGGTCATACAAGATGAGTGAAGCAGATTTAGCTTATGGCAGTACTTTGCTAACCCCTAGCCAAAACCCATCTATGGAATGAGAGATTGAAAAATCAGAAAGTCCTAGAGAACTTTTTCCTTCACTCCTAGGACCACATTTTAGACATAATGAATCATTAAGTTTGTGGTATAATTTGAACGAAACAGAGGATCATATTTCTGGACAATAAAGAGCCAAAATATGAAAGAAGACAATCTGACTGGCACCATAATAAAGCAATTTCCTTCAGCCACACCTGGCTGAGCACTTCTCCATAACTCAATGAAGAATAATCACAAATTAACACTAAGAGCACACAATAGTTTTATCTGTGCATTATTGTGCTTGACCATATATATATATATATATATATATATATACACACATATATATACACCTAAATTAACCTTATTGAACATTGCATAGTGTGTCATTTCTAAATATTTCTCGTCTTTATGTAACCTCAGGTAGAGAGCCCCTGGGGCATTGCGGAGAGAACAGAAGACAAAATAAATAATGATTAACTGCAAATACTGTGGCTACACACTGTATTTGGCAGTTTATACAGTTTATCACTTAATTCTTCCAGCCCTGGGTAGACACTTTTACTTTAAATTACAGTCCCTCAGTGTAAATAACTTATTAAAGGCCAAACTAATAGATGGCAGAAGAAATATTCCATACCAGCTTTGTCTGCTTCTAAAACCGGGGGCTTCCCTGGTGGCTCACTGGTAAAAAATCCACCTGACAATGCAGGGGACACAGGTTCGACCCTATGTCCAGGAAGATTCCACATGCTGTGGGATAACTAAGCCCGCAGTCCACCGCTACTAAAGCCCATGCCCTAGAGCCCATATTCTGCAACAAGAGGAACCACTGCAAGAGATACTTGTGCACTGCAACTGGAAAGTAGCCCCAGCTCACAGCAACCGTAGAAGGCCCAGCACAGCCAAATACATAATATTTTTAAAAAATAAATAAATAAAACCAGTGTTGTTCATCTGAATCCAATAAAGCAAATCAACATTATAGTTAATGTCCTGCTGTTCAAAGCATGATCATTTTTTTCTTACAGTTTTTATATAATTTAAATGACATGAAGTAGTGATACTAAAGTATCTTCTGTAGCAGATACAATTTTTAAAGTCATAACCATAGAACACAGAATGCTCCAATAATTAACAGAAATTGGACATGTACTCTTAAAAATTACATTTCAATCATCAAAAAAATCTAAAGTAAAATTCATTGGCTTCATAATGCAAGAAGCAGGTAAAAACTAAACAAGTTTCTACTAATAGAATTATAGCACATTAGAAGTGAAGAAAACATCATAGAGATAATCTAACCCAGCCTCTTAAATTTACAAATAAAGGTGTAAAGGGCCACAGAACTAATGGATGGAAGAGGTGGGACTAGAGCCCAGATGACCCGATTCCTAAAGCACAAGCGTCATTTGTATTCTTTATTTACAACTACAATTCTCAAAGGAGACTGTGTAAACTCTTTACTATTTTCTAAATAAAGGTATAAAAGCTGTCTTTCCAGTATGCAAATAAATTGAGTTTGGCTAACCAGAAATGTAACATCACAATAATCACGCTTACAGTTTGCCCCTAGTGGTATCATTGCCAGTCTAAGTCGGTATTATTCATTTATCTATCAAACAATAGAGTTCAAACTACGTAATAAATAAAACAGAAAACTACATCATAAACGAAGTGAAGTGAAGTGAAAGTCGCTCAGTCATATCCGACTCTTTGCAACCCTATGGACTACACAGTCCATGGAATTCTCCAGGCCAGAATACTGGAATGGGTAGCCTTTCCTTTCTCTAGGGTATCTCCTCCACCCAGGGATCGAACCCAGGTCTTCCACATGGCAGGTGGATTCTTCACCAGCTTAGCCACAAGGGAAGCCCATGTAATAAACAAATCAGAGCAAATATCTTAAGTATCTGAGACTCATTATAGTAACATAAGTAGAAATGTAAAAATGCACAATCCCTTTGGATTAAATATATTGTTATTCAATAGAATACTTAAATAAAGTAGGTGCTTTACCAGAATAAAAGAACTTCTTAAGATCCCATTTGAGCAACTGTACTAATGAATGTAAAAAATAGGTCATTAGATAAAGTATCTGATATAATGCATATCATACAGTAATCTATGCTAAATTGCTTCAGTCATGTCTGATTCTTTGCAACGCCATGGACCCCAGAGGGCTCCATCAGGTTCCTCTGTCCCTGGAATTCTCCAGGCAAGAATACTGGAGTGGGTTGCCATGCCCTTCTCCAGGGGATCTTCCCAACCCAGGGATCAAACCCGTATCTCTTATGTCTCCTGCACTGGCAGGTGGGTTCTTTACCACTAGCACTGTGTGTGTGTGTGTGTGTGTGTGTGTGTGTGTGTGTGTGTTAGTCACTCAATCATGTCCAACTCTTCGATCCCATGGACTGTAGCTTGCCCAGATCCTCTGTCCATTGAATTTTCCAGGCAAGAATACTGGAGTGGGTTATCATTACTTTCTCCAGGGCATCTTGCCAAACCAGGGATCAAACCCAGTTCACTTTCATTGCAGAAAGACTCTTTACCATCTGAGCTATCAGAGAAGCCCATAAATCATCATATTTTAGATTTATTTTCTGGTGCTGTTTTTATATAGAAATATACTTGATTCCTATCTATTAACTTTGTATCCAGAAATCTTACTAAAATCCTTATTAATTCTAAAAGTATATTTTTAGTTGTTTTTTAATTCTCTCCATACTAACAACTCCAGGGTTGTTCTTGTTTTTTCCTTCCCCATCCCTATACAATGTATTTCTTTTTCTTATCTTATTGTACTAGTTAGGACTCAACAGAAGTGGTGAGAGTGGGCATCCTTTTTCCATTCCCTATCTCAAAGAGAATGTTGCAGCATATTAAGATAAGTAGGATATCTGCTTCAGAATCTTTGTAATATTTTTATCAGATTAATAATGTTCCTATCAATTACTAATTTTCTAAGACTTTTTATCAAAAATGGATAATGTATCTTATTAAATATATTTTCTACATCTAGTGACATTATCAGTATTTTTCTTCTTTATTCTGCTAAAGCTGTGAATCACTTTGATTTTCAACCTTATATTCCCAGAACATACACAATCTAATCATGTTCCATTATCTTTTTTATTTCTTGATAGATTTCATTTTTATATAATTTATGGACTTACATTCCTAAGAGAAGTTTAAACTATAATATTTTATAATACTCCTTTATAGTAAAGAGATGGGAATACCAGACCACCTGATCTGCCTCTTGAGAAATTTATATGCAGGTCAGGAAGCAACAGTCAGAACTGGACATGGAACAACAGACTGGTTCCAAATAGGAGAAGGAGTTCGTCAAGGCTGTATATTGTCACCCTGTTTATTTAACTTACACGCAGAGTACATCATGAGAAACGCTGGACTGGAAGAAACACAAGCTGGAATCAAGATTGCCGGGAGAAATATCAATAACCTCAGATATGCAGATGACACCACCCTTATGGCAGAAAGTGAAGAGGAACTCAAAAGCCTCTTGATGAAAGTGAAAGTGGAGAGTGAAAAAGTTGGCTTAAAGCTCAACATTCAGAAAACGAAGATCATGGCATCCGGTCCCATCACTTCATGGGAAATAGATGGGGAAACAGTGTCAGACTTTATTTTTCTGGGCTCCAAAATCACTACAGATGGTGACTGCAGCCATGAAATTAAAAGACGCTTACTCCTTGGAAGGAAAGTTATGACCAACCTAGATAGCATATTCAAAAGCAAAGATATTACCTTGCCAACAAAGGTTCGTCTAGTCAAGGCTATGGTTTTTCCTGTGGTCATGTATGGATGTGAGAGTTGGACTGTGAATAAGGCTGAGTGCCGAAGAATTGATGCTTTTGAAGTGTGGTGTTGGAGAAGACTCTTGAGAGTCCCTTGGACTGCAAGGAGATCCAACCAGTCCATTCTGAAGGAGATCAGCCCTGGGATTTCTTTGGAAGGAATGATGCTGAAGCTGAAACTCCAGTACTTTGGCCACCTCATGCAAAGAGTTGACTCATTGGAAAAAACTCTGATGCTGGGAGAGATTGGGGGCAGGAGGAGAAGGGGACAACAGAGGATGAGATGGCTGGATGGCATCACTGACTCGATGGACGTGAGTCTCAGTGAACTCCGGGAGTTGGTGATGAACAGGGAGGCCTGGCGTGCTGCGATTCATGGGGTCACAAAGAGTCGGACACAACTGAGCGACTGATCTGATCTGACAGTAATGTCAGGCTTGAGTATCAAAGTTTTGCTTACCTCATAAAATGAATTTTTAAATTATTCTCATTTTTTCTATTTTCTGAGTTTTAAGTATTATTTCCTTTTTAAATGTCTAGTAAGTCATCTCATTTTGAAGTTTTCCTTGTGAGAAAGTCCTTCAATTACATATTCAATTTCATTAAAAATTATAGGATAGTTCAAGTTTTCTGTTTCTTCTTTTAGTAATTTCAGTAAGCTTTTAGTAAATTGTTTTTAATCTAAGAATTTGACCATACGAATTAATTTTAACCGTACTGTCATAAGGTTGATCATAATATCCTTTAATTACTTAATGTCCATAGCATCTATAGTGATGCACTCTTTTGCATTTCTGATATTGGTTAGTTCTGCCTTCTCTTTCTTTCCTTTTTTTTAACAGTGATATCCATGATACTGTCTTTAAAAGTTTTATTAACTTTTTATTTGTGGATCTTCTCTATTTTAGGTTTCCTTTTCCTTTCAATGATTTCTAATCTTTATTATTTACTACATTTTGCTTTCTTTGGGTTTACTTTGTTGGGGATTCTGTTTTCTTGAGATAAGTGCTTAAATGATAAATGTTCAAACATTCTTATTTCATAATATATGCCCTTAAAGCTATTAATTACCTTCAAAGTACCCTCACTGCATCATACAAATTTTGACAAGTTGTGTTTTCATTATAATTCAGGTAAAATATCTTTAAATGTTTATTTTTATTTTTCTTTAATCCTTGAATTTTCTGAAAGTGGATTTTTTTATTTCTAATATAAGGGATTTTTCTAATTATCTTTTTGTTATTGATTTCCAGCACTGTGATCAGAGAACATACCTTGTATATTTAAACTGTCTGATTTTGGGGGGAATTGCTTTATGACCCAGTGAAAGTAGAGTGAAAGTTGCTCAGTCATGTCCAACTCTTTGCAACGCTATGGACTATACAGTCCATGGAATTCTCCAGGCCAGAATACTGGAGTAGGTAGCTGTTCCTTTCTCCAGGAGATCTTCCCAACCCAGGGATCGAACCCAGGTCTCCCACACTGCAGGAAGATTCTTTACCAGCTGAGCCACAAGGGAAGCCCAAGAATACTACAGTGGGTAGCCTATCCCTTCTCCAGATCTTCCAGACCCAGGAATCAAACCAGGGTCTCCTGCATGACAGGTGGATTCTTTCCCACTGAGCCACCAAGGAAGCCCTTATGATCCAGCATATAGCCAATTTTGGTATTCCATGTGCATTTGAATGGAGAAGGCAATGGCACCCCACTCCAGTACTGTTGCCTGGAAAATCCCACGGACGGAAGAGCCTGGTAGGGGCTCCTCCTTCAGTCCATGGGGTCACTGAGTTGGACGTGACTGAGCAACTTCACTTTCACTTTTCACTTTCATGCATTAGAGAAGGAAATGGCAACCCACTCCAGTGTTCTTGCCTGGAGAATCCCAGGGACAGCAGAGCCTGGTCAGCTGCCATGTATGGGGTCGCACAGAGTCGGACACAACTGACACGACTTAGCAGCAGCAGCAGTGCATTTGAAAAGAGTATGCACTCTACAGCTGTTGGGTGCAGTGTTCTAATATGTCAAAAGGTATAGCACATTAATCATTTTGTTCACATGTTCTAGGTTACTATTAATTTTTTGTCTGCTTGATCTATTGCCTGAGAACTCCATTATCTGAATCCCTGTGAGTCTGTTGCTATGATCTTTGTTTCTCTGACTTGCAGTCATATGATCCTTTCTCCTGTATGACCAGTTATTTTTTGTATGCATGCCAAGATATTTTATGCAAGTTACAGAAATTATTTGAGGCTTAGGATGATGTTATCTTCCTTCAGAGAAGATTCATTTTTCTTATAACAAATGGCTACAATCACTTATAATCCTGGAAATATTTAATCTAATCAATGACATGGATGGTTCTAAATTAGATTTTATTTTATCAGTAGATCATTCTACTTCTGACTCACCCTTACTCCTAAGGCATGGCCCTTCAGGGTCCCAAACCAAAGCATGGATGATTTAGCAGGAAATCTCCCCTCTTGGTGGACCCTGGACTCAAACTCTTGCTCCCTTAGTCCACCCTATGAGCATGTTGAAAACTCTTCTCAGCTTCTCAGATGTTCAGCCACCTCTGCCTGAAACATAAGTTTCTCCTAAGGGGAAAAAGTCTCACATGCCTCGCTCACCTCTTTGGACTTCCTTCTTCTCCAGGATCTTGTCCCCACAGTCTTCACTGATGTGTTAGCTCTCTGATACCTTCAAACAGATGATTTTTTATATTTGATCCAGCTTTTCTAGTTGTTCTCAGTGGGAGAGTTAGTCCAAATTGCCTAATCCACCATCACCAGAAGTGCACCTCTCAATTTCTCTCATCTGTAAAATGAGGATAATAATGACAACGTCCTCAAATATATCATCAAAGGAGATCAGCGTGCCTATCATATATTAAGTGCTCAAGAACCTTGACTATTGTCTCAAGCTACCTATGACTAATGCAAACAAGCCCCAGTTAATAGTTATCTTGTGGTTTTACCTGCTGAGTATTCATTCTCCTCTAACAGCTCAGAATTCCTTTAATAAACTACCCTTCAACAATCAAATAATCCTGATGTAGCTGTCAGTCAAGGTATCATGTCATCCTCTGACCAATGGTGGGTAACCAACCAAAGGTAGGCCAGTCTGCTTCTCTACTGGTAATGTGAACCATACGCAAAAAAGCCAGTCCATACAAAAAGCAAGTAACACCTTGAAGAGGCATCAATTAGCTTCTATCCAGATCCATAGCTACCCCAATTTCTATCTTTTCCAGGAACTTCTTAAGTTAACCAGGATCCATTTTTTTGTTCTTGATATTAAAATACTCTAATTGAAATCTCAATGGAAAACTCTCTTACTTTCAAAGGTTTTCTACCATCCCTATAACTTCTTTCAACTAGAAAAAAAGGATCTTGACATTACTCAGAAAAGTTGCAAAAAGGATTCTTTTCTCTTATGACTGAAGAATCAATATCCTATAACTTCTCTCTATGCCAGTTCTTTGTTGGTTCTCAGCTTCATTCCTGCTTTTCCATTCCCTTCTGTACTTCTAGGGGCTAGAAGACTGCAGACTACATTTCCTTAATAGCTGGTTTCCAATCAAGTTCTACCACTGGGAAACACTGGTAAAAAGCAGATGGCAGGAGAAAATAAACCATTTTACTTTCTTCCTTCTGTTTCTAGTTCCTGCGGAGGCATCAGCAGTAGTCTCGGATCCTCAGCAAAAGTTTGATCATGGGCTCCGGCTCCAGCAGCAGTAGCAGCACCAGATAACTATCATGCAAATGCTGGCTACTACAACAGAAATGCAGTCCTGGTAAGGGCAGTAGTGGGTGATTGCAGGCTCCAGCATCCTCTTTGGTGAGTCCTGCATCATCAACAGACTTTACAGGTTTTCAAACACCATTAGAAGCACAAGTTCCTGGGCTTCCTGCAAAGCAGCAGCAGCTCCCAAGGGTAGCAATAGTACTTCAACAATCTTAGCACTACAGTACATGTGAGCTCTACATAACATCATTTTCTTTTTTTCTCTCCTAGCCCTAGGAATGGTATTGACTTCTTGCAGTTGCTGATTTTTTGGTAAAATCATTATTCATTTTTTGTTTCTTCAACCTTGCCAATACTTTGGTAATTAATTCTCTATATTAAATTCCTTTCATTTGAAATATTTACAGCAGGTTTGTTTTCCTAGTTGCACAATTTCCAGTGGCATGGGCCTCTTTTTCTATTTCTCCATTTTTTAGTCTTTTTTGTCCATGCTTTCTCTTTCTCATTCATTCATTCCATTTCTCTATCCTCTCTCTATTCATTTTTTTTTTCTTTCTTCTGGACCTATTCCTTAAGTATATCAATAATATTTATGTCATTAATATAATGACACTCAGGGCAAAAAAAAGGTGGAACATTTTCAATTTAAATAACAGTACAAGTACAAACACAATAACTTTCTAGAAACCATAACTCTTTATTAGAATCCAATTTTTATTATAATTACAATTGTCAATACCTAAAAAATATTTTCTATAAACACTACAACAACTCACCACTTGAATAAGTAACATCATCTTAGCCCAAAAAACTTAAGCCAAGTAACAACTGTAATTCAAATAGAAATTATGATTCATAGCTTTAGGTTCATGTTTCATTTCAAATGCATCATCATTATCACATAATAAACCAGAAAAACTCAGTATATGTTTTAGAAGATAGTGATAAGGCAATGTTAATATTTTAACTCATCTGAAAAGTTGAAAAAAAAATCAGTTGAGATCACAATCAAACTTTACATTTGTTCCAAACAGAACTCCTGCTTGGGAGAGAAGTATGCTACTTCTCTTGTTGTTGTTGTTCAATCACTCAGTCATGTCTGACTCTTTGCGACCCCATGGACTGTAGCACGCCAGGCTTCCCTATCCTTCACCATCTCCTGGAGTTTGCTCAAACTCATGTCCATTAAGTCAGTGATGCCATTCCAACCATCCCATCCTCTGTCGTCCCCTTCTCCTGCCTTTAACCTTTCCCAGCATCAGGGTCTTTTCGGCTACTTCTCTTACGCAGCTCTAAAACACTCTCCACCACCACTTCCCCCACATCATACCACTCAACTCTATCCACTTAAATTGTCATTCTATTTAGAATACAACTGAACTCTTTGTCATGTCTTATCTCTGCCTGGCTCCTGCATACTGGTCCATCCTCAACTTATCCACTTAACTTATTCAGCACAGAGATAAGGAAAATAACCAACACTCACAGAATGACTCAATCCTAACTCATCACACCCACATACACATGCACGCACAAAATCCCTTCCAGTCCTCGGGCAAGACCCTCCTATGCACTCTAAGTTCCCCTCATCCAGAAAAGTGGATAGAAATCAAGGTCAATCACATCTTTTCTAGACAAACAATAGGTGAGAAGTAAGTTAATGCTCAATCCAAAATTGATGGTGGAACCTGTATAGTTCAGCAGGAAATCCATTAACATAGAATGGATACTGAAGATTCATGAGATTCATACTTACTCCTCTATGGTGAAGAGTAAACCATTTCTCATGAGCTTCCCCCATATGTATCCATGTATGTATGTTTGTCTCTCTGTCTCTCCCATACACACACACACACACACACACACCTTCATTTCTGGCTACACCAAAATGATTAATTCTGGTTTACCTTCAGGGTCAGCTTTTAGAGTATTCTAATACTACTATAAAATTCCCTGTCACTGTACCCCTTCATACATTCTATCAGTACCTTGAAAACCCAAACTAAACAAAGCATCTTTAGCTCCTTCATTACCTTATTACTGAACACCTACTATGTGCTAGGTACTATGCTAACTAACCTCAAAAAGGAATAGAGTTATCTATCATACAAATTCTTGCCCTCAGTCTTCTCATACTTATAACTATAACTGGCTTAACCTATAAATACGTATCTGCTTAAGATTATAACTTTATTATTAGCCATTTGGAATTTTTAAGGTTCTTTTTTATTATTTGCCATATGAGAAAATATAATTGATTACTCTTTTTCTACATAATAGAGATGGAGAAGGTTAAAGAATAGGACAGCAGTAAATGCTCAAAGAAGTCATTCCCAAGTGGAGAAACATTTATGATACCCTATTAAGTAAAAAACATTTATAAGCAAGTACTAATTAGAATATAAAATTACACATGCAGGACATCCCTGGTGGCACAGTGGGTAGGAATCTGCCTGCCAATACAAGGGACATGAGTTCCATCCCTCGTCTGGGAAGATTTCACATGCCTCAGAGCAACTAAGCCCCTGCACCACAGCTACTGAAGCCCACGCCACACCCTAGAGCAACACACCACAACTACTGGGCCCACATGCCACAGTTACTAAAACCCACGCACCTAGAGCCTGTGCTCTGCAATAAGAGAAGCTACTGCAACGAGAAGTCCACGCACCACAACAAAGAATAACCCCGGCTCTCTGCAACTAGAGAAGGCCCGTGCACAGCAGCGAAGACCCAGTGAAACCAAAAATAAAAATTTAAAGGAATTGCACATTCACCATAACTGCATATATGTAAAACATATTATGCATATAAATGAAAACGATGATAAAAGAATATCTAAAAAATGAACAATTGTGGAGGGCAGTGAGAATATACAGAACTTTGCCTTTTTTCAAAAATGTTTATTATTATTATGCTTTATAATCAAAACTGAGATAAAACAGTCTCTAAAGTTTTAAAATATTTATTTACTTATTTGGCTTCACCGGGTCTTGGTTACATCATGTAAGATCTTAGTTGCAGCCTGTGGGATCTAGTTTCTCTGAGCAGAAATTGAACCTAGGCCCCTTGCATTGGGAGTGCAGAGTTTTAGTCACTGGACCACCAGGGAAGTCCCTAAATTTTTATTTGTATAGAACATAATCAGTGATCTAGGTGAATATATTTAAAAGATGGTGATTTCAGCACCTAGGATGGTCAAAAAGAATTAATATAAATTTAGGAATACTACTATTTTGATCAATTTGAAAAAGTTATTAACAGCTTCGAAATACATACTTGTCAAACCACAAATTAATTCCATAGAGGGCTTAGATTTGGATGAACTGCAGAATTTAAAAAGCAATTGTTTACATTCTATTACTTTTTAGTTATAAAAAGATTTTAAGATACAAATACTGGGTTACTAATGGCGAGTAGAGAAAAGCTAAGGATTCTGATTAACTATTTTCAGCATGTTACTCATTTGTAAAAGATGCTCAACATCACTCATTATCAGAGAAATGCAAATTAAAACCACAATGAGGTACCATTTCACGCCAGTCAGAATGGCTGCTATCAAAAAGTCTACAAGCAATAAATTCTGGAGAGGGTGTGCAGAAAAGGGAACCCTCTTAAACTGTTGGTGGGAATGCAAACTAGTACAGCCACTATGGAGAACAGTGTGGAGATTACTTAAAAAACTGGAAATAGAACTGCCATAAGACCCAGCAATCCCACTGCTGGGCATACACACCAAGGAAACCAGAATTGAAAGAGACACGTGTACCCCAATGTTCATCGCAGCACTGTTTACAATAGCCAGGACATGGAAGCAACCTAGATGTCCATCAGCAGATGAATGGATAAGAAAGCTGTGGTACATATACACAATGGAGTATTACTCAGCCATTAAAAAGAATACATTTGAATCAGTTCTAATGAGGTGGATGAAACTGGAGCCTACTATACAGAGTGAAGTAAGCCAGAAGGAAAAACACCAATACAGTATACTAACGCATATATATGGAATTTAGAAAGATGGTAACAATAACCCCGTATGCGAGACAGCAAAAGAGACACTGATGTATAGAACAGTCTTTTGGACTCTGTGGGAGAGGGTGAGGGTGGGATGATTTGGGAGAATGGCATTGAAACATGTATAATATCATATGTGAAATGAATTGCCAGTCCAGGTTCGATGGCATGATACAGGATGCTCGGGGCTGGTGCACTGGGACGACCCAGAGGGATGGTATGGGGAGGGAGGTGGGAGGGGGTTCAGGATGGGGAACACATGAACACCCATGGTGGATTCATGTCAATGTATGGCAAAACCAATACATTATTGTAAAGTAATTAGCCTCCAATTAAAATAAATAAATTTATATTAAAAAAAAAATTTAAACCACCTTTCAGACTCATAAAGGTAATTTGTTATACTCAAACAATCTAAAAATTCCTTTAGTGAAGAAAATGGTCACGGACAAATACCCAGATGAATTTCACCTATGTCCTTCTCACTTCCTCTCACCCTAGTCTCATCTTCTAACCTCAAAACTGACCTTCATGTAAACAAATATAATTTCATACAGGAATGGCAAGCACAAGATTGGTAGCGGAAAAAGTAATCTAAAGAGCATGGTGCCTATTTTTCCCTATTAATGTTTATCATAAATTTTCAGTGTACCAGGTACATTAAACTTGCATCTCACTACAACCCTATGAAACAGGCATTATTGTCCTCAATTTACAGTTAAAGCAACAGAGAGGCGAGGAGATTAAGTGAATTGCCTAAGGTCACACTGTATGCAGGTCAAGAAGCAATAGTTTGAATCCTGTAAGGAACAACTGACTGGTTCAGGATTGAGAAAGGAGTATAACAAGGTTATCTGTTGTCACCCTGTTTATTTAACTTACACACTGAGCACATCATGAGAAACGCCAGGCTGGATGAGTTACAAGCTGGAATCAAGACTGGCAGGAGAAACATCAACAACCTCAGATATGCGGATAATACCACTCTAATGACAGAAAGTGAAGAGGAACTAAAGAGCCTCTTGATGAGGGTGAGGGAGGAGAATGAAAAACCAGCTTAAAACTAAATATTTAAAAAAACTAAGATCATGGCATCCAGCCACATCATCACTTCATGGCAAATAGAAGGGGAAAAGGTGGAAGCAGTGACAGATTTCTTCTTCTTGGGCTCTAAAATCACTGCAGATGGTGACTGCAGCCATGAAATTAGGAGACGATTGCTTCTTGGCAGGAAAGCCATGACTAACCTAGACTGTGTTGAAAAGTGAAAGACGTCACTTTGCCGACAAAGGCCCATACAGTCAAAGCTATGGTCTGTCCAGCAGTCACGTATGGTTGTGAGAGCTGAACCATGAAAAAGGCAGACTGCGGAAGAATTGATACCTTCAAACTGTGGTGTTGGAGAAGACTCTTGAGAGTCCCCTGGACAGCAACAAGATCAAACCAGTCAACCTTCAGGGAAGTCAACCCTGAATACTCTCATTGGAAGGACTGATACTGAAGCTGAAGGTCCAGTATTTTGGTCACCTGATGCGAACAGCCAACTCACTGGAAAAGACCCTGATGCTGGGAAGGACTGAGGGCAGAAGGAGAAGAGGGTGTCAGACGATGAGATGACTAGATGGCATCACTGACGCAATGGACATGAATTTGGGCACACTCAAATTCCCAAAATTTTGGGAGATGGTGAGGGACGGGAGACCTGGCATGCTTCAGTCCATGGAGTTGTGAAGAGTCGGACACAACTGTGCAACTGAACCACAACTAGTAATTGGCAAACTAGGATATGACCCAGAGCTGACTAATGCCAAAGCCTCCTCTTTACACTGCTGACATACAGTGCTGTCTTAACTCCTTGAAACCAGCTAAGGGAACATAGAATTAAAATAAGCAGAAAAATCAATATTTTCAGTCATAAAAATCCAGCTACTTATATAAGCTATCTGAATTGACTTAGGCTACACAAATTCCCCTAAATTCTAGCCAGATAAAAACAGGATCCGTAAGAGAAATTTTTACTAGAATTCCATCCTATATTATTAAAGGAACCAGCTCAGCTCTAAATCATAATGTTTCTGACTCTGATTATTTTCAACAGAAGTAAAAGACAAGTGGCAAGCTCTGAAGAACTGAGATTAGACTGCTGAACATAGATCAGGAATCAAGAGTTCTGAGGATAAAGCATCGCTTATGTTAATAGCCTAGAAAAGGGTCCAGGAAACGAGGAACAATAGAGAATTGATTCTAAACTGGAAGGCTATAAAACAAAGATTTTTCATGAATCACAGAAATGAATGAGAATTACAGGGTAAAGCTGGGACAGAGCTGAGAAATGTGAACTAGAAAGGGTGGGAAAGAGGAGAGTGTTTGAAAACATTGGAAATATTGAAACATATGGTAAATTGTGAGACAGTTTGAGCTATGGCATGGTTATATAAATTCCTCCTGCAAAATCTGGTGGCAGATTGGAAGCATGTGTTCCAAAATAATTCCATAAGACTTCTATTGAAGTTGAAGAAAATGAGTAATGAGAGTTTTACATCCTTAGCGGTATCTGAGTGGTCCCTTCAAAAGATGGTTTTAGCAAAACTTTTTAAATGAAGGCACCACTGAATCATCCCCAATTTCAAATATTTAATATACACAGTATGTATATTAACTCACTAAATTATATATTTCATACATATATAATAGAGTCCCTTATAATAGAGTCCCCCTTTCCCTACTTCAGTGTTCCAGGAAGAGTGAAAATTTTGTAGCTAAAAGAAAGATCTATGAAAGGGAAAGGCGGACAGTGAGCTGGAAAGAAGGCTTAGGCAGAGACTGTGAAGGAACTTGTATACAAAAGGAAGGAGTCTAGATTTTATCCAAAGCAGGAGGAAGCCTAAAGAATTCATCCTAGTTTAGACTAGGAGATGAATGATTTAAATTTTATTTTTAAGACGGTACTCTGGAACTATATAGAGGAGAAATCCAGGATAGAACCATAAGACCAAAAAAAAAAGAACCATAAGATCCCAGAATACAAGACAACAGCAATACCAGTGTAAATACACTAGTGAAAATTCTCACACTAGCTAGATCTTCTGACAGTAAACCAATACAATGTACAGACATACAAGCACTACCGTGCTCTTATTTCCAAATCTTAAACTGCAATCAAATGCTGCTGCTAAGTCACTTCAGTTGTGTCCAACTCTGTGCAACCCCAGAGACGGCAGCCCACCAGGCTCCCCCATCCCTGGGATTCTCCAGGCAAGAACACTGGAGTGGGTTGCCGTTTCCTTCTCCAGTGCATGAAAGTGAAAAGTGAAAGTGAAGTCACTCAGTCGTGTCTGACTCTTAGCGACCCCATGGACTGCAGCCTACCAGGCTCCTCTGTCCATGGGATTTTCCAGCCAAGAGTACTGGAGTGGGGTGCCATTGCCTTCTCCACAATCAAATGCACCAGTGAGACAAATTCAAATTTCTTAACAAACCATAACGTATGCTGCTGCTGCTGCTAAGTCATGTCAGTCGTGTACAACTCTGTGCGACCCCATAGACGGCAGCCAACCAGGCTCCCCCGTCCCTAGGATTCTCCAGGCAAGAACACTGGGCAAGAACACTGGAGTGGGTTGCCATTTCCTTCTCCAATGCAGCAAAGTGAAAAGTGAAAGTGAAGTCGCTCAATCGTGTCCGACTTTTAGCGACCCCATGGATTGCAGCCTACCAGGCTCCTCCATCCGTGGGATTTTCCAGGCAAGAGTACTGGAGTGGGGTGCCGTTGCCTTCTCCGAGCATAACGTATAGATGGTTCTAAATATTTAACAACTGACACAACCATATAAAATATGTGTCAATATATAAATTAACATTAAAAATAAATTTCTTTTTTCCAAATAAACTGTATAGAATTCTGCTGTGTTATAGTAGTCCCTCCTTACCTGCAGTTTCGCTTACTGCAGTTTCAGTGATACACAGTCAACAGCAGTCCAAAAATATTAAATGGAAAATGTTTATTTCAAAACAAACAATTCACAATTTTAAACTGTGCACTGTTCTGAACTGCATGATGAAATCTCAAACTGTCCTGCTCTGTCCCATCCAGGATGTGAATCATCCCTTTGCCAAGCTCACTCTGCCAATTTGTCACTTAGTAGCCTGCATGGTTATCAGATCAACTCTCACAGTGCTTCTGTTCAAAATAACCCTAATTTTACTTAATAATGTCCCCAGAGCACAAGAGTATTGATACTGGTAATTTGTAAATGCCAAAGAGAAGCCATAAAGGGTTTCTTTATGTGAAATGGTGAAAGTTCTTAACTTAATAATAAAAGAAAAAACAGTAGGTTGAAGTTGCTAAGATCTACTGTGAGATCAAATTCTCTGTAAAATTGTGAAGAAGGAGAAAGAAATTTGCGCTAGTTTTGCTGTCGTACCTCAAACTTCAAAAGTTTCGGCCATATGCATGATAAGATGGAAAAAGTGTTAAATTTATACAGAACTTTGACAGAGCACATTCACATAACCTTTATTACAGTATAATGTATGTTCTATTTTATTATTAGTTATTGTTAATCTCTTATTGTGCCTAATTTATAAATTCAACTTTATAATATAGAAACTATATAAAACAGGAAAAAAACATAGTATATATAGGGTTTAGCACTATCCACAGTTTCAGACTTTCACTGGGGGCTGGGGAACATATCCACAGCGGATTAAAGGGGACTAGTGTAATAAGAGCTATAGCAACATTATACACTAGTCATTTTAACAGTTTCCAAATCATTTGTTAAATTTTAGAAGTTGATTTAACCTGTCTAAAGGGGCCATGATTTGATATTGGGAACCATACCAAGCTTTTCCCAACATCTTTCTCATTAAAACGATTGTCACTAGTCGCTGCTACTGCGCTTTGCTGAAGCTGTAAGGAAGCTGGGCCTGCTGCCTGTATGTCACTGTCACACAGCCTACAGAGGCTAGTGCTTCCCATAGTGCATGAAATCCGTGTCACAGGACCCCTCCCCCAAAAAATGGTGCCACAGAAACGACCTGCACTGCAGCCTGCCCCATGACCTCCAGCAACAGGGAACACACTAGGCAGGCTCCAAAGTTCCAGCTCCAGTCACTATGGGCCTTCCAAGGACCGTGTTAATCCACACCATGCAAGTCACCAATATGCACGAAAGTGATTCAATATTTTAATAACTCGGGTCTCTGTTACCAGTACTTAACAGCTGAATACCAGTCCTTCATACAAGGTCCTTTACAACTGACCCCTGCCAACTAGCTTCCATGCACCTATCAATATAGGAATATTCTAAATGGCTGGCGACAATGAGCGCATCAGTTGGCCACTGTAGTTATGGCAATGAACATGTTATAGCAATTTATGGCTCGTGGGCACTTTCATTTACAGTGTCATCGTAACCCTGTCAGAAAGATACCACAAACCCTAATTCCTTACCCATGATTCCAAAACCCAAAAGCTCTGAAAACAGAACTTTTTTTGCAAGTTTGGGCCAAAATTCTTGATCTAAATGAATTATTAATAGCATGAGGCTTTATGTAATCTCTATTTAACCTACTTATAAATATTCACATGTTTCACTAGAGAAACATAAATGCACTTGCTTAGGGGCTGCTGTCCTGATCCACTGAGAGTTACATACTTCTGTGGTTGCACCTTTATGTTTCTAAAACCAAAAAAAGGGTTGTTGTTGTTATTATTTAGTTGCTCAGTTGTGCCCGACTTCTGTGCAACCCCAGGGACTATAGCCCACCAGGTTCCTCTGTCCATGGAGTTTCCCAGGCAAGAATACTGAAGTAGGTTGCCATTTCCTTCTCTAGGGACTCTTTTGGACCCACGAATCAAACCTGCATTTCCTGCATTGCACACAGATTCTTTACTGCTGAGCCATAGTGGAAGCCCCAAAATAGAATTCAAAATACCTGAATTCTAAACCACATCTGGCACCACGGAATTCAGTTAAGGAATGTGGGATGTGTGTTTTCAATCTCCATTTCCAGAGTTTAAGGAACTGAAGTGACTTCGTCAAGATAACACAGCTTGTAAATGGTGGAGCCAGGACTCTAATCCAGACACCTAAGTCTTGTTTTATCCCCTATGCAAGACAGACCATAAATGAAAAAAGAAACCTTTCTCTGCATAAAAAGACACATCTCACATTTCACATAATATCATGTAAGCATAAGTTAATATAAAAATTGTAATGCAAAAATTAAAAAACAAAGTCTGTATCTAATCTTCAAAAAATATATTTCCTGCTGCTTAAATATTAATGTTTCACCTTATTTTACACAAAGGAGTAAAGTCATTGTCAGATTTGGAGTCACTCTTCCAGAAGTTAAGAGCACCATCAATTTTAATGTTGATACTATTTTTCACTAAAATTCCTAAACACTACATAACAAATTAAACAATTTTAAAAGAGAATTATAATTATCCTAGGAATTGACAAACTTTCTAATACCAATCCTGTCAATTCTGTGGTAGTTATATTTTCAACAAATACTCAGATTCTCCTTCTAACCATGGTAGGACTACACTTTTCTACCGAGTTAGGCATGATCATGTAACTTACTATGGCCAGTGAAATGTGAACAGCAGGTATATATATATTTCTGAGAGGAAACTTTAAGAGACAATCTGCAATTCACTAGTTTCTCTCTTCATCTGCTCTCAATGTTCCATACATCTTCTCCATCATCAGCCTGTGTTCCAGAACGAGAATGACACGGGGTAAAGACCCCAAGCAACCCAGATAAAAATATACAACATGAAAAAGAAACTTGTATTGTTTTAAGCTACTGAAATTTGAGGACAGCAATGCCTACTGCTAATTTATCAATGTATTGCCTCTTAGCTCCTAATCCATCTTTCTTCTTCCTACTTAGTAATACTGAATCTGGACTCTACAACCGTTTCTCCTTTACCAGTCGGCGCAATTTTAAGCTTCGTCAGTAGAGGGAGCTGGAGCAAAAGGAAGAAGGGGCTTCTCTTTCTGGATTTGGGAATTCTGTTGTTTTCCCTATGATGCTTGGCTGTCAGGAGCTTACAGGATACCCAGCGGCACTCACTCTGGGCACTCACTCTCACCAGCATGCAACACGTTTCACCAGCACCCAGCAGGAACTGATCCAGAAATTTCAATAGCATCTCAGCAGGCAATATCCCAATAAGTCTCACAGACACCCTATAGGTGGTTTCCCAGTGACTTTGGCTAAGCACATTAGCCAACCTCTCAGCAGCCCCACCAACACCCCCACAGATGATTTCCTGCCTGTCCCAGCTGGTGGCAGCTCAATAGGACATTGTCACACCTTCCAACAAGGGCTGAATTTCAGCCTTAGCCATGGGGGAAAGGGCCTCTTCCAAGTTTCTTCTTTCCTTGAGTATTCAGCCTCAGCCCTAAAGAAGGTGGCTGCTCTCTGCTACAAGTTAATAATCCTTTATATTAAAATTTCCCTATTCAAATTATTACTGCAGTTTCTGTCTTCCGATTGGACTGTGATATCTAGTCTACTCCAACATATAAAACTCTTGCTGTAACATGAATTTGTATTAGTAGTTTTGAAGGATAACTTTGGTTATTTTCTTTTTCTAGCTATTTCATAGCTCTTTTTAATATTTTATGTATCAAAGTTAAAGCAATTAATGATATTTTGACCACTGACATAGAATTTAAATCATACTAAATACTAAATATTTCCCTTGTGACTCAGCTAATAAAGAATCCACCTGCAATTCAGGAGACCTGGGTTCGATCCCTGGGTTGGGAAGATCCCCTGGAGGAGGGAAAGGCTACCCACTCCAGTATTCTGACCTGGAGAATTCCATGGACTCTGTATAGTCCATGGGGTTGCAAAGAGTTGGACAGGACTAAGCTACTTTCACTTTCACTTTCAAATACTACATGCTTTCATTAAATCAGACTTATGGCTAAAAATTATAAGAAATAAAAATAATATATGAAAGCACATTTATTGTGGGGTAAGAAATAGTTCTTCAACCAAACATGTCAAGGAAAATTGTATTCTTGTCAAAAGATTAAATTCAAATCTTTATTTATTCATACTACAATAAAAAGTTTATACTGAGTCTTTTTAAATCAGTTTATACTGAGTCTTTTAAAATCAGATAATGAAAATATTGCATTTGGAAAGGTTTCAATACTCTTCACTATGTTAGTCATATGGCAAAATTAAATATTCCTCAATCTATAAAAATAAATCCAATTATTAACTAAAAAGACTACTCAGGAAGAGTACTTAAGTGTTTCTTATGTACAGAGCCAAAAACAATTCTCACTGCTTGCCCCTGACCCCACTTCCCATTAGACCAGTAATTTAATTCAGGAGGAAACAAATGAAAAGTGAAGAGCACACTGGCAGTAATTTGAGGGCAATAAAGTATTATAAACCTATGGAAAAGTAAAACTATAAAATATTATTTCAGAGATATTCTAGAATGTATGTCTCTAATACAAAATACATTTTTTTAAATGAGTAGCTCAATGTCTCCTTTATAAAAGACATATATCCAAACTTATATCTAGTGGCACTTACTAAAGAAGTATAAAGAGAATAATGACCACCAAAGAAGTTCATTTTCTAATCCCAGGAAGGTGAATATATGTTTCCTTGCATGGTAAGAGATTTTCGAGATGTGACTAAGATAGGAAGATTATTCTGGACTATCTGGGTGAGCCCAATCTAATCATAGGAATTCTTAAAAGAGAAAAATCTCTCCCAGCTGTGGACAGAGAGAGAGGCAGTGACAGAAGAAGGGTCAGAAAGATGGCATCATGACAAGAATTCAATGCTCCATTGCTGGTTCTGAGATGTAGGAAGCTATGAGCAAGACTAGAGAAGGGTCTCTAGGAGGTCAAAACAGCATTCGGCTCATAGCTGAAGGAAATGGGACTCTCAGTCGTTTAACTTCAAGGAACTGAATTCTTTCAACAGCCCAGAGGAGCAAGAAAACATTCCCTCCCACCCCAGCCCCCAACCGCCACCACCCCCCCCAACCCTCACCCCCACCCTAGGTAGCTTCCAGAAAGAAATACAGCCAGTTCTTTTGTTTCTATGCAGTAAGACCTATGTCAGACTTCTGACTTACAGAACTGTATGATAATAAATTTGTGTTGTTTTAAGCCAGTAAGTTTGTTAGTAGCAGAAAACTAATACAAGGGACACTATTTATAACTTTGGAAGATCTAGGTCACACTTTATTAAAGAAAGTAGCAATGTCTTTTCAACAGGTATTAAAATATTGGGCGTTCATAAAAGTATTTACTGAAAATAAGGTAGGTTGATTCCCAGGCAAGAATACTGGAGTGGGTAGCCATTCCCTTCTCCAAGGGATCTTCCCGATCCAGGGATGGAACCCAGGTCTCCTGTATTACAGGAGATTCTTTACTTTCTGGGCCACCAGGGAAGCCCCTTTCATAAAAGTATTCATTGAAGATAAAGTAGATTGATAGTCTCTATAGTTACCAATGCTTCCTTCTTTCAGCTAAATTATTTATTTAACAAACACTTGATGTTTACTATGTGCTAAGAGCTCTTCCAAGGGCTTTACAAATGTAAACTCAATCCTCATAACAGCTTATGAAGTAGGTATTATCCCCATTTTACAGATAAAGACAGTAAGGTACACCACTATCAATCCCAGTTTGAGCTGGGATTCAAACTTAAGCTTGACTGACTCCAGAATTCAAGTGCTTCTGCACTGGCTAACTATTTTCCATACGAGACGCAACAGCAATGTGATAGAAAGAGATTGGGTTTTGTAGTTAAAAAGATCTAGGCATAGATCCGTATTCTGCTACTCATAAGCTTTGTAACCTGGATCCTAGCACATAATGGACACTAAAGAAATGTTCATTCCCTCCTTCAACTCCTGCTTCCAGTGTAGAGATACACTCAAATTCAAAGAAAACCCTATATGGAATAGGCTTAAGGAAAAAACTGAACACTAATC
Organism: Bos grunniens; assembly: GCF_055505025.1. Taxonomy (NCBI): domain Eukaryota; kingdom Metazoa; phylum Chordata; class Mammalia; order Artiodactyla; family Bovidae; genus Bos; species Bos grunniens. The sequence continues at coordinate 21,380,748 of NC_141178.1, read as the reverse complement.
TTAACTCCCAAATTTGCACTTCTCTTTCCTCAGGTTTACACATTACTTTTCAGATCTCAGCTAAGACAACCAATGGTGTAACAACACATTTCTAGGGGTACTCTAGGCTCTCACTATCATACCAACAAAAATATATTGGAATTTTACCATAAAAACAAAATTACAAAAAAAGGGGGGAATTTTTTTTAAGATTTAAACATGAGGTAAAGGTAAAGTTTTTTCGATTGAAGGTAATCTTAGCTATAGAATGAAATTAAACAGCTATCACACGCACCTTCTGGTTCACTTTTTGTCTCAAATGGGGTTGCAAAGAGTCAGACACAACTGAGTGACTTCACTTTCACTTTACCTTGTTCTTGTTAACATGTTTGAAGAGTGGTCACTGGCCATATATTAATACTCTTTATGCTAATATTCTTTATATTCGTTATCACCTAGAAATCAACTTTACCATCTCATATTCTAGACAGTGAACCTGGTCTTAACAAAGACACTTTGTCCCCAAGGCTGTCTACCCCTGCAATACCACCACTATTATTGCCCAGAGAAATCTTTTTTGAGGGAGGTAGAATTTTCTAAAATGCTAACTACTATTTCAAATAAAGACATACTTGACACTATAGCAAAAAAAGTATCTACTGGAACATCAGCAAAAGGTAGCTTAATCTATCATGCTGTGCTATGCTTAGTCACTCGGTTGTGTCCGACTCTTTGTGACCAACCCCATGGACTGTAGCCTGCCAGGCTTCTCAGTCATTGGGTTTCGTAGGCAAGAATACTGGAGTGGGGAGCCATTCCCTTATCCAGGAGGTCTTCCCAACCCAGGGATCGAACCCGAGTCTCCTGTATTGCAGGTGGATTCTAAGTACAAATTCTGGTGGAATATGTCTGCTTGGGCTTACATCTTAGCTCCCTACTGAAAACTCTGAGCATCCAACTTAAGTCTTCATTTTTTTTCATCTGTAAAACTGGGAAAGTAATAACTATCTCATAAGATGGTTGTAGTGGTTGAATCAGATAACGAATACATAAAATAGCACAGTAAGCATTCAACAAATGTTGGCTGTTGAGTATTAAGGTAGTAAGAGTATAATAAAAGTATATAATAAGAGTTATATGAGCACAAAGAATCATCTAACCCAGTTTCCAAAAGTTGGAAACCTGAGATGAATCTCAGTTAATCAACAGGACTTAGCCAGAGAAAAGCGGTTAGGGCTTTCTAGTCAAAGAGAACAGTATATGCCAAACTACAACAGAAGGTGAAAAAAAAGAACAGGGAACTCACTTCAATACAATTAAAACAGATAGGGCTCATGAAAAATCACCAGGATTTAACACTGATAAAGCACTACAAAGGGACTTCCATGATATACCTAGAAGTTTGGACAATATCATAAGTGCAATGGGAAAGACTAAAGAATACTAAGGATATTAAAGTTAAACTGTGTCAGAGTGTAGTACTATCACAGAGAGGCTGGACTAGAGGAAGCGAGCCTCAACTAAAGATCCTTGTTTAGAAATGATTAAGGAAAAGACAATAAAGGCATGAAACAATGCAGTGACAATGAAGATGAAGAGAAACAGATTTCAAAGATATTTCAGAGAAAATAAAGATAGGATTTGGTAACTGATTATATTTGAGGGCTGAGGAAGAGTGAGGAAGTTAGAATGACTACCATGACCACCATGTTTTATTAACAAATGTTTATTGACTGACAACTATGCCCCTGGTACTACACTAGGCATAAAAAGATGATTAAAACTTGGTCCCTGACATCAAAGAAACCAGTTATACTAAGAAAAACATAGAGATTAGTAACTAATATTGAATATCAGAAACATTATAAAAATTGTTTACAGAATGATACAAAAATTGAAAGGAGAGACACCCAACTAGTGGAAATACATCAAAGAGATGTATGTCTTCACAGCAATGGAGCTGGACACAAAACAGCACATCGGGAAAAGAGCAAGAGGATGTGCATAATCAAAGAACATGATACAGAGAAGGATTTGTAAAAAGATTACTATGATTATATAGAAGGAGGTGGGTTGTGAATGCCTAACGTTACGATTCATTCACATTCATAATCCAAATAAATTTTTACTGATCTACAGTGTATCAGTCTGGGTCCTGGCAGGAAACAGATGGCATAAACTGAGTAACTAAGGAGAGCTTAATAAAGGTACCGTTTTACAAAGATGTGAGCAGGATTTAAGGAAACCAACAAGAGATGGTGCAGTATGACGGCTAGCAACACAGGAAAGCAATTTCCAGAAATGGAAGAAAATAGCTGTACTAAGAGGGCCACCAGACTAGCATGGAGGAAACTTGGGAACAAACAACCTGACGTCATTCTCCTTCCATACAATCTGCCAGTGTCTCACATCAACAGAAACCAACTGGAGGTCTAAGAACAAGGAGACCTGCGGGTGCAATCCATAGAGGTCAGCTCCTACAGTATTCAGCAAAGTGGGGGAAAGTGAGTAGATCTGGAATGGTGAATGGGGAAATATGTAACATGCAATGATAAAATTCAACAACATTCAACTGTATAAAAATTCACCTCCCAGTTCTATAACTCTTCCTACACTTCAGTTTGGAGACAGAGTTTATTAGCCTTCAACCTGCAAAACTTTTAACATGAAGCTTCAATTTGTTCTAAAATGGATCCTTAGCATTGTGAATTCTTCTGTCTCATCATAAGTCTATATGCTATTTTAACTCCCTGAGCAACTATCTCTGTTAAGGTACAGTGTAAGCATTTTCTCAAACCTTCAACAACAAATCCTCAGTTGGGGTACAGCCAGCAACTTGTCACCAAGAGGATGGAAAAGACATGTCCTGATAAATTCTGCATTCAAGAATCAGTGGCTGCGTTAAGACTTTGGTTAGCTTAGACCAGACAATCATTGAAGAGAGGTCAATTTGTGATAATAAAATTCAGTACCCAGGTGGCACTACTGGTAAAGAATCTGGCTACCAATGCAGGAGATGCAAGAGATGCAAGTTCAATCCCTGAGTTGGGAAGATCCCCTGGAGAAGGGCATGGCAACCCACTCCAGTATTCTTGCCAGGAGAATCCCCATGGACAGAGGAGCCTGGCAGGCTACAGCCCATAGTGTCACAAACAGTCATCAGCCAGAACTTAATTACATGAACTCATCTAGATACAAGGGGAGATGGAAAAGGTAGGACTAGACAGCTACTGCACAGAAGCTCTATGAAAAAGGAATATAAATCTTGGAGGAACACCTAGCTACCTCCACAACAAAATTCACTTTGACAGAAAAAAAAAAATTGTGTTAATAAAAGCATTAACTATTTCAGCTTTTGGTCAAAAGGAATTATGTGTGAGTGATATGTGATGAAACAGATTTTTCATGTATGTGCCCGAGAAGCAAACCACTACAGCAATTACTATGATAGACACCTCATATGCCAACAAAACAAGAGTATTGTTAGCATCATCTCCATCTGTCAACTGAACAATACCAAAGTACTAAGTATCAATAAACACCATTGTGATTATATTGCTACCTAGCTACATTATTTAGTGTATCCTTTTTTCCTAGTGTTAGCATCCCAGAAGCCTAGTTGCAGGATATGTGAAACTGTTATTTCTCCCTCCAGATGAACATAAGTTTTCTTGGAAGAAAAAACACTAAAAGGCATAGAGAATTCCATCCTCTTTCTGTGCGTAAAGGAGCATTTATCCAGCATCTCTGTTTAGCAGAACCTATATGTGTGTTACATAAAAATATTAAATGTTTATAATATATAAACCCTATAAAATTCTCAATTCTAAATGCCTTAAAAAAGCATTTAGCGAGCATTATGTTGTTTGGAAAATATAAATTAGAGCTTTTGAGATGCACGTATATAAAAGTCACTCATTCTTAGACTAATTTATACTATCTAGTTGCCCACCAGTTTTTTGGTAACAATTTTAGACAGAAAGTAGGTGAAACAATATTATATCACTCCTGGGTCAAAACCCATTCTCAACTTTTCCCTTTCTAATAACCCTACCTCCAATCATATTTCTAGAATTTCCTATCACAAAATCCAACAAAAATTATCTCCCTTTCATAATAAAACACTTTTTGAAATTCTGCAGTAATTCAGTAAGCTCATATAAAGAGAAAGAGAATCTTCAACTGTAACATATCATTTCCAAGGCTAATCTCCTTTCTATATTTTCCTAAAATACATTCACATATCCAAAAGTTCATTGGAAGTGATGTAAGAAGATATATAAAAAAGAAAATATGTTCTAGTTAAATCCAACATATATAATAAAGATTGTGTAATAGTGAAAAAGAAAAAAAGTTATGACCAACCTAGATAGCATATTAAAAAGCAGAGACATTACTTTGCCAACAAAGGTCCGTCTAGTCAAAGCTATGGTTTTTCCAGTAGTCATGTATGGATGTGAGAATTGGACCATAAAGAACACTGAGCACTGAAGAATTGATGCTTTTGAACTGTGGTGTTGGAAAAGACTCTTGAGAGTCCCTTGGACTACAAGGAGATCAAACCAGTCCATACTAAAGGAAATCAATCCTGAATATTCATCGGAAAGACTGATACTGAAGCTGAAGCTCCAATATTGTGGCCACCTGATGTGAAGAAGAGTCAACTCATTAGAAAATACCTTGATACTGGAAAAGATTGAAGGCAGGAGGAGAAGGGGACGACAGAGGATGAGATGGTGGATGGCATCATCGACTCGACGGACATGAGTTTGAGCAAACTCCGGGAGATGGTGAAGGACAGGGAAGCCTGGTGTGCTGCAGTCCACTGGGTCTCAAATAATCAGACACAACTGAGTGACTGAACACCACCACCACCTTAGTTATCAGGCTCTTTAATAACGGTTTCTGTTAGAGAAACTGCTTCCAATTCACCTTCCCTCTCCTTGTCCCTAGCTTTCTAGACAAAGAATGTGTGTACTTAGTCTCTCAGTTATGTCCAACTCTTTGGACCCGATGGACTGTAGCCCACCAGGCTTCTCTGTCCATGGGGATTCTCCAGGCAAGAATACCGGAGTGGGTTGCCATGCCTTCCTCCAGGGGATCTTCCCAACCAGGGATTGAATCCTGCAGGCAGATTCTTTACCATCTGAGCCACCAGGGAAGCCCATGAATACCGCAATGGGTTGCCTATCCCTTCTCCAAGGGATCTTCCCAACCCAGAAATCAAACCAAGGTCTCCAGCACTGCAGGCGGATTCTTTACCAACTGAGCTACCAGGGAAGCCCTTGACAAAGAATGAAGTCAGCTAAAAGTCCTCCAGGCATATTTTGACTTCCTAGTAGGCAGAAAAAAGCAACTCTCAAAAGAAAGGGCAGGGGGACAGATTTCGTCCAAGAGTGCTATAGAATTAAGGTTTAGAGACCCCTATCTATAGTCAGTTAGTAGCAATGATTTATTGCATACCTACTTGTGCCAGGACACCTGGTATATATTGATTACAACAATCCTTCAGGACAGGTGTTATTACTCAGATAATACAGATGAGGAAACATGGCCTCAGAGAGCTTATTAACGTAAGCAAGACCTTACAGTTATTAATTAGTAAAGTAAGGTTTCAAGTCAAAATTCATCTGGCCTATCACACTTGCCTCCACTACCTCCCTCTTCATCATATTGTACAATCAATTTTTATCAATATATATTGTCAACAAGAAGATACTATTTAATTGTCCTAATTACTTTAAATTATAGAATATATATGAAAAATTTATCAGGTATTTTCTCATAAAATGGCAATGTTTTAAAATGCATTTTGAATCCTTAGAAACTACAGAGTTTCAATTTTTGGCAATGACCATGATTACTGCATGTACAATAATGATTTTTATTTAAGTCTTCATGATTAAATTACATAATTTAGATGACATGCCACACTTAAAATTTCATTTAGCTGTAAGAAAAAATATGGTATTTTAAATATCAGAAAGAGGAAGATCATTCTAAGCATATCACAAAACCCAAAGGCAATCATAATAATAATAAATTTAAATACATTTTAAAAAATCTTGACTGGTAAAAAAAAAAGGCATAAACAAGGTCATAAAACAAATGATAAATAAAGAGCTTCCACAAATCACTGAAAATGACCAACAGAAAAAGAAATACAAAAGGCTCTAAACGTAAACGGCTCTCAACCTCACTGATAATAAGAAAACTGCAATTAAATTTTAGAATGGCATATTTTCCACCAAAACTATTGGCAAGACTACCACATACTGAGTTAGCAAGGATATATGAAAATCTCCCTAGCATTTGTCACTTATGCATACTTCTTTTATGAAAGTAAATGTGACAATAATAAAATTTAAATTTTTTATTGTATACATTATAAAAATATAAAGGTTACACTTTATGACCTTTTGAACAATCTCATTTCTAGGAATTTATTCCAGAGACAAATTCATGCATATGGAAAATGATATATGTACAAATGCAAGAGATGTAAGAGACTCAGGTTTGATCCCTTGGTTGGGAAGATCCCCTGGAGAAGGGAGGGCATGGCAACCCACTCCACTACTCTTGCCTGAAGAATCCCATGGACAGAGGAGTGTGGCGGGCTACATCTATAGGGTTGCAAAGAGTGGGACATGACTGAATCGACTTAGCATGTATGCACATGCACACATACAGCCATTAAAATGAATTCAGTTCAGTCGCTCAGTCGCGTCCGACTCTTAGCAACCCCATGAATCACAGCACGCCAGGCCTCCCTGTCCATCACCAACTCCCAGAGTTCACTCAAACTCATGTCCATCGAGTTGGTGATGCCATCCAGCCATCTCATCCTCTGTTGTCCCCTTCTTCTCCTGCCCTCAATCTCTTTTCCAATGAGTCAACTTTTCACATGAAGTGGCCAAAGTATTGGAGTTTCAACTTCAGCATCAGTCCTTCCAATGAACACCCAGGACTGATCTCCTTTAGGATGGACTAGTTGGATCTCCTTGCAGTCCAATGGACTCTCAAGAGTCTTCTCCAACACCACAGCTCAAAAACATCAGCTTTCTTCACAGTCGAACTCTCACATCCATACATGACCAGTGGAAATACCATAGCCTTGACTAGATGGACCTTTGTTGGCAAAGTAATATCTCTGCTTTTCAATATACTATCTAGGTTGGTCATAACTTTCCTTCCAAGGAGTAAACGTCTTTTAATTTCATGGCTGCAATCACCATCTGCAGTGATTTTGGAGCCCAAAAAAAGAAAGTCTGACACTGTTTCCACTGTTTCCCCATCTATTTCCCATGAAGTGACAGGACCAGATGCCACGATCTTCGTTTTCTGAATGTTGAGCTTTAAGCCAACTTTTTCACTCTCCTCTTTCACTTTCATCAAGAGGCTTTTTAGTTCCTCTTCACTTTCTGCCGTAAGGGTGGTGTCATCTACGTATCTGAGCTTAATATCCCTAACATATCCCTAAAATGAATTAGGGAGTTATATATTCATGGGTGTGGAATTGATCTCCTAAAAATTAAACTGCAAGACATATTTGTACCTTTTATGCTTACACACATAAGTCCATACATGTGTATACACCTATATATATACATATATAGACACACAATATTTGATATACACACATATCTACTCTTAAGCATAGAATATTTCTGAAAGAGTATAAAACAAGCTGGCAATAGGAGTTGCCTCTGGAAAAGGAAAATAGATAGCTAAAAATTTTGTACCATATGTATATATTACCTATTAAGTAAAGAAGTTTATAAACTGACTTTAGATAGTACTTTAAAATTGAAATATTAAAAAATATAAAACTTCTTACCTATGTTTTAAATATAATCTAAATCATTACCTTGATCTATCATGCAAATTTTTATTTATCATTTTCTTTTATTAGGGGAGCAAATTATCCCTTTGACATTAACAGAAAATCTAAACTGTGGATGAAAAGATAATTTACATGGCAAGAAACACATAATTTCTAATTTGTTTCAAAAACATCTCATCTAAAAGACTATAATACAAGGATAGCAGAAAGCTCAATAAATATTTACTGAAAATACTTTTCTATTGATTTCAGTGGGTTTACTTTACTCATCGATTTTTTTCACATCACACCCAAAACAAACAAAAAATAGTAACAAGAACAAAAACTCACTGGAAAATATAAATTTTAAATAAATTACTCACTTTGTCCAAAAACTTTCATTTTTCCAACAAGTTTGGTAAGCTACTTGTTAATGAACATTACTCGAAGTTAAATCAACATTGCTTACTAGATACCTACCATGTGCAGGTGTTAAGGATACTACAAAACAGAGACTCCGAAGAGGAGTACATTTTTATTCCTGCCCTCAAGAAGTTTACAGTCTTGAAAGACAAGGCTTTAAAACTTTAATCAACAAAAGAATATTATAGATTTTACTGATACACTGAGTTATCCAAACTAAAACTGTTAAAGGCATTCACGTAAGGATTAAAAAAAAGTAATTGTTGATCCACTGAAGGATCTATTGGATATAAAAACGCTTCCAAAGTCCTAATATCTCACTCATATGTAAAACTGTAACATTTGATGATGACCAAAGACTTCCAGAATATGTGAATATTCACCTAGGCCATGAAGAAACTGCTAATGATTAAATATAAATATTTTAATTATCCACGCTCCTTAGAAGAGAATTTACTGCAATGGTCTCAATCAGTTTTGATCGCTCACCTTTTTCACTAAAAATATGTCAAGCATTAACTTCTTAAAATATGTATATTTACTTATATGCATCTTCACATTGTCAATCTATATATTAAGTATCAATGAAACTTAATTTCTGTCTTTTTCAAACACAGACAAAAATTTAAATATAAGTTTTAATTATTTTCTTCTTGTAATCTAGTACATCATCTTATGATGCCCTTGGGTATCCACATTCTGCTCTGTATGAATACTTAATATGAATATTTAAACTCACAGATCATGCAAAAATATTTTCATCTAATGGTTTCAATTTTTCACACAGCAAACTCATTTTTTAGCATAGCTGTTAAAAGGCAGCAGACATTAATTTCAATTTCAGTTTATTTCTCTCTGCCCATGACCTTCTCTCAGAATAAATGTTAACATGCAATTAAACAGACATCACTAAAGAGAAACAAAGTATAGTCATGACCAAGCAAATGGCCCCTAAAATTTAATGGCAAATAGCAATCATTGAAGAATATTAGTACTATTTTTTTCTTTTAAATAGCATTTGTAACTTAATAGTCAATATTGAAAATATTAGTAAATTGTCAAAATCTTCAAAACTGTCTCATTTTTATCATTCTATTATAAAGTCTATTCTTTTCCTAATCTTCCTTGTCTAATCTTATTTTATTATGAAAGCCAAAAGTAGTTTTTATTTACTTTTAATAGAAGGGTAATTGCTTTACAATATTATGTTGGTTTCTACAAAAGTATTTTTAAAGAACATTAAAAATTAAAGTTTCAAATATATTATAATTTAACCTCCAAAAAGTTTCTTGTTAAAATGAATACAAAAATAATTCTGAAACCATGTATATCATTTTGAGGTATGACTCCTTCCAAGTCTAAGTTAGGTAAAGATGCAAATAGATATTTTACATAAACACAAACAGATTTTTCATCAATATAATTTCATAGACTATATGACTATGTTCTTAGAGAATGCTTGTTTCTACCTAAACTATGCAAATATGAATGCACAAACTTTATATGCATTTGCACAGTATGTAGGTTTACACAGGAAAGTAAAATACTCACACGTACCTATCTGAAAAAACCCTTTCACATTCTCCTAATATAACATATAGTTCACCTTAAGAAATTCTTTATTTAGTACTCAAAAGTTCATTTAAGTTTCTATGTATTGGAACAATAAATAGATTTGGAACTACAGTGAACTAGCCAATAAATACCATAATTCCACACACCATAAATAAATAAAAACACTTCCTACAGTTAAATATGAGTCAAACAAATAAAACCACATTTAATTTGAGCATCATTTTGGCAATACTTATAACAATTATAAGAAAATACAGATTAATATATCCAAATATCAAACTCTAAGTCATCAAAAGCTTGACATTGTTAGTAAAGTTAAGCAAAAGTTAGAAGTATGCTCAAAAAGCTCTTTAAAATAATTGTTTTATTTTTTACTAGTTTAAACAAGCTACTTAAATCTCTTACTATTTTTTCATTACCCAAGCGTACTAGTAAGTCACACTGCCAAACAACTATTCAAACCCAGAAATTAGTTTTGAAGAAGCAATTCTTTATTTCAGTTTGTATGTTAGAAGCACATTTGCTCTTAGTCCTTCAGTATTTTTTGAGAACTAGTATTTTTCTTGGACATGTAAAGATATTTGATAAGTTTGTTATATAATTTAAAGTAGTATTTTTCATTAAAATATGTAAATATATGTGTAGAGAGAATTGTTTCTTTGTTAAGTGCTAAAGAATACTGAATTCAACAACCTGTTTTTTGGAATTTACATGATTAGAGGTCAGTGTGTTAGTTCCGTCCCAGAGGAACTCTACACTTTCAACTATGTGTTCTGTGGAGAATATGGGAAAAGCATAATTTAGAAATAGGCGACACGAAAGAATTGTCGCATATTTGGTATATCAACTGTACAAATTAATCTTAATGAATAATGCATTTCTAGCAAAAAATGAAAGAATTGAGCTGGAAAAATATTTTTTAAAAAAGGTTGCACATGCTCTGCACAATCTCCTTCACGTAGTAACCGAGAAGTCAAAGAACCGTAAAACATTTAAAAGCAAACCTGCTGAAAAACATCTCTTTGCTAGACTGACAAGAAAAGGAATCTCAAACGCCTACAGATCTCTCTCTCTCTCTCTGGACAGTTCCCTGGTGCTGAAGTTACACCGTCACTAAACTGTGTTGGGTGCCTGGGTGCTGCTTTCACTGTCCCACCCTCCGCAAGATCCCGCTGCCTAGACTACGAGCACGAGGAGCAGAACTTCACAAGGTAGGGAGCATCCCAAGCTGCAGTGACGGGAGAAACTGGAGTCCTTTCGGAGCCTCTTCGAGATTAAGCAGATTTACTAGTTGCAAATAGGAAGAGTGGCAAGAGAGCAGGGTGTTACACACCCGCCGAGGGGGAGGGGCTGGAAGATGGCGGCGACCGCACACCCACCCGAGACACGACAGCGCTTATTACAGGCCCCCCTCGCCCGCACCGCCGCCCTCCTGCCCGGGGCGACAGTGGGCAGCGCTGCTCTTCCCGCAGTGGAGGAGGTTGAGGGGGGCAGAAGCGCCCCGCGGAGGCGGGGCCCAGGGGCCCCCCGGCGGCGCCCTCCTCCCCGGCCGGCGCGCCTCCGCCCGGGTCCCGGCCCGGGGAGCACCTGTGCACGGCCATATTGGATTCCTCGCCCCAGTCACTGCCTCCGCGCGGGGGCGGCGGGAAGCGACCAGGGACGCGCGGAGACAGCGTTCAGCCCAGAGCCCCGCCGGGGCCCGCAGCCGAACTGGCCCGGCGGGCAAGCCGGAAGGACGCCGGGGGGGAATTACAGCGCCCACAGGCTCGCCGCGGCCGGCCTCGGCGCTCTCCCTCCCCGATACACACACCCCTGCGCTCTGACAGCCCCAACAAGCTAGCCCTGGCGGCCGGCGGTGGTCGCAACCCTCGTGGCCCAGGCGCCGCCGGCGGGAAGGGAGGGCGGCGATCCCCGGGCGCGCCGGCGGCCACAGGGCAGCGACCGAGGTGGGGGGGACGGCGGAGGGCAGGGAGGGAGGGAGGCGGGAAGATGGAGTCAGATCCTTACTTCAGCACCGACTGCTCTTTCTCCTCTTCTTTCTTCTGCCGATCCATGACGGCCAGGATGATTTTCCTCTCCTCCTCCGTGAGGTGGCTGAGGTCGGGCATCTCGGGCTGCAGAGGCGGCTGAGAGCCCGCCGGGGTGGGAGCCGGGCGGCCCCGCGGCCCGACAGGAGCCGACATGTTTGGTGGAGTCCAACCACCCTAGGGAAGCCGGGAGGCAACTCCACCGGCGGCGGCGGCGGCACCCGCGCGGGCGGCTGGGGCAGCCTCCGGCGCCGGGACAAATACATACAAATCAATGGCCTTCAATCCCAGGCGACGGCCCCCCTCCCCCAAGATGGAAAAGGGAGGGGGGAAGGGGAGGGGAGGGCGAGCGCGGCGGGATAGGGGGAAGGCAGGGCTGACGAGTGCGCTCTGAGAAATGTTTCTTTTTCCCCGGGGGGCGAAGGGCTGGCAAGTGAGCTGTTGGGGCCAGAAGAGGAGCCGGAGGCCGGGCCGGGCCGCGGAGGGCGCGGAGCGGCGCGGGGAGGGTGGTGGAGTAAGGTGGCGGGGACGGCGATAAGGGTGGGGTGACTGGAAGGAGCGGGCGGGAGGGCGGCGCGCCGGCCCGGGGCGCAAGGGTGTCCGGCCGCGGCGGAGGCGGGGGGCCCCGCGCGCGCCGCTCGGGAGCGGAGACAGGGGGGCCTGCGACCCAGCCCCCTGGGGGGGAGTCCCGGGAACTCGCTCCGAGTGCCGGGGAGGCAGCGTCCCGCGAGCCAAGAGGGGCGCCGAGGCGGGAGCGCAGAGGAGAGTGAGGAAGCAGGGGCGAATTTCCCAGAGAAGCTGCCGAGCCGTCCCACCGGCCGACGCGTCACTGGGCTCCCGGCTCCGCGGAGGGAGGACCCCCCTCCAGAAACAACGAGGAGAGGGCCAGGGGGCGGGGCGGGTAGCCTTGAAGACCACCCCTCTGGGCTAGAGCGGGGAAGCGAAAGCGGAGTAGGGATGACAAGGGCTAGTGGCGGACAGTCCGGAGGCCGGGGCTTCGCGGCTGCCAGCGCCCGGATCCCAGCGACCTCCGACGCGCAGCAGGGTCGGGCGCGGGTCCTTCCCCATCAACGCGCCCGTCTGGAGTCCCTCAAACTGCCACCGCCCCTGTGGTCCGTGGAGTGGGTGCAGAGGGCCCGCTCCCTACGCCGCCGCTGCTGCTGCCGCCGCCGCTCGGTGCCGCCGTCCGCGCCTCCTCCGCCTCCCCAGCTCCTCCCGCGGGGCCCGCGTCACCTCTCGGCCGTGGAGGCCCGAGCACCGCGGATGCCCGGCGGGCGGCGCCCACCCTCCCGAAGGCGATCAGTGGACTGGGGCCGGGCGGGGAGAGGTTGGGGAGGGTGGGAGGGAGGGAAGTAAGGGAAGAGAGTGAGCTGGGCGGAGGAGGAGAGCGGGAGTTTCAAGGGCGGGGGTGTGGAGAGGGGAGCTTGAGAGCCGGCGTCGGGAGAGAGGGAAGAGTTAAGAATCGAGGTGGATGGAGAGCGCTGTGGGTCAGCTGGAGAGGTAGAGAACCAGGAGCGCAGGGACCGGCGACGGGCGTGTCGGGTCCGGAGACTGAGTGAGATCCGGGAGTGAGGGCTCGCAGGGGTTTTGAACCCGGAATGGGGCGGGAGCGGGGGGCGGGGGGAGGGGGCGGGAGGCGGGCGGCGCGCAAGGTGTCAGGCTGGAGGGGGAAAAAGTATGAGCGCTTGGAGGGGCTCTTGAGCTGCCAAGGGCGGAGTCCTGGAAGGAAGGAGACTGTAAGTGTTGGGACGGATTGGTTCCTCGGGGGATCCTCATGGCGAAGAAACCGCAGGAGAGGCTGGAGAAGTGGGAGGTGACACTGGGAGAGTTAGGGTTTGTCTGGGAAAGGTGTGCGGATGAGGAGGAGACCGGAGGCTGTAAATGTGAAGGCGAAGGACTAAGGATCGGTCGGAGAATGGGGATCAGCCGGTGCTTGGGCCAAGGGCTTCGTTCTATTCGGCCCTCTTTGGCGGGCCTTATCTAGAGAGTAGTGGCAGGGAAGCCAGGGGATAGGGTTAGTGGGAGAGTCTGGTTTTCCAAGCACAGGGACGGGTAAGATGAAAGAGGTTGAGAGTGAACAGAAAACCAGCTCCTGGAGAATGGCAGTGGCCGCCGCTGCCCTGTGTTTTGGGTAGGGCTGAGCCCCGCCCTGACAACCCTCTGGGTATGGTGGAGTGGGGCGGGACTGGGAGCTAGTGGAGAGGGGTAGAGTTGAGGCCAGCGGGACTGGTTGCCAGGGATCACCCCTTCTGCCTGCTCTTGGTAAGCGCAGTGGATGACTGAGGTGGGGTACGTGTACGTGTGTGTGTATCTACGTATACGTTCACACCCCTCCCCCGCCTTCCACGCTAGCTTTGTTTAGTACCAGGCCAGATTACCGTCTGATGAGTAGTGTAAGGCCTTGGGGACTTGTATTGTATTTATCTTCTTGGTGTGTAGCAAACTCTCTCCTCCTCCCGCTCCCCGTTCCCCGGGTAGCATCTGACTAGCTCCCAATTTAAGAGACCTGGGAATACACAAAGCTGCCTTGGAAGTCTCTTGTGGTTTCTAAGCATCAATGTCTTCTGTTTCTTTTCTCCCACCCCTTGTAAGGGAAAAGTTTACTTAAGTGCTTTTATTTATTTACTCATTTATTTACATTACTCACCTACTTCAAATCAAGCTCTCACAGCCCCAAGTAATTCAGTTTTCATCTCTTTGGAGTTAGTTTGATGAGATCATATGAATCCAAATTTATGTGATTTTGTTGTAGAATTAGGGGATTATTATATATCTCTAATCCAGCCTCATCATTTTATGGGAACTAGAGGACTAAGGTCAGCCAGCTAGTAAATGGCAGCATTGCAACTAGAACCTAGATACTTTTACTCCTGCTTGAAACCATTGCAATTTTAAACCCTAGCTGCACCTTTTTAAAATATCACCTGAGTCTAACCCTAGATCAAATGAATCAGTCTCTGGCGTAAGGACTCTGGTCAAGAGTATATTTTGAAAATTCCTAAGTACATAGCAAAGGTTGGAAACTATACTAAGTGCATTACAATAAAAGGTAAGGAGGAGAAACTGGGAAGTGGAAAACAAAAAGAACACTTCTAGTGAGACTGATTTTTTTACCTAAAATTGGAATATTGAGTTTTTAAATAACATCCACACTTTCCTTTTCACTAATATGCAATGACAGGTAACAGTAAATACACATATCTATGACCTTTACCTCACTGCCACTAAAATACACTAAAAGCTCCTTTAAAAGAAAGGAGAATAGAGCTAAAAACAAAAAGGATGGGTGGAACACTCTACCTTATTCACCTATTTCTGAGCCAGATTTTAAGCACCACCACCTCCATTCCCCAGCCAGCTATCAACCCAAGTAGAAACAGACGGCTAAGTTCCTAAGTTGCTTCAGTCGTGTCCGACTCTGTGCGACCCCATAGACGGCAGCCCACCAGGCTCCCCCGTCCCTGGGATTCTCCAGACAAGAACACTGGGAGTGGGTTGCCACCTCCTTCTCCACTGCATGAAAGTGAAAAGTGAAAAGTGAAAGTGAAGTCGCTCAGTCGTGTCCGACTCTTAGCGACCCCATGGACTGCAGCCTACCAGGCTCCTCCATCCATGGGGTTTTCCAGGCAAGAGTACTGGGGTGGGGTGCCATTGCCTTCTCCAAGAAACAGACTACCCGGAGTACATAAAATGTGAACTTAGAAGAGGTTGTCCAAACTGAACAATTTTGGCTTATTTTATAGCAGAGTCACACCCTGGGCCACGCACTGTTTTCTACCAGTCACAAAGTATGCTGAGTGCCTGCAGTTGTGTCTCCCAGAACCCCTCCTACCTCTCACCTGCCTAGAGATAATGCCAGCATATAAAACTCAATGTGCATAAGCTGGTATCACAGGGACACCTGATTTCTTATAGGATTGGATAAAGCAGAAGTGTATTTCCTTTTTACATTTCTTTACTACAAACAACTACATGTGTTTTTCCTATTAAAGGGAATGCTTAGCAGTGGAGGTATCTTAAAATCATCTTCCACTCTGATTCATACACCTTTTGAAAATAAAAATTTGTCACAGTATTTATATAACATACAGAATCCCATAGAATTTGAAATGGGCTACTTTTCAAAGCAGTAGACCCAAGTTAAAGTAAGATTGGTATGCTGAGAACTAAAACGCCTTCCAAAGATCTCTTGTCTTTTGATCTCTGTTTTGTTTTGTTTGTTCTGGTTTAGTATTTAACCTAAAATGTTTATCTCATCTCATTATGTCTTGTAAGGCATTATGTTTTACTTAAGCATGTCCCTCAAATATATGAACACATTTGAAGTTGAGTTGAAAGTGAATTGTTCTTACTTACCTTTAGGAGTAACTATCCATGTTCATCTTCGTTCTTCATTGAGTTCTCAAGGTCTTCTTGACAGGCCACAAACTAACTCAGAAATGCAAATCCTTTCTTTAGTTCCTATAGGAGCATAAGTTTGTGAAGCCTGTAAGCCTGTGGACTTTGAGTTTTGCATAAGGGTACGGATTCAGAAAATGAAGATCATGGCATCCAATCCCATCACTTCATGGGAAATAGATGGGGAAACGGTGGAAACAATGTCAGACTTTATTTTTCTGGACTCCAAAATCACTGCAGATGGTGACTGCAGCCATGAAATTAAAAGACGCTTACTCCTTGGAAGGAAAGTTATGTCCAACCTAGATAACATTCAAAAGCAGAGACATTACTTTGCCAACAAAGGTCTGTCTAGTCAAGGCTATGGTTTTTCCTGTGGTCATGTATGGATGTGAGAGTTGGACTGTGAAGAAGGCTGAGTGCCGAAGAATTGATGCTTTTGAAGTGTGGTGTTGGAGAAGACTCTTGAGAGTCCCTTGGACTGCAAGGAGCTCCAACCAGTCCATTCTGAAGGAGATCAGCCCTGGGATTTCTTTGGAAGGAATGATGCTGAAGCTGAAACTGCAGTACTTTGGCCACCTCATGCAAAGAGTTGACTCATTGGAAAAGACTCTGATGCTGGGAGGGATTGTGGGCAGGAGGAGAAGGGGACAACAGAGGATGAGATGACTGGATGGCATCTCTGACTCGATGGACGTGAGTCTGAGTGAACTCCGGGAGTTGGTGATGGACAGGGAGGCCTGGCGTGCTGTGGTTCATGGGGTCGCAAAGAGTCGGACACGACTGAGAGACTGAACTGAACTGAAGGGCTAATTAGGGCTTCCATGGTGGCTCAGTGGTTAAGAATCTGCCTGCCAATGCAGGAGACATGAGTTTGATCGCTGGGTAAGAAAGATTCCCTGGAGAAGGAAATAGCAACCCAGTCCACTATTCTTGCCTGAAAAATCCCATGGACGGAGGAGCCTGGCGAACTATGGTTCACTAAGGCAGACACAACTTAGTGACTAAACAACAACAACGAGGGCTAATTACTTGTAATCTACTAAATAAGTTATAGGAGGCATATCTAAACTAAAATCAAAACTGTAATAATCAGTAAAATTTACTGAGGACTCAGTACTCTGCTGGAGAAGGCAATGGCACCCAACTCCAGTACTCTTGCCTGAAAAATCCCATGGACAGAGGAGCCTGGTAGGCTGCAGTCCAGGGGTTGCTAAGAGTCAGACATGACTGAGCGACTTCACTTTCACTTTTCACTTTCATGCATTGGAAAAGGAAATGGCAACCCACTCCAGTATTCTTGCCTGGAGAATCCCAGGGATAGGGGAGCCTGGTGGGCTGCCGTCTATGGGGTCCCACAGAGTCGGACATGACTGAAGCGACTTAGCAGCTGCAGCAGTACTCTCCTAACAGATCTGGATGCCTCACAATGCTTAGAATCATTGCAGCCCTCAGTTTCTCCTAACAGATCTCCCTGCTTCTGTCCTTGCGGCTTTCAGTCTTTTCTCAACACAGCATAAAGACAAATCCTCCTAAAATATTAGTCAGATCATGTCACTCTACTGGTCAAAATCCTGTGGTGGCACCCTAGTTGACTCAGTCAGAATTTAACCCCTTAAATGTCCTGCAAGTCCCATATAACCTCTCTGACCTCATCTACTAGTCTCTTGTTAGGCTTTCCTCTAGCTGTTCCTTCTGCCCAAAATACTGTTCACCCCGATATTCACATGGCCTACTCCCCTTCTGCACATTTCTGCTTAGTTTTCCATCCTGTTTAATATTCCAGCCTGCTTCACCTGCTCCCTGGTCACTCTAGTCTCCTTTACCTTACCCTGATTTTTCCATGACACTTGCCACTCTCCAACTTTTACTCCAAGTTGAATAATACCCCCGCTTTTTATGTTTATCATTAACCTTTAACTTCCCACACAAGAATATTTAAGCACATGAACAAAGTAAGATTTTTACTAATGTAGCATATGGACCTAGAACAGTACATCACATGTAGTAGGTATTCCAACAAATAAATACTCGTTGAGTTAATTTCTGGGAAGAGAATCTTGTCATGATTGGTTTAAGTTGGGTGGGAGAAAAGGAAATGAGTGCATGCTCAGCCATGTCTGACTTTTCTGTGATTACATGAACTGTAGCACACCAGCCTTCTCTGCCCACGGAATTCTCCAGGCAAGCATACTGATTTTGGGTTATCCATTTCCTACTCAAGGGAATCTTCCCGACCCAGGAATTGAACCCATGTCTCCTGTGTCTCCTGCATTGGCTGGTGGACTCTTCACCCCTGGGTCACCTGGGAAGTCCAAGAAAAGGAAAAAGCAGCTTCGAAAGGAAGAAACATAGGTGGAAAGAAATAAGATCTAAAGTCTTTGTCTGAGGTTCCTTTAGGATTCCACTACTGCCTATCTCCGTAGCCTTATCTGCAACTCAGCCTACCAACACACACCCCTCTTCAGCCATGACAAATGACTTGTACTTTATTGAACATATAAAGTTTCTCATCTTTAGGACTTTCTTTTATATTCCCCCAACTTGAACCACCCTTTCTGCTCCATCTGCCATAACCTTCCTCTCTGTCAGTAACTTGTCTTCTCTACCGTGTGCTCATCCCTTCCTTTTTTGTGCTTCCTCCTGTTTGCCCCAGGCTCTCTTAGCACTGTACTGCCTTACTCACAGATAGCACATGTCACACAGGGCTGGACCCATTTATCTCCGTCTGGCTCCTCAACCAGGCCATGAATGCTTAAGGGCAAGGAATATGCCTTTCACTCCAGTTTCCCCAGGGCCTATCAGACTGTCTCATGTATTACAAACTCTTGATAGATATATGCACAATTACATGAGCGGTCACAAAATAATGAGAAAAATCACTGTTGCTGGAGAATGAGGCAGGGAGTTGTAGCAAGAGATAAAGCTGGGAAAATAGGCAGTGGCAACATTATGCTATAACCTTATGTGCTCTGCTGAAGAATTTGAACTTATCCTATAGTCATCAGATAGGCAGTGGAGGTTTCTTTATTCAGAGAACTGACATGATCAGCTTTGATTTTCAGAATATCCTGCCTTCACTTCTTCATGCATATCCAAAACACCTGCTAATAGAATTACTGAAAGGACACAGATGTGCGGTGATTTAGGCATGGAGACACAAATAGCAGAATTTTTTACTTCCTGTCTTCAGAATTTATTTTTCTGGCTATGTTACTCAGTAGATTATAACAGCATGATAATGAGGCCAAGGTCGTGGTTTAAATCCCTGGGTGAGTCAGTCAGTGCAGTGGCCACAGCTGACTGTTAATCTTTGCCAGTTGTCAGATGACAACATGTTATTTCTTGACCAGGAACTGGGTGGAAGGATATGACTGGTTCATCAAAAGTTAATCAGCATTATTGGAAAAATAACTCAAAGTGCTTAGCTATGACTGTAGGACCATACTGTCATTTTAAATCAAAATAACAGTATTATATTAGTGATAACAAAAGAGCATGGCATCAGGGAAAGAATATATTGTTTGTTGCTAGAAAATAAGCTAGAGATTAGAACAGTTTAATTATTAGGATTTGAAGCCAAGAAGTAATGAAAAACTTAGAGGATGTTGGTGTAGATAAGCTTATTAATTACTTTTTTGTGCATCTAGCAATATAGGAAGTTATTTCTTAATTATTATGTCATAAAACCCATAGAGCCATTTATATTAAAAAGGGGAAATCATATTCTAATCATCTTTCATTTATAGCATTATAAAGTTATTTCTATTTTTATTCCCTCCTAGCAATCAATAAGCACATCTTTAAAGTGATATAGGACAGTATTCAAGGTTGGGCCATATAGACATAATTAATGTAAATATTTTCTTAATTACATCTTCATCTTAATTACAACTCTGACCACTTTCAGAAGTGAAAAAACAAGTGAATTTTATGAGATCAGAAATAAACACAAAACCCTTAATGAACAAATATAGCTAAGCATTAAATATCAATTAAATAGCAACAGCTGCTAACGTCATAAAAGATAATCAACTAGGCATTATGTGCTTCCTGATAGAAAAATTATACAACTATATGTAGAAGTTGTTTTCCCCCCCCACCAAAAAAAAAAATCAAACCTAAATTTACAACACCTTCTTAATACATCAACCAATTTATAGGAAATAGAACAGAGGAACATATTAAACTATACCAAGGTCCCCTACTAACTGGTGACCTGGAGCAAGACTGATCTCCTGGAGCCTCGGTCTTCTCACACATGACCTTGTAAGAAGTGCCTCCCCACAGTGTAGTTATGAGGACTGAACAAGTGTGCTGAGAGCATTATGCAGAATAGCAGACATAGAATAAAAGTGAATGAATCCCTTCTCAAAGCTATTTCTCCATCAAGTTCCATATCTCAGTTTCCATGATCCCTTTGACTATATTTATTTATACCTGTTTAGGTTTTTGTATCCCTTGACTATATTTATTTATACCTATTTAGGTCTTTGTATCTGTCTCATCTCCCCAACTTCATTTTAAATTCAAGGCCAAATTTTACTTTCCTCATTGTAAACAATATTAATAGTACTTAAGAGCCATCCTGTGTGTCAGATAGCATGCTAAGCTCCTCACTTACCTAATCCTAACAGTGATTCAGATATTAACCCCATTTTAGAAACCTACAAAGGGAGGTGTATTTCAGATAACTACTGAGTGATGGAACCAGAATTGACAATGAAGTATCTCAATTCTAATCTCTGCTCTCGTAAGCATGGTACTTCTATCCCACTCAGGCACATTGTAGGAATGCCATGGGAGTCTTTGAAAATTGCAAGTAGACCCAATGTACGAGTTACCATATAAGACATACAAATGTGCATGTTAATAACAAAACTTACTTAAATAAGACTTGTATTAGAGTCAAATAAAATTTATTCTGCGAGTAAACTGCACCATGGGATTTCACTCTGTAGAATACTCTACAGAATATTTTACAGGGCAAAACCCAGATTTGGGTTTTGTTTTGTTTTGGTTTGGTTTTTTTGGCCACATCTAGTCAAGTCTATGGTTTTTCCAGTGGTCATGTATGGATGTGAGAGTTGGACTGTGAAGAAGGCTGAGTGCCGAAGAATTGATGCTTTTGAAGTGTGGTGTTGGAGAAGACTCTTGAGAGTCCCTTGGACTGCAAGGAGATCCAACCAGTCCATTCTGAAGGAGATCAGCCCTGGGATTTCTTTGGAGGGAATGATGCTGAAGCTGAAACTCCAGTACTTTGGCCACCTCATTCGAAGAGTTGACTCATTGGAAAAGACTCTGATGCTGGGAGGGATTGGGGGCAGGAGGAGAAGGGGACAACAGAGGATGAGATGGCTGGATGGCATCACTGACTCGATGGACGTGAGTCTGAGTGAACTCCGGGAGTTGGTGATGGACAGGCAGGCCTGGCGTGCTGTGATTCATGGGGTCGCACAGAGTCGGACACGACTGAGCGACTGAACTGAACTGAGAGACTTGCAGAATCCTAGTTCCTAGACCAGGAATCAAACCCAGTCCCCAGTGGTGGAAACGTGGAGTCCAAACCATTGGACCACCAAGGAATTCCCCAAAACCAAGTTTTTTTTACAGCAAATAAATTTCAAGGAAAAAAATTAAAAAGAGGTGAAGAGGGGATCTATACTTTAAATGAAACTTAAAAAACATCAACCAAGTGCAAGGATTCATGGACCTCATCTTTTAAAAAATGAGTGGAAAACTTTTATAAGAGACCAGGCAATTTGGACAGTAACGAGGCACCTGATAATAATAGAGAATCATGGTTGCTTTATTTGGTTAATAATGATAATGTGATGATGTTAGAAAAGTAAAGAATCCTTAGTGACACATACTAAAATACCTATAGATGAAACTATTTGATATCTGAGATTTGCTTCAAAATAATATGGATGGAGGTGCGAATGGGGCAAAACTGGCCATAAAATATAGTAAAAAATAAAATCTTTAAAATAAATGTTTTTAGAAATATTTTCTTTCCAAAGAAGTCTCTATCTTCCACTCTAGCTGCCTTCATTAAACTAGAAAATCAACAGAATCAGATAATCCTTTATCAAGCATTTGTTATTTGATGAATAGATACTATGTTAGTGCTTTCACATTTTTTTACCACCTTCTTCTACCAACATACGAAGAATAAGTATCATTACATTTTATAGGTAAGGAAACAGCCTGAGAGGTTTAGGGATTCAATCAAAGGAAGAGATTGAATTTTAAGGCAAATTTTCAGTCTGACTTTCAATCCGGTATTTATGCCTCTATACACAATTGTTTATTATAGTGGTATGTATATATTCCGTTTCCCTGACTAAAATTTGTGTGTGTATATGTGTGCGCGTGCATACGTGCATGTGCAAGTGAACGCTAAGTTGTGTCTGACTCTGTGACTCAATGGACTGTAGCCCGCCAGGCTCCTCTGTCCATGGAATTCTCCAAGCATGAATACTGGAGTGAGTTGCCATTTCCAGGAAGATTTCCAGGGGATCTTCCTGGCCCAAGGATCGAACGAGCGTCTTATGTCTCCTGCATTGACAGATGGGTTTTTTTTTTACTGCTGTACCACCAGGGAAAGCCCAAAATCTCAATACACTTTACTATAGTGTCTAACATACAATAGGCATAGTTATATTTAACCCAAGCTAGTCCCCAGTAGGAGAAAGCAATGGCACCCCACTCTAGTACTCTTGCCTGGAAAATCCCATGGATGGAGGAGCCTGGTAGGCTGCAGTCCATGGGGTCGCTAAGAGTCAGATATGACAGAGCAACTTCACTTTCACTTTTCACTTTCATGCATGGGAGAAGGAAATGGCAACCCACTCCAGTGTTCTTGCCTGGAGAATCCCAGGGACGGGGGAGCCTGGTGGGCTGCCGTCTATGGGGTCGCACAGAATCAGACACGACTGAAGTAACTTAGCAGCAGCAGCAGTCCCTAGTAACTGTAATATTTAAAATGCCAAAAAAATTTACAAGAGAAACTGTTTTCTTAATGTTCCAGTTTGCCCAGAATGCTGCTGTTGCTGCTAAGTCGCTTCAGTCCTGTCCGACTCTGTGCGACCCCATAGATGGCAGCCCACCAGGCTCCCCCATCCCTGGGACTCTCCAGGCAAGAACACTGGAGTGGGTTGCCATTTCCTTCTCCAAAGCATGAAAGTGAAAAGTGAAAGTGAAGTCGCTCAGTCGTGTCCGACCCTAAGCGACCCCATGGACTGCAGCCCTCCAGGCTCCTCCATCCATGAGATTCTCCAGGCAAGAGTACTGTAGTGGGGTGCCATTGTGGTCCTTGTTTAATCTGTTGATCAGATGTAGGTATTAGTTGTTGCTCAGTTCAGTTCAGTTCAGTCTCGCAGTCATGTTTGACTCTTTGCGACCCCATGAATCGCAGCACGCCAGGCCTCCCTGTCTATCACCAACTCCCGGAGTTTACCCAACTCATGTCCGTCAAGTCGGTGATGCCATCCAGCCATCTCATCCTCTGTCATCCCCTTTTCCTCCTGCCCACAATCCCTGGCAGCATCAGGGTCTTTTCCAATAAGTCAGCTCTTCGCATGAGGTGGCCAAAGTATTGGAGTTTCAGCTTCAGCATCAGTCCTTCCAATGAACACCCAGGACTGATCTCCTTTAGGATGGACTGGTTGGATCTCCTTGCAGTCCAATGGACTCTCAAGAGTCTTCTCCAACACCACACTTCAAAAGCATCAGTTCTTTGGCGCTCAGCTTTCTTCACAGCACAACTCTCACATCCATACATGACCACTGGAAAAACATAGCCTTGACTAGATGGACCTTTGTTGGCAAAGTAATGTCTCTGCTTTTGAATATGTTATCTAGGTTGGTCATAACTTACCTTCCAAGGAGTAAGCTTCTTTTAATTTCATGGCTGCAATCACCATCTGCAGTGATTTTGGAGCCCAAAAAAATAAAGTCTGACACTGTTTCCTCATCTATTTGCCATGAAGTGATGGGACCAGATGCCATGATCTTCGTTTTCTGAATGTTGAGCTTTAAGCCAACTTTTTCACTCTCCTCTTTCACTTTCATCAAGAGGCTCTTTAGTTCCTCTTCACTTTCTGCCATAAGGGTGGTGTCATCTAAATATCTGAGGTTATTGATATTTCTCCCAGCAATCTTGATTCCAGCTTGTGCTTCTTCCAGCCCAGCATTTCTCATTATGTATTCTGCATATAAGTTAAATAAGCAGGGTGACAATATACAGCCTTGACGTAGTACTTTTCCTATTTGGAACCAGTCTTGTTCCATGTCCAGTTCTAGCTGTTGCTTCCTGACCTGCATATAGATTTCTCAAGAGGCAGGTCAGATAGTCTGGTATTACCATCTCTTTCAGAATTTTCCACAGTTTATTGTGATCCACACAGTCAAAGGCTTTGGCATAGTCAATAAAGCAGAAATAGATGTTTTTCTGGAACGCCCTTGCTTTTTCGATGATCCAGCAGATGTTGGCAATTTGATCTTGGGTTCCTCTGCCTTTTCTAAATCCAGCTTGAACATCTGGAAGTTCACCGTTCATGTATTGCTGAAGCCTGGCTTGGAGAATTTTGAGCATTACTTTACTAGCATGTGAGATGAGTGCAATTGTGCAGTAGTTTGAGCATTCTTTGGCATTGCCTTTCTTTGGGATTGGAATGAAAACTGACCTTTTCCAGTCCTGTGGCCACTGCTGAGCTGTCCAAATTTGCTGGCATATTGAGTGCAGCACTTTCACAGCATCATCTTTCAGGATTTGAAATAGCTCCACTGGAATTCCATCACCTCCACTAGCTTTGTTTGTAGTGATGCTTTCTAGGGCCCACTTGACTTCACATTCCAGGATGTCTGGCTCTAGGTGAGTGATCACACCATCATGATTATCTTGATCCTGAAGATCGTTTTTGTACAGTTCTGTGTATTCTTGCCACCTCTTCTTAATACCTTCTGCTTCTGTTAGGTCCATACCATTTCTGTCCTTTATTGAGCCCATCTTTGCATGAGATGTTCCCTTGGTATCTCTAATTTTCTTGAAGAGATCTCTAGTCTTTCTCATTCTGTTGTTTTCCTCTATTTCTTTGCATTGATCGCTGAGGAAGGCTTTCTTATGTCTCCCTGCTATTCTTTGGAACTCTGCATTCAGATGCTTATATCTTTCCTTTTCTCCTTTGCTTTTTGCTTCTCTTCTTTTCACAGCTATTTGTAAGGCCTCCACAGACAGCCATTTTGCTTTTTTGCATTTCTTTTCCATGTTGTTTAGTTGTTGCTACTCATTTCAAAGTATCCCAGTTTTCACCCCAAATTTTATGATCAGGCTATATTAGTGTAATATCTCAGTTGGACAATATATAAATAAAATTCAAACAGTATTCCCCAGGTCTATGTCATAACCATCCTGTGATACCATAGTATATGCTAGACATTTAATAAATTTGGTTGGAGTTCCTGTGTTCTCCATTACAAAGGAGTAAATTTTTTTTTAAAGTAAATCACTTTGGTTAATACTAATATTAATGTTCTCCCCTCTGACAAGTTGTTTTTTGTTTTTAACCCTAGCTGGAATCCAGAAATAGCTAAAAAGAATACCAAGAAAATGGAGCCCTTCTTTTAACAAAGAATCATGACTAAACGAATGAAGCTGCCTAGGATTTGTAAGACAAGCATAATAAATTGATACAGAACTCATCAATATAGGCTGAAATACTGTACAAGAAGATAAGTTTTAAGAATCTTCCCAACTAGAAAAAAAGATAACCGTTTTTATTTGAGAGCAGGTTAAGAAGGGACTCTAGAAGTCTGGCCAAAATCTAATGAGGTAGAAATAGCCTGTAATCCAAGATTTCCTACAATATTGTGGCTCTCAAAGACAAAGGGTGGGTTTATCTTTTGCAACATGAACTGACTACTGTATACTTCAAATGTCTCCCTCTGCCTATGAGAATTGCTTTGGTCTTATCTAGATGGTACCTGGTCCAACTGCTTTCGTCCAAGTCCTTTACTCCACCAGACACTGAAATTCAAGAAACCTCACCTTAGATCTGATGAAAGGAGATGCAAAGCTTACTATCAGCTGTGTACTAATGATACTGCATCCCTAATTACTTCACTATCTTCCTGATTAGCGTCATATAACACTAAACTGAAAGAGAGATAGAAAAGAGTCCTGTCATTTCCCACAAGGGAAAGGTGAGGAAAAGATTAGCAGAAGAGATACAGAATAATCCAAGTTTGTTAAAGTCTTTACCTTTAGTCAAGGGAAATTTAGTTCATCCAAAACCCAGAGAGAGAAAAATCAGTTTATCATGTTTATTGGCTGGATATTTTATGAGGTGCCTACTATTAATATATGGGTTTCCCAAGTGGCACCAGTGGTAAAGAACCTGCCTGCCGATGCAAGAGACATAAGAGACACGGGTTCTATCCCTGGGTCAGGAAGATTCCC
The DNA here is from genome assembly GCF_055505025.1 of Bos grunniens. NCBI lineage: Eukaryota > Metazoa > Chordata > Mammalia > Artiodactyla > Bovidae > Bos > Bos grunniens. The sequence goes on along the minus strand of NC_141178.1, from coordinate 21,354,062 downwards.
TAGCGGAGGGCATGGCAACCCACTCCAGTATTCTTGCCTGGAGAATCCCATGGACAGAGGAGCCTAGCAGGCTATAGTCCATAGGGTCACAAAGAGTCAGACAGGACTGAAGTGACTTAGCATGTACACACACGTGCTATTAATATTTACAGAGAAAAATGTCACCGTGCTAATAGCTTGGAGAAAGTCATTCAACTTTGGGGCCTCAGTTTCTCTCTTGTAAAATAAAATTTCTCTACAAGGAATCTTTTCTACCTTTTAAATGTAGTCATTCTATGAAATATTGCAATTATCTAATGCTCACTTCTGGAACATCATTCAAACAGCAAGCATGGACCAGGAACTATTGAGAATAGCATAACTATATGAAAAATAAAATGTCTACCTCAAGAAGTTCACAGTGTAGTATGAGAGACATGCAAATATTTATAATCCATTTGATACATGCTATAAGAAAGGTATCTATAAAATTATGCAAAGTACAGATATACCTAACTCTTATGAGAAACCATGGAAAGAAAACTTTTAATGGGTATTGAAGACCAGAAAGAAAGTTTGTTATGCAGCAGAGAAAAGATGAATACCCAGAATTGCAAATCATTTTGTACAAGATTGAATATGGGTTTTAAGAGATTGGGAAGGGGCAGTTGCTGGAGATGATACTGGAAACTGAGCTAGACCAGAACCTCTAAGATATGTTAAAGAGTTTGGGCTTCATCCTGCAACAGTGCTTCTCAAACTTGAATGTGCATATAAATCATCTCTATATATTTCATTAAAATGCAGATTCTAATTCAGTTAGTTTGGGTGGAGATAGATTCTGCATTTCCAATGAGCTCCGAGCAATGCCTCCTATACTGCTGATCTATTTTGAGCATGAAGGGTATTCTAAAGCAGAGATGTGATGTGGTGAGGTTGTTTTTAAAAACTGTTACTCTATAAAGGTCTTCCCTGGTGGCTCAGCAATAAAAAATCTGCCTACAATGCAGGAGATGCGGGATCTATCCCTGGGTCGGGAAGATCCCCAGGGGGAACTGAGCAGGACGCACCCTGTAAAAATGTAGGAAATGAAGAAAAACAAGTATGGTAGTCAACAGAAAAATTGGGAAGCTATTAACTCTCCTCAATTAATTTATTTAAATGAATAAAATCTCATTAGATCAATGTTGAACTGCATCTCAAAGATAAGAAAACACTGTAAAAGTACACTCGATTTGAGAATCCCCTAGTGCTCCAGTGGTTAGGACTCGGATTCCATTGTAGGGGGCATGGGTTTGATTCCTGGTCAGGGAACTAAGGTCCCGCAAGCCATGTGGAATCACCCCCTCCAAAAAAAGTATACTTGTTTGGCTACAACAATCTTTTGCCATTTTCCTGTTTAACTCTTTAATAGTCTAAGGTTGATCTAGAGCTATGTTGTCCAATGTGGTAGTTACCAGCCGTAACTACACACAGATGGCTATTTAAATTTTTATTAATTTATTGTTATATTACTTAAAATTAAGTAACATGAAAAATTCAGTTCTTGGGGACTTCCCTGACAATCCAGTGGTTAAGACCCCAAGCTCCCAATGCAGGGGGTGAAGGCTGGATCCCTGGTCGAACTAAGATCCCACATGCAGCATGACACAGCCAAAAAAAAAAAAATTAAATTCCTCATATGATCCAGTGATCCCACTCCTAGGCATATCTGGAGAAAAGTATAATTCAGAAAGATACATGCACCCCAGTGTTCACAGCACCACTATTTATAATAGTTAAGACATGGAAGCAACCTACATGTCCATCAACAGATGAAGGAATAAAGAAGATGTGGTATATATACACAATGGAATGTTACTCAGCCATTTCCAACAACATGGATGGACCTAGAGATTATCATACTAAGTGAAGTAAGTCAGCCAGAGAAAGGCAAATGTATCTGCTTATAGATGGAACCTAAAAAATGATACAAATGAACTGATTTATAAAACAGAAACAGATTCACAGACAAAACAAATTTATGGTTACCAAAGGGGAAAGGCAAGAAGGGATAAATTAGAAATTTGGAATTAAAATATATAACTACTATATATAAAATAGATAAATAACAAGGACCTACTGTATAGCACAGGGAACTATACTCTTTATCTTGTAATAACCTATAATGGAAAAGAATCTTTAAAAGATATATATATATATATATACATACACACACACACACATATATATATATATAACTAAATAACTTTGCTGTACACTTGAAAGAAACATGTTGTAAATCATCTAAATTTCAATAAAACTTTTTTAAAAATTCATTTCTTTAATTACACTAAACACATTTCAAGTGCTGTACATAGCTAATGACTACCATTTTGCACAGCATCAATATAGAACATTTTCAACTCAGAAGAAATTTCTATTGCACAGCACTAACAGAGGCTCAGCTAGGCATCTGTAGTCTAAGGAGTCAACATTATGAAAAACATCTCATTATCTCTATTCTTTGTTTATTTCTTTTAGAATGTATCCTTTCCTTCTTGAAAGATTATTCAGTACTTTTTAAATGTGACAATGAATTAAGAAAGGGGAACATTTAAAAACCATATTGAAGGTGAGGACATCTTGGCAGACTCAACAACATCGTTTTCCTTTGAGAAACAACACCAAGATTTGGAACTCCCAGAAGATGTCTCAAGATCATAGCACCCTTGAGAAAATGAGCTAATTTGTAAGTAAGTCTGTGAGAATGATAATAAATACATTATTCCCCATATGTAAACAGTAAATAAGTTTAAGACTAAGTTTCAAAACCTTATACAATTGCCATGATTAATTTAGTCAAGAATAAAAAACTGAGTATTGATGTTTAAAGATAGAGTCTGTGCTTAACATATAGTCATATCCAACTCTTTGTGACCCTTTGAACTGTAGCCCACCAGACTCCTCTGTCCATGGGATTTCCCAGTCAAAAACATTGGAGTGAGTTGTCGTTTTCCTCTTCCAAAGGATCTGTCCAACCCAGGGATCAAACCCAAGTTTCCTGTGTCTCTTTCATTGCAGGTGGATTTTTTACCCGATGAGCCACTGGGAAAGTTCCAGGACTTTTCCCCATAACAACTATAAGCTTATCAATGGAGAAAGAATGCTTTACCTCAAGAGATGCTTTCTGTTATGTATACAAACAAATTCAACACAAACTGATAAATAAAGAAACTTATTGGCTCATTTAACCAGAAAAGCCAGAAGTGTATGTGATTTCAGAATTGATGGGTCTAACAGTCTAGCTATTTTTTTTATCAAGGACTCAATTTCATTCTGAATCTATCCGTGGTGTTGACTTAATTTTAACAATGATTACTTTCACTGACATAGCTGACAAAAATAATCAGGGCCTTTTTATATCTAAGCTGGGGCTTCCCTGGTGACTCAGACAGTAAAGAACCTGCCTGTAATGAGGGAGCCCCGGTTCGATCCTTTGGTGGGAAGATCCCCTGAAGAAGGGAATAGCAACCCACTCCAGTATTCTTGCCTGAAGAATTCCATGAACAGAAGAGTCTGGAGGGCTACAGTCTATGGGGTTGCAAAAAGTCGGACACGGCTGAGCGACTAACACTCTCACTTTTTCACTTTCATATCTAAGCTAGTCTGCTCCCATATTCTTTCAATAGAGTTCTAAATTGTGCACTGATTAGAGCAATTCTCATTCATCCCTGTGGCCAGGGCAGTCCATGACTGCTCTGATGACTTAAGTCTGACTAATCTGAATTCATCATTGTAGCAAGAAGCTTGGTCCACTCAAACCACATGGCTGCCATATAAAAGAGGAAGACAGAAATAAATGTTGGGGAAAGAAACAATGTTTACCATGTCACCAGAAAAAGAAGATTAGTTTTTGGTTCTCATTTATATCAACTTATTTTTTAAATCCTTACATTCCAAGTCATTTTTTTCTTGATAAGAAAAAACTTTGAAAGTGGGCAAATGAGGTTTCAGATTCACAGGGGGAAAAAAATCACATTAGAGAAAGCATAAGGAAGAAAATAATGGCATGAAGGTCAATTTAATTTTTACTGCAGCCACAAAAAGTGGGGGAAATAGAATCAGAAAGAATTGATGGCATAAGGATTATTGGGATATATTCTGATTTTATTCCTGTTGTTTGTGGAAGAGAGAAATTCTTCCCAGCATTACAAATAAGAGTCCTAAAATTCAACCAGACTGGTTCATAGTCTCTTCTTACCCCACCACACTCAGCCCCAACAGAACAATAATATGACCAGGAAAAATGGAATGTGCCAACCATTAGCTTAAACCACCATAGATCTTCCTAAAGCTTGAGATGGGATCAGGTTCCCCCCAAATACTAGAGTTTATGGTAAAAGCTATTATCCAAGCTCAAGTCTGAATTCTCTTAATAGTGAGAAAGCAAGTAATGAAGATTGGTATGAAGCCAAGAATGTCCACTCCACCATCCCTAAGGCCCAATTAAAGACTGTCTCTTGTATTAATTCACAGTGTTGCCCTAGACACAGGCATTGGCTTCTCTGTGATTCAGTGTCCTGGTTTCTAAACTAGAAGTAATAGTTCTTCCTTCACAAAATTTTTGACAGGCTGCGATGCCATGATTTCAGTAAAATTTATCTTGTAAACTGAAAAAAAAAAATACTATCTCTTTGAAAATGTTAGTTTTTATAAACGCTGCTTTGACTTGCTTTATACTATGTATATGTCTTGCCTCCCTCAGTGGATTATTAGTTCCTTGAAATCAGGGACATTATATCCCTACTCAAGCACTAAGCACATACAAAGAGCACTGACTAAAGGATAAAATAGTTGAATGGTGGGGAATCAGTGCTATATATTTGGAAAGTGGAACTAGGTCATTGAAAGAAGTGGAGTGGGTAAAAAAGAATATCACAGCTCTTAGAACTGTTCTAGGGGAGAGGCACAACTTAGGTAACGGATCCTGGGGTAAAATAACTCAGGCGGTTTCACTCCCCAAGACAGGAGCCCACAGAATCCCATTTCTACTTGCAGATTTTCTAATAGCTGTGTTTGATGATCATATTAAATCATCAAATAAATTTGTGCCTCTACAAGTGTTTTATGGATTTATGCCTCCACAAATGCTTTCTTAGTCTTGACAATCTCAATTTAAGTTTCTTATTCCCTTTGGATCTTGTGAAGTGTTTCTCCTCACATAGCATCTGAGAAAACATATTCTATTCATTTACTTCATAACGGCTCCCTTGAACTCTTTGTTGCTTCCCTAACCATTAGAACCTAAGATGTGCTTGCAAACAGGACTTATTATTGACAATCTTCATCTTTTGCAGATGGAAGTGATGACAGACCCACTGCTTTGTATAAAAATATTTTGCTATTTCTATACAAAATATTTTATTAATGGAAACCACACATTATGTTATATTGAAATATTATGACTTGAAATTTGAGTATCTAATGTCTCTAATAATAAAGGCTTCACAGTACAACTGTTGCTTATAGATCTGCAGCTGGCTGGTATTTTAATTTTTAATTTAAATATGACTGATCTGAAATATTAAGAAAAATTCTCCTTGGATCATTGCATTTCAAAAGAAGAAAGCAAATCCAGTTGTTTAATGATGATGCAATCTTTTATTTATAAATTGAGATCATTAGCACTCACCTAATGCTTTCTTTCTACTAAGTATATTCCTAATAATGCTAAATAAAATAAAGGCTCTTTATAATGTTAAATTCACCAGAGCAACATAGCAAAGTATGGAGGTAAGAATTATTAATAACATGTTAAAGGAAAAAACTCATTTCTAAAAACAGTTTCAATAAGCGATAATTATGCAAATAAGTACTGATTTTTAGGTAATAGTTCCAAAGTTGTTCTGTCTTCCCCACTGAATTTTGAATGCCTGCAGGTATGTGAAATGCCTTATTCTTATTATTCACCAAATTCTCTAGCATAGTGCCTTCTACACCATTGACTGCTTATTGAATCTAATTAAAAATCAATAAGCTCTGCTAATAAACCAACAGTAGATAGGCAGTGTTTTGACTTAAAATATTGACACTTGAAAGAAAAATATCTAAGCATAAGAATGTGATTTTCCTCAATTAAAATGTTGAGATTTTTAGACTTCCCTGAAGGTCCAGTGGTTAAGACTCCGAGCTTCCACTGCAGCAGGTGAGGGTTCCACTCCTGAGCAGAAAACTAAGATCCCTGCTGGCCAACAAAAGATCCTCAGTGTGGCCAAAAGTTGAAAAAAAAAAAGCTGAATTTTTTTTCCTTTTCCTTTTAATCTTTATTGTCAACATAAATATTGGGGGAACAAAGTGTGTCAATATATCTGGTTAGTGATAACCACAGTATCAAATTCTAACTCACCTTCATTTAGTTTTAATGTACTTTTTCATTTAATTTTATTTTTTTAGAAAAAGAAAAAAATGATTAAATTCTTTTCTAACACTGAATATAGAAGGTCTTAATTTTCTGCTACAGGATTGCTGATATTTATTTTCATTCTTCATCCCTGTGTGTTTCTATGAAAGGACTATTCTTTTGTTAGTGTGTATATGTTATAGTGATATGATTAAAGTCATATTGTGATGATGATAACCCTTTAGATCACTCCTCACAGAATGTTCTAGAAGTTGGCAGATCTGTTAACCTCAGCCAGAAAGGTTTAGATATTGTATGAATTCCAAGAATCCCCTACAGATAAGGTATACACCTCAGGCTAAAAACTTGAACTGTGTGAGAAGACCTTAATTAGTCTGAGACATTTAAACCAGTCTCCTAAACCTTACTCCAAGAATGAGTCAGTATGTCATGAGAAGAGCTCTCTTGTGAGGGTAAATGAGTTGCCTTGTCATATGGAGGCAGGGAGATGAAAGAGAAGGGAACTGTGCTTGCAAAATTGATCTAATCCTTTAAGCTTGCTGTATGGTTATAATTACCTATACAGTCCATGGAATTCTCTAGGCCAGAAAACTGGAGTGGGTAGCCTTTCCCTTCTCCAGGGGATCTTCCCAACCTAGGGATTGAACCCAGGTCTCCTGCATTGCAGGCAGATTCTTTACCAGATGAGCCACAAGGGAAGCCCAAGAATACTGGAGTGGGTAGCCTATCCCTTCTCCAGGGGATCTTTCCCACCCAGGACTCGAACCGGGCTCTCCTGCATTGCAGGTGGGTTCTTTACCGACTGAGCTATGAGGGAAGCCCGTGGTTATAATTACCTCGTAATAAAAAACATCTTTTACACTTGAGGTGGGTTTTTTTTGCTTTTTTCCCCAATTTTTTGTTCTATCTTAATATTTAGTGAAGTTTTCAACATGACCACTTATTTCTTCTGTCCTGTGGAGAACCAAGGAAGGAAATATTGTTCACATTTGGACTCGAGTTAGGTACCCAGCATAATTCAAAGTGGGACAGCACAAATCTTCCCAAGGGAAGATGAAAATGGAGGTGAAATAATTAGAGTCATTTACTTGGCTTCTCCTAGAGATTTTCCTTCCAGAATTTTCACTGAAAGAACTTCAGGTTTTGTGTTTTAGCTTTTATAAGAAAATGGTTGTGACATGACATACAATATTTTTATAATATTTTATAAGATAATTCTTAAGCATGAGTTAAGTACTCTTAACTCATGACATTTCTCTAAGAGGAGGAAGTAGCAAAAATTGTGAAGAAAATCTCAGCACAACAAGACTAGTACCATCACCATCATTTAATTATAGATCCCCATCGTGCCTGATGATTGCTTTCTACTCCACATGATGCTATGCTAGGCTGGTACAAAAATAAGTCCCCAGTGGCTTCAAATATGTAGTAATGATTGGGAGTATGAGATTTTACAGAGTTGAAATAATATTGAGAGATAGAAAAAGAAGATATAACATTCAGTTAGAGGAAAGTTAAGAGGAGTAAAAAGAAGTAATGCTGAGAGCAAGAGGAATTGTGGGTCGGGTCTTTACAAATATAACTGAGGGGGAAATGACATAAGAAATGTCTGGGGAAAAAAATGTTTATATATTCCTGAATTTGAAGGGAACAAATTATACTCAAGAGGTACAAAAAGGATGGAGAAATATGATCCTCATTAGTTTCAATACATCAGTTTACAGTGTCATCTAGAGCATTTTAATAAATTTTTCTAGGCTTGCAAGCCTAGACTTTTACAGACTAGAAATGAAAACTACCTTTGATTCCTCCACTGGGTCCTTTATGTCTGTACTATCACTAAATCCTTCTTCTTTAACCATTTTCTCTACTTTTACTTTTTTCTTTCTTTCTCCACTGCCACTTCACCCTACTTCAATCTGTCTTAGAAAAGGCCAGCAGATTAATATTCCTAATTATTTTCATCATGTTGCTACTCATCGTCTCAAGAATCTACGTTGCCTAGGATATCAGGGCCATGTTCCTCTTTCTGAGAAATAAGAGCCCTCCAAAATCCAAATTTACCCTGCTTGCATAAATTTTACTTCCCAGTACTGCCTAAAACATATACTCATTTCAGACAGGGACATTTATCTAAGCACTTCCCACACAATGCCAAGCCCATTCTTGCTTTAATGCCTGTGCAAGTGCCAGTGTATTGCTGAAATGACCTTGTTACTACCCTCTTCACTAAATTGTCTCATTTTTGAAGTTCAGTTCAAATCCCACTGCCAGAATGAGGCCTTTTTCAGGTACTCTGGTCTTACAATACAGATTCATCCTTTTCCTGAAACCATTCTATCCTTAGAGTTAGTGAAAATAAATATTTCTTTTTTTTTTTTTTAATGCTTTACTAGGAATGGCAAGCCACTCCAGTACTCTTGCCTAGAAAATCCCGTGGATGGAGGAGCCTGGTAGGCTGCAGTCCATGGGGTCCCTACAAGTCGGACGAGACTGAGCGACTTCACTTTCACTTTCACTTTTCACTTTCACTTTTCACTTTCACACAATGGAGAAGGCGATGGCAACCCACTCCAGTGTTCTTACCTGGAGAATCCCAGGGATGGCAGAGCCTGGTGGGCTGCCGTCTATGGGGTTGCACAGAGTCGGACACGACTGAAGCGACTTAGCAGCAGCAGCAGCAGCAGGAAGATTGTAAGCTAATTAAAGCCATGTTTTTAATTCCTTTTTTCTCCAGTAGTGTATAAAATGAGTTGGGCCTTTGTTTCTTCCTAATGCTTTGACTCACAGAAAAGTTAAAATTGAAGTTTGAAGATTATAATTTAGGAAAAATTTTTTTAGGAATTTGTACCAGTTTAGAAACGTATTTCGGAGAAGGCAATGGCAACCCACTCCAGTACTCTTGCCTGGAAAATCCCATGGGCGGAGGAGCCTGGTAGGCTGCAGTCCATGGGTTCGCTAGGAGTCAGACATGACTGAGCGACTTCACTTTCACTTTTCACTCTCATGCATTGAAGAAGGAAATGGCAACCCACTCCAGTGTTCTTGTCTGGAGAATCCCAGGGACAGGGGAGCCTGGTGGGCTGCCGTCTATGGGGTCATACAGAGTCGGACACGACTGAAGCGACTTAGCAGCAGCAGCAGCAGAAATGTATTCAGTATTTGTGTGGTATAAGTTTTTACTATTTACATTAAATAACTTTTTCAGTTCAGTTCAGTCACTCAGTCATGTCCGACTCTTTGTGATCCCATGGACTGCAGCACGCCAGGCTTCCCTGTCCATCACCAACTCCCGGAGCTTGCTCAAATTCATGTCCATCCAACTATCTCATCCTCTCTCATTCCCTTCTCCTCCTGCCTTCAATCTTTCCCAGCATCAGGGTCTTTTCCAAAGAGTCAGTTCTTCACATCAGTGGCCAAAGTATTGGAGTTTCAGCTTCAGCATCAGTTCTTCCAATGACTATTCAGGACTGATTTCCTTTAGGATGGATTGGTTTGATCTCTTTGCAACCCAAGGGATTCTCAAGAGCCTTCTCCAACACCACAGTTCAAAAGCATCAGTTCTTTGGCACTCAACTCTCTTTATAGTCCAATTCTCACATCCATACATGACTACTGGAAAAACCATAACTTTGACTAGATGGACTTTTGTCAGTAAAGTAATGTCTCTGCTTTTTCATATGCTGTCTGGGTTGGTCATAGCTTTTCTTCCAAGGAGCAAGGTTTCTTAAAAGTTTATTAAAAGCTATTTTGCTATAGTCATAGCAAAAAGAAAATTCAAGTTTTCCTTTTTATCACCAGGCATCCTGTCCCCAGTTTCATTTTACATAGGTAGCCATTATTAACAGTTTCTTCCAAAATCATTCAGAATATATCTATGCATGTACAATATGTACTTAAGGCAAATGAGATCATAATTTACATACTGTTCTGCCAATTTACATTTTTATTTAAAAGTATATCTTGGAACTCTTTCCATATTAGTACTGTACATTTCCATCATTCTTAATATTTTTCAGTTTTCCATTTATATCAAAGCTCCATAATTTATTGAACCAACGCCCTACTGATGGGTATTAAAGTTATTTCCAGTTTTCTTGCTATCATAAATAGTGCTACTATTTAAACCTTGTTATAATAATGTTATAGTTTAAAGAATGTTATAAACATTCTTTTTGCACATTTTTGTGTACTCATGCAGGAATACCTTAGAAAGCAAGTCTCTAGGTGAAATGGTAAACATATGTTACTTTCTCTTTTTTGGCTGCACCACACAGCTCACAGGATCTTAGTTCCCTAACCAGGAATCAAACTCAGGCCCAGGCAGTTAAAGGACAGATTTCTAACCACTGGACCACCAGAGAATTCCTTGCTACCTTTTTTTAATAATTGCCAACGCTGTCTTCTAAAAAAGATCACACAAACTTATGCTCCCACCAACTGTGCAGGAGTGTTTATTTCCTACACTCTTGGCAGTACTGGGCACTGTAATCGTTGCCAGTCCAGTATTTGAAAAGTAATGTCCACCTGCTTTTCTTTAATTATGACTAACAAGTGTTTATAGGTCATTTGTGGAGAGTTACTGCAAAATGTCTTTGCCACTCCCTTTTTGTCTTTTTCTTACTGATTTTTCAACATTCTTGCATATGATGGAAACTGGTCTTTTTCTGTCTTATGTGTTGCAAATGTGTTTTCCAGTTTGCCTTTTTTCTTTTAAATATATATATGGTATTTTTCTCATATTACCATTTCAATTTTTTATGTTGTCAACTACATCAGCATTCTTGAGCTATGTAGTCTGTACTTTGTACCATAGTAAATGCCTTCTCATTTTTAAAAGTATTTTCAAGAATTTATCCATTTTCTCATTGGACTTATCATGGTTTCATTTCTTTCTCTTTTTTTTGGTTAACTATTTTATCTATATGAATTGGGCAAGGGGGCACTGTATGAAATGAAATATACATTTTTTTCTAAAGAGCCAATTGTTCAAAAATGATTTATTAGATAATCCATCTTTCCTGACATATTTATGATGTGTGTGTGTGTATATATATACACACACACATACATATATATACAGGTTAGCAAACTGTGTTATTAGCTATTTTATTACTGTCGAGTACAAAACAAGATCTGACTAACCAGCCAGGAAAGAAACAATAAGCCTTTTTATTAGATTCAGACCATATATGACTTACATAGACTGCAAAAGAAGGAGTATATAAAGGTGCCAGCTCCCCATGGACCTTGTTCATGGCAACACCAAAACATAAAAGGCCAGATGACTGCCACACAAATGATGGGACACCGTGTTGCTGAGAAGCCAATGCTACCTTGCAACTAAGCAGTTTTACAGGCTGTGGCTGTGCCCTAAGTAAGGGGTGGGGGTTGGGATAAGGCAGAAAGCCTCATACCTCATCAGAACCAGGAAATGGTTTCATGACACTCTCCCTGGAGATAGGGGATGAATAGGAAATGGCCATATAGAAACAATTCACAAACCTCCCGTGCTCCTATGTTCTGGGAGAATCACAAGACCTCTGCCAGGATTGCTGACGTTCAGTCTTCTTCAGTCTTGTGTGGCCGATGTGGGTATAGGCAAGGTTGCCAGGCTCCAGCACGGAACTAAATCCCCTCAGCAGCTAGTCTCTCCCTGCTGTTGTCTTATGGAATCTGGAGCCCCAATATATAGGGTTCAGTTCAGTTCAGTTCAGTCACTCAGTCGTGTCCGACTCTTTGCAACCCCATGAATCGCAGCACGCCAGGCCTCCCTGTCCATCACCAACTGCTGGAGACTACCCAAACTCACATCCATCGCGTCGGTGATGCCATCCAACCATCTCATCCTCTGTTTTCCCCTTCTCCTCCTGCCCTCAATCTTTCCCAACATCAGGCTCTTTTCAAATGAGTCAGCTCTTCGCATCAGGTGGCCAAAGTATTGGAGTTTCAGCTTCAACATCAGTCCTTCCAATGAACACCCAGGACTGATCTCCTTTAGGATGGACTGGTTGGATCTCCTTGCAGTTCAAGGGACTCTCAAGAGTCTTCTCCAACACCACAGTTCAAAAGCATCAATTCTTTGGTGCTCAGCTTTCTTTATAGTCCAACTCTCACATCCATACATGACTACTAGAAAAACCATAGCCTTGACTAGACAGACCTTTGTGGACAAAGTAATGTCTCTGTGTTTTAATATGCTGTCTAGGTTGGTCGTAACTTTCCTTCCAAGGAATATTCATCTTTTAATTTCATGGCTGCAATCACCATCTGCAGTGATTTTGGAGCCCAAAAAAATATAGTCAGCCACTGTGTCCACTGTTTCCCCATCTATTTCCCATGAAGTGATGGGACCAGATGCCTTGATCTTCATTTTCTGAATGTTGAGCTTTAGCCAACTTTTTCACTCTCCTCTTTCACTTTCATCAAGAGGCTCTTTAGTTCCTCTTTACTTTCTGCCATAAGGGTGGTGTCATCTGCATATCTGAGGTTATTGATATTTCTCCCAGCAATCTTGATTCCAGCTTGTGCTTCATCCAGCCCAGCATTTCTCATGATATACTCTGCATAGAAGTTAAGTAAGCAGGGTGACAATATACAGCCCTGATGTACTCCTTTTCCTATTTGGAACCAGTCTGTTGTTCCATGTCCAGTTCTAACTGTTTCTTCCTGACATGCATACAAATTTCTCAAAGGGCAGATCAGGTGGTCTGGTATTCCCATCTCTTTTAGAATTTTCCACAGTTTATTATGATCCACACAGTCAAAGGCTTTGGCATAGTCAATAACAGAAATAGATGTTTTTCTGGAACTCCCTTGCTTTTTTGATGATCCAGCGGATGTTGGCAATTTGATCTCATGTTCCTCTGCTTTTTTAAAAACCAGCTTGAACATCTGGAAGTTCACCATTCATGTATTGCTGAAGCCTGGCTTGGAGAATTTTGAGCATTACTTTACTAGTGTGTAAGATGAGTGCAATTGTGCAGTAGTTTGAGCATTCTTTGGCATTGCCTTTCTTTGGGATTGGAATGAAAACTGACCTTTTCCAGTCCTGTGGCCATGGCTGAGTTTTCCAAATTTGCTGGCATATTGAGTGCAGCACTTTCACAGCATCATCTTTCAGGATTTGAAATAGCTCCACTGGAATTCCATCACCTCCACTAGCTTTGTTCATAGTGATGCTTTCTAAGGCCCACTTGACTTCACATTCCAGGATGTCTGGCTCTAGGTGAGTGGGAGTGATCACACTATCATGATTATCTGGGTCGTGAACATCTTTTTTGTACAGTTCTTCTGTGTATTCTTGCCACCTCTTCTTAATATCTTCTGCTTCTGTTAGGTCCATACCATTTCTATCCTTTATCATGCCCATCTTTGCATGAAAAGTTCCCTTGGTATCTCTAATTTTCTTGAAGACATCTCTAGTCTTTCCCATTCTGTTGTTTTCCTCTATTCCTTTTCATTGATCACTGAGGAAGGCTTTTTTAAATCTCTCCTTGCTATTCTTTGGAACTCTGCATTCAAATAGGTATATCTTTCCTTTTCTCCTTTACTTTTTGCTTCTCTTCTTTTCACAGCTATTTGTAAGGCCTTCTCAGACAGCCATTTTGCTTTTTTGCATTTCTTTTCCATGAGGATGGTCTTGATCCCTGTCTCCTGTACAATGTCATGAACCTCCATCCATAGTTCATCAGGCACCCTGTTTATCAGATCTAATCCCTTAAATCTATTTCTCACTTCCACTGTATAGTCATAAGGGATTTGATTTAGGTCATACCTGAATGGTCTAGTGATTAACAAACCCATAATCACTCAGACTTTTTTGAGATTTATATCATATGGTTGAATGACAGTATTCTCTGGCCTAATTAGGGGGAAGCAGTGGGAATGAGATGAATATACTCCCCAAGTTAAATGATTTGCTATTAGACTTTTCTTTAAAGAAAAGATGTGAATAGAAATGTTGAATTGTGTACAAAAGAGGAAAACAAAGTATCTAAGTACTAAGTATTTTCCTAATTAAAGGCTAAATTGACTTGTAATTTATATGAGTAACTTTTTTTCTTTAATAACATATCAATGTATTATCATAAGTAAAACTGAGAATTTGATGGAAAAGTTTCAAATGACTACACTAATTACTATTAATGTCTTTCTTTCCTAACTAGCATATTCTGAGATTTTAATTAATTTATTTTAAAAGTTTTAAAGTAGTATCGTCTTCTAAATATTAGTACATTTGTATAACCACATTAACTAGAATTATAAATCTGTTGATTCCTTAAGAATCTTAAATATACGGAACAACTTTTTAGTGCTAAGGCTTCCCTGGTGGCTCACTCGATAAAGAATCTGCCTGCAATTCACGGGACCTGGGTTTGATCACTGGGTTGGGATGATCCCCCAGAGAATGAAATAGCAACCCACTCCAGTATTCTTGCTTAGAAAATCCCATGGACAGAGGAGCCTGGCAGGCTACAGTCCCTGGGGTCACAAGAGTCAGACATGACTTAATGACTAGACCAACACTCCCTTGCATATGAAAATTTTCAGGCAATGTATTTTTCCAATGTTATAGTTATCAAATGTCATATTAAAAGTATCATTCATTTAAAAACAAATTAATACTATAAAATTTATCTGGCCCTATTATTCTAAATTAAAGATTCCTTAAAACATATTTATACATTTTTATGAGAATATTTCTAAATGAAAGAGGAAAACTTTAAAATATTAGCCTGCTTGATACAAATTCAACATATGAACATCTAGATTTACAGAAAAGATAATTAAGACATGATAATTTGCTCTGCAAACATCCCTTTTGTAAGAAATTCAGATTCAAGTAATATCTTTCAAATTCTTTCTGTATGACAATCATATGCCTAGTGTTTTCAGACAAAATATCTCATGTGATTCTCATGAGCCCACACAAACTCAACCTTTCTTTTATCTTTTAATATAATTTGAACATCTGCCTAACCATGGGGAAGAAAGAAGAAGTGTCAATAGACTTTGCAGTGTGGATTAGGCCAAAACCTAAGTGCTTGCTGGGGGTGAAGTTGGTGGAGGAAGAGCTTCAGGAAGGGAAGGTATTAAAGAGAATGCAGGAAACTCAACCCTAGAACCATGGAAAGGCTTCTCCTTGATTGTCCAAGATATAACAAATGGCAGAGTAAACCTTGGGGCTGTAAGGAGGATTGGTTGAAAAATCTGGACAGAAAATGATTAGACTTCCTAGGTTCCCTTTTCAAGCCCATGTAATTTATGACTCCACATCCACTACCCCCCATCCTCCACCCATACCATATTCCCAAACACTTCCATCAGGATACCACCACTATATGGGGACCCCGAACCAAAGAGGCCCTGACTTTTGTCCAGGCTTAGGGGTGAAGTAGGAAAACAAAGGGCTAACAGAAGAGACTAAGCAAATCTAATGGACCCCCTTGCCCTCCCCTAGTTCCAGGAAAATAGGCACCAATACCTATTATAGTTGATTGAAATGTGTCCTCAAAAAAATGTATGTACACCCAGAACCTTAAAATATGACCTTATTTAGAAATAGGGTCTTTGCAGATGTAATTAAGATGATGTCATACTATATTAGGGTGGGCTCTAAATTCAGTGATTGGTGTCCTTATAAGAGGAGAGGACACGCAGGGACACATGCACAGAAGACCAAGTGAAGGGGCTTCCCTGGTGGTCCAGTGGTTAAGAATCTGCCTTGCAATGCAGTGAACTTGAGTTTGATCCCTAGTCAGGGAAGTAAGGTCCCACATACCGTAGAGCAACTAAGCCCACGCACCACTAGAGAGTCCATGGGCCACAACAAAAGATCCCACATGCCACGACTAAGACCTGACATGGTTGAAGAAATAAGTAAATATTTTTTAAAAAGAAGACCAAGTGAAGATGGAGGCAGAGACTGAAGTGATACAGTTACAAATCAAGGAATTCCAAAGATTGCCAGGAGCCATCAATCAAAGATTGCTGGGAGCCATCAAGTCAGTTCAGTTCAGTCACTCAGTTGTGTCCAACTCTTTGCAGCCCCATGGACTGCAGCACACCAGGCTTCCCTGTCCATCACCAACTCCTGGAGTTTACTCAAACTCATGTCCATAGAGTCAGCGATGCCATCCAACCATCTCATCCTCTGTTGCGCCCTTCTCCTCCTGCCTTCAATCTTTCCCAGCTTCAGGGTATTTTCCAAGGAGTCAGTTCTTCACATCAGGTGGCCAAAGCATTGGAGTTTCAGCTTCAACATCAGTCCTTCCAATCAGTCAGTTCAGTTCAGTCGCTCAGTCGTGTCAGACTCTTTGCGATCCCATTCACTGCAGCATGCCAGGCTTCCCTGTCCATCACCAACTCCCGGAGCTTGCTCAAACTCATGTCCATTGAGTTGGTGATACCATCCAGCCATCTCAACCTCTGTCGTCCCCTTCTCCTCCTGCCTTCAATCTTTCCCGGCATGAGGGTCCTTTCCAGTAAGTCAGTTCTTTGCATTAGGTGGCCAAAGTATTGGAGTTTCAGCTTCAACATCAGTCCTTCCAATGAATATTCAGGACTGATTTCCTTTCGGATGGACTGGTTGGATCTCCTTGCAGTCCAAGGGACTCTCAAGAGTCTTCTCCAACACCACAGTTCAAAAGCATCAATTCTTCGGCTCTCAGCTTTCTTTGTAGTCCAACTCTCACATCCATGCATGATTACTGGAAAAACCATAACCTTGACTGGATGGACCTTTGTTGGCAAAGTAATGTTTCTGTTTTTTAATATGCTGTCTTTTTGGTCATAACTTTTCTTCCAAGGAGTAAGCATCTTTTAATTTCATGGCCACAGTCACCATCTGCAGTGATTTTGGAGCCCCAAAAAATAAAGTCCTTCCAGTGGGGGCCATCAAACACAATGGCTAATCCTTAAGCCTTGTATTGGGGGATATCTGTTAAAATAACTTAGCCTCTCACCTACTAATTCAGTACTATTTAGTACTTTAAATTACTTTGATAGAGGAAAAAAGTTTATTTGGAAAGCAAGAAGAGGTAAGGAAGGAGTCTTCCCTAGAGCCTTCAGAGCATGGCCCTGACAGCACCTTGAAATTTTTTTTTTTTTTTTTTTGACTGCACAGCAGGGCACGCAGAACTTTCCCAACCAGGGTTTGAACTTGTGCCCCCTGCAGTAGAAGCATGGAGTCTTAACCACTGGATCACCAGGAAGTCTGACACTGGAATTCTGACTTTCAATTTCCAGAACTGTGAGAGAACGGATTTCCACAGTTTTAAGCCACCCACTTTGTGGTAATTTGTTACTATAGCCCTAAGGAAACCAATACATCAGTCCTTAGGCAGAACTGGAAGACTATTTTCTGGAAAAACTGATCAGCCCCAGAGAAAAGCCTTACAAATATTGACATTTAGAAGTTTAACACATACAAGGAAAAAGCTGTCAAGTGAACCAACAGTGAAGCTTAAGTCTGCCCACGTACTGCTCACTACCACAGCTCAGTCTTCCAGAGGCCCCAGTGCCTCATTCTTAGAAATGGATAGCTGAGAGCCAGCAGGCATTGCAGGAAGGCCTCAGGCACCTGGGACAGGGCCGACGATCGTTGCTAATATTCATTCTTCTCCTTTTTCTTGTGTAATAAAACCTCGTGAATTTTTGCTGGACACATGAATATTTAGTTAAACACTGTTTCCCAGCTCCCTTTCAGATAACGTGGCCAGTGGATATGAAAAGAGAGAGGAGGCTCCTTCGAATTTATGTCCTTAAAAGGAAGCTGCTCGGTGTTCCTCGCTTCCTCTTCCTTCAGACTTGGTGGTGAGCTAGTTTCAACCATGCAGAAAAGAAAAATACTTCAGGAGGATTTGGGAGTAACATGGTAGAAGGGTCCCCGGATGACTCTGAAACAGAGCTACCCACCCTCTTGGATTGTTAAATGACAGAAAAATAAATTTCTATTTTACTTGAGCCTTTGTATTCAGCATTATCTTTGTTACAATAATTTAACCTCTCACCCAAGAATTCATTATTATTTAACTCTTTAAAATTACGTTGAGAGAAGTAAAATTTCATTTTTAAAAACAAATTTAGTTAGTCTCTGAAGTACCTGGATGACAGTATCTAATGCACATTTCTTGAGTTGTTTTACAGGCTGAAAACTCACACCAAATGGAAGATATTAACTACCTGATGGCCTCCTAGAGCCTAAGGACTGATAATGTTAACCCCTGTGACGTTACTCTATTACCTCACCAATAACTGATCAGAGCATTGTGCACAACCCGATCACACACTCTGCAAACCTCCTTCCTCACTTGGGCTTTAAAAATGCTTTCCTGAACCTTATTGGGGAGTTTGGGCTTTCTGAGCACAGGTTGTCCTGAACTCCTTGCTTGGCTCCCTGCGGGAAGCACTGTACTTTCCTTCCTCACAACCCCAGGTCAGTAGATTGACTTCACCGTGCTCAGGCAAGTGGACCCAAGTTTGGTTTGGTAACAGGAGAAATTGTTAATTGAACCCCATATCCATTTTCCTTGCTTACTTGGTATTAGAACATTTAGCTAGGCATACATAAAGATGACAGTTTCCATCCCTGTTTATAGTTCATGTGGCTTGTGTGGCTAAGCTCTGGCTAATGGAATGTAAGTGGGAATGTCCTTGTTGGCAGTTTCCGGGAACCTCTCAAGAGAAACCTGGAGCTTGCTCTTGGCTCTTCCTACAGGCCCTTCTGCATGGTGCTGCTGAAATATAGATGCCACTTTGGACCTGAGTATGAGGGTGTGTATCAGTTAGAGCTCTCCAGAGAAGCAGAAGCAAGAGGATCTATCTATCTATTTGTATTTATATTTATTTAATCACCACGTGTCCAACAAATATAAATGAAGTACCTAGTACATCCAAATTATTATATTAGGCTCACTATGGGCTATAAAATGAAAACCTTACCTTCAGAGAATTTACCATTAGCATAGACGTAGTATTAACAAATTGACATTAGTAAATAACCACAACTATCCAAAGAGAAAGTTTTGGCATTATACTGTCCTTAATTTTTCAAGTCCTTCATGAATATCTCTTAAAATTCTACAAAATAGTATACACTTATATTTATAGTTTGTATTATAAAATCTAATCTATAGAAATATTCTGAACTGGCAATGAATTTGAAAAATGGATTAATCTCTGTGTTACATTTCAGCCTAGATTGTTCAATCCAGTACCACTGAGCAGTCAACAAGCACAACATGTGGTTACATAAAACCCTCAGGAAAACCTCCTACAGGAGTGGGCAAATTCCTCACAGACCTTTGTTCTTCTCACGAGAAGCAGATGGGATCAGCAGACCATGACGATTGTCTACTGCTATTTAGCAACATAGAGTAAATTTTTCTGTGTTGCTTCCAAAAAAAGAATAAGCTGTATATTTGCACCAAGGAAGAGAAACATGTGAGCCCTACAATATATAATATACAGTATATATTATATTATATATATTTCTTCATAAATAGGAGAAATTGATCTCTCAGGATTCCAAATAAGGGAAAATGAGGTTGTCATTGGTTGCTAGTATGTGCCAACAATTTCTACCCTAGGAAAAGTAATAAAAGGCGGAGGTAGGGGAATTGCCTGGCAGCCCACTGGTTAGCACTCACTGCTTTTACTGCCATGGCCCAGGTTCAGTTCCTGGTCAAGGAACTAAGATGCCAAAAGCCGTGCAGCTTGGAAAAAAAAAACAACAGGACAATACCCAAGCACTTCATAACCAAGCAAACCCTCCCGAAGGGATCCAGAACATTTTATCAAGAGTTTCACCTTTGGTGAAGGGTTGAAAGCCTTCGAGGTAAAAGAATTAGAATGTAATTAATGGAAAAAGATGGAAAGCATCCTTAATTTGGGAGGACTCCAAAACTTCATAAAAAATGCCCTTTTTGTATTTTAAATTATATATTTAACCTTTCATTTCCACTTTGTTAGCAATGTGGAAAGAATGTTAAATCTAGTACTGATGTGAAAGGAACAAAAGAGCTTGGATTCTAGACCCAAACTGGATTCAAATTTCAGCTCTATCACTTACTGACTGTGTGGTCTTGGGAAGTGGGCCTCAGTTTCCTCATCTACAAAATGGACAGAATAATAGCACTCACCTCATAAGGCTCTTCTAAGGAATATGTAAATTAACACATATTCACTTAGAAAAGTAGTTGGCACAGAGTAAAGATTATACAAAACCTCTTAGTGTTATAAATACTTTGGCATCATTTGGGAAGGGGGACATGGTATTCTGTTACCTTGCCGAATATTAAGATTGATTGGAATTCTATCAAATTTTTGAACGCCCAGCAGAATATTTATGGGCCTTCCCCTTTTCCTGCAGTTTTTCTGGCATCAGGTCACCTGTTCTGTTATGGTTAGGCCTTGGAGGTAAAGGAAAAGGGATACAAAGATTGTCCAGCAAAGGCCCTCTTCTTATGCAGTGAGACCAAGAGTGCAAGGGTATCATATCAGATACGATTCTATACATTCCTGCTATTCCTACCTCACTGCAATTTTTCCTTGTGCTGCTGCTGCTGCTGCTGCTAAGTTGCTTCAGTCGTGTCTGACTCTGTGCGACCCCATAGACGGCAGCCCACCAGGCTCCCCCATCCCTGGGATTCTCCAGGCAAGAACACTGGAGTGGGTTGCCATTTCCTTCTCCAATGCATGAAAGTGAAAAGTGAAAGTGAAGTCGCTCAGTCGTGTCCGACTCCCAGCGACCCCATGGACTGCAGCCTACCAGGCTCCTCCATCCATGGGATTTTCCAGGCAAGAGTACAAGCCATCAGAGGACAACCAGTAAATAGGACTGGTAGTAAGAACATCATCTTACTGTGTACCAGGCAATGGGCTAGGTGCTTTAAATATTGTATACCATTTAATTCTCACAAAAATGCTCTAATGTAGGTGCTGTTGCGAGAGGGGATGTTGCATGATGATTTGACTGAGGGCTTTAGAGGCAGGCTTGCCTAGGATTGTACCCTGGCCCTGTCATTGACTGGCTGTGTCTTGTGTGCATGCTCAGTTGCTTAGTCATGTCCAACACATTACAACCCCATGGACTGTAGCCCACCCAGCTCCTCTGTCCATGGGATTTTCCCAGCAAGAATACTGGAGTGGGTTGCCATGCCCTCCTCCAGGAGATCCTCCCAACCCAGGGACAGAATCTGTGTCTCCCACATCTGCTGCACTTCAGGGAGATTCTTTACTGCTGAGCCACTGGGGAAGCCCAGCTGGCTATGTCATCATGGGCAAATTACCTAAACTTTCTCACCCACAGAATTAGGATAATGATAGGACTTATCTCACAGGGTTTTTGGGTGAGCATTTCATGAATTAATACATATAATGTCCTCCGATTTGGACTGGTTTCGAATGTGGACTCTGACGCTAGGCTACTTGAGTTTACATCTCAGCTCCATTACTTAGGAGCTAAGTGGCCCTGGACAAGGTTTCCTCCTCTGTAAAATGAATGTGGCCAGAACAGTACCTAACTTAAACAGCTTTTATGAGGATTTAATTAGTTACGTCTGTAAAGTACTTTGAGCAGGGACTGGCAATAATAAACTCTCTCTCTTATCTCTTAGGACTCCAGCTACGCAAGTTAAACCTATTCTCTGTGTTCCATTTATCTTTTTCTCTCTTTTTCATCCCTTTTGGCGCTTAAGTCAGAGTACTTTCTTCTGATCTTTCTTCCAATTCGTTAAAACAAAAAATAAATATTTACAGGTACTTTGTTGTCTAAATACATAACTCTGTGCACTCTCAAAATAAAAAATAACTGAATAAATGAGTAAATACTCTGTACATAGCAAGTATTTGACACGCGTTTGTTGTACTTATTAACTGCTATATAATATGAGAGGAAACTGAAACTTGAGGAGATCAAATAACTTTTCAAGGTTATATAGCTGGCGAGTGATGCAGCCAGTATTTAGACTCAGAGTCCAGACCTGAGTCTGGATTAAAGTTAACTATTTTAATTTTCATACTATGTTACTATTGCTGGAAAACTAGTAGGACACTGCAGATATTTGGTGATTTACCTTGTTTTCAAGGGTGGATACTGGCTTTGTTATCTAGTGTGTGTGTATATGTGTGTATATTTTAACGGCTTTGTTGGGGTAGGGGGTGTCATTTCAACCTAATCCACCCTACCTACATCATCCTTAATTTTGCCCAAAATACCTAATTCCCAATTAGAAAGCTTAATTCTTACCTATCATTCTGCATATGCGAACAGTGGGAGTTCCCCACTCAGAAGAGCAGAGCAGTGAAACTAACCATTCTTGGGCAAGCAGCCTGTGTTTCCAGAATTAACCTCATGCTGCTGCCATCGTGAGCCCTTGGGCTGAGATGTGACTCTGGTGGAGGAAATTAATGAATCACCATTAGGTTTTCTTGTTAGTCTTTAGCTATTTGGAGCGGCACCACTTTAAATAATTAATGAAATTTGAATGAAAAAAATAAAAGAATTAGTGAGTTCTTTTTTTTGCTGATAAAGCCAGGATGCATCAATATAAACTAGCTAAGAAGGAAGAGAGGAAAAACTTGGAGATGATTTTCTAGGAATAGTTCTACTTAACTAAAAGGCTCAGATAGCAGGAAACAAATACAAAACTGGAATGGTAGTAGTCTATAAAGAAAGCATAATTATTATTTTGTTCAACCATCCACTTCCTGTCAAATACACACAGATACACAAACATTCTTTTTACAGTAAGTTCAATTATTTCATTTTGTCTCCATTAGCTTTTTTTTTTTTTTTAACCAGTTTATTCTTCCCCTAAAATATCATCTATTCTATCCGTTTTGATGACCACATCTACAGGTGACATCTGAATTTTCATGTTGTGTGTCTAACATTTGTAACTACTTTTTAGGAATATCTGCATATTATCCTGCCATCAGCCCAAATAAACTATATTTAAAAGTAAGCATAATTCCACTTCTATCTAGGACAGAGAGCTGAAAAGAATATTATTTCCACCTTAATAAAAAGAAAAGAGAAAACAAGGTAATAAACATAATCATTCCTTTTCTTCAGCCCATCAAACGACTGATATCACAGGGCAAAAAAAAAGTACACTGAAATCAAAAGAAAGACAGAAACCTCCAAGGATAGAGAAGCTGAGAACATTGTCTCACTTGTGGCAGAGCACAAAAGGAAGTAACTCCAGGTGCAGCACAAGCAGGTAAGAAGGCTACAGATAATTTTTTTTTTTTAGGGAATTGCTAAAGTCTAGTGTGGGCTAGTGAAAGAATTTAGAACCCCTGGAAGCTGCAGACACCAAGGGAGATCACAGCCACCTGCAGGTTCTTCTCCATGAATACCCACTGATTGTATCAATATACATGGTGTCTGAATGGGGCCATTCTGTAGGGACAGGAAACATTTACAGATGAGCATCAGTGACCCCATGGTGGGGGAAAAAAGAAGTCACAGAGGACTAAATAGCTTGAACATCATGTACACACGTGTGTTCGTGTTTGGGAAGGAAATTGGAGGAGGCAGGAGAGGGACATGAATTTTCAGTTTGCCTTGGAGATGAAAGTTTTAGGTATCAGCTATACTGTGACTCTTTTTTTTCTTCAATAATGCTCTATAATGAAAGTTGGTGGTTGTTAAAACCATGATGGGAAGAAGCAGTGTGAAATCAAGACTGAGAAGCAGTTGAGACCAAAGTGTGGCAGCTTTTCTATGTAGCTGTTCCCTTCTCAGCAAAAGCCTTATCCATCACCCCTACCCACTCCACTTGCTCCCTTAGACTTACATGTCAATTTCTACCTACACTTCTTGTGCCAAGTGTATGTTTATGAAATTCTTGTCTTATTACCTGCAATGTGAACCATCTCTTCCTCCCTTGTCTGACTGCCCCCTGGGTTTTCATCCCACCACAGTGCATGGGGGCAGGGCACCAAATAAAAGTGTGGGAATGTTCTCAGGTTTTCTTTATCTGGTTGATGGCTGTCTCTGGACCAGACGCCATCTTTTACTGACACTTGACACAGATACCAGTCTCCCATTTCTGAGATAGCACAGTGTCATATGCCCTGTTTTCTTTTGTTCGCTTAGAGAGCGGTTTCTACCACCCAAGTCATTGGGTCATAATAAAGTTCCAAATCTTTTCTACATTCTAAAATCAAAACTTTGTGCCTATGTTAACCACTGGCTTCAATTAACAGCTTTGTTTTAAAAACAAACAAAACCTGCATTTTAAAATAGAATTGGTCTTGGGGGAAGATGAACTCAAAGAAAAATGTATTTGGAGTTTAACCATACAACTGACAAAACAGTTTAAAAGTCACATGAAGTCTGTAGAGAACACACTTGTGGACACAGACGGGGAAAGAGAGAGTGGGATGAATTGAGAGAATAGCACTGAAACATACGCATTGCCGTGTGTAAGACAGAGAGCTAGTGGGAAGTTACTGTGTAACACATGGAGCTCAACCCAGTGCCCTGGGACAGCCTAGAGAGGTGGTTGCGACTCAAGCGGGAAGGCATGTACGTATACCTATGACTGACTCATATTGTTGTATGGCAGAAACCAACACAACATTGTAAAGCAATTTTCCTCCAATTAAAGATAATTTTTTAAAAAAAAAGTCACTTGAAGTATAAGCAATCAAAAACATACCATTGCTCACCAAACCTAAACGGCTACATGAACCTCTACCTGTAGGGAAGAACAGAAAAATTATGGTAGAAAGAAAGAGAATAAAGAATGGGGACCTATGTTTCTTTGGTTTAACCTCAGATGTGGGGAAAATTTGATTTGAAGGAAAATATATTTAAAACTTTTCACTTATGCTGCAGTTACACATTGGATTTTGGTGTGCGTTGGGGGAAAAAGATGCATTTTGATCCATTCAGTTCATTCTCAAGACTAGACACAGCATGATTTGAAGGTAACTAGAAAGATCTCATATTTCCAAATAATCCTTTTTATTCTTGGGACAAAAATATATCAGAATAACCCCTAGAAAGTATTTTCCTAGAATTCCCTGACAGGTAAGTTTCAGCATCGCCACCTGTCATATGGACTGTGGCTGTTCCTTTAATTGATTAATTAAGTCTCTAATTTCCCCTCTTTTCTGGGTCTTGTTAGCTCAGGGCAGTCAGTCACTTAGATTTCAGCATGGCTTGGTTCTGCAGTGAAATTTCAGTATATAAATTATCCAGAGTGATCGGAGTACAGTCTGGCTACTTAAACCAGTTTGATACTTCTTAACTCATTAAATCCAGTTTTAACTGTTATTCAAAATTCATTGCCAGGTCAGTTGGTGATTCAGCTCTGTTCTGGCCACTAGGCACTGCCCTTGGTCACAACTGAAAACAGCTTTCCCTCTGCAACTTCAGGATATGACTTGAACAGTTCTCTTTAGAGTCTATCCTAAATCTCTTTATCAAATTTCTCATCTCAAGAGCCCTAGGCCTATTCAGGTGACATGACTGAAGCTGCTTCTTCATCTTTCCAAGCCTTATCTAGATAACGTATCTGTATAAAGCTAATATATTTCTCCCCGTGGACTCTCCTGGCAGCCTTATAACCTACTATTTCCACTTTGGTTTCCCATGCTTCTTTCCCCAAGTGAGAACTTTCCCCAAGTGTGTCTAAGTAACTTCTACCTTTCATTTTTCCATCTTTTCCTCTTATAGTTATAACAGAATCTTCATCCTATCCTTCTTGATAAAACATAAAACCCATTTACATTTCAATTATTCTTTCTCCCATATGGATAAGAGTGCCATATTCTTTTCATACTGTTCATGGAGTTCTCAAGGCAAGAATACTGAAGTGGTCTTCCATTCCCTTCTCTAGTTCCATAAAAACATCTCCATCTGCTTTATTGAGTACGCCAAAGCCTTTTGACTGTGTGGATCACAACAAACTGGAAAAATCTTCAAGAGATGGGAATACCAGACCACCTTACCTACCTCCTGAGAAATCTATACGCAGGTCAGGAAGCAACAGTTAGAACTGGACATGGGACAACAGACTGTTTCCAAATTGGGAAAGGAGTGCATCAAGGCTGTATATTGTCACCTTGCTTATTTAACTTATCATGCGAAATGCCAGGCTGGATGAAGCACAAGCTGGAATCAAGATTCACAGGAAAAATATCAATAATCTCAGATATGCAGATGACACCACCCTTATGGTAGAAAATGAAGAGGAATAGAAAAGCCCCTTGATGAAAGTGAAAGAGGAGAATGTAAAAGTTGGCTTGAAACTCAACATTCAAAAAACTAAGATCATGGCATCCAGTCCCATCACTTCTTGGCAAATAGATGCGGAAACATGGAAACAGTGACAGAGTCTCTTTTCTTGGGCTCCAAAATCACTGCAGATGGTGACTGTGGCCATGAAATTAAAAGACGCTTACTCCTTGGAAGGAAAGTTATGACCAACAAGACAGCATATTAAAAAAACAGAAACATTACTTTGCCAACAAAGGTCCATCCAGTCAAGGCTATGGTTTTTCCAGTAATCATCTATGGATGTGAGAGTTGGACTATAAAGAAAGCTGAGAGCCGAAGAATTGATGCTTTTGAAGTGTGGTGTTGGAGAAGACTCTTGAGAGTCCCTCGGACTGCAAGGAGATCCAACCAGTCCATCCTAAAGGAAATCAGTCCTGAATATTCATTGGAAGGACTGATGTTGAAGCTGAAACTCCAATACTTTGGCCACTTAATGCAAAGAACTGACTTATTGGAAAGGATCCTGATGCTGGGAAAGATTGAAGGCAGGAGGAGAAGGGGAAAACAGAGGATGAAATGGTTAGATGGCATCACCAACTCAATGGACACGCGTTTGAGCAAGCTCTGGGAGTTGGTGATGGACAGGGAAGCCTGGCATGCTGCAGTGAATGGGGTTGCAAAGAGTCAGACATGATTGAGCAACTGAACTGAACTGAACCATATCCTTAAATCTACACATTCACTGGGGAAGGGTTATGTTTTTTTAGTCACAACTTTAATTATAAAAAACCTGTTAAGTCAAGATTGCTTTACATTTGGGCATCTGATTAAGAAGGGAAGACTCTATCATCGGGCATGGACTAGGATCATGATGCAGAGATGCTTAGGAACCACAAGGGAGAGTATAGTAATTCATTAAGTCCCATATAAAATACAGCTCCAGAATTTGGGGATGTGATCAAGGGAAGGTTAGCTTCTGATAAACAGAAAAAAAGTTGGATAGGACTGCATCTACAGAAATGACACACTTTCACTGATTTAATACGATGTCCCAGATGGAGCCATTGTTTCTTAGTTCAATTAAGAAATTCTTTGGATTTCTCAAAAAAAAAAAAAAAAAAAAAACTGTAGTCCACCCAGTGATATTGTCAAATGCCTCAGATTTCTGTTGTGCTGTCATAACAGGAGGATTGGAAGTCTGCCTTAGACCTTAGGAAAGAAAGGCCAGAGAGCAAACTGATATTAGTTTTACCCAGGATCCCCTGATGGCAGGACACTTGACTTCAGGGGACCAATGTCAAATATTTAGTTAGAATACACCTAGAATAGAGCAGGGGCAAGCTACACTTAATTTTATAAAAATAGCAGTAATTACACCTAACTATTTTTGTTGTTATTATTTTCACCATGTGTTGCAGGAGGCAGAGAGAACTAGGAAGAGGAGTGGATAAGAATGTCATGAATGGGGAGACTAATGTACATTTAGTGCCAGATAGGAAAATAAATTGCTAAATGGAAGTTTTAAGGGACAGGCAGCTCAGGAGTGGATGAAAAGAAAGAAAGACTAGGAAAAAGGCAAGGTTGACCTACTGATAAGAGAAAGTAAGGATGAGGCATAATCACAAGGGAGTGCATTTGTAGATAACAGCTGAATCTAAATGCCTGAATGAAGAGGAAAATTGGAAGAAGACATCCCATGTAGAACTTGCCATAGTAAGCATTTTTTCCCCATGAAGTTGATACTTTGTGATGTCAAGCAATTGAGGGGTGAGTATTTAGAACCAACATATAAGATAGGGAATAGCATGTGATTAGTTGGAAGTATTAAATAAGATATCAAGACATTGCATAAATGCTGCAAAAACTTTGTTACTTAATACAATCAATATGTTCAGGGTCTCAAAATTTTAGCCTTTGGGCCCTACCTTTATCATCTTTGCCATATCCTCATACCATTTGTATGTTGTTTCATGTAATTCTTAAAACAGTTTTTTCTCACTTTAGCTTCATCCTAAGCAATAGTATCTGTAGCCCCATGAGTTTGATAAGCTAGTTGTATCGTTTTCTAACATACATTAGCATAAATGTATAACCTTAAAAATAAAAGTTCTTCATCCATGCAACAGCTGAAATCAACTGGTGTACAACTGGTGATCACAGGTCCTATTCTGAGAAATCCTAAGACATATGTATTTTGCCTGTCTACAGTGATGTTGTGGTTTAGTGTGTAAGAAAGGAAGTACTAAATGCAGTTTATGAGTCACTTTTTCTTCAAGTTCGTTGCCTTTTCAGAGGGGAAAAAATGGAGGAAAAATATAATATCATTAATTTCCTCCAGTTAACGAGTGGCTCAGGGGTTTATTTTTAAATTATTGAAACCACCAGATTGCTCAAAGTGTAAGCATGGGGTAGCCATTTGTAAGAGGGCTTTAAGTTGATAGAAGAGAAATCTCTCCCCTGGTGTGGAAGGGACTGTACCTCAGCTGAGAGGCAGATAGAGCTGTTGCTCTTCGATACACTAAGTATGCTTTTATTCAAGCTACAACCCACGAAAAAGAAAAGCTATGGATGGGAATGAACAGTGTACCTGTTGAGAGAGACAGACTCTCTTTGGAGAAAATATTTATATTCAAGTATCCTGGTGGGCTTCCAGGTGGCACTAGTGGGGGGAACCCTCCTGTCAAAGCAGGAGATGCAAGAGATGCGGGTTCCATCCCTGGGTGGGGAAGATCCTCTGGAGGAGGCATGGCAACCCACCCCAGTATTCTTGCCTGGAGAATCCCCATGGACAGAGGAGCCTGGAGGGCTACAGTCCACAGGGTCTCAAGGAGTTGGACATGACTGAAGTGACTTAGCAGGCATGCATGCACCCTCGTACTATGAGGAACAGGTAAAGATCCTTCCTACCTGGACCCACAACACACATCATTACTTTATTTCTGCCAAGATGTCACACCAACATTTTGTCTCCCAATTGGACTTACCACTAAGAGAAAGAAGTTGGAGCAAATAGCCAATGCTGACATCTGGGTAGATATAAATTCTATAAATTCTGAAATTGGCAGCTGCTGTGGAAAATCATGTGGTAGCTCCTCAAAAAGCTAAACATAAAATTACCATATGCCCAGGTAGGGTACCATATGCCAGTAGGTCAACTCCAAGGTATGTAGTCAAAAGGATTTAATGCAGGTACCCAAATAGATGCTCTTACTTAAATGTCTACGGCAGTACTATTCACAATAGCCCGAGAGTGGCATTGAAAGTGAAAGTCGTGGCCGATTCTTTGCGATCCCATGGACTGTACAGTCCATGGAATTCTCCAGGCCAGAATACTGGAGTGGGTAGCCTTTCCCTTCTCCAAGGGATCTTCCCAAACAAGGGATCGAACCCAGGTCTCCCACCTTGCAGGCAGATTCTTTACCAGCTGAGCCACAAGGGAAGTTATTGATGAATAAATGGATAAACAAAATGTAGTACATGAATACAGTGAAATACTATTCAGCCATAAGAGAAACAAAGCACTGGTGCATGCTATGATGTAGATAAACCTCAGAAACATGTTGCTAGGTGAAAGAAGCCAGACCCAGAAGGTCATATATTGTATGATTCCATTTATATTAAATACCCAGAATAGGAAAATTCATAAAGACAAAAAGCCTATTGGTGCTTACCTCAGGCTGAAGAGAGGTAATGGTAAATGACTATTAATGGGCATGGGTTTTCTCTCTTTTTTTTAATAGGATTTTTTAAATTTAAATTAATTTATTTTTGTTTAAGTTTATGTCTGCACTGGGTCTTCATTGCTGTGCTCGGGCTTTCACGAGTTGGCGTGAGCAGGGGCTACTCCCTAGTCGCACAGCACAGGCTCTAGGGCTCACAGGCTTCAGTAGTTGTGGTACATGGGCTTAGTTGCCCCACAGCATGTGGAATCTCCCCAGATGAAGCACCAAACCCACGTCCCCTGCACTGGCAGGCAGATTCTTAACCACTGGACCACCAGGAAAGTCCCTTTTTCTTTTGGGGTGATGAAAACCTTTTGGAAGTTGATAGAGGTAGTGACTGCGCAACATTGCGAATATACTAACTGCCAGAACTGTACACTTCAAATTGGTTGTTTTGATGTTATGTGGATTTAACCTCAGTTTAAAACAAAAGCCATTGATGATTATTACTTAACGATCTCACATGCAAATTTGAAGCCAGAATCAACAGAATGCAGCATTCTTATTTCCATAATTTCTGATGACATATACAGTTCATTGAGTTGAAATAATTTTTCAAAGTATCATAAAAATCTATCTTTTCAGGGGAATCCTTTTTATGAGTGTGTATACTCAAAGTTTAGCTGATATCTGTTAAATAGCAGTTTAAATTATTTAGTGTTGTTTCCCCATAACTGATAAAGAATTGATTCAGAACAAGTGACATCAATTTGAACATGACTGGCTGACCGAAGTGACTAGGAGATCCTGGGGAAATTGATAGTGTTAGGTGATGAAGCTGATAGATCCGTGGCCATGCAGCTGACAGCTTAGAAACTATAGAAGTGTATCTACTATTCTGAGGAGTTAATTAGAGCCAAGGAGAATCAAGAGGAGTGCTTTAGAAGAGTTATATACATCACTCTACCGAAAACAGGTGACTCTGCCAAGAGAGCAGGTTCTATTCCCAGGGATACAGAATTGGGGTAGAAAAGCTAATAATCCTAACAGGGAAGATGTGCTTTCTAGTCTATGAAGTCAGTTTCATTAACTTACACACAAAGGAATGCCTTAAATGAGCCAACTGAACCTCTGATTTAAAGGGATTAACTTTAAATTTGCTCTTTTCTGTACCTGGCCTCATTTCCCAAACTAGTTAAAAGTTATTATCACCCTAAGAATGATTTTTGAACTGTGTTACATGCACATCTTGATAACGTGCTAATGTTTCCATCAGTCAGTTCAGTCGCTCAGTCATATCTGACTCTTTGTGATCCCATGGACTGCAGCACGCCAGGCTTCCCTGTCCATCACCAGCTCCCGGAGCTTACTCAAACTCATGTTCATCAAGTCAGTGATATCCAACCGTCTCATCCTCTGTCATCCCCTTCTCTTCCCACCTTCAATCTTTGCCAGCATCAGGGTCTTTTCAAATGAGTCAGTTCTTTGCATCAGGTGGCCAAAGTATTGGAGTTTCAGCTTCAGCATCAGTCCTTCCAATGAATATTCAGGACTGATTTCCTTTAGGATGGACTGGTTGGATCTCCTTGCAGTCCAAGGGACTCTCAAGAGTCTTCTTCCACACCACAGTTCAAAAGCATCACTTCTTCAGTGCTCAGCTTTCTTTATAGTCCAACTCTCACATCCATGCATGACTACTGGAAAAACCATAGCCTTGACGAGACCGACCTTTGTTGTTAAAGTAATGTCTCTGCTTTTTAATATGCTGTCTTAGTTGGTCATACCTTTCTTCCAAGGAACAAGCGTCTTTTAATTTCATGACTGCAGTGATTTTGGAGCCCAAAAATAAAGTCGCTCACAGTTTGCATTGT
This sequence comes from Bos grunniens, assembly GCF_055505025.1. NCBI lineage: Eukaryota > Metazoa > Chordata > Mammalia > Artiodactyla > Bovidae > Bos > Bos grunniens. The sequence goes on along the minus strand of NC_141178.1, from coordinate 21,321,908 downwards.
TTCTGCATCTATTTGCCATGAAGTGATGGGATCAGATGCCATGACTTAATTTTTTGAATGTTGAGTTTCAAGCCAACTTTTTCATTCTCCTCTTTCACTTTCATCAAGAGGCTTTTTAGCTCCTCTTCACTTTCTGCCATAAGGGTGGTGTCATCTGTATATCTAAGGTTATTGACATTTCTCCTGGAAAACTTGATTCCAGCTTGTGCTTCATCCAGCCTGGCATTTCACATGATGTACTCTGCATATAAGTTAAATAAGCAGGGTGTCAATATACAGCCTTGACGGCACTCCTTTCCCAATTTGGAACCAGTCTGTTGTTCCATGTCCGGCTCTAACTGTTACTTCTTGACCTGCATACAGATTTCTCAGGAGGCAAGTAAGGTGGCCTGGTATTTCCATCTCTTGAAGAATTTTCCAGTTTGTTGTGATCCACACAGTCAAAGGCTTTGGCATAACAGAAGTAGATGTTTTTCTGGAACTCTCTCGTTTTTTCAATGATCCAAGAAATGTTGGCAATTTGATCTCTGGTTCCTCTGCCTTTTCTAAATCCAGCTTGAATATCTGGAAGTTCATGGTTCATGTACTGTTGAAGCCTGGCTTTGAGATTTTTGAGCATTACTTTGCTAGCATGTGAGATGAGTGCAATTGTGCAGTAGTTTGAGCATTCTTTGGCATTGTCTTTCTTTGGGATTGGAATGAAAACTGACCTTTTCCAGTCCTGTGGCCACTGCTGAGCTGTCCAAATTTGCTGGCATATTGAGTGCAGCACTTTCACAGCATCATCTTTTAGGATTTTAAATAGCTCAACTGGAATTCCATCTAGCTTTGTTCATAGTGATGCTTTCTAGGGCCCACTTGACTTCACATTCCAGGATGTCTGGCTCTAGGTGAGTGATCACACCATTGTGATTATCTTGGTCATGAAGATCTTTTTTGTATAGTTCTGTGTATTCTTGCCACCTCTTCTTAATACCTTCTGCTTCTGTTAGGTCCATACCATTTCTGTCCTTTATTGTGCCCATCTTTGCATGAAATGTTCCCTTGGTATCTCTAATTTTCTTGAAGAGATCTCTAGTCTTTCCCATTCTGCTGTTTTCCTCAATTCCCTTCCATTGATCACTGAGGAAGGCTTTCTTATCTCTCCTTGCTATTCTTTGGAACTCTGCATTCAAATGGGTATATCTTTCCTTTTCTCCTTTACTTTTTGCTTCTCTTCTTTTCACAGCTATTTGTAAGGCCTCCTCAGACAGCCATTTTGCTTTTTTGCATTTCTTTTCCATGGGGATGGTCCTGATCCCTGTCTCCTGTACAATGTCACGAACCTCTGTCCATAGTTTTATTACTTCAGGCACTCTGTCTATCAGATCTAATCCCTTGAATCTATTTGTCACTTCCACTATAATTTTAAGGTATTTGATTTAGGTCATACCTGAAAGGTCTAGTGGTTTTCCCTACTATATTCAATGTAAGTCTGAATTTGGCAATAAGGGGTTCATGATCTGAGCTACAGTCAGCTCCTGGTCTTGTTTTTATTGACTGTATAGAGCTTCTCCACCTTCAGCTACAAAGAATATAATCAATCTGATTTCAGTATTGACCATCTGGCGATGTCCATGTGTAGAGTCTTCTCTTGTATTGTTGGAAGAGTGTGTTTTCTATGACCAATGCATTTTCTTGGCAAAACTCTGTTAGCCTTTGCCCTGCTTCATTTTGTACTCCAAGGCCAAATTTGGCCATTACTCCAGCTATCTCTTGACTTCCTACTTTTGCATTCCAGTCCCCTATAATGAAAAGGACATCTTTTTTTGGTGTTAGTTCTAGAAGGTCTTGTAGGTCTTCATAGAACCATTCAACTTCAGCTTCTTCAGCATTACTGGTCGGGGCATAGACTTGGATTACTGTGATATTGAATGGTTTGCCTTGGAAATGAACAGAGATCATTCTGTCATTTTTGAGATTGCATCCAAGTACTGCATTTCAGACTTTTAGAAGAAATGAGGGCTACCCCATTTCTTCTAAGGGATTCTTGCCTACAGCAGTAGATGTAATGGTCATCTGAGTTAAATTCACCCATTCCAGTCCATTTTAGTTCACTGATTCCTAAAATGTCAATGTTCACCCTTGCCATCTCCTACTTGACCACTTTCAATTTACCTTGATTCATGGACCTGACATTTCAGGTTTGTATGTAGTATTGCTCTTTACAGCATTGGACTTTACTTCCATCACGAATCACATCCACAACTGAGTATTGTTTTTGCTTTGACTCTGTCTCTTCATTGTTTCTGGAGTTATTTCTCCACTGTTCTCCAGTAGCATATTGGGCACCTATCAACCTGGGGAGTTCATCTTTCAGTGTCCTATCTTTTTGCCATAACATAAAATAATGTTTCCATAACATAACATAGTGTTTCCTTATGTTTAGGCAATAGCACTAAACTATTGCCTCTCTTCCACCATTTGTAAGAGTCTAGTTTACTTACCAAATTAAAAAAAAAAAAAAAGCTTATAATGATGATTACTACAGATGGAACAATATCACCCAAAATAGCCAGGAAATAAATATATTAGTTTATCCTTTCGTGTGGGGTAGGGGATGCTTAGATTGAAACTCAAACCAAGTCTTGCATCAGTTAGTATGTTTTTTTGGCTGTAAGTATTCAGAAAATCAAATTAACAGTGGCTTAAACCAGTAGGGATGTATTTGTCTCTAGAATTAGAAGACAGGAGGTCAGATCTCCTGCTGAATGATGTCATCAGATACCTTGGCCTTTTCTATCTTTCTGTTCCCTCATACTTAGCCTCACACTTTGAACCTCACACTTTGGACTCACATATCATGGTCATAATATGTCTACCACAGTAACAGATACCACAGTCACATTTAAAACATAAAAGAAAGACGGGTGAGGGTGGGAAGGAACAAGGTGGCATCAACGAAATTTCTCTGTTTTTAGGAAAGAAAAGCTTTCCTGGAAGCCTCATAGTAGATCCTTGTTTAGGCCATGTTGGCCAGAATGGGTCACATGGCCAGCTGCAAGTGTAAGGCCGGTAGAAAGAAAATATTTTGCATTTCTAACCTCTCCAGTAGAGAGTTGGGAATGAAGAAGAGGAGGGGAGTGGGATTTAGGCTGGTTGTATTTTACTGTTTGCCAAACTTTTTCTTGTACAAACATTAAAAAGATTCTTAGGTGAGGAAATAAAATAACTGATTTTATGGGTAATAAACAAGAATGTAGACACTGTACAACTCCTCTTCCAACTGTCTTAATCTAGGAAGGTGTGAGGTTGCTTAAATTTCCACTTCATTTCAGAAAAAAAGAAAACGTATTCTAACTTAAGTAGTTTGTGGCCTTCCTTTTCAGGTCATAAAAGATCTTCATGCGTATTGACTCATTTGGTTTTCCTATACTTAAGAGAAAGACAGTGGAGACTGGGGATGATGGGGAGATGAGAAACAATTTACTCACCAAATTCAGAAATTTAACAGGTCCTGATCTGGAATTCAGGGTATTTTAGCAAAGTATTTTGTCTCTACTATTTTTCCTCCCTGTAAATGCCCAATTAAACATATACACTTACACACACACACACACACACACACACAGAGATTATAAATAATCACCACCAGCATAGGGGAAAGAAGAAGCAATTACCTAAACCTTGGCCTGGGCAAAAGAAGGTTGTGACTGAATACCCAATGCCAGGAAAAGAGGGAAATTATTATTGCCCTAGGGAATACAAATCTCTTTTAAGTTATCACACTTGAAAAATGGATTTATGCAGCAATATTTCAGGGAACAGTGGTCAGATTTACGATGACATAAAATTCATTGAATTTACAAAAAAATTCAGCTTCCTCTTTGTTATCCACAGAACCTATCTTACCCAACCAGGCAAAATAAGCTTAACCTTGACGAATTGTCTCCCTGAAGCAAATGCTTGCATCAACTGGCAGATTTTCCCAGCTATGGATTGTAATTACTTTCTTAATTTTGAAGAACAGATTAAATGGCTGCATAAGGATATGAATATTACCATCCACAAATTTTTCTGCTAACTGATTACTATGAGTTATCACTAAGTGGGCTTTCCATATTTCATAAGCATTTCCTGTGCGGGTGCATCCTTTGTGATACTACACATTGCCTCTGACAAATGATTCAAAAATAAAATATGAGCCTCAAAGAAAATGAAGCCAACTGTGTGGTAGAATAGATTTCAAGGAAGAGTTTAATACCATCTTAGGGTGAGGAACTTTAAAAAATACATTTTCTGAGGCAAAAAGATAGTAGCTTTAAGGTTTGAATGTAAGTGTTAAAATAAGTTTTAGCAAAAGAACAAAAGTCTTCATAAAGTGCAATGTTTATATGTTTTGCATTTGAGCTTTAATAACTTGGGTGGCAACTATGATAGAAATAATCTGTGAATGTCACTCAAAGGCAAAATACATTCTCTTCTCCTAGGCTCAAATGCACTTCTAATCTGCTAGCCAAAGGGCATACTCTAACTATCTCTGTGGCAACCTTTATTTTCTTCATTTATCTCAGTGTCTGAAGAAAGAACACACTGCATACAGCTGGGTAATGCAGTTGTCTCAGACTTCAATAAATTCACTTTTACATGCTATTTAGAGATTTCTATCATATCTACAATCTCAGATATTAAGGTTAGAGATACACAGGGTCTTCATAAAGTTCTTCTCCAGATATCTGGTTATATTAATTCCCTTTGACAAACTCTTATAGTCCAATGCTTTATATTTGGAAAGAACATCCTAATCATCCCCATTTATCTTTCCAATATCCGTAAGAATGGAGTAAGCTCCAGACAGGGGAAGCATTGGCTACTATTGAAGGCACAAGAGTCTGCTGACCTTTTTTTACAACAATTGGAAGAGGACAGAAAATCATCTTGTGGCAAATTCCATAATAAAGAAGGACAGCCAAAGATGCAGAAGGGAGACTCAAATACTGGAAACAAGAGGAAAAAAGAGTCAGACCCACTAGCTTCCAGACTTGGAGACTAATAATAGCTAGCCCGTAAATGGTGAGCTAAGAGTGCTGGGCACTGGGATAAATATTTTTCATGCTTTGTTGTTGTCGTTTAGTCATTCAGTCATGCCCCTCTTTTGTGACCCCATGGACTGTATCCTGCCAGGCTCCTCTGTCCATGGAGTTTCCCAGGCAAGAATACTGGAGTGATTTGCCATTTCCTTCTCCAGGAGATCTTCCTGACTCAGGGATCAAACCGCATGCCCTGCATTTCCTAAACTGGCAGGCGTATTCTTTACTACTGTGCCACCTCGGAAGCCCATGATTGTCTAACAAATTACGATCATTCATTCAGTCATTCTTGATTTCATGCTGTAAGTATTTAATGGACGACTGCTTAGTGCTAGGTATTGTGCTAGTGATTGGGAAAACAAAAGTAAACAAGACCACGGGTTCCCCTTGTGGTCCAGTGGTTAAGAATCTGCCTGCCAATGCAGGGGACACAGGTTCAGTCCCTGGTCAGGGAAGATCCCACATACCTCAAGGCAGCCAAGCTGGTGCGCCAAAACAATTTAGCCAAAAATAAATAAATAAATAAATCTTAAAAAAAAAAAAAAAGACCAATATAAACCCTACCTTCAAAGGGTTAACTTTGTTAATCTAATGTAGTATAGAGTCCATGTTTAAGAAGTGATAATAAGTAATACATGCACAGTATGTGTTACATACTAGGCACTTTTTTGACAGATGTTATTTCATTTAATTCTCCCAACATCCCTACCACTTTACAGATGAAGAAACTCAGTCAGAGCTAGAGGTTGAGTAATTTACCCAAGGTTATAATCCTTGTGATTGGCAAAGTCAGGAATTTGAACCCAAGTATTCACTTTCACTTTTCACACTCATGCATTGGAGAAGGAAATGGCAACCCACTCCAGTGTTCTCGCCTGGAGAATCCCAGGGACGGGGGAGCCTGGTGGGCTGCCGTCTATGGGGTCACACAGAGTCGGACATGACTGAAGTGACTTAGCAGTAGCAGCAGCATTCTAACTTAAGGGACCATGATCTTAATACTGCACTATTATTTCTCTTATTGAGAAATTGCTTGTTGAAATAGGTTGATTAGAGACCTCTCTCATTGACTCTCAGAATGGTTGGATAACTTTTGGATACATTTTGCTTAGAGAAAGTCCTAATGAGAAAAGAATGGAAGAGATAACATCTACTTGGGATATAGGGAAGATGGGGGTTTTGAAGGATGCAACAAAGTAGAGAAGTCAGGGAGCTGAGAATACAGCTGAGGATAAAACAAACATGGTCTACACCACTCTTGAGCACTCAGTTAGAGAAGCTCTCAGAGATTTCATAATGAGAGGCCTTCCTGACTTGTGGCATCCAGAAAGTTTTCTCTGAGGAAATGGTGCTCGAGAAAATCTGAAGAATTTGGGACAAGCCCTTAGGATAGAAGAAAAAGTTTGTGGACATTTTGAGGCAGGATAAAGCTCAATGTGATCAAAGAACTGAGAGAAGATCAGTTGTCTGAACACAGAGATGGAGGAGTTTGGCATGAGATGGCGATGTGATATTGGTTGAGAGAGCAGACCATGCTGAGAACGTTGGACTTTCTTCTAAAGGCAATAGTCAGCTACAGAAATGTTTTTAAATGTAGGAGAATCATGGTGAAATTTGCTTTTTGAAAAGATTACTTTGGCCAAACAGTGGAGAACAAGTTAAAAGAAGGAGAAATTTATGTAAAAAGGCCTATTAGGGAGCTACTGCTTCCTAATTGTACTTTGAGTGAAGTTTGGTGGTAGGCTAGATTGGGATGTTGACAGTGGAGATGCAGAGGAGAGGAAAGACTCAAATATAATTAGAAGATATTTAGGCCTTAATCACTAATGAAAAAAGATGGAAGAGCCAGAGACATCCAAAGGTAGAAATCTAACATTTGGATAATAGTGAGCAATGCTAGCAAGTTGCAGAGCAGACGGAAGAAGCCGGAGGTTGCATGTAGATGATGGTATGACAGGTGGGGGAGAAGGCAAGGACTGATGCCTAGGATGACAATAGGAAGAGAAGTGTGGGTGGGGAGGTTCCTAAAGCTTCTTGGCCATTTTCAAAAATACTTCTAAATATTTTACTAAAATTCACTTGAGCTCCCTGGTGCAGATATACTGATAAAGGTAGAATTTGAGCAGATATTTTTAAGTGGAGAGAAGTCATTAGCCAATTCATATATTCAGTTCAGTTCAGTTCAGTCGCTCATTTGTGTCCAACTCTTTGCGACTCCATGAATCGCAGCATGCCAGGCCTCCCTGTCCATCACCAACTCCCGGAGTTCAGTCAGACTCAGAGTCAGTGATGCCATCCAGCCATCTCATCCTCTGTCGTCCCCTTCTCCTCCTGCCCCCAACCCCTCCCAGCATCAGAGTCTTTTCCAATGAGTCAACTCTTTGAATGAGGTGGCCAAAGTACTGGAGTTTCAGCTTTAGCATCGTTCCTTCCAAAGAAATCCCAGGGCTGAGCTCCTTCAGAATGGACTGGTTGGATCTCCTTGCAGTCCAAGGGACTCTCAAGAGTCTTCTCCAACACCACACTTCAAAAGCATCAATTCTTCGGCACTCAGCTTTCTTCACAGTCCAACTCTCACATCCATACATGACCACTGGAAAAACCATAGCCTTGACTAGATGGACCTTTGTTGGCAAAGTAATGTCTCTGCTTTTGAATATGCTCTCTAGATTGGTCATAACTTTTCTTCCAAGGAGTAAGCATCTTCTAATTTCATGGCTGCAGTCACCATCTGCAGTGATTTTGGAGTCCCAAAAAAATAAAGTCTGACACTGTTTCCCCATCTATTTCCCATGAAGTGATGGGACCAGATGCCATGATCTTCATTTTCTGAATGCTGGGTTTTAAGCCAACTTTTTCACTCTCCTCTTTTACCTTCATCAAGAGGCTTTTTAGTTCCTCTTCACTTTCTGCCGTAAGGGTGGTGTCATCTGCATATCTGAGGTTATTGATATTTCTCCCGGCAATCTTGATTCCAGCTTGTGCTTCTTCCAGCCCAGAGTTTCTCATGATGTACTCTGCATATAAGTTAAATAAGCAGGGTGACAATATACAGCCTTGACATACTGCTTTTCCTATTTGGAACCAGTCTGTTGTTCCATGTCCAGTTCTAACTGTTGCTTCCTGACCTGCATACAGATTTCTCAAGAGGCAGGTCAGGTAGTCTGGTATTCCCATCTCTTTCAAAATTTTCCACAGTTTATTGTGATCCACACAGTCAAAGGCTTTGGCATAGTCAATAAAGCAGAAATAGATGTTTTTCTGGAACTCCCTTGCTTTTTCGATGATCCAGCAGATGTTGGCAATTTGGTCTCTGGTTCCTCTGCCTTTTCTAAAGCCAGCTTGAACATCTGGAAGTTTACGGTTCACAAGATCCTCTTAATATTTTATTTGAGCCCCTTTTTCTGGTGGGTGGGGCAAGAATACTGGAGTGGGTTGCCATTCCTTTCTCCAGGAGATCTTCCCAACCCAGGGATAAACTTTGAGCTGAAATCTCTTTTACTTACTAGACCATCACTGCCAACATCGGCACTGAAAGAGCAGTGTCTATTTTACCTGAAATTCCCGTACAAAAGTTTATTTATAAGACTACTATTTGAACCTTGGAAAACAATTTCTAATAGAACAAGTTATAAATCATGAATGAGTTCCCAAACCAACTTGTAAAAAGTTATTTTAAGCCTTAATACAGCTAGAATAGAATATCAGGGCTTCCCTGATAGCTCAGTTGGTAAAGAATCTGTCTGCATTGCAGGAGACCATGATTTGATTCCTGGGTTGGGAAGATCCACTGGAGAAGGGATAGCTACCCACTCCAGTATTCTTGGGCTTCACTTGTGGCTCAGTGGGTAAAGAATCCACCTGCAAAGAGGGAGACCTGGGTTCAATCCCAAAGTTGGGAAGATCCCCTGGAGAAGGGAAAGGCTACCCACTCCAGTATTCTGGCCTGGAGAATTCCATGGATTGTATAGTCCAGATCAGTTCAGTCACGCAGTCGTGTCTGACTCTTTGTATAATCCATGGGGTCACAAAGAGTTGGATACAACTGAGCGACTTTCACTTGCTACTTGCTTGCTACAGCTAGAATAAGAATCTATATAAATCATGTCCAAGAGATCCATCACATTTATTCAATAAGTTCCATCAAGCATCTGTTAGATTCTATTTATGCGCTGAGAAATCAATAATGAACAATACAAGGGTCTTCGCAGTCTAGTTGGAAATAAAGGGCTGAGAATAGGAGTGATGACAACAAGAAGGTTTTCTTTACTCTTCTACATTTACCCCTTTCTCATTTCCCTACCCCAAGAGTGAAAAGCAGGAACTGCCCAGGGAATGCAAGAGAGTGAAATTTAGTAAAGGTAAATGTGATAGACTTTCCTTCCTGCCCCTCCTCCCCTTCCCAGATGCTGCCAGAAATTCCTTTATGCTCATTCTCTCTATGGAATCTCTCTTCCTGGACTATCTGGGGTAAATCTGTGGATCACTGGCAGGAATGCGGAGTAGGGCAGTGATTGATCAATGAGAAAAAATAGTCTTGAGAAAAGCAAGTTGTTGTTCAATTGCTCAGTAATGTCTGACTCTTTGTGACCCCATGGACTGCAGCATGCCAGGCTTCTCTGTCCTTCACCATCTCCTGGAGTTTGCTTAAACTCATGTCCATTGAGTCGTTGATGCCATCCAACCATCTCATTCTCTGTCATCCTCTTCTGCTCCTGCCTTCAATCTTTCAGTCTTTTCCAGTCAGTTGGCTCTTCCCATCAGGTGGCCAGAGTATTGGAACTTCAGCTTCAGCATCAGTCCTTCCAATGAATATTCAGGATTGATTTCCTTTAGGATCAGCTGGTTTGATCTCCTTGCTGCCAAGGGACTCTCAAGAGTCTTCTCCAGCACCACAGTTCAAAGGCATCAAAAGCAAGAGGTGCTGTGCTTAGTCGCTCAGTCGTGTTTGGAAAGCTCACTACCCTTCCCATATACCTCACTCTATATATTGTATTGATTCATGAGGCCGCTCATCTGAATCCTTTATGATAATATAAATTATTATATTAATATTATTGTTTAGTCACTAACTCATGTCCAACTCTTTTGCAACCCCATGGACTGTAGCCCAGCATTCTCCTCTGTCCATGGGGATTCTCCAGGCAAGAATACTGGGGTGGGTTGCAAAGTCCTCCTCTAGGGGTTCTTCCCAACCCAGGGATCAAACTCAGGTATCCTGCATTGCAGGTGAATTCTTTACCATCTGAGCCACTAGGGAAGCAGAGTTACAAATGAAAAGAGAAAGGGAAAAATACATCCCCAATAGGGGGAAAAAAATCCCCATTGAAATCAGAAGAGGAGGGCTTCTCTGGTGGCTCAGTGGTGAAGAATCCGCCTGCCGATGCAGGAGACATGGGTTCATTCCTTGGTCTGGGAAGGATCCCACATGTCTCAGAGCAACTAAGCCCTTGCACCACAATTGTTGAGCCTGGGAAAAGCAACTACTGAGCCCGCGAACTCTAGAGCCCGTGCTCTTGAACAAGAGCAGCTACCACAATGAGAAGCTTGCACACCACAACTAGAGTAGACCCTGCTTTCTGCAACTAGAGAAAAGCCTGATCAGCAATGAAGATCCAGTACAATTTAAAAAAACGTCAGAAGAGGAGGCTGTTCATATGCAACATACCCCGAAATCAATACAGGGCTTCCCGTTCTTTGTAGGGTTCTCACTCAACTGTTTCGTTGTTGTCATTGTTGTTTTTTTAAGAAAATTAATTCTCCAAAAGGCAAGATTTACTTAAGGAAAACTAATAAATTAGAATCATTCCTAATGTAACAACCAAAAGGCAATCTCCTATTAAATTAATTAGCCAAAAGCTATATGCTTGTTCTTGAAAATAAACAGAAACTGACTATTGCTAACTTCAGCAGAAAAGGAATTTGTTGGAAAGATAGAGGATAGGTTACAGATTGGATGGGAGGGCTAGACTCCAAGCTTGGAAATTTGAGAGGAGCCGGAAAAAGTCAGGGAGCAGGAACCAGGCCAAAATCCCACTGCAAGAAAGGTCTATTTGTGATATCTCAGTGGACATGACTGCCATTTTTGCCCTAGGCTGCTGCTAGATGCACCTCCACGTGTGAATTCAAAACTGCCCCTGTATAATAGCTTCACTAGCCTCAAATTGAAAGCACTGATCAGGAGCATCCAATTGGCTTTTCCCATAAGGGAATGGGGAGAGGAAATGCCTGGCTCCATCACTTTCAATAATCACACAGTGTGGATTTCGTCAGAGTAGATACCAGGCAGCCACAAACAGGACACACTGTACTCTGCTTCTGGTAATTTACTAAAGTGTTATTTTAATGAAAATGTCGAATTTCAGCCAAGGATTTCAAAAGTGTAAGAGCAGCAAAGAAGTTTTGCCTAAGGGTCAGCCACTGGCTGACTCAAATAACAAACACCACCCATGTTTACCTTTGATTCTTAGATCTTGAAACACAATTCTTTGTCAAGATCGCCATTGCCTCCATAGGTATATCATTTTATATACCCATTTTGCATATGATATGACGGAATCTCAGGGAGGATAAAGCGTTTTGCCTATAATCACAAACTATAGGCCTAATTGGTATTATGCAATATAAACAGATTTGTGTAATTAATTCTTCTACCCTATATACTCTAAGTAAAACATGATTAATAAAATTACTTTCAAATATATATTTCATCTATAGGGAACATTTCACATTTTTCTTCATAAAATGAATAGTAGTGATTTCAAAATCCTTGATGGATGAATAGGAAATTTCTTCTCTACAATAGAAATTGAGCCCATTAATTATAAATCAGAATGGATAATGCTATTCAAAGCTTCACATTTCACCTGGAAGGAATCTAATTAACAAGAGTGCTTTTTATAAATTAATTTCTGACCTAGTTCCTTGTAGAATTGAAATGACTCAAATGTGTTTGCTCTAGTTAGTTGTTATATTTGAGCTTGAAACTTTCATATTTGGGATTCTATGTACAGTGATAACACATCTAAGTCCAGATGAATTTTTTAATTAAAATTACAGATGATGAGAAAAATAGCTGAGGAATGTATATTACCATCCTGCCAAACTCAATATTTCAGCTTAAATTCTCTACCACTTCTAATTGTTGAAGGGAACTTTTTCACAAAACTAATGTGATTTTTGATTAAGAATCCTTAGGGAACTGTTTCTTCATAAGGAAATTCAAGGTGTTAAAGCCAACAAAAAGCTTCAGAAATCATGCAAAGCAAGGTTTCCCGAATGTGTTAGCAGGACAACACCACCTCTGTACAGAGTTTCTATTTTATCCCAGTTAAGGTGAAGATAAAATCTCCTTTGAGGTAATTCTGAAGTTGGGAAAGTTTGTTCTCTGGTGCAAGACCTGCTGGGACCTGAGCAGTGAGAAGGTCTGACCTGACAACACAGGGGCTCTAGGTGCTGGCAGTGCTGTAGTGCTCTCAGAGATGCTGTGGTTTAGCAAGCTTGAGAAGAATTCAGGGGCTCTTTCGTAGTTGGTCAGAGCACAGAGGGAGGGTTTCCAAATGGTGTTCAATGTAGGAGCCAGAGAGGACACCTATCAATGTCTATTTTGCCGGTGAGTGGGGCCCAGCTTGCAGGATTCAGCCGTGTGGGAGGCCAATTTAATAGGAACTAGTTAGAGTTCCATGGCAGTACTCACTACTGGGACTCAGGGTGAAGCCACAGGAGAAAGGAGGACTGGGGTCTACACCCAAACCCAGGGAGACATTAGGGTCTTAGAGAGTCTAACTGACTTTGAAGCCTTCCTTGTATTTCCTACCTCAGTTAGAAGCGGCAAATGCAAGACTGGGATGTGTTAGGGGGAGCACCAGGAGACCTGGAGTCAAGGGGCTAAGAAAGCAGAGGCAGTCAAAGTCAATTGAGGCAGACATCAATCTCCTCTTTCTGTGCCCTTATATCAACTCAGGAATGACCTGCCCACACTGTACACTCCCAAGTCCTTCTTCTTTGCTTCACCTCCTATTTTCTTCACCTCCTCACCCATATCGAAATACTGATATGGCTTATTTTGATATGATTGCTGATATGATTGCAAAATACTGATTGCTATTTGTTTCAGTAAGTAAGTAAGTGAATGGTCTTAAGCATCTGAGGGACTTACCTCCCCAGAGCTCATTCTGAAGCTGTCCCACCTCTAATCCATGCTGCGAGAGTGGTCAAGGGCAAGGTCTGCTGACCAGGGTCTCTGATGTGACTCTGCCACAAAGGACTCCGCCCCCAAGTAAGTGATTCCAACTAAGGCTTTTTCCTCTCTTGAGAACTGAAGTTGAGAGACTTGGGTAAGGAGCCAATTGATGGGTCACTGAAAAGCCATGTTGGATCAGGCCAGGGAAGCCATTTGTGGACTTAAAGAGTTGAAGTTACAAAAGAGCAGAAATTACAAGCAATGAGAAGGCAGCTGGCAGAGAACAGATGGGGCAGACGCTGAAGGAGTCCCACTTCCTCGTGGCTCTCCAGCGCCCAGCTCCAGAGCCCTGGCCTCTGACTCAGCTGTACTGGGGTCTTATCCTTCGGTTTCTGCAAGATTCCTTCCCACGAATTTCTTGAACTGCCTTGGGGAAAATACTGTTTCTTGTAACAACATTACCCTCAATCTACCACAAAACTACAGTGTTTAAATCGATGTATTAGCCAATCCCTGTATTTGGTTTTTTTGTTTTTGTTTTTTAGTGGGGCAGAGGAGGGGAACCACAAAATCATTTAGGCCTATTTTTAAAGCTGACCCTAAAAGTAAAACTGCCCCCCTCCTTGTTTGGATGAATTATGGGTATAAAGATCAGAAGACGTCTTCCCTTTTCCCTGCAGCCAGCCTGCTTCCTCATCCTTTGAGCACGCAGCTGCGTGTACAGGCATTTGCCATTGGCTGAGCTTGCCTGGGCCATCCACCCAGACCTGCAGAGCACCCTGTTCTGGCTCAGCACCTCCACTGCTCACACCCACCTTTATCTTTCCCTACCACTTGCCTTTTCTGTCCTGTGTCCTAAGACCCTCCCCCCGCAACCAATATGCTTTTGTGCTTTCTGATCCTTAATCTTTAGTGCCTAGTCAAATGCCTATCCCTAACTCTCTTATCTTCCTGGAGAATATTAGCCCAAACCTTATATATTATTAGCCCTAGGTAATAAGTTGTTGGTAACATAGCATTGCTGTAACAGTTGCTTTCCTTCATAGTGACATATCTGAATGAGGAACGACAGATTTATTTTGAAAACAGCCCTGCTGTGTTCCTACTCGCTAGGCAACATGCCAGAACTAGCAGCGTTGGATGGTCCTTGTTCACCTCTGGAGGCTTCTTCATCTCCAGCAGGAAATTAGGCCCTTCCTCTTGGGAGCTGCCATAGTATCCTACAGGCATCAAAATGTACTGCAGTGATTTGTTTTCATGTACATGTCCTTTAAGATTGCGCTCCTCCTTATGGCCTTCTTCTGGGGGGTTCTTAGGAGAATTGAAAGTAAATTAGTTTAAAAGCATGCAAGGCATTTGCAATGTTGTGAGTGTTCCATAAACATTAGCAGCTATTGTTACTATTCCAATTATTATTAATTACAAAGTTTGCTTCCTTCCACCTAGGTTTCTGTCTGGGTATCTCTGTGGGTGATGTGCTATTCAAAAATAGGGAATTAAAAAGGAGGTGAAATTTGGGAGTTGGAGTAAAATAATGAGTTCATTTGGGGACATTAGCTTCAGTGCTTGTGAAGAGACCCAAGTGTGAAGCAACTTAAAAACACACACTTCCTTTGCTGGAATAAATGCTGACTCTGAGAGAATGGTCATTCATTCATTCATTTGTTCAATGAATGAGTTCTTGGCCCTGATTTAACTCTAGCTGTTCAGTAACTTTATGGGATAGGATCAAAGAAAATGTAACATTTATTTTTAAATGTATATACCATTAGCACTACTATGAATATTATAATACCAAAAAACTGAACAACACTGGTCAATTAAACATTTTCAAATTCTTTTCTCCAAATAATTAAATTTTTATTTAGTACCTTCTAACAAGTAGGCTGCAGCCATGAAATTAAAATATGCTTACTCCTTGGAAGGAAAGTTATGACCAACCTAGATAGCATATTCAAAAGCAGAGACATTACTTTCCCAACAAAGGTTGGTCTAGTCAAGGCTATGGTTTTTCCTGTGGTCATGTATGGATGTGAGAGTTGGACTGTGAAGAAGGCTGAGCACCGAAGAATTGATGCTTTTGAACTGTGGTGTTGGAGAAGACTCTTGAGAGTCCCTTGGACTGCAAGGAGATCCAACCAGTCCATTCTGAAGGAGATCAGCCCTGGGATTTCTTTGGAAGGAATGATGCTAAAGCTGAAACTCCAGTACTTTGGCCACTTCATGCGAAGAGTTGACTCATTGGAAAAGACTGTGATGCTGGGAGGGATTGGGGGCAGGAGGAGAAGGGGACGACAGAGGATGAGATGGCTGGATGGCATCACCGACTCGATGGACGTGAGTCTGAGTGAACTCCGGGAGTTGGTGATGGACAGGGAGGCCTGGCCTGCTGCAATTCATGGGGTTGCAAAAAGTCGGACACGACTGAGCGACTGATCTGAACTGAACTGAACATGGGGCTTTAAGGTCCTGTATAAATCATCAGTGTTCACTGGGTAGCAATCAGTTTTAGATTCATTACTCAAACATCCAAACTGACCATGAATGTTCTCTAAAGGCTTAAGATGCCTGATTTCTTGATTATCCCTTGACCATAACCAGTCCTCAAGTCTCCTTAGTACGTTGATGTCACACTAGTTATAAAAAAATCTCCCTAATCTGTTCCATAATTGTAAAACTGTAGAAGCAAATGAAGGAGAAGGAGGAAATGGGGGAGATGGAAGAGAGAAAGAAAGGAGGGAGGAGGAAAGAAAGGAAAAGACAGAAAGACTGTTCTATGTTCACATTTTTAAGTGGGTGGCAAGGAAGGGAAATTGTTCTTTTCCCTTTCTTTTTTCTGAAAATAAGATAATGAGTGGAGATTATTTAAAAAAAAAATACATTCAAGAACAATCTGAGTCCTCTGGCTCTATCAGAGAAAATTGTCCTGCCAGTGACTAAGTGGTAAGAATTAATAACAAGGCATTTGATGCAACCTTTCTTTCCTGATGGGCTACTGTAAATCCTTTGCATTTACTAACATTTCTCTATCTTCTTAAGCAACACTTTCGTATCACCACCATTCTTATTTTCTCTCTCAGTGTTCTATCCTGATAACCTCACTTTTCAAACATCTCTGTGCATTTTACTCCAAAAGATTTTGACTGGAAAAGTTATTATGGTCAAAATCATGCTCCCGTTTCTAGATTAGTAAAAAGCTCAAATTAAAGGAAATCGCTCATGTCTCTAACCAGTCAGGTTCTCTTAAGAGCTATTCCCTGAGATGTCACTATGGAAACCACGGGTTGTATCAGGAGGTCGTGCCAGTGACTCAGCAGGTGGTGCTTGCCTTCAAGTCAACAGTACCTCGTGCCCTGACAAGGTGCCAGACAAACAGCACACACTATGGGTGTTGCATTCTTTAGGTGGTATATACTCTGATGTTCACTGGGCTCAGATGCAACCAGATTTTAGACCAGCCCAAACTCAAGCAGGACAAAAACCGACAAAGAGAAAGACCCAATCAAGAAGGAAAAAGAGTTAAGCAAGCTACCGTTCTACTCAGTTTTGTAAATCACTTGAAAGTTGGCCTCAGTGATGGAAACTGGTTACTCCGGGGAGGCAGTAAGGGGAGGATGTGCTTTCATGTTAGGCTCTTTCCTGCCTGGAGTCTTTTTTTTTTCTTAATGAATTATAAACTGTTAAACATTTGCAGTTTTGAATTCTGATTAAAAAAAAGAAGAATCTGGGCTTTCCTGGTGAAGAATCTGCCTGCCAATGCAGGAGACACAGGTTCAGTTCCTGATTCTAGAAGATCCCACATGTCTCAGAGCAACTAAGCCTGTGCCACAACTACTGAGCTCATTCTCTAGAGCCAGGGAACCACAACTACTGAAGCCTTCACACCTAGAGGCTGTGCTGCACACCTAGAGGCTGTGCCCCGCAACAAGAGAAGCCACGGCAATGAGAAGCCCAAGCACCACCACCAGGGGCTGGAGAGCAGCCCCAGTTCACCACAACTAGAGAAAAGCCTACGCAGCAATGAAGACCCAGTACAGCCATAGGTAAATAAATAAAATTATATAAAGTAAGGATCTCCATTGGAATTTCTGTAGCAGCTTGGTTAAATATGAAGCAGTCTCTTGACAGTGGCACCATTGACATTTTGGACAAGATAATTCTTCCTCATGGTGATGCTGCTTTACGCATTGTAGGATATTAGCAATTCTCTCTCAGGCTTCTACTCACCAGACGCCAGTGACAATGTTACCAAGCCCAAGCTCCCTCTGCTCGCCACATGACAGGCCAGTAAAGTGGGAGATGAGTTGTTGGAGTAAGGAATAACAACTTTAATCGGAAAATTAGCAGATGGAGAAGATGACACTCTAGTATTTCAAAAAACTGTCTTTGCTCAAGTCTGAATTTCTCAGTTACTTTTATACAGATGAAGGGGAGGAGGAGGGGCCCACTGCCGTTCCAACCAATGGCTGAACAGGACCACTAACCGTTGCTGGTTGACAGTTGCTCCTAACGGTCACTTACTTGGGGGAGAGGCCCACTGTGACACAGACCAATGGTTGAGGGAGACTGCTTCCCTCTGCCCCAGGCACCTGCTACTATTACAACCTTCTACCCCTACCCAGTTGGTTGTAACAGTAAAAAGTGTTTCTGCTGCTGCTGCTGCTGCTAAGTTGCTTCAGTAGTCTCCAACTCTGTGTGACCCCATAGACGGCAGCCCAGCAGGCTCCCTCGTCCCTGGGATTCTCCAGGCAAGAACACTGGAGTGGGTTGCCATCTCCTTCTCCAATGCATGAAAGTGAAAATTGAAAGTGAAGTCGCTCAGTTGTGTCCGACTCTTAGCGACCCCATGGACTGCAGCCCACCAGGCTCCTCTGTCCATGGGATTTTTCAGGCAAGAGTACTGGAGTGGGGTGCCATTGCCTTCTCCCAAAATTGTTTCTAGACATTCTCAAATGTCCCCAGGGGAACACAACTGCTCCCAGTTGAGAAGCACAGGACAAGATGTAAAAAGTCTTGCTCCCAGCTGATTGGGAGCTGTGAATCCAGATTCTCCTATAACATTTTTGAGGAAAAAAAGTAATTTTTGTAGATCTGATAGAGTGCCTGATGAACTATGGACGGAGGTTCGTGACATTGTACAGGAGACAGGGATCAAGACTATCCCCATGGAAAAGAAATGCAAAAAAACAAAATGGCTGTCTGGGGAGGCCTCACAAATAGCTGTGAAAAGAAGAGAAATGAAAAGGAAAGATATAAGCATCTGAATGCAGAGTTCCAAAGAATAGCAAGGAGAGATAAGAAAGCCTTCCTCAGCAATCAGTGCAAAGAAATAGAGGAAAACAACAGAATGGGGAAGACTAGAGATCTCTTCAAGAAAATCAGAGATACCATGGGAACATTTCATGCAAAGATGGGCTCAATAAAGGACAGAAATGGTATGGACCTAAGAGAAGCAGAAGATATTAAGTAGAGTGGGCAAGAATACACAGAACTGTACAAAAAAGAGCTTCATGACCCAGATAATCACAATGGTGTGATCACTGACCTAGAGCCGGACATCCTGGAATGTGAAGTCAAGTGGGCCTTAGAAAGCATCACTACGAACAAAGCTAGTGGAGGTGATTAAATTCCAGTGGAGCTACTTCAAATCCTGAAAGATGATGCTGTGAAAGTGCTGCACTCAATATGCCAGCAAATCTGGAAAACTCAGCAGTGGCCACAGGACTGGAATAGGTCCGTTTTCATTCCAATCCCAAAGAAAGGCAATGCCAAAGAATGCTCAAACTACTGCACAATTGCACTCATCTCACATGCTAGTAAAGTAATGCTCAAAATTCTCCAAGCCAGGCTTCAGCAATACGTGGACCGTGAACTTCCAGATGTTCAAGCTGGTTTTAGAAAAGGCAGAGGAACCAGAGATCAAATTGCCAACATCCGCTGGAACATCAAAAAAGCAAGAGAGTTCCAGAAAAACATCTGTTTCTGTTATTGACTATGCCAAAGCCTTTGACTGTGTGGATCACAATAAACTGTGGAAAATTCTAAAAGAGATGGGAATACCAGACCACCTGACCTGCCTCTTGAGAAACCTATTTGCAGGTCAGGAAGCAACAGTTAAAACTGGACATGGAACAACAGACTGGTTCCAAATAGGAAAAGCTATATTGTCACCCTGCTTATTTAACTTATATGCAGAGTACATCATGAGAAACACTGGGCTGGATGAAGCACAAGCTGGAATCAAGATTGCCGGGAGAAATATCAATAACCTTAGATATGCAGATGACACCACCCTTATGGCAGAAAGTGAAGAGGAACTACAGAGCCTCTTGATGAAAATGAAAGAGGAGACTGAAAAAGTTGGCTTAAAGCTCAACATTCAGAAAACGAAGATCATGGTATCTGGTCCCATCACTTCATGGGAAATAGATGGGGAAACGGTGGAAACTGTCAGACCTTATTTTTCTGGGTTCCAAAATCACTGCAGATGGTGACTGCAGCCATGAAATTAAAAGACGCTTACTCCTTAGAAGGAAAGTTATGACCAACCTAGACAGCATATTAAAAAGCAGAGATATTAGTTTGCCAACAAAGGTCCATCTAGTCAAGGCTATGGTTTTTCCAGTGGTCATGTATGGACATGAGAGTTGGACTGTGAAGAAAGCTGAGTGCCAAAGAATTGATGCTTTTGAACTGTGTTGTTGGAAAAGACTCTTGAGAGTCCCTTGGACTGGGAGGAGGTCCAACCAGTCCATCCTAAAGGAGATCAGTCCTGGGTGTTCTTTGGAAGGACTGATGCTGAAGCTGAAACTCCAATACTTTGGCCACCTCATGCGAAGAGTTGACTCATTGGAAAAGACCCTGATGCTGGGAGGGATTGGGGGCAGGAGGAGAAGGGGACGACAGAGGATGAGATGGCTGGATGGCATCACTGACTCGATGGACGTGAGTCTGGGTGAACTCCGGGAGTTGGTGATGGACAGAGAGGCCTGGTGTGCTGCAATTCATGGGGTTGCAAAGAGTTGGACACGACTGAGCGACTGAAATGAACTGAACTGAACTGAATTTGTTTCAGTGCCAGAGGAAGAAGACTCATAAATTTTCTCCCTTCCTAGGTACTTGCAATATATGTACCAAGTATAATATATGTATAATATTTATAATAACTGTATACTACTTTAAAAAAAAATGCTTCTCCTGTTCATTTTATCAACATCTCTCTTTCACTTTAAGTTGAGAACTCTATCATCATACTTGACAATAAGCTCTGTGATCATTCACGCTCCATTTTTCCTCTTTACACTCCCCCAAAGTAAAAATGAGAGAGAATGATGGCAAATATGGAAACTCCAAAGTGGTCAAATGGCTTGTTGATAGGACAGAAACTTGCACCAGTAGTTTTCCACTATTGAAGACCCTTGCACATCCAAAAAGAAAAAAAAAATCTGTGGTCCTTTTTTTTTTTTTTTTTGCAAAATTTAAGAAAAAATATATTGTGGTTAAAAAGAAATCAAACAGAAGGGAAAACTAGGACTTTGTTTCTTAACTATGTGGCCTGATATAAACACTCTCATCCCCTTTCCCTTAAGAATCATGATGTTGGTGGTTTAGTCACTAAGTCATGGACTGTAACTTGCCAGGCTCCTCTGTCCATGGGATTTTCCAGGTAAGAATACTGGAGTGGGTTGCCATTTCCTTCTCCAGTAGGAATCATGGCTGGGTTCTGTTTCAGTTATAGTGATTACTCTTCCACAGAACATGACATCAGAAAGGTACTTTTTAAACATCTATTTGGGCTAACTTTAAATATTTGACTCCATTTTTGTACATGGATATATTTTCAATTATTTGAATCAATTATTTCATTCAAATTGAGGTGTGATATGGGTGAAAAGATAGCTTGAATATTTTCGTTAAAATGAATTTAACCAGTTATAATGCATAGTTGTGGAGAATGGCTTCCCACTCCAGGATTCTTGCCTGGAGAATTCCATGGACAGAGGAGCCAAGCGGCTACAGTTTAAGGGGTCAAGAAGAATCAGACACAACTGAGTTACTAACACTGCCACAACGCATAGTTCGGTGGCTTGAATTTAATTAACTTTTTGTTTTATCAAATATATTTTTTGATATTAAAACCATCAAAAAATTGAGCCATATATTTTTTATTCATGCTTGTGAACAATACTTTTTAACATTTTAGGACAAAATATATTTTAGGGCAGCATTCTTCTTAAATAGGGACATTCTGCATTCCCAGGCTTATGGAGGACAAAGGCATTAAGGAAAAAGAGTTAAGTCATGAAAATATATAACTAAAATAATCAGCAAATATTCTACCAGGAACACAAGTCTGGGTTTCTGTCATGTCCACAGCACTTACTGAGCACCCACTATGTGCCAAGTGCTAAGTGTTGAGCTTGGCTCCTTTCTCTACACTCATTTCCAATCCCATAACAGTTAATATCACTTAAGGTCAATATTAAATTAATATCACTTAAGTGAATACCACTTAAGAACAATATTTAAATAGCATTTTGCAAATGAATTGCACTTTTACTTAATTTCAGGATAAGTAAAAATATTAAATATGCACTTAGCAATGATCTGATATCTCCTATATAGCAATACAAGTCGATAGTAAATCATGACAACGAAAATGAAAGTGGGTGGCTGTGGCAGCCATGGAAATGTACCACTCGGATTTCCTTCAAGAGGATTGGCAGTGGGGAGCATCGTTTTCTAAGAACCCCAACTGCAACCCCCTGGATCCACCACCAGGCTTCTGTCAAGCTATACTTTCCTGAGCTGTTTCAGTGACTGAGTATAGCAGGGGTCTTAGCCTGTCCTCTCCGACTCAGGGCTTCTCTGAAGACAACTTTGGCTAAAGGACTCTCCTTTGGCTTGGCTAAAGCCTTCCTAAAGCTGCCTTGCAGTCCGAGGCGCTTCCTACCCAGACCTTCTTTCTGTTTCCTGTCCCATGTGTCAAGTCTTCCATGCAGGTAGAAGGCTCTCACTGCCTACTGCTCCTTCGCCTTCACACACAGTTCCCTCCCATAGATCTCTTGCTTGTTTAACCTTGACTGGCACCTGTTTCTCAGAGAACTTGAACAGAACCAGGTGATACTGGGAGCCATTCAAGAAAATACATAGGCAATAAGATGGAGTTTGGAAGTAGGCTCACTGCCTGGCTGATAAAAACTATCCTGAGTGGCCCAATTGTTGAAGATTTCAGTGGTGATGACCTAGAAAAATATCCTGATAGAAGAAACTACCATTGCAAGTGTGATGAGTCAAGCCATCTGAAAGATATGAGGGGCATAAAGTCTGTAAGAATAGCAGACTCACCAGCTATTAAATTGTATTGGTGCCCTGCAGGGCAATAATGAGGACCATTGACGATTATATGTAAATATGAGAGCCAGAGACCCGAGTCTTTGCTAGCTTCCAAAGAGGCCCTCAGCTTCTGCAGTGAAAGTGTAGACAAAGCAAATAAGCAGACAAAGGATTTGATAATGAGAGTTGTAGAGCCCCTGGGACATTTAAATGCTCCACCAATGTAGGTCTGTTATGCTGAGGACAAGACTCAGGTAGGGAAAAAAAAACAACAGGACCTTGAAATATGGGGTGCTCTAATGATGTCCCAAGGATTTGGGCACTGCAAACCTCCCTGATCCTTTTGAACTGTGGTGTTGGAGAAGACTCTTGAGAGTCCTTTGGACTGCAAGGAGATCAAACCAGTCAATCCTAATTTCCTAAAGGAAACCAACTCTGAATATTCATTGGAAGAACTGATGCTGAAGCTGAAACTCCAATACTTTGGCCACCTGATGCAAAGAACTCACTTATTGTAAAAGACCCTGATACTGGGAAAGATTGAAGGCAGGAGAAGGGGACAACAGAGGATGAGATGGTTGGATGGCATCACTGACTCAATGGACATGAGTTTGAGCAAGCTCCGGGAGTTGGTGAAGGATAGGGAAGCCCGGCATGCTGCAGTGAATGGGGTTGCAAAGAGTCGGACATGACTGAGCAACTGAACTGAACCTCCTTGAATCCCTAGAGGCTGGAGTGGTGGTCCACTCTAGCAGGAGCTAGCACTTCCCCATATGGGAAGATACTGCACAAGCTTCTCCCCTGCCACGCAGCAGGTATGGAGATCTATCCATCTACACTGCATGCTGCCAGCCCAATAACTAGAGTTACATTCCAGCATTTCTTTTCTGGGGATTCCATGACAAAGGAGCTGTGAGAATTAGCTAGTGTACACTGGCAGGAGCAAGGCAAGTGCTGCTGGGATTGGATTCTGAGGATACTTGATTAAGGGGACAGGAACGTAACACTGAAAAAGGAATAATGCATTTATAATAATAAATATGCATTTATAAAAATAAATAATAATGCATTTAACTGAGGGCACTTTCTTTTGTCATGGGATTTAGCAGCCTGGCAAGGATGCAAGAGATGGAGCCAACAGGTTTGACTCTTAGAAGCCTAGAGAAAGTGATCACCGATGTTGAGCAAAGTGGAAACACTTGTGTTGTTTTGGTAGCCTATAAAGGAAGAAACAAAGAGCTGAAGGAACTTGGCATGCTGGATGGATATGTTAGGCTAAAAGATGACCTGATGTACCATGGGAAAGCCTAGAAGACACACCATTCACCAAGGTCAACAGGAATGTGCTGGTGAGAGGAGTACTAAATCACCAAAATGCTCCTCTTCAGGCCAGAACTGGGCTCATTAAAATCTTTGGTGTTGAAACTTCCTTGGTGGTCCAGTGGTTAAGAACCTGCCTGCCAATGCAGGGGACACAGGTTCAGCCCCTAGTCCAGGAAGATTTCACTTGCCGTGGGGGAAACTGAGCCTGTGAGCCACAGCTACTGACCTTGCGCTCTAGAGCCCGTGAGCCGCAGCTACTGAGCCTGTGCTCCGCAACAAGAGCAGCCACCGCAGTGAGAAGCCCAAACACTGCAACTAGAAAGTAGTCCCTACCAGCCGCAACTAGAGGAAGTCCACGAGGAGCAATGAGGACCCAGTGCAGCCAAACATAAGTGAAGAAATACAATTTTAAAAATCTGTGGTATCCAAACCCTTGCCCTCAAATATTTACCAATAATAGAGGTCAGGGGGTGGTGCTTCACCATTAGAAGCCAGGTGACTACACTGATCAGCAAGGCTGAGGGACAGGCAAAGAGTCTTAATCTGCAGGGAATTGTGAAAACAAAGCATGATGTCCTTTAGGCAAAACAGATGAGCATCCAATGAGGGTACTCCTTGACATCCACAACCAGAAAAGGGCAAGACTGGAGGAGTAGGGTGGAGTAGGGGCCCAGGAGGAGTCACAATAAGAAATGCAATCTCTTGCTGTTGCCAGACCTGAGCTAATTTTCGTATCTGGAATCAGAGACTGGAGAGGTGGCTGAGTCCCTCAGAGGAAAGACCCTTGCAAAACCACTGCAAGTGTATGCAGCAATGGTTCCTCCAAAGGACCTCTGACCATTTATTCAGGGAACTGTGAGAAAGGGGGAATACCGAGATATTGAAAGGACTATGGGATCCAGAGTTTGATTCCTGAAGACCTAGAGTCATCATTGTCCTGTTAGCATGGCAGCTCGTGAGGGCCACTTAATAAATAGAGATCTATCTAAAATCTGGGTAAGTTATAAGTCTGGGTATACGTTATAAGACTGGGTAAGTTTTAAGTCCATGGACTTACCCAGTTGTCATTTCCTCAGTTCTCAAATTCATAAATGGGAATGATATAGCTGGAGTAAGCACCATATTGAATCTTGTCCTATAGGTAAGAGCTAAGACAGTAAGGAAAAACAAGTAAAAACTTCTGACTCTTTGCAACCCCATGGACTGCACCATGCCAGGCTTCCCTGTCCTTCACCCTCTCCCAGAGTCCACTCAAACCCATTCTGTTGAGTTGGTGATGACATCCAACCATTTTGTCCTCTGTCACCCCTTCTCCTCCTGCCCTCAATCTTTCCCAGCATCACGGTCTTTTCTAATGGGTCACCCCTTCACATCAGGTGGCCCAAGTATTAGAGCTTCAGCGTCAGTCCTTCCAATGAATATTCAGGGTTGATTTCCTTTAGGATTGACTGGTTTGATCTCCTTGCAGTCCAAGGGATTCTCAAGAATCTTCTCCAGCACCACAGCTTGAAAGCATCAATTCTTCAGTGCTTGGCCTTCATTATGGTCTATCTTTCACATGTGTACACAACTACTGAAAAAAACCAGAGCTTTGACTGTATGGATCTTTGTTGGTGAAGGTAGCTGTGTTAGAGACATATAAAGGGGTGGGCCTTGAAAGAGAGTAGTGAGGGAAAAATCTTCCCAATGGGCAGATCTAGGAACAAGCACTTGGTTGTAGTTTTATGTAGAAGTGGACTTAGGGGAGATTCCTGGGCAGTGGTCTATGGCTGGCCATTTGGTGAGGGTGTAGAAGAGTAACAGCTTGAATATCAGAGACATGGTTTGAGGTACAAGTATGTGGATGGATGAGGATGTGGGCATAAAGAATAAATATGTTTGTATAACCTGTTAATGTCCACAAGAAAGCATCCACCATAGAGGCGGCACAAAAACCACCAAGTAGATAAAATGATTCCATCACTTGACAATGGCCAGCCTAGAAGAGGCACGATGGGCATGTGGATGGAATGGCCTGTGGCAAAGACAGAGGCTCTGAATGAGCCCAACAGATAAACTCCCCCTTACCAAAGCTGATCTAGCTACTGTGTTTCTATCCAATCTGTCAGCAACAGAGATGCGACGCCCCCAGTATGGCACTATTCCTTTAGAACAACAGGCCACTTGGCGTCAACTTTACTACACTGGATCCTTTTGATTCTAGAAGGGCTAGCAACTCAACTTCACAGGGACATCTGTTTTGATATCCCCAGATACCAGGGCTACATGTCTCAGCCAGCACCTCTATTTGGATATTAATGAAATGCCTAATTCTCAGGCATCAATCCCACCCCAATACAATTTTTCTTAATTTTTTATATATTTATTTTTGGCTGTGCTGGGTCTTTATTGCTGCACAAGGGCTTTTCTCTAGTTGCTGAGTGAGGGCTACTCTCTAGCTGCGGTGTGTGGGATTCTTACTGCGGGGGCTTCTCTTGTGGTGCACAGGCTCTCTAGGTGTGCAGGCTTCAGGAATTGCAGCTTGTGGGATCCAGAACACAGGCTCAGTAGTTGTGGCACACAGGCTTAGTTGCCTCGTGGCATGTGGGACCTTCCTGGACCAGGGATTGCACCCATATCCTCTGCATTGACAGATGGATTCTTAACCACTGGACCACCAGAGAAGTCCGCCACCCCCCAATAGTTTTTATCAGGGGATCTATTTCAGTAAAGAAGTGAGAGTGGGCCCAACCACAGTACCCATTGATCGTATCACATAAAGGCAATCCAGAAATATGCCATCTCACAGATCACTGGAGTGGCCTGCTAAAGACACAGCACCAGCTCAGAGGCAACATGCGCAAAGGACAGGGTGCCATCCTTCAGAATGCAGTATATGCATTAACTCACAAGATGAGAGGATACATGTGATGGCTCCAATTACCATCACTTCCAGTGACTCACTGGAGGATCTGGTTACCATTCCTGAAACTGGGCTCTTCAGGGTCAGAAGTACTGGTCACCAAAAGGGGGCACACTCTTAGTAGGGTACACAGCAAAAGTCCTACTGAATTACATGCCATTGTCACCAAAGTACTTTGTACTTATGTCCAGGGACCAACAAGCTAGAAAAGCAGTCATCCTCCTGGCAGAGGTCACTGGCTTTATCAGCAGGAGGTGGTGGGGGTGGGGAATGGGAGAACTTGTGCAGAACACAGGTGACCCATTTTGTGCCTACTGGTATTCCCTTGCTCCACTGCAACTGTAAACAGATATGTGTAACAACCCCAGCCTGATAAGGGTACGATCAACAAAGGTTAGACCCCTCGGGAATGAAGGTTTGGGTCACAAGATTAGGTAAGTCACCAAAATCTGCTAAAGTAATACCTGTGGATGAGAAGTATTTAAAATGGATGATGGAAGACAAGGTGAATACCAGTCATTGCCCTTCAGTGACAGGGAACATTGATGATCCTCTTCAATTCCTCATTACGTACATGGAAGTCATGGAGTTGCTCCCCAATCCTGCAAGAAGTGGGTCTGTGTGGTGCAAGAGGTACAGCTACAGAAATGTTGTTTGCAATTCCTTTGAGAGAACTGGTTGCAGGAAGCACAGCTAACTGAGTCCCAGCTGAGGAGTCCTCGCTGCCACCCCTCTGGACTCACCACTGCATTTGCTGCATGGCCAGGCTCCCCTGGGGCTGCTCCCTGCCACTGGCTGGGCCCAGAGAGGGCAGCAGCACTGAACCAGTCTCACACAATGTGGGACTCGTCTGACAAGCAATTTGCGCTCAAGAACACCCCAACAACCTGGTCCAACCTTTGTAGTCTGAGGCTCCACGTCAGGGAAGGGTCCTCCTGCCTTCCTGCTCTCCTGCCCCAGAGGTCAAGCCTACAGTACAGATGGAAGTCTCTACCTGCCTCTTCCCGCTTCTCCTCTTTATCCTTCAAAGACAGTCCCCTCCAGGAAATCTCTCACATGTCTTCCATAGGCACCTGCTTCTTGATGGATTCAAACTGACACAGAAGCTCATGTTTATGGATCAGTATATTTTCTTTGAAACCACACCCAAACAGCAGTGGAAGATGTACAAGAGAACTTGGTTCACCTTATAAATCAAGCACTTTGAGTCCTACAATACTTCCAAAGGATTAAAAGATAGATGGTTGATGTCTTTATCAGCTTTGAGAAAAACATGATGAAATATAAACACGAAGAAAGCATAAAAAATAATAGAAAGTACACACAGCTGAAGAAAGAAACCTTATCAAGAGTTAAAATCTCCCGTGTATCCCACCCTGATTGAATCCTGCTCTCACTTTCCAGATTTTGATATTTATCATCACTTCTGTATTTTAAATATTTTTACTACAAGTATTCTTAACATATTTTTTCCTTTGGATTTTTAATTTCTTTTAAACATAATTTACTAAAAATTAGTTTTGTATGTATTTATAATACTAAGCTGATGATGGGTTTTAAAAAAAAACCCAATCTATGTCACACAGAGCTATTTATGATTACTGAGATTAAAAATAGATGATTTAGCAGAAATGGAACAAAGTTATAATGCTGAGAAAAAGGATATTTTATAATCTTGTTTGTAAGTTAATTATTTATAAAAGTTATATAAATGTAGGCTAATCATCTATACAGTCTCAAAAAGCCCAATGTAAATAAAACACAGAAAATAAGTTCAACTGAGACAAGTTCAGACAAAATTCTTCTATGTGTCATATGGAATCCTAGGAAGAATCACTGCAATAATTATCCAAAGTAACATTAAAGGTAACACAAGAGATGTTTGGTCTTAGATGTAAATTCAAATGTAGAGTGTCTAAAATAACAGGTCAAAGTGAAAGTACATCTGTAATTTCTAACAGCAAAAAATAAGTTTGTAAATTCTATATTCTTCAATGAAGAAAGAAGATCAAGGATAACATGTTGGATAGTCTTATCAACCAGGTCACCTTTAAAGATAAGTTTTCAAGACAGCAAAAATGTGCAACAATTAAGCTTTACACATATAACTAAAACATTGGCTGTTATAAGAGGGGCAGCACTTTTCTTTATAGAGTTCACAAATCAACATGTAACAATCAATCACACGTTAGCCTTGGTAAGAACACCAAACGTTGGCTGTTATAAGAGGGGCAGCACTTTTATCTATACAATTCACAAATCGACATGTAACAAACAATCACACGTTAGCCTCGGGAAGAACAGCAAACGTTATTTCACAACCGCCACTACGTGCTTTTTCTTCTCTGACACCATCTGCACAGATCCAGGCTTGCTATGTTTGATACGATTCAGTTCCCTAGAAATTAAACAAAATACACAAATTTTAAGTTTATGACAAGTCACTTTAACCAAAGAAAACTTTCTCAGAAAAATTACATGGCATTTTCTTTCACCACAAAACTACCCACTGAAAAAAAGTTTTCACCAGAGTAGGTAAGAAGTAGCTCTGAAGAACAGAATGGCTACCCACTCCAAAATTCTGGCCTGGAGAATTCCATGGACTGTATGGTCCATGGGGTTGCAAACAGTCAGACATGACTGAGCAATTTCACTTAGAAATCAACTTTTGTTAACTTACTGGCTTCTTCTCTTCCTACATCAGTGTCCTTTACTAAGTTTAAAAACCTGCTGCTGCTGCTAAGTCGCTTCAGTTGTGTCTGACTCTGTGCGACCCCATGGACTGCAGCCCACCAGGCTCCCCCGTCCCTGGGATTCTCCAGGCAAAAACACTGGAGTGGGTTGCCATTTCCTTCTCCAATGCATGAAAATGGAAAGTGAAAGTGAAGTCGCTCAGTCGTGTCTGACTCTTAGCGACCCCATGGACTGCAGCCTACCAGGCTCCTCCGTCCATGGGATTTTCCGGGCAACAGTACCTGCTGCAAGTTATTAAAATGTTTAAAACTGACTCAACTCCAACATCTATCCAACATAACAAAATAACAATTTGCATTGCCTAACTAAAAAAAACAACTCTTTCTTAGAATTTCTATAATACATTACATGAATTCAAGGATTGCACAGAGAAGAATATTCTACAGGGGAAATGATGGTGATGGTGGAAACTTTTTCTTCAGAGGCAAAATGCTAGATTCCAAATGCTATGATGAAGCAAGCATATTAGAGAAATTCTTTTTTTTTTTTGATAAATTCTTATCTAACAAATATTTTTGCCAGTCTTTAAGCTAGAAAATACACATTACCTCAATCCCAGCTACGTTGGAAATCATTTTTTTACACTATTTACAATAGTTTCTTTAGTGTGAGTAGAGCCTTTTCTAATTTTGATATGTATGTTTTTGACATTGTTTGCCCTTTAAACATATTCCCAAAGATAGGTAATGAAAATTCTCACCATGTTAGATAATCATAGCTTCCCCTTTTATCAGGAAAAAGCCCAGAGGAGTATTCAAAACCACCTCTGATGTATAACAGCACATAAACTATTCCTTTGACGGGCACATTTTTTGTTTGGTTTTGGTGGGATGTGAGGGGACAGCTAGAAAACAGTACTGAGAGAGACACAAATGCTCCAAAACATACTTTCGTCGACGAGCTTCTTTCATGATGCGCTGTTCCTGAATCTGGCTGTAGATAGATTTTGGTAGATGTCGGTGACGAGAGATACGTTTTATATAAGGATGATGTTGAAATTTCTCCTTTAACTTCTGGTTATAATCTGTGGCTGCTCTTTCTCGTGATGTAAGCTGAAAAAAAAAATACATTTTGATGTTTTCGCAAATGATGTGTTCTTTTTGCTTCAGTACAACAGAGTTAGGAAGAAACGTTTCCCCAAAAAACTATCAACATTTATGACATGCAACCAAAATTACTAATGTAACTGTACAGTTACATTAAACTGTACCCATTATAAGGCTATGTTACTGATACCAGCTCTGCTATGTCCTTTTAGTCAGGGCGCCTACAACGTATTGACGGCTGGGTGCCACCAAGTGCAAACGAGCAGCGCCTAGGGAGTCAGGTTCTGTGGCCCTCTGAGTTGGTCCACGTAACACAGAAAAAGCACTTGATGAATCACTCAAAAATTTTTTCTGTAAAAATTATTGAAACAGAAACAAAAGTGATGACATAATAACCAGCCTTTGTCTAACAGTTGTTAAGGATGGTATGATTTAGAGGAATATTTAATGATGAAGATAAACCTAGGCATAGTGTAGTACTTTAATAATCATTAAACCTAAAATAAATTTATCTTTAATTACTTATTTTCGTATCTTGCTTTTCCTTCCAGGGCTAAGTAGAAAATAAACCACACTCAACCTTTCCTTATTAAACTTACTATTTGCTTCAGATATAAACACCCTGTATATTTCTTACAGAAAACATGAGACATTTAGAAAAACATTAAGAACAGAAATCAACCTTAACTCACAACCCAGAGGTTGCTAGTCAACAGTAATATTTGTTATATTTTCATCAAATCTTTCTTAAGTCTGAAGCTGTTAATTTTTTTAAGTGTTTCACTGTGTCTTTGATATTAAAATATTAATACCCCCCAGAGGCTTGGAGCCTTTGATTTGCCTGATTACTATTCCTTTGACAGAATACGTATTAAAAGTTCTAAGCCTCTAGTCCCTACATCTTCTCTCCCTACCTCAAGGAAAATACAAAGAAACAAGAAGGCTCAAATGCGATCAAACATTTGAATTAACAAAGCCCTCTGGGGGAGTTCTCTGGTGGTCCAGTGTTAGGATGTAGCATTTGCACTGCTAGGGGGTCCAGGTTCAACCCCTGGTCGGGGAACTAAGAGCCCACAAGTCATGCAGTGTGGCCAACAGCAAAAACAAAAACAAAGAACTCTGAAGGTGCCTTTGACATGAAAAACGTAAACCTCGATACACCCTTGTCTGTTTCCTTTCATCACAACTAAAGCACTTGAAATAAATTCTCTTTATAATATAATGATATTCAATAACACTTATAAACAAGTTGCGTGATAATGAAAGAAAATAGGATCTCTTACCACACCCAACTTTTCAGAAGCATTAGCTTTCCATAGACGAATGTTCATTTCATCAGATCCACACATAATGTACTTGCTGTCAGCAGTCCATTTTACACAGATAACATGCTGCATTCTCTTTGTGTGATAGACTTCCCTACAGAAGAGGAACTAAGTTAAAACATTTAGGAATCTGGTACAGATTTTCTTTAACCAACTACCTATCAAGTATCAGGGTAACATTTTTTGAGTCCTGAAAGAGTATAAAAGAGAAATTAAAATACACTTAAATGTATTTTTTTGGAGAAGGAAATGGCAACCCACTCCAGTGTTCTTGCCTGGAGAATCCCAGGGACGGGGGAGCCTGGTGGGCTGCCGTCTATGGGGTCGCACAGAGTCAGACACAACTGAAGTGACTTAGCAGCAAATGTATTTTTATTAAACCATACTGCTAAGATTCTATGCTAAGAGCTGTGGAACATATTAAAAAGTCCTGCCCCCAGAGAAGTTATAATCCAGTAAGAAAAGTAAGTATAAACAAACCAAGCAAAACTAGATATCCAGAAAAGATCACAAAATAACTGTGGGCATATAACACAAATAAAATACACTGAAGCTGGAATAACTATAAGATCAACCACCACACTTCTTTGGGTTTCATTTCACTGGGAAAAAAATATTCAACGGCATTCAAAGAACATATCCTGATATGCTGATCCTAATGTCTGATTTCTGTTTTGGTCAAATTGTTGAAAAAGTGTAATTAATTAAAGTGAGAGTGGATGACTTACATATGTGACAAGAAACAGAGGGCTACAGAAGTGATGAGCTGAGGTAAGGATCATTTAGTAAATGGAGATGTCAAATATCATACCTATCTGGAAAGGTGTGAAACATGCTAAGTGAATTCACAGAAGATACTATATTAGGAAGTGTTAAGCAAAGCATTAAAAAGCAAGTAAAAGACAAGGTCAGAAAAAATTAAAACATGAGACTCCTGGAAAAGTAAAACTTCCTTATCTGGATTAAGTGATTCAGAATGCAGACTACAAAGGAAACACACTCAGCCAGTTCTGCACAGTAAAAGAAAACTCACGTAGGATGATGAAATCAATAGATTTTGTGTAAAGACATTTCTGAAGTACACTCAGAAAAGTGGTCTATTATGCTATTTCTAACGGATACATTTTGAGCTCTTGAATGAATATGTAGATAAACCATATGACACAATTCTAAAAGAGAGGATGGTTAGAACGAACATACTATTGAAAGAAAAAGTGGATCAGACAGACTGCTTTTTCTTCTCTCAATGCTCTGCTTCTACAAGACTCAATTCTTACAACCTCTACCTATTTAAGATCCCCATTTCCCCATAGCAATATACTGAATTTAAATATCAGGAAATTCAATTAGGCTTTGGTAACCACTAAAAATAACCTGCATATATTACATCAGTTCATGTACTGATATTAGACCAGACAAATCCAGTGGACAGTTACTTGGCCAACTGAGAATCCTCCTTAATGGTAAACTACAGAGTTTAATATCTAGATATGTTTATGCTTGTACATAGAACAGATACATAAAGTTCATTATAAATTATGCTATTTGTGGAGATAAATAATTTAAAAACTTAAATTCTTTACATACATAGTCAAGCTAAAAGAACTGTTCCATGTGAATGCAACTGAATTTACTTGTTTGCTAAGTAAATACTGAATAAAATCCATAGAAGTTACCTTCGAATATTGATTTAACTGTAGTTTTTGAAAACCTACTCAAAATTTATTTTTTTAAAAAAGATTTATTTTTATTTTTTGGCTGTGGTGAAAATTTACTTTAAAAATATATTTCAGTGACTTTAAGTTCTTTGAAAGGAAAATATTTTTAAAAATACAGATCATTCAAAGCACTGCCTGTATTATTTGATGTTTTTGTAATGATAGGAAACTAGAGCAGACCATGGAAACAAACCAGAAGCAGCTTTCCAGCAGATGACAGTAATGGTCAGAGAGAGTATTGTTTATATGGTTTATAACTAAACCCAACAGGAAGTAACACGTATTAAATTGTGATTACAAAATCTTCAAAAAACATCAGGAGACAATTCCTAGAAATGGGATATAAGAACTCACTTCATACAATTTTGGAATAATCTGAGCTTTTAACTAGACTTGCATTTAATTGCCCATGCTGGTTTTAGAATAATCAGTTTGAACTCAGCGATGGGGCTCTTGGCATCACGGGTGCCTAAACTTCCCATTTCCTGCACTCCTCCTTTGATCCTTATGTCTGCTTATGCATCATGTTAGAACTGTCCTACTTAATACCTCTGGAGGTCCTGGTGTCAAAAATGATGGAGGGCCACAATCTCTTGATTTTTTTCCAGAGAAGTGAAAAGAATAGAAACTATCAGCCTTGCCTTGGGCCTAACTGAACAATTACCATTACCAACAAGAGTATCATGAATTACCATTCATGACAAGAGTATCAAGTTAGTTTCAACAGTCACATAGGAACCAACCCCAGAGTCCAGGATCAAAGTCACCAGAACACCCACTCAGTATACTTTTGATTCAAATACCTTTTTAATCATACACATGATGATGATGACGACAGTTATCTATCTGCTAGCAATTCATGATGATATGAAAAAGTTTAGGAATTAATATGGCTTCCTCAAGTCAGAGAAGAGAAAGATACAACTATCACACGAAAAAACACCAAAGAGTTAGACAAGCAGATTGGCTATTACCAAAAAACGTATGGAGCTGTGTGACCCTGAAGAGGCTCTGTGGGCAAGATCTTTTGGTTGTGAACACAAGGCTGGGACAAGGGTGAGGCAAATGAGGTGCCTACAGTGTAAACTCTAAGGAGGCTGTCACTTTCAGGGTGATGCAGATACAGGCTAGGCACCTGCAAGAGTCCTGAGTCAGGAGGATGTGCCTGTGAAAACAAGCATCACTTGCTCAGGAAGATCAGACCCCTTCAACACTGTACACACTAGGTTAGTTATCATTAAGAGTAATGATCAAAATTCTCATCACTGCACTTAAATGGTGAAATTTATCCACCCTGTTATAGTTACAACACCAAACTGAATGCTCTTTCTCTAGCTTTAAGTGAAGGAAGGGTCCCATAAAGACTTTATCAAGCTGGGGAAACTGTTTCACCAGCTCCACGCTACCGTTCTCTAGCACAGATCATCACCTTCCAGCCTCAGCATACAGATTCTCTGGTCTTTCTTTTCCCTGATTCTGCTTAGTTTTCTCCTTTCCTTTTCTATGGCTTCCAATCATTCTGTTATCTTTCACCATGTGCATTTTCTCCAACACTGAATCAAGACAAGGTCATCCAAGCAAGTATACATATAAATGTATATCACATGTCTTGCGTATGTTGGGTGGTTGCTCTCCCAAACTTGCTTCCCTAGTGGCTCAGCAGTAAAGAGTTCACCTGTAATGCAAGAGACGCAGGAGATGTGGGTTTGATTCCTGGGTTGGGAAGATCCCCTGGAGAAGGAAATGGCAACCCACTCCAGTATTCTTGCCTGGGAAATTCCACGGACAGAAAAGCCTGGCGGGCTACAGTCCATGGGGTCGCAAAATAGATGGACATGACGTATGTGTATATACGACATGTATATGTCACATATCGTGACATGACATATGTGTATATATGTATAGTATTTTAGAGAGAATATATGTTCTTTTTAAATTCTAATGTTCCTACTTTTACTGAATCAAAATGGAGGTGGTTGTATCTTCAAGAGTGAGTGACACCACCATAATCCTTCATCATTTTTATGGGAAGATATCTTCTAGTTTACTTGGATTTGCCTTGAATATGCATAAAATGCTCTGTAAATCACAGCATACTAATATAAGGGGCTGTATCTTACAAGAGTTAATTTTTAAAGTTGGCAAAAACTCAAATGCAGTCAAAAAGTATTCCTGAAAACCTTTAAATGCCAGTTTACTATAAACTACCTCAATACAATAACACGTGAAATAATATAACACGGTGGTACAAGTATATACACTACACTCAGTGATGTGTGTAGCAGAGGGCCAAGCTGTATGACACAAAACACCTTAAACACTAGTTACATTCACTGTACACAAACAATGACACACACACACAGCACAGGACAGCTGAGTATTTCGATCTCCCGTCTCCTGGTCATTCCAGAGCATGTGTCTACTAGATGAGGATGGAGGGATACCTGTCCTGACCATTTAAACCGTAATTTTTCTCTTTTTCATTTTTGCCTTAGTGTATGAGAGTTGAATTTAAATAAGCACAAAACAACAAATATAAGGTATTATTAACTGCTCTTAAACTGTATTAGGGGAAACTTTAAGTTCTTCCTTATCAAATTAAAATCTTTTTTCAAGTTTACTCTATCTCATGGCAGTGAAAATACTCTGCATATTATCATGATGGATATATGTCATTATACATTTATCCAAACCCATAGAATGTGTGATCCGAAGAGTGAATTCTAAGGTAAACTATGGATTTGGGGTGATTACGATGGGTCAGTGTAGGTTCATCCTACATTTTGGTGAGGTAACAAAAGTACCACCCTATATGGAATGCTGATAATGAACAGGCTCTGCATGCGTAGGAGCTGGGAATATATGGGAACTCTACTTTCCTCTCAATTTTGTTGTAAACCTAAAATTCCCCTAAAAAAAAAAAGCCTTTATTTTAAAAAATTAGTATAAAACACTCAAAAAGGTTTTGCCCTAAGGCAAAGATTTCACATCAATAAATTATATAAAGCTAAAAAGACTCTGATGCTGGGAGGGACTGAAGGCAGGAGGAGAAGGGGACGAGAGGATGAGATGGCTGGATGGCATCACTGACTCAATGGACATGAGTTTGAGTAAACTCCGGGAGTTGGTGATGGACAGGGAGGCCTGGCATGCTGCAATTCATGGGGTCGCTAAGAGTTGGACACGACTGAGCGACTGAACTGAA
Source organism: Bos grunniens (assembly GCF_055505025.1). Lineage (NCBI taxonomy): Eukaryota > Metazoa > Chordata > Mammalia > Artiodactyla > Bovidae > Bos > Bos grunniens. The sequence goes on along the minus strand of NC_141178.1, from coordinate 21,285,048 downwards.
CTGACTATCCTGTTCAATGAAGAATCTGCCCTGTAGGCCGATGTTTTTGCTCACAGATGCAGAAGGTGGCAGCCCACATCACAACACCTGAGTGTGAGTCCCATCATATACACAAAACCAGAGTGTGTTAAGTCACTCAGTCATGTCAGACTCTTTGCTACCCCATGTACTGGAGTCCACTGGCTTCTCTGTCCACCAAATAACCTTTAGAAAAAGATACATGATGATCTAGGCAGGGAAAAAAAGTCAAACAGAAACAAATGTTCACTGGTAGTAACATACCTGCTTCTACTTTTGTCCACAGGAAAGATTCGAATAGATTTATCAAAACTAGCTGACACAAACTCTCTCCCAGTGGGAGAGTAATCCACATCAAGCACCGCAGATACATGATCCATATGCACCATTACAGGAGTGTCCAGGGCTCGCATATCGAAAGTATACAAGCTGTAAAAGAGTTTTTAATTATTTGATACAAGTTTCTATTAAAAAATGCACATGCAGTATTAAGAGACATTACTGAACTTAAGAGGGCTAGCTAATAAATAAAGCACATCTAAATACATAGCTCAATTCTTCACATGGCAGATAAGGGATAGGGAAAAATATCAACAGTTTTATTATTCCTTAAGATTATATACTTACACACTTTAATCCTTACAAACAGAAATCTCATTGTAGAAAATGTGCAAACACCAAGACCATGAAGAGTACAAAACTTGCATTTAATTTCACTACCCAGAGAAAGTCAGCACAGTGTAAATGTTTCTTTTAACCACGCTATTTAATTATATGCCTCTTAATACAATTAAGATATTACTGTATAAAGCTCTATATTGATATTTCATGTAGCATATTATGAGCATTTATTAATATCTGAACATATTTTAATGTTTTCATATGTAAATGAGTTAAAATAATTAATAATCTGTTTAAATTTATATTTAAATCTATTTGTTAGTAAAGTTTCCCATGTTTTATTTTAACTTTTGATATTTAATGGGACAGATTCCTACAATTAGAATTATTAAGTTCAAAGGCATAAGCATTTTTAAGGTTTTTGAGTTGATAAATCACTTCCAATGAAATCACACTAATTTATACTCTATCAGTGATACATGAGAGCAAGCACAGCTTTTCAAAGGGTGTACTAAGATTAGAAAACTATACTTCATGCACAATTGGCAAGAACAATGACTTCGTGATTTTCGAGGTTTAAAATTTTTTAATTGACAGCTAGAAGAACAGTGCTTAAAATGAACCAACATAAATGATGGAGAGTAGTAATACAGAATTACTGTAACCAAGTTCCTAACATCAAAATACTTACAGATGCAAATATTAGCAAGGGGAAAAGTTTAAGGAGAAACAAGATATCCACAAAATTTTAAACTATCTCCCCACAGATATGTGTTAATTACAGAAGAAAATAGTAACTTTAGTAGGGAAAGCTGGTAGACACCACCTTAACTAAGTGATGAAGGTCAACATTACTAGTAATAAGATGTACCAACGTTATGTATTCCTGGTTTGATGCACCAAGGAGGGGATATCAATTTTGTGGTATTCTTGCCAAAGATGCATAATCTCAATGAAATAATGAGAAAACACCAGTTAACCCAAGTTAAAGGCAGTCTACAATATAACTGACAAGGAAGTCCTTCTCAAAAGTACTAAGGTCATAACAGAAAAGGGAAGACTGAGAAAGTCAGTGAGCAGACATGGTAATCAAATGCAAATACAATGTAGGATCCTGCAACAGTAAAAGAACACTAGTGGAAAGACAGGTGATGGAATAAAGTCTACAGTTTACAATATTGTACCAATGTTAATTTCTTGGTTTTGCTAACTGGACTATGGTGACCTAAGATATTAACATTTGGGGAAATTGTCTTACAGGTACCTTTTTTGTAACTTTTCAGTAAGCCTTTCCAGTGGTCATGTATGGATGTGAGAGTTGGACTGTGAAGAAAGCTGAGTGCCGAAGAATTGATGCTTTTGAACTGTGGTGTTGGAGAAGACTCTTGAGAGTCCCTTGGACTGTAAGGAGATCCAACCAGTCCACTCTGAAGGAGATCAGCCCTGGGTGTTCTTTGGAAGGAATGATGCTAAGGCTGAAACTGCAGTACTTTGGCCACCTCTTTCGAAGAGTTGACTCATCGGAAAAGACTCTGATGCTGGGAGGGATTGGGGGCAGGAGGAGAAGGGGACGACAGAGGATGAGATGGCTGGATGGCATCACCGACTTGATGGACGTGAGTTTGAGTGAACTCCGGGAGATGGTGATGGACAGGGAGGCCTGGCATGCTACAATTCATGGGGTCACAAACAGTCGGACACGACTGAGCAACTGGACTGAACTGAACTGAACTGAAGATTACTTAAAAACAAAAATTCAAAAAAAAACTTCATAAAGATTATTTTCTAATACCATTATTAGAAAAAGTCATGGATGCTAAAGGTAACAATTTTCAAATAACCATGAAATTCTCATCAAGAGATGAGTCATTGCTTTCTTTTATGATCTTCAAACATAACACAGGATTGTCAATCAAGGTCATACTGATCACTGAAGTTAAATTTCTGAGCTGACAACTGCTGTATATTCCCTATCTAGAACAGTGGTTTTCAACCAGGCTTGTTTTTAGCAAATTTTTGTGTTTTTTTTCTTTTCTTTTCTTTTTTAGTAAATTGTTTTAATTTTAAGAACTTATTAGAATTCCAAGCAAATCAACCCATCTAGATGCAAAATGTTTTTGTAAATAAAGTTTCAAGTCACAGTATTCTTCAGGAATAACACAGTTCAACCCTATTACCTGATGAAATTATGGTATAGACTAGTTTACATGACTTGTCTAAATTCTTACAATAGTTACTGGTTGGGTCTACACTTGAACTTGGATTTCTAAATCACAACAGGATTATTTAAAGGGCAATAAAAGAAATAAAATGTTAAAAGATATTTTACACAGCAAAATCACATTCAAGTAAGAGCAATTACGGTACTCTAACAGTCACTTCTTACAAGTGATGTACTCTTTGTTTCAGCTTCCATATATAATTATTTCCAAGGCAAAAATTGAGAAATTCTAAAGATACTCTGAAAAAAAGATTATTTTCCCCAAATAACTAATTACAGCAAACTTTAGAAATGTTAGTAAGATTGGTCAGCAGGACTTTTTTTTATTGCTTTTAACTGGAACAAGGGCATTTAATTTCAAATACTAATAAAGGCTAAAAGAACTTCAATTAAGTGGTTTGAGTTGATGAGAGCTTCGTTTTAGTACAGAAAAGTCATAATTGATGCTTTTAGTTTAATACCACTAAAGCATCATGTAATAAATCCTATTTCTGAGCTAATTTATGCTTTCTTAACTAACAGTAGTGGAAAGAACAAAGAATTTAAATACAGAAGATCTAAAGTTCAATCCAATGACAAATTTCCACCTTCTGCAAAAAAACACGTATTAAGAATCCATCATGTACACAGCACTACAATAAATGCTTGGATAAAAAAATATGAATAAGATATTCTTTCCTCATTAGGAGATTAAACTCCCTGCATCAATACCCTCATCTATAAGAAGGGGATAACATACATGTCTTATTGACCTTATGCTGCTGCTGCTGCTGCTAAGTCGCTTCAGTTGTGTCTGACTCTGTGCGACCCCATAGACGGCAGCCCACCAGGCTCTGCCGTCCCTGGGATTCTCCAGGCAAGAACACTGGAGTGGGTTGCCATTTCCTTCTCCAATGCACGAAAGTGAAAAGTGAAAGTGAAGTTGCTCAGTCGTGTCTGACTCTTTGCGACCCCATGGACTGCAGCCAACCAGGCTCCTTGGCCCATGGGATTTTCCAGGCAAGAGTACTGGAGTGGGGTGCCATTGCCTTCTCCATTCACCTTATAGGGATATTGGAAAGATAAAGTGAGCTAATGTCAAATGCTTCAGCAAGTTTTAAAGCAGTATATAAGAAATCACAAAATTCCATCCAGGTCAAGAACATAAGGCTGCTAAGTTACTCCTTTACAAAGAGTCACAAATAAACATATCTGTAAATATTAAGGTAAAGACTGAAACTTCAGGTTTTCCTTTCGTCTTACTGAAGTAACAGTGGTGGCAGGTAGCATGACAACATGAGTAACAACCACCTGCCTCCACATTTTGCAGGCAGACATTTTTAGGTTCTTAAAACATGTATGATTCAGTCATTATTTACTGATATATGGTTAATGTCAGGGATTAGCCAACTTTTTCTGTAAAGGGCCGAATAATCAACATTTTTGGCTTTGTGGGTCATACGGGCTCTGTTCCAACTACTCAACTCAGGCATTATAGCACAAAAGCAGCTATATTCCATACATAAATAAATGTGTCTACGGATGACCTAGAGATTGTCATACTGAGTGACGTGAGTCAGAAAAAGAGAAATGTACTAATGTATAGCATATGGAAGTCTGCTCACTGTTATGTGGCAGCCTGGATGGGAGGGGAGCTTGGGGGAGAATGGATGCATCAAGATGTATGGCTGAGTCCCTTTGCTGCTCACCTGAAACTATCACAACACTGTCAATCAGCTATGCGCCAATACAAAATAAAAAGTTTAAAAAGTGAAAAATAAATAAATGTGACTATATTGCAATAAAACTTTACAGAGACAGGTAGCAGACAGCACTGAGTCCATAGATCAAAGTTTTATTGTCCCTGATCCATATCATTTTGAAAACTAAGAATACTTTTTAAGAAGCACTTCTCTATTTTGGGAAATCTTTTTTTTTTTAATTTTAAGCAAAACAAATGGTAATTTTCTAATGTGTATGAAAGAATACTACCTAGGAAAATATATTTCATTAATAAGACATATACAGTTGAGTCACTTCTGATAGAAATTAAGTTATAAGAAAAGGGAAACTTACTTGTAATCCTCGTTTGCTGCAGTAAAAATGAATGCTTCCATAGGGTTCCAGCAAATTGTATTTGTTCTCATATCTAAGATGACCTGAGAAACATACACTAACCCATTACTATGAAATTAAGTCCCTCTAAAATGAATAAATTCCTACTTCATTTCCTTTTCTTCATTTTTCACTGATTTAAGCAAATACTTCAGTAAACACCTATCATTTGCACAGAATTTGGCTCAGTGCAATAGGAAAAGAAAATCAATAATTAGTTTCCTGAACACACAGGCAGTGCTAAATATTGAAAAATATAAAAATGCTTAATAAATGGTCCCTTGACCTCAAAAAGCTTATAGTGTAGTTGGGAAAATGAGACATATGTAAGAAAAGTTCAACCCCAAAGTTGTAAAGTACAATATATTATTAACAACTGAGAAGGTAGGGTTGAAAGTGGCAGAAACTGCTATTTATTAAACTGGTCCTTTGGTGCAGGGGTGGAATCAAGTAGGAGATGGAGACTGACGTACACGCACTACCATGTGTAAGACAGACAGCTAGTGGGAACGCCTGCTGCACAGAGCAGGGAGCTCAGCTTGGTGCTCTGTGATGACCTGGGTGGGTGGGATGAAAGGAATTCGGACGGAGGTCCAAGACGGAGAGGATGTATGTATACACTCAGCTGATTCACTTGTATAGCAGAAACCATCACAACATTGTAAAGCAACTATACCCCAATAAAAAAGACAAAAACCAAATAAACGAAAAACTAGCACTTCCATGGTAACATTCTGCTAAATGCTTAATGTTTTATTCTTACCACTGGGCTGTGAGGCAGTTATTAATATCACCATTTCACAGAAGAAACACAGATTAAGTTACCTGCTTAAAGTCTTAACACCAAAGTTCATGCATGTTATTCCCACCATATGACATGGGTGAGTGAAATTTGGAAAGATTATTCTACTTATTTAGCTCAAATGTCAATCAATATATTCTACTTCTAATATTTCTGAATTTAGTACATGTTATAAAAATGATTTGATAACAACAAAAATATTAAAAGCATCTCTGTTAGGTATGGCACAGAGATGTCTATGATAACAGACCTGAAGTCCATTAACAAGGCATAGCTCTTCTGGTACTCTCTCAATTCCAGCACTTGCAATCAACTGTATACTCGTTTACTTATAATGGCACTCGTCTCTTTACTAATAGTATTCCCTCCCTCTTTATAATCAGCTTAAGGTTTCATTAACTCTGATATCTAAGTCCTGGAATGACTGCTTCAGAACTGCTGGGAAATCTGACACCTTGAACAGGATAGTGCCTGTCTAAATAAAACGTCAAACTGGTACCCACTGGTGTGTAACTAAACAAATAAAGGTGATTATGTGAATTAGTTATAAAACTTTCTGGAATAAAATACCATGTGTGTCACTATGATAATCACAGGGCCTGACTAATAGGATGCAATACTGAAGAACTTTCAATTCATTGAGTACAAACTAGATGTCTACAATATTCTGGCAGTATGGCAAACGGAAGACTGGAAGAGAGTAACTCATGGAAATTGACGGGTCTCTAAAAAGCAACAGGGAACTGAGGGAATGCCATTATGACCACTTGGGTTCTAAGAACATCTCTATTAAAAAGAATTTTTTTTTAATTCTGAAAAAACATTTGCTCTGTATTTTCAGTCACTCGATTCACAAAAGGATGCATTAACAACTATATAAAGTAAAAGACAAATTGAAACTCACCTTTTTCAGAGGAGTAGCTTGTCTCATATCATATAGTACTATATTCCTGTCAGAAGCACAACTTCCCAAGAGAAATGTCTAAAAATAAGTGTAACAATTATCAGTTAAAAGCCAGGTTTGGCAGCAAACCATGTCCATTCCTGAACAAATGATTTAATTACCTTTAAGATACAAAGTTCTAACACTAAAGTCCATTGTAAGAGGGTACAACAAATCACTCATAATCTTGGCAACCAAAGCCAAAGATCTTCATGATTAAATCCCCATGCCTGTATTTTAGATGTCTGAGATGTAGGTATTCTGCATTCTATTTTATAACAATATATTTTACTTACCCCTTCTTCACTTAGACCTGTTTCCTGTTCTTCCATATTATAAATAACACTTCAGTAAACATTTGAATACATTTAGATCTTCTTTTCCTAAGGGTAAGATTTTAGTAGTGGCATCACCCTAATCAAAAAGTATGAATAATTTTATAGCTTATGCTATTTAGAGGTAATGGTTTTTCCAGAGTTATAGCAGTAAGCGTTGCAATGTGGAAATATATTAATTTTACTACACTGGGCGGCAATATTAAGTATCATATAAAAATGCCTTCTGTAACCACAGATGCAGAACCCATGGATTTGGAGGGTCAACTGTATAAATTATTGCTTTATTAACAATTAGACATTTCCTCATGGTTATTAACTCTGTATAAACTAGGCCTGTCCTTTGTCCAACTGTGGTTTCAAGATGTTTCATATATTTATTTGTAAGTCAATTATAAATGTGTCAAGTGGTTACATGATTCTTGGTATTAAGTGAAAATAAGCTCTCCACCTTCCAATGGAATCCCAAATCCCACCCCTTGTAGCACCGTTCCTCCTCACCCATTGTTCCTGATCTAACTCCTGTCTTCTGCTTATATTATTCCCACTGCAAGCATAAGAGGAACCAGAAGAGTTACTTACTACACTGCTATATAGCCACATTTGTGTATACTCTTTTTAAACTGCTTCCTCTGAGCTTTTCCCCTACTGAATGACTCCTCTCAACCTTTCTTAGTTTCTCATTATTTCACTCTAAGGTCTGACCAGGTACTGTTTTCAAAAAGTAAAGACCTGAATTTGAGCAAAGCAAAAAATTCTACCAAGAAGGAAAGCTGATTTTAATGCTGTAAAATGTAGCAATTCTCAGAATAAACTTTTGGCTTTATCAGAACCCTCAGCTTCAATATTTTTACAGAAAAATAATTAGTGATGATTAGAGGAGACAAATACACTCCATTTGTTCACAGCAACATGCCCTCCCCATTAAGTTTAATAAAGGGTCAGGGTAAGAGACATCCACACCATTTGCTTTTACCACCAAGTCAAGGTCATATGGTTAATAAAACACACATACACACCTAGCTGAACAAATAAGAGTTTTTATACATGCTAATTTGAGAAACATGGTTGCTAGGTCATCACTAATCATTAATTATGATTTTAGGATTGGCCATCAGCTCTACTGACACAGGTGTTCACCAAAACAGAGAAACAAAAGATCTCCTTTACCCATTAGGGAAGAAATCAGTATCTGTTCCGTTTTCGTTTTTTTTTTTAACAGCATAACACCACCATCTTAAACTTGGGTAGCACCTTTTAAAAATATTCACATATATTATCACATTTGACACTTGCAACAAACCTAAGAAGTACACTGGAAGACATAATTAATCTCATTTTAAAAATAGACAAATACAGAGAAAAATTATGACTTGTGAAAGGTCAACACAAAGGCGTACTGGCAGGAAATATAGTTCGAGCCTACGTCTGCAGCAAGGTAAGACATTAAATTTTCTCACAGGTCACCTGTGTTTGTAGCCTGCTTCTGCCCAGTGGCACTGTGGCCTGGTCTACAAGGCTCACTTCGCCAATCAAGGGCAACTGAGGGAAGGGAGATGGAGGGTGGCGTGAGGAAGATACAGACAAAACAGACAGATATTCTGTCCCAGCGATTGGCAAACTTTTTCTGTAAAGGGTGATAGAGGACATAGTTTAGGCTTTGTGGGGCCATATGGTTTCTGCAGTTTATTAAACTCTACTTTGTAGTGCAAACTCAGTTACAAACAATACATGAGCTAAAGGGCACAGCTGTGTTCCAGAAAAAACTTAAAAATAAAAACAAGGAACAGGCAGTGGCCTCACAGACTATATCTTGCTAACCCCTGCTCTAACCCTGCAGCTTCTCCCAGAAGTGTGTTTACCAGTGTGGGCTGAAGGAAGGGGTATCCTTTGACTGATTTCTCAGCAGGACTTCAAAGCCAAGTTCACATCATACTACAGCATCTCACTCTTTTATAAAAATACTTTTATTTTTATAATTTCATTTGTTTATTTTTGGCTGCGCTGGGTCTTCTTTGTTCTGCAGGGTTTTCTCTAGTTGTGGTGAGCAGGGGCTCTTCATTGCGGCGGCTTCTCTTGTTGTGAGCACAGGCTCTAGGGCACATGGGCTTCAGTAGTTGAGGCTCCCAGCCTCTAGAGCACAGACTCAATAGTTACTTTCTGGCATGTGGGATCTTCCTGGATCAGGGATTGAACCCATGTCTCCTGCACTGGCAGGTGGACTCTTTACCACTGAGCCACCAAGGAAGTCTTATACCCTGCTACTTTGACTCAACCTTTTATTCCTCCTTTTGTCAATTAGAGTCTCTTAAATGCAAAACTTGCAGATGAGAATTTCCTCTGCGACCACCTAACAAGATAATCTCCTGGTAACTTCTAAAACCAGCTCATACACAGTGATTTCCTTTTCTTCCTTCAGGAAAAGGCATGTCAACTGAGTCTTCTAGACACTGAGTTTATCAGTTACTATGCATTCAGAAAAAGCTCAGGGAAAGGCCTGGAGTCCAGGAGCTGGCTTAGCCTTCAGGGCAGCCTCCGTTACCAAGTTTGGACCTAAGTAAACAATAAGGAGGCTAACCTCTAACTCTTCCCTTAGATCTGGAAAGAATTAGGAATCACAATTTAGTCTTCTGAGCGAAGAAAAATAGAATTATAACGAATTATCATGTAGTAGAAAAATAACCACGCATATTATTTGGAAGCACTGATGTCCTTGTAATGTACAAATAATTAAAGAAAACAATGCTCAACACTTCTTCTTCTGACCTCCAACAGAGTTAAGAAGAATTAACTTTTTTTTTTTAAAGGTAATCTGTGGAACATGGGGCTTCCCTTGTGGTTCAGCTGGTAAAAAATCCGCCTTCAATGCGGGAGACCTGGGTTCGATTCCTGGGTTGGGAAGATCCCCTGGAGAAGGGCAAGGCTACCTACTCCAGTATTCTGGCCTGGAGAATTCTGTTGACTGTATATAGTCATGTATAGTCATGGGGTGGCAAAGAGTCGGACATGACTGAGCGACTTTCACTTTGTGGAACATGAGTGCTGAGGGTACAAATAAAACTGAAAGTTTCTTAGGACCGTGTGTGCTTGAGTTCTACCCCCACGACCACACGCCTCTCACAATGCTGAACACCAGTGTCCGGGGCTAAACTGTGGTCAAGCATGTCGAGACCTGACCAAAGAAAGTGGAACTCAGACCAAATGGGAGAACACCACTAAAATTCAGAAAATTCTTGGATCACATATTCAAGTTCTTCCTGAATAGAGTTGAAATTATATGATAATAAAGAAACAATAAGCAGAACATATTTCAAAAAGGAGCATTACCTCAATTGGGTTAAATTTAACACTGCTTATACTGTCAAATCCCCAAGTCATTGAACATATAGGACTGGTTCTTTGTTCATCCCAAATGTCTACTTGCTGTCCACATGTGGCAAAAACAGCTTCTCTCCAGTGATGATCAATTCCTGTATACACTGTCTTTAGAAGCAGAGAGGTTGTTACAGATGAGTCTTTTCATTGGTACTTCAACTCTACAGAATAATATCTTAAAATATATTTCTCTACACTCTCATGTGCTTAAGAAAATCCCTGTTCACTAAGAAATTTCTTTAAAGCCTTTACTTAAAGGAGAAAATTCTACCATAAGAAGTGATGTTCCTTATCATACATTCTGGGAATAAAGAAAAATGTTAACATGGGATGTATTTAATAAAGTTTGAACACATAGCACTGAAGTAATTTTTAAATCTTACTGGGTATTGAAGGATCTTGGAATCAACTAATGAAACACAAAAGGTAATTTCTAAAAAACTTAATTCCACATTTAACATATAAAATACTGAGTCCCAGGAAAGAAACACAGATACAAACAACCATATCAAAATTTGGAGAGAGAAACAAAATTAGCAAGTGTGGATGCTAAGGTTGTTAAAAGCAATAAAATCTCATAAATTTGGTATTATTTACTTAAAATATGTGACTCATCTATTCAGGGTCAGATTAAAGTCTACCTTTGTACTAGACAGTAAAAAATGTTTGGAAAGCAAATTAAAGGCCACTATTTAGCCAATACTTTAAGCTCTTAAGAACTCTTATCAGCATCTGCAGATTTAGAATTATTTCTATTCAAGTCTCTACAAACTTCTGCACAGTAAGAATTAACCCCCAGTACCACAGCGAAGGGGTAACACTAAATATTTCAAAAATCTTTGGAACTCCTAGCGAACGGACATTTTACAACAATGAAACAAATTTTCTTTCAGGAATTACTAATTTTTTACCATCTGCAAACTATTTCCATTTCACACTAATATACCACCTCCACATCCCTCAAGAACATTTAGATCGACCATTAGAATTCAGCAAAGTCCTGATCATGGGCCAAACCTCTCATTAAAAAAAAAAAAAAATTTAGAACTTCTTGAAGCCTAAAGAGCAGAATCTAAATACACACTAAATACTAAAATGACAAAAAAATTTTAAAGATGAAATATTTAAAGATTAATTCTAATTTTAGAATTTCCCTTAGTATCAAAACATAAGGATTAAAAAACATAGGTAGAGCAAATGATCCAAATTATTAAGCTATAACTTAAAGTTATAACTAAACTATATCAAGTGATTTGCAGAATGCTGTTAAGAAATGTAAATAAGATTTATATAGAAAGCACACTATTAAATTTATTAATTTCCTAAAGAATACTTTCAAGTAAATGCTGAGCTCTGGGAAAGATCCATGATATAAATGAGAAGCTGAAGCACTGTTTTTTTCTGACCTTTTATTTTATAGATTTCCCCCCATGTTCTCGCTATAGGAAATGCTCCACTGCCTCCTCTAACTAAAAATAGAAACAGAACCCTATTGCAACGAACACCAAAGAACTGTTCAAATTCTTTAACTGCAAAGACCCTTTGATTGCATTAACTATTGCTTAAAACAGGTAAAGTATTGCAGCCTAAACTGTCTGATTTCTTACACCTTTTTATGAAATTGAAACTATGAAATAATTGTAGGTAAAAGAGAAGAATGTTAGTAGCCCAAGTATGGGTCAATTTATTTTTGTACCTTTCCTAATATTGTATGCAATGGCTCCTCCTCCTCTCCACAGCTTGGTCCGTCCATTTTCCATTGCTTCACAGTTTTGTCATCACCAACCTAGAAATATTTACAATGATAATGAAGAACAGTTATAAACGGTAAGCTTGCCAACACATACATCAAATTATAAACATCTTTAGTTTAAAAAATAACATATACCACATTCTTCCAGTAAAGTATTTATTGATTCATTTATGTCCCACCTTGTTAAAGATTTGTGATAAACATATAAAACGCATAAAATTGAAAATAAAATACGATGAATAGAGCAAAACAAGAGTTAAGGGTAGAAATAATCTTACATCATAAAGATGGTAAAAGCTGCATGTTGTAATAAGGATGACATTTCAAATTAGGAAGAAAAATGAATTACAATAAAATGGTATTGTGAGATCAGGTTAGTCATTTAAAAAGTATGAACCAACGTGACACCTGATAAAAAAATATAATTCCAGATAACTTTAAATGTAAAACATGCAACAAAATCCATAAAGATACTAGAGACAAGGCATTTTTATAATCTTGGCACGAGAAATGTCTTTCTTTGTATGACTCAAAACTCTAGAAACTATCAATATTAAGGCAGAGGTTTTCAAACTGTAAAATGTAGACTTCTGAAGGATCCTGAGAATTTTTCAGGAGTCCATTAGGATAATATTATTTTCATAATGTTAGTATAGGCATTGCTTGCCTTTTCACTGGCCCTGACGATTACAGAGATGGTGAAAGAAATGGTGGGCAGAACTGCTGGCACCTTAGCCCAAATGAAAGCTAAGGAAACAAACTTCGGTAATTCAGACTTTGGGACATGGCAGATATGTTCAAGATGTCACGTAAACATTGATTTTACTAAATTTTTTTGAATATGTTTCCTCAAGCAAGGAAAACAAACGGGATTCCATCAAACTAAAAAGCCTTTGCACAGCATAAAAAAACTATCAACAAAGTAAAAAAACAAGATATCTGCAAACAATATATACAATAACGGATTAATATGCAAGTATACAAAGAACTCATACAACTTGACATCAAAAAAACTCAAAAAATAGGCAGAGGCTCTGAATAAACATTTTTTTCAATGATACATAGATGCCAAATAGGTACATGAAAAGATGCCCAACATTACTGCTCATCAGGGAAATGCAAATCAAAACCACAATGAGGTATCACCTTATACCTGTCAGAATAGAGAATGGTTATTATTGAGAGAGTCAATTCCTAGGTAGGTTGATAAGAAGTACAGGGTCCCCAAGGAGAAGGAAGGAGTCCAGAGTCCTTTAGGAGGAGAAAGGGGTCTGGGGATCTCAAGAAGGAGAAAAGGACAAATGTTTTTTTCCTACATTGCTTTGTCTTAGTCAATATAACAATATATCTTGCTCCAGGATATGTTTCTCCTTCTTAAGAATCTTCTGACTAATCCTGTCATCTTGAAATCTATGGGAGTGGGTCTGGTAACATCTTTCTATCGTTAGTTCTAATCTTGTTAATTTAAGATGTATGTTGTGGGAGGGGGTCTGGTAAAAGCATATAAGGCCTTGCATAGACTAGTGAGCGAGGGTGCTCTCTGGCCCCCTTCTGTGTCCGTGTCAGAAGCTTTCTCTGTCCCTTTTTCACTTTAGTAAAACTCTGCTATACAAAGTGATCAAGGCTTGAGTGATCAAGGCTTGAGTGATCAAGCCTGGTCCCTGGTCCTGAAGCTAAATCTTCTTCGGAGATCACGAATCTGACATTATTCATGGTAAGCTATCATTATCAAAGCCAACAAGTAACAAGTGTTGGTGAGGATGTGGAGATAGGGAACCTTTGTGCACTGCTGGTGGATGTAAACTGGTAGAGACACCATGGAAAACAGTATGGAGGTTCCTCAAAACATTAAAAATAGAACTACCATATGATCCAGCAATTCAACTCCTATGTATTAATTGGAAGAAAACAAAAGCACTAATTAGAAAAGATATAAAGATATGTGCACCCCTATACTCACTGCAGCATTAGTAACAATAGCCAAGATAGGGAAGCAACCTAAGTGCTTAACAACAAATGAATGGATAAAAAAAATGTGTTCTATAAACATAATGGAATATTACTCAGCCTTAAAAAAAAAGAATGAAATCTTACCATTTGAAAGAACACTGATGGACCTAGAGGGTATAACGCTAAGTGAAATAAGTCAGAAAAAGATAAACACTGTATGATTTCACTTACATGTGGACTCTAAAAAATAAATGAATAAACATTACAAAATACAAACAGAATTGTCAATATAGAGAACAAATAGGTGGTTTCCAGCAGAGAGAGTAGTGGGGAGATGAGAGAAGTAAGTGAGGGAGATTAGAAGGTATGAACTTCTAGCTGCAAAGTATGTGTACAGAGTGGAGTATATAGTCAAAAACTACGGATATCTATGTATGGTGACATATTGCAACTAGACTTATTGTGGTGATCACTGTGAAATGCACAGAAATATTATCACTATGTTGTACACAAAGAACCAACCTAGTATTTTAGGTCAATTATACTTCTAAAACAACAAAACAAACTTACAGAAGAAAAGATGGTATTTGCGATTACCACAGGTGTGGGGTTGGGGCAGTGGGTATTGGAAGAAGGCAGTCAAAGGTGCAGACGTCTAGTTATGAGACAAAAAAGTGCTAGGGATGTAATGTACAATGTGACAAATATAATTAACATGATTGTATGTAACATAGGAAAACCGTTGAGACTAAATCCTAAGAGTTCCTATCACAAGAAAAAAACTTTTTCTCTATTTCTTTAGTTTTGTATCTATATGAGATGATGAATGTTCAGGAAGCTCACTGTGGTGATCACTTCAGGATGCATATAACCACTGTGCTGTACACTTTCAACTTACGTGGTGCCAGCTACACTGCAATAAAACAGTTTCTAATTCTAAAAATAAAAATGTTGTTAAACCTAACAACTACTTTCAATTATTTTCACTCTCCAGAGTTGACTCTATTATTGCTTATGCAGACTATTAAAACTGCCTCCAAACTGATCACTCACAGCTGTCAAATTAATCCTCTCAAAGCTCAACTCAGACTCCGTCATTTTCCTATTAAAAGCTTTCAATGAACTTTCAATATCTGCACACCACAGTAGATTGTTTGCAAAGGCCAAAGGTAGAAATAACCAAAACATCATTAATGGATGAGTGAACAGACAAAATGTGGTATATACATACAATGGAGCATTAGTCTTAAAAAGGAAAGAAATTCTGACACATGGTACAAAAAGGGTAAGCCTTAAGGACATTATATTAAGTGAAATTATCAGACACATAGGGACATACAGGGACATAAAGCACAACAGTAATTACCAGGTAAATTACTCAAGGGTAGGAGGTAAGGGTGAGAGATGTGGAGTTACAGTGTTTAACAGTTACACCTATCAGTTTGGAAGGTGAAACAGTCCTGGAGATGGATAGTGGTGATGGATTTACAATGATGTGAATGTACTTAATGCCACTGAAATGTACACTTAAAAATGGCTAGAATGGTAAATTTTAGGTATATTTTATCATACACAAAAATCCTTCAATGACTTATTGCTAACCGACAAAGGAAGTACAAAGGACTCATCTTGCTTTAATCCTACTTCTAACTGTTCTATAGGATATTAGTTCAGTAATATGTATTTGGGCTTCCCAGGTGACACTAGTGGTGAAGAGCCCGCCTGCCGATGCAGGAGACCTAAGAGACGTGAGTCCAATCCCTGGGTCGGGAAGGTCCCCTGGAGGAGGGAATGGCGACCCACTCTACTACTGCTGCCTGGAGAATTCCATGGACAGAGGAACCTGGCTGGCTACAGTCCACTGGGTCACAAACAGTCAGAAATGACTGAAACGACTTAGCACACACACATGTAATATGTAATTAGGTATAAAAAATTTTAAAGTATGGGAAAGGCTGGATTACATAAAGAAAACCAAAACTTATCTGAGTTTTAATGTTATTTTGCATTGTGAAAATCAGAAAGGGCCTTGGATCACATAAATGAACTCAGAAAATATTCAACTAGATTAGTTCTACACATGTTGAAAAGAGTTAATGACCTAACTGTATTATACTTACAGTAAAAAAAGATGTCCCACAAAAGCGGGTACATATTCCTCGTACAAAACCTTCATGTGCTTGTATCGTACGAATACATTTTCGTTTGGTCAAGTTCCAAATTTTAACCTATAATAAAACATACTAGGAAATTTCAGTGAAGTATAAATAAAAAATGTTCAGGCACAGAAGTATTACATTCCAAGAAAAATAAGTTCAACACTGAAAAGGCTGTAAATCACTCTACCAGATGGCTAAAAACAAAATCCTCTAGATCAAAATAATGCAATGCTGAACCTTCCTGGTAGTCCAATGGTTGGGGTTCTACCTACCAATGCAAAGGACACGGATTCAATCCTAGTCAGGGAGGATCCCACATGGCACAGAGCAACTACAGAAGCCCGTGCACCCTACAGCCTCTGCAACAGGAGCCACTGCAGTAAGAAGCCCCAGCACCACAACAAACAGTAGCCCCCTTCCCCACCCGTGGCAACTAGAGAAAGCCCACACACAGCAACAAAGACCCAGTATAGCCAAAGATAGAATAAATAAATAAATAAAATAATTTTTTTTTTTAATTTCACAGAAGAATGTCTGTTGGGCACATTGGAAAAAAAAAAGCAATGTCTATGGATACGAACATCAACAAGCAGAAAACTGAATCTCTTAAATACTCTGTTGATTCTAGTGTAAAAGTGCTTTAAAGCTTTTCTTTCCTTGGCAGAGTGGGAAATAATTGTGTTGAATTGTTAATAACATACTCTGTGAAAAAACTCACAGCTAAATATCTGTATTGTAAACATGCCTTATTACTTACTGTCAAACAGCCGAAAGCGACTACATTTTTAATTTCTTAGGTTTAGATAAGAAACTACTGAAGTTACTGATTCAAAGAAAATTTAGTCTTGAGAATTAAAAGAAAACAGGACATAGCAAAATGAAATCAAACCAATTAAAACCCACAGTAACTCACAATTAAAGGAAGAATATTTGCAACATAACTATTTTCAGTTTAAAATGTCAGTGTTTAGTGATACTTGCCTCTCCATCACATGCCCCAGAAAGGACAGTAGCCAGGCTCTTTGGATTCTTTGCCAAGCAATTGACTCCATCTCGGTGACCATCCAGGGAGGCAAGGAATGGTTTTGCAAATACCCGTTCCAGTTTGGTAGCATTTAAAGCTCTTATATATTCTCGTGGGACCTCAAAAGGATGTAAGGTAGGATCATAGTTTCTTGGAACTGAAATAAGAATGATTTCTCTTAATAAAATAATTCACATTTAATACCTCCTGTGGTATTCCTTGGCTAATCATTCAATATATTATTCAATAAGCCTTTATTAGGGACACTGACTATGCAGAGGACTAAAACTAAAAACATTGAAGACCTTTTGTCCAGAACCTTTCCAAAATGACCAGAAAGTGATACAACACATACATCTTGCAAAATAACTAGACTCTATACACATACACACACAACTTTTCCTTTTCTATGTCCTACTACGCTCTTCAACTGGGTTATAAGCCTTCACCTGCAGGGCTTCCACTACATTCTTCATTACATTTCTTATACTGAGCACAAAACAAGTGCATCATGAACATTTGCTCAACTGACCTCTTAAGCTCCTTACTGGGTGTGTGTATGCATGCTAAGTTGCTTGAGTCATGTCTGACTCTGTACAATCCATTGAACATAGCCCACCAGGCTCCTCTGTCCATGGGAATCTCTAGGCAGGGGATCCTCTTGATCCAGGGATCAAACCCGTGTATCTTGCATTTCCTGCACTGGCAGATGGGTTCTTTATCACTAACGCCATCTAGGAAGCCCCCTTACTGGGCAGGGAACACTAATAATCTCCAGTGCTGATCACTGTACTGATAAGTATACAATGTAGTGATGATGATTATACTATTTATTGAGCACTTTTAGTGTCTGATTTTGTGTGTGCGTGTTAGTCGCTCAGTTGGGTCCGACTCTTTGCGACCCCATGGACTCTAGCCTGTCAGGCTCCTCTGCTCATGGAATTCTCCAGGCAAGAATGCTGCATTGGGTTGCCTTTCCCTTCTCCAGGGGACCTTCCTGGCCCAGGAATTGAACATGGGTCTCCGCAGATTCTTTACCCTCCAAACCACCTGGGAAACCCATGTGAACCCTACACATCCTTTAAAAAAAATTCAGCTTAAATCTTGTATCTTCTATAAATTTTTCCAAATACCCATAATTATGCCCACCTCTAAATTCAATGTGGTCAACAATAAACATTCAACAAAGATACATGGAACACCTCCCATATACCACAAGCACTCAGGACATCAGAGCAAACTCATGGTACATATTTATGTACGTTGTTCTTATACATTTGTATGTTATCAGCTATATTACCAACAGAGTTTTACAGATTCCCTGATGCCCACACCCCAGATCTATGAGTCAGAATACTCAAATAAGTATTTGAATACTGCACAAAATTTACAAAGACCACTGAAACAAAAAAATCTATAACCAACCAGTTACCCATTCCTTCATTCAGACATTAATAACGCAACTACTAGGTGCCAGGTGCTGTCTAAACACAGGGGCCATAGAAACAAACACGACTGGGCCACTCTCTGCAAGCTCAATCTGATCAAAAAAAAAAGACTGATAGTCACAATAATAATGAGACAATGTAATAAACACTCTGATATTAGTATAAAAATATGAAACAGAAGCATAGGAGGGTGCCTACATGTGTACAGGATGGGGGGAAATCTGCAAGGGACAGTGACTGGGTAGAGGTGTGTGCCATCGCATGCCTGAAATGCACACAGACTAACAAGAGCACATGTACACTAGCTGTGGGAAAAGTAGTCATCCATGAAAGGAGAGAGGAAGATGGGACCAAGTTCAAGGAGTAGGGATGATGTCAAGTCCGAGTGACATAATCTACTTTGCATTTTAAGAACACTGTTGTTTTGATACTTAACCCATAAACATCTTGTGAGAGGAGACCATTTAGTTAGCATTGCTCACAATATATACTGATAAGCTATATGACTCAATCATACGGAAATATTGTTCCAGCCTCCCCTTCTATGGCTCACCCCTACCTCAAACTCCAAAGATATGGCCCTTCTCTTATGCCTTAAGTTTATTCCTGCCTTAAGGCCTTTGCACTTGTTATTTGCTTCACTTAGAATAGTCTATTCACACATGCTTGGTCACTTACCTATAATTCATTAAGTAGTCAGCAGGTTAATGGGGGAACAGACCAGCAGGTTAATGGGGGAACAGACCAGTACAGATAAAATCCATTAATTTCATTTTAGTCATTCCCCCACTAAAGTTCTCCACAAGAGTTTTTAAGAGAAAACTGACGGCTTTAAGTGTCACCTTTGTCTGTTCCCACATCCCGAAGTACGTAACTTTAAGTAGCAAAGTTATCGAAAGTTAGAGTAACAAGGAGAGGTTTAAAGATGTTTGCTTAATTGTTAATTCCTTCACAATCCACGAGTTTGGCTCATTCAAGTCCACGTTCCCCCCAACAGGACCCTGAGAACATTCAGAGAGCAGCAGCTGAAAGCGGTGTAGACGGAATCATTTCCCCATGTAACTAACTTGCCACTGACCACTAGACAAAAGTTATGAGGAAAGGGATTTGAAGAGCCAGAAGCGTTTTATAAACCAAGAGCCTTAGGGAAAGAAAACAGGTAAACAACGCGAGTGGAACACCAGCCTCCCCTCCCCGACCAGCTTTACTCGGTGGAGCCCAGGCCGGATCCAAGGCTGTCTAACTTGTCTCACCTCGCTGTAAGTCCAATTTGGTTTCGCGTACATAGTGGTCGGGGTTCCGACTCAGCATCTTCACCTTCATCTTGCTGCCAGTTCTCCAGGGATCTCACAACCCTTTCTCTCCCGGGCCCAGTTACCGCCACCACAGCCGCCTTCTCACATGCCACTTCCGCTTCTTCCCGACTACTTCCTGTCATGTGACTTCCGCGGAGCGGAAACCGGCTTCAGGTGGGCTCTGCGGCGCTCCGTAGTCGTGCGGACAAAGGTTGGCCGGGGGCGGTGCTTCATCTGTGTTCTCCGATCCGCGCAGTTCAGCCTAAGCCCAGCCGCGGAGGTGGGCGAGGCGGGGCGGGGCCTTGACCGAGGCTCCCCGCCCCGCTGCCCACTTTCCCTTGTCCGCTTGACGTGCGGCGGCGCCTCTCTAGTCAGTCACTCGTGCGCCTAGGTCTCTCGGCTTCACCCTCGCCTCCACGAGTGTGACTCCACGCGCGGGTGCCGGAAGTGGGCTCGTGCCCTGCGGTTTCTGCTCCAGCGCGGCGACCGTCGCCACGGTGGCGGCCACTGCATCTCGTCCCACGCCCGCGGCATCAGCGGACCCTGAGCCCATGACAGGCCAGGGCCAGTCGGCGTCCGGCTTGTCGGCGTGGAGCAGCACAATATTCCGCCACGTCCGCTACGAGAATCTGGTGGCGGGCGTGAGCGGCGGGGTCCTTTCCAACCTCGCGCTGCACCCGCTTGACCTCGTGAAGATCCGCTTCGCCGGTAAGAGACCAGTCAGACCCTGGGCTTCTCCTTGCGATCACCCGGAACCGAGTGATAAAGATGCAGAGGGAGGGCTTCGTCCTCACCTGCCTCTTGCGTACTGCAGGCGAGGCGAGAGCTAAAGAATACTGTTTGCCCGGGCTCCTGTGGGGCCAGATTTGAGGAAAGGGAGTCTGGTTTAAGTGGTCTGGCTGCCGGCGTCCCCTTTCCCCCGGTACTGAGGGATGAAGAGAATGGATATAAAAGTCTGAGAAAGGCCCTCATTGGTATAGAACGTGGAACTCAAAGGCATGCTTTATAAAATAAGAAAGGATTGATCACATTTCAGGGCTTAAAACCTCACACGTGCAAATCGTTCACCCTTGGAGATACAAGAACCCGCCACCCCCCACCCCCACCCCCAGCCTTTCGAAAGTTCGCTTCACACCACCTAGCTTTTAGGAAAGGCTTTCATTAGTAAGCCTTTTCCCGCTCACCCTCAAATCGCAAAGAATGGAAAAGGATTTTCGCCATTACAAAAAGAAGGCGAAAATGGAGAATAGCAAGTTCAGCGTTTGTTTTGCAGCAAGCCCTAGAGAGGCAGCGTGCACCGCCAGCAGCACGAATGGCACCGCCAGCTCCTTTCCCGAAAACCACACTCAGCATCTCAGCGTCAATCAATCATAGCTTTGAACTGTTTCTGTGAGCATCTGTGCTTTATCTGGATTTATTTTGTGCATCCTTTAGCAAAGTGCGTGTTAAGGTAATTGCTCCTTCACATTATGCACTTTTGGCCTATATTAACTCTTTCATGCTTTACTTTAGCATAGCCGGGAAACCTGTACTTGGAAATCTTAGAATAGACACGTGTTTGCCCTGTGGGCTGTGAGGGAAATCCTGGAGTAGGGAGGAATCACATTGCTAGGAATGGGGTTGGTACAGAATTCTCTTGAAACTTTGTTGTTGTCGTGTGTAGTATGGTACGGGTCCTTGTGAAGGAATAAGTAGCTAGAATCCAAATAGTACAGGCTTTTGTTTAGCTTTATTGAATTAAGTGCACTAAGTGAATTAACTGTATGGAAATTAAGAAAATAATTTAAAAGTTAAACTCAACATAAAATTCTGAAAAAGATAACTTCAAAAAATGTTTTTCATAACTTTATTTGCAAACTATTTTCTGGTATTTCAGTTCTCTTACTGAAAGTGGGGTCCAGCTACTCTCGTCTCAAAAGCAAATAAAGAGGCAAAGTTGATAGAAAGGAAACTTTGCTTTATTTTGGAGGTTTGAACTGGAGGCAGGGGCAGACTCATGTCCCAAGGCTGAATTCCCTCCCTGCAATTGACAATCAGTGGGAAAGGACGTTTATAGGTGGAGGAAGTGGGTTACATGTAAAAACAGCACAGGCAGCCAGACAGTCTTGTTGAAATTGGTCATGCAGCATAATCTTGATTGTTTTAAGTACAGCAAGTCTTCAGTTCAAGGGTCCATTTGTTCTCATTTCTTTGAGACCAGTTGTGGCAGCTAATGTCATGGCTACAATTTCGGTCATCATGTAATTATCTTCTGCCACCAGCTGGGTATTTCAGTATCTATCAGTTCAGTTCGGTTCGGTCCAGTCGCTCAGTTGTGTCCAACTCTTTGCGACCCCTGAATCGCAGCACGCCAGGCCTCCCTGTCCATCACCAACTCCCAGAGTTCACCCAGACTCACATCCATCCAGTCAGTGATGCCATCCAGCCATCTCATCCTTTGTCATCCCCTTCTCCTCCTGCCCCCAATCCCTCCCAGCATCAGAGTCTTTTCCAATGAATCAACTCTTCACATGAGGTGGCCAAAGTATTGGAGTTTCAGCTTTAGCATCATTCCTTCCAAAGAAATCCCAGGGCTGAGCTCCTTCAGAATGGACTGATTGGATCTCCTTGCAGTCCAAGGGACTCTCAAGAGTCTTCTCCAACACCACACTTCAAAAGCATCAATTCTTTGGCGCTCAGCCTTCCTCACAGTCCAACTCTCACATCCATACACGACCACTGGAAAAACCATAGCCTTGACTAGATGAACCTTTGTTGGCAAAGTAATGTCTCTGCTTTTGAATATGCTATCTAAGTTGGTCATAACTTTCCTTCCAAGGAGTAAGCGTCTTTTAATTTCATGGCTGTAGTCACCATCTACAGTGATTTCGGAGCCCAAAAAAATAAAGTCTGACGCTGTTTCCACTATTTCCCCATGTATTTCCCATGAAGTGATGGGACCAGATGCCATGATCTTCGTTTTCTGAATGTTGAGCTTTAAGCCAACTTTTTCACTCTCCACTTTCACTTTCATCAAGAGGCTTTTGAGTTCCTCTTTACTTTCTGCCATAAGGGTGGTGTCATCTGCATATCTGAGGTTATTGATATTTCTCCTGGCAATCTTGATTCCAGCTTGTGTTTCTTCCAGTCCAGCGTTTCTCGTGAAATACTCTGCATATAAGTTAAATAAGCAGGGTGACAATATACAGCCTTGACGTACTCCTTTTCCTATTTGGAACCAGTCTATTGTTCTATGTCCAGTTCTAACTGTTGCTTCCTGACCTGCATACAGATTTCTCAAAAGGCAGATCAGGTGGTCTGGTATTCCCATCTCTTTCAGAATTTTCCACAGTTTATTGTGATCCACACAGTCAAAGGCTTTGGCATAGTCAATAAAGCAGAAATAGATGTTTTTCTGGAACTCTCTTGCTTTGTCCATGATCCAGCGGATGTTGGCAATTTGATCTCTGGTTCCTCTGCCTTTTCTAAAACCAGCTTGAACATCAGGAAGTTCACTGTTCACATATTGCTGAAGCCTGGCTTGGAGAATTTTGAGCATTACTTTACTAGCGTGTGAGATGAGTGCAATTGTGCGGTAGTTTGAGCATTCTTTGGAATTGCCTTTCCTTGGGATTGGAATGAAAATGGACCTTTTCCAGTCCTGTGGCCACTGCTGAGTTTTCCAGATTTGCTGGCATATTGAGTGCAGCACTTTCACAGCATCATCTTTCAGGATTTGAAAGAGCTCAACTGGAATTCCATCACCTCCACTAGCTTTGTTCGTAGTGATGCTTTCTAAGGCCCACTTGACTTCACATTCCAGGATGTCTGGCTCTAGGTCGGTGATCACACCATCGTGATTATCTGGGACATGAAGATCTTTTTTGTACAGTTCTTCTGTGTATTCTTGCCATCTCTTCTTGATATCTTCTGCTTCTGTTAGGTCCATACCTTTTCTGTCCTTTATCGAGCCCATCTTTGCATGAAATATTCCCTTGGTATCTCTATTTTTCTTGAAGACATCTCTAGTCTTTCCCATTCTGTTGTTTTCCTCTATTTCTTTGCATTGATCACTGAAGAAGGCTTTCTTATCTCTTCTTGCTATTCTTTGGAACTCTGCATTCAGGTGCTTATATCTTTCCTTTGCTCCTTTGCTTTTCGCTTCTCTTCTTTTCACAGCTATTTGTAAGGCCTCCCCAGACAGCCATTTTGCTTTTTTGCATTTCTTTTCCATGGGGATGGTCTTGATCCCTGTCTCCTGTACAATGTCATGAACCTCATTCCATAGTTCATCAGGCACTCTATGTATCAGATCTAGTCCCTTAAATCTATTTCTCACTTCCACTGTATAATCATAAGGGATTTGATTTAGGTTAGATAATACTGCTTAAAGGATATAGCTCAGAATATTATCTATAGCCCTTGAAGAGAAATGAAAGGTCCTTGACTTTGCTTAGTGATACACTATTAGTATTTGGTCCTGTTGTCCTTTGCTTCTTTATTTTCTCACTTTTTCGATTAAACTTATTTGACTAAAGTTTTTCTACAGATAGAAGGCTGGTGGAGGATGGAGTTGGAGGAAGGGAAGGACTAGACTGTCCTGCTGTATTTAATTACTACAAGTTAAGGTCTACCTTGAGAATTAGATCTGCAGAAGTGGTTTATCTCATAGAGTTAGGAGATTGTCTTCTGTTCACTTATATCTTAGCCTTTTAACATTTGTATAGGTTATAGAAGCACCTACATAAAGTTCTTGCCCTCAGGAAACTTACATTGTAATTTTAGGCTTGCTGCTGCTAAATCGCTTCAGTCTTGTTTGACTCTGTGCGATCCCATAGATGGCAGCCCACCAGGCTCCGCCGTCCCTGGGATTCTCCAGGCAAGAACACTGGAGTGGGTTGCCATTTCCTTCTCCAGTGCGTGAAAGTGAAAAGTGAACGTGAAGTCACTCAGTCGTGTCCGACTCTTGGTGACCCCATGGACTGCAGCCTACCAGGCTCCTCCATTCATGGGATTTTCCAGGCAAAAGTACTGAAGTGGGTTTCCCTTGCCTTCTCTGAATTTTAGTCTTGAGACTCATTCAAATAAAAAATAACTGTAGACAACATAAAATTAAGGTCAAAATGGAATAAATCCAATTACCAAAACAGGAGTAGTCGTAGACTGTTAAGAAAGTTATAGATTGATGATGGCCATATTCTTCTGTATCTGTAAAAGTCTGATTAGTCTTGAGGTTCACCAGAGAAGGACTAAAATTTTGACAGCTGGAGAGGAGATAAGAAGCCATTGAAAATTAGTGAAAATTATGGAGGGTTCTCCCTAGAAGAGAACCCACAAAGATATGTAATTTCCATGGAGTTCCATACATGCACAAATAAGAATTACGACAACAAGGAACATTCATTGAGTGTTTACTTGCAATAAGAGCAATGAACTAAGAACTTTTCTTGCATTAGATCATTTACTACTCTGAACAACACTGTGAATTTATTATTCCCGATACACAGATGAGGATAATTGGAGTTGACTAACGTGCCCAAGTCGTAAGTTATCTGAGATTTGCAATCTGAGATTTGCATCTACATCTGAATTAGGTCTAACTCAAAACCCTCTGGCCCTTAAGCCTTACCCCAGGAATTCCTGGTAGACTGTAACTTGAACATGAAGGCAGGAATTCTGGATTTGGCTGCAGGTGCAGACCTATATGACTTGGTATTTCTCAATTTTATGTAAGAGCAAAAGAGGTGATGGTTGAGATGATCATTTTAGAGTGCTTGGCCTGGTGAGTTTAAGACAGTCTGCTGTGGTGCAGACTATGCCTGAGAAAAGGGGATTCTTGTACCTGAGAATATTGGTAATATTAATTAAATGGAGAGCATATTAGGAGACCAGTAGGACTGAAGTGATAGTTAAGATAATCAAGATAGGAGGACAAAATTAAAGATCTAGGAGTTGAAGCAGGACTGTGTAACAAGAAACCCCCAGTGTGGCTGTGCCCGGCACAAGTGTGGCTGTGAAATGGTGATAGAAAAGAAAACTTAGGAAGATGGATAACTGAAATAAAAATATTATATAGTTGACCGACCACCTGCATTAATGCTAGGATTTTTAATGCTTTCATTAAAGTAAGCCCTTTTAATAAAATTATAGTACCTAGTGATAGGGATGTTAGTCTTGACCATTAAACCAAACCTGCAATATTTCAATGAGTTCAGGTGCAAATTGGAATTCAGAGGTGTCCGCAATAGTCGAAGGAGTAGAAATCATTTTCTTTGAGAAATAACTAAAGGAACTAGTTTAACTTAGGACATGGAAGGGACTTAAGGTATTTAGAGAACTGCCATGTGAGAAAGGGTGCCTTATTGCAGGTAATCTGAAAGGCAGAGGTTGGGTGGAAATTACAGGGAAGCAGGTTTTGGCTTGGCAAAGTGGGTGGTGCTCAGAAGTGAAACTGGCAGTGAATACTAGTGGTTCAGCAGTTGGATGACAACGGCTAGAAAACATTCTTGTGTTGGGTGGAAAGGTCACTTGAGGTGATTATTGAGGCCCCTTATTACTTCAAGATACCATTTTAAGCCATCAAGAATGTTGAGTGGGTGCCTCAACAAAGAATGTGAAGTAAAAATAGTAATTTTCTAAATTAACCTGAAATCCTAATAATGTGTAGATTAATCTAAGGAACC
The DNA here is from genome assembly GCF_055505025.1 of Bos grunniens. Lineage (NCBI taxonomy): Eukaryota > Metazoa > Chordata > Mammalia > Artiodactyla > Bovidae > Bos > Bos grunniens. Next base: position 21,258,348 of record NC_141178.1, on the reverse strand, counting down.
TAAATGTAGAGCGCCCTTAACGAGAATAGCATACAGTCAAGTTTTGTATGTATATGGTATTGCAGGACCTGATAGCATAAATAATAACTTACTGACTGCTTGCTATGTGCCAGGCATGCTTTTAAGACTTGCTTTATATGTATTAACTCACTTAATTCTCTCTTTTATGAGAGTTTGTTTCTGTTATTTTTCTCCATTTTGTGCATGAGAAAACTCAGGCACAGAGTAATCTAGTAACTTACTTGGGGTTACAAAGTGTTGAAATAGGGATTCAAACTCAGGAAGTCTGATTCCATAGCTTTTGCTGTTAGACTGAAACCCTAAATGGGTAGTTTGGTATATCTAAAGGGTAAAATGCTAGAGGTTGAAATGAAATGATTCCAGAAAGTTAAGCTTCCAGATTGACACATCTTTTATGCCATGTAAAAATGGATGTTAGGAATGAGATCAGGACTGTTGTTCAGTTGCTAGGTCATGTCTGACTCTTTGACCCCATGAATTGCAGCACACCAGGTTTCCCTGTCCTTCACCATCTCCCAGAGTTTGCTCAAACTCATGTCCATCAAGTTCGTGATGCCATCCAACCATCTCATCCTCTGTCAACCCCTTCTCCTCCTGCTTTCAATCTTTCCCAGCATCAGGGTCTTTCTTTTCCAATGAGTCAGTTCTTCTTATTAGGTGGCCAAAGTATTGGAGCTTCAGCTTCAGCATTAGTCCTTCCAATGAATATTCAGGACTGATTTCCTTTAGGATTAACTGGTTTAATCTCCTTGCTCTCCAAGGGACTCTCAAGAGTATTCAGCACCACAGTTCAAAAACAGTTTGAGATCATAACTGGAGTTGTAGAAACCAAAGCATGAGGGTAGAAATTGAAACTACTTAGTGATTGAGAGACTACCCCTGTTGAGTGGAAAGAGTGACTAAAAACCAGCTTTTAAAGGATGGATAGGAGAGAAGGAAACTGCAAGAAAATTTAACGGCCAAAGAAGTAAGAGAAAAATCAGAAGAGAGTGGAACTAGCCCAAAGACGTATGTTTTAGGAAACTATGTCAGATGCTGGTCAAGGGATAAAAAGAGAGAAATTCCAAAGTGCACATGGAGGTCTTTAAACTGCAGTAGCAGGTGGAGGCCAAACCAGCCTCCAGTGGATTGAGAAGCAACGGAGGTGAGAAAGTCCAAGCTGAGATTGTAGTTTTCTCTTCCAGAAGCTTGACTGACAGGGAGACACTGGGATCTGAAAGGAGACACTCAGGAGATGAGATGTTTGAGTTTTTATTTTGTTGGGAAAAAACTAAAAATGAAGAAGAGATTCAAGATGGAGGCAAGAAGATAATTAGTGAGATTTCAAAGGGGTTCTAAGCAAAGAGAATCTAGAGCAGTCTCTCTCAAACTTTTCTGGCCACAACCCTCAGTAGGAACTTTTTTTTTCTTTTTTTTCCCCAAAACTTTTTCTTTTCTTTTGGGGTATAGCTGATGAACAATGTTGTGGCAGTTCAGGTGAACAGTCAAGGGACTCAGCCATACTTATCCATTCTCCTCTAAATGCCTCTCCCATCCAGGCTGGCACATAACATTGAGCAGAGTTCCATGTGCTATACAGTAGGTCCTTGTTGGTTATCCATTTGAAATATAGCAGTGTGTACGTGACCTTCCCAAAGTCCCTAACTATCCCTTCCCCCCGGCAATCATAAGTTCATTTTCTAAATCTGTGAGTCTCTGGGAAATAAATTTTTATCTTTGCTATCTGATGCGAGCACACACATATTACTGAAACAAGTTTCATAAAGCAATACTTACTCTTACTGCTTGTGATATCATTTATATTGTCTTCTACTCCAGTCTCTTGGTGGTGGTGATTTTTGTTTTGTTCTTTTTTTTTTTTTTTTAATAATCTGCTCAATCAGTTTCTGGACCCATCTGCAGCTTTCAAAATGCTGAGATAGAGTACAAGTAGAGGGGATTGGTTTTATTTATTAAGAGGGACCAGCTCTTCAGTGTGACAGAGGAAAGGAGGGATAAAACTAGCATGCAACAACTGAAACAGGTTGTAATAGGGTAGTTAAAATTAGTGTCCCCTGTCTGGGCTCCCTCTTGCTCAGCAAACTTTTCTGTCTTCCAGTTACGTCTGCTGGGCTTCCCTTGTGACACAGTTGGTAAAGAATCCCCCTGCAATGCAGGAGACCTGGGTTTGACTCTTGGGTCAGAAAGATCCCCTAGAGTAGGACATGGCAACCCACTCCAGTATTTCTTGCCTGGAAAATTCCGTGGACAGAGGAGCCTGGTGGACTACAGTCCATGGGGTCGCAAAAAATCACACACGACTGAGTGCACATGCACACGATTGTGTCTGTTGGCATCTTTTAGTACTTTCATAGGCCACTGTAACAGTTATGCAGGAAGTATTTAGATATAACTACAAAATTCTCAGTGGCAAGTGTTTTTAAGACAATTACGAGGCCATTTAGGCCAAAATATTCACTGTATTTTATTTATATAGCAATTATAATTCGACTTTAGAGAGGCCCAAATTCAGACCCTCTTCATCTCAGTAACTGTGCAGTCGTCTCTTGTTTTCTTGCTTCCAGGTTTTCCACCTTCAAATGCATTCCCCCCAGGGTACCAGGGTCTCCTTTCTAAACACATATTTGATTATCTTAGGTACATCTGAACCCAAGTTTGAGAAATATGGGACTTTGATCGTAGGTTTGATCATAGGCAAATGTTCTTTTGTGATTTCCAGGAATGTTTGCAATTATCCTGTCTTAGTCTGCTAGGGCTACCATAACAAAATACCACAGGCAGGGTGGCTTAAACCACAGAAACTGATTTTCTCCTAGTTCTTGGGGCTTGAAGTCCAAGATCAAGGGACCAGCAGGGGTGGTTTCCAGGTGGAGCCTTTCTCCTGGGCTTGCAAATGACTGCCTTTTAACTGTGTCCTCACAGGACCTTTTCTTGTGCATATGCATTCCTTCTGTGTCCTCCTCTTTATAAGGACACCAGTGCTACTGAATTAGGATCCCGCCCTTAAGATCCCGTTTAATCTTAATTACCTCCCTATAGGCCCTATCCTTATAGGGCCACAGCCTTGTCTAACTCAATGAAACTAAGCCATGCCTGTGGGGCAACCCAAGATGGGCGGGTCATGGTGGAGAGATCTGACAGAATGTGGTCCACTGGAGAAGGGAATGGCAAACCACTTCAGTATTCTTGGCTTGAGAACCCCATGAACAGTACGAAAAGGCAAAATGATAGGATACTGAAGGAGGAACTCCCCAGGTCAGTAGGTGCCCAATATGCTACTGGAGATCAGTGGAGAAATAACTCCAGAAAGAAAGAAGGGATGGAGCCAAAGCAAAAAGAATACCCAGCTGTGGATGTGACTGGTGATTGAAGCAAGGTCCGATGCTGTAAAGAGCAATATTGCATAAGAACCTGGAATGTCAGGCCCATGAATCAAGGCAAATTGGAAGTGGTCAAACAAGAGATGGCAAGAGTGAATGTCGACATTCTAGGAATCAGTGAACTAAAATGGACTGGAATGGGTGAATTTAACTCAGATGACCGTTATATCTACTACTACAGGCAGGAATCCCTCAGAAGAAATGGAGTGGCCATCATGGTCAACAAAAAAGTCCTAAATGCAGTACTTGGATGCAATCTCAAAAACGACGGAATGATCTCTGTTTGTTTCCAAGGCAAACCATTCAGTATCACAGTAATCCAAGTCTTTGCCCCAACCAGTAATGCTAAAGAAGCTGAAGTTGAATGATTCTATGAAGACTTACAAGACCTTTTAGAACTAACACCCAAAAAAGATGTCCTTTTCATTATAGGGGACTGGAATGCAAAAGTAGGGAGTCAAGAAACACCTGGAGTAACAGGCAAATTTGGCCCTGGAATACGGAATGAAGCAGGGCAAAGACTAATAGAGTTTTGCCAAGAAAATGCACTGATCATAACAAACACTGTCTTCCAGCAACACAAGAGAAGACTCTACACATGGACATCACCAGATGGTCAACACCGAAATCAGACTGATTATATTCTTTGCAGCCAAAGATGGAGAAGCTCTATACAGTCAGCAAAAACAAGACCAGGAGCTGACTGTGGCTCAGATCATGAACTCCTTATTGCCAAATTCAGACTGAAATTGAAGAAAGTAGGGAAAACCACTAGACCATACAAGTATGACCTAAATCAAATCCCTTATGATTATACAGTGGAAGTGAGAAATAGATTTAAGGGCCTAGATCTGATAGATAGAGTGCCTGATGAACTATGGAATGAGGTTCATGACATTGTACAGGAGACAGGGATCAAGACCATCCCCATGGAAAAGAAATGCAAAAAAGCAAAATGGCTGGGGAGGCCTTACAAATAGCTGTGAAAAGAAGAGAAGTGAAAAGCAAAGGAGCAAAGGAAAGATATAAGCATCTGAATGCAGAGTTCCAAAGAATAGCAAGAAGAGATAAGAAAGCCTTCTTCAGCGATCAATGCAAAGAAATAGAGGAAAACAACAGAATGGGAAAGACTAGAGATCTCTTCAAGAAAATTAGAGATACCAAAGGAACATTTCATGCAAAGATGGGCTTGATAAAGGACAGAAATGGTATGGACCTAACAGAAGCAGAAGATGTTAAGAAGAGGTGGCAAGAATACACAGAAGAACTGTACAAAAACGATCTTCACAACCCAGATAATCACGATGGTGTAATCACTGACCTAGAGCCAGACATCCTGGAATGTGATGTCAAGTGGGCCTTAGAAAGCATCACTACGAACAAAGCTAGAAGAGGTGATGGAATTCCAGTTGAGCTCTTTCAAATCCTGAAAGATGATGCTGTGAAAGTGCTGCACTCAATATGCCAGCAAATTTGGAAAACTCAGCAGTGGCCACAGGACTGGAAAAGGTCCGTTTTCATTCCAATCCCAAAGAAAGGCAATGCCAAAGAATGCTCAAACTACTGCACAATTGCACTCATCTCACACGCTAGTAAAGTAATGCTCAAAATTCTCTAAGCCAGGCTTCAGCAATATGTGAACCGTGAACTTCCTGATGTTCAAGCTGGTTTTAGAAAAGGCAGAGGAACCAGAGATCAAATTGCCAACATCCGCTGGATCATGGACAAAGCAAGAGAGTTCCAGAAAAACATCTATTTCTGCTTTATTGACTATGCCAAAGCCTTTGACTGTGTGGATCACAATAAACTGTGGAAAATTCTGAAAGAGATGGGAATACCAGACCACCTGATCTGCCTTTTGAGAAATCTATATGCAGGTCAGGAAGCAACAGTTAGAACTGGACATAGAACAACAGACTGGTTCCAAATTGGAAAAGGAGTACGTCAAGGCTGTATATTGTCACCCTGCTTACTTAACTTATATGCAGAGTACATCATGAGAAACGCTGGACTGGAAGAAACACAAGCTGGAATCAAGATTGCCAGGAGAAATATCAATAACCTCAGATATGCAGATGATACCACCCTTATGGCAGAAAGTGAAGAGGAACTCAAAAGCCTCTTGATGAAAGTGAAAGTGGAGAGTGGAAAAAGTTGGCTTAAAGCTCAACATTCAGAAAACAAAGATCATGGCATCCGGTCCCATCACTTCATGGGAAATAGATGGGGAAACAGTGGAAACAGTGTCAGACTTCATTTTTTGGGGCTCCAAAATCACTGTAGATGGTGACTGCAGCCATGAAAGTAAAAGACGCTTACTCCTTGGAAGGAAAATTATGACCAACCTAGATAGCATATTCAAAAGCAGAGACATTACTTTGCCAACAAAGGTTCGTCTAGTCAAGGCTATGGTTTTTCCTGTGGTCATGTATGGATGTGAGAGTTGGACTGTGAAGAAAGCTGAGTGCCGAAGAATTGATGCTTTTGAACTGTGGTGTTGGAGAAGACTCTTGAGAGTCCCTTGGACCGCAAGGAGATCCAACCAGTCCATTCTGAAGGAGACCAGCCCTGGGATTTCTTTGGAAGGAATGATGCCGAAGCTGAAACTCCAGTACTTTGGCCACCTCATTCGAAGAGTTGACTCATTGGAAAAGACTCTGATGCTGGGAGGGATTGGGGGCAGGAGGAGAAGGGGACGACAGAGGATGAGATGTCCGGATGGTATCACTGACTCAATGGACGTGAGTCTGGGTGAACTCTGGGAGTTGGTGATGGACAGGGAGGCCTGGCGTGCTGCGATTCATGGGGTCACAGAGAGTCGGACACGACTGAGCGACTGAACTGAACTGAGACCCTATCCCAAGTACACTCACATTAGGGGTTAGGGCTTCAATATATGAACTAGAGGAAGGATGCAGTTCTGTCCTTAAAGAGTCCCTTGTCCTTCTTCATAAGCTCATTTCCTACCATCCTTTCCCTCTAAGAGCTGTGTGCTTCAGCTGTACTATGTCCCCAGGATTCTCCCCCACAGCGCCAGGTGCTGTGATGCTTCATATATTTGTATGAGCTGTCTACTTGTCTAGAGAGAAATTTTCTTTCCATTTCCCAAAGAGAAGTTTCTAATCATCTTCAGGACTCTCCCCTTTATCTGCTCCCTCGCTTTCCCTGTCACCCTCCTGCCTCTCTCCAGGTGCTCCTATATACAGTGGTGAGCATGTTTCTTCCTTATTCCCATAGCTCTTCATAGGTGTACCACAGTGCTTATGACTTTGTCATGAGACTGTTTGTCCATTTTGCCTTGAGAATTTTATCTTCCTCAGAGTCAGAGTTGTGTCATACTTAGGCTTATATTCCTTCTTTGCCTGGCAATGATAAGGAATCAATATTGTTTTCTTAAATGTTTTTTTTTTTTACAAAAAATTATCTGTGTATAAATGAATATTTTTCAAAATTAAAGATTTGATCCTAAATATATGATAAAGTAGATAAGGTTACAGTATTAATGAAGTATAGGGTACAGAATGATGTTGCCTATTATTGAGATACTTCATACTCTATTTCTAGGATTAAATGACTTCTCAAAACAAAGGAATCATTGGTTCATATATGAATCAATGATTTTGTGTGATTTCTTTTTGTTTTGTTTTTTTTTACTCTCAAAAGAAAAATTGTGTTGTGAGCTTATTGAAAGGAAAACCTACTTAGAAGGCATTTAATACAGGAAAATGAGAGCCATGAAATCCAAGGGAACCACCAGAAAGATTATAAAGTACACAGCAAAACATTTCTTGAGAACCACTCAGCTACATCCCTTTAAACTTATCTTTTATAAAACTCACAACAACCTGTGAGGTAGGGAATATTTATTCCCACTTTTTTATAAAAGAGGATGCTAAAGTTCAGTCGCTCAGTCATGTCCGACTCTGAGACCCCATGAATCACAGCACGCCAGGCCTCCCTGTCCATCACCAACTCCCAGAGTTCACCCAGACTCACGTCCATCGAGTCAGTGATGCCATCCGGCCATCTCATCCTCTGTCGTCCCCTTCTCCTCCTGCCCCCAATCCCTCCCAGCATCAGAGTCTTTTCCAATGAATCAACTCTTCACATGAGGTGGCCAAAGTACTGGAGTTTCAGCTTCAGCATCATTTCTTCCAAAGAAATCCCAGGGCTGGTCTCCTTCAGAATGGACTGGTTGGATCTCCTTGCGGTCCAAGGGACTCTCAAGAGTCTTCTCCAACACCACAGTTCAAAAGCATCAGTTCTTCAGCACTCAGCTTTCTTCACAGTCCAACTCTCACATCCATACATGACCACAGGAAAAACCATAGCCTTGACTAGACGAACCTTTGTTGGCAAAGTAATGTCTCTGCTTTTGAATATGCTATCTAGGTTGGTCATAACTTTCCTTCCAAGGAGTAAGCATCTTTTACTTTCATGGCTGCAGTCACCATCTACAGTGATTTTGGAGCCCCCAAAAATGAAGTCTGACACTGTTTCCACTGTTTCCCCATCTATTTCCCATGAAGTGATGGGACCGGATGCCATGATCTTCGTTTTCTGAATGTTGAGCTTTAAGCCAACTTTTTCACTCTCCACTTTCACTTTTATCAAGAGGCTTTTGAGTTCCTCTTCACTTTCTGCCATAAGGGTGGTGTCATCTGCATATCTGAGGTTATTGATATTTCTCCCGGCAATCTTGATTCCAGCTTGTGTTTCTTCTAGTCCAGCGTTTCTCGTGAAATACTCTGCATATAAGTTAAATAAGCAGGGTGACAATATACAGCCTTGACATACTCCTTTTCCTATTTGGAACCAGTCTATTGTTCTATGTCCAGTTCTAACTGTTGCTTCCTGACCTGCATACAGATTTCTCAAAAGGCAGATCAGGTGGTCTGGTATTCCCATCTCTTTCAGAATTTTCCACAGTTTATTGTGATCCACACAGTCAAAGGCTTTGGCATAGTCAATAAAGCAGAAATAGATGTTTTTCTGGAACTCTCTTGCTTTGTCCATGATCCAGCGGATGTTGGCAATTTGATCTCTGGTTCCTCTGCCTTTTCTAAAGCCAGCTTGAACATCAGGAAGTTCACTGTTCACATATTGCTGAAGCTTGGCTTGGAGAATTTTGAGCATTACTTTACTAGCGTGTGAGATGAGTGCAATTGTGCGGTAGTTTGAGCATTCTTTGGCATTGCCTTTCTTTGGGATTGGAATGAAAACGGACCTTTTCCAGTCCTGTGGCCTAAGAATGCTAAAGCTTTAGCTGAGGATTCTAAAGCTCAGGAAGAAAACACCAGGTAGCTAATGAGGGAAGTTAAATATCAAAACCTGGGTCTTCTAATGAAAGGTTGTTGTTGAATCACGCGAATACACCAGGATTCTTGGCCCCCCGGAGGAGAAGAATTCAATCGAATTCAATCCGCGGCCAGAGACGAGGCTTGATCGCTCAGAGCTTTTGTGTAATAAAGTTTTATTGAAGTATAAAGGAGATAGAGAAAGCTTCTGACATAGGCATCAGAAGGGGGCAGAAAGAGTACCCCCCTGCTAGTCTTTAGCTGGATGTTATATAGTCACTAGCAGTCTTTTAATGAAAGAAAGGAATGTCTTCAAATTCAGAATGGCACCAGGCCCCTCACCCATTGTAAGATGCATTTTGGGATAATCTTGGCACCAAATGGTTTATCCTGGGCCATAAAATGATTAACTTGAATCTTGAAGAAGGGCAGACCACCATACAAATAGTTTCATTTACATAGATTAGGGGAACAATATCCATACTGGTTTGTCAAGTAGGTTCTGGGCCAAGAGGCGGAACCGACTTGGAGACAGTTTGGGGTAAAGGCATAGTACATTAGCATAGCTTAAGACAAACATTTCCATAAGAAAAAGGCATTGGTTATCTCTAGGCTCAAGAATAGCTAACTTCAGGCGAAGCCGGGTGTCATTATGGCAACACAATAGTTTTAAGAGAAACCTCCCTTTAAATTTGTATAGAGAAGGAAAAAATATTGCTAGTTTGTTTCCTCCTGCCGCTTAAGAGAGATAAAAATGTCTGACACTTGCAGGCTATTTCCTCTATTTGGAGACCCCTGGCCTTCCTGCCTGTTACCCTCTCACTAACAAAGCCTAGTGTACTTTATCTCACTTCATGGTGTAACATTGTTAGGTTAATGATGAAAGAAACTGGCTTTCCCCCTTTGCCTGGCATTGGTATATAGTGTCTCTTTGCCAGGGTGCAGTATGCACAAAAGTAGTGGCAAGGGCACACTGAATTAGGCATGCCTGGATATGACTGGTGGACTGTAATTTGTATAAATTTTCTGGGGGGACAGTTTTCAGTGTGAAATTTGTAACCTTAAATTTATACCCTTTAACCCCTTCTAATTCCCCTTCTAAGTATATAAGGATTTGTGCAAATTGTTGACAAGAATATTCTTTAGAGACCTTTCGATAATAGCAAAGAGAAAAAAACAATTCACATGTCAGCCAGAGGGCTGTTTGTACGAATGATGGGATATCTGTGAGAGGCAGCACCATCATATCGTTGTTCAGATCTTAGTTTTGAAAGGCTTTAGAAATCTTTTTTGGGGGGGAACGGGGGGATCTTTTGGAAATCCTATTTTACCATATATTTATTTTATAAAAACATAATCAGTATTATAAATCTGGAATTCTCTTTCATTCCATTTCCCTGTAGGAAACAGAAGACACATTCAAAATAGGATAGCTGTTGGAGCATTGTTGTTCAGTGGCTAAGTTATATCTGACTCTTTGCGACCCCATGGACTGCAGCACTGCAGGCTTCCCTGTCCTTCACTGTTTCCGGAAGTTTGCTCAAGTTCATGTCCATTGAGTCAGTGATCCTATAACTATCCCATCTTTTGCAACCCTCTTCTCCTTTTTCTTTCAATCTTTCCCAACATCAGGGTCTTTTCCAGTGAACCTGCTATTCACATCAGGTGGCCAAAGTGTCGGAGTCCTTCGGATGAATATTCAAAGTTGATTTCCTTTAGGATTGACTGGTTGATCTCCTTGCAGTCCAAGGGACTCTCAAGAGTCTTCTCCAACATTACAATTCAAATGCATCAATTCTTCAGTGTTCAGCTTTCTTTATGGTCCAGCTCTGACATCCATACATGACTGCTGGGAAAACCATAGGTTTGATTATATGGACCTTTGTTGGACAAGTGCTGTCTCTACTTTTTAATATGCTGTCTAGGTTTGTCACAGCTTTCCTTCCAAGAAGCAAGCATCTTCCAATTTCATGGCTATAGTCACCATCCACAGTGACTTTGGAGCCCTAGAAAAGAAAATCTGTCACTGCTTCTACCTTTTCCTCTTCTATTTGCCTTGAAGTGATGGGACCAGATGCCATAATCTTACTTTTTTGAATGTTGAGTTTTAAGCCAGCCTTTCACTCTCCTCTTTCACTCTCATCAAGAGGTTCTTTAGTTCCTCTTCGTTTTCTGCCATTAGAGTGGTATCATCTGTATGTCTAAGGTTGTTGATATTTCTCCCAGCAATCTTGATTCCAGCTTGTGCTTCATCCAGCCCATCATTACACATGATGTACTCTGCATATAAGTTAAATAAATATACAGCCTTGTTGACTGTATATATATTGACTGTGACAATATACAGCCTTGTTGTACTCATTTCCCAGTTTTGAACCAGTCAGTTGTTCTATGTAAGGTTCTAATTGTTGCTTCTTGACCCAAATACAGGTTTCTCAGGAGACAGGTAAGGTGGTCTGGTATTCCTATCTCTCGATAAATTTTCCAGTTTGTTGTGATCCACACAGTCAAAGGCTTTAGCATAGTCAGTGAAGCAGAAGTTGATATTTTTCTGAAATTCCTTTGCTTTCTTTATGATCCAGTGAATGTTGGCAGTTTGATCTTTGATTCCTCTGCCTTTTCTAAATCCAGCTGTATATCTGGAAGTTCTTGATACACATACTGCTAAAGCCTAGCTTGAAGAATTTTGAGCATAACCTTACTAACATGGGAAATGAGTGCAATTGCCCAGTAGTTTGAAAATTCTTCAGCATTGCCCTTCTTTAGGATTGGAATGAAAACTGAGCTTTTCCAGTCCTGTGGCTACTGCTGAGTTTCCACATTTGCTGGCATACTGAGTGCAGCAAAAAGATGTAAGTGCAGCAAAGATGTAAGCAGGTTAGTGGCACAAGGCTGTATGTTCTCACCCTGTTTATTTAACTTATATGGAAAGAACATCATGCAAAATGCCAGACTGGATGAATCACAAGCTGGAATCAAGACTGCAGGGAGAAATATCAATAACCTCAGATATGCAGACACCACCACCCTAACGGCAGAAAACAAAAAGGAATGACAGAGGCTCTTGACGAAGATGAAAGAGGAAAGTGAAGAGGCTGGCTTAACACTCAGTGTTCAAAAAACTAAAATCATGGCATCTGGTCCCATCATTTCATGGCAAAATCACTGTGGATAGTGTCTGCAACCATGAAATTAAAAGATTCTGCTTGGAAGAAAAACAATGACAAACCTAGACAGTGTATTACAAAGCAGAGACATCACTTGGCTGACAAAGGTCTGTATAGTCAAACCTATGGTCTTTCCAGTAGACATGTACAAATGTGAAATTTGAACCATAAAGAAGAGAGCATCAAAGAATTGATGCCTTCAAATTGTGGTGCTGGAGAAGACTCTTGAGAGTCCCTTGGACTGCAAGGAGATCAAACAAGTCAATCCTAAAGGAATCAACCCTGAATATTCATTGGGAGGACTGATGCTGAAGTTCCAATACTTTGGCCACCTGATGGGAAGAGCTGACTCACTGGAAAAGACCCTGATGCTGAAAAAGATTGAAGGCAAAAGGAGAAGAAGGTGGCAGAGGATGAGATGGTTGGATTGTATCACCAACTCAATGAACATAAATTTGAGCAAACTCCAGGAGATAGTGGAGGACAGGGAAACCTTGCAACCATGGGGTCGCAAAGAGAATGACTTAAGGCACTGAACAAAAACAATGCATTTTATAGGAAAACCGCAAGGAATAATGCAGTATTTTGGGACTAGAAACAGTTTGGGCTGTTGTCACCTGAAGGGCCCCAGGACAGGGAGAGTCACTGAGAGAGGGCCACCTTGAGAGGAACTGTGACCTTCAGTAGAAGAATGCAGCCTACCAAAGGCAACCTCTGCAAGAATAAATATTAATATCTGCATCTGCTCTCTTCTGTCCCTTTCATCTGCCTGGGCTCACCACCAACCCAACTCAACTAGAAGCTAGAGGCAACATCAGACTTCTAGGGCAGAACATGGTAGAGAAGAGTGGACTCTGGTTCTGGAAAGGAAATGGAAGACATTTAGGCTATATCAATTGAGCACATATATTTTGAGAGCCTACAATGCACAAAGCACTATGATTGGAGTGTCCATATTGCTATGAAAAAGTAGTCTCTGCTCTCAGAGAGCAATGAGAAGCCAGGATAATTGAACAAAACAAACAATCCCACAAATTATTGCAACAAAGAGTGTTTTATTATGGTAGGGAATGTATGGTATGCCATGGGAAACCACATCTAGAGGGAATGAAGGGATCCCCAAAGGAAGCGATTGTTAAACTGAGACCTGAAAGAGGAATCAAAGTTACCTGTGTGAAGGAATAGGTAGGAAGAGAGTTTTTGTAGCAGACCATCAATAGCCTGTGCCAAAGTTTTAAGGTCAGAGGCTGTGTACGTACTGAAAACTGTTGAACATTCTAGCAATTTTCATCCAATATTTTTGAAGTGTAGGTTTCAGTGAGCCAAGTACTATGCAGTACGTTCCCTAAGGCAGCTTTGTTGAACAGAGAGAGAGAATGAAGAGGAGACTGGGGCTTGTGGCAGAAGAGTAATGGAGGGTCTTATGTAATGTGTTAATGAATAATGTTCTTTATTGTTTGGAGTGTAGAATAGTTTTAAATATAATAAGTGACTTATTGAAATGCACATTTCTAGAAAGCTTTCTCAACCTGCAGTGCAACTAGTGGGACGAGGCAGCAAAACTGAGATAAGAAAGCTAATTTAATTTCTGTTGCTAGTGATGGTGTTCTAAATGGGCAACAGCAGTGTGGACTGAGAGACATGGACGGGTCCAGGAAAGACTTGGGATGTAGAATCAACAGGGTGTCTTAATTGGTAAGAGGTTGTGAAAGGAGGAGTCTCAAGGCTTCTGTCTTGAGCATCTGTATAGATGATGTGTTAGTTGCTAAGCCGGGTCCAACTCTTGAGACCCCATGGACTGTAGCCTGCCAAGCTCCTCTGTCCATGGATTCTCCAGGCAAGAATACTGGAGTGGAGAATACCATTCTCTTCTCCAAGGGATCTTCCCAACTCAGGGATCAAACCAGGGTCTCCTGCATTGCAGGCAGATTCTTTACTGTTTGAGCTACCAGAGAATCCCTGTTTATTGACCAACACAGAGTAGTGAATAAGAGCATCTTCAAAAGGGGTGGAGAAAACTAGTTCAGTTTTGGATTTGTTCAAGCTGCAATGTTTGTTAGTTGCATCATTTATGTAGATTTGAAGATCAACAAAAGGGTCTGGTCTAGAGGAGAGGACTGGCATTTATATCCACAGACAAAAGAAAGGGAGGAAATATAGTACAATAAGGGCAGTCATCTTGGAGTGGTGGCATTGTGCGTGGTTTTTATTTTCTTTATGCCTTCCTGTTGGAGAAGAAAATGGCAACCCGCTCCAGTATTCTTGCCTGGAAAATTCCATGGACAGAGAAGCCTGGCAGGCTACAGTCTATGGGGTCGCGAAGAGTTGACCACGACCTAGTGACTGAGCACGTGCCTTCCTATATTTTTTAAATGTTCTGCAGCATACATGTTTTGCTTTTTTAAACACCATTTTTAATGATTGTATGCTGAAAGTGAAAGTGAAGTTACTCAGTCGTGTCTGACTCTTTGCAACCCCATGGACTGTAGCCCATCGGGCCCCTCTGTTCATAGAATTCTCCAGGCAAGGATACTGGAGTGGATTGCCATTTCCTTCTCCAGGGGATCTTCCCAACCCAGTTATCGAACCTAGATCGCCCACATTGCAGGCAGATGCTTTACCATCTGAGCCACCAGGGAAGCTTTTCCTTCTCCAGGGGAATCTTCCCAACCCAGGGATCAAACCCAGGTCTCCCACATTGCAGGCAGATTCCTTACCAGCTGAGCCACAAGGGAGGCCCAAGAATACTGGAGTGGGTAGCCTATCCCTTCTCCAGTGGTTCTTCCCAACCCAGGAATCAAACCAGGGTCTCCTGCATTGCAGGCGGATTCTTTACCAACTGAGCTATCAGGGAAGCCCAATTGTATGCTAGTTTAATATTTATTACATGAAGAAGGTTTTAAAAAGTACTTCTATTGGAGATGTGAAGCATCTGAAAATGTTCTTGGGTGAAGGGTAACAGAAATAAAAGTTAAAAAGTTTTCCCTAGACCTGCTTCGTTTTATTTTATTACAAAAGGTACGTCATCGTTGTTTACTTTACATCGTCGAATTTGTATTGTTGAATTGTCGTTATCATTCTTCCCCTGTAACTACTCATAACCAGTCTCATTCTCTGCAGATAGCTACTATTAACCACATGCAGTGTTTCAGTCTATTCCTTTTATAGCTGTCAATCTTTCTGAATACTTAGAGTAGTCCACAGTATAAATATATCATAATTTATCTAAACATTTCCCTGTTTTTGGATATTGAAATTACTTTCACTTTTGCCATCACAGAAGATGCTTCAGTGAACCTCGTTGTATGTGTATCATTGTAAATTTGGGGCCATATTTAAATAGGATATATTTGTAATGGAACTTCTAAGTCAAAGAATAATTGCATTTGAATTTTTATTCAGTCAGTTCAGTTTAGTTGCTCAGTAGTGTCTGACTCTTTGCGACCTCATGAATCACAAAATGCCAGGCCTTCCTGTCCATCACCAACTCCCGCAGTTTACCCAAACCCATGTCCATTGAGTCAGTGATGCCATCCAACCATCTCATCCTGTCGTCCCCTTCTCCTTCTGCCCTCAATCTTTCCCAGCATCATGGTCTTTTCAAATTAGTCAGCTCTTCACATCAGGTGGCCAAAGTATTGGAGTTTCAGCTTCAGCATCAGTCCTTCCAATGAACACCCAGGACTGATCTCCTTTAGGATGGACTGGTTGGATCTCATTGCAGTTCAAAAGCATCAATTCTTCTGCGCTCAGCTTCTTTATAGTCCAACTCTCACATCCATACATGACTACTGGAAAAACCATAGCCTTAAAGTAATGTCTTTGCTTTTTAATATGCTGTCTAGGTTGGTCATAACTTTCCTTCCAAGGAGTAAGCATCTTATTAGATAGTGTAAAACTTCTCTCCAAAAGGCCATGGAAATTTCCCTATAACAAATCATAAAGCTCTTTTAATTCTGAAGGTAAGAAAAGAGAAAAATCTACCTTGTCTAATTTGTATTTTATTGGTGAGGTTGAAAACTCAGTGCTTTTTTATCGAATACAATATTATATATTACAGGTGTACAATATAGTAATTCACAGTTTTTAGAGGTTATACTCCATTTATAAAATATTTGCTTAATTTCTCATGTATGTGTGATATCCTTTTTTAATTTTTTTTATTGTATATTGAATATAGTTCACTTACAACATTGTGTTAGTTTCAGGTGTACAGTAAAGTGATTCAGTTACATACGTATGCATGTATCTATTCTTTTTCTATATAGGTTATTAAAGAGTATTGAGTAGAGTTCCCTGTGCCCCACCCTTAGGTCCTTGTTGATTATTTTATATACAGTAGTATGTGTATGTTAATCCTAGCCTTCTAATTTACCCCTTACCCTCACCTTTCCCCTTTGGTAACCACAAGTTTGTTTTCTAAGTCTGAGTCTATTTCTGTTTTGTAAATAAGTTGGTTTGTATCATTTTTCTAGATTCCACATGTGAGCAATATCATATGATGTTTGTCTTTGACTTCAGTTAGTATGATAGGTCCCTCCATATTGCTGCAAGTGGCATCATTTCGTTCTTTTGTATTATTCCATTGTGTGTGTGTATATCTGTGTGTGTGTGTGCTCGGTTGCACAGTCATGTCTGACTCTTTGCGTGTATATATATATCATCATCTTTATCCATTCATCTGTCGTTGGACATTTAAGTTGCTTCTGTGTCTTGGCTCTTGTAAACCATGCTGCAATGAACATTGAGGTGCATTTATCTTTTTGAATGAGAGTTTTCTCCAGATACTTGCCAAGGAATGGGGTTACCGGATCCAAAAGCTTTCAAGTATAATTAGGTCCTCTTTGTTTATTTTTGTTTTTATTTTTATTACTGTAGGAGGTGGATCCAAAAAGATTTTGCTGCAATTTATGTCAAAGAGTGTTCTGCCTGTGTTTCCCTCTTAAAGAGTTTTATGGTATCCATTCTTAAATTTAGGTCTTTAATCCATTTTCAGTTTCTTTCGTGCATGGTGTTAGCGAATGTTCTAATTCCATTCTTTTGCACATAGCTATCCAGTTTTCCCAGCACACTTATGAGGGGACTGTCTTCTCCATTGTACATTCTTGCCTCTTTTGTCACAAATTAACTGGCTGTAAGTGGGTGGGTTTATTTCTGGCCTGTCCATTCTATTCCATTTGACCGTGTGTAATTTTCTGTGAATCAGCAGTTTATGTAATTTGCCCATAAAAGTTTAGGGACTGTTTGTCATTTTCTTATTTGTGAATCCTTTTTTGTAAATTAGATATATTACATCTGTATTACTCTTTTCAATCTCTTCTTGGTTTGTGGAATCTTTCATAAAACAGAAGTTACTTAAAATAAGTGTTATCTTTTAAACTTGCAAAACATTCTTATGGAATTCTTATTTAAAAAACATAGAATGTGTATTGTATCACTTAGTTTTTGTTTTACCCTATCATGTTTTATTAATTTAGAACTTTTGAGAGAAAAGAATGGGTGAGATTTTCTACTTTCTCTTCTGTTGATGTGTGTGTTGTTTACCTCCTTTATATGACTGGTTGTGTGACATATGTTTATAATTCAGAGCTAGAACTTTGCTTCCACCTAACTCTGTGTATCCTTTACTGCAGTGAGTGACGGATTGGAATTGAGACCAAAATATAAAGGAATTTTGCATTGCTTGACCACCATTTGGAAACTTGATGGACTACGGGGACTTTACCAAGGAGTAACCCCAAATGTGTGGGGTGCAGGTTTATCCTGGGGACTCTACTTTTTTTTGTGAGTAGCTCTGGGAGATTTTACAGTTGTAAATAAAAAGGAATTTTTGTTTTTAATTATTTTTAAAAAAATCAGTTGGTGAAGCAAAATGATCATTTAAGCAGTTTCTCTGACTTCAAGTGTTAAGAAGCATAGAATGCCTTATTAGTCTCATTTTCTGTAAGCTTCAATCATTTATCAAAGGCATTTGGTTTGGGAAAAAGTTCTTAATAGGAAGAAGGTAAAAGGATGAGATGGACACTCTTGCAGAAACCATTTCTGTGAGATGAATCAGGAAGGTGGCTTCCCAAAATACATGTGATTCATACTGAAGTTGAAAGAGCAGAAGTGGACAGATCTTGCAGCCCTCATCAGAACATGTATCACAGGACAGCACTTTGGGAAAAGAAAGTCAAAACCAGTGCATGACTGAAAGAGTCTTGAGGCATGTTTCTTCTTATCTCCTGTTTGACCTGCTCCTTCATCTTCAAAGCTCGTGCATTTCCTCACTCCTTTACTGGCATCACGATTTGTTATACCCGCCAGTGGATGCAGCCACATTCAAGTTACTGAGTGTTCAAGGGTGAGGAAACAAAGCGTTATAACCCTGAGGTGGAGGAGCGTGTGCTGCCCTGAGCTTGCCTCTGATGCTTGAAACTGAATCCATGAATGGGGAGGCTTTTGTTTAATACATGGCATTTTAGGGAAACATCAGTTCAGTTCAGTTCAGTCACTCAGTTGTGTCCAACTCTTTGTGACCCCGTGAACTGCAGCATGCCAGGCCTCCCTGTCCATCACCAACTCCCGGAGTTCACTCAAACTCATGTCCATTTAGTCAGTGATGCCATCCAACCATCTCATCCTCTGTCATCCCCTTCTCCTCTCGCCTTCAATCTTTCCCAGCATCAGGGTCTTTTCAAATGAGTCAACTCTTCGTATCAGGTGGCCAAAGCATTAGAGTTTCAGCTTCAACATCAGTCCTTCCAATGAGCATTCAGGACTGATTTCCTTTAGGATGGACTGGTTGGATCTCCTTGCAGTCCAAGGGACTCTCAGGAGACTTCTCCAGCACCACAGTTCAAAAGCATCAATTCTTTGGTGCTCAGCTTTCTCACAGCCATACATGACCACTGGAAAAACCATAGCCTTGACTAGACGGACCTTTGTTGGCAAAGTAATGTCTCTGGTTTTTAACATGCTGTCTAGGTTGGTCATAACTTTTCTTCCAAAGAGCAAGTGTTTTTTTGTCGCATGGCTGCAGTCACCATCTGCGGTGATTTTGGAGCCCCAGAAAATAAAGTTAGCCACTGTTTCCACTGTTTCTCCTGGTATATTTGCCTTTTCCTCTTTTGTGTCCTGTAGTTTACCTTATCTCTTATAATCTTATGGCAGTATCCAAACCAACCTTAAAATGTTTTGTAAGTGAACGCAAAATAAAAACCAGCCTTAATATTGTTTAAATATTTTTCTTATTTTCAGTTGTAAGGAATGCTTAGATGGGTGAAACTGTATGTATAAAATTTATTGTGTTAATAACTTTAGAGTTGTGTGGATTTTTTAAACAGTTTGTAAGGGCAAGCCATGTAAGGTTTAATGTGTTGAAATCATCATATAATAAAACAATATACTTGTTTTATGATGAAATGGATTGGTCAAGTTTGGAAAGATTTATTTAGTTGAAGTCATCTTCCTGGAAGAAGATAGAAATTGGAGTTAGAGAAAAAAGGAGACTGATAACTCCCTTAACTCAGAAGTATTTTGTGGCTGTTTTCTGCCAAGTAAAGCAGAAATGTCAGTGTTTCATTCAAGTGTGGCTAAACTAACCAGGTCTTCCCATCCACTTCCCATCACTTTACTCATGCTCCTGTTTCCCCATACCGGTTTCTCCATACTTGGCTGCACCTGTTTCTCCATACCTGGCTCAGTGCTGCCTCCTCCACAGAGCCTTCTCTGATCAGTAGTAATTTCTGAATCTCTCATGATATCATCTGTGTTTTCTTTTGTTATGATTAACAGTTGAGTGTGTGGTGAAAATATTTTACATATGTATCGCCAGCCTTCCATATTTGGGGGGAGAGATGGTGTTGTCTTCCAGTAAACCCATTATTTGAGAAAGGTCTAATTTTGTAGTTGGATTATGCATTGACTTCTACTTTTTGGATATTGTTAAATTACCCACAGTTGAAAATGGTATTTCCTGCTTTGTGACTCCCATTCAAATATTTATCCAGGTGTTTTTGTTTTATTCTTCCAGTTACAATGCCATCAAGTCATATAAGACAGAAGGCAGAGCTGAACGGTTAGAGGCAACAGAATATCTCATCTCAGCTGCTGAAGCTGGTAAGGTGGTGTGTGAAATATAAAACATCAGCTTCCAACTTGGTGTTCACTTTTGTTCTTTATTTGCCTTTTTCCCTGTGAACATCTGAGTTTAAATATGCTCCTCTAACTATGCTAATCAGTTATCACATGAAATTTCTTAGAAGGCAGGTATACTCATGGATTACCCTGAGTAGATTTCAAGAATTTTACTTAGCACAAAGGATATAACATTTAGAGTGCTTATGACTCTGATTTAAGATGATTTGATAGAGTGTTCTTCAATTAAAGTATGATTTCAATCTTCAAATTAAACAATTTAGTAGCCTTGTTTAATTGCCTCATGTATGTATAATATTCAGACTTATGGGGGTGCTCAGGGGTTGTACCTACACCTGTAAGATGTGGTCCCTTAGGCACAGGGTTAATGAATGGGACTTATGAGTCCTGCTTTGACACCTTGATATCTTGGTGGTTTGGGGGTTGGCGGGGGGAGTAGGAATATCATGTCACGCCACGCAGTCTGTGAGCACTTAGTTCCCCCACCAGGTGTAAAAGCGCTGAGTCCTAATCACTGGACCGCCAGGAAATTTCCCCACCCTGGTTTCTTAATGTTTACTGAATGTTTACTAAAATTTTTAAATTTTAGATTTATTTTTTAATTGAAGGGTAATTGCTCTAGAGAATTTTGTTGGTTTCTGCCAAACCTCAACTTGAATCAGCCATAGGTATACATAGGTCCCCTCCCTCTTGAACCTCCCTTCCTTGTTTACTGATTGATTTTTTATGGCAAGAATTATCTTGCTCATTTTTGAATACCTAACTGCTGTCAGAGACCTAAGTCACATAGGACTCAATATTTGTTGAATAAAGAACTACTTAGGAAATGCAGCAAATGAGAAACTAAACCAGATTATTTATTTATTTATAAACTTGTCACTTTCTGTAAAGAATGTAAATATTACTTTTGTCTTTATGTAGTTGGGTTTGAGGAAGATTGTGGTGCAGTTGAGGTGGGTATATGTGTACACATGCACAGATGGCTGAGATGCTGGTTTCCTGGTCCTTTTCCCCAGGCTTCAGTCCCTCTGGCTTGTACTGTGTCCTCCTCTTAAGCGTCTGTATCTCTTCATCAGCGTCTGCTTCCCAGGACCTCCGTCCATTCTCCACACCTGGTTTAGGAGCCAGGACATCTTTGTTGTCCTCACACCTCTCAAAGGGAGTGTTTTACATTTTATCTCCTTTTAAATTTACTTCTAACTACATGGAGGACTTTTTAAGACCACCAAAAACTATGTCTATCCATTTGTTAACCCTAGGTCTGTGCCTCAGAAACCACATCTTACACTTGTAGGCACCACCCCCAAGCACCCCCCATTCTTTATATAAACAGACTGTTCTTAATTCGGATTGTCAGAAGTGAGAAAGTATCTGTATGCTGAGTAATAATAGTATTTAAATCTGATTTCAGGAGCCATGACCCTCTGCATCACCAACCCACTATGGGTAACAAAAACTCGCCTTATGTTACAGTACGATAGTGTTGTTAATGCTTCACAGCGGCAATATAAAGGAATGTTTGATACGCTTGTGAAAATATATAAGTATGAAGGTGTGCGTGGATTGTATAAGGTAATAAATTATCATCAACATATTTCTAAATAGCTGACAATTGTAATTTCCCTTGGCTTTGTTGTCTGAGTTCTGAATGACCTGTCAGTCAGTTCAGTCACTCAGTCGCGTCCGACTCTTTGCGACCCCATGAATCGGAGCACGCCAGGCCTCCCTGTCCATCACCAACTTCCGGAGTTTACCCAAACTCATGTCCATCAAGTCGGTGATGCATCCAGCCGTCTCATCCTCTGTTATCCCCTTCTCCTCCTCCCCCAATCCCTCCCAGCATCAGGGTCTTTTCCAGTGAGTCAGCTCTTCACATCAGGTGGCCAAAGTATTGGAGTTTCAGCTTTAGCATCAGTCCTTTCAATGAACACTCAGGACTGATCTCCTTTAGGATGGACTGGTTGGATCTCCTTGCAGTCCAAGGGACTCTCAAGAGTCTTCTCCAACACCACAGTTCAAAAGCATCAATTCTTCGGCGCTCAGCTTTCTTCACAATCCAACTCTCACATCCATACATGACCAATGGAAAAACCAAAGCCTTGACTAGACGGACCTTTGTTGGCAAAGTAATGTCTCTGCTTTTGAATATGCTATCTAGGTTGGTCATAATGACCTGTAATCAGTCCTGAGAAGAAGCCAAATTTGGGCAAAGAACAATTTATGAAAACTGAAGTCTGCATTGAAATTGTACTTTAAACCATTGTCCTCATTACCAAAAGTAGTATCATGACACTGGTGGGTGAGAAGCACTGTCTAAAACTTTGAATAACCATTTCTCTAAGTCACACGTTGAGGTCACCCGTTCCTTACTCCCCTCCCCGTAAGCTGTGGTCCTTTGGAAACTTGGTTAGTTTAGCCTTTTTTTCTTTATCTTTTTTAGGGGTTTATTCCTGGGTTGTTTGGAACATCACATGGTGCCCTTCAGTTTATGGCATATGAATTATTGAAGTTGAAATACAACCAACATATCAATAGATTACCAGAAGCACAATTGGTAAGATGAATTTGAAAAAAAAAAAAATTGGTATTTACTTTTATGGGCATTTAATAGATGGAAATTTTATCATGCTTAGTAGTATTGCTATGATAATGAGTACCAACTCGGCCACTAATTTAATTTATAGCTAAATACTTTATAGGCTAATGACACATAAATGTTAAAAATAGAGCAGATAAATGTTAAAAACAGAGTTTGTGTTAAGAGAGGAAACCAGTTTTCACTTATGGATCCACTTCAGTGTTTTCCCATTTTATTTTTAAAGAAATTCCATCTAAAAAAAAAAATGTCTTATATTGTCATTTTAGAGCACAGTAGAATATATATCGGTTGCAGCACTATCCAAAATATTTGCTGTGGCAGCAACATACCCTTACCAGGTTATAAGAGCTCGTCTGCAAGATCAGCACATGTTTTACAATGGTGTATTGGATGTTATGACAAAGACATGGAGGTAAGAGCACGTGTATGTTAGAATGGCTCTTAGGAGGTACCTTATAAATCTTAAACTATCCAACTGACGTTAGTTTTATAGCAAAGACCATGTCTGTGGTGAAGACATGGCTGATGGCTCCTTCCTGAACATATCCCATTTACTACGTGAGACTTGACTTCATTTGTAAAATTTGAATTTCTGTGTTAACAGAGTTGTTTATAAAAATCAAATGAGATATGTGAAAGTGTTTGACAAATTAAATTTTAGGTGTTGTAAACTATTTGGATGGCATTGAGCATAGGGAGTCATAAAAAAACCTAATTTAATATAATTAAGAAGGCTCCACATCTCTACTGGTATCAGGACTTTTGCAAGTAACTTGTTTCTGTATGTGGAAGAGATGCTTGGTCTTCAGTATGGGAATCCTTAAACTGTTATAGGTAGACATCCCCATGTTTCTTTTTAATTCTAAAAGGTCAGAACAGAATATTCAGCATTTCAATTCAGTTCACTTCAGTAAATCTGTATTGAGAACCTAAGTGAAAAGTTTCAAGGCCGTATTCCAACCATAGGCATGAAGGAAATAAAGTTTTATTTTTGTGTGTGCTGTTTTTAGTATTGTCTAGATACCCCACATCCAAGGTAAGAGAAACCCAAGTAAGATGGTAGGTGTTGCAAGAGGGCATCAGAGGGCAGACATACTGAAACCATAATCACAGAAAATTAGTCAATCTAATCACACTAGGACCACAGCCTTGTCTAACTCAATGAAATTAAGCCATGCCCTGTGGGGCCACCCAAGACAGGCGGGCATGGTGGAGAGGTCTGACAGAATGTGGTCCACTGGAGAAGGGAATGGCAAACCACTTCAGTATTCTTGCCTTGAGAACCCCATGAACAGTATGAAAAGGCAAAATGATAGGATACTGAAAGAGGAGCTCCCCAGGTTGGTAGGTGCCCAATATGCTACTGGAGATTGGTGGAGAAATAACTCCAGAAAGAATGAAGGGATGGAGCCAAAGCTGGGAGGAATTGGGGGCAGGAGGAAAAGGGGGCAACAGAGGATGAGGTGGCTGGATGGCATCACCAACTCGATGGACGTGAGTTTGAGTGAACTCTGGGAGTTGGTGATGGACAGGGAGGCCTGGCATGCTACGATTCATAGGGTCGCAAGGAGTCGGACACGACTGAGCAACTGAACTGAACTGAGCATTTATTTATGAAATGTTTAATGCTTGTGTTAGATCAGTTAATACTCCTATATGTTCATATACTTAAAGGCATCTGGAAGATGGTTATGATTGAAGCGCTTTTTAGTTCATCTTGAGGTGTCCCTACCCTCTCTTCCTCATTCCCACAAAAGGCATGTAAGCCCTACGAATGGTTCATAAACTGTTACTTCAGGACATTGAAAACATGAACTCAAATCCCAGAGGTTTGAATGCTGGCTCTGCGCCCTGTCTGCTAAACTTCTGTGTCTTCAGACTAGTTCTGTAGGAAATTAAGTGTGTATGTGTGTGTGTATATATATATATATATATTTTTTTTTTTTTTTTTTTTTCTTTTTCCCTCTCTCTCTAAAGGAAAGAAGGCATCAGTGGATTTTACAAAGGGATTGCCCCCAATTTGATTCGAGTGACTCCAGCCTGCTGTATTACCTTTGTGGTATATGAAAATGTCTCACATTTTTTACTTGGCCTTAGAAAAGACGACATAAACTAAGAGAAGATAATTACATCTGCCCAAGGCAGCAACATGCTCCTTTGTATTTGAGACATAAAACTCAGAAGATTACTGCACAGCAACATGGCTCATAATCAAACTTGGTGTATAATCATTAGAAGTCACAGAACAGCTCAGTCTTCACTATGTTTTTCTGCTTTTGCCTTCCCCATGGGTATGGGACTTGGCTACCTCTCCCTGAAATGGCTGCCAGCAACATAACAGTAAAATTGACACCAAGTGGAGAATTTCGCAAATTTTCTCCGTTTCATTGTCCAAGTAGAAGCTGATTTGCAGCATTTGCTGGATGGATTTGAAGAATGCACTGCTTTTTCTGAACTCATTTGCCTGGATTGGCTTTAAAAATCAACCTCTGTGCAATAGCAAGAAAATGGCCTCTTAAAAGATGTCATTGACATTTGAAGAGTAAATTAAACGTTAAAGATTTACTGTGAAAGATATTCCCCAAATCCTGACCATTTTTGAATTGGGAAAGTTTGGTGGGGGGAAAATAAATCCTCCATAAATGTGCTTTAGTTTTAATTCAGCTGGAATGCATTTGAAGTTTGAAAAATTCAAGAAGTTATATACTTCTTTTACTTTGAGAAATATCTGACTTGTGTTGTCATTCCATCACTACTTTTTTCCCAGAGGCTGGTTTCATAATTTAAAATGTAATTCTGGATCCCACTATTATTTTTTGGCATAGATACTTACTGTCTTTTTATTTATAAAA
Source organism: Bos grunniens (assembly GCF_055505025.1). Taxonomy (NCBI): domain Eukaryota; kingdom Metazoa; phylum Chordata; class Mammalia; order Artiodactyla; family Bovidae; genus Bos; species Bos grunniens. The sequence continues at coordinate 21,232,890 of NC_141178.1, read as the reverse complement.
TCAGAACAAAATCGGGCAATATCAGCCGTTATTTAGCCTTCCTGACCATAAATCAGTAGCTAATAGATAAACTTATATAGATACTAGATGATTGGGGGTATATTTGTTGACAAACTGAAAATGAAAAGTTTTAACTTTCACTTCAGATTTCAGATGTGTGGTTTCAGATCCCAAATAATTGATCAATCTACATTGGTTGCTCAAAGTCAGGTTTAATACAGATTACTCTAAAGGCCATTCTTGATTTTGAGTTATTGTAATTGTCTATAAATATAAAGGCCTCTGCCCCAAAAGGATGCCAGAATGATCCAAATGTCAACAAATATACCCTCAATCATCTAGTATCTATATAAGGGGACCTATTAGCTACTCCAGTAAGTAATTTTTATTTACATATGAATGCTTTTTTGCACTACCATCTATTTGTTGTAAATATTGTGGTTTTCAAAGCCATATTTAAATGGTTCTTGGAAAAGAGGTCTATTTTTTATATTTTAAAAATGGCTTTGTTTTAAAAATAAAGATGAAATGATCAGTACTTAGTTGTATTTACTTTGTTATATGCAGAGAAATGCATTATAAATGTGATGTATTTTCCTACTTTTGAATTAAACTATAATTCATATAAAATCCTGATAGTAGTCCCTGTATGGAAAGACAAGTTGGGTTGGCATTTGGGATTTTAGAGGTAGTGTCATTTGAATGCCTCCTGTGTACCCCTAAATTAATAAGGCATAATTCCTGTTCTCTAAGGGCATACAGACTTGCAGGATGAATCAGCATTAAACAACTACAGTTCTAGATTAAGAACATGGAAGATTTCTACAAACCCTGCAAGAGTTCCGAGCATTCATTCCCTTTGAACAATGGTTACAGCACCCCTTGCTGCTCTGTGCCATCCATGTATGCTGCCGCACATGAGGATGGAGCATTGAGTGAGCTGCACAACATTCCTGCCTTTAGGGAACGCTCATTTTTGTGAGTGATCAAAATATGCATAATACAACTTCAGATATTAAATGCTAGAAATAACTAAGGAATAGTGGGAATAGCATTGCTATGTCACGTAGGCCGGTTGAGGTCGGGAAAGGTCTCTTTGAGGAGGTAGTATTTGAAACATTGACATAAGTGAGGAAGCAAGTCACTATGATATGTCAGTGTGTGAAAACGAGTCAATCTAAGAAACTGAAACTTTTATTTGAGTCAAATTTGAGGATTAAACCCAGGAGGAGCATATCAGAAAGCTCTCACAGTGAAGTAAAGGCACAGTTTTGGAAGCTTGTTGAGACAGAGCTGTTCCTTAAGTGATGTATTATTGACAGTTTATACAATCCAGATCTAAGCATCATCATGGCCCCTTATAAGATCAAGAAGGAATGTTATCTTTTAAGGAGCTGTCTTGGTGATGCTAAGAGAATGTTTCTCTTTATGGTTGAGCAGGTATTTCTGCTGATGAGAAAGTTTGGTGGATGCATAATGCAGATACACAATGCACAGTAGAGGGGACAGAGGCTACCAAAGGGCAGAGAAAAAATTGTTTAAATTTTTCTTGTCTTGCCATAAAACAGGAAATTTAATGATCAATGGGGGGAAAGTGCGAAGTAATCTTTCACTAGAAAGTATTAGGTGATCAACCATTTGGTCACTCAAAACCAGGGTCACTGCTTGCCTGTCCTAGGGTCTATCACGTCCCTCCATGTCAAGTTCTAATTGTCCGATTCTCTCCTTTCCCGGGAACTGTACTAGCAGGATGTTTGGCAAGGACTGACATTCAATTCTAAGTTGTCCCATAAACCTTTTAAGCCCACTTTCCTCACATGTGTGTTGTATATATCCGTGATTTTATAGAGAACTGCAGACGTGATGATTTTATAGAGAACTGCAGATGTGGTCTAGAATTTCAAGTCATTTAGACATTATCTTAGTATAAGTAGGTGACACAGCTTGAAAGGCAGGAAAATATCAACTTACAAGTTCCAGAAGCTAAATTGATAGTGGTGGCAATATCATCAGCAAAGATTTAAGCCAAAATCCTCCTGAATCAAATCATTTTCCTTGTATTTTCCCTAAACTTGAAGTAAGAAGATGGTTCAGAACAAAAATTTGACACTTCATGGGTCATAAGATGAGTTAACAAATAAGACGGTATCACTTAGTGGTATTGGTGGTAACTTTATATTGCACAGTGCTAGAATTAATTTTAAAATGTTTAGGGACCATTTTGGAGAAGAGAAATCCTTCAAGGCAACCTGGGAATACTGGATGTAGTTAATTGTCCACAGATCCAGCACTTGAATTGATATTTGAAACTTGCATGTGGTTGAGCCCAAGAAATACAGTTGGCTCATTAGCAAAATTGTGAGCAGTTGTCAGAGTAGTCAGTATACAGGCCTTCTCTGACATTTTGGGTTAGCTGTCTACTTCAGATATTATCTTCTCAAACTGGCCTGGTAGTGCTGGTCTTATCATAAGTCAAGTGTTGGAAACAGGAGTTGCAGTTCATTCAGCAGAGACCTGATAAGGTCCCTTCAAAAGTGGCCAAGTCCTTTGTCTGTCTTTTCCAGTATGCATAATCTGGTTGCAGGTCATGGTGCATTATTGATTTCTTCCAAAGTTAGATTACTGTGATAAACTTTGGAAACAGAGGGTCTTTTTAATGACTAAACTTTATAAGGCATTATCTGGAAGGTGAGTGTTAGTCTCCTTAGTAAATACAGACCTCAATTAACAAAACTAGAATTCAGTGTTCACTGAAACAATATTTTTTTCTAAAGGTACCCTCACTTCTACCAAATATAGCCAAATTGAAACTTACTTGTTCATAAAATAAGTCTGGCTAATTGACTATGGAGACTTCTAAATTGGCTATGCTGGAACCTGTCGTGAAGACTCAGATTGAGCTTTAAAAACCTCAAGGTTAGGAAAGCCATTCCAAAGGTGTATCAGCAGTAATATTTCAGACAAAAATTATAACCATACTCAGTTCACCCAGTCCTATATGACTAATCCTTGACCTTTATTTTCTGTTAACAGTTATATAAAGCCATCCAGTTTTCATTAGAATTCTTTCTTACCCAGTTCAGCAGTATGATATGAATATTAATCAGAAATTTGTACTTGTCAAGAAGTACTTTGTGAATTTTCTTTAAGGATGAAACTTTTTGCAAAAAGCAAAGTACAATGATAACTGTCTATAAATGACAAAAGACTTTAAAAGTCAAGGTTAAACATATGATTATAATGCAACTGAAAAACTTGGTTACTGCTGTGACATACAACAACTTAAGATAATTACTAAAATGACTGACAGTCATTTACTAGGACCTATCAGAATTTTAGGAATTCCATATGATTTCTAGAGTATGTGTATTAATGTTGCTGCTGCTGCTACTAAGTCGCTTCAGTCGTGTCCAACTCTGTGCGACCCCATAGACGGCAGCCCACCAGGCTCCCCCGTCCCTGGGATTCTCCAGCCAAGAACACTGGAGTGGGTTGCCATTTCCTTCTCCAATGCATGAAAGCGAAGAGTGAAAGTGAAGTCGCTCAGTCGTGTCCGACTCTTAGCGACCCCATGGACTGTAGCCCACCAGGCTCCTCCATCCATGGGATTTTCCAGGCAAGAGTACTGGAGTGGGGTGCCATTGCCTTCTCCAGTGTATTAATGTTAGGTAGGTAGAATAGGAAAAAGGAATCCAGAATGGCGGTGGCTAAAAGACAAAGGGAAAAGCCTGTGAAAATAAAACAAATGAAGGTCCGAGGGCCAGAGCGTGGACCTCAGGTGAAACAAACAGCCCTCCTGGCTAGCCCAATTTACATAGGGCAGGCTCAGGGAGAGGAGAAAAAACATATAAAAAGAGCCAAAATTGGGGGGTGGGGGTTGCTTCTCTTCTCTTCGCATCTTTTGGGTTGGCCCGCCCTCACGCCTCAAAGATACATTTTCCTTTGTTTGCCAAGTAAAATTGAGCTGTAACACTGGTCCGTCCATCACTTCAAATCTTTGCTGCGGTGAGACAGAACCAAGGAAATTACACACTCCACCGATATAGTGCTGTGACTGGGATTTAACCTGGCTGAAACAACCTCAGCTCTGTCCCCACAAGACGGAGACCAAGCACAGCAGAAGCCCAACCCAAAAGCTCCTGTGGTGGAAGCTGGATGTGAAGAAAACCCAGCACGGGGGAAGTGACAAGAAGCCCAGCGTGCAAGAAACCAGGACAGCAAAAACAAACTCAGCAGAACGCTCACACGGCTGTCTCAGGTTCCAGGAGACCTCCGGTTGGGGTAGGAAGTTCTTGCCCCTGTGGCTGGAAAGACACGTGGCTAACAAAATCTTAATTCCTTTACAATATCTCATTCCTTGTTTCCTCGAACCCCCTGTGAACAGATGAGTGGCAGCGGGTGCCCCAAGGTGTCCCAAAGCCTCTACTATCTGCTGTGCCTTAGTAACTGTTGCCCATGAGGGTAGGGGTTCTTCTCTCCTTAATCATCTTTGTGCCAAGGATCAGGCCATTGAAAACTGTGAGCACAGGTCAGGTATTTAGCAGATTTTCCAGCAGGTTATGATGGAGAAGACAATGGCAACCCACTCCAGTACTCTTGCCTGGAAAATCCCATGGACGAAGGAGCCTGGTGGGCTGCAGTCCATGGGGTCGAGAAGAGTCAGACGTGACTGAGCGACTTCACTTTCACTTTTCATTTTCATGCATTGGAGAAGGAAATGGCAAGCCACTCCAGTGTTCTTGCCTTGGGAATCACAGGGATGGGGGAGCCTGGTGGGCTGCTGTCTATGGGGTCACACAGAGTCAGACACGACTGAAGCGACTTAGCAGCAGCAGCCAGCAGGTTATGAAGGGGATTCCTCAGTACGTTTTCCCACTGCTTTTTTCTCCTGTCCTTCAGCTCCTCTCTACTGGGACTTGAGCCTGGCCAAAACCCAAAGTGCCTGGTTTTAGGACCTAATGAAGCTCAAACTCTTGATGTCTCATTGCAAAAAATTCAGTTAGAGAGACAGCAATAGGTAAGAGGTGGATTTGTTCAAATTCAGAGAGAAGCACATGCCAAGAGTGTGGGCCATCACAGAGGAGAGGCCATGGAATATGATGTTAGTTTTTGAGGGCTGGGTGATTTCATATGCTAATTAGTGGGAAGATCATTCCATTGGGGAACCACCCACTCCTCCATCTTTTGACAGTGACTTGGAACTGTCCTGGCATCTCTGGGTGTATCATTTAGCTTGCAGATTGAGGATCAAGGTTTAGTTGAATTTGACTTGTCATCTTGGACCCATTTGATTTTAATCAGTTTATGTTATGCCCTTGGGCTATGTCATTCTTTCAAAAGTTGTGCCCTGCCCCCTTCCCTCCTGTTTCATGATCTTTTCCTGAGTCCCCTCCAGGCCCACAATGTTGCTCTACAATCTTCTGGAGGGACAACCAGAAAATAGCTGGCCCTTGGGTGAGAAATGCTATGTAATATCCAATCTCTCCAGATATTCAGGCCTTCATCTTCCATGTTTCCTACAACATGTGGGACAACAGCACCTCTCAGTGGACCCAATAGTGTGGGTGACAGGCACACAATGCCTGCTAGAAGTCATCTGTTGGTGGCATCCCTTCCAAGGGCAGTTGGGCTTCTGGGGATAATGTTTGCCACTTTGGGAGTAGCCCTGCAGGCCGTTTGGGCCCAAACGGTTACCACCCTTCTCCTAAAGTTACAAACATACCCCCAGATCAAATCTCCACCCCACATTTGTGAACATCTGGTTTGTTGCCTCTTATCAATTTGTTCTTAAGCCACTTACTAACTCCTCCAACCAGGGCCCTGCCCCCTTGTCGGCAACATCGTTCCACCCTGCTTATTAAAATACCCCTAATGCCCCAAACAGGACCAGATAACCCGCTCCTTTGTCATTCCTTCTGTTAGTACCTAGACTGGGTCTGTGACAATGAAATGTTTACCACTGGAGACACCCTAAACTGCCCTTATGAAAGACTAGGGGAGGAAATCAGTGACTTACATTCCCTTAGAGCAATAAGGGGATAAGTCTTATGGCTGTTTCACCAGGTTCCCAGTCTCAAGGCACAGATTTGCATTGCTTTACATGATGATATCTATTCCTATCCCTGGTGGACAAGCCAGCAATGAGTTAAGATTACAACCCCTTAATCCTACTCAGCACTGGTCACACTGAAGACTTTGGGGATGCCCAACTCCAATCCGGGGGTCCCAGGAGGTTGACCTGCCTCGACCTGCTTAGGGGTCTAGTCCTTGGGAGGTTGTCACACCTCAGCCTGCTCAGGGATCCGACAGTCCAAGGGTGCCAGGAGGTCGACATGCCTCAACGTGCCCAGGGACCTAATTCTCAGGAGGCCGACATGCCTCCACCTGCCTAGGGATTCAATCTCCAGGAGGTTGTCATGCCTCGACCCGCATGGGGATCTGCATCCTGAGCCAGGGATGCCTGGCTCTCAGGTTGCAACAATACTGGATAGGATAAGCTTCGGAAAGACTCACCCCTAAGGAAGTGCACCCATGGAAATAGAAAGAAGCTTATTAGTTGTGGGACTGTGCCTGGTCTCAGCAATAACTTAGGAGTGCAAGGAGAACCCTATTGCCTTTCTGGAAAGTCTAAAAGAGGCCCTCCAAAAGTTAACCAATCTGGACTTAGACTCTTATAAGGGACAAGTGATTTTAAAGGACAAATTCGTGTCCCAGTGTGCATTATCCATCACGATAAAGTTACAACAGCTACGGCAGCAGGACCCTGCTGCCTCTTTAGATGAAATGGTCCAGATAGCCACCAATACCTTTTATAACAGAGAACAGGAGAGGAAAGCCAACGCCCAGGAAAAGGAGAAAAGGAAAGAGACAAGCCATGCCCAGATGCTGGCCGCCCTCCAGAGAAGCCCTATGGCAAACCCTGAGTCCTTGAAGGACAAGGCACGAGGCAAATGCCTAATCTGTAGACAGGTGGGACATTGGGCCAAAGAGTGTCCAAACCATGGCAAGTCTCTTAAAACAGCTTCCTACAAATGCCAATGGTTGGGACATTGGGCGGCACTCTGCCCTAGGGACCCAAGAGCCTCAAGGTCAAGCGCCAAGCCTTCCCTCATGATGATTCAACAGGACTGAAGCAGCCCACTCCACCAGCCCGCCTGTCACAGATAACCATTACAGGGCTGGAGCCAAGGATGCAACTGGATGTGGCAGGTAAGTCCGAGAATTTCTTGGTTGACACCTACTCTGTCCTGACCTCCTGCTCCAGAGCCTTCTCCCCACAAACCTGTACCATTCTGAGTGCTACAGGAAAAACAATTACGAAAAGATTCACCTGATCACTTCTTTGTTGCTGCAATGGACAAATATTTTCCCATCAGTTTCTAGTGGTTCCTGAGTGTCCTACGTGCTTATTGGGAAGGGATCTCTCTCTCTGCCTTTGAAATCTTGCAGCTATTACAGTCCTGATAAAAGATGCTTTAAAACTCTCTCTTGGGGGCAAACTATTTTTACCAGCCATCAAATAAAACAACTCCTGAATGAGAGAGGCCATTTATGGATGTCTGATCAAAGAATCCTCAGATATCAAGTAGTGCTGATGGAAAATCCAGGCCTGACTATATCTCCCCTTGTGAGGTTCTTAACCCAGCTACCCTCCTGCCTACCCCTGAGGGCTCTCTCTCCTTTCACTCTTGCCTAGAAACCTTGGACCATGGACAAAACCCTGAAAGGGATTGTCAGAAGATCCTCTGACCAATCCTGAGGAAATTTGGTACATTGATGGAAGCAGGTTTGTCTTGGGTGGAAAAAGAAGAGCTGGATATGCAATAGTCTCCAATTTTGAGACCATAGAGGCTAAACCTTTGCCACCAGTTACTTCAGCCCAATTAGCTGAGCTTTTAGCCCTGGCTCGAGCTTTAGAGCTGGGAAAAGGAAAAAAAGTAGCCATTTACACTGACTCCAAATGTGCCTTTCTGGTGCTACATTCACATGCTGCTATTTGGAAAGAAAGAGGCCACTTGACCACCTGAGGGTCCCCAATCAAATATGGTAATCAAACCCTTAGGCTCTTGGAGGCAGTCCATCTGCTCGCTGAGGTTTCAGTCTCCCACTATAAAGGACACCAAAAAGGAAGCATGGAAGTGGTGCAAGGGAACCAAGCAGCTGATCAGGCAGCTAAGAGAGCAGAATTACAGAACAATGCCCTAAAAGGGGTTGCCACCTTAGTTCCACAGACTAATTTGCCCAAAACTCCTTCATATACTGAAGGTGAGACTCTTAAAGCTAAGAGTGAGGGCTTTCAAGATCATATGGGGTGGTTCCAAGAGGAGGGACTCCTTTTTCTGCCTGGAACCTCCAATGGAATTTGGTTAACTCCTTACATGCCACCACTTATTTAGGGGAGAAGGCCCTCCAAAGATTACCAGAAAGGTCCTTCAGAGAACAGGCCTCCAAATGACTATAAGGCAAGTGGTCTCCTCTTGTCGCACTTGCCAATTAACCCCCAAGGAGCTCGAAGACCCCATCTGGCCCAGGCCATCCAATGATATGGGGCCTACCCAGAAGAGATCTGGCAGATGGACTTCACCCTGATGCCAGTTTCTCAAGGGTATAAATACCTATTAGTCATGATAGATACATTCACAGGATGGATTAAAGGCTTTCCCACCCAGACTGAGAAAGCTGAGGAGGTGCTAAAAAAAACTGCTCCATGAAATCATTCTGAGATTTGGTCTGCCCAGGTCATTACAAAATGACAATGGGACATCATTTACTTCTAAGGTCACCCAAGGGGTCTCTAAAGCATTGGGCATTACTTATTATCTCCATTGTGCCTGGAGGCCTCAGTCTTCAGGAAAAGTGGAAAGAGCCAACCAATTCTTAAAATCAGTGATAAAAAAGATAACCCCAGAGACCTCCCTGGGATGAAAGGAGGTTTTACCAATAGCTCTCCTCCACACCCATATTGCCTCTAAGGAACAGGTTGGTCTTAGTCCTTATGAGATGCTGTATGGGAGACCTTTGTTTATGTCAATGACCTCTTCCTAGATCCAGAGCTTCAGATCCTCTGGTCTTATACCCTGCTCATTGGGCAATTCCAACAAGGTATACGCTTGTGGGGTGTCAACTGGACCCCAAATATTCTAAAGAGCCACCACTGTATGCTCCAGGGACTCAAGTCCTAATTAGAGTCTGGAAAGATGGGTCGAAAGGCTCAACTCCAGCCCACATGGAAGGGCCCCTACCCTGTAATACTCTCTACCCCCACAGCAGTGAAGGTTCCAGGACACAACTCCTGGATTCTCTACTCAATGAGTCAAGCCATGGAAGAAAACAGAAGAGGACACTCAATACACCTGGGAGCCCCTGGGAGATCTCGGGTACCTATTCAGGACTACAAATGACTGGCATTCTAATGAACACCCTCAAAATTAAGTTTCTGGGCATAAGATTTCTCAGGACAGCTCTAAAGAGGCAACACAGCTTGGCAGGGGTTATACTCCAAAATAGCCAGGAGATAGACCTCCTAATCCCTGAACAAGGAGGGACTTGAGCCATCCTGAATGAGACGTGTTGTTTCAGGGTAAATACCTCCAACCAAGTTAAAGAAAGTCTCACAGTCCTCAAGAAAAACATTCAGATCCTACAGGATTTCAAAGAACGAGCTGGAGAGTTCTCGGGGTGGCTACAATCTCTCTTTGGGGAAATCCTTCTTCTGGTGAGAGGGAATTTGGAGTTGGCTAATGCCCCTACTAATCCCTGTCATCACCATATTGATGCCGCTTATGATTGCTCTGTGTATTATCAATTGTCTAACCTGTTTTGTCTCTGCCCAGGTCAACAAGCTACAACATGCCGTGTCAGTCCAAAAAGGATATATAAAACTACACCCAACCATGGAAAATATCACTCACCCTTAGATGGACACCGCTGTAAGGACTCTGAGGCTTGAGACTAGCAAGAGAGGGAGGCCCAATACCCCTCGCCGTCCCAGTTCAGCAGGAAGTAGCCAGAGAGATCTCAACGGCCCTATTCCGAAAGAATTGGGCCTCCCATCTCTTGAGGGAGGAATGTTAGGTAGTTAGAATAGGAAAAAGGAGTCCAGAATGGTGGTGGCTAAAAGACAAAGGAAAAGCCCATGAAAATGGAACAAAAAGAAAATCCGAGGAGCAGAGTGAGAGCCTCAGGTAAAACAAACAGCCCTCCTGGCTAGCCCAGTTTGCATAGGGCAGGCTCAGGGGGAGGAGAAAAAACAGATTAGGAAGAGGAGCCGAAATTGAGCGGGGCGGGGGCGGGGGGGGGGGGTGGGGGGGTGGGGGGGGTGGCGCTTCTCTACTCTTTGCATATTTTGGTTTGGCCCACCCTCACACCTCGAGGATATATTTTCTTTTGTTTGCCAAGTAAAACAAAGCTGTAACACTGGTCTGTTCATCGCTTCAAATTTTTGCTGTGGCAAGAGAGAACCAAGGAAATTATACACTCTCTTGACATTAATAACGTTTACCCATAGAATACAGTCTAAGAAGTTTTATCACTACTTATTTGACAATGCTTTCCATGTAATTTGACATACCAAATAAGCCTAATTAGTTTAATATTCCTCTCTGAGATGGAGAGAAAACAAATTTTGAGGTGTTCCAGGAACCCTTTGTAAAACTTCAAAGTTAGTTGGAGGTCACATGAGCCTCATTTAGGATTTTATCTTTGGGAATTCTGTCAAAAATATCAAGAAGTTTTAAAACACTTGGTCAAATAGAAACACAGGTCACTAAATAAAATGAATACGTATTCACAACCAAGGTGACAATAAAAGATTTCACTGGCAAATACAGATCATTTAAATACGAAGAAACTCACAATCTATTACCAAAAACAATCCAAAATCTTAAGAAAACTTTATCCTCTTAGATAATCAAATTCAGGTTTTGTACCACTTTAAAGATTTTTTTTAATGAAGTTCAATATTACCTAAGCCAGTCCTGACCATGTACAAACCTCTTAGTGTTCGTTTCCACAAATCTTTGACAACTTGATGTATCCATTTAGAAACAACCAGCTCTGTAACAAAACCACTTTTTTTTTTTAAACAAAATGTATTTCTGTTCCTCTTACCTTCTTTGCTGAAAACACAGGTCCTACTTTCCTTGCATACTGAAATGTTTCCCTTATAATTCTTAACCTTAAACCTTAATCTCTAGCAAAAACCAAGAAGCAAGTAATTATAAACTGTCATACCAGCACTTCCTGATTGGCATTTATGACTATTTTATAACCTCTAGAAACATACATCTTCCTTAGAATTTCTTTCCACAATGTGGTACAAAACATGTATCTAATAAGCCCAAACAACTTTAGTTTCTCATAAGACAAAAGTAGGTGAACTTAGACCTGCCCAGCAATTAATGTCACAGTACTTTATCCTACTTATAATGACCCAGACAGTGAAGGAATTTTCACGGTTTAACTTAGTTTTGTTTCAGGTTACCAAAATCTGGAGATACTATCTTTAGAGTAGACATTCCTAAATCAGATATTCCTTAAGAGTTTACGTAAAGTTCTTGTCTCACTTACCTCTATTTACTTAAAAGTTATTGTTATTTTTCTTGCTGACAAATTTTGTAACTAATAAGGTTTTATTTGATTTCTAGTAAACCAAGGTACAGTAAAAGTATATTTAATATTGATGACTCTAAAGACATGTCTTTATTAATCAAACCAACAAGCTTAAGCTAACTTAATCAAATATTAATTCAGTACTGAATATTTTCCAGATCATATGAACCTGAAGTTCATTCTGACCAGTTTCATTTATTTTTCCAAGTATTTATATAAGCATTTAATTTCCTTTAAGTCAATTAAATAGAGCTCTTTTAAAAATTAATTTTGACAATAGCATGTATCTACAACACAGAGAGATACTTACAGAGACTGTTACAGGGAGAAAGCCAATTCTGACTCCCTGTTGCAAACTGTTACTTTGACTTGCTTTTCATTGCTTTTGTCATTGTAATTATACTCAATGGCTTGTCTGGAGGACCCTGCCCTTCTGCTTGACTGTAAACTAAAGTGCCTTTGTTCAGCTCCTGGAAAGATAATTTGTCCCTGCCCACCTGTGAATAGTAATGTAATGTCTCTGCTTTTGAATATGCTATCTAGGTTGGTCATAACTTTCCTTCTAAGGAGTAAGCATCTTTAATTTCATGGCTGCAGTCACCATCTGCAGTGGTTTTGGAGCCCCCAAAAATAAAGTCTGACACTGTTTCTACTGTTTCCCCATCTATTTCCCATGAAGTGGTGGGACTGGATGCCATGATCTTCGTTTTCTGAATGTTGAGCTTTAAGCCAACTTTTTCATTCTCCACTTTCACTTTCACTTTTCATCCTCTTCACTTTCTGCCATAAGGGTGGTGTCATCTGCATATCTGTGGTGATTGATATTTCTCCTGGCAATCTTGATTCCAGCTTGTGTTTCTTCCAGTCCAGCGTTTCTCATTATATACTCTGCATAGAAGTTAAATAAGCAGGGTGACAATATACAGCCTTGACGTACTCCTTTTCCTATTTGGAACCCATCTGTTGTTCCATGTCCAGTTCTAACTTGCTTCCTGACCTGCATACAGATTTCTCAATAGGCAGGTCAGGTGGTCTGGTATTCCCATCTCTTTCAGAATTTTCCACAGTTTGTTGTGATCCACACAGTCAAAGGCTTTGGCATAGTCAATAAAGCAGAAATAGATGTTTTTCTGAAACTCTCTTGCTTTTTCCATGATCCAGCAGATGTTGGTAATTTGATCTCTGGTTCCTCTGCCTTTTCTAAAGCCAGCTTGAACATCAGGAAGTTCACAGTTCATGTATTGCTGACGCCTGGCTTGGAGAATTTTGAGCATTACTTTACTAGCATGTGAGATGAGTGCAATTGTGCAGTAGTTTGAGCATTCTTTGGCATTGCCTTTCTTTGGGATTGGAATGAAAACTGACTTTTTCCAGTCCTGTGGCCACTGCTGAGTTTTCCAAATTTGCTTGCATATTGAGTGCAGCACTTTCACAGCATCATCTTTCAGGATTTGAAATAGCTCAACTAGAATTCCATCACCTCCACTAGCTTTGTTCATAGTGATGCTTTCTAAGGCCCACTTGACTTCACATTCCAGGATGTCTGGCTCTAGATGAGTGATCACACCATCGAAAAGCAGAGACATTACTTTGCCAACAAAGGTCCATCTAATCAAGGCTATGGTTTTTCCAGTGGTCATGTATGGATGTGAGAGTTGGACTGAAGAAGGCTGAGCGCCGAAGAATTGATGCTTTTGAACTGTGGTGTTGGAGAAGACTCTTGAGAGTCCCTTGGACAGCAAGGAGATACAACCAGTCCATTCTAAAGGAGATCAGCCCTGGGATTTCTTTGGAAGGAATGATGCTAAAGCTGAAACTCCAGTACTTTGGCCACCTCATGCGAAGAACTGACTCATTGGAAAAGACTCTGATGCTGGGAGGGATTGGGGGCAGGAGGAGAAAGGGACCACAGAGGATGAGATGGCTGGATGGCATCACTGACTCGATGGACATGAGTCTGAGTGAACTCTGGGAGTTGGTGATGGACAGGGAGGCCTGGCGTGCTGCGATTCATGGGGTCGCAAAGAGTTAGACATGACTGAGCGACTGAACTGAACTGAACCTGTGAATAGAAGAGATTAACACACCCCTTCCAAAGGCTGACCATTCTCTTGGGGATGTTTTGCAAGACTGAAGACCCTTTCACTTTACTTCCCCACTGCCTCTCCCTCCTATTCTGCCTTTTGACTTTAGTTCCTCATTGCTTCTTTCTCTCTGATCTATAAAAGAACCTGGCATCCACACCCCAGTTAGATGGTTATTTTGAGGTGCTAGCCTGCCATTTTCTAGGTCTGCCAGCTCCCCAATTAAAGTCTCTTCCTTGCCTCAACACCTCAAGTCTTGGGTGCATTGGCCTGTTGTGTAGCAAGCAGAGTGAGCTTGGACTCAGTAAAAAGACCCCACATTCCCATTCCAAAATTTCAGAATCAGGTACAACAGTATAACAAAAGAGGTTAGACTCCAATTGGGTTTCTGACAAATGGAACGAATCAATGTCACCTGGGTGTATGGCTAACTCCTTTCTGTCATGGTCCATGCACGGGTTGGAAAAGAATTTCCAGACAAGAGACAGGATGAGAGGGAAGTAAAGTTTTTTTAGAACAGGAGACGCTATTAGAATAGCAGGCCCGCTCAGGGGAGAACTGACGTTGAACAGGGGTCCTTAGTCCACTTTTATACCCAGGGTACAAGGAGTGGGATAGGGGTCTTGCGGGTCATTTGCTGATTGGATGAGGCACGAATACTGGGTGGGGGGGAAGAGTAAGGCAAATACCTTCTCCCTATGGCGTAGGAGGGGAGAAAGTTATACTGCTCAGGAGGACCTTACAACATGGGGGAGGGAAGGACAATAAGGGTCTGGTTTTCCTGTTCCTGCATTCCAAGACCCTCCTTGGTTTTATCTGCTCTTTTGTCCTTGGGTCACCACAGTTTTTACTAATATTTATGGAAAAGACACTTAACATATCCATTTGTCCTTGACAAGTTCCAAGCTTGGAAGCTCTCTGGCATTCATACCTCTGATGGAATCAAATTTAAAGGCAGGACAAAAAACATTAAACCCAAAATCCTGTTCAGGCCTTCATTACACATTAACCAGACCTGCTCAAAGACAGGAGTGTCTGCTCGACCCTAAAGATCAATTTTTTCTTCTTCTTTCTTCTGACACTAACAATGTAACTTAAAAAAAAAAAAAAAACAAACCTTTGGCTGTGTCACACAGCATGTAGAATCTTAGTTCCTTATCCAATGATTGAAACAGTGCCCCTTGCACCGGAAGCACAAAGTCGAAACCACTGGACTGCCAGGGAAGTCCCGAGCAAGGTAACTTCTCCAAAGAATAATGTTCTTTTCCAGCTCTGCTGGGGGTTGTGGTGACTTGCTGCTCGCTTAGTTTGTGCTTACCCAGACTATATGTCCTTCATGAATTTTATGTAAAATATCAGCATGTCATTTTGATGTACAATTCTTTGTCTCAAAAATGTGTATCTATGCCTTCAACTTCTAACCGGTGGGACAGTTCTCAGAGGTTTCTAAGAATTTGCTTTCTGGGTTAGACTCCTCAGTTTGGCTCAAACAGAATTCCTTTTTAAACTTGATCATTAGTTGACTTTTTTTCATTGGAAAATGTGTATTTGCAGATGACACTGGGTGGTGAGAGTTTGCCAGGTTGCCTGTGTCAGAACTTGTTTAGAATTATCTGATAAACAGTGATCACCGAGGGCACAGGCAAGCCAAGGAATGTGAACTGGTTGCTGAGGAAGCCAAGATGTTTCTGCAGGTGGTAAGCCAGAGCAGGCATTGTCCGCCTTGGAAAGGTCTCAGGAACAACCCTGCAGTGGGCAAGAAAGTCAGGAGTCATGCTTGGGAGTGTGTGTGATGGGAGACAGAAGGTTGCTACAGCCTGAGGCCAGAAGCATGTGGTGTGCCTCTTACAAGACTCTTAGCAAGATGATCACCAGGCCTCCTGGGCTGGGGCTGCAAGATAGCTGAAGGACTGCACATTCTGGGTGTGCAACTGGAGAAAGAATTTAGAGCTAGGAAGCATAAGCTTATGACCAGTTCAGTCGACCCCTTTGACTCCTCAACTTTCATATGCACCATTCTACACCTGTTTCAATACCTGCACAACAATTAACTACATTTTTAGCAAGAAACAGTTAACCCTGTAGTAAGTGAAATTCTTGCCCTCCCTGCCCTTCACCCAATTAAGACCCAAAACCCCAATGGTCAGTGAATTCACTGCTGCCTATATTAATTATGCTTCAATCTCAGTCTTGGTTCCACTAAAGGCTATATTTTAAAGTTGACCTCCACCTAGTTTTATATAAAATTAAAATGGGAAGTAGAAGAGGGTTAGAATGTACAAGCACATACAAATAACAGAAAATATGCAGTTACCCTTCCTGGTTTCTGTAATTGTTCATGGCATCAGAGTTGATGTCTATAGCTTCCACTTCACCTGCTTATTCCCTGTTTTTCTTGCCCCCAGCCAGAACCCACAGCCCTAGATTCTTTACCAGGGAGAATGACTCTATCCTTCCCTTCTGAAGGGTCTGACTCCTCAATTACCCTGCCTTTCTTTTTTTCAGTTCCTGTAGCTTTTCATTGACCTTTACTGTGAGCGTGGAAGTACTGAGAGGAACCTCAGAAAATCTCCTGGGTTCCAGACAAAGTCCTCCTTGCTTCCATTATAGTAGCAACCAATTTCCTTTGATAATTGGGATCATTACAGTTAAATTAGTCTTTTTCACCTTTTGGTTCGTGGTATAAGGTGTGTAAGAGGGTCAGGTGGCCATATGTGGTATGCAAAATTCTAAGAGGGACCCCACAATTCCTGACCCCAGGGTAAACACCAGTATAATTTCCTTTTGAACGTTGTAGGGACCTGTAAATACGGTTGGATATCATCTCCATGATTACATAACAATATAGCAAAGAGAATTTTGCAGGTGGAATTAGGGTCCCTAATCAGTCAACTATAATCCAAAGGGATATTATCATGGGTGGATCCAACCTATCTAACCAGGCAAGTTTTCCAAAAACAAAAGTTCTATCCTCCAGGATATATCACATGCTAGACCACAAAACAAGTCCCACTAAATTGAAGATTTAAATCATACATTGGGTTGTACCCTGCAGGCCTGCAAGTCTTGCAGTTGCCCAGCCTCAGGACTGAAGAAAGAGCCTCAAGATAGCAACAGAGTCATCAATGTCTTATTTGATAGAAGATCTTACACATCTGAAGCAAGGTCCTGGAGCAGCACCTCACTGTGTGTGGCAGACAGCAGACAGGATGTGGCAGCAGTCTTTGCTACTCGGGGAAGAAGGAGACTACCATTTATAGGGGGAATTAATGTCAGACTGGCTCATCAATTACCAGGGAAACCAGCAGCTGGGACAGGGAGCAAGCAAGTAGGCAATTACTATTAAGCCCTATAATTAAGAGGGTTGGATAGTCATGTGAGTGAAGCAGGGCCTGTTTGAGGAGATGTACAGACAGCAAACAGCCATCCTGAATTGCCTAGTCATACATTCCACCCATACATGTGTGACCCTTATAATCTCAGCCCATCCCTCTTGTGCAATATCCCTGAGGATAGGTAGATAGAGGTGCACTGCAACCAAATACCACAAATGCCATACAGACCATCCAAGAGGCAGGCAAGCTTTAGAGTCAGGTGCTTAGCAAGTCAATTTTTCGGGGAACTTCAGAGGTCGACAATAGCTCCTTTTGCTGTAGACTCACCGATCACCTCATTTTGTGGTAAGGCCATCATTGTCACCCAGTTCACAAACAGATTCCCTTCACTCAGAGCAGGATGAGTTGCAAGATGTTTAACAGGCCCAATACAGGAAGATCACAACTACTAACTACTAAGCAAATACAAACAGTAACATCGTTCTGAGATAACGGCACCTCTGCCTAACGGTTTTGTCTTGGCCTGTAATACTGTACCACCTGCCTATATTTAGTGCCCATCAGTTCAGTTCAGTCGCTCAGTCATGTCCGACTCTTTGCGACCCCATGAATTGCAGCACGCCAGGCCTCCCTGTCCATCACCAACTCCTAGAGTTCACCCAAACTCATGTCCATTGAGTCGGTGATGCCATCCAGCCATCTCATCCTCTGTCATCCCCTTCTCCTCCTGCCCCCAATCCCTCCCAGCATCAGAGTCTTTTCCAATGAGTCAACTCTTTGCATGAGGTGGCCAAAGTACTGGAGTTTCAGCTTTAGCATCAGTCCTTCCAAAGGACACCCAGGACTAACCTCCTTTAGAATGGACTTGTTGGATCTCCTTGCAGTCCAAGGGACTCTCAAGAGTCTTCTCCAGCACCACAGTTCAAAAGCATCAATTCTTCGGCGTTCAGCCTTCTTCACAGTCCAACTCTCACATCCATACATGACCACTGGAAAAACCATAGCCTTGACTAGACGAACCTTTGTTGGCAAAGTAATGTCTCTGCTTTTGAATATGCTATCTAGGTTGGTCATAAATCTCCTTCCAAGGAGTAAGCGTCTTTTAATTTCATGGCTGCAATCGCCATCTGCAGTGATTTTGGAGTCCCCAAAAATAAAGTCTGACACTGTTTCCACTAACCAGTGTCAAATACTGAAGAGGCAGTGTAACAGACCAGACCACAGAGTTAGTATAACAGTGCCTTTTTCCAGGTGGGACCAGGTAGAGGACAGGTATAAGTCCCTTTCTGACTCCAACAAGGTTGTAAACCCAAATCACCGGGAACTTATCTGCCAGTCCCAAGGGCTATTTATAATCTGTTCCTCTGGGGGTAGATCCTGTGGCAAAGGCAAAACTGAGTTATTGCCCTGACCTATAGTTGTCAACAGTTCTTCAGTGGTCAACAGTTGAACCTGAGTGGTATTGACTGTTTGTCCCTGGGTTAACATGGCCTTGGCACTGAGATGATTGCTCCTGGGATGTGCCCACGTGCTGAGAGTGAGTTTCCCATCTCAACTCTTGTTTAAGTAGTCTATTCATAGCCCAGCAGCAGTGGAGTTGAAAGGCAGGTGCAAATGCCCATGTATGTCATTTATAATGGCCCATTCCTGAACTTCTTGCCTAGAGAATCTCAGTATTCTTGCCTGGAGAATCCCATGGATGGAGGAGCCTGGTGGGCTACAGTCCACAGGGTCGAAAAGAGTCGGACAGGACTGAGCACCTTCACTTTCACTTTCACTCCTGAACTTCACAAGAATTAAGTAGATTCCTTGGTCACTATTGATGTCCATGGGGACCCTATATGTCACACATAAATGAATAGTGGTTTTTTGTGTAGCTCAAAGAATCAGGTATTTTTTTGGTAATGTCTCCCATCTGTTGTAATACATCATAGACTGCATATAGCTGTTGTTCCATCACGCTCTACCTGGAACCAGAAGCCCAAGGGCACTCTTGCTATTTTGCAGTTGCTATAGGCTCCAACCAAACCTTTCTGGGTAACTGGCCATGTTCAACTCACAGATCTGTCTCTGAATTAAAAACCCTAAAGCCTGTGTCTGTAATTGTTTAGGGGTGGTAGGTCGGGAGTGTCCTTGAATTTCGTAGATAATCCGGGCCCTTGCATTTTGTCTGTGTTCACCAGCCACCCCTGTGCAGTCAGATGAACCAAGAGCACGGGGCTGCTACTTTCAAATTGGAAAAAGACTGAGGTTAACAGGATATAATCAACATGATAGAAGAAAAAGATACCTCTCGTGGTACACAGCTGCCACAGGGCCCCGAATGCTACTGGGTGGCCTCCTCGGAATCGCCCCCACAGCCTTCTTTTCCCCCATCCTTGTGTCCTAATCTCAGCTCCCGAGGGTTTCCTCATCCTGAGAGGGCAGCAGAGACATCAGTGACTTACTGGACAGAGCAACTTACAGTCTGAAGGAAGGTCCTAGACCACCACTGTGTATGGCAGATGGCAGACAGGACTGCTAGCTGGCAGCCATCCTCACTACTCCAGGGAGAAAGAGGCTACTAGTTATAGGGGGAAATGACGTCAGATTGGCTCATCAATTACCAAGGAAACCAGCAGATAGGGCAGAGAGCAAGCACCTGGGCAGTTACTAATTAAGCCCTATAATTAAGAGGATTGAAGAGTCATGCAAGTAAAGCAGGGACCGGTTGAGCAGAGAATGTACAGAGAGCCAGAGAACAACCATCTTGAGTGGCCTGACCATACTCTATAGCAAGCATCTTTTCTGACCCCAAGGCTATGAGCCTGGAAATCAACTACAAGGAAAAAAAACAACCCCAAACACAAACACCTGGAAGCTAAGCAGTATGCTAACCAATAGGTCATTGAAGACATCAAAGAGGAAATAATACCTGGAGACAAATGCAAACACAACAATCCAAAAAATGTAGAACATGGCAAGGCCCTGAGAGTGACTTCAGGTGCTGAGAGTTGTCCTCAGGCAGCAGCAAGAACACAGGGACATTAATCACTCAGCTGCAAGGCCCTGAATTCTGCTAACAACCACGTGAGCTGTGAAGAGGACGCTGAGCCCCAGATGAGACTGCAGCCTAAGTCAACAATTTGATTTCAGAGTGGTGACACCCTGAGCAGAGGACTCAGCTAACCTGTACCTAGGTCCTTGATCAATAGAAGCCATGGGATAAACACATTTTCTGTTATTTTAAATACACAGTCTCATCTTCCCTGATGGCTCGGAGGGTAAAGAATCTGTCTGCAATGCAGGAGACCTGGATTTGATCCCTGGGTCCAGAAGATCCCCTGGAAAAGGGAATGGCAACCCATTCCAGTATTCTTTCCTGGAGAGTTCCATGGACAGAGGAGCCCGGCAGGCTATACAGTTCATGGGGTCTTAAGAGAGTCGGACAAGACTGAGTGACTAACACTTTCTCATCTTCTAATTCAGCGGAACTCTTATTGTGTCCCCTGTGGAAGCTTACCCTTATTGGATACTAAGATCTCCAGACCAGCAGAGCTCAAAGTTATCAGGACAGGAAGCAAAAAGCCTGCAAATGGGTTATTAGATGTAACAGTGAGAGAAGCCACTCCAACTACTGCTGCTTGTATTCTGGCTGTAGGAGCGAGAACACCTTTCTGATCCAAGAATACACTGTACCTATAAGACAGAACCCTATTCTTGCAGGATGCTGTCTACCAACTGGTACCATAATGAGACCTCAGTAAGCCATTCCTCCTTTTGTTTAGGCCAGTCACTTCCAGGTGGTGGGGGGATGTGGTAAGACCAGTTAATTCCATGGGGCAAGCCCCATCGCTGCTCTTCTTTGCTGTGATATGAAGTTTCTTGATCAGAAACAATGCTGTGCAGAAAGTAAGATGGTAGATAAGGCATTCTTGTGAGTCCACGGATGGTAGTGCTAGTGGGGAAGGTCAGTCTGTATCCAGAATATATATTTCCATGAGAATGAATCTCTGCCCCTCCATGATGGAAGTCCAGTGTAATCTGCCTGCACTTAGGTAACTGGGAATGATGCCATATTAGGGGCTTATTTTGGACTCTGCTGTTGCCCCATTAGGCACCCAGCACTGACACTAACCAGGCCAGCCTCAATATGGGAAATTCCATGTTGTCGAATCCATTCATCACCTCCATCCTTACCACCACAGCCTCTCTGTTTGTGGTCTATTGAACTAGCACTGGAGCGCTGGGGAAAGAAGCTGACTCACATCCACAGCGAGTTATTTTGTCCACCTTGTCATTAAGAGCCTCCTCTGCAGTGGGTGACCTTTGGTGGGCATTCACATGGGATACAAATGTCTTCACAATCTGTGCCAATTCGAAGAGATCTTAACTAATGTTCTGGTCTCCACTCAAAATGTCCTTAATCCCAGTCTCCATGTGTCACAATTTTTACCCACCTTGGTCAACTTCTACCTATCTTCAACGTTATTTCATCCAGACCTCCTGTCACCCACTCTTCCTTTCAAGGTCATTCTGAAGCAAATTCCAGACATCATATCCCTTTATCTTGAATATTTCAGTATCTCTAAATGATAAACGCTATTTTAAAATAAACACAATACTATTTTACACCATGAAATGACTATCCCAAGTAGCCAAATAAAGTCCAAACATTGAAATGAGTTAGTATCTCTCAAATCTCTTTCAATCCATGTTTTCCTTTTTCTCTTTTGTTGCAATATATTGAAGAAACCCAGCTGTCTTTCAAGTTTTCCATAGGCCTGATTGGCTGACATGTCAATTAACATATTCTTCTATCCCCTGTATTTCCTAAAATTTAGTGGTTATATCTGGAGGTTAAATCAGGTCCAGGCTTGATTTTTTCTTTGCAAAACAACTTCCTGGGTGGTGCTACGTGCATTCCTTAGGGGACACATAGCCTTTCTCTTATTTTGGAATGTTACCGGTCATTGATGGTCATCGCCAGAGCCCTTTACTCTTTGTTAAATAAAGATTTCTAAGGTGCTAGTATTAACATATTTCCTGGCACATAAATCCTCCTTTCTCTTTGAATCTCTTAAAATATGGAACAGTACTATACATGTACTAAATTGAAAATAAGATTGTTAATTGGATAAATACAAAGTCAGGCTTATCCTCAACTTTCCAGATATAAAGTACCAGAAACCCTCCTTTTAGTAGCAATTACATTAAAGATAGCAAGGTTGTTTGAAATAAGTTTTATTTCACAGATATAAAACAATTCTGAACATTTACAACTTGTACAAAGACTGGTAGCTTTTATATTTTAAAAAGTGCTATAGTAAGAGAACAGGAAAGAAATGAAGACCATAATAACATTTCAAATTACAGGTTCAGGGAATGGGAAAATGAAGAAAGTATTTTAATCAACTACAAAATCTCAAAACTATAATTTTGATTGAAGGAAAACGAATAATACTGGATCTAAAAACAGTGTGAAATCACACTTTGGTCTGTAAACACACTTAGTCATGTTCCTTCACTCAGAAGTGCAGGCAAAAGGAAAAGTACAGGCAGAGGATGAGATGGTTAGGCAGCATCACCGACTCAATGGACATGACGCTGAGCAAACTCCGGGAGATAATAAAGGACAGGGAAGTCTGGAGTGCTGCAGTCCAGGGGGTGGCAAAGAGTTGGACATGACTTAGCCACTGAACAACAACAATGTACACATAAAAATTATATAAGGTGTCACTAAAACGAACCATTCAAAGGTATAATAAAAAAGAGGTAGGGAACAAAAATGAAAGGATTTATTTTGGGAGCTCTTCAATAATGATACGAGACACCGAATTCCACCCTGTGGAGGCATCTCCTTTCGGGTAATCTGAGCAAGTACCAACCCAGATAGCAATGTCCACCAGACCAGCACCAATGCCTTCACAGAGTCCTTCCACTGCAAAACAGAGATGAGAGTTACAAACCTCTTTGGAATAAAAAGGCAAAAACTCAGCTCAATTTTATCATTTTAGCATACTAGCGATTAAAGCAAGTTAATGTACAGTAAATTTAAAATGCTAATATTTAATAAGGGTCTTATAAAGATAAGTTCTCATTTTCCTAGCTCATAAGTATTTAAATATATATCCAGGGCTTTCCTGAGAGCTCAGTGGTGAAGAATCTGCCTGCCAATGCAGGAGACACGGGTTCGATCCCTCGTCTGGGAAGATCCCATGTGTCACGGAGCACCTAAGCTCACAAGCCGCAACCAGTGAGCCCGTGTGCTGCAACTGAGGCCCATGTCCCGAGAGCCTGTGTTCTGTAACAAGAGAAGCCTCCACAATGAGAAGCCCATGCACCATTACTAGAGAAAAGCCCACACAGCAACGAAGACCCAGCATAGCCAAAATAATAAGTAATCTTTTAAAAATTAAAAAAAAAAAAAGACATATACATATCCATTCTATGGTATAAGCTCACAGGAAATTTTCTTTGAGGTTTCAGCCATAAAGGTAGAATTTGTTTACTTATGGAGATGACCTAAAACAAAAAGAGTAATTTATTTATGACTAAACAAAGGAAGCCTACATTTATTTTTTTTCTTTTGGCCACACCACGTGGCTTGCGGGATCTTAGCCCGAGCCACTAGGAGTGAAAGGGAACTTCCCTGGTGGTCCAGTGGTTAAGAGTCCATCTTGCAACGCAGGGGATGAGGATTCGATCCTTCACTAAGGAACTAAGATCCCACCCGCCCCAGGGTAAGTAAACTGCTGCACCGCAGCTACTGAAGCCCGCGTGCTCTGGAGCCCATGCCGTGACTAGGGAGTCTGTGCACCTCAACAAAAGATCTCACATGACACAAAGGAAGATCCTGGGTGCCACAACCAAGACTCAATTCAGCACCCCCCCAAAAAATATATATATAAAAAATTAAATAAAGTTGTATTTTCTTTAAAAAAAAAAAGATGTTGATGCAATATGTAAGCTTTTTTTTTTTAAAGAAAGACCTTTCCATCTGAAGAAAAGAGCACTGGAAGATGAAAATACAATTCTGATTATAAGCTGAATCAGTAATTTATGTAACCATTTGGGACAAGCTGTTACACCTGAAGCCTCCATATTGTAATTTTCTATCAGCAGACCAAACTGAAAACACCTTATAAAAGATCAAATTTTAAGTAATTAAAATAATGTCTCATTTTAAGAATTAAAAAAATAAAGCGAGCCCTTTCCTATATATACTTGATGGTACTAAGTAGAATAAAGGACTTCCATAACGTCAGAAGAAATCCTAGCATAATCATTATACTAGTCCTTCAACCTGGAATCCCGTTTTACATAGAAATTCCTCCACAGTGAAAAAACAAGCTAACTAAATCTCGTTTTTCCTCTGTGTTTTGTTTTTTGCTTTATAAACATGTGCCTTTTCATAGGTCCTCGAGACTTTCACATACTAATATATATATAACCTGCATTCCATCTTATCAAGCCTCTTCTCCAACATTAAAAAAATATTCCCCCTACTGTTCATTTTAATAGGCAAAAGTTGTACCCCTCTGATGTCTGTGTCAGGGGAAAAAGGAACCACAGGTTGGCAGATTCTTTAAGAAAACAGGTACTGCCACATAAGTGGGTGGGGATGATCGCATGTGACTGGATCGTCTTCCTATCTGGTTGAGGTTAGTATGTTCAAGCAAAGCCCAGGGATGTAGGCCTGAAACAATCTGCTTCTACCAGCTGTGACATCAGTGAATTGAAGGCAAGTCCCACTGAATCCAGGTACCTGTCTCTGGTTCAAGACCCTTTCCAAGTTGGAAGAACTAAGCTGTGCGTGCCCGCAATACCCATGGCCTAGAAATGTGTTCTCTTCCCTCCACAGGTCAGAGAAGGCTGGGTCTGGCATCATCCTCACACAGGGAGAGTCAAATGGTCACTTTATGGTCTTTAACAAGTAAAATAATGTTTTTTGAACAAACGAACATTTTTTGCTGTAATAAGGTAGTAATAGCTTATTAAGCACCTAAAAGATGTTGAATTAAAGGTTCTTAACCTGTTTTCCACCTAGATCCAGGTAAGATGATATCCTAAACTCTGATGGGCATATTTAAGGCTTAATGTCATCCTCTGATGTGCAAATATAAGTGTATCCTTTTTCTTTCTCTCAAGAGAGTATCGGTGTGCAAGAAAAGTGAATCACTACTGAGGCAACATTTAATTCATCTTAAGACAAAATCTGTTACGAATAACAAATTACTTCTGACATTTTACCCAGTGATCATACCAAATGAGTTTCTACAACGTGGTTAGTAAATGCTATGTTAAATAATTTATGAAGTGTGTGTATGTATTGGCGACAGTTCCTGGGCCTGAGGGCTTACATTATAGAAAGATATTAACATAAAAACTTTAAAGATAATATAATAGAAAGTAAGTTACTTATATAAACTGTTTTTTATTTATTTTTATGGATTTCATTTTTTATTAACTTTTTTGGAGCATAGTTGCTTTACAACATATCTTTTGAAGTTTATAATTTAATCTTTAAAATTTAAGTATAGTTAAATTACAGTGCTGGGCCAGTCTCTGCAGTACAGCAAAGTGACTCAGTTACACGCATTCTTTTTTTCACATTCTTTTCCATTATGGTTTATCATAAGATACTGAATATAGTTTCCTGTGCTATCCACTAGGAGCTTGTTGTTTATCCATCCTATATATAATAGTTTACATCTGCTAATCCCACACTCCCAGTCCTTTCCTCCCCCTTGGCAACCAAAAGTCAGTCCTCTATGTTGGCGAGTCGCTTTCTGTTTTGTAGATACAGTCATTTGTGCCATGTTTTAGAGTCCACATATTAGAGATATCTGATGGTATTTGTCTTCACTGAGTCTGATAATCTCTAGATGCATTCAACTACTATTTAAACACATACCAACTTTCTAATCAAATTTTAGATTTTATACCACAATTTTTAAAATTTTAGTGACTGCTTCTCAGATGGAAAGCACGTCTTCCTTTACAGCACAGAACTTAGTGAAGAGGCTTTTCATTCTGATCAAACCTTGTCTTGGGAGATGAGAGCACGGCTTGGTTTCCATTCACCAGGACACTGATTCTCCTACTCAGGGTACTTTCTTTTCCTGGGCCTTCTCTATGTACAAAGAGAAGAGGTTAAAATATCTTCTTTATGTCTTGAGGATATTGTGTGGATTTGAAGAAGAAAATGGAAGGAATGCCCTTGATTCCTTAGCAATAAATGTGCTATATTAATTTTGGGGACCATCTGGCTTGGGTCCCTAAGAATGCTGAAATATTTCTTCTGATTAGCAGTGAGGGTATCTCTTCTCTTCCCTCTCCATTCTAAAGTATAAGATCAGAGAGAAATTTTTTCAAGAAATCTGGGAAATGAAGCTAGTGATATATACACCTTGTGATTCCCCTAGTACGTGCTGTTAAGGTAGGTCACTCCCACACCTCACCTGCCACACACACACACACACACACACACCACATACACACAACAACTCAAGAAAGCAAAAGAGCTGGCAGCCAAATACTGATAGTGGTGTATCTGAGTGATGACATTAATATTAGGTTGATGCAAAAGTAGTTGTGGTTTTGCATTGTTGAACTTTGCCATTAGATATTGGAATACATTCTTAAATAAATGTGGCTATGTTAGACATCATTTTAATGTGCATTTCTCACTTTATGCGCTTTTGCTAATGACATTCTTCAATTCAGTCGCTTAATCATATCCAACTCTTTGCGACCCCATGGACTGCAGCATGCCAGGCTTTCCTGTTCATCACCAGCTCCTGGAGCTTACTCAAAATTCATGTCCATTGAGCTGGTGATGCCATCCAACCATCTCAACCTTTGTCATCCCCTTCTCCTCCTTCCTTCAAACTTTCCCAGCATCACGGTCTTTTCCAGTGAGTCACTTTGCATCAGATGGCCAAAGTACTGGAGTTTCAGCTTCAGCATCAGTCCTTGTAGTGAATATTCAGGACTGATTTCCTTTAGGATGGACTAGTTGGATCTCCTTGCTGTCCAAGGGATTCTCAAGAGCTTTCTCCAACACCACAGTTCAAAAGCATAAATTATTTAGCACTCAGCTTTCTTTATAGTCCAACTCTCATATCCATAGATGACTACTGAAAAAACCATCGCTTGACTAGACGGAATTTTGTTGGCAAAGTAATGTCTCTGCTTTTTAATATGCTGTCTTAGTTGGTCATAGTTTTTCTTCCAAGGAGCAAGCGTCTTTTAATTTCATGGTTGCAGTCACCATCTGCAGTGATTTTGGAGCCTCCAAAAATAAAGCCTCTCACTGTTTCCCTTGTTTCCTCATCTATTTGCTATGAGGTGATGGGACTGGATGCCATGATCTTAATTTTCTGAATGTAGAGTAATCACTTATTGCTGCCTGCTGCCAAGTCACTTCAGTCGTGTCCGACTCTGTGCGACCCCATGGACTGCAGCCTACCAGGCTTCTCTGTCCACGGGATTCTCCAGGCAAGAACACTGGAGTGGATTGCCATTTCCTTCTCCAATGCATGAAAGTGGAAAGTGAAAGTGAAGTCACTCAGTCGTGTCTGACTCTTAACAACCCCATGGACTTCAGCCCACCAGGCTCCTCCATCCATGGGATTTTCCGGGCAACAGTACTGGAATGGGGTGCCATTGCCTTCTCCAATCACTTATTACTTGTAGTGTATTTTACGTATTTTAGATTATGGAAATGATGTTAGACAAAAATCAAGTTTGAGTGAATTTCTTATTCAAGTTCAAAATGGGTCATAAAGTAGCAGTGACAGCTTGCAATATCAACAATGCATTTGCCCAGGAACTGCTAATGATCATACAGTGCAGTGGTGGTTTAAGAAGTTTTGCAAAGGAGATGAGAGCCTTGAAGATGAGGAGCGCAGTGGCCAGCCATCGGAAGTTGACCATGACCAGCTTTGATGATCCTCTTACAGCTTCCCAAGAAGTTGCCGAGCTCAACTCAATGTCACCCGCTCTACGGTCGTTCGGCATTTGAAGCAAATTGGAAGGGTGAAAAAGGTTGATAAGTGGGTGCCTCATGAGCTAACCAAAAATTTAAAACATTGTCACTTTTGAAGTGTCATCTTCTCTTATTCTATGCAACAACGACGAACCATTTCTCAATCAGATTGTGATGTGGGAGGAAAAGTGAATTGTATATGACAACTGGCAATGGCCAGCTCAGTGGTTGGACCGAGAAAAAGCTCCAAAACACTTCACAAAGCCAAACTTGCACTACAGAAAAGGTCATGGTCACTATTTGGTAGTTTGCTGCTGGTCTGACCCACTACAGCTTTCTGAATCCTGGGGAAACCATTACCTCTGAGAAGTATGCTTGATGAAAGTGAAAGTGTTAGTCGCTCAGTCATGTCTGACTCTTTGTGACCCCGTGGACTGTAGCCCATCTGGCCCCTCTGTCCATGGAGTTCTCCCGGCAAGAATACTGGAGTGGGTTGCCATGCCTTTCTCCAGGGGATCTTCCCAACCCAGGGATCAAACCTAGGTCTCCTGCATTGCAGGCAGATTCTTTACCATTTGAGCCACCTGGGAAGCCCAAGAATTGATGAGATGCACTTAAAACTACAATGCCTGCAGCTGGCACTGGTCAACAGAATGGGCACGGTTCTTCTCCACGACAATGCCTGATTGCACATTGCACAACCGCCACTGCAAAAGTTGAATGAATTGGGCTGCAAAGTTTTGCATCATCTGCCATATTTACCTGACCTCTTGCCAATCTACTACCACTTCTTCAAGCATCTAGAATTTTTGCAGAGTAAACACTTCCACAACCAGCAAGAGGCAAAAAAAAAAAAATGCTTTCCAAGAGTTCATCAAATCTCAAAGCACAGATTTTTACACTAAAGGAATAAACAAACTTGTTTCTCATTGGCAAAAATGTATTGATTATAATGGTCCCTATTTTGATTAATAAAGATGTGTTTGAGCCTAGTTATAATGATGTAAAATTCACGATCCAAAACTGCAATTACGTGTGCACCAACCTAACAGGTAGTTTTTTTCCCCTTCTACTTTTTCCTGGCTTCTAAACTCTATCAATGAACCTTAAAATACAATGAAACAAATCAACCCTCCCCCCAAAAAAAACATAAAAACCCCAACAGTTTTACATTTTTTTTGTTTGTCTGTTTGGTTTTTTTGGTTGTGCCGAGAGGCATATGGGATCTTCCCGACCAAGGATGGAACCTGTGCCCTCTGCATAGGAAGCATGGCATTTTAACCACTGGACCACCAGCGAAGTGCAAGGTTTTTTTTTTTTGTTTTTAACAAAACAGCAGTTCAAGTGAATTTCTTATTCAAGTTCAAAATGGGTCATAAAGCAGCAGTGACAGCTTGCAATATCAACAGTGCATTTGCCCAGGAACTGCTAATGATCATACAGTGCAGTGGTGGTTTAAGAAGTTTTGCAAAGGAGATGAGAGCCTTGAAGATGAGGAGTGCAGTGGCCAGCCATCGGAAATTGACCATGACCAGCTTTGATGATCCTCTTACAGCTTCCCAAGAAGTTGCCGAGCTCAACTCAATGTCACCCGCTCTACGGTCGTTCGGCATTTGAAGCAAATTGGAAGGGTGAAAAAGGTTGGAAGTAACTAAGTAAAGCCTAAGTAACCACTGGTTTAATTGAATGTCCCTTCTCTCATACCAGTAGAAGCAAGCAGAGAATACAGAAACAATATAGAAAAGTTCTCTCTTACAAATGCAGCAGACTGTACCTACTATTTTAAAGAACAAGGCAGAGAAATCAGCCTCTTTATCAATCTATGCCAGTGGTTCTCAACCTTGGAGGACATTAGGATAACCAGGAGAGACTTGGGAAGTCCCGCCACCTAGGATGCAACCAGACCTATTAAGTCAGACTCCATAGAAGAGTGGTACCCAGGCACGGCGATTTTTCAAAGTTCCCCAACTGAACACAAGGTAGAGACAAGGTTGAAAACCACTGCTCTATGGCAATACTGGCTATTTTACCATTTCATCTAATTCAGTGATTTTCAACCTTGTGATCTTTTTAGAAAAAATACAGCGGCTGGGTTCTAACCATGAGATTCTGATGCAGTTGATCAGAGATGGGATTCAGGCATCCACATATTTTTTAAAAAGAGCTACAGGAAATTCTGAAGTGCAACCAGGGTGGAGAACTATACACAGAAAACCTGTGATGACCTACCATTACAGTGGACTCAAAACTAATCTTTGCTCTCTAAAGATCTCAGGCACATTGTGCAACGCCACTATTCTACGTACCAGAAGAAGTGCGATGAATATTAATTGTTGAATTCAATTCAGGGCTTCCTTGGTCCAAATAAATTATGGCTTCAATAGGAAGAGGTCCTGAACACTCAGCTCCATTGAACGTGAAATACCAGCGCTGACAGCATGCACTTCTGCATTTTAACCGAAGTGAGCCGCTGAACAAAACTCTTAGGGCACTGTTCGAACGCATCTTTGTGAATGTACATTCCTATCACAAACACAGAAATAGGGTTTAATTAGCATTTTCATTTTTAATTTAAAAGATGCTTTCAAACTGTATCGTGAATTTTATTCAACTATTCTTTTCCCCAAAGTACATTTAAAAAGCTCAGCTTTTACAGAGGGAAACCAGTTCTCTGCAAGATGGTAAGAGACACTGATATTAGAAACTCTAAGAAAATTGAATTATGGCTTTCTTAGAATTATTCACTCCATTGAGGGTATCTCTCAGTTTTACAAAAACAGCCAGTTTTCAGAATTTTAGACTAAACCAATCTATATATTTACTTTTCTTTTTCTTCCAAAATTATTTCCTATATTTTGGATGCTTTCAGATTACAGCAGTAAACAAAATGGAATCCGTGCCATCATGGAACTTACATTCTAGACTGCTGCTGCTGCTAAGTTGCTTCAGTCGTGTCCGACTCTGTGTGACCCCATAGACAGCAGCCCACCAGGGTCCCCCGTCCCTGGGATTCTCCAGGCAAGAACACTGGAGTGGGTTGCCATTTCCTTCTCCAAGGAATGAAAGTGAAAAGTGAAAGTGAAGTCGCTCAGTTGTGTCTGATTCTTTGCGACCCCATGGACTGCACCCTACCAGGAGCCTCCTTCCATGGGATTTTCCAGGCAAGAGTACTGGAGTGGGGTGCCATTGCCTTCTCCCTTACATTCTAGGCTAGCACTGCCCAAATATATTACTCTGACCTGTTTCTTTTCAAGCACCAGAAAACAGTATCAGGAGTAAAGTGCAGGCGGGGTTTTTAGTCTTTAACTCTGTGACACAAAGATAAGACCCAGGGTTTTTTCCTCTAATTGGTCTTTGCAAAATTTGCCTACTGACTCTTGGTGCTACTCACTTTTACTTGCAAAAGGCTCCCAAACCCATTCTGACCACCAAAAGGAAACTGGAAACATATTAATAATTCAGAGTCGATAGGGAAAGTTTTTAATTTTGATGAACTATAAAAAAGCAACCAATCTATAATGTCAAGTGTTTAAAGAAGTAGGCAACACTAACAAAATGCTTTCTAAGAAATCATATATGAAAGTATAACTGGTCATAGTCCCCAAACTATGAAAGCTAAATGGATATTCTATCACACAGAAATCCAATCGAGATCATTTCAAACATTTTTATAAGTAACAGAGCAGATATTAAAGAGCTGAGATGAGGAGCAAGGATAATATACAGGTTGCTACTTAGAACCTGAGCGTTTTTGGGAAATAAAACTTCTTCTATTTGCCTGGTGGTAGTAGTGGTTAATCGGAGAAGGCAATGGCACCCCACTCCAGTACTCTTGCCTGGAAAATCCCATGGACGGAGGAGCCTGGTAGGCTGCAATCCATGGGGTTGCTAAGAGTAGGGCACGACAGAGCGACTTCACTTTCACTTTTCACTTTCATGCCTTGGAGAAAGAAATGGCAACCCACTCCAGTGTTCTTGCCTGGAGAATCCCAGGGACGGGGGAGCCTGGTGGGCTGCCATCTATGGGGTCGCACAGAGTCGGACACGACTGAAGCGACTTAGCAGCAGCAGCAGCAGTAGTGGTTAATATCAAGGAATAATATATTGTGGATATGGAACCATGTATAGAGTTGATCAGCAAAAGAAGAAAGAGGCTTGAAATGGCACCAGCTTCAACTCTATGCCATCCAAGGGACTTGCCAGTTACTTTGGAAGCAAACACTGAACAAAGTAATTATTCTCCCTAAATATTGCTGAATAATTTTAAATGATCATTGTAGTACATCTCTGGTCCATTCTACTCCCATTAGGCCAAAGAATTTTAAGCCGAATCTGCTATCCCGATTAAGGACAAATACCACTGGATTTCCCACCTCTAGATAATTCCAATCATGCAGGAATTTCTTGGAGATTTCTTTCCACCTTTATGTCTGGAACCATAGCAGAATTTCTTGAATTAATTTAAATTCACTTTAGGACAAGATTGGAAAGTTACTTACTGTCCAACACAGACAGTTTCCATTAAAAAAAAAAAAAAAGAGTAAGTTATTTTAAGTGTTCTTAGGGTTGAAATAATTTAGTGACATATTTGTCTTAGAAATACTTTTATACAATTAATTCTGAAGTTATCAATTTTTTCATTAATTCTAAGTTGAAAGTGACATGGTACCCATTCCTTAATATTTTTTGTCTTTTAGGAAAAATAAAATAAAATCTCACCTAAAATGATCACTCAACTATGAAAACCTTTAAGTTTTATTTCAACTTTAAAATAATTCAGACTAGACTTACAGCAATTTTTCCAAGATCTATGCCATAATTCAGGGAACTCCATGAACACTGCTTGTAGTTAGGCGTCCAGGACTCCTCGAAGACTTCCCTCAGGCATTCCCCCTTCTCTCCTTTGAATCCATCTCGACCTGGGATCCCAGGGGTACCAGGGATGCCATTGGCCCCGGGGCTCCCGTCTCGCCCAGGCACCCCTGCAGGCCCTTGTAAGCACATGCCATTGTACTGCAGCAGAAAAAAGAAAGGGGGAAAATCTCTCACCACCTAAGATTCAAAGACTCAGTCTGATTAGAACTGCATTTATTTTGAGCCCTAGGAGTCAAGAATCCCTTCAACGGGAACCAGTTGCCGGTGTTCCAGATAAGTCAATGTGTGTGTGTGTGTGTGTGTGTGTGTGTATGTGGTTTTAGTTCCCTGACCAGGGATCAAACCTGCACCTGTAGCATTGGAAGCTCAGAGTCTTAACCATAGGACCACCAGGGAAGTCCCATATACATAAAGAACTGATTTTTAAAGGTATTCCTAAAATAATGGAATTTCTTTCCTATTCTTTTTTTTTTTTTTTTGCACAGACTTTACACACACACACACACACAATCAAACAAAAAAGAAGAGAAAATGTTTTCATTTGTCTGCTTTGCCCTACTGCTCATTGTCATTGTTGTTTTAGTCGCTAAGTCGTGGCCAACTGTTTTGTGACCCCATGGACTGTACCCCACCAGGCCATGGGATTTCCCAGGCAAGAATACTGGATTGGGTTACCATTTCCTTCTCCAACTGCTCATAAAAAGTATACATAATTTTTAAATGGCTGTATTCCAAAGTGAGCATAATTTGATATAACGCTTATTCTTCTAACCCTATATATTGTAAAGGGACTTAGATTTCAGAACTACAGTTTTATGCAAACATTGCACTAGTTTGGGATTGCTATTTCTATTTGTTCTATCATAATGAAAATCTTTATCTACATAGCTTTATTCTTTTTTGGAGTTATTTCCCTAAGATAAATTCTTAGAGATATAATTATAAAATAATATCTTAACTCAATATTTATTTCATACTGGCAATGTCTCTAAGCTGGATAAGCAAACCTTTTTCTCCTCTTATTTTCATGTGGAGGAAGTGTCACTAGGGGAACACTTCTGGCTTCCAAATCCACCTAGCCTACCCTGCCAAGGAGTAGGAGTAAATGACTTCATTGCAAGTGTCCATTAGTCTTTAGAGGGGAACAGTAATCTATCAAAAATTTTTTTGGTAACTTGATTGATTTATGTAGGTTGTGTTGGGTCTTCATTGCTGTGCAAGCTCTTCTCTAGTTGCAGCGAGTGGGGACTACTCTCTAGTTAAGGCGCCCAGGTTTCTCGTTGCAGTGGCTTCTCTTGTTGCGGAGCACCGGCTCTAGGTGCACAGGCTTCAGTATGTGTGGCTCATAGGCTCAGTAGTTGTGGTTTCCAGGCTCTGGAGCACAGACTCAACAGTTGTGCACAGGCTTAGTTGCTCTGCGGCATGTGGGATCTTCTCTAATCAGGGATCCAACCTGTGTCTCCTGCATTGGCAGGCGGATTCTTTACCACTGAGCCACCAGGGAAGCCCCTATCAAACTCTTCAGGGCTATGATTCTCTCTCTCTCTCTTGGGGAGTGGTGCAATAATACGATATAGAGGTTAAGTGATGGATTCTAGAGTCATGTTCTCTGGATTTTAATCTTGGCTCCACCACTTACAAGCTATGTGAGATAGGACAAGTCATTTAACACTTCAATGCCCGTTTCCTTATCTAAAATGCAGGGGAAAATAATAAAGATTCTTACCTTGTAGGAGATTTAAGTGAGATGATACATAAAATGTGCTAGAGCAGTGCCTGGCACACACTAAATATTGTATTTTGCAGCCATGATTTTTCTTATTATTCCCCCAAGACTGTGTGAGGCAGTTGCCCAGGGCACCAGACCTGGGGAAGAGAGCATTAGCAAACTTGCCAGCTAACACACATAAGCCATAAGCCACACACAGCAAACCAGTTGCATCAGTGGTAAAACTGCATCTCCATCTGCCTAATTCACATGCCTATCCCTGAATTGGTCCATTTATTAGACCCTTCAAGCCCCAAACCCAATTTATTTAAAATTTTACTTTAACAATCCCTATTTGTATAAATGATCTGATACTATCATTCTGTATAAATCTATTGTCCAGCGAGAACAACAACAAAAAAATCAATATTCCTTACATATTAAAATAACTTCAAATCTTATTTTTGAATTTTAGCATCCAGCATTAGATATGGTCATATTATAAAATTCAGGCGCTTCCCTGGTGGTCCAGCGGCTAAGACTCCGAGCTTCCAATGCAGAGGGCCTGGGTTTGATTCCTGGTCCGAGAACTAGATCCCATATGCCGAAACGAAAGACCTCGTATGCCGAAACAAACATGGAAGATCCCGTACATGGCAACTAAGACCCAGTACAGCCAAATAAATAAACATGTTTTTAAAAAGTCAGTAATAATACTACCTGGAAAAGGTCCTTCTTATCTAATGTTTGCTGGTCAATCTCCTCAGGTCACCAATTTGAATTTTACTTTGCTAAATGATTTTTGTGACTTCAACCACTGATATTTTCCTGACTTTAGGCAAAAAAAAAAAAGAGAGAGAGACACTCCTATGTATTTGCTGCCAGAGAAATAAGAAATGTATTTAACAAAATTGCAAAAGTATCTGAAGACATGCCAAAGTACAAAACATTATAGTTTGGTTTATTTTATGCTTAATTTTCATTTTTTTCATAGATATACATTAATCTTATTTTGTAGATATACTTTAATTTTCATTTAGTAGATATGTTACTTTCAGTAGCAGATATATGCAATATTCAGACACAGATTTCAAGTGGGAAGGGGGAAATAATAACATTTCTGGTATTTAAAAAAAATTTTTTTTTCACTATTATTTCCCTGAGAGGAAGATGTTACACATCTTATTTTTCTATATATAAATTCTCAACGGGGAACAAAATTGGATACCTGGATTACAGAGGCTACCTGGCAATGTCTGAAGACGTTTTTGGTTGTCAGGACTTGGGAAGGAGGGATTGCCGTTGGCACTTGGTAGATGGTAGTGAAAGTCGCTCAGTTGTGTCAGACTCTTTTCGACCCCATGAACTATACAGTCCATGGAATTCTCCAGGCCAGAATACTGGAGTGGGTGGCCTTTCCCTTCGCCAAGGGATCTTCCCAACCCAGGGATCGAACCTAGGTCTCCTGCAATGCAGGAGGATTCTTTACCAGCTGAGCCACCAGGGAAGCCCAAGAATAGTGGTGTGGGTAGCCTATCCCTTCTCCGGGGGATCTTCCTGACCCAGGAATCGAACCGGGTTCTCCTGCATTGCAGGCGGATTCCTTACTAACTGAGCTTTCAGGGAAGCCCAAGATGGTAGGGATGTTGCTAAGCATGCCAGATGCACAGCACTGTCCCCACAACAAAGAATCACCTGGCTCCAAAAGTCAACTGTGCTATGGTTGAGAATTTTTATTCACCTTTTTTATCTAAAAAACTGCATTGAGAGACCGCATAATTTACTGAATTCGATTCCACAGGTATTAATCTGTCTTCTTTCATTTTGAAATGCTAACCCAGCACATGATCGGTACCAGGCAGGGCTTCCACTAAGGTCTGCGGAATGAACCCCTGTTTCTTTCACTGGCCACCAGGGGGCAGAGCTTGCTGGACGCTTGAAAGGAAGGCTTTGAAAGACCCTGTACAAAGAAGCTGCTTTATAGAATCTGTTGAAACCTTAATGACTGCGAGGATTCTTTTCCCCCAGCAAAACCAAATCCAATCTACAGGATGCACCTGAGCCTGGCTGCACAATAAACTTTTCCAAGTCGGGCTAGAGTTGCGGGAAACCTCAGGTTCTGTAAATCCTTGGAGGGAAAGGAAAAAAAATTGCTAGCTTTATGGGGAAAAAGGGTATTTTGTGTATCATAACTACAGACTCGTAAAATGCAGACTGCACATGAACCACATTCATTTGGTACAGTTTAAAACAATTTAGACACTCAAAATAGAACTATAGCCCTGAACACATAGTCTGCTTTGTGGAGGAAAATTACATAGTACATCACCAAAAAGTGCAGTGTGGAAGGGCAGGAATTTTTTTCCTGAGCTTGTGAATCTGGCATAGAACTAGCTGCCAGGGAGCTTGGTTTATTAGCTCAGTTTACAATGGCAACTTAAAAAATTCAAAACAGTTTGTTTTTATTTTAAAATTAAAAAAAAAATGCCCCTTTTATGTCCTGCAATGATTGTATAACCCATATTGGCTCAATGACTGAAGTTTATTATATGCCAAGGAATGTGATCGTTTTGAAAGGATCCTTCTTGCTACAAGGGCAGAAAACCACTCTGCCCTCCAATGGGTTTGCTGACTTTTAGAAGGAAAGAGCTTTAAGCAAACAGACCTGCCCATAGATTAGCCCCTCAGAAATCACTTGGGTGACTTCCCTGGCAGTCCAGTGGTTAAGATTCCCCACTTCCAGTGCAGGGCACATGAGTTCATCTTTGGTCAGGGAACTAGGATACTGCATGCCATGGGGGCCACCAAAGAAAGAAAGAACTTGGGCTATTTATTGCTCTCCTGGAAACTGTCTGATCCCTCCGTTCAGTTGTCATGCTCCTACCTGTGGGCACCTGAAGACCCAGCTTGTCTGGAAAGACTGACTGACCATCTGCCTAAATACAACAACGAAATGGGTCCTTGGAGGGCTAGTGCTGGGCCCCTTCATTTTCTCTTCTGATCATAAACCCTCTGAGCTATTTCTGGCCCAGCTGTGACAAAGTAAACTGCAGCACATACTCCCTAGGAAGTTGACCCAACATGACTCACTATCATCAAGTTACAAAGAGTTGGACCGATACTGGGTGAGGGTTGTTATTCTATCCCGCTGGCAGACGTGGCCACCAGCCCCAACAAAGGACACGTTGCAAGTCCCTGGCCCAGGCCCACCCAGGGGATTAGCGAATCCAAGGTCTCGCTGACAGCTCCTTGGCCTACGTTCTAACCTCCCAGCTCCTTATTCTACTCTCATTGTAGCCCAAACCCTCTCTCCCTAGGGGCGGGGGCCGAGGGGGGGGCGGCGCAGAGGTCAGAAATTATTGGGCGACTCCTTGTACTCCCGGCGTCCCACCCAACCCACGGCGCATCTGAGGTCCACGATGGCCCTCTCAGATCAGTCTCCCTTGCGAGTTCCAGGACTCCACCATCCGCAGAGCCCAGGTCCTTTCTTACCCGCAGACTCAGACAAAGCGGGACCCCCCCAGGGGCACGCAAGACCCCCACCCCCTTCCCTGGCCCTGCTCCGCGGCTTTGTCCCCTACACCCGACTCACCAGGTCCACCACCTCCCTCTGCCGGAGCAGAGCCTTTTGCTTCCCTTTGGGGGTGTCGGAGGCGCTCGACGGCGCCCGCAGC
This sequence comes from Bos grunniens, assembly GCF_055505025.1. Lineage (NCBI taxonomy): Eukaryota > Metazoa > Chordata > Mammalia > Artiodactyla > Bovidae > Bos > Bos grunniens. The sequence continues at coordinate 21,194,632 of NC_141178.1, read as the reverse complement.
TGCAGCAGCAGGAGCAGCAGGAGGCCGAGGAGCCGCCGCCGGGAGGCGGCGGGGCCCTGGGGGCGCATGGCGCACGGCGGCCCCGGGACGCTCGGAGCTGGAGAGGAGAGACCCGGGAGCCGGGACGACGTGATCACAGTCTGGCCCCGCCGCGCTCCGAGGCCACCACCGCCGGTTGCATGAATGCGCCTTTCACTCGCACGCTTCCCTCTTTTCCCCCTCTCCCTCCCGCCCCTCCGGACACCAGAGTTTCCATCCAGTAATAGGTCGGAGCCCCCACCCCGATCCCGAAGTGGGGCGGGCCGACAGCCGAGCCCGCCCAGTCCTGCGGCCGCCCAGCCCGCCGGGACCCTCGCGGGGCTGTGCAGACAGCGTGGATCGGTGGCCGGCGGAGCCGGGGGAGGTGGGGAGGGGGGGTGGGGAGGGCGGTGTTGCCGAGGTCAGCGAACCACACAGGTGGAGGCTTTGAGGACAGCGTGGAGATGGCACGGCTTAACTGAACACTGTAGAGACATTGGGTCCAGGAACACCTGGATCAAACCCCGGCACCATGGACAAGTTCTTTTTTAGGAGATGACATTTGGGGGCGGGGTGGAGGGGATAAGGGAGATGAGAAGGAATCATAGGTATCATCGGATTCAAAGCATTGATCCTACTACCTCTGAATACATCATCCCAGGGACCCATGACTCAAAACTTAAGAACCCCTGCTTCATAATGAGTGATAAAACTTGCAAAACTCCAGGAACCAAATAGTCTTTCACACACACACTCTGTCGTCTTGGCAAGCCTGTGGAAATGGAAAGACTCTGATGCTGGGAAAGATTGAAGGCAGGAGAAGAGGGCGACAGGAGATGAGATGGTCAGATGGCATCACTGATTCAACGGACATGAACTTGGGCAAGCTCAGGGAAATGGTGAGGGACAGAGAAGCCTGGCGTGCTGCAGTCCTTGAGGTCACGAAGAGTTGGACACAACTTGGCAACAGAACAACAACTGCTTGCCCCATTCACAGATGAGAAAACTGAGGTTCAGGAGGCTAAGCAACATTCAGTGGTAGAAGTCACTCTTGACTTCGCATTGATAATTATCTTTTTCTAACCTCTTCTGTCCTCTGTGCATTCTGGAAGAAAGCATCCTCAGATACCCTGGTCACCCACCAGCTAGGGTCAGGCTGGAGTATGAGCAACTTTCCTCACCTCTGGCTGGAGTTAGGCAGGACAGAAGTGTTGCTATACCAATAATCGCAATGTGGAAGTTTCCAACAGAATGGTGATGCTACTGAGGTCAGATTCAGCAGCAGGGTTCTCTTTACATACCCAGCCAGATTCTGGGAACTTACGGTGGGCTCAACAGATGGATATTAATGAGAAGGAACAGTCTAGCAGAGGAGCAGTTCAGGGCAGTTCTAGGATTGCTCATCGGGCCAGTGACTAATCTCAGGTAAGTTCCATTCCTGTTTGTCAGAAGAAGCAAACATCCAAATGGGTTCTAAAGCCAGGACTGGCTGCCTGTGTGGGGCCCAGTACAAACTGAAAATGCAGGGTCCTTTGTTAAAAAATTATTAAGAATTTCAAGATAGTGGTAACAGAGCAATCCACTGGGCATGGGATCCTTCTCAGTGCAGCCACATGGGTTGTTTACCCATGAAACCAGCCCTGTGTAAAGGTGATGCCCTTATGTAGCCAAACCAGGGTGGTGGCAGCAGTCCACAGGCTGCAGAGGAGAGGTGGGCAACACCAGAGAATCTGTCTTCTATTCAAGCACAGTTCTTGCTGCTGTTACTACCACCCAGTGACTTCAGATGGCCCCTCTCTGTGTAAATTTGAGGTCAAGATTGGGGTTTCAGCAATTAGCTAATACTGTATTAACATCCATGCATTTTTTTTCTAAAGATTTTTTTGGGATGTGAATCATTTTTAAAGTCTTTATTGAACTTCTTACAATATTGCTTCTATTTTATGTTTTGGTTTTTTTGGCCATGAGGCATGTGGATCTTAGCTTCTTGACTAGGGACCAAACCCACACCCCTTGCATTGGAAGGCGAAGTTGTAACCGCTGGACCACCAGGGAAGTCCCAACATCTATGCTTTTTTAATCTACACATAGCTAATTAAGTTACACCGTAAGACAAGTAAACCAGATATCATTGTCTATTTTTCAAAGATAATCTATAATAATGTGTAAGTGCTTTACAGCTCTCACATATCTGATCTCCCAGACCCTATAACGCCATGGGTTTGCAAAGTCTTTTATCTTGCTACCTCTGAAATTTGAGTTTTCTTGGTTTAAAACTTAGGCCCATTCTAACTAAATAGGTTTTAGCTACAGTTGGGGATTCTGGATTAGTTCAGAGTCCTAGGTGCTATTTCCAGAGTGATCCTTCCCAAAGATTTCCAAATGTCTACATATTTTCTGTTCAGATATTTTTCTTTTGAACTATTAATGCATTTCTTATCTGTCATAAAAACTCCTTTAAGAGTGACATCTTTAAAATGTTTAATCTTCCCATTTAGAGACATAATATAGCTCCCTGTTTTTCCAAATCCTCATTTATGCATAGGTAAAATTTTTCTTTATATAGGTCTTATATATTCCTCATTCTGGCTGTTATGTATTTTGCTGCTGTTGCAAAGGGAATCTACACCTCCTCACTGATTATATTATTGTTACATTACCGTGTAACAAATTGCCACAATCTTAGTGACTTAACATGAATTTTATTACCTCCCAGTTTTGTGGGTCAGGAGTCCAGCACAAGTTAGCATCGTGCAAAGCTGAAGTCATCATACAAAGCTGAAGTCAAGGTGTCAGCTGAGTGAGTCCTTATCTGGAAGCTTGGCTGGGGAGAGATACACATCCAAGCTTCCTTAAGTTGTTGGCAGAATTTATTTCCTTGTGGTTATAGGACCGAGGTCCCTGCTTCCTTGTTGTCTGCCATCTGGGGACCATTCGCAGCTTCTAGAGACCACTGTCAGGTCTATGCCATATGGCCCCTTTCACAGATCCTCTCTCACACTTTGAATCTCTGACTTCAGGAAGGGTACAGTCTTTTTTAAGGGCTCACACAAATAAGTCATACTTGCCTAGGATACTCTCCCTTTTGAGTAAGTCAAAGTAAAATGATTAGAGAATTTAATTCCACCTGCAAAATTCCTTCTGCCATATAATGTAACAAGGGAGTGAAATCCATCATATTCCCAGTTTAGCTCATACTCAAGGAGAGGGGATTATATACCATAGGACAGAAATCTTAGTGGTCATTTCAGATTTCTCTCTACCACGTGTATCAACTGGCTATAGCTGGCAGCTTTTGATTTTTATCACTTGCCTCCTTATGCTACCAAAAGCAAGTTCTTGTGCCTGATGGACAGTGAGGCCAGACAATACTGAAATGTGGAGTTTGGAGAGAAGAAAGGTTTATTGTAGGGCTAAGCAAGGAGAAGGCAATGGCAACCCACTCCAGTACTCTTGTCTGGAAAATCCCATGGACGGAGGAGCCTGGTAGGCTGCAGTCCATGGGGTCGCTAAGAGTCGGACACGACTGAGTGACTTCACTTTCAATTTTCACTTTCATGAATTAGAGAAGGAAATGGCAACCCACTCCAGTGTTCTTGCCTGGAGAATCCCAGGGACGGGGGACCCTGGTGGGCTGCCGTCTATGGGATCACACAGAGTCGGACACGACTGATGCGGCTTAGCAGCAGCAGCAGCAGCAGCAGCAAGCAAGGAGAAAGGTAGCTCATACCCCCAACCTCCCTGAACTCCCTGAAGGGTTTCAGCAAAGCCTTTATAAAGGCCAGGTGAGGAGGGGCTTTCCAGGATATGTGGTCAGCTCATGCACAATTCTCTGATTGGTTGATGTTTAGGTAACAGAGTGGTTTACAAACATTATCAGTTCTTAGGTGCCAGTAGGTCTGGGGCTATGTACTTGTAATCATCAAGTAGTTAATTTCTTCTATTTGGTGGTGGTTTTTAGCATCTGAAAAACTCTGGAAATATGCATCAGATATTATTATCTGGGTACTTCAGAGAGGAGCTACAGCAGAGGATATGGGGGAAGGGCCCACCTAGGGAAAGCCCAATAGGGTCCTGTTCAGTTGCACTTATAGAAAGCAACCAGCCTGGTGGATGGCAAGGTCAGAAAGGCCAGTGAAAGTATTCCAGGGACTTCGCTGGTCCACCAGTGGCTGGGACTTTCCTTCCAATGCAGGGGTGAGTGTTCAGTCCCTGGTCAGGGGACTGGTATCCCACATGCCTCATGGCCCCAAAACAAAAAACAGAAGCAATGTCACAACAATGTCAAAAAAGACTTTAAAAATGGTCCACATCAAAAAAATCTTTAAAAAAAAAAGTAGTCTAATTACATTAGAGGTTGGAGTCAGCCAACAGAGTTCTGTATTTCTTTTGTAGGAAAACAAATACAGGCAATTCTCAGCTTGTAAACTGGTTAAGCATTCACATATCTCTCCATCACCCTTTGCATGCCAGGTGTATCTGTGACGCATCAGTTGATGATAAGCATTTCAAAGTATCACATGATCACTCCCTGCCAGTCAAATTTTTCATTTCAGCAGCATTTCTATCTTTGTAACATTATTTGTGCAATTATTTTACTTTTTTGTTTTTGTATTTTCTTCTAAAGAGCAGAAAAAAAGAAAAGTAGTGATATTAATAAAGTGCTCATAAACAGTATAGTCGAAATAAATACAGAAATAAATGGTCTAAACGTGCCAATTTTTTAGAATCAATGGGACATTTACTGGAATTGAGGTAGAAGAACTTAGTTATCAGTCAAGGTCTAGACAAGATAGCATAAACCATACGAGATATTTCAACCAGAGGAGGTTTAATACAGGAGATTGGTCACCTACATGTTGGAAAGCCAGGCCTTGGAGGTAAACCAGACTGAAGGAAGCAGCTACCACCCCTAGGGCTGGAATGCAAAACAGGAGTCTCTGGGGGAGGTCCTAGAAGCTAGAGCTTGGGGGAAGTGGCAACCCTATCTCAGGGGTACGTCACTGGTTCTTAGACTTCTGGTTGGATAGTATTTGGACCACCAAGGAGGTCATGGGTAACTAACTGGTGCTTGTACCTCTGAGGGAGTGTAGCATGGTCAAGGGAAGCTGGAGGCAGAACTGTAACTATCCTCTGCTGAGTTCCTTACTAGGTACTTTTACCTGGTACTTACAAGGTGCTCAATACACTTTAGCTATTATCTTTCTTTAAACATTCGCCTGCAGTTTATTTTGGTTTTTCTAAATAGACAATCACATCTGTAAACAGTAGGATTTTTGTTTCAGCCCCAATCCCCAATTCCTTACAACTTTTTGTTCCTACATATTGACTAGAACTGCCATTGTTGTTGTTTAGCCGTTAAGTCATGTCCAACCCCTGCCAGTCTTCTGTGTCCATAGGATTTCCCAGGCAAGAATACTGGAGCGGGTTGCCATTTCCTTCTCCCGCATTAGCTGTTATTATCTTATTATAAAAGTAGGAGATTTGGGGGCTTCCCTGGTAGTTGAGTGGTTAAGAATCTGCCTTGCAGTTCAAGAGACACGGGTTCAGTCTCTGGTCCGGGAGGATCCCATGTGCTGCAGAGCAACTAAGCCAGCGTGCCACAACCACTGAGCCAGTGCTTTAGGGCTCGTGAGCCGCACCTACTGAAGCCTGCGGGCTCAACAGCTGAAGCTAGCGTGCCTAGAGCCCATGCTGCCCAACAAGAGAAGCCACCGCCGTAAGAAGCCCACGCACTCACACCAGAGAAAGCCTGAATGCAGCAAGGAAGACCCAGCGCAACCAAAAAATAAATAGAATACCTAAATCTTTTTAAAAAAAGGAGATTCTGTATAAAATTAAAGGAAACCATGATTTAATAGATTACACAACCCACAAAACAGTTCTACCACTCAGGATCCAATTAGGAAACAGAAACCACTCTCGGTATTTGAAAGAAAAGGAATTTAATGTAGGAAACTGACCACAAAGTCTAGAAGCTCAACAAGGGACAGTGAAGCAAGCCCAAACTGTCCATAGCTGTAAGCTGCTACCACCCCTAAGCTGGAGAGACGTAGGTGCCTGGTCAAAGCTGGAATTATACTGGGCTTGTCCATTGGAAGCTCGAGCCAAGAAAGAGACAAAGCCAGTACCAGAGAGGAAAGATGATCAGTACCTGGCTTCTCCCCTCTTGCCATCCTCCAGTCTCTGATGGACTAAATGCAGCTAGAGGGGAAAAGAAAGGAAGGAAGGAAGAAAAAGAGAGAAAGGTAGGGAAGGAAGGAAGGGATAAGGAAGGAAGAAAGAGAAATTTATCGATAAGCAGTGATATCAATGCTATCTGGGAAGCAGAGAGGAGCCTGGAAACATCCTGCAGAGGCCACCCTCCTGGGATACAGATCAGGGCAGGGGAAGGTGGTACAGAGGGCAAACAGCAGTGATGTCTTGAAACAGGGGCTAAATTCCTCCCTCCACTGGCTCAAGTTCGAATGTGCAAACACAGCAAAAAATCCAGCAGTGCAGTGGCTTCATCTGCATTCCTAAATCCCTCGATTACCAAACTGTTCAGATCAGTATTAAATGGTTAATCTACCCACATCTTGCACTGATAGACATTAAATACACACTTCCTTTACCAGCTCATGAGTGACTGGAATTTTTATAGTTTTAAAAGAATAAAAGTTGATGGAAAATTATAGAACCTAAAAGTCACTGATGAAAGAGGAGTAAGAGTCCCTTGCCTGCGATCATGGCAAGTACATTTTACATGCATCCTGTTTTATTTGTGCAAATGTGTGTAACGAGTTGACTCATTGGAAAAGACTCTGATGCTGGGAGGGATTGTGGGCAGGAGGAGAAGGGGATGACAGAGGATGAGATGGCTGGATGGCATCACTGACTCAATGGACATGAGTCTGAGTGAACTCTGGGAGTTGGTGATGGACAGGGAGGCCTGGCATGCTGCGATTCATGGGGTCGCAAAGAGTCGGACACGACTGAGTGACTGAACTGAAATGAACTGAACTGATATAACTAGAAGCTGGCATCCTTTGCACTGCTTGAGGGCAAGCACTGCTCTGTGTTAGACCAGACGAGGTTAAATTACGTTTCGAGTTAACATTTCATTTATTCTGAGTCAGAGCCTGCCACATGCTTTCTACTTGGGTAGTCTTTCATTCCCGTCCAATTTTCTTCCTTTTTCTTAAGTTACCGGAAGTTATGTGTTTTCTTTTCCTCTTCGTTATGCCCTGTGTACAGAGGTTTTGAAATCAGCATCCTCCGAACAGACTCTGCATTGTACGAATTCCTCAGAAAATTCTCCACCATGGAAATCTGTGTTTGAAAATGGTCAAGATTAAAGACATTTCTGGGCAGTTCAGATGACTCTTTGCAGCCTGTGTCTCTTTCAAGGCACAAAGAACTGCCTGTTTTATGATAAAAGAAAGCCAAAGTAAGCAGGATATTTGGAATTACATCTTAAACATTTAGGTTTACAAAATACATCCAGGTCTCCTGTCTCCCTCCATAGATCTCAAACTCCATCAGCTAAAATGTGGTTTCTGCTTGTTGTTTTTTTTTTTCCTCCAGGTCTCCTGACAACTACAGATATAATTGCTTTGTTGATATAAAGTCAGACCATAGCCGGTAGTTAAATTGAAATAAGCCATTAATATTTATCTCTTTCCTTAACTATCAGAGCTTTTACCAAATGACAAAGCAAGCTGAATACAGTTTGACCTGTCCCCAGAGTTGCCAATAGAGGATGCTAAACAGTGATAAAATGGAAATTGACTGGTGACAGGAGAGAAAAAGAGATCAAGAAGTTTGGATACAAAACACAAATGTCCAAAGAAAAAACAAAAGTTGGAATAATTTATTGTCAGTTATAACATATTTAATAGAAGTTAGTTGTTATAAGACTTGCTACCCACTGTGTAGAATTTTAAAATTAAATCTAGGCAAACTTTCTTCCCAGGCTTCCTATCATGATTTGAAAATAACCCTTTGGCAACATTGATTATCTTTGGCAGTATTAGCAGAATCACCACAACTACAGAATTCTTACTATTGTCAATAATATCCTCTTAACCACGTTTCCTTTTAACTCTTAGGTAGATTAATGATTCCTATTTTTATGGACACTGCCCTCCCCATTTATTCATGGATTCTGTTTGAAATGTGTAGATGACCCAAAGCTAGAAAAGATAGCTGAAGCTGCTTGCACTAAAGCCAGATGGGAAAGATCTGACTTGTAGCAGTTTCTGAGAAAAAGGACAGAGAAGTTAGGTCTAGGGGTGAGGGGGAGCAGGGTAGATGTTGTACCTGCCGTGTGGGTCACACAGTAAAGAAGAGTTACATGGACAGAGGAGTCTGTCCCAGATTTGATCCCAGGGTCGGGAAGATCCCCTGGAAAAGGGAATGGCTACCCACTCCAGGATTCTTGCTCAGAGACTTCCATGGGCAGAGGAGCCTGGCAGGCTACAGTCCATGTGTTACAAAGAGTCAGACATGACTGAGCAACACTAAGGGAAAACCAAAAAACTGTACAGAACTGTACATCTGATACTGAATAATAAGAGAAAATAAAAAGTCTCACTTAGGGACTTTTCTAATGGTCCAGTGGTTAAGACTCTGTGCTTCTACTGCAGGGGATGAGGGTTCGATCCCTGGTTGGGGAAGTAAGAGCCTGCATGCCATGTGGCATGGCCAAAGAGAAAAGTCTCACTTACTCACTAAACAGAAACATCTATTGATCCCTTCTTTTGGATTAAATCCACCAATTAGATGCTGCCGCTAGCTGTGTGTGACCCCCATACCAGGAGTGATAAGAAATGCCTGGAAGCTTGACCCCTCTCAGGGTTTCTTTGTGAAATCTCTTCATTAGGTAACTGGGGTCTTTGGCATGGACCTTAATTTTTAAGTGATTGCTCCCTTGAGTATCTCAGGAAATTTGTACTAGTACACTAGTCCTTTCTACTCCTTTTGTTTAGGTAGACTTCTTCTGAGAGCCAGGCCACATCTCTGCATCTACTTCTTGGTAATCCTTTATTAAGGGTCTGATGACATGTCAAAGTTGTGTTTGGAATATCAGACTCCTGGTGATCTCCTAGTTACCTTGCTTCCCCAGCTCGTATTCATGCATGCAGGCAAAGGGGATGTCCTGAATTTCTGTTCTGATTACAATTATATGGCTTCATATCTCACAATTATCCAAGGCCAGAATGATATGGCTACTATGGTGGTGGTTTAGTTGCTAAGTCATGTCCAACACTTGTGACACCATAGACTATAGCCTGCCAGGCTCCTCCATTCATGGGATTTTTCCAGGCAAGAATACTGGAGTGGGTTGCCATTCCCTTCTCCAGGGGATCTTCCCAATCCAGGGGTTGAACATGGATCTCCTGCAGGGCAGGCAGGTTCTTTACCAACTGAACTACCAAGGTAACCTTGAAAGTGAAAGTAAAAGTCACTCAGTTGTGTCCGACTCTTTGCAACTCCATGGCAGTAGCCTGCCAGACTCCTCTGTCCATGTAATTCTCCAGGCCAAAATACTAGAGTGGGTAGTTGTTCCTTTCTCCAGGGGATCTTCCCAACCCAGGGATTGAACCCAAGTCTCCTGCATTATAGGCAGATTCTTTACCAGCTGAGCCACCAGAGAAGCCCAAGAATACTGTAATCAGTAGTCTATCCCTTCTCCAGGGGATCTTCACAACCCAGGAATCGAACTGGGGTCTCCTACCTTGCAGGCAGATTCTTTACCAGGTGAGCTAAATTTAGTGTCATTATAACCACTATAAGAAACAAATTCATTGACAGATATACATGTCCTGCATGGTGAAAGACTTGCTGGAGCACTGTATTCTCTTCTAGGCAACATATTGGGTTGGCCAAAAGGTTCGTTCAGTATTTCCTAAGATGTTACACAAAAACGCAAACGAACTTTTAGACCAACCCAGTATTTTTAGAGGAATATTGGCAAATACAGCACAGGAATGTTTCTATATAGTGTGAGCATGATTGTAAGGGGATTTAGGAACCACCTCAAAGAAGGAACACTTGAAAATCAGAGCTTTGTGGCTAAGAGCAGACAAGATGCAAAAATACAAAGGGCTGTCACAAAAGGGAGAGAAGAACCTTAGTCTGTTGTACTAAGAGGCTGGTGTAAACTTCCTTGAGAGTAAGTTCCAGGAAATGCTAAGAGTGGAAGTGATCACTGAGGATGATGCTTGCATTGCAAGAGACATCAGGGTCTCCTGGCTGTAAGTAGGCAGGAGCAGAGGTGCTGATAGAAGGTGCAGTGGTACCTCTGTGAGACCTTCTTTCTGGGGTTGGTTCGCATAGGGCAATTGCAGTTGATATGGAAGACCAAGACTACATTCCAGAAATAGAAATTCCCCTGCCTCCAATCTCTCCACTGAACTAGGCTTTCAGAACTGTCTAACTGGAGATCCAGCCCTTACTCTGGTCTGCTATTTCTTTTACATTCCCACTCTATTTCTAAAGTACATGACTTTATTAGATTGTGTTTTTGAAACTCACCTACATTTTAAAAGCTGGTCCCTTCCAGTTCAAGGACAGATAGACTTTAGATTTCAGGACACATGCTGGGCAATGAAGATGTATCAGTTGAATAACCAAATATAGATTAGCATTCTTCCAGAGGCAAAAATGTGGAATGACCATTATGCATTCCCTTTCAAGGGTAACAACATGCTTTCTGGACTCCTCCCTGTAGACTTCCTTCCAGTCTCATTGGCCAGGATTGTCTCACATGCATGTTATCTAAAACAAGTCTCTTTGGCAAGAGACATTAACTCCTTGGGGCTAGAAAGAGATTGTGCCCCCCCTAAATAATATGGCTTCTTGGAGGACAGGGAACAATATTTGTGTTCTATTAGTAAGGAAGAAGGGTGAGTGGCAGGCATAGTTGGTTGACTGTTGGATAGACCTGAGAGTATCTGCCACAAAATAAGATAAAATGAAATCCTCACAGTTACCATTTCCCACTTCCTGTCAACCTTTGGAAAGTCCTTGGTTTACTTATCCAACCTACAATCAGTCATTTCATTTCTGGATGTCTTTTGGAAACGGGAGATTCCTGGATTACAGGTTTTTTTGCTTGTTTGTTTTTATCTTGTCTTTTTTGTCACGGCATAGCATGTGGGATCTTAGTTCCCTGGCCAGGGATCAAATCTGTGCCCCTTGCAGTGCAAGTGCGTAGTCTTAGGACAAAACACCAGAGTAAGTAAACCCTTAAGTTCAAAGGATGTATCACTAAGTTCCATTCATAGATATTAACTCATGGTACCTACTCTTTTCTTGAACTGGTAATGTTTCTAGTACACAAAGGCTAATCAGAAAACCAGCTCAATTTTTAGGGAAATAGCACCAACTCAATGTGGTTGCAGTGGAAATTTCGTGAGAAGATCCATTTTTATGAGTGTTTTATGCAAAGTCCAAGAAGCTTGCTCTGCTTATTCAACATCTTGTCTGTAATATTTGCTTTCTGCCTCCGCAGCAATTCTAATCTCAATGGAATGTGCCTTTTCTTCCTAGGGTGAGCATTGGCAGGGCGGGGGGCAGGGGGGGGCACTTTCCAAAGAGCCTGTATAAATCTGGTAAATGTCACCAACGAGTGAGAATTTTTTGGTCAATTCTTCTTCCACAGGGATTTTGCTGTCTCTTGATAAAGCCTCAGATGAAACTTAGGCCCTTTCCTGATGCTTGTATTCTTTCTTTGGCTCATTACAGTCTCTATGTTCCGGAAGGGCTGGTCCATTGGTAGAAACTCAGTTATGAGGCATTGGTTTCCAAATTGCTATCAAAGATGGTTATCATGCTTCTGCTATAATAATTATCATTGTACTGTGGTTCTCTGGTTGATTGTTTCCACACTAGTCTTTTTTTCCCCCCACTGATGACGTGGTTTTTATTTCCAAACCCAATAAGAAACTATGAATCCTTGTGATGTTTTTTCCACTTTATAGAATTTCTCCACCAATTTGTCTTTCTGAAAGAGGTATCAGATGATTGCTTCATTCCTTCTTCTATTCTGTTTTCTTGTAGTTCAGTACACCAGTAAAAATGATATGTATATGCAGTTTATAAGTTTATAGAGTAATAGTTCTCAGTAAAGTACCATCTCAATTGATCATCACCTTTCATAAAATGTATTTTAAATGTATATAGGTAGAAAATTTAATTTTTAATCAGATAAAAAAGTCCACAGTAAGTACTTGGGATAACATACATTTGGCAATTAATCTTTTATACCCTTCAGTGTTGTCTAGTTATTTTAGTTTCCATATTTTTGGTTTCCCTGAAGATTGCCAAGATGGCAAGGACTGTATCTGACATGTATTTGTATCTTCCACAGTGCTTAAAACAATGTATGTGGGCACATAGTAGATGTTAAATAATGTGTATTATATCAAACTGAAATTCTAACTTTGCCTTCCTATGAGTTGCAGAGTAAGCAAAATAGATGGATGAGGATCAGTTTGTTTTGAAATCTGTCACCAATGTAACGCTTAAAATTTGGCCCAACAATGAGAAAACAAATATCCCAATTTTAAATTGGGGAAAAGATTTTAAATGGGCAAAAGATTCTCACCAAAGCTGTATAGATAACAAATAAGTATATGAAAAGATGCTCACATCTTACGTCATCAGAGAACTGCAGACTAAAACAACAGAAAGAGACCACTACATACTTATTAAAATGGTCAAGATCCAGAACGCTGACAACACCAAGTGTTTATGAGGATGTGGAGCCTTAGGACTCTCATGCATTACTGATGGAAATGCGAAATAGCTCAGTCATTTTGGAAGATAATGTTTTTTCTTAGAAAACTAAACAGAGTCTTAGCATATGATCAAGCAATCATGCTCCTTGGTATTTATACAAATTTAAATGAGTTAAAGCTTGATGTCCATACAAAATCCTGCACATAGATACTTATAGCAGCTTTATTCATAATTTCCAAAACTTGGAAGCACCAGTGATGCTCTTCAGTGGGTTATTCCAAGTAAATAACATTCCAGAAAAGGCAAAACTATGGAAACAGTAAAAAGATCCGTGGTTTCCAGGAATGGTAGGGTTAGAGGAGGAGGGAAGGGTGAACAGGCCAAGCACAGAGGATTGAGCAGGGCAGTGAAACTGTTCTGTATAATACTAAAATGGTGGATACACGACATTATTTGTTAAAACCCATAAAATGTACAACACCAAGAATGAACCCTAAATTGAAGTATGGGTTTTGAGTGACAATGCTGCAACCATGTAGGTTCACTAGTTGTAACAAATGTACCATTCTGGCGAGTGGCGGTGACAATGGGAAAACCTATACACGTGTGGGGCAGGTGGTATGCAGGAAACCTCTGTACCTTCTGTTCAACTTTGCTGTGAACTTAAAACTGCTCTTTTAAAAGTCTGCTTTTTTTTTCTTAATTGGGTATGATTGGGTAGACTAGTACAGTGTTGATTAAGGTCCCCATGAAATTATGGTTCTAGGTCACTGTTTGAACAAAGGCTTCCTAGACTTGCCATTTCCTCCACTGCAAAAATCACTTTGGCTACAGCAATAGGCAAAGCAGATCTGTATGTAGTGGCACTGCTCTAAGAATGTAGAAAAGAGCACAGGAATGTAGGGCAGAGCCAACAGCTTTAAATCTCTCATCTAAGGCTCTGTATCCATTCTGTGTGTTCTCACCAGACCTCAGACTAGGATAAGCTTTCAGCTTATCACTAACTATTCTGCTCTGCCATCATTTCACCATGTTTATAGCAGACTTTCCCAGGATTTCATACTGAAGGCTGAAGTCCCTGTAGACGTAAACCACATCCCCCCAGACAGCTGGTTACTGCTGCCTTCCCCGCTGACTCCTGATCGTCACTGATGCCCCGATGAGCTCACTCCACATAAACCCTGCTATGTCCTCTTACTTTGCAACTCATTCTGCAGTATAAACAAGCTCAAACTGAGTCATATTGGGTGGAATGACATTACTCCAGTGGAGATCATCAGAGGTCTGACATATATATTCTTATACTGTTTGAATAAACATTTATTGAATGTCTTTAGTGTGACAAGCACTCTATGTTGGGGGCTATGTATCACCCCCCAAGGAATTGACTCTTACATCAGTCAAGATGCTTTTAGCAGCAAGTAACAGAAAATTGTGTGGCTTAATAAGGAAATTTCTTTTGCAAGGGCTGTTTCATGTGACTCAACTACATCATCAAGGGTTCAGGTTTTTTTCCATCTTTCTGGTCTTCTACTCAGGGTTTTGGCTTTGTTCTCATGTCATTACTCACTGAGGGGAGACAGCTGGTCCAAGCGTCCCTGCTGGATGCAATGATGTCAAGAGGAAGAAAAGGACATACTCTTGTGATATCCCCTTTTTAGGAGGAAGAGAATATTTTCCAGGAGCTTCCAGCCCTTTTACATCTCATTGACCAGAAGACTGGGATGGTTACATACTCAACCTTAAAATAATCTTTAACAAGGGGAAGTTGATAACCACAGACGTCAGCACTTCAAGAAGAATCTCCAAGTAGAATAGAATTGCTATGTGAGTAAGGAGGGGCAGTTGGTAATGAAAATGGGTGGAGGAATGAATGCTGGGTTGGTGGCCAACAGCATGTGGTTGAAGATGCAAGTATGTATGTGGTTGTGATTTAGTTGTTAAGTCGTGTCCAACTCTTTTCGACCTGATGGACTGTAGCCCACCTGGCTCCTCTGTCCATGGGATTTCCCAGGCAAGAATACTGGAGTGGATTGCCGTTCTCTTCTCCAGGGGATCTTCCCAACCCAGGGATGGCACCCAGGTCTCCTGCATTGCAGGCAGATTCTCTACCATCTAAGCCACCAGGGAAGTCTACAGCTATGTAAAACAGGATGGTAAAGATGACTCTTCCTTCCCTTTTCCTCAGAACTTCGGATAAAGCCTGAGTAGAGGGCACACCCCCACACGTCTACAGGGAGAGGCTAGAAATGCCTGTAGCACAGCACTTGACTCCTTAGCAGGCCTAGCCTCATAGGCACCCCCTTCAGACAGTGTGCTTTTTGTAAACTCATGGCTCTGGCTGCCTTTGCTGAGCATATTTTTGAGATCCACCTATTATTATAAAATCAGTAGTTTGCTTCTTCTTATCACTGAGCAAAATTGCATGGTTTGTTTATCCATTTATCAGAGATTACTCCCCATTAACGTTTATAATTTAGGCTGAACGAGTATGGGGCTTCCCTGGTGGCTCAGCTGTAAAGAATCTGCCAGCAATGCAGGAGACCTGGGTTTGATCCCCGGGTCAGGAAGATCCCCTGGAGAAGGAAATGGCAACCCACTCCAGTATTCTTGCCTGGAGAATCCCATGGACAGAGGAGCCAGGTGGGCTACAGTCCACGGGGTCGCAGAGTCAGAGACGACTTAGTGACTAAACAATAACAACGAGTGAGTGTATCAGCGCTTTTCCAAAGAGCAGGATTTGGCCCTGGAGGCTGGAACTCTGGGGTGTTCCCACTGCAGAGGGATGACCCCCAAGGCCAGGAATGTGCTGAGAGCAGATGACAGTGTGCCAGCAGACGAGTGTGCCAGTGAGCTGCCTCTACCAGTGAAGGGGGCCCAGACACACACCCTGGGGGACTCCAGGGGATTCCCCAACATGGTGAAAAAGTAAAAGATTTCCCTCTCCTTATAATTTGTCACCAGGGCTCCTTTTGTTCTGAGGTTTTTGGACTTTGCATGAGGAGCAAGAATCCAAGTTATACCATGGGCTGCTGCAAAGAACTTTTTCCCCTTCTGCCTGACAGAATCCTGGGAAACAGAAGGCAGAGGGAGACAGGGAGGCTCCCCTCCAGGGTCAGCCCAACAGGGTGCATTATTAGCAAACTCTTGGCCTTGAAGTTAGGAGTCAAGTCCAGTGTATCTATTTCAATTCCAATTTTCTGTTGGAGTTACAGTAATTCTAGACCTCAGCACAAGCTGAACTATGAGCTAAACATTTAATTCCTCAATATATTTAACTCATGTGGTTATGAGTCATGGTTAATACATTCAACAGATACTCTGGTCTCCAAACTGAATATCCAAAGTCAGGGTTTTAATTGTTTTTCTTAGTGATTTGCTCATGTCTGCATACCAGCCATCAGGCTTGGCTGACCAAAGCCATCTTGAAATACTTAACTTTGAATTCAGGATAGGACTAAAACATGCCAATTATTTCTAATAATCTCTATCCAGAGACATGGATCACTCAAGTCAAGTTCTAAAACAAGTTACAGTAGGAAGTAAAACCAACCAACTGTATATTTTATATAGTAATATTACACATGGAATGCATTAAAATTTACACACTATTGGGAATTTTTATGCATGTAGAAACAAGCATATTGTGTCTTTTACAAAATTGGAAAAAAATAAATATATATGCTGCTGCTGCTAAGTCGCTTCAGTCGTGTCCGACTCTGTGCGACCCCATAGATGGCAGCCCACTAGGCTCCTCTGTCCCTGGGATTCTCCAGGCAAGAATACTGGAGTGGGTTGCCATTTCCTTCTCCAAAATATATATATGGTGAGTAGTAATTTGGAAAGTGCTAGAATAATATTGAAGATAATGAAATTCATAAAGCTGCTTATTTTCGTATTCATGTACATCTTAAAATACAACATACCTTTATTTACCTGAAATGCCAAAATAGTTGAGCAGGTAATATAAGTTAGCAAAACTATCTATTGTTTCTTACCAACTGGAGTGCCCCCTCACCAATCTTGCAGGTGCGTGGGAGATAGCATATGCTCATTTTGAAATCAGACAATACAGTGTCTGAAGCAGAAAGTCAAAGTTTATTTTAACCCTCACCAAAATCTCACTCCTTTAAAATAACTTTTTTTTTTTTCCTGTAACCACAAGGCAACAACTGCTGGTGTCTGGGTGGTGAGGGATGGTCTGCCATCCCAATTGCCTTGGAGATCTCATCCTGGCTCTGGCCTGGTCCTTGCCCTGTGGTGGGTAGCTTGGGTAGGTACAGGGTGGGGGCCACATGTGTGAGATGGACAGAGGTACAGTGGTGACCTCGAGATGCTCAGTCTAGGTGTGGAACGGAGAACAGGGTTGCTCCCCAGTGGAGGGAGGGGTCAGGGAGCCAAAGGTGGGGCGTTTCACTGGGGCCACCCTACCAGCCAGCAGCCTCGCATGGCCAGCACTGCCCTGGAGACTTGAACCTTCAGCCCTGATGCCGCTGGGAGCCAGTAAGTGTGGAAACTTTTTGACCTGGCTGAGTCATCAGAGACACCGTCTTCCCTCAGGGGTGTCCACCTGTTGCCCTAGTTCCATTAGTCGTTAAACACACACGACAGATGTGAATATATTGATGTATGGCAAAACCAATACAATATTGTAAAGTAATTAACCTCCAATTAAAATAAATAAATTTATATTTTAAAAAATAATAAAAAATAAACTAAATAGGATAATTGTATACACATATGATATTGTGACTTTTACTAAGAAGTGTATATTTGGTATTTGTCCCCATTTTGGACCCAGGACCCCTAAAGCCCTGGGATTTCCCAAAGTGATAAGAGCAATAAAGGTGTCTTAATGTTTATAACAAACTCCTTTCAACCACATCTGAGTTTACGCTAAAGAGGGGACTTTTAGAAAGTACCTAAGTGTAGGGGCCGATTGCCAAGGGAACCAACCACAAGATTAGCGGGCTGGATGTTTTAGTCCCATCCCCGACCTCCGCTGGAGGTCACTGGTGACCAGTGATTTAATCAGTCCTGACTACATAATAAAGCCTTTATAAAATCACAAAAGGATGGGATTTGGAGAACTTACAGGTTGGTGAACAGGCAGATGCTGGAAGAATGGTTGCTCAGAGAGTCTGGAAGCCTCACTACCCTTTCCCACATACCTCACTCTATATATTGTATCGCTCCCTGTGGTCACTTTTCTGAATCCTTTATAATATAAATTATTATATTAATATTATCATTGTTTAGTTGCTAACTCATGTCCAACTCTTTTGCAACCCCATGGACTATAGCTCGCCAGGCTCCTCTGTCCATGGGATTTCCCAGGCAAGAATATTGGAGTAGGTTGCCGTTTCCTTCCCCAGAGGACATTTTATTTTTTATTTTGTTTTTATTTTTTTCCCAGAGGACATTTTAAATGTAAGTAAATGTTTATTGGAGTTCTTGAGGTACTTCAGCAAATCAGTTGAGCCCGAGGAGGGATCAGGGGAACCTCCAACCTATAGCTGGTGTGTTGGAAGTGACCACCTGGACTTCTGACTAGCAGCTGAAGGTGGGAGGCAGTAGTCTGGGATTGAACCCCTAACCTGTTTCCATCTCCTAATAGAGGGTGTCAGAATTAAATTAGTTGCTTAGTGCTGTTGAAAATACACACACATATTTCCTATCATCTGTTTTCTTCACCTGTGATATTTCCTGGACTTCTTTTCCTATGAATACTTAGAGTTCCACTTTGTTCTCTATAATATTTTCACATAGTCCATTGAGTGGAATGAATTATATAACCAGTTGCATATTTGTAGACACCTGTTTCTGTTATAAGTGAAGTGAAAGTGAAAGTTGCTGAGTCGTGTCCAACTCTTTGTGACCCCGTGGACTATACAGTCCATGGAATTCTCCAGGCCAGAATACTGGGGTGGGTAGCCTTTCCCTGCTCCAGGGGATCTTCCCTACCCAAGGATCGAACCCAGGTCTCCCGCATTGCAGGTGGATTCTTTACCAGCTGAGCCACAAGGGAAGCCCAGGAATACTGGAGTGAGAAACCTTTCTCTTCTCCAGTGGATCTTCCCAATCCAGGAATTGAACTGGGGTCTCCTGCATTGCAGGTGGATTCTTTACCGACGGAGCTATGAGGGAAGCCTTCTGTTATAAAAGATACTTCAATTAACACCATTGACTAATATTCTAGTATAAAGCTTACTTATCACTGTCTGAATTTACCTTGTTTGTTTATTTGGTTACTTGCATGTAGCCTTACACGCCCCTGGGATATGGAGCAGGGGTTTGTCTCTTGTTTCTCATTATAACACTAGCACCCAGGACAGTGAATATTATCTGCTGTTATTACTAGGAGCTCTTGACATTTCCAGATCCCTTCCATGAGGCAACAGAGCCTAGGGGAATGTGGGGGAAGTGGCCACCTCTGGCCCTCTCCCTGCCTCTTTCCGTCGCTTGGCCACTTAGAACACTTTTCTGCCTCAGGAGCCTGGGCTGACTGCGTGGCTCTGTGTTGTTGTTATTCAGTCGCTAAATCACGTCTGACTCTTTGCGACCCCATGGACTGCAGCACGCCAGGCTTTAAGGGGTGGGTGAACACACGGGGCAAAGTCGCTAGAGAAAAGCAGGGGTCCGCCTTCATCAGAAAGTCACATACACTTCAGATTCACCCGGACCTTCAGATCCCAGACTTTAGCTTTCACTATTGACCCGCTTTTCAACCTGAAATTCATGAACACAGAAACAAATGGTATGTGGAACTACCCTCTGCTGGGGCACTCGAGACAGGGTGTCTGTGTACGGGGGTGAAGGGTGGGGCGGTGGAGAGAAAGGATTTGCCATTGTGCTCGTTCAGCTGAATCCAGCCTATGGCAGCCTCTCCTCCTTTGCTCGTGTCCCCCGTATCACATCCTGGGTGGCTAGTCCTTGGACATCCTCCATCTCCCAGTGCTGAGTTAAGTCAGCAGGCCTAAGCTTTATTTGTGGGGATGCAAGCAGGGTTTGGAGAAGGGACTGAAGCATGGACACTCTCAAAGCCCCTGTACTGATTGCCAGCCAAAGAGAAGACTGTTTCGGGGACACAGAGAAGCACAGGAGGGAGGAAGCAAACAGAGTCTAAACCAGATGAGCTGGTGGCCTTTCCAGGTCTCAGTGGTGTGGGCTACCCCTCCCCTGCCCCCAGGCATGCACATCGGTGACACGAAGACCCTTGCAGCCAGATGTGGCTGGACCCACTGTGTCATCATTAGCTAGACACGTGCTTGGTAGATCTTCTATTAAAAAATTAATGCTTATACCAGGTGATCTATTAATAGATATTCCTTATAAAAATGTAAGCATTACACATGTGCTAAGTCACTTCAGTCACATCCTTGTGTTCCTATGGACCGTTGCCCCCAGGCTCCTCTGTCCATGGGATTCTCTAGGCAATAATACTGGGGTGGGTTGCTTTTGCCTTCTCCAGGGGAATCTTCCCAACCGAGGTATCGAACCCAGGTCTCTTATGTCTCCTGCATTGGCAAGTGGGTTCTTCTTACCACTAGCACCACCTGGGAAGCCCTTAAACATTATAGATCAGGTTCAAGTCTGCTTTGATCATCACCTATGATGCTGATCCCCTCCACAGAAAATATTATCACATTTTCCAGAGTCCCTGATTATGTAACTGTAGAAAACATAGAACATCATCCTGTGAGGTGAGGATTGTTCACATGCGTGGTACCCTTATGCATTTAGATACATGTCAGTATAACAAGAGGAAATATATAGACTGTCCTGTGGGGTGACAGTTGTTTACATACATGGTGATATCCTGGGAGTATAGTTTTGCCACTTGCTTTTTTGTGTTGAGCAATATATTGGAAGACTTCCATGTCAATGTATTTAGATTTCACGCCTTGTAACTAACTGCTAATTCTTCAAATGTTCTTACCTCTTGCCTGTGCAGAGTCAGCCTCTTCCGCCAGGCTGTATACTTGCTGAATCAGAGGACAGGAGCTTGCTTCATCTTCAGTCTCTTCAGGGCATCCAGGGTAGCCAGGCTGGGCCCTGCCTCCACAGTTCCTGAGGTACCCTCCCCCTGAGACAGGCTGAAACCTGGGACCCTTTGCAGCAATGCTTGCACTGGAAGGAATGTCTCCTTGAACAATGGATTATGAAGAAGCTATGCCTGTGTGCACAGTCACTTCAGTTGTCTCCAACTCCTTGCACCCGCATGAGCTGTAGCCCGCCAGGCTCCTCTGTCCGTGTGATTCTTCAGGCAAGAATACTGGAGCGGGTTGCTGTGCCCTCCTCCAGGGGATCTTCCCCACCTAGGAATCTAACCCATATCTCCTGTGTCTCCTGCACTGCAGGCAAGTTCTTTATCAACTGAGCCACCTGGGAAGCCCCACAAAGAAGCTATAATGGACTACAAATGACCACGTGATGCACATGGTGGTCAGTCGCTAAGTTGTGTCCAGCTCCCTGGGACCTGGATAGACTGCCACTCCCAGTTACCTGGAGGCTCCTCTGTCCATGGGATTTTCCAGGCAAGAATACCAGAGTGGGTTGCCATTTCCTTCTTCAGGGGATCTTCCCGACCCAAGGATTGAACCCACGTCTCCTGCACTGCAGGCAGATTCTTTACCACTGAGCCTCCAGGGAAGCCCGGTACATGCGCAGATGGGGCAAATAGTGAACAATAAAATACAAAGCCTCAAAACTCAACTGCTGCATCTGAGCTGTTGGGAGCAAAAGCAGAGGACTGCACTGTGATCTCTGCACACAGCACCACCCAGACCACTTAAGCCACTCCAGGCCAACTGGCCAATCCGCCCCCTCTCTCACCTGACTCAGGGAG
The DNA here is from genome assembly GCF_055505025.1 of Bos grunniens. Classification (NCBI taxonomy): domain Eukaryota; kingdom Metazoa; phylum Chordata; class Mammalia; order Artiodactyla; family Bovidae; genus Bos; species Bos grunniens. Next base: position 21,173,040 of record NC_141178.1, on the reverse strand, counting down.
CAAGCAGGAGCACCTGTTGCTTGTTTTCCCCTCGCTGGTGCTGCAGGGTGTGTCTTGATAAAGGCTTGTCTGAACTTCTCGTCTTGCCTCTTAGCCATTTCTATTGATTAAGGACTCCAAGAACCCTGACTAGTAACTCCTCGTTTGGGATGTGCTGCACGTACCTCTCGGAGTAGGCAATGGCACCCCACTCCAGTACTCTTGCCTGGAAAATCCCATGGACGGAGGAGCCTGGTAGGCTGCAGTCCATGGGGTCGTGAAGAGTCAGACACGACTGAACCGACTTCACTTTGACTTTTCACTTTCATGCATTGGAGAAGGAAATGGCAACCCACTCCAGTGTTCTTTCCTGGAGAATCCCAGGGATGGGGGAACCTGGTGGGCTGCCGTCTATGGAGTCGCACAGAGTCGAACACAACTAAAGTGACTTAGCAGCAGCAGCAACAGCACGCACCTCTCCTGGTCTGGGCTTTCCTAAAGAAAACCTGTGGACTTTTTCAGCGTCTACAAGGCCAGCCTGGAAAGCCCTACCTGGAGTCTCAGAACTAGTGACAAAGAGGCAGTGATGACTGTCAGTCGAGGAAACACAGTCCTCCTGTTTTGTTTTACTGTAATTTTTATTTGCTCACAGCCTGCCAACAAGGTCAGCTCTAGAAACACAGCATGCTATTCTTTTTCACTTGGACTCTGCACTGACAGAGGTGGCAGCTGAGAGGCTAGAAATGCCAGCAAGGGGTTTTGCCAATGGTCAGCTTGGTTTACAGGCTCTGGAGCTTCCAGTTTTACGAAAGTTTTCATTCAGGCTGTTCAGAAAGACTGGAACCACCAGGGGAGCTAGTACTTTGTCGGTGACTTTTCCTACATAAAGTCTGGAGTCTCTATATATTCAGATTCATACATTTCCTGACAGTGAAACTAATTCGATCCTAGAATAGGCCCCCAAGGAAATAATTCAGCTTCATCCCCCTCTCACCTCCTCCTTTTGTGGTGGAAAATTAGAAAATGTATTCTTAGAACATTTTCCTAATTTTCCCTTTTTTTCTTCTTGAGATGGAAAAGAAAAACCTCAGATTTGGCTGCTAAATGTATTCATCTAGCAATTACTTTTTCTTTTATTTTAATTTCTAACTGGTGTTTACCAGTTCCAGTTCTGCCTTCTTTTTGTATCTTCTTTAAAAATATATTTTTTATGTCTCTATTGAATTTGTCACAGTATTGTTTTCGTTTTATGCTTTGGTTTTTTGGCCCAAGTCATATGGGATCTTAGTTCCCTGATCAGGGATAAAACCTGAACCCCCTGCATTGGAAGGTGAAGTCTTACCTAACTACTGGACTGCCAGGGAAGTTCCTCTGCCTTCCTTTTCTTTTACCATCTTTCTTTCATATTGTTTCGGTTGGTTTCTGCTCCTCTGGTTATGTTCATGACAAACTTACTATGCCATTTTCATTAGTGTTTAGCTCTGGGTCCCAGTGTCTTCTGAACTTTGGGATTAGCCCTTTAATCTTTTCTTTTTAATTTATTTTAATTGGAGGATAATTGTTTTACAATGTAGTGTTGGTTTCTGCCATACATCAGCATGAATCAGCCGTAGGTATACATGTTTCCTCCCTCCTGAACTTCCCTCCCACCTCCCACCTCCCACCCCATCATCCCCGCCACCCCCGTGTTGTCACAGAGCACCAGATTTGAGCTCCCTGTGTCATACAGCAAATTCCCACTGGCTAATTATTTTACATATGGTAGTGTATACGTTTCAAAGCTACTCTTCTGTATGTCTTCTTTGGAGAAATGTCTAAGTCTTCTGCCCATTTTTTGATTGGGCTGTTTGTTTTCCTGATGCTGAGCTGTATGAGCTGTTTATTGTTGTTCTAAGTCATGTCTGACTGCAACCCCAGGGACTGCAGCACGCCAGACTCCCCTGTCCTTCACCATCTCCTGGAGTTTACTCAAACTCATGTCCATTGAATCAGTGATGCCATCCAACCATCACATCCTCTGTCACCCCCTTCTCCTCCTGCCCTCAGTCTTTCCCAGCATCAGGGTCTTTCCCAATAAATCGGCTCTTCACATCAGATGGCCAAAGAATTGGAGTTTCAGCTTCAGCATCAGTTCTCCCGATACATTTTCAGGGTTGATTTCCTTTAGGATGGACTGGTTTGATATCCTCGCTGTGCAAGGGACTTTGAGGAATCTTTCCTTATATTAGCCCTTTAATCTTTTCTTCTCTTTCCTCTTTGTTGATTCATTGCCATTGTGAGTTAATGAAAATGTGATTCTTCTGCACGTGGTAAGTCCCAGTGGTCACTGTTAAAACCTTTATCATCTGGAATTTTAAGTCTTTGACACGTGAGCAGTAAGGTATTAAAGATGATAATATTCAGGCAGAAAAGTAACAGCAGAGCTCCTGCGGTTGTTAAAAAATTACATCTTTCATTTCCTGAGTACTGGTATTTAACTGCCTTGGCAATGTTTAAACTTTCCAGCGGTACTGGTGGAAACACCCACCAGTGGTACACTTCTGAGAAGTAAAGAGGCACTAAAACTGTGATTTTGATGATGGGTGGCAATTACAAGCTGTTTTTCGTCTAGTTTTTCGAGGAAAGTCTAGGGAAGATTCTTTCAGTACCATGAATAGCCACGATGGATCCCAACGGGGTCTGTCTTTTTGAAAGATGGCATTCCACCAAGTTCTGTTCAGGATTTGTGGCTGATTTTCATAGTGACAAATGCTGCTTTATCATATCTTGACTGCAGTTGAATTTAGCTGCACATGGCTCACGCCAACTTCATTATTGTAAATGTAAATATAGTATGTAATTTAGGTCAACTTTCTTGTTTAAAAAAGGTTACGTAAATTCTTATAAAAATTAACACCACTGGGACTGCCCTGGTGGTCCAATGGTTAAGACTTCGCCTTCCAAGGCAGGGGGTGCGGGTTTGATCCCTGGGTTGGGGAGCTAAGATCCCATATGACTCATGGCCAAAAAATCCAAAACATAAAACAGAAGCAATATTATAATAAATTCAATAAAGATTAAAAAAAATTTATGTCACTTACTCTGAAATAGCAGGCTCTTTTTACATCGGAGATGCTGGTCCCATGAAAAAGAGAAACTGCTTTTTTCTTTTGAATTAAGAAGATGGTTTTAAAGTTTGTTATTAAAAATGAATACTTAAAAAAATTCAAGCTTACTGATTACAAACATTATGCCCATGGTTCAGACATCATTTAGAACATAGGTGGATATAGAAAGTGTTTAAGAGCAATTAGTTATTCAAAGCATGAAAGGAAATCTTATATTAGGAAAAGTGCTGACTGTATCACAATTGTAGACTAAAACATTGCTGTTGAGTTGCTCACTGAGGCTGTTTCTTCACCCTCTCAGATGCACACCTGGACCACATTTCTCAGCCTCCTTTGGAGTTAGGTATGGATCTGTGCCTGAGTTCTGTCAAAGGGAATGTAGCTGAAAGCGAAGCAAGCCAACTCCCCGCTCAAGCCATATTTTCCTGTGTGCAGGTGGTTGCTCTTTCTTGCTCTGCCTCCACCTGCTGGCGGGGTGCAGAGAAATCTGGAGGAGAATCTGAAGCCCTAACAGACAGCAGAGAAACCAGACAGAAATGATGGGGGCTTGAGGACTCACTTGGCAGACTAACTCAAGAACATCTGCATTTGTCATGTGAGTGGTAATGAAGTAATGAAGTCGCTCAGTCTTGTCCAATTCTTTGTGACCCCATGGACTGTAGCCTACCAGGCTCCTCCATTCAGGGGATTTTTCCAGGCAAGAATACTGGAGTGGGTTGCCATCTCCTTCTCCAGGGCAGCTTCCCAACCCAGGAGTCGAATCCAGGTCTCCTGCATTGCAGGCAGACACTTTACCATCTGAGCCACCCGGGAAGCGTGGTAACAGATTTTAGAATACTAAATTTAAAATAAAAATCATTGCAGTATAGTTGATTTGCAGTGTTGTGTTAATTTCAGGTGTACAGCCACGTGAATCATTTATACATGTATCCATCCCCACGGACAGAGGAGCCTGGCGGGCTACAGTCCATAGGGTCACAAAGAGTCAGACACGACTGAAGTGGCTCAGCACTCACTTTTTAGATTCTTTTCCCATCTAGGCCATTACAGAGTACTGAGTAAGAGTTCCCTGTGCTGTAAGTAGGTCCTTATTATTACCTATTTTCTATGTATGAGCTACTAAAATTCTGAGGATTGTTTGTGACAGCAGTTAGCCCCCTTAACCAACACTGGTAGCAAAAGGCATTTGATAAAATTCAACACCTACTGCCAATTTAAAAAACTGTCAAATGGAACAGGATTTTTTTTATTGTTAAAAATACCTACCTTATATCAAATGCCAACATTGTTATCTATAGGCATTTTCATTAAAATAAACAAGAATACCTGCTACTATTCACTATTAATGATTACTGGCTTCAAGATCAAGTTAGTTAAAAGGTGAGAAATGAAATTATCATTATTTGTACAAAAAGCTCACTTACCTAGAAAATCCAGGGAAAAATCAACTACAAAATTATTAGGGCCTAAAGGACTTTAATAAGTCATCTGTTACAAAATAAAAATTCAACATTAATATATTTTCTATGACTTTAAAAAGCAAATTATGTATCTTTCAATGTAGGAAGATTGCATACATAATTTCAAAAATGGCATACATAATTTCAAAAAGAGTCATGAAAACAGGAAGGTACTACAAAATGCTCTGTGAAATTAAAAAATGATAGCCAAAATAAAAATTCAACAGGAATTTAGAAGATAAGCTCGAAATGTTTTCTTAGAGAACAAAAACTCAGACACGAACAAAAGGAGAGGAAAAACAAGAAAACTGGAGCATCCATCTATAATGTCCAGCAACTGATGAAAAGGAATGCCATTGACATAGAGCCAGGAGAGGGGAGGAACTTATTGCATATATAATTAATGAGTATTCCACTGAACTGAATGACTAAAGCCCATGCTTTATTCGGATTTTGTTAGTTTTTATCTAATGTAGCTTTTCTTTTCGAGGATACTACATTACATCATGTCTCCTTGGCTCTTCTTGGTTGTAACTGTTTTTCAGACTGTTTTTGATGACCTTGAGAGTTCTGAGGAGTACTGCTGGTCAGGTATTTTGTAAAAACTCCATCTGCCTAGATTTGTGTGACTGGAGAAGTCATGACTAGAGTGAAGTTAGAAATTTGGGGGAGGAAGATCACAGAGGTCAAGTGCCGTTTTCAGCACATCATATGAAGGGTACGTACTTTCAATATGACTTATCATTGCTGACACCGACTTTCACCTGGTGGAGGTAGAGTGTGTCAAGGGAGGAAGTCAGTATGTGCTGATGAGACTGAAGGAGTGGAGGGTTATATACTGCATGTCAAGGGTAGTGTATCCTTATAAATCAGTTAAACACCTAGGAGTGTGATTGCTGGATCATATGGTAAGACCACATTCAGCTGTGTGAGAAACTGCCCAAATGTTTTTAAAGTGCCTACACCATTTTGCATCCCATCAGCAACAAATGAGAGCATCCTCAGCAGGAATTGATGTTGTCAATTTCTTGGATTTTAACCATTCTAATAAGTGTGCAATGGTATCTCACTATTGTTTTTTCTTTTCTTTTAAAATTATACTAGTTTAATGAACCTATGCCTGGAAATTTAGGAGTATCTCTCAATATTTTTCTCTTGTCTGATGTTTGTACCAATTCTTGTTCATGTATTGTTTTTGCATATCTGAGTATGTCTGAGTATATGATGGACATTGTATTTGAAAAAGTATCCACAGAGTAGGTAAAATGACATTTTCTTTCTCCAGAGAAAATTTTCATTTGCTTCTGCCTGGTGCCTGATGGTCAGTTATCCAAAACCACGTTATTCTAATTCCAGGGTTAGAGACTTTTCTAGTCCACCCAGATAACAAAGCAGAGTTGCTTTCCTTATAGTTCATCCTACCCTAGGATGCATCCCTTTGAGGTCACAATTCTGACTCTGTTCTCCTTGTCCTCGTCCTCCAGAATTTGAGGCTGATAACGGCACCGTTCAATGTCTCTGCCAGGTTTTCTGAATTGTCAAATGCTTCCTAGGCAAAAGAAGCTCCAAATGTTGGGCTTGGCAGTGTGAATTTCTCTTCTCCCAAATCTTAATCTGGCAATTTCACATGATCTTATTAGGTTTTTCTAATGTTTTCAGGATGATCTTGTTTTATTTCCCATTGTCAGGAGTGAAAGCAGGGTCCTGGGTTCCCTTTGCTTTATCCCATATCCCAGTTGGCTTTAAAAAGTTATGACAAAAACAGTTCTATAATTATACTGCTGCTGCTGCTAAGTCGCTTCAGTCGTGTCCAACTCTGTGTGACCCCATAGACGGCAGCCCACCAGGCTCCCCTGTCCCTGGGATTCTCCAGGCAAGAACACTGGAGCAGGTTGCCATTTCCTTCTCCAATGCATGAAAGTGATAAGTGAAAGGGAAGTCACTCAGTCGTGTCCGACTCTTCGCGACCCCATGGACTGCAGCCTACCAGGCTCCTCCGTCCATGGGATTTTCCAGGGAAGAGTACTGGAGTGGGTTGCCATTGCCTTCTCCGATAATTACACTATACATCACCAACTCAATAGACGTGAACTTGAGCAAACTCCAGGAGATGGTGGAGACCAGGGAGGCCTGGCATGCTGCAGTCCATGGGGTTGCAAAGAGTGGGATGTGACTCAGTGACTGAACAGGAAATATACTTTGAGAAGAAACTGTGACAAAGAAGAAATAACACAAGCCTTGACTGCCTTTTGATTCTCCAGGTAAAAAAGAGCCTATTCTGGCTTATTAGTCATGGAGCCATCAGTCTGAAAAACTATACCACTTCTTGGGCCAGAACACTGTGCATAACCATAGATTACTCTATAATCTCAAATACAGAGAACATTTTATTACTGAAAAGATCACAAAATTTTTGTATACAAAGTTAAAAAATGTGGAAAAGTTAATATTTACATTTTTCATACAGTACATGATGATTTTCTTTTTATGCTTTAACAGAATGTTAAATAAGAGAAAAAAACCAAAAGTATAAGAAAGTTTCATTCAGGGAAAGATATTCATTGAAAACAAAATTAAGAAAATTCTTTAATATTCCAAAGTATGTTACATGAAATACATTTTATTCTGTTTATCAGGACTATATATATACTTTTTCCATTTGGCACTAATACTGCTAGCACATGTTTGAATATTCAGCAAAATCTTATTTAGCTGCACAGATGAATTCTACATTATGTCTGAGAAAGACACTGCAAAAATGCAAAGTCTGTAGTATTCGAAATGTTTAAAAAACAAAAGTTAAATGTATAAGCAATTGTAAATGGTCATACAAACACAATCTTGGGTAGTCATGATATATTAAAAAAGGAAATCAATTGCACTTGGCTTAATTTATAAAACAGTAACAATTCATCTTGCACTTGGCTTAATTTATAAAACAGTAACAATTCATCCACTAATCCTTCAGAACATTTCATTTTAAAAAATCAGAAGGATCAGTCAGCAGCATAATATTATCAACATTGGACACTCAGTAAGCACCTTATTTCAGTTGCATAATAGATCTGTGAAATTCCTAAAACAACTAGACTTCATAAAATTCACACATTGAAGATGATAAGGTAAATAGATTTTTAAAGTTGAATTTCCATTATAAATGAATTTCAGTGTATCAACTACTTTTCATACTACAAAAGATACTTATTTTCTTAGAAATTCAATGTGAAAGCTACCAAAATAGTGCTAAAATCAGCTATTGGAATAACATAATAAAAATATCTGAATAGACTTCAGGATTTCTAAAAAAAGTTCAAAACATAAAAATTCATTTTCAAATATATAAAAATGATATAAAGATAAGTTTTAAATACTTCAGCAAAGAAAAATCTTGACTTTATACTAGAAAAGTGAAACAGCATAGTACAATTTAAAACACTTTTGACACAGAAGAATCTTCATAAATAGAAAAGGAAGATTCCTCTAACAGTCTCTCCCCCCACACAACTTGAAAAATATTATTAACCTGCACATTCCCATTTGGGGGGGTATATTGCTGCCACTAACCTCTGTGTGAAATGAATCATATCCTCAGAATCTACTGGTTTCAGTGTAACAAGAGGCGATGTAGCTTTAAGTGCAAAAGAAGACTGTAACAGTGATTCTTGTCAGACAGTGTGCTGTCACCTCCAGTGTAGCAGGAATCCACTTCTCAGTAACACGATGACCTGGTTTTCAAGTATCTGAACGACCGCCAGCGCCCTGCTCTTTTCCAGCTCCTGAAGCCGAGTGAACAAGCAGTGATGTTGAGCCTTTGAGGCTGCTTGGCTCTGGAGAACTGGACGCCTGCATGCTGTTGCTCTGCACTGGGCCACTTTCGGGGACATCACTCTTCGGGGTTACCCTAGGTAAAACAACAAAAGCTGATGTACATACACACCAAAGCACAGACGTGATGCTGGATGTCCTTACAAATGCTATTTCTCTTTCCATGAGTTTTAACTGCTAATTGGTAACCACTTTTATCAGAAAATAATTAACTCTTAACACCTCAAAGTACAAATAATTTATTTTCAAAAACAATTTTTGCTAACTTCAGAAACGTCATCAAGCATCACCCCTGTACGGGCTAAGCATGGTATCTTATGGGGAATAAGACAGGATTCCTGCCCTTAGTTTAGCAAACCTTTTGTTGATTCTCCCCCATGGATTAGACCCCGTGTAAGAGGCTGGGAGCACAAAGATGAGAATGACCTCAGCTTCACCTCTGAGGAGTTTACAAATCTAGGGGACAATAAAGGCATTTATCTAATAATACATAATCTAGTATGCAAAAGCTGTTGGAGGTACATTTGGTCTAGTTTGGGAGGATGAGGTAAGACAGCCTTGAGACCTTAAAGTAGTCAGCTGTCAATATTTTGGCTAATTCAGTACTTACCTGTGTTTGGATCACTTATGATCATTTGGAAAAATTCATTAAAGGTAATGTCAATATCCTTTCACGTTCAGAAAATAAAAACATTTTATAATCAAACTCATATAAAATGACAAATACCTTTTAGACAGTATTATAATGTGGGGCTAATTGAAACTTAATAGCCTGTATTTTACATGAATCAAACATTTCCCTAAATTTGTAAGCAACTCTTAACAATTACCATAGAACTGAACATTACTTTTCTATTTGAACAATATACGTAAAAGGCTCTTCCCAATACTAAGAATTAAACTATAAAAGAGCATTTATAGGCAGAATCCAGACTTCTTAATCCCAAACTGACTTGGACTAAAAATGTATAGACCTGTCATCTCAAAGAATGCATTCTTTCCAGCTATATGCTAGAAATGAAAATGTTATGCTTTAATGAAAAATGTGTAAGGCAGTATTTGAAACAGTCATATGATTTAAGAGAATCAAGTCCAAGCTCACCTTCCTTCACTCCGCGCACTTTCAGACACACTGCTCTTGTCATTCACCTTGCCTGCCCGGCCGTGGCCTTTCTTGTCCATCTGCTCCCCGCAGAGTTTGGAGCTGGGTGCTGCTGAGGAGGCAGGCTCCTCACAGTCCCGTTCTCTTAATTTGGGGGTACTCGCTCCATCCCCTCTCACCTCTCTCACTGATGTTTCTGGTGAAGTTTGTATTTCTGTCAGAGTTTCTTGTCCTAAGTAATCATGGTTAGTGATTGCTACTGCAGAAGTACCATGATTTGCCGTCGCTCCTGTGCTGGTTCCCATGGATTTGGAAATGACCTTCAGTTTATGTGAACTTGGCTTGTAGTGCTTCTTTTTGTGTTTAACTTTAGAATTGTGCTTTAAGAAAAACTCACATGACTCCTGTAACACTCTTCGACTTTCACTGATTGGACTGGAAGAAAATTCAAGAAGAGAGTTTACTGGATAAAGGTTAAGTGTTATAATAGAAACCGTAAAGCATATCACACATCTTGTGCCAAAAACCCTTATTCATTCAAGTTAGATTCTATATGATTTACACTATTTATAAAAATCTAGGATTATAAACACTATGAGATATCAGTAGATTGCCATGAAGTGAAATCTTTTGTGCATACACTGTCAGTGGCTTTTGTCAGCATAAATAGTAGAAGGAAATTAAATATGCAAAATCAAAAGATAAGGGCAAAAAAACTCAAACTGGCATAAAGTAGGGGATTATCTGTATGTGTATCATAAACAAAGATATAAAATATGAAAGTAAACCAGAGAGAGAGAGAATGTAGAATAGAATTAATGGTCTTTGTTTAAATACAATTGCTTTCTTTCTAATATTCAAGTTATAGCAAGTTATTCTGAAGTTAGTGTGGGCATATAAATATGGGATGTGCTTAGTCACTCAGTTGTGTCTGACTCCATGTACTGTAGCCTGCCAGGCTCCTCTGTTCATGGAATTTTCCAGGCAAGAATACTGGAGTGGCTTGCCATGCCCTCCTCCAGGGGATCTTCCTGACCCAGGGATCCAATCCAGGTCTCCCGCATTGCAGGTGGAGTTTTTATCCACCTGCAATGCGTCTGAGCCACCAGGAATAGAGATATAATAATAGTTCAAAGAAATTAAAGTCCCGTTAAATGAATTCTTCAGACTTCAAAAATTAATTTGTAAAAAGGTTCTAAAATTTTTACCACAAAAATGTTCACTAATCAAACCAATTGGAAACAGTTAAAAAACTTTGTATTACATTGATAGCACACAATTTATAACATATATAAATAATAAAGTTAACTATTTACTCATAAATGTAAGTCTACTATGTTGTTAAAGAATATTCCATAAGTTGAAATTTTTACCATCTTAAGGCAAATAAGTGACATGTTAAGTCAGTACTATGTGTAATAAAATTTAAAGGTAATGATCATATACCACGTTTGAATCATATTCTATGTTGCTTAATATATATTGATATTTGACCCATTTCATCTTTTATCACTGATTAAAAAGGATAAAATTATTTACAATGCTGAACCCAAAACAATGAATTCAATGATAGCAGTAATAATACTGGATATATTATAAGCCATGAAAAGAAAATGTACATTTTACAAACTTTGTATTTATATTTCAATAGAATAGTATATGTCAAAGACTACTGTAACAAATACTAAAATAAAGCATCTCTCTCCATGAAAAAAAACTTCAAGACTTTCAAAAGACTTTGAAAAACCAGGTAATATAATGAAACTCTGGTACAGTGATGATTTGAATAGTTCCTTGGTATTTGATCTATTTATTTTAAAACAATGTCAGATAATTCAATAGATGCTTACTCTTTCTTGCGATTTCGTTTAAAAAATCCAGCCCATTCTGTGCATGTCTTTTTGCTTCCAACCCAGAAGACAGCAGAGATGCCAACAATTAATGTCATCAGATATTTTATCATAAATAAAGCCAATTCTGGTCGAGTTTCTGTATTTGCCTACAAAAAAATAAGAAGAATTTCAGTGATAAATTTAAAGTAAAAAGAAATCTATACAGTTAATGCAAAACTTGAACAAAAGTATAAATCAGTTGGTCTTATGAAATGTTTGATACGGCATAATCAATAGTGATATAAGTGTAATACATTCCTCATGGAAGTTCTGAACAAAGAACTTTTATCAAAATATATAAATAGAAAGGGAATAACACATCAAATGTATTTAGGAAGGATGTCTTTACATCTGGGCTTGATATCTGGTATTTTTTTTTCCTGTAAGTATAGCAGCCTCTTATAATTCCCAAAATATGTGCCTCTCAATATTTACCTATTTTCCTTAACTATGATCTATTAAAAAATACATTTAAACTCATTTTTAAGAGCATACTATTTCAGAGTCTTTATGCACTATTGATGTTTATGTTATAAAAACTAGGTTGGTGAGAACAAAGTAAGCATCAGTAAAATGAAAAAAATGTGGAAATTTTGTAAAAATTAAATTATACTTTTCTTTCAAGCATAAACTTTCAAATATTTTTAGAATGTTATACAATATCAAAATACTATACATTATGCATTATATCTTTCTTTTTACACTTACTAATATTTCTTGGAGACCATTCTATATCAGTGTAAATAGAACACTTCATTCTTTTTAAACGCTGCTTCATTGTGTGAATAAACTATAATTTATCATGAGAAACGCTGGACTGGAAGAAGCACAAACTGGAATCAAGATTGCCGGGAGAAACATCAATAACCTCAGATATGCAGATGACACCACCCTTATGGCAGAAAGTGAAGAGGAACTCAAAAGCCTCTTGATGAAAGTGAAAGTGGAGAGTGAAAAAGTTGGCTTAAAGCTCAGCATTCGGAAAACAAAGATCATGGCATCTGGTCCCATCACTTCATGGGAAATAGATGGGGAAACAGTGGAAACAGTGTCAGACTTTATTTTTTTGGGTTCCAAAATCACTACAGATGGTGACTGCAGCCATGAAATGAAAAGACACTTACTCCTTGGAAGGAAAGTTATGACCAACCTAGATAGCATATTCAAAAGCAGAGACATTACTTTGTCAACAAAGGTTCGTCTAGTCAAGGCTATGGTTTTTCCTGTGGTCATGTATGGATGTGAGAGTTGGACTGTGAAGAAGGCTGAGCACCGAAGAATTGATGCTTTTGAACTGTGGTGTTGGAGAAGACTCTTGAGAGTCCCTTGGACTGCAAGGAGATTCAACAAGTCCATTCTGAAGGAGATTAGCCCTGGGATTTCTTTGGAAGGAATGATGCTAAAGCTGAAACTCCAGTACTTTGGCCACCTCATGCGAAGAGTTGACTCATTGGAAAAGACTCTGATGCTGGGAGGGATTGGGGGCAGGAGGAGAAGGGGACCACAGAGGATGAGATGGCTGGATGGCATAACCGACTCAATGGACATGAGTCTGAGTGAACTCTGGGAGTTGGTGATGGACAGGGAGGCCTGGCGTGCTGTCATTCATGGGGTCACAAAGAGCTGGACACGACTGAGCGACTGAACTGAACTGAACTGAACAGTTGCTTTCCCCCCTAGTTTGCCAAAAATATGAGCAATCTAGGACAAAATATGGCAGGATCACTTTAAGAGTACTTCCTTATTGATTATATAGTAAAAACAGATGATGGATAACAGACTACGAACAGGCTGTAAGGCAGGTGAAACCATTATCCCCATGTATCAGTATGTAAAATAGGTCTCACTGTTACAGTGCAGTAACTTTCTAGAATATAAATTACTACGTAAAATAATTCAGTCCATACATTGCTTGATCTGATACACTGTGATGATATAGCACTCACAAGTAACAGGAGTCAGTACCATATATAGATATTCAAGAAAAATTTATAAAATCTATTAAAAACAAAGCACACAACTTCTATTTTAAAAACTCAACTAAAATGCTCTAAGAGATTTTCTATTTTCAGATACTTTTAAATCTTAAAATCACAACTTTAATCAGAAGTATTAGAAACACATAAATCATGTTTTAATTGTGCTTTTTTCATAAGAAATGACAGGATAGTTTAGGCAAAAATTCTGTTTTTAAAAGTATATATGAGTAAAATATAAAATGATACATTACATATCATGTTATTATAAACACAAAGATTTTCTCAACTAACTAAAGAATTAAAGTGAAAGTGAAGTAAAGTAGCTCAGTTGTGTCCGACTCTTTTCGACCCCCGTGGACTGTAGCCTACCAGGCTCCTCCGTCCATGGGATTCTCCAGGCAAGTATACTGGAATGGGTTGCCATTTCCTTCTTCAGGAATCTTCCCGACCCAGGGATCGAACCCGGGTCTCCCGCATTGCAGGCAGATGCTTTACCATCTGAGCCACCAGGGAAGTTGCAAGAATTAAAAGCTATTCCCAATTCAGCAAAAGTTACTCTTCTTCTCCATATGAGAAGAACCTGTTCTTCTGACTCTATTCTTCAGTATCATTCATCTGCCTTTGCAATCTAACTTAATTTTTAAAAGATCAGCTAAAGGAGGCACTTTACTATCAGTGTAACTGAAGCTAAAACTTGAGGAAACAACTCTTAGGACACTCATCCCAGTTTCAGCTGATGCCTAGGGAACATTTCCCTCTATTGGATTTTCTCACCTGAAATCTAATTTTAGCTTCATGATGAATTCAAAGATATTTCCAGGGAATGCCATGTTAAAATTAAATAGTGAAATAATACAAATGATAGCTTTTACCTGATAAGGACATGGGATATGGTACTGACGACAGTGGTCAGAGACCCAAGTTATCTCCCAGGTAATCCTGTTTACTTGCTCGTAGACGTAGCATCCCAGAAGAGTTACTAATGGCACGAGATACAGGCCACTGAAGACTCCAATTCGAATCATAAACTTCTTCAGTTTCTCTTGGTTCCGGCCATCGTGTTGTATAACTTGTCGAACGTGATTTAAGGAAATAATGCCAGCTAAGAGAAGAGACAGCCCCACAAACACACAGAGGCAGAGTGGCAAGAGGACGAAGTAGCGCGAAGCATCCAGGTCATAGAGGCCGACAAAGCAGACGCCGCTAATGTTGTCTCCTTCAACTTTGCTCATGGCAAGAAGCATAATGGTGAGAAAACCTGGTATTCCCCACGCAACAGCATGAAACCACACTGCGTTTTGTTCAATGGCCTCACAACTCCATTTTCTGCCAGCAGCTAAGAACCAAGTAATGGTGAGCATCACCCACCACACAGTGCCAGCCATGGTGAAAAAATACAAAAACATGAACAGAATGGTGCAAGCCTTATTTTGAGAGCCTAGAACAACTGTGTCACCAAGTTCCAGTTTCTCATCTGCCTTATTGCACGCTGTGCTGTTGCCTAGCAAGAATCCGATAAAGTACATAAGAGATACAATGCTGTAACAGACAGAGTAATATATAATAGGCCGCTCTGGGTATCTGAATCTTCTAACATCAATTAAAAAAGTAAGGAATGTGAAAAGCGTTGCACAGAGGCAAAATATTGAAACTATTCCAATAAAACTTTTTGCAAACTCTAGCTCATCGCTTTTAAAATACATGTTGGGGCATGGAGGTGCACATTGGTCAATTCCCAGAAACTTATAGCCTTGTCCCCCAGAAGTCTTAAGATGCCTTGGACACCAAAATCCAATGTCTCTTCGGATTTGTTCTGATTTCTTGTGAGGACCAAGAAGCTCTGTGTGTGGGTTAAAAGTTGCAGGAACAGACTCATCACAGTACTGTAATCTGTAAAGATTTAACAAAAAATAAAAGAAGCCAACATTTTTGAGTTACTAGTTTAATGCTATACTTCACAACTATAAAATATTCCTTATGCATTCATTTTAAAATTATTTTACTATTATTATCATTTTAAAATCTTTTGGCCCAGCCACATGGCATGTGGAATCTTAGTTCTCTGACCAGGGATTGAACCCACACCCCCTTTACTGGCAGCATGGACTCTTAACCACTGGGCTGCCAGGGAAGTCCCTTCTTATGCATTCATAACTGATGGGGAGACATACAACCTTAAGCAGATACAGGTTTACAGTTGGGAAGGAAGTTTTGAAATTGACTAAAAACTTGTAGTTGTTAATGGGGCCCCAATACACTAACATATATATTAAGTATCAAGCACGTGAACATGAAAATGCCCTTAATTGGAAAACGATCAATTAATAACTGTTAAATAAATTCTGATTTCAAGGCTAAGTGTTTAAGAAAGAATTTATCTTGATTGGTAGTCTCTAGACAAAAAGATGCTGGCTTATCTGTTTGAAATATTTTGAAATATAAGTCTTGGGGAAATGAATTTTTATTTTCTAATATCCATAAGCAAAGTAGATCAGCCACATAGTAAGGTGATGATAATTAAAATGAATGAAATGAGAACATTCCCTAGATGGAGAAGACCAAGTTCAAGTGATCTCTAAGTTTATGAAGAAGGGCAAGGAGATCACCAAGAGGAAGGCTGGGCCCAGCTGAACTCACGTCACCATTTCGTTGCGGTATGGTTGTTTGCCTCCCTGTTCAGGGCAGTCAAAAATGATACAAATGATGTTTCTGTTTTGTGCAGAACTTTATCACTGAGTTTCTACACACCAGAATTATTTTGGGGGAGCTACAAGGTTTAGAAATTAGTGGAGGACCTCCCTGGTGGGTCCAGTGGTTAAGATTCATGCTTCCAACACAGGAGGCATGGGTTTGATCCCTGGTTGGGGAACTAAGATTCCACATACCACATGGCCAAAAAGTTTAAAAATTAAAAAAAAAAGAAATTAGTGGAGATTTTAAAGGAGAATGCATTTTAAATATGCCTTAGAAAGACTAGAAAATAATAAAATATATGCCCATATAAAAACATGGATGTATCTACTAGTTTTTTCAAAAGGTAGTATATCAGTTTCACTTTATTACAGATACCGTTGGGACCCCTTCTCCTATTCTCTTTTCTCTCTCTCTTCCAAAGTATTCATTACTATGAGTTCAGTTTTTATTTCTCCTCCCTTACTATGCTTTTTCCAACTATAATGTTACACAGTATTGTTTTACAGGTTTTGAACTTTTTTGACACGGTGCTATATACATCATACTTTTTTTTACTTATAACTTTTAGATTTATCTATATTGACAGATGTAGGTCAACCACACTCATAACTGTATGGCAGTATTCTAGTATGTAAGTACATCACGACTTATTTATTCTTACAATGGACTTTCAGACTTTTTCTCATTTAAAAAAACCTTTTATTTTTTTGGCTGTGATGGTTCTTCATTGCTCGAGAGGGCTTTTCCTAGTTTCAGAGAGTGAGGGTTACTCTTTGTTGGTGTGGGGGCTTCTCATTGCGTGGCTTCTCTTGCTGCGGAGCATAGGCTCTGGGCACATGGGCTTCAGTAGTTGCGGCTCATGGGCTCTAGGGTGTGGAGTCAGTAATTGTGGTGCATGGACTTAGCCGCTCTATGCCATGTAGTATCTTCCCAGACCAGTGTTCCTTGCAGTGCAAGGCAAATTCTTAACTAGTGGACCACCAGGGAAGCCCCCAGACTTTTTCTCATTTAAAAAAATCATGAGTAATGCTACAATAAGTATTCTTGCATATGATTCCTTGTTTGGGGAAAAGTTTCCATATAAGGGGATTTCCTAAAATGTACAGTAAGAACACCTTCACTTTACTATGTATTATCAGTTGTTCTAGAAAATGATTATACATCTAGCAGAAGTGGATGAGTTCCACAAAGGCTCTAGAGATTCTTTAGTCTATGGATAAAGAAACAAAAAGAGATCTGTCACCATCGTTCCCAGATTATATGAGGTCTCATTATGTGAGTAGAATATTTCAAATTACAAGCGTCCAATGTCTAAAGATTAGCAGATGAAAGTAATTAATCAAGACATAAGCAGAAAGGTCCATGAGTTGATAGTAATGCCAGTTCCCCCCGGTTTAGAGCAAAGGCATCTTCATTCATTCTCAAAGAACTTTGCACCCTCACTCACTGTATTAGCACAGGCGTAATTGTGCATTTAATTTTATGCTTATTTGATTACTCTCTATTCCTCCCACCCCACTGTAAGTTCTCTAAAAACAAGAACCAAGTCTGGTTTTGCTCACCATGGTGTACAGTGCTGATATACAAGTGCCTAACATATATTACAATGGCAACTCATTCCAGTACTCTTGCCTGGAAAATCCCATGGGTGGAGGAGCCTGGTGGGCTGCAGTCCATGAGGTCCCTGGGAGTCAGACAGTCCCTGAGCGACTTCACTTTCACTTTTCACTTTCATGCATTGGAGAAGGAAATGGCAACCCACTCCAGTGTTCTTGCCTGGAGAATCCCAGGGACAGGGGAGCCTGGTGGGCTGCCGTCCATGGGGTCGCACAGAGTCGGACACGACTGGAGCGACTTAGCAGCAGCAGCAGCAACATATATTAAGTGTGCAATAAACAGTTGTTGACAAATAATGAAAGCTTGTCACTAACATTCTTGAAAATTAATACCAATATGAAAATACCATTAGTAGCTTTCAGCTGAAAACATAATTTACCTATCACATTCAAGTTCCTCAGGCCATCGGATCCCAAAAGTGTCCATTAATTTCTTGCAATCAGAATACACTTTCTCACAAAATTTCCGACAGGGTGGAACCACATGAATTTGCTCAGTGCAGGTTGGTACAAAAGCTTTGCAAAGGAAAGTTTCAACATTTGGTGAACATTCCAGATTTGCAAGAGGAAGAAAAATCTATTAAAAAAAATAATAAGAGGTTAGAAAACATTTTAATACAACAAATGAATTTTTTAGCATATACTTTTTCACTTAGACTCCAAAAGAATTTTAAATCTCACTCTCAATACAATCAAATCTGAGGAGATAAGTGTTTAATTGGACATAAGAACCCTTCATACACAGTGGAATATTAATTTATACAATTATGCATTTTTGAAGCAGACATTAGGGTTAAATCAAAAGTATGAGTTGATTGGTAGATGAAATAAATTATACAAATATTCAATTTATAAGTATATGCTCCCTGGAGGAGGAAATGGCAACCCACTCCAGTAGTCGTGAATGGAAAATTGCATGCACAGAGGAGCCTGGTGGGTGATAGTCCATGGGGCTGCAGAGAGTCAGACATGACTGGGCATGCATGCAAGTATATCTTAAAATATCCTATCACTATACTGAGCATACTGGAGAATAAAGCAATGTTTGGGGCGGAGGGAACAGCATGAAAAATGGCATGAGGATCATAAGAATATGGTGGATTCAGGGAAAGAAGTTCAGTATTACTAGAATACAAGGTCAAATACTTGAAGTCAAGGATGTAGTAGACAGAGATGAGACTGAAGAAGAGGTTCCTTGACCTGATCACAGAGAGCACAGATGACATGCTAAATTGCTTGGATTATAAAAGAAGGAGTGGGATACTAGGAGAATTTTAAGCAAGAGATGTCTACAGTCTGACAGCTGTGTTTGAATGCTAGTTCCACATTTACTAGTTTTATAACTCTGGCAGGTAACTTAAATTCACTGTGCCTTAGTTTCTTAATCTGTAAAATGGCAATAATAATAGTACTTGTCTCACAAGATTGTTATGAATACAAGGTTAATAAATGTAAAGTGCTTAGAACAGTGTCGAGCATATAGTTACGTACTCAATATTCAACCTAGTGGCTCAGATGGTAAAGCATCTGCCTGCAATGCAGAAGACCTGGGTTTAATTCCTGGGTTGGGAAGATCCCCTGGAAAAGGGAATGGCAACCTACTCCAGTATTCTTGCCTGGAGAATTCCACAGACAAAGGAACCTGGTGGGCTACAGTCTGTGGGATGGCAAAGAGGCGGGCATGACTGAGTGACTAACACACACACACACAAGACTGTTATGAATACAAAGTTAATAAATGTAAGGCGCTTAGAACAGAGTCTGGCATAAGGTACTCAAGAAATGTTAGTTGTTGTGACTATTACCCTTTAGGGAGTGTGGATAGGTTCTGGAAAAACATGGTAGACTGAGCACACATGTTTATCTCCTTTCCCCCCTCCCTGCTTCCTTATTAACAGGACAGATCCATTAGTAAGCGAACAAGAGAAACTACTTTAGCATATCAGAGTTCTCCAAAGAACAAACATGAAACAAAACAACAAAAAAGAAAGCCCCAAACGTTGAGCGACAGAAAGCTACTAGAGGAGTGGTAAGTGACTTAATGGGACAAAGCTGGAGTGGAGGGATTCACATGAGAATGAGCTGATTCGTTTGCCCTAAAGAATCTGAGAGTCTCAGTTCTTTGAAGCACAGAGTAGCATAAAAGGCTACAACTGGAGGAACGTTTACATATTAGTTCCTCATTATGTCACCCCCCGCCCCTACCCAGGCAGCCAGATGACCACTGCTTTCTACCAAGGTTGTTTCCAGAAGAGATGGAACTTGGATGGAACGTTCGGCACTTGGGTATCAGGCACAGAGCAGGGCAAAAGCACGATCCACAGTGAAGGGAGGGACTGAGGAATAGGCTGCCTGTGGAAACGGGAAGCCCTCGCCTTCTTCTGCTCTGTTTCCCAAAGGCCGGCAAACGGGCAGATACCTACCATCCCCAAAGTTTGGGAAAAACCCAAACGCTTTGGAGAAAAGACTTCTACACACTGACAATGAAAAAGCTAGTTGCCCACCAGTAACAAGGCCCATTCACTCACACAGAGCTTTTCAGTGCCCCACACAAACATATCGGGCAGCCAAGCATCATCAGGCATCTGAAGAAAACACCACAAAAGACAGAAACTAAAATAAGCGAGCGGATAAAATGAAATGTGGAGGAAACAGAGATTATCCAGGGAATAGAAGAAAACAAATCACAAAACAAACAAAAGCCTCAATAAGTTAAATGAGAAGCTATTGCTTCCATTAAAAAGAATAAGATGGTAAGAAAAATTAAAAAACAAGATAGCTGAAATTAAAAACTCTACAGAAGCACTAGAAGATAAAGCTGAAAGAAGAGACAGGCCATAGGAGTACCAGTCCACGCGTTCAACTCCTGACTAAAGGACTTACAGAAATAAACAAGGAAGATGGGAGTGGGAGTGACAATCAAATAAAGAAATTAAGAATATTTTTCAGAACGGAAGGATGCCAGTTTCCACATTGGAAATGTTGGCAGCACATTGCAATCCTGCCACTAAAACATGTCTGGGCTAAAATGTCAGTCAACAAACTCTTTTACATTCTCTTCTCAGGTGATGACTTTATTCCTAGTTCACTGAAAAGTCAGAAATAATCAGAAGATAATTTCTACTAACCTACTTTATCTATATTCCCTTTCTTCTACTATTTCAATGGTTGAATGGCTTGAACTCATAACCAAGTCTTGCACTTGTACACTGGATCCCTTCCCACTTTTCTAATCAAGGACTTTCCTCTGGTAATGGTCTCCTATTCTTGCAATAATTTCCCCCCTCTGTTACAGTGATTCCATCATACAAACTTACTCTATTATCTCTAACCATTAAAAAAAAAAATCTTTCCTTGACTCCATATACCCACTCCAACTCAGGTATCATTTCTTTTTTTCTTCCTCTTTATTAAAAAAAAAAAAACCTGAAAATAGTTACCTTTACCCACTTTCTTCAATTCTGCTTTTCCATTTCCTTTCGAGCCCACTCTCCAATCTGGTTTTGTCTGCATACTTCAGTGAAACTGCTTGTCAGAGTTACCAATAAGCTTCAAATTGTCAAATCCAATGGTCAATTCTGAGTCCTCATTCTACTCAACTCTTAACATTTGACACAGTAGATCCTGCCCTCCTCCTGAGATACTTTTTTCAACTGACTTCTAGAATACGAATTTTCCTGAATTTCTATGGATCTCATTCTTCTGATTTCTTCCATTCCTCTTCTGATTTCTTCCATTTCCCAACTGGAAATATTGAAGTACTCCAGGGCTCACTCCTCAGACCTCTGTCTACTCTCTGTATACTCAACTCCTCAGGAGAAACAAATCCAGAATCACGGTATTAAACACCATCTCTCCATGAAGGATTCACAATTTCTGGCCTCTATCTTGCCTGTGAATCCTAGACTTGAATGACCATTTGCCTTGTGGACAGCTCCACTTGGATGTCAACATGCATCTCAAACCTAACACGTTGAAAACACAACTCAAACCCACTGAGCCCTATCCGCCAAACACTGCCTTAGTCTCCCCATCTCAGTGAGCTGGTGCCACCATTCGCCAAGTTACTCAGGCCAAGAATCTAAAGATTCATCCTCCAATTAAAATAAATAAATTTATATTTAAAAAAAATAATAAAGATTCATCCTCTAGTCCTCTCCTTTTCTCACTCCATAGCCAATCCATCAGCAAATCCATTGGCTCTCCCTTCAAAATATATCTCACATGTGACCATTTGTTGTTACTGTTGTTTAATCGCTCAGTCGTGTCTGACTATTTGCAACCCCCATGGACTGCAGCATGCTAGGCCTCCCTGTCCTTCACCATCTCCCGGAGCTTGCTCAAACTCATGTCCATTGAATCAGTGATGCCATCCAACCATCTCATCCTCTTCTGTCCCCTTCTCCTTCTGCCTTCAATCTTTCCCAGCATCAGGGTCTCTTCCAATGAGTCGGCTCTTTGCATCAGGTGGCCAAAGTATTGGAGTTTCGGTTTCAGCATTCAGTTCAGTTCAGTTCAGTTGAGTCACTCAGTCGTGTCCAACTCTTTGCGACCCCAAGAATCGCAGCACACCAGGCCTCCCTCTCCATCACCAACTCCCGGAGTTCACTCACACTCACGTCCATCGAGTCGGTGATGCCATCCAACCATCTCATCCTCTGTCGTCCCCTTCTCCTCCTGCCCCCAATCCCTCCCAGCATCAGAGTCTTTTCCAATGAGTCAACTCTTCGCATGAGGTGGCCAAAGTACTGGAGTCTCAGCTTCAGCATCATTCCCTCCAAAGAAATCCCAGGGCTGATCTCCTTCAGAATGGACTGATTGGATCTCCTTGCAGTCCAAGGGACTCTCAAGAGTCTTCTCCAACACCACAGTTCAAAAGCATCAATTCTTTCAGCATTAGTCCTTCCAAAGAATATTTAGGACTGATTTCCTTTAGGATTGACTGGTTTCATCTCCTTGCAGTCCAAGGGACTCTCAGGAGCCTTCTCCAGCATCACAGTTTGAAGGCATCAATTCTTCGGCGCTCAGCCTTCTTTATGGTCCAACTCTTACATTACTACTGTAAAAACCATAGCTTTGACTATATGGACTCCCTGTTATTAAGTTACTACATCTAAGCCAGTATATATTTCACCTAGACTACTGAAATAGTCCTAACAGATCTCACTGGACTTCCCTGGTGGCTCAGTAGTAAAGAACCAGCTTCTAAAGAAGGAGTCTCGGAGAGAAGGGTTCGATCACTGCATCATGAAGATCCCCGGAGAAGGAAGGGAATGGCTACCCACTCCAGTATTCTTGCCTGGTAAATATGAGGGACAGAGGAGCCTGGCGTGCTAATCCATGGGGTTGCAAAAGAGTTGAGCAACCAAACAACAGGTCTCACTACTTACCACTCTTGCTAATCTTACAGTCGATTTCTCTGATTCTTTAAAATGCAAATTTATCCTTGTCCAAAAGACCCCAAAGGAAAAAAATTTCAAAGTCCTTATTAAGTCCTATAAGGCCTTAAGTTCCCTGACCTTTGGCTATGTCTCCAGTCTCATTTTCTAACTCTTTCTCTTACTCCACTGCCACCAGACTGGCTCTCTGCCTCTTGGCATCCCATGTATATGTCAGGATCCTGCATTTGCTTTTCCCTTCATCTGGAACACTTCTCCTCCAGGTAGTCACACAGCTTGTGTCTTGGCTCAACTGTTACCTCAGAGAGGCATAGCCTGCCAGCCCTACATAAAAATTATACTGTCTTTCTCTGGTTCGTTACTATGTTTTATATTTCTTTATAGTCCTTATCATTATTAGACATCTCATTATATTACCAGTTTTATATATTCTCTAGTTTATTTTTGGGCTCCAAAATCACTGCAGATGGTGACTGCAGCCATGAAATTAAAAGACACTTGCTCCCTGGAAGAAAAGCTATGACCAACTTAGACAGCGTATTAAAAAGCAGAGACATTATTTTGCTGACAAAGGTCTGTCTAGTCAAAGCTATGGCTTTTCCAGTAGTCATGTATGGACGTGAGGGTTGGACTATAAAGAAGGCTGAGAGCCAAAGAATTGATGCTTTTGAACTGTGGTGCTGGAGAAGACTCTTGAGAGTCCCTTGGACTGCAAGGAGATGAAACCAGTCAATCCTAAAGGAAATCAGTCCTGAATATTCATTGGAAGGACTGATGCTAAAGCTGAAACGCCAATACTTTGGCCACCTGATGCGAAGAGCCAACTCATTGGAAAAGATTCCGATGCTGGGAAAGATTGAAGGCAGGAGGAGAAGGGGACGACAGAAGATGAGATGGTTGGATGGCATTACCAACTCGATGGACATGAGTCTGAGCAAGCTCCAAGAGCTGGTGATGGACAGGGAGGCCTAGCATACTGCAGTCCATGGCACTGGAAAGAGTTGGACATGACTGAGCAACTGAACTGATATATTCTCTAGTTTATTTCTTCCTTCACTGTCAGAAGATAAATTTCACAAAGGGAAGGGATTTCGTCTGTTTTTTTACTGCTGTATCCACAGTGCCTAGAACCATTTGGTGAGTGTAGAACAATGACAACCCACTCCAGTACTCTTGCCTGGGAAATCCCATGTATGGAGGAGCCTGGTGGGCTGCAATCCATAGGGCTGCAAAGTGTCAGACACGACTGAGCGACTTCACTTTCACTTTTCACTTGCATGCACTGGAGAAGGAAATGGCAACCCACTCCAGTGTTCTTGCCTGGAGAATCCCAGGGACGTGGGAGCCTGGTGGGCTGCCGTCTATGGGGGTCACACAGAGTCGGACACGACTGAAGTGACTTAGCAGCAGCAGCAGAGTGATTTATCTATAAATATTTACTGAATAAATGATAACTATCCAGAGCAATGAATGAACAATGACAAGGCATGTCAAAAAATTTCAAACCACCAAAATGAAGAAAAGATCATAAATATTTCCAAAATATCAAATATTCTGAATATTTGATAATATCAGATGTCAGAAGACAATGCCGAAATAATTCATAAAATTCTGAAGGAGCATTACTTTCAATCTAGAATTCTACACCCAACCAAACATTTAGGTGACAGTAAAATAATGACCTTTTGGGCCCTGTGAGGAAGCAAATTTTTAACTTTCAAGTATGCCTTTTAAGGAAGCAACTAGAGGATATAGTATTCCTAAAACCAACTGAAGGAGTATATGAGTAAATCAGGAAGGAAAATGACATGGGACTCGGGAATTAGTTGACCCAACACTAAGAATGGCAAGAGGAAGCCACAGAACAACAGCTGAGAATCTAAATCAAGCAGCCAGAGTGTACTGATAAGAGGACAGGCAGACAGCAAAGGAGGAAGATCTCCAAGGGGCTGGAAGTGGGGGACTGGAACTGACAGATTATATGATATTCTGAGCATCTGGGATAATTACTGCTATATGTCTAACAGGCCTGCTGGAACATCTGAAAAAAATCAGCCACAGGTACACAGGAAACAAAGCAAATGGGGAAAGATGCAAATGCTGCATTAACTGCGGGGCGGGGGTGGTGGCAGAGGAATTACAGAAGTAAATGTAATCAAAGTATGCTGCTTGATTCAGCAGTGCAACATACTGTATTAGGGTGAGAGACATAAAAGTGGTAGAATAAGATAAATAAATTATCAACTACCATAATGGAGGAAAGACTGAACAGATACTGCCTGAAGTTGTAAACTCATTCATCAATAAATAACAAACTAAGCATATTAGGTAGAATATGGCCTACGTAGCAGGGGAATACCCAAAAGAGCTCAAAGTACCTGCCATGAGGGAGGAGGATTGGGTGGTGATAGAGAATAGTGGGCAAGGGTTGTTGTTTTCCTGTTAAAAGTCCTTAATTCTGAGAGTTTTTTCCCAGCTTTATTCAGGTATAACTGATGTATGATAAACTGAACATGCATAAAGTGCATTCCTTGATAGGTTTTAAAATCATTGCCATAATCAAGGTACCAATTATCCATCACTACCACAAGTTTCCTCTTGCCTATTGGTAATCCCTCCCTCCTATCCCCTCTCTCATCAACACCCTCTCTCCCACCCATAACCTTCCCTGGCAATCACTAATCTATATTCTATTGCTATATAGTGGTATTTTTCTAGAATTTTACATAGAGGGAATCATACAGTATGTATTCTTTTTTGTCTGGCTTCTCTCACTTAGCATCATTTTGAGGTTCATCCATGTTGTTCTGTACATCAACACTTCATTCTTTACAACTGCCGAGTAGTTCTCTACTGTACTGGGCTTCCTGATGGTAAAGAATCCCTGCAATGCAGGAGAACTGAGTTTGATCCCTGAGTCTGAAAGTTCTCCTGGAAAAGGGAATGGCAACTCATTCCACTATTCTTGTCTGGAAAGTTCCATGGACAGAGGAGCCTGGCAGGCTACAGTTCAAAGGATTGCAAAGAATTGGACACGACTGAGAGACTAACACAAACACTCTATTGTATGGCTATATCAAAATTTGCTTACCCATACTCCTGTTGATGGACAGTAAGAACTGCCCATGGGACATGTGAATGTCTATATCTACTAACAGGAAGTTAAATAAAAGGAGCTCTTCAGGTAAGAGATTAGGTTAAGGTTACAGATTTGCAAGTCATCGTTATAAAAATGGTAACTAAAACTATTGAATGAAATTATCCAAAGAGAACATGTAGAGTAAGATGAAAAATCTGAATCAAGGGGGAATGCACTGATCTTATAGAATATATTCTTTCTTTCCAAATGCCACTGAAATGTGAGAAAATGTTTAAAGATAAAAAAGAAAATCTATAGAAAATCTATAGCTACACAAAAAATAGGGAAAGGGTCTCATCAGTGAACTATGAACATTGAACTATGAACACTGAGACATCTCTGAAAAATAAAAAGGAGAATGAAGACTTCTACTTTCAGCACTGTGACCAATTAGACATCTCTGGCTACAAAACATTCAGATTCCAGACAAACTGCAACAGATAAACTTTAAAATACACTGCTGAGCACTGCATTAACCTAATAAAATGGCACAAAATATATAAGATGCAAAGCAACAAATCTACAAGGAGAAGTGGATAATTCCATGATCACAATGGGAAATTTCAATGCATAATTCTTAGTAAATGAAAGACCAAGTAGACAAAAAAATTAGTTAAGTAAATATGAGATGTGATTCAGTTCAGTTCAGTTCATTCGCTCAGTCATGTCCTACTCTTTGCAACCTCATGAACTGCAGCACGCCAGGCCTCTCTGTCCATCACCAACTCCCGGAGTCCACCCAAACCCATGTGCACTGAGTCAGTGATAACTCCAGCCATCTCATCCTCTGTCGTCCCCTTCTCCTCCTGCCCCCAATCCCTCCCAGCATCAGGGTATTTTCCAATGAGTCAGCTCTTCGCATTAGGTGGCCAAAGTATTGGAGTTTCAGCTTCAGCATCAGTCCCTCCAATGAACACCCAGGATTGATCTCCTTTAGGATGGACTGGTTAGTCCTTTAGGATGGACTGGTTAGACCTCCTTGCAGTCCAAGGGACTCTCAAGAGTCTTCTCCCACACCACAGTTCAAAAGCATCAATTCTTCAGTGCTCAGCTTTCTTCACAGTCCAACTCTCACATCCATACGTGACCACTGGAAAAACCATAGCCTTGACTAGACGGACCTTTGTTGGCAAAGTAATGTCTCTGCTTTTGAATATGCTATCTAGGTTGGTCATAACTTTCCTTCCAAGGAGTACACTGCAGTGAACAAGTCTGGTTTAAAGGCATGCCCAACTATTAGAGGACAAGAGCTGTGGAGGACTTTGGACCAGTACAGAGTTCATCTTGCCCTGATGGGGCAAGTGACTGAGCAAAGAGAGGGCTGCCATGATTATACACTGAAAGTCAAAGTTGCTCAGTTGTGTAAGACCCTTTGCAACCCCATGGACAGTATAGTTCATGGAATTCTCCAGGCCAGAATACTGGAGTGGGTAGCCTTTCTCTTCTCCAGGGGATTTTCCCAACCCAGGGATCGAACCGAGGTCTCCCGCATTGCAGGCGGATTCTTTACCAGCTGAGCCAAAAGGGAAGCCCAAGAATACTGGAGTGGGTAGCCTATCCCTTCTCCAGCAGATCTTCCCAACCCAGGAATCAAACTGGGGTCTTCTGCATTGCAGGCAGATTATTTACCAACTGAGCTATGAGGGAAATAAGGGAGATACACTGCATCTCCCTTATTTGAATGATCCTGAAGCCTAAACCACTAACAGGAGCTAGCTGGAGAGCAAACAGTAGAGTACTTTTTCCATTTTCTCTGTCCCGAGGGGGAGAATGCCCAGCCTGTGTGGGTATCCTCCTCTGGGACTGAGGTGGAACAGGGGAGGCGTGAGCAACTTGTAGCATTTACCTCTTTGTTTGCTGTCCCAAGAGAGCCTGCTGCTGCTGCTGCTAAGTCGCTTCAGTCGTGTCCGACTCTGTGCGACCCCATAGATGGCAGCCCATCAGGCTTCCCAACCCCTGGGATTCTCAAGGCAAGAACACTGGAGTGGGTTGCCATTGCTTTCTCTGCAAGACAGCCTAGTTCCTACAAATTCTGAGTCTCTGGAAATTGAATCTTATGATGGAAAGAATTAAAACACACTGTGTTTAAGTCTTCTAACCCAATAGCTATAAATAAATTGAGGGTCAGCACTTTAGAACTATTATTGTCCTGGGTGGACAAAATGAAACTAACACATGTACCTTTTGCTGCTGCTGCTGCTAAGTCGCTTCAGTCATGTCTGACTCTGTGCGACCCCATAGATGGCAGCCCACCAGGCTCCCCCGTCCCTGGGATTCTCCAGGCAAGAACACTGGAGTGGGTTGCCATTTCCTTCTCCAATGCATGCAAGTGAAAAGTGAAAGTGAAGTTGCTCAGTCGTGTCCGACTCTTCACGACCCCATGGACTGCAGCCTACCAGGCTCCTCCATCCATGGGATTTTCCAGGCAAGAATACTGGAGTGGGGTGCCATTGCCTTCTCTGGTACCTTTTGCTACATTAAAACAATTTTCTTATGGGGCAAATACGGCAAGTCACATTCTCTGTCTAATCCTTCTATAGTGTCAACACTGGTTAATCCAATAACGTTGTTTATGCAGTCCACAGGGATAAATCAGATGTTGACAACTCAAGACACCTTTAGTGGCCAGGCAGATAAATTCAAAAGGGTAGGAGTAGTTGGGTAGCAGCTGCTACTCACTTCTAGTAGACTGTTATCAGGGAGTGGGAACACAGAACTCTCCAGTATTTCAAGTTTTCATAAGAAAACAGAATCTGGATTTGTATGAGAAGTCTCCAAATAAAAAGAAAACTTAATGTGAACATGTAAAATAATGTACAGGACAAACAAAGCATGTCTTCAGGTCTGATCCAGTGTGGACTACTAATGTTCACGCTCCGTTACAAGCTAATAGCTGTTTAGAATTTTAGACTTGGGAGGGACTTTGTTTTTAAAACGTGTGTATGTATGTGTGCATTCTGCCAAGGAATAGTTTCTTTAAGTAAGAGGTACAAAGAGGCGTAAAACATTCAGTAAATAAAAGCACAGCTGTACTGGCTGAACAGGAAGCCCTCCCTCTGAGACACCTCTCACTATTCCCCTTTCCCTCCAGTAACCTCAGAGAACCTCCAGAGACCACGTCTGAAAAGTACCAACCTAATCCAAACCCTCAGACTACAAGTGAAAACATGGAATCCAATTCTTATGGAAATCGTTATTGCAATCCCCACAACCAGTCTGAATTAGACTTTAAGGGCCTTATCCCCGAGCTAATGTTACTGATAGTAAATGAGAGCTTTGCACCTACCATAAACCAGCACCTACCGTAAACTGTGCTTTTTCATATACCAGGTCTTTTCACAGCAAGTCTGTGAAGGGACATTCTTATTTCCACCTCATAGACGGGGACACAGACACTCCAAGAGCACCTTTTATAGAGTCAGTAAGTAGTAAGCGGCAACCAGGACAGGAACCTGGGTCCATACGACTCCAGATTTGTCCTCTGCAACCCTGATGCTAAGCTGCCACCCAGCTCTCCCTGAAAACTACTCTTCCCCAAAGCACAACACAGGCAGGAATGCCAATGTGAGTGGAGGCGAAGAAGGATATCAAAAGAGGGCTGAGTCGTCTAACATAAAACAAAACCAAGGTTCACAGGACACATTACTCAAAGACAATAAAACCTTAAACTATGTTTATCATATTCTGGATGATACATGCACCTCCTGAAGCTGGTAATTCTGGAACAGGTAATTTTATAACACATAATAGCACTTTAAATAATGGGTAGTCAGCCCGTTAATGAACTCATCCCAAATGGTTATAAAAACAGAAGGATATTTCCCTCATCTTTTAAATAAAATTCTTGATAGAAATCATCTATGTTCTTCCATAAAATGTCCTGGGTTTCATTATCAGAAACCAAACCTTGACTGAGGCAGAAAGACTACTAACATGACTCACTGTGACATTTCCTGTGTCCTTAACCTTGTACTCAGGATATCATCATGTTATTTAACTAGTATTTAGCACGGCAGGATTTTATCTAATTCTTTGCTGGAAATAACGCCAGCGCTGTAGTTATGGTCCCAGCTCTGCCATTAACTATTGGTGTCACCTCTGGCAGGAAACTTTCTGTCTTTGAGTCTCAGAACATTCATCAGGAAAATAAATGTGACGAACTCCAGGATGGCCTCTGAGGACACTTTGTGTCTCAAAAAGTTTATGAAGAAGCTGACAAAGACGTGAATAGCAGAGGTAGACATACATTTCAAAGCAACTGTTGGTACTACGATGAACATTTCTCCTTGTCAGTTAACTAACTCTGTCTACTGAGCTCTAGCGTGAACATTTTCATTTCCATCTGCCCAGAAGTACAATTCTGGGGAATCCCAAAGTAAGTGGAATGCTGCGCAAACTTAAGGATGGATGCAACCTGACAACAAAAATACAGACACAAAATCTAAGCTAGGCCATTCTTCCAGGTGTTGAGATTCTTGTACCAAAGAACAGTCAGATTCCTTGATGCATCTGCAGTGGGATCAGTAATATACACGGGGCCAAAATAAGTGTTCAGGGACAATGGTTCAGAAGTGCCCACTGGCGCTGGTGACGGGGTGATCTTGTGGCATGATCTTAACTGTGTGTTGTTCCTCTTTGCTTCTCTCTGGTTCTCCAGCCTCTCCAATGATCCGACAAGCCACCCAACATCCATCCATTTTCTGCTTCAGTTAGTCAAAGTGGGGTTCTATTGTTTGCAACCAAGAAGACCAGCCAGCATGGCAATAATATAAAGAATGAGTTGTAAACGACCTCAGTGAAATGAGAAGAATTCTAGAACTAGTTTTCCGGCCTAACCGGGGCCAAAAGCGAGTGAACGTTCTATTAGTGTTTAAAGATGGAAATCTGGAAGCCCGTGGTATGTAGCAGAAAAGCAATTAACTGCGTTATCTTATAATCACTCAGATTCAAAGAACTTCTTAGAATGATGTGCCCAGTGGAGACAAGGCTGAGTGGTTGCTATCAGAGAAGCCGAGAAAGGTATAAAGAGTGTCATGTACTCAAGGCCCGTGGGCTGAAGTGAGTGCTTCTAAGGGCACTGTTCGGCTTAGGAAGACAGTGACAAACTGGCACCCCTGAATTCTCGGTTCAAGGTGTGGGGTGCAACACAAGGATTAAAGGCCACTCCAGACTGGTAGGTGCCACCTTTAGTAAGCAAGAAAACACACACGTGAGGCCTGTCTCGGGCAGTTACAAGATGACCTCCACACCTGCCCACCAGAATCTTAACTGGGCTCAGTCACACAGACCATCCACTGGCCTCAGTACCGCTTTACTGTCTCAAGGCTGAAGGTGAAAACCAAAGGTACGGAGTGATCCTGCAGGTTGCCAAATTACATCAGTTAAATTTGCTTCCCTTTCGTAGAAGAGATCTAATGACATAGTGATAAGGAGGGATACTGTGATGAGTGGGACCTCAAGATGTGACATGGGGATACACGACAAGGTTCAGAGTACCCAGGCAGGATTCTAAACCCACAGCCCTCAAGGCAGACCCTCATCCCTTGTCTGCTGGGGCGCTCCTCTGAAAGATATACTTTGTAACAAGAAAACAAACAGCCTCATACCCCATTCCCACCATTCTTCAATGTCTTCATCTGTAGGTAGAGTTCTGCCCACTGTGCTCTGGAAAGGTCAAGTCAAACTTAAATCTGGAAAAAGGATTATATATTGTTTATAAGACACTATACATTTACACTGGTTTGAGGGTGCTAGATTATGGAGGAAAGGATGAAATTTTAGATGGGGCTAAGATATACTGACACAAATGTATTGATTCTGGATTCAATGCTGTAGCTTCAGAGCTGGTCTTTTGGGGGTTAGATGATCAGTGGGTTTTTGGCAGGGGCTTGGTGGGATCTTGTTGGAGGAGATAACGGGGAGGACGTGACCCATGAGCTAGGCCCTGGCAACTGGAGGTCTCTCATCCCCTCTCCTGTCCTTGGAAGTTATGTTCACTGGCTTTCCCAGCCCTAGAAGCTGCCCAAGACTCATAGTCTGCCCAAGTACCATACTGGCTTCCCGGATAAACATTTTTATGGTTGAAGTAGCCAAATTAAAAATATTAGAGATCTCCCTCTACCATGGCAGGAAATCAAAAGCAATACTGCAGATGGGGCTTTCAGAGATAAGTAATGCCCATCTTCATGGGTAGCAATTCTTGGCATTTGTCCATTTTAACTGGATATGTTATTAATATATTGTCTTGAGCAACCTTAATCAAATGTATAAGGTAGTTTTACAGATGTGGTCTTTTTAATGCAAGAAATCAGTACACCCTTGGCAACACATATGCAGCTTGAATTTGGCCAATGCTTTTTCCTCCAAAAGGAATTTCCTTTCACCCTAGAAAGGAGAGCAACACGTCCTCACCAACTTGCCTCAGAGTGTTCTCAGAGTGCTCCCTGAAGCAGCAGCAGCAGCAGCAGCAGCAGCCCCTGGAAACTTGTTAGAAAGGCAAATTCTCCATCCCGCATCAGACCTACTGATTCGGGAGATGGGGTCAGTGATCTGTGTTTTAACAAGCCCGACAGATGATTCTGACGCACGCTAGAGGGTGAGGAACACCACCTTGGAGTAACATCAGCTCTTCAGCTCTGTGCCTTAATTTCATTTGACCAGAGACTAGAGACTCTAAGCATATTACTGTTTCATAGGCCATCACACTAGCCCATCTTATTTAGGACAGAAAGCTGGTGAGGCCATAGATACATCCCAATGAGGATATGAACCCTACATAAATAAAAGGGGTCTTCCACCTTGATTCTACTAACAGTTCCTGGCAAACACGGGGCACATCTATGGAACACCTGGAGATAATCAGCCCAAGACCGCTCATGAACTGGGTGTTATCTGGTAACCTACTTATGACATCAGGTGTAGCCAATAGCATTCCTTCTTCAAGTGGCCGGAGTAGAACTTAAAAGACAAGGGAAAGCTACTGCTCATACCCTCAGAATGCCTGCTTCTGCCATACGACACCTTTTCCTTAAAACACACTGGCTAGCTCCCCATGCTATAATGACATGATAATGGAAAGAACCATAGCATGGACCTGGGCTTGCTGTTGCTGTAAGATTCTGAAGAGAAACTCTGGGTTAGAAGGCTAAGAGAGAGGAATCTAAAGAGGAAAAATATTTTTATTTTAAAAAATATATAAAATATATAGAGCTAAGCCTCTGCAGAGTGCTCTTGTGGTAGCGTCTTGTCTATACCTTGTCTCCCTTTGTACTAAAGCTGCAGATTATATAAACATTTGTCACTTTTCTGAAGCCCCTGGTACGTGGAAGAAGCCACTTTACTAGTGACCAAGGCCAAGTGACTGTCAAGCATCTGATTCTGAGCTTAGGATTTGTGCTTTCTACTTCTGGTAACACACACAGTAACTCAAGAAGTGGTAAGAGCTTTATTTCCTACCTTAATATGTCACCAAAAAGAAATCCAATTTCCAGTGACAGTAATGAAAACAGAGAAAGTGAAGAAGTTTAAAAAATGGTTGAAACAAAAGTGGTGTGCCGTAGCTAGGAAACAGACTCACTAAAGAGCTAAAGGGGTCCTCAGCCGTTTACACTTCACAGAGCAAATACTTTCAAAGTGGCTACAAGAGTCTAGAGTAAATTCTTTGAGATTGTTAATTGACTAGTATATAATCAAGTGGTGCAAACTTTGCCACTTATTATCATGAATGTGACCAATCTCAGGCAAGTCAACTTCTTTTTTAAAAATGCAAAGCAGGGCATGGGACATAAGAAAAGAATAATAAGCAGAAATGTGCATTATTTCCACAACAGAAAACTTATTACTTTTAAAGTACTTAGGTAGCTCAGTGGTAAAGAATCCAGGGGAGACATGGGTTTGATCCCTGGGTCAGGAAAATCCCCTGGAGTAGGAAATGGCAGCCTCCTCCAATATTCTTGCCTGGAGAATCCCATGGACAGAGGAGCCTGGCAGGCTACAGTCCATTGGGTCGTAAAGAGTTGGACATGACTGAGTACAGCATAACCACAACAACAAAGCAGTGAGCACTAT
Source organism: Bos grunniens (assembly GCF_055505025.1). Classification (NCBI taxonomy): domain Eukaryota; kingdom Metazoa; phylum Chordata; class Mammalia; order Artiodactyla; family Bovidae; genus Bos; species Bos grunniens. Next base: position 21,138,781 of record NC_141178.1, on the reverse strand, counting down.
AAATTTTAAACTATTTCTCCAAATGAGCTTTCCTTTGGAAATTAGACAAAATAATCTTGGCACTGCAAAATAATCCATCCACTAAAGAGTCAATTTTTAAATTTAAAAATTGTTACTTAAGGGGATTTAAGTAACAAATTTAAGCAAAATTAAGTAACAAATTTAAGTAAAATGTGCTACTCAAGTCCCCCTACTTAGAGGAACTTCCCTGGTGGTCCAGCGGCTAACACTTGGTGCTCCCAGCGCAGGGGGTCCAAGTTTGATCCCTGGTCAGGAAACTAGATTCCACATGCCAAAACTAAGATCTGACACAGCCAAACAAACAAATAAAAATAAATATTAAAAAGAAATAAACTTATAACTTAGAGAGTGTGGCCAAGATGGTGGAGCAGGAAGACTTTGAGCTCACCTCCTCCCACAGGCACACCAAAATTACAGCTATGTACACAGAATCTACTGATGAACATGACCTGAAGACTAGCAGAAAAGATTTTCCACAACTAAAGACATAAAGAAGGAACCACAATGAGACAGGTAGGGGAGGTAGTGATACAGTACAGTCAAGATCGACTCCCCAGGCTAGGCAACCCACAAACGGAAGGATAATCACAACTGCAGAGGTTTTCCCCAAGGAGTGAGAGTCCTAGCCCTACATCAGCTCCCTAACCTGGGGGCCTCACACTGGGGAGATGAGTGCCCAGTATGCCTAGCCTTAAAGGCTAGCAGCACTGCACACAGGAGAGCTAGAGAGATGCAAGAAAGAGACATTCCATGCTCAAAGGGCACATACAAAACTTCACAAGTGCCAGTGCAGAGGCAGTAATGTGACCGGGTAAGACCACCTTGCTGATCTTAGAGAGCCTCGCAGAGAGGCAGAAGGCAAGGGACGCCTCCTGGGGAAACAGACACTGGCGGCTCCCATTTGGGAAGCTCATTCTACCATGAGGACAATGGTGCTGGCAAGTGCCATTTTTGAGTCTTCCCTCTAGCCTCTTAGTGGTGGGAGGGTCCACTACCACTGGTGGCCACCAAACAAGGCAGGGATGTGGAGCCAGTAGGGCCAGGGACCAGACCCGCCTACCAGGGTGCCCACAGTAGTCAGCCCTGTCCCATCAGGAGGACCCACACAGTGGACACCCTCAGAGCACATGGCCCTGGTGACCAGAGAGGAGTGTTCTCCAAGGCCCCATGCAATGTCTCTTACATAAGACCAGTTCTCCAAGACTGGGAAACATAACTGACCTACTTAATACATAGAAATAAGCACAAGGAATTTGGCAAAATGAAGAGACAGAGGAATATGATCCAAATGAAGAAACAAGACAAAACCTCATAAGAACTAAGTACAGTGGAAATACGCGGTCTACCAGATAAAGAGTTCAAGATAATGACCACAAGATGCTCAAATGAATTCAGAAGAATGGATAAATACAGTGAGGAATTTAATAGAGCTTAAACAAACTACCACACAATTGCACTCATTTCACATGCTAGTAAAGTAATGCTCAAAATTCTCCAAGCCAGGCTTCAGTAATATGTGAACCGTGAACTTCCAGATGTTCAAGATGGATTTAGAAAAGGCAGAGGAACCAGAGATCAAATTGCCAACATCCGCTGGATCATCGAAAAAGCAAAAGAGTTCCAGAAAAACATCTATTTCTGCTTTATTGACTATGCCAAAGCCTTTGACTGTGTGGATCACAATAAACTGTGGAAAATTCTTCAAGAGATGGGAATACCAGACCACCTGACCTGCCTTCTGAGAAATCCGTATGCAGGTCAGGAAGCAACAGTTAGAACTGGACATGGAAGAACAGACTGGTTCCAAATAGGAAAAGGAATCCGTCAAGGCTGTATATTATCACCCTGCTTATTTAACTTCTATGCAGAGTATATCATGAGAAACGCTGGGCTGGAAGAAGCACAAGCTGGAATCAAGATTGCCAGGAGAAATATCAATAACCTCAGATATGCAGATGACACCACCCTTATGGCAGAAAGTGAAGAGGAACTAAAAAGCCTCTTGATGAAAGTGAAAGAAGAGAGTGAAAAAGTTGGCTTAAAGCTCAACATTCAGAAAACGAAGATCATGGCATCTAGTCCCATCACTTCATGGGAAATAGATGGGGAAACAGTGGAAACAGTGTCAGACTTTATTTTTCTGGGCTCCAAAATCACTGCAGATGGTGACTGCAGCCATGAAATTAAAAGACGCTTACTCCTTGGAAGGAAAGTTATGACCAACCTAGATAGCATATTCAAAAGCAGAGATATTACTTTGCCAACAAAGGTCCATCTAGTCAAGGCTATGGTTTTTCCAGTAGTCATGTATGGATGGGAGAGTTGGACTGTGAAGAAGGCTGAGCACCGAAGAATTGATGCTTTTGAACTGTGGTGTTGGACAAGACTCTTGAGAGTCCCTTGGACTTGCAAGGAGATCCAACCAGTCCATTCTAGAAGAGATCAGCCCTGGGTGTTCTTTGGAAGAAATGATGCTGAAGCTGAAACTCCAATACTTTTGCCACCTCATGCGAAGAGTTGACTTATTGGAAGAAACTCTGATGCTGGGAGGGATTGGGGGCAGAAGGAGAAGGGGACGACAGGATGAGATGGCTGGATGGCATCACCAACTCGATGGATGCGAGTTTGAGTGAACTCTGGGAGTTGGTGATGGACAGGGAGGCCTGGCGTGCTGCGATTCATGGGGTCCCAAAGAGTTGGACAGGACTGAGCGACTGAACTGAACTGAAAATTATAAAGAAGAATTAAACAGAACTGAAGAATATAAGAACTGAGAGAAAAAAATATACTCCAAGGAATAAACAGTAGATCAGATAATACAGAGGGCCAGATCAGTGAACTGGAATACAGAGTAGTAAAAATCTCCCAAGCTGAATTGAAAAAAGGAAAAAGAATTTTTAAAAATTAGGATAGTTTAAGAGACCTCTGGGATAGCATCAAGTGTACTAACATTTGCGTTATAAGGGTCCCAGAAGAAGGAAAGACATAAAGGGGCAGAGACTTTACTGGAAGAAAACTTATAACTTGAAAGACTATAATTCACATTCAGGTACACCTTGAACAAACATCAATGAATGAATACATAACAAATATACAAACTAGAGTAATAAAAATATAATATCTACAAGCTGCATTCTCAAGGAAAGGTGATAATCACAACTCAACAGTCTTCCCATGGTCTAAAAGAACCACATCCCTTTGTGGAAGGCTCTCCTGAAATCATAACTAATATCCTAGACTGTGGAATGTCAAGGAATGGCCCTAGGAACCTTGTGCCTATCAGCAGAGACTCCTAGGAGAAATATTGTCCCTTGTTTCCATACAGGTCTAACCTTGATTCTGCAGACTCAGAAGTGGTCAAGGCGCTCTTTCTTTTAATGCAGAACAATGTCAGGAAGGAAGGTAAGTTTATATCTTTGTTTAAAATGCAACAGTGGCCATTATACACACAACTGATCTGGAATACTTTTCCATATCTATTTCACTTTAAATGACTCAATACATGACTTTCAGAATAGTTACACTTATTTTCAGAAAGTCTTCCCTAAAAAAATACAGAGGTTAGTCATATTAAACATTTCCTTTTGCATGGGATAGAAGCGGGGTCCATTAGACTCATCAAAAAGCAGATGAATATGTTTAAAAACCAGTGCCCAATAGAAGCTGACTTTTTTCTTAAAAGTTTGTTTATACAGTTTTTCTCCATCCCCTTATTTCTAATTGAATAGAGACATTTTAATAGTGCGTATTAACAGGTGAAAGGAAAGGGTTTTTTTGGCTCACTTCCCTTTAGACCTTTCAAAAGTGGAACAACCACATGCTGTTCCAAACACAATACTTGACTTAGCTTTTGCCTAGGCCTTAACGTAGGCAATTCAAAAAGAAAAACACAATATTCCGGTTTCCATTTTCCCTAGATCAGTCTCAGCTCTTTTTGGATGAAATTAGTCTCTCAAGGGACATCAACCTCACAATTTGAGAAACAATGCTCTAGATATGAAACAAAAAGCAACACAATGGAAAACCAGCAACCATTTGTTTTTACACTTGGAGAGTTACACTGTACAACATCCTTTTCATTATAAAGCCAAGTAACTACTCAGAATTGTAAATTAACTCTTTGTAATACAAATCACTTCAGCCTCAGACAATAAAATAAGGGGAAAAAAATCAAAGTCCTTTATTTCAGGTAATCTCTGAAACAGAACTAAAGGACCAGGATATTTTGGTCAGATCCTTTGGTTTGTGATAAATTTGACTTAAAAAATTTTATCTGGAAAGTAAATAACATATAGCACATATGCTGCTGCTGCTAAGTCACTTCAGTCGTGTTCAACTCTGTGCGACACCACAGCAGGCAGCCCACCAGGCTCCAGGCAAGAACACTGGAGTGGGTTGCCATTTCCTTCTCCAATGCATGAAAGTGAAAAGTGAAAGGGAAGTCGCTCGACTCCTCGCGACCCCATGGACTGCAGCCCACCAGGCTCCTCCATCCATGGGATTTTCCATACATACAGCATGTAATAAATAATCATTATTGTGCCTTCTTATTAATGTATTACATGCTGTATGTATGTAATCATTAAGAAGATTTTCAAGTACTTTAAACCAGGGTTCAGCAAATTATAACCTGTGGGCCAAAAATGACGCAGTGTTTTTGTAAATAAAGTTTTATCGAAACACATCCACACTCATTTGTTATTTGCTACAAATGAAGAGTTGAATAGCTGTGGCAGAGACTGAATGTTTTACAAAGCCAAAATTACAATTTAGCCCTTTACAGAAAAAGTTTGCATTCCCTGTTCTAAACCAGTGGGTCTCAAAATTTAATGCTCATAAGAAACACCTGAACAGCTTGTTATCCGTTTCCTGGGCTCTACTTTCACAGATCATGGTTCAGTAGGTTGGGCTGGGGTCCATGAACTTGCACTTCTAACAAGCTCACAAGCTGCCAGTCTATGAACTAAACTTTGACACACCACTTTGGCCTAAACCATCTCATATACTCACAGATCAGCAATGACCACAAATTCTATAAAACAGGATAGTCATCACACATAATGGAAACTAAGGCATAAAAGAGGAAGGAAATAGATCTCCTGACTTACATGAAATTCATGATAGCTATGAAGGACAATTGGTTGGCACAGTCAACAGATAACTCTTCACCCCTCATCCTGACATTAGTGACAGTGACAGTGTTGGTAGGTCAGTCGTGTCTGACTCTTTGCGACCCCATGAACTGGAGCTTGCCAGGCTCCTCTGTCCATGGAATTCTCAAGGCAAGAATACTGTAGTGGGTTTCCATTCCCTTCTCTAGGGGATCTTTCTGACCCAGGGATTGAACCAGGGTCTCCTGCATTGCAGGCAGAGTCTTTACCGTCTGAACCACCAGGGAAGCCCCTAACATTACACCAGGGAAGCGTCCTAACATTAATTTACACTGAACACTGGAAATTCAACAGGGACTAGCAGGAATCCAAAGCAATTGGGTTGGAGGTGTAAAACCCCATCAGTTCTTCAGAGAAGTTATAAAACACTTTTTAAAAATAAAAGCCCCTTTATATTCAGTTATAATTTAATACTTGACTAGACTATAAATACTCAAAGACAACATTTGAAAAGAAATCTCACACACATGGTTTATAATACAATGGTCCAACCAAAAGATTAATTCTTACACATCATGTAGATAAATATAAAATTTAAATTAAAGGGTTAGTTAAAAATCTAATCCTTTCAATTAAAAACAAATACATGTCAAGCTAGTATGTGAATGAACACAGATGATACAACTGATGTATTTTATTAGAACTAGCTCAGGCAGATCAAAGGTGGATGATATGTAAACCACTGAAAGATATCAGTGCCTTTCACTTAGACTCTAAAGAAGATACAGAGGAAGGTAAAGATTTGGAGGGAAAATTCTCTTTGCTGATTTATTAGAATAGGAAACATCTCCTCTTCCTTTAGTCAGCCTTTATTGAGCATCTACCAGGCTCAGATGCATTGTACTAAGCATTAGAGATAGAAAAGAATAAACATCCCTCCTCTCAATGAGCTCACAAGCTCATAAGAGAGCTGTGTAAGTAAGTGTACTACAGCATGTTAAGTACAAGGACACTTGCATATATTATGTACTATCAGAGTGTACAGTGAGTTGATTAAATATACTTGGGAGAAAAGTGAAAGGAAGGCTTCACTAGCCATGCTGCTGAGGCTGCTGCTGCTGCTAAGTCGCTTCAGTTGTGTCCGACTCTGTGCGACCCCATAGATGGCAGCCCACCAGGCTCCCCCATCCCTGGGAATCTCCAGGCAAGAACATAGAGTACTTTAATTGAGACCTGAAAAGACTGAGCAGATGAAGAAGGGTAGGTATTGAGGCAGTGGATACAATATATGCAAAGGTATAGAAGTGAGAGGGAATAATATGAATCTGAGTTCTACAAACAGGTCAGTTTGACTGAAGCAGAGTGTATAATGTGGAAAGGGGCAAGATGGGAAGCTGGACAGGAAGGCAGGGTCACATACAAAGAACGTTGGGTGCCATGCTGGTCAGGTCTGTATTTTTCTGGCTTTAGGGAAATAAAGAATTTTAACCCCAGAGAGGTCTGCACATATTTGCATATCAGTAAAATCGCTCTGGCACCACCACAGGGGACAGACTGAAGCCATAAGATTTTGTTTTCCATCTAAAAATTCTGACAAGACTTTGTATCCAAGGCATGGATGAGAAAGAGAAAGGTAACACTGATTAGAGGTTAAAAAAAAATCTCCCAGCTTAATTTTTATTGAAGTTTATAAAGAAGCAGCAAAGACGGAAATTAACACATGACATTCTAATCTTAGGAAGTATTTTGTTGTTGTTGTTATCTAATAAGGTCAAGGGTAAAAAAAAAATACATAAAATAGTTTAAAAATGACACTATAGTCCATGGTGACAGAGAAGACTGCATCAGACCATAGTGCTCAAATCACAAGCAAGTCACAACTTCTTGCGGCTTCAGTTTTTCACCTATATAATGACAGGTTCAAAGTTTCCTAACCTGGGCTATAAACAAAAGTATATTTCAATATAATTGGTTTCCTTTGTAATCCTACTCATTTTATTTAGAATTCTGAAAATGCATCAATGGCACAAAAGAGGATAAGAAACTCTGCGTGATATTTAAGTCACTTGCGTGCGTGCTAAGTTGCTTCAGTTGTGTCCAACTCTGTGACCCTACGGTGGCTACGTAGCCCGCCAGGCTCCTCTGTCTATGGGGATTCTCCAGGCAAGAATACTGGAGTGGGTAGCCATTCCCTCCTCCAGCGAAGCTAGAGCTGAAGCTCCAACACTTTGGCCGCCTGATGTGAAGAGCCGACTCATTGGAAAAGACCGTGATGCTGGGAAAGACTGAAGGTGGGAGGAGAAGGGGACGACAGAGGATGAGGTGATCGGATGAATTCACGGACTCAATGGACATGAGTTTGAGCAAGCTCCAGGAGATAGCAGACTACAGGGAAGTCTGGCATGCTGCAGTCTATGGGGTTGCAAAGAGTCGGACAGGACTTAGCGACTGAACAAGAACAACAAAGACTGACTTAGGTTGATATTATTTTGCCTTTCCATTTCCCTTTCTTCTTTTGTAGACTTAGGTTAATGCTGATATTAAATGACTGCTTGGTATCTTTCTTTTACATCCTTAAACCAACTGAAAAGTGACTTATGGAATAAAACTCAATAGTAAGGGGTAAGAGAAAGTTTAGTGCATGAGGAAGATTATATAATGAAGAAATTAGTAGTGTCAGCAATCAAGTAAAGGAGGACATTTCTTGGGTATGTCCACACACAAAACTACCTGGGAAAGAAGCTAGGTAAATAAAAAAATAACTCTTTCAGGGGGTCAAAAACAATTGGTTTTAAAAAGACATGCATGAAACAAAACCTCATTCTTATCATCTTAAAACTACAGTATCTAATAGCAGGGAGGCATCTCTCTCTCTCTATTCATAATGGTACTTCTCTATGATAAGGAACTCTAAAGAATCTGAATTTTAAGGTCAATGTCAGCATTCTAACTCCAAATGTATATAGCTATTACACAAAAAAGGAAACCAGATTTAAAAAATTTTTTAAGAACGCTATAAGAAATGAGTTATAAAACACATATTAGAGAAAATGTGAATGAATGTTATAATTATTCCTTGAAGTTACTCACACTACTTGATTTGATCAGATTAAACAATCAAAATGGTTCTGATTAGCCAATGGAAATCTCACCACATCATCTGTTCAGTGCTCAAAATGACAACTTTGCACTGGCTTGGAAATCTACTGAAAGATTACAGTAATACACTGATAATTTGCCATATCTTTTAAAAGTACTTCTACTCAGTAATCAAAAGCCCTCCTATTTCAGACACGAGTCTACAATGAGGTAGCTGGACAACTATTCCACTAAACAACAAGGGAAGACTGCAAAATCAAGCCTAGTCCGTTTTTAAAGCTGTGTCTATATTAAAATTGCCGGGGTTTCAACTCTTAGAAACAATCTGAGGAAATAAGTCTTTACCTTTCTCAGCCTTTCTGGAGAAAATCTACAAAAAAATTTGTCATCTTACCTTCACAAAATTTATCATCCTAATAGATCTGTAGGAGAGGACAGGCTCCTGTCTCTACAGGTAACTCTTTCTTCCCACACCTCCCTAGCCATCTGCATATCTCTAAAGCAGACGCAGGCAACTGAGGCACCTGGGGCAATCTTTACTGTCACTCTGCTCCTCCCCTGCCGTGTGGTTTCTTTTAAGGTCGGGCAGATCTCATGGAGAAGGAAAAGGCAACTCTTGCCTAGGAAATTCCATGGATGGAGGAGCCTGGTGGGCTACAGTCCATGGGGTTGCAAAGAATCGGACACGACTGAGAGACTTCACTTTCTTTCTTTCTTTTTACAAAGACTACTTAAGCACTATACTTAAAAAAGTCACTTCTTAGCAAAACACTATCTACAGCCCCCAAATCCCCAAAATCTTCTAGTCACTGATTTGCTTCAGACAAACAGGCCCAAGTGAACATAACAACTACTCACGAAAATATATGTAGTCCAAGCACTTTAGTCCAGGCAATAGAAGATTATACGTTCACGGAATTAGTAAAAATTCAGAATTCACATTTTTTACCATGAGGAATTACCAAATTGACTCAAGAGAGCAAAATATCTGCCAGGTGCACGATATTTCAAAATCATTCACAACTATAATTCATAGAGAATGAACCCTATCTTAGGCAAATCCACTAAACAAAGCCACAAATGTACACAAAATATAAGCCAGTAGGGAGATTTAATTTTCAAAGGCATTTATTCAAAGTAGGACTTATTTACAACTTGAAGAAATCCCTTACTGTTATCTTTTTCAAAAAAAGGTTGCATTTATAGCTTATTCCAGAACAGAGCATAAACTATTCTTCCATAAAGATATGAAGAACTACTCACCTCCATTTCTACAGCAGCAATACTCTGGTCGTAATGACCCATCAGATTAGGGAAAAATGTCATGTTGTAGGCCATTTTCATACATCTGGGAACAGTAATTGGTTCACAGGTGAAAAGACTGTGCCCTCTTACCAGGGGTAGAAAAATACATGTCCACAAAAATGTAAATGTTTCCATTCTCTTCAAATTCCTAATTTTACCACATGGCTTGGATTAATCACTCTTCATTCTCAGATTTCCATCCAAAGATAAAAATGTTCAAATTCCTCATTTGATTATTTTACCATTTTGAAGGAAGCTCTTTTTCCTGAAAATGAGTTCTGGGTCAATTACTGTAAAAACAATCAAAAGGGTGTATCAGCAACATTTGTTATCGACTCAAATGCAAACGTCAAAGTGCAGAGTTTCATGCTAGGTAATTAACACTGGGAAAACGACGGAAAATTTCGTCCCATCAATTACTGTTCCACCTGCCTTGGCACAGAATCTGTGACTTGCGGAGGAAATCTCATCTCTAGGGACCGGATGACCGGAGGTTCGTGCTGTATGGAACACAGGGTAAAAGCGGGGCACTGGATGAGTGAGATGGAGAAAATGGTGGGGCTGGGAACAAGTTAATGAGGATTAACAGAACTGTAAAATCTAAAAGGCCCTGTCGGGTGTTTTATTACGCACAAGAAAACTGAGTTGCAGGGAAGTTCCTTAAGATCTCACGAGTTCTTAAATTCTTTAAAGACTCTAAAGGGCCAGCTTTTGTGGCACTCTTCTGGAGACTAACTTTTGTCTTTAAAAAGGCCAACCAGAGGGAGACTTCTAGGATTCCTACTGCGGAGGAGCGAAACGAGTGTTCAAAAGGCTGGGGAGGGGGAGGGGAGTAGCGATCTCACAGAAAAGAAAAATGAGCAAAGCTGTCCCGGGAGGCCGACGGAGTTTCGGTGGGAGGGAAGCTGTGGGCACTGAGCCACGAATCGTCGCACCCGTCACCCCATCCCCCCAACACACACACACACACGTACGTCCCGGCTTCCAGCGCCGGGCAGGGCAACTCACCCCCTCACCCCATCCCCCCAAAACACACACACAGAGCCACGAATCGTCGCACCCCCTCACCCCATTCCCCAACACACACACACACACATACAGCACCGGGCAGGGCAATGCGCCCCACCCCCGGGCACCTGCCCCAGGCCCAGCGCCGTGCTCCGCGTCCCTGGCCCCGCGGGGACCAGCATCGCAGCGCCCCAGCTTCCTGGGAACCTCGGGCCGGCGCGGACCGTCCGGCCGCAGCCTTTCGCGCACCTGCGGCTCGGAGCGCGCGCCCCCTACCCACCCCGCACCCCTCCAGGCCCGCCCCGCTCACCCCGCTCGCCCTGGCGCCCGCAAGCCAGCCCGCCCGCGGCCACTCGCCCAGATGGCGTCCGAGGAACCTCACCTCGGGCGGCGGTCGAAGGCACCCGTTCCTCCCCGTCCCCGTCCAGCCCACCGTCCCCCTGCGGCCAGCGACAGCTCCAGGGAGCGTCCGGGACTCCGGCCACCACGGGAGCCGGGAGTCGCACGGCCGGGCGAGAGCTGAGCAATCCCGCGAGACAGCGCCGCCAGGTCGGACGGGCAGGTCCCGGCTCGCGGCGGCGGCGGACCTGGCTCTCCGCCCGGGCCCCACCCGCGCCGCGCCGTCCGGGTCTGGCTCTGGGCTCGCCCCACCCGGCAGGGGCGAACAGTGTTGCGGGGGCGAGGTCCAGCTGCGGGGCCTGGGGGCCCCCTCCACCTCGCCGTCTCTTCTGTGCCGTCCGCAGGGGTTCAGCCTAGAGGGTTTTTGTTTTTTCTTTTGAAGTTCTTATTGAGTCCCAGATAAAACTTCTTTTAGAAAAACCCAATTTATTTCGAATTTCAGGAGCCAAGAATTTTTAAACGGGGCCAGTTTGCTCTGTAAAGTCCATTGCCCAAGTGACCTTAGAGGGTGGGTAATTTCCTGGGTATCTGTCCTAAAAAAAAAAACAAAAACAAAAACAAAAAAACCTGTATAATTTATTAATTCAGGGTGTCTGGTCACTAACTGGAGACACAGGTGGCAATGATTTCAGGCCTGGCAGGTCCTGTGGTTTACTGATGCAGAACCGTATTAGGAAGTTGAACTGCTCTAGAAGTCAACCCAGTTTTTAGTACCAAAAAATGGCAACCCACTCCAGTGTTCTTGCCTGGAGAATCCCAGGGGCAGGAGAGCCTGGTGGGCTGACGTCTATGGGGTCACACAGAGTCGGACACGATTGAAGTGACTTAGCAGCGGTGCCACACATCATCTCACGGTGCTTCCCTGTTCATCCCTCCTTCCCTCTTAAAGTTGGAAAATCACCAGATCTTACTGTAACCAAGTTTGGTCTTTTGCAGAATGTCATACCCTTCTTTTTGTCCAGTGGAGTCAAACAGTATGTAGCCTTTTCAGACTGGCTTCTCAGGCTCTTTCACGGAGTAATATTCCTTCATGTCTTCTTGCGTCTTAATAGCTCATTTCTTTTTGGTGATAAATAATATTGTATTGTATGGATGGACCACAGGTTATTTATCCATTCACCTACTGAAAGACATCTTGGTTGATTCCAAGTATGAGCTCTTATGAATAAAGCTGTTATAAACATTTGTGCACAGGTTTTTGTGTGGAAGTAAGTTTTCAGTTTCTTTGAGTAAATACCAAGGAACCAGCTTGTGTGGTAAGAGTATATTTAGTTTTATGTGTTTTTAAAAAGTGCCAAACTGTCTTCCAAAGTGGCTCTACCACTTTACATTCACACCAGCAGTGCTTGAGAGTTCCTGCTTTTTCACAACTTGCCAACATTTGCTATTGTTAGTGTTCTGGATTTTGGCTGTTCTGATAGGTATTTAGTGATAGCTCTGTTTTAATCCCAGGGACGGCAGAGCCTGGTGGGCTGCCGTCTCTGGGGTCGCACAGAGTCGGACACGATTGAAGCGACTTAGCAGCAGCAGCAGCTGTTTTAATTTGCATTTCCCTGATGAAATTTGATGTGAGCATTTTTTCATGTGCTTTTTGTCATTTGAATATCTTCTTTGATGAGGTGTTTATTAAGGTCTTTGGCCTATTTTTTAATTGGGTTGTTTGTTTTCTTATGGTTGAATTTAAAGAGTCCTGTGTATATTTTGGATATCAGTTGTTTATCAGTTATATCTTTTGCAAATATTTTCTCCATGTCTGTGATTTAACGTCTAATTCTCTAGACCTCATCTTTCATAGAGCAGAAGTTAATTGATTTTAATGAAGTACAGTTTATTAATTATTTCTTTCATGGATCGTGCCTTTGGTGTTGTATCTAAAAAGTTGTCACCAAACCCAAGGACGTCTAGATTTTCTCATATGTTATCTTCTAGGAGTTTTATAGTTTTGTGTTTAAATTTAGGTCTGTGATTCGTTTTTAGTTAGTTTTTGTGACAGCTGTAAGATTTGTGACGTTGATTTCTTTTTTCTGCATGTGCACATCCAGTTGTTCCAGCACTGTTTGTTGAAAAGATGGTCTTTTCAACTTTGTCAGGGATGAGTTGATTTTCTTTATATGGGTCTGTTTCTGGGCCCTCTGTCCTGTTCCACTGATGCATTTGTCTATTCTTTCACCAATGCCGCACTACGTTGGTTACTGTAGCTTCGTAGTGAGTCCAAGTTGGTAGTACCTGCTTCCAACTTTGTTCTTCCTCAATATTGTGTTGGCTATTCCGGGTCTTTTTGTTCTCTGTATAAACTTTAGAATCATTTTGTCAATATCCACAAAATAATTTGTTGGGATTTTGATTGGGATTTCATTGACTCTCAATAGATTTGGGAATGAAGATCATGGCATCTGGTCCCATCACTTCATGGCAAATAGATGGGGAAACAGTGGAAACAATGGCTGACTTTATTTTGGGGGGCTCCAAAATCACTTCAGATGGTGACTGCAGCCATGAAATGACCAACCTAGACAGCATATTAAAAAACAGAGACATTACTTTGCCAACAAAGGTCCATCTAGTCAAGGCTATGGTTTTTCCAGTAGTCATGTATGGATGTGAGAGTTGGACTATAAAGAAAGCTGAGTGCCGAAGATTTGATGCTTTTGAACTGTGGTGTTGGAGAGAGTTCTTGAGAGTCCCTTGGACTGCAAGGAGATCCAACCAGTCCATCCTAAAGGAGACAGTTCTGAATATTCATTGGAAGGACTGATACTGAAGCTGAAACTCCAATATTTTGGCCACCTGATGCAAAGAGCTGACTCATTGGAAAAGACCCTGATGCTGGGAAAAATTGAAGGCGGGCAGAGAAGGGGACGACAGAAGATGAGATGGTTGGATGGCATCACTGACTCAATGGGCATGAGTTTGAGTAAACTCTGGGAGTTGGTGATGGACAGGGAGGCCTGGCGTGCTGCAGTCCATGGGGTTGTAAAGAGTCAGACACGACTGAGCAACTGAACTGAACAGAACTGAGATTTGGGAAGCACTAGTTGGAGAGTGCTAACATCTTTGCAATATTGAGTCTTCCTATCCTTGATCATCAGGTATCTTTATTTCTTTTTTGATTTCTTTCATCACAGCGTTGTGGTTTTCCTCGTTACAATCTTATTTACACTTTGTTAGGTTTATGCTCAAACATTTCATTTTTAGATATGCTATTGTAAATGGTATTGGAATTGTTTGCTTTTAATTGGTATTGTACTTTTTATTTCAAATTCACTTGTTCATTGCTGGTACATAGGAAGGGAATGGGATCTATGTTAACCTTGTATCCTGCAACCTTACCTGTAACCTTAGTTACAGGTGTTTTTAATAGATCTTTCCAGATTTTCTATATAGACAATCATGGCATGTGTAAACAGAAACAGTTTCATTTCTTCCCATCCAATCTGTATACCTTTTACTTTTTTTTTTTTTTTTTTTTTGTCTCATTGCCTTAGCTGGGACTTCCACTACAATGTTGATAAGGAATAGTGAGAAGGAACATTCTTCCCTGGTCCCTGATGGTAGCAGGAAAGCTTCTAGCATTTAATATTATGTTAGCTATAGGTTCTTTAGTAGAACTTTTATCTTAAATGGGTGGTAGATTTCATCAATTGCTTTTTCTGCATATATTGATAGGATTACATGATTTTTCTTCTTTACCATGTTGATGTGATGGATTGCATGAATTTTCAAATGTTGAATTAGTCTTGCATACCTGAGATAAATCTGAAGTCTGCTCTGCTGAAATGAATATAGCTACTGTAGCTTTCCTTTTTGGAGAAGGCAATGGCACCCACTCCAGTACTCTTGCCTGGAAAATCCCATGGATGGAGGAGCCTGGTAGGCTGCAGTCCATGGGGTCGTGAAGAGTCGGACACGACTGAGCGACTTCACTTTCAGTTTTCACTTTCATGCATTGGAGAAGGAAATGGCAACCCACTCCAGTGTTCTTGCCTGGAGAATCCCAGGGACGGGGGAGCCTGGTGGGCTGCCGTCTATGGGGTCACACAGAATCGGACACGACTGAAGCAACTTAGCAGCAGCAGCTTTCTTTTTATTTATTTACTTCTTTTTGGCTGTGCTGTGTCTTTGTAGCTGCAAGGGCTTTTCTCGTTGCGGCAAGCGGGGGCTACTCTCTACTTGTGGTGCGTGGGCTTCTCATTGTGGGGGCTTCTCTCGTTGCAGAGCATGGGCTCTAGAGCAGGTGGACTTCAGTAGGCTCAGTAGTTGCGGCTCCCGGGTTCTAGAGCACAGGCTCAACAGCTGTGGTGCACCAGCTTAGTTGCTCCTCGGCCTGTGGGATCTTCCCAGACCAGGGATCAAAACTATGTCTCCTGCATTGGCAGGTGGATTCTTTACCACTGAGACACAGGGGAGCCCTAGCTTTCTTTTGATTGGTATTAGTATGGCATATCTTTCTCTATTCCTTTACTTTTAACCTATATGTGTCTTTATTTTTCAACTGGATTTCTTATGGACAACACATTGCTGAGGCTTGTGTTTTGATCCATTCTCATAACCTCTGCCTTTTAATTAGTATATTTCTACCATTGATGTTTAAAGTGATTATTGATATGGTTGGATTAATATCTGACATTTGATGCTGTCTTCTATTCATTGACCTTGGTCTTGTTGCTATTTCTGCCTTTCACTTTTTTCCTGCCTTCTGTAGTTTTAATTGAGCATTTTGTATAATTCCATTTTCTCTTCTTAGCATATAAATTATTACTTCTTTTCCTACTATTTTTTTAATGGTTGCCCTGGAGTTTGCAATATATATTTACAACTCATTCAAGTCCACTTTCAAATAACACTGTGCTGCTTCAGGAGTTGTACAAGTGCCTTATAATAACAAAGTATTCTTAATTCCTTTCTCCCACCCTTTATATCATTGCTATCACTCATTTCACTTACACATAAGCTATAATCATTGAATGAGTAGTTGCTATTACTATTTTGAACAAACTATTATCTCTTAGATCAACTAAGAATAAGAAAAATAAAGGTTTTAGTTTGCCTTCACTTATTCTTTCTCTGGAGAAGGCAATGGCACCCCACTCCAGTACTCTTGCCTGGAAAATCCCATGGACGGAGGAGCCTGGTAGGCTGCAGTCCATGGGGTCGCCAAGAGTCAGACACGACTGAGCAACTTCACTTTCACTTTTCACTTGCATGCATTGGAGAAGGAAATGGCAACCCACTCCAGAGTTCTTGCCTGGAGAATCCCAGGGATTGGGGAGCCTGGTGGGCTGCCGTCTATGGGGTCGCACAGAGTCGGACACGACTGAAGTGACTTAGCAGCATTCTTTCTCTAATGCTTTTCCTTCCTTTGTTAGATCTGGTTTCTGACTGATATAATTTTCCTTTTTTCTGAAGAACTTATTTTAACATTTCTTACAAGGCAACAAATTCCCTCAGTGTTTGGCTGAAAAAGTCTTTATTTTTCCTTAGCTTTTGAAGGATGATTTTGCAGGATACAGAATTCTAGGTTGGTGGGGTTTCTTTTTTCTCTTAACACTAAATATTTCATTTCAGTCTTTTTTTGCTTGCATGAATTCTGAGAAGTAAAATTTAATTCTTATTTTTGCTCCTCCATAAGTATGATTTTCCCCCCACTCTGGCTTCAAGATTTTTTCTTTATTTTTAATTTTCTGCAATTTGCATTTTCCATGCCTAGGTGTAATGTTTTGTTTTCTGCATTTATCCTGCTTGGTATTCTCCGAGCTTCCTGTCTCTGTGGTTTGGTGTCTGACATTAAAATGGGAGGAGTTTCTCAGTCATTATTTCTTCAAATATTTCTTCTGTTCCTTTTTCTCTTTCTTCTCCTCTGGTATTTCAAAATATACTTTTGTAGCTGTTCCAGAGTCCCTAGACATTCTATTCAATTTTTTTCTCAATCTTTTGTCTCTCTTTGCTTTTCAGTTTTAGAAGTTTGTATTGATATATCCTCAAGCTCAGAGGTTCTTTCCTCAACTGTGTCCAGCCTACTAAAGAGCCCATTTCTGTTACACTGTTATGTCTATTTTTTTAATCTCTAGCATGTTTTTGTGATTCTTTCTTAGGGTTTCCATTTATCTGCTTACATCATCCATCTGTTCTTGCATGTTGTCTATTTTTTTCATTTAGAGCCCTTAGCATATTAATCATAGTTATTTTAAATTTCTAGTCTGATAATTCCAACATTCCTGCCATATCTAAGTCTGATTCTGTTGCTTGCTCTGTTTCTTCGTATTGTGGGGTTTTTTGTTTTTTTTTTTTTGCTTTATGGTATGCCATAAAACTTTTTGTTGAAAGCCAGACATTATGTACTGGGTGAAAGGAACTTAGGTAAGCAAAGCTTTAGTGCTGTGATGTTAAGGTGGTGGTGGTAGGGGAAGCATCCTATAGATGTATGATTAGGTCTCAGCCTTTAGTGTGCCTGTGATCTTGATCTATGAATTTCTCAGTTAATACTCCCATTAGGTGGGATAGTATGGCTAGAGTGGGCTGCCATGGAGTGTTTCTCTCTTCCCAGATCAGTTACAACCTTCACGGAGATCCAGTGTTTGCAGCATACCACACTTCTGGGAGTTTTATCTTCTGAAGCTCTACCAGATTCTCACAGTGAATATTAGAGAAAAAAAAAAAAAAAAACGCTCACATTTCTGGCAGGGTGGAAAGAAAAGGTAAGATTTTGAAACATGCTAGAGAATTCTGTTCTTAACAGTTGAAAACTTAAGTTAGGCTCTGATGAAGCCATGAAATTAAAAGATGCTTGCTCCTTGGAAGAAAAGCTATGACCAACCTAGACAGCATATTAAAAACCAGAGATATGACTTTGCCAACAAAGGTCCATCTAGTCAAGGCTATGGTTTTTCCAGTAGTCATGTATGGATGTGAGAGTTGGACTCTAAAGAAAGCTGAGGACCAAAGAATTGATGCTTTTGAACTGTGGTGTTGGAGAAGACTCTTTAGAGTCCCTTGGACTGCAAGGTAATCCAACCAGTTCATCCTAAAGGAAATCCATCCTGAATATTCATTGGAAGGACTGATGCTGAAGCTGAAACTCCAATACTTTGGTCACCTAATGCAAAGAACCGATTCATTGGAAAAGACCCTGATGCTGGGCAGGATGGAAGGCGGGAGGAGAAGGGGATGACAGAAGATGAGATGGTTGGGTGGCATCACTGATCCTGTGGACATGAGTTTGAGTAGGCTCCTGGAGTTGGTGATGGACAGGGAAACCTGGCTTGCTGCAGTCCATGGAGTCGCAAAGAGTTGGACACGACTGAGTGACTGAACTGAACTGAAAACCCCAAAGGTTAGTTTCTGGTAAGATAATTTCTCTAGAGGGCAGGACTTGTTAAGAACAGAATTCTGTACCATGTTTCAAAATTTTACCTTTTCTTTCCACCCTGCCAGAAATGTGAGGGTTTTTTTTTTTTTCCTAATATTCATTGTGAGAATCTGGTAGAGCTTCAGAAAGAAGATAAAACTCCCGAAAGTGTGGGTATCCTGCGAACACTGGATCTCCATGAAGTTTTTAACTCTCAGAGTCATTGGCACTGAGTCTCCAGAAATTCATCTATGACAGTTCAGGTTTTTCATACCCCTTACTGGTTCCCCTGGAGGTTTCTGCCCATGGGTTTCTGCTCCAGTAAGTTGTGATTCTCTGTTTCTACCCATTTGTCTCTCCAATTTTAGGAGCAGCAGTTTGCTTTGTGATTTCAGTTCCCTGAAAGATCTAAGAAGAGTTGTTGATTTTCAGTTTGTTCAGCTTTTTACTTGTTAGGATGAAGTGATGGCTTCTATACTCTTTATGTCCCAGAACAGGAACCCCAATTCTTCATTTTCTAAAATAAGTATTTTTTTTAAGAATCTTTTTGGCAATTTCAACTGCTACTGAGCAGAAAAAAGTTTCTCCGAAAGTTGAACTTAAATTTAAAAATTCCAAAGCTACCATATTATGTTGTTTGGCATTATTGTTAATAGAACACTAGTTATATGAAAAGTATAGTTATAACAACTTCCTTAAGCTATTTTGCTGAAATGAAGGGGAGAAAATAAATTCATAGAGTAAGTTGTATGCATTTTTATTTTGTTAATATTACTTATCCAAACATCTACAGCCCATCATCAGGCTATGCAGGAACTCACAATAATTAAATCTTGTCATCACTGCCCATACTCATTAAAATGCCCATGAATCTGCCCATATTCATTAAAATATAGCTTTATACATAATAAAAATTTTATCTTAGGATAAAGGTAGAAGGACTGAACATATTTTATTTAACAGTTTGTTAGCTTGATTTATAACTTTTAACTGTGTAAACATAGAGGTGCAACCACTACAGAAAACGGTACTCAGGTTTCCAAAAAACTAGTTACCATATGCTCCAGCAATCGCACTCCTGGATGTATAGTGAGACAAAACTATAATTTGGAAAGTTACATGCACTTCAGTTTTCATAGCATCACTGCTTACAATTGCCAAGACATGGAAACCATCTAAATGTCCGTCCATGGATGAGCGGATAAAGAAGATGAAGTACATATATACATGAGGGAATACTACTCAGCCATAAAAAAGAAGGAAATAATGCCATTTGCAGCACCATGGGTGAGCCTAGAGATTGTTTCCTAAGTCAGTCAGTCAGAGGACAAATACTGTATGATGTCACATATATGTGGGATCTGAAATATGCTACAAATGAACTTAATGAAATAGAAACATCCTCACAGACATAGAAAGCAAACTTCCACGGTTACCAGCAGGGAAAAGGGGTCGGGGATCGACAAACTAGGAGTTTGAGATTGGTAGATACAAACCACTGTATATAAAAGATAAACAACAAAGTCTGCATAGCACAGGCAACTATATTAGTAACCTGTAGTAAACAGTAGTGGAGAAGGATATGAAAAAGAGTATGTATATATATCAGTATGACTGAGTCACTTTGCTGTACACCAGAAACTAACACAACATTGTACACCAACTGTATTTCAATAAAAAATAAATAGAGTATGGTGCCCTCCTTTGTACTCTTGCCTGGGGCCTGCAGACATGTGGATAGGCCTGCTTGTGACCGCCCCTCAGGTGTTAAGGGACCGGGGAGCAAACAGCATTAGGGGGATTCCTGCTAGAAGAGTCTGGCTGAGCAGAGGCATAGAAGAGAACAGAGGGAAAGAGAGGAACTTGGGCTGCACCAGACCTTCCCTCCTGAAGTTTCTGCCTAAACTCTTCTTGGTGTAACCCTTGGAAGAGCTCCGCATGGCTCCAATCCCTACAGGTGATATGTGTGAATTTGATGGCTTATTGACTTAATTTAGAGGAGTCTACAAGCACAACATCCTGGAGGAGGGCATAGCAATCCATTCCAGTATTCTTGCCTGGAGAATCCCCATGGACAGAGGAGCCTGGCGGGCTACGGTCCATGGGGTCACAAAGAGCTGGACACGACTGAGCGACTAAGCACAGTACATGATCACAACATTAAGCATAACCTTTATTTAAAAACTTTCACTTGAAGTATGTTGCCTGTCGAGCCCCGCTTTAAAAGCTACTTACTGCAGTGTTTGTAGCAAAACAATTAACCTTTTCTGTGGTTGTATCCATTATGGTTGGCCAGAAATAATATACCTTCTAATTACTACCTCCTGTATTACTGGAAAATAAAAATTTCAGTAGTAACATGACACTGCAGGAGAGAGCCACATATTTTCCTGACAGTTTGATGTATAAGATTGCCTCGTTGGAGCTCTGGAATTGTCATTTGCAAAGAAAGAGATTCATAATGCTAAAGAAAAATAGCTTCAGCTTTGCTACTTCTTTAAGTTACGTTTTGTGCCTATGATTTTACCCTGCTTGGTTTTGTTCTTAGTGGCTTCACTATCTACCATCTGGTCATCTTTAAAATTTAGTATTTTACCACTTTTTATAGCAAAGCATTATGTTAAGTCAAATATTAGAAATTATATTTTCCCTAAAGCTTTTTGCACCTAGAAAAGGACTTCTGCCTCAAACTTAATGATTTAGATAATAACTAATGTCCTTTGATATGAAAAGCCAACTTTATTCCTAATTGTGCTTCATGGGCTGCTCATGACTATATGTCATTTTCTAAAATTGCCTCAAACCAAGTGGGATAAGTATGTTGTTACAGGGTGATAAGTGAAGGAAAATACAGAATTAAATTTTAGAGAAAACGGAATGAAAGAAATATTAGTTTTTGCTGTTCAATAGGAAAGATTATATAGAGGACGTCAGCTTTTGGAAACAACTTGAATATAAATTATTGAGAGATTTGTTGTTCCAGACATGGTATGTGGATTGGGAGACAGGATAATTTCAAACAATAGACCTTGTGTGTTTTCACTGGAAGGCAGAGGCAGATTTACCATGAAGCTAATGAAGCTTAAGTCTTATAGTTCCATTTAATTTTTTATTTGAAATCCAACTTTCTCTTAAAAAGAGTCCCTAAAATTTGTAAGCTTCAAGAAACTTAGAGTTCAGTCCTCTTGGAAGGAGAAAAAGAATAGTTTGGAGACCAGGGAAATGGAGCAATTCAGGTGGATTTTGAGGTTTCAGTCATGTTCGACTTTTTGTGACCCTATGGACAGAAATGGAGCAATTCAGGTGGATTTTGAGGTTTCAGTTATGTTCGACTTTTTGTGACCCTATGGACAGTAGCCTGCCAATTTCCTCTGTCCATGGGACTCTCCAGGCAAGAATACTGGAGTGGGTTGCCATGGCCTTCTCCGGGGAATCCCAGGGATCAAACCTAGCATCTCTTAATGTCTTCTAGCATTTACCACTTCTAGTCTTTACCACTAGCACCACCTGGGAAACCTGATTTTCAGGCAGTTAATGACAATTAAGAGTCTAACTTATTTCCTCTAGGTAAGGGGAAATGATGGGAGGTGAGGTTGTACCTACCTATGTTCTTATTAGTACTAAACCTGGGTTTCCCTTGTGGCTCAGTGGTAAAGAATCTGCCTGCAATGCAGGAGGCCATGAGACTCAGTGTTCAATCCCTGGGTCAGGAAGATCCCCTGGAGTAGGAAATGGCAATCCCTAGTATTCTCGTCTGGAAAATTCCATGGACAGAGCAGGCTATAGGACCGTGGCGGGCTATAGTGCAAATTTAGTGACTAAACCATCACCACTTGTAGAACTAGTTAAGTTTTGTTTGTATAACTTTGGCAAAACTCAAAACTTTATTTTATTTGAGAAGAAATGGAGCACTGAGCAGTACACATCCGTTCTTGTTGCAGAAATCTTCCAACCAGGGAAAGCCCTGGCCGTCTTTAGCCCTCCACCCCTTCTTCCAATCTAGGAGTCCTTGCTGCCAAAGGCAGCGTTCATGGGAAAAGCAAATTATTCTCCCACATTGCTTGGCCTGGCCCTTCACCTTCCCCATTAGTGCTGAGAATTTCTTCCCACGGCGGTGGACTGGGGTCGGGGGTGGTCTTTGTTACCCTCAAATTATTCTCCCACATTGCTTGGCCTGGCCCTTCACCTTCCCCATTAGTGCTGAGAATTTCTTCCCACGGCGGTGGACTGGGGTCGGGGGTGGTCTTTGTTACCGTCTTCCATTGGTTGGATTTTCTTTCCCACATTGCCTTATCTGAGGGTAGAATCCACACTCAAGGTGGATTCAGCCTCCAAAAAAACCTACTAATGCACAGCCAAAACCATAATAAAAACTTGACTTGATTTCAGCCTCTTTTTAAGTATAATTTCAGATGACCTCTTTCACTTTTAATTTAAACATACTTTTTACTTAAATAACTATGTTTTTGCTCAAATTGAATGGATTATCTTAAAAAGAGAAAGCTTTAAACAGGAATTTTGTGAATAAAATATTTCCATTTTAGTAAAAATTCTGGATGAAATATTGTATTTTAATTGATAAATAAATCCATTGTTGCAAAAATGATAGAATCACATGGGCGGTTCAACAACCAGAGACATCAGAGACTGGAAAAGCAGTCCTCTGGGCTTACTATAGTTATAAGATAAATACAGAATGTTTTCCTACATAAAATTATTTAAACACAAAAACACTGACAGGTCTGGGCTTGAGCGGGGTGAGATCAAGACATGGTGGAAGGGGGCTTTCTTGGTGGCTCAGTGGTGAAGAATCTGCCTGCTAATGCAGGAGATATAGGTTAAATCCCTGATCCAGGAAGATCCCACATGCCATGGGGCAATCAAACCTCTGTGTCACAGCTGTTGAGCCTGTGTTCTAGAGCCCGAACTGCAGCTACTGAGCCCGAGCACCCTAGAGCCCGTGCTCCACAAGAGCAGCTACAGCAATGAGAAGCCCACATACTGCAACTAGAGAGAAGCCCCCAATTGCCACAACTAGAAAAAAGCCCGCACAGCAACAAAGACCTAGCACAGTCAAAAATAAATAATAGATAAAATTATTAAAAAAAAAAAAGATATGGCAGAAGGAATAGAGATTCAGAAGAGAGGTAAAAAGATATATTTCTAGGAGGTATAGGAAATTGTTGATGTTGGGTCCCTTGTGGCTAGCTAATAGTCAAGTCTAAGGCAGAGGCTGGTGTGCAAAGGGGATTTCTATAGAGCATATATTACTTTTATAAAAACATTTTGAAGGAAAATAGGAAAATCTTACTGTGTAGTGCATATACAATAGAAAAACAAAAACAAAAAATACAATACAAAAACCAACAATTAGAATCCACTATTCATGGGAAATAGATGGGGAAACAGTGGAAACAGTGTCAGACTTTATTTTTCTGGGGTCCAAAATCACTACAGATGGTGACTGCAGCCATGAAATTAAAAGACGCTTACTCCTTGGAAGGAAAGTTATGACCAACCTAGATAGCATATTCAAAAGCAGAGACATTACTTTGCCAACAAAGGTTCGTCTAGTCAAGGCTATGGTTTTTCCTGTGGTCATGTATGGATGTGAGAGTTGAACTGTGAAGAAAGCTGAGCGCTGAAGAATTGATGCTTTTGAACTGTGGTGTTGGAGAAGACTCTTGAGAGTCCCTTGGACTGCAAGGAGATCCAACCAGTCCATTCTGAAGATCAGCCCTGGGATTTCTTTGGATGGAATGATGCTAAAGCTGAAACTCCAGTACTTTGGCCACCTCATGCGAAGAGTTGACTCATTGGAAAAGACTCTGATGCTGGGAGGGATTGGGGTCAGGAGGAGAAGGGGACGCCAGAGGATGAGATGGCTGGATGGCATCACTGACTCAATGGATGTGAGTCTGAGTGAACTCTGGGAGTTGGTGATGGACAGGGAGGCCTGGCGTGCTTCAATTCATGGGGTCGCAAAGAGTTGGACATGACTGAGCGACTGATCTGATCTGATCTGATACTTCTATTAAAATGGCCAAAATCCAGAACACTGATGATACCAAATGCTTCCAAGGCTGTGGAACAACAGGAACTCTCTTCAGCTGCCAGTGGCTATGTAAAATGGTTCAGCTACCTTGGAAGACAGTGTGACAGTTTCTTACAAAACTACACAAACTCTTAAGTGAAATAGGATAGGGCCTGTACCTGGGATGTACCTGGGATGTAGCCTTTACTGGATGGAGTGCTTGCACCTGGACAAAGGTCTTCTTGAGCAACAGAATACAAAGACACTACAAGGGACTAAAAATACCTCATGAATTTGCAGTTGGGGCAAATCATGAGCAAGATACAAAGCGGCCAAACCCAACTGCCACTTCTGAGAGGACTTTACATGATTGATCTCTGCACCCAGCACCAGCAAGGGGGTGGGCAGACCACCTAAAGCCACTCCTCCCAGCTGACCCACCAATCTGTCCCTTACCCTCATCCCTTCAGGGACCAGCTTGCCCCTCTCAGGGTGCAAGCAAGGGCAGCTGTTACTTGTTTTCATCCCCTCATGCTGCAGTATGAGTCAAGCCTTCCCCGAATTCCTTGTCTGACCTCTTACCAATTTCTACTAACTTAAGAATCCAGGGATCCTGATCAGTAACTTTACCATACTACCATATGGTCCAGCAATCATACCCCATAGTATTTACCCAGATAAGCTGAAGAATTATTTCCACACAAAAATGTGCAGTCAGATGTTTATAGCAGTTTTATTTGTAACAGCCAAAGCTTGGAATCAACCAAAATGTCCTTCAGTGTGTTATGGGCTTAATGTTCGTGTTGCCCCTCTCCCCCCCGGCAAAAGAGTTGAAAACGACTCAGTGACTCAATAACAACAACATTCCAAATTCATATGTTGAAGCCCTACCCTCTATAGTGATCTTACAGGAGTGGGGTCTTTGGGGGCTATTAGATTTAGATGAGGCATGAGGGTAGAGCCCCCATGATAGGATTCGCTTCTTGTGAGAGAAGGAGAGAACCAGAGCTTTCTTTTTTCTACCATGTAAGGTGACTTCCCCAGAGAAGGCAATGGCACCCCACTCCAGTACTCTTGCCTGGAAAACCCCATGGGGTTTTCCATGGGGTCACTAAGAGTCTGACATGATTGAGCGACTTCACTTTCACTTTTCACTTTCATGCATTGGAGAAGGAAATGGCACCCCACTCCAGTGTTCTTGCCTGGAGAATCCCAGGCACGGGGGAGCCTGGTGGGCTGCCGTCTATGGAGTCGCACAGAGTCAGACACGACTGAAGCGACTTAGCAGCAGCAGCAGCAGCAAGGTGATTTCCCAGGTGATGCTAGTGGTAAAAGAACCTGCTTGCCAGGAGGAAACATAAGACATCTGGGTTCAATCCCTGTGTTAGGAAGATTCCCCTGGAGGAGGGCATGGCAACCCACTGCAGTATTCCCACCTAGAGAATCCCATGGACAGAGGAGCCTGGTGGGCTACAGTCCATGGGGTTGCAAAGAGTAGTACGTGACTGAAGTGACCTAACACACACTCACACACAAGGAGACAGCCAGAAGGAGGCCATCTGCAAGCCAGAAGAAAACTGAATCTAGGTGCCTTTATCTTGCACTTCTCAGCCTCTAGAACTGTGAGAAAGAAATTGTTGTTTAAGCCACCAAGTTCATGCTGTTCTGTTATAGCAGCCCAAGGTGACAGAGATAGCAGGTAAATGGATAAACTATGATACATCCAGATGATGGAATAGTATTCAACACTAAAAAGAAACAAGCTATCAATCCATGATGAAACATGGAGAAAACTTAAATACGTATTACTGATAGAAGCCAATCTGAAAAAGCTATACACTATATGATTTGGGGCTTCCCAGGGTAAAGAATCCTCATGCCAATGCAGGAGACATAAGAGGTGCAGGTTCAATCCCTGGGTTAGCAAGATCCTCTGAAGAAGGAAATGGCAACCCATTCCTCATTCTTGCCTGGAAGATCCCATGGACAGAGGAGCCTGGTGGGCTGTGGCCCATAGGCTTGCAAAGAGCTGGACATGACTAAAGCAACTTACCACACATGGTATGATTCCAACTATACGACATTGTGAAAAAGGCAGAACTATGGAGACAGTAAAAGATTGGCAGTTGCCAGGGGTTAGTGGAGAAGGAGGAATGAATAGGTGGAGCACAGAGGATTTTTAGGGCAGTGAAACTTTCTGTTGTTGTTGTTGTTGAGCCACCAAGTCGTGTCCGACTCTTTGTGGCCCCACGGACTACAGCATGCCAAGCTTCTCTGTCCCTCACCATCTCCCAAAGTTTGCCCAAGTTCATGTCCATTGTATCTGTGATGCCATCCAGCCATCTCATCTTCTGATGCCCTCTTTTCCTTCTGCCCTCAATCTTTCCCAGCATCAGGGACTTTTCCAATGAGTTAGCTGTTTGCCTCAGATGACCACAATACTGAAGTTTCAACTTCAGCATCAGTCCTTCCAATGAGTATTCAGGGTTGATTTCCCTTAAGATTGACTGGTTTGATCTCCTTGCTGTCTAAGGGACTCTCAGGAGTCTTCTCCAGCACCACAGTTTGAAGGCATCAATTCTTTGGTGCTCCGCCTTCTTCACCGTCCAGCTCTCACAAACTATTCTACGTGCTACTATATCAGTGGATAAGCACCATCAGACATCTGTCAAAACTCATAAAATGTAAAATACCAAGAGTGATCCCTAATGTAAAGTGTGTCTCTGAGTGATAACGATGTCACTGTAGGTTCATCAACTGCAACCAACTGTACCGCTTTGCTAGGGGATGCTGATATGTGGGGGAAGCTTATGTGTGTGTGAGAGCAGGGAGTGTATGGGTCCTCTGTGTACTTGTCCCTCTATTTTGCTGTGAATCCAAAGAAAGCCTGAAACATAAAGCCTATTAAAAGAATAAAAAAGGAAAGAAAAAAAAAAAAGATTCCAGGAAAACTTCCCAGAAGACTGCAGTCTTGCTTTTGAGAGCCCACTGGTTAGTCTAAAGGGGTAGGTGAAGTTAGGAGTTCCCATTGAGACCTTAAGAAGCCACAAGCAAGAAGGAGTTAAGAATACAGAATAATATAATCAGGCAAATGGGTAAAATAAAAGGACGGTCTGCATATAGACACACAGGCATTCACACTACTCTGCCAGGGTCAAGTTCCTAGCAGTGGGATGGAAGTGGGAGGTGGTAGAGGATACTCACTTTCCTGCAAGAGATATCTAAACACACACACAATGGGAGGGAAGTGAGTGATACCTCCGGTTCTAATGGAGAAACCAGATAAGGCAAGAAATTGCTAGAAAAGTGTGTATGTCTTACATGTTTCATCCAGTTTGGCATTGCAGTTCTCTCAGAGAGCTACACACTACCAGACTGTAAAAAAATGTTAGTTAGAATGGATACATTCCTTGGCCTTTTTCCTGTTGGACTGGTTTTACTATGTTTGAAGTGTTTGTTGGCAGTCCATTTTACTCAACAAGAAGAGAGGTGATTTGAGACAGTTTGTAATTATCATGAGCTGCAGAGAAACTGTATCTTGGAGGGAAAACCCTGACATATCTTGGACATCAAGCATGACTATTAGATCTGCTTTTATCATTTTATTTAGTATTTGATTCCCAGGTTAAACCTTTTTGCATAAGCCGTCTCATGTATTTTTCTAAACCTAATTTATGCACATTTTCATTTCTTGGTAGAATGGAGACTCTCATAGTGGAAAATTGATTCTCTTTTGGAAAAGGAGTTTTCTTTTTTTTCCCTCTAATTGCTCCCATGCTTTGAATAATGAGTCTTCTTAAATATTTCTCCCGATCATGGTTCTAAACTTTAAGTCCAACAGTGTAATTTCTTAGAAACGGGGGAAAAAGAAAAACAACTTTGAGATGGAAGAAGTGTGGAAAGTGAATGAGGTATTTGGTGACATCCCAGGCTCTATAAAGAGAGCTTGGTAAAAGGCACTGGGGGAATATTTACTACTACCAGGTTTTGTGAAGATATTTTTAGTTCCTACAGACAATCATCTACTTTACATTCAATAGCAAGAAGCAGAGGAGTGTGGCTAAGAGCTAGGGCTGTAGCTTTGTGCTTCCTGAGTTCAAAACCTTGGCTGGACATTTACTCACTCTGTACCTTAGGTAGGTGTCAGTTCTCTGGCCTCGTTTTCTATATCTGTCAAATCAGTTCAATAATAAAACATTTCTGCTTTTCCACCCATTCCCCGCTTCCCCCACCTGCTTGAGCTACACCAGGCTCACTCGGAGCTCGGGCTCCTGCTAAGCTAGCAGGGCAGTGGCCATCATGGTCACCTACCGGGACCTCGTCAGGCATGATGGGATGTTCTCCATCTACGAGCTCTAGGAGGTCGCTGACGGGCTGTGTCTGGAAGCGGAGGGGAAGCTGGTCGTAGCACAGAGAGTAACACTGATGGCTCGGCTCATTTATGGAAATGGCTCCACTGAAGGGGGCGAAGGTATCTAAAGCACAGTAATCACTGGTGTCCATACTGTCATGAAGCATCACTTGCAGGAAACAAGCTTCACAAAAGGAGCTTACAAGAAGTACATTAAAGATGACGGAAACCTGAAGTATAGAGACCAGAAGAGTAAAGCCTTTCATGGCAGGGGCTACGGAACAAATCAAGCCCCTCCTCACTAATTTCAAAAACCGTCAGTTCTTTGCTGGTGAAAACACGAATCCAGCTGCACGGTTGTGCTGCTGGACTTGTGTGAGGATGTTGTGACCCCGTATATGATTTTCTTTAAGGAAGGTTCAGAAATGGAAACATGTTAACAAGTGTGGCTGTGACTTTGGATCTAGCACATAACTTCATAACTGGCTGGCAGCTGCTTTTCATCTACCAGGCCTGAGACAAACGGGACTCAGGTCAACTTGAGCTCTTTATTTTGACATTGATTTATCTGGAGTAGAAGCATTATTTTTGAGGCGGGGGTGGGAAACATACAACACATCATGTAGGTTGTCTAAAAATAAAGTTCATATAAATTCAAAAAATAATACATTTCTCACTACGTCTTTTGAGGCTTAAGAATTAATTTATATAAAGCATTAAAGCCATTGTCTGGCAAATAGTAAGATGCCCAATTAACACTGACCACTAAGTCCATTGAAAAAAGTCTCTGGAGGCCTTTTGGACACTGGTAGATGACAGTGGCACAGCCTGTTCTAATCAGGACATCAGGCATTCCCTATCTCTTCCCTTCATCTCAGACGGTGCTTTTGAGAATCACAGAGCAGCCATTAACTGTGTGAGTCATTGCCTATGAATTTACAGATTAAGCTCACTTAGGTGTCTGTGGAGAGCTTATATGTCAGCTAAGTGGCTCTGCTTCCAGAGTTTGGATGGCTACTAGCTATGGTACTTCACCATAGCTAGTGAAGTCTGGTATTCTCTCAAAAAACTAGTCTAGCTAGGGTTTATTCATATGGGTCTCTGAAATTTCTAGGAGAATGAAACTATGCAAGGCCTTTTGAGACCTAGACTCAGAACTGGCATGGTATTGCTTCTGTTGCATTTGTTAGGTGAAGCAGTTCATAAGGCCAGATTCAAGGGGTGGGGAAATGCCATCTCTCACTGGGAACTATTTCAACGTCATCTTGCAAAAGGATATGTAAAAAAGGAAGAGAATAAGTGCAGCCGTTTTTGCCGTCTTCTACGGTACCCAATTTGTAGCATTTCTTCTACAGCATTTCTGGCAGGTGGTCATGTAGCTGAAACACCTTCAAAAACAGGGAGGTCACTGTTTTACCAGGCAACTCAGTATTGTTGAAGTGCTTTTTTTATGCCTCTGTAGAGACACTGACTTCACAGAATTTTTTAATCATAGAATTGAAGGTCATCCAGGCAATGACATTTTTGAAGCCAGGTTTCTGTACAGGAAGCCACAGGAAGCCTGCAATTTCCACTGATTTGTCCCCGTTCTACCTCTTGGAGCAAAACAATATATTATGTATTTATTACTTCTTTGTTTTCAAGAGAGTCTAACTAAGGCCAGCTTGAGCATTACATACCAGGTGCATGTTCCCATTCATTCATTGTTTTCATTCACTTGTTCTTGCATTTAATATTTATTAAACAGATTCCATGGGCCAGGCACTCATTTTAAGATGAATAAAGGTATGGTGTCTCAAAGCAGTCATATTTAATACAAAGTTTCATTTTACCACTTGCCAAGTGTGTGACTTGGGAAATTTTAATTTTCTAGTTTTCAGTTTCTTCATGTGAAAATTGGGTATATAGTTCCTCATACTTTCAATTTTTAAAATGTTTATTCACTTATTTTTGGATTGCCTGCCCTAGTCTTAGCTGTGATACACATGGTCTTCGTTGTGGCAGGCAAGATCTAGTTCCCTGGCTGGGGATGGAACCTGGCTCCTGTGCACTCGGAGTATAGAGTCTTGACCACTGGACAACCAGGGAAGTCCCTATGAAAAAATTGGATATATAATATCTCTACTTCATAAGGTGGTTGCAATAATTAAATAAAATAAAATGTCTGGTCTTTAATAGGCCCTCAGTCAATGATAGCTGTCAGCTATGATTAAGGTTATTAAGGGATAATTCCTGTCCTGGATATGTTTCCTGGCATTTCTCCACATCTTGGTAATGCTTCTTTCTTTAGAATAAGTTACGTTCTACACAGATAATATCGTATGGTATAGCACTTTGAATAAGTGGCCTTTGCATTCAGACATAACTAGGTGTGAATCCTCACTTAGCCATATACTAGTCTGTGACTTAAGTTCTCAAAGCCTCAGTTTATAAACCTGCAGACTAAGGATGATAATAATCTTAGACTTGGTATGAGGAATATATGAGAGAACGCACATACAACCTTTAACATGGTGCCTGACACTTAGTGAGTCCCTCCACTACCCACTCTCCACCAGATGGAAGCTGTGAACTTTATTTGATACATTTTCATGATTTGTAGCATGGTGTCATGAAAAGAATCAGGAGAAAACTTGGCCCTGGATTTCCCTGGTGGTACAGTGGATAAGAGTCCACCTGCCAGTGCAGGGGACACAGGTTCAAGCCCTGGTCCGGGAAGATTCCACATGTCTTGGGCAACTAAGCCCATGTGTCACAACCACCGAGCCTGCACTCTAGAGCCTACGAGCTGGAACTAATGAGCTCCTGCATTGCCGGAGGCCACAACTGTTGAGGCCTGTGCATCTAGAGCCTGTGCTCTGCAACAAGAGAAGCCACCGAAATGAGAAGCCCAGGCACCAATAAAGAGTAGCACTGGTTCACCACACTAGAGAAAACCTGCGTGCAACAGCAAAGACCCATCATAACCAAGATAAAAAAATAAAAAATAAAAAAAACACCTCAGTCAGGCCACTGTAGCTCTTGGGGGTCTTTGCCTCAATGTATAAGGGAGGGGATGGATTCTGTGGTCCCCAGGATAGCTCACAGCTCCAGTAGCTTATTCCTCCAGGTTCTCTTCCTCCTTTGATCAGAAATAGAGTTACATTCGGAGAAGGCAATGGCACCCCACTCCAGTACTTTTGCCTAGAAAATCCCATGGACGGAGGAGCCTGGTAGGCTGCAGTCCATGGGGTCGCTAGAGTCGGACACGACTGAGCGACTTCACTTTCACTTTTCACTTTCATGCACTGGAGAAGGAAATGGCAACCCACTCCAGTGTTCTTGCCTGGAGAATCCCAGGGACGGGGGAGCCTGGTGGGCTGCCGTCTATGGGTCGTACAGAGTCGGACACGACTGAATCGAGTTAGCAGCAGTAGCAGCAGCAGAGTTATGCTGGGATGAGTGTAAGAGTGCAAGAAAATGGAGACTCAAAGCCTTTCCAAGATTAAAAATCTCATATTGTGAGTCTCAGCTCCCCACAAATGTGCCAGGCCACCCTGTTGTTTATAATCAAGTATTGTGGTCCAGAGAGCCAAAGTCAGAGAGAAACTGCCCTCCTTCATCCAGGCCTCGTGCCAGAAGTTTCACACCGTGCTGTTCTGAATACTGGGCATCACAGCAGCTGTGACTGAGGGGATGGCCACAAGATAGAGTCTGTTTGCAAAGTTGTAACAGCACTGTCAGACGTTACAGGTAAATGCTTAACAAACTTTCTTACATTTTCCTTTCTGTGTCCTCCAAAGGTAGGAAAACAACTGTTTGCCCTCCATCTGCATTTGCTCATGTGCTTTCTTCTGATTTTCTTCAAGCGACAGCCTCATATACATAACCACTGTGAAAATAACTTAAAACCGAAAGACAACACCAACTGATGACCTGCAGCTAATCTCCCATCACTGGCTCAAATATTGTTCAGAGTTAGAAAGAAGGTAGTGAATTATTGACTTCTATGTTCTAGCGCCTCAGAATACTTAAAAACAAAAACTGATTTTAGTCTTGGCAAATGATAGCTGTCATTAAGGACCATCCTCCCAGATATGAGGACTAGATCTAATATGAGAGGGAAAGAGTGGCAGAATCGCAGGCCTTGTGATCTTTTTTTTTTAACCTTAATGTAAAGAGCTCCCACTAGTGTTAATATCAGATCCACAGGAAAAATTCAGAGCAATACATGACTTTGACTGGCTTAAGTGCCTGTCGTGGACCTGTCTGTCGTGAGGGAGTACTAACCATAGCCCACTTTGGCCGCATGCCACTTCATCTGGTTACTGCTCTGCTGCTGCTGCTAAGTCACTTCAGTCGTGTCTGACTCTTCGCGACCCCATGGACTGCAGCCCACCAGGCTCCGCCATTCCCGGGATTCTCCAGGCAAGAACACTGGACTGGGTTGCCATTTCCTTCTCTAATGCGTGAAAATGAAAAGTGAAAGTGAAGTCTCTCAGTCGTGTCTGACTCTTCATGACCCCATGGACTGCAGCCTACCAGGCTCCTCCGTCCATGGGATTTTCCAGGCAAGAGTACTGAAGTGGGGTGCCATCGCCTTCTCTGTATTGCTCTGTTAGGTTCCATTTAAGGCTCAACGTTCCTTTTATGTTTACCGTTTCTTCAGAAGCCTCCCTTGTAAGTCATCTAAGAAATGCACCATATTTCACAATGTAGTTAACAATAAAAAATATATTTATGTATATTTTTCTCTGATAAGAGAAATATTTCACTCCCAGATGTGTCTCATTAACATTGTTTCTGACTTGAACCAAGATAAGATGCTCCTTCAACACTCTTGGCAAGATGGTTATGTCTTGTGAAATTCTGGTCATTTTCAATTGAAATGTCTCTAAGCAGCTGACAATATATAAGCCATATCAACGTTACTTGTGTAAAAAAAGAGAAAAGTATCTAGATGCTAGTCTGCTTGTCCAAACCACCAAAAGAGCAGAAGAGATTGTGGGAGAGAGAGCTAGTTCTGGCCCCAAATAATATATTTTATAATAAATTAGGCGTTGCATTAGAACTATCATAAAACGTTTATAAATATTTACAAGTCTTTCCTGTCTTTAAGAATATGATAAGGAAAAAGTTAAACATGCAGTATAATAATGTTATGATTAAAGCCTCACAGCATGTCATAGTGATGTCAGAGAAATCACTCTGGGAACAAAAAAATAAAAAGTGAGAAAACTTCTATCACTGTGTCAAATCCAACAAACATTATTTTGGCATAATTGCAAACTTTTATAGAGTACAATGAGCTTCCCTGGTAGCTCAGCTGGTAAACAATCTACCTGCAAAGAGGGAGACCTGGGTTCAATCCCTGGGTTTGAAAGATCTCCTGGAGAGGGAAAGGCTATGCTCTCCAGTATTCTGGCCTGGAAAATTCTATGGACTGTATAGGCCATGGGGCCACAAAGAGTCAGACACGACTGAGTGACTTTCACAGTGTATGATAATTAAGTCAGTTTGCCATAACAGTATGATCATTGTCAATCAAATTAAAAAACAAACCAAAAAACCCAGCAGTCTATATATACTAGAAGAAGGATGTGAAAGTGAAAGTTACTCAGTCGTGTTTGACTCTTTGTGACCCCATGGACTATATAATCCATGAAATTCTCCAGGCCAGAATACTGGAGTGGGTAGCCTTTCCCTTCTCTAGGGGATCTTTCTGACCCAGGAATCGAACTGGGGTCTCCTGTATTACAGGCAGATTCTTTACCAACTGAGCTATAAGGGAAGCCCAGAAGAAGGATAGAAAGACTAAAATCTCTTGCTGGACAAAAAGATCAATAGAAAAGAAGGGAAAATGTTCAGCAAGCATATTAATAGAATTATAGCTCTAAGAAACATTGGGAGATGAATTAGACTACCATTCCTCTAAAGGCTTCCTGTATCTTACCCTCTCCCTCCCAATAAAAATTTTATAATATTTATTTTAGACGGGATAAGTATAACAAACATTTATTTGATAATTTCCATGAGTCAGGCTAGAGAAGGAAATGGCAACCCACTCCAGTATTCTTGCCTGGAAAATTTCACGGACAGAGGAGCCTGGCAGCTTACAGTCCATGGGGTAGCAAAGAGTCAGACACGACTAAGCCACTTACACACTTCCATGAGTCAGGCATTGGTTGAATGGTTGCATTGTCTTGTTTGGTTCTGCTCATAACTCTATAATCCGAGGAGGTAGGTACTGTTACCATTGCCATTTTTATAGATGGTTTCTAGAGATCGGTTAACCTGACCAGCGTTACCCACTCATAAGTAGATACCAGATGGAATCCAGGTCTCTCGACCTTTGACCCTCTACCAGTCATTCCCCTGTTTGCTCTCAGCTCCAATCTAGCCCTTCCGTGATCTGCTCTGCAATGCAGGATGCCAAATCTGCACTGTGCAATACAGAAACCACGAGCCACATGTGACTCTCCAAGTTATGCTAATTTAAAGTGAAACAAAATTTGGAATTCCATTCCTTGGTCATAGCAGCCAGTATAAAATGAAATACTACTCGGTCATAAAGAATGTCACAAAAGACTGAATACTACTCAGCCACAAAAGAATGAAATAATGCCATTTGAAGCAATGTGGATGAACCTAGAGTTCACCTAAGTGAACTGAGTCAGAGAAAAACAAATACATGCTATCACATTGCAGAGTCTGAAATATAACCCAAATGAATTTATTTACAAACAGAAACAAACTCACAGACTTAGAAAACAAACTTAAAATTATCAAAGAGGAAAGGGGGTGAAAGTGAAAGTGAAAAAGAAAGTCCTTCAGTCAGGTCCGACTCTTTGCGGCCCCATGAACTATACAGTCCGTGGAATTCTCCAGGTCAGAATCCTGGAAAGGGGTGGGGAGAGATACATTAGAAGTTTGGCATTAGCATATAAAATAAAGTCCTACTGTTTAGCACAGGGAATTATATTCAGTATCCTGTAATAAACTATAATGGAAAAGAGTATAAAAAAGGATGTGTGTATGTATGTGTAACTGAATCACTTAGCTGTTCAACAGAAACCAACACAACATTGTAAACCAGCTCTACTTCAATAGAACAACAACAACAAACATAGTGAGCCTCAGCACTGACCGTGAGGAATGACTGATGGGCCTGGTCACATCACTTTCTTTCTTTTTCTCTACCCTTGCGGGTGGTAGCAGATCCCGGCAGTTACTAATCTCTGTTACCTCACTGTCCCTGCTTTGCTCCTCTAACCCTTCCAATACTTTGTGACTCTTCCTTTTATTAAATTCCCTGTATGAAATATCAAGAATGTTTCTGACTAGATTTTGATTCTAAGTTCTTAACTTAAGCTATGGTAGAAAGGAAATGAGGATAGAGAATGATTAGTGCATCTCCCAGATGGCACTAGTGTTAAAGAACCCATCTGCCAATGCAGGAGACATAAGAGACACAGGTTTGATTCCTGAGTCAGGAAGCTCCCCTGGAGGAGGGCATAACAACCCACTCCAGTATTCTTTCCTGGAGAATCTCATAGACAGAGGAGCCTGAAGGGCTACAGTCCATAGGGTCACACAGACACGACTGAAGCAACTTAGCACAGGAGCACATAGAATGATTACTATCTAGACTAAAACTAGAGTGATTACTAACTAAAGTGAGTGCTTACACTATGAAAAATAATTTGCCTGAGAAGGGAAGATTTAGGTTTTTTTCCTACGATAAGTGTCATTACTTACATTATTTTAAAACATTTAAAACTTTAGTTGACTCATTGGAAAAGACTCTGTTGCTGGGAGGGATTGGGGGCAGGAGAAGAAGGGGACAACAGAGGATGAGATGGCTGGATGGCATCGCTGACTCGATGGATGTGAGTCTGAGTGAACTCTGGGAGTTGGTGATGGACACAGAGGCCTGGCGTGCTGCGATTCATGGGGTCGCAAAGTGTTGGACACGACTGAGCGACTGAACTGAACTGAACTGAACTGAAAGTTTATAGATCTGCCCTTGAATTTAACTCTTACCCTCAACTTATTTACCAAAAACTAAAACCGGATTCTTAGGAGTGGTAAAACAACTAATTAGGCTAATTCTGTGATGAATCAGTTAATCTTAGCCCCAACAACAACATCCACAACCTACACCTACTGCAGTTAATATATTCAAAGTTAACACTACTCCCTAGTGATCGAATGGGCTGGGGGTACAGAAGGTGTGAAGTCTTAAAATGTGTCCCTATTATTTATAAGTCCCTACCGTACTACCGAGGCCAGGGGCTGTGGCCGGGAGGACCAACCCCATGTCCAAGGAGCCGTGGCTGTGCGGGCACAGGAGGGCCTAGAGGAGCTGTCCCACATTGAAGGCCAGGAAGGGCGGCGGTGAGGAGATACCCCTTGTCCAAGGTAAGGAGCAATGGCTGCACCTAGCTGGAGCAGCCGTGAAGAGATACCCCACGCCCAAGGTAAGAGAAACCCAAGTAGGACGGTAGGTGTTGCAAGAGGGCATCAGAGGGCAAACACACTGAAACCATACTCACAGAAAACTAGTCAATCTAATCACACTAGGACCACAGCCTTGTCTAACTCAATGAAACTAAGCCATGCCCGTGGGGCAACCCAAGACGGGCGGGTCATGGTGGAGAGATTTGACAGAATGTGGTCCACTGGAGAAGGCAATGGCAAACCACTTCAGTATTCTTGCCTTGAGAACCCCATGAACAGTAGGAAAAGGCAAAATGATAGGATACTGAAAGAGAAACTCCCCAGGTCAGTAGGTGCCCAATATGCTACTGGAGATCAGTGGAGAAATAACTCAAGAAAGAATGAAGGGATGGAGCCAAAGCAAAAACAATACCCAGCTGTGGATGTGACTGGTGATAGAAGCAAGGTCCGATGCTGTAAAGAGCAATATTGCATAAGAACCTGGAATGTCAGGTCCATGAATCAAGGCAAATTGGAAGTGGTCAAACAAGAGATGGCAAGAGTGAATGTCAACATTCTAGGAATCAGTGAACTAAAATGGACTGGAATGGGTGAATTTCACTCAGATGACCGTTATATCTACTACTGCAGGCAGGAATCCCTCAGAAGAAATGGAGTGGCCATCATGGTCAACAAAAGAGTCCAAAATGCAGTACTTGGATGCAATCTCAAAAACGACAGAATGATCTCTGTTCGTTTCCAAGGCAAACCATTCAATATCACAGTAATCCAAGTCTATGCCCCAACCAGTAACGCTGAAGAAGCTGAAGCTGAATGGTTCTATGAAGACCTACAAACCTTTTAGAACTAACACCCAAAAAAGATATCCTTTTCATTATAGGGGACTGGAATTCAAAAGTAGGAAGTCAAGAAACACCTGGAGTAACAGGCAAATTTGGCCTTGGAATACGGAATGAAGCAGGGCAAAGACTAATAGAGTTTTGCCAAGAAAATGCACTGGTCATAGCAAACACCCTCTTCCAACAACACAAGAGAAGACTCTATACATGGACATCACCAGATGGTCAACACCAAAATCAGATTAATTATATTCTTTGCAGCCAAAGACGGAGAAGCTCTATACAGTCAGCAAAAACAAGACCAGGAGCTGACTGTGGCTCAGACCATGAACTCCTTATTGCCAAATTCAGACTGAAATTGACGAAAGTAGGGAAAACCACTAGACCATTCAGGTATGATCTAAATCAAATCCCTTATGATTATACAGTGGAAGTGAGAAATAGATTTAAGGGCCTAGATCTGATAGATAGAGTGCCTGATGAACTATGGAATGAGGTTCGTGACATTGTACAGGAGACAGGGATCAAAATCATCCCCATAGAAAAGAAATGCAAAAAAGCAAAATGGCTGTCTGGGGAGGCCTTACAAATCGCTGTGAAAAGAAGAGAAGCGAAAAGCAAAGGAGAAAAGGAAAGATATAAACATCTGAATGCAGAGTTCCAAAGAATAGCAAGAAGAGATAAGAAAGCCTTCCTCAGGGATCAATGCAAAGAAATAGAGGAAAACAACAGAATGGGAAAGACTAGGGATCTCTTCAAGAAAATCAGAGATACCAAAGGAATATTTCATGCAAAGATGGGCTCGATAAAGGACAGAAATGGTATAGACCTAACAGAAGCCGAAGATATTAAGAAGAGATGGCAAGAATACACAGAAGAACTGTACAAAAAAGATCTTCAGAACCCAGATAATCACAGTGGTGTGATCACTGACCTAGAGCCAGACATCCTGGAATGTGAAGTCAAGTGGGCCTTAGAAAGCATCACTACGAACAAAGCTAGTGGAGGTGATGGAATTCCAGTTGAACTATTCCAAATCCTGAAAGATGATGCTGTGAAAGTGCTGTACTCAATATGCCAGCAAATTTGGAAAACTCAGCAGTGGCCACAGGACTGGCAAAGGTCAGTTTTCATTCCAATCCCAAAGAAAGGCAATGCCAAAGAATGCTCAA
Organism: Bos grunniens; assembly: GCF_055505025.1. Lineage (NCBI taxonomy): Eukaryota > Metazoa > Chordata > Mammalia > Artiodactyla > Bovidae > Bos > Bos grunniens. Next base: position 21,099,658 of record NC_141178.1, on the reverse strand, counting down.
ACTACCGCACAATTGCACTCATCTCACATGCTAGTAAAGTAATGCTCAAAATTCTCCAAGCCAGGCTTCAGCAATATGTGAACCGTGAACTTCCTGATGTTCAAGCTGGTTTTAGAAAAGGTAGAGGAACCAGAGATCAAATTGCCAACATCTGCTGGATCATAGAAAAAGCAAGAGAGTTCCAGAAAAACATTTATATCTGCTTTATTGACTATGCCAAAGCCTTTGACTGTGTGGATCACAATACACTGTGGAAAATTCTGAAAGAGATGGGAATACCAGACCACCTGATTTGCCTCTTGAGAAATTTGTATGCAGGTCAGGAAGCAACAGTTAGAACTGGACATAGAACAACAGACTGGTTCCAAATAGGAAAAGGAGTTCGTCAAGGCTATATATTGTCACCCTGTTTATTTAACTTCTATGCAGAGTACATCAAGAGAAACGCTGGACTGGAAGAAACACAAGCTGGAATCAAGATTGCCGGGAGAAATATCAATAACCTCAGATATGCAGATGACACCACCCTTATGGCAGGAAGTGAAGAGGAACTCAAAAGCCTCTTGATGAAAGTGAAAGTGGAGAGTGAAAAAGTTGGCTTAAAGCTCAACATTCAGAGAACGAAGATCACGGCATCCGGTCCCACCACTTCATGGGAAATAGATGGGGAAACAGTGTCAGACTTTAGTTTTCTGGGTTCCAAAATCACTGCAGATGGTGACTGCAGCCATGAAATTAAAAGACGCTTACTCCTTGGAAGGAAAGTTATGACCAACCTAGATAGCATATTCAAAAGCAGAGACATTACTTTGCCAACAAAGGTCAGTCTAGTCAAGGCTATGGTTTTTCCTGTGGTCATGTATGGATGTGAGAGTTGGACTGTGAAGAAGGCTGAGTGCCAAAGAATTGATGCTTTTGAACTGTGGTGTTGGAGAAGACTCTTGAGAGTCCCTTGGACTGCAAGGAGATCCAACCTGTCCATTCTGAAGGAGATCAGCCCTGGGATATCTTTGGAAGGAATGATGCTAAAGCTGAAACTCCAGTACTTTGGCCACCTCATGTGAAGAGTTGACTCATTGGAAAAGACTCTGATGCTGAGAGGGATTGGGGGCAGGAGGAGAAGGGGACGACAGAGGATGAGATGGCTGGATGGCATCGCTGACTTGATGGACGTGAGTCTGAGTGAACTCCAGGAGTTGGTGATGGACAGGGAGGCCTGGCGTGCTGCGATTCATGGGGTTGCAAAGAGTTGGACAAGACTGAGTGACTGATCTGATCTGATCTGATTATTATTGGGCTTCCCGCAGTAGCTCAAACAGTAAAGAATCTGCCTGCAATGCGTGAGATCTGGGGTGGATCACTGGGTTGGGAAGATCCCCTGGAGAAGGGAATGGCAACCCACTCCAGTATTCTTGCCTGGAGAATCCCATGGACAGAGGATCCTGATAAGCTGCAGTCCATGGGGTCACAAAAAGTCGGACACGATGAGCGACTAACACTTATTATTTGCTCAAGAGAACCTTTACACAAAGGGAAGACATTTGACCACCAACTGCCTATTTACCCATGGTCCTCCCACCAGTGCCTGTTAAGGGATGAAAAAATGAGAAGGGAGCCCAAGGCTCCCAAAATTATTATTCCAAAATAATAGATTAAGGAGCTCTGAAGACCCTTTCCCAAGGGAAGCAACAATATCACTGGTAGTTCAAAGCAATAACCCGATTGTTAATATACCCTGTACTTGCTAATTTTTAAATAATATGGACAATAGTCAAAAGAGAATACCAAAAGAAAAAAAAATCAAGTACAAAATTGTATATATAGAATGATTTCAGTCGTATGCACATGTGGCTCAGTGATTAAGAGTCTGCCTGCAATGCTGGAAATGAGGGTTCAATCTCTGGGTCATGAAGATCCCCTGGAGAAGGAAACGGCAACCGACTCTGCTATTCTTGCCTGGGAAATCCCATGAATAGAGGTCCCCGGAGGGCTATAGTCTGTGGAGTCACAAAGAGTTGGACGTTTAGTGACTAACAACAAATGTACACATAGACACATATCTATAGAAATATGGAAGGAAAGATACCAAATGTTTACAGTGGCTATTTCTGGGTTTGATAATTATCTTAATTTTTCAATTTGTCCAAGGTACACTGCACCGCTAATGATTAACAAATCATTATATGTTAGTTTAGATGCTTATAAAATACTTTGCTTTCATTTCTGTTAAATTTACCTTATCACAGCGTAAAGTAATAGTTCTCAAAGAATGGTCCCTGGACCAGCAGTATCAGCGACACTGGGTAACTTGTTGGAAATGCAAACTATGAGACCCACCCAGGACCTCCTGAGGGCAGGGCCCAGTAGATCTGTGTTTTCAGAAGCCCCACAGGTGGTACTGACGCACACTGAAGTTTTCGTTCATGCGTGCCAAGTCACTTCATTCGTGTAGCCTGCCAGGCTCCTCTGTCCATGGGATTCTCCAGGCAAGAACACTGGAGTGGGTTGTTATACCCTCTTCCAGGGGATCTTCCCCACCCAGGGATCAAACCTGTGTCTCTTATGTCTCCTTCATTGGCAGATGGGTTCTTTAATTCTAGCACCATCTGGGAAGCCCTGAAGTTTGCCTAGAAATTGAAAGTAAAAGTGTTAGTCGTTCAGTCATGTCTGACTCTCTGTAATCCATGGACTATAGTCCACCAGGCTCCTCTGTCCATGGTATTCTCCAGGCAAGAACACTGAAGTGAGCTGCCATGCCCTTCTCCAGGTTACCACCCATCTAAAGACAACTTCTGTTACTCGTACCTGTAAATCCCCCTAGTGTTTCATAAGTGAAGTCCAAAACCTTCAGTCATTTAAAGTGCAAGATTGCATTATTGTGGGATTAAGGAACTGATTGGGGTGAGCCTGCTGATGAGAATGAAAACTGATAGAGTTGTGCTGTCTGAATTCATTGTGGGGCAAATTATGCTGGGATTTTATGAAAAATGTCAGCCTAGAGAGTGCCCTCTATATTGAAATCCATGGTGCCTTTCATAGATAAAATGTTAGACTGATTTAAATAGAACTCAAGTTCATGGAGGCCACTTGACATCTGCGATATTTTACAGAATTGGAATAAATTAAAAAAAAAATTCCTATCTCTGCTTGTCTGATGGTTTCACCTTCTCAAGTTTGATTTCCCCCCCCAATAATTCTTCCTTCTCTCCTCCACCTGTACAAAGATAGCTGATTTCCTCGTTTTGTGGGAAAGATCCATTGGCCTCCTGGATTGGAGAGGTTCCTATCTCACCTCCCCCATGGAGTCTTTGTTTAGCCCAATGTGTTACATTTAGTTGCTTGTGGATCTGTCATCCCCCCACTAAATGGAGGACCTGAACCCTTGTGAGAAGAGATAGTTACTTGCCCCTCCCTACATCTCTAGTTTTTTTTTAGTCACAGGGCCTGGCAGACAGCCAGAGCCCAAAAAGATGGTTCAATGAATGAAGCTATGAATAGAATGTTACAATTTATGAAATATACCCATCTATTCAACATCAAATGTTTTGCATAGCAAATTTTAATATAAGAAATGCAGGCCAGGAATTTTACCTACATTAATTTTAGTCTGGAAGGAATACATGTAGTACTTAAAATATATGTACTGTGCTGCTCATCTGATTCATCTTAACCTCATCAATTTTTCAGGAACTTCCAGCAGATGGCACCAATAAATACTGTCAGGGGACTGAATTGGAAATTGGTTGATATTTTTCAACATGAGCTTTAAAAAAGCAAGATAAACACAATTTCTTTAGTTCAACTGATAATAACTAGCATCTGTTTAGTATTCTCCAGTTAGCAAAGTGCTTTCATATCCTTGTCTCAATTCTGTCTCAGATTCTGTCAAGGTACTGAGAAAATTTTATTATGTACTTTAGATTTTTGTTGACATGTCGTTTAGTCACAGTAGCAGGATAATTTATGCCAGTTAATGACTCCATTAGTAGTTTATATTTATAACACACACCAGTCTTTTAAAGATCAAAATTTTCTTAGGAAAAAAATAAGTTCTTTGGAATATTTGGGCATGATCCTACTCATGAGAACTGAACAGTAATCCAGACCACTAATAATTTAGTGAACTGTTTCCCTGGCTCATTAAACAGTAATGATTCCTTTCATTTATATGGTATACTGTGAATAAAAGCACTTGCTTACACATAGATTCTTTGATCCCTGCAACAGCTGTATGATGTGATCCAAGCAAGTATTATTTTGTAGGTGAACAGACAGTAGTTCTCTTCCCCTCCTTCTTTCCCATTCCTCATCCCTCCTCCTGGGCCCCATTGCTGCCGTTCCCAGCTTGACCAGCTCAGGCTTAACATGTCATAAACCCAGTGATGCATGAATTGCATATAACATTAGCTTCCCTTATGTGAATGGACCTAGAGTCTGTCACCCAGAGTGAAGGAAATCAGAAAGAGAAAAACAAATATTGTATATTAACGTATGTATATGTAGCCTAGAAAACTGGTACAGATGAACCTATTTGCAGGGCAGGAATAGGGACGCAGGCATAGACGATGGACATGCGGACACAGAGCAGGAAGGGCAGGGTGGAGTTGAGAGTGTAGCACTGACATACGTGTCCTACCATGTGTAAACCAGGTAGCTAGTGGGAGGCTGCTGTGTAGCACAGGGAGCTCAGCTTGATGCTCTCTGATGGCCTAGAAGGGTGGGATGGGAGGGAGGCTCATGAGGGAGGGAATATATGTATACTGACAGCTGATTCACTTTGTTGTACAGCAGAAACTAACAACATTGTAAAGCAATTATATTCCAATTACAAAAAAACACATTAGCTTCACTTAGAAAATCTCAAGGAAATACTTAGAAAGGTTAAAACTCGGTTTGGTGTTTTAAGGATAATCCACTATATGGGAAAAAATAGGAAACAAAATAGGAGTCACAGAGTCTTTATAGTGTGAGTAAACACTTATACGGGAGACTCCAGTTTGATCCCTGGGTTGGGAAGATCCCCTGGAGAAGGAAATGGCAACCCACACCAGTATTCTCACCTGGGAAATTCCATGGACAGGGGAGCCTGGCGGTCTACAGTCCATGGGGTCTCAGAGTCATATACAACTTAGCAACTAAACAACAACAGCAACAATCACGCATAAACTTGAGATGTGTATTAGTTCAGGCTACCATAACTAAATATCATAGACTAGGTAGCTTAAACAACAAAAGTCCATATCTCACAGTCTGGAGGTTGGGAAGTCCAAGATCAAGGTGCTGACTGATGCAGTTTCTGGTAAGAGTGCTCTTCTTGGCTTGCAGACTGTGTTACTCACATGACCTTTTCTCAGTGCACGTGCTGAGTGAGAGAAGGAGGAGGGGAGGGGGGTTCCCAGGATACCCCCTGGGAAACAAGCTCTCTCATGTTTCCGTTTATAAGTTTCAAGGGCACCAATCCCATCATGAAGGCCCCACCCTCATGACCTCATTTAATTTTTTTTACTTCCCAAAGGCCACATCTCCAAATATCATCCCACTGGGAGTTAGGGCTTTAACATATGAATTTGGGGATGCTACAAACATTCAGTCTAACAAGATACAAACATTCCATCTAACATTCAACCCGTAACAAGGTATTACTGACTTTAAGACAGACAAGGGCTGATTTGGAATCCACAGATTCTCCCCCATTATTTTCCCTTGTCCCTTTAATACTCAACTGTTTTCTTCCTGGTGAGCTTGTTCTGCAGAGTATTCCTCTCATTTTAGAAATGGACCACTTTCTCTTTCACACTAATTACAAAACCAGGACCATAAAGTCACCTGACAGGAAACACAGCCCTTAGTAGAGCATTATCTGTGCCATATTTTGAAGTCACACAGTTCAGACCTAGTGCACACCCAGGCCCTGGAGTATTACTGATTGTTTATTGATTACAGATACAGCACGTACTCACAAATTCCAGAAGTAGAATGAAACCGCTCACCCAGGAAGACTTTGCGTGCTGTAAAAGAGGTAGAGCCAGCTGTTTATCATGTTACATAATTTTACACACCCTCTCCCCTCTTGTTACCTGAAGCAATTTGGAGCCTAACAGACCTCAGTTCAAATCCTAAGTCTGAATCTTAGCCCTTATGTGGCTTATGTAAACTCTTCAAGTCCCACATTCTACCAATATAAAATGGAGACAATTCTCAACTTTGTGGACCTTTGAAAGATTAGATGAGCTGACACAGGCCAAGTGTTTAGTAGAATGCCTAGTCACTTAGCCAGGGTTTAATAAATGAAGTTGTTTTAAGTTATTTTTCTCTTTCTCCTTCAATATTAATTGTTTCCTCTATGTACCAAACATACACTAAACGTAAGTGGTGAACAAAGCAGATGTCTCCTTTCCCAACAGAGTTTAAAGGTCAGTGGGAAAGACAGACACAAAAGTTATAAAACAAGTTATCCGTTACAAATAGTCCTCAGCATGCAGAAAGAAAAGACCCTGGAGCATGGGGGCCGACTGAGACCAAGTGAAGGGGCTTTTCTGAGGAGGAGCCAGTTAAGCCTAAAAGACTAGAGGGAACCACCTGGAAGAAAGGGAGGGAGCAGTTGGGAGGAATGTTCTGAAATGGGAAAGAGCTTGACGTTCTGGAGTGCGGATGCAGCGTATGAAGGAGGGAGAAGGTGGCTGAGGCGAAGGACAGAACCCAGAAAGCGCTGTCACGTGAGAGGAAGAGGGTGAGGAGGGAGGGGAAGGATGGCTGAGATTCACGGGCACTACATGTGTGCAGAGTTCTTTTGTTTGTTTGTTTCTTCATTTTTTTAAAAAATTAAAATCTTTTTGGAGTATAGTTGTTTTAAGCACAATTCTAAGTTTTACAATGATTAACTTACAAAACTGTAGAGAAAGGTCTGATATTATAGACCACATAAAGGAGTTTGTTTTAATTTTGAGTGTGATGGAAAACCCACTGAGAGATTCTAAGCAGGAAAGATATGATCAGATTTAAATTTCACAAAGGCTCTCCTGCTATATTGAGGAAGGATCAGAGATGTGCAGGAGTAGAAGCAAGTCATTAAATATCCACCCACCCAAAATTTTGCTCTTCCCCCATACCTTAATGAGCTGTTGTATATAAAGTGCCTTCCAAAGGATGGGTAAAATTATCATAGGAAGTTTACTGCTAGTACAGCAGAAAAGTAGAAGTAAAAATGTAAAAAACTGCAACATACGATAATTTTATTACCTTCTATACAGCCCTGTGGGTGAAAAGTTGCTATTGGGATAAGAAGCCAAGTTTTGAGAGGGTGAAAAAGAGGATGATGTGAATTCTTTGGTCTTCTAAGAATGCGACCTTACAGAATAGTAATCACATTTACATAAAGAGGCTGAATTGTACTTCTTTTGCAAGTCAGAAAAGAATTTTTAAAATGAATCAAAACTGGTGGTATAAAGTACCTACAAAGGCATGAGAATCAGGTTAATGAAATATACAGAATTTCCAGGATCTCATGTATACAGCATTATGCCTATAGTTAACACTATTGTATTGTATACTTGAAAGTTGCTATGAGAGTACTACTACTACTAAGTCACTTCAGTCGTGTTTGACTCTGTGCGACCCCATAGACGGCAACCCACCAGGCTCCTCCATCCCTGGGATTCTCCAGGCAAGAACACTGGAGTGAGTTGCCATTTCCTTCTCCAATGCATGAAAGTGAAAAGTGAAAAGTGAAAGTGAAGTCGCTCAGTCATGTCCGACTCTTAGCAACCCCATGGACTGCACCCTACCAGGCTCCTCCATCCATGGGATTTTCCAGGCAAGAGTACTGGAGTGGGGTGCCATTGCCTTCTCCGAGTAGATAGACCTTAAATATTCTCACCACACCCACACAAAATAGTAATTATATAAAGTGATGGAGGTGTTCACTAAATTTATTGTGGTCATTTTGCAATATGTATAGGTGTATCAAATTATCACATTGTACACCTTAAACTGACACAGTGTTGTATGTCAGTCATATCTCAATAAAGCTGGAAAATAAAATTTTAAAATAAATAAAATGGAAGAAACAATGTGTGGCACTTCCCCACGAGTGTCCATGCCACTGCCAGAGGCTGGGGCTTATCAGTGTGTGCTAACCAGCGTACTGAGTCTTAGCAGAAGTGCTGCTAAATCAGGAGAAATATTCACTTTAATATCTAACACTGGTTCCTTACACATGCATAATCCAATTTAAAGAATTTAATGGGCATGTCTGAGTTCACATCAAGGGCTGCCTACACTGAGATTTCATGGTTTACTTTCCTCCCTCCATGCTTGATTTAGCAAATTAGTGACCTTAGCCTGCCATCTCTTTTCCTTTTCTACCTTTCATAGTGAATTAATTTTTAAAGGCTTAAACAAAAATCCAAAAGGAATGGCTTTGAAGTTGATTTCTTTGAAGATGCATGAGAATTTGAAGACTCCGTTCTTCTAGATTGTCTTAAACCTCTCAGTATGGCAGGACCTGGGCCTCTGATTCTAGCAATCTTCACGAGGCTCAGGTGGTTTTGCTACGTCTAGTGTTTCAGTTTGTAATCGATTAGGGTGAGACATTGTACCGGGGATGGCTAGGATGATCACCATGAGTTTAAAGTCTGTTTATTTCCATCTGTTAGAGAATCAGATTTTGCCTCTGTTGTATACAGTTAGAGCCAGGCTTATTGTTATGATGGAAAATAGGATGACATCATTTTCCTGCTGACTAGCAACTATTCAGGAATGTATTGATAGAGTTTTCTACAGTTGTTTATAAGTGTTTTGCTTGTAAATGGTTGAGGTGTACAAGAGCATCTTTGCCCAGACAGGCTTTTGCACCCATGGGAAATTTCTCCTTTTCTTTCTCTCCTGGTCCCTGAGATATGCACAGACTCTTTTCCCACTTCCTTTACCATTTCTCAAAACCTGTGATCCAGTGTCCTAGGATTTATCAGTCAGGATTCAGTTATTAGTAAACAGGACGCACTTTCATTGGCTTTAGCAGACAGGGATTTAATATTAAAAATTGGGCTTCCCTTGAGGCTCAGCTGGTAAAGAATCTGTGTGCAATGAGGGAGACCTGGGTTGGGTTTGATCCCTGGGTTGGGAAGATCCCCTGGAAAAAGGATAGGCTACCCACTCCAGTATTCTCAAGCTTCCCTGGTGGCTCAGCTGGTGAAGAATCCGCCTGTGATGTGGGAGACCTGGGTTTGATCCCTGGGTTGGGAAGATCTCCTGGAGAAGGGATAGGCTACCCACTCCAGTATTCTGGCCTGGAGAATTCCATGGACTGTATAGTCCATGGGATCGCAAAGAGTCGGACACAACTGAGTGACTTTCACTTTCAGAACTTCTGGAAGGGCTGGAAGGGTAGATTCTAGGCTAAGCCTCTCAAGGATGAGCTCTAGCTCAGAACTAACGTGGCCAGGGAATCGCTGTAAAAGAGGAGAAAAAAACTAAACTCTTGGTCAAAGCATATGCCATGAATTTATCACTGATTAAATATATGGCCCAACATGTTTTATTATGGTAACGTTGGGAAAAAAACTGACCTGACTCTTAGTACAACACGGTCCACAGACCTGTAGCATCAGATCCCTGGGAGCCTGTTACAAATGCAAAATCTTGGGCCTCAACCCCCATCCCTACTGAGTTAGAAGCTCTGGGGTAGCCCAGGAATCTTGCTTAACTCGTCCTCCGAGTGATTCTGACGCAAGGGCGACCCACCCTCCTGGTTTCCCAGGGACTACGGAAAGGATTCCCAGGACACAGGACTGCTATTGCTAAAACCCAAAGAACCCTGGGCAAGCCAGGACACACTGGTCACCTTCGATGCCAGCTCACATTTGAGAAATACATCTCAGGCCATCTGTGGAGCCACTTGTAGACGGGGGATGGGGAGGGTGTTTGTGAGTCATAGATAGGAGCCACAGTATAACAATGTGGCATTGAAGCAGTGTAACAGCAAAATCCTGCTCTCTCAAAATAACTTCAGTTGAAACAGCAAAGCACTCCTTTGTCACTACTTTTCAGGCACGGATGAAGAAACAAGGTGCCAAATTTCTGAGCTGAACGACTGCCGAGAGCGAGACATGCAAACTGAGAACGCGTGTGGCAGATGAATTTTCACAAGTCATACACTCATTTCTTTTTTTATAACTGAGCTTAATTTTCATCTCATGTCCCCATTCTGCCTGACAGCAGAAAGTAATCCTCACCGTTTTAAAGACAGACTTAGTCAGATCGGAGTTTTCTCATTCAAAGCAGGTGTTTTTCAGTCAGTTCGTGGTTTTCCCCACCACCCCATTCCCTGGATTCAGTCTAAATTCTGGAGACCGTTCACAGAGCCACAGTGTTGGGAGGAGGGGAGGCATAGGTTCCTGCTGGCATCTATAGAGATGTACCTCATCCCTGCAGGAAATATCTAGGACATCTGGGTTCTCCATCTGGTTTCTGGTGGTTGGTCCAGGAAGGTCACCCTGAATCCCTCTCATCAAAGTCTCAAAGCATCTTCAGGCCTGCTGGCCTCCCTCAGGTGTTCCTCCCCTCATCACCCAGTCCAAAGGAGGTTTCATCTCATCTGGGGTGAGAAAAACTCATTTCTGCATAATCAAGGTCCATTCTCTATTTAGATTTATGGTTTCAACTTTACACCTTGAGTTCTTCAGGAATGTGGCAGAGATTTCTATTTGCAAGCTTTTATCCATTCTCCCTTTCTACTTCCCTAACAGTGTTATTTTATTTAGGTCAGTTTTGTGCCCTACAAAAGATTATATTTTTCCAGGGTCCCTTGCAGCTAAGCATGGCCATGTGATTAAATTCTGACAGTGATATATAAGCCTAAGAGTTGCGTGGGACTTCTGAGATGGTTTGTGAGTTGACTCAGTGGGAAGGAATATTCTTTGCCTTTCCCTAGTTCCTATTTCCTCACATGTGGATATAATGGTTGGAACTCTATCAACCATCTTGTACCAGGAGGTAATCCTGCAACTGCAAGGAACAAGGACTAGGAGGGAACTAAAACATAGATGAAGTCTGAGAATCTGATAACAGTGCCAGTCTTACACTATCAGACTGGTTTTATAAGAGAGAAATAAATTTCTATATTTACAATGTTTTATTTTTTATTTCATGTAGCTTAACTAACTCTAACAAGGGACTTGGTTTTTATTCTTGAAAACCCTTTTCAAGCTGTTTTCTCTGTCATGCATTTCAAAGGTCTATATAGCTAAGCTAAAATCAGATTCCTTTTGCTTCTTTGCATTTATCTTGTAACAATCTTTTCCTAAGAGCCATGCAGAGGACATCTTGCTGCCTGAAGGAATAGAAAGAAAGAAGCAAATGTTAATAATATTTCCAAATGTTACCTTCATACATGAAATTTATCCAAATAGCTACCATGCCTTGGGTTAAAGCCTATAATTTAGAGCTTTATGGATCTAAGAGATGCCATAGAGAGAGATGAAAGATTTTCAATAAATTTGACAATGTCTGAAACTTTTTCAATAAATTTGACAGTGTCCATCTCTACAGGAGTTTGGTTGAAAACACGTGTCTGCAGATAGCATATTCTGAGCTTTCACTTGCAGCTGCTGCTACTCAAGCCTAAGAGTTATCCCCTCAAGAGTTGAAGAGTCAACATCTGTATCATATTTCTTTGTATCTCCTGCAGAATTTCACAGTAAACCCTTAGTTAACTTTTTAAAATTGATCTGGGGCCTGTCAGGTTGTCCCTTCAGTGAATGGCACCAACCTCATGAATAACTCTTGAATAACTGCTGCTCCTCTGTGTTGATGAGTGTAGCAAATTCTGTGCCTTCTTAAGGAAGTAATGGTTATTCCACCATGGTTAACTAAATTAAGTTTCCTGAAATAGATATGTATCACAGAGCATGTCTGTCATTCTTAATTTTATTTTCCTGCAAGGTTGTAATTAATTTGGTTAACTAAGTTGATAGAATGGATGTTGATTTAGCTCAGGAATCTAGAGAAGTAGAATTAATTCCAATAGATATTCAATTTGTACTAGGATATAATCAAATAAAAGTAAAGATGTTTATGTTTCATCACCAAGAATACATTCCCCTTTGAAGATCTACTCCCTTTCCTTTTATTAGATATTTATAAGACCTAACTTCAAGTTTTTTGTGTGGTGTTTCATTTTTATTATTTATTTGTTTTTTAAATTATCATTATTATTTATTTTTGACTACACCTCTCGGCATGCAGGATCTCAGTTCCCCGACCAGGGATCGAACTTGTGCCTTCTACAGTGGAAGTGTGGAGTCTTAACCACTGGACCACCAGGGAAGTCCTCACTTTAAATTTTATACTATCAATTTATATGAATTAACTTGATTCTTTGATCAGGCACCTGTACTGTGACCATGTAGACAAGGTGGCCACGTGATATATTTTTTCAGGGCAGTCCTGATTTTTGTTTAATTATTATACATTCTGCCCCAGTCCACAAAGAATATGACACCACTCACAAGAATGTACACAATATTACCAATAAAATTCAAATACAGAATCAGGATCAAGGAAAATAAGGAGAAAAATCAAGATCAGATAAAAGAAAACTTAAACATATAAAACCCAGGGTCCTGAGCCAGCAATTGTCCCTTTTGTCTTTGAGCTTCCGGAAAGGCAAAGCTAAAGAAAAGGCACAGTAAGTCAATAATCCTCATTATTAGAAAAAAGGAAGCAGACAACTTCCTCAGGAGGTGCATATTTTATCCTGGAACCAGATTCTCAGAGAAATTTATCTTTGGGAATTTTTTAAGGGGCCCTGAGTTGCATGATGGACAAAACCCTCAACAGTATTCACAAAGTAACAAATTGTTTATGACTCACTTTGTTTTACTTTAAATCAAAGCTGAGGAAATAGTTAAAATTCTGCAAATGACCTCCTGAATTGATATTCTAGGGAGCAATGTTCTGAGGATATTAGTAGGAATGTCACTTAAAAAAAAATGTGTCCAGGCTCAAACAAGTTAATCAAAGTCAAGTCGATCTTTTTGTTGCAGAATTTCTTGCAAACTTTGATATGTAGATATGCAATGTGAGTCTCAAAAACAAAACAAAACAAAAAAGAATACACAATATAGCAGCTCTCATTTTTGGAAGCTTTTCTTTTGAGGTTCACTTTAGCTCTGTGCGTCCAAGTTCTGTGATGTGTGGTTTGGAAGTAAACTGATAGAAATCCAATGATGCGAGGGTAAGGCAGTTACTTTTGCGATTAAGAGCATGTGCTTTGATGTTGGGCAGATTTGGGTACAAATCCTGTCTCTGACACCTACTGGTTGTATGACTTTGAAAAAGTTACCCAAACCCACTGCATTTTAGTTTCCTCATTTATCTTAACCCTAACAAGTGCATAATTAGAAATACGTTTGGCTACATGAACAAAAAACATTTGTCAGAGTTACTAGGTATTTATTTTTCTGATCTAACAACTCCAGGATTGGACCATCCAAGAGCCAGTAAAGCTATTAAAGAGTGTTGTCTGGGTTCAGGCTCACTCTGTCGTTCTGCTTTGATATCGTTAGCATGAAGGCCTTTGTCTTCGTGCTTGTTGCCTCATGGTTGCAAAACAGCTGCTGTACCCTCATCCTCAAACCAGCATTTCCCTCATGGAAAACAAAGGGATGTAAATTACTTTGGAGTAGCCATTCCATAGTGTCAGCCATAGGGAGATAATAAGACTCTCCCTCAAAGAATTATTTTGAGAAGTGAGATAATGAGTGTAGCATGCTTATATAGTGCCTGGCACTAGTTAGTGCTCAATAAACATCCGTTATTAATATTCATATATAGCCTTGGAATATATAATGAATATATGAATATATAATATTCATTTTTCACCTTCAAGGTGATACAATTCTAGCAATTAGAGTTCTGAGAAGGTTGAAGAACACATACTTCAGCCAGTGATGAGGGGTCATCTCTTTTCTCAGTGGGGCTTAACTAGAAGCAAAAGATCAGACTGACACTATTCTCATAAAGCTCTGGATTACTGGCAGGTACAGAGGCTGTTTGAGAGCAGATACTCTAGGAATTAGACAAGTAGGAGGAAAGCAGGCATCCGACTGCACAAATAAGGAATCTACAAGGACTTTCTTCAAGGCTGTGTCAGGTCTTAGTTACAGCACCCAGACAGGTGGGATCTTTCTTTGCAGGGCACAGATTCTCTAGTTGTGGTGTGAGGACTCAGTAGGTCTGAGGCAAATGGAAACTTACTTCCCTGACCAGGGATTCGAACCTGAGTCATTCGAATGATGTAATCCATCATTACAAAATGGATGCTTAATCACTGGACCGCCATGGAAGTCCCTCCAGCTAAAGGCACCTTATGTGGTTCCTAGGGCAGAATTTGATTACAAAGCAATTTTGATGACAAAGCTTGGTGGTGGTTTAGTTGCTAAGTCATGTCCAATTCTTGCAACCTCATGAACTGTAGTCCACCAGGCTCCTTTGTCCATGGACTTCTCCAGGCAAGAATACTGGAGTGTGTTGCCATTTCCTTCTTCAGGGGATCTTCCCAACCCAGGAATCAAACCCTGGTCTCCTGCACTGCAGTCAGATTCTTTACTGACAAGGGAGACTTGACAAAGCTTGGTCACGTCCAATAACTACCTAAAGCACAGTATGTAATCAGGATGATTTTGGGACATCTCAGTTCTAAATGTTCTGGCCCATTGTCAGATCATGTTTATAATGATGTATCCTGACTTTTGGGTCACAAAATACAGTAACTGTAGAGATAAGATTTTGAAATGTTAACTGACAATTATGTATTGAGTATTTACTGTGAATCCAATGTTGTCTCATGGTCACGGAACTGATGAATATTTTTTGAACCATTTAGGGAAATATTGGGATAAATATAATACCTATTAGAAGAAACTCATTGGCAATTGGAGGGAAAAGTAAGAAAAGCACCATAGGAATGGCTTAACTTGGGACTAAACATTGTCATAGGTAATGAAATCCAAGCTAGTAGAATGGTGAGGAGGAGGCTGAAGACCGTGATCACAGCGAAGGCTTAATCAGCAACTATTATGAGTCAGACACTGTTCTTAGTGCTTTGCTTTCCATATGTCATCAATTCTAAATGTGCAATTTTCTTCACATTTGAAACATCAATAACTCACTTGGAGTGTCCAGCACCAGCATTTTATCCATACATCAAATCTATGATGTGGATTTGCATAATTATCACATGACTGGATTTATCTCAAGCATCGAATCATACTCTTTCTTTCCATCTCTCTTCCCCAACCTGCTCTTCCTCAGTCCTCTGCCCACTGAATTCTTTATCCCTACTGCCAAGGAATCCTCAAAAATGTAGGTATCGTGGAAGGTGAGTTATATTCTTGCCTGCAAACCTTTTGTGGCTTCCTGGTGGCCTGGGTGGCAGCACCTTCCTTCACAACTTTTACTTCAAGGCATTTAGAGAGCAATTTCAGGGCCATTTCCACTTAGGTGGACAAAACAGGAGTTTAGAGCAACAACGAATAGCTGGAGTATCTTAGATACATTATCTCTTGCCAAAATAAAAAAACAAAAGTTATCTTGTTCCACTAGATATTTTCAAATATTGTTTTGTTCCTTAAATTTGTAAAATTCCTCCCCCTCTGCTGCAGCAGGGGCCCCAGTAAAGCCTTGACTGGAAAAAAAAAGTTGTAAACTTCCTACTGATAGCCACCATCCAAGAATAAGCACATAAAAAAGTACATGGAACAGAAAATCCGAGTAATTTGTGATATTGAAAAACACCTCAGAAGAACATTGTTAGATGTGTAACCTAAAATATGGATGCTCTAGCATGGTGCCAGGCTTCCCTTGTAGCTCAGTCAGTAAAGAATCAGCCTGCAATGCAGGAGACCCTGGTTTGATTCCTGGGTGAGGAAGATCCCCTGGAGAAGGAAATGGCAACCCACTCCAGTATTCTTGCCTGGAGAATCCCAAGGACAGAGGAGCCTGGCGGGCTACAGTCCATGGGGTAGCAAGAGTCAGACACGACTTAGCGACTAATCGCCACCACAGTATGGTGTCACATAGCAAATGCTCAGCAGACTGTGTTCTATGGAGCTGAGTCCCTTATGATAAAATAAGTGTCCAGACGACTTCACAGACAAGCACAGGAGCGTTTCTAACATGGATAGACTGGTTCCAGAAGCTACGGAGATAAAGCTGAGGCTCTCAGAGGAGCGAGGGATTACATTGGTTTAAGAGGATTAAAAAATTTCATTGAGGAATGAGGTAGCCCTGGAACTGACCCTCAGAAGGTAAGAAGGATTCCCGCAGCAGTGGAGAGGGAGGCTCCAGTGGAGATCTGGGTCAAAGGCGGAAGGCTAGGCATTCAGAGGGCTGCAAGCAGCCTGATGGGGAGCACACAATGTGTGCAAGTTAGTCAGAGCTGCAGACAGCCAAGGCTCTGAAAACCAGGCAGACCAAGAAGTTCATTCTGAAGTCTGGCAATGAGAGCTACTGAAAATTCAGTAGCAGGGAAGGTTCACATTGAACTAATGTTTATTTACTGAGTGCATTTTTTTACAGATGAGGCAAATGAGGCTTGGACAGATTAAATGACTTGCCCACAGTCAAATGGATTAGAAGGAGCAGACATGGGGTCTTCCCTGGTGGTCCAGTGGCTAAGACTCCATGCACCCAATGCAGGGGGCCTGGGTTCATTCCCTGGCCAGGGAACTAGATCCCACATGCTGCAACTAAGAACTGGTGCAGCCAAATAAATAACTATTTAAAAAAGAAAGAAAGTGGCAGACATGGAATTGTACCAAGTCCCCTCACTTCAGTACTTGGGACATTCACTGTGCTGCAAGGTATGAGCCAGACTAAAGCCAGGGACAGCAGCTGAGAGCAAATGAAGGATGTTTCCTCTGCATCGACCCACCGAGTCACTCCCACAAATGAAGCATCTCAAACGTAAGCTCATCATGGCCCACCTTCCCAATGAGAAGAGGCAGAAAGATTTTCTGATCTGAATGTAGAAACTGACTGAAGATGATGGAAGGAGCCAGATGTTCAAACAACTATTTAGTCAGCTTAGCTTTACTACAGTCTAAACCTTGAGGGCAGCAAGTGCTCTGATCAGACTTGCATTTTTGAAAGATAATTTTGTTAGCAGTGTAGGATCTGGATTAGAGGCAACATGGGAGGCAGAGAGGTAAGGAGACTTGCAGAGATCCAGATTTGGTGGCCTTGGGCTAAGGAGTAGAAAAGACAAATATGAAGCAGCTAGGAAGTGTACGAGACGAAATTTGACAACAGAAGGAGAGGAGATAGTCAGAAGTGACTCCAGAGTGTCTGATTTGAGCATTTGGAGAAGAGTCATCCATTGATTGTTGGATGCAAGGCACATTAATGAGGACAAATTTATAGAACTAGGAAATGGTTATTAGGAAAGGAGAAATAAAGACAAGAGGATGGGAGAGAAAAGATGTGACAGCCATACAAGCAGAAGAGTCAAAAGGAGTCACTGGTCAGAAACAGCAACTTAGCTGGGGCAGAGGCTGAGCTCTGTGTGGGGATCTTACTTCTCTTCTGCCCTCTCTCACCAGCTTAGACTTCAACATTGTCTTGAGGGTTAATCATGTGTTACCATCAGAAAGTTTCTCTTTCCTGCTCCCTAATTTCCTCTCAGGAAAAGCTAAATCTCCTTCAAAACGAATATATTCCGAATGACATAAAAAATTGAGCAAAATGAAAACAATCTTCCTTTGAAGACACAAATAAACAAAGTCCCCAGCAGTAAACACTTCTGTCACCAAAGGAGAAAACATCTGGAAGACTGTTGGTTTAGGAATAAGGTGATCAACTTGTCCCCAAATCTAGGAATCATCTTTGATCTCCTCACTTGTTCTCTGACACAAATCTAGGCCTAAAACCAAATTCTGGGAGCTCAACCTCAAAAGTGTATCCAAATCCATTTACTTCTCCAATCAGTAGCCGGGGCCGGGGGGCGGGGTGGTGGTGGGCTTTGAAAAATAACTCCCAATTTCTTACCACGGCCCATGAGGCTTTCCAGACCTGGCCCCGGCCTGGCTCTCTTATCTCATCTCATCTCCCTCCCTCGGCTCCAGTCACATCCAGAGCCTTCTCACTTGTCCTTCACTTCTCCTGGACTCCTCTCTGCTCTGAGCTCCAGGAGGCTGGCTCCCTCTGATCACTCTGGTATCAGCTCAGATGTTTCCTCAGTAGAGAGACCTGCTCTGACCACGTGTCCTGTACAGGACAGATGCTGCCTGGGGAGCAAGAGCTGGACTGGAGCCTTTTGGACCCTTGCCCGGTAGAACAGCTTGGGAGGGTAATGGGCTTCAACAGAAGGCGTCTGTATGGAGGGGAGCCCTGGAATCAGGGGCAGAGAGGCGGGGAAAGGCAGCCACATAGCCCCCAGCACAAGAGTGGCAGCTGGAGAGGCCCAGCGAGGGGGTTTATGGAGACACAGAGAAGTACTCAGGTAACAAAAACAAGGAAACAAATAATAAGAATTTAGTGTTCGAAGACCCTGACAACTGGAAGCAAGCTTCTGACTGCCAAGTAAGAACTCTTGATTCCTTTTCTCTTGAAAGTGAAAGTGAAGGTCACTCAGTCATGTCCCACTCTTTGCAACCCCATGGACTCTACAGTCCATGGCATTCTCCAGGCCAGAATACAGGAGTAGGTAGCCTTTTCCTTCTCCAGGGGATCTTCTCAACCCAGGGATCGAATCCAGGTCTCTGGCATTGTAGGCAGATTCTTTACCAGCTGAGCCACCAGGGAAGCCCAAGAATACCGGGGTATCCTTTCCTCTTATTCTTCGGCAAATTCCAGAATGGAAGATGGAGGGGGTAAGCAGAGAAGGGATGGTAAGTGCTCAGAACCCCTCCCTACGGCAGGGTGGCCACTTCCTGCAGGCCCTAACAAAGGACAAGACCAGAAGAAATCTCTCTTGGAGTGCAGGCTGATGAGTTGATACATTCATAGGACTTGCCATTCTGATTTCTGAATTGAGAGATGTTGCCTGTTTGTAAACTTTCAGTGACTGCAGGGCTTTCTGCTACCTAAGAGTACTCTGAAAGATCTTAAGAGCTGCTGGAAGCATCAGGTGAAAACCTAACTTAGAGATAAAAATAAAGCCATACTGTGATCATGTCCCAGGAGCCGTGCTACCACCAAGCTGTTTACACTGACTAGCAGCCCAGCCTGGAGCTGAGCCTGGATCTGTGTGTTTCCTGGGCCCTCAGCCTGAAGCTGTAAAATGTGATCAAGTCTTCAATAGTAAGTATAGGGTGACCAGTCTCATCTACTCCATCTGTTTTGTTCAGAGGCATTCCCATGTTTTAAACATTAGCCTTGATTTTGCTCAAGAAATGGTAGATGAACTGACTCTATTCTTCTTTAAGAATTCTCAAAGCTGTTTTGGAAGGATCTTGTCATTTTTTTTTCCTTTTCTTTTAAAGGATTTGATTTTCTGTGCTCATTCAAGTGATGTATTTGAATATACACATTTCTTTGAGTCTTTCCTGTCTGAGCCATGAGAGGGTCTTAAATCAGACCCCTGGGTTTGGATCCTGATTTCACCACTTACTACTTGTGTGACCTTGGATAAGTCATTTACCCTGGTTGCCTCTTTGTGAAATGAGGCCAAGAGTATCTCATGGTGTAACCAACCAGGGTTCTTGGCCTCCTTAAAAATAGAAATTGATGAGGCCAGACAAGAAATTCAGGCAAGGCTTTATTGGGGCTCCTGCTTCAGCAGGGAGGAGTGAAAACAAATACCAGGTTGCTTTGCTCACTCCCAGAGTGAGGGCAAGCTGGTCCCTTAAATGGGGTGAGGGTGGGAATGGATTATTGGGTGGGCTTGGAGGGGTAGTTAGGTGATTGGCCCGCCCTCTTAGTGGTGGTGGTGTGTGCAGGGTGCATGCATGCTGCTGCTGCTGCTGCTAAGTCTCTTCAGTTGTGTCCGACTCTGTGCGACCCCATAGACGGCAGCCCACCAGGCTCTGCCATCCCTGGGATTCTCCAGGCAAGAATACTGGAGTGGGTTGCCACTTCCTTCTCTAATGCATGAAAGTGAAAAGTGAAAGTGACCGACTCTTAGCGACCCCATGGACTGCAGCCTACCAGGCTCCTCTGCCCATGGGATTTTCCAGGCAAGAGTACTGGAGTGGGGTGCCATTGCATGCATAGCACCCTACTTTTGCACTCAGCTCCTCAGAAGTGGCAGTTGGATGTTTTGTCTTTTTGTATCTTTTTGTACATAATTTAGGCCAATTGTGCATGCACAAAGTTATTCTTACCCTTAAAGTTTCTTTGTATCCTGTTGCTCAAGCAGACATTTGCACAGATACAAGCACTGCCGCAAGGGATCCCAGGTCCCATGTTTCAGGTCCCAACCTGACTCATGATAGCGGAAGGATTTAGTAACGATGTGTATCTAAAGTGCTTAGCACTGTGCCCAGCAATGAAGATGAACACAAGGTGGTTTGTTACTGTTGAACTGTTATCCAACCCTGAAATTTCCAGGATATGGGCAAGACTTGGCATATAAAATTCAGCTCTTAAGGGTAAATGTACCAGAGAACTGGCTTCTTACTTGAGTAATTTGTTTATGTACCACAAATATATCTTTTTTCCAAAATAAGCACTTCTTATCCAATACAGAATGTACCATGGGCACCATGAGATGAAGACAGCAACCATTCTCACGAATGATTTCTCACAAAACCTTACTAAGAAGCTTGGGCATTGGGCAGATGCATGGACTCAGGATAATGCAGAGGAAGAAAGCTTGCTTAGTTATTGATAGTTTGGGGTTCTGGAAACTTTATATTGTCCCTTTAAACATGTCTGAGATTTTGTTGGCAAATTCTCCAGAGGGTGTGTGTGTGTGTGTTAGTCACTCAGTCGTGTCTGACTCTTTGCGACTCCATGGACTGTAGCCCACCAGGCTCCTTTGTCTGTGGGATTCTCCAGGCAAGAATACTGGACTGGGTTGCCATTTCCTTCTCCAGAGGGGGGCTGTCCCCAAACTGGGGATTTTCAGAATTGCTGAGATAATTTAGGAACTCACAGCAAGGGAGACTGGGAAATACAACCCAGCTGAGAGAATCACCTGCCCCTTCAAAGAGACCCAAACAAAATTTTTCACTTCATCTTATAGTACTTTGCCAAAACCCTGTTGATCAAACAAAAAACTTAGGAATCACACTGATTTCCCCCCTTCTCTTCATTCCCTAAAACCAGTCCATGAGCAACTCTTAATGTTTCTATTTCTGAAATGTTCTCAGCATCCATTCACTTCTATCCATCTTCAAAGCCATTCCTCTGCTCCTTGCATCTCTCTCCAGGGCTGCTGCAGTGCTTCCTAAATGGTTCCTGCTTCCATTTCTGCCTCCTTCCAATCCATTCTCCTGTTAACTCCTGTCTTCTTTTCAGCATTCATCACCATCTTAAGTTACTGTGATCATTTCTTTATGTCATTATTGTCCGTTTTCTCCATTAGTACACGAGGGCACGGGACAAGTCTGTTTTATTCTTCACTGTATCTCAACTTTGAACACATGGAAGCTTCTTGAGAAATTCCTATGGAGTAAATGAAAGAGGAGGTGAATACAGAACTTTAAAAATGAAATCACGTTCGGAGTTTGCCTACTCAGAAAATTTTCCCAAGTTTGACTTCCCAGAATGGTGGGAATGCAGTAAAAGGACCTTGTATATTTTGACGACTCCTGAAAAGAACATGAAAACGATATACTGGAAACACAATTTGGAGCAAGGGTTGCAAACACAAATGTCTCAGAGCTCAAGCAGGTAACAAATGGGGAGGCTGCAATGTGTCAGCCACAGTGAGTGGTGGGGGCCCTCACAAGCTGGAGACCCCCAACTTCAGCTAACACAATCTTATCAACTCCAGCTGACTGTATGTAAGCAACAATAAGGACCCAGGGATGAAAGATCTTCCAAGTTTTCAAAGATGGGAAGTTAGTATATTATTTAGAATTAGGTTTGGCTGGGAGTAATGACCTGCAAAGCCCATCCAAGTCTTTCCCCTCCAAGTCCATCTCCTGGCCATGCTAGACCTTCTGGCTGGGAAAGCCGTCCTGTGGAAACCACTGGATCTGCAGGCAAACTTCCTCTCTTGAATCCTTGTTCTGCCACGTACTGGCTGAACAGACCATAAATACTTTTTAAACTGTAAATGGGAACAGTGTTCCCTTTACCTGTTTCATGAGGATTTGGGGAGGACTCTCAGGCATCACTTATGTAAAAGCCCATTGTTTATTTATTTTAAAAAATAATCTATTTGTTTGGCTGGGCTGGCTCTTCCTTGCTGCGTGGGGGCTTTCTCTAGTTGTGGAAAGCAGGGCCCACTCTCTCGTTGTGGCGTGAGGGCTTCTCATTGCAGTGGCTCCTCTTGTTGCACAGAACGAGCTCTAGAGCGTTCAGATTTCAGTAGTCGTGGCACGTGGGCTCAGTAGCTGTGGCTCCCAGGCTTGGTTGCTCCGAGGCATGTAGGATCTTCCCAGATCAGGGATTGAACCCAGGTCTCCTGCACTGGCAGGCAGTAGTTCATCTACCAATGAGCCACCAGGGAAGCCCAAAGCCCTTTGTTTAAAAGAAACAAGATATCTAAGCAGCTATGTACACAAATTTGCCTTTTCATACTGTTCAAGGGGTTCTCAAGGCAAGAATACTGAAGTGATTTGCCATTCCCTTCTCCAGTGGACCACATTCTGTCAGACCCCTCCACCATGACCCATCCAGATTGTTCTGGAGCAGGAAAGATCATGTAATGCCCTTTATTCCCCTCTCCTCCAGAAGTGGAAACTGTTTTTGATAAACCAGAGACATCCTCTCAAGTTAATAAATTCCAAACAACGTACAGTAGTTAAGTGATGCAAAAAACAAGGTTGCAAAGAGGAAGGGGGCTCAGCTGGCAACTGGCAGGGTTGCTGGTGCAGGAACACCTTGCACAGAAATGCAATGCATGAGCCCTTGAGTTTGCTGGGTCGATGAACACCAAGCTTTGGCAGTGGGTGGACGAACGCCAAGCTTTGGCAGTAGGTGGCTTCTGCTGAGTAATGCCAGAGGGGACGCCAGAGTCACAGGTTTTGCTTTATTATTATTTCTAAAAGTTTCAGAACCTAAAGTTCCCTAAAAGCCCTTTCTCAAAGAATCACAAAATGATAAAGACTTGGTAAAACTGTAGTTTTGTGTATGATGGAGTCTTGTAGAGTGATCGGAAGGAAGCCCAGATCTGTAGTTTGAGAGAGAAACCTAGCTTGACCATAAAAATGAGGTTACACTGCAGAACAGTTCACACCACATATATCTCAATGTCTAAAAACCAGCCTCTTAGTTATTTCACCGTGAGATTCAGGATATACAACCATGACAGTGCGGGTATGCATGCTAAGTCACTTCAGTCACGTCTGACTCTTTGTGACCCTATGGACCACAGCCTACCAGGCTCCTCTGTCCATGGGATTCTCCGGGAGAGAATACTGGAGGGGGTTGCCATTTTCTTCTCCAGGGGATCTTCCCCATCCCAGGATCGAACCCGCATCTCTTCATCTCCTGCACTGGCAAGCAGGTTCTTTACCACTAGTGCCACCTGGGAAGCCCACGGCAGTGACTGGCCAGACTCTAAATCTCTCAGCCTTACACAGGGCTGTCATTTAATGTTTAATGAATAAATATACAGTCCACTGAAGGAAGGAAGGACACTGCCCGCTTGTGTTTGAGGAATAACACAGCTGGCAGGTAACGAGGCCAAGGATCTGAATTTTTAGCCAGCTTGTGTCAATTCTCTGGACTATGTTAGATAAACATACACCATCAGACTGTGCATTTCTGCTAAACACGGAGTTTATTGGTATCATTCAGTACAACTTTAGTCCTGCCTTTCCCAACCCCAGGCATGTTGACAGTCCTTTAAAAATCAGGCTACATTATTTTGGAGGAAAATACGTCCACTTAAATGTTTAAAGAATGCTAGAAAATTTTATTCCTATCAAAAAAAATTTTTTTATTTACCCCCTCAGCTACTTGACTTCTAACAGACTGCATGTTGATCTAAAGTCCATGTGACTTCACACCAACCAGGTACTAACTTCCTAAAGGGATTTCTTTGCAGATACCAAATGACACAGTCCTGAGCTATGCAGAGAGGCCTAAGGGAAGCCGACATGTCCCAGATTTTCTCCCTCTTGTGAGCCCAGTCTTTGACTGGGCCAGAGGTCTTACTGGAGAGAAAAAATACTCAAGAAAACAAGCAAAGTGGAAAGCTGGAAAAATGCAACATCTGCAGAGCCCTGAAGGCGTCTGAAGTGACCAAAATTGTAATACCGTTGTTCAGAGGCTGATGTGGACCCCAGCCTGGGGGGATGCTGAAGACAGGTGAGAGAGAAATGGGTGTGACTGTATCACCGAGGCCTCCTTGGGACACACTGGTTGTTGGTGGGGTTAGTTCCTATAAAATTGGATCTGAATCTGTGTCATAGGGAGCTAAGGAAACAAGAGTAACAGTTTTCCTGTTTCTTGATTCCTCATTCAAGAAAGCTGGGTGAAAGCCAGCTTTTAAGTAAGCTTTGTGATAGTAGTATTTTAAAATAAAGGAATAATGAAGGAATAAGCTGGCCTGAAACAGTGCATATTGCCGTGGCCAGGAGAGCACAGAACTGACCATGACTCAGCCGGAAATCCACCCCTCCCATTTTTCTGTTTCCTAAACTGGCCCGTGGCTTTTGCTCACCATTTTTCTATCAGACCACACTGGAGGAGTTACAAGAGACAAACTGAACACACATTTGTGGTTTATTACCCTATGGGAATACTGTGCCAGTGCATTTATGTGATATACAGGAGGCTGAGAATGTCTCAACAGGCGAAGACAGCATCCCAAAGCCCTTGGCCATGCTCCCACGCAGCAAGAGCAACCTCTTCTTCAAGGTTCCTCAACAGTATCCAGAATGTGAGGGGCACCAAGGAAGTCCCTCTGCCCTTCAGCTGGTGGAACACTCTGCTAGTTGATGCAGTTCTTTGTGATTCTTCGACTTCTGTCCACCTGTCGGATGCTGTCTGCGACATTAATGGTGACTTCTTTTGCAGACATCCGCTTAGTCTCCCTTTTAGCCTGTTAAAAAGTTTAATGCAGTGAATTGAGTTACTAAGAAATATCCAAAGGTCCTCATATTGGCATTAATCTCTTGAAGTTGTTACACACACACACACATAGAGACAGGAAGAATAACTCATAAGGACACATGCACATATACTCCTTTTCATAGGCTGTTCTGTTGAATCTCTTTTACCAACCTAGTGCAGAGCTTGGTATAAGAGATGCTTGGTAAAGCAGTGTTGAAGGAATGAATGAATCAATTAGCAAAGGTCCATCAAAGGGCAATGTGAAGGATTTCACTGTTGGCTTTGGTAGAATAGCTAAGGGTTTGAGCTTTGGAGTCAGACAGACTTTGGTTCGAACACTGACTTTATAATTTCACTGTAGGCAAGTTTTTTCCTAACCTCTCTAACCCTTAGATGAGTTTCCTCATCTGTAAGATGGAAATAATAATAGTACCTAACTCATAAGGTTATTATAAGCACTGACTAAGAAAATGAATATAAGATACAATGCCTGTCACTAACCAAAATGAGGAAAAAAAAAAAAGACCTGGTAAGTATGATAAATAGAAAATAAGATAAATTGTCCACTTCTTTTTTCTTCAATTTTTTAATTAAAAGTAAGATTCTTTAAATTCCACAGTGCCTTACAATTTTTGAAAGTGTCACACACATGATTTCATATAATCCTATAATAACTATTTCCCCCCCAAAACCTTATTATTGCCTCCTCTCTCCTTACCTCTCTGCACAAGTTTGTTCTCTAAATCTGTAGATCATCCACTTCTAAGTGAAGACACACCAGTGAGATAAGTCCAGGATTCATATTAAGTACTAAAGCACTGACTAAATTGCAGATTCCTCAAGCATATGTATGTGCACAACCCTGGCATTTCCCCTCAAGAGAAGACAACGTTACCCAGTCCGGGGAGGAGGGTAATTCTGCGCCTATTCTTCTCAGTGATCACGTGCTGACGTCAAGTGAGCAACAGATGGGCCTCCCAAGTCGTCGCCATCTTGGACAGAGATGTGTGTGCCCCCAACCCCCACGCCAGGGAGGCCCTCTGCCCAGATGCAGAGAGTGCAGCCATCAAACAGCCTCAAGCTGTCTCTTCAGGGCAGCCTCAGCTGCAGAAAGCCCCCTCACCCTGGGCCCTCCTTCCCTGAGGTGGCCCAACGAGAGGGTGCCACAGGGGTATACATGCCTAGCTATCTGACCCAAAGCAGGCCAGCCCTGACCAGCCATTTAGCTCCAAGGCTCCCCATGGGGTGGGGTCACTGAGGCTGTGGTCAGAGCTGCACTGTGGCTCCACTTCCTCTGCCCTACTCCTGCTTCTGGCTCCCTCTCCTGCTGACTTCCCGAAGAATATCCCACAGGATGACATCTCAGAGCCGGCTTCCTGGAAAACAAGTCTCAGAAGTGTCAGAGCATCTCTCACGGCATAAGCATCTCCCCATTCTGGGTGTGAGTCTAGTGTTGATAGAAGCCTCTTTTTCATACAACATGGTCCCTGAACATAAGCCAATGATTTCATCTGTAGTGCATCCTAAGATGTGGTAGCCTGTTGCCTCACTGGATAATAACTGCCCTGTTGTATTTAAAAAGGTGAAATGCAGGTTTCTAACAGACGCTTACTCCTTGGAAGAAAAGTTACGACCAACCTAGACAGCATATTAAAAAGCAGACATTACTTTCCCAACAAAGGTCTGTCTAGTCAAGGCTATGGTTTTTCCAGTAGTCATATATGGATGTGAGAGTTGGACTATAAAGAAAGCTGAGTGCCGAAGATTTGATGCTTTTGAATGGTGGTGTTGGAGAAGACTCTTGAGAGTCCAAGGGATCTGCCAGGAGATCCAACTAGTCCATCCTATAGGAAATCAGTCCTGAATGTTCACTGGAAGGACTGATGTTGAAGCTGAAACTCCAATACTTTGGCCACCTGATGCGAAGAACTGACTCACTTGAAAAGATCCTGATGCTAGGAAAGATTGAAGGCGGGAGGAGAAGGGGACGACAGAGGGTGAGATGGTTGGATGGCATCACCGACTCAATGGACATGAATTTGAGTAAACTCCGGGAGTTGGTGATGGACAGGGAGGCCTGGCGTGCTACAGTCCATGGGGTTGCAGGGTCGGACACGACTGAGTGACTGAACTGAACTGAACAGGTCGCATAAATCCTGTGTAGTGGCTGTTGGCGATGCTGCTCTCAGATGCCCTTTACTTGGCTGGTGCCTCCATCCCTCAACTGTTTTGAGTTCTGGCTGCTAATCACTCAGAGTTGCACCCTTCTTTTGAGAATTGCCCTTATCTGATTGGAGCCACCTCAGCCAGAAATACCAAACAGGTTATACCTGAATTTCTAGAGATAACCCAAAGCTAATGCCTGATCATGGGGAACATAAAGACTGGCCCTTTTGCCTCAAGGGGGTATAAATCCACAATGCCATTCATGCTTTGGAGCTCCCTGAGGGATCAGGCTGAGGCTGCAGCTACAACTCTTCAGCTGAGCTTAGTATTTGCAGAACTTGGTCCTCTGCCCCACCCTGCGTCCCACCACCTTAAGGGTTTCACCTGAGACTACGCTTTTACTCACTTACTTGCACAAGAATCCTCATGTCAAGCTCTGCTTCCAGGGAATCTGACCTAAGATAATACTTCATGGGTGATTTGAGGAATGTTTATCGATCATTTTGACTATATGCAACTTTAGCCTTATTCATTGATTTCATGAGATAGGATTTCAGTGTTTTCCTCATCAAGTTCCCAGCACCTAGCATAATCTGAGATATAGAAGGCCTTCAATTTAACTTTGGTTGAACAAATGGGTGAATGAATGAATAAACACCACATATCTGAGAATGTACCCTTTCTTTAACTATCAGTAGTCAATACTGTCTAAGAATTTAGTCTTGCACTTGGGGCTTCCCAGGTGGCTCAAATGGTAAATAATTTTGCCTGCATTGCAGGAGACCCAGGTTTGATCCCTGGGTCTGGAAGATTCCCTGGAGAGGGGAATAGCTACCCACTCTAGTATGCTTGCCTGGAGAATTCCATGGACAGAGGAGCCTGGTGGGCTACAGCCCATGGGGTTGCAAAGAGTCAGACACAACTGAGCGACTGACGCTTTCACTTTTCACTTAGCTCCTCCACGCCTGAACTGGCACTAGGGCCTAGCAGTGACTTATGGGTTTATTTTTTCCCTAAAAGCAGAAAGCCCATAGAGTCCCACAACCATTTTTGTTTCCGAAATATAGGTTGATTCCATCTGACTTCAATTTTGGGTGTTATTGCATAAAAGCTCAGAGGACTGCAGCACGGAGGAAAGACACAGAGGCCTTATTTGAAATGAGCCAAGTGGAGGGCGACATTCCCATCAAACCAGTAGGCAGTAAGAGAGCTTTCCAGAATGGAAATGTAAACTTTCTAAACTGTAGAACTGCTTTTCTTTAGAGTTATTGGCAAGGTTTCACAAAGTTATTAAAAATTCTACACAGAAAGTGCTCTTGCTCCATGGTTCAGTCTGCCTTCATAAGATTAAAAAAATCCAGGCAACATTTAATAGT
The DNA here is from genome assembly GCF_055505025.1 of Bos grunniens. Classification (NCBI taxonomy): domain Eukaryota; kingdom Metazoa; phylum Chordata; class Mammalia; order Artiodactyla; family Bovidae; genus Bos; species Bos grunniens. The sequence continues at coordinate 21,070,946 of NC_141178.1, read as the reverse complement.
TAGATGATCGTTAGTTTTTCAGCCTGTTTAAGAGTTAAAGGCTACAAAACAGTCATTCCCAGAAAAGCCGCAGAATATGCACAGTTTGCATCTCAAGTACACTGGAGCAATTAAAAAAAATTTATTCGGTTGTGCTGAGTCTTCTGTCTTTGTGGTGGCATATGGAATCTTTAATGGCAGCAGTTGAGGCAGGTGGGATCTAATTCCCTGACTAGGGATCAAACCCGCCCACTGCATTGGGAGCCCTGAGTCCCAGCCTCTGGACAACCAGGGAAGTCCATGGGGCAATTTCTTAAATCTGTAAATCAAAAGCCTGACAATGAAGACGTTCAAAGGACAAGCTTTGGGAGCCAGATAGACTTGGCATGAGGCTTTGCCATTATTAAGAGCGGGCTACAGTCCACAGGGTCGCAAAAGAGTTGGACATGGCTTAGCAACTAATCAACAAGCTGTACAAGACATTGCTTTAACCTCTGAAACTCACCTCCCTTATCTGAAAGGAGGAATAATGCTTGTTTCTTAGTGGTTTTTGTAAGGAGGGTTTCGGAGAGAATTAAGCATGTCACTTAGCATTAATAGGGTGATCAACTTCTCCTGGCTTGCCCAAGACCGTCTTCAAACAAAATCCCACATTCTGGGAATCTTTCTTGTTCTACTGAAACCATCACTACTGGTGAAAGTGAAAGTCGCTCAGTCGTGTCCAACTCTTTGCAACCCCATGACTATACAGTCCATGGAATTCTCCAGGCCAGAACACTGTTGGTGGGGCTACTTCTAAATACCAACAATAATAATAACTCTATAAGATCTGTCTTTGAATAAAGGACAAACTGGAGTTCTGCATTCTAATAATGGGCACAGACAATTCCAAGCCATAAACAAATCCACTTTCAAATAATTACAGTATATTTAATATGACAAATGAAACAATTAGAACAACAGTGCATTGACTTAAAACAGCAAAGAGAAACTTCCGAGTCTGAGACCTCAGAGAGGCAACCACCCTTTTTATAATGGCACAATTATCTAGGAGGTTGGCAGTTGCTAAAATGTAGTTACAACTTGGAAACCTCAGATTTGAAGCCCAAATGAGAGGGACAAAGAAGATGAATGAGAAAGAGAACCACAAGGCCAGGGAGTTTGTCTAGAAGTTCCAAGAAGCAAGCCCCCTTCTGAGAAGCGCTATAGAGATACACAGAATAATTACACCACTTGTGCTTCTGGGACCATGGCGTTTTGTATGACACAGATATTTCCACCTCTGATGAGGTTTTTAGCCATCTGAGCCTTTTAATTTAACAGCCAACTCTCTCTATTCAATGACAGGAAAGCAAAATGTGTCCCTATTGCAATTATTGGCTTAAAAAAGAAAATCTTATGGTCTTCAACTCAATGCTGAGAGAAGCCTGTTTGGCACCTTTTCCTTCTGTGGCTGTCTGTTAATTCAATCCTTCCACTTTTAAAATTCTTGTCTTGTGAGTTTTATCACCACTGGCTTTTGTTAATGGCCACACTCTTGTTTCTTGCCCAGTTTTACAGCTTTTCTATTTTCCCCTCGCCTCGTTTTAATTTCTGCAGGTTTAGAATCATAGATTATAGTCCTCTCGATATTGCCTTTTTAATTAATAGTAACTTACTGGCTGCCATTTCTCAAGGGTAACCAGACTGACTGTGATAACTTCCTGGCAGATGGATGTGTTTCTTTCAGGGTTTTAAAAGTCAATGAGCCAGCTCATTCCCACAAAAGGAGACCTGAACTCAAGAGGGCAGCTACGTCTCCTCAGCCTTTTCTCACTTTTCTCCCAAATGGAAATGGTGATGTTCTTTGCTTTAATTTGACTCCACGAATATACCTACCAGGGCTGTACTGACCTTTTTGCAGGTTCTTGTAGACAATGAAGAAAAACAAGGCTTCCTGAGATCAAAATGTTTTTTGAAAATGTATTTATTGATTGGTGACTGTGCTGCGTCTTCACTGCTGTGCACGAGCTTTCTCTAGTTGCAGTGAGCAGGGCTGCTTTTTGCTGCAGTGCACGCGCTTCTCATTGCACTGGCTTCCCTAGTTGCAGAGCACAGACTTAGTTGCTATGCGGCCTGGTTCCCCAACCAGGGACCTAACCGGCGATCCCTGCATTGGCAGGTGGATTCTTAACCACTGGACCACCTGGAAGTCCGTGAGATCACAATTTATCAGACACCAATGTTCTATGTAACTAGTATTTTTTATAAATTATAAAAATGATATGTAATTATGGTAAAAAGAAATCCACAGAGTAGGGAAGGGCAGAGTGACGAGCAACACTTGCTCCCATGCTGGGGCCACACCGTGCTTTCGCCAGAGGTGATCACAGCTAATCATTTCTTAAGGGGTGTTGAAGGGATTTTCTAAGCAGACACAGTATGGGGCTGTCTCATTTCCTCTCCTGGTACTCTGTACTTTCTTCTTGGCCTTTAACCAGAGATTGGGTTATCTATTTATCTGCTTGTTTACATGCTTATTTTTACATCTTCATTAGATTAAAACTTCAAGGGGGTAGTGACCCAGTATTCCCAGCATCTAATTTAGTGCTTATCACATAACAGACACCTGACAATCTGATAAAGGACGTAAGTGTAAAGATACATCTTCAGAAAGAAAGAGGAAAAAAAATCCCTGGCAGGAGAACCTGTTTGCATTGCCCTGCCTAAACATTCTAGAACTTTCCTACAGGATTTCAATCATGCTCATTATTAATTGCTCCTTGGGCCATCCCTGAAAGACGGCCAGCAATGCAGCTGTGTTCTCTTTTTCTGAGGAGGCAGCTGAAGTCACTCAGGCTAAAGCAATTTGCCCAAAGTCAGCGTCAACAGGCAAAGAATCTGCCTATAATGCAGGAGGACCTGGGTTTGATCCCTGGGTTGGGAAGATCCCCTGGAGAAGGGAATGGCTATGTACTCCAGTATTCTTGCCTGGAGAATTCCATGGACAGAGGAACTTGGCAGGCTACAGTCCATGGGGTCACAAAAAGCTGGACACAACTGAATGACTTTTACTTTCACTTTCTTTCACAATGTCAACAGGGGTGGTGAGTTGAACTAAAGATGGTAGGAGGGTAGATGTGGGCTTTGGGTCTCACATATAGATTCCTGCAATTGTCAGCACTCACACTAAATTCTCCACCATTTTGTTTCAGGAAATGGGACGAAGATCGTAGAGTTTGGAGGCAGACAGACCTGGATTTGAACTCCAGCACAGCCAGATACTACTCCCTGTGCCATGCTGGCCTTACCTTTCCAAGCCTGTTTTCCCAGCTGGGGAATGAATGATGCTACTGACCACTTATCACTGTGAGGGTTAAAGATAATGCCATGTATATACACAGGGTGTCTGGTTCACAGTAGACACTGAAATGTTGGTTCTTCCTCTCCACCTTCCCAAAAGATGAAAGCTCGAGCCTTGACAGCTACAACTCAAGACATTTTTCTTCTTTTCCATCATGCCCCATTAAAAGGAGACACACAAGAACAGACTTCTAGCTGTTCCCCCAGTTCCAGGAATTTATTTGCTGCTGCTTCACTGGCATTAATGTGAGGTTGTTCAGAAAACATTTGATCTCAGCAACTCCACCAAGAGCCAAGATACTAGCCTCCAAAGACAGGAGTCAGACCATGTCTTGGGCAAAACTCTCAATATGTTATGTTATGTTAGCTGCTCATTCGTGTCCTACTCTCTGCAACCCCATGGACTGTAGCCTGCCAGGCTCCTGTGTCCATGGAGTTCTCCAGGCAAGAATACGGGAGTGGGTTGCCATTTCCTTCTCCAGGGTGGCATTAACACGAGCTTGTTCAGGAAACATTTGATCTCAGCAACTCCACCAAGGGCCAGGATACTAGCCTCCAAAGGCATGGGTCAGACCATGACTTGGGCAAAATTCTCAAGAGCTCCCCAAATCTAAAGCAAATCCTACACAGAACACAGCCACTTGCGCTAATTTAGGCTAACTAAGTCTAGGGGTTTTTATTTATCAGGTATCTGGTGCCAAAAGAAGTTGTTGCTTTTCAACTTAAACCTCAGATAGATCAAACACTAGGAGGGCAGTAGAACCTGCTTTAGAAAAGCAGCTGGCTCCAAGGGAACAGTCATCAATCATATGATGGTAGCACAGGGGGTGGGGTGGGGTGAGTTGGGAGTGGACCCGTGGGAAGACTTTCTAGTCTTAATGAAGTCCCAGGCCAACCACATTCATCAGCAATCGGTGAGTTAATATACCATATTTGTTTTTCTCTTTCTGACTTACTTCACTCTGTATAACAGCCTTGGGATATTGTTGTATAGCACAGGTACTCTGATGATCTAGAGGAGTGGGGTGAGGGGAGCGGAGAGAGGCTATATATGTGTACTTGTGGCTGATTTGTGTTGTTGTAGGACAAAAACCATCAAAATTTGTAAAGTGATTTTCCTCCAATTAAAAAATCAATTAAAAACCAATCCATGAGTACATGCTAGGTGCACACTCCTGAAGCAGGCTCAGGGGACAATGGAAGAATACAAAAGAGAATAAGAAGGTCTCTGCCCTGCTGCTGCCGCCGCTAAGTCGCTTCAGTCGTGTCCGACTCTGTGCAACCCCATAGATGGCAGCCCACCAGGCTCCTCCATCCCTGGGATTCTCCAGGCAAGAATATGGAGTGGGCTGCCATTTCCTTCTCCAATGCATGCATGCCTGCTAAGTTGCTTCAGTCGTGTCTGACTCTGTGCAACCCTGTGGACAGCAGCCCACCAGGCTCCTCCGTCCATAGGATTCTCTAGGCAAGAATACTAGAGTGGGTTGCCATTTCCTTCTCCATCTTTGTCCTGAGAGTCTTCTAATCAAATTGGTTTCTCTGCAGACCCTTAGGTGAACAGCGAGTCTTGCAATTCTTCATCTACATAAGGTAGCAGCTAATATATACATGCAATTGTGGAAATCACCACACACACACACACCCCCACCCCTAAACTGCTACTTTGCTTCCTTTTCCCAGGCTCAAACTAGAACATGCATCAAAGGAGGCCCCTTCTACAGGGTCTTCCTCTCTTGTTGTCCTAAATGTGCCTTTTTTTTTCCCCTCTCTCTCCTTTTAACATCATATTTTTGTTTCTCTAAGAGAAACTCACATTTCCTTTCCAAACTCTCCTCATGGATCTTACATTACCACCACCAGGAGAGATTCTGGGTTGGTTTCATCCTCCTTTCGGGATTATGCCCCCCCACCCCCGCCTCTGGTCACATCCACATCTCTGAGGCTTCACCTACCTTTCCTGGACCATGCCAAGCCTTGCTGACAATTAGACACTGGAGAGAGGAGGGGGCTGGGAGCAAAGAAAGGAGAGGCTACTTAGCCGAGAACCAGTCCAGGCATCGGCTAATTTGTTTGTCAAGGTCTGGCTACTCTGCCGAGAATAATAAAGCAAACCCAAAAAGATGAAGCCTCTGAGGATGTGAAGGCTCCACTGGGAGGCCGGCCACAGACCAGAGTTTCGTGTGCCCAGAGCTACATCCATATTCACTTCTCTACCTTAGCTGAATACTTGAGACAGCTCTGTAGGAGGAAAACAGGAGTCCTCAGCCTGAAGAAATGTGTTGGAGAGTCATGTCTGGAGGTGGCCCTGAGCTCCTGAGCAATTCATTGGCAGGAGAGAACAAGCAGCTACAGAGCTCCCCTTGTGTTGTCTGCTGGGCTCAGGGAGGGGTGGGGAGGAGACAGCCGATGATCTATCAGCTGCTCTTCAGTCGAAAAGGTCCCAGGTGACTGGAGCAAATCAAGGTTTAATAGAGAAAGAAAGAGCGCCCCACTGAGACAGTTCCGACTCGTGAAGCATCACTTCTGTCACATTCTTTCTGCCAGTTATCACCTATTAACACCAGGCATGAGACAGAGGCCAGTGGGAACTGAAAGAAAGATGTGGTTGGTCTGATGGGGCGTGGATTGGAGCAGGGCTCCGAGTGCGAGGTGCGGCTGCTCATAGGCGTCAGCTGCCCCATCACCCTTCGGAAAGCGATCTGAACTGTGGGATCACGTCTGCGTTAAATCGAGTAGCGAGGAGAAGGGGACGACAGAGGATGAGATGGTTGGATGGCATCACCGACTCGATGGACATGGGTTTGGGCGGACTCCGGGAGTTGGTGATGGACAGGGAGGCCTGGCGTCCTGCGGTTCATGGGGTCTCAAAGAGTCCGACATGACTGAGCGACTGAACTGAGCTGAACTACCATCCCCTACCAGTGACCTTTCATGTCCTTCGCAGCACCATTTCGAATCCGTAAGGCTTTGTTCATTTACCCTGTATTATCTGCCTCCCCAGGCTCAGTGCCATTAAAATCGGCAGCTGCCTCTTCCACTCCTGGACCCTTGGCATCAGAACAGCGCCTGGCAGGCACCCAGACCGCACTCAGTGGGTGAGCATCAGATGAATGAATCCAAAACGTTCTTACACGACCCAGTGAGGAAATTTTCCAGACCAGGGGAGGATTGCCTTTAACCCACAAACACGGTCTGTCAGTCTGAACCGGAACACTGAGTAGACATGGGCATGATGACGCATGCTTCATGAACAGGTTCTTCTGGAGAGGGGAAGCTTTAAAAAAGTGCCCAAGAACCATTAGCTGGTGGCCCGATGACGTCCAGGGGAATGCTGTGAAGTACTAACAGGTGGTCTTGGGGGAGCCAAAGGCAGATTGGAAGAGGCCAGTGGATACTGCCTGAGCCAGACACAGAAAACGCAGGAAGCTCTAGCCTGGTGTAGGAGACACGCCAGGAAGAGACAGTGTGTCAAAAGCCCTAGATGGAATAGGAAGAAAATCGTTTTCTCTTTATTTAAAAGATTTATGTATTTGTGTATTTTTTGGCTGTGCTGGGTCTTTGTTACTGTATGCAGGCTTTGTCTAGTTACAGCAGCTCAGTCATTGAGGCACACAAGCTTTAGTTGCTCTCTGGCATGTGGGATCTTCCAGGACCAGGGATCGAACTGCCGTCCCTTGCACTGGCAGGCAGATTCTTAACCACTAGACCACCAGGGAAGCCCAATCTTTTTTTTTTTTTTTTTAAGCAGATTCTACTTTTTTTTTTAAGCAGATTTTTTTTAGATTTTTTTTTTTTTAAAGCAGATTCTGTTGACACAGCTCTCAGCTGTGTCAACAGAAGCTTCAATCAGAAGTGGGCCTGTCTTGTAAGCTGACACCTTTGGTAGAAACCTTTGCCCTTGAGGAAGTCAGGACAACTTGTAGCTGGTGAGGTCTCAGGACAGGAAGAGCACTGATACACTTCAGTAATTGTCTGAAGCTTAAAACTGAAGCTATCTGCTCCTTGATCTTATTTTGGAAATACTTAGTACACAGCACTGTTCACTGAATCTGAAAACACAAAAGCTGTGTGTTGGGCTTGTCAGTGTGTGCCATCCCCCGCCTCCCCCTGGTGCTGTGTTGGTCCTATTGCTCAGATGTGTGGTCCTTACTCCCAGCGACACAGTTTTCAGTACGGCTGGAGCCTAGGGAGGTGGGCTCTACCCGGCCCCCTTTTAACTACCACACGGTGGGGAGAGCTCTCCTGAAGCACCCGAGGCTCCATGCTTATCTGTACAGTGGAGACAACAATACCCACACTGTGAGGATCGAGGATATGACGAGGTGCTTAGACCCCAGGCTGCATGTAGAAGACCTAAGAAAGATGGGACTAAGCACAGCTTACTGGCCTTACATTCTTATGGTCCCCAACTGGAACTCATCTGCTGCCAGTTAGCATGTTAAGTGATATAACCACTTTTGGAAAACTGTGTCAGTATCTGTTAAAGTCAAATATGTACCCATCCTATGAGCCAGGAATTCTACTTCTGGGTATATACCCCAGGGAAGGGAATGCCTACCAAAGGGCACAAGCATGTTAACAGTTGGGACTTCCCTGGTGGTCCAGTGGTTAAAACTCCCAGCTCCCAGTGCAGGGGACACAGGTTCAATCCCTGGTCAGGGAACTAAGATCACACATACCACACGATGTGGACAAAAAGAAAAAAAGAATACAAAAAAGACTAAATATATGTGTATATATGTAACATTCACTTTAAGCAACTATCAGTCAGTCCAGTTCAGTCGCTCAGTCATGTCTGACTCTTTGCGACCCCATGAACTTCAGCACGTCAGGCCTCCCTGTCCATCACCAACTCCCAGAGTTCACTCAAACTCACGTCCATTGAGTCGGTGATGCCATCCAACCACCTCATCCTCTGTTGTCCCCTTCTCCTCCTGCCCCCAATCCCTCCCAGCATCAGAGTCTTTTCCAGTGAGTCAACTCTTCGAATGAGGTGGCCTAAGTACTGGAGTTTCAGCTTTAGCATCATTCCTTCCAAAGAACACCCAGAACTGATCTCCTTTAGAATGGACTGGTTGGATCTCCTTGCAGTCCAAGGGACTCTCAAGAGTCTTCTCCAACACCACAGTTCAAAAGCATCAATTCTTCGGTGCTCAGCTTTCTTCACAGTCCAACTCTCACATCCATACATGACCACTGGAAAAACCATAGCCTTGACTAGACGGACCTTTGTTGGCAAAGTAACGTCTCTGCTTTTGAATATGCTATCTAGGTTGCTCATAACTTTCCTTCCAAGGAGTAAGCGTCTTTTAATTTCATGGCTGCAATCACCTTTGCTCTAATAAAAATTAATTTTAAAAAAGAACATTAACAGCTGTATTGTTCACAACAGCCCTAAACTGGAAACAACCCAAATGTCCTTCAAGTACGAGTTAAATTGTGGTGTATTCATTTAACAGAATATACATGGTAGTGGAGATGAGGAAATTTTTGCAACTCACAGCACCATGGATAATTCCCACTAGCATAATGCTGAACAAAAGAAGCTGGACCCAAAAGAGCACATACTATATGATTCCATTTATAAAAGTCAAAAATAAACAAAACTGATCTCTAATGCTAGATGTCAGAGAGTGGTTATGTTATGGGGCGGATGGTGACAGACACATCCGAGTCCCTATGGTGAGGGGCACACGGGATACTTGGAGTAATGATACTGTTCTGTGTCTCCTTACAGATGATGGTTACATGTGTGTGTCGCCTTATTAAAATTCATCGCACTTAGGACTGACTTGAGCATTTTTCTATACGTATGCTGCATGTAGTAGATTGCTAATCCTTTGCTGTCTATCCACTGCAGACAGACTCCACTTCCTTGTCTTGCTGATGTTGGGTTTGTCTGTGTGACTTACTTTGACCAATAGGAGGTTGGAGGGTCTGATGGGAACAGTGACATGAAATGGGTTTGCCCTCTTGGGTTTCCCACAGGCATAATAAATCCCAGAGAGCTGCTGCTCTTTTAGCCTGATTCCCAGAATAATATACACGGAACAGACTAAGCTAGACCTGGAGCCTGAAGTCAGGTCTAGCCATTCAAGTTGTGGTTGATTGAGAGGAGAAAGATTCCTGTTTTAAGCCACTAAATGTTGACTTGCTTTGTCATGCAGCATTATTGTGGCAATAGCTGACTAATACATTATTCTTCAACAAAAAAAGGACTTTAAGATCTATCTGCTCTATTTTTCTTATAGTCACTTGTTTCAATTTAATGTTACTGACACCCATCTCTAGCACTTATCAGACCTATTCATGTTCTCGATCAAGTGAATTTCAGTTTCCTTGTCTATAAAATGGGATGATGCTTACTTTACACACTCTTGGGTAAAATGAATGAGCCAGTAGACCTAAAGCGTGCGTGCTCAGTCGTGTCTGACTCTTTGTGACCACATGGAGTATAGCCCACCAGGCTCCTCTGTCCTTGGGATTCTCCAGGCAAGAACACTGGAGTGGGTTGTCATTTCTTCCTCCAGGAGATCTTCCTGACCCAGGGATCAAACCTACATTTCCTGCACTGGCAGGTGGATTCTTTACCACTGAGCCACCTGAGAAGCCCAGAAGACCTAAAAGCACTGTATAAACTGCACAACACAATTTTAAAGTGATGGATTTTAAAGTGAAGGCACACTCACACTGGGCGAAGCTGCTTCCTCCCTTTGGTGCTCATCTTGGCTCAAAAGGTGAGGGTGCGGTGTGGGGAGCAGGCTGGGGAACAAAAGTCAGGGCCTGACCGAGAGCAGTGACTGAGCTTCTGGGCGTCATTCTGTGGGACCCAGATTGCCTTGGGAGATGGCAATGATGCTTGGGCCTCTAGAAGGTCAGCTTATGCACAAAGAAAGCAGACCATACAGGACCCCAGGAAGGCCACCGCTGCCCTCAAATCTACTCCCCAGCCAGGACCCTCTGTGTGTCTGAAGAACTACCATCAGTGTTTCCTTTCTCGGGGTTGTGGTGCTGGGTGTCTCACCAGCCTCTGTTGAATCCTTACTGCCCTTCTCACTGCACTTCTCAGTTCCCAAAGAGCAGGCCCGTCTGTTCTCTCATTTTGGTATCATTTCCATTGTGTGGATAAGGATCCTGAGACTCTGGGAAACTGAGTGATTTCTGCAAAATCACTTAGTCCAGGAGTATTTGAGCTCAACTTGCAACAGGTTTTCTGACTAAAGCTTAGAGAGGCAACTCACTGATATGGGCAAGAATTCTATCATTAGATAATCCAGTCGGATCTTCAGACATCCAATAGATGGCACTGGCCTGAGGGATAGGACCAGTAAGTTTTGACAGAGGAGACGGGAAAGACAGGTATTGAGTGAGCAGGTAAGTAGTGGACTTTGAAGTGGGTTATGGGGGATGGTGAGGAAGTGAGAGGGAGGAATGGAGTTGGGGGCAAGGGGGGAAAGACTGCAGACCCCCGTGCTGGTCTGCTAAGGAGCAGTCAGGAGCAGCAGCAGGAAGAGTCCTTCCCAAGAACGGCTCTGAGAGAAAAGAAAGAATCAGAAAGGATGCCAGCTAGGTCCAGGGACTCTGCAGCCCCACTCCATCTCCAATAGCAACAGTGTGGGGTGGTGCCGTCACCACATCATACAACAGGATCCCCCCGGGGGACCCTTCTGCTGTCTGCCTGGCTGGAGGGTGAGGTAAGACTCCAGGCTTGTCTCCTACATGCTGGGCTCTGGTCTTGTTCCCTGCCAAGCCCTGTGACGCCGACTGCCTGGCGTGAGACTAGTTCCTGCAACCAGTACAGTCCTCACTATCAAGATGAGACGGCAAAGGAGACCCTTGAACAAAGCTGTATTTAAACAAACACACACTTCCTCTAGAGCCCAAATATCAAGGATCCATTTCCGCTGATTCAACCAAACGCAGCAGCCCTCAAGGCAGGGGGTGGGAGGTGGGGCCCTGCTGTTTTCTTTACAACAATTTTCACACGGGTGGGTGGAGAATTTCCTTTGGCAAGGTGAGCCATCACGGCCGCTTCCGTGGGTGCAGTCTCAGCATGGCTCTGCCCGAAAGCAACCTTCTCGTCCGTTCTGCGGCTGTGACCTACCTCTGCGGTCCGGAGGCCGTTCTGTTTCTGGGCCAGGGGGCCTGAGCTGAGGCTCTGAGGATTCGGGCACTGGGTCCCACAGCTCATCTTCTTCTCTGGGTTGGATATTCCACTCGGGGCTGTCGATCGGGGCACGCCGTTGGAGGTCACGCCATCTTCCAGCACACCTGCGGGGAGGGAAGCAGAACATGGGACTAGAGTCTTGCCCATGGCAGTTGCTGCAAACAATCCCCAAGACAGCAGAAATGAAGAAATAAATGTCACCTAGAAGTCCCATCATGCAGAGCTACATTTTCTGTAAGAACATGTGTGGGTTTTTTCTTCTTCTTTTTTAAAAAAAAATTTTAAAAATAATTTTTGACCACAAGACCATGTGCAGTCTTATTTCCCTGACCAGGGATCGAACCTGTAACCCCCGTGTATTGAAAGCCTGTAGTCTTAACCACCAGGCAAGTCCCTGTTTTTACAAAAATGAGACTTTAAAATAATTTTGTAACCTCAAATTATTACTTAATAATACATCATTGACATTTTCCCATACCCTTAAGTATTCTGCCATACACCTTGGATATGTCACTATTTATTTAACTAATGCCCTCTAATTGGATATTTATTTTTACCTTTTCATATCAAATGTTACAGTGATGAAAGCCAGTGGGGCTAAAGTTTTATTCTTAATTATCTCCTAGGATAAATTCCTAGAGGTGAAATTACTAGTTTGAAGGTAACACATTGTTTTTTTACATAATTCCATTTCAAGGTGTTGGACTGAGTATGTGGTTCCTCCCAGGGAAGGCCAAGAAACGACAGAATGAAGTTTAAATATGGCCTCAGTGAAAAGCAAGAGGGTGGAATTCCCTGGTGGTCCAGTGGTTAGGACTCCGAGCTGTCACTGCTGAGGGCGAGGGTTCAATCCCTGGTCAGTCAGGGAACTAAGATCCCACAAATTGTGTGGGGAGGCCACAAAAAAAGGAAAAAGAAAAGCAAGAGGAGGACTACAGAGAGGAATTCATGGATAAAGAGTATTTAATTGAAAAGACAAAAGTGGTCCAGGGAGCACTGGGGGTGGGGGTGGCAAGGGGGAGACAGGAAGACAGCAGAGGCTGTGATGACCACAGGGAGGCTGAGGGCAGCCGGGCAGGCCAGTCATTCTACTCCTCCAAGGCCAGTTGGCAATGACAGAGCGGTCTGTGAGGGTAGGACACTGTGATACAAAAAGAAACATATATTTGTTCTTTGTCCCCAGTTCCCGGCACAGAGCTCCTAAAACCCTTGTCATTTCCCAAGTAATAACGGGGGATAGCAGCACCTTCGGTGACAGCATTTTGTATTTGCTCACATTTCATGACACAGAGCTCCCAAATTCCTTGGAATTTCATGAGTGACAGGAAAGAGAGGAGCACTATTTGTTATAAGGAGGCAACTCCTGGTGGCCCCCTAGGTCAGGGTGAGGGCTGGTTGCCAGGAAGACCTGACCTTGAGTAGGAACTTGGAACTTTCAGCCCCACCTTCCAACCTCTGGTGAGGGGAGAGGGACTGGAGACTTGAGTTAGTAACTGATGATGCCTACATGATTAAACCTCCCTAAACATCCCTTTGTGACAGCGTTTGGGGGAGCTTCCAAGTTGGTGAAAGCATACAGATGCTGGGAGGGTGGCAACCGCAACTCCACAGCTCAGATCCTGTGCTTAGAACTCTTTCAGATTCTGCCCTGTGTACCTCTTTATCCAGCTGTTCATTTGGATCATTCATAATATCCTTTACAAATAAAATGTAAACATAAGATATATGCCTATTGGCTAATTGTGTGTGTGTGTTTAAATTTTTGAGTCATTTGCCTGTCTTACTTTTGGGGTGTTGGGGTGTTACTTTGGGGTCTTTTGGGGTGTTTGCTTTCAAACTTAAGGAAAATAAACAAAGTCCTTTCCCAGAGTGTTGAGAAATCTGGCTCGAGGCAGGCATCAGAAGCCGTGTATCAGATACACTAAGAGAGGGAGGGGCAGAGCTGAGGAGGCTGCAGTCTCCGTGCAGCTAAGGGAGGGACCTGAAGGACACACACGTCCACATGCCCCCCACCTGCTCTGCAAAGTGCTAGGAGGCTCCTGACCATGCCCACAGGATAGAAATCCGCATTCAAAACACTGTTAGTCAAAATGGAAGATGCCTGATCGAAAGTTTCCTGACTGGCAGGCACTCTGGATAAGGTCCAGATGTGTCGAGAAATGGCTGGATTCCTTCAGCTGGGCTCACTCCAAATCTTTGTGCTCCTCTTCCTCCACCAGCTGGCAGCCTGCCCCCCTTCTCTTCCCATCCTCCCTCCATCCTGCACCAGCAGTGCTTCAAATGCATATGTAGACACCCCAGCATACATATTCAATCTCCATCCCCACTGCCCCCTGCAAACAGCTGCCCCTTGGCCTAGGGAAATGCAAACCGGGAGAATGACTCAGGTGAAGAGGCCCATGAAGACACTGGAAGCAGGTCTGTGTGATTTGGACGGGTAATTCCAGGATCCTGACACCCACAGAAGAGTCTAAAGCAGAGCTTTTTATCATGGTCCACTGTTGTTACTGGTCTGCCGTGGGATAACTATAAGAACTGAACACAAGCATTTGGAAATGTACGGATGTGAGAGCTGGACCATAAAGATGGCTGAGCATGGAAGAATTGATGCTTTCGAATTGTGGTGCCAGAGAAGACTCTTGATAGTCCCCTGGACTGTAAGGAGATGAAACCAGTCAATCCTAAAGGAAATCAACCCTGAATATTCATTGGAAGGACTGATGCTGAAGCTGAGGCTGAACCTCCAATACTTTGGCCACCTGATGTGTAAAGCCGACTCACTGGAAAAGACCCTGATGCTGGAAAAGATTGGGGGCAGGAGGAGAAGGGGATGACAGAGGATGAGATGGTTGGATGGCATCACCGACTCAATGGACATGAACTTGAGCAAGCTCCGGGAGATAGTGAGGGACAGGGGAGCCTGGCATGCTGCAGTCCATGGGGTCTCAAAGAGTTGGACACAACTGAGCGACTGAACAACAACAACAAATGACAATCTGACATCACTGGAACCTCCAAGGGTGAACCTGTCTGACTGAACTTATCTGGCTGAAGACAGTATTAGACCAGTTTCAGTGTTGTCAAACTCATGAGGTGAGTCACAATTGCTGCGAGCTGGGTGTTAATCATATACATAGGACCATTTATTTGTCTGTGATGGACTGGGAAAAAGAAAAGTAACTGGCCAAGAACAGACAGTGGAGACCACAGAAGCTGAGAGGCAACAGGAAGTGGGACCGAGCACAAGGCAGAGCTCCAAGCTCCTGGCACATGTTCTACTGTTTCATAGTATTTCACTTACAAAACGCAAATTTAGACAAAACTATTAAGAATTTCAGGATGGCACCTGCAGGGCACTAAATCATATGCACAGGCCCCTTCTGAGCCTGGCAGGCCCTGTGGGGCTGCCCTGGTGGCACACCCAGGAAGCCAGTCCTGACAACAGACAGATCGAGGCAGAGCTGCTGTGGCTGCGGTGCATATGGTCAGCCCTACCCTCTCAGCGGCCCCTTGACTCCCTGGGTGTCTCTGCTGAGACTCACGACTCCTAGAAACATGGCCATTCATTTGGTCTAGTGTTTTCAGTTTTCATTGGTGGCTGAACAAAAGTTAGAGCTCCTTCTTAATCCCCAGTCTAGGGACTTCCTCAACGATTAAATGAGAAGAATAATTCCCACTTCCTGGGCTATTGTAAGGGCTAAACGAGACAACATATATTAAGGTTCTAATATGTTTGCCACATGGGCTTCCCAGGTGGCTCAGAGGGTAAAGAATCTGCCTGCAATGCTGGAGATGCAGGCAGATGTGAGTTTGATTCCCAGGTTGGGAAGATTCCCTGGAGGAGGGCATAGCAACCCACTCCAGTATTTTTTTCCTGGAGAATCCACATGGACAGAGGAGCCTGGTGGGCTACAGTCCACAAGGTCGCAAAGAGTCAGACACGACTGAAGTGATTGAGCATGCATGTCACTTTGCACTTATTATTATTTCAGGTCCAGCACCAGCTGCCTTGACTCCTCAGGTGCCCCCCTCTATTAGCCATATTAATTACATTCTTGATCTATGAGTCACACAAGCAGGGCCTATGAAGAGCTCAACGACTGGCCCGCTGAGCCTGATGCATGTGTGTGTGTGTGTGTGTGTGTGTGTGTGCTCAGTTGTTCAGTTGTATCTGACTCTTTGCGACACCATGGACAGTAGCCCACCAAGATCCTCTGTCCATGGAATTTTCCAGACAAGAATACTGGAGGGGGTTGCCACTTCCTGCTCCAGGGGATCTTCCCAACCCAGGGATTGAACCCGTGTCTCCTTCACTGGCTGGCAGACTCTACCACCAAGCCACCTGGGAAGCCCATACCGAACCTGATGAACAAGAAAATCCCTGATCATAAGCAGTGAAACAGGGCCAAGCTTGGGCCTGGCATTGCCAGTGAGCAGGACCATCTGCTCAGTGTGGTCAAGAGGTCACTGCAGGGGTCAAGAATACGGAGTCATTTACTGTTACTTCTGCCTACAATCGATCAGGTGGTTTCACTGCGTGGATTTAATTTTATGTGTCTAGTTCCAAAAAAAATAAGACTCAATATTAGAAAACCTGTCAACTATAAAAGTGCACAAGGGGAAAAGAATTTTTGCCTCATCATGCAGAGATAACAAGGAGGTGATGTCCTTCTGACAGATGCTACTGGTGCCCCCACCCAGGTTCAGTCATCTGACCCCAGCTGCGGTGCATGCTGGTGGCCAATAGCTCATGCCTGCCCCCTTCTCCTAAGGCCTGTCCTTGGCCAAAGGAGGCCCCCTCACTGGGAGAGGCTTGGTTGATTATGTCAGGTATAGCCCATGGCCAATAAAAAGTGTGTAGCGGTGTGTGTATAAGAGCCCAGCTGAGCAGGATAATTTCTACAAAACAACTTTTCTCCAAAGTAACTCAGGGGAGGAAGCTGGGACTAGGCTCATCCTGAAACTAATACATCTTTGCCTAGTTCCCTTCCCTGGCCCATCCTGCTTTCCGGGCTCCCCTCCTCATATGGTTCTCCCAGGAGTATCTCCAGGAGTCAGTTGCATACAAACCCCATCTCGGGCTCTGCTTCAAGGAACCAAACCTAAGACAGCATATATACCCTGCATGCTCAATATATTCTTTCTGCCTCATCACACTGATCTTCCCTTCATCTTTACCCTGTTCCAGGCCTAGAACTCTGACTTGAAAAGCGTCATATTCACAGGCTCCCTTGCCCACTGGCTTCTAGTTGGGTTTGCTGGTGGACATCACTAGCTATTGAGCTGGGGTCTCTGCAGTAGCACACTGAGGCAGGGTCTTTACTCTCCTAGCTCCCTTCCAGTAGAGTTTCCATGGGTGCCCTGTGTCCTCTACACACTCCTCCACCAGAAAAGGGTATAGAATCAAGAAAAGCCAGAGAGACTGTGCCATTAGGAGGCTCCTGGTGGCTTCAAGGGGAGCTCAGAGGAGTGATGGTAAGAGAGAACAGATGGTAAGCTGTTGAGTAGGGAGTTACAGACGCTCTATCAGTCAGAGCGCATAGCTGCAAGCAACAAAAATTGACGTCAGTGAATTAAAGTTGAAAAGTGATTCATTTAAATAATCTGAGAAGCTCACAGAATGTCTGGAAGGGCTGGAGACTGAAACACAGATCTCAGCTGTCAATCAAGGAACAATGTCCCAAATCCTTCTATGGAGCTTGTCCTAGCAGCCCCTGGGCCCTGGAAACTCACCTTGGCATTGTTGCCACAGTTACACTGAAAAACTATTGTTGTTTTTCTGAAATTCAAGTTAACCAGGTGTCCTGAATTTTATCTGGCAACCCTACAGGGTGCCAAGTGACCCAGACTGGGGGGACACTGTTGTGAAAGTTGCATTGTACTAGACCCCGAGCTTCATCCACATCCCTACTCCAGGCCAGCCCTTTTCTACCTGGGACCTGGGGAGTGAACCTTATTTTGTAGGAAAAGAAACTGACGTTTAACTCTGGTTCTGTATATTTCCAAAGCTGGTGATCTCAGCAAGTATTCATTCACATTACCTTTGAGGAAAAGCTCCCAAGGAGGCAGTTTTCAAATTTTAGTGTTTGTGAGAACCACCTAAGTGAAAGAAAAAGTCACTCAGTTGTGTCCGACTCTTTACACAGTCCATGGAATTCTCCAGGCCAGAATACCGGAGTGGGGAGCCTTTCCCTTCTCCAGGGGATCTTCCCAACGCAGGGATCGAACCCAGGTCTCCCTTATTGTAGGCGGATTCTTTACTAGCTGAGCCACAAGGGAAGCCCAAGAGAGCCACCTAAAGTCCCTGTTAAAATACAGGTCCTTACATCCACCCCCCGTCCAGAACTTCTGATTCATTGGCGGCTCCGGAATATACATTTTAACAAGTTCTTTCCATCCTTCCCCCACCTCCAGTGATTCTGAGGCAAGGAATTCTAAAGACTACACTTCTATGCTCCTGGCATAGAGATCAACACTCCTAGTAGTTTTGAAGGTTCACTGAAAAATGCCTACCTCCATTTCTTTCCACAGTGAATTCTGTAGCAGTAAATTGAGGGACATTTGTGTGCCCCTGGGGTATGTCCTTTTTGGACACCCTTCACAAAATGTTCATTCCATCCAGAAGACAAGCCAAATCACTGACTTTGCCAGAAGAGGGGAAACAGCTGTGTCTAAAGCTGGATGACAAATTGCAACCCGGGACTTCTTGCCAGTTTCTTGCTATTTTTGGAAATGGAAATGGGAGAGGGGCAGAGCATAGAAGTTAAAAAAGATAGCCGGGAACTTGTGGGGAGCAGGACAAAGGGCCATTTCTCCTTAACCCTTGTTAAAGGTGATCACAGATTTCAGTCACTGAAACCACCTGCAAGTCATTCCCTCAACGCTCAGAATCCAAAATGTTGAGTCATTAGCAGTCTGTTTGGGAAGAATCTTCTAAAGTCACATCAGATAAAATTCTGGCTCACCAAACACTATCTGGGCTCAGGCTCTGAATACGTGGCTGATAATAAGTCTGTCTGAACTGAGTTATAAGTTAAATAAACTGCAACTACTGAGAATTTGTTTCCTCAATTTTTCAAAATGAACTAGAATAGGAAGGTGTCTGTCATTTCTTCATCCTTGTGGGTAATTTTTGATTACACACATGACGTGTAAGAAGCTTATATGTGACTTTTGGAAAATATTTATTTATTTATTTGGCTGCTCAGATTGCGGCAGGCAGGAGTTTTCGTTGCAACACATGGAACTCTCTAGTTATGGTTCGAGGGCTTAGTTGCTCCCAAGCCTGTGGGATCTTAACTCTCCGACCAAGGATTGAACCAGAGTCACCTGCATTGTAAGGCAGATTCTTAACCACAGGATCATCAGGGAAGTCCCTACATGCGACTTTTTGTGTGACTGGTATAAGAAAATCCTTAAAAATGTTTAGCAACCCTTACAATTACTGTCAGTTGATTTTGGGGAAGGATGGGGAAAGAATTGCTTTTTCAAGTGTATGGGATAACTGAATATCTACACAAAAAAGACTGAAATTGAACCCTGTTTCTCACGATATACAAAAGTTAACCCAAAGTGGATCAAAGATCTAAATGTAATCGCTTAAACTATTAAACATTTAAAAGAAAACATTGATGTAAATTTTCACGACCTTGGATTAGGCAATGGTATCTTAAAAATGACCCCAAAAGCAACAAGAATAAAATGTAGATACATTACAGACCATCAAAATTTTAAACTTTTGTGCTTCAAAGGATACCATGTGTAAAGTGAGAGGACAATTCACTGAACAGAGGAACAATTTTTGAAATTAGATATCTGGTAAGGGAGTCTTACTACCCAAAATGTACACAACTCAACAATAAAAAGACATACAGCTCAATTAAAACACAGGTAAAGGAGGTGAATAGACGGTTCTCCAAAAAAGATACGCTAACAGTTAATAAGCACATGAAAAGATGTTCAAGGACACTAGTTAACAGCAAAATACAAATCAAAACCACAATATCACTTCAAACCCAATGGAATGGCTATAAAAAAAAGACAAATAATGACAACTTTTGATGAAGGTGTGGAGAATTTAGAACACTTTTATACTGCTAGTGGGAACATAAAATGGTCCAGTCACTTTAGAAATCAGTCTGGCCGATCCTCTGAAGGTTAGACATAGTTGCCACAGACCCAGAAATTCCAGTCTTAAGTATACCCCCAAGAGAAATGAAAACCTATATCCACACAAAGACTTGTACATGAATGTTCATAGCAGCATTATACCAGCCCCAAAGTGGAAATACCCTAAATATCCACCAGCTGATGGATGAATAAAATATGGTTTATACCTACAGTAGACGGCACCCCACTCCAGTACTCTTGCCTGGAAAATCCCATGGACGGAGGAGCCTGGTAGGCTGCAGTCCAAGGGGTCGCTGAGGGTCGGACACGACTGAGCGACTTCACTTTCACTTTTCACTTTCATGCATTGGAGAAGGAAATGGCAACACACTCCAGAGTTCTTGCCTGGAGAATCCCAGGGATGGCAGAGCCTGGTGGGCTGCCGTCTATGGGGTCACACAAGGTTGGACACGACTGAAGCGACTTAGCAGCAGCAGCAGCAAACTATTACTTAGCAGCAAACACAATGAAATATTGAGACAAGCTGCAACATTCATAAACCTTGAAAACATTATGCTAAGTGAAAGAAGCCAGTTACAGAAGGCCACATATGGTATGATTCCATGTATGTGAAAAGATCAGAAAAGAGGCAAATCTATAGACAGAAATGTAGATTAGTGGTTGCCTGGAGCTGGGGAGGTTGGAGGGGCAATGAGGAGTGCCTGTTAATAGATACAGGGTTCTTTTTAAGTGATGAAAATGTTCTAAAATTGTGGGGACGGCTGCAGAGTTCTGAGAATACATGAACAGCCATTTAATTGTACACTTGAAATAGGTGAATTGTATGGTATGTGAATTATAGCTCAATGAAGCTGTAATTTAAAAAATGGTGAGCAACACATTTTAGAATGGTATATCGTCTTGAGAAAACACAGCATGTTTGGATTTGAACAGCAACAGTCAGGGAGAGAGACTGAACGATGGACTTCAGGTCCATAAGGATGCCTGCAGTACTCACTTCACAGTCCCCGAAGGTCATGAGTCCCACCAGGAGAGCCCCCGAGATGGATCTCTAGCCTGTCACACCTGCCCTTGCCTGTGGGGCTTGGTGGTGAAAACGGCTCCCCTCGTCCCCAGCCGTGATACCCAGCAGCGTGCAAGACAGACACCTGCTGAGAGCAGCGGACCCCAAGAAGGAAGGAAAGTCTTATCTGTCCCCGGTGAAATCACCCCTGAATTCTCTCCCCAAAGAGACACTCAGGAGACCACAAATAAGCAATGAACTGGGAGCGTGAATTCTCTCCCCGATGAGACACTCTGCTGCTGCTGCTGCTGCTAAGTCACTTCAGTCGTGTCCGACTCTGTGCGACCCCATAGATGGCAGCCCACCAGGCTCCCCTGTCCCTGGGATTCTCCAGGCAAGAACACTGGAGTGGGTTGCCATTTCCTTCTCCAATGCGTGAAAGTGAAAAGTGAAAGTGAAGTCGCTCAGTCGTATCTGACTCTTAGCGACCCCATGGACTGCAGCCTACCAGGCTCCTCTGCCCATGGGATTTTCCAGGCAAGAGTACTGGAGTGGGTTGCCATTGCCTTCTCTGAATGAGACACTCAGGAGACCACAAACAAGCAATAAACTGGTAGGTAGCCAAAAGGAAAACTCACAGTTTCCCTTTTCTTCTCCCTACCAATACCCTTAGAACCTGTCTGTCTTAGCCTCTGCTCTCACTTTGATCCCTTCGGTGGCCCCTCCCTTCCTTGAAGCTTCCACCTCTGCTTAGAGATCATTACAGAGTAGATACTCCAGGGAGGGGACGGCCATATCTCTGAGTTAATTACCGCGGGGCTGTCTCAACTCTGTAATAAAAACTCAGCTCTCTCTCCCATCAAAGAGCTTATTGTTTCGAAGGTACACAATACTGCTATGCTAAGAACATAACAACGCCATATGCTTTTCCATAGTCTTCCTCCCAAATTGCCCAAAACACTTCTCTGATATTATTCCCTGTCCATTTTGTCTTTCCTTGAAAAATTTTCTATTTTTTGGTCGTTATGAAGTTACAAAGTTATTTTTGTCTGTATCAAAGAAATATTCTTTAATTGAAGTATAGCTGAAGTACAATGCAATATTACATAAGTTACAAATGTACTGAGTAATTATCTTAAACTTTAAAAATGTCTCCCTTGTGTATTAGTTGCTAGGGCCATCACAACAAAGTATCACAGGCTGCCTGGTTTAAAACAATAGAATTCATGACCTAATTTTACCTTAATTACCTCTTTAAAGAGTCTGTCTCCAAATATAATTGTATTCTGAGGTACTGGGGGTTGGGATATCAATATCTCAATTTTGAGGGGACTGTATCACCTCGCTTTTCCTTTTATAAAATAATGTTTCTATTTTGCTTGTATGAGAAATAGATATTTCATATAGAAAATTGACTATATTGGTAAAAAAAAATAAGAAAATGAAAATTATTCATAATCCCACCAACCAGGGATAGCTGTTAGTTGATGTTTTGCCTACTATGTCCCCAAACGTGTTTCACTGCTTAGACATACAGCTTTTAACAAATGAGACGAGGCCCTAATCCTGCTCCATTTCCCCCTTACCTATCACCATTTCTACTCAGCCTTATTCCTCCTTCATCTGCTTCTTCCTCTTCATAGATCACTTACACTTTTGTCATCTGTCTTTCAATTAGTCAATCACTTGAAAAATATTCAGTGCCTACTGGGGCTTCCCTGGTGACTCAGATAGTAAAGAATCTGCCTGCAATTCAGGAGATCTGGCTTTGATCCCTGGGTCAGGAAGATCCCCTGGAGGAGGGCATGGCAACCCACTGCAGTATTCTTGCCTGGAGGATTCCATGCACAGAGGAGCTTGGCGGGCTGCAGTCCATGGGGTCGCAGAGAGTGGGACGCAGCTGAGCGACTGACACACAACACAGTGTCTACTGCGTGCCAGGCGCTACGCTGGGTGCTGGGTTACACCTGAGGCTTAGAGCCCAGTAGGGTTGTAGTCTGTCAGCTCAGGCCTCCCCCAGCCCACCTTCCTTTTCTTACCACCCCTCCCCGTCGCTTCTAAGTCCCCCACTTCCACACCACAGGGAATACCAGGGATGGAGGGAAAAATTGAATTCTCATTGGTGGGAGAAGGAAGACAAGAAATTGAACTGGTGTAGACATAATTCTCTATGAGGGATGGAGGGCGCGGCAAGGCAGAGGTCGTTTGCAAGACAGTAAGTCACGTATCTGACGCCCCCTTCCTCTCCCACGTGGCCTGGTCTGGAGCCCACCGTCCTACTCAGGCTGAAACTGCCTCTTTAGAGAATTGTTCATCTGAGCAACCCCAGGAACCCTGAACAGCGGTGTCATTATAGAACAGGGTGACGAACCGATGCCCCAGAAGGAAATCCTAGGAGTCAGGTGGGACAGGTCCCCTCCAAGGGCTGTGACATTCCTTGGCCAAGGCCCTGCCCATCATGGTCCCATTTTTTGGTAAGCAAGCTTGAAAGGGGAGGCTTACTTTGATCGTTTTTTCTTACCCCACATCCTTATGTGTTCAGACAACGTATCGTGCTTGTGGCCTGGCCTTTTTCCACAAAGTCTGCAGATCTAATCAGTCAGGGATTTAAAAACACCCCAGGGGTTACCTCTCACATGGCTCCAAAGGTGGCTGGCTCCATGCTTGTCTCCTCAGCCTGCCCTGGACATCTGCTTAGTTGGTGAAATTGTCCTCAGGGAAGAAGTCTTCCAATGCAATTTTCCTGCCTGTTTTCTTTTTGCCTTGGTTCAGTCACTTTGGGGATGGTTAGCCCGAAGGCAATGGCACCCCACTCCAGTACCCTTGCCTGGAAAATCCCATGGACAGAGGAGCCTGGTAGGCTGCAGTCCATGGGGTCTCGAAGAGTTGGATACGACTGAGCGACTTCACTTTCACTTTTCACTTTCATGCATTGGAGAAGGAAATGGCAACCGACTCCAGTGTTCTTGCCTGGAGAATCCAAGGGACGGGGGAGCCTGGTGGGCTGCCGTCTGTGGGGTCGCACAGAGTCGGACACAACTGAAGCGACTTAGAAGCAGCAGCAGCAGCCCCTTAAGGAAGGGCAGCTGGTTTCTTGCTTTTTTTTTTTTTTTAATTCCTTGACATTTCTAAATTTAGTACAACTAGCTTTTTCAGTAGGCTCTTGTCAGGCCAGCTTTAGCTGGTACTAAATTTTTCTCTTAGGTGGACATTAGACGTTTAGTGATAAAACCTCATTAGATATAAGAAATATATTTGGGTCAATCAGAATCAGGAGATTTAGGTCAACTGAATAGAAATTTTAATTCTTGGAAATTTAAAATTATCCAAAGCAATCAATCAATGCTCTAGCATCTCTGAGCGCCTCCTCTGTGCCTATCAGCACTGGGCTGTCCCTGGAGGATGGAAAAGACCTGCCTGCCTGAATCCTTCCTGCTTCTGTAATTTAACTGGAAATTCAATAGCTTATTTAAGAATTACTGGAAAATAGACCCAAGCAAAATTTAAATAACAAGGTATCATTTCTCACCCTTCAGAGTGGCAAAAGTTAAGAAGTCTGATAATATTAAATGTTGAAAGGTGTCAGTAAGTGAATTCTCTCATAAGTTGCTGGTGGGAGTACAAATAGAACTATCTATTTTGGAGGACCACTGGTAGAATTTAGGCAAGTTTAGAATTGTGCACATCATGACTCAGCAATTTCCTTTTTTCTTTCTTTTGCTGGCTGCACCTTGAGGCATGTGGGATTTTGGTTTCCAGAACAGGGATCGAACCCATGACCACTCCCCTCCCACCCCCCACCCCCTGCAGTGGAAGCCTGGATTCTTAACCACTGGGCCTCCAGGGAAGTCCCCCTTGACTCAGCATTTTCAGTCTGAGTCTACTACTCAGGAAGAGTCGGCTGCTACTACTTTCTACCTACTGTAGAAAATCTCTTTACCATGGCACCCAGGCCTGTTGAGAACATTCTTTACACCCCTATAACAGTGAAAAGTGGAATCAACGTAGCCATTCATTAGTTGGATAATTACTAAGTTAACTGTTTTACCTACACTGTGAAATTCTATACAGTAATCTAAAAAGCATAAAGATTTATGTAGGTAGAAGTCCAGTATATAATCTGTTTCTTTGCAAGCTCAGTGGTGTTTGATTCTCTGCGACTGCATGGACTGTAGCCTGCCAGGCTCCTCTGTCCACAGAATTTTCCAGGCAAGAATACTGGAGTTGGTTGCCATTTCCTACTCCATCAGTATTTAATAATAAGTGGAATAAAGCAATTAGATGATAAATATGTAAGAATGAGTTTTTGTATAGGAAAGAAAAAACTATATTACATACTATGCTATCGTTGTCATATTTTTGCATGATACATACACACACGTGTATGTCAACACAGCATTCATCACTGTTGGGATTTTTTGTTCCAGGTCTGCCTGCTCCACTAGTCTGGTTGTTCCACAAAGCCAAGGATCATACCTGTCTTGTTCATGACAAGATCTGGCATGTATTAGGCATTCAAGAAATGTTTGTTGGAAGAGTCCTGAACGGTTGAGCAGGTTGCCAGAGCTAGAATCATCACTTAGAAAGAAGCTGTCATATAGACCTCTGTGTGTTCAGTGTTTCCTCCTGTGAGGGACTGAACAGCTGAAATCCCAAAGAAGCAAGTGCAAAGGTGCAACCTGCCAGCGGTTCCCATGACTGTGGTGGTATCAGGAAGTGGAGGAAAGAGCTCACATAAACAGCATAATGATTCCCCAGGAGAGACCTGTTAAAGGCTGCTGGCCACTCACCCCACACCCCTCTTCAGGTTACTGTGACTCCCAGGAGCTCCCAATCAGGGCAGATGTCTTTCCAGGATTTGGGGCTGCATGCAAACCCTAAGTCCACTTGCCCTTTAGGGGCTCATGCTGCAGGAAGGAGGGATGGCTTTCCCTCATCATGAATGTCACGACCCTCTGGCAAGAGCAGTTCTCCCACAAACTCAGCCCAATAAGGTCATCCTGTGCCCAGCTACAGGAAGGGCTGGTGACAGGGCAGTGCAATGCTGCCTAGGGGCTGGCAATGATAAAGTGAGAGGTGAGTCACACTGGCCTTTCCTTTCATTTCTCTACAGATGGCTGCCTCGCTGCAGGAAGGGGAGCTTTGATGGGGGTTGGTGTGGGGCATGAGAAAGGTGCCAAGGCCCTGACCTCTGGGCATTTGAGTCCAGGCTGAAAGGTCTACAGGGTCAACTTTGTGCAGAAGAACCCCCCAGCCTCCACTGATGCTTAAAATTCCTTCCCCAGTATCTCTTATACTATGATTAGCACTAAGGTTTAAATTTTAGTTAGTTCCAGGAGAGAGAGCATGGTAATTGAAATTCACCTCTCTCCGCCTCTCCTAATCTTTTAAAAGCAGAGAGGATTCTTGTACACTAGAATGACCTCATGCCTTGCTTCTGAGTTGAAGAATCCACTTAATTAACTGGTGGAAAGGAAATCAAAGAAAAGGGAGACATTAGGTTGACTTAGGATGACTGCAGATGGTGACTGAAGCCATGATATTAAAAGATGCTTACTCCTTGGAAGGAAAGTTATGACCAACCTAGACAGCATATTAAAAAGCAGAGACATTACTTTGCCAGCAAAGGTCTGTCTAGTCAAGGCTATGGTTCTTCCAGTGGTCATGAATGGATGTGAGAGGTGGACTATAAAGAAAGCTGAGCGCCGAAGAACTGATGCTTTTAAACTGTGGTGTTGGAGAAGACTCTTGAGAGTCCCTTGGACTGCAAGGTGATCCAACCAGTTCATCCTAAAGGAAATCAGTCCTGAATATTCATTGGAAGGACTGATGCTAAAGATGAAAGTCTAATACTTTGGCCACCTGATTCAAAGAACTGACTCATTTGAAAATACCCTGATGCTGGGAAAGACTGGAGGCAGGAGGAGAAGGGTTTGACAGAGGATGAGATGTTGGATGGCATCAT
Organism: Bos grunniens; assembly: GCF_055505025.1. Classification (NCBI taxonomy): domain Eukaryota; kingdom Metazoa; phylum Chordata; class Mammalia; order Artiodactyla; family Bovidae; genus Bos; species Bos grunniens. The sequence goes on along the minus strand of NC_141178.1, from coordinate 21,044,360 downwards.
CTACTCAATGGACATGAGTTTGAGTAAATTCTGGAGGTTGGTGATAAACAGGAAAGCCTGGCATGCTGTAGTCCATGGAGTGGCAAAGAGTTGGACATGACTGAGAGACTGAACTGAACTGAAGGTTGACTTATTTATTAGGGCCTAGGTGGAGAAGAAGCAGGAAGCAAAAAAGCCATGTCAGGGACAGAAAGAGGAGGGAGAGGGAGCCACTGCCAGATTTGTAAAAAAAAAAAAATATCTGAGTCAGAGGATTTCAAAGACGTTTAGTTATGTAGCAAAAGTAAACTCCTTCCAAAATCCTGCCATTTGTGACAATGTGAGTGAATCTGGAGGGCATTGTGTTTAGTGAAATAAGCCAAAGAAAGACAGATACTGCATGACATTCCTTATATGTGTAATCTTCCACTCCAGTGTTCTTGCCTGGAGAATCCCAGGGACGATGGAGCCTGGTGGGCTGCTGTCTGTGGGGTAGCACAGAGTCGGACACAACTGAAGTGATTTAGCAACAGCAGCAGCAACAAAAACAACAACAACAACAACAAATTGAATGCATGGAGATAGAGAGTAGACAGGGCTTCCCTTATAGCTCAGTCGGTAAAGAATCTGCCTGCAGTGCAGGAGACCCGGGTTCGATTCCTGCGTTGGGAAGATCCCCTGAAGAAGGAAATGGCAACCCACTCCAGTATTCATGCCTGGAGAATCTCATGGACAGAGGAGCTATAGTCCATGGCGGGCTATAGTCCATGGGGTCTCAAGAGTTGGACACGACTTAGTGACTAAACTACTACTAGAGAGTAGAAAAGTGGTTGCCAGGGGCTAAGGATGGGGGAAATAGGGAGAGGTTGTTAAAAGGGTACAAGCTATCAGCTATTAGATGAATAAGATCTGAGGATCTATAGTATAGCGTGGTGACTATAGTTGACAATACCATATTGTATTACTGAAATTTGCTAATAGAGTAGAACTTAAGTGATGAGTATGTATTAATTGCATGGGGGGAAATTCTTTCACAATGCACATATATATCAAGTCAGTGCGTTAGTCACTCAGTCATGTCTGACTCTTTGCAACCCCAAGGCCTGTAGCCCATCAGGCTCCCCTGTTCCATGTAATTTTCCAGGCAAGAATACTGGAGTGGGTAGCCATTCCCTTCTCCAGGGATCTTCCTGACCCAGGGATCAAACCCGGCCTCCTGTATTGCGGGTAGATTCTTTATCATCTGAGCCACAAGGGAAGCCCATCATGTAGTATACTTTAAGTATCTTACAATTTTATTTGTCAATAGTGACTTTAATTTTTTAATGAAAAAAATTAAAAATTCCTTCTTTTGTGATACTTTTCTTGTAAGATAAAGCAGGAATTGAATTGTATTTTTTCCTTTATTCCATATCTCTGAATATGCCTCCATTTTGAGCCTGTACCTCTTGGGGCCCTAAGTGTCTGTGAGCTGAATGACTTAAATACACATTCATTCAACAGGTGTGACTGGCGGCGGTGTGTCCAAGAGGCGTGTGCTACAATGGGCGGCACCGCATCTGCAGCCACGCAGGCCTGGGTTCAAATCCCAGCTCTGCACCTTACAAGCTGTGTGACGTTTCTGAAGTGACTAAATAATAACATTTTCCATTTTTTTTTCCCTTTTGGGCCGCTGCTGCTGCTGCTGCTGAGTCGCTTCAGTCATGTCTGACTCTGTGAGACCCCATAAATGGCAGCCCACGAGGCTCTCCCATCCCTGGGATTCTCCAGGCAAGAACACTGGAGTGGGTTGCCATTTCCTTCTCCAATGCATGAAAGTGAAAAGTGAAAGTGAAGTCACTCAGTCATGTCCGACCCCCCATGACCCCATGGACTGCAGCCTACCAGGCTCCTCCATTCATGGGATTTTCCAGGCAAGAGTACTAGAGTGGGGTGCCATTGCCTTTTGGGCTACCAAGTATCAAACTCTCTGCTATGATTATTCCCATTTTACAGGCTAGGACACTATCTCAGAGAGGCCAAGTAACCTGCTCAAACAGTCTGCCAATGGTGGAACCAAGACTCAATCCTCAGATCTGTGTGACTCCAAAGACATCTTGTCCCTATCTTCTGTCTCTGTCTTTGCTCCACTACTCAGCATCATTAAGCTTCAATTTTCTTGGATAAAGAATGAGAATTATGATATCTGCATCAAAGATTGGTGATCAAAGGTAGAAAGGGCAGGTGAGACCGGCTCTGGGCCTGGCACACAGTCAGGGCTGATTTCTCAACTTTCTACCCCCAGGCACAACAAGATATTGATTCCAGATCTTTACTCAAGAGTAAAGGGATGGGGTGGGGGGAGGGGTACTAGGTGGGTGACAGAAAATGGAGAAAAGAGATGAGGACAAGAGAGTATTATCAAAGATCAACTTTGCCAAGTCCACAGCTTTGTTTCAGATCCGGTCAGGGCATAGAAACCCCTAAAGAGTCCAAGACTTCCTTGGTGGCTCAGATGGTAAAGAATCTGCCTGCAAAACAGGAGACCTGGGTTCGATCCCTCGGTTGGAAAGATCCCTTGGAAAAGGAAATAGCAACCCACTCCATTATTCTTGCCAGGAAAATCCCATGGACAGAGAAGCTTGGCAGGCTTCAGTCCATGGGGTCGCAAAGAGTCAGACATGATTGAGCCCGCATGCATGCAAAGAGTCTAAGACCCAGAGACTATGGGGCCCCAGGAGATGCATCAAAAGGTCAGAAGGTTGAGCTAACATAGGAGCCCCAGACGACAGAGCACATGGCTGGCAGATGAGGGTCTCTTTACTATACTGTCATTAGAGAGCTGTTATGTGACACATGTGACAGGGTAAAAGATAAAACTCAGTATCCCCAAGCCCTCACTGGCCCCCCTTCTTTAGAAAGACAGATCATTTGGAGCTTGGCCAGCTATGGACCTTTGTTGTCCTGAAGAGAAATGGCTTTCTCTGTGCTGAGCCAGAGAAAACGGAGCATGGGCCAGACGGTCACGAATATTTACTGCACTCCGATGTGCTGGGCTCTACTCTAGGGCTGGGAGTCAGCAGTGGAGGAGAGACTCAGCCCTTGCCCTTTGGTGGAGATATTCGGGATGTGGGCAAGAAAGATATTGATGGTGGCAAAGAACAAAATCGGCCAGAGACGCAGAGGCCAAATCACAGGTGTCAAACCTTGTCAAGGAGTTTGGATGCCGTCCTGTGGGCAGTGGCAGCCTGAGAACTGTATGGAGGATCCATTCAAAGGGCTTAAGCCTGGAGGCAGGGAGTCCAGCCAGGAGAGCCTTGCCTTTGGGGCTCTGCCTGCTTCTGGAGTGTCCCTTAGCCCTTTGAATGCACTGTTGAGGTGATAATCTTCCCAGCTGGGATCACCAAATTGGAAACCACTCTCAGAAGACTGTGACTGATAATAACGCCACTTCAGAAAGATAGTGTCTGCCAAAATACACACCTGATAAATGCAATTTAATATTTAGAAAGAAAGGCGAGAAAAGGAAAACAATCGTAAATTAATTGGAATAATCATCTGTAACCATGATCTAGATGAAAGGATTTTCAATAATTTCAAAAGGACACAGACAGAATGGACAGAATTAAGCTTCCCAGGCCACTCACTACAGTTCGCTATGAATGCTTAAACAGTTGGTGAGATCTAAAACCCCTTCTGTAGCATCACATAAGACAGATACTGTGAGTTTTCTATCAGAAGCAGAAAAAAAAAAAAAAAAACCCTCCAGTTGGGCTGATTTGATTTTCTATCTCTGAAATGCAGTAATTGGCTCTTATATCCCCAGTTCCTGTCTCTGAGGTCTCCTTGGATAGTTTTTAAAGCAGGTTTAAGCTTAATATTTTCTTCTGAGAAGTCAAGTTCAAGCTCCCCACCCTCAACAAGTTCCTGCAAGAATCCAGAAGTAGGAGCAGTTGGTTTTGCTTTAAATCCTATTACCATTCTTGATATTTACAGAAGGAGGTGGCTCTTCCAACGGATGGGCTTGGACAACATTACCTGTAAAGCCAATAATCTGCTTGTGTGACCTAACTCCATCCCAAACGCACGGATTCATTTTGAAACAGGTTCTGCTGTTGTTGTTCAGTCACTCAGTGATGTCTGACTCTGCGACACCATGGACTGCAGCACTCCAGGCTTCCCTGTCCCTCACCATCTCCCAGAGTTTGCCCCCAAGTTCATGTCCGTTGAATCAGTGATGCCATCTAAACCATCTCATCCTCTGCCACCCTCTTCTCCTTTTGCCTTCAAAAAGTCAGCTCATTGGAAAAGACCCTGATGCTGGGAAAGACTGAAGGCAAAAGGTTCTGCTGAGTTTGGCATAACAGAACCAAGGGATGTGAAGTCTGAGAAAAATCAAAATCCCTTCTAGGGATTTTCTTCATTGTAAGAAAATATCGAAACTGATTTTTCTCCAAATTTCACTGAGTGTCTGGATAACACCTCAATGATATACAAGGAGGTAGGTAGGCAGCCCTGTGGGAAACTTCAAGAGCCCAAGGGCATGCAGGGCCTTAGACAGACGCAGTCCCGGGACTGGCTTACTCAGGGCCCACACTACTGACCCCCTGGCTCTGTAGCTGCTGTTAAAAAAAAAAAAAAAAAATCAGCACATGGTGCCCCATACATTTCTGAGAAGATAGCCACTCTAAAAGTCTTTTCCCTGCTCTTTGTTCCCATTCCTCTGAGACTACAACCATCTTCACCAATTTGACTCATATCTGACACTCAACCCACTGCTTCCATCAGTTCATCTCAGCCAGTATCTGCTGAACCCAACACATGCCCAGACACTTCACCAGACTCTGGTATCTCACAGATACATAGTTACAGTCTTTACCCCATAGGCACTCACATTTAGTGAGAGAGTCAGATACAGAAATCACTACAGTCCTTATAAATCAAGTCATCCTTGTGGTCCAGTCTCAGAATAACATTCAGTTCAGTTCAGTCGCTCAGTTGTGTCCGACTCTTTGCGACCCCATGAATCGCAGCACACCAGGCCTCCCTGTCCATCACCAACTCCCAGAGTTCACTCAGACTCACGTCCATCGAGTCGGTGATGCCATCCAGCCATCTCATCCTCTGTCATCCCCTTCTCCTCCTGACCCCAATCCCTCTCAGCATCAGAGTCTTTTCCAATGAGTCAACTCTTCGCATGAGGTAGCCAAAGTACTGGAGTTTCAGCTTTAGCAACAGTCCTTCCAAAGAACACCCAGGACTGATCTCCTTTAGAATGGACTGGTTGGATCTCCTTGCAGTCCAAGGGACTCTGACAGAAATCATGTTCAACACTTGTAAGTTATTAGAAACTAATTAAAACCCTTTACTTGATTTTTTTTAGAGATAAGCAAAGGCAGTTCCATTCATAATCCGCCACACTTTACAGTCTCCCTAGAGCCATACTGAATTAGTAATCTGGAAAACCAAATTATGGGCATATGAGAAATAAGAGGAAAAGTTCAATGACATGGAAGATGATGGATTAAAGAGGATGAGTCTGGAGGAAGGAAACTTGGTTAGGACTATTATACTCTTTGAAGGCAGGAGGGGATGAAAACCTCAACTCAAACAGTAGGGTGGGGATGGGTTGAACAGGATGGATTCAAGACACAGTTAGGGGAGAAGGGAGGGAGAGATTCGGGAGGAGATGCCTGCAGTCCTGCAGAATCAACGGCAGTCCAACTCTTCCACATGGAAGTCGCTCAGGTCACCTTAGACTCAGCACGTCCAAACTGAGCTGATGTTACCTTCAGTCTTCTACCTGGCTCTGTCATGTATGTCATGAGCCCATGAACTTTCTAGCCTCTGGTCTTAAAAAATGTTTGTGAGTTATTTCCTTTCCCTTTTCCTTCTTTCCCAATAATCAAGTCTGATGCTAAGCTTTGCCATTTCTTCCTTTTATACATCTTCCCACGTAGCTCTTTACCGTCCTTTTATGCTCCCCTTGGTGAGGTCCAGCTCGCCTCTCCTAGATGATTGCAAAGGCGACAGCTGGCCTCCTTGACTGTAGTCTCTCACCACTGTCCAGAACATCCATATCATGACAGAAAGACGAATCTTCCGAACGCGTGGCTTCCTTCCTCGCATCACATTGCCACACTGCATCAGATCCAAACACCTCTGCTGGCTCTAAAGAGCTCAACCGTGTGGGCTCAGTCATTATGCAGCTTGGTTCTAATTGCGCATCTTATCCTCCAGACATGCTGGTGTCCTTCTGTTCCTCGTAAGTGCCAGCCTCATGCCCACCTCGGTGACACTGCTGGGGATGATCTCTTCCCCGCAGGGGTCTCCCTCACTCCTTCACCTTTCCAACCTGGTGAGGGGGCAACACAGACCTGTGCTTGCCCAACACCACCCACACTTGGTGTCAACAGCACCCAGCTCAGCACTAAATGACTCCTTCTCATTTGGCATGCCAGAGGTTTCTCTCCCTTTCCAGGGAATGAATTCTGCCACTGTGCCCAGCTACCTCTGCTAACCTAAGAAGAGGAAAGATCTCTTTGGCGTTTTCATTTTTGCTCTCATTTTAAGAAAAACACTATGTTTTTCTTATATAAACCATGGGAAATATAACTAATTTTGGAACAAGTTTGCACACAATTCTAATTCATTTTTAATTATTAAATTACATACTTTATTTAAAATGAAACTATAACTTAAGTTTAAGTCATATAACCTCTTGGAAAACATGAATATCGCAATCTCTGCAAACTATAGTGGATATGGTCCATTTCTTTTCCTTTATCAGAGTTTTTAAAGGTATTAAAAAGAATGGGAAGGGAGTTTCTATTTATAGAGAGCCCATCAATGTCAGGCACTGACTAGTTGCTTTCTTTTAAGCCTCCCTACTCCACTGAGATAGGTACAAAGATTTTTTTTTTTCTTTAAAATTGACTTCTATTTAAAAGATATGCTTACAAATAGCACTTGGGTGTGAAGTTGAAGAATTGCAGTTTAAAGTCTAATGGAAATTAAAAGTACTTCAATTGCCACATTTTGGCTTTTAAAAGAAACTAATGAAACATTGTTTTAGAAAGTTGCTTAGTAAAACAAAGATGTGAGATTTCACAAGCAATTTTAGGAATAAATCTGAATAAATTAAGATACAGAAAAATGTAAGTGTTCATCACAGTTGAATACACCATGGCATATAATCAGGCAAATATCAAACAGTATTTATATATTTCATGTATTGAAAGGTTGAGGCAGGGCGCAGTGCGTCAAATAGGAGCCTACAAACAGTATAACAGGAGGAACATGTAGACAATATTTCCTTTCTATCACAGGTTACTATAGAGTTCCCTGCACCTTCCCAGACCCCATGCTCCCTATACCCTGCAGTCCAATCTGTTTTAAGCATAAAACTATCAACCCTTTCTCATTTTAAAATGACATATTCTTCATTAGAGATTCTCTTCCTGACCTACCTAGTAGCCCTGTAGCTCCTTTGATAGAACCTAAGATTCTAAACCACTGCAGCGGGCTTGTCCCCCTCTACTTCAGTATTCTTTTTCCCAGCAACCTCACCCTCCCCCCTTCAGACTGGGTGATCTGAGTTAAGATCACCCAGTTAGAGATCTGAGTTAGAGATCTGAGTTAGAAAACAAGGGCAAAGCCAGTCAGCACTCTGCATTCTCAGGGACCATGTGATTGGCTCAGGGGCATCACATGACCCAGGTCAGTAACTCTCAGGACCCATTAGCAGGAGCTAATGGAAGAGGCTCTTTTTCCCACTGGGCTGGACTCTGGGAGCATTGACGTTGGGCTGTGCCAGTCCTAGAGAAGACGCTTTCTGAGAATGGAGCCCACACAGAAGAAGGGACTTGAGACGTGGAGAGGGAGACATGGGGTCCCTGACATCATGTGAGCCTTGAACCCAGCCTCACCCCAAGACAGTCCTACACTTGGCCTTTCTGTTACCTGAACCAATACAGTACTCCCCCTACTATTTTTTTGGTGGGGGGAGAAGGGCAGAACAGTTTATTTTATTTATATATTTTTGGCTGTGCTATGCAACATGTGAGACCTTAGCTCTCTGATTGGGGATCAAACCCGTGCCCTATGCATTGGAAGTTTGGAGTCTTAACCATTGCACTGCCAGGGAAATCTCCTACAGTCCTTTCTTTTGCTTAAAGTTTTATCTTGGTAGATGTTGATTTTTTATTACTTGCCACCAAAAGTGTCCTAACTGATTCATAGTGTAGACCACAAGCTTTACACTTCAATAGCACTCAAGTTCTGCAGTACCTGGACACCAACTCATAAAAGATTCTCTCTTGTTTGAGCTTATGCTAGGATCTGCACTGGAGTTCAGACATGTCAGGACAAACTGGTGTGGTGGGGGGGGGGGGGTGGCGCGCAGCTAGCAGGATATGTGTATTATCCTCCCCAAAATAACCTGCCCTAAGGGGAGAGGAGCCAGGCTCAGTGGGCGTCACCCAGGAAGGAGAAGAGCCAAGCCTCACGGCTCGAGGGGAGGAGAGGAGCAAAAAAAGAATTCATCCTTTATCCCTGAGCTCCGTCTTCTGTCCCCAACCTGACCCCAGAGAGCACAAGCAAAAATTAAGAAAGCTGCTGGTCAAAAACTTATCTTAAGTCATAGGGTACAAACCACACCACAGGGGGCCCCTCTAAAACTACAACATAACACAAAAAGGGGAGAGAAGTCTTCTTTCCTACTTTGTCATATAACTCCGCTCATTCTGGACATTCCGCTAGAGCAGAGTTTCTCAAGCTCAGTACTATGCCGTTTGGGGATGGGTAATCTCTGCCTGTTGGGACTGTCCCGAGCTCTGCAGGGTGTTCGGCACACCCCTGGCCTCTACCCTCTAGATGCCTACAGCACCCGCCCCCTAGTGGTGACATTCCAAAATGTCTCCAGATCTTGTTCCCAGGGCAGTGCTGTGCTTAGTTGCTCAGTTGTGCCCGACTCTTTGCAACCCCATGGACTACAGCCCGCCAGGCTTCTCTGTCCATGGGTAGTCCCCAGCCGTTTTGGCACCAGGATCTGGGTTTCGTGGAAGACAATTTTTTCACGCATGGGGGGATGGGGTGGAGATGGTTTCAGGATCATTCATGTCATTACATTTATTGTGCACTTTATTTCTATTATCATTACATCAGCTCAACCTCAGATCATCAGGCAAGAGATCCTGGAAGCTGGGTAAATTGCCTAGTTGAGAACCACTGCTTTAGAGTCTCAGTGGTTGTGGCAATAACTAAAAGGGGACTTCAGTGCCCACTAGAAGTGACAGTGATGCCCAGTTGCAAAAATAAAGGTGCCTGGAAGATATGCCAGTGCCTGCCTGGGATAAGAGTCGGACATGACTGAGCAACTTCCCTTTCACTTTTCACTTTCACGCATCGGAGAAGGAAATGGCAACCCACTCCAGTATTCTTGCCTGGAGAATCCCAGGGACGGGGGAGCCTGGTGGGCTTCCGTCTATGGGGTTGCACAGAGTTGGACACGACTGAAGCGACTTAGCAGCAGCAGCAGCAGCCCAGGATATATGCCCAGGTGTGGGGAGGGTGGGGACAGCAAGTGAGGGGGCAGTTTCTAAAACAGAAAGTAAAAAAAAATCCCAAACAAAAATAGGACCCCATCTTAGCAGAATAGCAGCTGGCTAGTCCTACCCTGAGGATCCCCTGAAATACTCTGGGAGATGACAAAGGGCTGGGGGACGGAGAGAACAAGTAAGCGGTGGTGAGAAGCAGTGAAATATGCTCTTTGTTCTTCCTGTGAGCCTCTCTGTACCAAGAGGCCAGTGAGATCTAAGGACCTTTGGATTAAATCTGGAAAATCCTATAACTTTGAATTATACCAAATACCTTTGGCTCAGGATGACCCACTACTGTTCTCTCAGTCACAAGTAAATTTACCTACAACCACAGGGAATAAACTCCAGCCTCTATTTCTGGGGCTTGGATGTTCCAGTATGTGTACTGAAAGGAGAGAATGCAGGAAGGTATCTCCTTGGAAAATTTAATCAATAGTCTTCAGAAAGCAGGAAGATTAGCTTGTGTGTAAAGGAGGCATTGAGACAGACAGAAAATAATCCCTGCTGGTAATAGAGTTTAGTGATGAGCAGAAAAGCCTCTTGGGATTTTCAAAAGGAATCAGATTCACTGATTCACCACATTTTCCTTGGCCTCTTATGTCTGATGATGAGGTGTCATGAGAACTGGCTTTGCCATCAGACAGAGCTGGGATCCAAGCCCTTCACCTATTTGTTAAGTGATCTTGAGTAAAGTTACTTCTCTAAGGGTCAGTTTCCTCATCTAATAAAGCAGCTAGAGCAGGCTGGACACTTAGGAGGTGCCTTACCACATGCTAGCTGACCTTCCACAAAGGGAAGTGGAGGGTGACTCCTGGACATTCGCTCAGTGGACAGTGACCACTGGGCGCATTAGTTGACAGCCCTGTAGTGGGGATCACAGACCGATGAGGCTGGTCCCCGCCCTAAAGAAGCTTGACATCTTATTCTTCAATCCCACTGAACAAACATTTAAATTACATGCAAGTACAGAACTGGGCATGTGGGCTATAGTGAGTGCTAACACAAGACCCTGGCAACAAGTAGAAGAAAGAAAAGGAGAAAAAGCAAAGTGAGGTTGGGCCCCACTCTTCAGGCATGTAATAAGTGGCAAAGGAGATAAAGTGGTGAACTCAAAAATGTCCATACCACAGGGTCTTGTATTTCAAGTTCAAAGCCCTTTGCACATTTGTGTCTATTTTACTAATGACTTGGCTACTGTTTGTCTCCAGTGTTAAAGGATATTCCCCATAAAGGCAGAAGCTGTGTCTCACTTGCTCTACACTATATTTTAGCACCAGCATTTAGCAGACACTCAGAAATAGTGTACATCTTGATATGATACTATACACAGAAAATCCTAAAGATGCCCCTGGAAAACTACTATGGCTCTTTAATGAATTTGGTAAACTTGCCAGATACAAAATTAATATAAAAATGTTGCCTTTCTATACACTGACAATGAACTATCAGAAAGAGAAACTAAGGAAACTATCCCATTTACTATTACATCAAAAAGAATAACATACCTAGAAATAAACTTACCTCAGGAGGTAAAAGACCTGTACTCAAAAAACTACAAGACAATGATGAAACAAATTGAACATGAGATGAGCAGATAGAAAGATATACCATGTTCTTGTATTAGAAGAATTAATATTGTTAAAATAGCCATACTACCCAAGGCAATCTAAAGATTCATTGCAATCCCTATCAAAATACCAACAGTATTTTTCACAGAACTAGAACAAATAATTTTAAAATTTTGTATGGAAACACAAAAGACCATGTATAGCCAAAACAACCTTGAGAAAAAACAAAGCTAAAGGAATCACAATCCCTGATTTCAGGCTATACTACAAAGCTACAGTAATTAAAACAGTATGATACTTAAAACTCCTAAACATTCTCTGACATAAATCATACCAATGTCTTCTTCAATAAGTCTCCCTAAGCAACAGAAATAAAGGCAAAAATAAACAAATGGGACCTAATCAAACTTACAAGCTTTTACACAGCAAAGGAAACTATAAACATATGAAAAGACAACCAATGGACAGGGAGGAAATAATTGCAGGTGATACGACTGACAAGGATTTAATTTCCAAAAGCTCACACTACTCAATGACAAAGAAGCAAACAACCCAACTGAAAAATGGACAGAAGATCTGAATGGACATTTTTTCAAAGAGGAAATGCAGATGGCCAACAAGTACATGAAAAGATGCTCAGCAACTCTAATCATCATGGAAATGCAAATCAAAATCACAACGAGATATCACTTCACACCGGTTACAATGCCTTTCATCAAAAACAGTGCAAATAACAAATGTTGGCAAGAATGAGGAGAAAAGGAAACCATCATACACTGTTAGTGGGAATGTAAATTGGTGCAGCCATTGTGGAAAACAGTATGGAAGTTTCTCAAAAAACTAAAAACAGAACTACCATTCAGTCCAATTCAGTTCAGTTGAGTTGCTCAGTCATGTCCAACTCTTTGCGACCCCTTGAATTGCAGCACGCCAGGCCTCCCTGTCCATCACTAACACCCGGAGTTCACTCAAACTCATATCCATCGAGTCAGCGATGCCATCCAGCCATCTCATCCTCTGTCGTCCCCTTCTCCTCCTGCCCCCAACCCCTCCCAGCATCAGAGTCTTTTCCAATGAGTCAACTCTTCGCATGAGGTGGCCAAAGTACTGGAGTTTCAGCTTTAGCATCATTCCTTCCAAAGAACACCCAGGACTGATCTCCTTTAGAATGGACTGGTTGGATCTCCTTGCAGTCCACTCAGCAATTCCACACCTAGGTATATATCCAAAAAAACCTGAAAATATTAATTCAAAAAGATACATGCACCCAATGTTCATAGTCACATTATTTACAATTGCCAAGCAACCTAAATGTCCATCTCCATCAATAGATGAATGGTTAAAGAAGATGTGGTGTGTATGTGTGTGTGTGTGTGTGTGTGTATACACATATATATATGGAAAGGAATACTACTCAGTCACAGAAAAGAATAAAATTCTGCCATTTGCAGGAACATGGATGGACTTGGAGGGCATTAGGCTAAGTGAAGTAAGTCACAGAGAGAAAAATAACTGTATGATATAACTTATATGTAGAATCTAAAACATACAGCAAACTAGTAAATATAACGAAAATGAAACAGATTCACAGATATAGAGACCAAATTAGTAGTTATGGGGAGAAGGGGGGAGAGGCTATATAAGGAAAGGGTAGGCGCTTAACTGGTACTATTATGTACAAAATAAGCTACAAGGACATACTGCTCAACACAGGGAATATGGCCAATATTTTATAATAATTATAAATGTAGTATAATTTTTAAAAATTGTTAATTGTGTTGTACACCTGTAATTTATATTAATATTATACATCAACTATACTTCAATAATGAAAGCCAAGTGCTGAAGAACTGCAGTTCATGGGGTCACTAAGAGTCGGACATGACTGAGCAACTGAACTGAATTGATAACTTCAATTAAAAACAAAGAGAAATAGTGTACATCTTGAATCCCAAATAGCACATTTCTGTTTCTGAAATTAAAGTATATTTAAAAATTGATGTCATATTTAATCTGCTCAACGTCTTCTCTTTTTAAAAAAGAAAATTTATTTGGCGGCACCACACCTTAGTTGCGGCATTTGAACTCTTAGCTGCCACCTGGGGAATCTAGTTTCCCAGCCAGGGATCGATCCCAGGCCCCCTGCACTGGGAGCATGGACTCAGCCACTGGACCACCAGGGAAGTCCCTCTCCTTCTTAAAAGCCATTATTGAACTGATCTCACAACGTGCAGAGTTTCTACAACTGTGGAAAGGTGTTTGCTAGCTAACTGAACAATGCAGGCAGGGAGAGGCACAGTGCTGCAATCTCCTCTCCCCGCTTCAGGGGTGAGGGATGGGCATCCACCCCAGTTCTAGTGCCCCCCAAAATTCAGGGATTGAGATGCCCCATCATTCAACCCTAAGAAAGACACTTTCCCACAGGTGAATTTGGAAGAAGGAAACAGACGCATATTTAAGGCAGGTGTACCTCATAAAATAGACCTCGGGGAAAGCCCATATGGCGGCTTTGGAACTGCCAGCCTGAGATAGTCCCTGGAGGTAGGATATGCTCCGTGAAATGCAGCTGACCTTCAAGAACAGAGTCCCAGCAGGGGAAGAATGCACACCTGGCTCTTGATGGAAGGCAATCTGTTTTCCCAGACCAGGTGTGAGGCAGTAATGCAGGCCAGCTGGGTGCAGAAGCCCTGGCATAAACTAAAATAGTATGCCTTATTAGGGAAAAAAATTCTTCAGTAAATCATACTGGGGGAAAACTGGATATCCACATGCAAAAGAATGAAACTGGACCCCTGATTTACTTCACTCACGAAATCTGAAATGGATTAAAGACTTCAATGTAAGATCTGCAACTGTAAATCTCCTAGAAGAAAACATGGGAGGAAAGCTCCTTGACATGAGTCTTAGTTATGACATGTTGCATTTGACAGCATAAGCACAAGCAATAAAAGCAAAAATAAAGAAGAGAGATTACATCAAGCTAAAATTCTTCTGCAGAACAAAGGAAAATATCAGCAACACGAAAAGGCAACCTACAGAATGAGAGAAAATATTTGCAAATCATGTATCTGAAAAAGGCTTAATATCTAAAATATATAAGGATTTCACATAGCTTAATAATGAAAACACAACCCAACTTAAAAATGGGCACAAGATCTAAACATTTTCCCAAATGGCCAATAGGTACATGAAAAGGGGCTCAACATCACTAATTATCAGGAAAATGCAAATCAAAACCACAGTGAGATATCACCTCACACCTGTTAGAATGGCTATTATTTTAAAAAAATGTTGGCGAGGATGTAGAAAAAGGTAACACATGGGACTGTAGATTAGTGCAGCCAGTCAGGAAAACAGTATGGAGTTTTCTCAAAATATTGAAACTAGAACTACCATATATTCCAGCAATTCCACTTATGGTTATAGAGCTGAAGGAAATTAAATCACTGTCTTGAAGAGATATCTGCACCCTTGTTCACTGCAGTATTACTCACAATAGTCAAGATATGGAAACAATAAAACTCTATTGCTAGATGAATGGATTAAAAAAATGTAGTATGTTTATATATATATACACAATGGAATATTATTCAGTCATAAAAAGGAAGAAATCCTACAATTTGTGACATGTATAAGTCTTGGGGGTATTATGGTAAATGAAATAACTCGGAGAAAGACAAGCATTGTATGATCTCATTTACATGTGGAATCTAAAAAAAACATTGAATTCATAGAAACAGAGAGTAGATTGGGAATTGTCATGGGTGGGGGTGTGAAGTAAATGTCAAATTTCCAGTTATACAATGAATAAGTTCTGGGGATTTAATGTATATCTTCATGACTATATAGTTAACAATACCATATTATATAATTGAGAGTTACTAAGAGAGCAGATCATGAAAGTTCTCACCACAAAAAAGTTAACTGTATGATTAGATGAACATGTTAACTAACTTATTGCAGTAATCATCTTGCAATATATACATATATCAAATCATGTTGCACACCTTATACTTGTATGTTACGTTGGTTTATGTTATACGTCAATTATATCTCAATAAAGCTGGAAAAAAATGTGCTTTGTTAGTACTACTGAGGTTAAACCCTACCTTTAAAAGTACCCATCAGATACAGGATATTTTCACAATGCATTAGAAAGAATCAGTATACTTATTATAGTTAAACCTATTATGCTTATCAGTATATGTACTATAATAGTATAATGAGTTGAATTGTGCCCCCCCCTAAATTCATATACTCAAGCCCTAATCCTCAGAACCTCAGAATGTGACCTTATTTGGAGGTTGTGGCAGACGGAACTAGTTAACTTAATTAGTTAAGATGAGATCATTGTCCTAATCCATGATAACTGGTGTCTTTATAACAAGGAGAAATTTGGACACAGACACACACACACAGGGAGAAGCCAAACAAAGGCAAAAGTCAAGGTGATGCTTCTGCAAGCCAAGGACCCCAAAAGGTCATCAGCAAACTGCTAGAGGCTAAGACAGAGGTACGGAAAGGATTCTCCCTCACCGCCCATAGGAGGAACCACCCTACCGGCACCATGATCTTGGACTTCAAGTCCCCAGAACTGGGAGAGAATAAATTCTTCTTGCTTTTCGGTTTTGGTTTTTAAACTTATTTAATCTGTGGCTGCACTGGGTCTTCTTTGTTATGCATGGACTTTCTCTAGTTGGCACGAATGGGGGCTACTCTCCAGTTGCGGTGCATGAGCTTCTTCTTGCAGAGGCTTCTCTTCTTGAAGAGCAGGGGCTCTAGGGCACGTGGGCTTTAGTAGTTGTAGCACACGGGCTCAGTTGCCCCTCGGCATGTGGAATCTTCCTGGACCAGGGATCCAACCTGTGTTCCCTGCACTGGCAGACAAGTTTCCCCATCACTGGGCTACTAGAAGAGAAAGTGAAAGTCCCTCAGTCGTGTCCGACTCTTTGTGACCCCATGGACTGTAGCCCTCCAGGCTCCTCTGTCCATGGAATTCTCTAGGCAAGAATACTGGAGTGGGCAGCCACTCCGTTTCCAGGGGCTCTTCCCTACCCAGGGATAGAATCCGGGTCTCCTAAATTACAGGCAGATGCTTTATTGTCTGAGCCACCAGGAGTGATGGACCACCGGGGAAGACCCAATTCTTGTTGTTTTAAGTGATCCTGTCTCTGGTACTTTGTTTCAGCAGCCCTGGAAAATTAGCACACTTAGTATCAAAGAGAAAGGACTAGCAGAAATCAGAGGTAGTGACAGGTAACTGAATCCTTTCTCAATGGCCCTGCTTGGGGAAGAAAGACATGAGGTATCAACAGAGTAAACTCCCCAGTAAATTCACTCACTGAGGAATCTTTGATCACAGTGTCACCACTTGATTTTGAGGCCTGGGACAGAGCCCCATGCGCAACTCTCAAGCACAGTTTTTTGTTTGTTTTTAGGAAGGAATTTAGCCCACACAGGAACAAGGAAAGGTATTGACAAACTTCAGACTTTGATCAATTAAGGAGATAGAGCAGATATGTTACAACTCTGGGATAATCACTACAATAGAAAGAGAATGCAAAAGCTCCAAACTAGAATTCAGGAAGACATCAGAAGTGATAAAAACAACAATCTAGAAGCTGAAAAGAGGTGGGGGAAATAGAGAAGCTTGGAGAAGAAAATTTGAAGAATTCCACTGGTCCATTTCTCAGCAGAAGTAGGAGGCGCCATGCTCCCCTGAGAGGAAGGGGCCCGAGACGGACGGGAATGGCGGCCTGCAGAGGGGGGTGAAGGTTTGGAGGGTCAATGAAAGGAATGGGAGATGAGGCTAATCTTGACTGAGTCAGAGGATCGATTTGCAGTCATCAGGACCTGGCTGAGGATTAAAATCACGGTTTTGGAGGACAGCCAATCAGCTATAAAAGACTAAATCAGGCAGAAAGCTGCTTGGTGCAAACAGAATCGGAGCACAAAGAAGAAGGTGTTGAGGCTGTTCCAGCCAGGCTTTGGAGCTGTGAAGCCCAGGACAGGAAGATTGCTCTAGTCTGTGTCATGACACGTGTGCCCTCCCTTTAGAGAGAGCTGGATAATAAACTGAGACAGTCTTATGACTCAGATCCTGCTTTGATCATTCTCTAGAGGCAGCTCTACGTCGGGCAAGTTACAAATCAGCGGAGCAAATGACAGTTCTCTGAGCAGATGGGTCTGCAGGCCTGCCCCCTCCCCCCACAGCCTTCTATTGTTGGCAGCCCAGCAGTCACCAGTTGTCTTGGGATGAGTCACCACTTCTGATTGTCCCTCTCATCTAAGTTGATTCTCCTTGGCTTCAAGTTCAGAGGTGACTTCTTACTGTGTTTTTTGTCCCTCATCCCTAGGTACACTTCATTTTGAATCCTCTGGGCCTGTTTGGAAGGAACAAAGGGTGGCAGAAGGTAGGACGGACTGAAGGACATACGGACAGAATCCCACAGTCCCCAGCTGTGTGATTAAGCCTCTGTGAGTCAGCATTTTCTCACTCCTAAATTAGGGCTTGAATGCTGGGAAACTGAATGAGATAATCTATAAAGCACCTATTTTACTGTCTGACACATCGTAGGCACTCAGTAAATGGCAGATCTCTTCCTCCGTAGCTCTCAAGGTTTTGACCAGAATTCTGACTGGGGCCATGGTGTGGTAGGCAGAATAATGCCCCCGCCCCCAAATATTATTTAAATAATGCTCTCTTTTTTTAAGATTTTTTTTTTTGATGTGAACATTTTTTTAAAAATCTTTATTAAATTTGTTACAATATTGCTCCGGTTTTATGTTTTTGGGTTTGGTTGTTTTTTTTTTTTTTTTTTTGGCCACAAGACATGTGGGATTTTAGCTCCCCAACCTGTGATGGGACCCACACCCCTGGATTGGGAGGTGAAATCTTTTTTAATTTTTCCTTTGGGAGATGAAGTCTTAACCACTGGACCATCAGGGAAGTCCCTGTTCTTAATCCCCATAAGTAATAGGGTGTTCCCTAATACATATAATTCCATAATACACTTAATCCCCTGTAAATGTATTAGGTTACCTGGCAAAGGGGAATTAAGGTCACAATGGAATCAAGGTTGCTAACTCCAATTAAGGTTGCTGTTTTAAGATGATTGTAAAGTAGATTATCGTGGATTATCCAGTGTAATCACGAGAGTCCTTAAAAGTAGGAGGAGGCAGAAGAATAAGACTTAAAGGATGATGTGTTTGCAAAAGGAAGGCAGAGAAATGCAATTTCATTGACTTTGAGGGTGGAGGAAGAGGCCATAAACCAGGAAGTGTGGGCAGCCTCTAGAAGCTGGAGAAGGAACTCTCTACCAGAGTACCCAGAGAGGAACCCAGCCCTGCTGACACTTCAGTCCAGGAAGACACCCTCCTCTCCACCCTCACAGCTTTTAACTTACAGACTGGAAGGTAATAAACTATGTTGTTTAAACTGCTACATATATGGTAGTTTGTTACAATAGCAACAGGAAATGAATATACCTGGTGTCATGGGAGTTTTTCCATCCAGACTACATAAAGGAATTCAGTTAGTATCCAACAGTGCTCTGCAACCTTAGGTATTCCAACACCACCACCATGACTTCTATGCCTGGGACCAATTTGAGTCATTAACTATACACTTAGTTTAGTGGGGAGTATGGAGCAGGGGTGATGGGGCTGGGTAGGTAGTCACCCCAAGATCTGTGTTGTAAAAGAATTGACCACTGCTAGCGATTCTGTGGTGACTGTGTTGTTGTTCAGTCACTAAATCATGTCCAACTGAAAACCCATGGACTGCAGCACATCAGGCTTCCCTGTCCCTCACCTTCTCCCAGAGTTTGCCTAAGTTCGTGTCCATTGAATCAGTGATGCCAAGCAACCATCTCATCCTCTGTTGCCCCCTTCTCCTTTTGCCTTCAATCTTTCCCAGCATCAGGGTCTTTTCCAATGATTTGGCTCTTCACGTCAGGTGACCAAAGTATTAGAACTGTACTGAACCCTAAACGGCCCACCTGCTGCAGGGACCTCCTGACACCCAGGCCAGGGAGGCTCTCCCACTGGTTCTTATTTTCTACTTGACTTCTCCCTGGGCCCTGCAGTGAGTCACAAGGAAGGAGGGAAGAGCTTGAAGGGTGCTGAAGCTGGAAGCCTCCTTCCTTGAACTGCCTCTGTGTGCGAGGCTGATGCTCTGCATCTAAAATACTTTGGAAACAGCCCCTGTGCCAGCCAGGCCTGCACTCTGCCAAAATGTTTTGGAGGTTAGCATTCAAACCACAGTTCCAGAGGCTGTATCTTCCCTGTGGCCAAGCCCATGAGCCCTGGAGCAGACAGCCTGGAAGACCCAGATGCAAGTTCGTGTGCAGTCAGCTCCCTAAGGACCCGTGATGACTAGTACGGCTCTGAGCTCTGTGTGGTCACTTCCTCTGCCTTGGGCTTCACTGTCTTCCATTCTCCATCTTGTAACAATGGCATTCCTCCTGCTAACCCATCCTATCCTATCTTTGACTTTATCTCTTAGTTATAAATCTGCTCCTCTCTCTCCCTTGTTTTGAACAACTTCCCAATTCTGCATCCCCTTCTCTTATCATTCTCTCCTGGGCTGCCAGGAATCCCAGGACCTGGCCTGGGCCTCACATTCCCTCTGGCCAGGAGCAATGACTCAGGGCTCCTGCAGTGGGTACAGTTGTCCTTCCTTGATCAGGAACTGAGAATTCTGCAACAATGGAAACAGTGACAGACTTTATTTTGGGGGGCTCCAAAATTACTGCAGATGGTGACTGCAGCCATGAAATTAAAAGACGCTTGCTCCTTGGAAGAAAAGCTATGACCAACCTATTCAGTTCAGTTCAGTTCAGTCGCTCAGTCATGTCCGACTCTTTGCAACCCCACGAATTGCAGCACGCCAGGCCTCCCTGTCCATCACCAACTCCTGGAGTTCACTCAAACTCATGTCCATCGAGTCAGTGATACCATCCAGCCATCTCATCCTCTGTCGTCCCCTTCTCCTCCTGCCCCCAATCCCTCCCAGCATCAGAGTCTTTTCCAATGAGTATGACCAACCTAGACAGCATATTAAAAAGCAGAGACATTACTTTACTGACAAATGTCCGTCTGATCAAAGCTATGATTTTTCCAGTAGTCATGTATGGATATGACAGCTGGACCATAAAGAAGGCTGAGCACCAAAGAATTGATGCTTTTGAACTGCAGTGTTGGAGAAGACTCTTGAGAGTCCCTTGGACTGCAAGAAGATCAAACCAATCAATCCTAAAGGAAATCAGTCCTGAATATTCATTGGAAGGACTGATGCTAAAGCTGAAGTTCCGATACTTTGTCCGCCTGATGCAAAGAGCTAACTCGTTGGAAAAGACCCTGATGCTGAGAAAGACTGAAGGCAGGAGGAAAAGGGGATGACAGAGGATAAAATGGTTGGATGGCATCCCCGAGTCAATGGACATGAGTTTGAGCAAGCTCCTGGAGTTGGTGATGGACAGGGAAGCCTGGTGTGCTGCAGTCTATGGGATCAAAAAGAGTTGGACATGACTGAGGAACTGAACTGAACTGAATAGAGACATCCCTAATCCCCGAGACCCTAAGGCCACCCTCTATCGCCCCCATCCATCTCAGTACCACTTCCAACTCTCACTACTGAATATTCATCTCACAGTAATGATTGGCCTGCAGCCTCACCTGCCCAGTAAAACCATCAGCACCTTGAGGGCAGGAACTCCGTGTTAGTCATCTTCCAAGCCTGGAGCCCACTACAGCACCTGGCATATAACTGATGTTCACAAAGTCATAGTGACTCTGCGGTGATTGCCTCAGATCCATTCTGGAACAAAAGAGCTTAACCGCACACACTCTGCCAGGAACCAGCTGTCTGCCTGTAGAGAAACCACCTCTACTCGTAGCTGGAAAATAATGGGGTTGGGCCAGGCCTAGGGCATGTCTGAGGCTCCTGTTCTGCTAAAAGTCTGTGACTCCTGGTAGAGCTCATTGTGCTCCTGTGACCCTGTAATTGGTAGTTTTATTTGTGAGGAACAATTGCCCCAAAGCTGGGAGGAGATGGTAAATGTCATCCTAGGAACAATTCCTAACAAGCTCACCTAAAGGTCTTCAGGCTCCAGGGCCCCTGAGAGTCTAGACTAGTGGTTCTTAAGTGGAACGATGTTACTCCCTGAAGATGTTTCGGTTGTCAGCTGGGGGTTGTCTACCCCATTGGCATCTAGTGCGTAGAGGCTGGGGATGCTGCTAAACATTCTATAATGCACAGGACAGCCTCTATAACAAAGGATTTTCAGGCCCAAAGAGTCAACAGTGCTGAGGGTGAGAAATCCTGCCCTCGAGCGTGCAATTGTGTTCCCACATTTGGTCTTAACCCCAACATTTTACAATTCTGAGAACAGACAATGTGCGATGAGTTTCTTTTCCACTGGCTAGACAGGATAACCCCAACGACTATGCTTTTATTTTCTTTTTGCCCCATAGGCTATAACAAGTTTTATATTTAATATCCTTACTTCAGCTTTCCTTCTATCCACTACCTATTAAAAACAACCTCCACCACCAGTTTCGAACTTCCCTGTTGGCCCAGTGTTTGGGACTTGGCCTCCAGTGCAAAGGACGTGGGTTTGATCCCTGGTCTGGGGAGACTGCACATGCTGCAGGCAACTAAGCCTGTGCAGCCAGAGCCCGTGCTCCACACCAGGAGAAGCCACCGTGAGGAGAAGCCGCACACCGCAGCTAGAGAGTAGCTCCTGCTCGCTGTCACTGAGGAAAGCCTTCCTACAGCAACAGAGACCCAGCAGAGCCAAAATAGAGACAAATCAAAGAAAGAGACGGAAGGGTCTTCCCTAGTGGTCTAGTTAGGACTCTGCACTGCAGAGGACATGGGTTCAAACCCTGTCAAGGAACCAAGATCCCATGTGGCACAGCCAAACAAAACAAAAACCCACTTTCTCATGTATTTTTCGGAGCTATTTTTAAAATTATATTTTGTTTTTAAATTAAACTTTTTATTTGTATAGATTCATAAACAGCTGTAATGCCCAGAGCTCTCTGGGTCCTTTACCAGTTTCACAAAGAACCATATACAAGATCACAACCAGGGTGCTGACGTGGGTACAATCCTTCCATCTTACTCAGATGTGCCCAGCTGTACGTGTATCCATTTGTGCATTTGCATTTAGTCCTAAACAGCTTCACACATAGGTAGGTTCACGAAGCCATCACCATAGTCAAAACACAGAATAGTTTCACCACCACAAGGATTCCTGCCACCCTTTTAGTGACCATACCAGCATGCTCTCTTCTGACTTGGATTTATCAGCCTGCTGTGACCCTTATTAATGAGTTAGTAACACCTGTTTACTATTTGTATGAGAATTTAACATATATGGTTCTTTGAGAAAATACACTTTGGGTTTTTTTTTTTTTTTTTTTTTTTTATATTTTGGCCACACCTTGCAGCATATGGGATCTTAGTTCCCCAGCCAGGGATGGAACCCTGAATTGGAAGCACAGAGTCTTAACCACTGGGAAGCCAGGGAAGTCCTGAGAAATACACGTTGACATATTCCTTTGCCATTATGAAGTTACCCTACCTAAGCAGCAGCTCCAGGCTGAGCACCGATGACAATGGTAGACCAGTGGTTCCTAATTTCTCCATCATTGAGTACATTAATGAAAACCATCATCCTATATGCCAGGAACACAGAATGGCCGTGAGAAAGCTACTTCTCTTCTCTGTGATTCAATTTCTTCTTCTGAAAAATGGGAATAATAACAGCCCCTACTTCAAAAAGATCATGGAGAATTCAACAAGTTAATACACACAAAGCACTTAGAATAGTGTGGCATATAAATCCTTAATAAATTTTAGTTACAATATGTTCTCTCACCCACAACTACCCTATTAGGTAAGTGCTCTTATTATTCCAGTACAATAGAAGAAAAAAACGGAGCTCAGAAAGTCCGAGTAATTTCCCCAGAATCTTAATCTAGTAAGAGACAGAGTCAGGATTAGAACTCTGGGCTCTGGGACTCCAAGTATCACCTTTGCCCCACTCTGTGGGAATATCGTGCTTCTGGGCTAAGTCACTTCAGTCGTGTCCGACTCTCTGTGATTCCATGGGCTGTAGCCCGCCAGGCTCCTCTGTCCATGGGATTCTCCAGGCAAGAATACTGGAGTGGGTTGCTGTGCCCTCCTCTAGGGGATCTTCCCGACCCAGGGATGGAACCCACATCTCTTACATCTCCTGCATTGGAAGGCAGGTTCTTTACCACCAGCGCCACCTGGGAAGCCTCCTGTGGGAATATTAAGCAGGTGTTTTCAGAGTAAAAACTAGAAACTTGGATCCCAGAGGAACACAGCTTGCTGAGAAGGTGGGGATTTGGTATAGGACAAGTGGCTATCAAAAGAAACCAAAATTCTGAGATCCAAATACCCCCAACACCTTATTTCTAGAGTTTGAGGACTATTCCTCTGAACAACAGAAACCCAAAAGAAAACCTTTTGTAAAACGAATGAAATAATATTTTTTCTAAAATTTCTTCCCACACGAAGCTGCATACACATGGGGGAAAGAAATCACTATTGATCAGCTCAAATTTATTCAGCACACCTAGCAAAGGGAAGCTAGACAGCAGAAAGGCAGGAGGGGGACCCTGAGCCTCCACCCTTAGAAAGGAAAAGTTTTTGATTCACAGTTCTTTCTTTACTGACGTATTGATTTACACTGAGGCATAATGAAAAACTTCCTGGATCACGACTTAGGCAAGATAAAATCCCAGCCAATCAGTAGCCTAGGAATTGAAAGCCAGGAGTTGGGAAAGGCTGGATCGTGAGCAGAGATTGAGTCATCCTCACCAGTCCCTCCCATCTCAGCTTCCTGGAGCTGGGACAGCACAGAGCAGAGGTTCCCAACGTTGCTGGGTCACAGGAACGAGATCCCCGGTGCGCTGCACCGTGAGAAAAAGGCTGTCATGCAGCAGGTGCATGCGGGTGCTAGGAGGGTCCACGTCCCTTCTTAGGGGGGAGCTCTGCCTCCTTCCTCAGCAATGACTTCCTCCCCCACATACTCACATCCCTCTCCCCCACTTTATTTTCTCCCCATAGCACTCATTTTTACATACCATGTGCTTTCCTTATTATTTTTTTAATCTATCATGCCTCACTTAGCATTTAAGCACGAGGGCAGAGGTTTTTGTTTATTCTGTCACTCTAATATTCTCTACTGCCTAGAATAATACCTGGCACACAATAGCTTCTCAATAAATACTCATTGAATTAATTTAGAAATGGTTTTTTGTATATGTGTATGTGTGTGAAATATCCCTTCTGATGAAATGGTAATAACAACAAATGACAGGCCTTTTTCATGCCCCGATGGAAAAATTAAAAATTAACAACTCTACTTGGGGAGAATGGATACATGTATATGTATGGCTGAGTCCCTTCACTGTTCGCCTGAAACTATCACCACACTGTTAACTGGCATACCCCAATTACAGGCTTGCCAGGTAGCTCAGTGGTAAAGAGCTTGCCAGCCGGATGTACGTTCAACCCCTGGGTCAGGAAGATCCTCTGGAGGAGGAAATGGCAACACCCTCCAGTATTCCTGCCTGGGACATCCCTTGGACAGAAGAGCCTGGCAGGCTATTTTCATGGTGTCTCAAAAACAGTCAGACACGTGTTAGCAACAACAATAAATACTCCAATACAAAATAAAAAGTTTTTAAAAATGGCAATGTTATATTACCATTCATGCACTCTTACACTTTTTTTCTCTTTTTAACTTTACACAAAACAATTTTACTGGTCAATGAATTCTTAAAGTTTAGGGCTCCGGGGACTCAGAGAATCATTTCAGAAAAAGGTAGGCTTGGTTTGAACCCGGCTCTACCAGCCATTTGATCTTAGGCAAATTCCTCTATATATTTAAGCCTCAATGTTCTCACCTGCAAAACAGGAATAGTCATTGAGAGGATGATATATATAAAGCAGGGACCCGGTACAGAGTGAGTTTAGCTCAGTGAATAAATGATGCTCACCGTGTGATTCAGCTGTGCTCAAGGCAGGCCTTCTGCACTGAGGCCGCATCTCAGAAATCCGTTTGGGCTTTGCTCTCTTCGCTCCAGCTACACTGCTGACACCTGGGCCCAAGCCAGAAACGGGCCACCCAAAGGCAGTTTCCTGACATTCAAAGGAGCTAATCTTAACTCAGTATTTAACTCCCTTGCTATAAATGATAAACATTGAAAGGTTTCGAGGCCCTACTTCCAAGTTGCTCAAGTCCACTTGCCTGGAGGTGGTGACTTCTGAGATCCATATAAATTAAGAGATTGATAAATGAATTCTTTTCCCCAGTATGACTAGAAAAGAGAGGAATCAGGTCAGAAACCACTGCCAAAAGGATATCCTTCAGAAATGATGACAAAACAATTCTGAAATTAGAACATAAATAACTGAGGACATAGAAATCATTTCCTGTCAATTTGATTTGCATACATTTTTTAATCTTTTGCCTTCATTCAAGCACAACTTGCCTTTTGTTGGAGTCCATGGTATTGGAAAGCTATGTTAATGAAGAAAAATGAGTGTGAAACTGGGCGTTGCGAAAGCAGAGAGCTGTCTCTGCTGCTTAGCCTTGAGAAAGACGGAGCTGAGTCCGAGCAGAGACCGAGGAAAGTCTCTGGACTTTAACTGCTTAGGGGGAGGGGGGTATGATGAGTAACTGGAGAGGGTGAAACAGTTCTGCCACATCTGACAGGCTCTGTCCTGTGTAATTCCATCCACGGAGATGGATGTGGGCAAGACTCCTTCAGCAGCGGTTCTCATATTTTCAAAATGATCTGAAAAAATTGGGGGAACCATGGCCAGACTGCTAGCTGCCATCTAACATTGCTGTCGTTCAGTTGCTCAGTTATGTCTGACTGCGACCCCATGGACTGCGGCATGCCAGGCTTCCCTGTCCTTCACCACCTCCCAGAGTTTGCTCAAACTCATGTTCATTGAGTGGATGATGCCATCCAACCATCTTGCCCTCTGTTGAATGTTAGCCCTTTGTTTTTACTTTAATAACAGAATCTTGATTTTTAGCATAGCATGTTACCACTCAGCTAAAAGACATTTCCCAGCTTCACTTGCAGCTAAATGTGGTCATGTGACTAATTCTGACCAATGACATAGAAATGACGAATGATGCTACCAGGGAGTTTCTTTAAAGGAATGAGGCAGGTCCTTCTCCATTTTCTTCCCCCATCTTAACATCTGGAATGTGGATGCCATGCCTGGACCATAAGTTCAAAGGCCACCCGAGCATGGCAGGGCAGTAAGCTCATGGCAAAGCATTGAGATAGAGGAAGCCTGGGTCCCTAAGGACTTGGGACTTGCCATATTGGCCCAGGAAGGAAACAGAGATTTATCATGTTTTAAATCACTACTTTTTCAGGTTTCTTCTTCACAACTAAACCTAATCCTAATTGATAAAGGTTTTGACTTTTTATTTTGCCAAATAAAACTTTAAAAAATCAAACTACTGTATATCATCACATGATGAAATACCAGAATAAAGAATTGTCTTCTGAATTGAATACTTTTTTTTAATTCATCCAATAATCACTGAACATTTACTATGTGGCAGGCACTGTCATAGGGCCTGGAAGCCAGCAGTGACCATATGAAGAAGACACAGCACTTACCTTTGTAGGGCTAACACTGCGGTGACACTATGTAAAGCTTGCCAGGGACTTCCCTGCTGGTCCAGTAGTTAAGAATCTGCCTTCCAGTGTTGGGGGCGGGGGGTGGCAGGCGCATGCTGGATCCCTGGTCAGGGAACTAGGATCCCATACGCTCCAGAGCAGCTGGACCTGTGCACTACAACTGGAGAAGCCCATATGACTCAGTGAAAGATCCCCCTGTCGCAGCTTAGACCCAATGCAGTCAAAAATAAAATTCATAAACAAATATTTTGGCTCTGTTTCTCATTTTACTGCAAGCCAATGATAACTTGAAGAAGTTCTTCTGATAGAAGAACTGTACAAAAAAGATCTTCATGATCCAGATAATCACGATGGTATGATCACTCACCCAGAGCCAGACATCCTGGAATGTGAAGTCAAGTGGGCCTTAGGAAGCATCACTATGAACAAAGCTAGTGGAGGTGATGGAATTCCAGTTGAACTATTTCAAATCCTGAAAGATGATGCTGTGAAAGTGCTGTACTCAATATGCCAGCAAATTTGGAAAACTCAGCAGTAGCCACAGGACTGGCAAAGGTCAGTTTTCATTCCAATCCCAAAGAAAGGCAATGCCAAAGAATGCTCAAACTACCGCACAATTGCACTCATCTCACATGCTAGTAAAGTAATGCTTAAAATTCTCTAAGCCAGGCTTCAGCAATAGGTGAACCGTGAACTTCCAGATGTTCAAGCTGGTTTTAGAAAAGGCAGAGGAACCAGAGATCAAATTGCCAACATCCTCTGGATCATCGAAAAAGCAAGAGAGTTCCAGAAAAAAAATCTATTTCTGCTTTATTGACTATGCCAAAGCCTTTGACTGTGTGGATCACAATAAACTGTGGAAAATTCTGAAAGAGATGGGAATACCAGACCACCTGACCTGCCTCCTGAGAAATCTGTATGCAGGTCAGGAAGCAACAGTTAGAACTGGACATGGAAAAACAGACTGGTTCCAAATAGGAAAAGGGGTACATCAAGGCTGTATATTGTCACCCAACTTATTTAACTTATATGCAGAGTACATCATGAGAAACGCTGGGCTGGAAGAAGCACAAGCTGGAATTAAGATTGCCAGGAGATATATCAATAACCTCAGATATGCAGATGACACCACACTTATGGCAGAAAGTGAAGAGGAACTCAAAAGCCTCTTGATGAAAGTGAAAGAGAAGAGTAAAAAAGTTGGCTTAAAGCTCAACATTCAGAAAACGAAGATCATGCCATCCAGTCCCATCATTTCATGGCAAATAGATGGGGAAACAGTGGAAACAGTGGCTGACTTTATTTTTCTGGGCTCCAAAATCACTGCAGATGGTGACTGCAGCCATGAAATTAAAAGATGCTTACTCCTTGGAAGGAAAGTTATGACCAACCTAGATAGCATATTCAAAAGCAAAGACATTACTTTGCCAACAAAGGTCCATCTAGTCAAGGCTATGGTTTTTCCTGTGGTCATGTATGGATGTGACAGTTGGACTATAAAGAAAGCTGAGCACTGAAGAACTGATGCTTTTGAACTGTGGTGTTGGAGAAGACTCTTGAGAGTCCCTTGGACTGCAAGGAGATCCAACCAGTCCATCCTAAAGGAGATCAGTCCTGGGTATTCATTGGAAGGACTGATGTTGAAGCTGAAACTCCAGTACTTTGGCCACCTGATGTGAAGAGCTGACTCACTGGAAAAGACCCTGATGCTGGGAAAGATTGAAGGCAGGAGAAGAAGGGGACGACAGAGGATGCTGTGGTTGGATGGCATCACCAACTCAATGGACATGGGTTTGGGTGGACGCTGGGAGTTGGTGATGGACAGGGGGGCCTGGTGTGCTGCGGTTCATGGGGTCGCACAGTCGGATACAACTGAGCGACTGAACTGAACTGAATGATAACTTGGTCAGGACTGATACTGGTCCACATGACATATCTGAGAACCACTGCCTAAAGTGGGATTATGGCATTGTCTGCAAACTCAGATACATATTAAGCATTGCCTGTAGCTCACATATTAACTACTGCTTCCAAAATGTAGGTAGACTCAAAAAAAGGAAATTCATTTAAAAGCATTACTGAATTCATAATATCTTCCTGTCAATTTGGTGGGGGGTGGGGTCAATTTTTCTCAATCACTAAACACTGAAAGTTTGGGACATTATACTGAATACTGAAATTTTTTGGCATTATAAAATAATCACTGTACTCAAAATGTGAGAAAACAAGTATCTTTTTTTCTCATAACCATTTTCATTCCTAAGGATTGTGAAAGATCACTGAATCCTGTTTCCATAGTTTTCCATGTGAGCCCTGAGAAGACTCTCCCCTTTAAAATTCTTGGCTTAGAGACCCTGATAGTTTCTCCCTATTCAGGGTACACTTTCTAAGCTATTTAGAGTCGCTTGTCCCTTAAGGATTCCCCTGAGATACTGCCTTTGCTAAGATCTAATGGCATTAATCCATACAGGTTGGAACGGAGCTGAATAGTCAAAACCTCTGTCCTCATAACCCATAGGACAGTGTTAAAAGGGACAAGTTGCTGAGCAGGTGAGGCAGAAATCATCTGCCAAGGTCTCACCGTGGGCACAGATTCCCCACTCCAAGAAAGAAACACCGTAATGGACCTTGGGACCACACGGTCCTTTGAAGTGACCACCTCTCGGCAAAGAGTTGAAAGCAATGCAGTTGACCTCAGAACAGTCTGAGCACTGAATTTCACAGGGAATAAAAGACCAGGTGAAACTTTCAGTTCCCAGGCATCCTGACAGACAGTCCTTGTGCAGTCCAGCCTTAGAAAGAAGATCCTTCCAACCAATTACCTTGGGAGAGATTGCAAGAACACTTATAAAGCAAAGACGGCAGGCAGTTCTGGGAGAGCATTTATGGTCTGTGTGATAAACAAATGTCAGAAGGATCTGATGTTATATCTCATAGATGTGTGTGTGTGTGATCATATATGTAAAAGAGCACAAACAGGCAAGATGGGTGAGAGGCAGCAGGAAATGGGAGGTGCCCTTTCTGATGGGAGGACCAAAGAAACACCTGTGTGGCATGGCCTGTAGTTCTGGCCAGTCTGTGGACTCCAGTAACCTCAGGATGGACCCAGACTTGTGAATTTCCTCAGTGACACCACTGAGATTCAGTCACTCCTGAATTCATCTCAAGTGTCGTTTCCCAGAGTGAATTCTTCAGAACATTACGTTTCCAGAATGCTAACTGGGATTCTGTTATACCCAAGCAGGAGGAGAAGGGGATGACAGAGGATGAGACAGTTGGATGGCATCACCGACTCGATGGACATGAGTTTGAGCAAGCTCTGGGAGTGGGTGATGGACAGGGAAGCCTGGCATGCTGCAGTCCAAGGGGTCGCAAAGAACTGGACACGACTGAGCGACTGAACTGACTGATTCTGTTATAAGTTTGGGCAACTCTTCATTAAACAAAGGTGTCTTTGTTATTATTTTCTTTTAAAAAGTATTTACTTATTTGTTCGGCTGCACTGGGTCCTCGTTTTGGCACGCAGGATCTTCCATTGTGGGGCACGGACTCTCTGGTTCAGGCACACGGACTCCAGAGCAGTCGCGGTATGTGGGCTTAGTTCCCAGACCAGCGACTGAACCCATATCCCTTGCACTGCAAGGCCCTACTATACAGCACAGGGAACTATATTCAATATCCAGGGATAAGTCATAATGGAAAAAATATTCAAAAGAAAGTTTATATATGTACATGTATGTATAACTGAATGTTATATATGTACAGGTACATACACATATAACTGAATCACTTTGTTGTACAGCAGAAATTAACACAACACTGTAAATCAACTATATTTCAATTAAAAAAAAAAAAAGAAATGGGTTTCTGTATCCTCAGGTCTGTTACAGGTTCAAACAATCACGAATCATCCTTTGTACATCATACATTTCCAGGGTTTCCTCTGGCTCTCTTCCACACCTTTGCAGTTCATAAGGTGAGCCCAGAAAACCAGCAAGTTGATATGCCCATAGCAGATACCCAAGGTCTTGGCAGTGGTGCCATGAACACCAGGGAGGAAGCCCCGCCCAGGGCTTGGAACGAAGCCTGCTCCTGGCTGTGCCTGACATGAGAAAAAGCGACCTTGTTTCAATTTGTTCTCACCACACAAATAACTTTCTCCTTTATTCCCAGAACACGCTGGCATTTTTTCAAGGGGTGATATGCCAGAGGGGTTTCCCCGACAACCGAACTAGAATTTGTGTGCTTGTCCTTTCCTGCACCAAGTTCATCTTGAAGCAGGAGGCTGGAGGGGTAGCTTCAGGGTCTCGTCCCCCTTCAGACTTTAATGAACCATCAGCTTCTGGGGTCCAGATTCTTTTGAAGCTGTGCTGTGTACTGGGTGCAGAATTTTCATCCTCAATTGTTTACGGATCAAAGCCATTTTTCCAACAAAAAACACATTTAATTGTGCCAGAAGGTGGAATTTTCGTGTCTCTATTCCATAGTTAAGGTCAAGTGGATTTAAGTGAGCTTCATGAAAACAAATACCAATATCCCCACATTATCTGAATAGGTGGAAAAACAACTCCAGGTTCTAGTAGTATAGGGAGGGCCATTTTTTTAAGGTGTGACTTTTATAAAGAGTTTTTGAGGATGTACCTGCTTTTGTATATTTTCTAGCAGAGAGACTGCAATGTTCAAGCATCGTTGTGTATCTGGGAATGTCTGGCATGGATTCCGGGTGCCTCATGTGGCCCCAGGGTGTCTAGCATAGATCCTGGAGACATCTGCTGTGGATCCAAGGCATCTGGCACAACCTGGGATTGTCCAGTGTGGATCGGGGTGTCCGAAATGACCCCGGGGTATCTAGCATGGACCCTGGCGTGTCCAGCACAGAATGTGTCCAGCATGGGCCTTAGGGTATCTCTGCTAGGATAACTCTTGCTCATTGTAAAAATGGTTTTCTTTTCATAGCCTCTTCCTTCTTCATGTGATAAGTTTGAAAAGTAACTCCTTTTTCTGGTTCCTGTGAAGATTGGGGATTGGGGCAAGGATCATAACTAATTTTGCATTCTTCATCTCATGCTATTCATTTCTGGCACCACTGTTACTAGTGACTTAGACTCGAACTGTTAAGGTTTACATTGGGTAATATTTTTCCTGCTCCTTTAGAAATGTTTGGAAACGAGATTATTGAAACCAATTGATTTAACTTTAGATACACAGTTGGAAACCTCTGGCCTTAGTGGATGGTTTTGGCATAAATATCATTCACACTCGCCTTTATCCAGGGACGACTGCACACTTTCTTTAATCTGTGTCAATGTGCCTAAAAATGCAGGGGTCAGCACAGTCCTGGGGAGACCGAGGTCATATTCTTGTGCTTCCATTTGGATAATAATTGTGAAAAAATATTATATGCATATTTGTGATCATCCAGATGATTTCAGCTCAGTAGAATTCCATGATTTGGTGACCATGTTTGCATTATTTTTAAGGCTCTGTTGGTACCAAGTGCTTTAACAGTCTTGAAGTACGAAGAAAGGAATGTACAAACAAGACCTCTGCACTACGTATGTGAAGGGGAAATGGCCTCGTGGAAGAAGAGTCATTTAAATGGAGAAAAGGTAAGAGATCTGAATCATCCCCCAACACAAGGAAATACAGGGGGCTGATCTGGAAACAAGGGCATCCCAGCATAAGCAGTTGTGCTCCCGTCCTTAGAGCAACCCACCTGCAGTAAGAGTACTGCATGCTGAAAGCTGGAATCGCTGTTAAGATGAAGAGTAACTGTGACAGTGACCATGACTCAAATGATGGTCCACTGTGTTCCAACATCAAATGCATCAAGTGGATGAAAGTGAAATAGAAAATAAGCAAACGTATCTTTCTACCATGAAAACTAACAGTCGTGAATCAGCTTCTACAAAATTACCTGTGAAATTAATGCTATTATTCAGAATGCAAATGAATAATAATTATTCATTATTTTAAAATTTAATAATTATTCAGCTATTCTTCAGGCTTTCTTGTTTGTGAATTTCTCCTTTGTGAATTATTCTTTGTCTTACAACTGTGTATGAGTTGTAAGGAGTGGCTCTACCTAATTTAATGTGTATATATTTAAGCATATTTTAAGTCTGTTATCCACAGGTCAATTAATCTTTAAACCTGTGAGGTTGGCATTATTTTTCCCATTTCTATAGGGAAACGGGAGCTTAGAAGATATACAAATTTGTCTCAGCAAATACGCAATCCAGAGTAGAAATCAGGTTATTATAATTCTCACAACCTTCTACAGCCTTCCTAAAGCCAAAGATGCATCCTTGGATAGGACATGTGGCCTTTGGATCATTTGGTCAAAAAAGAATTCACCCAAAAGCAATTCACTGGAAGACCCATTTGCCAAAAGCTAATTAGTCAAATGGGCTTCCCAGGTAGCTCAGTGGTAAAGAACCTGCCTGCCATTGCAGGAGACGCATGTTCCACCCCTGAGTTGCGAAGATCCATGAAGAAGGAAATAGCAACCCATTCCAATATTGTTGCCTGGGAAATCCCATGGATGGAGGAGCCTGGTGGGTCTCAAGAGAGTCAGGTTCACAGGGTCTCAAAAGAGCCGGATATGACTGAGTAACTAACCAACAACAATTAATCAAATACTCTTTTCACTGAAAAACAAAAAAGCCAAACAATCAATCCCCCAAGTACTATCAGTCAATTATTTTAAAGGCAGTTCAGAAAAGTCTGCTGGAACAATATGCTGTCCACGCAGATTCAGAAAAAGGCAGGGCAGGGGCTGGAAGTGGAACAGGGGCAGAGTGGAAGTCCAGCAAAAATGGATTTAAAGGAAAGTCTCATCATTGACACTTAAAAGAATCCCGGACTAGCAATTCTGAGATAAAGCAGCCACAGCAAAGTTGAGGCAGAACCCAAACTAGGGGCAAAGTCTTAGGTATTCAGTGGATTCACTAACAGGATTCATTTATTTGTGAAGAGTTGGGCTTTGAACTGATAGTTCTTTCCTGTGAAGTCTCTATCTTGAGTGGGAAGCCCATCTCACCTGGGCTTCCAGAGTTCAGCCAGGTCCTCACTCCAACCTGAGAGGTAAACAGAGGTGGGGGAGGCAGGAAGTCTGGTATCGAGAACTTTCCTTAAGGCTCCTGTCTCCCCATTGCTGCTCTCTGCTCTGCACAGGTCGCATGGTCGCCCAGCATTTATTAATGTGCCTTTAAGAATTCATGTTCCCAGGGCTTCCCTGGTGGCTCAGTGGTAAAGAATCCGCCAACCAATGCAGAGAACACAGGTTCAAACCCTGGTCCAGGAAGATCCCACATGCCTCAGAACAACTAAGCCCATGCACCACAAGTATTGAGCCTGTGCTCTAGAGCCCATGAGTTGCAACTATTGAGCCCACGTGCCACAACCACTGAAGTCCACATG
Source organism: Bos grunniens (assembly GCF_055505025.1). NCBI lineage: Eukaryota > Metazoa > Chordata > Mammalia > Artiodactyla > Bovidae > Bos > Bos grunniens. Next base: position 21,010,102 of record NC_141178.1, on the reverse strand, counting down.
CCTAGAGCCCATGCTCTGCAACAAGAGAAGCCACCACAATGAGAGGCCTGAGCACCGCAACTACAGAAAACCCACGTGCAGCAATAAAGACCCAGCACAGCCATAAATAAATCAATCTTAAAAAAAGAATTCATGTTTCCAGAGCAAGGGAGAAAGTCCGAGCAATGGCCACCAGCAGAGGCAAAGGATTTAGTTACCAGGGGAGGATGAACTGATCCACCCAACAGGAGGTCCTTAGAAGAATCTATGTGATGGCACTACTAAGTCTGGGTTGCATGGAACAATTTGGGGGACCCAAATTGGATTCTGGAGAGTCTCAGCGATTTCAGGAAAAAGAGGTGGCAGGAGATAAAGGAAGAAGTCATACTTTGTTCACTGTTGCTGGAAGATTTTTCAGTGTTTGGGTCAAAATGAATGGGGACATATTTGGATTCTTTTTTTTTCTTCCCTGATTGGCTTTCCTAAACTTCACCTGGCTCTGCTTGGCTTGATGATTTTCCAAAGAAATCAGATAGGCATCTTAAAAGTCAGCCAGAAAAATAAGACACAGATGTGTGCTACATAATGACATTTCATAGTGTTCAAAATTAAGACATACACTAAATGAAACTTCCAGATAACAAAATGGCATAGAGAACAAATTCTTCTTTCGGGGAGAATCACCTTCTGTTTCTCAAAGCACATTTCACTTTTAAGAACACTATGCCACATGGCAATGTTCATCTGTGTTAGTTTCTCAGGGCTGCAGTTAACAAAGTACCACAAACTGGGTGGCTTGAAAGAAACAGAAATTTGTTTTCTCACATTTGTTTCAGAGGCTGGCAGTCTGAAACGAAGATGTTGGCAGAGCTGGTTCTTTCCGGAGGCCCTGAGAGAGAAAGCCTGTTCTATGTCTCTCTCCCAGCTTCTGGGAGTTGCTGGCAATCCTTGGTATTCCTTGGCTGGTAGAGGCATCACTCCAGTCTCTGCCTCTGACTTCACATGGTATTCTCCTCTTTGTGTCTGCATCCAAATCTCCCTCTTATAAGGACATTTGTCACTGGATCAGAGTTCCCCTTAATCCAGTGCAAAATCATCTTAACTTGATTATACCTGCTAAGACCCTGTTACCAAATAAGATCACATTCACAGGGGTTAGGCTCACTGGGGCTCAGGACCTGAACAGATCTTTCTGGAAGATACAAGTCTATCCACTATCTCATCCAATACAAAACCATCTGAACCAGCAAATCCTTTTTCTATACTATAACTCAAGGTTTTACTTTTTTTAAACCAGGCTCAGTGAACTCCAATTTTCCAAATGGAAAATGTTATAACTGCAATTGCAACTAGCTCTGTTCCACTCAAGCCCTTCAGTAACATCTACTTCTATACCATCCCAACAGAAAAACCTGCACCAAAGAAAATTAAAACTTAGGTAACAAAATAAATAAATACTCATGGCATCATTTTGAGGCATAATTAGGGAGTCAAGTGACTCATCAAGGCAAAAGGATTACACTTCATCCAGAATTAGATTCTCGATTTGTTGTATGAACCAATCATTAGAATTAACCTCTAAGACATGTATTTTCAGAGTGCATTGGATTTAATCATCCTAATGTGTCCTGTGACTATGGCAAGCTAAGTCAGTTTGGGCATTGTGGAATACAAATCCAGTTCAGATGTGTATTCAGAATTACACCCAGAGAAAGAGATTAAATAGATATGCTTTTCTTTTAAGAGGACTGTTACCAGGCTTTTAAAGATGCCCAAGCACTTCATTAATGGTTAATGTGTTCACCGGGCTTGTACAAATTCAACAACCCAGAGACACATTCAAATATGTTTATTTAACCACTCTGGAGATTTAAAAAAAAGAAAATTGGGTCTTTCTGGATAACAATAAATCATTAGCTCCCCCTCCCCACCATGCTGGCTATGGAAGAGCCCCTTGCCAGTGCCCTGCCCATATTCCAAAACATGGAGGGAGGTGGTTCCTCTCCACTCACTCGCAACATCATCTCCACTTCAAGTCCTGATTCAAGGAGGTCCCTGGCAACACAGAAAGTGTTCTCGAGGCCTAAAAGAGCAGCCTGAGAAAGTAGGACTCTCTCCTCATTGATGAAGGTGTAGTTTCTGCCTCCTCCTTGTTTATCTTCCTCCATCCTCTTTTATTCTCCCAAGGCTGATCAGAGTGCAGTGGAAATAATGGTCAGAAGGGGAAAAAAGTAACATAGGGAAATGGGGAAACAGTGATTGGTTCCGCCTGGGGAGAACCTAGGGAGTTTTAACAGAGGGCATGGCTTCGGGGTTGGATTCGTACAAGAACGAGCAAACGTGAAGGTAAAATGTTTCATCTGAGCAAGTGAGACTCGAGACGTAGAAAAGAAAGGAAAGGGCAGACCGAGGAAGCATGTGAGGACTCTAGTGTGGAGCTGGAAGGACAGAAGGTTCAGGCCAGAGGGCCATGGGCCTGGAAGGCCAGGCTGAAGTTTTCATCATCCGTCCAGTAAGAAACAGAGGTCACAAAGCACCCGGGGGTGTGAGTGACAGGATCACATCCATGCTCCAGACAGACTCTGGCAGGAGCGTGTGGAATGACTGAAGAAATGAAAGGTCAGAAGTAAACGAGAGGACTTCCCCAGTGGTGCAGTGGATAAAAAAACCCACCTGCCTATGCAGGGGACATGGGCTCAATCCCTGGTCCGGGAAGATTCCACATGCTGTGGAGCAACCACACGCCTAGATGCCGTGCTTTGCAACAAGAGAAGCCACCGCAGGGAGAAGGCTGAGCACAAGAAGAGTAGTCCCCACCCCCTGCAACCAGACAAAGCCCGTGCACAGCAACAAAGACCCAGCACGGCCAACGTAAATAAATATAAACGTGTTTTTAAAACGAAGTAAACGACAGGCTCAGAGCCTCCATGGAGGTAATCCCAGTCCTGCTTCCCCTGCCCCTGGAGCGAAGCCCACACTCTTGCCCATCACCCATGAGGTGGGGGCTACACATTCCGTCCCCTACAAGCTCATTCCAGCCTTAGGGCCTCTGCACTCGCCGGGGCTGTCCAGGAGCCCATCGGCCCCGAACGTCCACAAGGCCCGCCCTGCTTTCCACTCACAGTTGAACTCACATATCACTTCCTCAAAGAGGCCTTTCCTGAGCACCCAATCTGTTAGCCCCATCCTATCCCCAGTCCCATCTCTTTCATTACCTAGGTTTGTTTCCCCCCCCCCCCCCACCCGCCACGGTGCTTACAAATATCTAAAATTACCTTGGTAATTACCATTACTATCACCATCACACCCCATCTGAACATAAGTTCCAAGAGCAGAGTCTTGTCTGTCTGGTTCTCTTCTACAATATCTAAAGCAGTGCCCCCTACCACCCACAGTGGGTGCCGAAGAGTATTTGTGGAAAGGAAGGAAGGAAAGGAGAAAGAAAGTTGCTCACTAGCTGAGAAATCCAAAACAATTCAACTGAGCTTGTGGTCTGGGGAGGGACAAGCCTGGGGTGATGAGAGAAGTGCCTGCCTTGCCACCAGATTGCCCCACGTGCAGGAAGGTCAATGGGAGGCTATTCAAAGGGGAGAATGCAGGAGGCCCTGAATTAGGGCACTAGTCGGGGCCTAAAGAAACCAATTCAATCCAAGAGGCATTTCAGAGACAGTCTGTGGGATTTGGTTCCACATCAGATATGCAAAAAGAGAGATAAAAGTGGGTGTAAAACAAAAATAACTCTGAAGTCTCGCACCCAGATAACCAAAGGATGACTGTGGTAAACAGAGAGGGAATGCACAACAGGATAGGCAGGTGTGTAGAAGAAGAGGTTAATTTGTTTGTGGGAAAACTGAATTGGAAGCACCTGGCTGACAGCAGGGTTTCCCCGGTGGCTCAGGGATAAAGAATCTGCCTGCAACCTCAGAAGACTGGGGTTTGATCCCTGAGTTGACAAGATCCACTGGAGGAGGGAATAGCAACCCACTCCAGTATTCTTGCCTGGAGAATCACATGGACAGAGGAGCCTGGCAGGCTCCAGTCTAAACAGTCGCACAGAGTCAGACATGGCTGAAGAGACTTAGCACGCATGCACAGCTAACAGCAGCCAGATATCTTTGGAGCAGTTGGAAATATGATGATTTCCTCTTAATGAAAGAGAGCCTGGAAAGGACATGAAGAGCCACATACCTATAGGAGGAGGGTGAGGGGGAACCAGGAAAGAGGAGTCAAAAAGGGAAAACGAGGCAGAGAAAACATAAGCAGAGGTAGAAGGGAAGCTCACCAGTGGTGGGGGTGCTGAAACCAAGGGAGAAGGTTGATTTTGATCTTTGATGTGGGCAGAAGAGATTAGCCAGATCAACGCACTGCATAGAGCTCCGACTCTGCATTTACAATACCACTCTTTGTGAGAAGAGTTTCAGTAGATTCCCAGGCACATAAATCTCCTGTAATGCAATCTGTGAAGGAATCCATGTGGACCCATGGGCATCACCCCTGTGAGACTTGGGAAAAGGGGAAACTGCTGCAAATAGTAATTCCCATGAGGCTCACTGCACCACAGTGATCAAGCCCTTTGTTTCTGACCCAGGAATCTCCTGTCTTAACAGCTTCCAAGACAGTGTCACAGGCTAACTAGCCAGGTAAGACTCAGAATTTCCACAGTTGTTAAAACTGCCATGCTCTTCTAGACCCTTGCCATTCCTTCTTCAAGGGGTGGTGTATAATTCCCTCCCTTTGAACCTGGCCAGGCTTGTGACTCACTTGTAAGCAAGAGAATGCAGGAGACGTGACACCCCCATGAGTTCCAAGGCTAGGTCGTGAGAGTTAATACAGCTTCTGCCTTTATAGCTGGGACATGCGCTAGAGCTCAGAACAGTTATGTAAACAATCTGACTGTCCCGAGGCCACCATGCCATGAGGAAGCCCAAACTAGCCCAGGCAGAAAGACCATATGGAGAAGCCCCCGGACTGTACTCAGAGGGAAATGCCCAGCCAGCTCCAGCTGCTCCACCCGAGAGCAAAACCCCAACAATTTCATTCACTAAATAACTATAGGGACTTTTTGCTCTTCAAATATTTTGAAGAGCATCCTCCAAGGATGAAGATTTGCAACTACTGAATATGGTCAAAAAAATAGGTCTAGAGATGTAAACAGATTGTATATGTCTGGGAAAAAGGCAATTTGCCCATAATCACATGAAAAGAACAGCAACCTCACTCACAGAGATGTACATTAAAACTACCCATTTTCTTACCCATTAAAGTGACAAAACTCCCTATGTTGGACAGTATACTCTGTTGGCAAAAATATGGGACAACAAGCACTTTCAGACACTGCTGATGGGAATGCAAAATGGTAGAAATCCTGTGGAGGGGGATCTGGCAATACCAGTTTGCATTCAGCCTTTGGCCGAGTCATCCCACTTTTAATAATCTATCTAAAGATACATTAGAAGAAGTGAAAAAATGCATGGACAAGACTAGCTGCCTAGTAAAAGTCTAGGGACAACCCCAGTGAACTGTGACACAGCCACAGAACGGAGTACTATGCAGTTACAAAAAAAGAACGAGTAATTTATATACTGCTTTGAAGTGGTCTCTGGAGTATACTGTTAAGTGAAAAGGCCAAGGCACAAAACAGAGGGTATAGTATGCTACCTTTTATCTTTAAAAGGGAGAACATGTGACTGTATGTGTTTGTGTGTGTGTACATATTGTATAAATACATCAAAGTGAAAGTCGCTCAGTCCTGTCCGACTCTTTGCGACCCTATGGACTATCCAGTCCATGGAATTCTCCAGGCCAGAATACTAGAGTGGGTTGCCTTTCCCTTCTCCAGGGGATCTTCCCAACCCAAGGATCAAACCCAGGTCTCCCACACTGCAGGCGGATTCTTTACCAGCTGAGCCACAAGGCAAGCCCTAAATGTAGAGGAGGGCAAAGGGTATAGAGGGGTAGAAATAGAAGTTGGACTTCTTAAATGGAGCTTGTTGTGCAGATTTGCCATTGGACCCACGTAAAATTTTTACCGAAGTATAAAACAAATTAAACTAAAATTTTCAAAAGCAACAATTTGGCCACAAAGTTTACAAATGCACTTACCTCTCTAATAGCAAGTTGATAGCTTAACCATATACAGCAAGAAATTATTTCAAATTACTGTTAAACATAGCATTATAACTATATAGTTCTATTATGCTATACCCTAAGGACAAAACCCCACAAAAATCTAAAAATATTTTCAGTAGCATATTGTTAGATATACAAAAAGTAAATAAGGACTTATAATGTTGTTAGGAACCAAGACTTTCAGCATTTAAAAAGAAAAGAATATAAAATAAATAAGGAAAGCCCTACAATTGAAAATTTTGAACTGATAATATCAATACAAATATCTCTTTAAAAAAGAAAACAGGGAGGAGGGTTCAGGATGGGGAACACATGTATACCTGTGGCAGATTCATTTCGATATTTGGCAAAACCAATACAATATTGTAAAGTTTAAAAATAAAATTAAAAAAAAGAAAAAGAAAACAACTCCTAGCTCTGTCCACTGCAAAGGTTCATAAACAACAAACCCAATAGCAATGAACACTCCAAGTGCCCAAGCTGTAGTCTCTAAATATCATATTTCAATGAAAAGAACCAGGACTCCTCAGGGAAATGGTTAATTCCAAGTCTAGCACAGGAAAAAATACAATATAAGTCTAGAAAAAATATCACAGCAGAAAGCAAGGACTATCAAAGACCGAGTTGTGTATAAAGGAATTGAACTGAGAAGCTCCCTTTCATCAAAGATGGAACCGTTTAGAAACATACACATACATAGATAATAATAGGTGCAACAAACTAAAACTCATCAAATATGCTAAAAATCCATGAATTCATAATGATATTTCCACTTTCGGAGGAAACCAGGAAAAAAATTCAGTTCAGTTCAGTTCAGTAGTTCAGTCGTGTCCAACTCTTTGCGACCCCATGAATTGCAGCACGCCAGGCCTCCCTGTCCATCACCAACTCCTGGGGAAAGAAGTGGACATTTAACTGCCTTTTCAGGGAAACCAAAAGGGCAACAAGGAAAAGTTATTCTTTATAAAATATCTAATGAATGTTGAAGAAATGTTAGAATGTCACCATTTTGCAATTCCTAATAAAATAACTGATGTGAGCAATGATTATCAATGACTGAAAGCTAACAAGGAACTTAACAGTGGATGGTTATTAGATTGTCACAGGCAATCTTAACAACAGAAAATTGAGAGATAACCAGATAAACATCAACCAAACACAACGTGTGGACATTGCTTGCATCCCAATTCAAACCAATTGTAGAAAAAACATTATGAGGTCATGGGTGAGATTTGGCCAGTGAATGAATCTGGTTATATCAGAGGTATTTTCATCAATTTTTTAGGTGTGCTAATGGTATTGCAGTTCAGTTGAAACATAGAATTGATGATATTACATTTCAACCTACAAAAATAACAGTTTCATATAATTCAACATTGTATCTTTTTAAAAAGAATCCTTATGTTTTAGACAGCCATACTAAAGTATTTACGGATGAAGTTACACGACTTCCCAAACTTGCTTCAAAATAATCCAGTGGGTGAACACAGATGGATGCATAAAGGAGACAAGATTTGTTGTGTGTTGATAATGTTGAAGCTGGATGATGATGGTACAAAGGGGTTCATTACACTATTCTCCCAGTTTGAAGTATGTGTATTCATTTGTATAGTTTTAAAGTTTTAAACTTTTATGTAAGTTGAAATGTTAATGTTAAAAATGCCTGAGGATACTTCAATAAAAATAAGTAAACAAAATTTTTTAAAAAGAAAAAAGAAAGTGCCTAAGGCTATGATTGTGGGGTTCCAGAATTGTTTTGAGCAATTGCAACCAGTTGGTATCTGCTGGGAAGCATCCATGCTCAATTGAAACTATAATCGGTATGTGGGTGTCTGCTGCTGCTGCTGCTAAGTCGCTTCAGTCGTGTCCGACTCTGTGCAACCCCATAAACGGCAGCCCACCAGGCTGCCCCATCCCTGGGATTCTCCAGGCAAGAACACTGGGGTGGGTTGCCATTTCCTTCTCCAATGCATGAAAGTGAAAAGTGAAAGTGAAGTTGCTTAGTCGTGTCCGACTCTTAGCAACCCCATGGACTGCAGCCCACCAGGCTCCTCCATCCATGGATTTTCCAGGCAAGAGTACCAGAGTGAGGTGCCATTGCCTTCTCCAGTGGGTGTCTGCACACATGTTTAAATCACCTTGTCATATGAGATTTTATTACATTTCCCACTGCTGTCAGTGCAAGAGACCTGGGTTTGATCTCTGGGCTGGGAAGATCCCCTGGAGAAGGAAATGGCATCCCATTCCAGTATTCTTGGCTGGAAAATCCCATGGACAGAGGAGCCTGGCGGGCTACAGTCCATCGGGTCACAAGAGTCAGACATGACTTAGCGACTAAACCACCAAACCACATGCGATTTGGGGATTCCACGAATACTCAGTGTTTGACTTTTGAATTCACATGCAAAAGAAAAAAGGCTATGGGCAAACTCTCCCTGGATTCCTTTTTAACATTTTTGGCAGCTTCTATTTAAATGATGCCTTTTCTCTAAGTTCACTGCATGTTTTCTGAAGCCATATGTAATGGCTAGATGCCCCTGCCTCTACAAAGGAAACACCTGATTCAGAAAAGTAAACATCGTAACAGCAACCAGCTGCCCAGAACTATCATCAACCATATGGTGAGCAGAGCTCAGAGAGACACAGCAACTTTTTAAACACCCCAACTCTGGCCTTACAGCCCATGGCAAGAATGGGTGTTAAGGAATGGTGAGCAGAGCTCGGAGAGACACAAGGAAATGACTGATTATTCCTCTCACCTCCCAGCAGCAGCTCCGCACCCACAGAAGAAGCACAGGATGCAGCTGGGAAAAAGCCTTTCATGCCGCAGCAGCTGCCTCTCGGCTCTCAATCAACAGCGACCCGTGATGAAGGGACAGAAGGATTCCAACATTCCTGGAGACCCAAGGCAGGGACACCTCCTGAGAGAACCAGGAACCCCAACTTTACTCTGGGTGATGCTGTGACAAGGTTTTCTTCCCAGATCCCACTCAACCCAAGAGGGCGTGTGTACATGCTAAGTCACTTCAGTTTTGTCCGACTATGCAACCCCATGGATGCAGCATGCCAGGGCTTTCCTGTCCTTCACTATCTCCCGGAGGTTGCTCAAACTCATGTCCATTGAGTCGGTGATGCCATCCAATCATCTCATCCTCTGTTGTCCCCTTCTCCTCCTGCCTTCAATCTTTCCCAGCATCAGGATCTTTTCCAATGAGTTGGCTCTTCACATGAGGTAGCCACAATACTGGAGCTTCAGCTTCAGCATCAGTCCCTCCAATGAATATTCAGGGTTGATTTCCTTTGGGATTGACTGGTGTGATACTCTTGCAGTCCAGGGGACTCTCAAGAGTCTTCTCCAACACCACAGTTCGAAAGTGTTCAGCCTTCTTTATGGTCCAACTCTCACATCCATACATGACTACTGGAAAAACCATAGCTTTGACTAGACAAACCTTTGTAATGCCTTTGCTTTTTAATACGCTGTCTAGGTTTGTCAAGACTTTTCTTCCAAGGATCAAGTGTCTTTTAATTTCATGGCTGCAGTCACTGTCCACAGTGATTTTGGAGCCCAAGAAAATAAAGTCTGTCACTGTTCCTGCTTGGCAGGCAGATTCTTTACCACTGAGCCACTGGGGAAGCTGCATAATAAGATACCTAATACCTTAATGACCTAATGTTATCAGGGACACCTTACTAGTCTTTCAAAACTGCCTTCCAGGTGAGAAAAGCACTTAATCCCATTTATTCACTCATTCCACAAACATTGTTTCAGGGCTTATTGTATATGCTGAGCTTGCCAGAGGTGTGCTTGAGGGCAAGGACTGCTGCTAAGTCGCTTCAGTCGTGTCCAACTCTGTGCAACCCCATAGACGGCAGCCCACCAGGCTCCCCTATCCCTGGGATTCTCTAGGCAAGAATACTGGAATGGGTTGCCATTTCCTTCTCCAATGCATGAAAGTGAAAAGTCAAAGTAAAGTCACTCAGTCGTGTCCGACTCTTAGGGACCCCATGGACTGCAGCCTATCAGGCTCCTCTGTCCATGGGGATTTTCAGGCAAGAGTACTGGAGTGGGGTGCCATTGCCTTCTCCAGAGGGCGAGGACTAGTAACCGCAAACCTTGTTCTTTTCTCCCTTCCACTCTGCCTTTGGGATGAAAGACACTGGCTCCTAAACCTGACTCAGCCTCAGAATCACAGGAGTGAGCATTGGTACATGGCCACGCTCACTGATTGTATCTTTTCCTTTGGCGGCTTCAGTGCTAAAAACTGCAAAGTTGAGTAGCTGCAACAGAGATCAACGGCCCACTTAGCCTGAAATGTTTACCATCTGACCCTTCACAGAAAAGTTTTCCCAGCCTCTGATCTAGAATCTCCCTTCTCTCTGAGAGGTCCAAGCATCACTCGGGAGCTTATTAGAAACGCAGGATCTTGGCCCCACCACTGACAGAGGGAACTCCACTCAGTGCAGACCTAAAGAGGCTATTAAACGTGCAGGAGTTCTGGCCCCACCCGCCTACCATGTCTGAAGCCCCAGGGTTGGGGGGCAGGCTTTATTTTAGGTTCGCCAAGAGAACCTGATATGCAGCCCTTGGGCAAGATGCCTCACCTCCCTGACTTCCCCAATCTGTAAGATGGGGTAGTAGCACTAGGTACCAAACACACAAGGCCTGGCATGTCCTCTGCACACAGTTTACCAGAAGCCACACTCACAGGCAGGGGTTGTGACTGTGAGTGTTGGCACGCACATCATTTTTCTCCCAGCAAGCAAATCTGAGCCTGACTGCTACGATGACTGTCCTTGAAAAGTGATTCTTGGATGTAATAATCAATTGTGGCCTTGTGGTCAAACATGGCTGTTGTTTATGGAGATGTTTAAGCCTGAACGGTCCCTCTGTGATCGGCACCAGCCCATCGCCACTTCCCTTGTAACTGCTGCTGCACCCTGTTGCTATGACGACCAGTTTCACAAACAGCCCTGCCATTTTCTACAAATCCTTTCCGTTTCCCCATGCCCTAAAGTCCAGCAGCCCTAGAGATAATAGCGGGGTGATTTTTTTTTTAACTTTCACAGGAAATACTGTCAATTCTTTAAACGAGCCAATTTGCTGTCTGCTGCTCCCCTAGCAGGAGCCCCCGGCCTGGGCCTTAGAGTCACCCTGCACAGTGAACCTGCACAAATGTTCCCACTCATTGGAAACGGGTGCCACAGAGGATCTGTGGGCACATCAGCTTCCGGCTGGCATCAACTTTACAAGAAAATGAAGCAGCAAAGAAAGAAGTGGCCACCACATATCTCTGTACACAGCAGAGTCTGATGTCAAGAGACCATTTTAAAAGATTTCAATTTGAGTTATTGCTGCGTTATTTCTAAGATTAGCTCAATATTGGCACACGTAACTTTTTCAGCAAATACTCACCTTTATGAATTCATTTGACACGGGGGAATGCTGAAAACAATTATTATTAGAATGTGTTATTATTACAGCAAACTCTTAATGCTAGTCATTATGTTATCTGGGTTTCTGGCAGACCTGCCTCCCCCTCACTTCCTCTTCTCCTTTCCCTTGGCTCCTGCTAATCCTCTCTCCTCTCTGACACAGTCTTAGGATTAAAGGGACAGCACCTGCTTGCAGTCTACCTAGTCTCTGCTCTCCCCTTTTTTCTCTTGGCACAAGGACCCACTACTTTTAAGGCGTCATGAACCCAGCTAAAAGTTTTGACTTCCTAGACTCTAGAAGCCTGTGACAGCCATATAACATGCTTCTGGCCAATGAGAAGTGTAAGCAAATTTACTGGGTCCTGAGAAATCTACTGTTTTACAGATTAAAAAAAAAAAAAAACTTAGGCAGAATGCTTCTTTCTACATTTTCCCCTTCTTCCTACCTAAAATAAGATGTCATAGTAACTTGCAACTATGAGGACGAAATCCACACACCAAGGATGGCAAAATAATAAGCTCAAAGAGCCCAGGTCCTGGATAGCAGCCTTAAGTGGTGGTGTGGCTCCTGACCTCCAGACTTTCTGTTAAGTGGGAAACATAATGGAACCACCTGTGATGGCCTCACCTATTGTTACATTAAGAAGCAACCCCATCAGTGCGCTGAGAATCCAAACAGGCAGATGTGAGGAGAGAGGATGGCTAAAGACGTTTAAAAATGCTGAAGTGGCAAGAAGGATGCACAGCAGGTGACTGGAGGGAAAGATGAGAGAATTCACAGCAAGTCTTCGATGTTTTTAGCATTCAGAGGGCAAGAAACAATGTCGGGAGTGTCACATACAGACTAAAACAGCATTTTAATAAGGAATAGAACTGCCAAGAACTGGTAAGAACACTGAGGTTCCAGGCATGAACCTGGATGCAATCACCAACACTCATCACTTTCAACAGCAACTCTGGGCAACACAGAAACAGAGGAGGGGTGACCCTGGCTTTGAAGTTGGCACAGTAAGCTCAGGGCAAGACTGAGGAGGTAAAGGGATCCTGGGTGCTAGGAGAGGCAGTACGTCCTTCATATTTGTGAGCACATTAATTCTGCAATGATTCCCGTCCTACAACGTGGAAAGCGAAACCCAGAGAAGCTAAGAAACTTGCTCAAGTCACACAGCTGGGAAATGTCTGTTGTTAAAGTCTAATTCCTTAACCACCAAACTATACCATCTGCGAGCAAAATAATGAGGAGGAGGAGGATGAAGAAGAGAACGGTCAGGACATGGTCACATGAGAAGGACGCTGTAAACAGACAGATCTGGCAAGGTGGTGTGGTGTGTGTGGCTGTCTCACAGGCTGCTGCAGGGACTGAGAAGAGAAGGGCAAGAACTTTGGGACTGGATTTCCAGGCTGAAGGGCATCTGGTTAGGAGCAGCTGACTCAGCCTTGCCCAACTGGCTGTTAACATGCCTAGAAGACAGAAAAAGACCAAGACTCACAACAATCCCTAAAGTGAAGACTAACAGACAACTTAATCCAGAATCTGAGAGAAATGGGCACTATTCATAGAGAAGATGGACTAGATTAAGAAAAATCTACTGCTTCCTGGCTTTGCTTCATTACACAGAAGCCACACGGCAAGATGTAGGCAGACACTCAGTACCTATCCCATCTGACACAGAGACCCAGAGCTGGAGCATATGGGGTTGGAGCAACCCCAACATTGGGCAGCCAACCTGCATGACCTCGTGGGCATTTGAGACTCACACAGAGAGCTGGTCCACATACACATCATGTTTCTACATCCATAAAGCAACCACAAATCCCAGAAAACAGCTGGGCAGAATATAAAACAGCATCCTCAACCTGAGCGAATTGTAGGGAGGTGGAAGGGAGGTGAAAGGGACGTGAAGGGATTACATACAATGGATTCACACTACACATCAGCCTAGTATGTAATGTGTTGTTGTTGTTGAGTCTCTAAGTCATGTCCAACTCTTTTGCAACCCCATGGACTGTAGCCTTCCAGGCTCCTCTGTCCATGGGGATTCTCCAGGCAAGAATACTGGACTGGGTTGCCATTTCCTTCTCCAGGGGACCTTTCTGATCCAGTGATCGAACTTCATCTCCTGCACTGGCAGGCAGATTCTTTTACCACTGAACCACCAGGGAAGCCTGCAGTATGTAATTAACCTGAATTCAACTACATTGCCTAGAAAAATAAAGGGAGAAAAACCCCTTCACCTATCCATGGTCTTCACTGCTTGCTCTTCCCTATTCCGTCTAGACCTTGGCTGTCACCATCTGTAACTAAGGGGCTTCCTAGGTGGCGCTAGTGGTAAAGAACCTGCCTGTCAATGCAGGAGAACTAAGACACAATTCAATCCCTGGGTCGGGAAGATTCCCCAGAGGAGGAAATGGCAACCCACTCCAGTATTCTTGCCTGGAAAACCCACGGACAGAGAAGCCTGGGCAGGCTACAGTCCATGGGGTGCCAAAGAGTCGGACACGACTAAAGTGACTTAACACAGCATCTGTACCTAAATATTTTTTTGAACACAAGGAGAAAAAAGGTTTTTTACCTCCTTGGCCTTTGGGCTTCCAAGCAACTTGAAGGCTCTTTTACATATCCCCCAACCAAACTTTAAACATAACCCCTACAGAAGATGCAACACACACTATATACACCTAGATTCACGACCTAAGGATGAAACCTAAATGCTATGGAGACGTGTTTCCTTCTGTGTGCTTCTCTGCACTTTTTAAATTCTCTGAAGGAATATCCATTGCATTCGAAACCAGGAAAAAAGATTATTCTGCCCAAAGACTGCTCCGTCTGTAACAAGCCCATCAAGTGAGTGGGATGTAGGTGATTCTCTGGGCAGCTCCGGCAGCCCTGCTCAGGGGCACTCAGCACCGGCAGGGGTGGCATCTGTGCCATAGGGCTGTGGGCATCACTTCAAGGACTCATGTCCTCACCTTGAGAATGCTGGCAGGAGGCTCCCACTCCAAGTGGTTCGCATTTTCAAATAAGCCAAAGGCAGATGGGGTGGAGGAGAGCCCTAAATTTGTCCTCAGTAGTTAGCACTGCCCTGGATTTAGAAACAAGAGATCTGGATTCTGACCTGGGTGCTTCTATTTCCTGGATAGGTGACCCCACTCAATCTCTTTTATTATTTCTATTGTGATTTTTTTTAAATTTTCTTCATAGTTGATTCACAATGTTGTGTTTAAACCACTCAGTCTCTTAAGCTCACTAAGCCTCAGTTTTTCCTCATCTAGTAGATGTTGATAGCAATGATGTATGAGGTTTAGAGAGTTATGAATACTAACGTCTCTTATTCGTGTCCAACTCTTTGGGACCCCATAGACTGTAGCCCAGCAGGCTCCTCTGTCCATGGGATTCTCCAGGCAAGAACACTGGAGTGGGCTGCCATTTCCTTTTCCAGGGAATACTAATATCCCCAAAGAAAAATGCTCACTTATAGTAGATGCTCAGTAAATGGTATTTGAATATAAATGACAAGGAAAGAGAGGCAATCTCAGAAGGAAGTGTGAGGTAGTGACCACAGAAATCCTCTTGCTATTTCCAAATGTTCCGTGCGTGTCTGGGCTCACAAGAACATTTCTATCAGTTTTCTGTGGCTGTAACAAAGTACCACAAGCTGGGGGGCTTAACAGAAATGTCTCGTCACAGTTCTGGAGGCTAGAAGCCTGAGACCAAGGTGTTGGCGGGGTTCATTTCTTCTGTGGGCTGTGACAGAGACTCTGCTTCACGCCTCTCCTGCAACTTCTGCTGGGTGGCTGGCCACCTTTGGCCTTCCTTGCTTTCAGTGTCTGCCTTGGTCTTCACATGGCATTCTCTCTGAGCGTTTGTCTGTGTGTTCACATTTCCCTTTTCATAAGGACACCAGTCACATTGGATTATAGCCTACTGTAATGACCTCATTTTAAAGTGATTACTTCTGTAAGAACTCTATCTCCTGAAAAGGTTACATTTTGGAAGAGAACATAGGCAAAACATTCTCTGACATAAACCCATAAATTGTACCAATGTTTTCTTAGCTCAGTCTCCCAAGGCAATAGAAAAAAATAAAAATAAACAAACGGGCCCTAATCAAACTTATAAGCTTTTGCACAGCAAAGGAAATCAAAACCAAAACAGAAAGACAACCTATGGACTGGGAGAAGATATTTGCAAGTGATGCAACCAACAAGGACTTAATTTCCAGAATATATAAACAGCTCATTAAACGCAATAATAAAAAACCAAACAACCCAATCAAAAAATGGGCATAAAAAGATATTTCTCCAAAGAAGACATTCAGATGGCTTGACAGGCACATGAAAAAATGATCAACATCACTAATTATTAGACAAATGCAAATCAAAACCACAATGAGATACCACCTCACACCAGTCAGAGGAGCCATGATCAAAAAGCCTACAGATGACAAATGCTGCAGAGAGTGTGAAGAGAAATGAGCCTTCTTACACTGTTGGTGGGAATGTGAATTGGTATAGCCATTATGAAGAACAACATGTGTTGCGGTCTTTTACAGACCGGGACCTGGTGGACTTGAGTCGACCAAAAGAAAGAGAGAAAAAGAGAGAGAGAGAGCAGTATCTCTTGGGTTACATAGAAAACCAATAAAGCCCCCACACACAGGACTTGTACCACTCGCAAAGGCACAGGGTGTCCTCTCAAGGAGGTCTTGAAACCCCAGGCGAGAAAGTGAGCTTGGCAGGTTTTCACAGTCCGACGAGAATGAAGACAGAAAGGCCACGGGGGACCCAAGTCTCTAGTGGACCTCCCAGGCTAATCCAAAAGATGGAGGTGGGAACAAGCCAGTGTGACCGCTGCTCTCACCGGGCTGGACAAAGGGCCTGGAGAGCCTGGGGCAGGACGAGCGGCCACCCAGGAGACCAGGGTCATGAGAGGTGAGATTCCCAGATGTTGATGAAAAGCCCGGGTTTGTTGCCACCTGTTTCTTGAAGTGATTTTGCAAAACCACCCTTATAACAAATGAGCTTGTGTTTGGCAAAGCCAGTGTAGAGAGGGGGGAGGTTTTCTTACTATGCAACCCACCAGGTGGACAAGAACCTGAAAAGGAAGAGTGGGTAGAACTCCTGAGGAAAGGAAACATCAACTCTGGGGACTACAGGAAGAACGAAATGGATACAGACAAGTTTTAGGAGATGTATTCATTCAAGAGAGGTAGCTTGAGGTCCTACTGTGGCCAGGCCCAGTGTTAGGAGCAGGACTACAATGGCCAGTGGAAAGACCCCTTCCCTGTCATTCCCAAGAGTACATGCCTTAACCAATAATTATTTGACTGTCTTGTAATAACCTAAATGGAAAAGAATCTGAAAAAGGATATATACACACACACATATATGTATTATATATTAGGTTGGCCAAAAAGTTAATTTGGGCTTTTTTGTACCATCTTACGGAAAACTTGAACAAACTTTTTGACCAACCAAACATATATAAAAAGTCACTTCTCTGTACACTTAAAACTATCACAACATTGCAATTTAACTATACTCCAATTCTAAAAACTGTTTGAGCGAGTAGAGAAGATCTAGGTGCCGCACGAGTGAGCAAGAAGTGACTGTTTGTTTGTTTTTTCTTTCTTTTTTAAATCAAAGAGCCAGCCTCTGGGCAACAAAGTGGAAATGGAGATTGTGAGCATGTTGGAAAAAAACGCTACGCTCCTCAAATTCGGCTACCACTTCACCCAGCAGGGACCTCGGCTGCGAGCGTCCAACGCCATGATGAACAACAACGACCTTGTGAGGAAGAGGAGGCTGGCAGACTTGACCGGGCCCATCATCCCCAAGTGCCGGAGCGGCGTCTAGTGTGTGCGGGTGCCGACCACGCCTTTGAACTGGACGTGTTCTACTGATAAGCTGTGCTCTGCGGTGGGAACCAGAAGGCAGAATGCCAGCACAAACCCCGTTGTGGTTCAGTTCTTCATGCACTAAGGTTTTAGGTTAGCTAGTGGTTGTAGCTGAGGATTTTATAAACTATGGTTAATGTGAAGTTTTTCTTTAGTCACAGAAATTCAGTCTGTTTATTATTTAAAAACTAAGAAGCCCCTGAACCGGCAGATCTTAGTGAAGACGATGTTAGCGCAGCAGTGACTTAACCCCAGAAGTCCAGTTTCAGTGACCTTGGTATGTGGTGTTTCAGGTATATTTAAAATGTGTAACAGGAACAAACAGCACCCTCTTCCACATGGTTGAAAAACATTATAAAATATTTTATTACAAATTTGATCTTAGCTCTTTAACAAACAAATCATCATTCTTAATCCTCCTTTAAATTTTAAGAACCTCAAGATTAAAGTTGCTAAATTGAAAAAAAAATAAAAAATAAAAAATAAAAACTGTTTGAAATATTACCAAGTGGTACTATCTGACCTGCCTCTTGAGAAATCTGTATGCAGGTCAGGAAGCAACAGTTAGAACTGGGCATGGAACAACAGACGGGTTCCAAATAGGAAAAGGAGTATATCAAGGCTGTATATTGTCATCCTGCTTATTTAACTTCTATGCAGAGTACATCATGAGAAACGCTGGACTGGAAGAAACACAAGCTGGAATCAAGATTGCCGGGAGAAATATCAATAACCTCAGATATGCAGATGACACCACCCTTATGGCAGAAAGTGAAGAGGAACTCAAAAGCGTCTTGATGAAAGTGAAAGAGGAGAGTGAAAAAGTTGGCTTAAAGCTCAACATTCAGAAAACAAAGATCATGGCATCCGGTCCCATCACTTCATGGGAAATAGATGGGGAAACAGTGGAAACAGTGTCAGACTTTATTTTTCTGGGCTCCAAAATCACTGCGGATGGTGACTGCAGCCATGAAATTAACAGACGCTTACTCCTTGGAAGGAAAGTTATGACCAACCTAGATAGCATATTCAAAAGCAGAGACATTACTTTGCCAACAAAGGTTCGTCTAGTCAAGGCTATGGTTTTTCCTGTGGTCATGTATGGATGTGAGAGTTGGACTGTGAAGAAGGCTGAGCGCTGAAGAATTGATGCTTTTGAACTGTGGTGTTGGAGAAGACTCTTGAGAGTCCCTTGGACTGCAAGGAGATCCAACCTGTCCATTCTGAAGGAGATCAGCCCTGGGATATCTTTGGAAGGAATGATGCTAAAGCTGAAACTCCAGTACTTTGGCCACCTCATGTGAAGAGTTGACTCATTGGAAAAGACTCTGATGCTGGGAGGGATTGGGGGCAGGAGGAGAAGGGGACGACAGAGGATGAGATGGCTGGATGGCATCACTGACTCAATGGACATGAGTCTGAGTGAACTCCAGGAATTGGTGAGGGACAGGGAGGCCTGGCGTGCTGCGATTCATGGGGTCGCAAAGAGTCAGACACGACTGAGCAACTGAACTGAACAGTCTACAGGTCCAGCTGGTGGAGAGGGAGGCTTACCCACCACGAAGTCAGAGGTCAATTCCCCACAGGCACCCTCACTCAGGGAGTGGATCGGGGTCATCGGCTGTGTGCAGCCTGCAGGGGCAGTCCTGTTTACCAACGGAGGTCTCCTGCAGGGGTCTGTGCACACGGGCCCCTCCCCAGGCAGAATGAATGACTCAGTCCTCTGCACTCCCCTAGCTCCCTCCCCTCCTGCTGTTCTAGAGGGCTCTCCTCTGCCCTTGGAGGAGTCTGCTGCTGCTGCTAAGTCGCTTCAGTCATGTCCGACTCTGTGCGACCCCATGGATGGCAGCCCACCAGGCTAGGTTAAACTTATTCAGGTGAGCAAACATCAGCAGCGAGAGATGTAAGGCAGAGAAAGCAGGAGGCAACTTAGGAAGACTGGACAGGAGGAGGGCAGGTTTAGATCAAGTGCCTACTCATTCAGAGGACCCCAACGGGCGGCTCCATAGTTTGCTAAGATACAAAGATGAATGAGTCCACTCCCTGCACTCAGAGCTCCTGAGGCTGGGGTGGCCAGAAAAAAAAGTGGTTTCAATGTGATACTAAAAGAGAGTGACCAGAGGCCCAGAAGGAAAGGACTCTTGAGGACTGAGGGAGCTGGGGGCAGGAAATGTGAAGGGACAGGGAGGCTGTGCAGTGCAGACTGGACAACTTACCAAATCCCATCTGCCTTGAACAGAGACCCTCTCCAGCTCCAGAATTCTAGCCATGAAGCCATTAGTGATGATTTTGTTGTTGTTTAGTCACTCAGTTGTGTCCAACTCTTTGCCACCCCATGGACTGTAGTCTGTCAGGCTCCTCTGTCCATAGGATTTCCCAGGCAAGAATACTGGAGTGGGTTGCCATTTCCTTTTCCAGGAGGTCTTTCCAACCCAGGAATCGAACCTGTGTTTCCTGAGCCATCAGGGAAGCCCAGTGATGTTTTTACAATATGAATTATCCTAAATCCTGGTTTTCCTTTTGTCCCCCCGTCAGAAAAGAGTTGATGGGAACAGGAATATGTGTCGTCTGGCTTCTTACCACACAATCACTGTGGACCAGTGCAGTGCCCCCAGAAGCCTGGAACTGAATTAACAGGTGGCTAACGGGCAGAGGGTGGGTAAGACCCGGGGAGTAGGAGGGAAGAAAAAAATAAACAACGCTGGCTAATCTCCCAGGGTGACTGAAGCCCAGGGAATGCTTGGTTCCATGCTGACCTTCAGAAATGTTTCCTCTCCTCTGAGGCTGATGGAAATTTCTGGGGAATTGAAATGATCCTGCCCATCTAAAAGTCTTGCCAATTTTAGGGCTCTGCTGTTCTGAGACAGCAGTTGAGCCATTCCTGTGAATGACTCAGGTCTTCAGGACCACCTGCCTGGCAGGGCTGTCCCACGTATGGCAGGGTACCACGAATGAGCGTGATTGTCCCAGGTCCCACCTGTTGCAGATCTCATGATGCATGATGGGACATGACTCAGGATGGCAGAGTAACAAATGAATAAGTATTGGAAACAAATAAATATGGACATATTTAGCCATCCCATAATAACTCTCCCACACTTGAACACATGTACAGACACACATATGCTTCCAGTCACCAAGGCAACCATTCCCTGAAGCTATATTTTGTTCTTTTCCGCATTAGATATTTTCAACCTTATTTCCTAGGAGTGTAGCTCTGGTCTTTTGAGTCTCTCCTGAGGAAGTACCTCAGTACACCTCCTTGGGACATGCTGTTACATCTAACATTTTCCAGGTCAGTTTTGAAGGCTCATGTCTTATCCTCTTTCTGACATTGAATTCAGCCAACACACCATTTGAAAAGGCACTGAAAGCATCAGCAACACAAAATGACCATTACGACTGCTACTGTGAGTCAGAGAAATTAGAGACAAAGGTAGTGTTTGCCTTGCACAGTTTTCCCTGACAATTCTCGCTTTAAAAAAAAGGGTGGGGGGGATCACAAAGTTCACGTGAAAAAGGAGCCAGTGTGGTTCCAACAGATGGAGACAGAATCTCAGGATTAAAAGGGACAGCTCTTATTTTGGAGGCAGGAATTTAGGACTAAGGATGGTTTAAGAGCAGTTGTTGACATTTCTTTCCTCCTCCTTATGACATATGTTACTCTTCAAATTAACCCCATTTTCTGTTTTAGATTTCAATATTTTAAAATGCCAGCAACACAAAGGGGTCAGGAAACAGTTAAAACATTCTTATACAAATATTAATATGGCTTTTGACAACATCCATGTAATAAGCAAGGAAGTTTTTTCCTTTTAACATCACCAACGCGTTCATGATTAAAGGTCAGTCTGTGGCAACAGTTAATCTAATTTCATCTCTACGCTACAATCATTACTCTCTGCTTTAAAAAAAAAAAAAAAATCTTATTTGTCACTGGTCCAAAAAGTTCTCTGCATATCCTTCTGTCAGATTTCTGCCAGAGGGGGAATGGTACGAGTATTTAATTTACAGTCGTAATCCACTCTCATGCGCTGCCTCTTATTAAGCGTCGGGGCACAGTGGAGTGGAGAGGTAAGTCTTCACTAGGAAACAACTGCTTGTAAAGTAGCTTAAGCGCAGAATTGGTGATGGTGCGGCCGGCGTTTATTATGCCCTGAACTAGGGCTCTGGTTTTCAAAACCCGAGACGGGAGAAAAGGTGGGAGCCGCGAGGAAGACTGCACCCAGGTAACCTGCGTCAGTCTATACATCAACGGAGAGAGGGGCAAGAGGCCAGTGGATGCAGAGCCTCGGCCGCGTGCACAGTGGCCAGAACCCGGCGAAGGCGCATCCCAGGGGCGGGAGGCGTGGGTGGGCTGCGGAGAAGGCGTGCGAGCCGGGCGCGCAGTCCTCCCACCCCATCAGTCCCTGCCAATGAGCGGGCACAGGCGGGGGCCCGGAGGTGCGGGGTTTCCCGGAGGCTCGGGGATTAACTCAGCTTCCCTGAGGGTCTCTGGTTGGCCCACCCCCTCCCTGGGCCTGGGCGGGTCAGTCACAAGGCAGGTCCCGTCTGTCTGTCTGCCTGTCTCCCGCCTCTCCCTCCCACCACTACCGCCGCCGCCGTTCCGCACCGAACGCTCCGGGGGTCTGGGCTGGCCCTGGCGCCCCGCGTGCCCCCGCCTCCCGGAGCCGGGCGCACTCACCCGCGTGCAGGCCGCCCGCCTCGGGGCCGCTGTCCGGGGCGGCGTTGCTGGGCTGCGCGTCCGAGTCGGTGTAGGTGAGCCAGGTGGACTCCGTCTCCCGAGTCCAGCTCTCGTAGTAGCGGGGCTCGATGGCATCCGCCCGGCTCCCGCCGCAGCCCATCGTCCCTCCCGCGCTGCGGGCGCGCCCGGCGGCCGCTGGGCTTTTGGTTCCGGCGGCGGCTCAGCCCCGGCGGCGCAGCCCTGGCCCGCGAAGAGGCGGCGGCGGCGGCGGCATCGGGTCCCCGTGCCAGCCCTCCCGCCCGCGCCGCAGCCAGGCGCCCGCCGCCCCCTCCGCCGCGCCAACTCCCTGCGCCCCTCCTCTCCTCCTCCAAGGCCCTCCTCTTCCCCACCTCTCGGCCCCCTGCCGCCCCTCGCCCTTGCCGCGCCCCCTACCTGTCCTCAATTCAAATTCTCCCCCGCATCATCCCTGGGGGCGCCCAGCCGACCCGGGGACTCAGGAGCGATGGCCTGGGAATGGGAGGGGACGAGGGATGGATGTCCCTCCAGGGGTTCAGCCCCTCCAGCTGGGGTTATGGCTCCCAGGCTCTTGCGCATCCATCCACTCCCCCTTATTTATTCCTTCATGCCTTCTTCCTCTCTCCTTCCTTCCCTCCCTCCCTTCCACCTTTGTTCCACTCAAACATCCCGGGGAACCTTGGAAGGGACTCTCAAGCTTTCTGGCCACTTGTTTCTAAAGCAATGGAGCTGGTGACGACCCAGAACCAGGAAAAGAAACTATTGCTGTTAAGAAAAAACTGGAAATAGAACTGCCTTATGATCCAGCAATCCCACTGCTGGGCATACACACTCAGGAAACCAGAAGGGAAAGAGACACGTGTACCCCAATGTTCATCGCAGCACTGTTTATAATAGCCAGGACATGGAAGCAACCTAGATGTCCATCAGCAGATGAATGGATAAGAAAGCTGTGGTATATATACACAATGGAGTATTACTCAGCCATTAAAAAGAATACATTTGAATCAGTTCTAATGAGGTGGATAAAACTGGAGCCTATTATACAGAGTGAAGTAAGCCAGAAAGAAAAACACCAATACAGTATACTAACGCATATATATGGAATTTAGAAAGATGGTAACAATAACCCTGTGTACGAGACAGCAAAAGAGACACTGATGTATAGAACAGTCTTATGGACTCTGTTGGAGAGGGTGAGGGTGGGAAGATTTGGGAGAATGGCATTGAAACATGTATAATATCATGTATGAAACAAGTCGCCAGTCCAGGTTCGATGCACGATACTGGATGCTTGGGGCTGGTGCACTGGGATGACCCAGAGGGATGGTATGGGGAGGGAGGAGGGAGGAGGGTTCAGGATGGGGAACAAATGTATACCTGTGGCGGATTCATTTTGATATTTGGCAAAACTAATACAATTTTGTAAAGTTAAAAAAAAAAAAAAAAAGAATGAAGGAAGAATCAGAGCCCCTGCCTCTCCTACTTGGTTTGGGAAGCAGGGAGTAGGGTCTTATAATGTCTGAGAGAGCTGGACCAGACTCTGTGTCGCTAACAGCCTTTCCAGTTCTGAGACTTTGAACTTTATTCTCAAGAAAGCAAAAGAGCATCAGGAACCTCAAGGAACTCGGAGCAGTCCCTCTGGGTCGTCTGTTAAGGCGTGGCTGGCTTCCCTCCAAATCCATTGGTGGCCTTGATACTCCCAGGGTTCGTACCCCAACTGTCAGCCTTTCATTCCGGGGTGCACGCTCAGCTCTGTGTGCTTGATGGGAGCACTCCTCGAGCTCAGACTTGGGTAAACCAAAGAATTCCCTTGTCCCAAAGGAACCAGAACACCCTGGGAAAAGAAGGAAACTGCCTTAAGGAGACAGCTAAGAAAGAAGGGTTGAAAGAATAAATCCTCAGTGACTAAGCTCTGGCAGATCTTCACAGTGTTGAATAAATACTGTTTTCATTCTTCCAAAAGTATATATATATATATATATTATTATTTTAGTCGAAATATATCTGACGTACACTAGTAGGTTAGTTTCAGGTGTACTACCTAGTATTTGACATTGGCATCCATTATGAAATGATCACCATGGTAAGTCTAGTAACCATCTGTCCCCATACAAAGTTATTAAATTATTATTGACCATATTCCTTGTGTTGTATATTACATCCTTGTAGCTCATTTATTATATCACTGAAGGTTTGTACCTCTTGATCCTTTCATCTGTCTCACCCACCTTCTCACCTTCTGCCCATCTGGTGACCATTCTTTTGTTCTCTGTATCTATGAGTCTGTTTTCAGCTTGTTTTGTTTGGCTTTTAGATTCCACATATAAATAAGATCCGGAGAAGGCAATGGCACCCCACTCCAGTACTTTTGCCTGGAAAATCCCATGGATGGAGGAGCCTGGTAGGCTGCAGTCTATGGGGTCGCTAAGAGTCGGACACGACTGAGCAACTTCGCTTTCACTTTTCACTTTCATGCATTGGAGAAGGAAATGGCAACCCACTCCAGTGTTCTTGCCTGGAGAATCCCAGGGACGGGGGAGCCTGGTGGCTGCCATCTATGGGGTTACACAGAGTTGGACACGACTGAAGTGACTTAGCATAAATAAGATCACACAGAATCTGTCTTCCTCTGATTTATTTCACTTGCCTCAATATTCTCTAAATCCACCCACATTGTTGCAAATGGCAACTTTTCATTTCTTTTTAAATGATTAATATTACATTGTCTATATACCAGATCTTCTTTATCCATTTTTCTGTTGATAGATGCTTACGTTGCTTGTACCTCTTGGCTATTGTAAATAATGCTGAAATGAACATAGGGGTGCAAATATAGTTTATTTCTTTATTTGGCTGCATCAGGTCTTAGTTGCAGCACGCAGGATCTTCACTGTGCCATGCGGTGTCTTTCGTTATGGCACACGGGCTCTCTAGTTGCAGTGTGTGGGCTTAGTTGCTCCATGGCATGTGGGATCTTAGCTCTCCCACCAGGGACTGAACCCCCATCTCCTGCATTGCAAGGCAGATTCTTAACTGCTGGACCACCAGGGAAGTCCCCTTATATCCTTTCAAATTAGTGTTTTTGTTTTCTTCCAGTAAATATCTAGAAGTAAAATTGCTGGATCATATGGTAGCTTCACTTTTACTTTTTTGAGGATCTCTATACTGTTTTCCAGAGAAGCAATGGCAACCCACTCCAGTACTCTTGCCTGAAAAATCCCATGGACAGAGGAGCCTGGTAGGCTGCAGTCCATGGGATTGCAAAGAGTCGGACAGGACTGAGCGACTTCACTTTCACTTTTCACTTTCATGCACTGGAGAGGGAAATGGCAACCCACTCCAGTGTTCTTGCCTGGAGAATCCCAGGGACAGAGGAGCCTACTGGGCTGCCGTCTATGGGGTCGCACAGAGTCGGACATGACTAAAACGACTTAGCAGCAGCAGCAGCAGCATACTGTTTTCCATAGTAGTTCTACCAATTTACTTTCCCACTAACAGTTCATAAGTGTTCCCTTTTTCTCTGCATCATCAACACTAATAATTAGTGATGTTGAACATCTTTTCATGTGCATGTTGACCATCTGTATGTCTTCTTTTTTTTGAGAATTAAAAATAATTTTATTATAGTAACATACATATATAAGTTCGTCACTTCACCCACTTAGTGTATGTCTTCTTTAAAAAAACGTCCGTTCAGATTCTCTGCCCATTTTATGCTGACTTGTATGAGTTCTCTGCATATTTTGCATATTAACCCTTTAATGGATAAATTGTAAACATCTTCTCCCATTCAGTAGGTTACCTTCTCATTTTAGTTTCCTTTGCCGTGTAAAAGCTTTTAATTTTATGTAGTACTGTTTATTTTTGCCTTTGTTTCCCTTGAGTGAGGAGACAGATCCAAAGAACTATTGCTAAGACCAATGTCAAAGGGCATACTGGCTATGTTTTCTTCTAGGACTTTTATAGTTTCAGATTTTGAATTTATTTTTCTGTATAGAGTGAGAAAGTAGTCCAGTTTCATGCTGATGCATTAAGCTATTCAATTTTCCCAACACCATCTACTGAAGAAGCTGTCTTTTTCCCATTGTATTTTCCTGGCTTCTTTGTCATAGATTAACCATATAAGCTTGGGTTTATTTCTGGGCTCTCTATGCTGTTCCACTTATCTATGGGTATGTTTTATGTCCACACCATACTATTTTGATTACAGTAGCTTTGCATTATAGTTTAAAATCAGGCCTTGTGATGCTTCCAGCTTTGTTCTTTCTCGAGATTGTTTTGTCTATTTGGGTCTTTTGCATTTCCATACCAATTTTAGAATTATAGCTCTATTCTAGCTCTGTGAAAAATATCATTGGTATTTTGATAGGGATTGCATTGAATCTGTAGATTGTCTTGCAGAGTATGATCATTTTAACAATATTAACATTCCCAAAAGACATGAGTGTGGTATATCTTTTCATTTGTTCATAACATTTCAACTTCTTTGATCAATATCTTACAGTTCTCCAAGTCTCTTATCTCTTTGATTAGAATCATTCCTAAATATTTTATTCTTTTTGATGCAATTGTAAATGGGATTTTTTTTCCTAACGTCTCTTTCTGAAAGTCCACTTTTAGTGAGTAGAAATAAAGCCGATTTCTGTATAATAATTTTGTATCCTGCAACTTTACTGAATTCATTTAGTAGTTCTAATAGTTTTTTGTGGTGTTTTTAGGATTTTCTATATGTATTATATCATCTGCAAACAATGAAAGTTTTACTTCTTCCTTTCTGATTTTGATCCCTTTTATTTCTTTTTATTGCCTAATTACTATAGCTAGGACTTCCACCTCTGTGTGAAATAAAATTGGTGAGAATGGGCATCCTTGTCTTATTCTGGATCTTAGAGGAAATGGTTTCAACTTTTCAACACTGAGTATGATATTAGCTGTGGGTTTGTCATATATGGCCTTTATTATATTGAGGTATCTTTCCTCATTCAACATATATTTATTAAATACCTATTATGACAAAACACTGCCAGTAGATATAATACCCATCTAATACATTTTATTATCAATTGTATATATACTATAATGTGTATTGTTTAATATATCTTATAAAGTATACAGAATATAGGTATAGTATTCATTATATACTATATAACATATAGAATATAGACTAGGTTACATTGTCTATAGCATTCAGTATGTATTAACAGCATCCAGTAGATAGGCCAAGTTCAGGGCATTCCTGGAACACAGTAAAAATGAATAATGTAGGCTAAAGAAGATCTAGTTTAGGGCAGAGCTCTTAGATGTCCCTCTGGCAGGTTCTA
Source organism: Bos grunniens (assembly GCF_055505025.1). Lineage (NCBI taxonomy): Eukaryota > Metazoa > Chordata > Mammalia > Artiodactyla > Bovidae > Bos > Bos grunniens. The sequence goes on along the minus strand of NC_141178.1, from coordinate 20,982,638 downwards.
ATCAGAATCCATAATGCAGAAGTGAGCAAAGACTCCCTGAGCTAAGATCAGGGACTCCTCCTCATGCTGAGTCCAGAGCCTGCCAAATCCAAGGGCCCAGGCTGGCCCTTTCCCTGCAGGGTTTGCAGGGGAAGACACCTTTTAAGACACACTGGCACTGTCTTCAATCTGGTTTCAGCTGTGAGAGGCAGAAGAGGTGCAGTTATTTAGGATACAGAGGTTTCCCAAGCCCATTGGAATTCAGATGCCCTGTGTCCTTTTTTCTTAACCTTAAGATTTTGGTTTAAGAAGAATGAGCCCTCTGGAACAGAGAATTCTCAACATCTGTAACAGAATTTCTGCTTCCATCAGTTCTAGTGCGAAGTGGCTCCTTTAATAACCAACTACTTTGTAAAAGTCACCACCCAAAGAGCCGTCCAAACAGAAAGAGTGTCCATGCTGGGAAGATCCCAGGGAGTTCTAGAAAAATTTAAAAGGCCCCCAGAGCTGGAGCACCGTGAGCCAAGGAAATGAGGTGAACATGAGAGGAGGTGGAGGAGTGGGCTGGACCAGCTCGGGCACGGAAACAACCAGAGAGAGAGATTTGGACTTCATCTTAAAAGCGATGGGAAGTGTTGCAGAGCTTGAAGCCATGCACTGTTAACATCAGATCTGTGATTGTGAACTGTCACTCTGGAGGGAGGTGGAGAATATGTGTCAAAGAGGCTGGAATGGGTCCTGCGAAAGCATTAAGAGGCTCTTAGAGACAATGATATTGGAGAATGCAAGGAGTTGGGTGGACAGGCTTGCCAGTTGCTGAGAAGAGGAATCCTGGAGGTGAATTAAGATTGTATCAGCATGGGGAGGTCTGGAAATGGCAGATAGATGAGGAATACTGTTTCAGTTGAATTTGCGATGCCTCTATGGCTTGAGTTCACATAAGTAAAGCACTTAGCTTAGTTGCCAGAATGTAGTAAGAGTGACTTTGTAAGTGATGTGTGTGTGTGTGCTCAGTCATGTCCAACTCTTTGTGACCCCATGGACTGTTAGCCCGCCAGGCTCCTCTGTCCATGGGGATTCTCCAGGCAAGAACACTGGAGTAGGCTGCCATTTCCTCCTCCAAGGGATCTTCCCAACCCAGAGATCAAACCTGTGTCTCTTGTGTCTCCTGCATGGGCAGATTATTTACCAACTGCGCCACCTGGGAAGCTGGTTGTAAGTGCTGGTTTTTCTTATCACCTGGCTCCAAGTCTAGAACTCAGGAGAGAGATCTTGGCTAGAGAAATGAGTTTAGGAGGTATCAGTATATTAAAAATATCTGAATAAATGTCTTCCCCAAATATCTTGGCCTTCTCTGTTCTTGTTTTCTAGTAACTTCCCCAGCTCCTGCCTCCTGCACCCTGTCCCTTAAAGCTCAGTCTCTTCTGTCCCCAGTCTTCCTCTCTTTCTATAAAAAGCAACTTACCTCTGTTCCAGCATCTGACTCCATATTTGATATTTCAGCCACAACTTAACAATTTCTTCAGGCATCTCAAAAACTTGAAGGATGAAGATATTGTCCACACCTAGCTTTGAAAAATCCTCTATTACTAAGCTGTGGAGGATAATAAATAATAATCAATTTTTATTGTCACATATTCAAATTCTAAATAAGGTATCTAATACATGTACGAGTTGGAAATAGGGCCTGCTGACATTTTGCCAGTGACAGGAGACAGGAATGGAAACCTGCATGAACCAGCATCATGTTTATGACTGATTCCAGCAATGTTTCAGCACACCATGTGAATTAGTGCCTCAGAAAGTTACTCTGCCAGCCCAGCTTCCTGAGGCTCTTAGAGGAGGAGAATTTTGCTGAGCTGGACTGGTGAGTATGGAAAGACACAGGAATATGGGGTCATCAGAGCCAGATTAGGGAGCAGAGGCAGTGAAACTGTGAGATTGTAGTAAGATGTGTGAGTTAGTGAGATCCCAGGGAGAGACCATGGGAAGGGAAGGCTAGGAGTGAACGCAGAGGATGTTCAACATTTGCAGGGTGAATAGAGAGAAAGAGCCAGGAAGGGAAATCAAGGGGAAATCATCAGAGGAGAGTGGCACATCAAAGATTTTGAGAGAGGAGACCTCTCCAACAGTGCACCTATACAATGCAGATTGCATCACATGGGGACCAAGAAGGGGACCATGGGCTCTAACATCAAGGAGGTCCAGTTTATTGGAATGTTGGCAGTGGAAGCCAAACTGACTCAGGTCAAGAGTATAGGAGGGGTGAAGAATGAGACCACAATGCAGCAGCTGGAGGGAAAGTCCACATTAGAACTTTTGTTTTAATAGAAGAAACTAGAGAATATTCAATCTTAAATATTCACTGGAGGGACTGATGCTGAGGCTGAAGCTCCAATACTTGGGCTACCTAATGCGAAGAGCCGACTCATTGGAAAAGATTCAGGGCAGGAGGAGAAGGGGGTAACAGAGGATGGGATGGTTGAATGGCATCACTGACTCAATGGACATGAGTTTGAGCAAACTCCAGGAGATGGTGAAGGACAGGGAAGCCTGGTGTGCTGCAGTCCATGGGGTCGCCAAGAGTTGGACATGACTGAGCAACTGAATAACAACAACAAAAGAGCATGTTTATGGCTCGAGAAGGAGGCGAGAACACTGAAATCTGGGGATAAAGAGGGAGAGAGCCACAGCAGTGGGATGCGATTGGCCCCCGTGGGAGGAGGGCACCCCGCCTGCACTGTTGTAACAGAAATGCACGAGGAGGGCTGAGAGGATTCCAGGTTAGAACTAGGATGTTGAGGGTTCTCCAAAGGGATGGGTTTTATTTTCTCTGTGAAACAAGAAACACAGTTAGCCACTGAGAGTGAGGTAAAGAAGGGTTTCAGAGACTGGGAAAAACAGAGAAGGATTCCATCATTATTATAGAGACTGGGAGACTGAGCTGTACGTTTTGGGGGACCAGTCTTCAGCTCAATTGAGACTGCTGACTGTGGAGATTCCTCGGCAGAGTTGAGCCACCGGGGTGCAAGTTCCAGATGAATGAGGGCTCAGCCAAGACTGGGGGAGGTAAGAGGGACAGAGGGACTGGGAAGTGACTGAGATAGTGGTGCGTGGAACCCACTGGATGGGAGGAAGCTGATGGGGAGGAGGATGTGGTGAGGCCCCCAGTGGCCAAGGAGCACTCATTGTAGGGGCTTCCGTGGCCAGTTGGGAGAAGTAGGGATGATGGCAGAGAAAGCAGAGGGACTTTGAAACCCCATGTGGAACGAATCCTAAAAAGTGCTGAGATTGGACAACTGCCCATTCAAAACCTGTGAACAAGCTTGTGGGGCCTGGGTAAGAGTGCAAATGGAAACCGTCATACCATATATCTACTTTTTAAAGGTTGATAAAAAAGTTAGTACACTTATGGAAAATATGTTCTCTTATCTCAACAGATTATCTTCTTAACAACCTGAAAGGCTGGGTTCTAAGGTTGGATTTTTCTCTGGATCTTTGGAGATCTATGCTGAACATGGCAGAGTGGGCTGCCCAGTCTGGGACTCCTCTTCCTGCCTCCATGTCAGTCTTGCTCTCCCTGTGAACCCACAAGTCCATGTTCCATTTGCGCTCTCCTCCTCCAAATCAATGCCCTTGGCCCCTCCTCTGGCTGAGGAATCTGTAGCTGGGGGCTGAAATCTGCCTCGAAGGGGCTTGCTTTCCATGCAAGCTCTGGAAGTAGGGTCAGGGCTTTGCAGGGAATTGCAAGTTCCCGGGTACCCAGCAGGGAGGTTAGAAGGGAGGGGTTGGGGCCCAGATTCCAGGTGGATGAAGCCCATGGCCCCTGAATTCCTTACCCTCAGAGAGGAACAGAGTAGGGCCTCTAGAACAGAAGCCAGGAGCAGGGGGTCCCTCTTGCCAGGTGCTGTCCAGTGATTTGAATGGAATTGTGAACACTTCCAGGAAACAGGAGCTAGTTGTAAAGTTCTTGGGTTGAATGTGGTCACTGATTGCATGCACATTCCTGAACATCTATGTATATTTTAAGCTTCTCAAGGATAAGAGCATTATCTCATTTGGCTTAGAATCCTTAAGAAAGAATAATGGCTTAAGAGAGTCGATACTCATCAAATATTTGCTTAATGAATGAATTGCCTCTTAATGACAAGAGGCAGTGTGGGGATGTGGTTAAGAATATGAATTCTAGAGCCCAGCTTTCTGAGTTTGGAACTTGACTCTGCCACTTACAACTAGATAGCCTTGGACAAGTTGCTATCACCTGTGCCTCAGTTTCCTTATCTGTAAATGGGGATAGTGAATTGTGTGAGTATATGTAAAGGCTTGGAAGAGTGCCTGGGACATAGAAAACACTCAATCAATGCACGTATCTCTGCACTTGGGGGAAAGCAGCAACAATGGCATCTCTCTCCCTTACAGAGGAAATCTCTGAAATTATATGTTTTCACATGAGATAATGTCTGTGAATTTGGGGGGTTTTGTTTAATATTTATTTGTTTATTTGGCTGAGCCAGGTCTTAGTTGCAGCATGCGAGACCTTCACTGTTTGTCTCGGCATGCAGGATCTTTAGCTGCTGCATGTGGGATCTAGTTTCCTGACCAGGGATCAAACCCAAGCCCCCTGCATTGGGAGCATGGAGTCTTAGTCACTGGCCACTAGGGAAGTCCCCCAATATCTGTGAATTCACTTAGCACACAACAGAAGTTTGGTAAATGGTAGTCTTTTTTCTTTCCCTTTCTTCCCTTTTCTTTCCCTTTATGATGTTACGGGGGCTTCCCAGGTGGCGCTAGTGGTAAAGAACCCACCTGCCAATGCAGGAGAGCTAAGAGATTCGAGTTTGATTTCTGGATCAGGAATATCCCCTGGAGAATAAGGGCATGGCAACCCACTCCAGTACTCTTGCCTGAAGAATCTCATGAACAGAGGAGCCTGGCGGGCTACACAGAGTCCACAGAGTCACCGAGATGTGGACACAACTGAAGTGCCCCTGCTCCTCCATGCTCTTTTAATTACAGCTTTCCAATTGGTATTGAATTTTCTCCCCAAACTTCAAGAATAACTGTAATAAATTAAATGTCACTATGTAAAGTGTAATAAATTATGTTAAACCCTCTGTTCAGAATCTGGAACTCAACTGCCACGAATTAGTCATCTTTTTCCATCAAGTTTAAAAACAACAACCACAAAAATGCATTATTTTTAAGTGGGTATGATTGCAACAGGGAACTGGAAAGTCTTAGCCAAAGTCACCCAGATCAATGAAGTCAATTATGCCTTCAGAAAACTTTTGCTGAATTTTCACAGAAAAATAATTTTACATGAGTTACCCAAATCATGTTCTGACCAAATCCTCAATGTTCAAAAAATTTCAAAGTGTGTTTTAACCTTTCCTCCATTTGTCCTGACCTTTTTGCCACAAAAAGAGCAATGCCACTCTGGAGATGTCTGCAGTAAATTAACAAAGTACTTTACTAGGGTGTGAGTATCAAGAGAAAAGTGATGGAAGTAGAGCAGGCTACCAGTCTACTGGCGCAAAGTGTAACTAATGCAGAAAGGCAGACACTGCAAGTCATTGGCATCCAGCTGTGGATTACAAATGTTGCCTACTGTATAAGCAAATAAAGGACGTTGCAACCATCAAGCCATCATCCACTGCAGCCACAAACTGTGCACCCAGAGGGGATTTAGGATTGAGGAAAGCAGGATACTGGCCCCAGATAGTTAAGATGCAAAGGCATGATTCCAGTGACTCCAAACTCTTACATCTGTGCATATATAGAAGAGCGCTAAATTCATTAACTTGAGATGCCTGGTTTTCTTTAATTAACAGTAATCTTTTGATATTCCTACCACCTTGTTTTTGTTGCAAAAATCCCTACCTTACCTCTACCTGGCCTCTACCTTATCTATTCAGAGCAGTCCCTCAGAGCTATCTGAGGGGCTGTCTTCTGGGCGTAAGTCCTCTGTTTTGTCCACCAAAAGAAACACATAATTCTCAACTTTAAGGTTGTGCTTTTTTTTTCAATCGACAGCCATCTCCACTAAAGGGTTCAGTGACCAGTCTGTCATGAGTAGATAGAGGAGACAATTCCTGTACTCCGCCCCCTCTGTCATGAGTAGATAGAGGAGACAATTCCTGTACTCCGCCCCCTCCAACTTTCAGCTTTCAATTGGAATAACAAGGTAAGAATACAATTATTTGTATGTGTGTGTGATAAGAACACACTTCAATAAAGTTTTCTTTTAAAAATGCAAAAAAAAAATCCACTTTTGCTGAATATTACATCATGTGTTACATGATGGGATTCTCAAAATAAAGTCTCTAAGACCTTTAAGACCTCTTGTAGTGGTTATTCCCCTCACCCCTCCTCCCACACACACTCATTTCTATGGAAACCAGAGCAGAGAGCTTGAGGACCCAAATCCATTCTACCTCCAGGTCACATTTCTGGCCCAGTATCACAAGGCTCTGGCCCACTGTGAAGAGTCAAGGAAAGAAGACCTTTCGTGAGAAAGTCAGGATCCAGGGCAAACCTCCCACCAGGATCAGTCATCTGAAAATGAGTAAAGATAGATTCATTGCCTTAGAAGTTTCCATTTTGCCAAGTGAAAAAGTAATACAGATGAACAGCAGTAGCAACAGTAATTCTGGCCTTCGGGTGCAGACTCCAGGTCAGTCTCTTGGGCACCATTTACTAGCACCCCACTGCTCCAGAGTGAGTGGAACAAACCAGAACTCTGGTCCCTGCCCTCCCTCTGGCGGGTATTAAAGCATTCCACTGAGCACACCTCCTAATCCCCAGTCTTGGCTGGCTGACACATCCTCAATCTACGAATTGTAATTTTGTTCTAAAGTAAGAGAGCTCGGGATTAGTGTCCCAGAGCACAAAATCTGAGTCTGTTCCCTGCATCTGGGTGAATAACCAGCAAGTGTCATTTGATCATTTGACGTGGGCCAGTTCGTGCATCCCTCCCGGTTGAAGAATGACTTCGTGCCCTGTGGGAAGGGCGCAGTGCACCTGGAATTTAGGTGATGCAGATGATGGGGTAAACATGACAATTAGAGTGGAAACAAGAAAGGGAAACTGAAATTTTTGGCAAAGGGAGACATGAGTTTTTGACTTGGTGGAAGAGGCTAGAAAAGGTGAAAGAGAATTTGGGGGTGGGTGGGGGAAGAAAGCAATTAAATATGGTACCACAAAACATTTATACAGGAAATGAAACGTGAAGTAAAACACTATAAATTTTCCCTCCACTAATCTTTAAACCAAATAATTCTCATGAGAGGAAAGGTCTGCTCCTTTGGGTTAATTCTAAAGAAACTTAGCAAGTTGTTTTAATGTCTTCAGAAGCTATCTCAGTGCCTGGATTAATGTCTGTGGCACTTTATTATACCCCAAGTAAAAACATGAGACAAAGCCATTACATGTATTTCCAAGCTTCTGATTTCATTACACTTCCTTTCTGTAAAGTACCGCTTGTTGATAAGATGTAAGGAATAACCAGTTTGTTCTCTCACAAAGGAATATGAGACCCATTCTTCTGGAAATGGCCTGGAGAGGAAAATCTGGTGATGATGCAGTGGGCAGGTGATTTTTTTGTCAGAACAACTTCAAATTGTAGATCATGAGAGTTTGAAAGGAGGGGTACTCAACTGGAGATGAGAATAGATCCAGAGAGGCATATTCACACAGAACTAATTCCAAAGAGACTTTTGAAAACCCAGAGAAGGTTTTGATTAAGTATCCACCTAGCATTACATATTTTTAAGGACCTTTAGAGTCATCATTATCTATGTCTTCTAACATTGTAGTGGCTGAATTAATAATTGTCCTCTGCACTTCCTCTTCATCTCAAATGAGGAAAGGTTGAGTAATTCATCAAAGGTTACTCTAAATGTCAGGAAGAGAAAGATTAGATCCTGGACATTTTAGTCAAGACACACAGACTCTTAATTCTCTTTAGAAGAAAGGAAGGACAGAATGCAACTTCTTCCTGAGTTTGGAGAAAGAACGTTTTCTATGGATTTGAATAGTGCTCTATTCAGACAAATGGTCCCATTTCCATGCATCACCTCTCTCTAAGTGTGCCTTCACCTGGAACCCATGAAAGTTTTGACAGCATATAAATCTCAAGAGTGGTTTGAGTCTTGGCAGACACCTTTAAGAACATGATCTGGTGAAAAGAGAACTGAAACAGAGGGAATACATTTTGGCTGAGGCTTTTGAACAAAGGTTGCTAGTTTACAATGCTGGGAGCCCAGAGCGCGGGGCTTGGGTTTCTAAGGCAAAGCTCAAGATGTGGAACAGAATGTTTTCCTCAGCTCTGATCTTGACCCATGAAGGCAACTTGCTTCCTGGGGCTCTCGAAGGTTCTCAGAAATGTTCATGTTGTACACAGTAGACCAGATCATTGAGATTCTTTCTCTGAAAGAAAAGAAAGCACTTTAAGACCATTTTTGTTTGCTATTTGTTTAATCATATGACAGTTGACCTGGACTTCCCATCACTAAAGAAAGCTGCTGTTTCTTATTCATTTCCCTTTGCAAAGATTTGCTTGCCTATTCAGTTAGACCAAACAAACAATGAGTTCCAGGCAAGTGAAAAAAATACAAATTGATTTTCATATATATTACACTGCTCCTTCCGGTGGGGCAGGCCATTAACTAGACCTATATATACATTTAGTCCACACGACAGCAGAGCCCAGGGCAGCAGATGCTGACTTCTGTTCATCATTTCCCAGGTGAGGAACAAAGGATCATGGTCATTTACACTGTCCATGCCATTTTGGTGGCAGCTGTTGTGTTTCATGCCTTTGTTAGATAAAGTATAGATCCAGAAGAGGGAGGGAGCGAGACCCCGGAAGTCAGGTCATCTCTCAATTCAGTCCTCATAACATTAATGTGGAAATGAGGCTCAATTTGCTTTCTGCTAGTCTTCATCAGCAGAAAAATAATTGCCTTATCCTAAATGAAAAACATGACTTCCTGATTATAGGAGAAGGGAAAAAAAAAGAGCAGGCAGAGAATCAGGTCTTTCATTTGTAGTCATCTGGAGAAAGCATTGTCTCCCCAGAGAGTTGGCAGCTCTGGAGCTGATGGAAAAGAAGCCGAGGCAGTGCACCGGGCGTTTTGCAGGCAGAAATTGTTCAGATGCTTGAAGCTCCTGGTGCACTGCCGGTTGAGGGCGGCGGAGCTTCATCTGTCTTTGCCTGTACTGCGCTTGTGCTTACTAGCTCAGTCGTGTCCGACTCTTTGCGACCCCATGGACTGTAACCCGCCAGGCTCCTGTATCCATGCTGATTCTCCAAGCAAGAACACAGGAGTGGGTTGCCATTCCCTTCTCCAGGAGATCTTACTGACCCAGGGATCAAATCTGGATCTCCTGCATTGCAGGTTCTTTATTGTCTGAGTCACCAGGGAAGCCCAAATCATGTCATCTTTTTAATAGCCACAGAGTATTCCAACCTTGGTTCATTCATTCCCCTGCTGATGGACACACTAGGGACATTGTGCAAACATCTGCAATGAACATCCTTGGACACGTGTTTCCTTGAGCCCTTGCATCAGCTGGGGGATAGGTAAACCAATAATTTAGAATGTTTTGTGCATTTTCCCCTCAAGAAAACCGGTGTTCAAATTCTGGCTTTGATACTTACTAACTGCAAGACCATAGGCACCTTTCTGTGTCTTAGTCTCATCTATGACATGGAAAAGCATGGTGCCTGCCTCACAGTAGGAGAAGGGAATGGTGCATGCAGAGTTCTGAACACAAGTCCTAACATACAGGAAGTCTTCAATAGGTGGCATCTATGATTTTAATCTTTAAACATGTTTTATTCTTATCATTGTTATTCCTTGACTGGGACCACCGGGTCTTCTTTCTGTCCTGCTGTTGACATTGCTACCCGGACTTGCTCTTTCACAATGTCCTTAAAGCCCTGGCATCCTGAGAGCAGAAAAAGAGTGGGGACAAGCCAAGTTAGCCCCCAGCAGGCTCCACAAGTACAGAGGCCCTTCTCCCTTTCTTTCCATTTCCACCTCTGGCCAGAGAGGCAGAGAGCTCACAGATTTCTGCACAGATGCAGCTGCCTTTTGCACCCAGAGGTGACCATGGAAATGGACAAGGCACACTGGAGGGCGTCCATCCCCACAAGAAGATCTTTCTGATGGACGGTGGATCAGATGGCCCTTGGGTGCACACGGATGGCGTCCAGGCTAGAACAGCTATACTCAGGGGAGCAGCAATCCTCCACCCAGCTCCTGTGACTAATGATGGCCCCCCTGGGGGCTCAGATACAAAGAATCCACCTGCAATGCAGAATACCCAGGTTCCATCCCCGGGTCAGGAAGATCCCTTGGAGAAGGGAATGGCAACCCACTCCAGTATTCTTGCCTGGAGAATTCCATGGACATAGGCTATAATCCATGGGGTGGGTAAAGAGTCAGACATGATTAAGCAACTAACACTTTCACTTTCACTCTCTGTATGTCCCAATCTCTATATACTAAGCACTTTCAACATGGATTAACTCATTTACTCCTCATAGCAACGCCAAAAGTTAGGTGCCATTAAAAGCCCCAGTGTCACGATGAGAACACTGAGACCTAGAGAGGTCAAGTCTTAATCGGTGTCAACCATAGTACCAACACTAAGATTTAAACCCAGGCCTTTATGACACCCAAGTCCACACACGCATTGATCATCATGCTGATTTCCCATTTGAGAGCTGTTCTCCTGGGCTGGTGACCCACAAACAGCTGCACATGTCATAGCCCTGGGTGAAGTGCCTGCAAGGTCTTCTCCAAGGGCAATTCCATTGTAGGAAAACTACGCGTGCTCTCCTATTGTCCACGGGAGAAAAATGAAGATTAATAAAGACCTTGGGAGAAATTTTCCAATTCCAAGCAGTGTCTATTCTGTGAGTAATCCTATTTAGAATTGAGCAAAGTAGAATAGTTACTGGAAATAAGGTGAAAAATACTCCCTCTACAGTTTAGAACTCCCTCATAAACAACCATATGAGCAAACCCAGGAACAAGCCACGAATATGAGAGCAGTAATTTGATTTTGTTTATTATCTGTGTTGCATAGGGTGTTATCCTGGCAGCGCTGGGGAGAAACAAGCTAGTAGAAATTATGTGTGGGCTGGTAGAACGTTTGAATTATCTGCATTATTGATTTTACCTCCTGATAGATTCTCTCAGAAGGCTGAATGAATTGATGTGAATTTCAGGTTCTCAGCTACCAGTAAGCAGCTCACCGAAGAATCTGAGAATTGCTGCAGCACACAGAGCAGACAGCAGGTGGTTTCAAAGCACCTCAAATAAGAATAGAAATTTAGGATTTTTTAAAGTGTATTTACTAATAACCTCCATACAGAAAGAACAGTGCTTTTTTTTTTTTTTTGGTCCCTAAAATGTAGGCAGACATTTTAGAGGGAAAAGGCAAGACCTGAAATGATTACAGAATGTTTGAAAAGTAGGTAATGGTGGTGGGGAGCAGGGTAAAGCAAAATTGTCCAAATGTATCTAACCTATTGGACATAGGCTCAGGTGGGCTCTATTTGCTTGAGAGGCTGAGAAGCCTCTTGGGAGGAAGATTTAGGGAAAGTGTGGGTGTGTGTACTCAGTCACTCAGTCATGTCTGACTCTTTGGGACCCCATGGACTGTAACCCACAAGGCTCCTCTGTTCATGAAATTTCCAGGCAAGAAACTGGAATGGGTTGCTATTTCTTCCTTCAAGAGATCTTCCCAACTCAGGGATTGAACCCTCATCTCCTATATCTCCTGAATTGGCAGGGGGATTCTTTACCACTGAGCCACCAGAGAAGCCCTCTATTTCATTTTCAACTTTTTATTTATATTGGAATATAACCGATTAACAATGTTGTGACAATTTCAGGTGGACAGCAAAGGGACTCAGCCATACACACATGTATGTCCATTCTCCCCCAAACTTCCCTCCCATCCAGGCTGCTACATAACATTGAACAGAGTTCCCTGTGCTATACAGGAGGTCCTTGCTGGTTTTCCGTTGTAAATGTAGTACATATGTGAGAGTATTCAGTGTTAACTAAGGATACTGAGACATTGTGTAATCAAGGGTGAGAGGCAGCTCACTTCATTTGAGAACATGAAGGTCACTGGTGAACTTGGTCTGAGTGACATCAGTAAAGGGGTGGACTCAGAGCCAGAGTAGAGGGTTAATGAGCAAGAGAACATAGGCATCTCGTTTTCCTCCTGGAAACCCACAAAAACAATGATAAAGTGATTGTGTTTAACATAAACCCATAAGGATGGTGAGTAAGGGACAGAATAAACTAACAACAAAAATTTGAGAGCTGGAAACCATTTAGATAAGTTTTAACTGATTGAGCAGACTGAAGAAAGCTGACTTTGAAGCCAGCAGTGAAAAAACTTAAAACCAACACAGTTTACATCTTCAAAGTCTTAGGAAGTGGTGGCACCTGGAAAAGTGGGGTAAGGCAAAGGGGCTAGAAACTAGCATTAAAACAAGGACAATTGGTTGAAAGCTGTTGAAAAAGTAAGGCTTCCCATGTGGCTCGGTGCCAAAGAATCCACCTACCGATGCAGTAGACACAGGAGACGTGGGTTCAATCCCTGGGTTGAGAAGATCCCCTGGAGAAGGAAACGGCTATGCATTCCAGTATTCTTGCCTAGAGAATCCCATGGACAAAGGAGCCTGACGGGCTCCAGTCCACAGGGTTGCAAAGAGTCGGACAGGACCAAGCATCACGCACCTGTGGAGCAGTGTCAGGCAACCTCATCTGAATCCCACCTCCACCTCTTACCTGCTCTGGGCCTCAGGCACTGGAATTCTCGGTTGAAAAAGGAATTATATCTGCAGGGTCACCACTGTACCCTGAACAGCCTTTGAACTGCTGCAGAAGCAGGATTCCAAGGGAACAAGGTCCCTGAGAAAATTAGAGGTGTGGAATCTAAACCACAGGGTCAGGGTGGGCTTTGATATGGAAGGGATACCTCCTTCATGGAAATGAGAGGGGAGGAAAAGACAGATGCAGACACAAATAGAATTGTGGGATCAGCCATGACCCTGCTTCTCCTCTTGTCAGGCCTCAACGAGATACCCAGAGCAGAAAAAACAATGCAATACACTGGCCGTTGGCTGAGCAGTAACACATGCACACGCTATAACCAGGCGTGTTCCTTCAACCCTCCTACGGTGTGCAGTGCCAAGCTGCCTGTGCTTGATGGAGTCACTCTCACAATGCATCTGTTACCCTTTTATCTCACAGAAATAAGAACATCTACATTTGAAAATAAAAGGACTTCCACTGCTAATATGTGAATTCAATCCTCTTGTGCCCCATCCCCAATTCCTGCTGTAAAACAACTACATCGTATATAGAAATATATATACATCATATATAGAAGAGCTAATTTGGGTACAGCAGAGGACTGCAGCCCACCAGGCTCCTCTGTCCATGGGATTTTCCAGCAAGGATACTTAAGTGGTTTGCCATTTCCTTCTGCAGGGTATCTTTGCAACCCAGGGATCAAACCCAGGTCTTTTGGACTACAGGCAGATTTTTCACTGACTGAGCTACCAGGGAGTATGGGGGGAGGGGGCAGAGCAAAAATGCAAACAGAAGTGCTGCTTTGAAGTTTTGTAGGTTAAGGAGCGAGGAAGTTGAGGAGGAAAGTGGAAAGTGTCTTGAGGCTAAGAGGAAAAGGGAAAGTGCCTCATTGGGCGACTGGCAATGACAGCAATAGACAAACCAAAGTCGAATGGCTACTACATGCCAGGCAGGGCGAAGTATTACAACAGCCCTATCCGGAGGTATTCATGTTATTATTTCACAGATGAGAAAAATGAGTTCAAAGAGGTGGAATAATTTGTTCAGTATCACACAGCAATAAGTTATGGAGCCAAACTCGAACCCAGGATGGCTCAACGTCATTGGCCATGTCTTAAAAACTTTTCTCTGACATGATTATTTAAGTAGGTGATTTCAAGATTCAAGCTGTATGGCAAAAGCCATCACAATATTGAAAAGTAATCATCCTCCAATTAAATACATACATTAAAAAAAATTTTTTTTAAGTTATTACCGTTCTTACAGAGAGAATTCTTTCTCTCACCATGGCTCCCCTCCTCATAGACAACCAATGTCATTAGACTATGTGTGATATTCCCAGCATAGTTTATGGATTGCATTTTGCTATGTAAGTGATAGATTATACACACTGTTCTGAACCTCACACCTTTCACTTGGGGAGGCGTCCTGTGGATCCCTCCATGGAGGCACAGAGAGAACTTCCCTGCTCTGTTTCCAGCTGCAGTGTTGATTGCTGCTCGGAGGTGCCATGACCTTGTTTACAGTCCCCAGCAATAGACTGAGCCATGTTTCCATTCCTCGAGTAGCTGGAGTGCATTGCTCTGAGCAAACTCCCACTGCCTCTGGAGAGATCTTGAGACTCTCCCTCGACAGTTGGGCTGCTTTAAGCTGCAAGACACATCAGCACTCTCAGGTTGCCTTGTCGAGCAGGGGTTTACTGAGAAAAGAAACAAACAGCCGGAGAAGCAGGAGGCAGAGAAGCCCTGCCCCAGTACCCTCACCCCCATCAGCAGGGAGGTATGCCAGGAGCTACCCTCCCTCTGTCGCCAAGGCCGTCAGTGGTGTTGGGCTCCCTCGGTGCTCCTGAGTCCAGACCTCCACACAGGAGAGGGCAGGGCAGGCTTGGGGAGCTGCTGGCCAGCCAGCTGCCCCAGGAGCATGGCCCACTCCTAGTCCCCCCAGGTGTAGCCAGGGTGATGGGGTCAAGGGGGAGAGGGTGTGAGAGGCCTGTGTATAAGGGTTCGTTTTCTCAGAATGAGGTGCAGACCCCTTGCTCAGAGCAAAAGAGACTGCTGGGTGGTACCCCCTGTCCGGGAACCCCGGAACTGCCCAGGAGACATTTTCTTGGGCTGTAATTCCTGCCAAGTGAGTGTGGCCAGCCTCACCTCCTGCCAAGATCCTCTTGAAGTTATCTTGTTTTTAGGCCCAGGATGATTCAGTCTATAGGGGAAACCTGATCACATGGAACCACTTATAAGGCTTTTAGCTTAAAAAACAATTTCATGAAAAAAAAAAAAATTCACGAACCTTAACTCACCAAAGTCCACTGAGGTAGGCAGTATGGGTTAAATTTCCATTTTACAGATAAGAAAACTGAGGCTTAGAGAGTTGCCTGGGGTCACACAGCCAGTAAATGATGGAGCTGAGACTCAAACCCAGGTCTTCAGACTCCAGCTTGCCTCCTTCTGATTCCTCATCATGACAAGTCTTTTTACCGACCCTCCTCCTTCTCACCTCCCGAATGACAACACTCCCAAGGTTCTCTTTCAGAACCTTCATTTTCCTCTCCCCATACAATCTCAGGTTATTCTCATTTACTTCCTTCTCTTGGGTATGCGTGTGTGAAGTTGCTTCAGTCATATCTGACTTTTTGTGATACGATAGACCATAGCCCACCAGGCTCTTCTGTCCATGGGATTCTCCAGGCAAGATTACTGGAGTGGGTTGCCATTTCCTCCTCCAGGAGGTCTTCCTGACCCAGGGATTAAACCTGCATCTCTTATGTCTCCTGGATTGTCAGGCAGATTCTTTACCACTAGCGCCACCTGGGAAGTCCCTTCCTTCCCTTGGTCTAATTCCAAAAGCTTGATGGCCCCCGGTTTCTCTCTTCAGCCCAGATGTCTCTCTTAAGTTCTATACCTGTACATCCACTCTCCTACTGAACACGGCCATGTGGCTGCCCAAGTCACCTCCAGTGCAGTGCTTCTAAAATGAAACTTATTGTCTTTCTCCTTCAATGGGTCCTCTGTCTCAGGAACTGTAGCTTCCTCTTCTTAAGCATCAACTATGTGCCAGTCACTTTATACTGGCGAGATGGTATCATCCCATTTCACAGGTGAAGAAACCAAGGCTTGAAGTTATGAACTTACTTGCACAAACCATACCACTGAGTAGTTGACAGTGCCAGGATGCAAACTGAGCTCTATTCTGTGTTGCTTCCTCTTTGCTAGGCTGTCTGAGAACTGCAGGGCCAGAGCTGTTCACTCTGTTTGAACAAACCAGGAGTCATGGATCATCCTCCCACCCACTAACCCCTGCTCTCACCCCCCACAGCTGCTTCAGACCCAGGTCTACCTCCTAAATGTTTCTCAGGTCATCATGTCTTCCTTCCAGTCCCATGACACCTCCACTCCCATAATGTGAGTTGCTCAGTCATGCCTGACTCTTTGCAACCCCACGAACTGTAGCCCGCCAGGCTCCACTGTCCACGAAATTCTTCAAGCAAGAATACTGGAGTGGAGTGGGTAGCCATTCCCTTCTCCAGGAGATCTTCCCAACCCAGGGATTGAACCTGGATCTACCACATTATGGGCAGATTCTTTACCATCTGAGCCACCAGGGAAGCCCCTAGGTCAGCACCTAAATGATTTCTGCCCCACTACGGAAATAGCTTGCTAACAACTAGTTTGTCTCTGGGAACACTCCCACTTTAAATTCCCTCGCCCTAAGAATGGGCTTTCTAAAATACACCTCATTATTGCCTTCTTGGGCTTCCCTTTTGACTCAGCTGGTAAGGAATCCTCCTGCAATGCAGGAGACTTAGGTTTGATCCCTGGGTTGGGAAGATCCCCTGGAGAAGAGAAAGGCTACTCCAGTATTCTGGCCTGGAGAATTCCATGGACTGTATAGTCCATGGGGTAGTAAAAGTTGGATACAAGTGAGCTACTTTCACTTTCAACTCCCTGTTGAAATCCCAACTCCCCATTCCTGCCATTGCCTGTCCATCCAGGGTCTCTGCAAATGCCCATGGCCTCACTAATAAAAATGGCTTCATTTCTTGGAGGGTTCCACTAAGCCAATATTCACAACATCCTCATAGCACATTGCACTGGTCCCAGCCATCTAAACTGTATTCCAAAGAACTGCAGAATAATGCTGGTTGAGAGTCATTCATACGCGAAACAGAGAAAGGCTGAAATATGCGGGAACTCTCGATAAGTCTACAGTCATCCATCAAGCCATTGTTTGCCCAATCGAGTGTGTTTATATTGTCTTGGGTGCCATGTAATTTGGTTTTACAATTGGGGAGCCAATTAGACCCAGGATGGTGGGATCTGAGTGTTGCCGAATGATTTATTACTCCACACCTCAGGGAGAAGTGCACTTCATAAACTTTCCAAAAGTGTTCAAGACAGAGCATCATTTGTGCTCTGCAAGCAAAGCATTCTGTTGTTGGATGCACACTAACAGATTAAAGGCTCAGAAAAACCTGGCGTGCAGGAAGTGGAGTGATTTTGTTCTCAGGAATTTTGTCCACAGTTGTTTCTCTGCACATCTATCTAGTAATATCCCCTGAAAGCATTTTTGCCTCCACAGATGTTTGGGGAAGTACTGGAATGCAACGTGGAGGCCCTGGACCTGCTTCGATGTCAGGTTCAAAGTACAAACCTGCTACTGTCTGCCTGGAACAGCTCTAGTTACTCCTGCCGGTCCTTCCAGGTTTGGTTCAGGTGTCACTGCCTCCTAAAAGCCATCACACACACATATACACACATACATATACATATGTGTGACATTTAATCATATGTGACTCCATAACACCCCTCTCTCATAACACCTCTCTGTATTTTCTATTGGTTGATAGACAATTCAGCCCAGACCAGAATCTGAGTAGAAGGTATAGGCTCAGGCATTGGAGGCATCCTGACTACAGCAGCTCCTGCCTCCACTGCTCCAGGTTCAAGTTCAGCAGGAAACCAGGTTCCTCAGCAAGCTCACTAATAAGTCACACGTCCACTCGCTGTGGATGGGGAAACGAGTTCAGGATGTTAGTACATGAGGCCTAGACCACAGGTGCCATCTCTGAGGTTGAGAGGAGGCAACCTCTCAGATAGGGGACGGTTTCTAAGAGAAGAAGGTGGAGGAGGATGGACGGCCAAGGCATGGCCCCAAACCATCCATATATGGCCCAGAGCTTTCTCTTTACTCACTAATCTTCCCTGGCTGACTGTGAAGTCCCCGAAGGTGAACAAAGACTCATGTCATGAAATATTCAAAGCAAGACCCCTATCTTGAAGAAGGGTTTATGGTCTAGTCCAAGTCAGTATTGATACAGAAAAAAAAAATCAATGAACCATAGACAGGTGACAGGACTCAAGTGCCAAATGAGTGACTAGGGTGTTGTCAAAGGAATTTAAAAAAGGGACAGTTGAGGAAGGGGGCCGAGGAAACCCACTCCAGGATTCTTGCTCAGAGACTTCCATGGACAGAGGAGCCTGGCAGGCTACAGTCCATGAGGTCACAAAGAGTCAGATACAATTGAGTGACTGAGCACGCATGCATGTACACGAGGACCCACTATATACCACAGCAAACTCTACTCAATACTCTGTAATGGCCTATTTGGGAAAAGAGTCTAAAAAAGAGTGGATATATGTATAGGTATAATTGATTCACTTTGGTGTACACCTGAAATTAACACATTGTAAACCAACTATTCAATAAAAATTAAAAAAAAAATACATGTCCCTTATGTGAATGCTTATTTATCTACAGTAAAGAGAGTGGGCTCTGTTGACCCTTTTATGCTCAGGAAATGAGGTTCTAAGGTTAACTTATCTAACTATAAGCTCTTTGTTAAAAGAGTAAGATTCAGTATGGTATAAACAGAAAGACAGCTTTAGGGGAAGAAGAGGTGGGATGAATTGAGTAGCAATGAAACATATACATTATCGTAGGTAAAACAGAGAGCTAGTGGGGCTTTGCTATATAGCACTGAGCTCAGCTCGGTTCTCTGTGACAACCTAGAGAGGTGGGATGGGAGAGGTTGGTCAAACTGAGGTTCAAGGAGGGGATATATGTATACTTTTGGCTAATTTCACAATGCTGTGTGGCAGAACCCAACACAACATTTTAAAGCAATTATTCTCCAATTAAAAATCAAAAGATGTTAACCAAAAAAAGAGAAAAACATCTTGACTCTTTCAGGCCACTACTTTTTTAAGCAACTCCTGGTAAAGTTGTTTTTCTCTGTCCCCAGATGAATTCCAGGTCAAGTCCCAGAGCTTTTCCAGTCATTGTATTTATTACTGAATAGTCTCCCTTTGCAGGTACTGGGAAGTCCAGTTCAGTCTACCTCAAGGCTATAACTCCATATCCAAGTTACAACTCAGGCTTGACTCGGGCTAAGAAACTCAAAATAAGGGAGGAGGAACACGGTGGACATCTCCCCCGTTCCTCCCCTGCTCAAATCCCCTTCCGGCCCCTCCAGACTTGGAGCATGGAGAGGGGACAGGGCACTCCAGGAGAGCGCTTGATCAGTGCAGGGCCCCAAAACCAGTGCCTGGGGTGGTGGTAGGGGTGTCCCTCCCATGAGCTTACTCTCTACCTTGGGGAGCTTCTGCAGTCCCGAGGAGATCCCTCTGCGGGGACATATTTGACATTCGTGCTGTTCCTCAAGATGCCCACTTAGCCCCCAGCCTTGGCTTCTGCCGCCCACCCCACCCTGAGTCTCTGCTGGGGTCACATTGCCTTGCAGGTCATCCTTTGGGGCTGAGTCCCTTTCAAGGTAACTCCACGCCAGCGCACTTTTGCAGGTCCTCCCGCCACCATGGAAACTCGCTCCTGAGCCCACATTCCTGAGTTCAGCTCACTGCCATGCACCCCTCTCCTTGTCCCACCACCCTAGGGGGCCACTCCAACCAGGCTCTGCCTCTGTGGCTTGAAATGTGGCTCAGGCATCAGTCCCTTTGTTCCTCCAACTCCAGAGGGTACCTGTTGAGCTCTCTGCAGGCCTTCTGAAGCCTCAGAATTTCACTTGTCTTCCTTCGAGCCATGCCAAGTGGCACAATTGGTTAAGAGCCTGCCTGTCAATGCAGGAGACGTAAGAGACGCTGGTTCCATTTCTAGATTGGAAAGGTCCTCTGGAGAAGGGCATGGCAACCCAGTCCAGTATTCTTGCCTGGGAAATCCCATGGACAGAGGAGCATGGAGGGCTACAGTCCATGGAGTTGCACAGAGTTGAACATGACTGGAGTGACTTAGCACTCTTGTGGGGATGGGGGGGTGGGGTAGAGACAGTCAGAGGTGTGAAGGGAAAAGCACCACCTCCCATTCCTGTACAGCTCTCACCCTTGACAGCACCTCCCCACCTGTCTCTTACTGGGTGCCCCAGCCTTGTCTTAGGTAGTCTCCAAGCAGGTGATGAATTAACGGTCTCAACACTGACTTCACAATATCTTAGTAAGGCCTAGACAGGCAGCTCCATATTTTTGTTTCCCTTTGTTGCAGGGGTTGGGGGCAGCGGGGCAGGTCTCTGATGAAACTCAGAACCTACAGGAGTAGTTAGTTACATCTAAAATCCTGGTACGTGGTTCACAGCAGACTTTCCAATAGTATCTGCTGTTTCCAGCTAACACCCTGAGAGATGGACTGACCAAGCATGTCATGAGCATCTTCTTGTGTTACAGACAGTGAAAGCAGAAATGTGAGTTACATGGCTCCACGCAGAGGGAGGGGAGGCTGAACCCAGCTCCTGTGACTCAATCTGAATGTTCTTTCTGTGACAAGACCCTGAAAAGATGCCCCGAAGGCCCCCTGGGGGCAGTCACCAGCATACTGGTCACTGTAGCCCGCAGCCCAGCCAGAGCAGACCATGATGGCCTTCTCCTCACCCAGCACCTCCAGCCACGTTGGCCTTTTGCCCTTTCTTAGGACGCACGAAGCTCGTTCTCCTGCTAGGCCTCCTGTATTCACTTCCCAGGGCTACCAGAACAAAGTACCACTAACTGGGTGCTGAAACAACTGAGATGTATTCTCTCAGAGTTCTAAAGGCTAGAAGCCTGAATCAGGTTGTCCGCCGGGCTGGTTTGTTCTGGTGCTCTGAGGCTGAACCTGTTGCCTGCTGCTCCTGGGGACAGCTAGAAGTCCTTGGTGTTCCTTGGACTCACAGATGCATCAGTCAGATCTCTGCTGTTACTTTCTTCCCTCCACACCTTCATGGAAGCCCACACTTCACACAGATGGAGGACTTCCCTGGTGGCCCAGTGGTTAAGAATCCACCTGCCAGCTGCCAATGCAGGGGACACGAGTTCAATCCCTGGTCAGGGAATGAAGACCCCACATGCCTTGGAGCAACTAAGCCCATTCTCCATAACCACTGAGCCCGCATTCTAGAGCCACAGGTCACAACCACCGAGTCCAGGCACTGTAGAGCCTGTGTTCCACAGCAAGAGAAGCCACCGCACTGAGAAGCCCAGGCACTGCAGCTAGAGAGTAGCCCCTCTAGCTCACTGCAACGAAAGAAAGCCCAAGGAGCCCCAAAGACTCAGCACAGTGACCCTCTCCACAAAATTTTTTAATTAAAAAAAAAAGACAGATGGAAATTTGATGAATGCACAAAGGCCTCTAATAATCTCTCTGAAAGCATTAGTTGCTCAGCCGTGTCTGACTCTTTGTGACCTCATAGACTGTAGCCCACCAGGCTCCTCTGTCCATGGGATTTCCCAGGTAAGTTTACTGGAGTGGGTTTCCATTTCCTTCTCCAGGGGATCTTCCTGACCCAGGGATCAAACCCAGTCTCCTGCACTGCAGCAGATTCCTTACTGTCTGAGCCACCAGAGAAGCCCAGATATCAGAATGGGATCCTAGAGATATTGTCCGGCTTCACGATGTCTATTTAAATCACTGAATTACCATTCTGGCCCATCTTCTTCTGCCCGACCCTTGACTGAGGCTGGTAACCCGGTCAGAGAAGGACGACGTCCCTGCCTTCACCTAGCAGGAGTGATGGCTTGAGTGACCAAGAGTGGGTTTTCTCTCTACATTAAATAAACACTAACAAGAGTTAGGTGATCCCCCTCACCCTACACTACCTTGTTCAGAGAAAGGATCTGACTTCACCAGACATAAAACCTGACAGGTATTTCTCGCGAATGAATCAGTGGGGAGGAGCTGAAGCGACTTAGTTTTTTATCTAAAGAAATGTAATATTTAAAGAAAGAGTTCGCTATCCCCCCTCTTTGGGGAAGGGAGCCCTTAATTTTCCCATCAACTCTGACACATGTGAATCACAGCACTTTCAGTCCTATAAAAGCCTCATGATTCATCAACAACCCTTCTAGCTGTGGGCTGCGCTTTATTCTGACAGGGCAGGCTTTCCCCAGAGAAGGGATCTGGGAACACACCCCTCCCTCCCAGCTGAGCGTCATTGCGAGCCAGGCCCCTGTTTACTTCTCAGAGACTGGAGACTAGGATAACATTAATGCCCTTGTAAGCCTGTGACATATTCAGAGGGCCCTGCAGGAGGGCCGTGCTCCCATCTTCATAGGGACCAGGTCACCTTGACTGATTCAGAAAACTGCATCTTTTTAAATTTCAAATTTTGTGCATAAAAGGGAAAATGATTTTTCCCTGAAGAAACCTGACTGAAGTGTATGTTATATATAATTCAGTTCAGTTCAGTCAGTCAGTCATGTCCGACTCTTTGCGATCCCATGGACTGCAGCATGCCAGGCTTCCCTGTCCATCACCAGTTACTGGAACTTGCTCAAACTCAGGTCCATCAAGTCAGTGATGCCATCCAACTGTCTCATCCTCTGTCAACCCCTTCTGCTCCTGCCTTCAATCTTTCCCAGCATCAGGATCTTTTCCAATGCCTATTTTAGTTCCATACAGTCAAAGCTATGGTTTTTCCAGTAGTCATATATGGATGTGAGAGTTGGACCATAAAGAAAGCTGAGAACCAAAGAACTGATGCTTTTGAATTGTGGTTTGGAGAAGACTCTTGAGAGTTCCTAGGACAGCAAGGAGATCAAACCAGTCAATCCTAAAGTAAATCAGCCCTGAATATTCATTGGAAGGAATGAACATTTTCAGCCACGTGATGGGAAGAACTGATTCCCTGGAAAAGACCCTGATGCTGGGAAAGATTGAAGGCAAGTGGAGAAGGGGACGACAGAGGAGATGGCTGGATGGCATCACCAACTTGATAGACATGAGTTTGGGCAAACTCTGGGAGATGGACAGGGAAGCCTGGCATGCTGCAGTCCATGGGGTCGCAAAGAGTCGGACACAATTTAGCAACTGTACTGAACTGATTTTAGGTATTCGGGTTATTTTGATAAATGGATACACTTGTGCAACCACCATCCTAATCAAGACATAAAACATATCCACCATCACCCAAAGTTCCCTCATTCTCATCTGCAGTCAATCTTATCTACTTCCATCCAGGCAACCACTGAGATGCTTTCTCTCACTATAGATTAGTTTGGCTTATTATAGAATTTCACCTAAGTGAAAAGCATATAGTGTTTTTGGGGCTATGTTTCTGAGACTCACTAAGGACTCACATGTATCATTTATTTATTCTAATGGCTCAGCAGGACTCCTTGTACAGAAAGATCACAATTGTCTTCTCTACTCACCTGTGGATAGGCGTTTGGGTTGTGTCCAGGTTTTGGTTCTCATGAATAAAACTGCTACAAACAGGGATGTACAAGTCATTCCATGGAAATATGCACTCATTTCTCTCACACACTTACCTAGAAGAGGATCAAACTGCTTTTTTTTTTTTTTAAGAATTCATCAAACATGATGAAGCAGACCATGATCAGGAACTTGGGGGAAAATTTGAATATTGCAAGTGACTATAAAAGAAATTATATAAGAGTGCAATACAGTGACAATCCAAACAATGTGGGCTTCTAGGGATGGGTGATATGGCAGTGGAGAGTCCTGGAGTCCAGGAATTTAACAATCCCTTGTTTCTCTCCAGTTGTCATGAGCCTGGACAAGTCTCTTACCTTCTGAAACCACCACAAATGAATATCTGATCCTTCACTGAGCTTTAAGATCATCCCTTGGAAAATGTTAGCTCAATTGAGAGAACTTCAGCTATAAAAAGCCAAGCAGTGTAGACTGTACTTAGAAATATGGACTTAATTCAGGAGGTCAGGCACATACCACATATATGGTAGGTACTCTTTGGGGAAGTATGAAAGTGAGAGCATTAGCCAATCAGTGGTGCCCAACTCCTGGTGACGCCATGCAATCCAGCCTGCCAGGCTCCTCTTGTTCATGGGATTCTCCAGCCAACAATACTGGAATGGGTAGCCATTCCCTTCTCCAGGAAAGCTTCCCCACCCAGAGACCAAATCTGGGTCTCCCACATTGCAGGCAGATTCTTTATCATCTGAGCCACCAGGGAAGTTAAAGGCAAAATCTTCTCCCAACCCAGAAATTCTCTTCCCAAATGTAGTAGAGAACAAAATTGGTTTTGTTATTGAATAAGCACTGAACCACAATGTGAGGCACTGCACAGACAATCCATCAAGAATTACAGAAGCAGAAAGAAATCTCACCCTTTTAGAGAGCCATGCAGATGCAACCCATTACATACAGGTTCTCAGGATAAACCCCACTAGTCCTGAAGTCAGGGGACTTGCCAGCACCACCGGTCACACACAGCTCATCCTAACTTTACCTGGTAATTGGGGTAACCATCTGTGTAACCTACATGACTTTATCCAAAGGAAAAACAAACTTATACTTCATGACAGGAGGGTGTTTTGCAACTCACCTATGCTGGGAGACAGGTGTCATCTCCCTTGGCATTCACATTTCAAAGAGGTGCCTGATGAAGACATCCCTGGGTCATAAAAGGGACAAAATGCCAATCTAGTCTTCAAAAGGATTTAGGTCTTTCAAAGAAGAGAGCAGATCCTGACAATGACAAGTTTTCTGAAGTCAGTGCTCAAAGTAAAAGAGGGAAATCTCTTCCATTATTTTTAAACAGGGGGGATGGAACCTCTTACTTTAATCAGCATTTGTCCTGACAGTACCCAGTGAATATTTGTTCCTTACAATCATGCATCTCCCAGTTCAGAGCCTCAGAGTCTGGGGTGAGCGAGGTGAGGGATGAACCCAAGACTCCCACCCCTGCACCCAACTCCTGCGACAGCCTCCGTGCTGAGTGTTCGCTTTGGTTCCCATCTTTTCCATCTCCAGCTCATTTTTATTCTTGAGGTTGGTCTCTTCTAAGAAACCACCCTCCTTTTTCCTCCTGCTGCTAGCTTGAGAGTCTCTGACATCCTTCCAAAGCCCCAGCAAAATCCTTGACTGGCCCCTTGCCTCCAGAGGCCCCGGGGTCACCAGAGGTGACCAGGATACTGGCCAGCGTCACCAGGACACTGAGACTGGGCACGTTTTGGGGTCCATGAGTCCATCTCTGTGCTGGTCATGGAGAAACTCACAAGCTGCAAACCTGGCCATGACCTGCGTCCTCTTTCCCAAGCCGATCCCCCTATTGTTCTGTCTGAAAGACATCTGTAAGCTGCCCCCATCCAATTACTGCAGTTTCTTTCTCTCTAAAATACTACCAATTTCTAACCGAAATTGGGTGGCCTCCCTTTCTAATTAACTCAAGTGCCCTCCTCTCTGATGGTAGCAACTATAATTACAACTCACTTCACTCTGAAAAGTCTGTTTAAAACTGGGGAACGTACAAGGTGACCTTTTTATCACCCCTTGTTTATCTGGGCTTGGTACTGGGGGGAGGAGACAAGGACGTTGCTTTCCCGCCTCGTCTCAGAGAGCTGCATCATGATGTACGTACGTGTAGCGCTGCCTGCGTTTCAGGCCCGCAGAGAGTAGCTGACTCAGTGGGTGCAGGACCAGAGAGTTTGTGTTCCGTGGCAGAAGGAGCAGGAGGAGGAAGACGGTTGATACTGTCATTATTTAAAATCACTTCCGCCCACTGGGCTGAGTCACTAGAACGTCACTGCCTGGGATTTTGCATCAGTCTCAAAAATATACCTTTGCAGAGCTTTCCAAGCTCAGAAGCATACCCGTTCCCTCACTCAGGCCCCTTAAAAGGAAGCTGTGTGGATCCTGCGCACGGCTACTCTCTGTCAAGGGCCTCAGCTCTCCCCCTGCATCTTCCTGATGCAGCACATCTTCCTGCACGTGTGTGCTGCACATTTACATGCCAACCTGAGCTCAGAGGGAGGTGGTGCCATCTCCCTCCACCCCACTTCCACACTCAAGACAATGAAGATTTCAGGAGCCAGAGAGCAGCCTGCGCTGAAATCCAGGTTTCCGGCCTCCTGGTCTAACCCTGAACCAATAAGAGAGGAAAAGGAGCTTTGGGTCTGAAAACATGGACCACCCTCCTCCCAACATGCGCCTACAGTGGCCAAGTGAACAGAGACAAAACTCCACTTTGGCTGAAATGATTTGAACACTTGACATGTGGTTTCAGATTTCAAAGCAAATGAGACCATTTCCTATTTCTCTTTCTACCCCAGACTATGAATATTCTCTCCCTGTCCCTCCAAGTCCAGAACAAGAGACTTCCTATAAAGGCTTGGCTGGTTTCCAGGATACTCGTGACTATTCACAAGGAAAAGAAGGATTTCCCAGCAGTAAGTTCTAGTGGTTCTCAGACAGCAAACCTGGGAAGGAGCCCTGTGTGACTTTGGACTGCTGACCATGACTCCATCTATGGTTACTTACAGTTATGATTATCTACCTGCAATGGAGGAGACTCAGGTTTGATCCCTGGGTTGGGAAGATCCCCTGAGTAAGGGAATGACTATCCACTCCAGTATTCTTTATTTTTTTTGACTAACACTTTTTTATTAACTAATTTTTTTATTGAAGGATAATTGCTTTACAGAATTTTGTTTTCTGTCAAACCTCAACATGAATCAGCCATAGGTACACATATATCCCCTCCCTTTTGAACCTCCTCCCCATCTCTCTCCCCATCCCACCCCTCTAGGTTGATCCAGAGCCCCTGTTTGAATTTCCTGAGACATACAGCAAATTCCTATTGGCTATCTATTTTACGTATGGAGATGGCTGGATGGCATCACTAACTCAATGGACATGAGTCTGAGTGAACTCCAGTTGGTGATGGATAGGGAGGCCTGGCGTGCTGCAATTCATGGGGTCGCAAAGAGTCGGACACAACTGAGTGACTGAACTGAACTGAATTGAATCTAAGTTTCCATGTTACTCTTTCCATACATCTCACCATCTCCTCCCCTCTCCCCCCCCTCCCCATGTCCGTAAGTCTATTTTCTATGTCTGTTTCTCCATTGCTGCCCTGTAAGTAAATTCTTCAGTACCATTTTTCTAGATTCCGTATATGTGCGTTAGAAGATGATATTTATCCTTCTCTGACTCACTTCACTCTGTATAATAGGTTCTAGATTCATCCACCTCATTAGGACTGACTCAAAAGCATTCCATTTTATGGCTGAGTAATATTCCATTGTGTATATGTACCACAACTTATTTATCCATTCATCTGTTGATGGACACCTAGGTTGCTTCAATGTCTAGCTATTGAAAATAGCACTGCAATGAACAATGGGATACATGTGTCTTTTTCAATTTTGGTTCCTCAGGGTATATGCCTAGGAGTGGGATTGCTGGGTCAAATGGTGGTTTTATTCCTAGTTTTTTAAGGAATCTCTATACTGTCTTCCATAGTGGCTTTATCAATTTACATTCCCACCAACAGTGCAAGAACTTTCCCTTTTCTCCACACCTTTTCCAGCATTTATTTTTTGTAGATGTTTTGATGATGCCATTCTGACTGGTGTGAGGTGACATCTCATTGTGGTTTTGTTTTGATTTGCATTTCTCTAATAATGAGCAATGTTGAGCATCTTTTCATGTGTTTATTAGCCATCTGTATGTCTTCTTTTGAGAAATGTCTGTTTAGGTCTTTTTCCCACTTTTTGATTAAGTTGTTAGTTTTTCAGGTATTGAGTTCTATGAGCTGCTTGTATATTTTAGAAATTAATCCTTTGTCAGTTGTTTCATTTGCTATTATTTTCTCCCATTCTGAGGGTTGTCTTTTCACCTTGCTTATGATATTTGCTGTGCAAAAGTTTTTAAGTTAAAAGCTTTTAAGTTTAATCAGGTCCCACTTGTTCACTTTTGTTTTTATTTCCATTACTCTAGGAGGTGGGTCATAGAGGATCTTGCTTTGATTTATGTCATCGAGTGTTTTGCCTATGTTTTCCTCTAAGAGTTTTATAGTTTCTGGTCTTACATTTAGGTCTTTAATCCATTTTGAGTTTATCTTTGTGTATGGTGTTAGGAAGTGTTCTAATTTCATTCTTCTACATGTACCTGTCCAGTTTTCCCAGCACCATTTATTGAAGAGGCTATCTTTGCCCCATTGTATATTCTTGCCTCCTTTGTCAAAAATAAGGTACCCACAGGTACATGGGTTTATTTATGGGCTTTCTATCTTGTTCCATTGGTCTATATCTCTGTTTTTGTGCCCGTACCATACTGTCTTGATGACTGTAGCTTTGTGGTATAATCTGAAGTCTGGAAGCTTGATTCCTCCAGCTCCATTCTACTTTCTCAAGACTGCTTTGGCTATTCAGAGTCTTTTGTGTTTGCATATGAATTATGAAATTTTTTGTCCTAGTTCTGTGAAAAATGCTATTGGTAATTTGATAGGGATTACATTGAATCTGTAGATTGCATTTGGTAGTACAGTCATTTTCACAATATTGATCCTTCCTGCCCAGGAACATGGAATATCTCTCCATCTGTTTATATTGTCTTTGATTTCTTTCATCAGTGTCTTATAATTTTCTGTGTACAGTTCTTTTGTCTCCTTAGGTAAGTTTCTCCCTAGATATTTTATTCTTTTTGTTGCGATGGTGAATGGGATTGATTCCTTAATTTCTTTTTCTGATTTTTCATTGTTAGTATACAGAAATGCAAGTGTATTGTGCACTGATTTTGTGTATTGATTTTGAATCCTACAACTTTGATAAATTCACTGATTAGCTCTAGTAATTTTCTGATACTATCTCTAGGGTTTTCTGTGTACAGTATCATGTCATCTGCAAACAGTGAAAGCCTTACTTCTTCTTTTCTGATTCGGATTCCTTTTACTTCTTTTTCTTCTCTGATTGCTGTAGCTAGGACTTTCAGAACTATGTTGAATAATAGTGATGAAAGTGGACACCCTTGTCTTGTTCCTAATCTTAGGGGGAATGCTTTCAGTTTTTCACCATTGAGAATGTTTGTCATAGATTTATCATATATGGCCTTCACTAGGTTAAGGTAGGTTCCTTCTATGCCAATTTTTTGAAGAGTTTTCATCATAAATGTGTGCTGAATCTTGTCAAAGGCTTTTTCTGCATCTATTGAGATTATTATATGGTTTCTATCTTTCAATTTGTCAATATGGTGTATCACATTGATTGATTTGCATATATTGAAGAATCCTTGAATTCCTGGAATAAACCCAACTTGATCACGGTGTATGAATTTTTTGATGTGTTGCTGAGTTTTGTTTGCTAAAATTTTGTTCAGGATTTTTGCATTTATGTTCACCAGTGATAATGGCCTGTAGTTTTCCTTTTTTGTGTTGTCTTTGTCTGGTTTTGGTATCAGGGTGATGGTGGCCTTGTAGAATGAGTTTGGAAATATTCCTTCCTCTGCAATTTTTGGAAAGAGTTTTAGAAGGATAGGCATTAGCTCTTCTCTAAATGTTTGATAGAATTCTCCTGTGAAGCCACCTGGTCCTGGGTTTTTGTTTTTTGGGGGAGATTTTTGATCACAGCTTCAATTTCAGTGCTTGTAATTGGGTTGTTCATAATTTCTATTTTTTCCTGGTTCAGTCTTGGAAGATTGAACTTTTCTAGGAATCTATCCATTTCTTCCAGGTTATCCATTTCATTGACATATAGTTGTTCATAATAGTCTCTTATAATCCTTTGTATTTCTGCATTGTCTGTTGTAATCTCTCCTTTTTCATTTCTAATTTTGTTGATTTGATTCTTTTTTTTTTTCTTGATGAGTCTGGCTAAAAGTTTGTCAATTTTGTTCTTTACTATTGTTTCTTTCATTTCTTTTTCATTTATTTCTGCTTGGATCTTTATGATTTTTTTCCTTC
The DNA here is from genome assembly GCF_055505025.1 of Bos grunniens. Classification (NCBI taxonomy): domain Eukaryota; kingdom Metazoa; phylum Chordata; class Mammalia; order Artiodactyla; family Bovidae; genus Bos; species Bos grunniens. Next base: position 20,952,677 of record NC_141178.1, on the reverse strand, counting down.
TACTAATTTTTTTTTAATCGTTGTTCTTCTTTTTCCAGTTGTTTTAGGTATAAAGATAGGTTGTCTATTTGATGTTTTTCTTGTTTCTTGAGGTAGGATTGTGTTGCTATAAACTTCCCTCTTAGAATTGCTTTTGCTGCATCCCATAAGTTTTGAGTTGTTGTATTTTCATTGTCATTTGTTTCTACAAATTTTTTTATTTCCTTTTTGATTTCTTCAGTAACCTGTTGGTTATTTAGAAATGTGTTGTTTAATCTCCATGTGTTTGTGTTTCTTATGGTTTTTTTCTTGTAATTGATATCTAGTCTCATAGCATTGTGCTCAGAAAAGATGCTTGATATGATTTCAATTTTCTTAAAATTACTGAAGTTTGATTTGTGACCCAAGATGTGATCTATCCTGGAAAATGTTCCATGTGCAGTTGAGAAGATGGGGTATTCTTCTGCATTTGGATGGAATGTCTTGAAGATATCAATGAGATCCATCTCATCTTATGTATCATTTGAGACTTGTGTTTCCTTATTAATTTTCTGTTTTGATGATCTGTCCATTGGTGTTAGTGGGGTGTTAATGTCTCCTATTATGATTGTATTACTGTCAGTTTCTCCTTTTATGTCTGCTAGTGTTTGTCTTATGTATTGAGGTGCTCCTATATTGAGTGTATGCTGCTGCTGCTAAGTCACTTCAGTCATGTCCGACTCTGTGCGACCCCATAGATGGCAGCCCACCAGGCTCCCCTGTCCCTGGGATTCTCCAGGCAAGAACACTGGAGTGGGTTGCCATTTCCTTCTCCAATGCATGAAAGTGAAAAGTGAAAGTGAAGTCGCTCAGTCGTGCCCGACTCTTAGCAACCCCATGGACTGCAGCCCACCAGGGTCCTCCATCCATGGGATTTTCCAGGCAAGAGTACTGGAGTGGGGTGCCATTGCCTTCTCCATATTGGGTGTATAGATATTTACAATTGTTATGTCTTCCTCTTGGATTGACCCCTTGATCATTATGTAGTGTCCTTCCTTATCTCTTGTAATCTTCTTTATTTTAAGGTCTATTTTGTCTGATATGAGGATTGCTACTCCAGCTTTCTTTTGATTCCCATTTGCATGGAACATATTTTTCCATCCTCTCACTTCCAGTCTATATGTATCTTTAGGTCTGAAGTGGGTTTTGTAGACAGCATATATATGGGTCTTATTTTTGTATCCATTCAGCCAGTCTGTATCTTTTGGTTGGAGCATTTAATCCATTTACATTTAAAGTAATTATTGATATATATGTTCCTATTGCCATTTTCTTAATTGTTTGGGGTTGATTTTGTAGATCTTTTATCTTCTCTTTTATTTCTTGACTATATAAATCCCTTTAACATTTGTTGTAAAGCTGGTTTGGTGGTACTGAATTCTCTTAACTTTTGTTGTCTGAAAAAGTTTTTATTTCTCCATCAATTTTGAATGAGATCCCTTCTGGGTACAGTAATCTTGGTTGGAGATTTTTCTCTTTCAGTACTTTAAATATATCCTGCCAATCCCTTCTGGCCTGCAGAGTTTCTGCTGAAAGATCAGCTATTAAGCATACGGGATTGCCTTTGTATGTTACTTGTTGCTTTCCCTTGCTGCTTTTAACATTCTTTCTTTGTGTTTAGTCTTTGTTAGTTTGATTAGTCTGTGTCTTGGTGTGTTTCTCCTTGGGTTTATCCTGTATGGGACTCTTTATGACTCTTGGACTTGATTGAATATTTCCTTTTCCACGTTGGGGAAATTTTCAACTATAATCTCTTCAAAATTTTTTTCATACCCTTTCATTTTCTCTTCTTCTTCTGGGACCCTTATAATTCAAATGTTGGTGTGTTTGATGTTGTCCCAGAGGTCTCTGAGACTATCCTCAGTTCTTTCCATTCTTTTTACTTTATTCTGCTCTTCAGAAGTTATTTCCACCATTTTATCTTTCAGCTCACTAATTCGTTCTTCTGCTGCAGATATTCTGCTATTGATTGCTTCTAGAGTATTTTTAATTTCAGTAATTGTGTTGTTTGTCTCTGTATGCTTATTCTTTAATTCTTCTATGTCTTTGTTCATTGATTCTTGCATTTTCTCCATTCTGTTTTCAAGGTTTTTGATCATCTTTATTATCACTATTCTGAATTCTTTTCCAGGTAGTTTGGCTAATTCCTCTTCATTTATTTGGACTTCGGTGTTTCTAGTTTATTCCTTCATTTGTGTATTATTTCTCTGCCTTTTCACTACTGTTTTAAAAACTTATTGTGTTTGAGGTCTCCTTTTCCCAGGCTTCAAGGCTGAATTCTTTCTTCCTTTTAGTTTCTGTCCTCCTAAGTTTGGTCCAGTAGTTTGTGTAAGCTTCGTATAGGATGAGATTTATGCTGAGTTTTTTTGTTGTTTTGTTTGTTTGTTTGTTTTTCCTCTGATGGGCAAGGCTGAGTGAGGTGGTAATCCTGTCTGCTGATGATTGGGATTGTATTTTTATTTTGTTTGTTGTTTAGATGAGGCATCCTGCACAGGTGATACTGGTGGTTGGGTGATGCCAGGTCTTGTTTCAAGTGATTTCCTTTGTGTGAGTTCTCACTATTTGATACTCCCTAGGGTTAGTTCTCTGGTAGTCTAAGGTCTTGGAGTCAATGCTCCCACTCCAAAGGCTCAGGGCTTGACCTCTGGTCAGGAACAAAGATTCCACAAGTGGTTTGCTATGGCATTCAGTTCAGATCAGTTCAGTTGCTCAGTCGTGTCTGACTCTTTGCAACCCCATGAATTGCAGCACGCCAGGCCTCCCTGTCCATCACCAACTCCCAGAGTTCACTCAAACTCATTTCCATCGAGTCGGTGATGCCATTCAGCCATCTCATCTTCTGTCGTCCCCTTCTCCTCCTGCCCCCAATCCCTCCCAGCATCAGTCTTTTCCAATGAGTCAACTCTTCGCATGAGAAAGTATTCAAGTTTCAGCTTTAGCATCAGTCCTTCCAATGAACACCCAGGACTGATCTTCTTTAGGATGGACTGGTTGGACCTCCTTGCAGTCCAAGGGACTCTCAAGAGTCTTCTCCAACACCACAGTTCAAAAGCATCAATTCTTCTGCACTCAGCTTTCTTCACAGTCCAACTCTCACATCCATACAATACGACCACTGGAAAAACCACAGCCTTGACTAGACGGACCTTTGTTGGCAAAGTAATGTCTCTCCTTTTGAATATGCTGTCTAGGTTGGTCATAACTTTCCTTCCAAGGAGTAAGCATCTTTTAATTTCATGGCTGCAGTCACCATCTGCAGTGATTTTGGAGCCCCCCAAAATAAAGTCTGACACTGTTTCCACTGTTTCCCCATCTATTTCCCATGAAGTGATGGGACCAGATGCCATGATCTTCGTTTTCTGAATGTTGAGCTTTAAGCCAACTTTTTCACTCTCCTCTTTCACTTTCTTCAAGAGGCTTTTGAGTTCCTCTTCACTTTCTGCCATAAGGGTGGTGTCATCTGCATATCTGAGGTGATTGATATCTCTCCCGGCAATCTTGATTCCAGCTTGTGCTTCTTCCAGTCCAGCGTTTCTCATGATGTACTCTGCATATAAGTTAAATAAACAGAGTGACAATATACAGCCTTGACGTACTCCTTTTCCTATTTGGAACCCGTCTGTTGTTCCATGTCCAGTTCTAACTGTTGCTTCCTGACCTGCATATAGGTTTCTCAAGAGGCAGGTCAGGTGGTCTCGTATTCCCATCTCTTTCAGAATTTCCCACAGTTTATTGTGATCCACACAGTCAAAGGCTTTGGCATTAAGTGAGATTAAAATAAATACCCCAAAATGAGAAACCAAAGAGGAACCCCAGACAAATGGCAGTTACAAAATCAGGAAAATGATAATTAAAATAATGGAATATACACATGCACATATATACCCATAAGCAAAGTCAAAACAGTCCAACAAAAATAAAATACAATAGTTTGACCCAGAGAACAAAGGAAATCAAAAATTATATTTACCAGTTAAGAACAAAACTAACTAAAGCATAAGCTGGAAAACAAAACTAAAGCAGGGTGCCAAGTGGGGAATAAAGCAATGAAAACAAAACTGACAAATATCTTGAGAGGAAAGGAAAGAAAGAATAGATATGCAAAGTTAAACAGAGGTAGATAAAGAAGATTTATATACATTAAAGATTAACTGCCAGGGGAAGAGAACAGTAGGAAAAGCAAAGAAAGGAATAAATGTAGAAAAAATAATAATAGGTTTAAAAAAATTTTTTAAGAAAAGAAAAAAAAAAAAAGGAAAACTCCACAGAACTGCAAAAGTCCAACAGAGAGGCAGAGGTTTATACCAACGATAAAAAATGTGACTGAGAAAAAAAAAAAAAAGCTCAGAAGCTTAATCAGACTTCACAATGCCAATAAAATCGACAAGTACAACAGAGGCGGGGAAAGAAAAAAGGAAAAAAAATCCAAAAGAATCTACAGAACAAGTCAAAACAAGAATAATAACCGGTTTTCTCGAGTCACTGCTTCCCAAGTCCTTTCCTTCACTGGAATTCACAGTCCACCTCACCTCCCTAGGATGCCCTCCAACACTGTGCTCATCTCTGGACCTGCTGTGGGGGCCACTCAGATTCTAATCTGGTTCTACTCCTGTGTATTCTTGCCTCCAATGTCCACAGCTATCAGAAGTAGTGCATTTTCTTTTGTGGGAGCTCTCAATGTCCTTTTATATATTCCATAGACACAGAGTCTGCCTAGTTGATCATGTGAATTTAATCTGCAGCTTGTACAGCTGGTGGGAAGGTTTTGGGTTTCAATTGTGGTTTTATTTCCACCTCTGTAGGTGGGCCGTCCACTAGGGTTTGCTTCAGAGGCTGCCCTGGAGGACTTGAGTTTGCCCCTGTGAGGGCCAGGTGTGGAGGTGGTGCAGCTGCTTGGGTTGCCAGGGTTCTGGCAGCACCAGGTACTCAAGGGGGTTGGCAGCTAGGGCAGCACGAAATATAGTGCTCTAGAAGGGAATGGGGAGAAGGCAATGGCACCTCACTCCAGTACTCTTGCCTGGAAAATCCCATGGACTGCGAAGCCTGGTAGGCTGCAGTCCCTGGGGTCGCTAGGAGTCGCTAGGACTGAGCGATTTCACTTTCACTTTTCACTTTTGTGCATTGGAGAAGGAAATGGCAACCCACTCCAGTGTTCTTGCCTGGAGAATCCCAGGGACGGGGAAGCCTGGTGGGCTGCCGTCTATGGGGTCGCACAGAGTCAGACACGACTGAAGCGACTTAGCAGCAGCAGAAGGGAATGGCAACCAGTATTGGCCAATACACTCCAGTATTCTTGCCTGGAGAACGCCCCTGACAGAGGAGCCTGGCAGGTTACAGTCTACAGGGTCACAAAAGTCGGATACGACCGAAGTGACCCTATGCACATAGACGCAAGACTTTGCTTGCCTGTGGTGGCTCTGCCCCAGTAAGAATTGAGCATGAAGGTGGTGCAGCTGCTTGGCTTGTGGGGACCCTGGCAGCACCAATTGTGCAGGGACACGGACTGCCTCTGCTGCAGGAGTTGTGGCCCTATCAGAGTCTTTTTTGAGCCTCTTGTAGCTGGTGATCAGAAGGTCTCTTTGGCCAGTCTTTCTCTATCTCCGCCTGTTTAGGCATTTAAGAGGGCTCCCTTGCCTGGGTTCCTTTTCTGTTGTTTGGCGCATCAGGCACATAGAGGGGCCCCCCCTGGCTAGGGTCCTACTCTGTATATTGGTGCGTCAGGCACTTAAGGGGGCACCCTGGGTGGGGCCCTACTCTGTGGTTCAGTGCATCAGGTGTTTGATGGGCCAGCCTCTCTATTGTTCAGCTGCCAATGTAGGCTTGTCAGGAGAGAGAGGCTATGGTGATGGCTCCACCCGCTACACGTGACTCAGCAGTATCCCCTTGCTTCCATGGCTGCCTGGCTTTCCTCGACAGGCATTTCCCACCACAACATCCTCCCTCACACCCCCTCGATCCAACTCTCCGCAGTCAACAGCAGCCCTCGCACTGGGATTCCACAATCCCTAAACTCCAGCTCCCAGCCTCTCCACCTTTCAGGGGATCTAAGTCCCTGTTTGGGGTGTCTATGACTATGGCAAAGACTGTCTGATTCTCATTCCATTTAGGCTGCGACAGGTCAGTTGTTTCACTCTCAACCTTAAATGTTTCTCCTCTGACTCAGACAATTGCACCCATGTGGGGATCGGACCCCTGCTTCAGTCCCCCCACCCGTGGAGGGCAGGTCCAATCCTGCTAACACTCCTGTTTTCCCCCAGTTCCTTCATCCTACTGAGATTTGTGCGGTTGTATATATTCTTTTCTGCTGATCAGGCACTCCTGTCCCTCTCAGCTGGTGTTCTGCATGCACTTCTGTGTCTGACAGTGTATTCCTAATGTATCCGTGGAGAGAGATGTACTCCACGTCCACCTGCTCCTCCGCCATCTTGTTCTCCTGCATGCCAATATTCTTGCCTGGAGAATCCCATGGACAGAGGAGCCTGGAGGGTTACAGTCCATGGGGTCACAAAGAGTTGGACACTACAGAGCAACTAACACACACGATTATCCCAGCGCTGTTATGAGGATAAAATGAGACAATGAATGGAAACCACTTAGTGCAAACACTTATTAGACCTTCCATAAATGTTGATAACGATACAGTAAATTTTCAGTAATTATCTCATGCTACATATCTGCGAGTGACGACTCTTGTCTTACCTTTTCTAAGCACCTCTTAGAATGACAGTCCTTAAAGATATCCTTTGTAAAAGATATTTAAGCATGTATCTTAAACTCTACATCCAATAATGTTACCAAAACAAATCTCCTACAATGAAAACATTGATTTTCGACATATGGATAACTGGAGCCCCCTACTGTCAGGGGAGCCCTAACTATCTGATTTTGTTTTCTGTTTTTTTCCATCCAATTCTCAAAACTCCTAGGAGCCTTCTAGGAGTCCTGAGAAGACTCAGGACAATTGGTTAACCCAAGACAACAGAGGGCTTCCCTTGTGGCTCAGACCGTAAAGAATCAGCCTGCAATCCAGGAAACCCAGGTTCCATTCTTGGATTGGGAGGATGCCCTGGAGAAAGGAATGGCTACCCACTCCAGTATTCTTGCCTGGAAAATCCCATGTACAGAGGAGCCTGGAAGGCTACAGTCCATGGGGTCACAAATAGTCAGACATGACTGAGGGACTAACACACAACAACAGGTCCCACATGGCAAAGAACCTGAGAAAACCAGCCCTCTCCATAACAACAGGAGATGCTTTCCAAGAGCGGGATAAGTTGAGATTTCTTGATGCTTCCAGAGTATTCTCAGGGGCTTCCCTGGTGGCTCAGAGGTTAAAGCGTCTGCCTGGAATGCAGGAGACCCGGGTTCGATCCCTGGGTCAGGAAGATCCCCTGGAGAAGGAAATGGCAACCCACTCCAGTACTCTTGCCTGGAGAATCCCATGGAGGGAGGAGTCTGGTAGGCTACAGTCCATGGGGTCACAAAGAGTCGGACAGGACTGAACGACTTTATTTACTATAGAGTATTCTCGAGTCTCTTCCCCAGATAGAAGCCTCCATCCTCCTCACCACCTCCCAAAGAGCTGAGCCCCCTCTCACTGCCCTTCTGAAGCCTGGGGATTCTGGTACATGGAGACTAGCCAGACCCCCATGGCAGGCACCTCAGTGTCCCCACTCTGCTCTGCTCTAAGGAAAGGATGGAGCCTGGGAGCCACCCAGCCTCCTCCCCTTTAGAAATCAAAGTCTGAAATAGGCAGTCAAGAGGCTAAGGAAAAAGAAGAGACAGAAGTGACCTGAGAGCATAGCCGCCGCCACCACCACCATGGGCCTTCACAAGAAACCCAGGAGTGAGATGATCCCAGAGAAGCTGCAGACGCGGGAGGAGGAGAAGGTTAACTTGAGGCCACTCTCCGTGCTCACGTAGCCGGTCAAGAACAACACCCCGGTGCCCATCAACTGCCGCAACAACAGGAAGCTCCTGGACGCTGTGAAGGCCTCCGACGGGCACTGCAACACGGTGCTGGAGACGCGAAGGAGAGGTGGGCCGAGGTTTCCAAGGGTGGCAAGGGCAAGAAGAAGTCCAAGCCAGTCAACAAGGACCGCTACATCTCAAAGATGTTCCTGTGCTGGGTCTTCGTGGTCCTGTGAGACCCGCTCATCCCTGACAAGGAGGGGGCCTCCTCCCCGCTGTCAGAACCTGCCCCTCATTCTTGTTAAACAACAAACAAAAATACTAAGGAGCACTGATATTCCGTTTAAAACTGCAACTCTCCCCCACATCTCCAGCTTTATTCCTCTCCATTGTGTTTATCATCTTCTTACATTCTGTTTTACTTGATTTCTTGGTTGTCTGTTTTCCCCTTCTAGAAAGTAAAATCCTCGAGGGCAGGGATTTCTTTCTTCTTTGCACACTGCTATATTCTAGCACCTAGACCCTGCAACACTGTAGGCTCTGAAAATATTTCTTAAATGGCTGAAGCAATTGAAGAGTATTTATTGGATTTGAAAGTGGCTCTATCTTTTTGACAGATCATAACAGGTCAAAGCTTTAAAATTTCAAATATTGTGAGTTTTACCCATGTCCTCCTTGAAATATTATGAAAGTTTATCACAAGCATCTCTAAAAAGGCTGAAGTTTTTAAATGGATGCAAGGCTTAAAATAGTAAATGATACTGTTTTCTTTGTTGTTTGTTTTTCTTCTATCTGCCTCGTCCCCTTCACCAACACCACTGCCTTCCCCCACCCACCGCTGCCCTCCGTTGCAACATACACATATGTATCCTCTTGGATTTTGCCCCCCTTAGGCATCTAGACTATTTTGTAAATTTAAAAATACCATGATGGAAGGAGGGAGAAAAGAGTCTGTTTTTAGTTTTAAAAGCCTAGGCCCTGAGAAAATTCAGAGCATAGGAAAATCATGAGTATGGGTCAGATATTTATACCCTCAGACCAGGAAAAGATTTCCCAGGCTGTTGAGGGCAACCACTTGTTTTCTATATCTATGACTCTGTTTCTATTTTGTTAATTTTTTTTTTTTTTTTACTGTTTTTAAAAAATTTTATTTTTGGTTGCTGTGTGCAGGGCTTTCTCTAGTGGTGGTAAGCAGGGGCTACTCTTTGTTGCAATGCAAGGCCTTCTCGTTGCGGTGGCTCCTCTGGCTGTGGAGCACAGGCTCTAGACACCTGGGCTCCAGTAGCTGTAGCATGTGGGCTCAGCAGTTGCGGCACAGGAGCTTAGCTGCTCTGTGACACGTGGAATCTTCCCAGATCAGATCATGTCTTTATCCATGTTCCCTGCACTGGCAGGTGGATGCTTGTTCACTGCACCCCGAGGGAAGTCCCTTTTTATTTTTACTACTTTAAAAATATGTATTTATTTATTTGGCTGTGTTGGTTGCAGCATCAGGATCTTGGCTGCAGCTCGTGGGGTTTCCGTTGCCGCTCTCGGGCTTTGCTCCAGTTGTGGTGAGCAGGCTCTGGAGTGCGCAAGCTCAGTAGCTGCAGCACGTAGGCCTAGTTGCCCTGGGGCATGTGGGATCTTAGTTCCCCAGCAGGGGATCTAACCCATGTCCCCTGCACTGGAAGGCAGATTCTTTACCACTGGACCACCAGGGAGGTCCCTGTTTTGTTTCTTAGATTCCACATGTTAGTGAGACCATACAGAACTTACTTCAGTTGGCATAACACCCTCTAGATTCATCCACCGTATCACAAATGGCAAGATTTCATTCTTTTTATGGCTGGATAATATTCCATTGTGTGTGTATGTATATGCATATACACAGTGGAATATTCTTCTTTATTCCTTTGTTGATGGCCACTGAGGTGGTGATGTGGTTTTACAAAAACAACACAGATATGTGGGATTATGGATTATTTTGTGTGTTCCCTTTTGTGAAAAAAAGGGATGACAGATTTAAATTAATTTGGCTCCAGGCATACTGGAACAAGATTTTGTTAGTGCCTCATTCTCCCCCTTACACTGAGGCTCTTCCAGGGCCCAGTTACAAGTCTTGCACTACAGTAGATGTAGCCACAACTAATATAGCTTCCAAAGAGGACAAGTAAAGTGAGCCCCCTGGGATCAGGAAAAGCAGCAGGAGGAGGGGCAGTGAAGTCTCCTTGTTTAAATGCATGTCATGTGTGTTCAGCTCAGATATTTCTCTTATTAAGCTCATATTCTATGTGATTAATACAATTTATAAGGTTTCATAGATACATATCCCTATAGTGTTACACAACAAATCGTGTGGCTACCCTAGACACAACTTCAAAAAATTCACCTTCTGAATTATTCCTTCTATATGACTTCCTGATCCTTTATTGACAGACCTACAACCCTCATGATTTTAAGTGTCTCTTGCTGATATTTTGCAATAGGAAATCTAGGCTTAAAGAAATTTCTGCCAGGTCATTTATTATTAATAGTGACTATTTCCCTCATTGGAGAAGGCAATGGCACCCCACTCCAGTACTCTTGCCTGGAAAATCCCATGGACGGAGGAGCCTGGTAGGCTGCAGTCCATTGGGTCGCTAAAAGTCAGACACAACTGAGCGACTTCCCTTTCACTTTTCACTTTCCTGCATTGGAGAAGGAAATGGCAACCCACTCCAGTGTTCTTGCCTGGAGAATCCCAGGGATGGGGGAGCCTGGTGGGCTGCCATCTATGGGGTCGCACAGAGTCGGACACGACTGAAGTGACTTAGCATTAGCATTAGCATTTCCCTCATTAAGTTACAAAGGAATGACGTACTTTAGAACCCAGAAGAAGCCTCCTGAACCTCACTTGGCGAGATTGTGTGATATGTAGGCTACTCATAGGCTAAGGAGGAGAAGGCAATGGCACCCCACTCCAGTACTCTTGCCTGGAAAATCCCATGGATGGAGGAATCTGGTAGGCTGCAGTCCATGGGGTCGCTAAGAGTCGGACACAACTGAGCGACTTCACTTTCACTTTTTACTTTCATGCATTGGAGAAGGAAATAGCAATCCATTCCAGTGTTCTTGCCTGGAGAGTCCCAGGGGCAGGGGAGCCTGGTGGGCTGCCGTCTATGGGGTCGCACAGAGTCGGACACGACTGAATTGACTTAGCAGCAGCAGCAGCATAGGCTAAGGACTTGAGGTTTATTGTATGTGTGATGGAGACACATGAAGATGCCCAAGGAGAAAGTGATCTCTGCGTTTTAAACCCTGCTTCTCAGAAGCTACTTTTGTAGCAGTATGAGCAAGGGTTGGAGCACCAAGACTGTGTGAGCAGGAAGTGGGCAGCTGCAGTGATATGAGGTAGAGATTATCAGGCCCATAGAGAGAGCTAGTATTTGCTGAGTGCCCCATCTGTGTCAGAGAAAAGAGCTCAGTGTTTCTCACTGCTAGTCTCCACAATAACCTTGTGAAGCAGTTCTTAACTTCTTTTCACGGATCAGAGAAATGGAGACCTAGAGAGGTTCATTACGTTGCCTAAGTTCACACAGCTACGAAATGTTTGTTGTGGTTGTTCCAGTGGCTGCTGCTGCTGCTGCTAAGTCGCTTCAGTTGTGTCCGACTTTGTGCGACCCAATGGACGGCAGCCCACCAGGCTCCCCCAAGAGAACTGCTACATCCCAAATGCCAAAAGTGCCTGTTTCACGAAATTCTGGAGACAATCTTAAAGGACATCTCCCTGCCAGACTGGAGAGAAGTGGGAATGAGAGACGGAATTTCAGAAATAGATGATTCAGAATCTATGAGATGTATTTTGTTATTCAATTGCCAAGTCATGTCCAGCTCTTTGTGACCCCGTGGATTGCAGCACACCAGGCTTCCCTATTCCTCACTACCTCCCAGTTTGCCAAAGATCATGTCCATTGAATCGGTAACGCCATCCAACCATCTCAAATGACACTAAGAAGAGCTCACAAAGAGAGAACATTCTGAAAAACCAGCAAAGTCAGCATCAAAGTGTGGTTTCTGGAGCACCTGGAATCCATCAGCATCACCTGAATTCATTAGATGCTAAACCTTAGACCCCATCCTAGAACTTCGGAGTCAGAAGCTCTGGGTTGGGGCCAACAACCTGTGACCTAACAAGCCCTCCAGGTGATTCTGATGCACAACCAATTGAGAGAACCATCGAGGGAAGGGCTGGGCAGAAAATGAGGAAAAGAGTGCAAGAAAAGAGAAATGAGAGTTTCTGGAAGAAGTGGTCAGTGGAGACAAATGCTGTGGACTCAAGCAGAGCAGCCACTACATCTGATGAAACAGGATGTTCTCGATGACTTTGCCAGGAATAGTTTTCCATGGTTGGGCAGACTGAGGGCTTATCTGGAATAATAATAATAAAATGGAGAGTAAAAGAAAAAGGAGAGATCGCTAGTACCTTTAGAAGGACATAGGGTTAAGGGAAAGTTTTTTGTAAAGAGGACAGAATTATGCTTATATAAGACAAAGGTGAAAAATAAACAAGAAAAAAAAAAATTAGAAGCTCAAAGTGACTGGACAGTAAGATCGAGCCGAGTGTTGTAGGTAGCAGGGGCAGGGAGATACTGGTTGAAACAGGACATACCTTTCCAGAAATGGGAAGGACAAAGGCAGGGAGAAGTCCAGAGGTGTTGAAAAAGCAAGGACGTTTAACATTTAGCATGATGCCTCCCACCCAGCAGGCTCTTGGGACTAAGGAGGCCACTAAATTTCAGCTTGACTGTTCAGTGGCCATGTGGCCTTAGGCAGAGCAATGGACCTGAGTCTCGGTTTCACCCATCTGTGAAAGGACAGGCCAGATCTTAATCAGAGGTCAAGGGGCAGGAGCTGGGAAGCAACCTTGGGAAATGGGAAGATCTACAGCAATTCCTGTGAGGAATGGGAGACAGAGACCAGTAAAAAGAGCAAGTACGCAACCTGGTAAAGGGTACATAAGGAGCTTGTGAAACCAGAATGGTACAAAACTTAAAAATAATGTTCCAGCTCTGGACTGACATTCCAGTCCTTCTTATTTTGGTTCAACTTCTGTATACATCAAACAACAAATAACCCCAAACCCAGGATTGTGTGGTTACTGAGAAAGGAAGAGCTGCTTATAGCAGATTAATTTTATGTATCATCTTGACTGGATCACTGGGTACCCAGATGATAGTCAAACTTTATTCTGAGAGTTTCTGTGTGGGTGTGTTTGGATGAGATTAATATTTAAATGGGTGGACCCAGGTAAAGCAGACTGCCCTCCCTAATGTGAGTGGGCCTCATCCAATCAGTTGAAGACCTGAATAAAACAAAAGGCTGACCTCCCACAAGTCAGACAGAGTTCTCCTGCCTGATGGCCTTCGAGCTTGGACATTAGTTTTTCCTCATTCTACTGCAGCGTCTGGCCTTCAAACTCAAACTACGACATCAGCTCTGGAGATCTGGGACTTTCCAGCCTCCATAACTCTGTGAGCCAATTCATTATAATAAATCTCCTCTCAGAGTTTCCTATTGGTTCTGTTTCTCTGAAGAATCCCCCCAACTACTCTACTGTCTCCCTGCATGATTTTACCATTCATCCCCCTCACTTTTGGAGAGGATTTGAAAGGGCTGCTTAGCATCATGAAATTTCAGGCGAGCCTTTCAACATGCAAACTGTTCCTTACAGGAGCAAAAGCAGGCTCATTGGAAAGGGGTTCTGAAATGAAGTGAGAATAAGGGAAAACAGAATAAACAGAAGAATTACCAAGGTAAAACAATCAAAAGAGAACCAGAATGTTAAAAGACTGTGGCCAAACAAAATAAGGCATGAAAGATACGCAAAGTTATCAAAGAAGGAGAAAAAAAAAGGAAAAATGGAGAAGTCTTGATAAATGTTATTGGGGCCTCACAATTTCAATGTGGGATTTGATGAGTTTGGGGAGACTAAACTGGAGAGTTAACTTTTCCAGGGAGGAGGAACTGAAGCTGTGTGTCTGAGTTTGAAGATAAGAGCCTTCCAAATCATTTATTTTAGAAAAGGAATTCTGAGGCAAGGGCAAACAGCCAATTAAAATCTGTAGCACTTTGGGAAAAGCTCACACTTTCCTTCAACTGAAGTACCTAATTAGACGGCCCCATTCCAGAACTAACACTAGCAATTCTCAAGCAATCAATTCCTTGTTCCCAATGGTCACACCTCTCTGAAGTTGCAGTACTTCCTGAAAGAGTTAGGAATGCAATATTAGCTGAGCCAGATGAATACCTTAAATGACTTAAGAGGCAGAGGCAAGATAGAGGTTAGAGTAGCAACCATTTATATGATAGATTTATTTATTTAAAAAAAATATTTATTTTCTTGGCTGTGCTGGCTCTTAGTTGCAGCATGTAGGATCTTAGTTCTTTGACTAGGATCGAACCCCAGGCCCCCTGCATTGGGAAAGTGGAGTCTTAGCCACTGGACCACCAGAGAATTTGCTCTGATAGATTTCTATATTAAGTTAAAGAACAGAGATCATAGCTGCTTGTTTCCCAGTAAAAGGGCATAATGGATTGAAGCAAAAAGACAACTTGCCCTCATCATGAATGTGGAAGTGAGACATACATATTGGGAAAATGGGAAGGAAACCAGTGTCCTCCACCCCCACGAGCTCTGTTGTCATATGTTGGCTATTGTCAAAGAACTGCCATACCATGAGTTAGCTGGGTATGTATCCAATAGGGTCTAAACTGCCAAGTAATTTTATAAACACATGATGACTAGGAGTTTGAAGAAATTGGGGCAGAAATTCATAGTAAAGTTCACAAATTACTAAACTCTGCCTGGATCTCCATGGACATTTGCAGGATACCATTGAGTCTGTTCGCAAAGCACTCTTAAAAGAGTGACGGGGTAGACAGCTTTGGGGTGCAAAGTCCAACATACTTCCTGGCATAGAAAGTTCTCAATAAATCCAGGTACTGGATGAACCCAGCACTGGCCATAAATGTGACAAACACATGAGTAAGAGCCCTGCTGGGGATTCTTGAAACATGTCAATCAGACCGTACGGTGGGTTCCCTTTGCTATGAGAACTCAATCTAGGTTCTCTGCCGTGGGCTGTAAGACCCTACTGGCTTCAAATTGTTGACACCCCCTCTAGGTCAGAAGCTGTGCTGACCTTGCTATTCGAACCCTCTGAGTGCCTTCCCCGCCTGGACCTTTGCATCTGCTGTTCCTCCAGCCAGGGATGGTCTTCCCCTAGTTCTATGCAGGCCCAGCATCTTCTAGGGCAAGTCACCACCCTATTTAAAGCAGCTCTCTTCACCCCTTCTCAGCCCAGGTCACTCTCTTATCACCTCACAAGGTCAGAGGTGCAAGGCTGTACTTGATGTGTTTGTTGCCGCCCCACCACCAACAGGTCAGCTCCAGGTGGGCAGGGTCCTTCTCCAGACTGCTTCGACACAGCCAGGTTTTCACAACTAGTCAACATTTGCTGAAGGAAATGGATTCTGCCCTCAGGGAACTCATAAAGTGTACCTTCAGGGAAGGGTTGTCCAGTGAAAGAATGTGAAGTCACTCAGTGGTATCCTGACTCTTTGTGACCCCATGGACTGTAGCCCTCTGTCCATGGGATTTTTCAGGCAAGAATACTTCTCCAGGGGATCTTCCCAACCCAGGGATCGAACCCAGGTCTCTGGCATTGTAGGCAGACTCTACTGTCTGAGCGACCAGGGAATCCCCTGGTGAATGAACGAACTAGAGATATTCTCTATAGAGAGTGTATCTATATTCTCCACAGAGAGTGTAGAGGAGTGTCAGTGACATGTACCAAAGCAGCAGAGAGAGACCTTCAGACCAGTTAATCCTCACATAGCTTATTTCTCAGACACTGCTGGGAAGGAGTGCTGACTGTTGTCATGACAACTGGCAATAGCAGAGTTCCCTGAAACAGATGTGTGACGACTCGGTAGTGGGGGAGGGGTCGGCAGCCTGCTGCAGCTAAGTCCAACTGCAAGATGAGTGGAACAAAGGAAAACACGAAAATAAAGACACTGACAGAAAAGGCCATTAAACCTTGGAATAAATAGCAAGAGTACCGAAAGGAGTAAAACCTTGAAGTGTAAAACTCCACATCTTTCATAAAGGGGAATTCAAATTAATTTTTTATCTACATTGATATAAATATATGAGAAAAGAATTGAGGGAATTTGTATGTAATTTGAAAATTTAAAAACCTGGCAGGCTTTTAAAATTTAGAAATAATAAATATATATTAGAAAAAATAAATATATATTTATATATAAATAAATAAATATATAAATAAATATAGATCATAAAATTTATCCTTTTAAAATGTCCAGTTCAGTGTGCTGTGCTGTGCTTAGTCCCTCAGTCATGTCTGACTCTTGCGACCTCATTGACTGCCGGCCAGGCTCCTTTACCCATGGAATTCTCCATGTCAGAATACTGGAGTGGGTTGCCATTCCCTTCAGGGAATCTTCCCAACTCAGGGATTGAACCCAGGTCTCCCACACTGCAGGCCGATCCTTTACCGTCTGAGCCACCACATCAGTGGGTTTTGATATATTCACAAAGCTATGCAACTATAACCATTATCTAATCTCAGACTATTTTTATCACTCCTAAAAGAATTGGGTACAATTAGTAGTCACTCCCAAATCCCTCCCTCTTCCTGGTCTCTACCAACCATCAGTCTTTCTGGATCTTTGGCTTTGCCTATTCCTGACATTTCATATAAATGGAATCATACAAATATATGACCTTTTATGTCTGGCTTCCTTCACTTGGCATAATGTTTTCAAGAGTCATCCATGTTGTGGATTGGAACTTCATTCCTTTTTATGGCTGAGTAATATTCCATTGTGTGGCTGTACCAGAGTTTATTCACTCATCCATCATAAGTTGCTGGGCACATGTGTCGTGTCCACTTTTTGGCTATTGTAAATGATGCTGCTATGAACTTTCATGTACAGGCTTTGTAAGGATATATATATATATATATATATGTATGTGTGTGTGTGTGTGTGTGTGTGTGTGTGTTTACAATTCTCTGGGGATTATGCCTTGGAATAGAATTTCCAGTCATATGATCCTGGTGAGTTTTTAATGGGGGAATTTGCCTTCAAACTATATGTGGCTAGAGAAAAACTGATTTCAATTCACATGAGATGTAGAAAAGACAAGAAAGAAACATCAGGTAACATAAAAAATAATACTAACAATAAAAACAGCAGCTAACAAGTTAAACCCCTCTTCTGTGCCATGTGCCTTACTAGGAAGTTGGTACACACCATGAGGTTTAATTCTCACAATAATCCTAGAGTGTTGTTATAATTATCCCTCTTCTGCAGGTAAAGAAATGGGTTCAGACCCCAGGATGTCAGGCTGCCCAAGACCACACAAGAAGAGAGCACACAGATCTGAACGTGGCAGGGATGTCCAGCTCCAAGGGGCCAGCAGAGACCGCAGACTGCTGGGGCATTCCTCACCAGCACCCATGGCCTAAATTCCCCATCAGAGAGACTCTGGTCAAGTTGAAAACAAACATAAAACAAAATAAAATAATATTCTGCTTTCAGAACCCACACTGAGAAGCTAAATTAAAAAGAAGGAAAGCATCCATTTTGCACAAAGGGACATTGTTCCTGGGTAAGTGAGCTCTTCAGACCTGTGAGCAGACATTCCTCCAGCAGCAGTGCTCGGGCGCGCTGAGGCTGAGCAAGGGTGGGGACAAGGCTGGCTAGGAGGCTGTCAAGAGAGCAGGGCCGGGGTGGAGAAGGGGAGGAGGAACCCCAAACGCTGGAGTGCCTGGATCAAAGGGCGAGACAAGGAACAGAGAGCAGAGGTGGGTGTGAGAGGCTGGGGTAAGGGGGTGTGGAGGTTTGAGTTTGGATGTCACTCTTTCTTCCCTTGGCCAGTTATCCTGCCACTGAGTTCAAGAAGGAGGCAAAATCTGTGACAACACATCCCTGGTGAGAACCACCCACACACAAGGTAGATGTCTGTGCACAACTTGCCTCTTTCCAAGGCCACCCTGTAAACTGCTAGACTTCTTGCTGAAGACCTGAGCTGTTCACTTTTATGAACCTCTTAAATCCCTCAAAGAGTCAAGAGACAAATAATGTCCTTCAAGAACATGTACTGAACGTCCCCTCAAAATCTCCCTCCAGAGCCTGGCATGGCAGCCGCTCAGCACACAATGAGTGCTAAGTGAGTGCTGACTGACAGGAGAAATTACATTCCCTTTAGAGCCACCCAGCTGTGTTTTCAATTCCGCTGATTCAATATTTCCCATCAGAAACAGCTTTTGGTCTTTCAATATTGCAACTGGTTTACCCTCGTGCGCAGAAAGGCACAAAGTATACGCAGCTGTCTTTTGTGATCAGAGAAAGCTGTCTCGTGTAGCAATCTGAGGCCCATCAACAATGACCCAGAAAGCAAGCCTTTGCTCTCCTGGGAAATCAAGTCTGGCAATCAGAGTGAAAAGAAGCTGGACTGGCTCTGCCAGTTAAGAGACAAAGAGAGCCACCAGACATGCAGCATGTTAGAACAGAAAGGGCAGAAGAGCTCATTGCTCCAGTGTCCAACCTGACACAGTGCGCTAGCCACTATCACCTATAAGACTACAAGGGCAGTCCCTCAGTCACCCCAGCCACACTTTAAGTGACCTGTGGCCACCTGTGATAGAGGGCACACTGGGTAGCAGAGACGCAGAATGTCCATCACCATAGGAAAATCTCTTGGATAGTGCTGAACCAGACCAACCATGTGGTCAGATCTGAAAAAAAAAAAAGGAAAAAAATAGACACAGATGTATAGAACAGTCTTTTGGACTCTGTGGGAGAGGGCGAGGGTGGGATGGTTTGGGAGAATGACATGTATAGTATCACATGTGAAACGAATCACCAGTCCAGGTTCGATGCAGGATACAGGATGCTTGGGGCTGGTGCACTGGGATGACCCAGAGGGATGGTACAGAGAGGGAGGTGGGAGGGGGGTTCAGATGGGGAACACGTGTACACCCGTGGCGGATTCATGTCGATGTATGGCAAAACCAATACAATATTGTAAAGTAATCAGCCTCCAATTAAAATAAATAAATTTATATTTAAAAAAAAATTAGTCTGTTCTGTACCCACTGACAGAAATAACAGGTTGACTTTTTTGGACCAATATCCTTAACTGTTTTCAGAATTTGGACTTCATAGATCAGTAAAATACCTCTTTCTTATTTGGGGTTGCCAAGTTTACACTTTGTCAAGTAAGGCTGCCACCAGATGACTCTTAGGCCCACCAAGGCAGGCACTGTGCCTTTTCACTGCCCAGCATCCTTTAGGCATATGCCCTGTACCTAAAACAATGCCTGGTGCCTGGTATGTGCTCAGTGACTGTCTGCTAAGTAAGTGATTACACAGGCACACACAGACATCCTTATTTTTTTCATGTTTTTGGTGAAAACTCTGTCACTGGCTGGCACCGGAAAGGTGTCTGGGTTCTACATACACACACACACACACACACACACACAAGGCTGGATTAAGTCACAAAATGAGTATGAGTCATCTAACATTTTCTGAGAACTTTACATGAATAAATACTTGCAACAAAATATAACAAATCAGAATGGGCTTCTCTAAACTGTATTTCACAACTAACCTGAGGGGCAGTGAAGGGGAGTGGGGAGAGACTGTTAGCTTTTCAACGGCACCAGAGTGCCCTCTTGTGGGAAAATGAAGTACTTGCGTGGTCTCAACTTTTAAAAAACATGATGTTTCTAGTAACACATTAAAACCTGTACTGACAAGTAATTATTCTGAGAATCAGCCCAAATATGTATACCGGTCACTGTAAAATCTGGCCAGTTGTGTTGGTGAAAAAGATAATTAAGAAAGATTTGTCACAGAACTATTCAACGAGGTCATCTACGTACCTAGGAAATAGACCCATGAGAACTGCTTTTTAGGTCTGACATTCTGGTTTGTTTATCCTCTAGCTAAAAAAAGAAAACTACCACTGTCAGGTTTAAGGCAGTGTTGTACATACTGTTTACTCCACTTTTGGGCAAACATCAACAAAAATTTTTGCTGTATCCAATTTATTTTTCACTTTTGATATCATTTTTTTTTGTTGTTTATAGAAACCATTCTTTGAAACTGTTATGGCTGTACTTTTACACTTTATAAGTAGTGATAAACCATACCCACAGTGGATTTTCCATTAAAAGACTAAAAATGGGACTTTGATCATTTTAGATGATTTTTGCAAATTTCAGCTTGATACTCTGTGGCCTTGCAAGGGCAATGGACACCGATGCTGGTCAGTTTTGGCCAAGGCAGAGCTTTCTGCTTCTCCTGATCCATGTAGATGTAGAATGCTGGTCTGGCTGACAGGTAGGAAAAGCTGACTTATCCATGATGATCCTATTAAGTGTGGTCTGTGTGAAATAGAGAAGAATCACTATCTGAATGAGACCTTAAGAAGCTCACAAATTTTAAAGTCAACAACCCCCTCTGGGTGGAGGGGTTCAGAAGATGAATCTTTAAAAAGCAGTCTCAGATTGCAATTGGCTGACACTAGCATCTGAGCCTCTTGTGTGCTTGTAGGCAATTCCTCAGACGTACTCCTTAGACTGTTAGCCACAGCTCTAGAGAATTTAGCAATGAATTTGCATTTTTATTAAATTCTGCAGGTAAAGAACCACTGTGGACATAATCAATTCTGAGCAACTGTTAGGAAATGTCGCTTGTGTGTGCTGCCTGCCTTCTGCTTTGTTGTAAACTTTCTTCTTCTTGTTATTTTGACCATTCTTGCATGAAGGTTGTTGTCCTATTTCCCCTCAGTTTCATTTTTTTAATCTAGCTAAACAATCCTGGGGGGTATTCTCTACTGCTAATCACTTCCATGGTTTTATTCTGTTTCCTTTTTCCTCTCACAAGTCACTGGACTCGGATCTAAGAATATTCTATGGGTTAATCTGCCAGTAAATAAAATAGTTCTGATGTGTTGTATTTCCTTTTTAAAAAGGCCAGAATTACATTCATATATTAAAATAAAGCTATCCATGCTAGCAAAATAAAGACCATAAAAAACTTTACAATACTGAAATGGGTAAACTTCAATTTAGAGACAAGAACTGAATTAGAGCAGTTTTCAACAAATTTCCTCTGGAATACCGTTACAGACTTTCTAGGACAAACCATCCTTTACTAATGTTAACAGGAAACAATAACCACATTTCTTCTAAAGGCCAGCACGGTTTTCACTATAAGCTATTCCACAGTATTTGTGTATACCACGTTTAACCTTGTGTGTGCGTGCTAAGTCGTCTCAGTTGTGTCCAGCGCTTTGCGACCCTATGGACCGCAGCCCGCCAGGCTCCTCTGTGCATGGGATTCTCCAGGCGTGAACACTGGAGTGGGCTGCCATGCCCTCCTCCAGATCTTCCTAACCCAGGGACAGAACCCGAGTCAGTATCTCCTGCGTTGGCAGATGGGTTCTGTACCCCTAGCGCCACCCGGGAAGCCATTTTAACCTTGTGTACATGTTAATTTCCAACATTTGGGGCTATTTAAAGTGAGAGCAAAGAACAGTTCACATCTGCTGAGTATCTGTTACATACACAGTATTACTTTAAAGGTACTACTTGATACATGCTCATTCAGAAAGCTCCACCCAGAACACACAGTGTCTGCTTAAGGGCGACTCCAGCAAGTAGGAAAATCTTCCAGGCCGAATAACTAGCACGGAACACCTGGGCACATCATCCAAATGTCTGGGCCAAAGAGTAACACAGCTCATTATCTGATGACCCACACTCCATGCCTTTTCCACATCACTGTCTATATTGAAAAGAGATTATGGAATGTGCTTGCCTCAGTCATTCAGCGCCTACTGGAGACTGGGGGCATGGGAGGAAGAGAAAGAGCCAAGCGGTCAGAAATCTTAGGCTCTGAAGAGTCGGACACGACTGAGTGACCAAACAACAACGAACATTAGGTAACCAAAAGAGTGAGTGAGAGTATGTGTGGTATGATCCTATTTTTATTTAAAAATAAACTGTGTGGACAATGTATGTTATAGAGATACAGGAGAAAACCAGAAAAACGATGTAAAAACTTCCTTGCAAAGAAGAAATTGAGGGGGCTGGAGGGGTGGCCTCATGTTTTACTTTATAGAAGTCTGGATTTGTTTGAAGTTAACCATTACTTCTGACTTAACAATATACAATTTTGAAACCAAACGGATTTAGGAGGCTAATTTTCTAGGTGGAATATGATAGTTTAGAAATGCCCTTAAAATGTAAAAACCTCTTTCATTTACAAG
Organism: Bos grunniens; assembly: GCF_055505025.1. Taxonomy (NCBI): domain Eukaryota; kingdom Metazoa; phylum Chordata; class Mammalia; order Artiodactyla; family Bovidae; genus Bos; species Bos grunniens. The sequence continues at coordinate 20,930,419 of NC_141178.1, read as the reverse complement.
CCTGTGAGGCCATGATAAAGGGAACACTGCCACAAAACCTGATTTCAAAAGCTCACTCAGGACATTACCCTGTCTTATTCCAGAGATCTCTAAGGCTAGCCATGCCTCTTTTCAAACTGTATCAAAAATAACATAGATGTCAAGATGAGGGCAAAATTAACAATCTTAAAAAACAAACATAAAATAAGGACTTAAGACAAAACAGACGACTAAAGCAGCAGAGTTCTACTAAACTTTATTCAAAACTGACCCTACTTCCTACTTGAGGTACCCCAAAGTCTAGTGTGCAAATATAAATACCCATCACATGTTCAAAAATAATCTTCCAATTGGTGCTCTGACCCAGCTTTGGCACACGTGAATCATCATGCACGTCAGCCACGATGGTCACCTCTTGGTATATATAGCACAATCCTGAAGTGGCACAACGAGTCAGCCATGACACCATTTATTAAGCTCTCACTGAACTGTACTCTTGGAAGTTACACACACCACAACCCACCTTTGCACAGGTAATTTTATTCTCTCCTGTGGGTGTCAACAGTGCTCAGAGATTGTAATTTGAAACATTCAGAAAGCACATACCTGAATATTGTCACATTTCTTTACATCACGATTCAGTAACTATTAAACAATTATGTCTACTAAATACAGTGAACAAAATGGCATAACTGTTTACACCATTCCCTTGTAAACAAGGCTTTTGTCACAATAGTAACAAATGGAATTAATGCATACCACAATATGGATGAGGAAAGACCTTCTTTTTAAATAAACCATTCAGTTCATAAATAAATTCTGATTTTTTTTTCAGTACACATTTACAGACCTGATCAATAAAAAGAAACAAGACATGTAGTTTCCTTTTAAAAAGAAAATGTTGCGAAATGGACCTCTAGGAGAGAAGGCGCCTAGGAGAGGAGGTGAGAAGCAAGCAAGGGGTGAAAGAGAGTTACAAGTGCAGCCCCACGGCAGCCTATGTCTGTTAGCAAACACCGACACGACACGAGGACAGGGCTGTCTGGAGGGCTCATTTTACTTGAATTCCAGCAAGTTGCAATCGATCTTGTAGTACACATAGGGGTAGTATTCCTGTTGACTCAGGTTTAAGCCTGGAATATCCATAGGAGCCTACGGAAAAGTCAGATGATTATTCAACCAAGTACTTAGAGAAATGAAAAAAGAAAAAGAAAAAGAATATTACCATTCACAGGCCTACCTTGGAGATAGCAGATTCTGATCCAGACCACCGCAATTAAGCAAGAGTTACCATAAGCCAAGTCACAGGAATTTTTTGGTTTCCCATTGCGTATTAATGGTATGTTTACACTTACTATAGTCTACTAAGTGTGCAATGGCCTTTTGTCTTAATAAACAAGTACTTATCTTAATTTGAAAATACTTGATTGTTAAAAACTGAGAACCATCATCTGACAATGCATGGTTGCCACAAACCTTCAATTTGTAAAAAAATGCAGTTTTGCAAAGTTCAATAAAATGAAGCACAATGAAATGAGGTATGCCTGTACCTTCTTAATGAACTGGGCTAAGTTTATACATTTTTCCTAATTTAATCTGAGTTTGACATTGTTAACTCCATTTTGCAATAAGGAAACAATCTCAGAAAGGCTGACCTGCCCTGGGAAACAGAGCAAGTGAGTAGTAATGCCAGATTCAAGTACTCTGCCCTCAATGGCTGTGTGGGTTTAACCGTGACTCCACCGTCCTTTTCTATGCATACTGTATAAAATTACTTTTTTAGCCTCAGGCTTGGGGTATTGAGTTTATGAGATACAAGGCTTATAAAATGATGGATAAAAATAAACCAACTGTGATTTTTACTGATACCACTTACTATGTATGCATGTTATAAGAATTTACTGGTATAAAATTCTGCATCAGTTAGACTTTACATATTATCAACAATTCCATGAAAATTTGGAGTCATTTCCTGCCTTTTCTTCCATTAAAAAAACCTTGATTTTTCTCCTATGGGTTCTAACTAATGCACATGTGAAATACTGCCATTCTAAACTAGAGGAAAAATATCAGCAAGCTATTTGAAACAAAAAATATAAAAGCCTGCTACAATTTTAAACAGCAACAACAAAAAGAACACATTGTTGTATGCTTTTGCATGCATAAATGTTCATACATTTCTGTTTTAAAAAAGATATAAACATACACCATTTTAGAGAAATGATAATTCCCTTTAAAAATGCCCATCTATTGACTCTGCTACTTCTACCAGATAAAGTTACAGTAATGACTTATTTTCTTCCTCTCTGCAATCTGTAATTCTTGTAAACAACTAGTATCATTGCTTGTGTGGTCTCTCTGTAGCTATAAACATCAGATCTACAGCAAGACAATGACTGGCTCTTAGAAATACCAAGGAGCAACTACTATAAAATGGAGTAAGCAAGGTAAATTATTTACTAACAAATTGAGAATCTTAAAGCAATTACATAACATCTTCCAATAATTTTTTTCTGAAATTCATCCAGTTCCTATTTTACCAGGTTAATAAATACTTACATCAATAATAGCTGCTGCGCTGCTGTCTAGATGTTTATACAATTCATATAATACTTCTCTCAGTTTCTTCATTGTTTTCTTATTGGGTTGAAGGAGCATTGCTTGGAAGTTCACTGGCAAGCCATACCTTATAAGGAAGCAGAAATACAGGATGTAACACAAGCAAACATATGCAGAGATTTTCTGCTTAAAAGCAAGTATTCTCATACTCTTCTTTAATCACTGTTAATGGGGAGAGGGTGCCTCATTTTAATAACCACCTTTACAAGTTCAGAAACTCACACCTTCTCTGGTCCTCACTGTCCATTAGAAATCTTTAAAATGAGAGCCAACTGTCCACTAGGAATTACTTTTAATTAGTCTTCAATTTTTAAGGTAATTTATGCCCACCCTCAGCAGACAGTGATAATATGTCAACAGTACAGGCCTCTAAGTATCTGCAGGGAACTGGCTCCAGGACCTCTGTGAACACCAAAACCCAAGGGTGTTCAAGTCTCTTAAATAAAATGGTGTAAGATTTGCGTATAATCTACATATATCCTCCCATATACTTTAAATCATTTCTAGGTTACTTATAATACAATGTAAATGCTATGTAATTCGTTGTAAATAAAATGCAAACGCTATGTAAATCATCGCTAGTGCCCAGGAAATTGAAGTTTTGTTTTTTGGAACTTTCTGGAATTTCTTGTTCAAATATTTTCAATCCACAGTTAGTTGAGTCCATGGATTTGGAACCCAAGAATATGGAGAGTCAACTATTGATTCCTTTATGATAATAAAGAATATGGGGGGAAAAAAGCATGAGATTACCCATCTACTACGGAAATTCAAAGAAATTTACAAATAGCATGATGGCAGATAAGTATTTTGAACTATTTCTAATATGAGCAACGTGTACAAAGCATCACAAGATGGTTGACATTTTAAGTATCTCAAAGTAATAAAATATTTTAGGCTACTATGAAATGAGGACTTCAAATAAGGTTACTGTGTATCAAACTACATGTAAAATCTGTGATAGGTCTTTTATTTTTTTTATTTTTTTTATGGCTGAGTAATATTCCATTGTGTATATTCACCACAGCTTATTTATCCATTCATCTGTCAATGGACATCTAGGTTGCTTCTTTGTCCTAGCTATTGTAAATAGTGCTCAGTGTTTTTTGTTTTTTTTTTATAATTTTTTTATAATTTTTAAAAAATAAAGAAAAATCAATGCCATTCTCCCAAATCTTCCCACCCTCTCCCTCTCCCACAGAGTCCATAAGCCTGTTCTATACATCAGTGTCTCTTTTGCTGTCTCGTATACAGGGTTATCGTTACCATCTTTCTAAATTCCATATATATGTGTTAGTATACTGTATTGGTGTTTGTCCTTCTGGCTTACTTCACTCTGTATAATAGGTTCCAGTTTCATCCACCTCATTAGAACTGATTCAAATGTATTCTTTTTAATGGCTGAGTAATACTCCATTGTGTATATGTACCACAGCTTTCTTATCCATTCATCTGCTGATGGACATCTAGGTTGTTTCCATGTCCTGGCTATTATAAACAGTGCTGCGATGAACATTGGGGTACACGTGTCTCTTTCCCTTCTGGTTTCCTGAGTGTGTATGCCCAGCAGTGGGATTGCTGGATCATAAGGCGGTTCTATTTCCAGTTTTTTAAGGAATCTCCACACTGTTCTCCATAGTGGCTGTACTAGTTTGCATTCCCACCAACAGTGTAAGAGGGTTCCCTTTTCTCCACACCCTCTCCAGCATTTATTATTTGTAGACTTTTGGATCGCAGCCATTCTGACTGGTGTGAAATGGTATCTCATAGTGGTTTTGATTTGCATTTCTCTGATAATGAGTGATGTTGAGCATCTTTTCATGTGTTTGTTAGCCATCTGTATGTCTTCTTTGGAGAAATGTCTATTTAGATCTTTGGCCCATTTTTTGATTGGGTCATTTATTTTTCTAGAGTTGAGCTGTAGGAGTTGCTTGTATATTTTTGAGATTAGTTGTTTGTCGGTTGCTTCATTTGCTATTATTTTCTCCCATTCTGAAGGCTGTCTTTTCACCTTGCTAATAGTTTCCTTTGATGTGCAGAAGCTTTTAAGGTTAATTAGGTCCCATTTGTTTATTTTTGCTTTTATTTCCAATATTCTGGGAGGTGGGTCATAGAGGATCCTGCTGTGATGTATGTCAGAGAGTGTTTTGCCTATGTTCTCCTCTAGGAGTTTTATAGTTTCTGGTCTTACGTTGAGATCTTTAATCCATTTTGAGTTTATTTTTGTATATGGTGTTAGAAAGTGTTCTAGTTTCATTCTTTTACAAGTGGTTGACCAGATTTCCCAGCACCACTTGTTAAAGAGATTGTCTTTAATCCATTGTATATTCTTGCCTCCTTTGTCAAAGATAAGGTGTCCATATGTGCGTGGATTTATCTCTGGGCTTTCTATTTTGTTCCATTGATCTATATTTCTGTCTTTGTGCCAGTACCATACCGTCTTGATAACTGTGGCTTTGTAGTAGAGCCTGAAGTCAGGTAGGTTGATTCCTCCAGTTCCATTTTTCTTTCTCAAGATCGCTTTGGCTATTCGAGGTTTTTTGTATTTCCATACAAATTGTGAAATTATTTGTTCTATCTCTGTGAAGAATACTGTTGGTAGCTTGATAGGGATTGCATTGAATCTATAAATTGCTTTGGGTAGTATACTCATGTGATAGGTCTTTTAAACAAACACTGACTAATATTCATAACCTACGTTTAACTTAAGCACAGAATATGGAAAGAACCAGAGCACAGCAGCATGATCTTTTTCTAAACTCGGTATCAAGGGCAAGACCAACATGCACGTCATAAGCAGTATGATACTGACAATCTCTCCCTCATGAGTAGCCCTTTGGTTTCCCCAAATCAATTTCCTATTAGCAGACTGCGTTTCAATAAAGAGGTGCAATGCCAAGGGATCTACACATTCTTTAGTTCCAAGTTTCTCAATGAGCTTTCTTTACCTCAAAACAGACTCAACAAAAACCCTCAGAGCTTTCACATGAATCCATGCAATAAACGCCTCACTGAAATTCACTTTCAGCCACCGTACCAGTGGTCCCTATAGAAAGAAAGAAAAGAATCACCACAAATTTGGTCTTCAAAATGGCAGTTAGAAATCAGATAAATCAAGTATTTTTAAAGCAGTGACTATCCAGTGAGAATCTTAAGGAGAATTCAGTCACATTATGTGTCTGTGTGCTTAGTCGCTCAGTCATGTCCAACTCTTTGCGACCCCACAGACTGTAGCCCGCCAGGGTCCTTTGTCCATGGGGATTCTCTAGGCAAGAATACTGGAGTAGGTAGCTATTCCCTTCTCCAGGGAATCTTCCCAACCCAGGGATCGAACCCAGGTCTCCTGCAGTGCAGGCAGATTCTCTACCATCTGTGCTACCAGGGAACCCCCAATCACATTGTAATTCACTTTAAAAATGTTTCATTATTCTCATATCTTGCATACTTTACCTTACATTAGATGAAAAGGTTAGCTACTACTGTGTAACCTCAGTAAATACAAATATCCATTGACTCTATTCACTACACAGAAAAGGCATGTATGTGTGTGTGTATGTGTGTGTGTGTATTTTTCTTTTTTGCGGCCATGCTGTGCAGCTTGCAAATCTTAGTTCCCTGATCAGGGATCAAACTCATGGTCCCTGTAGTGAAAGTGCATAGTACTAACCACCAGGACTGCCAGGGAATTCTTAAAAAGGCATATACTATAGTGAAGTCATTTAAAATGATACAGAATATACAAGTGTCCTATAGATTTGAAAACCAAAGTATAAAAATCTAAATTTACTATCCAATACTGTTAAATATTTAATACGTTCAAAATAGAATTTAATTACAAACAACTTCCTTGGAAACAGAAAAAATAGTTATGTAGTAAGTCATTTAATATTTCTAAGTATTAGTTTTCTCATCTGTAAAATCAGGGGGTTGACTTAGATCCCTAAAACCTGCTCATTATGTTCTAATTTCTTAATGATTCTATTATGTATTGACAGCATAAATTCTTTATGAACTTACTAAACTATTCAGTATTATTCCTAGTACTAAATAAAAACACTTCTTTTAAGAAACAAACTTCAAACAACTTATTACCATTTCTCCATACTCAAAAGACATACACGATCAATTCAGCTAACAGTTATTTGGGTAATATTACTAGGCTCATTTGGATATAGCAATCAATTTACACAAAAAGGATAACAACACAACAAAGTGAAAGTCTTTGGTTAAAATATCTGTTCTTTTAGGGTACTGGATCTCCCCCCCAACCAGCTGCTTTTATTTGACATTACTTTATTAGGGTTAGTTTTCTTCCAACTGAGATGTTAGGGTTTATAAAGCACTCGGAAATAGTTGTAAATGGTATGTGCTTTCGTTTCCCCTTGCATTATAAGAGAAACACGTTTTCACTCTTCATGTTTCCCCTTCCATACACTCTTTAATCTTCACAAAAATCCTTTACTTGAGGATGGCAAGTCCACACTATCTTTCACTCACAATTCCATCCCTGTTCTCCACTGTGCCTAGAACATACTAACTCACCAATGGTTTACGTACAAATTCCTTCAGTAAAAGACTACAGCATTAAAAAAAAAAATTCTGCCTCAAGAAAATGAAATTTCCTACTGAAAAGAGAGAATAATTACTTAACTAAAATGACCCCTCACTATAGCAGCATTAATCAAAACACTGTATTTAAAATTAACTTTTGATACAGACTTAGAGGGATTAATTTTAAAATATACATTTTAAGATAACAATTCACAGATCTCAGCTTGCTTAGAGAAAACTCATTTTGACTATTTAATAGAAAAAAATAACTAAAATCAAAATCAGAAAAGTTTTTTCTTTTAAAGAAAAGCAGTACCAGTTTTTCTTCTGCTTAACACAGATAATATTAAATATTAAAAATACATACAAATTGCTTTTTCTTGTCAGTAGAAAGCCTGTTCATTTCTTCTTTGTCTGCTTTCATCTCCTCTTCATTATACTGGAAGTCACGGACAATGAATCTAAATTAGGAAAAAAAAGAAAACCAAAATTGTCCACAGGAAGTATAGGTAATCTAACAAATTTAAAAAACTTTTAAAATAATAATCTTACTTGTTTTCCCTGGCTTTGTGTCTGAAGTCATCAACTGCCTTCCTAAACAAGGTGACATTACATAGGTAACTGTCTTGGTCCTCTGAGAGAACACTAGAGAAAGAAAGACAAAGTCCATTTAAAGCTTTATATTTATTGTTCACATTCATATTGAGGGCAGAATTCAGAAACGGGGAGGAGGAAGAACAAACAGAAAGGTATGGCAGCCCTTCCTGAACCCCTCAGTGCTTTTCAGCTGTACTGCCTCAAATGCTGAGGACACTCAGTCTTTATGTTTTTACTTACAGTGTCTTAACAGGCCCCTCGTACATTTCTTCCTAACCAACAAAATTAAGCATTAACTCAAGGAAAGCTTCCAAGCCCTGAGACCATGACTTTCAGTCTGTATCAGCAGCAGGCCAGCCAAGGACAAACTGTCCAGCAGCTGGTTGTTTTCCAGACTCTCCCCGCTTCCCGGCTAAACACCCTCTTCTCCTTTGCAATCTGAATTCTCTCTTCTCTCCTGCCCTGCCCCCAGAGGCCTGGCCCTCCCCTTTTAATTTGTGCCCTCTCAAGACTATTACACTTAGTTCTTATACCCAGTGCCCATCAAATCCAAAGCAAGGCAGCTACCAAGTAGGCAGAACTTGATTTAAAAACCAAGGCAGAAGTCAAGTGGGGATAACCGTTTGTGAGCTACAGGTCTGAGTCTCCAAACTCTCTGCATTCAATTCCACTGTTGTGTACAAGCAGTAACAGTATATTCTCACCCGTGTAACCAAGCCAAGACGAAACTAAGAGTCAGTGCTTTTCAGCTGTCTCATGGCATTTTCAGTCACCCACGTGTGTGGCAGTGCTTCTGGAGCTTACAAGCTCTTCTGTTCTCTTCTTACCTCTCTCCCAAGGCTCAGTTCTGCCATCTGCTCTGCTTCAATCAACTGACCCGTTTCACTGCTGAAGCATCTTTCCTGCTTTTCTTCATAAATTATCTTTGCTAACCTGGCTCCAAAGCACAGATGAAACTTTTCTCTGCACAATGGCTAGTGTCATCTTTTTCTAGGTCCTCCTTGCTAGCATCCTCTGCTTCATCTAGAACTCCAGCTCCCTGAACAAAAAAGCTTCTGTGAAGCACCACCAAGTCTGTGGTGCTGCTTCCCATAACAGAGAAAAGGCCAAGTCAACCAATGATCTGACCCAACTAGTTTATCTGAACAGGCAAAAGTAGAGACAAACAGCTAAGCGGTAATTGTGAAAGTATATGTGAAAAGCACCTCTTTCTGAACAGTTTTTCCAACAGAAAGAAGCAGAACAATAGTCTGGCTTCCACTTCTTTGGCTGTGTGAACTCTGATGCGGCATTTATACACGTCTTTGCACTTAGCCACCCAATGACGGCAGTATTTCACATGGTCCAATCTTTCAAGATTTATGAACATTTTGCAAATAGCTAGATTTTGTGTTTAAGTGAAATTATTTAAGTTTGAAGATGGTCTTTTTCAATCTATTCTCCCTCAAAAGTCCACTTTCATCTTCACTGCTTCCAAGAGTAATCACTCAAGTATTGTGCCAAAGAGCAACAAGTGACAACGTTGCTACTTAAAATTCACTTTAAAATAAGGCACTTAGAACAATGACTAGCACATAGTAATTACTCAAAAATGTTAGTTATTAGGATAAGCAAAAAGTCCAGCATTAGCTCATAGAGCTCTTTCCTAAACCGTGTATAGCATTCCAGACTGACTCACTAAGATGTGTCTGCCTCACATAAACTAACCATCCTCTTCAGGGCTGGCCGAGCTACTGCCCTGTTCTTAATGACTCAAATGCCTTTTCAAGGAGGTGGTCTGAAATCAGTCTTTAGAACTGCTAAGCAGATGAACAGATGTTTTCACTGAGTGAGGAAGAGCTGGAGGCACTCAGGCGGTCAGTGGACACTTAGGGGTCATTTAGAAGATAGGTATCGCCTATACTCAACTGGCAGCATCTGAAACTTTTTCCTTTAAACTACTAAAGTGATTTTCAAAAGATGTAAATCTCTGAAGGAATATTTCTGAAGTCAGTCTTCCTGAGTAAACCTGGGCTCACATGCCACTCCCCTGGGCTCGGCTCTCCACAGCGCAGGAGGGCATGTCATGCGCACTGCGTCCTCTCTCTCCTCCTCCCCCACCCCCAGATGTCAAGCCAATCTCTGTGGCTTTAATGGGCTCCAAAGAACAAGGTTTAAGAACGTGTCATCCGTCCGGATAAACAGCTTCAGAGGAAAACCAGTATCAAGACACAACCTCAATCTTCAGTTTACCATGTGAAGGGCCAGTGTGAATGGAAAGCACTCCCCAAAAATGGGAAAAAAATTCACAATGAGCACAAGTTTGTGGTTTTGTTCTCAAAAAAAGAAGTCAACATTTATGAAACTGCAAGATTCATATTACCTTCTACTTTACATATCTTCTCAAAATTATTTGTCTATTTTTTTTGGCTGTGCTAGGCCTTCACTGGTGCGAGGGCTTTTCTCCAGTTTCGGCAAGCAGGGGCTACTTCTCATTGTGGTGCTCCGGCTTCTCACTGAGATGGCTTCTCTTGCTGCAGAGCACCAGCTCTAGGAATGTAGGCTTCACTAGTTGCAAAGTGTGAGCTCGTAGTTGTGGCGACAGGCTCAGCTGCTCCATGGCATGTGGGATCCTCCCAGACCAGGGATTGAACCCATGTCTCCCACACTGGCAGGCGGATTCTTTACCACTGAGCTAACAGAGAACTCCTACTTCATATATCTCATCGAGTCTTAAAAGGACCTCATAATGTGTACAACAAAGGTGTGATGCTCATTTTACAAAGAAAATGAGGCCCAGAGAAGTTAAAAGACTTACCCTAGGTCACACAGCAAGTTGGTAGCAGAACCAGCAAAAGAACTCAAGATTCCTGGGTCCAGGACTCTTTCCATTATACTAAGCTACCTCCCATATGACACAATGAAACTGGAAAAGAAAATACTTCATGGGCCTGGCCTTACTACCACCACTTCTCTACTACCTCCCAGACTTTCCTTTCATCCTGCTGACACCTCTTGAGGAATATACACACAAAAGAATTCTTCGGGGAGCATACACACTGTACTTATATTTTCTTGGCAAGTATCTCATGTGGAAAGGCAGAATACAGGAAAAGATGACATGTTATAATGTCATGAGTGCACAACTTGCAGTGAAAAGACCTCAATTTTTAGTCCTAACTTTGCCATTTGACACTTTTATGGCCATATGCTTTAGGCCACAACTTAACTCTTGTGCATTTTTTACTTCATCTATGAGAAAAAGTGTAACAACTGCCCAAACTACTTCACAGAACTGTTGTAAATATCAAATTAGACAATGAATATTAACCTGTAAGTTCAAAAATGCTTAATAAATTTTTTTTTTCCAAAGGAAAGTACAGGCTAGGTAGAATCTATGCTCACTGGAAAGTGATAGTAAATATCTGCAGACCAACACAGTAGCCTAGTAGCCATTTTGGTATACTTCCTTGACAAGATAAATGGGGAATTAGAGACACACAGTAGGTATGAGATAAGTACTGAAAGAAGGATCTTGAGAAGGTTGTACAGCAGAAAAAGTACCACACAGGAGACCTGGGTTTTGGTTACAGCTATGCCACGTATGAGATATGTGACTCTGGGCAAACCACTTCGGCTCTGTGGCCTCAAACTTCCACATCTATCAACATGAGTGGGTAGGTGAGACTGTGCAAAGGCCCTTCCAAGTCTAAAATTATAATAACTAGAGTTAATATAATTCATTTATTAGGTGAAAAAGATGGTTCCAAAACTATAAAATTTACCACAAAGAAAAGATAAAGATATTTCCTAATCCAACACCCAGACTATAAAGGAATTCTGGGCGAGAGCAGGCTGTAAGGCTACTACTTACTTGCTAGACCTTGGAACTACCATTTCAGCTAGCGTCTCATACTGCTTAATCCAGTCGTTGTGGTTTAACCTGCAGAAAAGGTACAATTAAGTTACTAGAAGAGAAAAACAAGTCCTACTTCCTGCCAGACCCAGAAAGAGAAAAAACTATGAGACAAACTATATATATATATAATTCAACTATATATATATAGTAAATATATCTCAAATCTATCTAACAAAAGAAAAATCAAGTTTCTGACAGAGAATGAATTCAAATACATTGAGTGGTGAAGGAGGAAACATAACGCACCATCTCTTACATCTAGTAACTACTGCAAAAGAGGCACACCCTAGAACTCAGTTTGGAAAAGAAGCAAAGCAAAATGGAGATTTGAAATTATTTTCAAACTTTAGGGTTAATTTATATTACCTCACTAAAAAGAAAAGAAGAAAGCAAATAAGGAAGTGAGAGAGAGAGAAATGAGAGAGAGAGAGAGAGAGAGAAGCCATGCTGAAATCACTAACACTTTTATTCAGCGGCCATTCAGAAGCGCTGGGAGAAGGCACGTTTACTGAAGCACAGGGTACCAGGAAGCACTGAGTCAACAAAGCGACAGTAAACCAAGCTGCCACAGAGCATTGTGCAACAGCCTTCCTTCCTTCTCTAGAGACCACTGGCTTTCGTGGGTGTGGCAATATAAAATAAAGAACTGTATCGATAGTATTGTAGCCAGGATAATAAATAAGCCACTATACAAGGTACCCTAGGTCTGACCCTAGGTTTCCAGTACAGTGTACAGAAAACTATGAAAATTTCTTGTCTTAAACACAAATTTTAAACAAAGGTTGCATAAGACAAATCTTTTCTCTGGACAACGGTTATTTCCATGCATAGTATAAAAACACACATACACAGACATTTTTCAGAAATAATCAGTATTTTCTTATTCTGCAGTAAGCGGGGAAAGGCAAAAATCAGATGATACTGTCGCCACTGTAAATTAAATGGAGGTGCTTTCCCGCCCCTTTCCAGGAGGCATCATTTTCCTATATTCCCAGTTTCCTAGCCAGATAAAAATGGAGAGCACAGCAAAACAAGACTTTATGAATAATGCTGACAAGAGTCCCCAAATCTCCCACGCCAGTTTGGATCCCCCAATGATTTCCTGATGGTAAGATTTCAGTGCAGGTCAGAAATGAAACCATTAACAGTATTTTCCGCCACCCACCCACACATACAGAATCCTAACCTTCAAAAGATTTCATTTTATCAAGATTAACTATGCCCAAATGTTAATTAATACAGAAGGCCTAATCTAGAGGAGATTTCAAAGAATTATCCAACCTAAACTATGGCCATAACCTGTACCTGTTTTTGTAAATAAAGTTTTACTGACACCAGACATATCACTTCATGCACACAGTGGGGATGGCTGCTTTTAGCTACAACCACAAAGCTGACGTGGCAGAGTTGAGTAGCTGTATCACAAACCATATGGCCTGCAAAGGGTAAAATACTATTTGGCCTTTTATATAAAAGATATGCTAACCTTTGATCTAATCCAATCCTTTACTTCTTAAAGGGGTTAATTTATCCTAATCAATCATAAAGATTTTTCAGAAAAACAAAGAACTTCCTATTTTGAAATATCTAAAAACAGTATTTTTTTAAAAATCCAATAGTTTAGCATTATTTAATTTTTTAATGGTCAACTCTACTAAGTTGAACTTGATTTAGAATCTCAATTTATAACTGACATCTCTATTACCAGGTTACGAACTAAATTCCACTGTATGTGCCATATGAGTATATGTTGGTTGACAGAACAAATGACAAAGTGATATTCCATTCACACTCGGGTTTTGTGGGAAACTTCAAATTACAGTATCAGGCACTAACATTTTTCTTGTATTTTAATAAGTAAAAACCTTTTGTAATGAAAAGACATACTTGGGAACTACGACCAGTAACGTGACGAGATACTCTGAGTCAAGAACAAAGTCATCCTTCTTCACAATTTCTGCTAGACTTCGAGTTAGCAAACTCCCTCTGAGGAATAAGAAAAAGATCATTAGGCTGATAATTATGTGGTTCCATAACACAAGTAAAGATACAGCAGGCTAAGTATAGTTACATATACTACACATACATCTCAAGAGGGATTAGCCTGAGTTAACATTTTTTATTTGATGTATCAAGAAGCCAAAATTTAGCTGAATATTTCCCATATCTAAACCCAAAGAAATGTCAAAATTTTATCAGAATTTGCCTCTAGTGTCTCCCTTTGTGTTTGTTTTAATTATTATAACTCAGTTCTTCTCTTGATTATATATATATAATGTCTTAACTGGGAAAGTGTTATTCATTAGGCATCAATTAAAGTCTACCTCACCATAATTATGCAATCGTATCATCTAAGCACAACCTTTGATTTTCCTCCCTCTCCTTGGGTATCAATTTTGGTTAGTTAACCCAACAATCAACTCTTTGAATGCAAGTCTTCACTTGGTCTCCCAGTAGATTCACACTGAAAATGACTTGCCTTGTTTGCACCCCTGACAGGACGACTCAGTTCTGCCTCTGGGATACGAATGTATACCTTGAAGAGTTAAGTGCTTAAGGCTACACCTGTAGTAGTCATACTACAGTGAGATCAACCACAAGAAGAGTGTTCTATTTTAAGAAAACCTAACATAAAAAATTGAAACATAAAAACAGATAAAAATGGAAACACTGGAAAACAGATAAATTAAAGAATGAGAATTACATAAAAAAGGATTTTTCTATATAATTCTTTTAAGCAGCAGATAATTGCTATGTAATTAAATTATGATTTAATTTAAAACAATTAACTTTAGATAATTTTTACAGTGAAAAATCAGATAGATAAAGGATAAACCAGGACCCAGCTCAGAAGTATTATGTATGAAACGAGCATAATAAATCAGCCTCACATCTGTTTTGACTAGCCTGAAATAATGAGTTTTTCTCCATGAAGTGAAAAAATACCACCTGACTACAGAAACGGCACACACTGGAACTTACTAAAACCCCCAGCAACAGTTTATCTGCAACATACGCTACACAGCGGTCCTCGACATTTTCGGCACTGGGGACCAGTTTCATGAAGACCATTTCCCATGGACCAGGGAGGCGGGGCCGGGTGGCTCAGGGTGATTCAGCCTGTTACATTTATTGTGCACTTTATTTCTAGTATTACTACATCAGCTCCAGCTCACATTATCAGGCATTAGATTTCAGAGGTTGGAGACTCCTGTGCCACAGCGCTTCTCCAATTCTAAATTATTCACATATAGTTGACATGCTTACGCGTTCTTTCGTTCCAAATTCTGAAGATTCCCTTTCAGGTTGTTGTATGCGGATGCTCGAGATTTCAGGTCATTGTCAATCTGAGTGACACCCTTTACAGAAGAAAGAAGAGAAATAGGGAGAATCTTCTTAAATCTGCCTCTACTAATACAATTAAAGTAGTTGTGCTGAAACTTTAAAAAACAAACCCACCACCAGTTCCTGATGTAATAATATTCTATTATTTTAAAAGCATTATTTTTAAAGGTCATTAAAAAAATAACCTACTTCATTTTTAATAACTATGGGAATTTTCATATCATCTTTTCTACTAAAGATAATGTATCTACATGTATTTTTATTATTGTTACTATATTCTTAAACCATGTAAATGAAATCTAGATCATTGATTAAAGACATGACTAATTGGAAGGTTTTAATACACAAGTCTAAAGAGTTAATTTCCAAAGGAACGAAATCATACAGAGTTTTGCTGTTTATAACACCACCATTCTTACACAAAACATTTTTGCAATGAAGTTAACATTTTGCTTCAACTTATTTATAAATGTTACACAAGCTAATTTTTCAAAAATATGATTAAAACTACTGACAATTTAAGGAGAAGACACAAAGCAGCAGATTTAACACTTGAAGAACTAATTTCAACTTAGCTCTACCATTATCAGCCATGTGGCACGCTGGGGTAAATCACATCACCTCTCTGAGCCTGTTTCCTCATCTATAATAGTATCAGGAAGAAGATGACTAAATCCTTGATAAGGATTAAAAGAAAATAATGCTCAGTCATAATCAGAACACCATTTTATATTATCTGACTACTCATTTTCATTAAATTATTTGACCCTGAGTTAAAATCCTTGATAGTCTATTTATTTACATTTAACCACAGAGCACAATGTACAAATAAAGTCAGTGGAAGCTAAGGAAGTCTGTCCGAATGATTTAAACTGTACTGTTCATCCAGCCAGGTCACAGACATGTTGTCAAACAGTGAATAGGTCCTTGTCTATTGCCTCATTACAGTTTCAGTTTTACATTTTTCTCTCAAGCTCAAGGACTTTGCAACAGAAAAGGAACTCTTAGTTTAGTGAGTTCATGGATGGACTTTCAACACCTGTGGACTCGCTGAAACTGTTCATAAAATCACGCAGTATGAGAACACAGGCAATTTTTCTGGGTAAGGAATCAATACTGAATGTCAGAAGGCGTCAGAGAACCCAAAAAGTTTAATCTGAATCAGTACTGTACATAAACATACTCAAGTGACCATTATCATATATCTGAATGATTTGTAAATCTCTAATCAATTCCAATTTATAATTCTATGTGATCTCAGTTATGCTTAAAATTTGTAATTTTAAAGTTACTTTTCTTAGTCAAACACTGTTGATGTAACCTTTAACTTAACCACTTAAAAAAACAAACCACACACATGGATAATGTGCATGTGAAAGTGTTATCCTTTTCCGACAACTTTCTTTTTTAAGTAAAGTTGCAGAATGTCACATATAATTAAGTTGCCTTGTCAAAACCTAAATTAGAGTACTTAATAGCTAAATACTTATAAAATAAATAGAATCACTATAAATCAATGTGTCCTACCTGTGTCATTTTTTTATCTTACCTTGGCAATTATTTCAGAAATATTTTTCAGGGACTGCTTGATTGGATATTTAGCCATGTCCCACTGAAACCTTGTTATATAAGTAACCAAGTCAACTGAAATAAGGGAAGAAATTAATTACTGAGGAGAAGCAATAGAGTTTTTTATAGTTTGCTATACAGTAATGCCAAAATGGGCATTAAGAAAATCAGTAAAGATATCATCACTTGTGAAGGTTAAATAAATGTGGGACTGTATTAGGTAACATGGATTAATCAAAATTTTTACCTGTAATCTGACTGAATTCTCTTCTCCTTACTCAAAATTTAATATATATATTAAAATACTCCTTCTAACTTGATGACTTAATAAATGAAATATGCACATACCCATGATACATGGGAAGATGAGAGAGACACAGAGATTGAGAAACTACTGCAAAGTGTCTCCTCAATAAGAATTTGACAAAAGTATGTTATTTCTTTGCAACTTACCCAAACAAACTGAAAATGAACTTGTCTGTTAAAACCATGTGATGACTGTTTCTAGGAGTCTGTATTTCAGTGATATTCAAAACGTGGACCTTTTCACTTTCAAATGAAAAGAATAAAAAATGCAAAGCCAAAGAGAAACTCAACAACTAATTCCCTGGAAGTCTAGTAGTCAAGATGACTTTATCCCTCAAGCCTGATGGGATCAAGGTCAGGGAAATCAAATGTCAATTATAGTTAACTGGCGAAAGTAATTCTTATCAAAATATCTTCTCTCCTCAACTTCTCCCGACAGAATACCAGCAAGTCAGCAACATATCTGGTATTTTCAAAAGCAGTTTTGGATGCAATGTTCCCTAGATGGTCACCCCCCTATTCTACCAAGAAGACTGACTTCCCTACTTCATCAAGTACTTAGAGATCAGTGAAGGCACCTAAGTTAACACATCTAACTCCTGTCCTTCTGCCCCAGCCACACATTAACAGAAACAGTAAGCAGGTCAGGGTTGCTATTTTAACAGAGAGCAAAAATAAATTACTAATTATTTTAAATTGATTAAGTACTTACTGAACATCTACAATTTGCAACGGAAAGAAACGAAATTAGAGAAACACTGAATTTAAAATACAGTGACCACTGAGAGTTTAGCCAAACCTCCATACTACTGCCTTCACATGCATTTTACATGGCCAAGTAGCCAGCAGGAGCCTAGAAATCACACTAGATAATAGCCCTCCTGGCTAACAGCCCTAGATAACAAGCCTGCAATCACAGTAAACGTAAGCTCAGTTCCTGGTTCGATTTCCGATACTAATCGGTGATAAGCACTCTCCCCTGCTGCCCAGGGCCTCCCCTGCTAGTGGACCCTTTAGATAAGACCCCCTGGGGCAGGAAATGGCAGCTCACTCCAGCATTCTTGCCTGGAGAATCCCATGGACAGAGGAGCCTAGCAGACTGTAGTCCATAGGGTTGCAGAGTCGGACACGACTGAGCATGCATAGGGCTCTTCAAGTTAATCAAAATTCCCCTTTTTAGTTTGAATTAACCAATCAGGACTTGGCTTGGGAATCCCAAATCACTCCACCCATGGACTCTAATAAAGGCATGTGCTCCAGGTCCTACTGTTCTTCCTGTCTGCACCCCGCCCTAACTTCCCTGCATTGCTCCCCTCCCTCCAGGACCTGTGAGTAATAAACTTCTCTATTTCTCTTTCCCCTGTGGTCATTCGTTGAACTGTGGCTCACCATCCTATGATAACCCAGGGCTCTACCTAACAAATGTTAATTTATTATAGTGACCTACCACAGTAGGCTATACAGGACAGAAAGAGAGGAAAGGATTGTTTCTTATTTTAATGACATATCAGTAAAGATCCAACCAGTCAATCCTAAAGGAAATCAGTACTGAATATTCACTGAAAGGACTGATGCTGAAGCTGAAACTCCAATACTTTGACCACCTGATGCGAAGAACTGATTCACTGAAAAAGACCCTGATGCTGGGAAAGATTGAAGCCGGGAGGAGAAGGGGATGACAGAGGATGAGATGGTTGGATGGCATCACCGACTCAATGGACATGAGTTTGAGTAAACTCAAAGTCGATGATGGACAGGGAGTCCTGGCGTGCTGCAAGTCCATGGGGTCGCAAAGAGTTGGATATGACTGAGCAACTGAACTGAATTGAAAATGAAACACATGCTAAACTGATATTTCAGGAGAAAACAACAAGTGCAAGGACAAAAGACAATGATGTGGTTGAAACCATCTTTATAAAGCTATTATTACACAGAACAAACTTTATGTAATTATTAGCTTCTAGCTACAGACAGGTCAGTAGTAGACTATTCTATAAGTACTAAAGAAATGCCATATGAAATTTGAGGGGAAGAGGCATTACTCTGCAATAAGATTAATAATTTTCATTCTAAAGCTTCTGTAGTTGGATGCAATTAAATACAAAAAGCTAGAGAAAACTGCAAGTATTCACCTGGAACAATGCTGAGACACCTAACTCAGAAACACACTTTTAAGTGGAACTGACAGGTAGATCCTGGAAAGAACTAAGGTAAATCTTTATGATACTGCTTTCGGAAGGATCCATATTAAAAAAAAAACAAACTATAATATATATAATGTACGACTGTCTTATGAGAGGTTGTGTTTCAGAGGACAGAATGTAACTGGCAGTATAACCAAATTGTTAATAATCATTCTATTTTAATGGCTTTCTACGGCATTTAATACCCTTATCTATATCTTTTTTATGTCTTTCACTTTATTGAAGTCAATATCAAATCATGAAACATTAGCTTACCTCCATTGGCCAACAGGTTCTCCTGAACTTTATCTTTACTGTCCTCCAATACGTCAGCCATATATTGAGCCACTTTCTTAACCACCCTTAGGAGAAAAAAAAAAATCAGTGGTTACTTTCAGGAAAACAACCTAAATTCCATGCTACACAATGAACATGTTACATGAACACATGAATTTGACTCTGTTTCCATTACACTATCTGTATAATAATGTTAAACAATGGGTCCTAACTTCCAAAATAATGTTAAGGACAAACTGAACCAAGATTTTATTATATGTAAAACTCAACTCAGTAACTGTAGTTTTAAGGAAACCACCTGCAATACGTTTATCAAGTCTGGAAAGAAAGTAGTGGAAAGTTGGCGAGGGTAAGCTGAAAGAGTGTGCAACAGACCTCACCACCCTGTAAGAACAAAGTGGGAAGCAGGAGCTTGCACTCATCAGATGCATACTTCCCCTCAGGACAAACGGGATCCGACAGGCAACAGAACACAAGCAACAGTGCAGTCCTACATTATGTATTCATTACCTACTGACGAGCATCTACTATTTGAGATTTGTTTTGTTGTTGTTTAGTTGCTAAATCATGTCTGACTCTTTTGTGATCCCAAGAACTATAGGCCGCCAGGCTCCTCTGTCCATGGGACCTCCTGCTCAGTGCTAAAGAGGAAACAAATCATGGTGCCAAACTACTGAAGCAACTGTGTATCACCTTGTCAACCCCTTTACTTTATAAATACACCCAAGTATAAAGACAGGAAGTGATTTAGTTCCAGAAGTCACAAAACCAGTTCCTGGCAGAGCAGTGACAGAAACCTGTCACCCTGATTCTTGTGTTCTGTGTTCTTCACCCCCTCACCCCCCACCATTCCTTGTCCACCTATGGGCCATGGGTGGGATATATAAGTTCAGCTCAGTTCAGTCGCTCAGTCATGTCTGACTCTTTGCTACCCCATGAACCGCAGCACGCCAGGCCTCCCTGTCCATCACCAACTCCCAGAGTCCACCCAAACCCATGTCCATTGAGTCGGTGATGCCATCCAACCATCTCATCCTCTGTCATCTTCTCCTCCTGCCCCCAATCCCTCCCAGCATCAGAGTCTTTTCCAATGAGTCAGCTCTTCCCATCAGCAACTGTGTATCCCAAGTATTGAAGTTTCAGCTTCAACATCAGTCCTTCCAATGAACACTCAGGACTGATCTCCTTTAGGATGGACTGGTTGGATCTCCTTGCAGTCCAAGGGACTCTCAAGAGTCTTCTCCAACACCACAGTTCAAAAGCATTAATTCTTCAGCACTCAGCTTTCTTCACAGTCCAACTCTCACATCCATACATGACTACTGGAAAAACCACAGCCTTGACTAGACGGACCTTTGTTGACAAAGTAATGTCTCTGCTTTCTAATATGCTGTCTAGGTTGGTCGTAAAAATCTGTGGTGAGTGCCAACTGAGATGATCAGGTTACAGAGATGCATAAAGGAAAAAGATTTCATTTCCAGTGACTGTAATCAAAAAAGCATAATGGATCAAGAGCAGGGCAGTGAAGGACAGGAATGGTTTTTTTTGAAAGGCTGATTAGGCATGAAGAATGTATATTCTTGCCACAGGGCATCGTATGAGTCAAGATCTGGAGAGAAAGAAAAGCAATGAATGAGGAGGGGTCCAGACAGTGTGGAGTGTCATGCTGGGGGGAGAGGGAGGTTGGGCTAGGAAGCAGGCTGGGGTCAGACTGCATGGGGATCACCTCTGACGGCAGTCAGCAGGAAGAGGGGTGACACGGTCAGGACTTGGGCCAATTTCTTGTATGACTTTTGTGTTTAATGGCAGGGAGTGTAAACTGGAAGACAAATTAAGAAACTCCTGCAACATGGACCAAGAAGGGCCAGGAAAAGGCGACAGAAGGACAAAATGTGAATGACAAACCTAAGCTGAATGACCTCAATTCTAAGAAAGTGCAACAAATTCAGAAAAAAATGATGTAAACTCTAAGTCCTCAACATGCTTAAACCTGGGATCTGTACATACACTTGGCTGTATCTCCAAAATCCACCCATTCCTTCAAAGATGAACCATTATTCCCATATAACTTGACGAGCATCTTGTAAACAGAACCATGTGCTATGAACATTCAAAAATGGGCATGATCACAACACTGCAAATCAACTATACTTAAAAAAAAAAAAAGTGCAGGTTTACCACAGAAAATAGTTCAGAGTGTAAAACTGCCTGATATCAAATTTATCAACATTACAGAACTGAGAAATTCAAAATCTCCCTCTGCATCTCTACAAGAGTATCTATGACATATGGTCACCTTAAAAAAAAAAAAAAACAGTTCTAATGGTTAGACCACTGAAAAAGTACAAACTATAATTTACTCCACCACAATGTTCAGACTTAAAAAACTGTAACACTATAAGCTAGAATCTGTCAATTCTACTAAAGTCTAAGAACCATATGATTTTTAAAATTCCTCAGATCTTTCAGGGAGACTGATAAGGACACGACTGCATAACAGTGCAAGATAACAACAGTGCATAACAGTGCGTAAGAACTGCATCTGTGTGACACTTACTTTCCTAAAATTTGTGTGCCAATCTTATACTATATTCAAGACATCCTGCTGATGATGTAAAGAAAAATCTACAAAGCTATCGAGGTGATGAATAAGGCTCCAAGTAAGTGTTGATAATTATATTTTCAGGAGCCTCCCTTCCCAGTGTCTTTCTTTGTCATGACTTAACATTGTAATGAGGTAGGTGGGACAGCAGAAAAGACAATCACCTCAAGGTGGCAACCACAAAAAGTTTCCTCAAACTCTTTTATTAATTAAAAACTTACATTAAGAGACCAAGAGACAATTCTTACCATTGGTCAGTTTTTTGAGAGTATCATCAATAATTACTTTCACATTTGCTCTATACGGATGCAAGGAATTATTAACCCTTTAAAAGCAAATCTGTTACTCTCTGCTTTCATCCTCTCTTTTCCATTTTTATTGCCTAATGCCTCCTCTTACTTGAGGTTTTCATTATTTCTTGCCTAATTCGACTGTAAAACTGGTTCTTAACTGGCCTTTCACCTCAGGAATACATCTTTGCATGTGTACGTGCTAAGTTACTGCAGTCGTGTCTAACTCTATGCGACTCTATTGACCACAGCCTGCAGGTTCCTCTGTCCATGGAGATTTTCCAGGTAAGAATACTGGAGTGGGTTGCCACACGCTCCTCCAGGGGATCTTTCCCACCCAGGGATCAAACTCGCGTCTCTTAGATCTCCTGCATTCACAGATGTGTTCTTTACCACCAGTGCTACTTGGGAAGCCTAGGACCTCTTCAGGTCTATTTATTTCCTTAGCACACGTTGTTATGTACAAAGATCTCTCTGAAACATCTCAGCCTCTATTACCAGAGCCAGTGCATTTGAGGTTCTACCAATTCAGAAAAGTCTAACAACACAGAAGGGAAGACCCTTCTGTACAGATTTAGAGAATAAGTTCCCCTCTATTCAAGCCTGTTCCTTTAAAGCGTCAATCAGATACACACTTCTTAAGATTCACCAAAATTCTTTTTTTTTTTTTTAAACTAATTATACCTATTTACCTAAGCCCTAAGTATTAAAAGCTCTGTATCTCAAGACTCAAATGATTTGATTATAGACTGATTCTGTCAATTAATCAATATACAAAAAGTTATTAAGGATCCCATACCCACCTTCAGCTAAAATACACAGAAACTGAATTTCCTAAGTAACTAAACCTGTAATCTAGAAAAATCTTTCAATGTAACTGAATTTTGAACACAAAAGCATCACTAAATAAATCTTCCAACAAATGGCAGAACATCCCATGTTCACCAACCAAAGATTTAATATGCTAGGGTGGCAACACTCCTGAAATTATTTACAGATTCTACACAATCCCCACTGAAATTCCAGCTGACTTTTTGCAGAAATTTGACACAGTGTTCCTAAAATCCAAATAGAAATGAAAGGAACAAGAATAACCAAAACAATCCTGAAAAGACTAAATAAACTTGGAGAACTCACACTTTCTGATTTTAAAACTAACTACAAAGCTACAGTTAAGAGGGCAATGTGGTACTGGCATCAGGACAGGAATATGGAACACAAAAGGGAGTTCAGAAATGTTAATAACTCTTACATTTATGTTCGACTGATTTTTGCAAGGGTGTCAGGACAATTCACTGCAGAGACAGAATAGTCTTTTCAACAAATAGCATTAGGACAACTGGATACTCAGTCAAAAGAATGAAGATGGACTTCTACCTCACACCATATACAATAAGTAACTCAAAATGAATTCAGTTCAGTTCAGTCGCTCAGTCATGTCCGACTCTTTGTGACCCCATGAATTGCAACACGCTAGGCCTCCCTGTCCATCACCAACTCCTGGAGTTCACTCAAACTCACGTCCATGGAGCTGGCGATGCCATCCAGCCATCTCATCCTCTGTCGTCCCCTTCTCCTCCTGCCCCCAATCCCTCCCAGCATCAGAGTCTTTTCCAATGAGTCAGCTCTTCACGTGAGGTGGCCAAAGTACTGGAGTTTCAGCTTTAGCATCATTCCTTCCAAAGAACACCCAGGACTGATCTCTTTTAGAATGGACTGGTTGGATCTCCTTGCACTCCAAGGGACTCTCAAGAGTCTTCTCCAACACCACAGTTCAAAAGCATCAATTCTTCGGCACTCAGTTTTCTTCACAGTCCAACTCTCACATCCATACATGATCTCTGGAAAAACCATAGCCTTGACTAGACGGACCTTTGTTGGCAAAGTAATGTCTCTGCTTTTGAATATGCTGTCTAGGATGGTCGTAACTTTCCTTCCAAGGAGTAAGCGTCTTTTAATTTCATGGCTATAGTCACCATCTGCAGTGATTTTGGAGCCCCGAAAAATAAAGTCTGACACTGTTTCCACTGTTTCCCCATCTATTTCCCATTAAAACGACCTAAATATAACAGCTAAAACTAGAAAACTCTTAGAAGAAAATATAGACACAAAACTGTGATCTTGGATTAGGCAATGGTTTCTTAGATATAAGGACAAGAACATAAGCCACAAAAAAGATAAACTGGACAGCAAAATTAAGTATCTTGTACCTCAAACGACACCACCTAGAAAGTGAAGAAAAACCAGAGAATGGGAAAAAATATCTGCAAGTCCTATCTGATAAGAGAGTTGCATCCAGACTATATAAAAAACTCTTACAAGTCAATAATCAAAAGAACGGTAAGTCAATTAAAAAAAACAGGTGAAGGATCCAAACGGACATTTCTCCAAAGAAGAAACATAAATGGCCAACAAACAAATGGAAAGATGCTTAACACATTATTAGCCATTAGGGAAATGCAAATCAAAAACACAGTGAAATACTCTTTAATATCCATTAGGATTGCTATAATCAAAAAGATGGATCTTAATGAGTGTCCATCAAGAATGTGGAGAAATCACAAGCTTCATACACTGCTGGTGAGACTGTAACAGAGTGCAGCCAACTCTGAAAAACAATCAGACAGGTCCTCAAAATGTTGAAAATACAGTTACCGTATGCCCCAGCAATTCCACTCCTTGGTACGTACCCAAAAGAAATGAAAACATATCAACATACAAATACTTACACACAAATATTCATAGCAGCATTTATTCATATTAGCCAAAATGTGGAAACAACCTTAATGTCCATCAACTGATGAATGGATTAATAAAATAGTCTATCTGCACAATGTAATATTATTTGGTAATAAAAAGAAATTAAATGTTGATACATGCTACAACATGGATGTACAACATGCTACAACAACCTTGAAAACATTACACTAAGGCAAAGAAGGGCTTCCCTGGAAGCTCAGATGGTAAAGAATCTGCCTGCAATGCAGGAGACCAAGGTGTGATCCCTGGGTTCAGAAGATCCCCTGGAGAAAGGAATGGCAACCCGCTCCAGTATTCTTGTCTGGGAATTCCCATGGACAGAGGAGCCTGGCAGGCTATAGTCCATGGGGTTGCAGAAAGTCAGACACAACTGAGTGACTAACACTATAAGGCAAAGAAGCCAGTCACAAGAGACCACGTATTTTCCGATTCCATTTATACGAAATGTCCACAAAAAGCAAATCTATAGTGTCAGAACGCAGATTAGTGGGTAGTGGGGGTAGGGGATAACTGCTAATGGGAACAGGATGTTTATGATAACAGAAGGGAGATGAAAAGGCACTAAAGTTGACTGATCTCTAACTTCATTCCAATAAGCAGAGTATGTATACATATAATAATAAACCCAATCCCAGGGAGCCTGATAATAGCACTCTCATTCTGCTCTAGCCTGTTCATATAAATAAATACGTTACCCTTCTACAAATGCATCCAGTTTAGCCAGTTCATCTGACAAACCAACCAGGACATCAAGTGTGCCAACCTAGAAGGGAAATACAACATTTTATTAGATTTCTCCTTTTTTAAAAAAACAAGGTAATACAGCATCTTGATTTGAAAGGCCTGCAGATCTTAAGTTCTCCATATTTTATTTCATAATATGCAAGTGTGGTTAAAAAATGCAAGACATTTCAAAGCTATTTATATGTACAAAATAATCCTCTAATTTATGAGGACCACCATTTAGATGTGAAGATTCCACAAGAGCAGGCCTGTGCCTCTACTTGTCCTGCCCAGTGGGAGGGTTCATTTGAAGTTGTAGTTTACATTAGCAGCTTTTAAACACGGATCCAGGGCTGTGCATCTTTAGTTCCATTTGGGTTTTTTGGTCCTTTTTTTAAAGAAATCTTTATTATTACTAGCCATGCCACAGGGCATGCAGGAACTTATTTCCCAGACCCCGGATTGATCTGCGTCCCCTGCAGTGGAAGCATGGAGTCCTAACCCCTGGACCACCAGAGAATTCTCTGTAATTTAATTGGTACACAAAACCAAGTATGTATAAACAAGCAAGTTTTAGAAGAAATGTCCATAGTCTACAGGAGTGTATCAAAGGACTTTATTTCTTAAATGAGTGCTGTGTACAACTGTCGAATATCATGATCTTTTCATCCATTACAAAAGTTCAGTCAACTGATTACTGGCAGTCTGCTTCACTTAGAGGCTGCTAGGTTACTGATGTTTAATAAACATTAAATAGATAAACTACATTAAATAACTAGATTTACCAAGAAAAATTTAAAGAGATGCAATGGTAGAACAGTTACAATATCAGTGAGTATTACATGAATAACAGAAAAACATATTCACTGTGATATTTAAGAATACATATTACTAAGATTTCTCACTTCTAAAAATCTTCCCTGTGAAAGTAACACATCAAGTATTTTCGTAAGATTTCTCATTAAAATTTAAATCATAATTTAAAAAAGCACAAAAGTTTAGGGGAATATGTTACTTTGTTTTAGTATTTTCTTCAAAAAAATCTCAATTTCCTTGTTATCTAAAATCTGAATATTAGAAAGAACAAGGTAAGTTGTAAATTATGCCAATCCATAGAATTTTCTCTCGAAAGAACCTGGGTATCTCATTTCGACCAAAAGGTAAGCAGAGACAGCTGTCCTTTCCCTCACAATGAACTCCTCTGCACAGCTCAGGTTTACCTTTAAGTCAGGAATGTTGAACTTTGAAGAAACTGCAAGGTTATTGTTTTTTGTAGTTGCCGCATGCAATTTCTCCCATGTTTGCTGACATGTTTTCTCCCCAGGAGCCGATATAAGCCAGAACTCAGTCATGTTGTTTACCAGATGTATCTTCCAAAATTAAGACTCTGAAAGGTAAAACAAAACTAAGTAAAAATACATTTACTACCACTTGTTTCTAAATTATTTCAGAGTGATAAGCACAGCCTGTTGCAAAACTGATTCAACAGTGGTATACAATCCTGAACAAACTCAAATTTACTTACCTGGATATAAGTCCATATAAATGGGAAACGGTGATTTATTTACATACAATACTAGGAAAAAGTGATGATAAAGACCTAATACATGAAGTACACAATTTTCTAAAAATGACCCAACATCCTAAAATGGGAGCTAGTCAAGAAGGGAGACTACCAAAAATGTCAGCCCCCAACAGTTTCAATCCCCCAAAGAAGTTGGAGAGTCACCAATTAATGGGTTTATCTTAAATTTTTAAAATAAAAAACCTAAATAGGAAGTGAAAAGCTATACATAATTCTGACCTTTGAAAAAGAACTGAATCAATGCACTTCAACAGTAGCCACCAAATAA
Organism: Bos grunniens; assembly: GCF_055505025.1. Taxonomy (NCBI): domain Eukaryota; kingdom Metazoa; phylum Chordata; class Mammalia; order Artiodactyla; family Bovidae; genus Bos; species Bos grunniens. Next base: position 20,902,847 of record NC_141178.1, on the reverse strand, counting down.
ATTTGCCACATCTGGTTTGGCAAATCCTACAAGGTCAGCCAAATTCTAATCCCTAGTCAAACTAATCTCAATCCCTAACATATACTTAATGGTCATCAACCACTTACAAATTTGCACACACAAAAAAATACTGCCAATCAGCCTTGTAAATCAGTCTTTTATTTAAAATATGCCTGGGAGGGGTGCATAACATACAACACTATTGGATCTGAGTAAGAGGCCGTGGTTCTCACTTTCCAGAGTTCCATTAAGCACACAATCCTCTTCCCCAACCTCTCTCCTCCCTTTTCCCCTCCTTCCTCTTTTCTCTCTCTCTCTCTCTCTCTCTCTCTCCACACACACACACACACACACACACACACACACACACACACAGAAAAACAAAGCCCAAAGTCAAACTTGGGAATATAAGTAGGTAAGCACGAAAACACAAAATATAAAAGAACTCAATATAACAGTATCATTATTTCTACTTTAATATGCTTTCATTATAACCAACATAAACTTTCTACTACCACAACTTGTTTTGAAACCTTTCCTGAAATTTGGAGTCTTAGAAGATTAACTGTCTTACAGAGTTGTCCTGATAATAAATCAAATAATGAATGTGAAAGAACTCTGCAAATTTACATTTCCTTTAAAATGTAAAGCATGATAGTTAATTACAATGGACTTTCCTAATTATAGAAGCCCACTGTAATTAACCCTACCTAGTCAGTACACAATTGAAGGTGATCATAGATGTCATTCTACATACTTGTTTTTTCCTAACTTCCATTTCAAGAGCATCTACCATATACTAGGTACTGCTCTAAATGTCTTATACATTGTCATCTCAATTAATCTTCCTAACACCTCTATAAGATACATATGATCCTTTCCATTTACAGATTAAAAAACATTCTCAGAGCGATCAGACTGATAAAAATACAGATGCCGGTACTAAATCAATCTTTCAAGAATCCTACTCTAAGATGATTTTTCCAACATTACTGGGGGGAAAAAAAAAAAAGCTGCACTAAGAACTACACTCTCTCAAATGGCCAACAAACTAAACAGAGCTTTTGTAGTGACGGCAGGCCCAGACAAAGCACTCAGCCTGGCCAGAAAAGCAGTCTTTGATGACATTTTTAAACCTCCTCTCCTTGAAAAATGGCAGGTGATGGGATCATCAGTCCTGCTTATGACACTGTTAAATTATCTAAACTGCAGTTTCTTCAAAGATTGTAACAATAGGAGCTATTACAGTAGATGTCACTATCATACCACTCAGAGTTCTAGAAAATCTTTTTCAGCCAACAGGTTTTCAAACGATTTCAAGAAATAAGAAAGAGGACCACATTTTCTCATTTATAAATAAACATCTGCCCGACTTACTGAGTTTTCACTAGAGTTGAATGAAATGTCATGTTATTTCTAAATAGAACTAGAGTCCCCTCTGGCCTTCAAAGGCTACTCTCAGTATCCCAAGTAGGAAATATCTTGTTTACTTACTATCTTATCAATGCCACTGTAATGCAGTTATCACACTATCCTGCTTCATTTTTTTCATAACATTTTTTCCTCTCCACCTGACTGGGAAATCCTGAAGGACCAAAATCATGTCTTCTTTTCTAATGCCCTGAAAGCCCAGCATATACAATTCCTGTCAACATCAGGGACTTTATAAATGCTTGTTTTATGATAAAATGAAATATACCAATGACTCCAATCAAAAAATCTGATTGGAGGAAAAAAAATAAAAGCCAAGAAAAATATTTAAATGTTTTTAAACTTTTTTTTAACTTAGAGTCTTTCAGAAAACAACCTTAGAGTAACATAGACATTAAAAATTGATAAAGCTGCAAGTAACTAAGCCTTTGTCTTTCGTTATTTTAAGTTGTGAATACAGAAATATAAAAAAGAGAGATTGAGAAAGAACCTCTAGGTACTTTAGGCAAAGCAATGGCCTCATTTCTTCTGTCCTCTGGTCAAAGCGAACTAACTATACAAGAGGAACCTGATGGGAAAGACAAGCTACTGAAGTATCTAAGGATAAATATAAGAACTGCTCATGAGAAAAGTATCAGTAAGTCTTCCGCAAAATCCCTGTTTTTAAACAAATTCTTTATTTTTTAAACAATGCCCACTGTTATCTGGTCACTTAGACAAGTCACATAAAAATTTTTCTCTTTGACATTTAAGTACAATTTAAGCTCAGTTCCAATAAACTAATCTCTGCAGATGAACATGTGTGTGTGTCTGTGTGTGTGTGCGAGGGGGAAGGGATGGTAAAAAAATGAAATTCATGTTACAAAACACATTTCTCTTTCTCTCTGAGCTGCACAGAAACAGAGTCAAACCTGTCCAAAAAGTCTGGACACTTCTACCTCTGTTGACTGCTTCAACTCACTGGTTTTTATGCCTAATTATTTCCCTTTGTTTCATCTTGTATATGGAAGTCAGGCATTAACATAGGCAAATCACGTTAAACAAAAGAGAAAATGATTTAAAAGGCATTCCTCAAAACTCAGATCAAGGTTGAAGTCCCTCTGTTACGTGTGTGTATTTGGCTGCTCTCTGGGTGGTCTTTTTTATACTCAAGGTGATTCCAGTTTAGATGCTGAACATTCTCCAACTGTTAGCTCCAGCCTAGGCTCCTCTGTGCATCCAGAGCTGTACCCAACAAGTCTCGACTACAAGACTTTTTCACCTGAATATCTCAAAAAACAAAACCAAAAACACATTTCTAGTCAGACTCCTAATCCCTTCCCCCAAACCTGGTCCTACTTCCGTGTTCCCTTAGCACACCTAGTCCCTGCAACACTGGACAACCGTAATTGTCAAATGTCATCAAGATAGCAGCCAATACTTCTTTGCGCACTTCCTACCTACCAGCCCCAGTTAAAACAGTTTATATGGATTAGCTCATTTAGCATACTGGATGGACAGTACTTATAAAAGAAGAAACCAAGGCCTCAAAAAATGCCTCATAAATTATGATATATATTATAGTGCATTATCATGTCACATATCACACGAGTGTCATGTATCACATGCTTATATGCTAAGCATGAATGTGTTATATGCTCTCATAGCACCTTTTCAGTATTTCCTTGAGAGACATTTTTATTGATATCTTTCTGCCAAATAAACTGCACATTAGAGGAGGTGGAAAGCATGATAGTTTTTGCTACAAGTGTATTAGTACCTGGCACAGAAGCTGGTATGCAAAACCTCAAAAACTACGTGTTGAATATTTCTGAATGAATACCTAACAGTGAAGATGAAACAAGAGAATAAAGTACCTTGCTTATTAATTGGTTAGGTCCCCTTTACTTCCTTTACATTAAAAGAAAAATCAATTTCACTGAAGTATCATTTATATACAGTAAAAGGTACCCACAAGAGCACAGCTGGATGAGTTTTTGACACACACACACACACCTGTGTAACCACCACCAAAACCAAGGTTAAGAACATTTCTGTCTTCCCAAACCCTTCCCTCACATACAGGGTCAGTCAGTCCCAGCCCCACTGCAGACCTTGGGCAGATGCTAATCTGTTTTTTGCCGCACTCTAGGCTCATTGGGCCTGACCTAGAATTCCTGTGTAAATGAAGCCCACACTGCATTCTCTTTTGTATCTGGCTTCCTTTGCTCAGCACGGCTTTGATCGCCCATATCCTGTGTGCGATTCATTCCAGTTTACTTCTTAGTGTTCCATTACATGAATGTACTATGGTTTGCGGTTCCATTCACCTGTTGGGGCCACTAACAACAAAGAACATTCCTTTTCAAAGCCTTTGTGAAAATACATATACATTTATCTTGGATAAACATCTAGAATTTCTGAGTCAAATGACTAACCTATATTTAACCTTATAAGAAGTCATCAAACTTTCCCAAAGTAGATGAAGTACTTTGCATTCCATTAGCAAGATACACAGTCCCAGTTGTCTCGCAGGTCCACTAACACTTAGTGCTATCAGCCTCCTTTGAGCTATTCCAGTGGGCTGTAGCTCTCACTTCCACGATGGCTACAGTTCAGGATCTTTTCACCTCATCAGCCAGCTGTATATCTTCTTTGTGAAGTTTCTATTCAAATACTGTGTCCATTTTTTTTTAATTGCATTGACCTTACCGAGCTAGTTTTTTGTATGATCTTGGTGCAATTTCTTTGAGATGTGTGTGTATAAAACATGTATTCTGTGCCTTGCCTTTCCTTAATGGTGCTCTTGAGCAGAAGTTTTCAATTCTGATGTCCAGTTTATCAACTTTTTCTATGATTCGTTTACCCCAGGGTCACAAGGATTTATCCTGCTTGTAGTTCAGAGAAATTCTTGAACCTGTGTTTAGAGTTTTCCACAATTCAGGACAAAATTCATTTTCTTCAAAATTGGTTCTTACTTCTTTCCCTTTCCTGAGACAGATATGGCATGTGTATTAAACCACCTGACACTGTCCCACAAGTCACTCAGCTTCCATTCTTTTTTTTTTTCCGACTGTTTTTCTCTCTACACTTCAGTTTAGAAACTTTCTTGCTACATCTTCTTGTTGGTTAACTTTTTCTTTACAGTTATCTGCTATTTATCTCAAGAAGTGAATTTTTCATATTTTTCAGCCTTGTAAGTTATGTCTTTTAAAACTTTCTTCATTATTTTCATGTTTTCTATTAAATCCCTGAGCATATCTGTAATTCACAACATTAAACTGTTGATCACTTGATTTTGTGTTAAGAATGTTGTGTTTTAATATATGTAAACATATAGCAGGTTCACTGCTATACAGCAGAAGCTAACACAACTGTAAAGCAACTCTACTCCAATAAAACCTATTTTTAAAAAATTTAAAAGAATGTTATGCTTTAAAACAGTATGAAAAGGCAAAATGATAGGATACTGAAAGAGGAACTCCCCAGGTCAGTAGGTGCCCAATATTCTACTGGAGATCAGTGGAGAAATAACTCCAGAAAGAATGAAGGGAGGGAACCAAAGCAAAAACAGTACCCAGCTGTGGATGTGACTGGTGATAGAAGCAAGGTCCGATGCTGTAAAGAGCAATATTGCATAGGAACCTGGTCCATGAATCAAGGCAAATTGGAAGTGGTCAAACAAGAGATGGCAAGACTGAATGTCGACATTCTAGGAATCAGCGAACTGAAATGGACTGGAATGGGTGAATTTAACTCAGATGACCATTATATCTACTACTGCGGGCAGGAATCCCTCAGAAGAAATGGAGTGGCCATCATGGTCAACAAGAGAGTCCGAAATGCAGTACTTGGATGCAATCTCAAAAACGACAGAATGATCTCTGTTCGTTTCCAAGGCAAACCATTCAGTATCACAGTAATCCAAGTCTATGCCCCAACCAGTAACACTGAAGAGGCTGAAATTGAATGGTTCTATGAAGACCTACAAGACCTTTTAGAATTAACACCCAAAAAAGATGTCCTTTTCATTATAGGGGACTGGAATGCAAAAGTAGGAAGTCAAGAAACACCTGGAGTAACAGGAAAATTTGGCCTTGGAATACGGAATGAAGCAGGGCAAAGACTAATAGAGTTTTGCCAAGAAAATGCACTGGTCATAACAAACACCCTCTTCCAACAACACAAGAGAAGACTCTACACATGGACATCACCAGATGGTCAACACCCAAATCAGATTGATTATATTCTTTGCAGCCAAAGATGGAGAAGCTCTATACAGTCAGCAAAAACAAGACCAGGAGCTGACTGTGGCTCAGACCATGAACTCCTTATTGCCAAATTCAGACTGAAATTGAAGAAAGTAGGGAAAACCACTAGACCATTCAGGTATGACCTAAATCAGATCCCTTATGATTATACAGTGGAAGTGAGAAATAGATTGAAGGGCCTAGATCTGATAGATAGGGTGCCTGATGAATTATGGAATAAGGCTGGTGACATTGTACAGGAGACAGGGATCAAGACCATTCCCATGGAAAAGAAATGTAAAAAAGCAAAATGGCTGTCTGGGGAGGCCTTACAAATAGCTGTGAAAAGAAGAGAAGCAAAAAGCAAAGGAGAAAAGGAAAGATATAAACATCTGAATGCAGAGTTCCAAAGAATATCAAGAAAACATAAGAAAGCCTTCTTCAGCAATCAATGCAAAGAAATAGAGGAAAAACACAGAATGGGAAAGACTAGGGATCTCTTCAAGAAAATCAGAGATACCAAAGGAACATTTCATGCAAAGATGGGCTCGATAAAGGACAGAAATGGTATGGACCTAACAGAAGCAGAAGATATTAAGAAGAGGTGGCAAGAACACACAGAACTGTACAAAAAAGATGTTCACGACCCAGATAATCACGATGATGTGATCCCTGACCTAGAGCCAGACATCCTGGAATGTGAAGTCAAGTGGGCCTTAGAAAGTATCACTACGAACAAAGCTAGTGGAGGTGATGCAATTCCAGGGGAGCTATTTCAAATCCTGAAAGATGATGCTGTGAAAGTGCTGCTCTCAATATGCCAGCAAATTTGGAAAACTCAGCAGTGGCCACAGGACTGGAAAATGTCAGTTTTCATTCCAATTCCAAAGAAAGGCAATGCCAAAGAATGCTCAGACTACCGCACAATTGCACTCATCTCACACGCTAGTAAAGTAATGCTCAAAATTCTCCAAGCCAGGCTTCAGCAATATGTGAACCGTGAACTTCCTGATGTTCAAGCTGGTTTTAGAAAGGGCAGAGGAACCAGAGATCAAATTGCCAACATCTGCTGGATCATGGAAAAAGCAAGAGAGTTCCAGAAAAACATCTATCTCTGCTTTATTGACTATGCCAAAGCCTTTGACTGTGTGGATCACAATAAACTGTGGAAAATTCTGAAAGAGATGGGAATACCAGACCACCTGACCTGCCTCTTGAGAAATTTGTACGCAGGTCAGGAAGCAACAGTTAGAACTGGACATGGAACAACAGACTGGTTCCAAATAGGAAAAGGAGTTCGTCAAGGCTGTATATTGTCACCCTGTTTATTTAACTTATACCCAGAGTACATCATGAGAAACGCTGGACTGGAAGAAACACAAGCTGGAATCAAGACTACCAGGAGAAATATCAATCACCTCAGATATGCAGATGACACCACCCTTATGGCAGAAAGTGAAGAGGAACTCAAAAGCCTCTTGATGAAAGTGAAAGTGGAGAGTGAAAAAGTTGGCTTAAAACCCAACATTCAGAAAACGAAGATCATGGCATCCTGTCCCATCACTTCATGGGAAATAGATAGGGAAACAGTGGAAACAGTGTCAGACTTTATTTTTCTGGGCTCCAAAATCACTGCAGATGGTGACTGCAGCCATGAAATTAAAAGACGCTTACTCCTTGGAAGGAAAGTTATGACCAACCTAGATAGCATATTCAAAGGTAGAGACATTACTTTGCCAACAAAGGTTCATCTAGTCAAGGCTATGGTTTTTCCTGTGGTCATGTATGGATGTGAGAGTTGCTGAGCGCCAAAGAATTGATGCTTTTGAACTGTGGTATTGGAGAAGACTCTTGAGAGTCCCTTGGACTGCAAGGAGATCCAACCAGTCCATTCTGAAGGAGATCAGCCCTGGGATTTCTTTGGAAAGAATGATGCTAAAGCTGAAAGTCCAGTGCTTTGGCCACCTCATGCGAAGAGCTGACTCATTGGAAAAGACTCTGATGCTGGGAGGGACTGGGGGCAGGAGGAGAAGGGAACGACAGAGTATGAGATAGCTGGATGGCATCACTGACTCGATGGACATGAGTCTGAGTGAACTCCGGGAGTTGGTGATGGACAGCGAGGTGGGGTCGCAAAGAGTCGGACACGACTGAGCGAGTGATCTGATCTGATCTGATGCTTTAAAAAAGTTTTTTTTTTTTTTTAAAAAGGCGGGATCCCCAGGTGGTCCAGTGGTTGGGACTCTGCTCTCACTGCTGAGGGCCCAGGTTCAATCCCTAATCAGGGAACTAAGATCTGCAAGACACTTGGTGCGACCGAAAAAATAAATATTAATAAAAATATGTTGTGCTTTGTTCTGACAGTCTTAAGTTACTTAAGCTTTAGCATGTTTCATTCAAGGCTGGCAATGGGCTGGCCAAAAAATTCTTTTGGGTTTTCTTGTAAAATCTTAAGGAAAAACCCAAAAGAAAATTTTGGCCAGCCCAATACTTTGTTAGGTTAGGTCTAAATCTTTACTCTGGGGCTAACTTAGCCCTACCAGTTAAGATCTGATTTTCCTGGGATTCCTCCGGATGCCCCAGGGATTCATAAGGTATTCATAAGCCCTTCAGCACCATGAGCTCTGCCAACTGTCTAGTTTAAAGCTCTCTAGTCATTCTTTTGCTGGAATGTACCTGTGCCTGAAGCATGAGATCAAGGTCTTTTTATCTCACTGGGAACTGCAGCCATAAAGAATCCAAACGCCAGTTTCCAAAGGAAACGCAATGTAACCACCAGGGCACTGCACTGAGAATATGAAGACGTGGAATCTAATCCCAGTTCTGCATGTCATCGTCTGCATAAATGTCTTCATTTGCAAAATGAGAGGATTGGATTCCCACATCCAGGATCCTTTTTTGCTTCTATATTCCATCAATCTATACTGGGTAGGACCCAGGACCCTTTTATTTTCTTGTTAAATCCTTCAAGTGAATCAGATGATGAGTCAGGTTTTAGAACCACTGTAGTAGAACAAGCATTTCCATGATTATTTAGTGAATTATACAGTAAATGTTACATGAAATGGCAACCGTTCCTTAATAAGATGGCTACATGTCACATCATCACAAACAAGAATCACACAGTACTGTCAGGTCCATAATGCAGGAATGATTTTTGTTCTATGGAATGTAGAAACTTTAAATGTATCAACCCACTTTTCGCATGCTTTCAATGGCGGCTTATGAACTTAAAAAATAAGTGAAAAGCAAAATGACATATGAAATCAAGTACAGAACAAAACAAAATCTGGGTAAACTATTGCTTTGCTCAAGAAACACACAATTTTATTTCATTTGTGAAGGACAGAATACAGAGGATTTTTAAATGCCATATATATAAATAGGTGGGTTTGTGACCACAGTGTAGAGTCCTGATTCACTCCCAAAACTTCTTGAAAATTTTTTCCAGGGCTAAAAAGACTACTCTAGGGACTTCCCCTGGAGGTCCAGTGGTTAAGACTCCACCTTCCAATGCAGGGACAGGGGTTCCATCTCTTGGGAGCTAGGGTGCCACAAATTTGTTTTTTTTTTTTTTTAAAAAAAAACTGCTTTAGGTAATGGGAGGCTGTGCGTGTTAAGTTGCTTCAGTTGTGTCCAACTTTTTGTGACGCTGTGGACTGTGGCCCACCAGGCTCCTCTGTCCATGGATTCTCCAGGCATGAATACTAGAGTGGGTTGCCATACACTCCTCCAAGGAGGAGCAGAAAGAAAACAAGGCACATGATGAGATTAAAAAAATCGAGCAGAATACACTGGAGGCACAAGAGAAACACTAGTCACATTTCTTAAACACTTCTATCTGTCTGACTGCAATAAGTATGCTTTTTTTTTTTTTAAACAGTAACAAGTCTTTTTCAAAATGGAGGGAAGGAAAGAAGAAAGGAAATCCTGGTTCAAAGCTCAGAACCTGTTTATTTCATTACTGTATCACCCACTTCTAAGAATTTAAAGGCAGTGGATTATTTTCCAATCACAAGTGATTAGGATGCGAAATAAAAAGAGTAAAGCAGGGACTTGCCTGACAGTCCAGTGGTTACGCCTGTGCTTCCAGTGCAGGGGTCATGGATTCAAGAGCGCTAAAATCCCACAGAATCCCCAAAATCCCCTACTCCAAAAGAAGAGTAAATAACAACTATCATGATAATACAAGAGGTGAAGATAATAAACTCAAACAGCTACTAGCACTTCTTCTGTGGATGAAAGTAAGAGCCTGACCAAAGACAGGGGCAACCACAGAAAATAGGGCATCCCAGTAAGTGCTCCAATATTTAACTGCTTTCAAGAAACCAACACCTCAGTCTCTGAAATGCAACCACCTTTCACAGTAAATTTAAATTTCACAGTGAAGACTGATGGGGGTCTACATGCAAAAAAAAAAAACATTCTTTTACAGTCCTTGAAAATACCAAGCTGTTCACTAAAGTGGCTTATTTCAACCTGCACAAGGAGGAATACCTCAGATATCACGAAGTATCACACAGCCTTCCAACTGTGACACATCAGCGTCGAACAGAACTGATCACAGTGTAAAACAGCCCCAATCCATCCTTCTTAAAAGGCTGCTAATCCTTCCCCGGAAATTTTAATACCACACAAATAAAAGGTAAGAATAATTACCTGAATGGTAACTTCTGCATGAATGAATAATTCTGAATGCTAAATTCTATCCTTCAACAAGGAAACATCTTAACTGGGATTGTTGGAGGGGCTTACTCACAATAAAATTTGTTTAAATAAAAGCTTCCAATAACAACAAGGAATTCTACCTCTCCAGGGAGACTTTGGTGATTTATATGTAAGTTTGAAATTGTTAGGATACACACCTTCTTTAAATCAATCTTAACTTTTGTGTTCTCTTGTCTTCAACTGAAACAGCACTTATAGATGGCCTATAATCACATTAAGGATTACCTGAACTTCATGCCATAAATATACTGAAATGTGAAAGACTTTTAGTAGATGTATTTTATAAACAGCCATCTTTTTTACATCTTTGTATCTGGCTAGAAGTACATTTGGAAAAGCCAAGCCTTACTTAGGCATGTTAATGCTAAGCTGCTTCAGTCGAGTCCGACTCTGTGCGACCCCATAGACAGCAGCCCACAAGACTCCCTGGTCCCTGGGATTCTCAAGGCAAGAACACTGGAGTGGGTTGCCATTTCCTTCTCCAATGCATGAAAGTGAAAAGTGAAAGTGAAATCGCTCAGTCATGTTCAACTCTTAGCGACCCTGTGGACTGCAGCCTACCAGGCTCCTCTGTCCATTGGATTTTCCAGGCAAGAGTACTGGAGTGGGGTGCCATTACCTTCTCCTACTTAGGCATAGATGCCATCATAAAAACAGAAACAGGCCAGAAAGATAATAACACATAACACAATGTTTAAAAAAAAAATCTCTTGCAATTTCTGCTAAAGCAAGTTGAATCCACAGACAGGCAAGGAGATCACTGTACCATTACTGAAAGGAATCACCAGAACCTTCGGAGCGCCCAGACACTTCCTCTCTGCCACAGGCAACTCAACACTGACCCAGGGAGCAAACAATTCCTTCCATGCCAGGAAACTCCCTGACTCTACACTCATTGTCTCCCAAAATGTTACTTCCCTTCTCTTTCAGGTTGGTATCTGATAATAGTGACTGAATCACAACACCACGTTTCTCACCAGAAGGTGTTAATATCTCTAAGACGATGTATTCTAGCCTGAAATTCAACAAGCCAAAGACTTGAAACAAGTTTCATCACTCAAGTAAGCTTGAGATCCTGTTTCCTGGTAATGACAACCACTTATTAAATATGTGCTATGTTAGATCAGTACTCAATATGCTAAGCAATTTTATACTTGATTCCTTCAAGGAAGATGGTATCACCACCCCTATTTGCAGATGAGAGGGCAGTTAATGAAGTCTTGCCCAAGGTCACAGAGCTAGTGACTACATACATTTTACATGCAAGTTTACTAAAACACTACTCTTAACCTCTATGCCCCCAACATATAGTAGAGGGCCTGTCACTAAGAAGCACTCAGGTATATGTTCAACAGATAAAGGATGCCATCGCAAAGGGTGCTGCACAACCAAATGGTACCTCTCTCCTTCAGGAGTTTCAAAATGTCTGGGATCATTTTAGGTTGTCCCAATGTGGGGGTCACTACCATCATTTAGCGGCTGGTGGCCAAACAAGAGGCAGTTCTGTCCACAATGCCAACAGCACCCATGCAGAAACACTATAGGCTAGCCCATTAACAACAACAACAAAAAACTGTCATGGTTAAGTCAATCCACCTATTAACCACCTTTATTTACAAATAACTTCCTATTCATGGATAGTTTGCATAAAGTATCTTAAAAGATACATCATCCTCTTTCTATAAAATACCATTTTTACATTTGTCTAGCATCTTATTTTCAAATACAGAGCTAAGGTTGTATCTTCTGGTCTATGATGGAACCAAAGCACCTCTCCTCCACCGCCCTAAGGACTCCTCTTGGAACTCAATAAATATACAGCAGATTTGCTACACCTGTGGAACAGAAATTTGCTTCATTATCAAGATCAGAGTTTGAATTTTCTAGTTCCAAGGATCACTCATGTCGAAAGGAAAATTTAGATTGCCTGGTGAAGAGAATTTAGATTGCCTGGTTTCACCGCTTGAGCTGTCTTTCCAAGAGCACCATGCTAATGGTTTACTGTGTCTTTAAAATATCAGTGAAATGTGAGCTGAACATGAATTAGATTGTAAATGAAAAGGTATAAAGTTGCACAGCCAAAGAGTGAAAAAGGTTTACTCTGGCAGACAGATCAGAACAGGTACAAGAACAAAATTCAACTAAGAGGTATGTATTTCCATGGGGTCACAAACAGTCAGACACGACTGAAGGACTGAGTACACACACACACATTTGGTGCAAACTGTAGTTACCCCTAAGCAGACTCAAGCTCAAAAGAAAGACTGATCACTTAGGGACTGTGGACCAGAAGGAGACCCTTTGGCAAAGGTTTATTTTGGCATTCCAGCTTTGCTCTTTGGCCAATGCAATTATTTCCAAAGTTGTGGAAATAATCAGGGAATCAGACTTTTGAGGCCCAAATGTTTCTTTTTAGGTAGAGAGAACTAATGTAAATAAGGCTCCGAAGACTGACATCAAAAAATAAAAGTGATCATTTACTGCCCAGTTCTATACACGAACCATCTAGCTCGCAGCATTTAGTCAGATCCCGAGTACTGTTTCTTTAGATTTTATCTAGTCCCTGAAAGATACACCAAAAGAGAAAAAGATCCGGGAGTTCTGAGACATAAACCCGAGGTTCCCTCTTTCGGCACCATTTGAGACGTGCTGGTTGCCAGAGAACCGTGATTGACAAGCTGAGCACCTTTTGCCCACCCTGCTGCTTATTATCTCCTCCACCTGAAGTGTAAACTGAACGGCTTCACCCAAACTAACTAAAAAGCGGTTTTTAAAGCACTGACCACCGCTGCAGAATCCCTTTGAAGCTGTCCTACTCAAGTTTCACCGAAAGTGCTGAATCAAAGGTAAGAATGCACTAGGAGAAACTCACCCTTCTCTCTAGAGAGATGGTGGTTAAGTACTGGGCAGGTAATTGGCAGTCAGAAGACAGTAGAAGTTATGCTAGACTTAAAACACATCATTTGATCTGTTTCTAGGTCCAAGAGTCTATCTAGATAGGTCCCGGTCTATACGATGAATGGTACTTTCATCTACTTCCTCTCAAAGACCTGTGAGAACAAAACAAACAAGAAAGGGGCTTCCGGGGCGGCCCAGTGGTGAAGGATCTGCCTCGCAACGCAGGGGACATGGGTTCGATTCCCGGCCAGGAAGATCCCACATGCCTCAGGACAACTAAACCACAACTACTGAGCCAGCCCGCTAGAGTCTGTGCTTCACAAAAAAGCACACAACTCGAGAAACCTGCACACCACAGCTAGAGAGTATCCCTCCGCGGCAACTAGAGAAAGCCGGCTCACAGCAAGGAAGACCCAGTGCAATAAAAAACAATAATTAAAAAAAAACAAAAAACGTAATTCCTGTGACTGTTGTTCAATAAAAGGTATTCGGGAGTAGATGACAGTACCAAAGGATAAGTTCAGAAGGCCAAAACAGATCTTCACAAAGGAGTCTCCCCAACCCCCAAATGATCCAACATTTGTGTACTTCAGGGCTGTTTGGGGGGCGGGGGGGGGGGGGCGGGTAGTTACAATAACCCTCAGTGAGGGATGCAAACACAATCTAATCTTTTCTCCCCTTTGCTCCTGCGTTTCTCAGGTGATTCAATTTGCCTGTGTGACTCTCTCCTCCAGTTCCTTTTCAGAGTTTCTTGCCTACTCTTCCCCCATTCTAATTAAACAACAACAACAACAAAAAACACTGTCTGAGTTCTCTGGAATCCCGTTTTTTCCCCTGTCACAGGGACCCTGCGTCCTCGGTGAGGGTCTCCTAGACCCTCTAAACTGCCATCACCTTACTCGCAAGCACGTACGCCCAGGGGAGGCTGTCCCGCTCGCTGTGACCTCACACACACCACCCCGTATCCTCATCTGGGCCACTCTGTTACCTTTCGTTCCCCGGAGCTAGGATTCGCTGTGACCCTTACCCCAACCCAAGGAGAAACGCCTCAGACCCGCAGTGTTTATGTCTGCCTCCGCCACAGAACAGCCCCTAGGGCCCTTTCTCTTTTCCCCTCCTTCCATTTCCCTTAGAGACCGAACCCAGGCCCACGGCGGCGACAAACTCGCGCCGAGAAACTGGACACGGCCGCCCAGCCGGAGGCTCCAACGCCACAGCCTCGGCCCCCGCGCGCGCCCCGATCCTTCCCAAGCCGCGACCACAGCGCGAGCTTCGGCCCGGCCGGGGTTTCCGAGGGGAGGTAGCCATCGCTCACTGACCCAGGGAAGTGTCAAACGAGGACGTGCCGGCAGTAACAGGCAGAGAGGCGGACAGCCTGGCAGGCGTTAACGGCTCAGCGCTCCATCCCCTCCCCGACCTAAGCTCCGGCCTCACGGCTTCCTCGACCGCGGCGCCTACGGAGCAAGTCACGTGCCAGCCGGGACGGTCAGCTGACCGCGGCGCGCTCCGCCCCGCCTACGTGCGCCGCTCCGCCTACGCGCGCGCCACTGCGCAGCCGCCGCAGCCGAGCCCACGGAAGAGGGGCGGGGCTGGGAGGCTCCCCGGGGAGCGGGGGAGAGCCAGGAGTCTGAGCGGGCAGAGCTCTTCCGGGGAGCGTGGGGTTTCTGCGTCTGGAGTTCCGCCCACCACCTGTGAATTTCATCGCTGCCATCCTTAAGGTTACCCCACTTATTTTCATGTTTCTGCGGCTTGGAATTTGCCTTCAGACTTCTCCACTCAGGATTTTCTTCGGACAGCCCGGTTTTCTGAGTAATATCCTTAAGAGTTCCCTTCAGCCTCTGATTCACCTTTTCCTTCCAGTCCACTTCGAGTTAATTCCATAAATGTCCTTGGAGCATTTACTATACGCTCGTCATTGTGCTCATTATCTTAGGATTGTCTACCGACGTGAATCACTCCTTGCAGGAGAAAGCTTGTAATCTTGTTCGGGCGTCTGTGAGGCCTGTGATAAACATCGGATAGTTGGAACCACAGTAGATAAAAATGAAAACCAAACAAGGTTACAGGGCAGAGGCACGGACAGGAGAAATCATGTCCTTTGGGAGAAAAAGATAGCAAACCGCTCTCCTGATATTTCATATTTCATTAGCTTGGGAAGGTAGGTGGTATTATTCTGGTTCAGAACATAGTTTAGAAACGTTCAGTTCAGTCGCTCAGTCGTGTCCGACTCTGCGACCGCAGAAATTGCAGCACGCCAGGCCTCCTTGTCCATCACCAACTCCCGGAGTTCACCCAAACTCATATCCATCGAGTCGGTGATGCTATCCAGCCATCTCATCCTCTGTCGTCCCCTTCTCCTGCCCCCAATCCCTCCTAGCATCAGAGTATTTTCCAATGAGTCAACTCTTCTCATGAGGTGGCCAAAGTACTAGAGCTTTAGCATCAGTCCTTCCAAAGAACACCCAGAACTGATCTCCTTTAGAATGGACTGGTTGGATCTCTTTGCAGTCCAAGGGACTCTCAAGAGTTCTCCAACACCACAGTTCAAAAGCATCAATTCTTCAGCGCTCAACCTTCTTCACAGTCCAACTTTAACATCCATACATGATCACTGGAAAAACTACAGCCTTGACTAGACGGAACTTTGTTGGCAAAGTGATGTCTCTGCTTTTGAATATGCTATCTAGGTTGGTCATAACTTTTCTTCCAATGAGTAAGCATCTTTTAATTTCATGGCTGCAGTCACCATCTGCAGTGATTTTGGAGCCCAGAAAAATAAAGTCTGACACTGTTTCCACTGTTTCCCCATCTATTTCCCATGAAGGGATGGGACCGGATGCCATGATCTTCATTTTCTGAATGTTGAGCTTTAAGCCAACTTTTACACTCTCCTCTTTCAATTTAATCAAGAGGCTTTTTCGTTCCTCTTCACTTTTTGCCATAAGGGTGGTGTCATCTGCGTATCTGAGGTTATTGATATTTCTCCAGGCAATCTCGATTCCAGTTTGTGCTTCTTCCAGCCCAGCGTTTCTCATGATGTACTCTGCATATAAGTTAAAAAAGCAGGGTGACAATATACGGTCTTGACACACTCCTATTCCTATTTGGAACCAGTCTGTTGTTTCATGTCCGGTTCTAACTGTTGCTTCCTGACCTGCATACAAATTTCTTAAGAGGCAGGTCAGGTGGTCTGGTATTCCCATCTCTTGAAGAATTTTCCACAGTTTATTGTGATCCACACAGTCAAAGGCTTTGGCATAGTCAATAAAGCAGAAATAGATGTTTTTCTGGAACTTGCTTGCTTTTTTGATGACCCAGTGGATGTTGGCAATTTGATCTCTGGTTCTTCTGCCTTTTCTAAAACCAGCTTGAACATCAGGAAGTTCACGGTTCACATATTGCTGAAGCCTGGCTTGGAGAATTTTGAGCGTTACTTTACTAGCGTGTGAGATAAGTGCAATTGTGCAGTAGTTTGAGCATTCTTTGGCATTGCCTTTCTTTGGAGTTGGAATGAAAACTGACCTTTTCCAGTCCTGTGGCCACTGCTGAGTTTTCCAAATTTGCTGGCATATTGAGTGCAGCACTTTCACAGCATCATCTTTCAGGATTTGAAATAGCTCCACTGGAATTCCATCACCTCCGCTAGCTTTGTTCGTAGTGATACTTTCTAAGGCCCACTTGACTTCACATTCCAGGATGTCTGGCTCTAGGTGAGTGATCACACCATCGTGATTATCTGGGTCATGAAGATCTTTTTTGTACAGTTCTTCTGTGTATTCTTGCCACCTCTTCTTAATATCTTCTGCTTCTGTTAGGTCTGTACCATTTCTGTCCTTTATCGAGCCCATCTTTGCGTGAAATGTTAGAGAACTTTTTAATTCAGTTTTTGATTTTGATTCCTATTGTGTGATTAGTTTCAAATACTTTCCCCACTTAGTTTCATTGAGACAATTTATCTTTTTCCCTTGAAGAAATTATGAGGAAAAAGCAAATCTTCTCTATGCATAAAAAATCAAAAACTTTTATTTTTTAATTCAGTATTTTTATATTAGGGAAGGTGAAGAGCTAGAGATCACAGAGCTTTTTAGGACAAGGGAATAGACATACCTGGTTTTCAGTCGTGGCTCTGCTGCTGACTAGCTGGGTGACCCCAGGCCTGTGAATTTCAGCTTCTTCACCCGTAAACTGGTGGCAATAATATATACGTGATAGGGGTGTTGTAAGGCTTAAATGCAGTGTAGTGCCTGGCACATAGGAAGTGCCTTGTGAAGGGCTGCTGTTATTACTATGTATTATATAGGACCCAGGTTTTCTGACCTATTTTATGCCTTTACAGGCTGTTGTGTCCATGCAGAAATTCACCACAGAATTTCTTAGAGCCTTAGTAATACATCTGAATAAAAAGAAACCAACCAACCAACCAACCTATCTTCAGCCTAATGCTTTTCACTAATTTTGGATGCTGTTCAGGCAATTCCAACCACTGGTTCTGTAACACAGCTTTGGAAACTCGTCAGAAATTCCAAGGGATTTATCATAGCATGTGCCCAAAGGCCATGTTTTGTTAGCTCTGTCTGTGCAATACAACTTTCTTTGGTGGTGAAAATGTTAATCTGTGCTTTCCATATTGTGTCCACCAGACTGAAGTGGCTCTTGAGCACTTGAGATGTGGCTGTTGTGACTGAAGAACTGAGTTTTAAAATTTATTTCACTTTCATTAATTAAAACTTAAATACCCAACAGTGAGACTAGTGACAGCTGCTTTGGGCAGTAAAAATTAGGGTCTGCGTTTGAAACCTTTTGGTTTCTTTATGCTTGTGTGTGGCCCTGAGGCAGAATTCTCATGCCTGTTTCTTAATTTTTAAACTCAAGTGCATCTATTTCTGACGTCTGGACACTTTGCAGTGTTTTAAGCATCATGTTATACTTGAGAGGCAGTATAAAGCATTGTTCAATAATGTGAGCTCCATTTATCATCAGACCTAGCATATCTCATTAAAAAATCTAGCAAACATGTTTAAAATAAGCAGGGCATGCTTGCTTTCTAATGGCTTCTGATAGAAAGGGAATGTGTTTACAAAGAGTGGGGACGCTTGCTTTTCCTTACTGTGCATAGGAGCATCATAGGTATCTAAGTATATATAGCAGGCATGACACACGTTTTCCTGCATTTCCACGTACCTAAAGCACCTTTTAAGCTTAAAGCACTGAAAAAAATCCATAGAGAAAATTTATTTTTTCCTCATAATTTTTTCAAGGGAAAAAGATAAATGTTTCAATGAAACTAAGTGGGGAAAGTAACTGAAATTAATCGCACAATAGGAATCAAAATAATTTTTCACAAGAGAGTGAAAAAGCTGGCTTAAAACTCAACATTCAGAAAACTAAGATCATGGCATCTGGTCTCATCACTTCATGGCAAATAAATGGGGAAACAGTGGAAACAGTGACAGACTTTATTTTCTTTGACTCCAAAATCACTG
The DNA here is from genome assembly GCF_055505025.1 of Bos grunniens. Lineage (NCBI taxonomy): Eukaryota > Metazoa > Chordata > Mammalia > Artiodactyla > Bovidae > Bos > Bos grunniens. The sequence continues at coordinate 20,884,078 of NC_141178.1, read as the reverse complement.
CAGGTGGTGAGTGCAGCCATGAAATTAAAAGACACTTGCTCCTAGGAAGAAAAGCTATGACCAACCTAGACAGCATATTAAAAAGCAGAGACATTACTTTGCCGACAAAGGTCAGTATAGTCAAAGCTATGGTTTTTCCAGTAGTCATGAAGGAATGTGAGAGTTGGACCATAAAGAAGGCTGAGCACCAAGGAACTGATGTTTTTGAACTGTGGTGTTGGAGAAGACTCTTGAGAGTTCCTTGGACTGCAGGGAGATCAAACCATTCAATCCTAAAGAAAATCAATCCTGAATATTCATTGGAAGGACTGATGCTGAAGCTGAAGCTCCAGTACTTTGGCCACCTGATGTGAAGAACTAACTCATCATAAAAGACCCTGATCCTGGGAAAGACTGATGGCAGGAGGAGAAGGGGGCAACAAAGGATGAGGTAGTTGGATGGCATCACCGACTCAATGGACATGAGTTTGAGTGAACTCTGGGAGTTGGTGATGGATAGGGAGGCCTGGGATGCTGCAGTCCATTGGGTCACAAAGAGTTGGACGCGACCAAGCGACTGAACTGAATTGAACTGAAGTCAGGAGGAGAAGGGGATGACAGAGGAGAAGATGGTTGTATGGAATCACCAACTCAATGAACATGGGTTTGAGCAAGCTCTGGGAGATGATGAAGGACAGGGAAGCCTGGCATGCTGGAGTCTATGGGGTTCCAAAGAGTTGGCTATGACTAAGTGACTGGACAACAACAACTGTAATATCTTGAAAGGTGGCACTTATATTCCTCTTAGAAAAGGAAGTGTCCTTGTTTAGGAAAATACTTAGATAAACTAACAGAGTTGAAGATAAGCTGAGCTTGGGTGCATGGAGACAAAAAAACAAAAGCCATGTCTAAACTAGTTTCCAATCTCAATTGGAAAGGAAGGGAAACCGGAGGAGCAGGTGAAGGCATGCAAGGAATGCATAAGGCATAGGGAGCAGAGAAGAAAGAAAGTGACATGATAAAGAACTTGTGAAATAGGTCTGCTTAGGACCCCATTTGAGATCACTTTAATTGCTGTAATGTAAATCCATTGCCATCTGCTCATACCTTTAATGAACTCAAATGCTTTCATGAACTGTTTTTTTCTTTGGTAAAAATTTATGGTATCCAGTTTATATTATGTAAAGTGCACAGACAAATTAATAAGAACAATAATAAGACCCTAACTGGGAAATGAGCAAAAAGCACAAAAAATTGAGATAAAAGGAAATACCACTGGCTGAAATAAAACATATGGGGAAATGCACACTCTTACTAGTGCTCAAAGATATAAGTAAGATAACATACATAGAAATATTTATCAAAATAAATAATATATAAAAGTAAATGTGAATAATAACTTACATTAGCAAAGATATGAATATATACATTGCAGTCCCGGCAATACATAATAGCCAATGCTGGTGAGAATATGATAAGACAGAATCTCTTATACTGCTAGTGGTTCTGTAAACTGGTACAGTTTTTATGGTCAGCAATTTGACAATATAGATGAGAAGCCTTAAAAATGCTCATTCTATTTTCATCCATATAAGGATGGAGATAATGGGAACAGATAGGAAAATATTTATGTAAAATATGTTCATTATATCATCATATCTGTTTTCATCATCAACATTAAAGATGTAGTTGAACTAAGCCTACTCTGAAGGTAGAGCATTGAAAATTATTTGATAACATCTGGAATTTTTAGAGTTGAATGCTCAGGGTTAATGAATAGGATATGCTAAGGCATTCCCTGGTGGTCCAGTGGTTAGGACTTTGTGCTCTCACTGATGAGGGCCTGTGTTCAATCCCTGGTCAGGGAACTAAGATCCCCCCACAAGCTGCAGAGCATAGCCAAGAATAATAATAAGATACACTAGACCAGTGGGCGATGTTTGGCGATGTCTGGAGATGTTTTTGTCTGTCACAGCCTGTGGGGAATGACATGCTACTGGTATCTAGTGAAATCAGGGCAAAAGTCATAGATGCTGCTAGACATTATGCAATGTCTAGGACAGCCCCACAACAAAGAGTCATCTGATCCAAAATGTCAGTAGTTCTGAGGCAGAGAACCCTAGTACTAGACCCAGGATGTTCTCAGAGTCCCAATTTCTTGACAAACTATATATGTTCCTGCAGTTCCACTCCTGGAGTGGAAAAAAAAAAAAAACAAACATAATTTGGAAAGATCCAAGCACCCTAATGTCCATAGCGGCACTATTTACAATAGTCATGACGTGAAAGCAACTTAATGTCCATTGACAGGTGAATGGATAAAGATCATGTGGTACATATACTCAGTGGAATATTACTTAGGCATAAAAAAGAATGAAATAACGCCATTTGCAGCCACATGGATGGACCTAGAGATTACCATACTAAATGAAATAAGTTAGACAAAGACAAATATATTATGTTGCTCATATATGGAATTCTAAAAAAAAAACAAGTGAACTTACATACAAAACAAATAGATACACAGACATAAAAACAAACATAGTTACCAAAGGGGGAGGGGGTAAGGGATAAATTTTAGAAGATTCAGATTAATATGTATATGTTACAATACATAAAATATATAACTGACAAAGACCTATTCTATAGCATAGGGAAATATACTCGATATTTTGTAATAACCTTTAAGAGGAAGAATCTGAAAATATATACATGTGCATATATATATGTAAGGATATATGTATATGCATATATATATAAGTGGATCAGTTTGTTGTATACCTGAAACCAGCACAGCATTTTAAATCAACTATATGTCAATAGATAAATAAATAAGACTTAAAAAAAATCCTCTGTCTCTGACCCAGGGGTTTTATGTCCACTACCAGCATCCATGAAATTGTGACAGGCCAGGCTAACTTGTTCGGTAAAATCTCAAACCTTTCCCAGTTCTTGATAGTGTTGGTGACAAGGATGGGATATGTCAAAGATAGAGTTTTTTGGAAAACAAAGGATGAGCATCGCATAGGTCAATTAATGGAATTTGCAAGAAGTCCATAGAAATTGATGGTAAACCCAATTGTACAGTTTCCAGGAATCAGTTGTAGGCTAGATTGTATGGTCTGCTGAGCAATAAATGATCTACTGCTTAATTGCCTGTGTTAGTCACTCAGTCGTGCCTGACTCTTTGCAACCCCATGGACTGTTACTCACAAGGCTCCCCTGTCCATGGGATTCTCCAGGCAAGAATACTGGAGTGATTTGCCAGGCTCTCCTCCAGGGGGATCTTTCTGACCCAGGGATCTAACCTAGGTCTCCTGCATTGCAGGAAGATTCTTTACTGTCTGAGCCACCAGGGATCGAATTGTAATTGCCTGTAAATGAGGAAAACTTGAGAAGTGGTTGCAGGCCATGTCATCTCAAAGATTCCAAATGCGGTCATGGTTGCTATAGTATTCTCTTGCTACTTTTCTGGCACTTAGCTTCAGGTCCACCCCTTGTAATGACTGGCACTAATATTTGTCCAGGATAGGCAGAAGTTTCCATAGCCTGTCAAACAACAATGATAGAGAGCATACGGATAGTGACCATTTCGTTCAATACACTGCTTATCAACTCTCTGTACAGTGGCTCACGGGCCAAAGTGGGAACATCATCAAGTCACTGTAATAAGTTTATAAAATGCCTTCTCTCTCGTGCCTGACTCAGAGATGAAAGGTCTGGGTAAGAGGAGGGAATGACTGGGGAGAGGCAAAGGTACAGCTACTGGAATGGGACACACAGTATATGTGATGATGAAAGGAGAACAGCAACCTACCACCTTTGCAGATAACACCTTAGACCTCAGCAGGTCATCCAGGGTCGGGGAGCAAGAACCCTAAGGACCTTTGTCCTTTGGAATTGTCCCTGGAGCCTTCTTTCAGAATGAAAACATCTTAGCATGGTTCTGCTAAACTCTTGGAAGCACGGTGATTTAAATCACTGCTGGCTGGGTCTGCCATCCCCTGCCAGATGGCTCTGAACACAGTTTGAAGTTTGACCCCCATTTGCCTTAACTTATCCAAAACATCTATCTGAAATAGCAAGGGATGTCCCAACTCCTACACCTCCCATACAAAATCCCTGTCCACACCTCTAGATGTCTTCCCCAACCCCATTCCACAGCCATTGCTCAGTCATTCCTTGGGGTGAAAAAAATGCCACCCGCCTGGTGACCTGGACAGACAGCAGAGTTAGTCTGACTGCAATCAGGCAGTTCCTCCATAAACAAAGGCCAGACCTGATTATTCAAAGCAATCTGAGAAGGCCAAGATTTAACAGCTGGTGGAGAGGCTGTGTTGGTAACACTGCCAACCTGTGTCCTGGGAACAGTGGAGGTCTGACCTGAGGGGTGCTGCCAATAGTAAGCCACCCTGTCTTTCCAGTGCCACCGTGTGCATTCCCAGGACTATCGCTTGCATGGAAACCAAGCATTATCTTGGCTTCCTCCCCGAAACATGGTGACTTGCACCTTAAAGGCGATTACAAGAGACCTTCAAGTATTTAAGGAAATACCACTAGTAGATCACATAGCCCTCAAATAACTGAGGGCCCTCAATGAAGCTTCCTTTGATTACCTGGAAGAGCTTCCCAAAGGGATAACTGACTCATTATTTATGCACAATCTGTGGCCAATTATTCCTCCAGTGGAAGTCATCCAATTAGAAAAAAACAGTACAAAATTTGTCCCTAACTCAGATTACTGGTCAGGGATATTATAGACGGTAGAATTGCTTTAAACCTCTTCCTCTTGTGCCATGGCAGAGTCTATAGGATTGCTTCTAGACTTGCTAATAAATCCTGCCATGCTTATATTAACACCTTGGGCCAAGGGGAGAGATAAATAGAGAAACTTAAGGAGAGAGCCCCACGACTTTTCTTAACTAAGGCCCTGGTAGTTTGGGGGATTTGTTCAATGGGTTGATTCTAAGACCCTGGGGGTTATAACTGAGGTATATTCTACAGGAAGGCCTCCTCATGATGCTAAATTCCTGATCACAGTAACCTTAATAAGATGCTGTATGAGACAAATTGAATAGATTTTTTGCCCAGTCTCTGTCAGTTAATCAGAGCAGCCAGTGGAGTGGCTATTTATGGGAAAAATTCACCAGAAACCAAGATGGTGTAGAAACAATGGGTGGGTATTGCTGAAAGACAGTGCTTCATGGATTCCTCACATTTCTGCTGTTTGTCTGGATTCTCTTTTCAAGAGTGTTTGTATAACAAACAATGTCAGAAAGTAGAGATATTAATAGTACCCCCACCCTCCAGAGCAAAGGCAAAGTAAACAATTTATTTTAGAATAGTTTTAGATTGACAGAAAGGTGGTAAAGATAGCAGAGAATTCCTATAAACCCCACATTCAATTTTCACTCTTATCATCTTTTACTGTTATTGGTGGTTTAGTTGCTCAGTCGTGTCCGACTCTTGCAACCCCGTGTGTATCCTGGCAGGCTCCTCTGTCCATGGGATTTCCCAGGCAAGAATACTGGAGTGGGTTGCCATTTCCTTCTCCAGAGGATCTTCCCTGGTACATTTGTCTAGGTAAGCTTTCGTGCTGTCTAGTCTGAGAGATATGGGTTCTCTAAGTCCAGGATCCTCTCTGTGATGGAACCCTCTGTGTGTTCGGGCATCCAGCTCTGTCTGTCCACATCCATCCTGTAGGAACTGAGGCAGGGGAACTGATGTACATATGAGTATGCTCATACCACTTGCTGTGTGGGGAGTAATAAAGTCCTTTTTCACTGACCTAAGAGATTTGTGTCTTAAGTCAGCATCCATGAAAATATGGCAGGCTACCTTGTTAGCTTGCAAACCAGGGTGAAATCCCAAACCCCTCACGTTTTTGACAACCCCCTCTGCCCTCCACCAACTCAACTCCTCAAATATGTGGAACAGCTTCCTGTTTGATAAATATATGTTGAGCTGAACTAAGATGGGCTAACGATTTATTCGAACAATTGTGTGAGATACATATGCGGTCAGAGGTCAGGCTGGTATCTGCAGAGAACGTGGTCAGATCAGTCAGTCTTTGTCTATTAATTGAAGGAAAATGGAAGATACTCTACAGGCCCAGAGAAGTAAATCAATTCTAAGGGTAAACGGGAGAGAAAACAGACTGCTGGGAGAATTGAACGGGTAGGAGCTGAGGTGCGAGGAGAGGGTAGGCCAATTGATAGAACCTGGTGTCCGGAGGAGGCAGGGAGAGCCCACAGGTAGTGCTGCCCTGTGGTCAGGAGGGCACATCAGGGGGGCTTAATGCACAGCAAGCCGTCTCAGCAGAGCACAGAGACAGGCAATCCAGGAGCCACCCAGTGGGGCCTGTGAGTCCAAAAGCACCCTGGCTTTTTTTTTTTTTTTGTAATTTTTAGTGTTCATTTTTACTGAAATAGAGTTGATTTACAGCGTTGTGTTAGTTTCAGGTGTATGGCAAAGTGATTCAGTTATACATATGTATATATTTTTTCAGATTCTTTTCCGTTATACATTATTACAAAATTTGAGGATTGTCCCCTTCCTAAATAGTAGGTCCTTGTCAGTTATTTATTTTATGTATGCTGCTGCTGCTGCTAAGTCGCTTCAGTCGTGTCCGACTCTGTGTGACCCCATAGACGGCAGCCCACCAGGCTCCGCCGTCCCTGGGATTCTCCAGGCAAGAGCACTGGAGCGGGTTGCCATTTCCTTCTCCAATGCATAAAAGTGAAAAGTGAAAATGAATTCGCTCAGTCGTGTCCGACTCCTAGCGACCCCATGGACTGCAGCCCACCAGGCTCCTCTGTCCATGGGATTTTCCAGGCAAGAGTACTGGAGTGGGGTGCCATTGCCATTTTATGTATAGTAGTGTGTATATGTTAATCCCATAATTCTAATTTATCTCCCCTCTCCCTTTTCTGTTTGGTGACCATAAGCTTTTTTCCTGTGTATGTGGGTCTATTGATGCATTGTATGTAAGTTCATTTGTGTCTTTTTTTTTTTTGGATTCCACATATAAGTGAGGTCATATGATATTTGTCATTCTCTGTCTGGCTTACTTCACACTTCACTTAGTATGATAATCTCTAGGTCCATCCATGTTACTCCAAGTGGCATGATTTCATTCTTTTTTATGGCTGAGTAATATTCCATTGTATAAATAGAATCACGTCTTCTTTATACATTCCTCTGTCAATGGATATTTAGACTGCTTAGATATCTTGGCTCTTGGTCTTAAGTTCAGCAGTAGGTTTTCAGTTTCTGAGCTGTACAGCTCCCAAAGGCGTGTGTGATATAAGGCCTGAATCCCAAAGTAGAAAACCTCAAGCAGGCTGGGGATGGCTTTGAAAAGTACAATTAATATCATATTATCACTTTGTTGGGGTGGGGAGGCACAATGCTTTTAATATGAATTAACATCTGACAAAACATTCTTGGTGTAACTGCTCCTCTTGGGGACCTTGAAAGCTTTGTGACTGTGAGGGGTAAGCATGAGTTGGACAAAGAGAAGGATTGTGAAGTACAGTCTTAGAGGGACTGGATATCAGGCAGGGACTCCATGTAACGAGTACGTTGGACCTGGGTCTACCACTCACTATTGTGTATGATTCTGGGTGTTCTCATCTATATACCCCTCAATGGGCTTATTAAGAGAATTAAATGAGATAATGCATTTAAGCAAGTCCCTGGCATCCAGTGACTTTCCACAAACTGCTAGCTATAATGATCATTATTATTTATGAATAGAATTGGATCATAAACAAGGGGACTGAATCTCAAAAAGGTTGCAGCCAAGTTACTGGAACAGTTACCAGTCAGGCACAGGGTGGCGGTCATGAATCTCAGCATGGGGAGCTGGAGGGCCTCCCATCTGCCCCCTGCTTGTTGGTCTCATAGATGAGAACAGAGCCCTGAAACTCCAGAAAACACCTGCCTCAGAAGCTGCACATGTGACTTCACTGATGGTCCAGTGGTTAAGATTCCCCCTTCCACTTCAGGGGTTGAGAGTTCAAATCCCTGGTCAGGGATCTAAGAGCTAAGATCCCATAAGCGGCAGTAGCCAAAAAACCAGAACATAAACAACAGAAGCAATATTGTAACAAATTCAATAAAGACTTTTAAAATGGTCCACATTAAAAACCCTCTTTAAGAAGAAGCTGAACACAAGCTGGGTCTTAAGAAACAAGTGAATGATCATAACCTATTTTCTACCCACACAAACACTTAAAACTTGTAAAACTTTTCACCTTCAAAAGTTAAAGTATCAAAAGAAAAAAAAGTTAAAATATCACTAAATACCAGATTGCATCAAAACAATCCCTGACATTAGTAATACACCCAATGCATCGATTTATTTACAGAGCACATAGATATAGCTAATACTGTATGAAGGGATGTGAGGTGATCTTACCGGTTAAAAAAAAATACTAAAAAAAATCAAATCCCGTTTATATGATACCACCAAATCCACCATGGCATATCAAATCTTTGTTTTTCTTTCCTGATTCCACTACCTTCATGATCCCGGAAGAAAAAAAATCAAGTTCCTAACCTGATTTTGAAATTAGACTTGCTACATATAAATTTTGTAATGATTATGATCATTATATACATTTTCCAACTAGCTTTACAAATATCCAATCCAAAATGGTGTGTCAATTCCAGTGCATTCTTTAAGAAAAAAAATATGTAACATGTACACCCCAAGCAAAGGGAGTGACTACACCTCAGAAGTAAGAGGGTGAATTAAAAGAGAGGGATAAATATTAATGGGATATAAATGAAAATGGCATTGACAACATGCAAGCAAGCATGAATGAAGCTGTTGGTTGAAATTTAGACTCCATTTCTTCACTTTAGACAGTTAAATAAGAGCCGTAGCAAACGAATATTTTATTTCCATAAACATAAATTTTTCAATCAAGGAGGAAAGAATAGTCTCTCCCAGGACCTATAAGTTTGCTGGATATGATAAATTATAAAGAAATTTAGGGTGGAAAAATTGGGATTGGGGAGGGATAAACATGACCCAATGTTTTCCATTCATTATTAATATGCACCCTGATAATTCTTTGTGATTATACTCTAAAGTAAACAGGTATCTTCAAACTTGGAAACACTGTTTAATTGCTAAGACATAATTCACCTTTTCCTCATCAGTCAATTTTAGGCCCAGAAGGGAAATGTTGCATAAGTTCCCTTTGTACATATGACTCTTTGATAAGAACTGTGGATCCTAGCAACCACCTTACAATATCAGAAAATAAACTGCTAGTTTAATTTGATGATTCATTAATTTTTTTTTTTTAACTTTACCTACCTACCTCAACCACACCCTTAGAGCTACTCTGCCTAACACAAATAGAGCTTGTCCTGGAAATTCCTAAGATTCTTGTGGAAAATTCAAATAACTGAGACCCATGAAAAACATTGAATATGAATTCTGGGTGCTGTGGCCTGAGTATCTGCATTTTAATAGAACCTCTAGCTCAATTGGTAAGGAATCTGCCTGCAATCCAGGAGACCCCAGTTTGATCCCTGGGTCGGGAAGATCCCCTGAAGAAGGAAATGGCAAGCCACTCCAATATCCTTAACTGGAAAATCCTGGCAGGCTACAATGTGGTGGCAAAGAGTCAGGCAGACTGAGCAACTAACACTTTCAATACTGTATTTACTAAATCATTGAACTAGAACCCATTAGCAGTCCTTCTGAACCTCTATGGCCTGGCTCTATTACTCATTTAAGACTTAAGGTGTACTACTATATAATTTTTATGTAACCAATATGCTTAGGTTCCTACTATGAGTCCAACACTGTACTATGTACTCCTAGAGGCTGATAACGTAACCCCCATTCAACTCCTTTTGCTTTTCTAACAGAATCCAGTTTTGTTTGGAGAAGGCAGTGGCACCCCACTCCAGTACTCTTGCCTGGAAAATCCCATGGACGGAGGAGCCTGGTAGGCTGCAATCCATGGAGTCGCTAAGAGTCGGACACGACTGAGCGACTTCACTTTCACTTTTCACTTTCATGCATTGGAGAAGGAAATGGCAACCCGCTCCAGTGTTCTTGCCTGGAGAATCCCAGGGACAGGGAAGCCTGGTGGGCTGCCATCTATGGGGTCCCATAGAATCAGACACAACTGAAGCAACTTAGCAGCAGCAGCAGCAGTTTTGTTTAGGGACCCAACCATATAGCCAACGGTTTCAGTGGAAATGGTGAGAAATGGGTCTCCTGCCTCTGAAGGCAATGCCATTTCCCTCACCAATGACCGTGTTGTGAATTTGTATGTGATCTAAGTCTGGCCAGTGAGGCATGAGAGGAAGTTGGCTGGAAGCTTCTGTGAGGTTTCCTCACTGTTAGAAGAAAGCAACAAGAAAAGGGGGGGTCTCTCTTTTCCTCCAAATAGTTACATGGACTTCTGCTGTGATAGCTGGAACTGCTACAGTTATCTTGTTACTTCCCTGAGGGAAAAGCTTCCACTGAGTATAGCAGGGAAAAGAAATGGAAAAAACTTGGGTCCTTGCTTTGTTGAGCCACCGATCAACCATGCATTTGTTGTTGGTTGTCTACCTCAGTGTTCCAATTTATTGTTAACACTGGTTTGAGTATGTGTTTCTGAACTTGCAGCCAAAGCATCCTCACTGATGCTCAGAAAATGTCAGTTCACGATGATATTGACAATGATGTGAAAAATCAAAATGGTGGACTTTGCTATATTCCAGGATGGTGCCACTGGCCGTGATTAGATTTATGAATAAAAATACAGGTGTAAGACCTACAGTCTTCGCTCCACAGAGCTACCCTCTTTCTCCTAAGCCCCCATGACCTCCTTATGAGCCATTGAGAAGCAGGAAGGTAAGGAGAATGAGAGTGGACCCCACAGATATCTGGTGGCCAACACTGTCCTCTTCTTTTTTTTTCTCCTGCCGCACCCTGCCGCATGTGGGCTCTTCCCTGACCAGGGATTGAACCTGCACCTCTTGCAGTGGAAGTGCAGAGGAACCACTGGACCGCCAGAGAAGTCCTGTCCTTTCCCTTTTTGACCATCCCTCATTCCTTGGCTTCAGTCTGTCTCCTCTTTCGGCTTACCTGACACTTGCTTATTACATCACTTTTCTTCTCTCTCATACAACTTGTCCTCCCTCTCCTTCAATGGCTCCTTCCCTCCTCTACCCACAAAAGACAGGTCTTTCCAAAGAATGAACACTCCATTCTCCATTTCTTCCATTCAGCTGAGTTTAAGCCATTTACTCCTCCCATGTTGCAACTGCAACTGACACTTTCACCTAGATATTTCACTCTAATCAAAAGCAATATGTTCCAAGTCAGAACCACCAGTTCACATCTGTAAACCATCTTCTTTTTCTGGAAATGATACCATAATTTTATCAAGATGAAGACCTTGAGATCCTCTTTATTTTCTTTATGATTTTCACCTTGCTCCAAGTCCTAACAAGTCTTCTTGCATAATTTCTCTCACACATGCCCCTTTCTTCTGTTCTTATAGCCACTATCCTGGTTCAGGCTCTGACTTTATCACTCACCGAGCCACCAGGGAAGCCCGCTTGTTCTTTATGTATCTATTATGTGTGTGTCTTATATATCCCACACTTCCTTGTTCTGGGCACCAAAATGCAGAACTCAGACAGCATTAGGAAAAAAAAGAACTTTCCGATGTGACCAGAGGTACAAAATCATGTGGGAGACTAAAGAGAGAAAGCTCTTAGAAGCTCTTCATTCATTTTCATCCCCTTTAAAATAAACAACAAAATTCCCCCTTCATGCTGTATTTGTTTTTGCTGCTTCTTAAACCAAAATGCAATTTAAGAGACAGTTACTCCAGAGGAATGTTAAATACATGGCTTTCAAGCTGAATCCATTGCAGTCCTTACATTCCAACTCTGGGAAATCAGCAATAGAAATCTCTCTTTGAAACCTGCTGTGGATTTATTTCTCAGCACTTCCCTCAAAATCTCCAAACTGCATTCAGTTACACTAAGGTTAGGACATAAGTATGATTTACATAAGTATCTGTTACAATTTACGTAAGTATCTGTTAATAAGTAAATATTTCACTGAGATGAGAAGAGTAGTTAGAACTCAGACCTACTTAAAACAGCTCATTTCATCCAAGTAAAGTGTGACCTGGTGCTTTGAAAAATATGGCATCACACATTTATGAATGACACAGGATTTAAAATTCCTAGAGATGGAGCTCTGGTCCCCAGTCACTGCCTGCCCCAGCAAGGGGCTGGATTATAAGCCACAGGGATTGCAATCTCCATTTCTCAAGGAATTCAGTATAAGTTAGTATGACAAGGACAGATGAGCTACTCTTGGAAAGTCACAGCATTTTCTTCTGTCCCAACATTTTTATGTAGGCAAGACCCCCAACTTACGTTTTATCCCCAGATCACCTGGGATGATTATTAAATAGTACAGATCTGGGCTTCCTTGCTGGTTCAGTGGTAAAGAATCCACCTGCTAACGCAGGAGACATGGGTTCGATCCCCAGTCCAGGAAGACCCCACATGCTACAGGGCAACTAAGCCTGTGCACCGCAGCTACTGAAGCCCGAACGCTCTGGAGCCTGTGCTCTGCAACAAGAGGAGCCACCACAATGAGAAGCCCGTGCACTGCAGTTAGAGTGTAGCCCCTGCTCTCTGCAACTAGGGAAAAGTCCACACAGCAACAAACACCCAGCAGAGTCAAATAAATAAAGAAAACTTTTTTTTTTAAAGAAAAGTACAGATCCCCATGCTCAATTCAAGGTTTGAGAATCTGTATTTTGAATGAACACCCACATTTTGACTGACCCATCCCTCAATTCAAAGTGACTTGGCAGCAAGAAAGCTGGTTGTCATTTGTCTGTTTGTTGTGGTAACAGATCCTCTGGCTTTCTCTTAAAACTTCCTTCCAGGGTGCTGAAGACAGCCGGATGTGGGGCCAACACCCAGCTCCGTCCTCTGCTGCATCTCTGCCTCATCTCTTTTGCTCATCAATATTCACTTTTTCTCTTGTACCATTTCTTTACTGGGGAATGAAGCTCATCTGATGAATGTTGAAATGATAACCATCACTCATGAGAGCTTTTATCTGTGACTTGCAGTACCTTAATTTTTTTTTTTTTCCTTCCATGGACCCCTCTTCAGAAGAGTGTGGTAAGTCACTTTAGTCATGTCTGACTCTTTGCAACCCCATGGACTGTATGTAACCCGCCAGGCTTCTCTACCCATGGGATTTTCAAGGCAAGAATGCTGAAATGGGTTGCCATTTCCTCTTCCAGGGGATCCTCCCCACCCAGGGTTTGAACCGGCATCTCTTAGTTCTCCTGCATTGGCAGGCAGGTTCTTTACCACTAGCGCCACCTGGGAAGCCCCTTTCAGAACAGAGTAATGGTTTCAAGAACATAAAATAAAAAGGAAACCAATTGAAATACTGTTCTCAAACTGTGCTTTAAAATGTGAAATATAAAACATACATGTTCTTCTTTATTAATACATTAGAAAAAAAGATCTAGAGGCAGGTTTAGCCGTGTTCTTTTTTATTTATTTTTTCCTTTAATTTTTGGCTGTCCTGGGTTGTGGTTGCTTTGTGCGGGCTTTCTCTGGTTGTGGCGAGTGGAGGTTACACTTCCTTTGTTGCCTGGGTTTCTCGTTGCAGTGGCTTCTCTTACTGTGGAGCACAGGCTCTGGCGAGTGGGCCTCAGTAGCCCAGCTCACGGGCTCTCCAGCACAGGCTCAATAGTTTGGTGCACGGGCTCAGTTGCTCCACAGCATGTGGAATCTTCTCAGACCAGAGATTGAACTCTGTTCCCTTCATTGGCAGGCGAATGCTTATCCACTGTGCCATCAAGGAAGTCCTAATAGTATTCTTAATTTCAAAGTAGGTTGAGTATACACAGTGTTTTGAAATAGTCACAGCAACTGTAATATTATATGAAAATATCTATGATTTTTATCAGTGACCAAGTCTTAGGTAGTGCTAAGTTTTGTTCTCTATATTCAAAATTAAAATTTCAGTTAGACGAGAGTGAAAATAAAAATTCAATTTTCCCCTCCTCCAAGTTCTTGCACTCCCTGAATTCAAGGTCCTTGGAATGTGGGTTCAGGTTAAGAAATCTTGCCTTAATCAAATGACTTGGTTAATCATAGCAATTCTAGTCATTGCAGCTGGCCAGGGAAGGCTCTTCCTACACAGACAGGCTGTGTTGTGAATTTTTTAGCCATAAGTCTCTGACCATATTGCCTGGCAGTTAGGAAGCGATTGGAAATTCGGAGGAAGCTTCTCTACCTTGGGTGTGTTTCTGTGTTGCGTCCCCATCCAGCTCCATCTATTTCAATTATGCCCCAGGCCTTCCGGCTCCCATCCCATCCTCCTCTGGCATCTTCAGCCACGGGTCCAGGCTGCCTTTCCTCCTCGCTGTCAGGCTTAAATGCTTCATTTTGTGCCTGTTCCACTCCCTTCCCTTCGCCTTCTTCTCCTCTTCATTCATTGTGTCCTTTACAAAACCCGCACCCCGTCTGGGAGCTGACCTAGCTGTGTTCTCCAAGGTGTTAACGGGTGCTTACAAAACTCTCAAGGCCCTAGTTCCATGAGAGATACCAAAAAAATGCCATTTCTCTGGTCCCACCGATCAGCCAGGTTTGGGAATAATTTTTTTCACTCTGTGGTTTCCGGCATCAGTGATAAGCACGTGGGCAGGTCGTTTGACTGCAGCCTCACTAGACACCAAAGCACTGACCTGCCCCGCTTCTCTGAGTATCAGGCCCCCAACCCACACCCATATAAAAAGAGGCACTTCATATCCTGGAGAGAGAGAGAGAGGTTATTTTGCATGTTTTACAAAGGAGGAAATTTAAATAAGAGAGGCTCAATAAACATGTCTGAAATCAAACGAGTCGGTAGTGCATCCGAGATTTTAACTGTGGTTTCCCTGATGCCCATCAGAAGGTGGTCAAAAACGTGTGATTATAATAGCAATAATAAATAATGATAATCATTCTTATTATTACAGAATTGGTGGTTTTCCATTTTTGCTTTCCCTGGAAGCAGATTCTGAGACAAGGAATATCCATTGGAAAATGACGCATTAGGGAGTGTTCTCAGGAAAAATCACTAGGAGAGTTAGGAAGTGGGGCAGGAAAGAAAAGAGGACCAGGTAAGGAAGTGACACAAAGCAGAGGTGATTTGAAGAGGGGCTGGGTCACAGCTCAGCGTTGTTCCATCAGAGGAAAAAGGTGGGAACATTTGTATCCCCATGTCTGTCAGTCATTGATTAAGGGCTGCTCTTGGCGGTTGCGCAGGGGGTGGGGAATCACCAGGGAAAGTTGGTTCTCTTAAGAGCTACAGGTAAAGCAATGGCAGAGAAGGTCTGGCTGCTGGGGGGAAGCACCCCCAGAACCACACTGACAGCATCTGCCAGGGTGATCTTGAAAATGAAGAAGCCTTTTAAAGCAAACAGGGTAGAGTTCGGATGTTCCTATGTCTTGTTTCCATATGGATACCTCAGCTTCCGCTCGGAACCGTGTGCAACCTTAGAGACAACACTGAAGATGCTAAGTAAACATTTGTGGGCTGACTGAAATCATTTTATTATTTCAGCGCCTTAGGAATCTAGGTCGTGGCTAGCCTCCAAGCTCCCTTCCTGCTGGGTCTCTAGCAGCAAGACTTCCTCTCCTTCTCCATGTTTCTGTTATTCTTCTGGGCGGGGGGAGGTAGATTGCTCTTGTATATATGATTCAGCTTTTCAGAGGAACTCCTGACAGTCATGTGGGATGTGTTTAATTTTGTACAGTTTAACTATATATTAGTAACAGGGCTTACTGGATGATTCTGCTTTTCCAACAACACTGGAAAGGAAAAAATCATTCAAGATTTTTTTTTTAACTAGGAGACTGCAAAAGAAGGAAACATAAACGTCTATTCTCTTTGTAAGTATTCATCTTAAGTAATAGAGAAGAATGGCTTTTTTCCAAAAATGTATGAATAAATGACTTTTTTCAGTCTTAGATGAAATGGATGCTGTTAGGCCTATTCTCTAGCTTTTTGGGGTTCTTCAATTAGTTTGCAGATGGAATATTAAAACAGATTTACTATAGGGAAATGAAGAACAACGGGGCAACTAATATTTGCTTCGTACACTACAATTTAAAATATTAGAAACACTGAAAATTCTTGTTAACTAAACTTAACAAAAAATAGTTTGGACAGTTCTCGTGTTCTTGGTATGTTATTTTTCATATGGAGAGAGTGTCTTGTCTATGCCTCTATGGAGAATTGCGTATCTTACTAAGTCTGGATCAGTTTCCAATATATGATCCTTTATGCTTTCGATACTGTGAAAATTTTCCAAGAGTTGCTTCAACATGAGATTTTTGGAGGTCCACCTCCTCTGTGACATCTTCGTCTTTATCTACAACCACTTTCTCAGTTACGTCACTAGCTCTGTCCTCACTGAGTTCCTCTGCTGCCCATCTAAGGTCTTCCAAATGGCAGTGTGTCCAAGTTCCCACAGTCAACTGCTTTCTCTACACCTTCATTCCATTCAAATTTCACTTGCAGTTTGTTACCCCTTTTTGGATTTTTTGGCTGCAATTTCATCTTTGTTGCCCAATTCCTCTTTCTAGTGTTCATTCTTATAAACTGTCACATGGATTTATTCACAAAGAAACAGGAAACACAACTAGATGCTTGGCTATGTTGTGTGAGCTGAACAAAGATATGCTGTGACCAGTCACCGACCAACTTTGAAAGAAGTGATGTGATTGATTACCGATCATGACTCACATCATCAATTTACATAGTGACTCGTAAACCAAAGAGCTAACAGGGAGCTTTGTACCCTATGCAGTTATGTGCAATTAATACACTGTTATGGGTTCCCCTGGTGGCTCAGACAGAAAAGAATCTGCCTGCAATGCAAGAGACCTGGGTTCGATCCCTAAGTCAGGAAGATCCCCTGGAGGAGGGAACGGCAATCCGCTTGAGTATTCTGGCCTGGAGAATCTCATGGACAGAGGAGCCTGGCATGCTACAGTCCATGAGGCCACAAAGAGTCGGACACGTCTGAATTGACTTAGCACCACACACATAATACATTGTAATAAGAAATTTGAACCACATTGTTAGGGGACTGACATGATATAACCAAGTCATGATAAGGAAGTTTGTGTATATTGGAACTGTGCAAAGCCAGAACTAACTGTTCTTCCAACTCTTACCATGACTGACCTAGCTGCTACTATCCAATGTCCAATTTGCCTGCAACAGAGACTGACACCAGCCCCTGATGTGACATTGTTCCTCATGGAGACCAACTGGCCCTGAACGGCAAGTTTGCCACATTAGGCCCCTTCCATTTTGGAAAGGTGGGCAGTTTGCTCCCATATGTTTGGGTACAAGCTCTCCTTTCCTTCCTGCAGAGTCTCACCCAGCACCACTGTCTGAGGACTTACAGTGTATGACTCACCAGCACCAGATCCCATATAGTATGGGGTCAGACCAGGAGATTGACTCAACAGGAAAGCAGGTGTGGAAAGGGGCCATGACTGGATTCCATGGATCATACTACCCAGAAACTGCCAGGCTGATGGTCCTGGAACAGCCTGCTGAAGACAGGGCTTAAGGGTCAACTCTGAGAGTTTTCTCTGTGAGGATGTGGCATCCAGAGAAAAATATGTGTACCTTGAACCGAAGTCTTCAGATGGCTATGTGACCCCAATAGGAAAAATAAATAAGTCCAGATGACCTCACTTACTATCATTCTCAATGACTGCTTCTGGGGGACTTTGTGTTTCCCGTCCCCACAGCCCTAAACTTTGCAGGGTTAGAAGCCCTTGGCCCCAAAGACCACTTGCTTGTTCTAGGGGACCCAGCAGGAGTGCACTGAATCATAAGCTTCAGATGCTGCCCAGGCAATTTGGGTTTCTTGTGTCCAGGTACTATCAGGCAAGAAGACACCATTTTGGAAGAGATAATTGACCCTGGTCATCAGGAGCGGGTAAGGCTATTATTAGGCTTCCCTCATAGCTCAATCGGTAAAGAATCTGCCTGCAATGCAGGAGACCCAGGTTGGATTCCTGGGTCGGGAAGATCCCCTGGAGAAGGAAACGGTAACCCACTCCAGTATTCTTGCCTGGAGAATCCCATGGACAAAGGAGCATAGCAGGCTACTATTACACAATGGACAGGAGAAATAGATGTAGAACTCAGATGACCTCCTTGAATATATCTTAGCATTCCGTTGCCTAATCACGACTGTAAATGGACAGGTACAAGAGCCTGGCCTGAGAAGGGATTGGTGAGCAGGGCTCAGGCCCCTCAATGACGAGAGTTTGGGTCAAGCTACTGGGTAAGACTCCAAGGCCAGAAGAGGTGGTGACCAAGGGAAAGGAAGATCGAGAATAGATAGTGAAGGAAGGAAGGTATGTGAGTCAGTTGTAGCTGGAGACCCACACCAGAGATGGGGGGCAGAATTTATCCCTCAAAAATACGCCTTAACAAGAGAGGCCAATATTGAGAAAATACCCTTGAAGAATGAATCCCATAGCACAAGGAGTGGACTACAGTAGACACGACGATGCATAACCCAGGACCTCCCTTCGAGAAAGGCTGGACACGTTACCTTACTGCAGGGAGAGGTGTCAGTGAACAGCTTCTAGTTGTCAGGGTTGCCACAGCTGCAGAGAGACACCTTGCCTGAGTTCACACGTTTCTCTAGTGACCTAGTAAGGCAGGCAAATAAAAACCCAGCCCTGACACTCTGTCGCAGGTCACTAATGAGCCATATGCACGTCCAGGCTCTTGATGTAGTTGAAGGCTTTGTGGCGCTACATCACAATTCAACTCCTTCTGCCCAGTCCTGCTTCTCTGCTTATATTTCAAACCCTGGTAAACATCTTATACCCCATATTCCATCTCACTGTCAATTTCCGGAGAACTTGACCTCCAACAATATGTGTTCATATCTGGAGACCTTGTTGACTTAAAAGTATTGTGTGATCTTCATGTTTCAATTTTGTTTTCTTTATTTTTGGCCACACATTAGGGTTGGAAGGATTTTAGTTCCCCAACAAGGAATCGAACCCGGCCTCCAGCAATGAGAGCACAGAGTTGTAACCACCAGGGAATTTCCTCAATTTTATTTTAGAAGTAATTTAACATTTTTCATTCTCTGATGGTAAAGATATTATCATTGGAAAAAAGCTGATAGTCCTCTAAATATAAGATCTCCAGTAACCCACATTGCAAAGACCAGTGTATTAAGTTGTGAAAGATAATGCTGTATATTTGTGCAATGTGAGCAATTCACACAACACTTTTATCTTTATGAGGTTGCGTGCATGCATTGCAATGAGTGCATGCAGTCCCTTAGTCACTCAGTGTGTCCTACTCTCTGTGACGCCATGGGCTGCAGCCTCCCAGGCTCCTCTCTCCATGAAAATTTTCAGGCAACAATACTGGAGTGGGTTCACATGCCCTTCTGCATGCGATCTTCCCAATCCAGGAATCAAACCCATGTCTCCTGCATCTCCTGCATTGGCAGGCAGATCTTTACCACGTGCCACCTGGGAAATGCCATTCATGAAGTTACCTGTTCCAAACAGCTGTTCCATGCACTAGGCAGATATTTGAATTCCCTCTTTAGGGAAAAAAAAGTTAAGATGTACTGCAAAATGTCTAGGCATAAATCTCAGAGGAAATTTCCCACTTGTGCTCAAGAAGAAAACACAAAGATGTAAATAAAAGAATTTTAATAGTGAAAAATTGAAATAGCAAAAGTTGGAACTAAATGTCCCTCAGAAGAGGATAAATAAACTGTGGTATAATAATAGTTACAATACCGTACAGTTAATTAAAACAGATGAAATATATAATTTATAAAATATACCAGATCTCAATACAAATCTTCAACCATAATATCAAATCATTGAATAGAAAGTTTCAGAATATATATACTATGATATCACTTAGGTAAATTTTAAAATATTGAAATATAATTGATATACAATATTGTGTTAATTTCAGGTATATAACATAATGATCTGATATTTGCATATATTATGAACTGATCACCATAAGTCTAGTAATTATCTGTTCCCATGCAAAGTTATTACAAGATTATTGACCATATTCCTTATGCTGTATATTACATCCCTGTGACTTAACTTATTACATAGCTGAAGGTGTTCTTTTTTAGCTGAAGGTTTATACTTTAATCTCTTTCACCAATTTCACTCACCCTCTGAACCCCTTCCTTTCTAGCAATCACTCTTTTGTCCTCTGTATCTGTGAGTCTATTTTAGCTTTGGGGTTTTTTTGTTTGTTTTGCTTTTTTAGATTCCACATATAAGTGAGCTCATGCAGTATTTGTCTTTCTCTGTCTGATTTATTTCACTAAGTATAATATTCTCTAGATCCATCCATTTTGTTGCAAATGGCAAGACTAATTTCTTATGACTAATATTCCATATATGTATGATGTGGTGGTTTAGTTGCTAAGTTCTGTCCAACTCTTGCGACCCCATGGACTGTAGCCCGCAAGGCTCCTCTGCCCCTAGAATTTTCCAGGCAAGAATACTGGAGTGGGTTGCCATTTTCTTCTCCAGGGGATTTTCCCGACCTAGGGATTGAATCCAGGACTCCTGCCGTGCAGGCAGATTCTTTACCGACTGAGCTGCCAGGGAAGCCACCATGTATGAGATATACATACATATATATATCTCACATCTTATTTATTCATTCATATATCATGTATCTATAGACTCTTAGGTTGCTTCTGTATCTTGGCTATAGTAAATATTGCTGTGACAAAAATTGGAGTGCATATAACTTTTTGATATTAGTGTTTGTGTTTTCTTCAAGTAAGTACCCAGAAGTGAAATGGCTGGATTGAATGGTAATTCTGCCATACAATTAATACATAAATTAATACAAATTATGTTTTTGAGGGACTGCCATCCTGTTTTCCATAGTAACTGCACCAATTTACCTTCCCTCCAACAGTGCACAAGAACTCCCTTTTCTCTATGTCCTCGACAGTGTTTGTTATTTGTTGTCTTTTTTTTGTTCTCTTGGCTGCCCTGGGTCTTCCTTGCTGCACATGGGCTTTCTCCAGTGGCGGCGAGTGGGGGCTACTCTTCCTTGTGGGGCTGGGGCTTCTCATCGTGGCGGCTTCTCTTGTTGTGGAGCGTGGGCTCTAGGTGCATAGGCTTCCGTCGTTGGGGCACATAGGCTCAGTAGTTGTGGCTCATGGACTCTAGAGCGCAGGCTCAGTAGTTGTGGTACGTGGGCTTAGTTGCAAGGCATGTGGGATCTTCCCAGGCCAGGGATAGAAACCATGTCTCCTGCATTGGCAGGTGGATTTTGATCCACTGCACCACCAGGGAAGTCTTTATATGTTCTCTTTGTGATGATAGCCATTCAGACAGGTGTAAGGTGATACCTCTTCATGATTCTGATTTGCGTTTCCCCAGTGATTAGTGACGCTGAACATCCTTTCGTGTGTCTGTGGCTGTCTACATGTCTTCATGGGGAAAATATCTATTCAGGCCCTCTGCTCATTTTTTAAACTGTTTTTGTTTTGTTGATGTTGACTTTTATGAGACTTTTGTAAATTTTGGATATTAGTATCTTATCAGATCTATCATTTGCAAATATCTTCTTCCATTCAGTAGGCTGCCTTTTCATTTTTTTGATAGTTTCCTCCACCGTGCAAAAGCTTTTTAGTTTGATGTAGTCCCATTTGTTTAGTTTTGCTTTTGTTTCCTTTGCCTGAGGAAACAGATCCAAATACATATACATAGTGCCAAGATAAATGTCAAGGACTATACCACCTATGTTTACTTTTAGGAATGTTATTGTTTCAAGTGTTCCATTTAAAGTTTTAATTCATCCTGAGCTTATTTTTGTATGTGGTGTGAGAAAGTAGTCCAGTTTGACTCTTTTGCATGTAGCCATCCAGTTTTCCAACACCGTTTATTGAAAAGACTATCTTTTCCCCATTGTTTATTCTTGTCTCCTTTGTCATAGATTAATTGACCATACAAGTGTGGCTCTGTTTCTGGGCTTTCTGTGCTGTTCATTGATCTGTGCCTCTTTTGTGGCAATATCATATTGTTTTGATTACTGTAGCTTTGTAATATAACTTTATCAGGGAGTATTATGCCTTCAGCTTTATTCCTTCTCAAGCTTGTTTTTGACTATTTGGGGTGCTTTGTGTTCCCATAAAAATGTTAGACCTATTTGTTCTAGTTCTATAAAAATTGCCATTGGTATTTTGATAGGAATTGCATTGAATCTATAGATTGCCTTGGATAGTATAGTCATCATAACAATATTAATTCTCTCAGTCCATAAGCGTGTATATATTTCTATCCGTTTGTGTCATCTTCAATTTCTTTCATCAGTGTCTTGTAGTTTTCCTAGTATAGGTCATTTACCTCATTGATGAAATTTATTCCTAGGTATTTCATTCTTCTTGATGCAGCCATAAATAGAATTATTTTCTTAATATCTCTTTCTGATAGTTTGCTTTTAGTGAATAGAAGTGCAACCGATTTCTGTACATTAATTTTATGTCTCATAAATTTTTAAATAATATAAAAACAATACTATATATTAATCCTTATATAGAACTTTCAAAGTATTTTTAAATAGGGTGATTAGATACACACTATATTCCCTGAAGGGATTCAGGTGATAGTGAGTAAAGGCAGGGAAGATCCCCTGCTTTGTAGGAAATTTTCTTGGATTTAAGACATTTTCAGCCTTTATTGGTAGCTGGCAAAGAAAGATCCCATTGACTCATGGTCAGTAAATATGTGCAGCCTGATTTTTCTTAGCTTCCAGCTCTTTGCAGAGACATAGGATCCTCATTTCCCTTTCTCCAAGGCTTACCCACTTCTTCCATGCTCAGATTTCTGATTTTGGAATACAACAGGCACACTGAGAAAGTCTGCGGGAATGGACTGCCCCTCACAGCCCGCCCTCCTGGCCCCACTGCGCCTCCCCAGCCTCATCACAGTGAGGTTAGCCCTGGGGTTAAGCCCAGTGGCAGTGAGCCTTGGGACTCAGCCTGCTTCTTGGTACCTGGGGCGGGTTTAGGGATGCTCTGTCTGCCACCCCTGGATTGTAGGAAGAGAACAGCTTGGTGGAGACCCACTGAATTTTTTCTTATGGAACGGAGTTTAATCAGAAAGGGACGTCCACTGGACACCAACCCAATGAGCGAAGCTCGCACATGTCTGTGGCTCTCCAGGGCATCTAACGCCTGGGTTACTGCTGATATTCCCTCTACCCTGTTCAGTGTGGGCAGGGCATCGACCTCAGGGAGGAGCAAGAAGGTGCAAGAACCTCATCTTTTCCAGTCTGGGAAGGAAAGGAAAGACGGTCTCAGTGCTTCCTTGGGCATAAACTGCTGAGGGATGCAGCATTGTGGGGGTAGCCGGAATCCACCCCCAACTCCCCAAGATTTGTCTCGATCTGATTTATCATTCCCAAATTTCACTTAACTATATATTTCTTGTAATTTTATTTATTTTTTCACCTCTATTTTAACTAGAGTCATTTTGAGTTGCTTCTCTTTTCTCACTTGGTTGAAATTATCAAGGCGTCTGAGATTATCCCAGTTTGTTAGAGTTTGCAGCCCAGGGAATAAAGAGAACAAAGAAATATTATGTCAAAATATTTTACACATTGAATTCTTTAAGTAATAATTTGAAGATTTTGAGACACATGTATTCTTTACACCAACTGCAACTGGAGGGATCACAGAGAGCAGAGAAGATTGTTCCATTATGAGAATAAAGGTCAACTCTAGAAGACTGGGACATTTGAGAATTAAGTGAGATAGGGCTTGCAAAGCCCTTGGTACATGACCTTGCTCACGGCAGGTGCTTAATAAACTCAGTTGCCATTCTTTTTTGTGTGGCCCATATTTACTCTTCAGTGCAGTTTAGAAAGATTCCTGCTCTCTTTAAAATAGTCCTTCTCACAGGTTGCTGTTATTCAGTTGCTAAGTTGTGCCCCACTTTTTGCAGCCCCATGGACTGCAGCATGCCAGGCTTCTCTTCCTTCACTCTCTCCCTGAGTTTACTCAAACTCATGTCCCTTGAGTTGGTGATGCCATCTAACCATCTCATCCTCTGTCACTCTCTTTTCCTCCTGCCCTCAGTCTTTCTCAGCATCAGTGTCTTTTCCATTGAGTCAGCTTTTTGCATCAGGTGGCCAAAGTATTAGAGCTTGTGCAAATAAATTACCTGGGGATTTTGTTAAATTGAAAATTCAGACCCAGTGGATCTGGGGACAGGCCTGAGAGTCCAAGCTTCCAACCAGCTCCCAGGTGTTACTGACACCACTGGAATGAGATCCAGGCTCAGGGTAACAAGATCCTATTTCATGGCTTGAAATGACCATTCCTACTCATTTCTACCCCTGCAGTTGTATGTTGCTTTATCCCATGAGCCTTCACCTGTTCATCCCCAATCACCTATCCAAATCCTGTATAAATTTCAAAGTGTTAAGTCCCATTTTTAAATTAAAACTTCTTCCCAAATCTTTGCAGCTCTAAATGATTAATGTCATCTCTAATACTCTGAATCACATTTAGTCAAATTCTTTTTATTAACACTGGTGAGAGATTAGTTAGATAACCTAAAAAGTTGGTTAAAGTGGGGATATCATAATTTAAATATACCTACTTTAAATGTTTAATAAAAACCTTCAAAGACACATTTGTTGACTAATTTTTTGATGTGAACCCTAGTCCTTTTGTTCAAGTAGGTCTCCTTTGAGACATGTTCTGCTTCTTTCTTACATAAACCATCCCTTTTCATGTTGCTTAATATATTTTTTCTCACTTTCACAGATTTCCTGGCCGCACCTAATTTGACCACATTTTTCAAATGACTCACTTTAATGTGTCTTCCACAGACACTATAACTGTTTTTTTCATGCTCAGATTTCATTGGCTTCATAATTTTTTCACTGAATTAGGCAGTTAGAAGAACAAGCACAAAAACTGGTCTGGAAACAAACACAATCAACTGTTGCTAAGTGTACAGTTCACCTGTGGGGACTGCCCTGGTAGCCCCGGGGATACAAATCCACCTGCAGATGCAGGGAACATGGGTTTGATTCCTGATCCGGCAAGATCCCACATGCTGCAGAGCAACTAAGCCTGAGGGCGCCGCAACTACTGAGCCCGAGCTCTAGAGCCCACGCTCTGCAACAAGAGAAGCCACCAAACCCGAGCACTGAAACAAAGAGTAGCCCTGGTTTGCTACAACTAGAGAAAGCAACAAAGCAACACAGACCCAGCGCAGCCAAAAAATCTTCAAAAAAAAAAAAGAAAAATCACTTGTGGGAGAAGTTGGGGGATGGAGCCTGTGGGGCAGAATAATGGCTCCCCCAAAATGTTTATGTCCTAGTCCAGGAACTTGTGAGTGTCCATGTATATGGCTAAAGGGATTTTGCAGGTGTGATTAAGTTAAGGATTTTTAGATGAGGGATTATCCTGGATTATCTGGATGGGCTCAACATAATCACAAAGGTCCTTACAAGAGAGTCAGAGTCAGTAGTACATGTGACTACAGAAGAGTTCAGAGTGACATGTGGAAGAGGCCATGAACTAAGGAATACAGACAGTTTCTAGAAGCTGAAAAAGGCAGAGGACTGATGCTCCCTCCAGAACCTCCAGAAGCAACCAGCCTGGCCAATACCTTGACCTTATCCCGGTGAGACTGATTTTGGATTTCTGACATCCAGAGCTATAAGGTAATAAACATGTGTTGTTTTAACCCATTATGTTTGAGGTAATTTATGGCATGGGCTTCCCTGGTGGCTCAGTGGTAAAGAATCTGCCTACCAATGCAAGAGATGCAGATTCAATCCCTGGGTGGAGAAGATCCCTAGAGAAGGAAATGGCAATCCATTACAGTATTCTTGCCTGGGAAATCCCATGGACAGAGGAGCCTGGCAGGCTACAGTCCATGGGGTTGCAAAGAGTCGGACACAACTTAGCGACTAAAAAACAACAATTTATTGCATAGGCTGTAGGGGACTAATGCAGGACTCCAGTGTACTGCTCTGGAGAGGCACTCAGGCTGCTAGGGGCAGAGCAGTACTGGTTTGTGTTGGTCTGTCTGGCAAGTGCAATAAGTAAAGAGTAATCAAAAGCACTTCTACTGATATGAAAAGATACTCAATAACAATAATTATTAGAAAAATGCAAATCAAAGCTGCAGTGAGATATCACCTTACACTGGCCAGAATGGAATCATTGAAAAGTCTACAAATAACAAATGCTAGAGATACGTGGAGAAAAGGGAACCCTTCCATACTGTTGGTGGGAATGGATGTTGGTGCAGCCACTGTGGAAAACAGCCAGTATGGAAGTTCCTCAAGAAAACTAAAAATAGAGTTGTCATATGGTCTAGCAATCCCACTTCTGGACAAAACTATAATTAAAAAAGAAACATGCACTTTATGTTCATAGCAGGACTATTTACAATATCAAAGACATGGAAACAACCTAAATGTCCATCAACAAATGAGCAGATAAAGATGTTGGTGCCCACAATGGAATAGTACTCAGTCACAAAAAAGGATAAAATGATGCCATTTGCAGGAACCTGGATGAACCTAGGGATTATCATACTAAGAGAAGTAAGTCAGAAAGAGAAAGATAAATACCATATGATGTCACTTATGTGTGGAGTCTAAAATATGACAGAAATGAACTTCTCTGTGAAAGAGAAACAGACTCACAGACGTGTGCCACAGACTCGTGGTTGCCAAGGGGGAGGGGGTTGGGGGAGGGATGGACTGGGAATTTGGAGTTAGCAGATGCAAACTAGTATATATAGAATGGATAAATAGCAAGGTCCTGGCACAGGGAACTAGATTCAATATTCTGAACTCAATAATGGAAAAGAATATTTAAAAGAATGTATATATATATATGTATGTGTGTGTGTGTGTATATATAACTGAATCACTTATATATATGTATGTGTGTGTGTATATATAACTGAATCACTTATATATATGTGTGTGTGTGTGTGTGTATATATAACTGAATCACTTATATATATGTGTGTGTGTGTGTGTATATATAACTGAATCACTTATATATATGTGTGTGTGTGTGTGTGTGTATATAACTGAATCACTTTGCTGTACCATAGAAATTAACACAGCTTTTTAAATCAACTAAAATTTTTTGGAAGAGTACTTCTACTGTAATTAATTTAGAATTGTATTTGCTCACTAAATCTTTCATATGCCTTACCAGATGGACGGTGAGTTTTTTGAGGGCATCAACATGTTGTCTTGCTAGCTTTGCATCTTGAGAGATAGCATTTTAAATCTGCAAATAATGATTTTAGTTATTTATAATTTCAAAATTGTCAGGGTGGAGTTTCTGTGGCTTAATCTTTAGACTAGTGTAATTAAGTTGGTTTTTTTTTCTATCAAAAAAGATGTATTCTCTCCCCCTACCATGCAGGAGATACAAGCTCGATCCCTGATGCTGGAAGATCCCCATGCAGCAGAGCAACTAAGCCCAGGCACCACAGCTATTGAGCCTGTGCTCTAGAGTCCTCGAGCTGCAACTACTGAAGCCTGCATGCCTAGAGCCTGTGCTCCAAAACAAGAGAAGCCACTGCCATGAGAAGCCTTCCCACCACAACTAGAGAGTGGCCCCCACTCGACCATGGCTAGAGAAAAACCCTTGTAACAACAAAAACCCAGCACAACCAGAAATAAATAAATATTTTTTTTTAAAGAAAGTTATAATCTCTACTGTACTAAAAACCTGTAATCAAGAAGACAGGAGATGAATGAAATAGCAAAAGCTTTAGAGTCTTAGACTGTTTCCTTCTACAGCCAACACTGTGGCCTTGGACCTGTTGCGAAACCTCCCTTACCTTCAGTTCAGTTCAGTTGCTCAGTAGTGTCGACTCTTTGTGACCCCATGAATCGCAGCACGCCAGGCCTCCCTGTCCATCACCAACTCCCGGAGTTTACTCAAACTCATGTCCATCGAGTCCGTGATACCATCCAGCCATCTCATCTTCTGTCGTCCCCTTCTCCTCCTGCCCCCAATCCCTCCCAGCATCAGGGTCTTTTCCAATGAGTCAACTCTTCACATGAGGTGGTCAAAGTATTGGAGTTTCAGCTTTAGCATCAGTCCTTCCAATGAACACCCAGGACCAATCTCCTTTAGAATGGACTGGTTGGATCTCCTTGCAGTCCAAGGGACTCTCAAGAGTTTTCTCCAATACCACAGTTCAAAAGCATCAATTCTTTGGCACTCAGCTTTCTTCACAGTCCAACTCTCACATACATACATGACTACTGGAAAAACCATAGCCTTGACTAGATGGACCTTTGCTGGCAAAGTAATGTCTCTGCTTTTGAATATGCTATCTAGGTTGGTCATAACTTTCCTTCCAAGGAGTAAGCATCTTTTAATTTCACGGCTGCAGTCACCATCTGCAGTCATTTTGGAGCCCCCAAAAATAAAGTCTGACACTGTTTCCACTGTTTCCCCTTCTATTTCCCATGAAGTGATGGGACTGGATGCCATGATCTTCGTTTTCTGAATGTTGAGCTTTAAGCCAACTTTTTCACTCTCCTCTTTCAATTTCATCAAGAGGATTTTTAGTTCCTCCTCACTTTCTGCCATAAGGGTGGTGTCATCTGCATATCTGAGGTTATTGATATTTCTCCCAGCAATCTTGATTCCAGCTTGTGCTTCTTCCAACCCAGCGTTTCTCATGATGTACTCTGCATAGAAGTTAAATAAGCAGGGTGACAATATACAGCCTTGACGTACTCCTTTTCCTATTCGGAACCAGTCTATTCTTTCATGTCCAGTTTTAACTGTTGCTTCCTGACCTGCATACAGGTTTCTCAAGAGGCAGGTCAGGTGGTCTGGTAGTCCCATCTCTTGAAGAATTTTCCACAGTTTATTGTGATCCACACAGTCAAAGGCTTTGGCAGAGTCAATAAAGCAGAAATAGATGTTTTTCTGGAACTCTCTTGCTTTTTCTTGCTGATCCAGCAAATTTGATCTCTGGTTCCTCTGCCTTTTCTAAAACCAGCTTGAACATCTGGAAGTTCACGGTTCACATATTGCTGAAGCCTGGCTTGGAGAATTTTGAGCATTACTTTACTAGCATGTGAGATGAGTGCAATTGTGCGGTAGTTTGAGCATTCTTTGGCATTGCCTTTCTTTGGAATTGGAATGAAAACTGACCTTTTCTAGTCCTGTGGCCACTGCTGAGTTTTCCAAGTTTGCTGGCATAT
Organism: Bos grunniens; assembly: GCF_055505025.1. Classification (NCBI taxonomy): domain Eukaryota; kingdom Metazoa; phylum Chordata; class Mammalia; order Artiodactyla; family Bovidae; genus Bos; species Bos grunniens. Next base: position 20,854,770 of record NC_141178.1, on the reverse strand, counting down.
TGAGTGCAGCATTTTCACAGCATCATCTTTCAGGATTTGAAATAGCTCCCCTGGAATTGCATCACCTCCACTAGCTTTGTTCGTAGTGATGCCTTCTAAGGCCCACTTGACTTCACATTCCAGGATGTCTGGCTCTAGGTGAGTGATCACACCATCATGATTATCTGGGTCATGAAGATATTTTTTGTACAGTTCTTCTGTGTGTTCTTGCCACCTCTTCTTAATATCTTCTGCTTCTATTAGGTCCATACCATTTCTGTCCTTTATCGAGCCCATCTTTGCATGAAATGTTCCCTTGGTATCTCTAATTTTCTTGAAGAGATCTCTAGTCTTTCCCATTTTGTTGTGTTCCTCTATTTCTTTGCATTGATCGCTGAGGAAGGCTTTCTTATCTCTCCTTGCTATTCTTTGGAACTCTGCATTCAGATGCTTATTTCTTTTCTTTTTTCTTTTGCTTTTCGCTTCTCTTCTTTTTACAGCTATTTGTAAAGGCTCCTCAGACAGCCATTTTGCTTTTTTTGCATTTCTTTTCCATTTCTTTTCTTGATCCCTGTCTCCTGTACAATGTCATGAACCTCCATCCATAGTTCATCAGGCACTCTATCTATCAGATCTAGGCCCTTAAATCTATTTCTCACTTCCACTGTATAATCATAAGGGATTTGATTTAGATCATACCTGAATGGTCTAGCGGTTTTCCCTACTTTCTTCAATTTAAGTCTGAATTTGGCAATAAGGAGTTCATGATCTGAGCCACAGTCAGCTCCTGGTCTTGTTTTTGCTGACTGTATAGAGCTTCTTCATCTTTGGCTGCAAAGAATACAATCAATCTGATTTTGGTGTTGACCATCTGGTGATGTCCATGTATAGACTTATCTTCAGTTCAGTTCAGTTCAGTTCAGTCGCTCAGTCGTGTCCGACTCTTTTCGACCCCTTGAATTGCAGCATGCCAGGCCTCTCTGTCCATCACCAACTCCTGGAGTTCACTCAGACTCATGTCCATCGAGTCAGTGATGCCATTCAGCCATTTCATCGTCTGTCATCCCCTTCTCCTCCTGCCCTCATTCCCTCCCAGCATCAGAGTCTTTTCCAATGAGTCAAGTCTTCGCATGAGATGGCCAAAGTATTGGAGTTTCTTTATCATCATTCCTTCCAAAGAAATCCCAGGGCTGATCTCCTTCAGAATGGACTGGTTGGATCTCCTTGCAGTCCAAGGGACTCTCAAGAGTCTTTTCCAACACCACAGTTCAAAAGCATCAATTCTTCGGTGCTCAGCCTTCGTCACAGTCCAACTCTCACATCCATACATGACTACTGGAAAAACCATAGCCTTGACTAGATGGACCTTTGTTGGCAAAGTAATGTCTCTGCTCTTCAATACAATATCTAGGTTGGACATAACTTTCCTTCCAAGGAGTAAGCGTCTTTTAATTTCATGGCTGCAGTCACCATCTGCAGTGATTTTGGAGCCCAAAAAAATAAAGTCTGACACTGTTTCCACTGTTTCCCCTTCTATTTCCCATGAAGTGATGGGACTGAATGCCATGATCTTCGTTTTCTGAATGTTGAGCTTTAAGCTAACCTTTTCACTCTCCACTTTCACTTTCATCAAGAGGATTTTTAGTTCCTCTTCACTTTCTGCCATAAGGGTGGTGTCATCTGCATATCTGAGGTGATTGATATTTCTCCCGGCAATCTTGATTCCAGCTTGTGTTTCTTCCAGCCCAGCGTTTCTCATGATGTACTCTGCATAGAAGTTAAATAAGCAGGGTGATAGTATACAGCCTTGATGTACTCCTTTTCCTATTTGGAACCAGTCTGTTGTTCCATGTCCAGTTCTAACTGTTGCTTCCTGACCTGCAGTTTCTTCTTATCTAAAATACTGATTATAATACTTCCCACCTAACAGTCTTGTTGGAAGGAATGAATACCAAAAAATGCTTGGTCCATAGATACACAATGGTGGTAGTGAGTCTTATCACTGTACCGTTGGTACAGATAGTACTCTAAGAACGTGGGAAGGAGTGAAAGGGCATTGAAAACAGCAGTGCAGATCATCAGAACTTTTATATTTTAAAGCCAGAAGGACTCTCCAAGACCATCTATTGATAGAATAGTGTTGACAAACTACCAGGACAAAGGTCAAAATAGCCTACTTCCCGTTTTCATAAAAAGAGTTTTATTGGAATACAACCACATCCATTCATTTATCTATCATCCATGGCTGCTTTTGCACTACAATGTCAGAGTTGAATCATTATGACAGAGACTTTATGACCTGCAGAGTTTAAAATACTTACTTTTGGGGGACTTCCCTGGTGGTCCAGTGGCTAAGACTCCACACTCCCAATGCAGGGGGTCTGGAGTTCGATCCCTGGTTCAGGGAACTAGATCCCACGTGCTACAACAAAAGACCCTCATGCCTCAATGAAGATTGAAGATCTGGCATGCTGCAACTAAGACCCAACGCAGACAAATAAATAAATAAAAATAAATATTTAAAACACTTACTTTCTGGCCTTTAACAGAAAAAGTTTAACAACCTTGATCTAGAACACCTCTCTTACAGATAAGGGAAAAGGGCCAAATAAGGTGACTTTGTCCACAGTCACATGTCTGGTCAGGGACAGAAACAGGACTCAAATGTAGAGGCCTTGGCCCCTAGTTCAAAGGGGCCTGAATGAGGGAAAGAAAAATGACAGTTCTCTGAATCCAGCCCAAATGTGGTCCTGTGGTGGACTTTGACTGTGATCTTGGCTTCTAGGGCAAAGACTGCCAAGTGCCTCCCCAGACATTCCCAGGCTGGTTCACACCTCCAAGTCCTGACGTGTGCAACTTGTAGACCTGGCCTGTGAGAAACGCCAACTGGAGTCCTTCAAATAGAAAGGAAAGGATGCTGGACAGTAACCTGAAGTCATATTAAGAAATAAAGAGCACCAATAAATATAACTACATAAGTAGATAAGAGCCAGTATTATTACACTTTTTGTTCATAAGTCATTTTCCCCTTATGTGATTTAAGATACAAAAACAATAAGCATAGATCTCAGTTCAGTTCAGTCGCTCAGTCGTGTCCAACTCTTTGCAACCCCATGAACCACAGCACGCCAGGCCTCCCTGTCCATTACCAACTCCTAGAGTCCACCCAAACCCATGTCCATTGAGTTGGTGATGCCATCCAACCATCTCATCCTCTGTCGTCCCCTTCTCCTCCTGCCCTCAATCTTTCCCAGCATCAGGGTCTTTTCAAATGAGTCAGCTCTTTGCATCAGGTAGCAAAAGTATTGGAGTTTCAGCTTCAGCATCAGTCCTTCCAAAGAACACCCAGGACTGATCTCCTTCAGAATGGACTGGTTGGATCTCCTTGCAGTCCAAGGGACTCTCAAGAGTATTCTCCAACACCACAGTTCGCAAGCATCAATTCTTCGGCGCTAATATGTTAATAGGCACATAATGTATAAAGCTAATTTGTGATAAAGCTAAAACATCAAAAGGAGTTGGAATTGTATAGAAGTATAGTTTTTGTATAACATTGATGCCAAAGTGGAATTCATTCAAAACAGTTTGTTATATATACACACTACTATATATAAAATAACCAGGAAGGACCTGCTATATAGTATAAGGAACTGTATTCAGTATTTTATAATAATTTATAATGGAAAAGAATCTGAAAAAGAAACATAAAGCTCCTCCTGAGAAAGAAGAACTCCTGGGATTCATTCCGATTAGCCTGATAATGAGTCCTGGGGGATCTGGGGCCCTGATGCCCAGTTCTGTCCTAGAGTCCTGGTCAGAGCCCCACTCAGAACACACAGACAGAGAGTGGGGGCAGAAGTGCCCATCCTAAAGGAAGGAGAGTGCTAATACCAGATGCCAGAGGCCAAGAACACCACCAAGGTCCACACGTCTTCACTCAGATACTCCTTGTGGGGAGACTGGTGGAGAGTCCTAGTCCATGTCTTAGATGGAGCTGCATCTTCAAGGTCTCTAGTCCAAGCCCTTCGTTGTGCAACGAAAGAAACAGAATCCTCAGGACTTCCCTAGTGGTCCAGGGGTTAAGAATCCACCTGGTAATGCAGGGTACGTGGGTTCAATCCTCGGCTGGGGAACTAAAATCCCACAAGCCTCCTAGCAACTAAGCTCTGAGCCACAGCTACCGAGCCTGTGCGCCACAACTGGAGAGTCTACTCGCTGCAGTGAGAGATCCCATGCACCGCCGCCAAATAAATAGAGAGAAACTGAGTCCACGGAAATGGATGGCTCCCACAGGGTTACAACTTCTTTGTTGCACTGTGCCAAAGCAAGTCCACGTGTTCTGATTCCCTACGCAGACTGCTCCCCTAAGTAACCTAGCAGAAAGTGTTTATTAGTGGAACTTTCTGAGTGCCTCAGGGCAAAATCTTTCTCAGAAATGGTCAAAGATCATAACTTACATTTTCTCTACCTCCCTATATACCCAATAAGACATTGAAATAGATGTATGTACATACATATATATAGATTATATGTATAATACATGTATTCATATATATATAGTTGTATGTGTAATAGTATGTGTGTGTGTGTATGTATATATATATATGGTAAGAGAAAGATTGATCACATTTTAGACTCATGCCTGAGCGGAAACACTTTTAAAAAGCTGGTTTTTTTTTCCCCTTTAAAATGGGTAGCTTTATGGGATAATTATTGTTCCATACCAAGAGAAGGACTTGATTAATCTCAACCTTCTCTCACAGTTTATATTATTTTTATTAATTTTTCTAAAGCTGATTTCCAAACATCTGAGTAAATATATAAGATAAATATTCCTCATCAGTCATTACCGTTGTTGCTGGGGCTGGAAGCCAGGCCCTTGCGTCTGCCCCTCTTCCCACATGCATCAGCGATGCGTCAAAGGAGCAGGAGGCTGCTGCGTTGTTCTGCTGGAACCTCTGGCAAGCCTGGCCGTTTGGCTGCACATGTGGCGAAGGGCGGTGCTACCCTGGAGGCTAGTCTCAGAGCAGCCCGTTTGACTGCAGACTGGGACAGAACAAAAGGCCCTGTACCGAGGACATGAACTTGGAAATCTCACTCTTGAGACAGAGGAGTGTTTGTTCCTATGATTTAAGAGACACCATATGAATCTAATCCTATAATCAAACATTGGTACTAGGCCCAATGTATGGCTTTCCCCCCCATCCAACATGCAAAGGAGCTCACCAAAAATAAGTCTAGTTAAGACTCCTTCCTGTAAGCTAGCTACTCACTGTGGTCACTAGTCTTGACTACACGTGTTTTTTTATATATATTTTGTTATGGTTTTTGGAGGGGGCTGCACTGCACAGCATGTGGGATCTTAGTTCCCCGACCAGGGATGGAACAGGCATCTCCTGCATTGGAAACGCAAAGTCTTAACCACAGGACCACCAGGGAAGTCCCTCGACTACAGTTGTTAGGTGTGGTTCACATGATCAGTATCTAAAGGGGTTCTTTGCATTACAGCTTTATGAATGTATAAAATAAAATGAACTTGGTACAGCCACTTTGGAAGATGGTTTGGCAGTTTCTAACATACTCTTACCACACAACCCAGCAATTGCACTGTTTGGTATTTACCAGAGAGTTGAAAATTTATGTCCACACAAAAACCTGCACACGGATGTTTATAGCTCTATTCATAACTGCCAAAACTTGGAAGCAATCAAGATGTTGTTCAGTAGTTAACTGGATAATCAACTGTGGTACATCCAGACTACAGAATATTATTCAGCACTAAAGAAATGAGCTATCAAGCCATGAAAAGATATGGAGGAATCTTTAATACATACTACCAAGTGGAAGAAACCAATCTGAAAAGGCTATATATTGCATGATTCCAACTATATGACATTATGAAAAAGGCAAAATTATGGAAACAAGAAAAAGATCAGTTGTTGTCCAGGGTTTGGTAGGGAGCTGGGTGGGTAGGAAGGAAAAGAAGGGAAGGGTGAAGCACAGAGGCTTTTTAGAGTGGAAAAAATATTCTATATGATACTAAAATGATGGATACTTACCATTATACGTTTGTACCACACCAAGAATGAACCCTAAGATAAACTATGGACTTTGGGTGATGTCCATAAGGGCTGATCAGTTGCAAGAGATGTGCCACTCTGGTAGGGGATGTTGGAAATGGAGAAGGTTTTGTATGTGTGGGGTAGGTAGTAGTAAATGGGAAATCTCTGCACCTTCTTCTCAACTTCCCTGATAACCTACATCTGCGGTAAAAAAAAAAAAAAAAAGTCTTAGTAATGCCACCAGGAAAGCCCAATGTACACAAACAAACAAATACATAAATAACATTAATTCTATCCAACAGCCACTAGTTAATTTAAGTTACTTAAATTTATTCATTCTAAAAATGTTTGCTGAGTGTTTCCTGTATTTTAGGCACTGAACGACTGAGTTAAGGACAGAAAGCAACTCTACAAATAATATCAACATTTTTTGATATCAACTCCCCCTTCTTTGTAGTGAATCGGTAAAAAACCCCCAGCCATGCTCATCCAGAAGTCTCTCTGTGTGATTCATCTCAGTGTCTTTTCTCCTGTTGTTCAGTAAACATTTTCTGACTCATTCCCTTCAAGAGTTTGCACTGTTGGCGGTTGTTAATTCCAGTTAAAATGCCTCTCCATTTTTACACACACAAAACTCATTCTCTAAGTTCAACTGTCTCTTTATCAATAATATTCGTGAATCTTGGCTATGGTAGGAATCATAAGAATGCTGAAATTTAAGAAATTCCTACATTTTCATTATATATGTTTTTTACAGCAGCAGTTCCCAACCTTTTTGGCACCAGGGACTGGTTTCATGGGAGACAACGTTTCCAAGGACGGGGGAGGGGGAGATGGTTTCAAGATGTTTCAAGCGCACTACATTGATGGTGCATTTTGCTTCTATTATTATTACATCAGCTCCGCTTTAGATCACCAGGCGTTAGACCCTGGAGGCTGGGGACTCCTGTGTTACAGTTTAGGCTGAAACCGTGTGTCCTGTCATCCCTTTGCCTGGACGTGCAGCTCTCATCGATCTTCAGAACTTTGGGAGAGTATTGAGAGGGGTTTCACAATCACTCTGTGAAGAAAGTGAACCTTGAGATTGAGAACAAATTCCAGGTACTTTAGTTAGCTGGAAGAGTTGTCACTATTGCTCAGAAGGTCTTGAACTATAATACTTCCTGTTCAACAGTAGCTTCCTGTGAAGTTGGCATTCCTCTCGACTCAGCCAGTTGCCGTGATCTTTTTCCACAGTAACCACCTGAAGTTGTGGCTTATATTAAATACTTTGTTTAGTGCCCTAAACAGGAATCAGGTAATCCCAGGAGTGGGTAATCACCAGAAAGTCAGTGTGTCTCATTGTGAGCTTTCCATGAGGCTCTTTGAGACTTTGTTCTGACCCCCCTCTACCCCTGACCTGCTCATCTGGGCAGACTGCTCACACTCAGCCTAGCCCACTTGCCATAGATCTATAAAGGACCTTTTCTTTTCCTTTCTACATCTTAAAGAAGACGTTCTATTTTCAGAAGTCACATTAAGGTCAAAGGCATTTTCTTGAAAATTGCATGAAGTTGACAGTGTTGGATGACAGAATTGGGCAGTCAGACCTAGATGATTTTCAGTCCCTGCTCTAGTAAATTATCTGAAGGCTGCTCCTTCTGAGATTCACACTTCATCACTACTAGGACTTGGTCAGGTCACCTTGCCAAAACTGCCAGGTTTTTTATTTAAAGAAGAAAACCCTTCAAATGATTTATCCAACAGAGATCTCTCTTCTCTGTTCTGGGGCCCCAGTATCAAGGTCACTTAGTTCAGTTCAGTTCAGTTCAGTTCAGTCACTTAGTCGTGTCCGACTCTTTGCGACCCCATGAATCGCAGCACACCAGGCCTCCGTGTCCATCACCAACTCCTGGAGTTCACTCAGGCTCACGTCCATCGAGTCAGTGATGCCATCCAGCCATCTCATCCTCTGTCGTCCCCTTCTCCTCCTGCCCCCAATCCCTCCCAGCATCAGAGTCTTTTCCAATGAGTCAACTCTTCGCATGAGGTGGCCAAAGTACTGGAGTTTCAGCTTTAGCATCATTCCTTCCAAAGAAATCCCAGGGCTGATCTCCTTCAGAATGGACTGGTTGGATCTCCTTGCAGTCCAAGGGACTCTCAAGAGTCTTTTCCAACACCACAGTTCAAAAGCATCAATTCTTCGGCGCTCAGCCTTCTTCACAGTCCAACTCTCACATCCATACACGCGGACCTTTGTTGGCAAAGTGATGTCTCTGCTTTTGAATATGCTATCTAGGTTGGTCATAACTTTCCTTCCAAGGAGTAAGCATCTTTTAATTTCATGGCTGCAGTCACCATCTGCAGTGATTTGGGAGCCCAAAAAAATAAAGTCTGACACTGTTTCCACTGTTTCCCCATCTATTTCCCATGAAGGGATGGGACCGGATGCCATGATCTTCATTTTCTGAATGTTGAGCTTTAAGCCAACTTTTTCACTCTCCTCTTTCAATTTCATCAAGAGGCTTTTTCGTTCCTCTTCACTTTTTGCCATAAGGGTGGTGTCATCTGCATATCTGAGGCTATTGATATTTCTCCCGGCAATCTTGATTCCAGCTTGTGTTTCTTCCAGTCCAGCGTTTCTCATGATGTACTCTGCATAGAAGTTAAATAAGCAGGGTGACAATATACAGCCTTGATGTACTCCTTTTCCTATTTGGAACCAGTCTGTTGTTCCATGTCCAGTTCTGTTACTTCCTGACCTGCAAACAGATTTCTCAAGAGGCAGGTCAGCTGGCCTGGTATTCCCATCTCTTTCAGAATTTTCCACAGTTTACTGTGATCCACACAGTCAAAGGCTTTGGCATAGTCAATAAAGCAGAAATAGATGTTTTTCTGGAACTTGCTTGCTTTTTTGGTGACCCAGTGGATGTTGGCAATTTGATCTCTGGTTCCTCTGCCTTTTCTAAAACCAGCTTGAACATCAGGAAGTTCACGGTTCACATATTGCTGAAGCCTGGCTTGGAGAATTTTGAGCATTACTTTACTAGCATTTGAGATGATGCCACCAAACTTGGGTCCATGAGTGGAGTAAAATGGGTGGACTGTGTACTTTGGAATCTCATCCAGTAGATAAAAACAACAAATGTGATGAATGGACAACAACAAGCTTAGCTCTTTAACACATAACACTGTATTAGAAAAACAAGTTAGCAAGAAAAAATAAAATGTATGCACATACACACAAAACAGTATATTTTATAAGATAAGGGAAGGCATATTTAAGGAAATACATGAAACATGAAAGTGGGTACTTAGGGTGGAAAGTGGGAGTTGAAAATGAAGGGGAAAAATAAAACAAGAGAAGCTTTGCTGAAAATGTGATCATGAGGTAGCATGAACTGAGAAGTAAGATGATTCTTTTGAGGCCACAAAAGAGGCATAAATACTAGTTTCAGGAACATAATTCTGTAAATTAACGCTTCCCAATAAGCTTCTGTGGGACTTGTCTATTCTGAAAGATGCTCATGGTTATTTCCCCAAAGCAGATTCTACAATCAAGCACTTTTGAGAAAGTTAGGTTAAATGAAGCTAATCAGATCTCTTCACTTCAGATGCTCTCAGAGCATAAAATAGTCACATGCAAGACGGTATACGCAGCATTTCCCAAACCTCTGTGGTCTTGGAATGCTTTTTGCCAAATGCCATTTTGCAAAACATATAGCAGGAGATGCTGCTTCGAACACTGACACCAGATCCTTCCTTCCTTCAGGGCCTCCTTCATAACCCATCCCCACCTGGACTCCAGGCCTCATGTCTTCTCTGGAGCCCCCTCTGAATGTGACAGTGTTAGTCGTTCAGTTATATCCGACTCTTTTCGATCCCATGGACTATAGCCCGCCAGGTTCCACCTGTCCATGGGATTTTCCAGACAAAAATACTGGAGTGGGTTGCCATGCAACCCACTCAAACCCAGGAACTGAACCCAGGTTTCCTGCATTGTAGGCGGATTCTTGACCATGTGAGCTACCAGGGAAACCCCTCTAAGGCCCACAGTAACCTTTGTTCTGATCTTTACTGCTGCAACTGTCTGACCTTCAGACAAAAGCCAAAGAATACTTTACTATTGCTGCAAATACTTATTACTGCAGCAGTAAGATGAGAATACAGCAGGCAAACTACTGCAGCTTCTGCTTTCTTAAGGATGGGTGTGACATAATTTACCTACATCCTCGCTTTCAGTTAAGTTGATTTGAATAAATTACATGAAAGTGACTTTCAGCCAATCATCTCACAGCATCTATTCAAACCAGGTTAATCTTTACTGTCTGCTCACTTACTGGGAGGTGAGGGTAGATGAGTCATATTTACAAAGCATCCCAATAGTCATAGAAAAAAAGAAAAAAGCTTTCTTCATAATGTTTTGATGCTTTAATAAATTTAAAGAAAAGTAAGAGGGGAAAGTGCTGTGGTCTAGTCATGGGTTGAAAAAGAATTCCCAAACATGAGGCAGAGCAAGAGCAGAATAAAGTTAGAACAGTGGGCCAGCTCAAGGGAGAGCTGAAAAGGTTCATAGGATTGCAGCCAAATTCCTACTGGAATGGTAGCGTTAGATGACTGGTTAGGATGCTACTCTAGGGTGGGCGTTTTACCTCATATGGGGTCAGGGAACTGGTTGGGTTAGATCCAGAGGCTCATGGTGACAGTTGCTATGAGGCTTGGTCAGTTCCAGAGATTTTTATCCTGTGACCTTGATATAGGGGTCCACATCTGTGACCTTGGTATAGGGCTCCACAGAAACAAAGAGAATTACAAGCTTCTAAATACAGCTTCACGTCAGTTGAATTTTTTTTTTTAGCTTAGTTTAGCCCTGTTAATCATTGCTGAATTCTATGATGATGAGGCTAATGATGATGGAGGAGGAAAAGAGGATGAGGATGGAGGATGTGGTGGTAGCTACCATTTAAGTCCATATTTCAGGCCAGGCATTGTTACCAAAAGAGTGGGGCGGAGGGGGGCGGCTGATTGCCACTCAAAAGCCAATAATAAAGCCAGGTTGGTGGAAAGGAAAGTTTGCTTTATTTCAGATGCCAGCAACTGTGGGTCAGGGGTAGGGGGTGGGGAGGGGAGCGTCCAAAGGCCTACTCCCCCACCCCCCTGCCAACAAGCAAGGGGGTGAGAGCTTTTATAGAAGAGTTGGGAGGACAGTGTTACTTGCAGAAACAGCACAATCATCTCTAACAGTCATCTTCAAACTGGTCATCAGTGGTCTGACCAGGATCATCTTGGCTGTTTTCCATTTGTTCCCATTGATTTGCAGCCAGTTCTCCACACTGTGGCAGGTCATGTCCAGGGTGCAGTCTGGTGGTCAAGTAGTTAACTTCTCCACTTGGTGTTTTCGTATCTGTAAGACAGCTCACAGGATATGGCTCAGAATATTATCTATAGCTCTTGAGAAAGAGCTAAGAGTCCTTGACTATGCTTAATGACTGCTGCTGCTACTGACTACATTATTATTATTTAGTCTCCTCTGACTGTTTTCCTTTGTTTCAGCATTTCGCAGTTCTCTGATTAAATTTATTCTTTGACTAAAGCTTTCTACAGACAAAAGGCAGGCAGAGGACATGGGAGGTGAGGGTGGGCAAGAGCCATAGGACCCCGCTCTGTTTCAGTATTAAGCTAAGCACCTCCACTGCCCTCTCAGGGTTAACAAGACTGGTTTATCCAAAAATGCCTTCCCCACCTGCCTCCCATAGACCTAAAACTTCCACCTTTATATATCAATTCCTGGGCTTCTCAGGTGGCTCAGAGGTAAAGAATCTACCTGCCAATGCAGGAGATGAGGGTTTGATCTCTGGGTCAGGAAGATCCCCTGGAGAAGGAAACGGCTACCCACGCCAGTATTATTACCTGGGAAATCCCACAGACAGAGGAGCCTAGTGGGCTACAGTCCATGGGGTGGCAAAGAGTCAGACCATGACTGAGTGACTGATATCATTTCCTACAGCACCACCTACATCAGCAAATAGGCCACAAGTATTACACTGATGATAGGTTTGCATAAATTGGTTTTTTGCAGATTTTTTAAAAATCACTCAACAGGAGATTTTGGTAAAATACTTAGTTTTGCTTGCAGTGTAAGCGGATCCTCTCTAGGAGAACAGAGATGGATAAAGCAAAGCTATGCAGTTCCTCCTAGTTCTTACTTAATTAAATACTTGACATTCACTAAGAATCCATCACTTATAAAAGATACTTTTAAAGTCCCCAGGTTTGAAACATCAATATAGACTGCAATCTTTGCCCTCAGCACTTATCAGAGAGGCAATCACAAACAAATAATTATAATGGGACACAATTGTTTTAATAGAGGCATGAGAATTATGTATGTAAAGCACTCAGCCCAGATGCTTGGCACAGAGGAGTTGCTTTCTTCTCCCCATTCCTCTGTGGGAGGCAAAGAAAGCTTCACAAAGAAACACACTGTCTTGAAGGATAAATGGGAATTTTCCAGGGAAAAAGTAGGAGACAACAATGACATGGTGGTTAATGTGTAAGAGTCGGCCCTCCAGGAAGGGGGAGAAAGCCCTGATGTGCAGCATTTGCTGATCTCCATGGTGTAAATCCTCCTGCTACAGCAGACTTCAAGGTACCAACATGATGTCACTAAACAGAGTTGAGACTAGGTTGCGTGAGCTAGTGAGAGCCAGCTCCAGCCTGAACATCACTGAAGGGGCCAGAAAAAAAGGAACAGCGTTTGTAAAGGCCTGGAGGGCTAGTGATTAGCTGGCTATTGTCGTGCAGAGGGTGAGATAGTGAAACACAGCAGGATCCTTTGGGGTCTTCCTGGGGACACAGCGCCCCACACCGCCACCCCACTCCTCCCCAATCTCCTTCACTCCCCACCATCTCCTCCACTGCCCCCCATCTCCTCCACTCCCCCTCCCCAACCACTTGCTTGTAGAAAAGCTTTAGACTCCCAGGCCTTCCCTGAATTCCAAAAAGAAAAATTTAATCAGAGAAGTAAAAAAAATAATAATACAGAAACAAAACAGTCAAGCAAGACAAAATAATAACGATTTAGCCATAAAATAGTCAAGGACCTTTAGCTCCTCTTCAAGGGCTATAGATAATACCCTGAGCCATATCCTTGAGTTGTACTGCAAAGTCTAAAACCCCCACCAGGTGGAAGAAGTTAACTGCATGCTGACCAAGAGTTCAAGACCCCAGACTAGTTGGAACCAGAAGACTGATGCCTGAGATTCCTGAAACATCACCCTGTTACTTCACTGTCAACCAGTCGCAGAACTGTGCTCCTGAGCTGATCATACATCCTGCGACTCCGTCCGTCACACTGTCTTTAAAAATCCTCCCAAAAGAGTTCAGGTCTTTGAGCATGAGCTGCCAGTTTTCCTTACTTGGGCCTGCAGTAAACCCCATACTTTCCTTCTCCACGACCCTGGTGTCAGTAGATTGGTTCTGCTGGGTATCAGTGAGAGGACCAAGTTTGGTTCAATGAAAATAAGGGCCAGACCTAAAGAAACAGTGGATATATGTATACATATAACTGACTCATTTTGCTGTACACCCGAAACTAACACAATATCAATAACACAATATCACAAACAAGTATCAAATAAATGTTTTTTAAATATTAGAGATTAAAAAAAAAATAAGGACTCGAATATTGATGGAAATGGAGACACTTGCAAAGTTTAAACAGGTAATTCACAAAAAGAAAATGGATTTAGCCTGTGATGGGAAAGACAGATCATGAAAGAAGAATTTGGAACATAGTTTGAGAAGAGATTGCAATAGCATTGAAACCTTTTGCAATTTTCTCTTTTATATAATTGATCGTGATCTAAATCATCCAGACTTCAGAAGAATGACTCCAGTGCCGTCGGTAAGGAGAAATTACTGGAGGACGGGGAGACTGGGAGTAAGGCAACTGGTTAACAAATTTTCAAAATCCTCTTGAAACGAGATCTAAACTGCCAGTGCTCGGCGTCTTTGGGCCACAGTGCAGCCATTTCAGTACTGCTCAGGTACATTCTAACTTGAAGGGGCTCTTTAACTCAGATCTCTGGAAAACAACAAAAGGAAATAAAATAATTTAAAAGCACTACTAAATGTAAACTATACAGTATAGTGCCTAGCATTATCAAACACAACTGTGTGCAGAGGTTTCTGTGTGCGACGAATTCTTTTATGAATCCCTGTTCCCCCACAGTAGGGAATAGTTGCTCTGCCTCTGCTTTATCTTCTTATGGCGAATTCTTATTGCCTCTTCCTGAGTATCACACTGGCCCCATTAAGCTCTCAGATTTGTTCTATATGTCCTTGATGTTCAATTAGACAAGCGCTCACCGCCTTGAACCACAGCAAAGTTTGTTTTCTGCAGCTGCAGCACCCTGGTTGCTTATTACGCTGAGCCAGGTTTCCTTGGCACTAAATGCTGGGGCTGAACTCAATACTTACCCGGGAGATGTCACACGTCCTCAGGCCTCCTGGCCCAAGCAACACTCCTGGCCACGTGGCCAGGGAGCTGACTGCTTGGAAGGCTCCCTGGTGAGTTCTGTTCCCTGGTCAACCGTGGTCCACGAGACAGTCATGTAACTGCAGCCTCTGTGCTTTTGCCACCAGTTATTATGATTGTTTTGGGGCTACAAGTATTTACTCCATGGGCGGCCCCATGATATATAGAGAGGTGTGGGAGCTTCCAGGTGGTCTGTGCTCCCAGTTCAGGGAACCCAGTTTCGATCCTCAGTTGGAGGACTAGATCCCACATGCCACAACACAGACGGAAGATCCCAAGAGCTGCAACTGAGACCCAGCGCAGCCACATAAATAAGAATTATTTTAAGAAGGAAGGTGTGGGTGTGACAGTGTCTGCAGAATCTCATACCAACTCTGTCTCTTATTTTTCACAAGCTCTTATTTTTTCCTGTTCCTTCTGTATTTGGCGTCAGAACCAAGCATCTGTTACTAGGGCAGGGATGGCATCACCCAGCTCCTTTCAGTCTTGTGCCACCAGCAGGTGGGGACAGTAGCAGCGGCAGGATGCGAGGGTGGATGGAAAAGTCCACTGCTGCTTCCCACTCCTGCTCGACCGAATCCTCACAGCCAAGAAGGCAACCTGCTCACTTCCTCCCAAACACACTGGTATTCATGGAGACCCACGGCTCTGGCCACACTAGTTACGTGTGTGGGCCCTAGAGTCATGCCACCTGATTCAAACTTTGCTCTATCACATGCCAGCAGGGTGACCTCAGTAGGATTGCCAGATTTAGCACAGACAAACAAATGTGAACTTTCCCGGTAGTCCAGTGGTTAGGAATCCCACCTGCCAATGCAGAGGGCACAGGTTTGATCCCTGGTCTGGGAAGCTTCCACGTGCCACGGAGCAGCTAAGCCTCTGTGCCCACATGCTGCAACTACTGAAGCCCAGGCTCCCTAAAGCCTGTGCTCCACAGCCAGAGAAGCCACCGCAATGAGAAACCCAAGCACCCCAACTAGGGAGAGCCCATGTGTGGCAAAGAAGACCCGACACAGCCAAAAACAAATGAGTAAGGAAATAAAATTAAAAAAAAGAACAAATGCAAATGGTACACTTATTTCAATTGGTCCGATAAACAATGAGTAACTTTCAGCATGAGTGCATGCGTGTGTGTGCTCAGTCGCGTCCGACTCTTTGCAACCCCAAGGATCGTAGCCTACCAGGCTCCTCAATTTTCCAGGCAAGAATACTGGAGTGGGTTGCCATTTCCTACTCCATTCAGTATGAGTAAGTCCCATTCAGTATATATGCTAGCCTATTATTTATTATTTATCAAATTTAACTGTATTTTAGCTGGCAACTCTAGACCTCAGGCAAGTAACTTAACTCCTCTGTGCTCAAATTCTCTTACTCAGAGCTTGAGAATAATGGAATTGTCCACCAGAAAACATTATCTTGAGAATTAAATGAGATAATGTATGTAAAATGTTAGGAACCTGCTTGTTGGCACATACTAATAAATGCTATGTGGCTATCGTTCAGTATATTATGATAGAGTACATGGACTTGGGAGCCGTATATACCAAGTTCAAGGTAATCTTGGGCATGTTAGTTAACTTTTCTGTGTCTCAATCTCATCCTCTATACAGTGTAGATTGTTATGATTTTTACCTTACGCTGTTGAGTAAATAAGACAATACATAGCAATCATTTAGCACAATACCTGGCTCATAGCAAATGTAAACAATAGTATTCTCTGTAATAAGTAGTCATAAGAACACGCTCTCCCCACCAACCCACGAGCCCTCTCTGCTGAGCACTGTTTCCATCCTATTCCACTGGGCACAGATTTCTCTTCCTCTGAATTTCTGCAGTGCTTGCTGGTTTTACCAACAGAACCCTCAACAATATCCTGCCTTGCACTGTTTGTGAACTATTCCATTGTGGATGCCTTATTTCATCAGTCCTGGAGACCTCTTCCGTCAGCCCCTCTTTGGTTGTGGTTCAGTCTCTCAGTCGTGTCCAACTCTTTTCAACCCCATGGACTGCAGGACATCAGGCTCCTCTGTCCTCCACTACCTCCTGGAGTTTGCTCAAATGCATGTCCATTGAGTCGGTGATGCTAACATCTCATCCTCTGCCGCCCCCTTCTCCTTTTGTCTTAAGTCTTTTCCAGTATCAAGGTATTTTCCAATGAGTCAGCTGTTCGAGTCAGGTGGCCAAAGTATTGGAACTTCTCAGTACATATTTGTTTTGGGGTTTTGTTTTGTTTTTGGCTGCACCATGCAGCATGTGGGATCTTAGTTCACCAACCAGGGATGGAACTTGTGCTTCCTGCAGTGGAAGCTTGGAGTCTTAACCACTGAAGTGAAGGCCAGGGACATCCTCAGGACATATCTGTTGGCTGGTTAAATTCTTAGTGCCATCGTCATGGACATGAGGACCAAGAGGAAGAGTCAGATCTGCATAACCAATGACCTACCTCCTTAAATCAACAGGCAGAGACGGGAAGTCCTGTTTAAAATGTCAGTGCACTTTCCCCTGCCTGTGGAACCCTGGAGAAGGATGCAGGGTGGAGGGCTGCCATTGTCCTGAGCACGCTCAAGCAAGGGACTGAGGTGCTTGCCTTCTCTGAGTGTCTGTCTAGGTGCCTGGCTCCATCTCTCAAGTCCTGCAGGTGGGGCTTGAGACATGAAGAGGTTCAGGACGTGCTTACTGAATAGATCACCACTAGGCTTTGGAAACACAGCCCTAGACCTTAGGGAAGTACAAAACCAGGAGTGTTTTGTATATCCCAAGCAGCCATGAAATTAAAAGACGCTTACTCCTTGGAAGGAAAGTTATGACCAACCTAGATAGCATATTGAAAAACAGAGACATTACTTTGCCAACAAAGGTTCGTCTAGTCAAGGCTATGGTTCTTCCTATGGTCATGTATGGATATGAGAGTTGGACTGTGAAGAAAGCTGAGCGCCAAAGAATTGATGCTTTTGAACTGTGGTGTTGGAGAAGACTCTTGAGAGTCCCTTGGACTGCAAGGAGATCCAACTGGTCCATTCTGAAGGAGATCAGCCCTGGGATATCTTTGGAAGGAATGATGCTAAAGCTCAAACTCCAGTACTTTGGCCACCTCATGCAAAGAGTTGACTCATTGGAAAAGACTCTGATGCTGGGAGGGATTGGGGGCAGGAGGAGAAGGGGACGACAGAGGATGAGATGGCTGGATGGCATCACTGACTCGATGGATGTGAGTCTGAGTGAACTCCAGGAGTTGGTGATGGACAGGGAGGCCTGGCGTGCTGCGATTCATGGGGTCGCAAAGAATCAGATACGACTAAGCGACTGAACTGAACTGAACTGAGGTGGAGAAGGCAATGGCAACCCACTCCAGTACTCTTGCCTGGAAAATCCCATGGACGGAGGAGCCTGGTAGGCTACAGTCCATGGGGTCGCTAGGAGTTGGACATGACTGAGTGACTTCATTTTCACTTTCATGCATTGGAGAAGGAAATGGCAACCCACTCCAGTGTTCTTGCCTGGAGAATCCCAAGGATGGGGGAGCCTGGTGGGCTGCCATCTATGGGGTCACACAGAGTCACTGAATTGACTTAGCAGCAGCAGCAGGCATTTGAAACACAGCCCTAGATCTTAGCAAAGTACAAAACCAGGAGTGTTTGGTACATCCCAAACAACCTAACAACTTCTATATCAGTGATTCTCAACTTTGAATATTGTTATCACCTTGGGGAACTTTAAAAACTACCAAGGTTCTGACTTAGCTAGTCTGGATGGGGCAGGACTGGATGTCTGTAGTTTTAAAAGCTCCCCAAGTGATTCTAACGTGCAGCTGTGGCCAAGAAACTCTGCTTACACTGCTTTACATGGAAACTAATGACCTGACCTGCCTGATAACGTGATCTTTGCAAAGTACAGAGTACTTCTAAATTGCCTAGAGGTTGACACCTAAACACATACTTTTTTTTTCCTTTCTGGACAGCAGATAAAACAACTCTAAAATGACTTGATGTTCTTCCAAATTACTGTGTAATTAGTTATCACTGAGCAAACTTCTTGTAAAACCTTGCCAGTATCCTATTCCTATATCCCGTTCAGTGAGCAAACTGGGAGCCAGTTTTTTCAGTGTGGAGTAAACTCTGGTTTGTGATTACTGATTACTAAAATCACCTGGTGGCCCATGAAGGCAGGAACAGGGATCACAGAACTACAAGCTGTTAGAGCTGGAAGGAGGACGAGAGATCAGAGCTTCCCAAACTTCAATGTGCACACAACCCCCCTAGGGTCTTATTAAAGCCCAGATGCTGATTCAGTGGGTCTGGGAGGGACCTTGGGGTCTGCACTGCTAACAAGCCACCAGCTGGTCCCAGGACCACATTGATAACAAGCCCTTGTAGTAAATCTCCCTTACAGGGCATTAAAAAATCTCCAGTGTCTAAGCCCCACCCCAGAGCTAGTGACTTAAGAGTCCTAGGGTTGAGGGGGTGAGGCTGAACGTCAGCACTTAAGCCCCACCCCAGAGCTAGTGACTTAGAGTCCTAGGGCTGGGGGCATGAGGCTGAACGTCAGCACTTTTTCAAAGTTCCCCAACTGATTTTTTTTATTTCCCTGAATTTTTTTTATTTCTTTAAAAAAATTAATTTATTTATTATAATTGGAGGCTAATTACTTTACAATATTGTTGTGGTTTTTGCCATATATTGACATGGGTGTACATGTGCCCCCCCATCCCGAACCCCTCTCCTACCTCCCTTATTTCTCTGAATTTTTTAAAGTATTTTTAAAAATTGAAATATAGTTGATTTATAGTCTTGTGTTAGTTTCAGGTGTACAGCAAAGTGATGCATTTGTATATAAATATAGGTATATATTTATACACACATATATATTTTTCCAGATTCTTTTACCTTATAGATTATTACAAAATAATGAGTATTGTTCCCTCCCCAACTGATCCTGCAGTTAAGGGGAGCAGAATGACAGACTCCAAAATGTGCCACTTTGGCATGTGGGTTATTTTGAGCTGACAGCATTCAAGACTCTGCTGACTCAGGAAAATCTTTTATCTCTCCATTAACTACCTGAAAGATTCAGACCAGGGTACTGACTCAGAGAGAGCTATTCCCAGAGATAACTATCTGGAATGACTGACCTTGCTGCATGGCAGGCAAACATCTGATTACCAAATATCTGCTCTTATCATTCTGTGAATCTATCCTCCTCCCCTGGAAGTCACAGGCCCCTTTTCCACTCCTTAGCTCAGGATGGCATATAAGACTCAACTGTCCAGCATGTCTTTGGCTGTCATACTGGTGGTTTTATTGGCTGTCTGGTCTTAGTTGAGGCTCGCAGGATCTTTCATTGTAGCACTGAAGGTTTCTCAACAATTGTGGTGCTTGGGCTCAGTAGTTACACTGGGCAGGCTTAATTGCCCTTCGGCTTGTGGGATCTTAGTTCTCTAACCAGGAATCAAACTGGTTCCCCTGCACTGGAAGGTGGTTTCTTAACCACTAGACCACCAGGGAAGTCCCTAGATCTCATATACTTACAAGGGCTCCCCTACATATGCAGTTAAATCTGTTTTTCTCCTATTAATCAATTGTATGTCAATTTAATTAATAGACCAGCGAAGAGAACCTAGAGGGGTAGAGGAAAACTTTCCTCCTGTAAAGCAGCCAAGACTGAGAGCCACCCATCTGGCAGCTGAGGAAACTGAGGCCCAGAGAGATGGAGTGAAAGAGGCAGCTGAGGGTCCCACCTTTTAAAATCAGCACCCAGGATTCTGGCTACAAAAGCCTTCTTCCTCAATTCTGTAGAGACAGGAAGGAGATTAGTGGTTTCTAGGGAGCAGAGAGAGGAGAGAAATGAGGGGTAGCTGCTAAGAGACACAGAGTTTCTTTTCAGAGTGATGAAAGTGTTGTAAAGTTGTCTAAGTCTATGAGTCTTTTTCTGTTTTGTAAGTTCATTTGTATCATTTCTTTTTAGATTCCACATATAAGGGATGCCATTCAATGTTTCTCCTTCTCTGACTTACTTCACTCAGTATGGCACTCTAGGCCCATCCATGTTGCCCACAAACGGCACTGTTTCATTCTTTTTAATGGCTGAGTAATGTTCCATTGTACACATGTACCACGTGTTCTTTATCCAGTAGTAGTGATGGGTGCACAACTCGGTAAATATACTAAATTCCACAGGGTGGTACACTCTAAACAGGTGAGTTTTATGGTATGTGAATTATATCTCAATAAAACGATATGAATTTCTTTAACTTCTGCTTCTCAACACTCTATCATTTTCCTTCATCTGATTAAAGAGATTCCAAGAAGAGCAGTAGTTGGGGGTGGAGAAGGGGAGGGTGCACGGGTGTGTATAAACTTGAATCAGCTCCTGATTGGATGCTGGCTAATGCGCGGATGTTTCCAGATGAGCTTCCTAGTTCCTTATAAGCCACCTTTCTTCCCGCATTCCATTACCCGCCATAGTCTCACGGCTTCCTGGGGTCTCCTTTCTGTATGGACTTTAGCAGTTGCAGGGTGAAATTTAGGGCTGCTTCTTCTAAGTCACTTAAGTCGTGTCCGACTCTGTGCGACCCCAGAGACGGCAGCCTACCAGGCTCCCCCGTCCCTGGGATTCTCCAGGCAAGAACCCTGGAGTGGGTTGCCATTTCCTTCTCCAATGCATGAAAGTGAAAAGGGAAAGTGAAGTCACTCAGTCGTGTCCAACCCTCAGCGACCCCACGGACTGCAGCCCACCAGGCTCCTCCTTCCATGAGTCATTGTTTAATCACTGCTGCCTGTGTGTGCTTAAGTCGCTCAGTCGTGTCCAACCTTCTCGACACTACAGACTGTAACCTGCCTGTAATCCTGGGTGCTTCTCTGTCTATAGCATTTTCCAGGCAAGAATACTGGAGCGGTTTGCCATTTCCTACTCCAGGGAATCTTTCTGACGCAGGAACTGAACCCATGTCTCCTGCATCGGCAGGCAGGTTCTTTACCACTGAGCCACCAGGAGCCCTTTCAATCACTGTTAGGTCACCTGCATCTCAAAGGCAGATCTCCTACACTTAGAAAAGATTTTTCTCCTATGCATATTGGAGCTGTAACAAAATAATTTCCTTGAAATGGCTTTTCATTTCAAAGACAAGGAAAGAGGAATTGACACTTTTTTTCTGTAGAGAACATCATTATCGTTTTAATACATTTAAGGTTTGTGCATACTTGTATTTCAGAAGATTAAGTAGATCTCAATATTAAATAGATTTAAAGTGATAAACGTGCAGTAATCCTTAGGTAATTAGGCAGGCAAAAGTATTTAAAAAGGTAAATCCACCAATTTAACAATAAAATAAGGGAAAGAAATTCAGAAATTCAGCATTCCTAATCCGCTTCATAGCAAAGGGTGGAGAAGTTAGAAAAGTCTTCATGGAATCTGATAGTGTCTTCTTTCTTAGCATTACCCCCCCAAGGGCTTTCAAATGACTCAGGCTAACTGAGATTCCAGAGCATTTCATGCCCTAAAGGACATTCTACTCCTCCTAGTTAATTTCTAATGTTTCACCCTAGCCAATCAGGGAAGCCCTTTTCCCAGCCACAGACTTGGTTCCATTGTTAATCCACAATTTCAAAGCCATTAAGCAACAGAGGACTTCTTTATACATATTCCTCAAAAACTTTCTCCAAGGAGAGGGAGGGTGAAAGAGGAAAGCTGTAATTATTCTTTCATTGCTTCAGTGAAAATGAGAAGTCTAATGGATTGATGTGAAGGCAGGTATTCAAAACCATTTGTTTCCTGGGAAAGGGTCAAAATTCCTTTCTGTGTTCGGGGTGGATTTCTAGTCTGCGGAGGTTGCTGAAATCTGTGATATAAGCCACATTTGTTCTGTGGCATCTTTTTGACCTACCTATAAGAGAAAGTAGGTTAGGGGCTTCCCTGTCCATTGGTTAGGGCTCTGCACTTCAAATGGAAGGCGTGTGGTTTCAATCCCTGGTCGGAGAACTAAGACCCACATGTTGTGTGGTGCAGCCAGAAAAGAATTTTTATGGTTGCTGGGGGGAAGGGACAGTTAGGGAGTTTGGAATGGTCATATATACACTGCTAATTTAAAATGGATAACCAACAAGAACCTATTGTGTAGCACATAAGCTCTGTTCAATGTTATGCAGCATCCTGAATGGGTGCAGGGTTTGGGGGAGAATGGATACATGTATATGTATGGCTGAGTCCCTTCACTGTTCACTTGAAACTCACAACATTGTTAATTGGCTATACTCCAATACAAAATAAAAAGTTAAAAAAAAAAAAAAAAAAGGTAGATTAAAAGATACCTAAAAGACACATTGGGCTTCCCAGGTGGCCCAGTGGTAAAGAATCCACTTGCCTATGCAAGAGATGAGGGTTGGATTCCTGGGTCAGGAAGATCCCCTGGAGAAGGAAATGGCAATCCACTCCAGTATTATTTTTGCCTGGGAAATTCCATGGACAGAGGAGCCTTGTGGGCTTCAGTCATATGGGGTCACAGAGAGTCGGGCATGACTTAGCAACTAAACAACAAAAAGACATACAAAAAAGGGTCCCCCCCCCCCACCGTTTTAAATTTTTTTATTTTATATGGGAGTGTAACCAATGAGGGGCTTCCCAGGTGGTGCTACTTGTAAAGAGCATGCTTGCCAATTCAGCTTTAGAGACTCAGGTTCGATCCCTGGGTTGGAAAAATCCCTTGGAGGAGGGCACAGCAACCCACTCCAGTATTCTGGCCAGGAGAATGCCATGGACAGAGGAGTCTGGTGGGCTACGGTCCATAGGATCACAAAGAGACATGACTGAAGCGACCTAGCACAGCACATCACAGCATGGCTGATTAACATACAATATTGTGATAGTTTTAGGTGAACAGTGAAGAGACAAGGCCATACATAACGTATCCATTCTCCCAAAAACTCCCCTCCCATCCAGGCTGCCGCATAGCACTGAGCAGAGTTCCACGTGCTATACGTTAGTCCTCACTGGTTATCCATTTTAAACATAGAAGTGTGTGCATAGGGAGTTTGGGGTTTTTTCCCCTTTCTTCCTGAGAGTTTATCAAACACGCAAAATCTCAGGCCAGTCCATAGAACTACTAAGTCAGAATTTGCATTTTAACAAGCTCTCAAGGAAATTTATGTCACATCACAGTTTGACAAGCACCAGTTTTAGTCTACTGTTGTTGAATTTGGCTGCACATTTTAAGCACATAGAAAGTTTTTAAAAGTCCCAGTCTTTAGAATATTTAATCAGAATCTATCAGACAAGGCATTCATAATTTCAGTAATTTTTGTCTCCCAAATGATTCCAATGTGCAGCCGAAGTAGAAACTAATGATCTAGATAAGGTGTCAGCAAACTTTTTCTGTGAAGAACCAGATAAGCAAATACTTAGGCTCCATGAGCCATACCATCTCAATCACACCTACTCAGCTCTGCCACTGTGACAGGAGAGCATCCTGTCAATAGAGGAATGAATGAGTGTGCTGTATGCCAGTAAAACTGACCTTGGATGCTGAAATCTGAATTTCACCTAATTTCATGTGTCATGAAAAAAATCTTTTAAAATTATGTCAGCACAGAAAAACCATCCTGAGCTTGAAGGCCCTCCCAAACATAGTGACCAGGTGGGCTTTGATCCTCCTGCCTTGGCTTACCTGTCCCTTAACTAGGTCACTTTCTTACGAAAGAAAGTGGGAAAAGCCCTGAAGAGTTCCACTTTAAGCTGATGCATATGATTTACTCAAGTGCCAGCCACCAAATATCAATTAGTTTTTCTAATGCAGGATCTTGATTAGAGTGCTCCCAAGATGACTCTGGGCAAATAAAGAGAAGCTAAAGATGGAGAAGGAAATGGCAACCCACTCCAGTATTCTTGCCTGGAAATCCCTTGGACAGAGGAACCTGGTGGGCTACAGTCCATGGGGTCACAAAAAGTCAGACACGACTGAGCGACTTCACTTTCACTTTCAAGAAATAAATAAATGTATTTATATTGCCAAAAAAAAAAAGAGAGAGAGAGAAGCTAAAGAGAGTCCTCCCGTTCAACCCCTCCCGCTCCCACTCAAACACCACTTCCCATGTAGCTTTGAAGATTCTGGTCAACACATCTCTATCAATCTAGACTCCTTGCCTGCAGGACACGTCATTGGTTGCTTCAAGGAGTTTCAAAGGAGATAGAGAAAGTGAAACTCCTGCCCTGGAAGATTTCGAAAGGTAATAGGTAACAAGATGAAGGAAACTGTAGGGAGCTGGACATATAATCACTTACGCCTGCTAACTTTTTCTTGGTGGTATTTTCATTCCGAATAGGGAACTGGTTATGTGAGAACCTGGTTCTTGATGCTCCACCAGATTAGCAATGCACTTTAATTGGATATTTTCATGCCTGTTTTCTAAAGAAGTGACTCAGAGTTGCATGGCAGTCAAGGGGGGAAAGGGTCATTTAATTTTTCTCCTTTCCTCCAGCCTTGGTGCTGTATGTGTGTGTGTGGCACTATATGAATGATTTAAAGCCGATGTCTATGGATTCCCTTTCCTTTAAGATTCAGGTGTGTGAGTCCCCGTTTCTAGTCCCAGCAAAGGCCATCCATCTGCTGCGCCTACCACTGAGGGGCGCTGCAATCACTTGGCTCCATTCTGTGGGCTGTCTTAGCAGTCTCTCTTAAAATTTCCTTTTAACTCTTTTCTGACGACTTTAAGAAGAAAGTCTCACTTAGGTCCTAGTTGCCTTTAAGACTTTTCTAATGCTTATTACTCTTCTTTTTAACATAAAACAGCCTTGGGGCTCAGGGTCTCCGCAGGTATCTAGCTGAAATTTAATGACATTACTTTGTGTTTATTGTACTAATCTTTACAGTTAACTGTAACTCTATTCTCCATTTAGAGCAGTGACATATAGTTTTCAAAGTAAATGTGTTTTATATGCATAAAATACAGGCAAAGTGGATTAATGGCACCCACTCCATTATGCTTGCCTGGAGAATCCCGTGGACAGAGAAACCTGGTGGGCTGCAGTCCATGGGTTCATAAGGAGTCAGACATGACAAAAGTGACTTACCACACAAAGTGGATTAATGGCACAGACATATTTAAGTTTATAAAATAAGCTAAATTAACTGTTTGCAATAGCCGAGACATGGAAGCAATCTAAATGTCCATCAACAGAGGAATGGATAAAGAAGATGTGGTATATATGGTGGAATATTACTCAGCCATTAAAAAGAACGAAATAATGCAGCAACATGGATGGATCTAGAGAGTGCTATACTGAGTGCAGTCAGTCAGACAGAGGAGAAATACTGTATGACATCCCTTTTAAGTAGAATCTATAAAGAAATGATACAAATGCACTTACAAAATAGAAACAGACTCAAGACTTCTAGAACCAGCTTATGGTTGCCAGGGGGAAGGATGGTGGGGGAGGGACAGTTAGAGAGTTTGTGATGAACATGTACACACTGCTATATTTAACATGGATAACCAACAAGGACCTACTGTATAGCACATAGAACTCTCCTCAATGTTTCATGGCAGCCTGGATGGCAGGGGAGTTTGGGGGAAAATGGATACGTGTATATGTATGGCTGAGTCCCTTCCCTGTTCACCTGAAACTATCACAACATTGTTAATCGGTTATACCCCAATACAAAATTAATATTTAAAAAAATGGAATTAAATAAAAACAGTAAGCTCCACTTAGGAAAGAAATGATAATTATATGATGAGATAGAGGGGTGTTGTGTGTGTGTGAGCTAACTCAAAAGTGGTAATCATATTGCAATATGTAAATGTACCAAATCACCATGTACACCCTAAACTTACAAAATGGAAGTTTATATCTCAGTTATATCTCAATTAAAAAATTAAAATGTTATGTAAATCTCCTATATCCATGCACAGAAGGCACATATCGCAAATTGTGACCTGGTATGAGAATAACTGAAATATGGGGGAATGATCTTTGGGAGGAAGGAGCAGGCAGCTACTACAGCCCAAGGTCAAATAGCTGAATGAACCTGGGGGCACAGATAGCCTTTCTAGGGAGGTAATGGGAAGATGGGGCTCCCCAGGTGGCCCCAGTGGTAAAGAACCCACCAGAGGAAGACAGAAGAGATGCAAGTTCAGTCCCTAGGTCAGGGAGATCCCCTGGAGGAGGGCATGGCAATCCACTCCAATATTCTTGCCTGGAGAACCCCCCTGGACAGAGGAGCCTGGCAGGCTACAATCCATAGGGTCACAAAGAGGTGGACGCGACTGAATCGACTTAGCATGCATGCACATGATGGGAAGAAGACGCAGAAGGCAGATGTGAGGGGTGACTGGGCAGGCATAAGAGGTCAGCCCTCAGAAGGTCAGATCCAATCAGAAGGCCACTGAAATTTAACTCTTTGATAATCCACAAAAAGTGTTAAACTTTGGAAAATTCCTGGCAGTCCAGTTGTTAGGACTCCGAGCTCTCACTGCTGAGGGCCTGGGTTTGATCCCTGGTTGGGGAACTAAGATCCCACAAGCCACGGTGGTGTGGCTAAAAAAACTATTAAACTTTTAGGAGCCTCTTCTGGTAATTGCTATTTTTAAAGTGAGAAAAAAATAAAATAGCAAAGAAAACTATTTTTCAGTTTCTTTTCTAATCAACAAGAGGAAGGCAATATATGTTCAAGGAATACAGTATTTGTTTGAATGTGGAATTAGAAACAAAACGTGTGAAGTACTTTAATAATGAATAGTTATGTGCATATTAAGGGCTTCCCAGGGGGCACTAGTTGTAAAGAGACTAAGCTTCTGCACCACAACTACCGAGTCCACACTTCATAGAACCCGTGCTCCACACGAGAAGCCGCCACAATAAGAAGCCCACACACTGCAGCTAGAGATAGCCTTCCAGTAACCACAAAGCCCCAGCGCTGGGAAAAAACCCACACACATAAAAGGACTTCCCTGGGGATCCAATGGCTAAGACTCTGAGTTCCCAGTGCAGGAGGCCAGAGTCTGATCCCTGGTCCAGGAACTAGAACCCCACGTGCAGCAGCTATAAATCCCCAATCCCACACTTGGCAACAAGCCTTCCACGTGCCACAACTCAGACCTGCATAGCCAAAATAAATAAGTAAAAATAAATATATAAATTTTAAAAAGTGAACATTTGCCAGTACAAATATATAACTACGTATTTTATATATATATCATATTTTATGAGCACCAAGAAAAAAGTGATAACACAAAGAAGTTAACATTGATTTGTGGGGAAAGAGGAAGGGGATAAACTTGTTTCTTATGTCCAAAATGAAGCAAGAAAATAATTTTTTTAAAAAAGGAATCAAGAGTCATAATGGAATTTTTTTGAAAATAAATGTTATTTTTTAATGGTTTTAGATTACAGAAGATTTTCCATATATCTCAGTTCTATTAGTAACATGTTGTACTAATATGCTACACGTGTTACAACTAATCAATCAATATTAAAATATTATTAACTCAAGTCTTTAGCTTACTTAGATTTTCTTAGATTTTACTCAATGTCCTGTTTCCTGCTCCAGGTTCCCAATCAGGATAACTGCCAAGTCTCCTTAGGCTCCTCTGTGACAGTTTCTTATATTAGATGCTCAATAAACTTTTGTTGAATGAATGTTGGATGGATGCATGGATGATGGAGGGATGACTGGATGAATGGATGAAGATAGACAAAAATAGCTCCAGAATTGGCAGAACTGACTTGTAAAGCCCAGTAACCCTAACAAGTCACATCTACTCATTAAGATCTGTCCTGAAAAAGCTCCTACACACCTTTGCTATGGTGCACTTCCAAACTCAGTTATTTGTAAAATGTCCCTTATATTAAAAACTTATATTCCTTGTTTCTCCACTGGAAAGTCACATTTGTGTTTGGGTAAAGTATTTACATAATTAGATTCATTGCTGCTTCTGGAGGTTTTAGAGTTACCCCCCTGCTATTTGCATTTATATTTGAGAAAACTGGGCTTTCCTGGTGGTTCAGACAGTAAAGAATCTGCCTGCAATTCGGAAGAACCAGGTTTAATCCTTGGATCGAGAAGACCGCCCCTCTTGGAGAAGGGAATAGCTACCCACTCCAGTATTCTTGTCTAGAGAATTTCATGGACAGAGGAGCCTGGCGGGCTATAGCCCACATGGTTGTAAAGAATCGGAGATGACTGAACAACTAACATTTACTTGAAAAAACTTACTTGAAAAAAACATGGTTTTCTCCATGTCTTGTGATCACATTCCTTGGGGCCAATGGAAGAGGATTAATCCAAACCAAGAGACACTCTTAGAGACATTGCCATCTTCTAATGTTGTCCCAAGCACCAGGCCCTGATATACTCTTAATTTTTTTTTTAGGAGAATCCTCATTTGTGAAATACTGGATGGGAAGTAGGACACTTCCTGCCCCTACAGAAGCTGGAAGGTGGACCATGTGACTCAAATCAGATCTGCATAGCAGGACTTGTCATCTCAAAGGACTGATATTATTCAAAATGGCAGCAGCAGGGTCCAGGGTCCATTGAATGGTGAAAATAGGTTTTTTGGTTTTTTTTAATAAATTTATTTATTTTAATTGGAGGCTAATTACTTTACAATATTGTAGTGGTTTTGACATACATTGACATGAATCCACCACGGGTGTACATGTGTTCCCCATCCTGGACCCCCCTCCCACCTCCCTTCCCATCCCATCCCTCTGGGTCATCCCAGTGCACCAGCCCCGAGCACCCTGTATCATGCATCGAATGCAAATAGGTTTTGCAGCAGCAACCGAGTATCTCAGATTGTTCCTGTGGTGTGTCCTTGACATGTTTTACCTGCTGCTCAGCTCTCACGGCTGTTTCCTGAAACTGATTCTCTAGCCCTCTGGTTGATTTTGTGAACACAATATTCTTCCAGTAAATAAGTGATCAAGAGACTGTTTCTGTAGTCAATACTGTGACAGTCTCTCCAAATTTCCTTTCAAGTCTGAAGGATTTCTATTCTCAGCTGTTGAGCGGGCTACAGGCAGGCAGCGCTCGGCTATCAGCCCACCTCAAAATTGCCGCAGCTGAAGAGCCTCATTACTCAAGGTCATACCCTTTTCACTGGGGCATCTGAATCCAGAGATGAGTCAACACAGGGTGGAAAGACCTGGTCCCTCACCCCAACTCAAGTGGGATTGCCAGATAAAATAGACAAAGCTCAGATAATTTCAGATAAACAATGAACAATTTTTTTTCAGTATAAGTATGTTGCAAGTATTGTATAAGCCACACTTACATTAAAACGTATTCATTATTTATCTGAAATTCAAGTTTAACCAGCCATCCTCTATTAGTTTTTTAAAGTTTTCATTTATTTATTTGACTGGTCTCAGTGGCTGCACACAGGATCTTCTTTGCATCATGAGGGATCTTTTGTTGTGGTCCACGGACTCTCTAGTTGTGGCTCCCAGCTCCCAATGCACAGGGTTAGCTGCTCCATGACATGTGGGATCTGGTTCTGGGACCAGGGATTGAACCCATAACCCCTGCATAGCAAGGTGGATTTTTTGTTGTTGTTGTTGCAAGGTGGATTCTTAACCACTGGGCCACCAGGGAAATTCCCATCCTCTATTATTATTATGCACTAACCGCTGGGGATTCCCAGGTAACTCAGTGGTAAAGAATCCTCCTGCCAATGCAGGAGTTGCAGAAGATGTGGGTTCCATCCCTGGGTTGGGAAGATCCCTGTAGGAAGAAATTCTCCAGTATTCTTGCCTGGAGAATCCCATGCACAGAGGAGCCTGCTGGGTTACAGTCCATGGGGTACTAAGAAGTTGGACACGACTAAGCACACACACATGGCAACACTAAACTCAGGGCAAATCTGAAGGACCATTCCAGTCTCAGAGCACTCTGTGGGGTTGGCTGAGGATGACACTGAGTCTGCATTCCAGGCCATCTCCTTCCTCTGCCCCCTCCTGTTTCCATCTCTTCTCTTCCTCAGGTGGGGATCCCAACACAACTCCCCAGTATAGCCGCTGCAAGCTGATCTCTGTCTCAGAGTCTGCTCCCCAGACAATCCAAGCTGTCAGGGTTTCTCTTCCTTGCAACAGGGTGACCAGCTGTCCTGGTCTGCTCAGGACTGGGAAAGGACCTGAGATGTAATGATCACCCAACCTGTGGAATTCTAGCAGATAGAACCCTCAATAGCTCGAGTAACCAGAAAGTGTCACTGGTCCTTCCCTTTTGAGATGCCTGATAGTCTGTGGGCCTATGCTTTTACTTATTGCCTTTGCAAGTGCTCCCATGCCCTGCCAGGACCAAACCTTTGTTCTGAATCCAAGCCTTTCCATCAGGGCCCTGAGGTCCTGACTTCTCCCAAGTGAGAGCAGATCCTGTGCTGTTAAAGCCCTGAAGCTGTTACTTCCTGACTTGGGCAATTGTCTGGAAGCCAGACTTGCCTTGTTCTAACTGTAAGGTTGTTCTATCCATCTCCCTGTGCTGTGCTTAGTCACTCAGTTGTGTCTGACTCTTTGGGACCCCATGTACTGCAGTCTGCCAGGCTCCTCTGTCCGTGGGGATTCTCCATGCAAGAATACTGGATTGGGTTGCCATCCTCTACTCCAGGGGATCTTCCCGACCCAAGGATCAAGCCCAGGTCTCCCACATTGCAGGCAGATTCTTTATCAACTGAGCCACCAGGGAAGCCCAACCATCCCCCATCCCACCACTATTACTGGCCTCCAACTACACTTGAGGTTCTATTTATTAATAGCTCAGATGTTTTCTCCAGGGCCAGTCTCTTTCTTCCCAGAGCTGATTTTTTCCTCTTTTGATAACCCATGTTTCTGAAGCCATATGCCTAAACATGCCTCTCTATTGATTGGAAACCTAGACGCAAGCTGAAAAAGCATACAGACTCATGCTGTTTCCCAATAATATTAATTGAACATTCTCTATATGCCACATTCACTCATTCAAAAAATGCAACGATTACCAGCTATGTGGCAGGTACTATGCAAATGGCATTGGAGATATAACAGTAAACAGGAAGACCGGGTTTCCTTTCTAGCATGGGCTGCAGTCAATTAGTGAGTGTAGCCAGTGTACCCCAGTCTTGCTCCTTGGGATCCCTTAACACTATTTCTGAGTGCCTCTGCCCTGGTTCCTGTGTGAATTTGCTGTGATGGTCACGCCTGCAATTCTCCAGCAGCCTTCTCTTGGGCATCTGGAAGGAGTTAAAAGTGGTTGGGAGTTGACCCCACCCCCAGTTGCCCTTAGCCAATGACTGATTGGAGTGGGAATATGAACATACTGCTCATTTGCTTCAAGTTGGGGTAACCTTAGAGGCAAGACCTGCACTGGAGGGCTCTCCTATGGGACCAGGTTGAGGCTGGGATTTTCCTTACTTAAAATTTTTGGGACTTTACCTTATGGAAATCCCATCTTTATTTCCCTTCTTCCTCATCCTTGTTCTGCTTCCCCCACACCCTTACTTGTTTCCCTGGGAACATTTCTTTAATAAATCATGGCACTTGAACCCTATTCTCAGGAGATCTATTCCAAGGGAGCCTAATCTGAGACAGCAAGTAAGTAAATCAGTAATGATAAGCTGTGATTAACCTATGAGGAAAGGAGTCCCATGATGGAGAAAGATGCAGGGACCTGTTCTAGACAAGAGGACAAGATAGACCACCCAAAGAAGGGACATTTCAACCAGAAGGAACCGGATACATGAAAACCCAGGGGAAATGTATTTCAGGTGGAGGGAATGGGAAGAATAAAGTTCTCAAGGCTTGAAAGACATTGGCACTGGGCATGTTCTAGGAATGATTCAAAGACTAGTAGGGGTGGATAGTAAGTCATGCTGAGAATGGGGCACAGGAAGGCAAAGGCCAACTCACACAGGGCCTGGAGGCCGAGATAAGGACTTTAGAGTTTACTAAAAATGAGATGGAGACTGCTGGAGAGCCTTCAGCTGCAGTGTGATACATCTGCTTAACTTCTTTTTCTGCAACTTATGGGATCTTAGTTCCCCAACCAGGAATCAAACCTGTGCTCCCTGTAGTGGAAGGACAGAGTCCTACCCACTGGACTGCCGGGGAACTCCCCAGATAGACATTTTTAAACAATTGCCCTAGCTATCTGGTATAGGTTATAAATGGAAGGATGAGGCAGGAGGTAGATGCCCCCACCCACCCCAGGGTAAAGCAATTAGAGATTCATTCTTTATTGACTGAAATTCCAAGACAAGAATAGCAGGGCAATTAATGCAAGGAGGCTGGCCCCTGCCCAGACCATATATTTCTTGTTCTTGAAGTTGAGAGACCTCCCCAGCCACACATGTGCAGAAAGGCTCCTTGGAGGCCAAAGAGGAGTTATGGCAAGTGATGTTCTACCCAGAGGCCTTTTCAGTAAAACCCATCCTGGCTAAGAGATGCCTGCACACACATGGGAGGATCCTGAGATAGACCAAATAGGGACTGTGAACCAGGCAAACCAAAATGTTTGGCCAAAGGAAATCTGGAGAAAACAACCCATAAAAGTAATTCAAACTGCCACGAGGGCGTGACTCAGAGACCCTCCTTCTGAGTCTGCCTGTGTGTCTATTCCCAAGCACTGTACTCTCTTCCTCCTAATAAATGCATTACTCACTTCACTACTTTCCGTCTTTGTGGGAACTCTTTCCTGTAAAGCTGAAGGGCCAGGGCCCTTGTCACTGACTACTGGTCTAGGGGCTAGAATCTGGTGGTTTCACCACCTTGATCCACCCTCAGTTTCTGGCTGGGAACTCAAACCCTGCTCCAAGCTGTTGCAAGCCCAGGCCACCCAAGATCAAGAAAAGCAGTTGGGAGACTACAGCAAAAGTCTAATAGTCAAATGAGGGGTGGTATCTACAGGAACTAAGGAGGTAGAATTGGAGGCAGAACTGACAGGGCCTGTTGGTGGGTATTAGCAAGAAGGAAGAAGGAAGAACCACCCTGGTTTCTGGTCTTAGTCATTGAGTGAATAGTGATGTCTTTCATTAAGATAAGATCACTGAGAAAGACAGAGAAGTTCACACATAATCTGTTTCTCACAAAAGCCCTTTAAGCAATGTGAAAACTGAGGCAGGGAGAAATAGCTGGCTCCTTTCCAGCCAGTACATAGTAGTAGAGGACCAAATCCCTGATCTGAATACTGACCTTGGCAACTTGGGCTGTCACAGCAAGCCACCAGAGTCTCATCTGCACAAGAGGATCTCTGTCCCCAGAGAGGTAGACTACAGGAGGGCTCATGCTAGATGCTGAGGTTAAAAGAGATGGAGGAGATGAAGCTACTATAATGCTTCAAAAGACTGATCAGGAAACTCACCTCAAAAGGTGTTTTTTAACTCCTATCAAAGGTTGTCTGAAAGAGCTTAAGACAAAATCAGCTATTCTTTGGGACGGAAGAGTGATGCCTCTTCCCAGCTTCAGGGGCTGGAGGGGTTGCAGGTGGGCCCGGCTGGGATTCCAGTGGACCATTCCTCGGCCATCAGCTTACCACTGCCAGGCTGCTCCTTGCCCGCCCAAGCAGCCCTTACTCCGGCCATGATCAGCTACCTGCTGCTTTCTGAAGGGAGCAAGCTCCTTCATGCCCTTGTCAAAGGCACTGCTGTTCCCTCTATGTGGGGCCTGGAAACAGGGTTCCTTCCCAATCTTATACCTGGGGGCCACACCTCCTTTGCCTCTAGGATTTAGCTCTAAAATTAGCTCCCTTGTGAAGTTGTCTCCACTTCTCCAGGCAGTGTGAGTCAGCTCTCTGTGTTCCCACAGTGTCCTGTCAAGGCCTGTGCTATGGATTTAACTATCCCCACCTTGCAAGAGGGGAAAATCTGAGCCTATACAGCAACTGAACAGAAGGGAAAGCTGTGGGGCTGGAGACGAACACTAGAAAATTCTGTCTCACTTGAGCCACATGGGGAATGAGAGTTTCCAGATGACCCCACCAGGCCTGGCTGGGAGAGGACGGGAGTCCAGGAATGACGACATTGAAGGTGGGATCAAGGAAGGCCCACTGAAGAGGGTATAACCTGGGTTATTCTGCTGCTGCTGCTGCCAAGTCACGTCAGTTGTGTCCAACTCTGTGCAACCCCATAGATGGCAGCCCACCAGGCTCCCCCATCCCTGGGATTCTCCAGGCAAGAACACTGGTGTGGGTTGCCATTTCCTTCTCCAATGCATGAAAGTGAAAAGTCAAAGTGAATCACTCAGTTGTGTCCGACTCTTCTCGACCCCATGGACTGCAGCCTACCAGGCTCCTCCGTCCATGGGATTTTCCAGATAAGAGTACTGGAGTGGGTTGCCATTGCCTGCTCCGTGGGTTATTCTACGCTCCTTCTAAACCCTCTTTTACAACTGTTCACAAGCTGAGATGATTCCTCGATGTGTCTTTCCTCCAGAACTTCTAAGAGGACTGGGGATGCGGGCACCTGACTTTGTCTGTCTTCCTCAGGAAGACCCTCAGTGTGGCTCTTCACCACAGCACTGTGCAAAGTAAATGAAAGAGAACCAACCAGTGCTTTATATCTGAGATGGATTCCTACCAACATTTGCATTAATAGAATCTCCTATTTATACAGCACCTTACAATTCACAAGCTGCCAAACTCTCAATTGTCACACAAAGTCAAGATAATTCTGCTGTAAACTCATGTTATACATGAGGAAGTTGAGGCTCCTAGAGGTTGGCTACCCTGATAGGAGGTCACAGAGCCAGGACTGAGACCCCAGGTGCCACCAACTCTAAGTCCAGGACTGAGCTAAAGAATGACTGACAGATGCTCTCAGAGGAAAAGGCTTGCTTCTACTCTTCTAAAAGCCTGAGAAAATCCTAATTGCTTGACCTTCAGAACTCAGGAAGACCATTTTGACTGTGGTTTGTGTCTTGGCCAAAAAAAGCATTTATTACAGGGCCTTGTGATGACAGCAGCAGTTTGCAGCATGCCCTAACCAAACCAGGAAGAGCTCCATCATAGGTCAATAAGTAATCCTGCTTCTATAAAAGAGAGGTGATTCCAAGGAAAATAAACATACAGCAAATTGCTCCTTGTAGTAGGAATGTTCCAGTGTGTGAGTATAATAAGAAGCATTTTATATGTACAGAGCAGAATGCTGTTGGGGGATAGGAATAAGAGATAATGTTAAAAACAACAACAACAACAACAAAAGACTGAGAAAAAAATATCAAAGAACAAAAATCAGCATTGAATCATTGGCAAAAAGAAAAAGATGTAGCATGTGGTCCAACGGAAAGGCTTTGAAATCTCAACGATAAACTTTTTTTTAACAATCTGGAAGTAAAAATGAAAGAAATATGAAGTTATGAATTGAATCAGTATGTACTGAATCCCACAGGGTGATTGTGCTGTGGGAGACATTAATGACAAGAGAGAGAAAAAAGGCCATGATAGCTATATTTATTCAGTTTTTGTTATTAATATACTCCAGGCTGTCCTAGGGCTTTCAAGATATAATCCTATTTTAAAAGATGTAATCCCATTTAAGGTGGACAATGACCCTTTAATTGTTTTGTTGATCGTACAGATGAGAAGCTAAGGCACAGACAATTTAGATGCCTTACCCAAAGTCACTTAGCTGGTTGATGATGAAGGTAGGCTACGAACCTGAGGCTCTTGAGTTGATGCTCTTATCTCTACCACCTATCATATGGTATAGGTGACCTTCCTTGACAACTCAAGGTTTCAGATCAGATCAGATCAGTCCCTCAGTCGTGTCCAACTCTTTGCGACCCCATGAATCGCAGCACGCCGGGCCTCCCTGTCCATCACCAACTCCCAGAGTTCACTGAGACTCACGTCCCATTGAGTCAGCGATGCCATCCAGCCATCTCATCCTCTGTCGTCCCCTTCTCCTCCTGCCCCCAATCCCTCCCAGCATCAGGGTCTTTTCCAATGAGTCAACTCTTCGCATGAGGTGGCCAAAGTATTGGAGTTTCAGCTTTAGCATCATTCCTACCAAAGAAATCCGAGGGCTGATCTCCTTCAGAATGGACTGGTTGGATCTCCTTGTAGTCCAAGGGACTCTCAAGAGTCTTCTCCAACACCACAGTTCAAAAGCATCAATTCTTTGGTGCTCAGCTTTCTTCACAGTCCAACTCTCACATCCATACATGACCACAGGAAAAACCATAGCCTTGACTAGACGAACCTTTGTTGGCAAAGTAATGTCTCTGCTTTTGAATATGCTATCTAGGTTGGTCATAACTTTCCTTCCAAGGAGTAAGCATCTTTTAATTTCATGGCTGCAGTCACCATCTGCAGTGATTTGGGAGCCCAGAAAAATAAAGTCTGACACTGTTTCTACTGTTTCCCCATCTGTTTCCCATGAAGTGGTGGGACCGGATGCCATGGTCTTCATTTTCTGAATGTTGAGCTTTAAGCCAACTTTTTCACTCTTCTCTTTCACTTTCATCAAGAGGCTTTTGAGTTCCTCTTCACTTTCTGCCATAAGGGTGGTGTCATCTGCATATCTGAGGTGATTGATATCTCTCCCAGCAATCTTGATTCCAGCTTGTGTTTCTTCCAGTCCAGCGTTTCTCATGATGTACTCTGCATAGAAGTTAAATAAGCAGGGTGACAATATACAGCCTTGATGAGCTCCTTTTCCTATTTGGAAGCAGTCTGTTGTTCCATGTCCAGTTCTAACTGTGTCTTCCTGACACAAATTTCTCAAGGGGCAGATCAGGTGGTCTGGTATTCCCATCTCTTTCAGAATTTTCCACAGTTTATTGTGATCCACACAGTCAAACTTCCATAAGAAATGTCAAAAAGCTAACTATTTTAAAAAAGCATTCATGTAGTCCTGTTTGCCATTGCTTCCATCACAAAACTGTTTAGCTTTCAAAAAAAATCAAATTGTTGAATGGATGGATCCATTCATCCATCCATTCAACATTCAAGCGCCTGCTCTGAGCCAGCCACTCTCCCAGGTGCTGGGACATTGCAGAACTGACCGCAAGGAGAGGGGAGGCAGATAAACCCACAAGAGAACACCAGGTACAAACAGGCGCTGCAAAGGAAAGAAGTGTGCGGGAGAGGAAGGTTTCATTGAGGAAGAGATACCTGAGCTGAGACTTGAAAGTGAGAAGGAAGTTCCTTGAGAGGAGCAGGAAAGGGTCTGAGGGAACAGCAATTCATTGGGGGTTGGAACGAATGTGGCCTGTGGAAGGGAGAGACAGAAACTCCTTGGGACTGGGACATGAAGCTAGGGAGAGAGGCCATGAGGTGAGGTCAGAAAGTCTGATGGGCCAGGTCATGCCAGGCAGGAAAGCCAGGTTTGGGGATTTTATTCTAAGTGATGGAGGAATTTAGGATTCCTAAATTCCAGCCAGGAAAGAGGGCTTTAGGCAGTATGGCAGACATTTGTCACTGGCTAGTCAGCATTCAAAAGCCCTTCTCATTTTGGGGAATCACGAAACTAATGTGAGGCAGAATCCTAGCTCCAAGGCTTATAGAAGCCAAAGATAAGAGAATGTATTTTCTCTGCTCTCCTGTGGCACAGCAGAGCAAGGCCAAACCATGCTCCTCCTTGGGGCTCTGCATCATGAGGTCATGTCTCAAAGGTGCAAGGTCAGTTAGAAATTATTTGGGTGACAGTGCTCAGTCAGGAGTGCATGGGGATAAGTGTGTAGGGGCAGCAGAGACCAGCATATGGTGACCCATGTCCACTGGCACCTGGATGCCCGTAAGTGTCCTGTGAAAAGGAATCAGGGGCCACATCCTCAACAAACCATTCCAGGAACTTCCTCCATACATTGCTTTTCAGTCTTCCTCCTGATGCTCTGAGTTCCACAGTCACTCTCAGTAAATCCTTCTGTTAAAAGTCAGCCAGTGCTGGTTTCTGTGGTTTGAAAGTGAGCATCTTAGCTAGTACAGCACGGGTGTGATGCAATCTGAAGCCCATTTTCAAAAGATAACTAACCGCTAAGTGGCAAATGGATTAGAAGGGGTGTCAGTCAGGGACAAATCAGAAACAGAAATCACACTTGATATTTCAGATAGAGGGGCTTTAATATAAAGAATTGCTTTCACAGGCATTAGAAGGTTGAAAGAGGAAAAGGAAAAGAAAAAAAAAAAAAAGACTGTAGCAATCCAAGGATTAATAATTGCAAGAAGCAGCTCCGACCTCCTAAGCCTGGAGAACAGGTGTGTCACCGTACAGAGTTGCTTGGCAGAAGGGCTCTAGGGGCCTGGTACTTGCATCTCTGAAGGAAACACTGTCTTGCTCAGATCTCTGAGGGGGTGCTGACTGGGGGCTTCCACAAAAGAGACCTCCACCAGGGACACAGCTCTGCAGGTGAGGGAGTGTGGCATGACTACTACTGGCAGCTGCAGGTGCTGGGCCCAGTGGGGGTCCTGGGTGCAGTTGGAGTGCTGGGCGTAGTTGAAGTCTCTAGAAGCAGAAACCAATTATATGCTGCTGTGGAGCAACCTTGAAAAGCAGGAAGTGAAAAACAAGAAAAGAGTCTCTTCTCTTTACCCTCCACTTTTCTTTCTCTATTTAATGCCTCACACTGAACCTAAGGGAGAAGGAAATGGCAACCCACTCCAGTATTCTTGCCTAGAGAATCCTGTGGACAGAGGAGCCTGGTGGGCTGCTGACCATAGGGTCACATAGAGTTGCACATGACTGAAGCGGCTTAGCATGCATGCATGCTATTGGAGAAGGCAATGGTAATGCACTCCAGTATCCTTGCCTGGAGAATCCCAGGAACGGAAGAGCCTGGTGGACTGCAGTCTATGGGGTCCCACAGAGTTGGACACGACTGAAGCGACTTAGCAGCAGAAGCAGCAGAACCTAACAGTAAGCCAGTTTAGCTGGAGATTTCCTTAGCATCATTCCAAACCCATATTACAGAGAAGAGCTTATCCTGAAAAACCTGAAAGAAGTGTTAGTCGTCCAGTCCCAACTCTTTGTGACCCCATGGACTGCAGCCCACCAGGCTCCTCTTTCCATAGGATTCTCCAGGCAAGAATGCTGGAGTGGGTTGCCATTTTCTTCTCCAGAGGAATCTTCCCAACCCAGGGACTGAACCCTGGTCTCTT
The DNA here is from genome assembly GCF_055505025.1 of Bos grunniens. Lineage (NCBI taxonomy): Eukaryota > Metazoa > Chordata > Mammalia > Artiodactyla > Bovidae > Bos > Bos grunniens. The sequence goes on along the minus strand of NC_141178.1, from coordinate 20,815,154 downwards.
GCATTGCAAGCAGATTTTTTACTGTATGAGCCACCAGGGTATCCTGGAAACCAGGAGAAATATCCAGCACAGGAGCATCAAGTCCAGTTAAAAGGTCACTGCAGTCACCCAGGAGAGAGAAGCGGCATGGACTAGCGCACCGGCGGTGAAGATGGAAGGAAACAGGGCAAAAAGACAGAACCCGCTGGAGCAGAGCTGCAGCTCCCGGTGTGATACTTGGTGTCACAAATGGATCTATCGATCTATCGCAGGCTCAGTTCCCCTAGCCAGTGGACGCCTTGGCAGCTCGGGCGTGTAACACCTCGCGCTGCTGTCGGCACGCAGCTCCCACTCCGGCGTGCAGGAGCGCATGAGCAAGGTTGTCTTCACTGCCCCAGAGGAGACCGCCCTAAAGAAGCCGGCAGGGACCCTGACGGCATGCCCTGGCTGGAGCAGCCCAAGAATATGACCATCTGCACTGTACTCAGGCCCTCACCCTAACCCCAAGGAAGAAGTGACCCAGTATTTGAGGAAGTTCAGTTTGGTTCCAAATAGGAAAAGGAGTACGCTTTTGAAATGTGGTGTTGGAGAAGACTCTTGAGAGTCCCTTGGACTGCAAGGAGATCCAACCAGTCCATTCTGAAGGAGATCAGCCCTGGGATTCCTTTGGAAGGAATGATGTTAAAGCTGAAACCCCAATACTTTGGCCACCTCATGCGAAGAGTTGACTCATTGGAAAAGATTCTGATGCTGGGAGGGATTGGGGGCAGGAGGAGAAGGGGACGACAGAGGATGAGATGGCTGGATGGCATCACCGACTCGATGGACATGAGTTTGAGTGAACTCCAGGAGTTGGTGATGGACAGGGAGGCCTGGTGTGCTGCAATTCATGGGGTTGCAAAGAGTCGGACATGACTGAGCGACTGAACTGAACTGAACTGAAGGCTGTATATTGTCACCCTGCTTATTTAACTTATATGCAGAATACATCATGAGAAACGCTGGGCTGGAGGAAGCGGAAGCTGGAATCAAGATTGCCAGGAGGAATATCAATAACCTAAGATATGCAGATGACACCACCCTTATGGCAGAAAGTGAAGAAGAACTAAAGAGCCTCTTGATGAAAGTGAAAGAGGAGAGTGAAAAGTTGGCTTAACGCTCAACATTCAGAAAACTAAGATCATGGATCCGGTCCTATCACTTCATGGCAAATAGATGTGGAAACAGTGGAAACAGTGGCTGACTTTATTTTTGGGGGCTCCCAAATCACTGCAGATGGTGATTGCAGCCATGAAATTAAAAGATGCTTGCTCCTTGGAAGGAAACTTATGACCAACCTAGACAGCATATTCAAAAGCAGAGACATTACTTTGCCAACAAAGGTCCGTCTAGTGAAGGCTATGGTTTTTCCAGTAGTCATGTATGGATGTGAGAGTTGGGCTATACAGAAAGCTGAGCGCCGAAGAATTGATGCTTTTGAACTGTGGTGCTGGAGAAGACTCTTGAGAGTTCTTTGGACTGCAAGGAGATCCAGCCAGTCCATCTTAGGGAGATCAGTCCTGGGTGTTCATTGGAGGGACTGATGTTGAAGCTGAAACTCCAATACTTTGGCCACTTGATGCAAAGAGGTGACTCATGTGAAAAGATCCTGATGCTGGGAAAGATTGAGGGCAGGAGGAGAAGAGGATGACAGAGGATGAGATGGTTGGATGGCATCACTGACACAATGGACATGGGTTTGGGTGGACTCTGGGAGTTGGTGATGGACAGGGAGGCCTGGCCTGCTGCGGTTCATGGGGTCTCAAAGAGTCAGACACAACTGAGTGACTGAACTGAACTCAACTGAATTACTCAAATGAGTACTGTTCTCAGTTGCTTTGATATATGTGAATACCAGCCAGATCCAGAAACAGCACGCCCTCCGTCTCTAAGCAGCATACCCTCCTTTCAGTGGGGAGTTCAGTCTTCTCTCTGTGTGTGTTCATCACTCAGTCGTGTCCGACTCTATGCGACCTCATGGACTGCAGCCCTCCAGGCTCCCCTGTCCAGGGAATTCTCCAGGCAAGGATACCAGAGTGGGTTGCCATTTTGTTCTACAGGTCTTCTCTCTATATTAGGACAGTTTCTGGAGCAACAAACACGTGTTCATATTAAAGTAGTCATTATGATGTTAAATGAGAAAACAGATGACGAGAAGTTGATTTGAGATTAGGATGAAAATGGACAAGAATTTCCTCTGAGAGCTTAGATGTGAATTTAATATTTACAGTATCTGTACAGCTCCTAGATGTCTGATCTTTGGCAGCAGTAAGAGTTCAATAAGGGATGGAGAAGCACCCAGAGGTTCAAGCCCAGAGAGGCTGTTAGAATGCCTAGATCTGACAGGGTAGGGAGAGAGCTGCAGTCAAGGATGAGGGGATGCAAGCAGGAGCTAAGCCACAAGGAAGAAACAGGTAGAGGGGGGATAAACTGCCCAGTCTTTCCACTTACTCACAATCTCCTGCCGGACCTCCCAACCAGAAACCAGAGTGTCAAGGAGTCCAGATACTGCAGCAGATGGAGATCAGCCTGCCAGGCACAGGGCAAGAGGGGCAAACAGAGAATATGCAACACGTACATTAGAGACAATGAATTTTTTCCTACTTACTACATTATATTTATATAGCCTTGAACTATCTAAGGTAGTTTCATATCAATTATTTCTTTTTATACTCAAAAATGCTGTGATGATTACTTTTAAGTGTCAATTTGACTACCTCACAGGGTGCCCAGATTTTTGGTCAAACTTTGGGTGCTGCTGTGAGGGTGTTTCTGAATGAAATCAACATTTGAATCCATAAAGTGAGTAAAGCAGACTGCCCTCCCTAATGTGGGTGGGCCTCATTTAATCTGAGAAAGGCCTGAACAGAACAAAAATGACTGACTCTCCCTCGAATAAGAGGGAACCTGACTGCCTTGGACATGAACATGAGTTTTTCCCCTGCATTTGGACTTGAATTGAGATATTAGCTCTTCTTGAGCCTTGAACCTGCTGGCTTTTGGACTAGAAATACACCATCAGCTGTTTCTGGGTCCTCAGCTTGCTGACTATAGACCTGGACACTGATCAGCCTCCATGATTGTATGAGCCAATTCTTGGTAATAACTAAATCTCTCTCTCTTTATACTCTTACTGGCTTTGTTTCTCTGGAGAATCCTGGCTAATTCAAGTGCCTTTTGATGTAAACATGGCAAGTATTATCTTCAGAAAAAAGCAAATACAACATTTTGGAAGCCTCAGGACACAAATTAAAATACATTCAGGTCAGTTCAGTCACTCAGTCATGTCTAACTCTTTGCAACCCCATGAATCATAGCACGCCAGGCCTCCCTGTCCATCACCAACTCCCGGAGTTCACTCAAACTCACGTCCATTGAGTCGGTGATGCCATCCAGCCATCTCATCCTCTGTCATCCCCTTCTCCTCCTGCCCCCAATCCCTCCCAGCATCAGGGTCTTTTCCAATGAGTCAACTCTTCGCATGAGGTGGCCAAAGTATTGGAGTTTCAGCTTTAGCATCATTCCTTCCAAAGAACACCCAGGGCTGATCTCCTTCAGAATGGACTGGTTGGATCTCCTTGCAGTCCAAGGGACTCTCAAGAGTCTTCTCCAACACCACAGTTCAAAAGCATCAATTCTTTGGTGCTCAGCTTTCTTCACAGTCCAACTCTCACATCCATACATGACCACAGGAAAAACCATAGCCTTGACTAGACGAACCTTTGTTGGCAAAGTAATGTCTCTGCTTTTGAATATGCTATCTAGGTTGGTCATAACTTTCCTTCCAAGGAGTAAGCATCTTTTAATTTCATGGCTGCAGTCACCATCTGCAGTGATTTGGGAGCCCCCAGAAATAAAATCTGACACTGTTTCCACTGTTTCCCCATCTATTTCCCGTGAAGTGATGGGACCGGATGCCATGATCTTTGTTTTCTGAATGTTGAGCTTTAAGCCAACTTTTTCACTCTCCTCTTTCACTTTCATCAAGAGGTGTCATCTGCGTATCTGAGGTGATTGATATTTCTCCCAGCAATCTTGATTCCAGCTTGTGTTTCTTCCAGTCCAGCGTTTCTTATGATGTACTCTGCATAGAAGTTAAATAAGCAGGGTGACAATATACAGCCTTGACATTCTCCTTTTACTATTTGGAACCAGGCTGTTGTTCTATGTCCAGTTCAAATTTGCTTCCTGACCTGCATGCAGGTTTCTCACTCCCTGTACATGGGGGCAAGTGTCTCAGTCTTAGAAGGGGAACTGCCCGTGCACTAGTGTCCTCTCTACACCCGTTTGGGCACAATCAACGTATCGCTCTGTCTCCTCCCCTGTACTCTAAGCACCTTGGGAGCAGAAAGCAGACATGCCCAAGAGTCTGTTAAATAACGAATCCACTCCATTGGTAACCATCAAATAAATCAATAAATGCATACATGAAAGAGTAAATATAAGCCCAATGACTCTTTAATAAATTATTGGTTGCATTTATGTATAACTTTGCATATGCAAATTATTCTGCTAAAAATATATGTTATAAGTATGTAAGTGCTGCAAGCAATAATTTTTAATAAAATCTGTCATCAAAGTGAATTAATAATTTAGTGGGCACAAACTAGGAGCACGACCCTGCATTAGTCAACCTTCCTAGACTGCATCTGCCTTAATAATAGAACTACTTAAAGGTTTCAGAGCTGGCATCTTAATTCATTTCTTAAATTACTTTTTAAACCTTCTATTTTGTTAGATAAATATCCACTCATCATGACTAAAACCAGTTTTCATGATATAGAGTTTCCAAAGTTTATTGAGTATTTTATCCTTGCTATCAAATTTTTTGATCTTGGCTTTTTTGCATCTCTTCTAATGTTTGTAATTTTCTTGCCAGTAGTCCAGTTTCTCGTGGACATTTGTTGTTTTAACTCTCCAGAATAGCAGCTCCTTGCTTCTGGGATAAGCTCCACCAAATACCCATCTGACCCTAGTGAGTGGGAGCTGACAATCATAGAACCCTGCCCCTAGGCCACAGTAATTGGCTCAGGGTTGAGCACACAACTCAAGCTGAACCAATCATAGTTCTTCCCTGGGAATATTTCTTACTGTGGGGGTGGGGAAAGGGAAAGAATCTGGGAAAGAAGAGTTTTTCCCTCTTTGCTTGCAAAGTTGGTTGAGAAACTGGGATCACAGAGCTACCAGAGGATTCCTTCAATAGGAGAAATGACATCAACCCAAGGAAATAAACAGGGTCAAATGTGGAGAGTCCTGAGACCTTTCAAATCCTTGGTTCCAGGAACTGAAATTTCAGAGACTCTCAGTTTCCTAAGCTCCACAGCTTAGCTCATCCTTCATTCTGAGAGACATCTCAGCCAGCTGCCAAAAATCCCTCTTTTAGCTTAAGCTAGTTTAAGTTGTTTTTTATCATTTCCAACTCCAGAGAGTTCTCTCCACCCTCTACACCTCCTCTTCCCACACACATTTGCTAGGATCACTTTGTACAATTCATTGTTTTTATGTGCTGTGCTTAGTCACTCAGTCATGTCCAACTCTTTGTGACCCCATGGACTGTAGCCTGCCAGGCTCCTCTGTTCATGAGGGTTCTCCAGGCAAGAATACTGGAGTGGGTTTCCATGTCCTCCTCCAGGGGATCTTCCCGGCCCAGGGATCGAATCCAGGTCTCCCACATTGCAGACAGAGTCATTATTTTATAGATTAATCTGAATACTAACCTTGTATGCAGGTCAGGAAGCAACAGTTAGAACTGGACATGGAACAACAGACTGGTTCCAAATAGGAAAAGGAGTTCGTCAAGGCTATATATTGTCACCCTGTTTATTTAACTTCTATGCAGAGTACATCATGAGAAACACTGGACTGGAAGAAACACAAGCTGGAATCAAGACTGCCGGGAGAAATATCAATCACCTCAGATATGCAGATGACACCACCCTTATGGCAGAAAGTGAAGAGGAACGAAAAAGCCTCTTGATGAAAGTGAAAGTGGAGAGTGAAAAAGTTGGCTTAAAGCTCAACATTCAGAAAACAAAGATCATGGCATCTGGTCCCATCACTTCATGGGAAATAGATGGGGAAACAGTGGAAACAGTGTCAGACTTTATTTTTCTGGGCTCCCAAATCACTGCAGATGGTGACTGCAGCCATGAAATTAAAAGATGCTTACTCCTTGGAAGGAAAGTTATGACCAACCTAGATAGCATATTCAAAAGCAGAGACATTACTTTGCCAACAAAGGTTCATCTAGTCAAGGCTATGGTTTTTCCTGTGGTCATGTATGGATGTGAGAGTTGGATTGTGAAGAAGGCTGAGTGCCGAAGAATTGATGCTTTTGAACTGTGGTGTTGGAGAACTCTTGAGAGTCCCTTGGACTACAAAGAGATCCAACCAGTCCATTCTAAAGGAGATCAGCCCTGGGTGTTCTTTGGAAGGAATGATGCTAAAGCTGAAACTCCAGTACTTTGGCTACCTCATGGAAAGAGTTGACTCATTGGAAAAGACCCTGATGCTGGGAGGGATTGGGGGCAGGAGGAGAAGGGGATGACAGAGGATGAGATGGCTAGATGGCATCACTGACTCGATGGATGTGAGTCTGAGTGAACTCTGGGAGTTGGTGATGGACAGGGAGGCCTGGCGTGCTGCGATTCATGAGGTCGCAAAGAGTCGGACATCAATGAGCGACTGATCTGATCTGATGGAACTTTTGGAGGAGGCAATGGCACCCCACTCCAGTACTCTTGCCTGGAAAATCCCATGGACGGAGGAGCCTGGTAGGCTGCAGTCCATGGGGTCGCTAAGAGTCAGACACAACTGAGTGACTTCACTTTCACTTTTCACTTTCATGCATTGGAGAAGGAAATGGCAACCCACTCCAGTGTTCTTGCTTGGAGAATCCCAGGGATGGCGGAGCCTGGTGGGCTGCCATCTATGGGGTCTCACAGAGTCGGACACAACTAAGGTGACTTAGCAGCAGCAGCAGCATGGAAGTTTTACTCAGGATTTACAGCTCTGAAGTGGGTCCTAAGGGGGTTGTTTTGATCATCTGGAGAAACTGTAGGCCTCCTTTTAATGGCTGTCTGCTAGGAGTCCTCTATTTTGTGAATAATAGTGGAAGGTAAAATTTAGGTCAGGAAAACCACAAAGAGCATGAAAGAAGCCAAATAGTATAATTGTTATACTCTTGGGTGTTAGATAGACCTGAGTTTTACTCCCACGTCTGATTCCTATTAGCTGTGTGTTTGCTGGCTCTTTTTCAGCTGTGTGACCTTGGGCAAGTCCCTGACCTTCTCTTTGTTTCAGCCCTACATCAGAAGGTTGTTGTGAGGATTGAAATGAGTCAATATGTACAAACCACTTAGAAAAGTGTCTGGCATTTAGTTAGCTTTAATAAGGCACAGTATAAGCACAGACTATTAATTATTGTTAGCATCATGTTGTCTGTTAAGAGGGACTTGAACAAGACAGGAGTTTATTTATCTTTTATACAAGTCAAAGACAGGCAGCCCAGGATGGACACAGCGGTTCTGCAGTCATCAGAGACCAAAATCCCTTCTTTTTCCATCACCACCTAATACATGCTTTATATCTTCAAACTGCAAAGTAGCTACTGAAGCTCCTGTCACCACATCTGCATTTCAGGCTTCAGGAAGAAGGAATAGAGAAGGATCTTATGGCAGAGTCAATACTCTTTACAGACTCTTCCCAGAAGGGCCACATAGTATTTCCCTTTGCATCTCATTGGCTAGAATGCAGGCACTTGATCATCTAGCTACAAGGAACACTGGAAATGTCGTTTTTTCGCCACCCCAAATAAAATTCGTACTGTCTTATCAAAGAAAGGGGAAATGGATATTGCACCATGTGCAAATTATTTAACTTCTCCAAATTTTAGTTTTGTCATTTGTGAGATGGGAACAATACTTCATACAACTTCCTGGCCTGGAAGTCTACATGAAATAAAGCATAAAAACTACACATAAAAACTGCACAGTGCCCAACACATGCTGAATAAACAAAAATGTATCTCTGAATACAAACAAGATGGCACAAAAAGAAGAAAAAAATATCCCTACCCAAAAAAGTACCGATTAACTTCAGAAAGAAGCCTATTCTGCTTGCAGGCTTCTTCCACCTTTTCATGGCTTTGGCCATTTGTGTCTCAACTGATTCTCAGCTGACAAAGTTCCAGTTTTAAATATCATATCACCCTGCATTACTACAGATAAAGGACTACTGTGTCTGGGCGGTGGGGGGCGGTATCTCAAACTCTTCTAAATCTAACCTCACCCACCATCCAACTTCGTTCATCTGTGTCCAGTGTTCTAGGTCAGGGGGTTATGAACCCAGCTGATCCTAAAACTCACTCACTTGTAAAGTTCTTTAAAAATACAGACTCTCATTTCCCACCTCTGGCATCAACCTGAAACACTTCTATATCTTCCTCACCTGTGTCAAACTGACTCTGGGTATTTTGGACGAAATGACTCAGCCACTTGAATATTTACATAATACAAGCAAATGTATTTTGAAATGCAAACACAGATTGAATGTCACTAGGAGGCAGGCACTGTTCCAAGCACTTTGAATGAACTAACTCATTTAGGTTCTATCATTCTCCTACATACAGATCAGGAAACAGGCACAGAGAGAATAAGCAACTTGCTTAAGGTCACATGACTAATAAATGGGGAACTGGGGGCTGGGATTCAAGCCCAGGCAGTCTGGCTTCTGAGAGCCTGTGCACTTAACCACTTCTCCTCTACCACCCTCCATCTCCCATCATCAGCCAGGTTCACATTAAACGGTCATGGCACCCCAATACAAGTTATTTAAAAATCTGAACAAATTTCCTCCCAGCATCTATTAAGAAAACTGCAAGATATTCTTATTCATGATCATTTATCTCCCCAAGCACATTGTGGCACAGATAGGCCTTTCTAAAGTATTTCAAGGCAGCCATCAAAAATGATGTTGAAACTATATTTCTCTGTGTTTATATGTTCACTATGATGGATACTCTTTATATGAAGAAATATATCCACACACACATATATACACATACACACTGCGTATGTCTATAGAAAGTCTGGGAGAAAACAGAGTCAGGGTGTGACGGTTAATTCTGTGTGGTAAAATCACCCTTTCAAAAATTATATGCATATATATTTGGCTATCTGGGTCTTAGTTGCAACGTGCCAGATCTAGTTGCCTGACCAGGGATTGAATCCAGGCCCCTTGCATTGGGAGTGTGGAGTTTTAGCTACGAACCACCAGGGAAGTCCCAACATCACCCTTTTTAAATTTATCTGAAATAATCATTTGAATTTTATTTAGTATAAAAAGTCTTAAAATTTAAAAATAAGGTATTTTATGTATTTTGAAGAAAAACCAATGAAGACATCAACTATATCCCTTCTGTTTTCTAAGCATCTTACAAGCTCTTCATCTTATTGTTCCTGTAAGACCCTTTAGAACGAAATCTGATGGAAGGATGGGGGTATAAGTGTGTTTGCACGGTGGCTAAGCTCTTGATTTCATGTCTAGCAGATATGGATTTAAATCCCAGCTGTGAAGCTTCCTGGCTGAGACACAGATGTTAAGACAGGTCACCCATGGGCCCAGCCTTACTCGGGCATCTGTGTGAAGGTCCAGGGGCCGAAGCATTTCAGCGAACTGAGCACATGTATACAGTAGGTGATACAAGGTGGCGAATGCAGCCAGCAAGCAGCTGTCCACATCAGAACATAACTCAGAATTGTTAAATGCCAATCGCAAACCCAGCATCTTTTCGGCTGGTAATAAAGATTGTAAATAAGTTACTAATTTGAGGCTAAGCACTCACTCCTGTGAAGATGCGAGGAAAGGAAAAGGTCAGGCTGCTCTCGGGAATTCAGCTGAAGTTGGTGTAAGGTATTGTTTCTAGTTCAGTGCATGCATGTTATGTGGGACAGGCAGTCCTCTAAGCCTTTGGTCTACCAGCTTCTGAACTTTGTTTTCCAAAACACAGATTTGCAGCCGGTCCTACCCTATATCCCTTTCTGACGTCTCTGCAGTCAGCTGGTTCCATCTACCCCTGGCTGTGCCCACCTCTCGTGCATCGCTCGCTGGAGGCTCTTAAGCCCTTGCCTCTTCTACTTCCATCTGGCTGCCTTCCCCCGCCCTGAGCACCGCTGACATACTGCCAAATCCAGGGTTCGGCCTTATCTTCCTGGACCTTGCTCCATTAATCATCACTCTCACCACGTCTCCAGGCACTTTCCTTTCAGTCTATAAACATGCCTCAATCTCCGGTAGCCTTAAAAAATAATTTAAAAATGAATAACCGTGGCTTCACGTCACGTCTCTATAGCAACTGCCCCATTTCTGGAATCCCAATGTCTGAGTGGCCAGGAGTTTGGATTCTCGAGACTTCAGCTCCCAGTTCTGCCACTTCTAACTGTACGACCTTTTGCTTAAACTTTCTGTGCCTCAGTTTCCTCCTCTGTAAAGTAAGGCTCTGGATATTATCTCCCTCCAGGTCATTGTGAGAATTAAATGCATTAACACAGAAACTTGTCCTACAGAAGGTGGCCAGTAAACGTTAAGGATGATCTGAGTCCTACCTTCTCACCTCCCTTTTGTCCTTCAAAGTACCAGAACCTGGCTCAGGCCCAACCACCCCTGAGATCCTGCTTCGTAAAGGTCACCTATGACCTACTACCTGTCAGTGTGTGGCCTCTGTTGCACGTGATGTTGTTGGTTACTTCCTCCTTTCTGCAACTCTCCAAACGTCATCTGCTGCCACTTCCTGCTGCAGACGTTGTGGTGCCCTGGTTACAGTGAATGAATAAACACACACAGAGCTAGGGTTTGTTTCTTACCTTCAAGTCTTTGCTCTTGCTGAAACTGGATCACCGCCACAACCATAGAAGTTACCCCCTACACCTTTAGTGCCCAACTCTGACTTGTCCCCTTCACCCTCCAGATGCCCCTGTCCTTGCTGCCTTCCCCTGGTTAACTGCTACTTATCCTTTAAGACTCTGCTAGGACCTCACTTCCCCAGGAATCTCTCCTGAACGCCCTTCTCCCATAAAGCTGAGTTAGGTAACCCTTCCTGGTGCTTACATGACCCTCATGTAGTCCTTACACTGCATTACAATTCTGTCTTCTGTCCACCCCTAAAATGACTATGAGCAATCTGGTACAACTTTCAGAATCATTTCTTATTCTCTGAGTTTCTAACACTTGACATGTTGCCAGACACATATTAGGAAGTCAATAAGTGTATATATGGAATGAAATAATCAATTGATCAATATCAATACTCATCTATATCCTTGAGTTTTAGGTAGTAGGATACAGAACAGCTAGACTGACAGGGGGTTAGCATGGAATGCAGAAGGTTTGACAAGGTGTGGTAAGGAAGTTGGGGGAAGCAGGCAGAGTTTGGCAGGAGTAACATGGGCTGTCTTGTAAAGAAACATTCAAAATGAAGAGGCCATGCCCTTGGGAAGGCTGACTTCACTAAGCTCTTAAGTACTCTCACAAAATCGCTAGCAATTTTGTGAATGAATGAATGAATGGAAAGCAAAAGAAATTTGAAAACAAAACCAAAGTATATACACTTTCCTTCTTGCTTTTTTCCAAAAGAGCACAATTAAAACCCTATTATTAAAAAAAAAAAAAAAAAACTTCCAGATGCATGCTATTTGTTTTTATGCTAGAAAAACGAGAAAGAAAAATTTTGTTTCCGAAACCTCAGAAGAAATTCAGACCGTTCTCCACAGGCTGATATATTCCCACAGGCACTGTTTATTATCCACTTGCAGTTTAATCTTTCACCTTCAAGCACTGAACCCAAAGAATATCTGCACTCTTGTATCTTTGTTATCATTGCTTTTGCCTCTGACATGAGCAATTATAGAGATTCACCATTCCTGGAACCAGTTATCGCCTCTGAAGTAAGAGGCACTGAGCAGTAGTACCAATAACTAAGTTTTAAAGAATCAGAATCTTCATCTTTCTTTTTAAACAGATAATGCATTCGTGCCATTCAAAAGATTGAAGAGTGTACAATAAAAATTTTTTGCTTCTGCTTTGTCCTTTAAGACATACTCTGGTTATACCAAAGAACATATACACATATACACTTTTCTTCCTACTGCCTGCTTTTTGCTCGATGTTACTATATATCCTATCTTGCACCTTGCTTTTTTCACCTAAGAGTCAGTACATAAGGAAAATTTCTCACTTTATTTGTACATTATATAGATATTGGAGGAGGGAATGGCAACCCACTCCAGTATTCTTGCCTGGGAAATTCCATGCACAGAGGAGCCTGGCAGGCTAGAGTCTATGAGGTCACAAAGAGTCAGAAGAGACTGAGCGACTAAGCATCTATATAGATATAGAACAAAATTTATATAACCACTCCCCTACTCATGGATATACAGGCTGCTTCTGATATTTTGAACCTCAAGCAGCACTATAAGGAATAACCTTTACAGGTATCACTTTGCACATGTGACAAAGTATCTGTAGTGGAAGTTCCTACAAGTAGTTTAGCTCAGCCAAAGGGTACATTCATTGGTGGTTCTGTTAGCTCTTGCCAGTGTTCTTTCCAGGGAGGTGGTTGTACCAGTTCACCCTCCCACCAGCTTCCTTCCATCTCCACCAGTGGCCTCAGCTGACTTTCGAGGCTTTGCCAGTTTGGAAGGTGATGAATAGCATCTCAGTGTATTCAAGCTTGCAATTTTCTTATTATGAGTATTGCTGCACTTTTTTTTCCCCAAGTCCTCAGTGCTATTTATAATTTCTTCTCTATATATAAAATTATGATAACCACAACAATAATGGTGAACATTGATGGGGGCACTTATACCTCCCAGGGATGTTACAAACATCTCATTTATGCCTTTCAACAGTGTTGCATTGTAGGGACTGTTATGATCCCAGTTTACAAATGGAGAAACTGAGGCTTAGAGAATGGAAGGGATTTGCCCAGGGTCTCACAGCAGCAAGCGGCAAGGCCAGCTTGAATCCAGGCTTCTCTGACCACAAAGCCCACGTTCTTAAACACAAGGCACCTTCACCTGCGACTCAACAAACACAACAGAAGTAGAGACCCTGGGGCTCTGACTCTTGGATTATCTCCCAGAGATTCTAAGGGCATCACCTGCTGAGGCTCTCTCACTCTCTTGCCTCTTTTTGAGGTTAACGTCTCCTTGGGTTCTTGCTTCCTTTTGAGATGCGCTCGCAGGGGCCCACAGAGATGAGACCCTGATTGGAGCCTCCCAGAAGTGCATCCCTGTGAGAGGAGCGAGTGGGCGACTGCAGGGGACACTAGCTCACAAATAGCAACCTCAGGCCTACGAGTGAGGAGGAAGTATAAAGTTCATTCATTCAGCAAATATTTATTGAACATCTACTATGTACCCGGAAGTGTTCCACAAACTCAGACACATGGCAGTGAACAAGACAAACTAGGCCTCTGTTCTCATGAAACTTACGTCAGACAAAAAATAAACAAGAAACAAAATGATAGTGTTAGGTAGTTAGAATAGGGAAAAGGAGTCCAGAATGGTGGTGGCTAAAAGACAAAGAAGGGGAAAGCCCGCAAAAAATAGAACAAAGGAAGGTCCGAGGGTCTGAGGACCAGAGTGAGGACCTCAGATAAAATAAACAGCACTCCTGGCTAGCCCAGTTTACACAGGGCAGGCACAGGAGGAGGAGGGAAAAAAAAAAAAAAAACCATAAAAAAGAGGAGCCAAAATTGGGCTGGGGACCTCTCTTCTCTTCGCATCTTTTGGGTTAGCCATGCCCTCACGCCTCCAGGATGTATTTTCCTTTACTTTCTAAATAAAACTGAGCTGTAACATGGAGCTGTAACACTGGTCCCACTGAAGGCTGTAACGCTGGTCCGTCCGTCACGTCAAATTTTTGTTGTGATGAGACAGAACCGAGAAAATTACATACTCCCCCGATAATAGTAATAAGAAGTATTCTATTAGAGGGTTAAAACCGCGTGATTTGGTAAAGAGAGGTGGCTTTGGATTGGTGAGTAGGTGAAGGCTTCTCCAAAGGAAGTTACACTGAGAAAATAAATAATCTGAGGTCCCGGGGAGAGCATCACAGACAGAGGAACAGCCAGTGCAAAGGTCCCATGATGGGAACAAGCTGGTGCATCTGCAGATGGGAGAGCCTGGAGGCAGTGGGGAGAGCCTGGAGGCAGGGGGAGGTGGGGCTCAGGCAGAGAGGCCAGACTGGCAGGTGTGATCAGATCTCACCTCGGGGCTCTCTGGATCTGGAAAGAAACCTGCCTTACTGTGTCCAGTGGGAAACTAAGCTGAGAGGTTTAAACTGGTGTGGGGATGGGGGTGGGGTATGTGTATGTGTATGACATAATATGATTTAATTGTTTTTAAAACAATCACTCTGGCTGCTAGGAGGAGAGCAGATTATAGTAAGGTGAGAGAGTAAGTATGGAGACCAGTATGGGAGACCAGTAAGTATGGGAGGCTATGGAGGTGGCTTGGACCAGAGATCACAAAGGCTTAGACCAGAGTAGTACTACTCAAACTTTATTTTTTTTAAAAATGGTTAAGATGGTACATTTATTTTTATTCAGTTATTTATTTATTTGGCTGCATTGAGCATCTTGTAGGATCTTAGTTTCCAGACCAAGGATTCAACCACCTGCATTGGAAGGCAAATTCTTAACCACTAGACCACCTGAGAAGTCCCTACTCAAACTTTAGAGGGCATCAGGAATCCTCTGGAGGGCCCAATCCTCAGAGTTTCTGATTCTGGAGAAGACTCCAAGATTTTTGCATTTCTTGCAAGCTCCTTGTTGACGCTGCTGCTGCTGGTCTGCCAATCACACATTCAGTAGCAAGAGACTAGACAGGAGATGGAAGAAGTGGACAGATTTCAATATATTTTGGAAACCCAAGTCAACAGGATTTACTGATGGACTGCATCTAGGGAACAAGCAAAAGAGAAGAATCAAGGATGACTTAGGGGTTTTGGTTTAGTGACCGAGGAAATAATTGCAGGCACATACTGAGTAGAAAGTGGAAGAAGGGGCAGATGAAGAGGGAGAAACTGAGAGTTCTGTTTTGGGTGTGTAAAGCATGAGAGGTATCCAAGTGGAAATGCCAGTTGCTGGGTGGTGAGTTCTGGTGTTGGGGCAAGAGGTCAGGACTGCGGAGACCTCAGCATAAAGATGGAATTTAAAGTGTTGGGACTGGAAGGGGTGGCCCAGGGAGAGATCAGACTTGGGGAGGAGAAGGAGCATGGGACTTATCCCTGGGTATCCAGCACCTAGCAGTCAGGCAAAGCAGAGGCACCAGTGGGTAAGAAGACAACCCAGACTTAATGTCATTCATGCCATGGGCAGAAAGCCTTTTAGGAAAGATAGAATGGCCAATAATGTGGCTGGGAGCAATGTGTGATATGAGAGATCCCAAATCCCAAAGTCGTCCTTGATTCTTCTCTTTTACTTGTTCCCCAGATGCAATCCATCAGTAAGTCCTGTTGACTCTGCTTCCACAATATATTGAAATCTGTCCACTTCTTCCCTCTCCAGTCTAGTCCAACGCTACTTCAAATGTGACTGGCATACCAGCAGAGGAGAGCACCCTCCAGGGGAAGAAGAGAAGAACCTGCCAAAGTGACTAAGGAACTTGATGGACCTCCCTGGTGGTCTAGTGGCTAAGACTCCACACTCCCAATGCAGGGGGCATGGGTTCGATCCCCAGCCAGTGAACTAGATGCTGCAACTAAGAGTTTGCATGCTGCCCCAAAGATTGAGGGTCCCATGGGTTGTAACCAAAATCCAGTGCAACCGAATAAATGAATAAACATTTGGGGGGGAAAGAAGGAACCTGGGAATCTGTAGCTCCTTGTAACCTCAGATGGCCCCATGTAGACAAGTGAAGAAACCTCAGATCTATTACAGCTAACTCTGCAGCCAGCCTCTTGTCCTGAAGGGCTAGCAGCGTTTGAAGAGGGAGAGAAGAGACAGATCAAGTCTCAGGTATTGGGCCTGGAAAGGAGAAGACAGGTAGCAGAGGTCTTAGGATTCAGGTATGATAATAGACGGCATCTCAGACAGAAAGGCTGCGCCATTCTGGAAACGTTCTTCCCTTTCACCTCCCAGAAATGAGCATCCCTTCTCCCAACCAAGAGCAATTCTTCACCCAGTGTTTTTGAGCCCCGCGCTGCCTGCCGAAGCTGAGCCCTGGCTCCACTGGCGGTCTCCTCCCTCGTCTGTATTTTGATGGCTTCCTCTAGCCTGGCTCCTTCCCCTCAGACTACAATAATGCTATTCCAGCCTAAAAGAAAGCTCTGTTCCTCCACCCTTCCTCCCCTGCAGCTACTGCTTTCATTGCTTTTACCCCAAACTTCCTACACCAAGGCTCATGCTTCCTCACTTTCTTTTGCAATGGAATTTGGCTTGGGTCCTTCCCACTGTCTCCAAAGCCATGGCCACCTCGTAGTCATCCAACCCAAGGTCTGCTCCTCCAGGTTCTGACCTCAGGCCATCTTCCTGCTGTGTTCACACAATGGCCACACAGTCCTTCTGGAAACTCCGGCCTCCTCCTCTCAAAGTCCTCACCATCCCTACCCCGTGCCCCTCCCCATGCCCAGTGTGGCCTGGTTGGGGGTGAGGGGACAGGACTCTCTGGGTTCTATAACTGGTGGTCCTGTCTCCTTCTCTGCCTGCTCCCAGGTGATCACATCCAGACCCTTCCATGATCGTCTGTGAGCTGATGACTGGTGACAACTTACACTGCTATTTCCAGCTGCCCACATGAGATTTCCATGTCCTGCAGGCATGTCAAAGATGTCTAAAACAAAGCCTCACCCACAGTGTGCACTTAATAGATGGACATTAAGTACATGTTTATTGAATGAACTGCTTTCTCCTTGCCCACTCCTGCCTCCTACATGTTAAAGAAAAAGCAATAGGGCTTCCCTCATGGCTCCGTGGTAAAGGATCCACCTGTCAATGCAGGGTTCGATCCCTAATCCGGGAAGATTCCACATACTGCAGAGCAGCCAGGCCTGTGCACTACAGCTATTGAACCCCTGTTCTAGAGCCTGAGACCCACAGCTACTGAGCCCACGTGATGTAGCCACTGAAGCCTGAGGGCCCTAGAGCCCGTGCTCCACCAGAAGAGAAGCCACCACAAGGAGAGGCACGCGCACCACAACAGAGACTGGCCCCACTCGCTGCAACTAGAGAAAAGCCCTTGCCGCAACAAAGACCCAACGTCGCCAAAATTAAAACAAATACAGTTATTTTAAAAAGTCTCACACATCTTTTAAAAATAAAGAAAAAGCAACAAGCGATAAACAAAGCATAAACATGTCTTCCCCTTCTGTCTGGACTAGTGGGATCAGCTCACACCCTCCTCTCTCGTACATCTAATTGCTCACACAATGTTGTTGATTCTGTCTCCCAAATGTTTCTGGAAATGTTCCTCTTTTCTCCTTTCCATTTCTGTGTGTGTGCTTAGTTTCTCAGTCATGTCTAACTCTTTGCCATCCCACTGACTGTAGCCCACCAGGCTCTGCTGTCCATGGGGATTCTCTAGGCAAGAATACTGGAGTGGGTTGCATGCCCTCCTCCAGGGGATCTGCCCAACCCAGGGACCGAACCCAGGTCTCTCCCATTGCAGGTGGATTCTTTACTGTCTGAGCCACCAAAGAAACCCTCAGTTCAGTTCAGTTGGTCGCTCAGTCGTGTCCAACTCTTTGTGACCCCATGAATCGTAGCATGCCAGGCCTCCCTGTCCATCACCAACTCCCAGAGTTCACTGAGACTCACGTCCATCGAGTCAGTGATGCCATCCAGCCATCTCATCCTCTGTCATCCCCTTCTCCTCCTGCCCCCAATCCCTCCCAGCATCAGAGTCTTTTCCAATGAGTCAACTCTTTCCATGAGGTGGCCAAAATACTGGAGTTTCAGCTTTAGCATCATTCCTTCCAAAGAAATCCCAGGGCTGATCTCCTTCACAATGGACTGGTTGGATCTCCTTGCAGTCCAAGAGATCTCAAGAGTCTTCTCCAACACCACAGTTCAAAAGCATCAACTCTTCAGCACTCAGCCTTCTTCACAGTCCAACTCTCACATCCATACATGACCACTGGAAAAACCATAGCCTTGACTAGACAAACCTTTGTTGGCAAAGTAATGTCTCTGCTTTTGAATATGCTATCTAGGTTGGTCATAACTTTCCTTCCAAGGAGTAAGCGTCTTTTAATTTCATGGCTGCAGTCACCATTTGCAGTGATTTTGGAGTCCAAAAAAAGAAAGTCTGACACTGTTTCCACTGTTTCCCCATCTATTTGCCATGAAGTGATGGGACCAGGTGCCATGATCTTCGTTTTCTGAATGTTGAGCTTTAAGCCAACTTTTTCACTCTCCTCTTTCACTTTCATCAAGAGGCTCTTTAGTTCCTCTTCACTTTCTGCCATAAGGGTGGTGTACTCTGGTGCTATTATCCTTGTCCTAGCTGACTAACAGTAGCCTTACTCACTGGTTCTCAAAGCTGGTTACACATTAGAATCACTGGGGAGATTTTTAAAATTCTGACACTCAGCCCCACTCCAGATTAATTCCATCAAAATATATAGTGGTGAAGCTGGAGCACTGGTATTCCTAAAAAACTCTACAGATGAGGGACTTCCCTGGTGGTCCAGTGGCTAAGACTCCGAACTCCCATTGCAGGGGCCAGGTGGGGGAACTAGGTCATAGCAAAGATTGATGATCCCGAGTGTCACAACTAAGACCCAGTGCAGCCAAATAAATAAAATAAATAAATATTAAGCAAAAAACAACTCTGCGGATGACTGTAACATGCAGTCAGATTTGAGAACCACAGATCATTTCCTTCTCCAGTATCCAGTATTTCCCTCATGAGCCCCCCAGCAAGTCTGATCTTAACATCCTTCTGCTTTAAAACTTCAGATGACTTCCTATATCCTACAGCATGATTCTTAAGTTGGAATCCAGTTTCAAATAATCTGTGAACCCCATTAAATTATACACCAAATATTGTGCCCATGGAGAAGATTGCTTCTGTTCTCAAAGGAGTCTGATTCAAAAAAGGTGAAGGATAATTAGCCAGGTAGGAGTCAATAGTTCAGCATTTACTGTGTGCCAGACAGTGTGCTCATCACTTCACATACACTAGCTCATTAACAGTCAAAACTAACCCATAAGTATGAGTATTACCCCCACTTTACAGATGATGGTTAAGTAATGTCTCCAAGTCAACAAACCCTTGGAGTCTAGACTTAGATGCAACCAGAGCTACTCTTTACCACCTCCCTGGTTTGCAGGACTAAACCACACCCTTCACTGAAGCAAACGAAGCTTTCTCCATCTGGCTAATTGGAGGCAACCCTCCCTCCCCATCCAGGCTCCAGCCACACACTTTGATCCACACTCTGGCCCGTGCCTCTGTCCCCCTTCCAGGCTGTGACCACTCCCTGGAATGTCCTCCCTGCACTCCTATTCCAGGCAGAATCCTAGTTACACTTCAGGACTCAGCACAAATGTCCCCTGTGACTCTCTGAAACCATCTCTCTCTGACACTTTCCCAAAGACACTCATTATGGCCTTTCAGCATCTGATGATAGATAGGGGTGTTCACCTCTCTCCCCTGCCAAGCAGAGCTCCTTGAGGGAAAGGACTATGTCTTGTTGACCTGCGGCTCCCCAGCATCTCACAGTACCCTGGCCCACGGAAGGGGCTTAATGAACATTTGTTGAAAATAACATAATTTAAGTGTGCTTTCTACTTACTAGGGAGTACCCAGGTTCTAAATACAGAGAGTAGGCCTTTGTCTTGAGAGAATGACGTTTGACAGGTTCTTAACATTACCAGGATGTCCCCACCGATCTCATTGGGTTATTGTTAAGATTAGATGAAATAATTCTTTAAAAGCACTTGCATTGTTAAACAATGCAAAAAGAAGGCCTAATTATTAACTAACTCTCTGCTCACGTCCAGTGGCTAATGGACCATTATGAATGTCAGGAAATGCAGATTTAACAGCCACCAGTTACATGCCTTAAAAAAAATGTCTGTCATCGCATTGGCATCTCCTGCTCCGAAACAATGTCCTCATTGCTGTGGCATTCTGCACAGCTGAAGTAGCCACACCAGGAATGCTCAATTGAATTTATACTTACTATAAATTAGTTTTATAAAACATGTCCCAAGTGTCTTAAGAGGTTCAAGCAAAATTGCTTTTTACAGAGGTGAGAGAAAAGAGGCGTTAGAAATGCAGTTGTACATACATGGGCTACTGTGAAGCTTCCTGCTTCTGGCGGTATCCTACTGAGCCAACCCTAAAATAGAGCACTTGGGAATGAATGATATAAAAATTAATCTTAATGAAAATTATCAAATTGTGGCAAATTCCTGAAGGTTCAAAACTGAACCTAATTTTGAAGGTTCTCATACTTTCTAAGCACTCTAAAAGGTTACCCTAGCTTTCCCCACTTGCTAATGTAAAGACTGGGATATTTCATATGTGGGAAGTGATTTCCAAGCCCAATCTGACTGGTGGCAGAGAAAATTGTTAAACCGATAACCGAATAATATACCAAGCATCACAAACATGTTAGTCATTTGGCAACTCATCAAAGAAAGAAAGACAGAAAGGAGAGAGAAAGAAAACAAGAAAATTTAAAAATTGAAAGTCTACGAGGAAAGGATGAGAGGAAACCTTACCCGAGTCTGAGAGCCGTACTACTGAGCTCACACACTGCAACTACTGAAGCCCACGTGCCCAAACCGTGTGCTTTGAGCAAGAGAAGCCACCCTAATGAGACCCGAGCACTGCAGCAAAGAGTAGCCCCTCCCTGTTCACCGCAACCAGAGAAAGCCCATGCGTAGCAACCAAGACCCAGTGCAGCCCAAAATAAATTTTTTTTAAGGTGGAAATTACAATGACAACAATAGTAATAAAAAAACCTTCCTCATAGGGATATAGCAAGTCAATGGATTAGATGCGTTTTCTGGCCCGTGATGTGTACTCAGGCTATGCTGTGTTTAGTCGCTGTCGTGTCTGACTATTTGCAACCCCGTGGACTGTAGCCCATCAGGCTCCTCTGTCCATGGGGATTCTCCAGGCAGGATACTGAAGAGGGTTGCCATGCCCTCCTCCAGGGGATCTTCCCAACCCAGGGATCGAACCCAGGTCTCCTGCATTGCAGGCAGATTCTTTACCAGCTGAGCTACCATGGAAGCCTGATGAGTACTCATACATGTTAGCTATTACAACTAAAGTAAACTTACTGAATGCCGATTATATAAACAGCTTAATAGTACCCTCTGGTAGTTTTAAATTCATTCTCTATATAGGCTTCCTCTTCTCATTGGCATTTGAATATCTTTGTTCAGCCACTAAACACTATTACAATTATATTTGGTGTGTATCAGTTGTATCCCTTGAGTTTTGCACAGTGCATTGTTTTAAACAGCTATCCTGTGTAGATTTCAGAATATAACTTTCATTAGTTAAGATCCAGAAGAAGCTTAAAGTTAATCATGAAGGGTGGTGTGTATAGACTCTAGGGAGGGAATTCAGTGATGGGCAGCTTTGAGATTCCATTAAAATCAGGATTTACATTTATAATAGGAAGCCGAGAGGTCACATGGCTAAGCTCTATATATTCCGAACTGATTTCATCTCCCAGGCCCTCCCCAAACTCAATCTTCCTCCTTTATTATTACAATCCACTTTACCCACCAAAAAGAATTCAGCCCCAAGCACTAAAATCAAAACCCTGTGTGTGTCACCAAGCCCTTGGCGCTGAGCTGCTTCTGTATGTGGAGTGAAGAGGTGCTCTTCCCAAAGGCTCTTGTGTTTGCAACCTGCAAAGGGCCTTCTGGAAGGAAACAGTGAGACCTAGGGCCTCTCTTCACAAAATAAAAGTTAATGTACTACCCCTGCTGGACTTGGGCTGAGGCTAGCTGGCAGGAAAGAGCAGCAGTGCCTCCTGAGGGGCTCAGGGTCAGAGGGAGTTTGGTTCTGGAGAGCTGACTCTGGGAGCTGTCCCAGAGCTGGAGCCCTGTGGTCCAGCCACTCGACCCCACAGGTGGGCCCCAGGGAAGATGGCTAAGTGTGAACGGAAGAGTTAGTCGCTGAGAGGGTGGGTTCTCTTGGCTGTGGTCACAGGATAGCATCACACAGGGGCTCTCCCTCCTGAGCCTGAGGCTGGGCCCCTCCGTGGTGCCTCGTTTGCTATTGTGTTCAGGGTCTGGCCTCGACTGTTGTGTTGGCTGCCATTCATGCCTCAGTTTCTGCAGCAGGTCCAGGGATGGATGGAGCGTCCAGAGGAGATGAGGCCTCCCCTGATGGAACCTTCTGCTTGGGGTCCTTATACCTTTAGTAACTGCAGAGGAGAAGGGCTTATCAGTAGACATAATGATAACAGGACTGATTCCCTAAGACTCAGTGAGCTCCTCTGGGGTTTGGTAAGCATATTCTAAGAAGGACACCCAAGAAGGAAAGGAAAGGAGGAAGGCAAGGATGTATCATCATATTTGCTTGAATACATAATTTTAAATATCTCTGGAAGGATACATAAGAAACCAGAAAGAGTGATTGCTGGGACTTCCCTGGCAGTCCAGTGGTTAAGACTCTGGGTTTCCACTGCAGGGGACTCAGGTTCCATCCCTGGTTGGGGAACTAAGATCCTGTATATTGAGGGGTGTGGCCAAAAAATTTTAAAAAAGAAAAAGAAACAGTAGTTACCCTTTGCAGGTGGGGATGGAAAATGAGGGTTTCCCAGGTGGCAGCAATGGTAAAGAACCTGCCTGCCAGTGCAGGAGATGTTAAGAGACACAGGTTTGATCCCTGGGTCAAGAAGATCCCCTGAAGAAGGAAGTGGCTACCCACTCCAGTATTCATGCCTGGAGAATCCCCATGGACAGAGGAGTTTGGCCGGCCACAGTCCATGGGGTTTCCTGATGTGAAGAGCCAACTCGTGGAAAAGACCCTGATGCTGGGAAAGATTGAAGGTGGGAGGAGAAAGGGACAACAGAGGATGAGATGGTTGGATGGCTTCACCGACCCAATGGACATGAGTTTGAGTAAACTCCGGGAGTTGGTGATGGACAGGGAGGCCTGGCGTGCTGCAGTCCATGGGGTCACAAAGAGTCGGACATGACTGAGTGACTGAACTGAACTGAACACGGGGAGGCTGATCAAGGATGCCTAGAGAAGAGGAAGGAGTTGGCAAGAAGACACAGACCCCATTCCCGGTGCGAGTCTGGGGTTCCCACAGCATAGTCACTGGAAGGGAGTATGGGAGGACCAGCTGCCTGCTGGCTCTGCAGAACTGAAAAGAAATCTGATCTCATTTTGGACCTCAAGCTTCTAAGAGAGTTGCAATTGTTATCTTGTGCCTGCTGCCTCTGAAATGGCCCTTGGATCTGGGCTTTCTTCATCTCTCACCTTGCATACTCTAACCACCTTTCAGTTGGCTTCCTTGTGCCAAGGTTCTAATCCCTCCAGTCCGTCCACCAGTCTTTAAATTTCTTTGTGGAAGTGAAAACCTGATTGTGCCCATCCAGGAGGGTCCCCAAGGATAGTGTCCTTCCTCGATTTCCCCTGGAGCATGTGATAACACCCCAATTCCTTCTAAGTCCTTGGGGGACCCTGTCACTCTGCCACTCACCCTGCTCCACCCACACCTGGCTGCTTGTGGGTTTCTGGGTGGCCCATTCTGTCATGTTCTGTGGCTTTCCATACGCTGCCCCTTCCTTCCCACTTCTGTTTAGTCACCCTGGAAAACTGCATTCTGTCATCAGGATTTGATGGAAATGTCATCTTGTCTCTGTGACCCATGATCGCTCCTCTTTTGGGCCCTAATCCTGACCTCAATCACTCCACAACACTTTGAACACATTCCTATTTGTATTTCCTTTTGTAAACTTATTGTTTTTACATTTTTATCAGATTCTTAGCCTCAGGAGAGCAGGAGTTATGCCTTATTCATTTTTGTATTTTCAGTGTACAGAAGATACTTGAGTTATACATGGATGAGGGCCTTGTTCCGAATCAAATCCTCAGGATTGGCCACAGAGAAGAACTGCTAAGGTACCCTGAGGTTAAGCTTGTCTTCCAGAATTCTGTAAACTTGGCTCTGTCCCTGTCTAAATAATGATGAAGTTTAAACACTGCAGTTGGCTCTGTCCCTGACTAAACAATGATTGGAGTTTAAACTCTAGCCAAATAAATCCGTAGCTCACTGTTTTTTTCAAATGCTTAAGTACTGGAAGGAGATGTGGCCTTATACCAAGCAGCAAAGGAACAGAGTGGTTTTGTGTGCTGTGTGAATGCACTGGAAGTCAGGGCACGTCTCATTCCCTAGTAACAGCGCAGTGATACCGTAGCAACAGGTAAGGCCCAGTGGCAACCGTGTGTGGATAGATTCACTCTAGGGGAACTCCAAGGAGTAACTAGTAGTGTTTTCATTTCCAGCTTGGAAAGCCAAGTGCAGTTTTCACATGGTACTCCTCTCTGTAGGGTAGTTATGGCGACTGTCAATGGAATTATAAACTGCTGAGATGAAACCCCACAGAGCTCTTTATAGCATAGTTTTTGTGATTTTTTAAAATAGCAATAAAATACACATAATGAAATTGATCATTTTAACCATTTAAAAGGTATAGTTCAATGGTATTAAGTACATTTACAATGTTGTTTAACTATTTCCAGAACTTGTTCATCATCCCAAACAGAAACTTTGTCTTCATTAAACTTTTCATTCACCTCCCCCTCCAGCTTCTGATAACCTCCTTTCTAACTCTATGAACTGGCCAGTGCTATGTGTCTCACGGCTTTCCCAGATGGCTCAGTGGTAAAGAATCTGCCTGCCAGTTCAGGAGATGTGGGTTCAATCCCTGGGCTGGAAAGATCCCCTGGAGAAGGAAAAGGCAAAGTGCTCCAGCATTCTTGCCTGGGAAATCCCAAGGACAGAGGGACGTGGCAGGCTACAGTCCATGTGGTTGCAGAGAGGCAGATATGACTTAGCAACTAAACAACAACATACATAATACTCATATGGGTAGAATCATATAATATTTGTTCTTTTGTGTTTGGCTTATTTCGCTTAACATAATGTTTTCAATGTTCGCCCATTTTGCAGCATGCGTCAGAACTTGGTTCCTTTTTATGAATACTACTCCACTGTATGGATATACCACAATTTGTTCAACTGCTCATGCATTGATAGACATTTGGGTTGTTTCTCCCTTTTAGCTGTTGTGAAGAATGCTGCTATAAACAATGGCAAACAAATACTTTGAGCCTTTGTGGTTAATTCTTTAGGGTATATACCTAGAAGTGCAATTGATGCACCGTATGATAATTCTAGTTTACCTTTTGAGGATCTGCCAAACTATTTTAAAAGCAGCTACACCAGTTTACATTCCCAGAAACAACACTCATGGTTTCTTTATATCCTTGCCAACGTCTGCTGTTTTCCCATTTTTTTTTGGTAATAGCCATCCTAATGAGTTTGGTAGTTTTGATTTGCATTTCCTTCCTGATTAATGATGTTGGGCATCTTTTCATGGGTTCATTGGCCCTTTGCTTATCTTCTCTAGAGAAATACCTACTTAAATCCTTTGCTCATTTTTTAAATGGGTGTTTATTTTTCTCTTGTTGAGTTATAGGAGTTCTTATACATTCTGGATATTAATCCATTTCCGATATGTGATTTGCAAATACCTCTGGAAAATGTTAAGATTTTATCTAAAAGAAAGTAGTAATGTTATATTTACAAGCCAAAGTGGTGATGCCCAGGCTTTCCAATGCTAAAATGAAAGCTATGTCACCAGCCGGGAGAGGAACTTCCCTCCTGTCAGCACCTCGGAAGTGGGGGCAAGCGACCAATAGCAGCAGGTGGCAAGAACAGGAGCCCAGTAAGGTCAGGCTCGGAGGGTAAGGATGACCAGAGTGGGAGTCTTGTTTCAGAAACTTGGAGGGTCAAAGGAAAGACCTGGGTTCCCCCTTCCTGTGCCCCCTGCCACCACGGATGTTGACTAGAAAATTTCTTCTGAACCCTCCTCCCAGAGCCTACTCAGAAACATCACTTACAGAATTTGCCACCTGGAGAGAGAACTCCCCCACCCCAACCTCTCACCTCCTAATTCTGTTCCCCAGTCAGGAGTCATGCAGTTATTTTAGGCCAAGCTTTCTTTTCACTTTGTTTTTGGGGCCTCATGCATCCGAGGCTGACAATGGAGCCGGGGATAAGATAGCTGAAAGACCCCATCTCCCCTAAAAGAGAGCTGCAGTTAAGAACAAGGGCTCAGGTGTTCATTGTAGCGCCATGATTGAGCTCAGTTTTTGAAGACAATGATGACATTTGAATCCCGAATCCCCTGTTTATCGGGCCTGTGATCTTAGGGAGTCACATCTCTGTGCCTCTGTTTTTTGGTATACCAAAGCGGGATAATAATAGGATCGACATCAGAAGGCCAAGGTGAGGATTAAATGACAAAGTTCCTGGAATGTGCTTAGACCAGGGATGGCACGTTGTGAGGGCTTAATAAGCATTAGCTATTATTATCCTCATTCCCTCCAAGGTTCCTGTTTAGCTCTGGAATTGGCATGTTCCTGGGAGTGACCCTAGATGTTGTTCCACCTGTGAATTTCTTCTCTGCACTTTTCCCAGATGACTGACTGCATTTCCTGCGAATAGGAGGCGATGCTCCCGAGGGTGTCCAGCACTGGATGACATCAGAAACTGAGTCAATGTGCCTAGGCACAAACCTAAAGAAGAGGGTGTCCGAGGGAAGGTGAATCACTCAGCCCCACCCTCTCAGAGCACCGACAGTGCTATGTGGAATTTTCCTTGGCCATCTACGATAGCATCATGTTCACCTGGGAACTTGATATCATTTCGGTGTTCTAGCCCAAAGTCAGTTATGGCAGCAGCAACCCAGCCACAGATAGGTCTGGCACACCCAGGAAGAGACGCTTGAATGCATACCCTGACTCAGTCCAGAATCACCATGGCAGCACAACTGAGAGTGTGGGTATGAAGCTTAGGCAGCCTAGATTTCTATTCAGGCTCTGCTATTCATCAGTTGTGTAACATGGGCAAGGAGCTTCACCTCTTTGGACCCCAGATGTTATCATTTATAAAATGGAGATCAGGGTATTACCCAACTCACATTCTTTTATGAGGATAAAGAGAGTCAATAGGTATATAGGACCTAGAACTGGTGTATAGTAAGTGATCTCTTAAAAACATATGAAACAGGCTTCCCTAGTGGTCCAGTGGTTAAGAATCTGCCTGCTAATGCAAGGGACACAGGTTCGATCCCTACTCTGGGAAGATTCCACATGCCACGGAGTAACTAAGCCTGTGTACCACAAGTACTGAAGCCCAAACACTCTAGAGCCCATGCTCTGCAGCAAGAGAAGACACCGCACTAAGACCATGAGAAGACCATGCACTGCATAGAAAGAAAGCCCACACACAGTGACAAAGACCCAGCTCAGCCAAAAATAAATAAAATTCTAAAAAGTACATGTAATGCTCTGAATTCATCAACCGCTAACCACATAGTAATGGGAAAGAAATGAAACTATCAAAGAGAGACAGATGGAGAGGGTGACCCCCTATCCACCAGGCAGCACGTCTGGCTGTGTGGCGAAAGAGAAGATAGCGAGGTACCACGCCTCAGGGCAGGCACTCAGCAGAGTGGTTACCGACACTATTGTGGGGAGACACCTGCACAGTGGGGTGCGGGGAGCTAGCTGAGGTTCGGAAGGAAATAGAAGCCCCACTGGGGCTTTACAGAGGCTAGGTATTGGAAGGTGTCCAGGACAGGGGCATTCATTCCATTCAAAACATCTTGGAAGAAGACCAGCTTATATTCACACATGACTTCACACATGAAGCAACATCAACTTCATTGTTTGTTTCCACCAGCCCTTAGCTGGGAGATTGTTGTTGTTTAGTTGCTAAGTTGGAGTGTGTTGCCATTTCCTTCTCCAGGGGATCTTCCCCACCCAGGGATCAAACCCGTATCTCCTGCATTGACAGGTGGATTCTCTATCGCTGGGCCACCAGGCAAGCCCAGAGGCAGGAGATTCAGTTCAGTTCAGTCGCTCAGTCGTGTCTGACTCTTTGCAACCCCATGAATCGTAGCACGCCAGGCCTACCTGTCCATCACCAACTCCTGGAGTTTACTCAGACTCACGTCCATTGAATCAGTGATGCCATCCAGCCATCTCATCCTCTGTCGTCCCCTTCTCCTCCTGCCCCCAATCCCTCCCACCATCAGAGTCTTTTCCAATGAGTCAACTCTTTCCATGAGGTGGCCAAAGTACCGGAGTTTCAGCTTTAGCATCATTCCTTCCAAAGAAATCCCAGGGCTGATCTCCTTCAGAATGGACAGAATGTGGTCCACTGGAGAACGGAATGGCAAACCACTTCAGTATTCTTGTCTTGAGAACCCCATGAACAGTATGAAAAGGCAAAATGATAGGATACTGAAAGAGGAACTCCCTAGGTCAGTAGGTGCCCAATATGCTACTGGAGATCAGTGGAGAAATAACTCCAGAAATAATGAAGGGATGGAGCCAAAGCAAAAACAATACTCAGTTGTGGATGTGACTGGTGATAGAAGCAAGGTCCTATGCTGTAAAGAGCAATATTGCATAGGAACCTGGAATGTCAGGTCCATGAATCAAGGCAAATTGGAAGTGGTCAAACAGTAGATGGCAAGAGTGAACGTCGACATTCTAGGAATCAGCGAACTAAAATGGACTAGAATGTGTGAATTTAACTCCGATGACCATTATGTCTACTACTGCAGGCAGGAATCCCTCAGAAGAAATGGAATTGCCATCATGGTCAACAAGAGTCGAAATGCAGTACTTGGATGCAGTCTCAAAAAGGGCAGAATGATCTCTGTTCGTTTCCAAGGCAAACCATTCAATATCACAGTAATCCAAGTCTATGCCCCAACCAGTAACGCTGAAGAAGCTGAAATTGAATGGTTCTATGAAGACCTACAAGACCTTTTAGAACTAACACCCAAAAAAGATGTCCTTTTCATTATAGGGGACTGGAATGCAAAAGTAGGAAGTCAAGAAACACCTGGAGTAATAGGCAAATTTGGCCTTGGAATACGGAATGAAGCAGGGCAAAGACTAATAGAGTTTTGCCAAGAAAATGCACTGGTCATAACAAACACCCTCTTCCAACAACACAAGAGAAGACTCTACACATGGACATCACCAGATGGTCAACACCGAAATCAGATTGATTGTATTCTTTGCAGCCAAAGATGGAGAAGCTCTATACAGTCAACAAAAACAAGACCAGGAGCTGACTGTGGCTCAGATCATGAACTTCTTATTGCCAAATTCAGACTGAAATTGAAGAAAGTAAGGAAAACCACTAGACCATTCAGGTATGACCTAAATCAGATCCCTTATGATTATACAGTGGAAGTGAGAAATAGATTTAAGGGACTAGATCTGATAGATAGAGTGCCTGATGAACTATGGAATGAGGTTCGTGACATTGTACAGGAGACAGGGATCAAGACCATCCCCATGGGAAAGAAATGCAAAAAAGCAAAATGGCTGTCTGGGGAGGCCTTACAAATAGCTGTGAAAAGAAGAGAAGCGAAAAGCAAAGGAGAAA
This sequence comes from Bos grunniens, assembly GCF_055505025.1. NCBI lineage: Eukaryota > Metazoa > Chordata > Mammalia > Artiodactyla > Bovidae > Bos > Bos grunniens. The sequence goes on along the minus strand of NC_141178.1, from coordinate 20,785,454 downwards.
AGGCGGGAGATCGCATTAACACAAATTCAAAAGCCCTTCCCTGGCTCTCTACACCTCGGCAGCTTCCTCACTGGGTTAGCAGAAGGCAGTGGCCGAGGGTGCTGCCTCCTACCCTCCTCATCAGGCACATGTGGTCTTCTCACCTCTGCTCAGTGTTCCAGCAGCACTTATACTTGGCCCTGTGGTTTCAGGTGCCACTTCTCAGGTCTCAGACCCCTTCTGGTTTTGGCGCGTTGGCAATGATTGCCTTCCCAGAACAGCTGGCATATCCCAGAATCCACTCTCGTTAAATTTATCAGCCTGCAGCAGCAGTGCAACTTAATGCTGAAAAGCGCGGGGCTTGCAAATCAGATGAGAGTTCAAATTTGCTTTCAGTTCCTAGTGGCTGTGTGAGTTTAGGCAAATGACTCCATCTCTCAGAGCCTTGTTGTTGTGCAGTCACTTAGTCGTGTTCAACTGTTTGCAACCCCATGGACTGCAGCACGTCAAGCTTCCTTGTCCTTCACCATTTCCCTGAGCTCGCTCAAACTCATGTCCATTGAGTCAGTGATGCCATCCAACCATCTCATCCTCTATCATCCCCTTCTCCTCCTGCCTTCAATCTTTCCCAGCATCAGGATCTTTTCTAATGAGTTGGCTCTTTGCATCAGGTGGCCAAAGTATTGGAGCTTCAGCTTCTGCATCAGTCCTTCCAATGACTATTCAGCAATGATTTCCCTCAGGATTGACTGGTTTGATCTCCTTGCAGTCCAAGGGATTCTCAAGAGTCCTCCAACACCACTGTTCAAAAGCATGGGTTCTTCGGCGTTCAGCCTTCTTTATGGTCCAACTCTCACATCCATACAGGACTACCGGAAAAACCATAGCTTTGACAAGACGGACTTCAGAGCCTGTAACAAAAGGCTGTTTCCCTGTCAACAAAATGGGAATCGCCTGCATCTTCCAGCATTGAGGTGAGGATTGCGGGAAATGAAGAAGTGTTTAGTGCATACTTGGCAGAGTGAGGGCTAGATAAAATGCAAGCTATTATTAGCTGGCCCTGCCCAGCACATCTAGGCCCTGCAGCTGCTCTTTTGAATCCCCACCCCTGTTCCTTCATTTCTCCCAGGCACCAGGTTTCAGGATTAGCGTTAATTACTAATGTGTTGACATCTGGGTGGGGCACAGGTATGTTTAAAATTGCAGACCAGTTTATGACAAGCTATTTCAGCAGTGCAGATTGTGGGGCGCCACTGCCCCAGGCAACCAGTTGCTGCTGTTTGGGGAGGTAATTTGAGTTGAGGCCAGTGTGGGGACACGGTGGCAGGGTCCCAAATGCTGGGCTCTGTGGTTGGCATGGGGGAGTACGCTGACCTGGGCAAGAACTCTAAGGGAACCCACCCACAGGAAGGGGGGATCTGCCCCCTCTCTGTTCTTCATGTTCCAGTTGGGTAACTTTCGAGGGTTGGGGACAGCTGAGCCAGAAGCAGGAGGTACTAGGATTTGGGTTTTTGTAGTGTTTTTCTTTTTTTTTTGGCACCAGGGAAACCAGACTTTAAACAACTGTTGTGCCCACTCTTGCAAAACAAAAACCACCACCACCATGACCGCAACAAACCCAGGTGTCTTTGCCCACCCTGAGCACAGTGTCAACCTCTGAAGGCGTCACAGACACGGCCACTCTGACGAGGGGTGCTGATGTTGGGTGACCTCTGACAGGACTGGAATGAGCTCCACTTGTCTTCCAGGCAGAAACAAAAGAAAAGAGAGTTTGAGTCCTCTAGCTCCAAGGAAAACAGTCTTTTATCTCGTTGAGGTCAGTCCTCCCTTCTTGCCTAGCACAAAAGGGTCAAAGGTGCCCAGGCTTATCTCTCAGCCAAAGCCAGCTTTTCTTTGCCGAAAGCGAGCTTTCAGAACTGGGCACTCTTGGCTAGTTACAAGTGAACCAGATCATTCTTCCTGGAATCCCCTGGGGGCCAGTACCCTTGGGGCCTAAAAGCCCCCAAAACTCCTTCCCAGCAGGAAGCATGGAGCTCCAGCCCCTAGTTTCATGAAAGTTGGTGTAACGTGGCTGCCGTGTGCACTATATCACACTTCCTGTATGGAATCCAAACTGGAGCCTTCTGTTGAAAGGGGGCAGAGGAAAAGGAAAGTGGGAAACTAGGAAAAGCAAAATTCCCTGTGGCATTTCTAAGTGGGGCTGTAATTACACACACAGATGTATTATCTCCTCTAAAAATGAAGTCTGTAACTTCGTTTTTTATTTTTTGGCTTGAGATTGACCTTCCCCCAAAAATCTCCTAAGAGAATCCCTAGTTTTGGTTTCCTCTCTTTCTTTCCCTTTCCCTCATCTGTCCTTAGAGTCTTCTGTTTTGCTCCCCTCCACGGACATTTTTGGAGGCCAGCAAATCAGCCCTACTAGGAAACAGCAGAGCTCAGATGGGGAAGTGAAGATGGCTGGACAGACAAACCCTGCCTCAGCTTCAAATCTCACACAGTACTCCCTGGGGGCTCAGTGGTAAAGAATCGATCCTTGGGTCGGGAAGATCCCCTGGAGAAGGAAATGGCAACCCACTCCAGTGTTCTTACCTGGAGAATTTCTTGCACAGAGAAACCCGTGACAGCCCATGGGGTCACAGAGTCGGACACGACTGAGCAACTAAACAATAATTCTAACAGTTGATGCCTCTCTCTGGGAACAGCAAGAGAAGTAGTGAGCCACTGGCTTGTGAGTCTTTTCATGGCTTTAGTGCTCAAGCCTGCCAGCTGTCTGCAGGTCTCTTGGGGTGGTCTCAGAAGCAGCCCACTTGACCCAGGCCTCTGCTGTGTCCCTTCTACAGAGGTCTGCAGTGACTAGAGTGCTGACATCAGGACACAAGCAGTTACAACACTATGGGGAAGCCTGAGTACAGTGTACAAGGGCCCTGGGCTGGCAGCTCCCTAATGATCAGGCAACACGCAGCTGAGCCCAGGAGACCTGGAAAAGGGACAATAAAAAGAATCCAGAGTCTCCCCATCCACAAGTCCTTAGGCGTGTGAAATGAAATTCATATTTCGTGGCAAGACAAGAAAAATCTAAACCTACAAATTCTCTGGGGGAATTCCTTAGCAGTCCAGTGGTGAGGACTCCATGCCTCCACTGCAGGGAACACAGGTTCAGTCTCTGGTTGGGGAATTAAGGTCCTACAAGCCGTGTGGCATGGCAAAAAAAAAAAAAAAAAACACCTCTACATATTGTGTATCTGCATTAGGCATCAACCAGACACCCTTCCACCCCACTCCCAACCCTCACCAATTAGCAGCAATACCTGCTTAGCCATAAAGAGCAACATTCTCTGAGCATCAACAACTCCTTAGAGATAACATTCTTTCTTGATCTTATAAGGGGTAGTAAACCGTCAATAATAAAACATTTGATGTATCATCATTCCTCTGTCTCAGAAAACTTATGTGTCTTGGCTTTCAACTAGTGCAACGGTTCTTGGAGCTTTCTGAGATACTCTTCTCAACTTGTAATCCTCAAATTTGGCTCAAATAGAATTTTCCATTCCTTTCTTAGATTGATTAATTTTTCATCAACATGTACCTTCTTTAAGAGATGGTCTACAAAGTAGAAACTTCTCCTCATAGAGGGGCTGGGCTGCATCTGAGGGCTCCCTACCCTGAGGGGAGACTCCAGAATCCCCTTGGCCTGCAGGGAAGCAAGGTCTAGAATTTCCCTGGGACTTCCGTGGGGGCTCAGACGGTAAGGTGTCTGCCTACAATGCAGGAGACTCGGGTTCAATCCCTGGGTCGGGAAGATCTCCTGGAGAAGGAAACAACCCACTCCAGTATTCTTGCCTGGAAAATCCCTTGGACAGAGGAACCTGGTAGGCTACAGTCCATGGGGTCGCAGAGTCGGACACGACTGAACAACTTCACTTTCTCCCGGGTCATTCAGTGCATCTCAACTTCAGCTTTGGAGAAGAGGCACCAGAATGGTGTGAAACTCCTCCCCTGCCTCCGTGTATCTGCTCCCACACAAGAAGAAGAAAGCTTTCCTTCTCTTACCTATGGGACCCCTGGACACAGGTGGCTTTAATTTATTTCTTCTTTTTCTGTGAGTATTAGGAGCCAGAACATAACCAAACCAGGAAGTTTGTTGTTATTGCTATGAAACCTTTTTTTTTTTTTTACATTTAAACAAAGGCAAACAAAGGTGACTCATTGGAAAAGACCCTGATGCTGGGAAAGATTGAGGGCAGGAGAAGGGGGTGACAGACGATGAGGTGACTGGATGGCATCACCAACTCAATGGACAGGAGCTTGAGCAAACTCAGGGAGATAGTGAAGGGCAGGGAAGCCTGGCATGCCTCAGCCCGTGGGGTCGCAAAGAGTCAGACATGACTTAGCGACTGAACAACCACAAGGGCATAGAAGAACTTCTCCAAAACTTTTGCTCAGAGGACCAAACTTCAACTTCAATCCTTGAAGGATTCTTGGAATACTGTTCAGGTGGGGACAGAATCCCCACTTATCCCACAGGGTTTTTGAACTGCCTGGCCCCTCCACACATGCCAAATAGACAACGTGTCCCAACCCAAGAAACTGAAAGGCTCGTGAAGCTCAATCAAAAAATTATTCGAAAAAAAAAATTATCTGAGAGGCTTCCCTGGTGGTCCAGTGCTTAAGAATCCACCTTGCAATGCAGGAGACCCCAGTCCGATCCCTGGCTTGGGAGGACCGCATGTGCTGAGGAGCAATTCGGCTTGTGGGCCACAACCACTGAAGCCCGCTAACTCTAGAGACCCTGCTCCACAAGAGAAGCCACCATGATAAGAAGCCTGCGCGCTGCAACTAGAGAATAGCCCCCTCTCGCCACAGTTAGAGAGAGCTGGTGCACAGCGATGAAGACCCAGCACAGCCATAAGTAAATAACCATTATCTGAGAAGAAACAGAAAGAGTAACAAGACTGCAGAGGGCCATGATGAATCACACCAACAGCAGCTCACATTGTTTCCCCTGCAGGCACTGTGCCCACGCTGCTAACAGATTATCCCAAATTGACTATCACCACACCCTGTTTAGCCCATTTTACAATTCATGAATCAGAGACAGGGTAAGATAATGGCCCAAGGTGAAGTTCTGCAGTCACTTAGCCAGGTTCCAATCCTGACTCCATCAGTACTTGTCAGTGTGGACCTTAGGCAAACTACCTAACTATCCCCTGCTTCAGGCTCATCTGTTGTTCAGTTGCTCAGTCGTGTCCAGCTCTTTGTGACCCCATGGACTGCAGCACGCCAGGCTTTCCTGTCTTTCACTCTCTCTTGGAGCTTGCTCAAACTCATGTCCATCGAGTCGGTGATGCCATCCAACCCTCTCGTCCTCTGTCAACCCCTTCTCCTCCTGCCTTCAATCTTTCCCAGCATCAGGGTCTTTTCCAATGAGTCCATTCTTCACATCAGGTGGCCAAAGAATTGGACCTTCAGCTTCAGCGTCAGTCCTTCCAGTGAATATTCAGGATTGATTTCCTTTAGGATTGACTGGTTTGATCTCCTCATGTAGATGGGGGGTTAATAATATTAGCACCTGGAGTTGCTTCAAAGAGGGAGATAGACACAAAATGTTTTAGGGCAGTGTTTGCACACAGTTTTTATCATTGCCACCTTTTGGCCTAGCTGGCAAGCCAGAATTAGGCCCAAGTTATCCAGCCACCAAGGACTCTGGCTCCGGACTGTGCAGGTAGATTTGAGGAAGCAAGGAGCCAGGGCCTGCTGACAAAGCCCTAACATAGCCTGACTCCTCCAGCTCCAGGCAGCTCAAGCTGGTCCAGGTCTCCCCTCTCACACGGAGGTGGAGCCGAAGTTCAGACACCCTCTGACTTGTCCAGCAGCACTGAACTTCAAATTCGCAGACAAAACCTGCAAGTGTACATCTTTCCCTGGAGCCACCAGCCAGCTCGTGACGCAAAACCCTGCTCCGAGAACCGATTCTAAGAGGCCATTGCTGTACCTTTCAGCCTGGTGTCCTGCCAAGCCCTGTGCTTGAGGCGGCCTCATTCTCCGGCTCTGGCCTCTCAGGCACCACTCTTTTCCATGAACAATTCAATGAGTTCTTTCTTCAGCCCAGCCATGCATCAGTGAGGCCCGACACGGGCTTGGCTCACCACCTCCAGTCAGTGGGATTGCTGGACTCCAGACACCAGTAGGGGTGGCCCCCTGCCTTCTGGGGGCTGGTCTTTCCTGGGTATTCCTTGGGCTGGTACCCTCACCCTGGTAACTACTCCCAGGGACTTCTGTGATGGTTGTTAAAGCAACCGCTCCTCCCCCTCTGCCATCCCCACACCTCACTGTCAGGCTGGGTTTTCCTTGATCTCAGGGGAAATAGACCTAGAATCCAAGCTCATGTTGCTGCTTCATGGAGAGGCTCAAAGGATATCAAGGAAAACCCAGCCTTTCAAGGTGGTTGTGAGGTTTGGCGATATTTATGTAGACTGGTTAGCACATGGCCTACAAATTATAGACATGTGTTAAATAACCTAGATCGGGGTCCCCAACCCAGGGCCATGGACAAGTCTGGTCCGGGGCCTGTTAGGAGTCAGGCTGCATAGCAGGAGGTGCGTGGTAGACAAGCTTCTTACATATCATAATGTATAATAAAATTAAAGTGCACGATAAGTGTAATGTGCTTGAATCATCTCAAAACCACCCCCCACTCCATCCGTGAAAATACTGCCTTCCACCAAACTGATCCCTGATGCCAAAAAGGCTGGGGACCACTGAACTAGGATGCTATATTTGCCATGCAATCAAGCTAAAAGCTGAAAGAGTGATTGGATAACTTCCCTAAGGTTCAAGAGCTCTCAAGAAGCACTGAGCACTGAGATTCACTCCAGGTCAGCCTGAGCCAGAGCTTTCATGCATTTCCCCCAGATTGCTGCCTTTGCCATAGGGGTTCTGGGGTAGGGAAAGCAAGAAAGATCTGGAAATGAGGTAGCCTGATTTCCATTTTGACTTCCCTAGTGGCTCGGATGGTAAAGCGTTTGCCTACAATGAGGGAGACCTGGGTTCAATCCCTGGGTGGAGAAGATCTCCTGGAGAAGGAAATGGCAACCCACTCTAGTATTCTTGCCTGGAAAATCCCATGGACGGAGGAGCCTGGTAGGCTACAGTCCATGGGGTTGCAAACAGTCGGATTTCCATTTCCTGACCCAAGCTACAAGAGGTGGGAAAGCACTTTCCTCACCCCAGCACAGGGCCTGGCATCATCAGCTCCCAGCAAACACTGAATGGGGCCAATGAGAGCTGTGATCAGGTAAGCTGCAGCCAGGCCTTGGCAGTACAGCAGAACACCCACACCACAAGTACTATTTTATCTTTTCTAAATGCTCATCATTTGCTTCTTCCATAAGGATCTTGAATCAGGAGCCTAGAGGAAACTGTAATTACATAGTTTGTTTGGGAACCATTACTTTTAATTTAGTTATTTAAAGAGACAAAATAAGAGTCCCCATGAGATGCCTATAAAAATAAGATGGGCATAAATAATGTACAGTCGCTAAGTCATACATAATTTACAATTCATGCTTAATGATTTTTTTTTTCATTCTAAGATTCTTAGACTTTAGACTTACATTTGGAGGCTAGAAAGGATCTTGACATTTTTATGATCAAGACCCCCATTTTTCAGATGGGTAAGTTAAGACACAATATCATGTGTCTTGTCTAAGGCCGGGATCCATGGTGCAACAGAGCTGGTTAGAAGGCCAGGGTACTTCCTATAGGTCACAATTTTTCAAATTGTGGAGAATAAGCCACTAACAGGTAGTAAAATTAATTTTATGTTACAACTAACTTTTTTTTAAAGATATTTTTAATAGAAATTAAAAATTTCATCTTTTAGAGCAGTTTTAGGTTAACAAAAATTTCACAGAAGTGACATTGGTTAATTGACGAACAGTTACTGATACACGATTATTAACTAAAGTCCACTGCTTAGGTTAGGGTTCACTGTGGTATCCTATGGGTTTGGACAAGTACACAAGCGTCATGTGTCCATCATTCCCATATCATACAGCATAGCCTCACCGCCCTAAAACTGTCCTGTGCGCCATCTAGTCATCCCTTCCCCATTCCTCCTGGACCTCTAATTCAATTTTTTACACACAAGATAGAAGAGAATAAAAAAAAATCATAGTGCATGCCTCATAGCATGGATATTAGTTCATGAAACTTTTAGCTATTTGTAAATACATATGTATTTGGGTTAAAATATAAAATATATTTCTTATTATGGATTGAATAGGAAAAAAAAAAAAAGCTTGACAAACGTGGCTCTAAAGTATCTTTTACTTAAAATTCTAGGGAATAAATCCAGAAAATGAATATACAGATGGGACATTTCATATATGAAACCAAAACAAGAAAAACATATAACCAAGAGACATTAAGAAAATAAACAAGCATACACAAATGCTCTGAAGGATGAGTACCAAGAGGTCAGCAAGTTGCTGTTTTTCCCCAAATCAGTTTTGATTTTAGTTTTTCCACTGGGACTGCAAATCATTCATATTTGAAGACTTTAATGATCTCAGACTTTAAGGCTCCCCTGGTGGCTCAGACCATTAAGAATCTGCCTGCAGTGCAGGAGACCTGAGTTCAATCCCTGGGTCAGGAAGATCCCCTGGAGAAGGGAATGGCTACCCACTCCAGTATTCTTGTCTGGAGAATCCATGGATGGAGGAGCCTGGCAGGCTACAGTCCATGAGGTCCCAAAGAGTGACTATCACTATCACTTTTTAAGGACCTCAGAGGATAAGATACGGTTAAGTGTGGAGGGGTGGGGGAGGGGGTAGGAGCAAGGGCTACACTCTTGCACATTGATTCTGTTCAAAGTTTCTAAAAATGTTAGCTCTGGATGGTGATCAACAGGGAAACATTTCTTTTCTGGAGGGTTTTTGAGGTTTGTTTGGCTCTGCAGCTTCACAGTTCCTACGTTTTCATTAGGAACATCACGGAACAGGGACTCTGCTGTATTTAACTTCATGTCACGCCAGGTGTCTGAAGAGTTCTAAAAAATTTGAACTTACGTGTGAATTAAGAGTCCTCTATTTTTAAAAATCTCCTTTCCATGTATATCAGTGCTTCATCTGTCCAGGAGACGTGTGGAATCTAGAGACACCAGGGTATCTCAGAGAAAATCCTGATTTCAAACTCGGAATCGCATGGGCCTGTTAGTGGCCTGCAGGTTTGAATCCCAGGTCCTACTACTGATCTCTGTGTGAGCCTGAAGAGGAATTCTCTCCTAGTATGCTTAAGAGTGATATATAAAAATTCCATATTAAGTGATGCTAAGATTATATTAAGAGCTGCTCTTTCTATGAGTAATATGCTGAGCTAAGCCTTTTGCATGTGCCTCTAATCCCATCAAGAATCCTATGACACGGAAATTATTGTACTCATTTAACAGTTGAATAAACCTAATCTCAGAAAGCTTAAGGAGCATGCCTAACATCACCCAGAGAGATAACACTTAAGGAAGATTGGAACCCATGCCAGAAAGAGACTGGGCCTATTCTCCTGGGTGTACTCAGGGCCTAACACATGGCTTGGTAAGCAGTACGTGCTCAGTAGATGTTCCTGAAGGAATGACTGATGAATGTGCAGGCACAGCAAAGATTTGGGGATGGGTAAGACACTACAATGGAGAAGGCAATGGCAACCCACTCCAGTACTCTTGCCTGGAAAATCCCATGTATGGAGGAGCCTGGTAGGCTGCAGTCCATGGGGTCGCTAAGAGTCAGACACGACTGAACGACTTCACTTTGACTTTTCACTTTCATGCATTGGAGGAGGAAATGGCAACCCACTCCAGTATTCTTGCCTGGAGAATCCCAGGGATGGCGGGGCCTGGTGGGCTGCCGTCTATGGGGTCGCACAGAGTCGGACACGACTAAGGTGACTTAGCAGCAGCAGCAGCAGCAGCAAGACACTACAATGCCAAAGAATGCTCAAACTACCGCACAATTGCACTCATCTCACATGCTAGTAAAGTAATGCTCAAAATTCTCCAAGCCAGGCTTCAGCAATACGTGAAACATGAACTTCCAGATGTTCAAGCTGGTTTTAGAAAAGGCAGAGGAACCAGAGATCAAATTGCCAACATCTGCTGGATCATCGAAAAAGCAAGAGAGTTCCAGAAAACCATCTATTTCTGCTTTATTGACTATGCCAAAGCCTTTGACTGTGTGGATCACAATATACTGTGGAAAATTCTGAAAGAGATGGCAATACGGACCACCTGACCTGCCTCTTGAGAAACCTGTGTGCAGGTCAGGAAACAACAGTTAGAACTGGACATGGAACAACAGACTGGTTCCAAATAGGAAAAGGAATACATCAAGGCTGTATATTGTCACCCTGCTTATTTAACTTATATGCAGAGTACATAATGAGAAATGCTGGGCTGGAAGAAGCACAAGCTGGAATCAAGATTGCTGGGAGAAATCTCAATCACCTCAGATATGCAGATGACACCACCCTTACAGCAGAAAGTGAAGAGGAACTCAAAAGCCTCTTGATGAAAGTGAAAATGGAGAGTGAAAAAGTTGTCTTAAAGCTCAACATTCAGAAAACAAAGATCATGCATCTGGTCCCATCACTTCATGGCAAGTAGATGGGGAAACAGTGGAAACAGTGTCAGACTTTATTTTTGGGGGCTCCAAAATCACTACAGATGGTGACTGCAGCCATGAAATTAAAAGACGCTCACTCCTTGGAAGAAAAGTTATGACCAACCTAGATAGCATATTCAAAAGCAGAGACATTACTTTGCCAACAAAGGTTCATCTAGTCAAGGCTATGGTTTTTCCAGTGGTCATGTGTGGATGTGAGAGTTGGACTTTGAAGAAGGCTGAGCACCAAAGAATTGATGCTTTTGAACTGTGGTGTTGGAGAAGACTCTTGAGAGTCCCTTGGACTGCAAGGAGATCCAACCAGTCCATTCTGAAGGAGACGAGCCTTGGGATTTCTTTGGAAGGAATGATGTTAAAGCTGAAACTCCAGTACTTTGGCCACCTCATGCGAAGAGTTGACTCATTGGAAAAGACTCTGATGCTGCGAGGGGTTGGGGGCAGGAGGAGAAGGGGACGACAGAGGATGAGATGGCTGGATGGCATCACCAACTCCATGGACGTGAGTTTGAGTGAACTCCGGGAGTTGGTGAAGGACAGGGAGGCCTGGCGTGCTGCGATTCATGGGGTCACAAAGAGTCGGACATGACTGAGTGATTGAACTGAACTGAAGACACTACTACGGGTACTGCAATAATAATATATATACAATATAATAACATAATATACTACTACTACTTCTATAGCTGTCATTCATTGAACACATTTGTGACAGACACTATGTTAAAGGCTAATATATGAAGAATGTTCATAAAGGAATTAACATGGTATATGTCAGTGTTACTAACATTGTTACACATCACAGCAAAAGAGCAGAAAGTTAGGCTCTCTTCCAATCCACATACTTGGTGTTTCTTTGGAACCATATTGAACAGGTGCCACCGAGGGTCAGCCCTTTCAGCTGTGAACCAACTCCAAACTGGTTTCTCCTTCCCTCTCTTTTTCAGATCAGATCCTCGCTCAGTCGTGTCCGACTCTTTGCGACCCCATGAATCGCAGCACACCAGGCCTCCCTGTCCATCACCAACTCCCAGAGTTCACTCAGACTCACGTCCATCGAGTCAGTGACGCCATCCAGCCATCTCATCCTCTGTCATCCCCTTCTCCTCCTGCCCCCAATCCCTCCCAGCATCAGAGTCTTTTCCAATGAGTCAACTCTTCACATGAGGTGGCCAAAGTATTGGAGTTTCAGCTTCAGCATCAGTCCTTCCAATGAACACCCAGGACCAATCTCCTTTAGAATGGACTGGTTGGATCTCCTTGCAGTCCAAGGGACTCTCAAGAGTCTTCTCCAACACCACAGTTCAAAAGCATCAATTCTTCGGCACTCAGCCTTCTTCACAGTCCAACTCTGACATCCATACATGACCACAGGAAAAACCATAGCCTTGACTAGATGAACCTTTTTGGCAAAGTAATGTCTTTTTCAGGTGGGTGCAATTACAACACGCTGTGTTGGTTAATCCCTGTATTACATAAGAAGCCCTCCGTGTGCTTTTTGGTGTGAGGGAGGAAGGGGGTTGGGTTTTCTGTGCTCGCACCTAGTTTGCATAACGTTCTCTTCTCTTTGGGGCTGAATTGAGAAAGAAGCCATGTGGTCTGGTGGCCACAGCTGGAAGGAGAGGGTGGTGACTTAGCAGGGCTCTGAGTGGAACAGCGCAGGCAGCTCTGAGGAGCATCATAGTCGGCTTCCCCTAAGCCACATGGGGGCTGAGAGAGGTCTGAGCAGAACCAGCCTGACAGGCAGCCTTGGCGGGGAGTACGGAGAGCAAGAAGCTTGTCTGTGGTGGGACCTGGTCAGGCTGTATCTGTGGCCTCGGGGATCCCGTGAGGAAGTTCTGGGGAACAGGACCATGTGGCATCATCCTAGTACTGAAAGTTCTTTGTGACCCGTAATAGCATATTTTTAAAGTGGGAAAGTACCAGGTATTGTTCATGGGTCCAGGTAAGGTCTGAAGCCTATGGCCTCGAAATTAAATTTCCAGATGGTAACGAATCCTTCATGAAGCACGTGCCACAGGTAGGAATATTACACATATTTTTAGAAATAGAGCACTTCATCACAACCACAAGCTTTCAATCTGGCAGTCCAAATACTGAACTCAGTATCAGTATACTTTGAAACGGGACTCATAAAAGTAGAATACGAAGTCACTATTGCCTCTAATGACTTGGGAGGTTTTTTTCATCAAGTATTCTTACAGAAGAGATCTAGAATGTATTCATTCACTCAATCTTCAATTTATTATCCTTTTTAAAAATACCTGTATTATCTGAGGTAAAGTTGACAGTGACCTGAGTAGATAGAGATCTTGGGAAAGTCTGTAAAACATAAAGAAAAATGCCTTGTCTGTATTCTAAGAACTTTAAAAAAATTCACATGAGAGAATGTATAGAAAGTTTTTGTTAAGTGGTAAAACACGATATGAAGTTATTACATTTTACCTGTTAAAGAAATGGAGACACAGAGTGAGCATAAAATTTCCCCGAAGTCATAATGAGCTAAAAGAGAGGGTCAAAGATAGATATAAATTCAGGTGACTGGACACATTACAGGGTGGAGTTAGTTCAGCAAAACAACTTCCTTTTTGTAGCCAGGATGTGGGTGACTGTAAGAAGCATCTATCTAACTGAGGTAAAAAGGGGTACTTACTAAAAGTATACAGGCTTTCCAGGTGGCTCAGATGGTAAGGAATCGCCTAGAGACCAGGCGACCTGGGTTCAATCCCTGGGTCAGGAAGATCTCCTGAAGAAGGGAATGGCTACCCACTCCAGTATTCTTGCCTGGAGAATTCCATGGACAGAGGACCCTGGTGGGCTACGGTCCACAGGGTCACAAAGAGTCGGACACGACTGAATGACTAACACCTTCACTTCACCACTTCACTAAGAGTACACAGAGATCTCACAGGCCCCAAGGACAGAAAGCAAACTGTTGCTCGGCTTCATTCACATTGGCCAGAGAACTGAGGAGCCCTGAGAAGCAGGGTAGCTCTTCCCTATGTCTCTTTGTCCCTGCTTCTGCACCAGCTTTCACCTTCCTCCATTTTCCCTTCACCATTTTGCTGTTCACCCTGAACCTCCCCCATGGCCACTAAGCTCCAGGATCCAGATTCAACTAAAAACACCCACTGAAGTTCCTCAGGGAGAAAGGGACTAGCCTGGCTCTTCTGAGAGAGAACCTGGCCACACAAGTCATTTCTGAGCAAATGACTGGGTTTGTTCCTGCTGGTTCCGGTGTGTGCCATCCCAGGTCCAATCAGCTGTGCGTTTCCCCACCTCCACCTCCCTAGCAGTCCCATGATCTTACGTTATCTCATGCAGCTCTATCATCCGGAGAGCTGTGGGTGGCAAGGGTGCTAAATTGCCTGGCTGGATGTTATCACATAAAGAAAGGAACTATTTATAGGGAGACTTGTACTTGGGGTGATATTATGATGTATTTCGGTTATGAAATAGAAGACCCAAATTTCCTGGTCCAAAAAAAAAAATCGTTTCAAGGGAATTCCCTGGCAGTCCAGTGGTTAGGAACCCACACATTCACTGCCGAGAGCCTGGGTTCAATCCCTGGGCAGAGAACTAACATTCCACAAGCCACATGGCGCAGTCAAAAAAACAACCAAACAATTCATCTTAATATCATTTTGGGCTCCGAAGATAGATGTATATGTCCATAAGATATGGCCACAAATAACTGTAACACAAGACAGTCTATGAAAGCCTCTTTAAAAACTTTTAAGAAACTTACAAAAGTACATGGAAGCATAAAAAAGGATTGTAGGGGTTAATGACAGCCTTTCTTTAAGGTGTGCTACTTTGGCATGTGGATTATTTTGCACCAAAGGCAATAGAGACCTTGCAGGCTCAGGAGAAACTACTGCCCCTCCCTTAACTACCTGCTGCTGCTGCTGTAGCTGCTAAGTCGCTTCAGTTTGTCCGACTCTGCGAGACCCCATGGACTGCAGCCTACCAGGCTTCTCCATCCATGGGATTCTCCAGGCAAGAACACTGGAGTGGGTTGCCATTTCCTTCTCCACTTAACTACCTAGAATTAAAATCGGGGATTTTTTCCCAGAAAAACAGTTATTACCAAGATAAATTTTATCTAAGTGGCCCTATCTATATGGCAGAGTAGACAACTAATTCCCAGCCATGTACTCTTCTTATCATCCTGGAAACTCCCTCCTCTCCTTGGAAGTTCCTATTCCATTGCTCAGCTCCTTTATGCCTCATTCTGTGTTTCTGTCTCAACCTTTCCTGGATGTGGGGTTTCCATATGTACAAGTTAAGATATTATTTTATCTTGTTCTCCTGTTTTACGTCAATCTCATTGTTAGACCAGGGTAGAGTTAAGCTTTTCCTCCTCTCTGGCAGTTTTATAACTCCTGGGGGAGCCAGGGGCTTCCCAGGCAAGGAATCTTCCCAGTGGTAAGGAATCTACCTGCCAATGCAGGAGATGCAAGAGATATGGATTCGATCCTGGGCCTGGGAAGATCCCCCAGAAGAGGAAATGGCAACCCACTGCGGTATTCTTGCCTGGGAAATCCCATGGACAGAGGAGCCTGGTGAGCTTCACTCCATGGGGTCACAAAGAGTCAGACACGATTGAGCAGGAACACGCACAGGGGAGGCAGCAAACTTTCCCTGAGTAAGTGCTGTTTAAAATATGTCTTGAAGTGCTCATTACATTTTTACAGAGTGAGGTGGCAGAGGTCAGGAGGACACACGTGAAGCAGTGGGAAAGGATAATTGGAGGAGTGAAACTACGTGTGTTCTGAGAGGGCAAAAGCTTTCATGTGGCTGAAGAGCAGGGTGCAGGAGGGAGAAAAAGAAGCCAGCATGAGCTGACTGTTCTCAAGCGTATGCCAGACATTTTCAGATGTTGCCTCACTTAGTCCTTTCAGCAGTCCTTGAGGTGGCGCCTATTGCCACTATCTTATCAAGGGTTCTGAGGCCAAAGACCTTCTCTCCATCTTCATACAGTGCTGAGGGCGAGGGGGAGAGGATGGCCGAGAGTAGATGAGGGGAAGTTGTCCACCAGGTAACCAGTCCACACTCAACTCTGGAGGCACTGGGACGGAAGTCATGCAAGAATTCTGAGCAAGGAATGGCATGATTGCCTCTGACTTTTAGAAAAACATACTACTGGTAATGGAAGAATTAAATACAGTACTTTTTCTCTCCTTCATTCAATTAAAAATAATTAATATATTGAAAATTTCCTGTGGGACAAGACTATACACCAAACCCATGGGGAAAATGTTTAGGATTAACCAAATCTCATGAAATTTACAATCTCTCTCTGTGTGTATATAATATAGCTTATATATGCCTTTCTCTACATACATATTTAATTAATTTAATTAACTGGTTGATTTTTGGTTGTGCCATGATGCTTGCTGGATCTTACTTCTCCAACCAGGGATTGAACCAGGGACTTGGCACTTGTGCCAAGTTCCAACCACTGGACCCCCAGGGAATTCCCTCTATATATTTTATAACATACACACACACACATACAGAAAAGTATATAACAGGAGAGTTAAACATTTATATTTTAATCATCTTTTAGCTCACAAAAACAGTATGACAAGATTTTTCTTTTAAAATATTATCTGTAAATTCTGGATATGAATCCTTTATTAGATATATAATCTGCAAACATTTCCTACCATTTTGTGAGTTAATTTTTATTCTGTTGATAGTGTCTTTTGATGCACAAAAGTTTTTAATTTTCAAATTTGTCTGTGTGTTTTTATTTTTTTTTCCTGTTTTTTTGTTGTCATATGCAAGAAACCACTGCTAAATCCATTGCCATGAAGATTTTTCCTAATTTTTCTTTAAGTTTTTCTTTTTTTAGTTTTAAATTTTACATTCAGGTCTTTGATCCATTTGACTAATTTGTGTTTGTTTGTTTTGACTGAATGAGAATTTTTATTACTTCTATGTAGCCTTTTCCAGCTTGGCAATGGGCTTTCCTGGTGGCTCAGCGGTAAAGAATCCTCCTGCAATACAGGAGAGGCGGGTTCAATCCCTGGGATGGGAAGATCCCCTGGAGAAAGAAATGGCAACACACTCTAGTATCTTTGCCTGGAGAATCCCATGGATAGAGAAGCCTGGTGGGCTACAGTCCCTGGGGTTGCAAAAGAGTTGGATATGACACAAAATAACACAATGTCCACTGACTTTGGACCAAGGAAGTTGCCTCCCCAGTGATGGCAGATCTCATCATTTCTGTCATTATAACTGGTCCTGATGGCTTCCACCAGCTTAGCCAGAGTGCCCTTGTCTTGCGAGTTGACTTGTGTGAAGGCAACTGTGCAGGTCTTCCTGTGGACCACACACCCTACCCAACCTGTCCTTCTCCTTGATGATACAGGAGGGAACCCCCATCTTACAACACAGGGCAGGCAGGAAACCCACCAGTTCAATGGGATGCATGTCATGGGCAACCACCACCAGCTGAGCCTTCTTGCTCTCCTCCAAGGTGGGGACAGTATCAAAGTCTGCTCAAAAGATAGGTGGCTCTTAGTGGGGACGTCCCCTTGGCCTGCAGTTTTTGTCTCGGCTGAGGCCAGCAACTTATGCTTCCTCTCTTACTTCATCTCTGGTCTGCACTTGTGGGCTAGCTTAAGTAGCTGTCTGGCAGTCCAAGACCTGGCTGAATTGAATTAATCACAGGAGGCACTCTCAGCCGCTTATATAAGGTACTACATGTCACTGCAGCAGAATGCAGCAGGGTCACTTTATGAAGCGGGTGAGGTCCCTTTGGGGCTGGATGTCCAGTTCACTTTCTCAGCCTCCTGATTCTTCACGACAGCAGGGGCCTGGTCTATCTTTTGCCCCTCAGCCTTCTTTCCCCCCGGCATCCTAGTGGAGAGCCCTTGAGCTAATTTTGTCTATGGGATAAAGTAAGGTCCAACTGCATTCTTTTGCGTATAGATGTACAGTTTTCTTAGCACCATTTGTTAAAGAGACTGTCCTTTTCTCATTGAATGATCTTGGCACCTTTGTTAAAAATCATTCTTTCTGGGCTCTCTATTCTCTTCCACTGGTCTGTATGTCTGTCCTACGCCAGTACCATATTGTTTTGATTATTGCAACTTTGTAGTTAAGTTTTGAAATCCAGAGGTGTGAGTCCTTCAATTTTGTTATTTTTCAAGGTTTTTTTTTTTTTTTTGCTATTCTCTTGAGATTCCATACGAATTTTAGGATGGATTTTTCTATTTCTGTCAAAAAAAAGTCATTGAGACTGATAGCAATTACATTTGAATCTGCAGATTGCTTTGGGTAGTATTTACACAGCATTTTTGTATTTACACAGTATTTACACAGCATTACACACGAAATTTATACTTTTAAATGGTTAATTATATCCTATGTGAATTTGAGCTCAATTTAAAAAAAAAAGATTGGGCAATTATATCTGAAGAGCAGGTATGTATGTGGCATGAGGCAGCTGGAAGGTAAAGGAGGTTGTGATCAGAGGGAGGAATGTTGGGATTAAAGGCCCCAGTACTGTATAGTTTAGAGCTGGTGAGGGCCCCTGGAGTTAGGCAGTAAAAATGGATAAGGTGATCCAAAGCTTATCTACAAAGACCCTGACTTCACAAGGTAATTCAAGACGGCAACTTCAGGAGCTTTCCTGGTGGCTCAGTGGTAAAGAACCCAGCTGCCAACGAAAGAGACATGGGTTCCATCCCTGATCTGGAAAGATTCCACACGCTGCAGAGAAACTTAAGCCCGTGTGCCACAACAATCGAGCCTGTGCTCTAGAGCCCGCAACTACTGAACCTGTGTGCCACAACTGCTAAGGCCCTCGCTCCCTGGAGCCTGTGCCCCACAACAAGAGACGCCATCGCAACAAGGAGCTAAAGAGTAGCCCCCGTTCACCACAACGAGAGGAAGCCCACGCAGCAACAAAGACCCAGCACAGCCAAAAGACTGCAACTTCAGAAGGATACACGCCCAGCTAGGGATGGTGGTCATCCCCGGAGTCGGGTGGGGACAGCTGGGATTATAGGGGAATTTTATTATTATGTCAATGGTATCTTTTTAAAGAGAATACTGAAAGCTTTTTGAAAAGCTATGATACAGGAACTATAACTGAGGAAAAGAGGACAATGACCTAAGTCCCTTAAAAAAAAAAAAATCATCGTGGGAGTGGCAGGAAGGTATTATGTGACACATGGGTAGGGGTATGTGTGGGCCAGCTGGCTTCATCTCTTCTTTAGTCTGGCAGTAATACTGGTGAGCCGGGAAATCCCACCTCCCAACCCAGAAGTATGTGAGGCTTGGTAAACACCTCTCCATTCAAGACTGAGGCAAGGGAGGCTATGTTCTTATAAGTTCTTATAAGGGTTCAGTCAAGGCAGGAATGGGAGGCAGACTGGGGATGTGGAAGGATTTGTTCATCATGAAGTGGGGGTTCCAGAGAAAACAGAAAAATGTGAGAAGGAAAGGAGCAGCTGGGGAATGAGTGTGGGAAGGCACCAGGCAGCCTGGGGACCAGTGCACAGGATAAGATGGGTGACAGGAGGCATTAACATTTTGGCATTTATGTGGTATGGGAATAGCATAGTTCAATGAGGAATAGGCCTTTAAGGCCCAGCAAGACCTGTGATGTCAAGTTCAGTAACAGTGAAACAGGTCTCCTGGGATCCAAACAGGATATTGGACTTCAGCTGGGACAGTACAATTTGGGTAGACAATAAAACAACAGTACAAAGTCCCAGAGGCAGACATGAGCAAACCAGACAGACTGAAGTTGCAGGTTTGTGTGGGGGATTAGACACTGGCTCTCAAGGGTGGGGCTAGATTCTGAAGAGCTTTATAAGCCAGCAGAGGAGTCAAGACAGGATTGGTAAGAAAGTTTCATTTTGAGTTTTTTACCACGAAAACAGCATCTAAGGAAGATTAGTACATCAAATGGACTTCCCAGAGGGCACAGTGGTAAAGAATCCACCTGCCAATGCAGGGGGTGCAAGAGGAGTGGGTTCGATCCTTGGGTCGGAAAGATCCCCTGGCGTAAGAAATGGCAACCCACTCTAGTATTCTTGCCTGGAAAATCCCATGAACAGAGGATCCTGGTGGGCTACAGTCCATGGGGTCACAAAGAGTCAGACACGACTGAGCACTCACTCACTCAGTATAAGAAATAGCTACACTAAGTGGATTGGGACAGGAAAAATTAGATTTGCCACAGATTTTGCAGTTATCTAATATGAAGAGATAATAATAATTTCAAAATAAAGATGAACAGAACTTGTTTTATATATGGGAGAAATAAAGAAAAGAAGGAACTGAAAGTTTTCAAGCCTGGGCAGGGGAGACATGAAAGAGGAGGATCCGTTTAGTGGGATGGAATGGATGGTGATTAATTTAGTTTGGGACCTAGATTCATTTGAATTTTACAGCTAAGTGAGACTTTGCAGTTAACCACATGGAACAACTAAGTTTCATGTTTTACAGATAAGGAAATCTTGAGTTTGAGATAACAGAGGATATCCTAGAAAAGGTGTCCTAGAGGCAGTTGACCATTCATAGATGCATTTTTAATGACAGATCAAAACTAGTCACAACAATGTTGGAGCCATAGGCATATACCTGTCAAATAATTCTGTAGGAATGAATAAATTATCCAAGGCAGAGGACAGAAAGTGGGAAGAGAAGAGGAGACTAAAGACACAGGGAAGACAGCAGAGAATTGAATCAAGAGGTAGATGAGAGACAGGAATTTTGGCTTTGCTATTTGTTAGCTATAGGAACTTGACAATTTATTGACCTCTGGGTCTCAGACTGCAGTCATATCAAGGCTTAATAGAAGGGGGTTGGGAGAGCTGGGGAATCTTCTTCCAAGATCACTCACATGGCCTCTGGTCCCTAGCTGTTAGCTGGGACAATGTTATCTTACTATGTAGGCTTCTCTATAAGGTCACTTACAACATGGCAACTAACTTGTCTCTGAAAGTAAGTGAATGAGAGATGGTCCCAGTCTCTTACAACCGAATCTCAGAGCTAACATCTCATCACTTCTGCCAAATTCTATTCATAGAAACAAGTTAAGGGGGAAGGGTAATATAAGGGTGTGAATACTAGGAGGCAGGATTATTGGAGGCTGTTTTAGTGACTGCCTGCCATAATATCTAACAGTTATATTCTTAGACTGTTTTCTACTATTGTAGCTGGTTCACCCAAGTTGGCGACTCAATAAATATTGAATCCACTGAGGTAGGCACAGGCACAGGTGGTGCACAAAGAAGGCAATTTTGCCTAAAAGGAAAAGCCACAGAAATTTCCACAGGAAAAATTATGCTTGCATTATTCTTAAAGGATAAGCAGGAGTTCATCTGGTGATAGCTGGACTAAAAAGGAAGGCTGAACGCCAAAGAATTGATGGTTTCGAAGTATGATCCTAGAGAAGACTCTTGAGAGTTCCTTGGACAGCAAGGAGATCAAACCAGCCAATCCTAAAGGAAATCAACCCTCAATATTCATTGGAAGGATTGTTGCTGAAGCAACACTGTGCAACTGAAAAACTTGCCTGCAATAGTTCAGAAATTTTCTTAAGGTTACAATTAATATGCTCTTGGGAAAAATACAAAGGCTATCCTCCCATTTTCAATGCTATTACTCTTACAATAAAACTGAAATTCTAGTTTTGTTTTTCATTGTTGACTTTACTAATTCTGTGAACTTTGGAGGCCCTCAAGGTTGACACATTCTAGTGCCTTCTTGCTTTCTTCACCTACACATTCTCTATGTGTGACTGAATGTCAAGTAAGCTGGTTTGGCAGTTTCCCAAAGTGGCAAAAATGACAGAAGCCAAGGAGCTTTTCCAAGGACTTCTCTCCTCATGACTAGAGCTGTCACTGTAGAATACGTAGTCCTGGTTCTTCCCTGCAAGTCTGGAGTACTTTTCGGGGCTCTCTGATCACCCAAGCTTTGGTCCAATCCAATCTGACTCCCCAGACCAAAGCAACCAGAGGGCAGAACAAGCAGTGATCAGAGGCCCTAAGTAATGCCAGCTCTTCATATTTGAAGAATATTGATTTTACTTTTTATGACCATTGTTCTCTAACAACTAAAAGGCTTGGATCATCATTTTACTGTGGTATTAGCCACCAAATGTTGGATCCCAGTGTTTGATAGTCATATAACTCTGCTGCCAGTGGGTACAGTGCCTGGGAAGTAAGAGGCATGCCACAACACAGACCCTCTGTGTTAAGCAATCTTCCACTCAAGGGTTGGCAGCTGGAAATTTGATTTAGGAATCAATGGTGCTGTTAAGCACCATTGTTTCTGTGCACAAAGAACAATGACTGACTTTTTTTTTAAGCATTCTTGATGTTATACTATTATAGTAAACCCACATTTTCCATTCTTTCACTTTCTTTGAAAAGCAAACACTCTTTTTTTGGTAATTAGGCACACAAGTAAAAAAACACACCCCAGTTTTTCTTGGACAGCTTATCTCTACTTTATGACTACCATTTAAAATTAAACAAAATAAAACAAACAAACAAAAAACCCCTACTATTCAGTTCTCTCAAATTAGACAGGCATTTTCTTTTCTTCCTCCTCTATTGCAGACTACTGATTTTCTTGGAAAAGAGAAGGAATCAGTAATGGCTAATCACAGATAAAACACATCCTAATTTTAGTACGAGTAAATAAAGCATTATAAAGAAATAGAACTTCTTTATATGTTAATATGTAACCATCATATTTAAAGTTAAAGTAATGCTAAATTTTGCTGGTTTTTAAAAAATAATATTTAATGAGTAGTAATGAATATGTTCACTTTTACTTTGTCATTAAAGGAAGTGTCTAAGAGGTCCCTTTTCTCCAATATCCTCCCAGGGCAGAATCCCATCTGTATCTCCGAGCTAGTCCAGTCACAAGACAGCCTTTTGCGCCATGAGACAACCCAGGGCACTGCCAGTTAGTATGTTGTTAGGAAGTAATCAGAGGTCTACGTTCAAGGCACTGTGCTGAGTGTTCCATCAGATTAAAGAAAAAAGAATAAAATGCTTGCCATAAAGAAACTTAATACCCTGTTGGCAAAGTTCAGAAAATAATTACAATAACATAAGACAAGAATCTAAAGGGGCCATAGAAAGGCACAAACCAAACCTCTTAGAAACTCAAGGCTAGGAATGAGGTAGAACATAGCCAAGGGAACCCACTGGACCTAGCTCTGCTGTCTGGACTGACACTGTGGTTTCTCTTGTCCATGTGTAGAGGTGACATATTTACAGATGAGTCAAAGAGGCAATGTAATTAAGCAGCCTGAAGATGGGTCTAGGGCATTAGACATCTTTGGATATGAAGCTGGACATTTTCTTTTTTAGCTGCGTCACCTTGAGCAAGTTACATAATCTCACTATACTTCCAGTGTTTGTTATTTTTTTTAATATTTAGTTATTTATTTAGTCTGTGTCGGGTCTCAGTTGCAGCACATGGGACTTTTGTTTCGGCCCGTTGTTCCCTCTAGTTTCAGCCTGGGGGCTTGGTTGCCCCTTGGAATGTGGGATCTTAGTTCCCTGACCAGGGATGGAACCTGCATTCCCTTCATCGCAAGGTGTACTCTTAACCACTGGACCACCAGGGAAGTCCCTGTACTTCTGTTTTTTAATTTGTAAAATGGGCATAGTAAGACCTACCTGAGAAACTTATTGAAGAATTAAATGATAATATAAGGGACTTTAGAGTAGTGCCTGGCACCCGGTATATAAAAAAATCATAGCTGTTTGCTTTTCTGTTTTTCCAACCTCCCTCTGATTTTCCCATTTTTTAAACTATATTTGACTATTAAATTTAATGCCTATACAATGCCTGGCTCAGAACAGATCTATAGAAAATGTTAGGTTAATTCCATGGGGACTGTTAATAACAGAATATCATAAAATGGACAAGCAACAAAACTTTATTTTTCACAGTGCTGAAGGTTGGAAGTCTCAGATCAGGGTGCCAACATGGTTGGCTGATGGCTCCGTTTCAGGGGGCAGACTTCTTGTATCCTCACTTGGCACAAGAGACTTGGGGTCTCTCTGGAGTCTAACATTTTTATCACTCCTATTAGTATGCTGTTGTCTAGACCTCCTCATCTTTTTGGCTGTGCTGTGCTGTGCTGTGTTGCTTCAGTCGTGTCCGACTCTTTGCAACCCTAGGGACTGCAGCCCGCCAGGCTCCTCTGTCCATGGGGTTCTCCAGGCAAGAATACTGGAGTGGGTTGCCATGCCCTCCTCCAGGGGATCTTCCCGACGCAGGGATTGAACCGGCATCCCTGATGTCTCCTGCATTGGCAGGTGGGTTTTTTACCAGTAGCGACATCTGGGAAGCCTCCATTTTTATGGTTATCCTCCAAACTATCCAGTTTTCATTCTCCTGTATATTATGCTAGCTAGAACTTTATAACAGTAAAACCTTCCCTTCCCAAATTTACTATTTTCTGACCAAAACAGTAAACCAAACTGTTACCTTCCTTCTGACCTGTAATTTGTCAATGCATTAACTTATTCAATGTCCCAAATTATTGTATTCAGGTGTTTTTAGTTTTGGGTTTGTTTTTAGCAATTCAACCCATGCCTTATTGGTTCATGGCCAGTTGTGGTCAACTATCTTTTAGCATTTCTTTTTATTTTTTTAGGTAGTATTTAGATAATCAACAATCAGGTCTCTCCTGTCTTGTACTTATGCGATTGATTCTTGGACTCTAAATGAAGATCTTTTCTTTTCATTCTTTTGTGTAAGCCAGGATTCTTGGTTGCAACTAAGAGAAAACTAGTTGGAACTTAGGCAAGAAAAAACAAATTTTTCTGTTGGTATAGCTGAAGAACAAGAAAAATGGGACAACTGGATTGTTGACTATTCCTTTTTCAAGATGAGCGGTGGCTTCATTTTCTCACATTGCTTTCTCCTAGGACTTTTGTGCCAGCAGCTCCTGGTTCATACTGTCATGAGATCACAACAGAAGAAATGATTCCCTCATCCACTCCTCCTTCTTCCAACCAAGGTCTGAATCAAATATGTACCAATCGTTATTGAGCTGCCTCTACAATCAAGATAGGGTGAGAATCTATCAACCTGTAAACCAGTTACTGCGTCCCAGGAAGTCAGAGGGTTGAAAAGATAGTAGTGCCCAGCAGAGCTCAGGGTATGGCAGGGAAGATGTTCTCCCAAAGGAATGAGGAATACATTTTCTGTAAGCAATGGAGGTGGTGTAACAGGAGGGAAGAGGGCAGAGCACAACTTTCAAAAGAATGACACAGCCCAAGGACACAATATAAACTGATTAGAATCTAATGGGACAAAGACAGCAGACAAGACTCAATCTTGATCCTCAATCAGCAAGTGAAATGACACACCCAGAGGTGCCAAGACCAAGGAGTGGGTGGTGACCAAAATCCTGGAAATCTCCATCCGTTCCCAAAAATAGTTAAAATAATCCTCCCAGTTATTAGCGTATGAAATTACCCAGCCTATAAAAATTAACCATGCCACATTTCGCGGCCACACTTGCCCTCTGCGATGGCCCACACTGTCTGGAGTGTGCTTCTCTCTGAATCTAAATAAATCCACTTCTTACCTATCACTTTGTCTCTCACTAAATTCCTTCTGTGATGAGACATCAAGAACCTGAGCTTCCTGAAACCAGGTACTGTGGTTTTAGTACCTGTGGTTTCAGTACCTACTGTGGTTTCAGGTACTGTGCTTTCAGTGCCTTCTGTGATGAGACATCAAGAACCTGAGGACCTGAAACTAGGTGCTGTGGATTTTGGCTGGGTTTGAGTGCCAGCCACGTGGGTTCAAGTCCCAAGCAGGGTTTTGGCTTGGGTTCAAGTCCCAGCCATGTGGGTTCAAGTCCCAGCACAGGGGTTCAAGTCCCAGTCTGTGGTAAATGGTTTCAGCAGGGCTTCCCTGGTGGCCCAGTGGTTAGGACCCTGTGAGCACAAGAGCATGGCTTCTAACCCTGGTCAGGGAACTAAGATTCTGCAAGCCATTCACTGCAGCCAAAAGATTAAAAAAAATAAAAGCAGTGGCTTAAAATTAAATGACTTAGCTAAGAAGGACCAAGATGAAAGAAGGTTTTCAAATTACTACTAGCAACAATGAAGGTTGTTACAGATGGTTGAATGACACAAAAATATTAGTTATTTTTGTGAAATCAAACCATTTATGTTTCTTCTCCCTATTTTAGTAAAGAAGCAACTAATCTTTTTTTGTTTTTATGGCATGAGTTTTTCTCCTTTTCATTAGTATTAGGTAGAGCGAATTTAAATAGCCATAGATGTTTATCACAGAACTTGCAAAAGTTCAAATTTTAAATGACAAAGGAACAAAATGTAGCCTGCAGTTACCACTATTAACAATCATTTAGGTGCTTATGTGGCAGCACCTAGGCTATTTATTTTAAAAAATAGAGCATATCATAATTAAATTGGACAAAAATACATTTCAGAGCTCCTATTTTCTATGACCTGTACCAAAAAGTTTAGGGTATCTGCCAGGCAGTTGTTTGGAGACAAGCCTATCTTGCTATGTATTACCCAACAAACAAAACACTTATCAGATAACACCTGACAGTAAAGTGAAAATGAGATTAATTTTCCAAGGATTTCCTAACTCCCAAAGATTAGAGGAAGATATGAGGGAGCAAACTCATGTGTCAGCCCATTGATTATTCTAGTCATGTGTGTTTCATTTAATTTGTAAAACTGGATTACTGCTTTGCCCTTTATTATGGGTTTCAAAACAGTCCTCTTAAATTAACGGTGAATAGTTTGTTATTTCTCAAAGTAATAAAAGATGTTAGTGTACAGCTTATGACTTGCTTATCTTAGAAACCACCCAGAATCACTTGGGAGATACACTGACCTGTGTCTAATGACATACATAGCCACTGACATGAAAATAGAAATTCTTTCCCTTAAACTGGGTTTGTGTCTGGACTCTATGATCCTTTGCTTGCCATGCTTACCACTGTATAGTTCAAATTATCCTGTGGACAACGATATGCATGTGTGTGCTAAGTCGCTTCAGTCTTGTCCAACTCTTTGCAACTCTCTGAACTGTAGCCGCCAGGCTCCTGTGTCCACGGGATTCTCCAAGCAAGAATATTGGGGTGGGTTGCCATGCCCTCCTCCAGGGGATCCTCCCAACCCAGGGATAGAAGCTGTGGCTTCTGCACTGCAGGCGAATTCTTTATTTCTGAGCCACTGGAGAAACTCAAAGGACAAAGACTTGGGTGATATCAAAGATACCAGTGCTGGAATGCAGGATGCCTGTTTTGGGATGCCACAAAACCCTACTGACCTGATCCCTAAATTTTGTGAGAAAACAAAAACATGACAATAAAGTCTCCTTCCAAATTAAGTGAGTCCTCATTGGAGGTGAAAATCAACCTAGGTAAAGGAATTACAACTCTTAAGAGATTATAACAACAGATGCTTAGCAAACAAAGGATAGCATATATCAATTCTATTTGAAGAGAGAATGGTACATAATCTGAACTCTGTCTTCCCAAAGAAATTTACAAAGCAAGTAAATGATTAATTACTCATTTTTCAGTTCAGTTCAGTCAGTTCAGTCGCTCAGTCGTGTCCAACTCTTTGAGACCCCATGGACTGCAGCTCACCAGGCTTCCCTGTCCATCACCAACTCCCAGAGCTTGCTTAAACTCATGTCCATCGAGTCGGTGATGCCATCCAACCATCTCATCCTCTGTTGTCCTCTTCTCCTCCACCTTCAATCCTTCCCAGCATCAGGATCTTTTCCAATGAGTCAGTTCTTTGCATCAGGTGGCCAAAGTATTGGAGTTTCAGCTTCAGCATCAGTCCTTCCAATGAACACTCAGGACTGATCTCCTTAAAGATGGACTGGTTGGATCTCCTTGCAGTCCAAGGGACTCTTAAAGAGTCGTCTCCAATACCACAGTTCAAAAGCATCAGTTCTTGAGCGCTCAGCTTTCTTTATAGCCCAACTCTCACATCTAACTGTGACTACTGGAAAAACCATACCTTTGAGTATTGGACCTTTGTTGGCAAAGTAATGTCTCTGCTTTTTAATATGCTGTCTAGGTTGGTCATAGCTTTTCTTCCCAGGA
The DNA here is from genome assembly GCF_055505025.1 of Bos grunniens. Lineage (NCBI taxonomy): Eukaryota > Metazoa > Chordata > Mammalia > Artiodactyla > Bovidae > Bos > Bos grunniens. The sequence goes on along the minus strand of NC_141178.1, from coordinate 20,757,698 downwards.
GCAAGTGTCTTTTAATTTCACGGCTGCAGCCACCATCTGCAGTGATTTTGGATTTTTACTAGTCTATAAAAGACACAGTGCCAGATTCCTGATAAGCAAGTTGCTTTCATGGAAGATTATCAGTGTACAAAAAGATGTGGTGGACAACTGAAAAAGTGTGAATGTGTCAACTATTCAAAACCTATATATTTTGGTTTTCTATAAAATAAAGTGTACTCTAAGAATGTATCTTAGCAGTTGGTGACAAAAGCTCAGCTTCTCTGTACACTGGTGCTGAATCAAACCTCAGAGACAGAGTTTTGGGTGAAGCAGAAAAGTTAGGCTAATTGCTTTGCCAGGCAAAGAGGGACACAGCGGGCTCATGCCCTCCAAACTAGGTGTCCCAACTTGGGGAAAATAGTGACAACTTTTATAGTAATTATTCAAAGAGAGCATGATCAGCTTGTGGACATTCTTCTGATGGGCTGGCAGTGAGCTAACTAGGAGTCGGCACGATCCACCTTCAAGTCCAACAGGTCTGGGGTTTACATATCGGTAACTTCTCCCTCCCGGAAGGGATTTCAGTTTCTACAAAATAGCTTGAAGATATTGCTGTGTATATCCATTGATGGGTTTCTCTTGTGGCTCAGCTGGTAAAGAATCCAACTGCAATGTGAGAGACCTGGGTTGATCCCTGGAGGCTACCCACTCCAGTATTTTGGCCTGGAGAATTCCATGGACTCTATAGTCCATGAGGTTTCGAAGAGTCGGACAGGACAGCGACTTTCACTCACTCACTCATATCCATTGATGGGAAAATAAGACCTTGCCCCAAGGCTACTCTTGACTATTTCTCCCTGGTCTTGCATTCCCCTCCCTTCCTTAATTAACAACAGCTTGAATCTGCCTCCTGCACACTAAGGCAAGGTTATGGAGGCTAAATGAAGGCTGTTTTCCATAATCAAAGAAATGAGGGACACAGAAAGGCTCAGGGCCCTGCATGGTATCACAATAAAAATTCTTATTAAGCTCTTTTCAAACATTCCAATTAAATTATGATTTTCATGCTCAATTACCATTGGACTGTTTGTCACATTTACATATGTGACTACAAGATGTCTCTATTATAGGCTGATAATTTTAGGGTTACCCATTGTTTTTTGAGTGACTTGTCTTTATCAACGATCTAATTCATTCAGTCTTTTACATCTATTGGCACAAAAGCAAACAAGTTTGAATCAATAAACTAGGATGATCTAAGTGTGAATGGTATTATTTTATCTTAAGGCTCTCTATTTAATAATAATACTTTCTCTGGCACTACCTGTGATTTGTGTATGAGTAACCTGACTTGGCAAAAAACCCCAAACCTCAAACCCGAAACACAATTAAACACGCTGTTCTCATTAGGCAGCTATCATTCTGTTAAAGTTACTATGCTGTCTAGTTCATTGCAGTAGTTTTTAAGGCTCTGTTGTATGCAATCAAAGCTAGTATGATTTAGATTTGAATACACAAATACTAATTGTGAGAGTACATAGTTTGAATAATAAATTGTTGAGTTGCTTCACTGTATAAACAATGATGGAGTAGGGTTTAGTCCAGTTGAAAGAGTGGACATTCGCTGACTTCATCTCAGTTTCTCTTGACTCGAAACTCTGCCATGCGTCTGTACCTCTCACTGCACTGAAATTATTCAGTTAAAGGTCATGCATAACTTCTTTTCAGGCCCTTATCATTCTCCTACTGGATCCTTATAATAGCTTTCCAAGTTTTCTCCCTGCCACAAATATATAGTCCCTTTTCTTCTCACCCTTACACTCTCCCCTTTTCTAAAATTCAATTCACTCTTATGACAAACATTTTTGGCTAAGAATCCAAACTTCTTAACATGAGTTTGGAGTTTACCGATGACATGCCATTTTCCCAAATCAGAAGAATCCCTTTCAGGAATATGACATTCCGATCATTCATTCCATCTTGGAACACCCTCCATGAATGGCTTGGACCTCACACTACTGTGATTCTTCTCCTACTCTTGGGCTGGTCCTCTTTCTCTCCTCTCTGTCATTTCTCTAAGTCCAGTGCTTAGATCCCTGTTCCTTTAGACCTTAACATTTCCTTAATTACCATGTCTAAAGGAGAGGGTCCCAAATTTACAGCCAAAAGGGCTCCAGATCTCTGTGTTTTCAGGGGCCTTTGGACCATTTTTACATGAATATCCTATCGACAGCTTGGACTACGCTCAAAGAAGGCTCATAGTCTTCCCCCCAAAACTGGGACATTCTATTTCTCTCTCCATTTGTGACTCCAGAATTCTCCCTGTTGATTAGTTTCATATCCCCAAATCATGTGATAACTTCTCCTCTCACTTCGATTTCCTTATAGCTCAGATGGTAAAGAGTCTGCCTGCAGTACTGGAGACCCAGGTTCGATCCCTGGGTCGGGAAGATCCCCTGGAGAAGGAAATGGCAACCCACTCCAATATTCTTGCCTGGGAAATCCCATGGATGGAGAAATCTGACAGGCTACAGTTGGTGGGGTTGCAAAGAGTCAGACACGACGGAGCGGCTTCACTTCACTTCCTCTCCCTTAACATTCAAAATTATCCCTTCTCTCTCTATGCCTTCATCTATGCCTTCCTCTCTTCTATTCCACATTTCCTGCTTCTCTTAACTATATAACAGTCGCCTTCATGGTTTCCTCTCTTCCAAACTTTCTATTTTCAATCCCATTGATGCTAGAGAAATCTTAAAAAAAATCTTTGAGTATATCATGTCCCCAATTAAACGGTACCGAAATGAAATCCAAGCTATGATCCCTACATTTCACCTCACCCTCCTTTTCAATCTCATTTGCAATCGTACCTATGTTGGAGCCAGAAAGCTAGTTCACAGTTCTTTGAACTGGCCCATTTCTGTGCCTTTTCTTAAAGTAGTTCCCTTGCCTGGAATATCTGCTCTCAAAGTCACTTATTTCCCATGTCTGGAGTGTCTGCTCTCAAAATCTCTACCTTTCTCCAGTAGCCTTTCTCTCACTGAGCTGCGGTTATTTCCCCCTTTCACTGGATTCCACACAGCATTTTATCTGTTTACAACAATTACCTAGTTATTTGATGTAGTCTTAGTTCCCCTGCTAGACTGTTATCAAGATTCCAAGTGTATTCATTTCTGGCCTTCTTCCCTCCAGCAGGGGGTCCAGTAAAGTGCAGTGCTTGTAAATGTTCTGAAACGAAAAGAATTTTTAAGGAATGAAAGAGAAAACCAAGAGACAGCACAGTGAAATATGGAAATATGAAATCAGGAACAGCGTCCACAGCCTCTAGTTTTTACCTAGTACTTTCACCTCAGAACCTATATTCAGCATTGCTACCTTCTTACCCAGGGAAGCTCTCTCTTTCATATCTGATTTGTAGCAACCACAGTTGCTACAAAAAAACCACTCTACTTTGTAGAGTAAACAGATGGTCGGGAAATGCCAGTGGAAAAAAGTCTCAGTCTTTATCGCAAAGATTTTGGAGTGTGTGTCAATATATATTTCATTTGTGCCGTTGCGTCTGAGTTGCAAGACATTAGCACGGGAGGACTCAGGGTTTCTGATGGGGAGCGCGAAGACATTTTAAAAACATGAGAATAAACTAAAAGCCATGTAGGTCGTCCTAGGTTCCCCAGTAAAAAAAAGTTTGCTCTGGAGTTGTAAAATTAAAATGACCGCGCAATGAGACGCAGGGAATTGAAGTACTGTGCCCTTGTAACGTCGGTAATGCCCTCTCCAATACAGGTCCTTCATGAATAAGGACCGGGTCGGCCGGCCTCAACCCTTCTAAAAAGAAAGACATAAAAGCCACACGCCTTAAAAAAAAAAAAAATCCCTACTGCACCACACTGCAACGTGCGAACACTGGGGACATACCCACGCGGTCACGAGCCCCTGCAACCACCCGAACACTGGGCCGAGCCGTTTTGGCCCTTAGGAACTCGCTTCCAAAAAAAGGAGCGCCGCATCCCGCGGGGGCTGAAGCTTCACCCCGGGAGGGCAGTCCCCAGGCGTAGCCTACAGAGGCCGCACAAAGCGGAGAGCTCTCGAGAAGGTAGGGGGGCGGGAAGCTCCGGGGGTGGCCCCTCTCTTTCACCCTCTTCCAGGCAGAGCAGGTTCCAGGCAGTGCAGGCGTCGCGCCAGCTTCGGGCCCGGACCGCGCTTGGCGCCGCGGCCGCCGGGCCCAGCTCCCAAAGCGCCCCGGCCCGCCTCGGGCGTGAGCGCAGGCGCCCGGGCGTCGGGGGCGCGGGCGACGCCGAGCTCTGTCCAGGTCACCTCCCTTCTCCCCCGCCCGCCCACGTCCGCGCAGCGGGCCCTCCACCGGCCGGGGAAGCGGCGGAGGGCGGGAAGTGGCCTAGGGCTGGGGGCGGGGGAGACAGGCACCTGCACCGCGGGGTCGCCCCGCCCCGCCCCCTTCGGCTCGCCCTGAGCCGGCCCCCTCTCTCTTCCGCCCGCTTCCCTCCTCTCCGCGCCGCGGCCCCGCGCCGTCCGGCTCGCGCGGCTGGCTGTGACGTCACCAAGCCCCGCCCCTCGATATAAAGCCTGGCGTTGCCGGCGCCGCCTTCCCACACTCGCTGGCTCTTTGCTGGGTTGCTGTGTGTTTCCTTTTTTCTTTTTTTTTTTCCCTCCGCCTTCTCCGCCTCTTCTCATCCTTTCTCGCTCTCCGGCTCTGCGGTGTGACGAGGCCGAATCCTCTCCGCACCCAGCCCTCTCGCCTTTCTTCTTCCTCTGCCCGTGCCGTTGTTCCATTTCTCTCCCTCGGCCGCCGCCGCCGCTGCTGCACAGCTGGTGTCGGTGCCGCGCTTTCCCCCCCACGTCGTCCCCGCAGCCTATGGCCCAGGCCGCCTTGGGTATTTCTGCTCAAGGTAACCACATCCCTCTTTAAAAATTCCGCCGAAAAAGAGAAGACGCTTTACCCGACTCTTTGGGCCGTTATCTCACGTGAGTAGTGACCCTAGGGGCGCGGGCTGGGCCGGGGCCGGGGCGCGGGGCGCCGGGGGTGGGTCGGCCTCGGGGAGCTGTCGGCCGCCTCAGGCTGGGCCCCGCCGACCGGCCGGCATTCCCCTGCAGCGTCCCCGCGGCCGGCCACCTCGAACATGGCGGCTGGCGGCGTGTGTGGCGGCGGCGGCCGGTGGCTCGGCGGCGGCGCGGCGGGCTGGGGCGGCTGGCGCGCCTCGGGTGGCCGCCGAGCCGAGCCCGGAGCGGCCGCGGTTGGGGCGAGGGGGCGTGTGCGTGTGTGTGTGTGTGGACTTGGGGGCGCGCTCGGGGGTCTCGCCGCCGCGGGGCTCGGCGTCGCCTCCCGGCGGCAGGCGGCCCCCACCCCGCTCCCGTGGTGCATTGCTGTTTCCGGGGAGGGGGCCGGGCTGCAGCCCCGAGGGGCCCTGGTGCCGCCGCCCGGCCCTGAGCGGCGCCGCGCCGCGCCTTCGTCTCGGGATCCTGGGCTGGCGGCGCGGCTGGCTGCAACCGCCGCGGCCTTAGGTTATGAATGGAGTGGGGCGGGCCCGGCGCCGGCCTCCTGTGACAGCTGCCGGGGGAGGACGGGTGCCTGAGGGTGCGGACAGCGCGGCCCTCCCCTCTCTGCCGGAGGAAAGTTGACGCCGCTAAGGGGCCTGGCGGCGGGGAAACCCGGTGTCAGGTAGCGAGCAAGAGGCCTTTGGCCCCTTCTGGAAGCCTCGGGGCTGCCGCCCCGCCCCCTGCGGCGCTGGCGATTGGGCCGAGTCGCCTTCACTCACCCCGGGCCGCCTCCTGGAGCCCAAGAATTAGTCACGATGGCTTCGTTTTCCCGTCCGCGCCACGATTCCTGGGCCGAGAGAGGGAGAGCAGTAGGCTTGGATGGCTTATCAAGTACTATTTTGGCAGTTAACGGTGGTGTTTCAGTACTTCCCTGGTTGCTCAGACGGGTCAAGAATTTGCCTTGCAATGCAGGCAACCCAGGTTCGATCCCTGGGTCGGGAAGATCCCCTGGAGAAGGAAATGGCAACCTACTCCAGTATTCTTGCCTGGAGAATCCCTATGGACAGAGGAGCCTGGCGGGCTACAGTCCTTGGGGTCGCTAAGAGTCGGACGCGACTGAGCGGCTAACAGTTTCCACCAACGGTGGTGTTTTAACAGCCTTACCCAGAGTATATCTGAAACGTGTGTTTCTTAGGCTAAGCTACTGGTTCGGCAGCCTGAAAAGGTCGGGCGCACTGTTAACGGCCCCATGATATTTTAGCAGGTTTAACGGGATTTTGTGGTTGCATCGTGGACACAGTAAGATATTTTGTGTCCAGTCGTGTTTCCACCCTTCAGCCTCCAGCTTGGATGGGAACCTGAAGGCTCAAGGGAGAGAGTCGATATGTGATGAGGAAAGGTTGTTACAGATGAGCCTGGCAGAAATACGGCGAATGACTATAGGGCAGAGCCCTGCCAACCCGTTGATTTCTTTTACAAATATAGGAGAGTGCAGATACTGGTTATGAAGGCAAATAAGCCCTGAAGAGTTTAGTGGGAAAGATATAGGCTCCTGATGGTCATAGGTGGTAGTGAAAGGTACCGTAATCAAGTAATCAGTGCCGTCCCTCTTGCCACTCAGGTTTGACTTAAACATTTTCAAACATATAGAAGGAGTGAAAGAATTGTACCCTCACCTGGATTCAGTAAACGATTAACATTTTGCTTTGCTTGTAATTGCTCTATTCATTTATCAATCTTTATTCTGTGTATTTCAAAGTAAGTTGGAGACACCAGAACACTTTACCCCTCCAACTTCAGTATGCACATATCATTAGTCTAACACTGTTTAAGTATTTCTTAAAAATCGGGTAAATTTTACATAACAGCAAAATGCACATGTCTTGAATATACCCTTTGACGAGTTTTGACAAAAATACAGCTGTGTAATACAAACCTTTATCAAAGATGAGAAAAGTGCCATCAAACCCAGAAACTTCTCTTTTGCCCCTTTAAGCTTCATCCCTTACTACCCACAAAGGCGTTCACTGTTCTTTTTATTAACCATAGATTAGTTATTATGGAAGTTTATTCTAGAACTTCCATATAAATGAAACTATATATTGTGTGAAAGGTTTCTTTAACTCAGAGTGTTTTTGATATTCATCCATAGTGCACTCACCAGTAAATTGTTCCTTTTAACTGCCGAATAGTAGTCCATTATATGAATACCTTGCCTTTTTTTTTTCTTTAAACAACTTTATTTTGGAATAATTACAGATTTGTGGAAAAGTTACAAAGATAATACAGTTATTACTTCATACTTCTCACCTAGTTTACCTTATAAGAGGTGGTACCTTTGTCAAAATTAAGAAACTGACTTTGATACATTCAGTTCAGTTCAGTCGGCCAGTCCTGTCCGACACTTTGCGACCTCATGGACTGCAGCGTGCCAGGCCTCCCTGTCCATCACCAACTCCAGGAGTTTACCCAAACTCATGTCCATTGAGTCGGTAATGCCATCCAACCATTTCATCCTCTGTCGTCCCCTTCTCCTGCCCTCAATCTTTGCCAGCATCAGGGTCTTTTCAAATGAGTCAGCTCTTCACATCATGTGGCCAAAGTATTGGAGTTTCAGTATCAGTCCTTCCAGTGAACACTCAGAACTGATCTCCTTTAGGATGGACTGGTTGGATCTCCTTGCAGTCCAAGGGACTCCCAAGAGTCTTCTCCAACACCACAGTTCAAAAGCATCAATTCTTTGGTGCTCAGCTTTATTTATAGTCCAACTCTCACGTCCATACAATAAGACCACTGGAAAAACCATAGCCTTGATTAGACGGACCTTTGTTGGCAAAGTAATGTCTCTGCTTTTTAATATGCTGTCTAGGTTGGTCATAACTTTCCTTCCAAGGAGTAAGCGTCTTTTGATTTCATGGCTGCAGTCACCATCTGCAGTGATTTTGGAGCCCCCCAAAATAAAGTCTGACGCTGTTTCCACTGTTTCCCCATCTATTTGCCATGAAGTGACGGGACCAGATGCCTACCACCTAAACTCGAGATTTTCTTAGGATTTCACCAGTTTTTAGTGTCCTTTCTGTGTAGAGGCCAATCTCAGGTGCCACATTGCATTTAGTTGTCATGTCTTTGACAGTCTAGAGAAGTACCAGCCAAATATCCAATAAAATGTCCCCCATTTGAATTTGTTTGATAATTTTTCTCATGATTAGTCTGGGGTTTTGGAGTTTTGGAAAGAATACCAAAGTCATTGATAAAGGCAGTGTAAGGTGAGACATACTGATAACTGGGGATACTAAGTTTCTGGGTAGTTACTGTCAAAGTGATGGGAGGTTTTTAGTGCTTTTTATTGGTCACCTGCTGACTCAGTTAACTCTGGTTCTTTCTGTGCTATTTGCCAAGATAGTGTAGCAAGGGACATTCTCTTCAATCAGCTAAGAGATTTGATTGCAGTGTTGTACATGATCCAACTGATATAAACACCACTCTAAATGAGAAAAATTTAGCGTTCCCTGTGTCTTCTCCACGCCCCCGCTCATATTTTTATTTAACCTCCTCTTATGGTTGGTTAATCTTGACTGTACAAATGAGCATTCTGTTTATCCTGTAAATAAATGACCCTGTGCCCCCTTTATTTATATTAAAATGTGCCTTTGGAAATTCAGAGCCTTCATTTCCTACTAGTGTCTTTTCTGTTAGATGGAAATGTTTTAGAGATACTACTGAAGAACATTCATGAATTTCTGAAGTTTAATGTCATTAACATTTCACAGCACTGCTCTTCAGTTGTGCTGAGCAACAGAATAGCTACTGATATATAGGGGGAGGGAATATCTCACCTAGGATAATGATCCTGTTCCAAAGAATAGTTGAGAATAAACTCTGTCTCCAGTGGCTATGGCTTTTAATTTACTTAAATTACGTTGGTTTGGGGAGAATTGGAACCTTTGTTTTGGAGTATTTAGTTGGAATCTAATGTGATGTTAATAATCACTGTCACATGTTGATAGGATTCTTTTCTAATTATCCGTAAGTGTCATTGAGTATGTGATCAGGATACCCCTAGTAGATTGGAAGAACATTTTACTTCCCCTAAGGGTGCCTCTATCCTGGTTGAGATATGAGATATGCTGAAGATGTGTCTAGAGTACTTCTGGAATCTTGGATTCTTATGATTCCTACGTTTCATCATTTTTCTGGTTTCATCCTTACTCCCTATCTTCTAGAAATACTGTCAGGTTATATTACTTTAAAATAGCAATGACTGAAGTACAAGTAGAAGTGTAGGTTTAGTTGTTTAGGTTAGAAGTGATAAGTCTGTTCAGTCAACTCTTAATAGGTAAAAACCATTTCTAAAACTTAATTATCATTTTGTAGAGGGCCAAGCATGTTTACATTCATATGTTGTTCCTAGTGATAGTAGAGTGACTTAGATGTAGAAGGTTAGAAATGAGAAGGAGGTAAACATCTGTTACTTGTCAGATGTGTAAGGCAGGTCTCAAAAGTTATTTCACAGGTACACATAGTATATTAGCTAAGTCACAAAAAATGTTTTTCTTTTTAATATGTAGTAGGATTTTATACTTAAGCAAAGAAAAACTTGGAATTTGTAAAGGAAAGGTTCTGGTTAGTTTCAGATTATTAGATACACATAAAATCTTGCATACATGTTAGGTTAGTGAGAGCACTTGTACATTTAAAAATTTTAGGCCACTTACAAATATGGGTTTTGGAGTAAGTAAAAGCAAAACTGAAATTGGGTGAAGCCTGGAAACTGAGTGAGGTAGATAGAGCAACTTGTAAGGTGACCATGGTCTCAAATTCAGTTTTGTATTCCTGCAGCTTGGAAATGCTTACTGTATAAAAACAGCATTTGATACTATGATAAACCCTTTGAAAAACCTCATTTTGTGTAATGTGCTTTAATGAAACACTTCAAACTGAAACTTCTTCCTGAACTTAATCTTTACATCAACTTAACCTTCTTGAAGCACAACCTAGCATTTTTTAACATATGACTTATATATTTTTATTTTCTTTAGGGCGAACTTTCTGACCAAGTATACAACTACCCAGAGGGCCTAGGAGAAGTGCTGTATAGAGAACAGTTCGACTTCAACGCTGAGCCACCTTGGGAACCTAGCTGATGATAGGGGGGTTCCATCTCCTAACTTGTCCATGTAAGTATTTTCACATCTGTGCAGTGGGTGAGGGAGGGTCTTATAGAAGTAAAGGAGAGTTGTTGTTCAGTCTTTTCAGAACTCTAAATTGTGTTTACCACTTACTCCCTCCCCAACTATTTTTGGGCCATACATTGCAGCTTGCGCCATATCAGTTCCCCTGACAAGGGGTTGAACCCAGGCCACGCCAGTGAGAAAGCCTGGAATCATAACCACTAGGCTACCAAGGAACTTCCCTACTTACCCATATAGTTGATTCAGTTGTGCACATTATTACTATATTTAAGTATATACTGCAGGCTAAATTTCAATTAAATCTTATTAGTCCAGATTTTAATATAAGTTGGAGATGGTTTTTTATTTTTTTAATTAAATGTGGGTGGTAACTTATCACACCATTCAACCATTTAATTTGGTAGATTCAAGTATTTGGGCTTAAGTCAGAAAAGAAAGTTTATTTTTAAATATAGTAAAAGATTCTACTCTCCATTCTACTCACCAGAGCACTGGCCTAAAGCATTGCATTTAAGAGATGAATCTTAATGCTTGTTTTCTGGTTATGAGCTTCTTGCCAGATACAATGTGATTTCTAGAGTTGATATTCTTTTTCACAAAATGACTGTATGCTACTCATCTGGTGGAAAAACTGGTTGTTTTCAAAGGTCTTACTGAGAGGTGATGATGCATGCTTAGCTCCCAGCATATTGCCTTACCAAGAGATTTTTAAGAATAGTTTTTGACTTTGCTTACTTGATTTTCTGTGTGTGGATTTAACTTTGAATTAAACCTCGGTGCAGAATGCAGTTTCATAGTAAAGTGTTTGAATGTGTGCTGCTAAATTTGTGTGGGTCATTAATTAAAATTGTTTTATTATTTGTAGATTTTTTTAGCTGTTGAAATTTGGGTTTAGGTGTTGAGATTTGGGTGTTTTTAAATGGTCTAGAGAACCTGGAGGGAGTAACACAAGAAAATTTCAAGAAAGAGATCTAATTGGATAGAGTATGTTAAAGGAAACCTTTTCAACACATTTACTGTTAACCTCAAATTACAATTTTAGATTTTTTTTTTAAGTCTTATACAGAGAGAAAAATGATTTCTGAAAAGTTCTACTGATTTAAAATCCAGATTGGGGGGTTTCCCATACTGGTCTTCTAGCTGTGTGAATTTGAGCAAATTGCTTATTTTTTAAATCACAGCTGAGAAAATCAAACTAGAACAGTTCCTTTAACCCTAAATAGGTTGATTTCTCTTTCTTTGAGTATTTTAATCATGCTTTGTTAATGCAGTCTCGTCTTTGGAACATTAGCATAACCTAGAATAGAACTGCAGACACTGGATTCCACCCAGACCTGAATCAGAAATATGCATTTTAACCAGGTGGCTTGTATGCATATTAAAAAGTATAGTTGTCACCAATTCAGTGCCAAGCCAGTTAGTTTTATTAGTCATCTATTCCACTTCCAGCATATCTGATATTTTCTCCTAAGTTGGCTTGAAGATTTAAAACTTTTTTGGGTGGGATATACTTGATTCCATAGTCAGAAGTAGATTCTAAAGTGGAAATTTCATAGCAAATTTCTTGTTTTAAGCAAGACCGTATTAAAGGATGACTTCTTTTATTTCAAGTCTCTCTTAATGAAAACTTAACTTTGCATTATATGTCATATTTCTAGTGGTATTTCCTCTTAGACTTGAAAAACCAATATCATTGAGCTCATACATTGATAAATGATTCAGCTTAAGGAAAAGTCTGTAGGGTAATTAATACTGTAGAATTCAGAAAGTTATAATTTCCTGCTTTTTTATATGTGGAGGTGTTGTGGTTATAGGCACAGATAGAAAATGCTAACAGTATTCATTCTGCAGGTTCTGGCAGCCAGAGTGACTGGCTTATTCATTCTGCCCAGGTACAGTATATATTAAGTGAAACTTTTAACTCATAGTACTTTGCTACAGCCACAATCTCTTAATCATACAATTCTAAAATCAAAAGGTTAAAAAAAAAAATTTATAGCTTCCTTGATATGACCTAACCTAATTTGGGAACAAAAAGTTGACCTGAATCTGAGCTGAATTTGAAGCTATTTTTATTTTGACTTATCCCATTTAGTGCTAATATTCCTGAATTTTGCTGCAGAAGTATTCTGATAAGCATGTTGACTCGTAGCCTCATGGAGACTGTTAAATAATATATTAAAAGTATATAGATTAAATTGCTATTCTAAAATCTGAGAAGTTTTGAAGTCAGAAAGCTGTCTATCCCCAAAGGTTTCTTGACTAGAATTAGTAAAGATGGCAAGAGAAATTTTACATTCCAGAAATGTCCTTAGATATCAATAGCAGTTTTGAGGTGCTAGACATTGAAATCCTGAGATGTCTCCTGTGGAGCAACAATATTATTTGAAAATTTTTAAGTCATTCAAAAGACTTAACACACTGGCCTTTGTGGAAAACAGTTGGCACATAGCACTGCAAAGTGTATAGTTAAATAAGCTCTATTTGAACTGCATTTTACTCCCAATCGGAGAAGGAAATGGCACCCCACTCCAGTACTCTTGCCTGGAAAATCCCATGGACGGAGGAGCCTGGTAGGCTACAGTCCATGGGGTCTCGAAGAGTCGGACACGACTGAGCAACTTCACTTTCACTTCACTTTCATCCATTGGAGAAGGAAATGGCAACCCACTCCAGTGTTCTTGCCTGGAGAATCCCAGGGACAGAGGAGCCTGGTGGGCTGCCGTATATGGGGTCGCAGAGTCGGACACGACTGAAGCAACTTAGCAGCAGCAGCACATACTCCCAATATTCCAATAGGATTTCTTTGCAGGTGGTCTAAGCTCTAGGATTGACTTTTAGAGTTAGGTTTTCAAATCAGGTAGTCATCTGAATTTTTAGATAGTAATTAAGTATCTAGAAACTTTATAAATTGCTTACATAGTAAAGTGTTTTTTTGAATAGTGTGTGGTGGTATGTGTGAGCACTGTAAAGATATCTTAATGCTTAACTAATATCTCTGATTAATGAAGGGCTCAAATTGTAGAAAAACTTTGTGGGGTGCCTTTTAAATTTCTTAGACTCTATGCTGCAGTAGTTTTTCAGTGGGCTAGATTTTTCAAGTTATTCTAACTAGAGCTCTGATTATGATTAATAGATTAGCCCAGTGCAAAAATTCTAAAGACTATTTCAGAAAACCAAATTCTCCTAACCAGCAGCTTCTATTAGCAGATCTAATGACGAAGTCAGATAAATTATTAGTATATTCCTTTTAATGTTTTGTTCCTGTTGATAAGAATGGAAAAGGGATTTGATTAATTGACTTATCTAGATGGAGCTTTCTGTTTGTTAATATCTGCATGCTTTAAAAGGGGCTGCCTTACCTAAATTGAAGTTATTTTAAGTAGGAACATAAAATGCTCTTTATGAATTTACTGTGTAGAGCTGTTCCTTTGTGTTTTACTGTTGTCAGTAGGAAGGGCAGGTTTTTGGCTCTTTATGGAGAATAGATAGTGTAATTTAAAGATTCTGTGATGCAAGTCAATTCAGAATCTTTATTAATGATTGTTGATAGTCATCAACAATCACAGTGATGAATAAAGCTATCATTGAAACACACTAGTTTAGGGACTAGTTTTTAAAGTAAGTGTATCCCCTTGGCATGCAAACAGCAGTATTCAGTGGTATCTTATTGCCTGTGTAAAGTAGTGCCCCCAAAAAAGCATTCTGTATAAGCCCAGTGGGAATAATGGCCTGTTACTGGATAAAACAGGGTTTGGGGGACATGGTACTCTTTCTTTAGGCAAATTTAGACTTTCCTGGGAGGGCCAAATAGAGCAGCAGGCAGTGTAGACCATTCTTAAAAGGGAATAAAAGGTTCTTGAATTTATTACAGAAGATAGTTGAGCTGAGAAAATTAAAGTCACTACCAATCTGTGTATTCCATTACATTCTCTTTAGTCTTAATTTCAGAGTTTTTGAGTTCAGGGTTCTTTGCCCTGAAAAAAAGCATTTTGAGATACTTAATTCTTCTGATTAGGAGTAAATAAGATATTGTTACTGTAAACTGTGTCTTATAAACTATAAAATCTAGGTAAATTGTAGGCTGCTTTTAGGCTGGCCAATTGTTCAGACCAGCATAAGGAGCTGTTGCAAGTGAAATGCTCTCACCTACTAGAAAACACAGATCCTTTTGTCCTTCACCTCCATTCCAGGGTCATCTGTGCACACTTAATTAAGCAATTTGTCACAAGCTAACTGAAACAGCGATTTGGCCATCCTTTTTTTCTAATCCAGTGAATAATGTGAAGAACATTGTGGCATGAATAGAAAATACTTGTACAGCATGCTGAGTTGCGAAGGATTAGGCCGATGATGTTCAGTCTGCCCAAACCATACCCAGCCACCACAAGGTCTTCAATGCCTGTATCTGAGTGACTTGTAGCAGGACCCAAGATGATAAACTCTTCCGGAATGCTCTGCTCTAAACTTTTCCCACCTTTATTATCTTATGTAAGCATGCATTTCATTTCTCTAGGATTTACTTGGTGTGAAGTTTTGACTTTTTTTCCTTTATTGTCTAGTTTTGTAAACTTGTGAATTGAAATCAGTTGTTCAGATGCTCGATGCATTTGAGTGCTTGGGAACTATATATGACTAATGGCTATTGTTTTGGATGGTGACAGATCATCACAGAAAATTCTATTGGACAGCATCATTGAGTAGTATTAGTTGTATTAATCTTAAAATATCTATTAGTAAGAATCATAGGAATTACACACTCTCATCTTTCTCCTTAGATTTGTCTAGTAAAAAGCTATTCCTCAACTGTAGAGGCTTTTCAGTCTCCTATTCTTGTTGAAGAATTCTTGCATTGCCTAGCATGTTCTTAAAATCAAGCTCACTGCTGCCTTCATGTGCTCATCAGACTGAAATTAATATTAGGCTTACATTAAATATATGACTATGGGTTATTGTTTGGCTACACTTTTCTTGCGAGACCTTTGTTCCCTAACCAAGGATCGAACCCATGGCCTCTGCAGTAGAAACAGTCTTAAACACTGCACTGCCAGGAAATTCCCTATCTCTTGTTTTTTATTACAAAGATCCTTCAGTGCCCAGTTTGTAAAGAGCTGCTAAATTAGTATATCTTAGCAAATCATCTGGGTTCAGTATGATTGCCATGTGATATTTGACATGACCAAAAGCAGGATGGGATGTCCTAGTATGTTCAACATGGCTACTGATAGCAAACTAAAACTCAAAGTGAGATTTGCTATCCTAAGTTCTGGAAGAGCTCCTATAGGTCAGTAAGAAAAAGTGAAGAAAAGAAAAAGACATCCCCCCACCCCCACCCCACACACAAATAGGAAAATGAACAAAAGGCTTAAAAACAGTTTTTCTGTAACAGACTAGCAGTTTCACTCCCAGGTACGTGGCCCTAGACTGCAGCACCTAGACTGATGCTCCCTAAACTCCCAGTCGGTAACATAGGCTCTTGTTGCAGAATGTCAGGTGGCACACTACTTGGCTGTTAATTTGTGGACCAGCTAGTTTGCAGGTAACATTTTTTTTTTTTTTAAATATTTATTTTGTTGTGCCGAGTCTTAGTTGTGCCAGTTGCAGCATGTGTCTAGTTCCCTGACCGTGGATTGAACTTGGATGCTCTGCATTGGGAGCACAGACTCTTAACCACTGGATCACCAGAGAAGTCCTATGGACTGTAATTTGAGTAATGCTCCTCTTGGGTACATAAATAATAGCAAGAGATTATATGGTGTTTAGGGCTTCCCTGGTAAAGCGTCTGCCTACAATGCGGGACACCCGGCTTTAATCCCTGGGACGGGAAGATCTCCTGGAGAAGGAAATGGCAACCCACTCCAGTATTCTTGCCTGGAAAATCCTGTGGACGGAGGGGCCTGGTAGGCTACAGTCCGTGGAGTCGCAGAGAGTCAGACCCAACTGAGCTACTTTACGTATGGTGTTTATAAACAATATAGCCCATAGGTCCTGTTGTACATCTATAAAGAATAGTGCACAGCAGTGAAAATTAACAGACTCCAGTCCTGTCTGTCTGTGTGAAGGAATTGAAACTTCAAGTTGAGCAAAAGAAGTTATAGTAGGAAAACAGTGATTCCATTCATGGTTCAAAACCAATAAAGCCAATGTTTTATGGGCATATAGGGGAATAAAAAGATTAAATAACAGGGGAATGATGATTAGAAAAGTCTGAACATGTTTATTCTATAGGAGATGAGGGGATACAACCACAACTACCCAGTAATGATGTACAGGGGCTTCTAAGGTATTCAGTCCTCTGCCTGGTGTGTAGTGCAGTAATTGTAATGTACATGTGCTTTGTATAATAAAAATAAGTTTTCCTCTGGGTGAGGTGGCAGTGAGATCTGCCCTTGGGTATTCAAAACAGTAGTTCAGTGCATTTGTTTAAAGGGAATTTCCCCGTGCTGCAGCAGGAAAACTAGAAAGCTCGGAATTAAAATGGTTATGTATTTGGTGCTGTTCATGTTGCATTACAATAGTTATTTGCAGTGTTACTACATTTTAATTACCGTAAGGATTTACATAGTTTACTTCCATGCAGGTACACACTTGCTCTAGAAAAAAATTTAGTCTTCACATCAAATAGTGAAGACACTTTTTTTTATTAAGGGAGCCTAATCTTGTCAATCACTTGCAATAGTATATTGCTGTGAAATTCTTTTCTCATTAAGATGTATTATAGAATTTAATGGGAAGCATTTTGCATTGAGCAGCCTTTACCTGAGCATTTCAAACTTAGCCTGTTGGGCTAATTTCCTTTAGGATTTGTGTGTCACCTCCCCCTTTATCTACCTCCTGTTCATTCTTGTTCTTGTCTTCTGGGTTTTGTTTTTTTTTTTTTTTTAAGTAATTCTTCAGCAGTCACCTTAGTGTTCTTACTCTAAAGTTTTTTTCATCCTTATCACCTGAAAAACTGAAGGGTATTTATTGTCATTATTGGCTTTCCTCTTTAACTGTCAGTGAAAGCAACCCCTGTCTTGATATCCTAAGTACTCAAAATAGGCTGTTACTATCCATCACTTTTTTTTTAAATCCATCACTTATTTTTGATCCAGCATGGAAAATTTTTATATGGGCTTATGATCACACAGATTTATTGGCACTTCTCACCTACCAGTTCTGGTGTGTGGCTTCCTGGAGCTCCTTCCTGGAGGCCTGCTCCAGATCTCATGTTTTTAGTGCCAATGTCATCCTTCTGCTCTTGTGACCAGTTATTTCTAAAGGTATGCTGTGTGATAAGTAACATTTTTTTGTGGGATGTAGAAGGCAAAGGTGATTTTTGACAGCTTTTTTTTTTTTTTTTTTTTGCAAGAGAGATCTTAGTTTCCTGACTAGGGTTGGAACCTACACTCCCTGCAGTGAAAGTGTGGAGTCTCAACCAGTGGACCACCAGGGAAGTCCTGCGTTGTGTCTACTTTAAAGCTGTGAGCTGAGTTCTAAGTCATCAAATGCCTATGCAAAAAATAATTAAAAAGGTAGAAATAGCCTTAGGCTTCTCCAGGGTAATAGTAGTAGTGTAAATTTCAAAATATCTTACATTCTCATTTTTAATGAGTAAAACTCCTTTTAGAAAACTGGTGATGTGTTAAGGTTGGGTTTCCTGCTTAGATGTCTCTGAAACAGTACTCTCAACTTTTCAGCTCTCCCTGTTCTACTTCCAGGGAGGTCTTCACTTCAGAAATCCGAGACTCATATTCATCCAGCTTGGTGTCAAGTGGGCTGTTGCTGCCAGAATTATCTTGTGATTATTTGAGAGATGTATCAGTTTCTTCTGAAGTACAATCAACTGTAGAAGCCTTTGTAGCAGGTGTGTAACAAAGCAGGTGCCCAGCTGCTGCAGCCACTCCTGTTGGAGTTTCCCTCTCCATGACATGAGGAGTCATGAAGGCTCTAGGGAGCAGTGTGGTTCTTGGGAGCCTTTTCTTTCCTTGGCAGCTCTTCCTAAAAAATGTATTATCAAAAAACACCAATATAAAGGTGTAAATAAGGACTGTTAAACACTTTTTTCTTCCCAGCTATGATGTCCAAGAGGAAATTACTTATTATAAATGTAGTATTGTGATTGCAGCAGTTGTATTGGTGTAAAATAAGCTGAGCTTTCTTTCACCATATATTAAGATGTTTGTTTGTCAAAATAGCCTAAAGGCTGTTGTGAGTAGAGAGCACGTTCTAGAGTCTGTTGATAATAATAAATTTGGGAGCGTCTATTAAAAATGGATTTGCTATTAAGTTACAAAGCATTTTAAGGAGAACCTAAGATTTAAATGGAGTAGATTTCCTAAAGTTTAATGTGAAAATAAATCAATGTCCAGCAACACTAGGCTGTAGTATATAGTGGTCTATAACATGCTAAAACGAGTAAATCAGTTCTATTTCTGATTTATACAGCATTTTAAAAAATGGCACAGTAAGTTGTGTTGGATCAAGGTGAAGGAGTTTGGTATCACTTGGGTTTGAGTCTGCTGCTTTTTTTTTTTTTTTTGGACCTTGCACCTGGCTTGCAGGATCAAACCGAGGCCCCCTGCAGTGGAAACACAGAGTCCTAACCACTGGGTCCTCAGGAAAGTCCTTAAGTCTGCACTCTTAACAGAGAGATTCCTATAAATTCCCTGTTTTGTAGATTAACTTGGCCGATCTGGCATAGAGTAAACTCTGCTCACCCCCAGCACATACACACTTATTTTCATTCTAACTCCCTAGAACATGCTGTGTCAGATTTTTGGTTTAATGTTATCACCAAGTAACTATATGCCTCTTGAAAATATTTCAGTCAAATATTTCTTTACTTCAGTGTCTTGTAAAGCAGAAATGTAGCACATAAGCCTTTTTGCAGCAGTGAACTTTAAACTATTTTTGCTTACATGTGAAGAAAATTGCAAGCGTAGACTTCTGAGGGTATGATTATGAACTGCTTTTTAGGACTGCTTCAGTGAGATTGGGCGTAGGAAAGACTCAAGCAAGATCAGCCTACGCTTATCCACCTACTTAAGCCTTTTCAGTTGTTGGAAATACTGGGCTTCCAAGTGAATGTTTCTTTTGAGCACAGGGTTTGTTGGCTTAAAATTTGTTAGAAACTAGCTTTCCTGAAGGTTTTTGTGTTTGGTGGATTCTTTTGAGGAAACAGTTTTTTCCGGACATAGCTTTTAGTTTTTAACTGACTTTTGCTTTTACATGTGGGTCACTTGTGTATATCAAGGTTTTGGCTCCTTTTAAGATGTGAAAGATGGACCTTTTTTTCCAACACACTATAGGGCATTCCTTGCTGTTGCCACCACAAACTTTAAGTTTCAAAACTCCCATTCTTAGAATCAGTTGTCCTTGGTCCGTCTGTTTGTCAGCACCTACCATGCGCCAGGAATCTCAAGACCTTCCTAGGGAGCATCTGAGAAGATAAACCAAGATGGAGCTCCACATGTACCCTCTTTTAAGGATAGATGTTATTAGATTGGTTTTAATCAACTGTTACTGCAGCGCTCAGTATAATTAAGGAAGTAAAAAATACTATGTTAACACCTGTTTTAGTGGTCTCAAGTGTGTTAGTCCCCAAATCCTTTTTGTCAGTCCTGCCAATATGGCAAATTGTATTTTTTTGTCACAGTCCTTTTGTGAGTCAGATTGGGATTGGTAAACTAACCCTATGGTTACTTCAGAAGTGAGAGTTCTATTTCAGTGATGGGAATACAGCCACTCTACATGCACTCTTAAGTCTTTCCTTTAGAGCAAGAAGTACTTTAACATATTTTTATTTGTATTAATAGTACATTTATTTGTCAGCTGTTTTAGTTTGACCTTTACTATTTATATTTGAAATTCTTGCACTTCTACAAGAGTCTGTAATGATAGCAGATGTTTGCCTGAGGTGGACAAAAGGACATGAAGAAATTTATCTTTATGATAGTGGTGATTATACTGGTATATACATTCGTCAGAATGAGGTTGTACATTATTGCATGTAAACTCTTGATAAGATTAAAAAAAGGAAAAAGTTTAGGGTTTACCTGAATTTAGGCAAGTGATATAGAAGGAACAAGGTTGTTATGTAGGAACTAGTCTTAAGAAAGGTGTGAAGACTGTAAGAAGGCATGATAGGCTGTTTTGGTACCATATATGAATATAGTGTAGAGTTTATTAACAACTGTGGGAGTTCATATGTCTGAGAAATGGTTAATTGATTTGGGGATGTCATTGTCTCTATCAAAGAGCCTGAGAGTTGTGTTGGATTTATTACACTTGGCAAAGGTTGCATTTTTTATACATTAAAGGTTTGTGGCAACCTTGTTTTTGGCAATCTGTTGGTGCCATTTTTCCAAGAGCATTATTTTTTAGTTAAGGTATGTACATTGGGGTTTTGGTGGGGTTTGTTGTTGGTTTTTTTTTTTTTTGCACACTTGATAGACTATAGAATAGTATAAACGGAACTTCTATATGAATGGGGAAACCAAAACATTTATGTGACTTGCTTTAATGATATACTCACTTTATTATAATGGTCTGGAACCAAACCTGCAGTTTCTCCAAGATATGCCTGTAATTTTGTCATCAGCATCTCCCAAGCTAGCCTGATTTTTCTGTGCCTCAATAAAATGGAATAATACTGTCATAGTGGCTTTTGAGGGTTAAGAGAATATTGTACAAAGTTTTTGGCACACTGCTATAAAAAATGTTTGCTTTTAGATTAAGCTAGTTTAGCAGGCAGTGAGATTTGACTGAATCTGTAGATTATATAATTTGAAAATAGTTTGAAAAAGTCCTTAGGAGAACCCTGGTTCGATCCCTGGGTTGGGAAGATCCCCTGGAGAAGGGAATGGCTACCCATTCCAGTATTCTGGCCTGAAAATCCCATGGACTGTATAGATGGTCACAAAGAGTTGGACACTACTAAGCAACTTTCACTCACATAACCATAACCTTACTTAATCTACAAAAATTTGTGAAGAATGTGGGCATTCAGCAGATAAGACTGGGATGAATGGACCTGATGTTTTTGTGACTATTTAGGATCATAATGTCGGAGGAAAATTAGCCTGTTCAGTCATTCAGTTGTGTCCAACTCTTTGCGACCCCATGGACTGCAGCATACCAGGCCTCCCTGTCCATCACCAACTCCCTGAGTTTACTCAAACTTATGTCCATTGAGTCGGTGATGCCATCCAACCATCTCTAGCTGAAGGAAATTGAGGTTCTTCTTGTCCTGACTTTAAAAACTAGAACTTTACTTGGTAGCAGTTGCCTGTGATGGTCCATAGTTGATAAGGTTCCCAGGTAAATACTGCGTAGAGAGTAGAAACTCCTTAGGAATCTGATGAGCTGAAACACTAGGCTAAAGATCTTGATTAAGTATTTTTCATTATTAATAGGATAAGTGATCTTTTTTAATGTGTAACCTTTATCGTTCTGTTTGCATTAGTGCAGTTGAATATCCCCCTAAAATTGATGTTCTGATTGGTCTTACATTGCTTAAAATAAACATGTATCCTCAAGCCTAAATGTCTACTTTATGGGCACAGATTTAAATCATTTCTGGTATAACAATTTTAAGATTTTCTCAGTAAACTGAATATAGTTGACTCCTTGGAAATACAGCTGTTGCTGTTTTTAAAATATTGTGTGTATTTCATGAAAATGACTAATGCTGTGGCTTATTGACGAATTGTTTTGGTGCAACCAAAAAGCTGATACTTTTGAGAACCATTGAAATGAAGTATATTTTTAGGACAAGGGCCTCCACTTGAGGTGAACTCTGGCATAGAGCATGGGGAGGGGAAGAGAAAGGGGGTAATCAAAGAGGCAGGAAAAGCTGTGTATGTTGCCAGGATCTGGTCTAAGTCCATTAAAATTAATGTGGCACCCAGAAATCAGTCCCAGACAAGGAGCAACGACAGCATCTGTCTCGAGAACTTGTTAGGTTTATAGACTTTATGTTAAAAGAAATCTTTGCCTAAAGTAACCTTGTATGTGTGTGTGTGTGTCAGTCACTCAGTCGTGTCTGACTCTCTGCGACCCCATGAACTGCAGCCTGCCAGGCTCCTCTATCCATGGAATTCTCCATGCAAGAGTTATGGAGTGGATGCCATTTCCTTCTCCGGGGGATAAGGACCAGTAAGTTCAGCAAAGAAGATAGACTTAGGTATGGGCTGCTCCAGAGGTGATGTGGAGAAAGAGGGAAACTTTATTTGTTTGGGGAAGAGTTGGATTCAGTATGATGCCTTTTTAAAAATCAGAGTTCTTAGTAAATAAATGTTCATGATGTGTATATAGGTCCCTAACTTATACCTGGTTTCAAATTGCCGTGACATTCTTGGATTTCTGGCAGTTAGCTCTTTCAAGTCAGTACTTAAACAAGTGATTGTAATTTTTTTTTTTAACAACAGTTTTTTGAAGTAGTTGACCTTGGATTGCACAGCTATTAAATGACAAAGCCAGAACTAGGTTTTCTGACTTATGTTCCAGAAACATTTTCACCAAATAAGCTTACCTCAAAGAGACTTAATTGTTAACTTGATTGAACTAGTTCTGTTGTAGCTTGTGGTGTGGGATCCAGATCAGAGCTACAGATGTCCTCCTGAAGTCAGCCTCCACTTTTACCCATTCCTGTTGCTTACACATCACCTACTCTAGAATTTTACTTAGAAGACGTTTATCTGCAGTTACCTGGTATCACACTGGTTACGTGACTGGCAGTGTATTGAAGTTCAGACTATTTTGATTGCTTGGCTGCAGATATTTATTTCGCTAGCTTTCTTTACTTAAAATGAGTAAAGTTGTTTGTGTTATATGGGAGAACCACAAACAAGATGAATAAAAAGACTGGCTCTGCAACTCTATGTAAATAAGGTGATGGTGTTGATTTGTAACATTCCGCATGTTTCAGCTACCTTCCCAAGAAACTGTCATGTTAAGCTTGTCTTTTTATGTATAAATTCACATTTGCTTTAAAATGGGCACTAAGGAAAGGATTTTGGTGATCTAGGGTTTCTGAAAATGGTAAGTGATTACGCAGATTCTTCACTAAATTAGGTTCCTCTTATTAGCACACTCCAACTGACAGCTCATATATTAGGTTTAACTAATGAAATAATACAGACTTTGAAATAACTTCTATTTTGACAGTTTGTTGCATATTCTAAGGACCCAGACGTAAGGCTTGGTGGCCCGTCTCTTGTTTTTCCTGGTTTATGACTTTCGGCTTTGTGGAATACGGCTGAGATGAAAGGATTTATTGACGATGCAAACTACTCCGTTGGCCTGTTGGATGAAGGAACAAACCTTGGAAATGTTATTGATAACTATGTTTATGAACATACCCTGGTAAGTGTGTCATATTTGATTTCTTAAAATACAGTGTTTATAGTAATTTCTGAAATATGAAGCATCATTACTGCTACTTAAGATCATTTTTGTTTTGTACTTACTGATACAGTAATTTTTGTTTATTGCTTTACGGAAAGAATTTGTTTTTGTTGGAGCTAATTTCCTATATTCCCCAAATTTGAAGAAGTTTCCAGGTTAGTGATGTTCAGTAGCAGGATACCCAAAAAGCTTTCTCTTGACCTCTACAGGTATGTTTAAGTCTTCTCTCACACCAGCAAAATCCTGCTGCTCTCTTCTGTCATCGGAATTCTTTTTTGGGGGGTGAGGAAGAATGACACTTGTCCTACCATTCAGTCTATTCTGTAGCCTCTCATGTCACTAGTCTTAGTCAATTGTACATTTCCTGGGTCAGAACATTAGGGTGGCAGCCTGTCTTTGGTCAGTATATTCTAATAATGTGGATTATAGAAAACAGTAATATTTTCATGACATTTCAAATAATATCTGAATGTTGTATGTTTTAAATAAAGATGATTTTGTCTGCCATCTAACATTGGGTAATTTATTCTCTGGATGGTATGTGTAGTCATCTCTCTACCTCCAGGGTAGCTCCAGCTTCAGAATCAATCATGATCTTTTCCCAGATCGTAATTAAAATCAGTTTACTTTTTCTTTCTTTCTTTCTACGGCTTGTGGGATCTGAGTTCCCTGACCCAGGGATTGGACCCCAGGCCATGGCAGTGAAAACTGAGTCCTAAACACTGGACTTGGATTTATCTGGCATTTAGTGTACTTCCGTATTTTTAAATTTAGTTTTGTCACCTCTACAAATACTACCAACTTACCTCCTTAAAAATTGATTTCTTTTGTTCCCTTTTACTGTCTTTAACTGCAGTTCATGTTGGGGATACAGCTTTTTGTTTAGCATTCCTCATTCTACTCACCTTTTTAGGGAATTAGATCCTGTACTGTTAAAGTAGGTTTAAACAATTAAGGAATGCATGGAACGATATAAGTAATCTCCTTCCCTTCCACTCACCAGAAGTAAAATTGGAACAGTTCGGAAGTAGAAAGTCACTCTAATTGACACTGTTTTTTTTTATTTTTTTAATCTAAAAGAATATTTTCTATGTCAGCATAGCACAGCAAACAGTCAAGTTTAAAAAGAAACAAGCCTTAAATGTGATGGTATGTTAGTATTTATCTTGGCTCATTTGTGGAGGAAAAGGGGAGTTCTTTCCTACTTAACAATACTCTGTTTTCAGTGGTTCTTATGTTTCTTTTTTCATAACTATAATAGACAGGGAAAAATGCATTTTTTGTGGGAGATCTTGGAAAGATTGTGAAGAAGCACAGCCAATGGCAGAACATAGTGGCTCAGATAAAGCCGTTCTATACGGTGAAGTGCAACTCCACTCCAGCTGTGCTTGAGATTTTGGCAGCTCTTGGAACTGGATTTGCTTGTTCTAGTAAAGTAAGTCATTTTCATTACTTTGTTATTGAACTGCAGCATTTTAAAATTGACCGTGTTTGGTGGGGCTTCCCTATTGGCTCAGTGGCAGAGAAATCCACCTGCCAATGCTGGAGACTTGGGGTCAATCCCTAGGTTGGAAAGATACCCTGGAGAAGGAAATGGCAACCTGTTCCGGTATTCTTGTCTGGGAAGTTCCGTGGACAGAGGAGCCTGTTGCAGAGTCAGACATGACTTAGCAACTAAAAACAACATTTGGTCACCAGTAGCAGTAGGAGAATTGGAGGAGGAAATGGCAGCCCACTCCAGTGTTCTTGCCTGGAGAATCCCAGGGACAGGGGAGCCTGGTGGGCTGCTGTCTATGGGGTTGCACAGAATCGGACACAACTGAAGCAACTTAGCAGTAGCAGCAGCAGCAGCAGTAGGAGAACAATTGCAAGGAAGTTTGACTTGTGGATGCATTTTTTAACTTGTTTAAATTTGCCATTTAATACTGGAAATTTACAAAGTTTCAAGTATACCAATGAAAGGAACATTACGATGAGATGAGACTTTATAAGCTTTATCTTTAATCAGAAACTTTTATTCGTTCCTCATTCTTAGCCTAGAGCTAGTTTGATCAAGTTACTTCTGATGACAGCAAGATAATATCCTAAACTGGGAGATTTCTCTGATGGTAGTGACAGGCATACCTCAGAGATGCTGTGGATTGAGTTCCAGACAACTGCAGTAGAGCGAGTCCCGTGAATTTTTTTTATTTCCCAGTTCGTATAAAAGTTATGTTTGTACTATGTTGTGGCCTATTAAGTATACAGTAGCATTATGTCTAAAATATAATGTACATACCTCAAAAAAGAATGCTGTTGAGAAAAATGGGTGCCTGCAGACTTACTCAACACAGGGTTGCCACAAATCTTCAATTTTAAAAATGGAATTCTCTGCAGAGCACAATAAAATGAGATATGCCTGTATACCTTTTAAAAGGTTTTTAACAGAGTATAATATAGCAAGCATTACCAGAATATGAACTGTGATATACGTAATCCTAATTTAATCTTACATAATTTGAATTTAATCAGAAAATAAAGGTATATGGCAGTGATTGAAAAGTAATAGAAAGCTTACCTTTTAGATGACACTGTTTAAAATCTGTTTTTAGACTGAAATGGCTTTAGTGCAAGAATTGGGTGTATCTCCAGAAAACATCATTTACATAAGTCCTTGCAAGCAAGTGTCTCAGATAAAGTATGCAGCAAAAGTTGGAGTTAATATCATGACATGTGACAATGAAGTTGAATTGAAGAAAATTGCACGTAACCACCCAAATGCCAAGTAAGTGTAAAAATTAGGTACAAAGGCATATTTTTTTACCTAGGATTTGGGGTTGTCTTTAGTCTGGGAAAGGGAGGGGGCATTTATATAGAGCAGTGGTTATATGTTGTAATTATTGCAACTTACTACATGGAAAATACTACTAGCATTTTTATTGGCTACTTCTGATCCTTCATGGGCAACTAGGATGAGATAAGGATATGTTGGGATATTGTATATAATCTTTAATTCAAGGAGGAAAATCTGGTTGGTAGAACGATCAAATTAAAGCTATGGCTATATTTTCACAATTATATGAACCATTCTAGTTATTTGTCATATTAGGAACAGAATATGTTCTTCTCAGCCTTTTTCCTTTTAACTGAGGGTTTAATCTGCCCTTAGCCTCGGTTTCTTAGATGGTTGTCCTTTGTGTCAGTGTCTTAGGAAACTAGTCCTTAAGTCCCTTCTCCTCAAACAGGAAGTTTAACGTTTTTACTTGTATCCTACATGGGTCCCAAGATTATTTTGCAACTAAAAACTCTACTGTTTAAAAACAAAACTTTGGGATTTCCCTCGTGGTCCAGTGGTTAAGACTGAGCTCCCAAGGCAGGGGGCATGGGTTTAATCCCTGGTTGGGGAATATCCCACGTACCACACAGTGCAGCCAAAAAATACATAAATAAAATGTAAGTTCACCATGCTTTAAACGAAAAACAAATTTTAAGGCAAAATAAATATTACCATGAACTGGTATATCAAGAGGATTTTATATAGCCTATGCTAAAAGTATACTAGTACACAGTTTGCTTTTTAATAAGTTACTGTGTGTTATATGTTACCAAAAATGTGTATCATGTCCATATTTTCCTTATATTGATAATTTTCTTACTGACTTTAATGGTATTCTTTGAAAGGTATTCTATAGGTAGAATAATTTTGCTTTTACAAATAACAGTTTTGTATAATTGTTTTTTTAAGTGATTTGTGGTTACTCAGAGATTGCCTGACAGTCTTGATCACTTTGTCATGGTTGTCATGGTTTGGAAGGAAATACCAAATATATTTGAATCAGTAGTCTAAAAGGCTGCTGTTAAGATACGTTAAAAAAATTTTTTTTCTTGTTAGATCTATGTGATTAATTGGAGGAATGGTTCCGAATAAGTGGTAGAAAGTTAGCTAGCTAGAACTTTTTTAGGAAGTTTGAAGTGTTTAAAGCCCTGATCGTTTTTACTGAAAGACAGTAATGGCATTGCTATTCAATTTAGTCTTTCTAGGTGGATTTATGGACTGATGGACTTCATTTGAAAGTAATGTCGTCTTTCATTACAGAGCCCAACCAACTCTTGCTGCTACAACAGAGTCTTAACTTCCTGCATTTTCCAAATTCCCATCCTTGTAAGCGTCATGCTTTAGTCCCTAATTGCTAGTTTTTTCTCTATACAGGATTGTTTCTCATTAGGTTCACTTGATTCATCCGACGCTGGATTATGGAGCACTGACAACATTATCAACACACTTCCTACAATCTTCAGGCTTCACATGTGCTGATGATGATGTAAACCAACTCTGCCCCAATCATCTTCCCCTTCTCTTAGGGTCTTACTACATATTGCAACAGAAGATAGTATTGGAGGTGGAGAGGGTAACATGAAGTTTGGCACTACCCTGAAGAACTGTAGGCATCTTTTGGAATGTGCTAAGGAACTTGATGTCCAAATTATTGGAGTTAAGTGAGTAGTTGTTTTAAACTTCATTTTGTTGTGATAATCTTAGTCTTTCTGTTTACCAGTTTAAGTTTTCTTTTGTATAAACGTTAATAGATTAAATTTCTGATTTATGATACATAGTTTTCTTAGTTTAGGAAAATAAATGTTTATCTTTATACTATTTTGTACTTGTATGTACCTCTCCTTCACCTAGTTAAGAGAGGAAATAGTAAATAACAGTTCAGTTAGTAATTTAAATCACTTCTTTTTAAGTTGAATGGAAGAATTTACTAGAATTCTGATGAATACCAAAATGGTTGTTGGACATGTCATTTCAGTTTTTCTTTTTCCCATCCCAAGACTTTTTATTTTCCCCTGTTTAATCCCTCAGAGGCACTTCAAAAAATCAGTAGACTATTTTATCCTCTCAGTTTTTATGTATGAGGAAACTAAGACCCAGAGAGTTAATGATTTGATAATAGTTTCTGAACCATGATCTGAATCAGATTTGGAGCAGTGACTGCCAGATTTTAAAATTGTTCATAAAGATGGATAAAGAATCACCACTGTTAAACTTAATTCTACCTTAGCTGACAATATTGATAGTATTTGAGAGTTTTCATATTTCAGTTAATTTTATTGTTAACACACAGGACAATTGATTTGAGGTGTATTCTGTGAATTTTAACGTTTTTGTAACCACTGCCACAATTGATACGGAAAGGACCATGTTTTAATTAAACTTTTAAATTTAATTTTATTTAATTTTTGGTCTTGCAGCATGGCTTGTCAAAGTTTAGTTTCCCGACAGGGTTCAAACACAGGGTTCCACTGCAGGGTCTGCAGTGGAAGGGCAGAGTCCTAACCACTGGACCACCAGGGAATTCCCTCAAATTTAAATAGTCCGAATCTTTGATAAATACCACTATTAATGAGCAGTACTAACAATTATCAGTATTGCTCAACTGAATTAATGTTCACTTGTATTTATTTCTCAATAGATACTTTTTTTAAAAAAAGATTTGTTTGGCTACACTGGGTCTTTTGCTGCAAGCTGGCTTCCTCTAATTCTGGAGAGTGGAGGTTACTCTGGCTTCTCTTGAGGAGCACAGGAGACGCGTGAGCTTTAGTAGTTGCAGCTCAAGGGCTTGGTTGCTCTGTGGCATGTGGGATCTTCCCGGACCAGGGATCAAACCTGTGTTGGCAAGTGGGTTCTTAACCACTGGACCACCAGGGAAGTCCCACAATAGATTTGTATATTTTCAGGTAATATTGTGCATTCAAAATTGAAGATTTTGTCACCCAGTTTTATTGGGTGATTGTTACTTTTAGTAAAGTAACAATTTATTGTTACTTTACCATATGAAAAGCGTGTCCCTGTCTGATAGCTGTGAAATATAACTGATAACTTATTATTAAAAAAATTATTACCCAAACACTACCTTTTCTAAAAGGCTGGTATTGTAACTTGGGTAATTAGAGGTTCATGTTTCTAAAGCTTTAAATATTGAGTAAAGTTAATGTGAATACTTTTTTGTGTGAATATGGTGAGTTAGAAAGGAACGGCCTCTAAAATTTGCTGCAGCTTCAAATTTATTACTCTATGTCTTTCAGATTTCATGTTTCAAGTGCTTGCAAAGAATCTCAAGTATATGTACATGCTCTATCTGATGCGCGATGTGTGTTTGACATGGCTGTAAGTTTTTCGCTTAAATTATTTTGATATTTAAGCCAAGATGTTATTTAAGACAAATATTCAGCTTCTTTTCTACTTCTAAAGTATTCTGATCGTACTTATTTAAGACATGCACATTTTAAAAC
The DNA here is from genome assembly GCF_055505025.1 of Bos grunniens. Classification (NCBI taxonomy): domain Eukaryota; kingdom Metazoa; phylum Chordata; class Mammalia; order Artiodactyla; family Bovidae; genus Bos; species Bos grunniens. The sequence goes on along the minus strand of NC_141178.1, from coordinate 20,727,876 downwards.
CTGGGTGTAGAGAGAGGCAATAGTTAACTTACTTGTATGTGTCTAAAGACAGTACAGAGAATAGCAGGAAAATACAATGAAATAATCCGCCTCTGTTAGTAGAAAGCAATAAATTTACTAAAGGTCAGAACAGAGATTATTTACCTCCCTTAGAGGATTTTTGTGTGTGTGTGATGTCCCTATATGCATTACAATTTGGAAAAGCGTTTAAAGATTTTTTTTCCCCTCCTGCATCTCTAGGGAGAATTTGGCTTCACAATGAACATGTTAGACATTGGTGGGGGCTTCACAGGAACTGAGTTTCAACTGGAAGAGGTAAACATTGTTCAGTGGGTCGACATCCTGGACTGATCTCTCTTTCCTTTCTACTTACATGGTGGATATGTAGACTAGAGTTTGTAGAGCAGAACTAAAGCTGTAACATTGTGTAAAATTTGTAAGAAAATGAATAGCTAATGGAAGACCTTGGAAAAGTTTAAACTCTGTAGCATAATTTTATCATGGAAAGTGTGTTTTCAGTGCTTGATGACAATGATTCATTCATTCATCACTTACAGAGCTTGAATTGTTTTATCCATGTACATATCAGTTCTCACCTTCCTCTGGTATAGAAATTGATTGGAAATTTGCTCCTTCATCACTAGTTATTGAATATAGCTATAAACAATGACTTTTCAATCACCAGGAGCCATTTGCCACTGGAATTATAACTTTTTAAATTAATGCCATTCTGATAGTTAGAAAATCAACTTGGATGACTTGAAAGCCTGCTTTATTTCTAAGCGTCATAGTCTATAATTCAGCTACTTAATTTTCCTAAAAAATTTAATTGCTGTTAATCTCTTAATGTTGTGAATTAACCAATCCAATATTAAAACCATAATATGGGTTTTAAAATCCATAGGTTAATCATGTTATCAGCCCTTTGTTGGATGTCTACTTTCCTGAAGGATCTGGCATCAAGATAATTTCTGAACCTGGAAGCTACTTTGTGTCTTCTGCATTTACACTTGCAGTTAATATCGTTGCAAAGAAAGTTGTTGAAAATGATAAGTTTTCCTCTGGAGGTAAGTTACAAAGTTTATAGTTTTCTGTTAGTAAATAATTCCAATTAGTTTGAAGATGAGTTCATTAGATACTATCACATGTAAATATAATTTTGGACATTTGATGGGTTTTGATGTTATGGGTGTTCTTCATCCATCTGTAGGGAGGAGCTAGGGAGCTTTTCAAAAAGCTATAGCTTTTGAATGCCATAGCTAACATTCCACTCCATCAGACTCTTCTCGAAGCTGATGTTTAGATAGGCTTATGTTAGATAAACTTCCCCAGGTGATTGATTCCTTTTAAGAACCAGTACAATCTTATCCCTATCAAAATAAAATAATTTTCCTCAAAGCTGATGTTTAGATAGGCTTATGTTAGATAAACTTCCCCAGGTGATTGATTCCCTTTAAGAACCAGTACAATCTTATCCCTATCAAAATAAAATAATTTTCATATCTTAAAATTTATTTCAGTTTTGTTCAATTTTTATTATTTTTCCAGCATAGATTAGTTTGGACTGCCTTTGAACTTCTTGTAAGTGGGATCATGTATATTCTTCTGTTTAAGACAGCTCAGTATAATATTTGGTAGAGCATTTCATTTTACATTTATTGCCAATTAATATTCCACTGTTTGAATGCATATACTTTGTCTCCAGTCTCCTGCCATGAATATTTGATTGTTTCCAGTTTTTGGCTATTAAGGGCAGAACTACTGTTACTACATTATTATACAGTACTACAAGTATTGTGGACATTTTTCTTAGGTGAATGATGTAAGAATAGAATTGCTGGGTCAGAGGGTAGGTGCTCACAAAGATTTCAAAATGGTGTTGCTATTTTACTCCTCTGCTGGCAATGTATATATGCAAGTTCTGATTGCTCCCACCTTTGCTAATTTCTTTTTTTGGTCATTGTTAAATTTTATCCACTCAGTAGGTGTGTATTATGGTGTATCAGTGTAGTTTTAATTTGCATTTACCTGGTGAGTAATGATGTAGAGCCGTTTTTTTTTTTAATGTGTTCATTGGTTATCCTTGGTGAAGTGTGTTCAATATTTTAAGTTAACAGTTTTAAGTTATGTCAGTATATATCAGTATATTTTGAAGAATGTGAAACCTATGAGTCAATTCTATAAATACTAATTCAGACTTTGATGTGCCTTTTAGCTGTTTTACTGTAAGTTCATCTTTGCTTTTCCTGTTTTTGTGTTTTGTTTTTTTTTTAAACAGTAGGAAAGACCGGAAGTGATGAACCAGCCTTCATGTATTATATGAATGATGGTGTTTATGGTTCTTTTGCAAGTAAACTGTCTGAGGACTTAAATACCATTCCAGAGGTTCATAAGGCAAGTTTTATTACAAATATTATAAAACCTGCTTATTTGGCAGTTTCTGAATGGAGCTGTTATTTTTAGGATGCATCCCAGTTTAAAAATTGTATTTATTTTTGGATATGCTGGGTCTTCGTTACTGCACAGGCTTTTCTCTAGCTGTGGCAACCAGGAGCTCCCAGGCTCTAGAGCACAGGCTCAATAGTTGTGATGCACGGACTTAGTTGCTCTGTGGCACATGGGGTCTTCCCAGATCAGGGATCAAACCCGTGTCTCCTGCATTAGTAGGCGGTATTCTTTACCACTGAGTCACCAGGAAGCCCTCATCCCAATTTCAAAGAAATATTTTAGAATGGGGGAAGGTTGCCCCTTTTTTGAGGGTTTGTATTTTTCTGAGTCCTATTAAGTCCTTTGTTCTCTAAATTGCTGCCTTACATGGAGTTAAGGAGGAGTATCACTGCCCTTGGCTCTAGGCCTTTCTTCAGGGCCACATTTGATTTGAAATGGTGAAAAAACGCTCTTATCCACCTTCAAGTTCATTGCCTGCTTGAGTTAAAAGCTTAACAAAAAAATACTTTTTTGTCCTACAGAAATACAAGGCAGATGAGCCTCTGTTTACAAGCAGCCTTTGGGGTCCATCCTGTGATGAGCTTGATCAAATTGTGGAAAACTGTCTTCTTCCTGAGCTGAATGTGGGAGATTGGCTTATCTTTGATAACATGGGAGCAGATTCTGTCCATGAACCATCTGCTTTCAATGATTTTCAGAGGCCAGCTATTTATTACATGATGTCCTACAGTGATTGGTAAGACGGATTATTTTTTTAAAGCAGATTGGATATTTGAAGTGACAGGGTTTGCTGGTTTTAATTCTATAATGAATGCACAACTTAAAAGTAATAACAGAATGACCTTTTAAGCGTAATTGGAAGACTAGTTATTTTATAGTTCTTTTCATTGTCTGTTGTGTGGTCTTTGTGATTAAACTCAGATGTCTTGATTTTTCCCTTAGGTATGAGATGCAGGACGCTGGGGCAACTTCAGACACAACAATGAAGAGCTTTTTCTTTGTGCCTTCTTGCATTCAGCTGAGCCAAGAAGACAACTTTCCCACTGAAGCTTAAGCAGGTGTTAACGCTTCTGTAGATCTGAAGTTGCAGGTTAATAAGCTTGTCTGGTCTACATTCCAGTGTGGAAAAAATTTGAACAATCTTATTCTGTTAATTCTCTTGGAAACAAAAACTACTAGTAATAGCTATTTGGGACCAGACAAAATCAGCTCTATAATTCACTGGGGGTAATTGGGAGATTAAGATAATGTATCCAGATTTAAACCTACCAGTTTGCCCTACCCCTTAAGCGTTTAAAATAAAATATGCAACAAAATGGATGACTTAGTGGAGATGGAAGCCCATTAATTGGGTTCCCCATTAAACCGTTTACATACAAGTACACAGTTTTTATACTAAGGATTCGTGTTAAAAAGTCTTGTAAAGTTAATGTCTTTCACCCAGATATATCAAATGTCAGTGGAAGACCAGTGTAACTTCATTAGATACGTTTAGTGTATTTAGAATGTGTAAATTTGTGCTTTGAACTGTAGTTTAATAAATGTAAAATTGCATCATAGTATTTGTTGTATTTGACCTAATGTAACCCTTGTATGATTGCAATAAAATTTTGTGTAGATTTTACTGTTTTTTCAGGCTAAAATTTTGGGAAAGGGGCTAGCTAGCAAAGGTAGTTTTGAAATAGATATGTATCTGGGCTGTTTCGAAGGTTATTTTCCTTTATAGCCCATTTAAGTTTAGTTTGGCTTAGTACATTTTTCAGTTATTTAATTAGTAATTTAAGTAAAATGTTTGGTAAATCATTGTGATGTTCAGATTCATTATGGAGAGTTGATGTGCAGTAAGCATGATGTTTAACAATTTTAACACCAAAAATGTTAATCCTGCATAAACCAATTGTAATAATTAATAGGTGTTTCTGTATAGATAGAATGCATAGAGTACCTTAGTAAATCTTTGAGTCGCAAATCTTTTGGCTGAAATGGAAGATTCTATTAAATACTTGGAATAAACTTTGGGGAGGGAAATGCAGAAAACTCTGCTGCGCACTAAATCTTAAAGAAGGGCTACATCTATATCCAGAAACCTGATGCTCCTTTGCACGGAATATTATTTAAATTCAGAGTTGTGAGGGGGATGGGGTGAAGCACACCTATTTTCAATTTCTCGATTGCAGTGATTTCAAACTTAGGATTTGTTTTGTTGTTCACTTAGTTTCCTGTTATTTCCCATTTGTTCAGCAGCTTAGTGTAATTAGTTTTCATTCTTTGCATACTAAAATTTTATGGTGATTGGGGAAGTGAGTTAAGAGTCACTAACCTGACAGTTGTTGCCAGGCGTTGTTCATGGCTAGTATATTAGTAATCCTAGATCTCAGAATCACAATAGTAATAAAGTAAACAACAGGGGTCATTTTTTCCTAACTTGTTCTATGTTCAGATGCGGAATTTCTGTCTTCCAAGAGGAAATGTGACTTCACTTTGGTGCCAATGGACAGAAAATTCTGCATGTGTTACATAGGAGAAGTTTGGAATGCACTTAATAGCTGGTTTTTACACCTTGATTTCAAGGTGAAAAGAAATTGATCATGAATCTAATAAATTTCAATCTCTTAAACCAGTAGGTGCTTAATATTTTTGATTTGATTAATTCCCATTTGAATTTTATGGGTTCTATTAATTGAAAAAGGACTCCAGTCCATTGTCATCTAATTACCCTTGGAATTTTCCAAGGTATAATGTGGGGTTTTATGCAAAATTCCAAGCTACCATGCAACTTTTTTTAACTGTAATGAGGAGGAGGAATTGCTCCTAACCTTCTTTACATGTTGTGCTTTTTGGTTCAGAAATGCCAAATCTTTTAAGAGATGGTACAACTTTGAGTCCTTGGCTTGACTATACAACTTTGAGCTTCATGGCATGTCAGTTTTGCCGTATTTAAAGGAGAGCTATTCTGTGTATAACAGCTCAGAGTTGCAGGTACCACATGTGAACGATACGGTAACTTTAAAAAATGTTTGTGTTGTATTTGAAGACTGTTTGCCATAAATCTAAAGTTTGATCTTAATGTATTTCAATTTGATATGCTAAAAAAAAGTACTGAATTAATGTAACAATCTTTTTTTTTTAATCAATATTGTAAGTTCAGAATTTAACTGAAAATATAAAACCCAAATGATTTCTATATAGTAAATTGAACTGTAAAGGTAACTTGTGTGTGATTCTGAATACACAGATAAAATGTTTTTAATTCCTCCTTATGTTTTAGTTCTGCTTTGGCTTCTGTTGCGAAAGAGTTGAAATTTTACTTACCAGCTTTGTGTACATTGACTTGCAAGCATTCTTTCAGAATCTTACTTACTTTATTACATAGTAACAAATTGAATCTGATAAAATGATTCTGGGTATTACATATGGAATACTGAAGTCTTTGATAAAATCAATATATATATGTGGTCACAAAGATTTTTCTAGGGTTGCATTTTTTTAGACACATTAATTCACCAGCTTCTGAACAGTGTTTAGACTTAAATAGTTCTGTATAAATTAAGCTAGGTATTCCTTCTAAATAAGATGGGCACTGATATCATTGAATGCAAATTTAGATTTAAAAAGTCACACCAGTTGTCTTTTTGTCCCTTTCTGGGGAGTTACTCTCAATTTCCTCACAGTAGTTAACAGGTAGGTAACTTGACCAATAATATAGTGAAGAATGCTTGCTTAATTGGCTTGGAAGAGTGAAAGAAAAAATTTCTTAGTAGTTTTCCATATTCAGGTTGTGAATAAATCCTGCAAATACTTTAATCCCTGCCTCATCCATCCTGAAGTAGGAATAGAAGTATGGTGTACAGTGCTTGCACTTGCAGGCTTTTGTGGGAACAAACCTGGTTTACGATTAACAAACCACGACTAGTTGTAGTCTAGCTTTTGCTGGAGGCTGATCTCTTCCTACTTAAAGGAATAAGCTCCCAGCTTTTGTATGATGCTTGGAGCAGGTAAGCACCATCTGACTGCTTAATTCCTTGAGCTGTATGGCTTCAGTTTCAAAGCAGTTACATTTTAACGATCTTTCAAATCCCAGTTCTGCCATACTACTGCTCATGCCTGTCAAAACCCTTTGCAGTTGATGGCTTAGTGAGAAATTTAGCACTGGGTCAATTATGGGAAATTGGAAAGTTAATCCACAGTTGACTAACAAATGAAGGGATAATGCATTGGCAATAGAAAAGGAGTTGCATAAGAGTGCAAGAGAAGATCCTCTGGTGAACTAGCAGGCTTTGATTTTGATTAAATTTAGTCCCAGATTCTAGTTAAAGCTTTTCCTAAGTGACGGTGCCAGACTCCATCCTGTGTGCCTGTGCCCACAGCTCTCACCACTCACTTTTTAGCAACAGTATGCAGAGGAAGGGGGGACACAAAACTGAGCTAAAGTTCAGAAAATTTTTAATTCTCTGGATTTCACTGATTTCCTCTCATCTATTTTCTGTTTCTTAAATTACTTTCTGTGAGATTTTCTCAGCTCCATATTCCAAGTCTTATTTTTTAACCTCTGAAATTTTTACAAGCTAATGGCCTCCAAGAATTTCATAAGTTCCCCTCTAACCCAGTCCTACATAGTCTTTTTGTCTCTGTTTTTGGATTGGACTGTTATGTTTTCATCATTAGAGGCATTCTTCAGATGTGTAGTAACCCTTCTGAGTGGGGACTACAAAGCTAATAGGAAGCTCTGAGCACATGAGTGTGGCTTGTCAGCTCAATGTGCTGTGTCCTAGTGGAGCTGCGGGGAAACCTCTTACGTCACCCTGAAGTCTTTGCCCATTCTCAGTGAATACTTTGCATATCCCCTGCTGGAGGAGTAATGGGCCATCTGCCAGCATTCTAGAAGACAAGTGGGATTGAAGGTATTGGGCTTCTGTGTTTAGTGTGCAGTAGGGGACTACCCCTGCCCCCAGCAGTGCTCCGTGTCCATTATTCCAGAGGCCTATTTGCCCTCTTGAGACAAGGACTCTCCAGTCTTGATGAATGAGTGGGCTCTTGCCCAGCTGTGCAGTGTAGGAAAAGGGATCCGGGAACTGAATGCTTAGACTTGCAGACCATCATTTTGCTCCTACCTCCAGATGGATCTGCTGTCATTTTCTCTGCAGTGTTTTGGAATTTGAGGAGGTTTTTTTTTTTTTGGTCTCTCAACTCCCTGCCACCTCCCACCCTGTCCCTGGTTTGGGATTCTGGTTCCTGCAGCTGCTAAATTATTAATCTGTGCACTTTCCAACTTCATCTTCTCATGTCTCCATCCTTGTTTTTGCCTTAGTTAGGAAGAAACATGTTTGACATCACCATTGTAAACATGTCTCAATATATTCTACATGCATAGACATAGTCAAATTAGGAGACCTTTTAAATTTGGGGGAGATTAAACTATCCATCTGCTCATGGAGCTAAATTTTGGGGGTGGCTTAAAGTTTCATACTTATTTCTGCATTTATCTAAAATTCTTTTAAGCTTACAGGGGTGCTCTTAACTTAACAATTTGTGCAACATATAGTCACACACTCAGCTTTTATTGCCCAACCAGTCTTAATGCACTTAGGCAATTACCTTGTATGACTGCTCAGCAGTGCCCCTCAGCTTTAGTTACTTCTGTGACTTAAATTTACTCTCTTAATAGTCTTACTGTTCTCAACAGGAATAAAGAAAGCAAGGGCGTTTTTGAAGTTTGGCTTCCTCCTCTGATTCTACAAGAATACAAGTAAAGAGCTTGCTGGGAGAGGGAGGAGAACTTTAGTGTTGTCCAAAAGAAAAGCATCATATTGAAATGTTTCTTAAAAATTGGTTTAGCTAACGCTACCTTCATGTTCTCCCAGTTGGAACTGGGTTTAGAGTATTTTAGATTGGTGTCTGGGAGGGGTTGTAAAACTTCATTTGAGAACATATGAAAAGTTCACATTGTGGAAAATACTGCCCAAGTGGCACAATGCTACCGCACCCCCCCCCCGCACCCCTCCCCTGCTTTATGTACAGTCAGTTTTGCTAGAACTTGGCACACGCTTGCCTAAAAATCTTTACACTGTGAAATCAGTGTAAAGTAATAGGTTGGGAGTGCTCACGCTGTCAGTGAACCAGTACAGTATTGATGGTAACCACTTTTAAATGGGTGTTCAGTTGTACACATGTTAAATACACAGATAGTACAACCACTGTATCACTACCTTGAAAAACACACATGTTTTGTGGACATGGAAGGGTTGCAGCTTGTGGATTGTGAAGGGGTGGGAATGTGTTAGTCGCTCGGTCATGTCCAACTCCTTGCAATCCCATGGACTGTAGCCTGTGTCCATGGAATTCTCCAGGCAAGAATACCGGAGTGGGTTGCCATTCCCTTCAGGGGGTGTTCCCGACCCAGGGATTGAACCAGTGGCTCTTATGTCTCCCGCATTGGCAGGAGGGTTCTTTACCACTAGCGCTACTGGGAAGTGGTGGGAGGGGTTATCTGAAATTGGAAGGTTGCACCACCAGAAGCAAAGAGAAACTAAAGAGCCTCTTGATGAAAGTGAAAGAGGAAAGTGATTAAAACTCAACATTCAAAAAACTAAGATCATGGCATCCAGTCCCATCACTTCATGGCAAATAGATGGGGAAACGATGGAAACCGTGACAGACTTTATTTTCTTGGGCTCCAAAATTACTGCAGATGGTGACTGCAGTCATGAAATTAAAACATGCTTGGTTCTTGAAAGAAAAGCTATGACCAACCTAGACAGCATATTAAAAAGCAGAGACATTACTTTGTCAACAAAGGTCCATAGCAGTCAAAGCTATGGTTTTTCCAGTAGTCATGTATGGATGGGAGAGTTGGACCATAAAGAAAGCTGAGCACCGAAGAATTGATGGCTTTTAAACTGTGGTGTTGGAGAAGACTCTTGAGAGTCTCTTGGACTACAAGGAGATCAAACCAGTCAGTCCTAAAGGAAACCAGTCCTGAATGTTCATTGGAAGGACTGATGCTAAAGCTGATCAGCTCCAACACTTTGGCCACTTGATGAGAAGAACTGACTCATTGGAAAAGACCCTGATGCTGGGAAAGATTGAAGGCAGGAGGAGAGGATGAGACAGAGGATGAGATGGTTGGATGGCATCACTGACTTGATGACATGAGTTTGAGCAGGCTCTGGAGTTGGTGATGGACATGGAAGCCTGGCGTGCTGCAGTCCATGGGGTCACAAAGAGTTGGGCACGACTGAGCAACTACATTGAACTGAAATGAACCACCAGTTGATGGGTGGGTGCAGCTTGTTGCACCCTTGGTGAACCGAGGTAGCTGGTCCATATGTGAGGAGTGTGTATTTTGCATATTTGTATATTAAGAACCACGAAATTCATGTTACCTTAACGTTGATCCCCAGTGAGCCAGTCACCCTGGAACAAGCAGTTTCAAAACTGACTTCCTGTGTTCTGTTGAATAGGTTTGAAGAGTGTATCAATAAAGGATTACACTAGAGTCTTCACTATTGCAAGCCCACTCATATGACAGCAATTTGATGGCAATTAAGCAAAAACACAGGACACGGTGGAATTAAAAGCCTACCTAAGCCATTTATTTGAGGGCCAGCATCTCCGCAGCCTCATGATACTTATGTGTGACACACACATAAGCGGTTCAAAGGGTCCTAGAAATAATTTCCTCTGATTTCTTCATTCCACATTTGCAGAAATGGAGACCCAGATAGGTTAAGGAATTTGCCCCCCAATTTTACAGCGAGGATGTATCAGAGCATGGATTTGAACCTAAGACTGGACAAACCTGTGTCATTGTCTTAGGTTGGGTTCCCTGGACACAGATGGAGACAGAGCTGCCTGCAGGTTGATTGGAAGTGCTCCTAGGAGATGACAAGCAGGAGTGGGCAGAGAGGGCAAGCCGTCCTGTAGTTCCAGTGGAGGCCTTAGCTGATCTTACGTAGGGCTCTGGAGCTGGGATGGCCCTTCAGAACTGGACCAAATGGAGAACTGGAGGCTGCGACCTGGTATCCCAGTATTAGCCAGTCATTGGCTACAAGCTGCACCTTGGGAAGAGACAGAACCTTGGGCAAGCAGCTCCCCTCAGAGGTGAACAAAGTCATGAGCCAGTTCCCAGTGAGGAATGCAGCCCTGAGCCTTCAGCAGGCTGGTAGCTGGGGGTGGGTCCACCAGTCCTCAGAGCTTCTTGGCAGAGTTTCTACTGTACTCAGTGATTAGAATAAAACAGCTGTATCATGTTCAGTGTTTAAGAAGGTCAGAACTACAAATTCTGCTAAGTTGTGTATCAGGGTCTTCCCTGGTGGGCCTGTGGTTAAGACTCCAGGCTTCCATTGCAGGGGGCTGGGTTCAATCCCTGGTCAGGGAACTAAGATCCCACATTGCTGTGTGGTGCAGCCAAAAAAAAGTGTATCCATTTACCAGGGCTGCTGTAACAAAGTACCACAAACTAGCGGGGCTTAACCAACAGAAATTTGCTGTCTCACAGTTCTGGAAGTCCCAGATCAAGGTATTTCCTTCTGAAGGCTGTGAGGAAAGAAAGGGTCTCTTCTAAGCCTCTCTCCTTGGCGTGTAGACCGCTGTCTTCATGTGGGCATGGCCTTCTCCCTGTAGGTATAAGTCTGTCTCCACACTTCCCTTTTTTATAGGGACACAAGGCATACTGGATTAGGGTACTCCCTAATGACTTCAGATGAAATTTCATCATGTCTGTAATGATCCTATTTCCAAAGAAGTTCACATCCCTTGGTCCTGGGGATTAGGCCTTCAACATGTGAATTTAAGGGAACACAACCTATAACAAATATGTATTGTAGCTATTTGGAACCAGGCACTAGCTTGACCCTTGACCCCTGGCTTGATTGCCCGGTAGGTACCTCCCTGCCCACCCCATCCCCCTACAGTAGCCCCTACTTCCTTCTGCCCTCTCCCTTTCCTTACTTAGCACATTTTCAAACTTTCCCGCTTTCTTTATCTTCCCTTTTCCCTACAAGGTTAAGGGATTTTTTTCCCCTATTATTATAAAATTCTTATAAACTAAAAAAAACAAAATTCTGACCAAAAAACCACCTGAAAACTCTCCAGCAGAAAGCACTGCTTTTACTTTTCTGCAGCACTGCCTTCTAGATACCTGTGTTCATTTCATATTTCCACCCCTCTTCTCCTTGTGGGAAAAGTTTGACCATCTTGGACACTGTCCAGCATTTTACTTCTGCCACTTCCAATCATCTTGAACTTTTAATCTCAAACAGTACAGAGAACAGGCCTCAGGTCCTGCAGGGGCACCATGACTCTTGAGGGGAACATCCGGGGAGACTGTCTTGAGGTCAGTTCACCCCTCCGGTGAGACTTCAGGGGCATCTGCAATGCCTAGAAAGGGTAGATTCAAAGGGATGTGGAGACTTTGCCACCCTCCAGATAGTTCTCTCGGGGACATGAGTCTGAGGTCAGGCCTGGCTCAGAGGACACCTGGAGGTGTGAGCATGTCCAAGAAGTAGCTTCTTCAACCCGAATGAGCCTCCTCCCCCTCCTTTTTTTAAATGGCCCCATCAGGTGGCATGTGGGATCTTAGTTCCCTGACCAGGGATCAAACCCATGCCCCACACAGCATGACCCAGAAAATCCGCAGCGCCAAACTGCCTCAAGGTTGCGGCAGGGCCCAGAGGCAGCCTGAGACCGAGATCTGGGGCCTTGCCACCTCTCTTTGACCCGGACTATTATATGGTTCCTACTAGTTGATCTGCTACCAGTGTCTCCCCTTTGAGCCACCATCCTTATGGCTGCAGGGTGAGCTTCTGAAACTGGTCTGATTAAATCACACATCTGCTTTACAGTCACCTCCGCAGTCCCGTCTGGGACCTGTGCTTTCTAAGCCCTGGTCAGCCTTGAAACAGACAGTGCTATCTTGCTACACATCGCATGAGATCCCACAGCGCTTGCTTCTCAGTGTGGCTCCTTCACACCGTGCCCGGGGGTGAGTATAACTTTATCATTCATTCTTTCATTTGCTTGTTCATTCTCCAACAAATATCTTTTGACATTTCGAGGCCAGGAACTATTCCAGCATCGGGGTGGCAATAAACAAAATACGCCCAAGCCCTAGCCCAGATTGAAAGTGTCTTTCAATGGGCACTTTCAATCCAGGAGGTGTCCTAGAGCCTTTCAACTCCCGTCTGAATTCTGAGATCGAGGCCAGCCCCAGCGTCATCTTCAGGCCTGCTACAGTAAGTGGTCTGACCCTCCAGGGCACCCCATATCCCTCATCCAGCACGCTGGGCTGGGCAGGAGTCCACAACTGTGAGTCACAGACCCCAACTACACACCAAGCAACCGCAGATGGCTCAGTGCTGCACAGCTCCCCAACTCTCTGCTGCTTCCTCCTCCAGCCTGTGACATTGAAACAGAGCTTTGTTTCTGCTTGCTGGCCTTGCCTACTGCCTGACTCAGAGTTCATGAAGCTGCAGTCAAGCCTAGTGGTTAAGAACATGGACTTGTGGCGTCCTAACTCCATTTCTACCACTTAGTAGCTGTGTGACCCTGGACAAGTTATTTAACCTCTCTGATCCTCAGTTACCTCTTCCATATATTGATGTAAAACAAATTGCACTCAAACTCTGAGCTTCATGTCTTCACCTATAAAAAACAGGTTATAAGATTCAGTGAGCTTTTACCTTTAAAGTAAAAGACACTTGCTTCTTTGGAAGGAAAGTTATGACCAACCTAGACAGCATATTAAAAAGCAGAGACATTACTTTGCCAACAAAGGTCTGTCTAGTCAAGGCTACGGTTTTTCCAGTAGTCATGTATGGATGTGAGAGTTGGACTATAAAGAAAGCTGAGCGTGGAAGAATTGATGCTTTTGAACTGTGGTGCTGGAGAAGACTCTTGAGAGTCCCTTGGACTGCAGGGAGATCCAACCAGTCCTTCCTAAAGGAAATAAGTCTTGAATATTCATTGGAAGGACTGATGCTGAAGCTGAAACTCCAATAGTTTGGCCACCTGATGTGAAGAGCTGACTCATTTGAAAAGACCCTGATGCTGGGAAGATTGAGGGCAGGAGAAGGAGATGACAGAGGATGAGATGGTTGAATGGCATCACCGACTCAATGGACATGAGTTTGAGTAAACTCTGGAAGTTGATGATGGACAGGGAGGCCTGGCGTGCTGCTGTCCATGGAGTCACAAAGAGTCGGACATGACTGAGCGACTGAACTGAACTGAACTTTTACCTTTAAAGTACTTAGGAAAGTGCTCAGCATGTGGTAAAGTTTAAGCATGTGTTTGCCATTGTCCCTCCTGGGTTCCTGCTTGTTGAATCTCCCTGGGGCTCAGAATCCTCTCACTCCTGATGACTCCTGGATAAGATGTTTTGGTCATGGAGACTGCATGGAATTACTGATGACTCCACTTTCTTCCAAAAATTCTTTGAAATATCCTTCATATAAAATAGAAACTAGAGGGACTTCCCTGGCAGTCCAGTGGTTAAGAATCCACCTGTTAATGCAGGGGACACGTGTTCGATCCCTGATCAGGGAAGATTCCACAGGCCACAGGGCAACTGAGTCTATGTGCCACAATTACTGAGCCCACGCTCTAGAGCCCAACTCCACAACGAGAAGCCTGTGCACTAGAACTAGAGAGTAGCCCCTGCTTGCTGCAACTAGATAAAGCCCATGCACAGCAATGAAGACCCTGCGCAGCCAAAAAAATAAGCGATAATATGGCACAAAAACTGTGAAACAACTTTAAATAAATAAACAACTTAAAGCAGAGGTAAGGTTAATCCAAACGTAATCACCACTTTTGGTTCTGCTAAGGTTTCACCCCACTTTGTCTCTTAGGTTTCTAGCTGCTGCTGCTAAGTCGCTTCAGTCGTGTCCGACTCTGTGCAACCCCATAGACAGCAGCCCACCAGGCTCCTCTGTCCATGGGATTTTCCAGGCAAGAGTACTGGAGTGGGGTGCCATTGCCTTCTCTTAGGTTCCTAGCAGCCAGTGTTAAAAGGGAAACACTTTAAATTCAAATTTTAGAACTGTTTAACAAAATTCAAAGCATCCATAGGATATGAGTGAGGCTTTCTTTCCACAGTGTAGAGCACAACGCCAGGGGCCATTAAGCCCAAAATGTTTTTTTTCTAGCAAGTGCCCAGATGCAGGTGGCTGGCTTTCCCTGTTGGTGGGAACCCAGCAGGCTTCTCACGCAGCTGCCGCTCAAGGAGGGCTCAGGGGTTGGGCGGCAATGGCTGCTCTTCCCACTAGATGGCGCTCGTGGACCATCATTACTCGCAGCGCCTCGAGGTTGTAGCAAGCAGTTTTTCCGTTTTCTTAGCCGATTTCACGTGGTTATTAAAATCGTCTGTTCTATCATGTTTCTAATCACACAGACCTCCACCTCTCTGTCCTTTGCACTGTCACAGTGGGTTTTGAGGTTGGGGGGCGGGTGGGAGCTAGGAGGAAGAGAGGATTCTTCCTCACTTTCCCTCCTCTCCTCCATCCACCCACCCTCATTAGCATGAGCTTTTGCCACCACAAATCCCAAACAAAGTACAGGTTTGCAATTACCATGACAACTGCTGGAGCTGCGCCCACTAACAAGTTACCATGACAACTCTTAGACCAAGGGGGAACCCTTGTTCGTGGGCTGAGACAATACAACCAAAGGCTAGAACATCTGGACGCTCAAGAAATGTGGTTAACATTTAGCATTCGGCTTTTTCCTTCAAGTTGGGGTGTCAGGCCCACCAATGACATGCCTATGTGACACAAAGCCAAGTTTACTTACTCTAATGCATACAAGAAACCCACACACCAGGCAAGCCATTGGAGCCTCTCGGTCTTTGAGGTCAGGGTGGGTTTTTGTAGGACCAAGTGGTTGAGGTCAGCTGGAAAAACAGGGAATGATTAGGGCTGGCTGGTGGGTTAGGAGATAAGGGACCGTTGATTGGTTCAGGTTCAAAGAAGGAATCTATTTTTCTTTGGTGAACATTCCCTGTGTGGCTACGGCTTTGCTAGATCCATGGGTCAGTTGTTAGAACTTTAAGATCAAGGCAGTTGGTTAGCTGGTTTCTCAGTCTGCCATCTTCCAGTAGCGCTTGAAGACACGGGTGTATCATATTCATATTCCCAGAGTGTGGCACATACCAGAACCTCTTTGAAGGGTAGGTGAAGGAACTCAAAAACACCCCGCTCCTTTTTGTGCTTCCAATTCTTCCTCCTGGGCTTGTCCCATGATAGGTGAGCAGACAGGGAAGTGGATTCATGGAACACACAAATTCACTGAGGCACTTACTTTATGCCAGGCACTGGGCGAGGTCCTGGGAACACCGTGATGGGCAAGCCAAACAGGACTGTGTCCTGACGGAATCAACATAAGACAACACAAAAGAGCCTCAGCTTTAGGGAGCAGCACTGATGCTAAAGAGCATATGATGGGGAACATGGCTTGGACAGATTTCCTGGGGAAATGATAGTTGCAGTGAGATGTGAACGAAGAGTGAACCTACCTCTTTACTAGGTAAAGAGATGGAGGGAGAATGTTCCAGACAAGGGGAACGGCAAGTACAAAAGTTCAGGAGATGGAAATTCACGGGCTAAATTTCCCTGGAGGGCAGAGCCTCAGAGCACAAGCATGGTGCAGGACAGGGCCAGCCCAAGCAGGGCTCTGCCGGCCTTTTTATGGATTTCTATTTTTATCCTAAGAAATAGGGAGGTGGCATTACTGTTTTTATAGCTAGGGGTGGGGTGTGTTTTAGAGACATCAAATGATTTGGCAGAAATCCTAAGTGAAGCCATGAATCTTGGAGCTGCTCCTGGGAGTGTGCATAAAGTAACTGATTTTGTGTTTCAAAGGGATTTGTCTGGCTTCATTCTGGAGAAAGGACCTGAGGGAGGGCAAGAATTGACAGTGGCAGCTTGATGAGGCTCTGGCATTGGGACCAGATGGTGCTGGCACAGTGGAGGGTTGTTGCATAGGTAGATGGGCAAAGAGCCGGATAAGGACAGGGGGATGGAAGAGGCACTACGTCTCCAGCTTCTGTGACTGGATGATGCGCTTGGTCACTGACACGTGGGGCCCCAGAGAAGAGGACCAGGTTTTGAGGGGAGGTTTGTGAGTGTGGTCTTGGACAGGTGGCATTTGAGGCGACTCTGGGGCGGGGATAACAGTAGGAGGCTGGGTCTCCAGTCTGGAGCTCAGAGAGAGGCCCAGCCTGGAGGCCACATACAGTCTGCGTACGTGATAACAGCACAACTGGCGACTGTTAATTGATGAGTATCTCGGTTCCCATGCCCTTCTGGGGACATTACTGTTGTCACCTTCTGGTCATAGTAGTGCTTTAGGTGGGTGGGGGAGTTTGGGGGGAATTTAGCTCTCTTCCAGAATCCCCAGGCAGGCTCCACTGGGACGAGTATGGCCCTGAAAGTGAATCCAGGAAGAAACAAAGGCACCCACACAAGTGGTGACAACTGTTGGTTTGAAGGTGGCAGCCTGGAGAAGCAGGTGTGACCACACCCAAAAGTCTAACCCAACCATATCTTACCCTTTCACATAGCACCCCATGTTCACTCACATCGCATCAGCTGGCCCCTCAGTTACCTGAGGTTACTGAGGTAACTACCTGGTAAAGAACCTGCCTGCCAATGCAGGAGTCATAAGAGACATGGGTTCGATCCCTAGGTTGGGAAGATCCCCTGGAGGAGGGCATGGCAACCTACTCCAGTATTCTTGCCTGGAGAATCCCATGGACAGAGGTGCTGGTTGGCCTACAGTCCATGGTGTGACAAAGAGTCGGATATGACTGAAGTGACTGAGTGTGCGCGCATGCACACACACACACACACACTGAGCATGCAGTGTGTAAGAGACTGAGACAAATGAGAAAACACAAGCTCACAGCAGAGACTCACATCTCCAAACGCTTGTGTCCAAGATTTCAGTGCAGTCTCTTCAAAATGTTCTGGAAACTCGAGTTTTTTGTTTAGTTTGGTGTGAACTCATTTGGCCTCATAACCTGACAGAAGGGACGTGAAGATGTTTATAGTCTTTATTTACCCTTTTTGCTGTAGGAATGTGGTGTGTTTGATTACAGGGTGTTGTTCCAGAGCCCACAGCTAGTGGTGGAGGTGGTGGGGTTACCTTATACCTATTCCGTGAAAAATCTAAATTCCAAACACATTCCTTCAGATTCTAGAAGGGGGCTAGTGGACTATTTTATCATCAATCTTTTACTACTCAGGGGAGCATACAAGAAAACGTAAGCATGCTAAAAATGAAGATCCTGAAAGTGTGAAAAACATAATCTCATGTTGGTAGAAACAACAACTGGTTTTTGAGCACCCAGAACACTGCTAAACAATTTCCTAGACACTGAGGAGGGTAAAGTGAACAACATAACCTTTATACGTTCACAAAACTGACAAAACTGTATTTTTAAAATTCTATAAAGGATGTGCACACAGATTAGCAGATAGGAAGCTCTGAAAGAGCAGACAGTACAATTTTAAGAGCGTTTCTTGATCCAGGCAATATGAGTAATTTTTTATTCTTCTCCACGTTTCCAAATTTTCCTCCAGTGCTCAGGACTTTTTTTTTTTTTTTAAAGAGAATCAGTTCAGTTCAGTCTCTCAGTCGTGTTCGACTCTTTGCGACCCCATGGACTGCAACACGCCAGGCCTCCCTGTCCATCACCAACTCCCGGAGTTTACCCAAACTCATGTCCATCGAATCGGTGATGCCATCCAACAATCTCATCCTCTGTCGTCCCCTTCTCCTCCTGCCCTCAATCTTTCCCAGCATCAGGGTCTTTTCAAATTAGTCAGTTCTTCGCATCAGGTGGCCAAAGTATTGGAGTTTCGGCTTCAACATTAGTCCTTCCAATGAATATTCAAGACTGATTTCCTTTAGGATGGACTGGTTGGATCTCCTTGCAGTTCAAGAGTCTTCTCCAACACCACAGTTCAAAAGCATCAAGCCTTCGGCGCTCAGCTTAAGTCCATTCTCTTTAAGAGAATGGTGGTCTTTAATTAACCAGCAATAGCAATGAACTAGACCAGATCCGTCTTGCCCCTCCGCCGTAGCTGTAGATTCGGGTACGAGGCTCGGTGCAGTTCTACAGCGCAGCAGCAGAGGGCGCCGCGCCCGCGGAGCTCCGAGCGGGGCCGCGGCCGCGCTTTCCTCCCCAGCAACACCGGCCCGCGCGCCGCTCCGGAGGCGCGGCCTCCCGGCTTCCCCCGCCGGGCCTCTCCCTCGCCCCGCCTCCCGCCCTCCTCCAGCCCCAGCCGGGCGGCGGCCTCGCCGCGGCGACCTCGCCTGCGCCTCGCCCCCAGGGCCGGGCCGACCCGGGCGCGGGTTCCTGGCCAGGCTCCTGGCAAGACCCGCCCGCGTCGCGCGGGAGGGCGGAGAAGGCCCCGCGCACCCCGGCCGTCGGCCCCCCTCCGCCCCCGGCACCGCCCTTCCCCTGCCCCCGCCCCTCCGCGGGGTCGGCCGGGCCGCAGGCTGACTCGTACTTTGGAGCCGGATGGGGAGACGTGACCGCCGGGACCAGAGCTGCGCCGGGAACAGGCGCGGGGGCGGGAGGAGGAGGCCGGGTTTCTGGGCACCTGGCGGCCGGGGCGGGGAGCGGCCAAGCCCTCCCCGCGCGCCGGGTTCCCAGGGGAGGGGGAAGGGACGCGCGCTCCTCCCGGCGCCCGCGGCCCCCGCGGCCCCCGCCCTGCGCCTCGGCGCGTGTGTGCGCGCGTGCGCGCCGCCTTCGTCCCCGCGGCTCGTCTGCCCCCCGGCGCCCCGGGCCGCCCCGCCGCGGGGAGTCTGGCCTGGGAGGGCGGCCAGGTCACCAGTCGGGTCCGCCGTAGGTGGTCAGGTAACCCTCAGGGACCGGGGAAGGAATTTATGCCGTCAGAACACAGCCAGCATCGAATCCCAACCTCGGCCCTGCTCGGTTTCCTCGTCTGTAAAATGGGAAAAGTCGGTATCCATCTTCCATTAGGATCGCATCGGGACCAATCAACACTGGTTACCCTTCATAGTTTTCTTCTCAGTGGTGAGGATTGAAAGGGCGACGAGTGCACAAACATTTCAATGACCCACCTTCTCCTTGGGTTAAATGCCTCAGCTCTAGGTTTTTAAGTGTGGCCTTTCTAGGACTCTGATTGCGAACAAGGCTTGATATGAAAATCCCAGGATCTTAGAATCAAAAAGCGGGGAGGGCTTGCCCCACTACATTTAACTGCTGGTCTTTCAGATTCCAGCCCCAGCTCTCTGCCACTTGCTGTCTGTGGCTACTTCACCAAGTTCTTGAGTGTCACTCGGCCTCGGGTTTCTCAGCTGTCAAATGGGAACACTGCTTGGTGGTGACGGGGTCGGGTACTCAGGATTCATCTCCTACTTTCACAGACTCTCATGCGTCCTTTTGGCAAAGTTGCCCTTTGTCAGGAAATTCTGGAGCTGTAGATCCTCCCCAGGCTCAAGGCTACATATCTGCTTCTCTGTCCCGGCAGAGGACCGTTGGTCACCCCCTTGTTAATCGATGTCATTTCCCTTGTAGGAGATGGGCCACTGCCAAGCTCCTCAACCTGACCTTCCTTTATCCCTGACCTTAGCTACGGTTTCAGGGTCCTCCTCCAATCCTGGGGAGGTGGGGGTGACAGATGCTGAGAAAGCTGAGAGGCCCAGATAGGAAAATTGTCCCTCAATGTGTGAGTTCCTAGCAAAACAGGAAGAAAAGAATGCTTACTGAAAACTAGCCCCATGCTGGGGTGATTTATTTGAAGGCTCTGAAGAACCTTGGGGGCGGGAATCATCACCTCCTTTTTGCCCATAAGAAAGCAGAGGACCTGTTGCCTGGCACTCCCAGTCTGTCCTTAGCTGGATCCTCCTCCACCTCTGAGGACCAGTGAGTGTTACAGGAGGTGGTGCCACCTCCACCTAGGGCCCCTTCCAGCTGCTGTGTGGCATTGTCGACGGGAAATGGCTACAGTTCCTATCACTGCCTGGTCCTCCCACCAGTGAGGTTCCCCGGTGGGTGGTTATCACTGGTTTGAAAGGCCAGTTGGCTCTTGGGAAACAAACAGAAGCCTCACCCTCCCTTCCTGTTGGAAACTTTGGCCTCAGCTGCAGAGTGGATGCTTGGGAAACACATTTCAACTCCAGCCTTGGGGGATCCAACTGCTCCTGGAGATCTTTGTCAGTGCGGCTCTCAGGGCTTGTTGGACTTGGGAAGTCTACAGGCCTGGGGGCCCCTGCTCTGAGTCTGAACCCTCTCGATGGTGAGCATCTGCATCAGCGGTTCTCACCCCTGGCTCCCCAGGAAAAGAACGCTGATGCCTGGGATACCCCAGACCAGTGAAATCACCTGGCGGGAAGGGGGCCCGTGCTGCAACATTTGTGTGTTCTAAAGCACCCCCAGGTAATTTCAGTGTGCTGTCGGGGTTGAGAAATCCTGAGGGAAATCAATACAGCGTGTGGTCAAAGAACAGAATAGGAAAGTATTTGAAATCTGAACAAAGGAGGATTTGCATCAGAGACCAGCTAATAAAAGCCGTCCAAGGCAGGATGGCCCCTGCAGCTGTGGCTGACAAATTCTTGGAAAGAATCCATCCGTCTGGGAACTGGCATGACTCGGTGCCCCGGGGGGCAGAGGATGGGACCCCGCGGCTCCAGGTCCCCTCTGGGCCACGGGGCTTGCTTCTCAGATCCACCTCTGTGCTGCCAGGCCCTGATGCTCTGTGAGCCTCTGTTCTTCCAGTCCAACTGGATTGCTTGCTGTTCCCAGAACTCGCCCGCTGTCTCCCCCTCCAGGTTTTGGTTCCAGGCATTTGTTTCCATCTGGAATGTCCTTTCGCCCATCTGTTCAAATCATTCCTGACTTCAAGGTCCCTGCCCTCATGCCAGCTCCACCAGGAAGCCTCCCCCTGGGGGCTTCTGTAAGCGCCTGTCCCTGCCACCACCCCACCCCCCAGCCCCACTTCCTGGTCTGTCACTGCCAGGGTGTGCCCAGGGTCGTCTCCCGGCCAGGCTGTGGATGCAGGAAGGGCGGGGGCTGTCGGCACAGGGACCCTCTGTGGCTTCTTCCTGCCCCGCCTGTCCCTGGGGGTGGGGGCGCCTTGCGTGGAGGGGCTGCACGCGTTTCCTGAATGCGACAGAAGTTGGCCCTGTTCCCAGGCAGGGTGGACAGTGACACAGATCAACCCTCTCCGCTCAGGCCCCTTGCTGCTAGTTCCGTGGTCCGGCCGCTCTATTTCCTGAGTGCCAGGGGGGGGGCTTGTGGTTAGCCGGCAGCGACAGGAATGAGCCGAGGCCAGGCCTTGACCCAGCACGTGGTGTCCCCAGCACCGGAGCAGCTCCCTCGGGGGAGGGGCGGGGGACGAGGGCGTGGAGGCCTGCATGCTGGTGCGGTCTCTTCCCACAGACACCCCTGCCCCCCACGAAGTCTTAAAGAGGGTGGGGGGGTGGAACCCCGCCACTTCGGAGGGCCGTCGGGGGTCAGCGCTGGTGCCGCGGGGCCGCCTGCTCCTGGAGCCCACCCCCCCCCCGGGTCCCGCGCCGCGGGATGTCCACGCCGCGATCGCGGAAGGGGAGGGGGTCCCGGAGGCGGCCCGTCCAGTGCCGGCGGTTGGGGGGCCTTGTTCCTTCCTGCGGTCGCCCATCGCCGGCTCACGCCGCAGGTGACCCCGGCAGCTTGACAGTGGTCCCCGCTCCCCTCGGCCGCGCCCAGCCCAGCGCTCCCCCTGCCGCAGACGCCTCCTTGGGGTTTTCCGGCTCTGAGCGCCTCAGATGACCTCGCCGGCCGCCGGCCCGAGCCGCTCCCTCCTCCCGCCCTCCACCCCCCCGGCTTCCCGCCTCCCGGGCCGCGCGGCAGGGCTTTCTGATGAGTCAGCGGGAGCTCGGGAGCCTCCAGCCGCGCCGAGGCATCTGCTCCGGTGACGCACCGTGACTCACGGGCGCCCGGGCAGCCGCAGTCCCCGAGCGCGCAGCGCCGAGTCGGGACGCCGAGCGCAGGCCCCCCACCCCCACCGGCCCCGGGCGGACCCCTCTCCGCGCCCCGCGCGGGGCAACGGGCTCCTCCCGCCTCCAGCTCCCTCCCCACCCCACCCCCGGTTCCCGCCCGCCTGCGGCGCTCTCCTCCCCGTGCCCCTCCGATCCTGGCCCCAGTCCAAGCTGACATCAGACGCTGGCCGCCCGGCCACCCTCTGAGTCAACAGTTTCCGAAGCCGAGCCCGCTGCCAGGGGCGGGGAGAAAGCGCTGCCTCCGGGGGAGGCGGAGGGGGCGGGGCGGCCGGGTCCGGCAGCCGCGGGAGGGTGGAGGTGGGTGGGGACCAGCGAAGCTTTTTTTTACAAGAAGTCACGGGGGTTGGGGGTGCGGGGGGCGGTTAGGGGGAACCGAGAGGGTGAAAACCACCCTGCAGAGCGGCCGGGGCGGAGAGGAAACCTGCGCCCAGAGCCACGTGCTGGAGCCGGCGCGGGGTGGGTGGCTCGCGGAGGCGTGGGGGAGGGAGAGGCCGCTGCTGGGAAAGGCCCCAGGCCACGTTTCTGGGGGAGGAGATGCGCCGCGAGTGGACACGCTCGGCCCAAGGCCAGCCGGGGACCTTCGTGTCTGGAGAGGGCGGCCCAAGATCCCTCTGATGGGAGCAGCTCTGGCCTAGCCTCGGACGGACGGCCCTGCCTGCTCAGGGATGGCCTTGCATAAATGCCCTGGCCTAAAGGAAAGGGCAACCCACTCCAGTGTTCTTGCCTGGAGAATCCCAGGGACGGGGGAGCCTGGTGGGCTGCCGTCTCTGGGGTCGCACAGAGTCGGACAAGACTGAAGCGACTTAGCAGCAGCAGCAGCAGCAACCTGGTTGCCTCCTCTGACCGCGGTGGGATGGGGTTTAGGTTGAAGGGTCTTCTATCTCACCTCGCCCCTGCCCACCACCACCTCAAAGAGGATATCTGTCCAGGGGTCGAAGAATTTGAGAGACTGAGTAAACTGGGGGTGGGTGGCCATCCAGTGAAGGTGAGGAGAGTGGTAGGAAGAAAAAAAGGAAGCACAAAAAGAAGGAAGGAGAATCTTAAGAACCTGCCAAGGACATAACTGCAATCCTTGGAAAGGTGAGTTTCCTGTTACCTGAGGTACTAGGCCAAAATCCTGAGGAGAGAAAATGGATTAGCTGCAGAAAGGAAGGTGGAGTCTGGGCTTTTTTTTGCTCTGGGTAAGAGGCTGGGCGATGGTCTGCCACTGTCTGGGTTCAGCAACCGCTTCGAGAGGCTGCCTCCTGTGGTTCTAGGATGTGAAAGTGAAAGTCGCTCAGTTGTGTCCCACTCTTTTCGACCCCATGGACTATGCAGTCCGTGGAATTCTCCAGGCCAGAGTCCTGGAGTAGGTAGCCTTTCCATTCTCCAGGGGATCTTCCCAACCCAGGGATCGAACCCAAGTCTCCTTCATGGCGGGTGGATTCTTTACCAGCTGAGCCACAAGGTTTTTAGGTTGCTCAAGGACAAAAGATCTTTTAAAGAGCACCCACTTGCACCTAGAAGTTCCCTGACCCTTTGCCCCGCCCTTGTCAGACAGGAAGGAATGGAGAGGAGCCAGGAAGACAGAAAGCCAGCAGACCTCCACAGGCGCCTGGGTTTCCTCCCCTCCGAGTCCACCTCATCTCACCCCACCCTATACAGCTGCCATGGGTGGGGGGCTTCCAGCTGGAATTCATTCTCAATCTCTTTTTGGGATTTGACTTGCCCTTCTTTCCAAAGCCACGGCTCAGCAAGTGATGCCAGCCCCAGGAGGGGATGTCCGGGTCTCATCTTGCAGCCAGAAGGAGCACAACAACTGGGTGCCCAGAACCCATCCGGGTCTGTGCAGAGCTGTTTGTCAGTGCGGCCTCCCAGGACCACGTGAGCTGCCTCTCACCCTGTATGACCCTCTTTCAGACCCAGGCAGAGCAGAGCTCCCGGCCCCCTTCCCCTCGTGCCCAGCCTTCTCCCAAGTGTGCAGGCGGGTGGCTCATTCCTGCCGGGTCAAAACCACATTGAGCCAGACTCCTGGGAAGTTCTCTCTGGACCTCTGTAGAAGAGGTAAAAATGACAGCTTTTGGGAAACCAGGGGGTCTCATTTGCTGAGGTGGGTCAAGATGCAGAGCCCTGTGGCATCCAAGAGCAGAAGGACTGGCTGGGGATCCTCATGGGCGCTGTTAGTTAGGAGCAGAAGGTCCTGGGCCCTGGGTGTTTGCACTTCGGGGGAAGTTGGTGGGCTGGACCAACGGGGGTTTATCCTGGGAGCTGAGGCCAGGTGCAGCAGGGTGCTCTGGTCGGATACTGAAGTCAGAAACACTGCAACCCCCAACTTCCACTTTTTTTTTTTTTTCCTTCATGCTGAGAATGCCCTTGGTAGGGGCTGCCTCCTCCACTGTTTCAGATTCTGCTTTCTCACGTGTGTGTCAGAGAGGCAGTTATCACCTCTGTCAATCTCTTTTCTCCCACTCCCTGATCTGTGTGCCTATGGCCCTTGGCAGCTGCACTGTCACCCTTCCCATGCTCTGCTTGGCCTGAGAGAGAGAGGTTTTGCTGTCTTCAGCTTCCCTCTCTACCCAGAGGCCTGCTGAAAAGGCCCAGAGTTTCATCTTTGCAACTCCTTCCTGGTGGAACGCGTGAGGAAGTGAATTAGCTGTCAGCTCCGTCCTCTTCTGCCCCACGCTTGGCCTGGCAGCCTCTTTCGTGTCTGAGGTCGCTTCCTGTTTGCTGTGTCTGCTGCCTCCATGAGATCCTCATCCTGAGTTTTGACCCACCCTGCCCTTTGCCTCACGACTCAGCTCAGCCTTTGTGACCCTGGCTTGTTCACCTGATGGACCCCTGGAAGCTGCTCCGCAGGAAGAGCCTATGTGCCTCTCCTTAGAACCTTCCCTATGGGCTTCTCTGGTGGTTCAGGCGGTAAAGGAGTGTGCCTGCAATGCAGGAGACCCGAGTTCAATCCCTGGATCGGGGACCCTGGAGGAGGGAATGGCAACCCACTCCAGTATTCTTGCCTGGAGAATCCCAGGGACAGAGGAGCCTGGCAGGCTAAAGTCCATGGGGTCACAAAGAGTCGGACACGACCGAGTGGCTAACACTGTCACCAGGCAGAGGGTCAATGGGGCCTAAGTGTACCTCACTAAAGGCAACCCGCCCACTGACTGTACCTGCGCACCCAGGAACACGGGTGGCCCTAACTGAAGCTAACATGTCATGTGTAAATTCCGCAGTGCTACAACGGATAAAGTAGGGGCTGCCTTCCTTCACAAAACGTTTTCCAAGCGTGTTGTTGAATATGAGATTCCTCGTATGCATTTGGAGGACTCATTTTCCTCGCAACTTGTGGGGAATGGATATATTGAAAGTGAGATACGAAATTAGGAGACGAATTGGCAGAGATCAGTCTGTTTTCAGGGAGTCATGTAACCAAGTTCTGTATCACTGCACATGCCAGAAAAGTTGGAGAGGAAACCGAGCCAAACTAGGAACGTCTGCCTCAAAGGATTTGGCATAACTCCTCAAAACATCTGGCACCGCATGGTAGCATTTGTCATGCCACTGAAAAGCTAACCTCCAGTTGTCCTTGACCAGTGGAGCAGAGGGCCAGGAACCCTCTGTGTGAGAAAATGTGGTTCTAGCTTTGGTTTTTCTGTGTCTGAGCTCTACTACCTTGTGCCACCTGCTGATCTGTCTGTGCCTAGGTTTCTTCTGTAAAATAGAGATCCTTATACCTACTTCTTAGGGCTCTGTGGAGGACCAGAGGAAGTAGTTGACAGCTGGTGGGTGCCCAGTGTACACCTGAAACTATCACCACGTTGTAAACCAACTATACTCCAATAAAAATTAAGTGGTTTCTAGCTGTTGGGGGTAACAACTTCCTGAAGTGTATAATCTTCTCCTTTGGGATCCTTTAGGTCTAGGTTCTGTCCAGGGTCAAGAAAGTCAAATTGAGAGAATGTTGAGCTATTTTTCAGAAGCCACTGGCGCAAAAAGACCAACATCTCTAGGAGAGATAAGGAATTTAAGAGCAGCACAATCTGCAAGCCAATGGTGGATTTCAGGCCTGAGAGAACCTGATAATGAATCATTCTGAGGCCCAATCAGTGACAAAGATGACCTTTGCCCAGACATTGGCATGTTTGAGCCTTTAATGCAGGAGGTGTTGAAAGAACCTAATAAATGCTTATTCACTGAGTAAAATCCAAGTTGAAGGAAAAGTGAAAAATATATATTCTGGGTATCCCTGTGCCAGGTGAGATGTGACCCTGAGGGAAAACACTAAATCAGACCCTGCTCCCGTGGGTCCCAGAGCCTTACACCGGGCCCTGGAGTCTTGCTTCTGAGAATGGGAGCAGATCACATTCCCAAGAAGGACAGATTGACGGGCTGCATTGAGCACCATTGGTAGAGGGAGTAAGAACTGCCCTTTGCACCTCACCTCAGCTCTTTCTGGGCTTCCCTGGTGGCTCAGACAGTAAAGAATCTGCCTGCAATGCAGATAGACCCAGTTTTGATCCCTGGGTCAGGAAGATCCCCTGGAGGAGGGCATGGCAACCCACCCCAGTATTCTTGTCTGGAGAATCCCAAGGACAGAGGAGCCTGGCTGGCTACAGTCCATGGGGTGGCAAAGAGTTGGACATGACTGAGTGACTAACACTTTCCCTTTCAGCTCTTTCTAGCCCATCTGACACCAGTCCAGAGAATGTATAGTATATTCTCCTAGGACTCCATAACCAAGGAACCACAAACTGGGTGTCTTAAAACAACAGAAATGTATTTGCTCAGAATTCTAGAGGCTGGAGTTATCTGCAGGGCCCTGCTCCCTCTGAGACTCTGGGTAGAATCCCTCCTTGTCTCTTGCAAGGAAGGTCCCTCAGGCGAGTTCAGGGCCCGGCATGAGGCTCTGGAACCCATCACCCACTGGAGCAGGGTCTGACTTAGTGTTTTCCCTCAGGGTCACATCTCACCTGGCACAGGGGTACCCAGAATATAAACTCTGCACTTTTCCTTCAAATTCTTGGATTTGACTCAATGAATAAGCATTTATTAGGCTCTTTCAACACATCCTGCAATCCTTGGCATTCCTTGGCCTGCAGCTACTTCACCCCATTCTCTGCCTCTGTTAGCACATGGCGTTCTGTGCGCATCTTCACGTGGCGGTCTTTTTATTAGAACCCCAGTCACACTGAATAAGGGCCCACCCTAATAGCCTCTTCTTTGTTTTTTTTTAAATATTTATTTCTGTTTATTTGTGCATGCTAAGTCGCTTCAGTTGTGTCCAACTCTGTGCGACCCTATGGACTGTAGCCCGCCAGGCTCCTCTGTCCGTGGGATTCTTCAGGCAAGAATACTGGAGTGGGTTGCCATGTCCTCCTCCAGGGGATCTTCCTGATCCAGGGATCGAACCCACGTCTCTTATGTCTCCTGCATTGGCAGGCGGGTTCTTTATCTCTGGCGCCACCCTATTTGGCTCCACCGGGTCTTAGTTGTGGCACACAGGGCCTTTAGTTGCAGCATGTGGGATCTAGTTCCCTGACCAGAGATCAAACCAGGCCCCCTGCATTGGCATCACGGAGTCTCAGCCACTGGACCATCAGAAAAGTCCTCCAATCGCCTCTTCTTAATTTAATTACACCAGCAAAGACCCTGTTTCCAAATAAGGTCACATCCACAGGTACTGGCCGGGGGGAGGGTGTTTAGGATTTCACAGTATCATTCTAAGGGAAAACAGTTCAGCCTGTAACATGTGGTAAGAGTGATGCCTTTGATAAACGGGCTGCTGCACAGGCCAAGAGGGTAGTCAACATGGGTGTCTTGCCCTGTGCCAGCAAGGGGGCAGATAGAAACAGCAAGTTAGCATCCACCTGTCAGGAATCTCAGGAACACTTATATCCTTTAATCCAGCGATGCACCACTAGGAATCCAGCTGGAGAAAAGCATCAAAAATGTTGTAAAACTTAATGCACAGAGGTCTTCTCAGTGTTGTTTACTAGAAACAACTTCAACGTCCAACAGTTAAGGATGGTTATTAAAATAAGCCGCATCCCACGTGAGGGGGTGCTAATAGCTTTTAGAAATGATATTTCCAGGAAAAAAATTTTGAAACATGGAAAAAATGAAATGGTATATTCCGTATGTTGTCAAATTTATTTAAAAAATGGACACGGAAGAAAAGAATCAATATAATGTTAACAGTCTCCCCCCTTCTTAGGAGAGATAATGAGTGATTTTTTTAAAAATTATTATTATGGAGCTATATATGTTCTCTGCATTAGCTTGATAACCAAGGAGAAAAAAGCCCTAATGTTATTTTAAAAATAGATATATAAATAGTTTCCTGGAATATACATTCCAGGAAAGTTCTAGCTGGGAGGAGAGTAGCAGCTGCTGGGTGTCCTGCTGATTTCTGTGTTTATAAGCCACAGCCGTAACCTCTCTAGAATTTCTCAACATGTAGCTGGATGGCTCCTTGCCTCAGAATTACCCATGATGCTTATTTAAAAATGCAGAATTCTAGGCCCCACCCCAGGCCTACTAAACTGGGCCCAGGAATTTGCATTCTTACAGGCTCTGCGCACTTGAGTTTGAATTCCCTTTATCTTAGAGGCTAGGGATACCCACTCATCAGTAATCCAGCATGGATCCAGCATGGTTTCTCACATCAGTCGTTTTGAGGAATAAAACCAAATAAACAGGGAAGTTATTCTTTTTATAAAGTTCACTCTTGGTTCTCCCTAGAACAGGAAGCTGCACACCAAATATTCAAAACAATAGAAAATTCATAATTATATTTTATTTTGGAATTAAGCAACAGCAGGTGGTGTGTCTTAATTTATGTTAGGCAAATAATGAAAACGAGTTAACATTCCAGACTCTAGCCTGGTAAGTGATTAAGTGTTAGTCCCTCAGTCGTGTCCAACTCTGCAGCTCTGTGGATTGTAGTCTGCCAGGCTCCTCTGTCCATGGGATTTCCCAGGCAAGAATACTGGAGTGGGTTGCCATTCACTTTTTCAGGGGATCTTCCTGACCCAGAGATTGAACCCAGGTCTAACCGGCATTGCAGGCAGATTCTTTACTGTCTGAGCCACCAGGGAAGCCCCTGACCTAGGATGGAATTAAGAAAAGCAGTTGCAGGAGAATGCCGGCCCACAGGAAAAGCTTTGCCCTATTACCAAGCATGTATTCCACATGCCGTTAGTTCAGCATCGTAATTATAGATGTGATCACTTTTAACTCACAACCTGAAGCTGAAGCTCTAATACTTTGGTCACCTGATGGGAAGAACTGACTCATTGGAAAAGACCCTGATGCTGGGAAAGATTGAAGGCAGGAGGAGAAGGGGACGACAGAGGATGAGATGGTTGGATGGCTTCACCGACTCGATGAACATGAGTTTGAGTAAGCTCCGTGAGTTGGTGATGGACAGGGAAGCCTGGTGCGCTGCAGTTCATGGGGTCGCAAAGAGTCGGACGCGACTGAGCGACTGAACTGAATGGTTTAGGGGAACGATATTAGAAGACGGAAGGTTCTCCACTTTGAGGTGTGTGCCAGCTTAGGGCAGGGGCTGGCTGAGAACACCCTCCGGGTCCTGTAGGCTGTGACTTGTCCAGACCCAGAGGAGCTGTAGCTTCGGGTGGGGGGAGAGAAAGGAGGCAGCTGTGCAATTAGCCATCTTGTCAGTAGGTGAAACTCAACACCACAGGAGGCAAGCATTCAGGGTATTAGTCCACACTGTTGCTTCAGGGAGAAAAGATGAGCCACTGGGAGAACGAAATATCCCGAGAATGAAGACAGCCATGATTTTAAAAAAAAAAGGAACTGAGAGCTCCAGCAGCTGTGGAACTCTGCCTCAGCCTGGAAGGGGCGTGGCCCCTCCCAGGGCCCTCTCTAAAATGATGGCTTCAGGAAGCAGGTCGCCCTGTGCCTGACCCGACCTGTTTGGGTGGGAGGAGGGCAGAGGTTGGCGGGGGGGGCGCAAAAAAATCGGCAAAGCGCGTGGCCATCTTTCAATAACACCTTCCGATTGTGCTGTGTCGTAATCCCCAGCGCTCTGGCCTGAGTGGATGGGAAATGAGAGCTGGGTGGGCAGGACCCTCGTCCACTCACCAACTCTGGTAGGCCCCCAGCCTTCGGGCTGAGAGTAGGGCGCTGGGGAGGCCGGGCCAGACAGGCCTTCTTCCCTGCGGCAATGGGAGGGAGCGCAGGAAGTCCTCCGAAAGGGTTAGGGCCCATCGAGGGAAAGAAATGTCAAAGGAAGCCCTGTATCTTTCATACAACGTGTAATTAACTCTCAACAGAAAGTGCCACGAATTCATAATGGGATCTGACAGCGAAGGAGGAAGACTCCGACAAGCATGAGATTTGTCGTGGGTTTTTTTTTCTTTTTTTTTAATTTTTTAAAGGAACACAAACGGTTGCAGCTATAATCGTGGACCTCCTCCGGTGATAGTGTCTCCCCAGCAACGAGCCGGATGGTGCTGTGTCCTGCCTGACCCGGGCAGAGTGAACAGGAAGCGACGGTGCTCAGGGGGTGGGGGCCGTCCGCAGCCACCTCGCTGTCTGCCTGGGGAGCCAGCCCCAGAGCCCTCTCCTGGCCAGGAGCCGTCCTCGGAGTCATCCCGGGTCTCCAGCCAGCAGCTCCCGAGGTTGCCCTTCCGGCGGAGCCCAGGCCTCCTCCCTAGTGCCCTGCCCTCCGCTGGGCGGCTGCAGGCTGTGAGGAAGGGTGGGGCAGCTAGAGAAGAAAGGCAGGGAGCCCCTGGGTGGGGTGGCTGCAGGTGGGCAGGGCCTGGGCAACCTCCAGAACAAACCAGGGCCAGCGCTCTCCCCCCTGGGCACAAAGGGCTCAGTGTGAGGGACACACCCGTCCCGTGTGCAAGCGGGAGGCTCACGTTTCCTGACAGAGGAGGAGGCCCGTTCCCAGATCGTCCTGGGTGTGGCCTGGAGGCTGAAGCCTGCTGGGCAGGTGCCACCCCCCAACCACCGCCCCACCGTGGACTCCTGGTGACCCGTCTGGGTGGCTTCAGCCCTCCTTATCCTCTGGTCTGCACATGAGGATGGAGAAAGGCCTGGACAGGCCGCTTAACTCCACAGGACATGGGCATCTGCCTTTTCTTCCTCTGAGAAAGAGCCTTCTTAGGTCCACTCCCCTCCCCCACCACAGACACACTAATGTGTGCGCTCACACACACACACACACATTCATTAGCTCCCAGTTTAAATGAGAGAAGGTCCTGCCCAACCATACTCGACTAGTCAACTCTATTGTGCAGACCCTTCCACTTCCCCCAAGCCGTTGCCTCAAGAAGTTAAGACTAGGCCCCAAAGAAGTCAGGCCTAGCCACATGTAACAAGAACCGTTGTACTGACCACAGTACATCTTTGCTGATGCTCACAGATCCCCTGGGGTGGCTATGCCTTGCCATTGAAAAGGATGGGTCACTAAGTTACTGAAATCTTCCCTGGGCCTGGTGGGCTTTGGGTTTTACAATGAAAGAGTTGGTAAATCAACTCTACTCCAATAAAAAAGGTAAAAAATCAAATGAAAAAAAGTTAAGAGAATACTTTTTCTACGCTCTCTCATCAGTCAGTCAGGCCAAGAGCCACAGGGTCGCAGGGCGGTCCGCACAGCTCCTGCAACCCTACTGCATCGGGTGGGCCCTGCGGCCTCTGCAAGCAGGAGGGGCGGGCGTGGTCCTCTGACCACCACTGAAGCCAGTAGTAGTGGATGAGAAGCGGGCAGTCTTGGAACGCAGGGCTTTTCTCTGTCCTGTGTTGTGAACTATGAAGAGGACATTCATGTATTGAACATATATTTCTTGGGCGCCCATCTAGGTGCCAGAAAAGAAACAACAGTTCCTGCTCTCAGGAGCTTACATTTGACACAAAAGCCTGGGAGCTTCTCTGCACTCATTTCCTATAGCTGCTCTAACAAAGCACCACAGATTGGGTGGCTTAAGCAACAGAAATGTTATTTTCTCACAGTTCTAGACATTAGCTATCTGAGATCAAGGTCTTGGCAGGGTTGGCTCCCTCTGAGTCACCCCGATTTCTTTCTGCGTCTTCACACGGCGTTCTCCCCGTGTGTCTGTGTGTCCAAATTTCCCCTTTTTATAAAGATACCACTCATATAAAATTAGAGCCCACCCTAATGGCCTTCAGAAAAGGCAATGGCACCCCACTCCAGTACTCTTGTCTGGAAAATCCCATGGATGGAGGAGCCTGGTAGGCTGCAGTCCATGGGGTCGCTCAGAGTCGGACACGACTGAGCGACTTCCCTTTCACTTTTCACTTTCATGCATTGGAGAAGGAAATGGCAATCCACTCTAGTGTTCTTGCTTGGAGAATCCCAGAGACGGGGGAGCCTGGTAGGCTGCTGTCTATGGGGTCATACAGAGTTGGACACGACTGAAGCGACTTAGCAGCAGCAGCTGCAGCAGCTAATGGTCTTATTGATTATATCTGGAAAGACTTTATCCTCAACCAAGGTCATGTTCTGAAGTACAAAGGGTTAGGACTCCAGTGTGCTTTCTTCTCTGGGAGGTGGACACAATTCAATTCATAACAACCTCTACAGAGACGTATAGGAAAGTATGAAGGCGAGTCAGTTGCCTTTGAGGTGCCTGCAGTCTCCTACTTCTTCAAGGTCTCTGGTGAATGTATCTGATTGGTGGAACCTGGGTCATGAACCTGTTCCGTGCTGCAGGGCAGGCTGGGAAATTCAGTTTCTGGCTTCTCATCTTGGGGAGGATGGGCATCTAATGTGGGATTTTACCCAAATACAGGAAGAGCATTCAAAGGATTCATGGAAAAGTGTCCACAAAGCACAAGAGGAATCTACTATGTAGGTGCTTTCAGATTTCCTCCAAGGGGACCCGAACGCAGAGGATGAGAACAACCATGTTGCTGTTTTGTCTCCCCTTTAGTGCCTGGTGTTGTGTGCTGCCCACTGCAGAGACCAAACACTGGTGACCACAGAAGACATCTGGCAAGTCTAGAAAATGGTGAACAGCTAACGTTTAGTAAGCATTTACTATGTGCCAGGAATTTTTCTGAGCTCCTTACATGCTCCTTACTTGCCTCATTTCATCCTTGAAGCAGCCTTAGGAAGCAGAGCTGATGATTACCTCCCTTTCACAGGTAAGAAAATGGAGATACTGAGAGGTCAAGCAAGCACTTGGTGAGAGAGTCAGGGTTAGAACCCAGCTATTTCAATCTCAGACTAGGAGCTTAGCCACTTTGCTCCCTAAGAGATGGAAGAAGATGATGCAAGATGGGGGAAAACCTCCCGGCTAGGCTGTGGGGCAGGTGGGTGAGTGCTATTAAGTCATTTGCCCAGGTGGCAACCTGGAGGCTCACCAGAGCCACCCCTGGGTGGCAGATACATTGTCTCACGCTCTCTGTGAGCCAAGGTGGGTGTGATGTCGGTGTGAGACACTCCTGACAAAGTCCTCGGGAATCCTGGGAGGGAGGCGTGGGAGGAGGCAGTGGGGAGGAGGGAGGGAGTGGTGCAGGCTGGCCCAGGAGGCCCTGCCTGGCGTGGCTGAGGACAGCTTGCGTCAGAGGATGCTGGGCAGGGCAGGCACTGGCTCCCCTGTGAGGCAAAGAGGCCCCAGGCTGGGCCCTTGCCAGGGTGCTGCCTGGAGAGGACTGGATGTTCCCAAAGGTTCTTCCCCAGGGACCCAGAAGAACAGATGGGTCTTGGAGGGGCCAGGGCAGACCCTCAGTGTTAAGAGCCTCTGTATTGCATTAGGGGCTTCCCTGGTGGCTCAGACAGTAAAAAAATCTGCCTGCAGTGCAGGAGACCTAGGTTCAATCCCTGGGTCAGAAAGAGCCCCTGGAGAAGGGAATGGCAACCCCCTCCAGTATTCTTGCCTGGAAAATCCCATGGACAGAGGAGCCTGGCAGGCTACAATCCATTGTGTTACAAAGAGTCGGACACGACTGAGTGGCTAATACTTTATCAGGTCCCTGCCGGGCTTCTCTGGTGGCTCAGATGGTAAAGAATCTGCCTGCAGTGTGGGAGACCCTGGTTTGATCCTTGGATCAGGAAGATCCTCTGGAAAAGGGAATGGCAACCCACTCCAGTATTCCTGCTTAGAGAATCCCAGGGACAGAGGAGCCTGGCAGGATACAGTCCGTGGGGTTGCAAAGAGTTGGACACTACTGAGCGACTAACACACACTCAGGTCCCTGCTGTGATGCCCAGAGGCAGAGACCTGGAACCTCTGTGCCTGTGTCTACCCCTGTGCCATTGGATGTTGCAGTGTTGCTACTTGGAGTACTGTGGGTAGGGGCGGGGTTGTGGGTTGTGGGGAAAGGAACAGGAGACAAAAGTGAATGAGACACATTTGCAAAGCCCCAAGCATGCCTCACTGGAGATCTTCTCTGACCCTGGCCCTTAGGACATTCCAAGTCCAGAGAGTAATTTCAACAGTGTCCACACACAAGGGGTGTCTGTCATTCACCTGTGAGCTCCCCTTTTGAGAGAGATGGGACCAACCTAGCAGCCTCCCTTTTCAAAGGGAAACAGGGTACATGGTGGAAGGTGGGCTTTTCTTAAAAGCAACAGAAGAGAAAGGTAAAGAGTATTTTCCTTTAGCACTGATAATAAGGTAAGAATAGGATGCTTTCCTATATACTAGCAGGGCATTTCCAAAACATACCACAGTAACACAAGTAAGAAAGAAATGTGCAGGTAAAGAAATTATCCATTGGAAGTTTTTGATTTTTAAAAATTTTTGGAGGTTTTTATTACAGTAGGTGACTGTGAGATGAAATCATTTAGTCATGTCCAGCTCTTTGTAACCCCCTGGACTGTACCTCTATTCATGGAATTCTCCAGGCAAGAATACTGGAGTGGGTTGCCATTCCCTTCTCCCAGGGATCTGGGTCTCCTGCATTGCAGGCAGACTCTCTACTGTCTGAGCCAGTTAATAAAATAGATCAGCTTCAAAAATGTTTACAAACATCAGTGATATTCCAGAGTTTTAAGACCAGGTTAAATCCACAATAACATGAAAAATAACCAGGGTGCCCTAAGGTTCAAATATCTCCTCCCAGATAAGAAGCAGAGAAGGGGGATATTCATAGAATTTGAAGAATGAGGTGGGGCCGGGTTGCCAGATGAAACACAAGGAGGCCTGTTGCATGTAAATTCTAGATAATACAACGAGCATTTTGTTAGTATGAGAGCATGGTCCAAATATTGCATGGGACAGACCTATATGAAAAAAAAATATTAATTGATGAACTGAGATTTAAATTGAGCTGGCCATCATGTATTTTCAGTTGCTCAATCTGGCCACCTTGGATGGGCCTCCCATCCACTCCAGTAGGCGAAGGCGGAGAAGTGACTTCTGGAAAAGAGCCTGGCTTGTTTGCTTGGTGCCTGGTGTCGGGGACTCCAGGGAGACCAGGCCTCTGGCTCCAGGCCTGCCTCCCAGGGCCCTGGGAAAAGGCCCTGGGCCTCTTCTCGGAGCTCTGGCTCCCTGGAGGGAATAGGCAGGGCCCAGCAGCTGCAGAAGGAAGCCTGGAAAACAACCTGGAAACAGTTCAGGCTTCTCTGGGCAGCTGCCAACACATCTCCAAGTGCGCCAGGGCCCCCGACCACACCGCAGGCCACCTCCCATGGGCCTGAGAGGTCGCCCTGACCCCCTGGAGTAGAGTAACACTGAGCCACACCGCAGCTGACCCGGCAGACGGGCCAGCCTGCACTGACCTCTCCTTCAGGCCCGACGCTGACTTGCCCCCACGTTCTCTGGGGCTGAGGTCATCGAATGCCCGTAGGCCTTTCCTGCAAGGCTGCCATGCCAATCTGTAGGCATTCACTGGGCGACTAGTTGTGTGTGCTGCCCACAGGTACCCTGGGGAGGGGTCTGCTCCCCAGGATTCTGGGAAACCCCTGAGTGAGGGTCCTGCGATCTCTCCTCTGAAGGTGAATGGAGCCTGCCTGCCTGAGGCCTCTGGGCCAGCCAAAGACCCTCCAGCCCCTCAGGCCCCCTGCTCTGCTAGCCCTGCTCAGGGGCCTTCCTCCCAGAGCTGTGTGGGAGCGGTGTTTGTGTCCTTTCCCAGCGAGCAAGGAGGGGAGAGGGTGGGAGGAAGAGGGGCAGGCCTGCCTTGGGAAGTTTAAGCTTGAAATGTTGGATGGGAGCACTCCCTGGGGTGCTGAGAAAGGAAGGAATGGACAGCTTATGAGAGAGCCTGGCTTTGCTAAGTATCTCCTGTGAGGTGCTTTTAGTCCCATTTTTACAGAAGATGAAACTGAGGCCCAGAGAGGTCATGGAATCTCTCTCAGGTCACACAGAAATGCCAGCCTCAGGATTCCCAGCCAGACCTCTCTGAGTGTTAAACCTGGGTCCATTCTGTGCCTCTTTGCGGCCCGGGAGAGTTCCGATCTAGTTCAGGAGGAAATATCTACTGTCAACTCTGTTTTTCTACTGTGTTAGGTTCCTGCCTCCTCTGCTACCCCCAAGACTTGGCTCATGACTGAAATTTCGACAAGAAAATCATGCTGAAAGGAAACAGCTGAACTTCTCTGTGTCCACACCAGGAACCCCATCTCCTGGGCTCTCAACCCTCCTCTCACAGAGCCAAGTGACCTCTTGGGCAAGACTGTGGTGGTCTCGGCAGTACTTTGGGGATTGTCCCTGGTCCCTGCTCTCGGATGGCTCACTTGGTAATTCCTGACAGACTGCAAACCAGCCTCTCAAACTCAGCCTGTGTGGTTGGTTGAGTTTGGTTAAACTGGAGGATATAGGCCGCCATGATGCCCCACGCCTACCCCCCCAGGTGACACTGTGACTTGTCCCTGCCCCCTTAGCCTTTCTTAGATGTCTCCCATAGAGGGCTCAAGCCTTCATTATCTTGGGCATTTCTCAGAGTGTCTCTAGCACTCCAGCCCCCTTGGGCCACCATTCCACCCCCTCAGCACCTCACAGCAGTAGGATGACAAGAAACGTCTGAGTATGGTGGGGAGAGCGTGGGGGCTGGGAGGTGAGAGGGAAGGCTCTGTTTCTTCCAGTCATGAGCTTCCTCTATTGACTCACGCATATGTGTTGGCTGGATGGGGAAACATGGGAGGAGATGGAGGCTGGACGTGGTAATACCAGCCCAGTGGCTCTTGGCTCCAAGTCTGCTCACAGATGTTTGTTAACCAGACGTCGTTAGAAAGGACTTCCAAGCTCTACTTGCACCTCCTCTGCTGAGGGTTGACTCAGTAGCATTTCTCAGAAGCCCCTTTCTTCTGTCACAGCTTGCAACTCCTCTGAGACTCCAGAAACATCCAGCCTACGCAATGTCTTTTCTTGACTGAAGTGTGGCTGTTGGAACCATACTGCCTGGGTTCCCATCCTGGCTCTGAACCCTCTCAGACTTGGGGGTGATCCTCAATCCCTCTCTGCCTCTGATCCCTTGCCTCTAACGTGGGGATGAGAGCAACTATAGCCTGGAGTTGTTGAGATTGCAATGTTGGCAGCTGTAAAAGACTTAAAATAGTACCTGGTATGTGGTAGGTGCTATGGAAGTATTAGCAGCTGTCTTATTATTCCTATTATGATTATTTTTCTGTCTCCTCTGCCCTTTCCTTCCACGTCTCCAGTCCAGTCTTTATCGATGCACTGTCCTCCAAAGCCTTGGCGGGCTGGCTGGGCAAAGCTGTCCTTACGGGTGGTGTAAGGGCCTTGGAAGGCTGGAGACTCTCCCATGGAGATGAACATGTGCCTCTGAGAAGGTGTGGGGACCCCTGCAGATGGTTCTGAGGTGGGAAGGAGCAAGTCACCCTCTGCTGTACTGAAAGGAGTACAGCTGCCTAGAGCAAGGGGCGTGTCTCCTGGTGGTGAGGGAACTTTGGTTTGGGTCCAAATAGTTCAGAGAAAAACGCATCAGTCAGAGGACTTCTGAGTGTATCCAGATGGAGGTGAAGCCACACACCTGGTCTCACCTGCGATGAAACTGTGGAACTCCGATGGAATTCCAACCCAGCCCAAACTCTGATTGAGATTTGAACCCATGAGCTGGGACTTGAACCCACTGTCTTTTCATTGAAATCACACACCTGGTCTCAGGACTTAATGAAGATCAGGTTCTTTGTGTCTCGGTGTAGAAAGAATTCATTGAGAGGCAAAGTGATAAGTAAGAAGTGTCAATAGATTTATTGAGAGAGGTACACACTCCACAGACAGAGTGTGGGCCATCTCAGGTGGCAAGAGGCCCCAAAACAAGTGGTTAGTTTTTATGGGCTGGGTAAATTCTTAGGCTAATGAGTGAGAGGATTGTCCAACCGTTTTGGAGAAGGGGTGGGGATTTCTAGGAACTGGGCCACGGCCCACTTTTTGGTCTTCTGTGGTCGGTCTAACAGTCACAGCAGCAGTGGGTGTATTGTTCAGCATATGGATATATTACAGTAAGTGTATAATGAGGCTCAAGGTCTACTGGAAGTCAAACCTTCCACCATTCTGGGTCTAGTAGATTCTAATCAGTTTATGTTGTATCCACAATGACTATGTCATTCTCTTAAAGGTTATATCCTGCCCCCTTCCCTCCTGTTTCAGAGGTTACAATTAAGACACTCATACAGTAGGACTCTAGTGGGTTGGTGGGTGGCTCCCCAAGAAATATGTCCATGTTCTAGCCCCCAAAACCTGTGAATGTGACCTTGTTTTTAAAGAGTCTTTGCAGATATCATTAAGAATCCTGAGATGAGGTCATCCTGGATTATTTGTCTGTGTCCTAAACCCAAGGACAAATGTCCTTGTAAAAAGTAGAAGAGGCAAATTCGCAAACACAGAGGAGAAGGCCAAGTGAAGACAGAGGCAGAGTCTGAAGTTCTGCAGCCAAAGCAAGCTTGGAGCCACCAGAGGCTGGAAGGGAAGCTTTGGAGAAAATGCAGCCCTGAGGACAACTTGACCTTGGATTGTTTTTTGCTCCCAGAACTGTGAGAAAAATTCATTTCTGTTGTTTAAAGCCACCCAGTTTGTGGTAATTTGTTTCAACAGTTACAGGAAATTAATAACAAGGACCAACTGCAAACCACAGCCTATCTGTACCCCAAAGGGAAAGGAAAAGATAAGGGGCCATGGTTTGAAGTGGTGAAGGCAGAGAGAAATGAAACTCAAAGGGTCGATGAAGGACTTTCGTCGACTGCCGCATGTGCTGGAGCAGGTTGTGCACCGCACAACCATGGATGTTATATACCACATGCTTGTAGATCTGAGTATCTGCTTGGTTTTTCCCTGCAGTGGTCAGTCAGGTGTCTTAAGGAAGGGGTGCCTCTTACTAAAACATACAAAATTACCCTATGGCCTTGTTGGTGTTAGTGAGAAACATCTAGATAGCCCTGTCCAGTGGAACTTTCTGCAAAGATGGAAATGTTATGCTGTAATTATTGTTGTTCAGTCACTTGGTCAAGTCCAACTCTTTGTAACCTCATGGACTGTAGTACACCAGGCTCCTCTGTCCTCCACTGTCTCCCAGGGTTTGCTCAAATTCATGTCCATTGAGTCAGTGATGCTATCTAATCATCTCATCCTCTGCTTCCTCCTTCTCCTTTTGCTCTTGATCTTTCCCAGCATCAGGGGCTTTTCCAATGACTCAGCTCTTCGCCTCAGGTGGTCAAAGTATTGGAGCTTCTGCCTCAGCAACAGTCCTTCCAGTGAGTATTCAGGGTTGGCTTCCTTTAAGATGGACTGGTTTGATCTCCTTTCAGTCCAAGGGACTCTCAAGAGTCTTCTCCAGCACCAAAGTTCAAAAGCATTAATTCTTTGGCACTTATGGGACCATCCAATAGCATAGCCATGAGTCACATGTGACCCTTGAGTACTTTGAATGTGGCTTGTGCAACCGAGGAGCTGAGTTTTATTTTAGTTAATGTAAACTGTAAACGCCACATGTGGCTGGGGGCTACCATATTGGACACACAGCCCCAGGTCAAGAAAATGGAAGCTCCCTACTGCTCAGTGCAGAATTTAATCACCAAAAGCATGGCCACTATTCACTTAATACTATCCATGGGTCCCTCTGCAACTTAGTCCCTGTTGAGTGGAGGCAAGGGAGTCAGTCAGGGACCAAGGTGGTGGGAGAGGTGGTGACAGACAGTGAGGAGTGCCTGGGAGTATGACAAATACCTAACCAGACTGAAGCAAGGGTCCAAAAGCAGAAGGGGGTCTAGAGAAACGCCTGCCCAAGGAGGTTAAGAGATTTCTCTCTAAATTGCTGTCTTTCCCTACCCTTAGTCACCCTTCATGAACTTGTCAGTCCTGAAGTTAGCAGAACTCTTTAGAACCTTTTTTTTTTTGGTTGCACCAGACAACTTGGGAACCCCCTGTAGCTCAGATGATAAAGAATCTGCCTGCAATGCAGGAGACCTGGGTTCAATCCCTGGGTTCAATGTCTGGGTCAGGAAGATCCCCTGGAGAAGAGAATGGCAACCCATTCCAGTATTCTTGCCTGGAAAATGCCATGGACAGATGAGCCTGGCGGGCTACAGTCCATGGGGTCGCAAAGAGTTGGACGTGACTGAGAATGTACAAACGCACACTGCGAAGGAAGAAAACAAATCTCAAATTCCGTTTTTTAGGTAAATGTGATACAAATCGATAGAGATGATAAAGACTGTGCAAAGAAGAAAACCAAAGACCAATATCGCTAATGGATGGGTGCAAATATACTTAAAAAAGAAAAAAAGCACATGAGCCTACTCTCACAGGGCTTAGTTCAGTTCAGTTGCTCAGTTGTGTCCGACTCTGTGACCCCATGAACCGCAGCACACTAGGCCTCCCTGTCCATCACCAACTCCCGGAGTCCACCCAAACCCATTTCCATTGAGTCAGTGATGCCATCCAACCGTCTCATCCTCTGTCATCCCGTTCTCCTCCTGCCCCCAATCTTTCCCAGCATCAGTGTCTTTTCTAATGAGTCAGCTCGTCACATCAGGTGGCCAGAGAGCTATAGAATCACACAGGAAATGGTGTTAGCATGTCTGTAGCATCCATACGGCAGGAGATGCAGCTGTTGAAAATAATTTTCTTAAGAGGTTGTTAATTTGACAAAAAGCAGATCATAAAATAGAATTATAGTCTTTCATTTTTTAAATAAAAATATATCTATAGTCAAAGAAAAAAATGTCTGGAGGGATATATCCCAACGTCTATGATGTCAGGGCTCATCAGCCAAAGGACGCCAGGAACACATGTGTAATGGGGTTTATGGGCAGTGAGGGGCATCTCAAGAAGAAGCTGCTAGAAAGGAATTAGTATCAGGTTTCAGCTTGTGGTCATTGCCTTGGGGGATGGTTCAGGTAAGCGGGGCTTTGCTCTGGACTGGATGCTGCTGGGAAGTGGGGGTAATTTTATGACTCGATGTCTTAATAATTCGCATCAAGATGAATGGAATGAGGTTATAATTGGTAATAACAAAACAAAAACAGCAGGGACTTCCGCAGTGCTCCAGTGGCTGACTACACACTCCCAATGCAAGAATCATGATCCCTGGTCAGGGAGCTAGATCCCACATGCCACAACCAAGGAGCCCACAAGCCGCAATGAAGACCGAAGATCCTGAGTGCCGCGACTGAGACCCGGCGCAGCTAAATAAATGAATATTACAGAAACAAAAACAACAGAACCTATAAGCCAGAATAGGGGGGTGTTTGGTTATTTTTGTGGTTTGGATGATGCTTTTGTTTCTGTCTCGTGCAGACACGAGTACAGAGTGGTTTTTTTCTTGATCTTCACAGTGGCAGTGGCCTGGGCTACTGTGGGTGTTCTGTGGAGCTGGACATGCTCAAGAAGAGAATGGTAGGTGACATTCTTTGTCCCCAAGACCAAGGCCCGGTTGTGAGAGTGTTGCCAGCTTTGGCCAGCAGGGGCTGGTTTGCCAGTTTGCTCTTTCTTAACGGTGTATCTTAATGCTCTGTGTGTTGGGGTTAAGAGTGATTTTCATTTTCTACTTCATATTCTGGAAAATGTTTTTGTTTTTTTAAATCATGTATTACATTTATCTCGATAAAAATAGCTCTTTTCTTTCTGAGCAAAACCAAACCAAAACAAAACAAAAAACCCAGCTGCATAAGAAAACGCTAAACTGGGTAAACCCAACATTTGGTGAGACAGGTAGACAGCCCCGCTGGATGCCCAGAACAAGAGCCACACAGCTGTTCACGCCACATCCTGCCGAGAAGCTCCACTCAGACGTGTCCCCAGGAGGCAGGCGGGGCGTGCCAGGGTTAGAGTTTAGATTAGAGGGAAATTGAGGTTGCTCAAGACCTCACTCCAGGGGCCAGGTGGTGAGAAACACGGCTGGCTTCACCACTGGGTGGAGGTCACCTGGATACCTTGGACACCTGCTCCAAGGCGCTGCCAGGCCAAAGGCGGTCACATGGCCTAGAGCTCTGGCTCTCAGCTTCGCCTGTGCTTCGGAATCACTTGGGTCAGTTGATACCCTCCCACACCTCCAGGGCTCAGCCACCCTGACCAGTTAAATCAGGATCCCTGGGGAGCAGGGCCCAAGTGTGAGCATTTCTTGGCTCTGCAGGAGGTTCCTCCAACTAAACCCTGCTCCTCCGACCCTGGTTTCATTCTCCTTTTTTAGTTTCTACCCTCATCTTTTCCACTCCTTTCACCTCTACTGAAGCTCAAATCTTCACTTCTCTCCCCTAAATCATCCCTGTCCTCCACTCTCCCTGACTGATCTTTGTAAAAAAAATAAATAAATAAAAATTAAAAAATAATAGAAGTCACTGGTTCTTATCTCTGGCAGGGTATTTGAATCGCCAGGGGAGGCTGAAAAAGCATTCCTAGTGCCTGGCCCCTCCTTTAAGAGTTTCTGATTCCATCGGTCTGGGGTGGAGCCCAGGCACTGGTATTTTTCTTAAGTTTCCCAGGGGATTCTGTTGGGGAGTCAGGGCTGAGAACCACTGCTGTAGGTACTTTTACTCCCCAGCCCAGCAGGCGTCAAGTGAAGGAGCTAACCCTGGAAATGGAGGCATAAGAGTTCTTTAGGGTCCCTCTAGGGGAGTCTGTCACAAAGGAGAGGAGCCCTTGTCCACAACTTTGCTGGAGAAGATCACCACGTAGCTCTGTTTGCATCTGGGCAACCACATGGGGTGTTGGGGGAGGAATTCAGCAGCTACGGTGATAGCACCTAGTGATGAGGTGGTCCCTGGCAGAGGAGGACTGGAGAAAGAGAAGGGAGAAAAAGACAGGAATTTTGTCCTAGCTGATGTCCTGAATGCCTTGAGGGGAACTTTGCAGAGGGCTGGCTCCCCCTGGAGTAAAGGGTGGGGAGGGGGGCAGAAACTGGGGGAACAGGGTGGATCTCAATGAACACTTGATTGTTAAGAGCTCTGAGCCTGGGAGGCCTATGATGGATGCTGTGGGTCCCACTCAGACCCCCTTGCGGGGCCCAGGCACTTCACCCCCAGCTGCAGGAAGCTTGTCTGCTGACTGCTCACAGTTGAGTCCTTCCCCAGGAATTGCCCTCTGATGAAGGGAGCTGCCAGGTGCAAGGCTGTGTCCTCTCCGAAGGGCAGTCTGCATACAATGACTAGTCAACAAGGAGGGGCACAAAGACCCGGGCGCCTTGCCTCCTTTGACGACACCCCAGCTGCAGAGCTCCCCACGGGATCAGCTGACGTGTCTGATGTGAGCACATCCCAGTGCAGCCTTGTCTCTGCCTAATCCTGCTTCCCTCATCCCCCTTGCAGTGCTGCTCTGACTTTCTCCCCATAGGCCTCCCCACATGCAAATTCCCAAGTCTGTTTCCAGGGTGCCTGACCTTAATTTATGTGTGTGGGTCCAGAGAGGAATGAAGTTGGGTTGCGTTACAGCTGCTTTGGGGGCCTCATGGAACATTTGTAGGTTCAAAGAACATAAAAATTGCAACTCTGATCAGATATGGGCTCTGCTTACAATTCCTCGGTGACTCCCTACCATCTCTGTGATAATTTGAGAGCTCTTTCGCAATCCAGCCTGACCACCACCGTGGGCACCTCCTCCTCTCCCTGGCTCTCCAGGCAAGGAAGACTGTGATAAAATACATGTAAGATAACATTTATCATCTGAACCATTTGAAAGTGTACAGTCAGTGGCATCTAGTATATGCACAGTGCTG
Source organism: Bos grunniens (assembly GCF_055505025.1). NCBI lineage: Eukaryota > Metazoa > Chordata > Mammalia > Artiodactyla > Bovidae > Bos > Bos grunniens. The sequence continues at coordinate 20,683,341 of NC_141178.1, read as the reverse complement.
TGTAACTCACCCTATCTAGCTCTGGAAGATTTTCACCACTCCCAAAAGAACCCCCTATTAAGCAGTCACTCTTCATTATCTTCTCCTCCCAGCCCCTGTGTGCATGTGTGTGTGTGCTAAGTCACTTCTGTTGTGTCTGACCCCTTGTGACCCTATGGAATGTAGCCACCAGACTCCTCTGTCCATGGGATTCTCCAGGCAAGAATACTGGAGTGGGTTGCCATGCCCTCCTCCAGGGGATCTTCCTGGACCAGGGAAGGGAAGCCCCCTAGCCCCTGGCAGCCATCAATTTATTTTCTGCCTCCAATAATTTGCCTACTGTGGATATTTTATGTAAATAGAACCATACAATGCGTGGCCTTCTATTGTCTGGCTTCTTTCATGTATAGTGTTCATCCATGTCATAGCATGCATCAGAATGCCATCCTTTTTATGATTGAATAATGTTCCATTTGGAATAACATTCCAAATATATCACATTTTGTTTACCCATTCATCAGTCAATGGACATGTGGGTTGTTTCCAGCTTTTTGGCTTTAGTGCTGCTATGAACATTTGTGTACAAGTTTTTGCTTGAACAGCTGTACTTAATTCTTTTGAATATCTATCTATATACATATATTAGAATTGCTAGGTTATATGGTAACTCTCTGTTTAACTTTTTGAGGAACTGCTAGACTGTTTTCCATAGTGGCTGCCCCATTTTACATTCCCATGAGTAACGTATGAGAGTTCCAATTTCTCCATATCCTTGCCAACCCTTGTTGCTTTCTGGTTTTGGGATTGTAGCCATCTTTGTGGGTGGTGGCTTTGACTCGCTCAGTGCATGGTTTTTACCCCCTACCGTGTGGCAGGCACTGGACTAGGCACTGGGGATCCTACGGAGAACACTAAGGCTCTGCTTTGATGGCAGTTCCATCCTGGTGGGGGGATGACACAGGAGAATGCAGTTAGGAGACTGAACCGTGTTCGTTAGCAGGGACAGTAGAACCACTGGGCTGCAGCTGGGAGAGCAGGGAAGCGAGCTCTTTGCGCTTCTTGTGCCTCTCCTTGCCCTGGTGGGTGGAGCAGAGGTTGCAAACTCAAAGGCTTCGGGGGCACTGGACATGGCCAGAGGAGGGAACCACAGGGGCAAGCGCACGTGCATTTGTGTGTGTATTTTGGGGGGTTGGTGCTATGACAAACTAGAGGGTACCAGTCCTGCCTCTAGGGGCAGATGCTGCTTTAGCACTGGTTTCTTACTGGTGAATAGAACTGGGCCTGGCCACACTGGATCAAAATAAGATTTTAACATGAAATCTATACTTTTTTACATGATGGCACTTTAAAAACATTGTCTGGGGCCCATTTTGATGAACTGCCCACCATCTGATTCTGACAGGGATGTGTTTCTCAGAGGCAGAGCCTCATTCATAGAGGCAGCATCTCTGGGCCACACACCGCCCCCCCCCCCGCCCCCCGCCCGACCCCCACCACCCCCACCCGCACCCCCCGACCTGGGAATCTGCCTTTTAACCTAGCCTCCTCTCTGCCCCACCCACTCCCAGCCACCCCCCAACCCCCCACCCCCAGGCGGCCTGAGGCAGCTGGAGTTTGAGAACCACCAGGGGATGTTGTAAGGAAGGCCGTGGAGGGCTGGGCAGGCAGGATCACGTTTCCTGTTTGCACAGGCACTGGAACGCCCGTGGCCTGGGCCCAGTTTCTCAGGGCAAACAGCCGTCCAGAGTACATACTTCCGTGTGCCAGGAACAGGGGCGTGGCGGAGAGGGCCCTGCAGGGGGAGAACGCTCCCTCCAGCCTGCCTCTGGCTGTCCACAGCCCCACGTGGTTGGATGCCCAGGCCGGTGGCTTTTACCTCAGTGGGCAGTAGCCCCTGCCCAATGCCTGTGGCTTCCCGGTGAACTCTCTCTGTATGGACGCCATTGCGGAGGCGGTGCCAATAGAGATGTCAAGTTCGAGAAGAAGGCAGCTGCAGTTCTCTGGTAGGGGTGTTGGTTTCACAAAACCGCAGGCTCCTCTTCAACAGCTGTGAACCGCCTGGCCGCTGTGCGGTGTCTATTCCGAAGCCGCCATGACACCGCAGGGTTTGCCTGGTGACCCGGGCGCTCAGTGGGATTGGCGTTCTAGTCCAGTATTTATAGGTTCCAGAATTATAAACGCCTTCCTCCCCTCACCATGTCCCTGTCAGCTCACTAGTGACCAGACATATGGAACCAGCAGATACGGAAGAAGAAATAAATCTGGGGTTCGTCTTTATGGGGATAATCATCAAAGGAACCCATTCCGCTCACCCCACCAACCCCCAAAATGCTCGTTTACATATTGTAGCTAAAGAAGGAACTTTGGTTGATTTCCCCAACAGGAAATAACAGAGAACAAATTAATAAGCTATGTTTCTATGTACATTTCTATCCCTAAAGGGTCCATTTAAACAGCATCTTCTGCCTAGATTACTCTCACCAAATAATTTTAGTTGTTAAGAACTATAATCAACATAAAATATAACTGCTGTAAAACTATATAGTAGTCTTAATACCTATAATAAAATATCACACTTAGTAGAGATTATGGGTGCTAAGAGCAAGAGCCAGCGTTTACCGAGCTCTTACCACAGGCTGGGTTCAGTCCAAAGTGCTTTACTTGGATTATCTCAATCTTTACAACCTTGTGAGATTTAATCCTCAAAACCACTCCACCAGGGAAGTAATATCACCATTTTACAGATGGGGAACCTGGAGTCTTGGAGCTTGTATGTGCTAGGTGTTTTCCAGGGTTCCTATCATATCATCCCTAGGCTGATCCTGCGAGATTCCCCTCCCAACAGGGAAAGTATCATTTTCTTTTTAATGGATGAGGGAAGAGTCAAGGGCAGGTTAAATATACCCATGGTCGCACAGCAGATGTATTAGGTAGAGGAGACGGGGTTTGAACCCAGGGATGTAGCTCCAGAACCCGCCCTTTAACCTCTAAGTTACCTCAGGCTGTGAAACAGTTTTGAGGCCCAGAATACACCCTATGTCCACTGTGTCAGTGTTCATAGAGGGGAAAAAGCTGGAAACCACCCAAATGTCCCTCAGTGGGGGAAGGTCACCCCAGTTAGGTTGCAAACATTCTAGATGGTACAGGTAGATATTAAAAGGACTGCTCCTTTTAATAACCACACGTAAAGTGGATCTTATATGCGCTGATGTGGAACAGCATACATGATATATAAAGTGGAAAAGACTAGTTGCTAAGTAATATGCATAGCATAATGCCACTTAAAAATATGGGGCTACGCTACATTGTATCAATCAGGGCCACACTCTTACTGGATAATTCGAGGAGAGTTTAATAAAAGGAATACTTATAGAGCTGTGGGCAGCATACAGTGAGACCAACAGGCATGGCGCTGCAGTACCCTAGGCAATATAACACTGGGGGTTCTATCACTGTGTGCTGGAAGCCAGAGACAGAACTGTGTGGAGGGGTAACCCCCCAGGAACTGAGAGTCACCCACTCTGATAGCCAGGGAGGGAGAAGGCAAATCAATTCCCTGACCTCACTCTCTTCCCGCCAGTCTCCACCTGCTATTCCGCATTTGCCAAAGCCACCTGGAAGCCAGAAGGTCATCACTGGGGGGGTCAGCCTACTGGGGCAGGTGGAAAGCAGGTGCAGAAGTGTGGACAGGGGACCTCAGGGGCCGGTGAAAAGTTGCCAGCATGTTAAGGCTTCTGTGCATATTTGTAAATGCTTCAGAAAAGGATCTGAGAGGACGCAGATCAAATTGTTCAGGGAGGTTTCCTCTGGGTGGCAGGATACAGGAGGATTTCCACCTTTTGCTTTAAGGTCTGTATTGTTTGAGTTACCACAAAAAAGAGGCACGGTGGGGGTGAGACAGCAGCGGCAGCCCTGGCTCCTTTCCTGTTTCTAGATCACGCAGCTGCTGAGCAATGCTGGGAGAAGTGCAGTTTCCAGAGGCCGCGCCTTTCTGCGTCCCGTCCCATGTGCTCGTCTGACAGTGTGACCCCGGCCCTCCTCCATAGGGGGGGAGTATGTTTCATCCCTCGCACCTGGGCGGACCTTTGAGATTCTCTTCATCAATCGAGTGCTGAGGAGGTGGTGTATGACTTTCAAGATAAGATCGTAGAAGGCGATGCGACTTCCGTTTGTCTCTCAGGTGGTGTCCCCTAGAGCTGTGAGCCAACGTGGAAGAAGTCCGGTGCCTGAAGCTGCCAGGCTGGGGAGGCCACATGGAGAGGCCTCAGAGCAGTGCCGAGGAGAGCTGGCTGTGACCCACCCCCAGCCCAGGCAGACTGTGAGCACAGGGGTCTTAGAGGTGACCCAGCCCCGGCCGTGGTGGGACCACGAGCCCGTGAGAGAACCCCTGCCAGAGTCACCGGGTCCAGCAGCCCCCAGATTCTTGAGTCTCAGAAACTGAGAGAATAAACAAACACCATTGTCAATCTAAGTTTGGGGGTCATTTGTTATCCAGGAATAGTCCCATTCAAGCTGGGAGGAAGGGTGAGGACTAATTGCCAGCAGGCCTGCTGATGGACTGTGGAGCCTGTTGGAGTAGAATAAAGAGTGGCTCGAGGACTGCCACTGGCTCCTCCCCTTGACCCGGGAATCCAGGCATTTTGTCCTTTATATTCACGCGTCCTCTCCCAGCCCGTCTCTGGGCCCTTATTTTAACCAGTGTCCATGCTTGACCTCCCCTTCCCTCCTCTGCTCCCCCCACCCCACTGCCTTCCAGAGCAAGCTGTCTGCTCTTTGTAGTTTCTCTCTGCCCCACCCGGCTGCCCCAGGAGCACCCAGAGGATTCTGACCACTATGTTTTGGGGGCTGGATTTGGAGGCTTTTCTCACTCCCATCGGTTGGGCTGTGGACGTTGGGCACTCGGGTCCGGAAAAAGACTCTACCCGCTTCTTCTTAGAACTGGCACCTCCCACGGCTCTGAGCAAGAATTGGAATAGTAGAGACCACTCTGTGATAGATCCCCACCCCTTGCCTGGCGCAAGCACTGAGTCAGCAGGCTAACTGGCCATTTCTGGAGGCTTCCAGCTTCAGAGCACAGAGAGAGGGCACTGAGGGTAGCTCCCCTCTGTGTGTGGAGGAAATCAGGCTGAAATCAGGCTGCAGTAGATGAGAGTTAGTCCAGCTTCCAGGAAAAGAGGGACTAAAGACCAAGAAGGGGAGTCCTGTCATCGGTCTTCTGAGCCTCACCTGCACCCCGCCTCTGTATGACTGGGATATGGGGGCACAAGCTGGCACAGACCTCTTTTTGCTTGTTTGATCTGAAGAGGCAGGAAAAGTATAGGAGGAACCACATTACCGAGGTTTTTTTTTTTTTTTTAATGAATGGAAATTTCTTTTTTCTTTTTTAATTTTATTTTATTTTTAAACTTTACATAATTGTATTAGTTTTGACAAATATCAAAATGAATCCGCCACAGGTATACATGTGTTCCCCATCCTGAACCCTCCTCCCTCCTCCCTCCCCATACCATCCCTCTGGGTCATCCCAGTGCACTAGCCCCAAGCATCCAGTATTGTGCATCGAACCTGGGGAAATTTCTTTTTTTAATTGATTTTTAATTGGAGGATAATTGCTTTACAATGTTGTGTTGGTTTCTGCCATACAACGTGAATCAGCCATTAGTATACATACATCCCCCCTCTTGAACCTCCCTTCCTCTGCATCACTGAGTTTTAATCCTGGCTTGCCAAGCTCTGTGACTCTGGGAAGGTTCCTCAGTGACTCTGTGTGTAAGATGGGGACAGTAATAATTCCTTCCTCATGGAGCTGTTGGGAGGAATAGCAGTTAAGGTATAGCAGGCTTAGACATGGCCTGATGACAGTGAACACTGTACAAAATTACCTTTTATTACTTTTACTGGAGGTGGGTTTTCTGTCACTTAGCCAGTAGAGTCTTGATCAAGATAAAAACCTTTTCTAGTTGCCTCTGGGTTAAAATGTTCCCAAGCACCCATATGTCCCAGGAGCAGGAAATTACCAAGCCAGATAGGTGTACCAGGAAATGCCAGTCAAGCATTTGCCCTCTGCCTTGCTGTGCTGCCTGCCGTCCATAACTGATCTGTCCTGTTCCCACATCTGGAGAGGGTGAAGTCGCATAGCTCTTCTTCTTGCCCTATGGCCTACTCAGGCTATTTACAGACTTCTTCCCTCTGATTTGGAAACCAGCCGCCTTCCTTCCTGGGTGTTTGCCTGGGCTGCAGTCTGGCCCTGCCTGAGTGTCTGTACCCACAAGAAACCAGATGTGTAGCTGGCATACGGAGGAGTGAGCAGAAAATGCAATCTCTCAGAATATCTGTTCCAGTTTCTAACTCTATCAGCTTATCCAGTTACTCACTTCTATTAAATACTTGTGCCCATCACCACCCAGGTAACTAGATTACAGGCAGAAGGGGACTTTTGGAAAGAGAGAATAATGAAAGGAAATTCAATTCAGTGGGGATTTGCTGGCCACCTAGTGTGTGCACATCCTTGTAGGGAGGTGTTGGAAACCATGGATGCAGTGACTGATCAACTGTCCATAGGATAACCTTCCTCTACTCCTAGCTCACCTCTGACTTCCAGGAGGGGCTCAGGGTTTTCTTCTGGGCCTGGGGCACGCTGAGAGCAAGGTTGGGGAGCAAGCAAAAATGACGGGCAAATGCCAAGGCTGAAGTGGCGAACTCAGGAGAAGTCTGGACAATTGTGCTCAGATCTGAATTATGGCCTGGGAGCTCCAGCCCAGCTCAAATAGGTCAGATTGAAAGAGCAGAACAAGGGCTAAGCTTTCAGTGTGTGATATAGAGATGCTGCAAGGGCCAATAGGCTAAAGTAGGAGCCGAGCCCAAGGGACCCTAGCAGAAGACACTGTCTGGCCAGACTCAGTTCAGTTCAATTCAGTTCAGTCGCTCAGTCGTGTCTGACTCTTTGTGACCGTGAATCGCAGCACGCCAGGCCTCCTTGTCCATCACCAACTCCCGGAGTTCACTCAGACTCACGTCCATCGAGTCAGTGATGCCATCCAGCCATCTCATCCTCTGTCGTCCCCTTCTCCTCCTGCCCCCAATCCCTCCCAGCATCAGAGTCTTTTCCAGTGAGTCAACTCTTCGCATGAGGTGGCCAATGTACTGGAGTTTCAGCTTTAGCATCATTCCTTCCAAAGAAATCCCAGGGCTGATCTCCTTCAGAATGGACTGATTGGATCTCCTTGCAGTCCAAGGGACTCTCAAGAGTCTTCTCCAGCACCACAGTTCAAGAGCATCAATTCTTCAGCGCTCAGCCTTCCTCACAGTCCAACTCTCACATCCATACATGACCACTGGAATAAATCATAGCCTTGACTAGACGGACCTTAGTTGGCAAAGTAGTGTCTCTGCTTTTGAATATGCTATCTAGGTTGGTCATAACTTCTTCCAAGGAGTAAGCGTCTTTTAATTTCATGGCTGCAGTCACCATCTGCAGTGATTTTGGAGCCCCCTTAAAATATTCTGAAATGCCTAGAATACAGAGAGATTCTTGACCCTTGAGAATCAATAGCTCCTGGGACTACAATGTCAAAAGTTGATCTTTCCAAACCCCATTAGACAGTGGAAAGAGGAAGACTGATGCTCTTCTTTGCTGTTTCAGGGATGCTGGAGGTGGGTAGGGCTGTCTATAGGGATTTGAATGCTCTTGTGGGCTACAGGGCTGGGTGGGGGCTGGGACAGGGATTGATACCTGCTTAGCAGTTTCCAAAACCTGGTTCATAACCAAAAGGGGGGTGAAATGAGTAAAGGCCACTTTACTTTGCTTGCTATCTTCCGTTAAATACCTGGTTTGGGCTAGTTTATTTATTTTTGGCTATGCTGGATCTTTGTTGCTGCGTGTGGTTTTCTCTAATTGCAGGGAGTTGGGGCTACTGTCTACTTCTGGTGCACGGGCTTCTCATTGCGGTGGCTTCTCTCGTTGTGGAGCACAGGCTCCAGGGCGCTTGGGCTTCAGTAGCTGTGGTGCATGGGCCTAACTGCTTCAGGGCATGTGGGATCTTCCAGGTCCAGGGATTGAACCTCTGCATTGATAGGTAGACTGCTAACCACTGAACCACCAGCAAAGTCCTGGGTTAATTTATCTTGAAGGTCCCTTTCACCATTCATTTATTCATCATGCATCATGATAATTCAATCATTATTCATTCACCTGTCAGGTCTTTCTATAACGTAGGGATGCAATTTTGCTCTGACAATCTATGGATCTGTGTGTGGTCATTTATTTATTAAAATAAATGTGTGCCCACTTGTGTGCCCACTGTGTGCCAGGCCCTGTCTTAGGTGCTGAGAAGAGGCCCAAGTCCCTGCCCTCCTGGGGCTTGCTCTCTGGGGAGAGATGGATTAGCAGGAATCCAATACACAAGTGAGATCATTTCAAGTAGCGTTACAAGTGCTCTGAAGAAAGTCTCAGGGGATGTGCCGGAGGGGGTGGGTGGGTAGTGGCTGATGACAACCGTATCTTCTATAGCTCTACCTGTCTTCATGGATGAGTAAGAAGGAGGCTAGAACACCCAGACCTCTGCTAAGTGGAACTTTCAGGCTAGTCAAAGTGTGAACTGGGCCAGGAGATGTGAGAACCCATTTGTGCTGCTCCACCAAGGTGGTGACAGGTTATTTATCACAATAAATCCCCAAAGCATGAAGTGCTTGGCTGGTTCTGGAGGCTGGCAGCTGTCACAAGGGTTGTGCTACAGAAAACGTGTATTGCGAGTCAGTACAGGGTTATAAGCCCTTCTGAAAACATTTGGGTAACTTTTAAAAGAACATCTATTTTATTTTTAAAAAGGCAAAATATATATACAGTACTAGATTTGAAAGATAAAACAGTAGACATTGCAAAGTCAGTCACCCTCTGGTCTCTGGCCCACCCCTCTCAGTCCACCGCCCAGTCTAGGTTCCGGTAACCTCGAGGGGTCTGTGTGGCTCCCGTGCTGGTCCATGAGCTTCTTATGCACTTATTTGTGGATGGATGCTCCTGAAAATTTGCAGTCCTCGGCCTTCCCTTCTGCCAAAATATATGCCTGCATCTGGAGAAAAGGCCCAGAATACAACTCCAGAGAACCCCTTTGGGAGGCTCTTGGAGGGAGGGGAATAGAAGCAGGTCCTGTCTGAGGCAGGTGGATCCCGGAGTGGCTGAGAGCATGGGTCTGGAGCCAGCAGACCCAGGCACACATCCTGACTCTGCCTCCTTCTCGCTGAATGACTTGCGCAAGCGAAGGAATCTTCCCGAGCCCAGGCTCCTCCTTCATAAACGGGGGATAATCCTTACTCCACTGAGATGTGAGGATTGCATGAGCTAAGGCAGGTAGGCATTTGGCCCCATACTTGGCACAGAGCTGAGTGATAAAAAGCAGCTGCTGTAATTATCATGGAGTGGGTTCCAGGTATCCCTAGAGCCCATATTTGTATGCAGACAAACTCAGGTCATGGGAAGTCTTGTCAGGGCATGGAGGTCACAGAGGATCACCTGCAATATATGTGCATGCATATGCTTGTGTGTTGGGGCTGGAAGTTGAAGTTCAGTTCTGCTGGCTTTGCTTTGGTGGGTCCCAGGTTCTAACCCTAGTCGAGCCACCCACCCACTGTCTGGTTTCGTGCATCTCACCTGGCATCTCTGGGCCTGTCTGTTAGATGACAGGACCGGTTTGGGGCATCCTTAGGCAGATCCGTGTCAGGACTCTTTGCTCAGGATAGTAAGCTGGGTAAGAGCCCTCATGGCTGTGGCCTTCAGGGACATAACCCACACTGGATACAGCCTGGCCCACTGGTGTGAGGAACATGGGCTCTGACTGCCTTCTCAACACTCTCTCTTCTCCAGTGTTTTCTGTAACGTTTTCTCTTCCCGACTCAGTTCCTGGGAATGCATCTACATTTCCCTAGGCCCTGGCTTAGTGAGGGGAAGTTTCCGAGAGCTCAGGCCAGGCTGGGCTCCGAAGGAAGTGGAGTCAGCGGGGTGTGGGGATCAATCGGACTCAGACTCACTAGGGACAGGAACAAACACGCCTCGCTGGCACTCGTGGTTGGGCAAGACAAAAGCCACTGTGGCAATTCATTGACCATACCTGTCATCCTGCAGCTGGGCCCCAGGCCGCTGTTGTCAAGAACAGGGAGGGTTGCTATGAAAATAAACCCTCTGCAGCTGGCAGCTGTGTGCTCCGGCCCAGCTGTGCTCGCAGGCAGGCAGCACGCAGACCTGCACTCTTGTTTGACAGAGCCTGCGCTCCCGTCAGGCAGTGAAGAGGAAACATCCTGGCAGGCACGGAAAACTCCACAGAGCCTCCAGGAGAAGGAGCACCACAGGGAGCCACCTATTTCAGCTGACGTGACAGGAAGCTGCTGGAAGGAGCTTTATTGTGACTGCTCCGGCAGGGTGAGACTCACTGGGGGATCTGGGGACACAGAGTGACGAACTTGCTCATTCTCCTGTGATTTCCACGTCCAAGTGAGAGTTCCGAAGCCAAGGAAGCGCCCCAGTGGCCCATCCCTCATGCTGCGGCCACTCTGCGTTCGTTCATGCCTGTGTCTTCACACAGACGGGAAGCCATAGAAGGCAGGAAGCAAAGCAATACGATAATACCTCTTGGTAGCAAACTTCACCCTCCTCCCCAGCCCAGCCTACTTGCCTCACAGTCTTCAGGCCTCATGAAAAAAGACTGTGGATAGATGTCTGTTCTCAGGGACGATGGAGAAGCTGGAGCAAGACCCATGGCCATGCCAAGGCCACACTTCTCCAGCAGATGAGGAGCAGAAGCCTCCTGTCTGCCCCTCTGCACCACCTCTCTCTACCTCCCAGTGACCAGACAATGCTGACCAAGACCCCCTCAGCCCAGTCCCCAAACCCCCAGGGAAGACACAGTGAGTCTGTGCCCACCCAGGCCCTCACTGCCGCCTGTGGAGGCTGAAATCTGAGGGAGCCCTGTGAGAGATGCAAAGCCCTTCTGGATGTCTCTGAGCTTCCACGTAGTTCTTGTTCCAGGGCTGCTGTTTCTCCCTAAATTTTCCTTCTGGGAAGAAGGGCCTCCTGGAAAGGTCCCTCAGAGCCCCAGAGGAGGTAGTGAATTCTTTCAGCTCTTGTATATCTGAAAAAGTCTATTTCATCTTTGTGTTTGAAATATATTTTATCTGACTATAGGCTGACAGTTTTTTTTCCCCCCTTTCACCATCTTCTGACTTGTGCTTCCAATAAGAAATCTACTGATATTACTATCTTTGTTTCTCTGTGAGAAATGACTGTTTGGAAATGGCTGGCGAGTGGTAACATGAACCATTTCTGATCCTGTGTGAGCTCTGCAATTGCTCTGACTGATCCATTTTAGTTTTTTTTTTTTTTCTCCCCCAGACGTTAGATGGTTTTCCTACCTTCCTCCACGGATCAGTACTCAGCTAAAGACTTGAGGGAGACCTTCCTCAGGGCTCCAGAGTGTTCTTTCTGTGTAACTCTCCCTTTTCCAGTATTCTGCCCCACAGTTCCAGTCACACGGGCCTCCCCAAGCCTGAACGCTGTTTTCTTAGCTCAGGAAAAATCCCAGGCTCTGTTTGGGTACCCATTCTGTGTTTTGTAGACAGAAAAGTCTCTTTAAGCAGTAAGCTAAGAAAGTTGCAGGGCTCACCTTGTTTGTTTCCTGTCTCTATGCTAGCTGTTTTCCAGGACTTAATGCCATTGTCCCACATGTTTTGTTCAGGTTCTTAGTTGTTTAAGACAGGAGGATAAATGCACCACTCCTGGAAGTAGAAGCCCTTGATCTGTTTCTTTGGAGTGTGCTAAGAGGTGTCGATTTATTCTGTGAGAATAAGAGATGCAAATAATCTGTGGCAGTGCATCAGAAAGACATGTGCCTCTGTGGAATTGATAGAGATGTGACATTTATGTACCACAGCCATTGCCATTTTGCATAGCAGTTGCTAATAAGGGATAACACATGGAACATATCATGAAATGTCACTGAATATAACATGCATTGAAATATATTAATAAACCACTTATTATGTATATTCACTTCTGTTTCCACATCTTATGGCCGCTCTGGTTCGAAAAATCCGAGAAATTGACTTTAAAAGAAACAAGTCACGACCTAAGTGAAAACTAGGCGAGGTATATGAACAAACAGTTGACAGAAAGGAAATACAAATGGCTCATAATTACATGAAAATATCTCTCAACTACATTCATAATTAGAGAATGCAATTGAAAACTATGAAATACCATTTTCACCCATTGCTGCCTCTGCCGCTAAGTCGCTTCAGTCGTGTCCAACTCTTAGCAACCCCATGGACTGCAGACCACCAGGCTCCTCCGTCCATGGGAACTAGACTGGCAAAAATCCAAAAGTTTGGTCGTATACTCTACTGGCAATTCTGGGGAAACAGGCACTCTCACACACTGCCGGTGTATAAATTGGTACAACTCTTATAGACGGCATAGGTCCTCTGCGGCAGCCATCCCTCCTTCAGAGTCTATCCTACAGAAATCTCTGCACAGATGGGAATAACAAATGCTATTCTCTGGGGTGGTGTCTCAAATAAAAAGAGATTGGGAAAAACTCAAGTGTCCATCAGCAGGGGATTAAATAAATTCTGGTATATTCACAAAAGCAAATATTATGCAAATATCAAAAAAGACAATGCTGTTTTCTGTGTATTATAAAGATCTCAAATATATTAAGTGGGGAAAATAAAATAACAAGGTGTAAAACAGTATCTATAGAACTGAGTAAAAAAGAACAGAAATAATAATATTTATTTTGTTTATGTTGTAAAAAAAAAAAAACTGGGAAAATACACCAAATCTAATAATAAAGGTTAGCTGTCAGCAGTGGGAACAAGGCTTTCCTCTGAATACTTTCTAATACTTTTTATTGTTAACCATGAGAATGCATTTTCTATTAAAATTTAAATTAAAACCTGCTTCTGGGCTATCTCCTCCCCCCTTTACCCCTACCACCACTGCCAGAGGTCCTTATTAAATCTTGCTTAAAGTAGGAAAAGAGCCTCCTGGCTGTTTGCTCTGCTCCTGTCCAGTTCTGGCCCCTTTAAGTGGACCTGGGGCTCCTGCAGTTCCCTCTAAGAGTGCATGAAGAGCTGCTGGGAGCCCACCTAGCTCCAAAATTGGTTCCGCTCACTTCCTCTTTGCAGCCCTGCCACTCCTAGCTTTTAGCTTTTCCTTCTTTCCAGTCTGTACTCCCCTCCCAACTTCCCCTTTGGGCCTCCATCCTTGACAACCAGCCCTCTGGACGGATGACTCAGTTTGGGAGCTGCTGGCCTGACCCTCAGCACATCTCTAGATACTGGTCCTGGCATCTGCTGTCTGACTGTTGAGACCCCTTGGCCCCCAAGCTCACTTTAGCTCTGGGCTTCTCTGCCTGCCCAACTGACAGGGGAGGGTCTTGATGATCAGAGCACAGTTGCTCCCCAACGCTGTACCTATCTCCACATCACTGCTGCATGCCAGTCACAGGCACAGCTCCCTACCTGGCTCTCCATTTCCCACTGTGTCTAAGAATGAAGTCTACACCTGAACCACAGGTGTAGACTCACCTCCTCTCCAGCCACTGCCTGACACACTATCCCCCAGTCATGCTGGACTAAATTCTTCAAAACTGGCAAGTGCTTTCCTACCTCCACCCTTTGCTCTTCTTGCTCCTGGAATGCCCTTTCTTTGGCTAGGAAGTTTCATCTGTTTCCAGTACCTCTGTACATGAGTGCACATATATGACTTGCATTTCCCTGTGTGCTCAACGTGCAAGTCAATACAGGAGTATACTCAAACTGTTTTCTAGCAGCGTTTCTAATTACTGCTCTCTTGCTTTGTTTTGAGCTCCCTGAGTGCAGGAACTGTGCATTGATAAGACCCTAAATCTAGACAACCACGAGGTGCAGAAATGTAATTCAAACTCCTGGAGAGACCTACTAGGAAGGAAGGATTTGGGGTAAAGAGCCGAAGACCATGGTTGGCTCAGGCTGGGTCTGGTGGAAGCCCTGGATTGATGCACTAGGCTGGGATGTCAGAGAGGCTACCACGGGAACCAAAACGATGCAGGTGGGGGCCGAGAAGGGGAGAGAAAGTTCTCAGAAGGAGGGAAGAGGTGTAGGGTGTGGCTTCCGGGCAGAGGAAAAGGCAGGTGTCCATTACTCCTATTCTGGCACTGGGAGACCAGGTGTGTCTCCTCCCTGTCTGAGTCTCATCCGTGACTCATTCCAACTCTTGCCTTGTCATTCAGCTTCCCGAATTTCAAGCCCTCTCCTCACCTGCACGGGGTGTTGGCTAATTTGCCTGTCTAGAATCCCTTGCAGCTCCACCTGGTTTTAATGAATGGTCTTCTTTTCCTTTCGGGAACTAGGCCCTTTGACCTGAGCTGCCAATCACAGGCCCCGCCCCCCCAGGGATGACATCGTGGCCCAAGCTAAGCCAATCAGTTCCTTCCTAAGAATTAGCATCCTGGGGGAGGCACTCAGAGCTGCCGCATTGACGGCCCCTATCTAGAGACCTCTAGAGTTCCCAATGGGCTCCCCAGAGCTGCCCGGTTCTTATCCTTCCTGTGGGCAGCCGTTCCTTTCATTTGGGAGCCCACTTCAGGAGATGGTTCTGGATTTCTCCAGCACATGTGGTCACATCCTGTCTCCTAGCATTTTGTTCAGATCTGCCTTTTAGTATTTGTCACTGACTTGCATATAATTATGTGCCAACTCAGCTCCATTCATTCAACCTGTATTCACCATTATTCACACACTGATTATGTATGCCCGATAAATTCCTCTGTTTGTTCAAGTTAGAATTGTATTTTGTAGCTTGGAATCCCCCAAAACCTGAACGAATATACTACCCGAGGCCCCGCAGAGCCAGGAGGAGGGCTGCTGCTGCCATGCGCCCACCCTCCTCTCTAGCCGTCGTCCATGCATGACTCCGTCCCAGTGCTGGACCACCAGGAGGCCATCCTTGAGCTGTGTTGCTCACCACCATCCCTGCGTGTTTCTCCTGCCTCTCAGCTCCACTGTGAGCAGTGGAGTACAAGCACGGGAACTTTTACTCTCAGCCTCTAGGGGAGAGCTGAGCTCAGGCTGTGCAATCCATCCATAGCTTCCTTCAGCTTATTTCCATGCTGGCCACCACGGACCCTTCCACCCAGAGAATCCCCTACTGCCATCAAGGCAGAACAGACGGACAAATACCAGACTGGGACCACTCCTTCCTAGAAGCCTTCACGACTTTCCCATGGCTACCAAGGTCCAACCCCCCACAGGGGGCCAGTGGGGCCCCTCTGCAGCTGTACTAGCCCCTGGGTAGAATAGTTCCTTCTATGGGTTGAGAGAATATGTTCCAGGCCTCTCTCCTTGCTTCTGATGGTTTGCAGGCAATCTTTGGTATTCCTTGGCTTGTGGACACATCATCCCAATCTCTACCTTCATCCTTTTTTTTGGCCATACTATGAAGCATGTGGGATCTTAGTTCCCTGACCAGGAATCAAACCCATGCCTCCTGCAATGGAAGTGTGGAGTCCTCACCACTGGACAAATAGGGAAGTCCCTCTGTCTTCATCTTCAGGTGGTGTTCTTCCTGTGTGCTGATCTGTCTCTGTCCAAATCTCCCTTTTTTGGAAGGACACCAGTCATATTGGAATGACCTCATCTTAACTTGATCATCTGCAAAGACCCTATTCCCCAAAGAGGTCACATTCACAGGTACTAGGGGTTAGGACCTCATATCTTTTGAGGACACAATTCAACCCATAACACCAGCATATTCCATGCCTGCCCTTCTCCCACCATTCCCCAGCATGCTGCTGTGTTCCCCCTGACTCCCCAGCTGTGAGCACACTCTGCACTTGGGTCTTGACTTGCCTGTTCCCTCAGCTGACTCCCTCCCTCCCTTCTCACTATACTGAGACCCAGCCAGGCCTGAGGTTTAGACCAAACCCCACCTTCGCATCCCTCAGAAAAGCTTTCCTGATTTCCACCCATATGTGACCACTTCCTGCTCCAAACTCCTCGTGTTTTTGTTCAAATCCCTCTTTTAGTATTTGTCATAATCTGTCTCCTGCATTATTTGCCTATTTATTCATTCACTCTACGTTTGTTCAATATTAGTCAACATTTTTTGAGCATGTTATACATACCAGGCACTCTGCTAGGCTCTGGAAACTCAAAGGTCAAACAGAAAACTTACTCTTTAGGAGTTCCTACATGGGGCAATTAGCATGAACAGCAGTCACACCAGAACGAGGTATAGACTGCCAGGTGTGCAAAGAGCAGAGGGAACTCTGAGTTACAAGGCCACTAATTAATTGCATCTTAAGGTACAGTGAGCCTGTCACTTCCTAGGTGATCTTAGAGGCTGTTTGGCAAGACCATAGGTATGGAATCAGGCAGCACAGGTTTTAAATCCAGCCCTGTCACTTAGAGTTACCTGTAACTAGCCATGCCAACTTCAATAATATCATCTGTAAAATGGGGTGCTAACAGTACACACCACACGAGGCTGCTCTGAGCACTTAGGAGTGATGAATATAAAATGCTTAGCATAGTGCCCGATACTTTGTAGGTCCTCAGTAAATATCAGTTGGGCTTCCTGGTGGCTCACATGGCAAAGAATCTGCCTGCACTGCAGGAGACCTAGGTTCAATCCCTGGGTTGGGAAGATCCCCTGGAGAAGGGGAGGGCTACCCACTCCAGTATTCTTGCCTGGAGAATTCCATGGACAGAGGAGCCTGGTGGGCTACAGTCCACAGGGTCACAAAGAGTCGAACACAACTGAGCAGCTAACACACACAAACATCATTTATTCATGACGCTCCATCTCGAAGACTTGGTGCCTTTGGAGGTAGGGGTGGGAAGGGAGGAAGAACATCAAACGTCATGTGCAAAGGCATCAGGGCAGGCATCAGTGGGATTCTCAGTGAGGGTGAAGGGTGGTGTAGGGAGCACAGGGAGAAGAAGATGGAAAGAGGGCAGGGCAAGGCGGAGAACCCAGTCTCCCTCGGGGCAAAGATGGAGTCTTTCTCACTCTGTACCTTGTACCTTGGGCAAGCTCATAATCCCTCATTTCAATGTTTATTAAAATGAATTCAGTGGTTGGATCCAATCCTTTCCAGGGATATACTCACTTTTCAACTGAGAAACTGTGAGCCAGCAAAAAGAAGGAAAAATAAAAAGAACTTCCACAAGTTTAGCCCAGAGAGATGCGTTTAGAACAGAGAGCTGCATATGGAGGCCGCCTCCTAGGGCTGCTCTCCAGCAGTGGGCGAGGCTGGGCACCGGGGGTCCCCCGGCGGCCTAGACCCTCCACCTGCCCTCATGTTCCCGTCTGTGCCCTCGTGGGATCCGAGCAGCCTGGACGAGGGATGGGACGTTGTATGAGAAACCAACTGTGCCACTGGATCCTCTTCTGGAGTTCAGGCTCCTGCTCTGGCGGGGTCAGCTGAGGACACATGGGAATGTCTCCTGGTTTTCCAGCTCTTTACTTATCCTCCTTCTCAGGCCTCTTAACAATGCCATATAGCCAAGACAGGTGAGTCAAAAGTCCCCGGGGCCTATGGCAAGCAGCAATTATCCTCCCAGTCATGTTTTGTTGACACCTGCATACCCAGAAGTCTCATCCTGCAACACTCAAGCTGGTTTCTAACCACACCCCTTCCAACAGGATGGACTCACCTCTGCCAAGGTTATAGGATTTGCCAGAGGTCAGAGAGCGGGTTCTCCAGCAGGCAGGAAGGCTCTGAGACCAAGCCACTCACACCCTGCCCTGGGTGATGCGGTGACCTTTCAGGAGTTTGCTTCAAAACAAAGATACATACGAACAGGTCTTCAATCCTGATTTTAAAAGAAAGAAAGAAATCCCACTAAAACTTGAACTTGCCATGCAGTGTTTCCTGGTTTTTGATTCAGCAGGGCCCAGAACACTTAAGTGCGCCGTAATAACAATCCGAGTAACCAACACTTCCATAAGCACAGAGGTGCAGCACTTTCCCAAGTGCTGTTCTCTAGTGAGGAGAAGGGGATGACAGAGGATGAGATGGTTGGATGGCACCACTGACTAAGTGGACATTAGTGTGAGCCAACGCTGGGAGATAGTGAAGGGCAGGGAAGCCTGGCGTGCTGAGGTCCATGGGGTCACAAAGAGTCGGATGCAATTGAACGACTGAACAACAACTCTCTAGGCTGCTCAAGGGCAGCCCTGCCCTCGACCATGCTGAGCTGGGCTGCCTGCTCTGTCACCAACTGTGCCTTCTTCTACGGAAAGTGAAAGTGACTCAGTCGTGTCCAACTCTTTGCGACCCCAAGGACTATACAGTCCATGGAATTCTCCAGGCAAGAATACTGGAGTGGGTAGCTGTTCCCGTCTCTAGGGAATCTTCCTAACCCAGGAATCGAACCCAGGTCTCCCGCATTGCAGGTGGATTCTTTACCATCTGAGCCGCCAAATGTCAAAACCTCAGCTCAGGAACAAGCTAGGAAAATAAGTTTTGCTGTTAGAGACTGAGGACCTGGATTCTAGTCTCCCCTGGGCCAAGTAATTAGCTCTGTGACCTTGGCCAAATTATTTAGCTGCTCAGAACTTTAGTTCCTTTCACTGTCGAGTGGACTTAATCATTCCTGCTGGGTTCAGCTCGTGGTGCAAGTGTGAGGCCCAAACAGGAATAATATGTGGGAGAAGCTCTGTGAATGGGAAGAGCTTACACATGGCAGCTTTGTCATGAACTCCTGCTGGTCTCCCTGGCTAAGGAATGGGGTGCCCCTGAGATGTGAGAGTGAGCTGGGGGACTCTAGCCTTCTGAAACAGAACCCCCGGCGATCCCAGTCAGGGTGTCCCAGTGGATGGGCTTTTGTGTGCTGGATGGGGAAGCTGGAGTTCTGAGGTCAGATCTGAGTTCCCGTCACACCTCTGCCCCTTAGCAGTGACAACTCCGAAGCCCTTACTCTCGTATAAACTCTGCTTGTCACCTGTAGTAGGGGCAGGTGTATATGGTAGGTTGGGCTTGTAGAGGTTCTCA
This sequence comes from Bos grunniens, assembly GCF_055505025.1. Classification (NCBI taxonomy): domain Eukaryota; kingdom Metazoa; phylum Chordata; class Mammalia; order Artiodactyla; family Bovidae; genus Bos; species Bos grunniens. The sequence goes on along the minus strand of NC_141178.1, from coordinate 20,664,337 downwards.
ATGCAGGCTACACACTGGAGCCACCTGTGGGACTCGTAATAAATTCTGCTGCCTGGGACCCAACCCAGGCCAGTGAATGCAGACCTTGGGGCGGGGGCCCAGCTGCTGTTGTTTTTGCAGCTCCCCAGGTGATTCCTGAGGGCAATCAGTACGGAGGGTCTGTGGGCTGCACGGTGGAATGTATCCACTGCCAGTGCTAGGTCTGACGCCAGCTGGCCCCTACTCAGCCGTGCCTCCCTCCCTTCCACCCAGTCCCTCCGAAGCTCAGCTCTGCCGGATAGTTGAGCAGGGCAAGAGGAAACCTGCAGCGGAGGCCGCAGTTTTGCACCACCCCTGCCCCCGGCCCAGCCAGCTGATGGCGGATGCACAGATCCTGTAGAAATAGGCTCCTGACCCGGGCTGCTCTGCTGTTCTTTCTTCCCTCCCAATCTCAGCAACAGTGCAATCACTCTCTCCTCTCCACCTGCCCCCACATCCTCTCTTCTCTCATTCATTGCACATTTCTTGAGGACTTGCTGCATGTCAGACACTGTGGGAAGCGTTAAGAGTTTCAGACCCAGATAAGGTACTGGGATACCGGCCATGAGACGGAGCCAGTGAGGGAGATGGGTGGAGACTGGGGGAGCGCAGGGATCCAGGAGTCAAGCAGAGCTGGCTCCAGTCTGGATCCACAGAATGGCCCTGTTCACATCACTTAGCCTCTCCGTGAGCCTTTAATCTACAAAATGGGGCTACTCTTCCCCTCCTTCCCAGGTTTGTTGTGAAAATCAAAATAAATGAGGGATGTAGAGAGCCTGCGCACAGTAGGTGCCCAGTTATGACAAGAAGAGAGGCTGGTGTGGGGTGCCCCGGATGCCCGCAAAGCCCAGTGGGCTTCCTCCGTGTCCTCATTTCATCTCATCTCACTGCCACTCCCTCTCCTTTGCCTTTTCTCTCCTTGAATCCTCTCTTCCCTTTCCTTGAACAACATAGGGCATGACCACCGCCTCTCTTCTGTGAACACTTGCATAGTGCAGTTGGCAAACCTTCATTGACTAGCTATTATATCTCTGCTTTCTATTTTTAAAGCACACGGCTAGAATTTAGTACCCTGAACTGCTTTGTGAGTGTGCATGCCTGCTTGTGCGTGTGCATCCTTGCCCAATGTGGCTGCCTGATCAGAGAGACAGGGTGGTTTTCTTTCCTGGGGCCAGAGCAGCTGCTGGGCAGCCTGAATTGGAGCCGCTGAGCCTCTTGGCTGCTGGGGGGGTGGGGGTGGTGGTGTCAGCCTGAGAAGGGAGGACGGAGGGGCTGGTCAGGGTGAAGGCCAGAGGCGTGGGGATTTGGAGCTCTGACTCAGCTCCCCTCGAGGCCTCTGCCTCTGTTCCTGGAGTGAGGCCATCACACAGGCCTGGCGCTGGCTCCCATCCGAGGCCCCACCAGCCCATTTTCCCTGATCACAAGGGAGCTCGCCCTTGGGGCTGAAGGCTGGGGCCTGCTTCCCAGTGACTGTCTGGATTATAGACTGTTGCTTGGGGTGCTCCCAAGTGGGCCTCACTGTACATCACCCCCACAGCCACTGTCCCCTCCCAGCTGCCTGACTTTGCTCCCTCCCGGCCGCACTGATATCACCCACACGGGCCGGCAAAGGCTTGCTTGCTCAGCACACACCCTGCCCCCTGCTCCTGCCCCCCCCCGCCAGAGGCCCAGATTCCTGTGGAGGAGAAAACGTAGCAGCACTCACTCACCAGGAAGCCATACAGGGAGCCTCACCTGCAGACTCCCAGGCCCTGGGATAAGTCTGCTGTGGGAGGAAGCTGATGCTTATATAGAGGTTCAAACCCAAGGGCTGGGTTGAGAATCATTACACGTAAAAAGTCCCCCACAGCCTGCAGCTCACTTCTGAACTGCTGACTGGACACACAGATCTTTGCTCCTTTACTCATTAAACTGCTTGTTGTTGTCTAGTCACTAAGTTGTGTCCAACTCTTTTTCGACCCCATGGACTGTAGCCCACCAGGCTCCTCTGTCCATGGGATTCTCCAGGCAAGAATACTGGAGTGGGTTGCCATTTCCTTCTCCAGGGAGTCTTCCAACCCAAGGTTGGAAACCACGTCTTCTGCTTGGCAGGTGGATTCTTTACCACTGAGCCACCAGGGAAGCTGCTTTAAACTGCTAATCCTTCCATAAAATATAACTCCACCTTGTCGACTCCCTTGTTCAAGCTGGAGGACTGCAAAAACAAATATAGTAATCTCGGGAAATGACAACGTGTCAGGCCTTGGGACTTAGGTTTATCTTAGGAGACTCCCAGGCAAATCTATCCCTAAATGATAAACTAGACATGCTTCCAGAAACTTCTCAGCCTCAGACAGGCACAAAGAGATAGGGGTCCAGTTCACAGTCTGTCTCTTTTAAGAGTCATCAAGTGGGCTCTGAGCTCTTCAACCACAGAAAGCTACCTTTCTAGTAAGAAGATGGTGGAATTTTTTTTTTTTATCGCTGTTAGTAGTTGAAATAGGAGTGCTTTCTTTTTAAGACACATTTGGAAAATAATCATCTCGAGTAAAACCAAGGAGGTAAGAAGGAGTCTATCTCAGATTTTCAGGAGACAGAATTTTTAGGACTATTCTTCACTGAGATGTCACACTCATAGGATGGCATAATAAATACGCGGATGGCCTTCTTGTGTCAGTGGGCCACCTAAGTGCCCATGTGGAGGAGGTCAGTACTTGGCCATCTCTCCAAGCTCCCAGAAGTCCCGCCCCTATCCTAGTTACTGTGTCTTCCATACCTGGCTCCTTGTGCCCTGCCTGAAGCTTCTTGGCAACCTTGGTCCTGTAATCTTTTCCTTCCTCACCTCATGCCCACTGTGATTACCTATCTCCCAAATGCTTTTCTGATTAGCCTGGATGTCCCCCATGGAGGCAGCAAGCTTCACGAGGTCTGGAGCTAGTCGTCTGGCTCACTGCTGTGCCTCCAGTGCCGAGCTCAGAGCCTGGTAAACATCTAGCTGCTGAATGAGTGAGTTGAATGGCCTTAGCTCTGCATCCCAGTTCTGGTTTTCTGTGGATGTTCTGCTTCCACAGCCACCTTGATTTCAGGCACTTTGATTTATTTCCTGATCAGAGAAAGGGTAGAACTTGGGAGAAGCCCATCTCAAAGGGCTAGTGTGAGGATTACAGGTGACCGTTTCTGGTGTATTAGTACTTAAAGGATGTTAGAAAATCATATATACTTACTGTATTTAGAAGTCAACCCACTGGAGCTGTTGCCACTGCTCATTTCAATGGTAGGATCCAGGCTGGGCTGCTGTGATAAAACAACCTCCAGACACAATGGCTTAGACAAAATAGAAATGTATTTGCCTGCAGGTCAGCAATCCAGAACTCTTAGGGAGACTCTACCATTTTTCTTGCACAGATTCCACCTCTGGCTCCAAAGCTGCTGTAGTTCTTTTGATCTCCCAGGTGATGGTAAGAAGGAAAGGGAGACAAGGAAATGCTCACCCAATCAAGAGGACAGAAATCATTTTTGCTTATATCCCATTGGCCAAAACTCAGTCACATGACTATACCTAGCTGCAAGGGAAGCTGGGAAATGTAGTCTTTAGCTGAACATTCATGTTCCCACCTAAAACTATTATTTTAAAAGAAGGGAAGAATAGATATCAGTGACTATCTAGGAGACTCTACCATAGCAAGGTTATAAACCTGGTGAGGTCAGAAATTCCGTGTGTTTTTTGCAGCTGCTCATGATATCCTGGGAAGTGTGATGCTGAACCCCGCCTGGCCTCACACACACTTGTTTCCACCATTCGATCAATAAGCCTAATTTATGCTCCAGTGAAACCTGAAATTGCAAGAAGGGGAAAGAGACAAGTCAGTTTTCAAATAATAATTGCATGAACAGCAGTGGACTGTGGAAAAGAAGACAACCATTATTGGGAAGCCCAGGGCTTCTCAAAGTGTGGTCCATGGAAGCATGCTATTCTGGGACATGTTTGTCACCAGTCTGCATATGAGAGAAGTACAGAGATTGAGACTTTGGAAACTTTTGTAGCTATTTGACAGAACAACTTCATATTGGTTGATATAATATTTAAAAAGTGGAGCTTGTATATCTTTCAAAATTTAACTTTCCTATTAATTTATTTTTATTGTATTTTATACAAATACTGCAGGTCCACTGCAGATGGTTTGACAGGCACTGGTTTAAGCCCCAGGAACTCTGTTAAACTTTCACATGTTACTTCATGTAGCTCTAAGGGAGGTGTTGCTAACTCCATTTTGCAGATGAGAAAATGGAGGCCTAGAGATGGCTAGAGATGGCTAGAGATGGCAGAACTGGTCTGTGCAGTCCTGTTGGCTGAAGACCAGGAGCCCCCTCAGAGCTCTTGAGGACTCAAGGACTGGCTTTCAGGCCCCTTGGAACCCAGGCTGTCCAGGCAGTGACAGCCAGACCCAGCACTCTCTGGAGCACACCCTGGGAACACAGAGGCAGTGCTAGGCATGAAAACAGGCTCACATGTGACATTATCCTAAAGGGCTGCCCATCTGCACATACAGGGCCGCTCGGAGAACAGACTGTGGCTGAGGGCACTGCCAGCAGGAGCTGGCATGAGGGAAGGGAAGGGGACAATGAACTATAGTCCCCACCTTGCCTCTGGCCTTGGATTCCCAAACAGCAAGCACAGTTCAAGACCACCGAAGGGGCTAATGAGAAACAGGTGCTTCAACGAGAAGCAGTGGCCTCGTGGCTCTCTTTCTGGCACATGCAGTGATTTTCCTTTGGGGGATCTCACCCTGCCTCCTCCCTCCCTGGGTTTGGTTTCCCAGCTGCAGGACTTGTTCAGGAAGGAGCAGACGACCCAGTTCAAGCCAGGGAGACACAGGGAGGGTAGAGCTGAGGCTTTCCTTCTATGTTTCACCCTGAGAGGGTGTCAGGCTGGAGCCCTCGTGGCCAGCTTGCCAACCCAAGAGAGGAGTTGTTTGAAAATGTGAGGAACCTCAAGGAAGGCAGCTAAGAGCTGGAAAAGGTGACAGGCCTTGCCAATATTATTTGAGACCCTAGATCCAGGGCGAGGAGTGAGTGGAAGAGTGAAATGAGAAGGCCAATTGTTTTCTTTGTGCTTTGATGGAGTTGGGTTTTCTGTAATTTATAACCTTCCTGTCATTCCTGGCCTCACCAAGGCTATACATCAGGCCTTGATAAGAAAAGGGACGTGTGGGAGTCGATAGGCTGGTGGGATTTGGGGATCTGAGTTCTCTCCCCATCCTCACTCCCAGGATCCCTCCAAATGCATTCCAGAAAGCTTTCGTGCTGGAGGCCTGCAGCCCAGCTATTCATCCATGGAAGGATACCAATCAGACTTATGCAGAGCCCCTTTCAAACCCACCCCACCTAATCTTCACAATGTGCCCAAGAAGACAGGTATTATAATCCCTGTACTACGGATGAGAAGACTGAGGCCAAGGAAATCCAAGACTGTGTCCCAGACTCACAGAGCAGGACTCCTCATGTTTCTCCTCCCTGCAGTCTCTGGGACTTCCTGATGTTCCAGCAGCTCATGCTAAGCGTGGGTCCCCCCTCCCTCCTCTGTCAATTCGTTCCTCATAGAAGCTAACCTCAGCAAGGCAGTGCCCTGCTGAAATGCACTGCCCTCAAGCTGGAGCCCAGCCTCTCCATCCCAGCCGCACAGAGCCACTCTTAGTCTCCCAGGTGTGGAGTGAACACGCAGTCTCTTCCATCTGCTCTGCTTCCCTTTCTCTGGAGCCCCCCAGCCTGGATGCTCAAGCCCACCTGTAAGCTCCCTTCCCCAGGTGAGGCCCCTTCCACAGCTGGGCTCTTGAACTCCAGGTTCTTGTGTATACCTGCCCCCAGGTCATCTCCATTTGGAGGCCCTATGGTGAAGGTTATGGTGAAGACACCTTAACCCCAAGTCCCAAATGGGTTCATGGCTTCCCTCCTGCTCAAACCAGCTTGCCTCCTGAATCCCTGACACTGACCCCACCTCTCTGCATCCATCCACCCAGCAGCCCCAGGCAAAAACCTGGGGGTCACTTTCTCTCCTCCTTTTCTTTTAATCTTGTACCTTCTCAACTACCTGGTCCCACCCACAATTCCTAGTCTGTACGTATTGCCATCCCCTTGGCTCCAATCATCAGCAGCACCTGAATTCCTGCAACAGCCCCTCACCCTAGCTGGGTCCCAGTCTTGTCCTTCCTGTCCATTCTACAGACGTCTGTTGGTTCTGAAAGATGGCTTCAATAAGTTTCTTCCTTTGTATTATAAAACCCTTCAGTGGTTCCTCACTGTCCTGGCTCCTACTTACCTGCCCACCTTCATTTCTCCTTGCTGGTTTATTAAGTGCTGCTGCTGCCGCTAAGTCGTGTCCCACTCTGTGCGACCCCGTAGACGGCAGCCTACCAGGCTCCTCTGTCCTTGGGATTCTCCAGGCAAGAACGCTGGAGTGGGTTGCCATTTCCTTTTCCAATGCATGAAAGTGAAAAGTGAAAGTGAAGTTGCTCAGTTGTGTCTGACTCTTCTCGACCTCATGGACTGCAGCCTGCCAGGATCCTCCGTCCATGGGAGTTTCCAAGCAAGAGTACTGGAGTGGGGTGCCATTGCCTTCTCCACAAAGTGTTGCTAGGCTCCCTCTAACATAATCTGTGCTTCACCCCAAGGTACTTCCCATGTTTGCCTGGCCAAGCTCTAGGGCTTGGCTCGCTTGCTGCCTCCTTCAGGAAGACTTCCCTGAGCACGTGGAGGTGGGCAGGTCCCCTCACGCACACCCCACTGTGTTCCCTGCCCTGCAACTGTGGGGAGTGGATCACTGTGTGTTTCCTTGTCCACCTCTTCTTAGTTTAAAATAGGGAGCTCCTTAAAGGCTGGATTATTCACTGGTGGTGTGTTCAGCTTCTAGCTCAAAGTCCAGTTCAGAGAAGATGCTCCCCGCATGTGCTTTATTGAATGAATGAATGATCCTGATGCTGGGGTTCCCAAACTGCAGGGCCACCTGAGGGTGCTGTGGGTGGGGGGAGGTTTGGGGGTCTCCTCCACCTGGGGGACCAGGTAGTTGAGAAGATACACGATTCCTTCATTTCTCTTATTTGTGGCTCTGGGCTGACTCACCTTAGGACGAATTGTTCTATGGGACACCAGGGCCCCACTTAGGGAGAGTCCTTGGCCGGGAGGGCTGGGGGCAGACCCAGGCAGTGGTGGGGGAGAGCGGTTGGAGGGGTCAGCAGGTTCAGAGCAGGCTTGGGTGGACCGGGTAGAGGGAAACTAGAGATAAAGGGAAGCCCAGCTCAGACACCCCCAGAGACTTCACTGCTCGAACATAAGTGCAAGGCAGAGCCTCGGGTGCTGAGAAGTCCTGGGGAGTGGGCACCAGGCTGGAGCAGGCCCATCTGTGCTCCTCGACCGGGTCCGCAGGCTGGCTGGAGCAGGCCCTGCCCTGGAGGTAAGAGCTCAGTGTCAGGAATGGGGGTTGCACACCTGGGAGCCAGGCTGCCTGATCCTGTGGGTCAGCTTCCTCCCTGCCCCCCAGCCTTTGCCTGCTTCTCAGGACCATTGCTGCCACACCATGACCTGGTCAGCTTTGCTCAGAGGTCTGAGACAGAAATTAGGGTGACCGCTTAGTGGACGCTGTGTGCCAAGCACTCTCCTTGGCGTCTGAGTGTTTGTAACAGAGTCCATGTGATCTCAGTCATCGAGCCAACACAGATGCTGCCAGGATTGTGACTGTCCTTTGTAGGTGCTCGTCCAAGGCCACCTGTCTGGGGCAGGCTGGGTCTGTCTGACCCCACAAGGCATGCTCGTCTTCCAGCCCAGGGTTGCTCCTCTAGCTCCGCCCTTCCCCAGAGACCAGGGCCTCTACAAAATCTGGAGCCAGCCTGTTTCCTCCTCAGGGAATTCCACAGCCCACCCTCCCGCCTCCCCGCCTTGCCCCACACTATGGCTCTTTGCCAAGACAGAGCTTCAGTCCAGCCTATCCTGTGCAGGGCAAGGATGGATAGATGCGCCATCCTATAGCTTGACGTGGCTACCATGTGCCGTCGCTACCATCCTAGGACACAGAGCAGTCTCCCCAGAGATTCCAGCTTTGCCTTTTTTGTGAAGGCCACACATGCTCCCAGAACGGCAGGAATTTCTGAACTGAGGCCTGCACCTCCTTTTTTTTCCTATGAAAGACAGACCCCGTATGTACTCTTAGTTCCAGACCTTGTTATTAAGAAGAGGTTTGAATCCTTATGAGTTTGAGGGCTGTGCGACCCCAGGCAGGTGACTTGACCTCTCTGATCCTGTTTGCAGAGTTTTTAAAAATGGTAACACAGCTCAAGGCGCCCGTTATGAGGATTAAAAGCGGCTGTGCATGGAAAGCCCCGAACAGTCCTGGCAGTCAGTAGGTGCTTCATCCGTGGTGGCCCTCACAGTTCTGACTGTTGGCTACAGTGCCTCTGCCTACCTCTTGAGAGTTGCATGCTCCTGGCACGGGCACTACTTTCTCTTCTTGGCTTGCCTCTCCTTTCTCTTTTTAAGGGCATTTGTGCAGCAGCCGGCTACAGCTCCCGCTCAGCTCAGACCCTCTCGGAGTCCTGAGATCCTGCCAGCAATCATGGCCCCAACCAACCTGGCTTCTCTGCTGACATTCCTGTGAACCGTAGTCAGGATCTGCCCCAAGGTCCGCTGGGGTGTGTCTGCGCCGGGAGGGAGGAGGGGGAGGGGAGCAGCAGCTGCTCCTTTGTTCGCCAGCCACCCGGGCGGGTGAGCCAGGGCACAGCCTGTCCAGGCCAAGAGCAGGAAACAGGTGGACTCTGCGGAGGCCCAGACAGGGCAGTGGGACGTGAGGAGGCCCACGTCTGGGCCACGGGGAGGTGTGCGGCGAAATGGAAAGGGCTCCCTTCTGAGTTTCCAGGCTGTGGCGTCTCAGGCCCTCAGCTGGGTTTCAGGTTGCTGTGGGGCAAGGCAATGAGCTGACTCATGTAAGTGCGTATTAAAAACTGTTTAGTCACTGCCTCTCTGTTAGGGTACAGGATAAGTTGCTGTAACAAAAGGACATCCCCCCACCCCAAAGACAACAGAATACAGGAGGCAGGATTGTAATACTTCCTCCTGGGACAGTCTGGGGGCTCCCCGCCGACAGGCTGGCTTTGCCGCAGGTGGTTTATTTGGGAATGCAGTTTTCTTCCATCTTGTGGTTCCACCACCTCCAAAGACAGATGTTCTAAACCTGGGATCTGCAAACGGCTGGTCAGAACTCAGGGGCTCTCTGAGCTTGCGTGGGCAAAAATGACATCCTGATTTATACCAAGATCCATTGAATACTTGAAAGGTAGCACTTCTTCCCATTCTGACAAGAAGCCTAACAGGAGTATTGGCAGGTATAGTATCTGCAACAAGTAAATGTGACGGGAAAATATCTGTGATTTCTGTTGTGAATCAGTGTTTATGCTTATGAGTATTACTTTGAAAACTCAGTAGCTATCAGACCCATTGTTAGATTATTCTTTAATGTGTTAATAAGAAGTATGTACCTACTCTTAGAGTGTAACTTTTTACTATTTTTGTGATATTTCATTGCAGTTGTTTTTCTTGGCAATCTTCTGATTTTATGGCATGAAGAACACTATTCAGCGAAGGGTCCGCAGGCTTCACTAGACGGCCAGAGGAGGCCCAAGACAGGCCGAGCCAAGAAGCCGCGGCTCACGTGTTGCTCCCTGTGCTGGTTGAAGCTGAATCGACATTCTGGCAGGGGAAAGGGTACAGGTGCAGGCAAACAAATTCCTTCCGGGTCAGTGGTGTGGAACTTGCACACTTCACTTCTGTCACCTGCCGCTGGCAGAACTCAGTCACGTAGCTGCCCCTGGCTGCCAGGGCAGCTGAGACACAGGGTGTTCCCCGGGCAAGGACGGACCCAGCCAGACTCTATAGTTATGGAAGGAAAGGATCAGTTTGGAGGGCCAAATAGTGATCTGTCACCATCTCCAACAACTCTTCTTCCCTCCTGGAAGAACCCAGCACCTTTCCACTGTCCCTCTTTCTTGCTTCACAGCGCCACCTCTTACCAGCCCTCATCTGCTTCTTCCTGCATCCTCGACTCCCCTATCTTCTTTCATTTCGTATAAGGGTCTAGGACCTCATCCTTCTTTCCTAACATTATGAGTGCTCCTATCTGAGGCTGACACTCCTGTGTGCCCCAGATCCCAACCCCTCTCATGGACCCAAGCCCACCCCTCCCCCGATTCTATTGTTTGTCTCCTGTACCATTGATTCCCCCACCTCTATTGAATCATCCCCACCAACAAGGAACCACTTTCCCATCATCAGAACCCTTGTCTTGACCCCAATTCCCTCACCAGCCTTTGTCTCTTTCTTGTCCCCACCCCTCACCCCCAAACTCCTCAGGATGGTGGTCCGTGCTTGCTGTCCACAGTTCCTCTCCTCTCTTCTGCTGCCCTCTTAGATCAGCCCATCAGTTTCCCAACCCCATCACTCCATGGAAGCTTCTATTGGCAAAGATCTTCACGTCAGTAACCCAGTCATCACTGCTTCCATCTACCTAACCCACCGGCAGCTTCAGACCCAAGGATCACTCCCTCCACCTGGAGACACCACATTGTCCTGGGTCCTGTTACCCTCCCTAGTTGTTCCTACTCAGCTCTATCCCCCCACCCCCGCCCCCACCAAACACAGGCAAGCCCCCTGAGGTCGGATCTTGGCCATCCTCTCCGTCTGCAGTCCCTTAGTGGGCCCATTTAACCTTACAACCTTGACACCCAACCACTGTGAACGACTCTCTATTTCTCATCTTCAGCCTAGACCTCTCCCCTAACTCTCCCCTGACTCGACTTCAAGAAACATCTCAAGCTTAACATGCCCAACCCCCCAATCCTAACTCAGCCCCCAAAGCTTCTCCTCCCCTTGGCTTTCCCATCTTGCTAGGTAGCTAGACCAGAGACCTTGGAGTGATTTCTACTCTAGTCTTTCCCTTACATCGTCCTTCTCATTGTCTTTGTCTTCAAACTCAGAAGGCCATTTTTGTTTTATAAATATTACAAAATCAGATAGTCATATATATGTATATGAGGACCTTCTAAATTGTATAAGTGTGAGACCCCACAAAAGCTGAATCTGCCCCTGCATGAGATAAAATGTGGAGTGCTCCACAAAGATTCTGCCATCAGTTAATAATGAGCAACGTGAAAAAAGCCTCATGGGGGAGGCGTCCTTGGACCTGGGTCTTTATGGAGAGGTAGAGGTTCACTAGGTTCCAAACAGGATACTAAGAACATAAGCATCTCCAAGATTTTGCAGGTCTGTCTCCAAGGGCCTCATTAGAGACTTCAGGGAGTGCTCCTGTTGGAATAATAAGAGCAGCCATTTTGCATGCACCCTTGATGTCCTGCTGTGGTATGACAGATCTATTTGGTCTTCGTCCCTGGTTCCCGGCACAGAATTCCTAAAACCCTCGTGGTTTCCCAAGTGAGAGGGATGATAGGAGTCTCTCACACAGAGCTCCTAAATCCTCTGGAGTTGCCAGGGTGATGAGAGTTTTGGGGAATCCCCTGGAGGTCCAGCGGCTAGGACGCCACACTTTCACTGCTGAGAGCACTACTTTAGCCCCCCATGGTGGGCTCCTGGATGCGGGCTGGTTACCAGAGAGATCAACCATGAGTAAAAGCTTGGCACTTCCAGTCCACTGCCCATCCTCTGGGTATAGGGCAGAGGCCAGAGATCAATCGATCCTGTCTATGTAACGAAGGAGCTGGAGATTAATCGAGCCTGTCTAGCTTCCCAGGTGGTGCTAGTGGTAAAAGAACCTGCCTGCCCATGCAGGAGACATAAAAGATTCGGATTCAGTTCCTGGGTGGGGAAGATTCTCTAGAGGAGGGCATGGTAACCCACCCCAGTATTCTTGCCTGGAGACTCCTACGGACAGAGGAGTCTGGAGGGCTATAGTCCATGGGGTTGCAAAGAGTCGGACATGACTGAAGTGACTTAGCACAGCACCTAGCACACGATGAAGGCTCCATAAAACTCCCTGACCGTGGAGAGCTTCCGGGTTGGTGAACACACCCTTTCCCCCTTCCCTTGCCCTGTGCTATCCTCGAAACTCTTCATCTGACTGTTATCTGTATCCCTTGTCACATTAAAAAAAAAACCCAGGAAATGTCAATAAGAGTTTCCCTGAGTTCTGTGAGCCAGGATAGCAAATTATCGAACCTGAGGAGGGGTTGGAGGAATGCCCACTTTATAGGCAGCTGGTCAGAAGTACAGGCGACAGCTTGGGACTTGGGACTGGCATCTCAAGTGGGGGCGGTCTTGCAGGACTGAGGCCACAACCTGTGGGGTCTGTGCCGGGCAGTTAGTGTCAGAACAGAACTGTAGGACACCTGGTCATGTCCGGATGTTAGAGAACTGCCAGACAGTTGGAAAATGCCCACATGTTTGGTGTCAGAAGTATTCTGTGACAGAAGAAACAGATTCTGTGCAGAAGAAACATTTTTCCCTTTAAGATGTTCTAAAAGCTTTCCCTGTATTAATTTATTAATCTTCACCATAAAACACGTGGCACATCCTCAGAGGTACAGAGAGATTGGAGTATCTGCTCAGGTTCTCACAGCTGTAAGTGCACGGCTAAGACTCCAGCTCCCCTTCCAAATACAGCCCCCAGCCCTGGATTTGCCTGTGTATGCGGCTCCTGGAAGTTTCGTTTGCCCACACGGACCCCGGTTTTCCTCTGGGCACCCAGCATGAACTGTTCCCCGGGGTCTCCCACTTCCCCAGGGCCCTAATTCATTCTCATCCCGCCTGAGGAGGGAGGTTGGGGCTCCCCCACCCGCGTCCCCAGCAGCCCGCCCTCCTGGCTGCTGGCAGACGTTGGTCACCGCCCCCAGTCACAGCGCAGCGCCTGCCACAGCCCGCTTGCAGAGGGCGGGGGCGAGGCAATTACTCGGAAAACCGCAGGCAAAACTCCCACGGAGCCACAGGGAAGTTTTTATTTTTTTTTTTAAAGAGAAAGCTCTGATGTGACAGTGTGGTGGCAGGAATCTTATCCAGTCTCATCTTCCAACTCCCATCACAACCCACCCCTGAGAACCTGCTGCCCGGCAGCTGAGAGCACGGTTTGCACCATGTGAAAATGAGAGTGAAACCCCCGAGGGCGGCTCGCTGAAATATGTGCAAAATGAAAGAAGCCCTCCCCAAGGCCTGCAGCGTTTCTCCCTTCTCCTCTTCGATCTGCAAAACACCGGATTTCACTGCTGCCAGAGAAAATACCGGGGTCAGCGTCCCGGGCCCTGGGCCCTTCCAAATGGATCATCCTTCGAGTTAGTCACAGTTGCCTTGCACACACTCCTGTGTTTCACAGGTACTGTCTAGAGGGTAGCATTTGGAGACACACATGGTTTCCTTTGTGTCTTAAACCCTCACCCCACAGGGACTCAGCTGATCAGAGTAGAAGACAATAAGAAACCAGGTGGGGAGAATCAGAACTCCCTTGCGTGTAGATGCATTCTGCAACTTACAAGTGCCATTGTCCCATTTGTGTAGACACGGCCCTGTAGTGGGTGAGAAAGAGGCATGACTTCTCAAGGTCACCGGGCTGATACGTGGCGGAGCTAAGGCTGAAACTTAGGGAGTCTGGCTCTAGATCCAGCTCCCTTCATGGAATAAGGCATGGCAGGGGTGTGTGTGGGGGGTGGGGTGTGTGGGGGGGGTGGGGTGTGTGTGGGGGGTGGGGTGGGGTGGGGTGGAGGGGGTGTGCAGAGAGGGACAGAGCCCTGATCCCATCAGCCCCCAGGGCAGGCCCAAAGGAAGGAAGCAGAGCCTGTGAGGTGGCATACTTGACAATTAGTAGGTTTGACGTGGTAATTTACTGTGGATTGGGGTTATTGCCTAGTACATTTTTAGCCTGGAGCTATGAGTTACGTGTGCTCCAACAGGCCTCTCATGGGAAGACAGGAGACCTAGAGGGTGACGTCCACATTCCACCAAGAACCCCATTCAGCAGGGAGCCCAAATCCAGGGTTTCCAGGCTGCATCAGGCCAGCACTCATGTTATGTTTGGCCCCAGAGTATCCTTTAAAATGTCAATTTGGGGCTAACATTTAAAATGAGAAGCGTTCACAAAATAATTAGTGTTTCTGGCATCTCTTTAAAAGGTGAAGATTAGGTGATATTAACCTTACTGTTCCAGGATCCCAGCAGGGCTGCTGCCCCTAAAGAGGTGTGTGGTCTCCAGGGCACCAGGTCTACAGCCATGCACAGCAGCCGCCTGTCTGCACCCTGTAGGCACTGGGGATTCTGACTCTTGCCACAGAACTGAGGCTCTTAACTTTTTGAAGGTCATGGATATAATTCAGGGGATCCAGGGACTTGGATGGGTAAAAATGACACCTTGATTTTCACTAACCCCTACCAAATGCTGAGCATTTCCTTCCACTAGGACCATAGGCAGAGACCACGGTAGCAATGGGATCTGTGACTTTGTCACTAGAAGAAATCACAGACAATTTCATATCACATTAGACTTTCATAGATAGCTCCGAATGTCATTTATGCTCATCACGACTCTAAAATCAGAGGGTGGCAGAGGATGAGGTGGTTAGATAGCATCACCAACTCAATGGACATGAGTTTGAGCAAACTCCAGGAGACAGAGAAGGGCGGGGACGCCTAGCATGCTGCATTCCATGGCGTCACAAAGAGTCAGACACGACTTAGCAACTGAACAACAGCTCTAAAATCATGACCGATTGCCAGATGTTGTTCTTTAGTGCATTTGATAAAGAAGCATGTATGGTATGATATTAAAGGTTCGGTTTTAAATATATATATATAATTTTCAATATAATTGGTTTCATTGGTATTTTACACACTTACTCTGAGAAAAGATCCACAGGCTTCATCAGCTTGCCCAAAGGGTCCAAAGCACAAACTTGGACTCACATCTTTAAAAGATGGTTGTCAGGTCCCTTCGGGTTGGGAAGGCAGTTTTCTAGACTTTTGGAGAAGTGAGGTGGGGGGGGACTAAGTGCCTCCATTCAGTCCCTCTCTGGTGGTTTCACACTGGACTCCCCACTCAGGGCAAGAGGCCCTCTGAGGTCCTCCCAGAGCCCAGGAAGGGAGCCAGTGGCCTGCAAGTAGGAGGCTGTGCAGAGGTCCTGCACTCAGTGGCACCAGCCCTGGGTCTCCAGGGTCCCAAAGCAATCCCAGGGTGACCTTGGTGGGAGAAAACTTAGCTCCCAGGCCCTAGCGGAGACGCCAGGGCGAGGCCGGCCGGGAGCCACAAGCCACGTGGGCGCTGACTCATCCCCGACGGTCCCAGCCCAGCGGTGCGCACCCCCCAGTCCCACCCCCAGCATGCCCTTCCCCCGGCTTCCCCACGCTTCCTCCCAGGCTCTGCCCAGGTGCCTGCAAACCCACGTGCGGGCTCCCCTGGTCCACAGCGCCGCTCCTAGCAACCGCCCCACTCTCTCCCTGCCAGATCCGGAAATGTGTGGTCTCGGCTGGTTTCCTCCTGAATCCTTGAAGCGCCCACTCAGCCTCTGCCTGATGCTTCGGCTCCCATGCAGTTTGCTGAAGTCACCCTGCTGAAGGGCGTCAGAGCTGGAGGACAGGTGGCCCCGGACCTCCCACTCCCGCCCTGCAGAGCCGCCTGATGCTTCGACAGCCGCCTCTTCCAGAACCAGTGGACACGCTCGCTCCGTGGTTTCCATGACACTGCACTTTCCCACGTCTCCTCCGGATTTCTGACAGCTTGTTTCCTTGCTGGCCTGCGTGGTCTCCTCCCGGCTTCTCGTTGTGGGCGTGTCCAGGGGGCTGCCCTCGGCTCTTACCCCAACCTGTGCCCACCGCCCCCTCTAGAGGGCTCTCCTCCCGGTAGCCTGATGCCACCTCCCACCACTGTGGCCCCTGGGGCCTTGGCTACCCACGGTCCCCAATCCCACACGGCCAGCATTCACAGAACTTCTTGTCCTACCTCCTATGAATCAAGTCCTAAATCACAGAAAGGTCAGACTGGAGGGGCGTGGGGGCCGCGGGAGGGCGGAGGGGTTTGAGTTTGGGTTGGCCAAGCAACCAGTACCTGGGGGATGTTGCTGAGAAGACTTAACCACACCCCTGAGCCTGGGCTACTGTAGGTCTGGAGAGGCAAGCTTGTGCAAGGCTAAGGATATAGGACTCTGGGAACCCACTGCCCAAGTTCAGATCCTGCCTCTGCTACTTGCTGCTGTGACCTCAGGCAAGTTCATCTATTTGTTCATTAATTTATTTAACAAATGTTAATTGAGCCCCTACTGTGTGCCAAATTCTGTTTAAAACACAAACAGAAACACAAAAGGACTCCCCACACTCTTGATGTTTGGGCTTCCCTGGTAGCTCAGCTGGTAAAGAATCCACCTGCAATGCAGGAGACCCCAGTTCAATTCCAGGGTCGGGAAGAGCCCCTGGAGAAGGAATAGGCTACCCTCTCCAGTATTCTTGGGCTTCCCTGGTGGCTCAGATGGTAAAGAATCTGTCTGCTATGCTGGAGACCTGGATTCTGTCTCTGGGTTGGGAAGATCCCCTGGAGGAGGGCATGGTAACCCCCTCCAGTATCTTGCCTGGAGAATCCTCATGGACAGAGGAGCCTGGCAGGCTGCAGCCCATGGGGTCACAAAGAGTTGGACACGACTGAGTGACTAAGCACAATACAGCACTCTTAATGTTTAGTTAGACTCAAATACTATCCAAACAAATGCTAAATTATGACTGTGACAAGCAAAGTGAGGGAGAGATCCAGCCTGCTCTGAGAACTCAACTGAGGATGGTCTTATCAGAAGGGTCAGGGGCGGCTTTCTTGAGGACATGACCTAAAGCTCAGATCTGGACCTTAAAGCTCAGATCTGAGGGATGAGTGGAGTTACAAGATGTGGCTGGCTGAATAATGGCCCCCAAAGATGTTCATGTTCTAATCCCTAGAATCTGTGAATATGTTCCTTTACATGGCAAGAGAGATGTGATTCATTTAAAGGCTTTTTTTTTTTTTTTTGGCCACACTGTGCAGCTTGCAAGATCTTAGTTCCCTGACCAGGGATTGAACCTGGGCCATGGCAGTGAAAGCCCCAAGTCCTAACCACTGGACCACCGGGGAATTCCCTCCAGTTAAGGATCTTAAGATGGGAGATTCCCCTGGATTATCGGTGTGGACCCAATGTAATCACAAGTGTCCTTATAAGGAGGAGGCAGAGGGTCAGAGAAGATACGACAGTAAAAGCAGAGGTCAGAGTAATGGCGTTGATGGAAGGGGGCCTCTGGAAACTGGAAAAGGAAAGGAAATGAATTCTACTCTAGAGCCTCTAGAAGGAAGGAAGCTTTGCCTACCCATCTTGGACTTCTGACTCCAGACCTGTAAGCTGATAAATCTGTGTTACTTTAACCCACTAGTGTATGAAAGTCTGTTACAGCAGCAAGAGGGAACTAACACCATAGGAGAAGAATAGAAAAGTGTGTGCCAAGGCTGGGGATGAGAAATGGGTTCCTGTGATCTAAAGAGAGAAGATATGTATGTGTGGGTGTGAATGGGGATGGGTGGTCAGGGGTGGGAGCCAGGAGGCTGGACAGCTAGGCAGGGGCCAGACCATGATCAACAAGCAGCTCCTGTTTGGCTAATGTTATTAACCCCTCTAAGCCTCAGATTCCTCACTGAGTAAAATGATGACTTTGTAGGCTTGTTGCAAGAATGAGAACTGAATGAGGCCGTGTACATGTAGCTCTTACTTAGTAAGTGCCCGTTTTGATCTCACGGTTTCTCGAGTGGGCTCCTGGAGCCCTGGGAAATCTGTGAGATTCCTTTGGGGCTGCTGAGGATCCGGAGGGAAAGAGGGGGCAGTTCTGCCCTCAAGCTGAACTTACATTTTTTGCCCATTGGACTTGGCTTCTGGTTAAGATCGTGTTTGAATAACAGTTTCCTCAGCTAAGACGCAATTTGAGAGCTGCTACTCTAACCTGCGGAGAAGGCAATGGCAACCCACTCCAGTACTCTTGCCTGGAAAATCCCATGGATGGAGGGCCCTGGTGGGCTGCAGTCCATCGGGTCGCTAGGAGTCGGACACGACTGAGCGACTTCACTTTCACTTTTCACTTTCATGCATTGGAGAAGGAAATGGCAACCCACTCCAGTGTTCTTGCCTGGAGCATCCCAGGGACGGGGGAGCCTGGTGGGCTGCAGTCCATGGGGTCACACAGAGTTGGACACGACTGAAGCGACTTAGCAGCAGCAGCAGCACTCTAACCTGACTCTGCTTCTTCTGGGTGAGGAAACCATGGCCTGGGATTGCCCATGGCTAGGACTGCCTCCGAGCCAGCCAGAGAACCTAGCCCCCAACCACTGATGCCTTGATTCTCTGTGGTCCAGGATTCTGGGCCTTAGGGTCAGACTGGCAGCTTTGTAATTTGGAGTCCACTTCCCTCCCCAGCCCTGCTTCCTGCGAGCTGTGTTCTAGGTTCACTCGCATCTTCTTTGTTTCTTGTCACTCTCCCTCCCAGGACGCTAAGGTCCATGGGGGCAGGAACCTCATGTTTTGTTAAACACAGGATCTCCAGGGCCTGACACTGTGTCTGGCATGTGATAGTCACAGGAGACACTTGGAAAATGCTCACTCTCAGGCACTGTCCAGTGTTGTCTGCACACATTCCTGGTTCATGCATGCAGGTGTGCTAAGTCACTTCAGTCGTGTTTGACTCTTTGCGACCCTATGGACTGCAGCCCGCCAGGCTCCTCTGTCCATGGGATTCTCCAGGCAAGAACACTATAGAGGGTGGCCATGCTCTCCTCCAGAGGGTCTTCCTGACGCAGGAATCACACCTTGGTCTCATGTCTCCTGCATTGGCATGTGCGTTCTTTACCGCCAGTGCCACCTGGGAAGGCACTTCCTGGTTCACTGGTTGTTGTTGCTGTTGTTCAGTTGTGTTTGACTCTTTGCAACCCCATGGACTGCAGCACGCCAGGCTTCCCTGTCCTTCACTATTTCCCAGAGTCTGATCAAACTCATGCCCATAGAGTCAATGATGCCATCCAACCATCTCATCCTCTGTCGTCCCCTTCTCCTCCTGCCCTCAATCTTTCCCAGCATCAGGGTCTTTTCAAATGAGTCAGCTCTTCGCATCAGGTGGCCAAAGTATTGGAGTTTCAGCTTCAACATCAGTCCTTCCAATGAACATTCAGGACTGATTGCCTTTAGGATGGACTGGTTGGATCTCCTTGCAGTCCAAGGGACTCTCAAGAGTCTTCTCCAACACCACAGTTCAAAAGCATCAATTCTTCAGCGCTCAGCCTTCTTTATGGTCCAACTCTTACATCCATACGTGACTACTGGAAAAACCATAGCTTTGACTAGATGGACCTTTGTTGGCAAAGTGAGGTCTCTGCTTTTTAATACACTGTCTGGATTTGTCATAGCTTTTCTTCCAAGGAGCAAGTGTCTTTTAATTTCATGGCTGCTGTCACTGTCCACAGTGATTTTGGAGCCCAAGAAAATAAAATGTCACTGTTTTCATTGTTTCCCCATCTATTTCCCATGAAGTGATGGGACCAGATGCCATGATCTTAGTTTTTGGAATGCTGAGTTTTAAGACAGCTTTTTCACTCTCCTCTTTCACTTTCATCAAGAGGCTCTTTAGTTCCTCTTGACTTTCTGTCATTCCTGGTTCATAATTACCTCTAACTCATAGCGTCCGCTCTCAAGGCATTGACAAAGCTTCTTATCACTTGTGCGCCTGAGTGAATTTCTTTGCCTCTTCTGTAAAATGGGGGTCTACAACATGAACGGTGGTGACAGTGGGGGTGAAGTGGCATCGTGACGTCTGCCTGTCGCCTGGCTTTGGGTCTGGCTGCAGCAGCCACTCAGGAAAGGTTGGCTGTTGAAATGACCTCATTGCACAGGGTGCCAAATTGCTCTGGTTCCAGCCACCCTGTTTTGATAGGGCCACTGCTGCAGCCTGGTCCCCTGAGCTGCGAAGGATTGCTTCCCTCCATCGGCCAAGTCGCTTCCTGCCAAGTTTCTCCTGCCCACTCCTCCTCCTCTTCCTCCCCTGGGCCCAGACCAGCACATCTGCCCTTCTGGGCTCCAGCACCTTCCCACTGCAGTCACCTCTGCAGGACTGCTTCCTCCTCCACGTCATTCCACTGCTTCCTTTCCTGAAGATCTCTGCAACCTGTGTCATCAAATGGGACCCTGCTGGGATCCTGAGGACAGCGTAAGGATCCCTGCTAAGGGAAACACACTGACTGAAACCGCCCACCCTGGCCAGGTACCATAGTAAGCATACCTGTAAGTGATTTTACAACAGGAAGTCTCGGTGAGGAATACGGAACTAACAAGCCACCAGCAACCGGAGCAGTTTAAGAAAGGTCACGTGTCCTGCCACCTCCCAGAATCCTTCTCGCTGGCATTCATCTCAGTTGAGCAATGCGTGCACCACCAGGAAGGGCCCTGAGTCAAAGTGATTGGCCGAAGAAAACCCAGAAACTAATCCCATCACCATAAAACCCGAGACTGTGAGCCACATTGCAGAGTAGTTCTCCTGGGTTCTCTTATCCTCCTGCTCTCCCCCAGGCGCCCCTTCCCAGTAAAATCTCTTGCTTTGTCAGTGTGTCTCCTCGGACAATTCATTTCCGAGTGTTAGACAGGAGCACCCTTTCGGGCCCTGGCAGGGGCTCCCCCTTCCTGCAACATGCCCATGCCCTGCCCCATGGCTCCCAGACCTCCACTAATACCCCCGGCAGCAGCCACTACCTGTGGACCCCCAGCCTTTGCTGAACCTCTTCCTCTGTACCCCTCCAGCACCCCTTGCTCCATTGTTGCCCGTCTTGCTGGGTCTGCAAGTATCTTTCTTGCATCTAATGTAAGATCCCTGAGGACAAGGACCAACTCCTGTCCCTTTGATACCATTCCCTCTACCCTAGTTGAGGCCGCCTTGGCCCCACACCTGAATGATCACAAAATGTCATAGTCTGTCTGCTCTGGCCTTGCCCACTCCCATCAGGCATTGAGGTGACCTTCGAAAGCACAGATGAGTTCACGGCACACTCTTTTGGGGCACCTGTGGCCCTCAGGGGAGCTCTTACCACCAGTTAACCACTCCCGGCCCCATCTCACTGGATCTAGACAGGAGAGCTGATTTGCACTGGCTTGAATGGAGTAGGCTCTCCGGGAGGTGAAAGGTTCTTCCTTCTGGCTGGGACACTCTCTGCGCTCTCTGCTCCTCCCCTTCTACCCATTGGGCTAATTCCTGTCCTTACCCAGATCTCAGCTGAGATGTATCTCCCAGGAAAGGGCTCTCCAGCTACCTGAAGCCTTGGCCCCGTGCCTCTTCAGTGAGCCTAGGGCACCGTGTACATTCCCTGCTTTGTTGGAATTATATCTGTCTGTTGCTCATAGCCCCATTTGCCTGTTGGCCCTTTTGAGAGAAGTGCCCTTGTGCCCACTGCCTGGGGCCTAGCACAGCGGCTGACACGTTGTTGTTTAGTGTCTCAGTCGTGTCTGACTCTTTTGCGATCCCGTGGACTGTATCTACCTGGCTCCTCCGTCCGTGGAATTTCCCAGGCAAGAATACTGGAGTGGGCTGCCATGTCCCGACTCAGGGATCAAACCCGCAGCTCCTGCTTTGCAGATGGATTCTTTACCTGGGAGGCCCACCTGGCACATAGTAGGTACTTAACAAACACTCGTTCCGTTGAACTGAAGTGCTCCAGAAGCTCAACCAGGTTCCCCATCTTTCCAGATCCTACCGGCCGCTCCTGATAACAAGAACAATGCTGACGCTTGTTAAGTGCTTGTTATGCTCCTGGCACTGGGTTAAGTGCCTCACTCATATTGCCTTTGCTTATTCCTCAACAGCCTTGTGAGGTCAGAACTACTTTACAGACACGAAGGCTTAGATAGGCAAATGAACCACCCTAAGGTCACACAGCTAGAAAGGGGTAGGGCTGGACTGGTATCCACTTGCTGACTTGGAGTCTTTCTTCTCGACCCCAAGATGACACTGTCCTCCATGCCTGCTTGTTCCCCACCCTCTCCACGATCCCTCTCCTTCCTCTGATCCCCTCAGGGTCTCTGCCTTCCCAGATCCTCCTACCACATCATCTATGCGTGCAGTTTCCTGATTCCACACTGCCCTGAAAGATTCTTTAGCACAGAGGTACTTAACCAGTTAATCTCTCTGACTAATGATAAACTCCCCGAGGTCGAGGATTATGCTGTTTCTTTAGGAGCCCCCAGGATAGCCAGCACAGTGGTTTGTTCTTGTTGTTCAGTCACTCAGTCGTGTCCGATTCTTTGTGACCCCATGGACTGCAGCCAGGCTTCCCTGTCCTTCCCTATTTCCCAGAGCTTGCTCAAACTCATGACCATTGAGTCAGTAATGCCATCCAACCATCTTGTCCTTGTCATCCCCTTCTCCTCCTGCCTTCAATCTTTCCCAGCATTAGGGTCTTTTCTAATGAGTAGGCTAGCCAAAGCGTTGGAGCTTCAGCTTCAGCATCAGTCTTTCCAATGGATATTTAGGACTGATTTCCTTAGGAAGGACTGGTTGGATCTCCTTGCAGTCCAAGGGACTCTCAAGAGTCTTCTCCAACACCACAGTTCAAAAGCATCAATTCTTCTGCATTTAGCCTTCTTTATGGTCCAACTCTCACATCCATACATGTCTACTGGAAAAACCATAGCTTTGATATAGCACAGTGCTTGACACCCAGTTGATATCCTCCAGTTCACCAGTAAAGCAAAGGCCAGGTCCCCAGGTTCTCGTCCATCTGAGGAGGTGGCTCAGGAGGTTCTGAGCTCTCCTCTTCTCTCCATGATTCCGCTCTGGCTTCTGTCTAATCCTTGGTGTTTTGGGATATTATGAATCACAGAGACCCACAGAACTCAGGGGAAGAGAATGCCAAGATTTCTTAAGGCCAAATGTGTGATCAGCATATCCAACTTCATTTTCCTGTCTAGGGAGTCCCATTTTTTTTTTTTTAATCATAATATGTCTCAGGAAACCATGTCATAAATCAGATTATAAAAAAAAAGATTGTATTTAGTCAGCAAAAAATGTAGTGTACTGAGCACTTTTGAATACACCAAAGTCTAGGTGATGGAAGCTAATGTGACAGGGCTGTGCTTTGAGGGGTCTCATTGTCTTACTGGAGTCACGAACCAACTCATCATAGTGAAAGACCCCTGAGCGTCACACTCTGGCTCCTGTCTGCTCTGCAAAGTCTCCCCAAGTGTTTCTAGAAGTTTCCTGCAGTGTCTCACGTGGGCTCAGGGCTAAGTTCAGGCATGGCCCCCGAACACGTGATTCCAGCGGTTGTTTTCCTCCTCTTCCCTGCTCTGGTCTGTGCCCTATGGACTGCACCCCTTCGGGGCACCCGTGGCAGATAGAGAAGCAGGTTGTGGACCTGGGGTGATGTCCCAGGGCACTCCCCTCCCCGCCAGCGTCACACCCCATCAGGGATCATAAACCACGGCTGGCGGAGCCCCTGTCTTACAGTCTTGTAGTGAAACGGCTCTGCAGTGGCTGATGTGGCTGTCTAGGACCACCTTCACACACACACACAGCTCAGACTCGATTCCACAGGTTCTGAGGAATCACAGAGGCTTTCCCCCTTTCCAGTCACCAAAGGCTCTCTCACTGCCTGAGGGTCTCCACCCTGGGATCTGTCTCCCCCAGAAGGCTCCCTCTTCCCCTCTCTGCACTTCTCAGCAGCATCAGCTTCTGGCAGCTGCCTCACCGTTTCCCCTACACAAGCCTAGGCATGTCCCAGTTTTGCCTCAAGAACAGCACTCTAGTCCCACCTGTTTTTCTTACACACGTGCTTCTTATTCATGCTCAGATATAGAAAAAAGACAAGAAAAATACTCCAAGATGTTTTGACTCTGGGAGGTTTTATTTTCTTTTTCATATTCTGCTATGTTTTCCAAGATTTAAAAAATAAGCCTGCATCCCTCGTGCAATACCCCCACCCCCACCACAGTAAAACCTTTTATTGTGGTGGATGTTTTTGTTCAAATAGAAAATTAACAACACAAGCTGTAGAAGCAAAGTGGAAAAAGAAAGATGAACTCCAGAGTGTTAAGGGGAAGTAGAAAAGCTTTCAAAAGGAATAATGTTACAATTGGAGGTTCCTGAACAAATGAATCATAGATACAGCCAAGCATATACCATAAGTCAATACCATAGTAACTGTAAATCTCCACAGTTACTCAAAGGAGTAGAATTATTTTCCAAGCCCTACAAAAATATATGTATCACTTTTATTATATAAGGGGTTGCAACAAACTTTCAAGTGTATCTATCACATATTAAAATGCACACACAACTCTTACAACATGTCAAGGCATAGAAGGTTGGCTACAGAAAAAGTACACATCTAATTGACAGTCATTTTGTTCACCTTTGACTTCAGAAGTACACAATGCTTGATCTCACGCCTTCCTTTTCTCTGAACCAAACCAGAATATTCAAAATCACTCCTTGGAGCTCTGCGCTAGGCTGCTTGAGGATGAGGGATAGCGTTAGGTATCTGTTACCGATGATAACGATGCTGTCTCTTTGACTGAAAATCGTTTTAAATATCCAGAAGGGCTGACGCAGCATCCTCTTCTTCCTCCCCGTCCGTGTATTAAAAGCCACCAGGCAGGGTTTCAGGGTCAGGGTTAACATGGTCTCCAGGAAGGCTGCTGCAGCCTCTGAAGACAGTCCTCCCCATCTTTCCCTCCACACGGACCACTGAGCAGCTGTGATTTTAACTGGCAGCCTTCAGAATACAGAACTGGGGTTGGTTTTCCTCATCTGGGACAGTGGTAAGAAACAGATGGGGGTTGGGTACTGAGGTGTGGGAACTCATCAAACCCCCAGTGTGGATCACAGAATTAAAGTACACCCAGGATGGAAAAGACCTCTGCTGTGAACTGCTCCAACTTCTAAGCCGCCACCACTGACCTGAGAAAGCACCTACTCTGTGCCTGAAATTACTACAGAGATGGTTTTATTTCATGTAATCCATACAACCCTGTGGAGTAAATAATAGCAACCCCATTTTATAGACGAGAAAACAGAGTCTCTATGAGCTTAAGAAACTTACCAGTGTATTAGTTTGCTGGGGCTGCCATACAAAGTGCCACAAACTGGGTGCCTAAAACAACAGGAAGTGTACTGCCTCACCGTTCTGGAGGCTAGAAGTCCATAATCAAAGTGTCAGAAAGGTTTCTGGGGGCTGGGAGAAAGAATCTATTCCATGCATGCCTTTCTCCTCACTTCTGATGGTTACCAGCAACCCTTGGCATTCTTCAGCTTGTAGATGCCTCACCCCAGTCTCACCCTTCACCCTTTACGTGCTATTCTCCATGTGTGTGTCTGTGTCTCCAAATTTTCTCTTAAAAGAAAAAAAAAAGCCAGCCTTTATTGAATGTGTAACAGTGTTGCTTCTACTCTTTTTTGTGTGTGTGTGGACATGAAATCTTGTTACCATTTATTTGAGGTGGTTTAGTTCCTGACTCTTTGGGACCCCATGGATTGTAGCCTGCCAGGCTCCTCTGTCCATGGGACTTCTCAGACAAGAATACTAGAGTGGGTTGCCATTTCCTTCTCCAGGGTGTTTCTATTTTATGTTTTTGGCCCCAAGGCATGTGGGATCTTAGCTCCTCAACCGGGGATCGAACTCACACCCCCTGCATTGGAAGGCGAGGTTCTAACCACTGGACTGCCAGGGAAGTCCCAGATTTTCCCCTTTTCAGGGACAGCAGTCATATTATAGTAGGGTCCACTCTAATGACTTCATGTTAACTTGATTATCTCTACGAAGACTCTATTTACAAATAAGGCCACATTCTGAGGTCCTGGGGGGTCAGGACTTCAAAATATTTTGGGGGGAACTTTGGGGTCACAAAGAGTCAGACACAACTAACACTCTGGGGACTTCAACAATTCAGTCTGCAACATAAAGACATCACTTCTGATAAATGATGGAGACAATATTAAAAACCTAGACTATCTGACAGCAGCTCTTAACCAGACCCCATCCTGCCTCCTATCTGGCTCTTCCTGGCTGTCTGGCTCCCTTCTGTAGAACATATCTAGGAATAGAGATTGGCAACCACACAGGATGAGCCCACCTACCACGTCTGAAGATTTCCTAAGTATAATCTCTTATTTTCTATGCTCACCTCTGAGAGATATATAAATACCACAAGGATTTTCTCCATGCAGATGTTGACAGACGTTGGCTTTGATAGAGAAACGTTCCCATCTTCATCGACCACTTTTGCAGGAACCACAAGCTCCTGGCCAGTGCACTGCTGACCCCTATGGCCCTTCCTCTAGAGAAGGGAAAGGGCGCCTCTGTTTTCATGCTAATGGGTGTGCGACCCCTCACTTTCTGGTTCTCACAGTGACATCTGACACGGGTCATTCCATGTGCCACAGAGACACAGGAGGAGGTGCTGGAGGAGGGAAAGTGGGTGAAATGCTCAATGCTTCATCGTGATTCAAGTACCTGCGCCTTCATGCCCCCACCCCTGTTTTTTAATTTAAAGAGCACCATGCGTACGACTCAAGTTTAGTCAGGCTTTGTCTTGGTTCTTTCACTGGGAGCTGGTCATCTCTGAACGAGTGTGTTAAACCTGGCCTGAGTAACCCCAGGACTCAGGTCATCCTGGATCTTGGTGACCCCACAGGTGGATGAGGTGGTCACTGGACAAGGCAGACCCCCTAGGGGTCCTGTGATAGAATGGCTGAGAACCTCCAAGAAAGGACTTGCTACCCTAGCTGAGAGGGGTACCTCACTGCATCCCACCCAAGGGCTGGCCCCCAGCCAGTAAGGCCTAGGTTGGGATACTGAAGGCCTGCAACTTGGCCTCACGTAGGCAATTCTGAGGGGCCACCTCAGCTCCAAAGCTCTCTGTGGGGTCGGCTGGGATTGTCCTTGGGCCTAAACCACAGCTTGATGTCCGCCCCTGCCCCCACCCTCCCTTCCTCAGTGTTGCTCCTTAGAGTCCTCTTCAACCCTCCTCCACTCTAACTCATCTCAGAATCTGCCTCCCAGGAACCTTCCTGGACCGGCTTCTCCAGAGACTCAAGTCAACACTTGGTCGTGGGACTTGCCTGGTGTTCCAATGGTTAAGAATCTGCCTTCTTATGCAGGGGACACAAGTTTGATCCCTGGTTGGGGAACTAAGATCCCACATGCCACAGGGCAACTAAGCTGATGCATCGAAAAAAAGACCTAGCACTGCCCAAAACAAACAACACACGGTCCTGAAACCACAGAGGAGGCATGAGAGATCAAAGGCCTCTTCTTTCTGAGCCCCAAACTTCAGTTTTCACAAGGCACGACCAGGAGACTCATAAGCCTGCCCACATACTTAGGCCCTTCTGTTTGGCACCATCTGAAATTAGCTGGCCAACATCTCCCGCCTACAAAGATTTATTGAGCATCTACTATGTGCAAAGTACTATTCCAGACTCTGGAAATATAGCAGTGAAAAAAGAAACAGAAAAATCTTTATCTGCATGAATCTTGCATTCCAGTAGGGGAAGCAGACAATCACCTAATAAATCAGTAAAATACTATCACTTGGTGATAGTACTATGGGGAGGAAAAAGCAGGGCCAGATGGAGGAAATAGAGTGAACAGGGCAAGACTCCCCGAAAAGGTGAGATATGAGCAAAACCTGAAGGAGATAAGGGACTGAGTCATGACGTTACTGGGGGAGGAGACTTTCAGATGGTAGAAACAGCAAGTGCAAAGGCCCTGAGGCAGGAACTTGCTGTGCGTTTGCAAGGACTAGCAAGGAGGCCAGTGTAAGTGGGTCAGAGCGCAAGAACAGTAAGAAGTGAAATCAGAGTCCACAGTGGGAGAAGGGAGAGAGGTTTGTGGGATTGTGGGTGTGGAGGGTCTCTTGGGCCAATGTAGGGACTCTGGCTTTGACTATGAGTGAGATCAGAGAAGGCGATGGCACCCCACTCCAGCCAGTACTCTTGCCTGGAAAATCCCATGGATGGAGGAGCCTGGTAGGCTGCAGTCCATGGGGTCCAGAAGAGTCGGACATGACTGAGCGACTTCACTTTCACTTTTCACTTTCATGCATTGGAGAAGGAAATGGCAACCCACTGCAGTGCTCTTGCATGGAGAATCCCAGGGACAGGGGAGCCTGGTCGGCTTCCGTCTATGGGGTCGCACAGAGTCGGACACGACTGAAGCAACTTAGCAGCAGCAGCAGCAGCATGAGTGAGATGGGACCCACCTGAGGGCTCTGAGCACAGAAGAGACAGGATCAAAGGGACTGTTTTAAAGGGCCACCCTAGCTGCTATGTGGAGAGAAGGCAGAAGCAGGAGACCTCCTAGACCGGTTCAGTAAATTCAGGTAGAAGGCGGTGCTGTCTCAGCAAAGGGGCTGTGGTAGAAGTGGTCGGATTCTGGAGATTTTTGGAAGGTTAGAGCCAATGGGATTTGTTGATGATCCTTCCAGGAGAGCCAGCACTGTGCCTGGCAGGATCACACATGTGGGTGCAGCCAGCAGTATTTCTCAAGGCGATAAGCACCATGCGGTGGCTTTGGAGCCAGACACGCCTGGGTCTGGATCCAGACTCCATCCCTACTAGCTGTTCATCTTGAGCAGTTTACATCAACTCTCTAATACTTTGTGTCTTCATCTGTCAACTGGGGATGACAATCTTTGTATCATAGGATTATTATGAAGATCAAGTGAGATGATCTTAAAGAAGAGCTGACAGGAGAATGATTGTGATCGTTTTAAATAATGCAGTCTCCTATGAATTTTGGAGCGGAGGCCTGAGGAGGGGAGGGGCGGGCTCTGAGGGTGGAGGGAACATGCGGGAGGGGTTGGACAAAGCTGGGAGCATCCAAGACCACCCAGGAATGCTGGTGTGGAAAGAGAACAGGAATCTTGGGCACACACTGGCCTGCCCAAGTGAGTCTGGGGGATTCCAACACTCGGGCAGGTTGGGGTAGGGTGGCCTTCAGAGAAAAGATGGCCAGAGGGGAACTCCTTGGCTGAAGGTGGAGCAGTGGAAAATGGGAACATCCCCAAATTCTAGAGGATGAGGTCATCCCAGCTGAAGCCAATCAAAACTCTCCCTTGGGGAGGCAAGAAAGGGTTTGCTAGGCCAAAAACTGCAGCGGGCTCTAGCGGCTGCCAAGAAAGGAGGCGAGGCAAGGCGAGCCCTGGGCCCGAAGCCATGAGCTCTGGAGGCCCCACCTTGGCTAGAAAAAGAGACTAGGGAGAGCTGGGGGGCGGGGGTGGGGCAACCCAGAAGCGGGGGGAGGGCGGGGGCTGTCTGAATTGTCTGGTGGTAATGGGGCACGCTCCTGGAAAAACTGTTAAGTCCTCAGAGGCAGCCAACAAAGCTTCGCACACCAGGGCTCTACAATGTTTTTCCCTTAACAAGGACAGAAAGCATTCCTTCCATCAGAGATGTTCTGTTGATTTATATGCACGTTTCGGGATTCTGAACTTTTCCTCCTACCTAGAGAGAACATTGACAATGAATGACGTGGGTTCAAATTCCAGGGCAGCGGTCGACCTTGGGCAGGATGCTTGACCTCTGGGTCTTGTAAAATGGGGATCACTGTACTTCACAGGTGTCACTGGGACCATCATCTCCATTCGCCGCCACTCTCCCCATCCCTGGGTTCAGAGAATAAAAGAAAGCCTACTAAATGAATGTGAAGGCAGACGGTCAAGTGTACAGAAGGGTCTCTCCTGCGTGGGCAACACCAGGGGGCTGGTTTCTAGGGGCCAGAGGGGACAGGTGGGGTCTGGAACTTGGGGAGCAGCGCCCCCAGTCCCAAGGTGGAGACCTGATCCTTACCCGATGCCTCCCAGTTCAAACTCCCTCTCTCCTAAGGCACCACCATCTGTTCCCATTTCTCTCAGACCCTGAAGAAGTGGTACGCTGCACTTGGAAGAGGAGGCATCCTTTCCCCAGACACCCCAGGGGCTAGAAATCCCCCAGGCCCGACGCCCTCCGGAGGCGCTGACGTCAGCCCGAGCGGCGGCCGCGGAGCGTTTCTGGTAAGTCTCCCGCCAGCGGCCACCTCCAGGAAGGACAGGGCTGGGCCCAGGCCAAGTCCCGCGGCTGCTCAGCGCCTGCCCGGCCTGGGGAGGTTTCCGGTGTGCCCACTTGGGCCGCAGCAATCCTGGGGCCCTAAGGGCGTGGGTGGCTGGCCGGCCGTTCCCGGCCTGTCGCCACCCTGTCCAAGAAGTCAATCCAGCCCACCGACCGCAGATTCCTAGAGCCTGCGCTCGCTGATGGGAATGGAAACGGAAGTACCTCCTTCCCCCTCCCCTCCCCTCCCCTCCCCCATTCCTGCTCTCCCCCCCCTTCCCCCATTCCTGCTCTCCCCTCCCTTCCCCCATTCCTGCTCTCCCCTCCCCCATTCCCCCTCCCCCCTCCCCCCCATTCCCCCTCCTCCTCCCCTCGCCCCTCCCCTATTCCCACCCTTCTCCCCTATTCCCACCCTTCTCCCCCCCCCTCCTCCCCACCCTCATCCCTCAAGACTGCTCTTTCCCTGTTCTTGTCACAGGCTTTGACAGCCATTTGAGACTGCTCAGGGAGAAGACAGGAACTCTGACCCTGGCCCCCAAATCAGAGGTTTTTAGGCCAGCAAGTCATAGCGTTTTAGAGCAGACAGAAGGGTCTCTCAAGCCAGGCCAGTGTCCTTTGAGTCAGTGGTTTCTGGATGCCAGGCACAGCACTCCCAGCTTCACAGGCATTAAAACCCTGACGCCTGCACTAGGGAGACACTGCTTGAGCTGCAGTTGACAGGTGGGAACATGGACACAGTGCACAGGACTGAAGCAGCCTGCCTGAGGCCCCACCTCGGAGCCTGTGTTGGGAGCCAGGTCTTGTGACTGACTTCACAGCTGAATTCTGCCACCGTGTTACGCTTCTCCACGCGTGTTGGTGGATCACGTGTTCCTGTCCTAGGTCTGCCAGGAATGAGAGAAACCTGTGGTTAAGCAGGCCTGGGGTGGGGGTGGGGGCAGGGAAGTACCCTAAATTCAGTTCCACTTCATGGAATGTCTTGGAGCATAGTGACAGATTAAAGGCTCTGACAAGTCCTGCAGGGAGTAAATCTGTTTAACTCTCTTTAACCTAGTGTTTCCCAAACTTATATGCATCTGGGAACCCCACCCCCTTTTTAAAAAATGGGAGATGGTTACCATCCTGGAGAAGGTGCTCTGGGAGCTGCTACATGAGATCACACCACCTGTCTTGTTCAGATAGTGCCTGGTATATATTAGGAGCTCTGTAAATGTGGGTTGGGTAAAATTAACATTTCCCCCATTGCTGGTCGTCCCAGCCCATTCCCCAGGATTTCTCTCCCTGAAGAGTCCTTCAGCCATGGAAGATAAACCCACTCCTGCTGGTGCCCCTGTGTGGGTTTTCTGGGCTGTGCTGGGGTTACGTGAAAAGAAAAGTTTATTCAGGCAACTCCTGTGGCCTCCTCTGTTTTAGCCTCCCCTCAGAGGTCCCTACTCTTAAGGACAAAGGGAAAGTTCTGAGACACTTCCATTCAGTTTTGGCATAGGAATATGGGTGTGGATGAGGGTGTAAAATGTGCTGTGCTGTGCTCAGTCGTGTCCAACTCTTTGCGACTCCATGGACTGTAGCCCACCAGGCTCCTCTGTCCATGGGGATTCTCCAGGCAAGAATCCTGGAGTGGGTTGCCATGCCCTCCTGCAGGGCATCTTCCCAACCCAGGAATCAAACTGGGGTCTCAAATCTCTCGCCTGCATTGCAGGCGGATTCTTTACCAGCTGAGCTACCAGGGAAGCCCAAGTCCTTTCAAGCCCCCAAGCCTGCCCAGGCAGGACTGCACAGGCCCTGAGGGGTCCTTCTACCCCGTGCTCACATCTCCGTTTTCACCTTTCTTGGCACCCTGCCCGGTCACCCCTCACCCCCTCCCTCTACTTTTTGCACCCTGTCTCTCAGCCCCTCTTACTTCCTACCCTCCTGGACTCGGCTTGAACTCCAGGCTCTATTGGAATCAGATCCTCTCTGGGGACCCTGAGCACACAGCAGGCCAAGCCCCGGCTCTGAGATTCAGGGGTGACCGCCGTGGGATGGGTGCAGGCCTCCCTTTAGACACAGCCAAGTCAGGAATGACAGATGCTCGCCATGACCCAGCGCCCTTCTCCCCACCCTTTGGTGGCACCCCCTTGGCAAGCCTCCCAGCCTGGAGCCGGTGCCAGGCCTCCTCCCTCTCTTGGATCCTGAGCACTGCTGGGAAGGGCACCACCACAGTGCTGGCATCGCTACAGGCTCAGACTCCCAACTGGGTACCACCTGCCAGCACATGTAGCAGCCTTGGGTCTAAACCACTTACTATTCTGGGCCTCCATCACTCTCTCCACATGCTCCCTTCCGACCCCGGGCCTAATGCTTAGCTTCTTGTCTCCTACCACTGGAAAAACAAATTGAGGCCACTGGGATCACATGATCTCCATCAAATCCTTCCTCCCTACCGAGTCTGCTTCCACGCACCCCCCTCCCACCCCCGCACCCCACTGCTTTCCTGTTAATTTTAGAAGCAGGCCAAAATCCAGGTCAGATCCCCCAGCCGGTGGAGTCGGGCTGCCGGGGTTCCAATCCCATTTATATCCCTTCCTGGCTGTGTGATCTTGGGCAGATTTCTTAAGCTCCTCAGTGCCTCGGTTTCCTCATCAGTGAAATGGGATGGTACTTGCCTTTACCTCACAGAGTTGATGGAAGGATTATATGAGAGAGGCTGCACAGAGAACTTGGCACAGGCAAATGCTAAGAAAGGCTAGCTATTGCCGCCTGCCTCTCTGCCTCCTCTAAACCGTGTTCCCTCATTATGAACATCTCCTGGTTTCTAGCTCATTCCTCTCAGCCTATACAGACACATCAGTCTCTCCTGTCATAAAAAAATCTCTTCTTGATTCTGCATTCTTGATTTCTCTTGTGCCTTCTCGTCCAGACTTCTCAGCAGCATCCTGAGAAGCAATCTGCCTGTTGCTTTCCTTATCTCCTTTCTGTTCCTCAGTCCACTGGAGACATGGCTTCTGGCTCTACCATACTTCTGACGTTTGTCGGGGGTCACCAAGGACCAGGCCAAGACCAGTGGGCACATCTCAGCCCCTGACCTCTGCCCCTGACCTCTGCCGGCTGCACTGACTGTATTAGTCATTTCCTCCTCTGTGAAATGATGGATGGCTTGGCATCCGTGCCTCCTTATCAACCCCTTGGTCCTCCTTGTACTTCTTTGACCTTTCCCTCTCTGTTCTCACAGGACTCCTTATCCACTGTGGGCCCCAGGGGACTGGTCTGCTGGTCCCCAGACTGGGGACCCTGAATCTGTCCTTGGTCAGTGGGTCTCCTCTGTCTTCACACTCCTTTCAGGTGATCTTAGCAGCTCTTAGCTTCCCAGATAGCTCAAATGCTAGAGAATCTTCCTGCAATGCGGTTCGATCCCTGGATTGGGAAGATCCCCTGGAGAAGGGCATGGCAACCCATTCCAATGTTCTTGCCTGGAGAATTTCATGGACAGAGGAGACTGGCGGGCTACAGTCCACGGGGTCACAAAGTCGGACATGACTGAGTGACTGACACTTTCACTTTCACTTAGCAGCTCTTATGGCCTCTACTTCCACTTGATGGTTGCTACCTGCTATGGACTGAATTGTGTGTGCCACCCCCTCCCCAAATTCATACATTGAAGCCCTAATCCCCAGTGCTAGTGTATATGGAGACAGAGACTGTAAGGAAGTAATTAAGATTAAATCAGGCTATAAATTCGGGCCCCTAATCTGATAGGTTAGATAGCATCACTGACGTAATGGACATGAACTTGAGCAAACTACAGGAGATAACGGAGGACAGGGAAGTCTGGCGTGCTGCAGTCTGTGGGGTTACGAAGAGTCAGACACTACTTAGTGACTGAATAATGACAACAATCTGATAGGATCAATGTCCTTATACAAAGAGGAAGAGACACCAGAGATCTCTCTTTCTGGGCTCACACGAGGACACAGCAAGAAGGCCATCTGTAAGCCAGGAAGAGAGTTCTCACCAGAAGTTAACTCTGCTGGTACCTTGGTCCTGGACCTCTAGCCTCTAGAAGTATGAGAAAATAATTTCTGTTATTCAAGCTACCCTGTCTATGGCAAATTCCTAAGCATGTAGGCATCCTAAGGCACCTCATCTGACTCTCTGTGACCCCATGGACTGTAACCCACAAGGCTCCTCTGTCCATGGGATTCTCCAGGCAAGAATACTGGAGTGGGTTGCTGTGCCCTCCTCCAGGGGATCTTCCTGACCCAGGGATCGAACCCAAGTCTCTTATGTCTCCTGCACTGGCAGGTGGGTTCTTAACCATCTGGGAATACCCGTTTCTAAGTGTACCAGTAAGTTTTTCCTGCAAAACAGACTATTCCAAAATTTGGTGGTTGAAAACAACCACTCATTTAGCTTATCTTTCTGCAGGTCAGCAGTTTGCTCTGGGCTCAGGTAGCAGTTCCTCTGATCTTGGATCTGTGGTCAGCTGCAGGTTTGGCTGGGCACTGGTTGTAGCCTGGCTTTAGCAGGATGGCTCATCTCTGCTCCACAGAGTCCCTCATCTTCCAGGAGGCAGGCCTGGACTTGTTTCCATGGTGATGCAGCAAGGTTCTAAGAAAGCAAGCAGAGTGGAGGTTTGGAAGGAAAAGCCTCAGACTCTGCAGACATCCAGGTCTGTGTACTCTGCATTCTTACCTGGCACTCTGGGAGTTGACTTCTCAATATCAAGACATCTTGGACAATGAACTAGGAATATAGAAAAGTAATTACACAAGAAAAAGAATGTATGTGTATAACTGCATCACTTTGCTGTGTAGCAGATAACACAGTATTGTAAATCAATTCTACTTCAATTTTAAAAGTACTTTGAAAACAGAATAATAATTAAGTAAACTCTGGAAAGGCACTTAACATTTTAAGGTATAATTGACAGGAGTTGCCAGATGTAGAGTAAGGAAAGACGAGGAAAATAGGCCTACACCTGGGTAGACAATCTTTGTGCTTCCCTGGTGTTTCAGGCAGTAAAGAGTCCACCTGCAATGCAGGAGACTGGGGTTTGATCCCTGGGCTGGGAAGATCCCCTGGAGAAGGGAATGGCAACCCCCTCCAGTATTCTCGCCTGGAAAATCCAATGGACAGAGAAGCCTGGTGGGCTACAGTCCATGGGATCGCAAAGAGTTGGACACAACTGAGCGATTAACACTTTCACTTTAGGTAGACAAATTGCTGGGCTAGATGGAGGGTGAAAAAAATTTGTTGAGCACTTATTATTTGCTGGACACTTTTCTAGCCCATTGGCACACAGAAAATACTAAGGTGCTTGAGAAAATGTTTCTGGAGCCAGACTTGGCTCTAGAGACTATATGCATTCTTTTTCAGATTCTTTTTCATGATAGCTTGTTTTAAGTTATTGAATATAGTTCTCTATGCTATACAGAAGTCAAGTGGGCCTTAGAAAGCATCACTACGAACAAAGCTAGTGGAGGTGATAGAATTCCAATTGAGTTATTCCAAATCCTGAAAGATGATGCTGTGAAAGTGCTGCACTCAATATGCCAGCAAATTTGGGAAACTCAGCAGTGGCCACAGGACTGGAAAAGGTCAGTTTTCACTCCAGTCCCAAAGAAAGGCAATGCCAAAGAATGCTCAAACTACTGCACAATTGCACCCATCTCACACGCTAGTAAAGTAATGCTCAAAATTCTCCAAGCCAGGCTTCAGCAATATGTGAACCGTGAACTTCCTGATATTCAAGCTGGTTTTAGAAAAGGCAGAGGAACCAGAGATCAAATTGCCAACATCCGCTAGATCATAGAAAAAGCAAGAGAGTTACAGAAAAACATCTATTTCTGCTTTATTGACTATGCCAAAGCCTTTGATTGTGTGGATCACAATAAACTGTGGAAAATTCTTCAAGAGATGGGAATACCAGACCACCTGATCTGCCTCTTGAGAAATTTGTATGCAGGTCAGGAAGCAACAGTTAGAACTGGACATGAAACAACAGACTGGTTCCAAATAGGAAAAGGAGTCCGTCAAGGCTGTATATTGTCACCCTGCTTATTTAACTTATATGCAGAGTGCATCATGAGAAACGCTGGACTAGAAGAAACACAAGCTGGAATCAAGATTGCTGGGAGAACTATCAATAACCTCAGATATGCAGATGACACCACCCTTATGGCAGAAAGTGAAGAGGAACTAAAAAGCCTCTTGATGAAAGTGAAAGAGGAGAGTGAAAAAGTTGGCTTATAGCTCAACATTCAGAAAACAAAGATCATGGCATCTGGTCCCATCACTTCATGGGAAATAGATGGGGAAACAGTGGAAACAGTGTCAGACTTTATTTTTCTGGGCTCCAAAATCACTGCAGATGGTGACTGCAGCCATGAAATTAAAAGACACTTACTCCTTGGAAGGAAAGTTATGACCAACCTAGATAGCATATTCAAAAGCAGAGACATTACTTTGCCAACAAAGGTTCGTCTAGTCAAGGCTATGGTTTTTCCTGTGGTCATGTATGGATGTGAGAGTTGGACTGTGAAGAAGGCTGAGCGCTGAAGAATGGATGCTTTTGAACTGTGGTGTTGGAGAAGACTCTTGAGAGTCCCTTGGACTGCAAGGAGATCCAACCAGTCCATTGTGAAGGAGATCAGCCCTGGGATTTCTTTGGAAGGAATGATGCTAAAGCTGAAACTCCAGTACTTTGGCCACCTCATGTGAAGAGTTGCCTCATTGGAAAAGACTCTGATGCTGGGAGGGATTGGGGGCAAGAGGAAAAGGGGACGACAGAGGATGAGATGGCTGGATGGCATCACTGACTCGATGGACGTGAGTCTGGGTGAACTCCGGGAGTTGGTGATGGACAGGGAGGCCTGGCGTGCTGTGATTCATGGGGTCGCAAAGAGTCGGACACGACTGAGCGACTGATCTGATCTGATACTATACAGAAGGTCCTTGTCATTTGTATCTAGTTTATATATAATAGTGTGTATCTGCTAATCCCAAACTAATTTGTCCCTCTCTCCCCTTCCCCTTTGATAACCATAGGGTTACTTTCTATGTCTGTGAGTCTTTTCTGTTTTATAAATTTCGTATCCTTTTTAGATTCCACAAATAAGTTATCGCATATGGTATTTGTCTTTCTTTGACTTACTTCACTTAGTGTGATACTCTCTAGGTCCATCTGTGTTACTGCAAATGACTGTGTTTCATTCTTCATTATGGCTGAATAATATTCCATTCTGCATCTATGCTGATCTTCTTTATCCATTTATCTGTCAGTGGACACTTAGGTTGCAGAAGCTATGTTCTTAATCACCACTTCCTTCATGTTCCTCCACCTACCATTCACCCACAGGAAGATAACCTGTTTGGAGTTAAAGATAATGAATTTGGTTTTAAATATAGATGTGGAGCTGCCTCTAGGACAACCGGGTAGAGACTTCTATTCAGCAGTTGGGTTTGTATGTGGAGTATAGGAATCAAAACACTGTAGACAGACAAGGATTGAGCCACGAGTGGATAACATCATACAGGGAGATGGTGCGGAGGGAGAGCAGGGGAATGCTGGGGGCACGCTTAAGGAGAGGATGGAGAAGAAGGACCCCACAAAGGAGCCTGAGGATGAGCAGCCAGAGATGGGAGAGGGAGGTTTTGGAGGCAGGGAGGACTGTAAGTCTGAGCTTGCCTGAGGGAGTCTTGGTTTAGGACAACCTGGCATGATAATTAATGCGTGCCCCCTTTCACTTTAAACAGTGGCCCAGTTTGGAAGATGGATTATATATATTCACCCTCCTTAGAAGGCCAAGGAGGAGAAAACATTAAGGAGAAGGAGACGTAGATGTGAAATGCTGCCAAGAAGACAAAGAAGGTTAAGTTTAGAAAGTGGGTTCCATTGGGATTGGATTTGGCAAACTGATGACCTTGGTTGGAGAAAGGCTTCTGAGAAAAAAGGTGTAAAATGGACTGGATCACGCTGAATCTAGATAAGAAACAAGTAAAGATAACAAATTGCACAAGTCTTTCCAGAAGCTTGGCTGGGAAGGAAAGAAAGAGACAGAGGGACAGCTACACGGAACAGAAGGGGACACACCCTCCCCACCGTTCTCTGCAGGGGCGGGTTGGAGCATGGCAGACCCAATAGGGACGACTCCAATAGAGACTGCCAGGGAGCCAAGGAGACTGCTTATGGGTCGAGGTTTCTGGGGAGCCAGAAAGTACGAGGGTCCAGATAAAAGGGAAAGAGCCTTGAAGAAATAAAGGGGGAGATTTAAGAAATAGTGGGCAAAGTCCCAAGGAGGTGGGTTTCTGGGCACGGAACTGATGAAGGGGCTGGCATCACCTTGCAGACTTGTTTGACCACAGCAGACCATGGTCAGTGATGCCTGGGTCTTCCCTTGGCTGTAGACTCTTTACCCACCCCACCCCCCGAATGCACATACCTGCACATGCGTGATTTCTTCACACAGGTCAGGAGGCTCACAGCAAGCTGATACCCACAGAGGAGTCCAGACCACAGTGAGGAAGTTCTGCTCCCTGGAGTACTTTCCCATTGCTTGGGGGTCCTCACACCAAAGTCTGTTCTTTCCATCTCCTCCAACTGACCCATAAATGCCCTAACATCCATGAAGGCAGGCCCTTCTTCATTTTAAAAGGTTTTCATAACATGCTACGACTCCCAGATTTGCAGGTTACTTTTCACCAGTTAATTCACACCCAGCTGCATCCAGATACCTCAAGGGGAGAGGTTCCTTAATCCCATCACTGTGGTTACTAGAAGTCTCCTCCTAGAGAGGGTCCTCCTGAGGGTCCTTCCAGGAAACCTACAGGCTGGTTCTAGGAGTCTGGACTCCCCTCCCAGCTCTGGACCTCAGGTCACATGACCCTCTGGGCACTGAGCCTCCTATCAAGGATGCTCCCATCACTCCCAACCCATGGAAAGACTGTCTGGGTAAGAACTCTCTTCACCTCTTAAAACACTTTATAATTTAAGGAATATTAATGAGATATAGAATGATCACTTTTCATTTATTTAGCAAACGTTTGGCAAGCTCTTCACATTCCAGGTGGAGCCCTCGGAACACAGAGTCGGTTCGAGCCTGCTCCCCATGCTAGAGGCGGCTTCTGAGACCACGTCCACTCTGTCCTGTAACAGCCCACCCAAATAATTCTGAGTTGACAGCATTTAGAAGCAGTGTCATGTGAATCGCCACAGAATTGTGGATTAAGGTGGTGAAAGTCTTCACTGCTATTAAATAATAGTTTATTTTAGAAACAGAGGCCTGTGTAAAGACGGCATAACAGGGGAAGGTAGGTCTTCTTATACCATGCAAATGATGGATCAGACACACAGAGGGGTGAGGGCTGCCTCTAAACCCTACCAGTGATCGGTGAGGGAGCAGGGGACAGCCCAGACCCTCTGTTTTATGAACTGGAGGGAAAATCCAAGAGGAGACAGGAGAATATAGGGAGAGAGAGAGAAAAAAAAAATAACCTGGAGGAGAATTGGTGGAGAAGAGGGGAAATAGTCAATGAAGTGATATGGATGGAATAGACACTGGATAGAGGTGGGGTCGAATCTTTGAATGGACAGACAAAATCCTCTGACAAAATGAGAGATTCCCAGGACTCCTGATTCCCAGTGCATGGGCACCATGACTGAAGGCAGACTCGAGTCCCTTGCAGAAAGGGCAGCCCCTTGGGACCCCACCAAATTCTGCCCTGACCCCTTTTGCTTGTCCCTGCCCCCCTCCCCCCACCCCCATTTCAGCAAGCATGCTTTCTCATCAGGGACTCACTGCCCTGACTCCTCTCCAACCTGCATTCCCAACCACCCACTGGACACCTCCCCTGGCGGTCCCACAGCCATCTCAGAGACAGGGTTTCATTCACTTATTAAATTCTGTCTTGCAACCTGTACTGTGTGCCAGGAACTACTTGTGCTGGGCTCAGAGGAGACAACAGACAGCAAGCAGACATGGTCCCGCCCTTACTGGGGAGATAGAGATAAGTCAAATAAACAACAAGTTGGGACGTCCCTGGTGATCCAAAGGTTAGGACTCAGTGCTTCCCCTGCAGGGGACACAAGTTCAATCCCTGGTCAGGAAACTAAGGTCCTGCAAGCCATGTGAGTGCAGCCAAAAGCAAAACAAAACAAAATCCATAAATAATCAACAGCTTGTTACAATACAGTGTGAGGACACCCTACTCACTGTATCCCATCTCCAAACCTGAATTCTAGCAGCAGCATCGTGGGTCCTCCCAGCTCCTCTGCCTCCTGTATGCCCACACATCCATGTGATTCTCCGGGCGTGTGTCGCCTCCTTTTCTTTCTCCATGACCTCTGCCTGGACTCCTAGCCTGCCACCTCCAATCTCCACCCAAAACCCTCCTCCGCGTGGCTGCCCAAGTTTTCTCTTCTAAATTACAAGTGTGATCACACTATTCTCAAGATTAAGACCTTCTTTACAGGAACCTCAAAGAGAAATAGTAGAAAGTCATTGGAGGGACTTTTCTGGTGGCCCAATGGTGAAGACTTCACCTTTCGGTGCTGGGGTGCAGGTTCGATCCCTGGTCGGGGAGCTAAAATCGCACATGCCTCCTGGCCAAAAAACCAAAATACAAAACAGAATCAATATTGTAGCAAATTTAATAAAGACTTTAAAAATGGTCCACATTAAAAAAAAACAACTTTAAAAAGATACATAAAAAAGAAAGTCATTGGAGATAGAATAATTCAATTTAAGACTCTTAGTCCATAAGAGAATAAGATTTGGATACAGACACATAAACACACACACACAGCATGTAAAAGAACTAAATAACATAAATAATAAGGTACAACTAATGTATATGCAGTTTTTCCCCTCTAAAGATAGATAATACAAGAGCCAAAAATTAACCAAATTTTAGGAAATAATGAAAACCTTAATGGATTTCAAAAAGCTGAGTACAAACAATCTTCTGATTATAATATTACAATAAAATGAGAATTTAATAACCACCAGAAGATAAAAAGTTACAACCACCTAGAA
Source organism: Bos grunniens (assembly GCF_055505025.1). NCBI lineage: Eukaryota > Metazoa > Chordata > Mammalia > Artiodactyla > Bovidae > Bos > Bos grunniens. The sequence continues at coordinate 20,623,238 of NC_141178.1, read as the reverse complement.
ATATACTTCTAAAATTTATCTTAAGCAATTTGAGTTAAAGAGGAAATACAAACTGAGAAGGAAGATTATCTAGAAAATAACAATAAACTCTTCGGAAACATCAAAAACGAAGGTACAAGACCTTCATCCATGCTCTCTTTCCCACCCTCTGTAACGCCCTCTGTAGTTTGCACCCATGACCCCGGTCCCGCTTTCTCTGTTCTCTCCTTTTCCTTGGCTCCTGCACTGAATTTCTCAACAGCTCTGGAAGCTGTCACCTTCTGTCACCCTTCCACACCTTTGCACCTTTATGCCATTGGCCTGGGATGTCCTTTCCCTTCTTATCCACCTAGCAAACTCCTGTTTACTCATGAAGACTCAGAGTTGTGGTCCCTTCCTTTGTGACGCCTCACACAGAATCGTCCACCCCTTCCCCATGTCCCCAGAGGTCTTGGCACTGTCCTCTGGAGAAGATGTGAGTGAAAAGAGAGCCTGGGTCAGGTCTCAGCCACTCCCCAGGCCAACAGTTTCAACACTGTGTCACTAACACCCAACTCCCTTGTCCCTGTCACCTTCCACCCTCTTGGCAGCTGGCTGCATTTCTAGGGGCTCTTTGCTGTAGGTCAGTTAATGTTGCTGGATAAGACAAAACAAAAACAGGAAATTGTGTTAATTCTGCACACTAACAAACTCATCAGTCCTTAGGTGACACCCTCCCCTTTAGTCTGGCTCACACATAGTCTCCTCTTGGGTCCTTCACACAGTGCTTCCTGGAATCTGTCCCAAAGATTACACATGTCCTTTGAGATATGAATGGGGGTTTTGTGGGGATTTTGGGGTTTTGTTTTGAAGGAAGTTAAGAAAGGAAAGGGTTCCCCAATACATTTGGGAAATGCCAGAAGTAAACAAAAAGTTATATCAATCGCCATGATGTACACTTCAAATATCTTATAATTTTGTACCTTTATTAATGCCTCAATAAAGCTGAGATTTCCAAAAAGAGTTAACTGGTCTCATGTTTATTAAAAAAAAAACAAAAAACAGTTTATCAGAACTTTTAATTCACTGATAAACATTTATGAAGAACTAAACAGTATGCGAATTTCCTCAAAGGACTTGCACTTGGAACCCTTTAGTTAACCGTGCCTAACTACGTCTCGTCTTGTGAAAAACAGTAGCTTATCTGGAAGCAGTGGAAACTGCGACACTCCTTTTCCTCCCCATTAGTGGCTGATCTGGCCTTTTGTTTTACTGGAGAATTTGAAGCTGTGTCTGCCCCCTGACCCAGCTTCCTCCCTGACACAAACTTCCCCTCCTTCACATTTTCTCTTCCTTCCTGTACAACTCAGAGCCTCACTTTCCTATGTTTTCCATGCAGTGCATTCCGTTGCTCCACTCAAGGGTTGTGGGGTGCTAACCGCATCCAGTGGGCGGAAGCCAGGGATACTGCTACACATCTCAATACCCAGGACAGAGACCCTCCTCTCCAGCCCTCCACCCCAAGCCTAACAAAGACTTTCTGGCCCAAAGTGTTAATAGAGTTGAGGTTGAGAAACTCTCACCTTTCTTTTTCCCTTTCCAAATTTTTAACTTTTTGTTTTTTGTTTATAGCTGATTAACAATGTTGTGGCAATTTCAGGTATACAGTGAAGGGACTAAGACATACATATACATATATCCATTCTCCCTTAAACCCAGGAGAAAAACCTCACCTTTAACAGGATTCTTTAAGAGAATCTCTGAGAATATGAGCGGTGTCTGCTAAGGTGCTCAAGTCACTCTAGTCTAACATCACCCACAAAATATCTCAACCTTGCAGCCCCTTGACCTGGCATTCCATCTGTTGTGGACTGAATGTTGTCCCTGCCAGGATCACTGCCCCCAGATGTGATGGTATTAGGAAGGGTGTCTTTGAGAGGTAATTAGAATTAGATGAGGTCGTAGTCTAGTCAAGGCTATGGTTTTTCCTGTGGTCATGTATGGATGCAAGAGTTGGACTGTGAAGGAAGCTGAGTGCCGAAGAATTGATGCTTTTGAACTGTGGTGTTGGAGAAGATTCCTGAGAGTCCCTTGGACTGCAAGGAGATCCAACCAGTCCATTCTGAAGGAGATCAGCCCTGGGTGTTCTTTGGAGGGAATGATGTTAAAGCTGAAGCTCCAGTACTTTGGCCACCTCATGTGAAGAGTTGACTCACCGGAAAAGACTCAATGGGAGGGATTTGGGGCAGGAGGAGAAGGGGACGACAGAGGATGAGATGGCTGGATGGCATCACTGACTCGATGGACGTGAGTCTGAGTGAACTCCGGGAGTTGGTGATGGACAGGGAGGCCTGGCGTGCTGCGACTCATGGGGTCACAAAAAGTCGGACATGACTGAGCGACTGAACTGAACTGAGGTCATTGAGGGTGGAGCCCTTCTAAATGCGATTAGTACCCTTGTAAGAGCTATAGCACTTGCTTCCTCTTTCTGCTTCTCTTCCACGTGAGGACACAATGAGAAGTCAGCAGTCTACAATGCAGAAGAGGACTCTCATCAGAACCGGGGCATGCTGGCACCCTGATCCTGGACTTTCAACTTCTAGAACACTGAGAAATGAATTTCTGTTGTCTCTAAGGCACCCATGGGCTTCCCTGGTAGCTCAGCTAGTAAAGAATCCATCTGTAGTGTGGGAGATCCTGGTTTGATTCCTGGGTTGGGAAGTCCCCCTGGAGAAGGTATAGGCTACCCACTCCAGTCTTCTCAGGCTTCCCTGGTAGCTCAGATGGTAAAGAATCCGCCTGCAATATGGGAGACCTATGTTCAATCCCTGAATTGGGAAGATTCCCTGGAGGAGGGCATGGCAACCCACTAGAGTATGATGCCTGGAGAATGCCCCATGAACAGAGGAACTTGGCAAACTACAGTCTAGGGATCGAAAAAAGTTGGACGTGACTGAGCGACTAAACAGCACAGCACGTAAGTCACCCATAAGTCTGTGGGGCTTTATCATAACAGCCTGGATAGATTAAGACAGCACCCTCACACAGCTGAAGAGTACCCACTGCCTTCGCCCCCACGTCTCCACATCCAGTCTCCCGCTGGCCACCTGTGACCTGGCCTCTCTCATCATGACTCTGAATATCTTCCCTCCAGAGTGAAGTCTTGATTGTTAAATTGACACTTTTTGGAACTTTTCTTGCTTCACTTCTCTGCAGTCTTTGAAACTCACCTTCCTGGCTTTGAGACGCCCCATGGCCCTGGTTCAGCATCAGTTGCCCCAGCTAAGGGAAGACTAGTAACTGGCAGCATGTCAAGGGGAGCTGGCAAAGACCTGGAAACCATGGAACCTGAGCCCACATAAATGCAGGGGATTAAGGCTGTCTCAGTGAGTCCAGAAGCCAGACAAGCAATTCTAGAAAACAAGATACCCCAAGGGCAATGCTAGGAGGCACTCCAAAGGCAAACAGCAGCTTGATGAAGTTCCCAGGAGCATGCAGCCTGAGGACCCAGAGTGAAACGGCCAAGTGGAAGGGCTGCAGGTTCAGAAGAAGTCGAAGAGATGCTCGTCCAGAGTGATCATGGCGTTTGTGCTGAACACGAGCATGCAGGGGTTAGCTTCAGGAAGTCAGACAGAACAGAGAAGCAGGGAAGAATGCACGTGATGCAATCGTGTGGAAATGCAACAGTAGAAACCTGGAACCAGCATGGCAGAGGAGAGAAGTCAAAGATGGCTTCCTGGAGTCGGTAACGTGGGACCTGGTTTTTGAGTAAAGAATCAGAGTCAGATTCTGAGCTTAAAGAAGAGGAAGACACCAGAGAGGGGACATCAGGTGCAAAGGCACAGAGTCAGAGCCATGGAACGGTCCTTAGGTGTGACTGGAGGGAAGTTTGAGGAAGGGTTTGGAGTACACTGGCGGCCTTGGGTGTCAACCTAAGGGCCCAGAACAACCTGTGGGAAATGGTGAATGATGTTTAAGCCTTAGAGAAGTGTGGTCAGATTTGACCTGAGACAGTTAAAAGGTCATGCAGTTGTCTGAACAGACAAAGGAGGTAAAGGCCAGCACTGAAGCACCAATCGTTCATTCAGTAGACTTGCTTTAAATAGTCCATGTTAGTCACTAATCTCAAGACAGGGGATACAGACCTGAACAAAGAGACAAGGCTCTCTAGCCTCATGTAGTTTAGTGTGTGTGTGTGTGTGTTTTGAGGCAGACAGAAAGTAAAAAAACATCGACAAGTAAACAATGTGGTTCAAAGGAGTTTGGGAAGAATAAAGCTGTGTGACGTGATGGAGTCACTGGGAAGCTATTTGAGGCAGATCAGGAAGGGAAGTCCTCTCAAAAGTGGTGATGTTAATGCCTGAGCTCAGAGCTCTCTGAAAAGAGCCAACCTGCCTGTGAAGCCTTAGGGACATAGCCTTCCAGAGAAGCATGGGTTCAAGCACAGTCCCTGAGGTGAGAGTTTGAAAAACAGAAAGAAGGCCAGTGAGGGTGGCAGTGGGACCCAAAGGGGAGAGGACAGATTGCAGAGCTATGAGGGGTTGGTTGACAGCCCTTGGTGACTGTCTGGATGTGGGGGGAAGAGGAGGGGCTGCGGCTGGGATGACTTCCCACATCCACTTGGGGAATGTGGGTACCACTCCTCCCCCAGACAGAGACAGCAGAAGGCACTGGTTTTGATGAAATTCAGCAGATCACATAGTGAGATGAATGGCAGTTTGTCCACTTGGATGAATGGTATGTCCATGTTCTAATCCCTGGAACCGTGAAGGTGACCTTATTTGAAAGAAAGGCCTTTGCAGATGTGAGTAAATCAAGGCTCTTGAGATGAGACCATCCTGGATTTAGGTGATCCCCAATTCCAGTGACAGGGGTTCTAGGAGAAAGGCAGAAAGATTTGAAACACAGAGGGAGGGGAGAAGGCCTTGTGAAGATAGAGGCTGAGATTGGATTCATTGTAGCCACAAGCCAAAGAACACTTAAGGACCTAGAACCTAGCTTCCACCAGAAGCTAGAAGAGGTGAGGACGGACTCTCTCCCAGAGCCGTCAGAGGGAGCGTGGCCCTGCGGACACCTCGACTTCAGATTTCTGGCCCCCACAGCTGGGAGAGACAAAATCTCTGTTTTTCCCCTGGAGAGGTCTTAGCAACACACTCCACTGTTCTTGCCTGGAGAATCCCATGGACAGAGGAGCCTTACAATCCATAGGGTAGCAAAGAGTCTGACATGACTGAAGCAACTTAGCACAAAGCATGCATCCACAATATATAAAGGATTTACACAACTCAACAACAAGGAAAAAAAGCAAGATTAAAAAAAATTCTGTTGTTTTAAGCCACAAAGTGTGTGGTGGTTTTTTACATCAGCCACAGGAAGTGAACACAGGACACTCCATGTTAAGTGTGGGGAGTGAGATGGAGGAGTTGGCTGGCCAGATGGATACATGAGTTCCCCTGAGGAGAGAGGCCAGGGCTGGAGATAAAGCTCTGAAAGGCGGTTGAGTGTACAGATGGCAATTTAAACCCCTGTCAGCACAGAACCTGAAACACAGCCCCAGAAGCTCTTTCTCAGAAGCACAAAACCAAAAGCTTTTCAGATTTTTGGAAACAGATTTCACTCACTGTTATAACCAAACACCCACACTATATATCAATGACATACAGTGTTCGTATCAAAGAATATGTTTATAAGCATTTTAATATCTTCTAATTAATTAAACAAGAGTTCTGTCAAATTATTTTCTTGAGTCAGGAAATCTTGTACTTCCTTGAACTTCTCAGAATCTGATGTGAGAACCGCCTATTTTACATCTGGCACCTCTGAGAACAGAGAGAGCCTGCAGTGGAGAAAGTGCCAGAAATAGTATTTATCAGTTTATCATTGAAAGATGAAAAGTTGAAAGTGTTAGTCACTCAGTCGTGTCCGACTCTTTGCAACCTCATGGACTGTAGCCAGTCAGGCTCCTCCGTCCATGGACTTCTCCAGACAAGAATACTGGAGTGGGTTGCCATTCCCTTCTCCAGGGAATCTTTCTGACTCAGGGATCCAACCCAGGTCTTCTGCCTTGCAGGCAGATTCTCAGATGGTAATCTGAGTCACCAAGGAAGCCCCTAGTTTATGGTATCGCCTAGCAAAAATTCCTCCAATGCCTCTGATGGGCTGCAGAAGCACTTCCGTTACACAAACTGTGTGTGTACCACCTCCTTTTTATCACTTCTCTCAAAAGTGTCTACTCATTGGTATCATAAAAGTGACTTCCTCTCATAGCATCGGGTGGGCCTCGAACATTTGTAGGATCTGGGACAAGAGTACAAGTTGAGACCCTAATTTCGCACATCAAGGATTTACAAATGATGAAACCCACAAAATGTTAAATAGAATAGAGTTTGTCTGCATACCTTGATGAATAGCTGCATCATGCCCTAGAAAGTCAGGATCAAATTCGGAACTCTCTGACTCCTTGGAGTTCTGCCCTGGAATGTGGAGTGTGCGTAGGGCTCCCTCTTAAGCCTTGGCTCCCACCGCCTGCTCCACAGCACAGTCAGAGGGGCTCATAGGATGCAGACAGACACCCGGGGCCTGAGGCCCAGCTCAACCACCCTATGGCCCAAGAACTTCCACAGGACCAGCCCATAGAGGCCCCGCACAGGCCCTGGAATTGGTTTGAGGCCATTTGGGCAGGGGATTCTGGGATCTGGGGGATGGCATGAACCCTGCATAGGTTTGACCCGTTTGCCCCGCAGACTCCTTGAGCAGTGAGAGGCGAAGCAGAGCACAGGACACAGACCAGGGGCTCCTCTTTCCTGTATAGACGAGAAGGAGTGGTTTGCGAGAGTCAGAGAAGTAGACCAAGAGATGGCTTTGCTCAATGGGTGCATTCTCTCGTACACATTTTAGTTAAGAAATTCAATGCTGGACTTTGCTGGTGGTACGGTGGATAAGAATCCATCTCCCAATGCAGGGGCCATGGCTTCAGTCCCTGGTCCAGGAAGATCCCACATACCGCGGAACAACTAAGTCCATGCCCAGCTACTGAGCCCGAGGTCTAGAGCTTGTGAACCACAACTGCTGAAGCCTGTGTGCCTGGAGCCTGTACTCTGCAGCAAGAGAAGCTTCTTTCCTCCTTTATGATGAGTGATACTTGCTTCTATAAAGTACTATGAACTTCCATTTAAACACATTTCTTTCGTCTTTTTTTTTTGGCCACACCAGGCCTTAGTTGCGGCACAAGGGAGCCTCAGACTTTGTTGAAATATACAAAAGCTTTAGTTGCAGTGTGAGAACTCTTTGTTGGGGCATGTGGGATCTAGTTCCCTGACCAGGGATCAAACCTGGGCCCCCAACACTGGGAGCTCAGAGTCTTAGCCACTGGACCACCAGGGAAGTTCCTAAATATATTTCTTTATGTTAAAAAGTGAGATGATTTACAGAAAAATGGTATGTAAATAGTAATATAAATGATACCCTGATATAGCAAAAAATAATTTTTTATGATTAATGGCTGCTCCCTCATATCAAGTAATTATTACTTGTCTAATTTTTGTTGATTTTTTCCACATAATGAAGACTCACGTCAACAACAAGATCCTTAAGGGGGTGGGGAAAAGTGGAAAATAGCAACTCTAGGGAAGCAGTCTTCTTCAGGAGCAAATCATTGTTTGCCTTTGTGATATTCTCAAATGTTTGTAGCTCATATCTCATGGATAGAAGCCAGAAACTCAGGCACCCCACAGAGAGAAAGTCAATTCCAAACAGATACATTGAAATAATTAAAACCAGACAGCCCTAGAACATTAGGCTCCTGGCTACCAGGAAGTGACAGCTTTTAGGGAGGTCTAGCCTTGATCCATGTGCTGCAAACACACTCATCTTTTTTCATCCTTTGCTATAAACACTCAGCCTGTCTCTCTTACCTGCTTTATAGATTGCAGATGGCAGACTTTAATCAGGACTATCTCTTAGGGCCTCCCCCGCTTGTGACTGAGCGTTTCATGTTTGTTAGCTGAGAAAAGAGATAGTGCAAACGATCTTTAATCCTTGTCTATGCTAGCATTCCCCAAAGGTGGTCTCCAGAAAATAATTTTGTTGGACTTCAATGAATATTACTTGGAAAGGGGGCTCCAAGATTTAACAGTGATGCTCTTTGGCCAGAACTGTGATTAATTATGTCAAGGGACTAATGTTCCATGGACTGACTGGCCTTTCAGTTCAGTTCAGTTGATCAGTGATGTCTGACTTTTTGCGACCCCATAGACTGCGGCACGCCTGTCTTCCCTGTCCATCACTAACTCCCAGAGCTTGCTCAAACTCATGTCCATTGAGTCAGTGATGCCATCCAACCATCTCATCCTCTGTTGGCCCCTTCTCCTCCCACCTTCAATCTTTCCGAGCATCGGAGTCTTTTCTAATGAGTCAGTGCTTCACATCAGGTGGCCAAAGTATTGGAGCTTCAGCTTCAGCATCGGTCCTTCCAATGAATATTCAGGACTGATTTCCTTTAGGACTGACTTGTTCGATCTCCTTACAATCCAAGGGACTCTGGCACTAGGCTAGACAAAATATAATCAGGAAAGTAAAACTTTGCCTAAGTCAGTAAGGTGCTCCCAAAGCTAAATATAAGGATATTTGGGGTTCTCTGGTTTTTTTTTTTATTATTCATATGGTATTAATAACAATTTTCAGTAACCAAGCATATACTTTGCACCAATTACTTACTGTACTATCACCTTATTCAAATTTATAATGACTCTGCAAAGGTCTTTTTTAATCTTCATTTTATAAAAATTTATTTTATTTATTTACTAATTTTGGTTGCACTGGGTCTTCATTGCTGTGCTCAGACTTTCTCTTGTTATGTCAAGCGGGGTCTGCTCTTTGTTGAGGGCTTCTCATTGCAGTGGCTTCTCTTGTTACGGAGCACAGGCTCTAAGCACACAAGCTTCAGGAGATGTCGTACACGGGCTTAGTTGCCCCACAACATGTGGCATCTTCCCAGACCAGAGATCAAATTCGTGTTCCCTGCATTGGCAGGCAGATTCTTATCCACTGAAGTCCTTAATCTCCATTTTTAAAAGCAAACCGATTAAGAATCAGACCTACTAATAACTTGGTTCATTCATTCAACACATTTTTATTATTAAGTGCCTACTCAGTCCTGGGCTCTCTGCCAGACTCACTGGCTCCATGGCCCTGCTGACCTCCAGATTGGGCCCTATGACCAAGAGTGGATATTCTTGGAAAACAAGCAAACAAAACCTGAGAGAGATCCCAGTGTATCTTTAGGAGACACTATGGCATGGGGGGTTAGGAGCAGAGGTTGTTAGTCTGAGTCTCTCAGAATCTCAGCCTTCCACTTGAAAAGTGAGGCTAGAGAGAATACCCAATGTCACTAGGATGTCGGGGAGATTGAGAATTGGTGTCAAGACATGAGAAACTCAGGTGTTCAGACTCTGTGAGAATACTTTGCTTCATCTATCAAAAATCATCAAGTAGGGGAAGAAGGAAATGGAAATCAACCAACCAAAAATGTTGATTTTCTAGTTGAATTAACTGGGGATTGGTGGGGAGGCCCTAGAGTTTGTTTCGCTGTAAAGTGAAAGTGTTAGTCACTCAGTCATGTCCAACTCTTTGCAACCCCTTGGACTGTAGCCCGCCAAGCTCCTCTGTCCATGGGATTCTCCAGGCAAGAATACCGGGGTGGGTTGTCATGCTCTCTTCCAGGAGATCTTCCCAACCCAGGGATCAAACTCAGGTCTCATGCATTGCAGGCAGATTCTTCACCATCCGAGCCATCAGGGATGTAAAGTGAGACTCCTCAAACGGTGATCCCAGCTCACCAGAACCAGAGAGCTCAGGAGGTCAGAGTTGCTCTCCTAAGGGAAACCTGTCCCGGACAGGAGCACAGAACATTGAGAACGACACACAGGATTACAAAGGAAAGAAATCTTGTGCGGCAGTCAGAAATGAATGGAACAGAAACTGAGTTTATTCCTTGAAAGTTGATTAAGTCTGGTTGACTGAGTCACATCTAATAAAAGAACAGACTCAGGCATTGATTGGAGAAGGAAATGGCAACCCACTCCAGTATTCTTGCCTGGAAAATCCCTTGAACAGAGGAGCCTGGCGGCCTGTAGTCCATGGGGTTGCAAAGAGTCAGACAACTGAACGACTTCTCTTCAGGTATTGATGGAAGCTCTATAATGGATGGATCAGGCCAATATCTCCTGAAGCCCCTGATCAATCTGGGTTTCACTAAGGTCGAGTCTTTCCGTCCCTAAATGCCTCCAGAGGTGACACAACAGAGGGAGCCCAGAACTGCCCAGGAAATAAACAATTGAACCTGACTGCAATCACGTCTCTAGATTGACTTTACAAGAAAACTCAGGGGAAACAGAAAATGTTCAATGACACCACAAAGACGCTGCCAAACCCAGAGGACGGGACTCTGTACAGGACAGTGGCTTGGGTTTTGAACAACTAAATGGCATGAAAAAGAGAGTGGGTTGGGGAGGGGAATTGTTAGAGATTTATCCTGGTTTAAGAAATGCAAAATGGGGAGCTTGTTTGGATTCTCTTCAAATAAACCAACTGTAAAAAGGCATCTTTAAAGACAGTTGGGGAAAACTGAACCAATTGGGCAAAAACTGAATCCAGATATATTGTTATTATATCTTACCAGCAGGATATTAGATGATATTAAGTAATTCTTGGTTATGTTAGGTGTGGTTACAGTATCAGGTAATGTTTTTACGAAAGTACTTATTGCTAAGAGATACATCCTGAAGTATTTACAAGTAAAATAATATGTCGCCTAGAATTCGCTTTAAAATACTCCAGCAAAATGAACAAACGAATATAAAATTGTTTAGTCGAGGAAGGCTCAGTGAAACAAGCATGAGACAGTTGTTCAAGCTGAGTGTTGAGTCTATGGGGCTTCATTACCCTTCTTTCTACATTTGTGTGTGTTTTTAAAATTCTGGAAAAAGTATCAAATGAATAAAATTTTAATTTTTAAAATCTTGAGAGCTTAACAAAGAGGTTTCCAAGTTCCAATCAAAGGGAAAAGCAGGTACCCAGTGAGATTCTAAGAGGATACTCTGGCAGCAGCCCTGGGGGGCCCAGACTCTCAATAGCACAAGATGTCAGCTACTCACGAACCCAGATCCTGAAGGCTCCCCACACGGCCATTGTAAAGCTGTCTACTTGACATGCTGCACTGGCTTCCATAACGTCTAACTATCTATGGAGCTAATTAAACGACTAGACTCAGAGCTGTGAGATGGCCCAGTTTACATGGGAAGGGCCCTTCTTCCCTTGCTACAGCCACTCAGCGAATTCCCCTTGAAGCCATAATTAGTCATCCGGAGTTGTTCCCAATCAAGTCCTGTCTCTGATAAAGAATTCCCAGTTGGCTCCTAACACCTCCCTGGTGGTGAAGCTGTTTATTTGATCTCTGCACAAACAGATGGAGGTGGGGCAGATCAGGAAAAAGGCCCCTCGGTCTGGCCTGGAAAGGCCTTGTTTTTGAGATAAGGTGTCCAGTTTGTGGGGCTCCTCTAGGACTAACAGGGACTGGGCTGATTCCTCTTCAAAGATTCAGACAAGGCCTGTTGACTGTGGCCTGGAAATGCCAGTCTCTGTGCCCCTGATCTCTACCAGCATCCCTCAAGGCCAGAGAAGGGACCTTAGTACCACTCAGGTTCCCGACCTCACCCGCTTGAAGAGAAATGATGGGGACAAAAAACTTTTTGGGCAGCAAAACTCCTGTGCTGGGAATAAAAGACCTCAGGTGAAGTTCCCAAACTCACTTGGATTTCAGGGTCCTGATCTGTAAGATGGGGGCTGGACAAAGGGATTTCAAAGACTCCTTTCCAATTAAGAAATGAGTTTGTGTGGCTGGAGTTCTTCTGGGAAACGATGCAAAAATTCAAGGTGATATGTTTGCGGTTTCCATCCTCAGCAGACAGGCTGTTGGCTTAGAGGTCAAGAAAGGACTCTGAAAGCAGGTCACTCTGGCTCAAGTGTGGCTCCCACATCACCAGCCATGTGGCCTTGGGCATGTCACTCAACCTCTTGAGCCTCAGTTTCTCCTCTGTCAAAGGAGGGTCACAGCAATAGCTTCCACATGTTTTATGAGGACAAAGGAAATAAAAACATGTGAAGCAGGCAGAACTTGAAGAACAAGCACCATATAAGTGTTGCTATTATTTTTATCAAGAAAAGTAATGCTTTACACACCATCACAGCCTTAGGAATCTAACATGATACTGTTGATGTTTTCTAAATTAATCAGACCCTCTCTAAGAATTTGAGTTTAGAAGTCAGGTATTTCTATTACAAACCCTGGCCTTGACAATGATGACAATGACAACCGTTAACAGTGATAAATTTTAAAATATGATAACAATGACAAATATAATGTGACAATGATTATGACACAGAATAGCATTCACTGTACACTTTATTTTCTGACCTTGTTTTTTAAGTCAGAATGTAGGAAGGACATAGGATTGGCATGGACCCCTACGGTTTTTCAGTTTAAACCTCAATCAGAAGTTCAAGGCCCTTGACAATGTCATCACAGAGTGACCCTTCATGTTCTGCTTGAATTCCTCCAGGGACAAGGGACTCACTACCACCAGACAGAGATGCTGTTTGAACCTTGCCCTGGAAGGAAATGTTAAAAGAGATCTGAGGATCTTTAAGCTAGAAGGAAAGAGTTTAGTGGAAACACAGCTGACTTTAGATGTCTGAAGAACTGTGGTTGTAATTATTATTAACATTGATAAGATTAACATTAAGCACTGTCACCAATATTTTGTTATTGTGGCAATCGTTTATTCATCTCATATCATATGCCAGACACTGTGCCAAATGCTTTACAGGCCTTCTCATTCAATCCTTTAACAACCCACTCAGGCAGTATTATTATTCTGATTATACAGTTGAAAAAAATTGAGGTAGAAAACAGGTAAAACTCTGCTCAAGGATATACAGTTAGTGAGGACAGAAACAGGATTCAAACCTAGATGGGTCTGACTTTGGAAGGTAGACTAAGAACAGTTTTGTGGAAGTTATTGGGACCCCAAAACACAGACTATCTGAAAAGCAGGGTTTCAATCAAAATAAAGAGAACTTTCATGTGAGACAACTCATTTCAGACCATGCACTATTGACAGGGCTTTGTAAAATGAACACAAACCCACACATACACACAGACACACACACACACACACACACATACCCCTTGGTCAGCCTGGTGCCAGTTCCTAAAGGGCAATGGATAGGAAAGGCCAGGACCTGGCAACACTGGGTAGGAGGAACCTGGCTGGATGAGTCTCCTGGCGTGTCCATGGCAGTCTCACTGCTGAGGAGAACCCCCAAGTGGGGTGCCTGGTGCTGCTACACATGTGTGGGCCTCCCCACTGCCCCTTTCCCCTCCACAACCCAGCCTAAGCCTGGTCCCCCTTCCCTTGGCAGGTGACCACTCTTGCTACTTCCTGGGGGAAGCAGAGGTCACAGGGCGTGACCTCGGCCATCAGCTTCTGTGTGATGAACAGGCTGCACCATCTTTGCTCCCTATCTCACCGTCTAAAGAACCGGCACCTAGATCTGGCCCCATCTCACTCTACTCTCTCTCCCCAACCTTTATCCCAGGTCTTGTCTTGGCTTCTTTCCCCACCAGCCCATCACCACACTCAACAGCATAGGAGACACAGCTCTATGGAGTCCGCATCCAACTCCCTGCAAGTGGCTTGGCCCCACACTCAGAACTGAATCAATCTCTGAAAGAGCAGTCAGCATTTGCCTCTCGACGCCTCCCTGCATTTGGCCTCAGCCCGCTCCACCTGGCTTCCAACCACGCCAGTGCGGACACCACCACCTCATGTCTTCCAACACCCCAAGGACACGGGTAGGCTCTGGCTTATGTGACCGAATCTGTTCTCTTCCTCTTCGTGAGACTCCCATTTCCCTTGGTGGCAACCAAACACCCAGTTTTATCCCCCACCTTTCCAGCTCTTTCTCTCAGCCTTCTTATTTGTTTATCTGAGACCATCTTAGTCCAGACCCACCTGCCCACACTTGGCTTCCCCACAACTTCCCAGCTGACCAGAACCAAGGCTTGTCCTTGTCTCAAGCATTTCTCACACTGTGGATCCCTTCTCCTTTTTCTTCTCCTGAGGCTCCGCCTCTGCCTGTTTACTGGGCCCATTTCAGTCTCCAGCACGGCCCCTGCCCTGGCCAGTCCCTCCATCCCCTCCCTCTTCTCCCCTTCCTCCCCCTTCCTCCTCTTCCCTGCACTGGGACTCACTCTGTGCCCATCCCAGGAAGCCCAGGATGCCTTTCATGAGGGATGTTCAATGCTTCTCAGATGTCCTCAGACACACAAAAACAAGCTGTAGATATAATGGAGTGGTTGCAGACCCTCCCAATGCACGCTGGGTTCTCCTATGGCTGCTTTCTGATAACCAGGCACTTAGCTCAGAATGGAGACAAGAGAGATTCTTACACTGCACAGGGGATTTCAGTTGCCTCTGTGGACAGTAGTTTTGTTTAGACAACCTTTAACTGTATCTCAGCACGACCCACTCTTGAATTTTCAGTAGATTAAAAGAGCTTAAAGAATGTCAAAAAACAATATTTTCCAAGTTAACAAGAAAATGAATAAACTCTCCAAAAGAAAAGACTGCCGAGGGAAATATGTTAAGAGATTTCAATTAGACAACTGAGAAGTTCTTCCTGAAAAAAATGCACGTAGATCACGTGTCTTGTATACGTTGCCTGGGTCTTCACAGCCGAGATCATAAAAGTAAGTTTGAAATCTCTTTCTCCTAAAGTAAGAGTGTACAAAATGCAGCTGCAATGTCGAGGCTGGCTTACTGTGAGCTTGGGCGCAGTGATCACTACCACCGCCCCACCCCTGTTTCTTGGGTACCCACTGCATGGGAGGCCCTGTGCTAAGCACTTTAAAGTGAAAGTGAAGTTGCTCAGTCGTGTCCAACTCTTTGGGACCCCATGGACTGTAGGCTACCAGACTTACCAGACTTCTCCGTCCATGGGATTCTCCAGGCAAGAATACTGGAGTGGGTTACCATTTCCTTCTCCAGGGGCTCTTCCCAACCCAGGGATCGAACCCGGGTCTCCCGCATAGGGGGCAGATGCTTTAACCTCTGAGCCACCAGAGGACCCATTAATTTCATCCCCATTTCAGCACCAGGGGGCAAGAATTGTCATCCCATTTGCAGGCCCTCGGGGGTTTACTTGGTGAGCCAAGATTTCAACTTGGTTTGTTCAGAGTCTTTACGCTTGACCCCGAAATCTCCTGCCCCATGCTATATTTCAAGTATCTTGCACACCCATTGTCATTCATTCCCATCACCCTTAGTAAAATCCCCAAATCCCTCCTAAATCCAACAAGGGCAGAAAGCATAAAACTTACAGAGTCCATTAACATTTTAAAAGAAATTCCAGAGCAGTCTACATCAGAGTTTCTCAGCATTGGCATACTGATATTTTGGCTGGGATAATTCTTGTGAGGACTGTTCTATGCAACATAGGAAGTTTAGCAGCATCTCCAACCACTAAATGCTAACAACTTCCCTCCCCCAGCCCCAGTCGTGGCAACAAAAGGTCTCCAGATGTTGGCAAATGTCCGCAGGGTGAGTAGGTGGGTGGAGGGAACTGCCTTATTTGAGAACCACCCCTCTAAATGTCCAGATATCAGCATGGACTAAACATCTCAGACCTGCTCACCAACTTTGCATTCTTTGCCTTGCAAACTCCTTCCTGGGAGCAACAGATCTGAAATCCCACAGTAGGACAGACAGGAAGATCTTGCACATAAAGAATTCAAGAAAAGGTGATCCTTAGAAAGTAGGTTGGTTGGCTGCTGGCATCAGATTTAGGAATTTTTTCATACAGATCAGTATTTTCTTAACAAAAATGTCTGCTTCCCTTCAGGCCAAGTCTGTTTATTTTATACAAAGTACATACTTGTTACGTTGCTATTAAAGATCATGGTTGTGAAGACTATGCATTCATAAAAATGCTCATGACAATGAAAAAAGATTAAAAAGTTGTATAAACATTCTGATGGCAATTTAAGTGACAAGAGAATGCTGGAATTAAGGTAGTAGGATTATGGGTTATATTTTCCTTCTAAGTTTCCTTTAACTTCCATAATACCTTTATAATTTAGAAAGTAATATTTCAGGTGGTATCCCCAGACATGGGTTCCCCTACTCCATCATCCCCACCACAGGTAGGATCACCAGAGTAGTGAACCCCACGCCGTACAGCTACTACCTGGACTCTCTAAATTACCACCTAGATCCACAACTTGACTTTAGATGATGCCACCTGAATGACCTGTGCTACATCTGAATTGCATTTACTAAGTCCATATAATACAATTTATTAAAACTCAAAAATAGCTAAATTATTTTTGATAAAAAAATTTTAAGATCTATTTTTCCATTGCCTGATCCTATTTGTCAATCTTGCTGGACCCCTCTGGGTAAGGGGGTGCCCGCTCAACTCCTCACCTCCCCCCCCTTCGCTGATTCCCTTTCTTTTGAGGCAGTCCTGATGCATGAGGTGGGCACTCAGTAGCCATGTTCATATTGTAGATCCTGCCTCTCAATCCAGTAGAGCAGGGTGGGGGTAGGCACAGGAACCTGGCCTGAACTGAGCAAGTCAAATTCTCTTTCTTAGAAATTCAGAAGTTTGAACCAAGAGATCCAGGCTCTTGGATTCCTAATTTCTGCTCCTTCTGAAATTTCACTGGTCAACTTTTCCTGGGATCCTCCCCCACCAAAAACAATATTATTTATTTATTTACCTAAGCTGGCTCTAAATGATTTTTCAGTTCAGTTCAGTCACTCAGTCGTGTCCAGCTCTTTTCGACCCCATGGACTGCAGCACGCCAGGCCTCCCTGTCCATCACCAATTCCCGGAGTTTACTCAAACTCATGTCCATTGAGTCGGTGATGCCATCCAACCATTTCATCTTGTAAATAAAAGAATCTTAACTCCTAGAGATCACATTTGAGATCTCTTTGTTATTCACATAAATATTAGGTCATAAGTATTATTCGGATTCTCTTCCCAGTGAGGAGGTCCTGAAGACACATACCGTCTTCCATGGTTGCATCTTAAAAGCGGAAATGTCAGCTTCGCTTCGGTCAGACTGATTTCAAGTCTCAGCTCTGCCTCTTTAAGCCTGAGTTTCCTGAGAGGATAGGTAGATACTTAACACCCAGCTGCAGATCTGCCTTGGGGTTTGGATGAGTGCACGCACAGGACATGGCACACAGGATGTTTCCATATACACGCACCCCCACCCCTTATGTTCTGTCTCAAGCCAGGAGATACCAGTGCTTCATTAACTCAGAGTCCAAAAAAATGAATGCTGTTTTGCAAAACAGTCTGTATCTCTATACACATCTCACATCTCTTTTCTCTCCCCACATCCCCAAACCTGATTTGACACATGTCCTCAAGGCTTTCCATTTCCTATCTGGGATTTCCTGAGCCTTAGATGTGCTTCTGACACAGAATTAATGTCCTCACACAGGTCCCTGACAATATGCAGTGGCTACTGAGCTTGAAACATCTTTGGAAATGCTTTACCAGTATCCCATTCAGTTGGCCTGGAAATAACAATAATTAACTGAGGGCTTACTCTGTGCTTTGCTTGGATTATTTCACTTAATCTTCATGCAACTCTGTGAGGTGGGTAATATCATTACTCCCATTTTATAGAAGAGGAAACTAAGGCTCAGAGTGGTTATTTAACCTGCCAGTGTCACAAAACTAGGAACTGGTAGAGCTGAATCCAGAGACCTGCTTAATTGCTAACTATGGTGGCAGAGTGGTAAAGAATCTGCCTGCCAATGCAGGAGACTTGGGTTTGATCCCTGGGTTAGGATGGTCCCCTGGAGGAGGAAATGGCAACCCACTCCACTGTTCTTGCCTGGAGAATCCCATGGACAGAGGAGTCTGCTAAGCTATAGTCCATAGGGTTGCAAATACTCGGACACGACTGAGCATGCACGCATGCATCTCTGCAATGCTGAATTACTCTCCTGACTTACTGCCTTTATGTCATCTAGGGTCAGCTTCCTGGCCTGTCTTCAGTGCATGATGAGCCGGGCACCAGGATGCACCTCTTCATCCTGGATACAGAGCAAAGATCTCTGTATCCATGGGCCAGAGGGCCCTCGCTTAGTGCCTGGGAGCAAATATGCTGCTCTTTCATCCAGAAAACCCGCATTTGTGCTGCCAGCCTAGAATTTACTGCTCCGTTTCCTTGTCTCATTCACCTACATGCCATCTACACCTTCAGCTTCTTTGACTTCTGTTTACTGAGCACTGAATTTGTACCATATAAATGTCCAGAACCTAATTCACAATAAATATTAGCTCTCGATTCCATCATTAAGATTCACACATGCAAACACATACACTCACACACACACACACACACACCCCTCATGACGGCTCTCAGGGCCCTGTGTGAGCCAACCCGGGGCCATCTCCCTGGACCACCCCTGAGCCCTTCCCTGTCCCTCACGGCTCTAGCCCTACTGGTTGCTCTGTTCTTCCAAGAATACTCCCAAACATGCTCCTCCTTCAGAGACTTTCCACTTATCATTCTTAGCTTGCTTACCCACTTCCTTTGCTCCTTTACTCAAATATTCCTTAAAAATTATGCTCTGCCCTTTTCACAAACGATCTCCTTTCATCCCTGGCAACTCTATGAGGTAGGTACCATATTAGGTTGAAACTAAATAATATCTGATCACCTGACTCACACAAAAGCAATTTCATGTTATTTAACCTGGTATTATCCTGATTTTACAGATGTAGGAGTTGAAGCTTAAATAACTTGGTGAAGGTCATACAGTTATAACGGGCTTCCCTGGTGCCTCAGATGGTTAAGAATCTGCCTGTAATGTGAGAGACCCAGGCTCGATCCCTGGGTCAGGAAGACCCCTGGAGAAAGGAATGGCTACCCACCCCGGTATTCTTGCCTGGAGAATGGGCTGGTGGGCTACAGTCCATGGGGTCACAAAGAGTTGGTCATGACCAAGTGACTACCTCCTTTCACGTTCACTTTCACACAGTTATAGAGTGACAGAGCCAGGATTCCATCTCAGACCTTTCTTATCCTGAAGCCCACGCTCTTAATGTCTAAAATGTACCACGTGCCTCCAAGAACTTCCGTGTTTCCTTCTTGGATCTTTGTCCCTCCGTTTTGTCCAGGAACATGTCACACCTCTACGAAGCTGAGATACAGAGACTGGGACACTGATACTTCCACTATAAGAGTCCAGAGTCTTTCAGGCCACACACGTGCCTACTGGATGTCCTGCATCTCCCTAGCATCCAGCCCTTGATAAGTGAGCCCAGGCTGCCAAAGGATGTGCTCTACCTGGTTTGTTGCACTTTCTGAAAAGGGAAGAGGAATTACAGGCTGTTAGATGTTGGACACCTGACCTAAACACAGTGAAGTGACTCAGACACCATGGTAGGGAAAAGAAAACCTGAAAGTCCAAAAACACTTAGAAGGCAAGTAACCCTGCAACTCACTTACTTGCTGAGTAGAAGCCTCCTGAAGAAGTAAACATTGGCATCCTGCTTCCTTGGTGCCTCTGGAGGCTCCTGTGGCTCTACTAAGGGAGGTCAGTGGGCACCAAGAGCCAACTGAGTGGTCCCCAATTGTGGGTCAAGCCCCACCTGGTGCCTCTGGGAAGGGGTGTTTCACATTGCTGCAGAGGCTGTGGTTCCTGGGGTGGGGGCCCTCCACTGCCCTCGTGCTTAGTAACAGGCCCTTGCTAATCAGATTGTCACTCAACAAAAGTGCCTGGGATTGAAGTTATTATCCTGGCTTTGTGCAACCTCAGCAACTTGTAAGACTGATAATGAAATAAATCATGTTAGTCCTAAAAAAAGTGGGGGTGGGAGAAGAAGAAGAAGAAGTAGGCAGAAGGCCAGGGGTTTGGGTAAAGTGACTAAGAGTCACAGCCAAAACACAAATTTAGGGCCTTTAGGGAACACCAACCATACCGCATCTTCCCCCGACCTCCCTGTAGTCTGCAGGCCAAATCTGGCCTAGGCTTGATTTTATTGATATTATTTTGAGTATCATTTCTAGATACTAATGTGTGTTATAGAGTTTACCAGTTATGAAACATCTCCTCCAAAAAAAAGTGACTCCCATCCTCATTTATCTCCCTGGATTTCCAGTTTTACTTGAATTTGGGCCTTTCTGACAGTTTAGTACCCTGCCAGGTCTTTAAGATCTTTAGAGTATGTGTTGTACATGAAGGGTCATTCCAGAGCCTCTCGCAGCATATTTTGAAAATGGAAGTCCATTCAATGTTCTCAAGCAGGGGAGTCACATCAGGCCTTTTGATTTGGTTTTTAAAGGATGACTCTGACAGTTGTCTGCAGATTGGACTAATTGTGTGTGAGGGTGTGGGGCAGAATCTGGAGAAGGGAGGCCATTTGAGAGACCATTGAGGAGGTCTCAGTGAGCAGTGGTGACCCCTTGGTCTGACCTGGGGAGATGGTCATGGATGGACGCAGAAAAGAACCAGTTCAATTGGTGTTGTTGAGGCATCTGTGCAAATGATGCTGGCAGCTGGCCTCTGCAGGTGAACTGAGAAGATGCTCCAAGAGGACCACCTACTGTCTTGACCATACAGCTAATGGACCAAATGACCTCTGAACCCTTCCCAACTGGATGGTTGTCAAATCTGATATGGAAGGGCAGTGACACCTATGCAATATTTCATATAATAGTTATGACCTGGGGCTTCCCTGGATGTCCAGTGGTTAAGAATCTGTCTTGCAAGGCAGGGATGTAGATTCTATCCCTGGTCCAGAAACTAGGATCCCACAAGCCTCGGAGCAACTAAGCCTGAGCACTGCAACCTATATGTGTGTCTATGTGTGTGTGTGTAGTTATGACCCACTTCCACATACATAGTCTTATTTGATCCTCACAGCAACCCCAGGAGGTACATACTATTTCATACTATTTCTCCTATTTTAAAAACTAGAAAACTCAGGCTTGGAGAGTTTAAATGATTCCTTCAAATACTAATCAAACCAAATAGATTTGGGGTTCAAATGCAGGTGTTCTAATTCCAGAACTCTTACAATCTTCTCTATCATGAGCAAAAGGGTCAAGGAGACCACAAAGTTGAGACGAATAAAATCAATGCTGTTATTTTAAAATAAATACACATTCCATGTTATTAAATGGAGTGAGTAGAGTCATAGCAAGGCAATGGCACCCCACTCCAGTACTCTTGCCTGGAGAATCCCATGGATGGAGGAGCCTGGTGTGCTGCAGTCCATGGGGTTGCTAAGAGTCGGACACGACTGAGCGACTTCACTTTCACTTCTCACTTTCATGCATTGGAGAAGAAAATGGCACCCCACTCCAGTGTTCTTGCCTGGAGAATCCCAGGGATGGGGGAGCCTGGTGGGCTACCGTCTATGGGGTCGCACAAAGTCAGACACGACTGAAGCGACTTAGCAGCAGCAGCAGCAACAGTCATATGTGAGTGCTTACTATGTGCCAGGAACTGATCAAAGTACCGACTATATGATCATGTTTGATTCTCACAAGAACCCAGAGATATAGATACTATTAGTATCTCCATGTTATACCTGGAGAAACTGTAGGACAGAGGTGAAGTCTATTGCCCAAGTTCACACAGCTAGTTAGCTGTGGAATTGGGATTAAATCCCAGCCCATCTCATCCTCTGTCGTCCCCTTCTCCTCCTGCCTTCAATCTTTCCCAGCATCAGTGTCTTTTCCAACGAGTCAGTTCTTCACATCAGGTAGCCAAAGTATTCAAGCTTGAGCTTCAGCATCAGTCCTTCCAATGAATATTCAGGGCTGATTTCTTTTCGGATGGACTGGTTTGATCTCCTCGCAGTCTAAGTTATCTAAGTTGGACTCCATATATTTTATCCATATTATTATAACAGTATAATATATAATCCATATTATATTTTAAAAGGATGAAAGGTAGAAGTGATGTGAGGAACACCTAGTCATTCAACAGACATTTATCTGACTGTCTAGAAGGGCAGGGAAAGAGAATTCAAATATAGCCTCTGTTCTTGAAATGTCAGTGGCTTTTAAATACATGCAACGTCTGGAATGAAGCCCCATTTTGGTGACATTAAGATTTATGACGTTATACCAAAGAAGAATATTTCTCTCCCCCCGCCAAAACAGAAAGTCAATTGAAGTCTTTCTTATTAGTAGTTTAATTCAATCTTAAGTGAATTGAATCTCATCACAAGCAAACGCTGTCAGGTTCTACCAAGAGCAGAATCCACCGGAGGAGTTAGAGAGCGGGTACCTTTGGGAAGGGCTGACCACACAGAGCATTTGCCACAATGATGGCATTTTAAATCTAAGGACAGTGCAATTTCAATAACAAATGCTCAAATTATGTGGGGCTTCAAAAGTTGAGTAACCTTTTCCCTGAGGGAAAACGGTAGAAGTCCCAATTGCCTCCCTAAGTCTCATAGATGAGCCCCAAAGAATCCGTGTCCGTCAACATCAGCTTGTCAGACTTTCACAAATCTTTTCCCTATGGACCAATGTTAAAACAAAAAATACACTTATGTGAAACCACCTAAAGAAATGCTATATCCATGGTCTGAATTCTTCTGTTTTTTTAAATTAATTTTTTATTGAAGTATAGATGATGTACAATGCTGTGTGATTTCTACTGTACAGCAAAGTGAATCAGTTCTACATATACATACATCCTCTTTTTCAGATTCTTTTCCCATATAGATCATTACAGAGTACTAAGTAGAGTTCCCTGTGCTATATGGTAGGTTCTTACTAGTTATCTAATTCCAATCTCTCAGTTTATCCCTGCCCCCACCAAAATCCTTCTTTTACTTAAAACAATCCTCTACACCCAGAGCTTGCTTTATTTAGGCCAGAATCAGTATTTAGCAGTGGCTCTGACAACAAGGTCTGGTTAGGACAAGAATTCAAGCATCGGCTGAGATCCATGCTGACAGATGAGCTCCGGGTCACTGTTGCATCTGGAAGGGGAGGGGCCGCTTCTCTCTCCAGGAGCCCCATGGAAAGGGAAGGAGAAGCATAGGATCCCAGGCTGTCTTACTACCGGTGTCTGGTATCATGCAGGGGTCACCAGTGGCCCTGAGTAAGTCCACCTGCCAGATGGTTGGATAGCCTCCGGGGTTGTCCTGGGTTTAACTTTTCGGCTGCAAGCCTCCTAGCTCCGGCCCAGACTTGCAGCAGGAGCTGTGGGGTGTGATCTGAGCCGCCCAGTTCCATCCACAAGCAGAGCCTGTTCACCGCTGGTAACATCCAACCATTCAGTACTAATCTTCTGGGCAAGTCTTTCAAGAGACTAGATGAATACCTGGAGCCAGACTTTATCAGACTCACCCAAGTTTGACCCTTATAAACAGTTCAGTTTTCCAGAGTTCTCTGGCGTGCACGTGGTTGAAAGCGGAGCTCTGCCAAGTTCTGAATCCAGCTTTGAAATGTTTATCGTCCACCACCTGCTCCAGGGCACGAGGTGAGTAAGTGGCCAAGGCTTGGGGCCGGCTGTGTGGGGGTCACATGATGGCCCAGATGGCCACCAGCCGTGCCTCTGGGCTTTCAGCTCCTGACGGTTTCCATCATGACTCCTCTGACAGCCCACGGCTCAGATGGTGTAGGGGGCTGTCTTTTCTTGTACCTGTTGCCACCAGGGGGGCACTACATAGTTATCTATAACACTGTTCTTCAGAGTTCCCTGGGACTAAAGTGCAAGGCTAAGGATAAAGCAAACTTAAGTACGAACAGTTTACCTGAACTCTAGTCAACAAAAAAATTACTGAGGCCTTCTAAATGCAAGATGTTTTTCCAGGAAGTGTGATGTAGGGGCCTGGGGGAGGGGGAATACAAAGAAGTAAAAGTGCATACAAATAGGAAGTTAAAAAAAAAATAAATAGGGTCCTGGGACTTCCCTGGCGTCCAGCAGCTAAGGCTCCTAGCTCCCAGTGCAGGGGACTCAGGTTCAATTCCTGGCCAGGAAACTAGAGCCCATATGCTGCAACTAAGAGTTCACAACGAAGATCCAGCACAGCCAAATAAATAAATACATAAATATATTTTAAATGGGTCCTGCTTCCACGCAGTGGAGGGGGCAAGCTCTGAAATTCGTGCTTCCTTTGTCTCTCCTTCCTGTGAAGTCTGCGCATGGCTCCCAACTCTGTCCAAAGTATTTAGGGTCAACCACACTTGTCAGTGAATCGTATAAAACTGCTGCTTTTCCCATCAAAAAAGTAGAATGTCAGCAACTTCATTTGGTCCAACCTAATAATCAGTTCTCCCCAAGCACTTTACCTGTTCCTCTCTTATGACCCTCTTTGTGATCTGTCTTGCAAATGGTTAGGTATTTATGTGACCTTGCCCTCCACTTGCGGAGAAGGCAATGGCACCCCACTCCAGTACTCTTGCCTGGAAAATCCCGTGGATGGAGGAGCCTGGTGGGCTGCAGTCCATGGGGTCGCTAAGAGTCGGATATGACTGAGCAACTTCACTTACACTTTTCACTTTCATGCATTGGAGAAGGAAATGGCAACCCACTCCAGTGTTCTTGCCTGGAGAATCCCAGGGACAGGGGAGCCTGTTGGGCTGCCGTCCATTGTGTCGCACAGAGTCGGACACGACTGAAGTGACTTAGCAGCAGCAGCAGCAGCCCTCCACTTGATTACAAAGCTCCTTGAGAGCATCTCCAGCTAGTATGGCACCTTACACAGGGCAGGGGAACCAGTGAATAGGACAGCAAATGAGTGTGTGTGCTGGTGCTGGGGACGAAAGGCTGAATCAACAAGGGCCCTGTCTAGGATGGGCTTGGTTCTTAGTGAGACAAAAGGAAAATGTCACTCCATCAAACAGCGTTCCTCAACAGTGGTGCCATGGACACTTTGGATCAGGGAACTCTGTCCTGAGGGTGGCTGTGCTGTGTGTTGGAGGATGCATGTCAGCATCCCTGGCCTCTATCCATGAGATGCCAGTGATATCCTCTCCCCACCACCCCTACCCAGCCATGACAATCAGTTCAGTTCAGTTGGTCAGTCGTGTCCGACTCTGTGACCCCATGGACTGCAGCACACCAGGCTTCCCTGTCCATCACCAACCCCCAGAGCTTGCTCAAACTCATGTCCATTGAGTCAGTGATGCTATCCAACCATCTCATCCTCTGTTGTCCACTTCTCCTCCCGCCTTCAATCTTTGCCAGGATCAGGCTGTTTTCCAATGAGTCAGTTCTTCGCATCAGGCGGCCAGATTATTGGAGTTTCAGCTTCAGCATCAGTCCTTCATTGAATATTCATTGGAATATTCATGACAATAAAATATCTTTAAACATGGCCACATGTCCCCGGAGGAGTAAAATCAGCCCTTTTAAGAACCACGGCCACAGATGAGCTAAGAGGGGCGGGATGCAGTACAGCAGTTCGGAGAAACTTCCCAGAAAAGATGACACCCAGGGGAGGTCTTGAAGGACAAGTAGGAACTCGTAAGGTGAAGCAAGGCAGGGGTCACAGTACAAGCCACGACACCGATGACTTACTTGTGCTTTCCCTCGACTGGGCTCAGGTATGACGCAAGCCAAAGTGAGAGGTGGGGACTTCAAACACAAAAATCAGCCTACACATAGTCTCTTCAAAAAGTAGATCCCGTCAAGTCTTGGTTTCTGATATAACGTCCTTTCTATGAATTCCTCTACTTTCACCAATGCTTGGCGCAAACGTAAGGTCTCGATGAATGAAGTGAGATCACTCAGGACAGTTTCACTGCTTGTATGGAAGCAAAATCAAGAATGACAATACTACTACTTTCTTTTGGCAAGGTACTCTACACATGTTTTCCTCTCTACTTTGTTCTTTCTGCATTAACTTTTAAGTGCTTTAATGGGATGTTAAATGCGTACAAAAGAATATTTAACACACAAGTACACAGAGCTGCAGTGAAGCACGAAACCTCCACGCTGAAGGAACTCAAGAGAAAGCTTTTGGTGTTCGCATTTATTCCTTCAACAAACATTTTACTGAACACCCCACTGTGCTGTGGGCCAGGATCTATGCAACAAAGGAGTGAACAGAAGAAAATCTTCTCCCTTACTTGAAGCATTTCATATCAGCCATTCAATGTAATCTGTCGTTCTCAATATCCCAACGAGATACCTATAGTTCAGTTCAGTCGCTCAGTCGTGTCCGACTCTGTGACCCCATGGACTGCAGCACGCCAGGCTTCCATCACCAACCCTGGAGCTTGCTCAAACTCATGTCCATCGAATCAGCGATGCCATCAAATATAAGCAACGCATAATTACTCTTTCCCCTACCCCATTCACAGATGAGGAAACAGAGGCTCAGACCATTGCGTTGATTTGTCTCAGGTCCCTTGGTTACTAAGTGGCGGGACTGGAGGAAGAAGCCAAGTGGTTGCCTGGCTCCCATCCTCCTTCCATTGCTCCCCCTCTCCCCTCCTGCCCCTCCCCTCCCCTCCTTCAACCGTCTTCCCCTCCCTCCTCCTCCAGCCTGACAGCAGATTCACTCCCACCAAACACCTAGCTCTGCAACTAAAGTGAGGCAACTGCAGAGCTGGGAGATGGGCAGGAGTCAAAGACCCCACTGGCCCTGCTGGATTCAAAAAGAACCAGACTGCGTGTCAGGGGACAGGGAGAAGTCTTTGCAGTGAAACAGACTCCAGTGGGGACAGACTTATCCGCAGGCATTTGTGTCCATAGCAAACCCCCATCTTAATTTTTTAAAATGTTAACTGAAATATAGCTGATTTACAATGTTGTGTTAATTTCAGGTATATGGCACTTTTAGATTCAGTACATTTTTAGATTCTTTTCCATAATAGGTTATTACAAGATATTGAGCTCCCTGTGCTATACAGTAGGTCCTTACTGTTAATTTTATATATAGTAGTGTGAATATTTTAATCCCCAACTCCTAATTTATCCTTCCCCCTCTTTCCTCTTTAATAATCAAAAGTTTGTTTTCTGTATCTGTGAATCTATTCCTGTTTTGTAAATAAGTCCATCTGTATCTTTTTTTTTAGATTCCATATATAAGGGATATCATATGATACTTTTCTTCCTCTGTCTGAATTACTTTGCTTAGTATGATAATCTCTAGGTCCATCCATGTCCCTGCAAATGGCATTATTTCATTCTTTTTTTATGGCTAACATTCCGTCGTGTATACATACCACATCTTTTTATCCATTCCCCTGTCGATGGACATTTAGGTTGCTTCCGTGTCTTGTCTATTGTAAATAGTGCTGCTATGAAGATTGGATGACGTATCTTTTTCAATTAGAGTTTTCTCCGGATATATGCCCAGGCATGGGGTCACTGGATCATATATATGGTAGCTTTGTCTTTAGTTTCAAACCCCCACTTTAAAGTTGCACCATACCATACAAAGCCATCCTTTTGCCTTTTTCATTTGATTGAAAAGAAAATGGCTATTTGTAGTTGGTTTATTGATGACTTATATTGAATAAACTTGGGGCCATTTAATTATGGGGTTTCCCAGGTGGCTCAGGGGTAAAGAATCCGCCTGCCAATGCAGGAGACTTGGGTTTGATCCCTGGGTCAGGAAGATCCCCTGGAAAAGTAAATAGCAACTCACTCCAGTATCCTTGCCTGGAAAATCCCATGGACAGAGAATCCTGGCAGGCCCCAGTGCAGAGTTGCAAAGAGTCAGACACGACTTAGTGACTGAACACGCATTTATTTACAACTCAGTTTGTACTTGTTGGGATTCTTTGGCAAATGCCTTCCTGCAAACAAAAGTACGGATGTCTCTGATGACCCAGATGGCAGTAAGACACCTCTCAGAGGCTGCCCAAGGCGAGACATGGCCTTCATTTAGTATGGCAACTCTGATCAGTTGGTAGAAACTCTTCAGGGTGCTGTCTTGAGAAGACTTGAGGGCCATAATAGATTAGTGACTGTGGGCACTGGAGAATGGATTGTGGCTCCTTATGTCACATATTTATTAACCTGGATGTGGCCTGTGATCAGCCAAGATTGACCAGTCACCACTGAAGTCCTCAGACCAGAAAGGTCATGGTGCCCCGGAATCTGGCACGTCTCTCAGTGTGTGAATTACGTCCCTAAGGGAGGCAAAGATCTGGGCCCTGGTTCCTGACTGTTTCGAAAGAGGATCGAGCCTGAGAGGAAAGTCCCAGCTCCAGAACCAGATGTGACCTCTGACATAACAAGAAATATGTAATTGATCTCTGCCCCCAGTTCCTGACACAGATCTTCTAGGAATTCCATGGGTGTCAGGAGCATTGTTTGTTCTAACGAGGTGGCTCTTGGTGGGCTCCTAGATGGCTCAGGATGGGGGCTGGTCACCAGAGTGATCAAGCCAAGATCAGAAGCTTGGAGCTTTCGGTACCAGCACCCTCTCCCCCACATTCCTTTGGGGAGGGGAGAGGAACAGGAGGTGAGTTAATAATAGATCATGCCCACATGACGCAGTCTTCATGGGTGCGTGCGTGCTCAGTCGCTCAGTCGTGTCTGACTCTGCGACCCCATGGACTGTAGCCCGCCAGGCTCCTCTGTCTATGGGATTCTCCAGGCAAGAATACTGGAGTGGGTTGCCATTTCCTACTCCAGGGTTTCTTCCTGACCCAGGGAACAAACCAGTGTCTTCTGCATTGGCAGGCAGACTCTTTACCACCGTGCTACCCTGGAAGCCCTCAAGTTTCCATAAAAATCTCAAACTATGGGGTTTGGAGAGCTTCCAGGTTGGTGAATACATCCACAGGCCTGCAGGGTAATCACTCCAACTCCATGGGGCCCAAAGCTCCTGAACTGGGGACTTTCCAGACCTCAACCATGCACCTCTTCATCTATCTGTTCACCTGCATCTTTCATTATATCCTTTATGGTAAATCAGTAAATATGAGTAAGTTCTGTGAGCAGTTCTAACACATTTTCAAAGCTGAGGAAAGGGTTATGGGAACCCCTGATTCACAGCTGGTTGGTCAGAAGTACAGGTGCCAACTTGAGGCCGGCATCTGAGTGGGGGCCAGTCTTCTGGGACTGAGCCAGTAACCTGTGACCCCTGCATTGAAGGCGGATTCTTTACCAACTGAGCTGTCAGGGAAGCCTATTTATTTTTATTTATTTATTTGACTGTGCCAGGTCTTAGTTGCAGCATGTGGGGTCTAGTTCCCTGACCAGAGATCGAACCCAGGCCCCCTGCATTGGGAGCATATGGAGTCTTAGCCACTGGAGCGCCGGGGAAGTCCTGTAACCTGTGAGGTCTGTGTTAACTCCAGGCCGTTAGCGTCAGAATTGAGTTAAATTATAAGGAACCCAGTTGGTGTACACTGATAATTGGAAAAATGCTGGATATGGAAAAAAACCTACCCATTGGATATCATTAGTCTGAGGCGTTGAGGAAAACAGGAGTTTTTCCTTTAGCTCTGCTTGATCGATCAACTCATTCCACAAACATTTATTGCATGCTTTTCTGTGCCAGTCACTGGTCACTGGGAATCGAAAGGTGATCTAATTCGAGCCCTTGTCGTCAGGGAGCTCACTGTCTGGTGGGTGGGACAGATGTCAAACACAGAATAACACTACAGTATGGTGAGGGCTGTAGAGACATGCAGGATCCTACCACAGCCGGCTGACACGAATGATCGGGAGAGGGCGGCTGCCCGTGGCACTGGGGAAGGAAAATCTACTTTAATACAAGGAGCCGAGGAAGTGCTATCCTTGCCTTTGGTGGGACTGTTCTGTGACCTGTCTATGCTTGATGATACTAGGAAAGCAGTTAGGGACTCAGGGCCCCTAAGCATAAATGGACAGAACAGAGACTGAGGGTGGCTACATATATTCAGTTATGCCGGCTGTGGTCTACACAAGGGCACCCAGATTAAAGCGGAGACCAGGAGGAAGGAAAGGGTGACTTTTACTAATGCTTCCCAAAGGGGGCACCTCTTTCTAATGTACCCAGTTCAGTTCAGTCGCTCAGTCATATCTGATTCTTTGCAACCCCATGAACCGCAGCACACCAGGCCTTCCTGTCCATCACCAACTCCTGGAGTTCACCCAAACCCATGTCCATTGAGTCAGTGATGCCATCCAACTATCTCATCCTCTGTCGTCCCCTTCTCCTCCTGCCCTCAATCTTTCCCAGCTTCAGGGTCTTTTCAAATGAGTCAGTTCTTCGCATCAGGTGGCCAAAGTATTGGAGTTTCAGCTTCAACATCAGTTCCTCCAATGAACACCCAGGACTGATCTCCTTTAGGATGGACTGGTTGGAGTTCCTTGCAGTCCAAAGGACTCTCAAGAGTCTTCTCCAACACCACAGTTCAAAAGCATCAATTCTTTGGGGCTCAGCTTTCTTTATAGTCCAACTCTCACATCCATACATGACCACTGGAAAAACCATAGCCCTGACTAGACGGACCTTTGTTGGCAAAGTAAAGTCTCTGTTTTTTCATGTGCTGTCTAGGTTGGTCATAACTTTCCTTCCAAGGAGTAAGCGTCCTTTAATTTCATGGCTGCAAGCAGCATCCGCAGTGATCTTGGAGCCCAGAGTAATAAAGTCGGCCACTGTTTCCCCATCTATTTGCCATGAAGTGATGGGACCGGATGCCATGATCTTCGTTTTGTGCCCGAGGTGCAGTTATTTGCCAGCAGAGAATCCCGGGATGGGATCATATTTTTCAATGACCCTGTGATCATGGGTGGTCAGGCTTACTGGGTTACTTTGTAACTGCTCTCATGATGTTGGCACATCTTAATAGCCCAGGGACATTTCTTTGGATCTGGATGAAATTTCCCACGTCTTGCTTTATTTTGGATGGGAAGTAGTTTCTTGACCGCTCTGTCAGGGTTCACCTGGGGGGAAGAGAAGCCCCTGTGAGTTCTGGGGTAAGGGATTTGTTAGAGGGGTGAGACCTCACCCCCTGCAGGAGGAGTCGGGGAGGTGAAGGCCTGGGAAGGGAGAGTTGGGGAGGGTCAGAGAGGGAGCCACCACAGAGCCAGACCGGAGTGGGGAGAATGTCTTTGCGGAGGGGCTGTGCCCCATGTGGGTCTCTCCTCCAGGGGTCAAGCTGTTGAGGGAGACTCTGGGGCTGCTGTTGGGAGAAGCTGGACATGGAGGGAGTGGAGGAGAGCGAGGACAAGTGGTCCTGGCACCTCTGTGTCTGCCTGTCATGGTGCTTCATCCTGACTGCCTTCTGAGAGTACTGGCCACCACCTCACAAGATCTTCCCAAGCGCTAACAAGCTCCTCCCTTGGCCAGCTGTACCTCAGGGTTACTGGGGAGGGAGCTAGGAGAGGGAGTTCGGCTTTAGCCAAGTTTGCCAAGGAACAAACTACCACACTTGAAGGAAAGGGCTGGGGGAGGTGTGCAGAATGAAGACACAAACACTGCAGGTCCTCAGTTCAAAGCCCTGGGGTTCTGAGGTGTGTGTGAAGCAAACTTGCTTGGGAAGCTGTCGAGAGAGAAATTTCCAAGCCTCAGCTCTCAGGATCATGAGGTGGGGTCTGCACGCCTGTTTTAACAAGCTCTATAGGGGCTTCCCTGGTGGCTCAAATGGTAAAGAATCTACCTGTGATGCAGGAGACCCAGGTTTGATCCCTGGGTGGGGAAGATCCCCTGGGGAAGGGAATGGCTACCCACTCTAGTATTCTTGCCTGGAGAATCCCCATGGACAGGGGAGCCTGGTAGGCTGCAGTCATGAGGTCACAAAGAGTTGAACGTGACAGAGTGACTAACACACACACATAGGTGGTACTGATGCACAAAAAGCTTGAAAACCACTGTCACCAACCTTACAAGCCAGTAAATAGGTTATGAATCAATTCAACTCCAGTGGCCTGCTTGTGGAAGCCTTCGATCATAACCTGCCATTTAGGGACCCTGGGATTGTGACCCAGATTTCAACACTACTGCAATTCCCTCCTGAGGGGGCCTTTGATGGGTTCTTCATCTCCCTGCCTGACCTTTTCAAAAGCAGATGAGATCCTGAACTCTTCTCCGAGGGAGCTGGGTGTGGTGGATCGGCAGAGGAATCTCGTTCAGATACTCCCAAGGAGTTGATGGATCAGGAAAGCCAAAGTGTGCTCCACCCTGCAAACTGGGTTTACTGGTAACACACAATTGATTGATCTCATTCAGATGATCACCATTGAACAACATGCATCTGACAGCCCTAAGTGCGTGAGCGTCTGTGCAGGGCACCATGTGAAGAAGTGGAAATGCTGGGTGTCTGCCTTAGAGGTCAGGGAGGACCAGATTTACAGACCCTCCAATGGTCCTCATTTGCCCTGGGGCTCTCAAGACCCTCCCCTGGCCACTTAGCTACAATCACTTCCAACTCAGCTCAGTGGAAATTTTTGACCCAACCAAAGCTATGGGAAATGCCAGCCTCTATTTCCTTGGGAAGTAAGGCAGGCAACCCAATAAATCTCAAGGGAGGGCCTTGAGTGGCCCAGCCAAGGTACAAGACTGAGCTGAAGAGCTCCCTCCACAAGGTCAGAGTCAAGGCCAGCATGGACCAGCCCTTCCCATTTCTGTGTCTTCCAACTTTGTGAACAGAATCAGAAAGAAACTGAATCACATTCAAAATGTCCTTCTCTCCCGTCTTCTCCTCCTTCTAGTATCAGTCAACTTTAGCAGTACTGACCGAACATATTGGTAGGCCGAGGATCCACGGATGGGAAGCCTGCTCAACTGCCCTGGGACCTTGATGCAGATTCCTGAGTTCTACCCTCAAAGAACCTGACTCAGTAAGTGAGCCTGGGCAGCTGCATTTTAAATGGTGCCACGATCGAGTCCCATGCAGCTGGTCAAGGACGAGATTCTGGAAAACATTGTCCTAGGCAGAATGCTTGTGGAGGTGGGGTGGGAAGAGGAAGGGGCGGACCAGAAAAAGATTTCACAGCCTCCTTGGGAAGGCAGATGGCACACAAGTGAAGAAGATGTAAGGCTAGGCGACAAGCAGAGCCCCACAGAGACCCTGGGAAAAGGGAGAATTTACGTAAGTCCATTTAATCTTTGTCTGTTTTGTTCATGGTGGTATCCCCAGCACCTAGCTGGGACTGTGATGAGACAAGCCAGGCATCTGGGGCACAAAATGTAAGAAGGTGTTCACTCTCTGGTGACGGCCCTGCTCTCGCTGCTCCTACGAGATGTACCTGCTGAAAGTCTGCACCCTAGATGCCTCACCACCTCACCCGCCTCATAGCCCTGGAACTGACAACCAAGCTGCTGCATGGCAGGCACCCTGTAAATATCTGCTGGGTGAATGGACAACTCTCTTTCACAGACATTTACCAAGTGGAAACCGTGACACTCGGTGTGGGCAGTGGCGGTGGGGGTGGGCCCAGGACAAAGTGACAGTCTAGGAATGAATTTGGAGAAGGAAATGGCAACCCACTCCAGTGTTCTTGCCTGGAGAATCCCAGGGACGGCGGAGCCTGGTGGGCTGGGATCGCACAGAGTCGGACACGACTGACGCAACTTAGCAGTTAGCAGGAATGAATTAGATGCAGACTGAGCTCTGAAAGAAGTTACAACCTAATAAGGTGAACAGGGCGCTTCCCCAGTGGCTCAGTGGTAAAGAATCTGCCTGCAGTGCAGGAGATGATGTGGCTTTGGTCCCTGGGTTGGGAAGATCCCCTGGAGGAGGAAATGGCAACCTACTCCAGTATTCTTGTCTGGAAAAACCCATGGACAGAGGAGACTGGTGGGCTGCAGTCCATGGGGTCACAAAGAGTAGGACACGACTGAAGCCACTGAGCACACAGGCACCCGTGGTGAGCAGGCTGGGAAATAAAAAATGCAAGAGAGTGAAGGCTGCTGGAAAGGGAGGGGTTCGGGTCAGGGGCTCGGGGCTAAGTGACCTCTGCTACTTGAGAGCCGGGACTCTGCCTCTCGTGGCACACCTTGTCCCGGCGCAGCACAAGCACAGGGTGGCTGGCACTTAATACACATTTGTCTGAATGAATGGCAGGCAACAGCCTCGACGGTCCAGAGACATGCCTGGGTGTGTGGTGCTGCTTTATAGCTGAACCTAAGTCCAAAAAAGCCAGTGCCTGAAATTAGCTGAGGTCAATAACAAAGGCTCCCTAATGATCCCGACCAACAGATCCCACACTTGGTTGATTATCAAAACCACTGTAGGCGTTTGAAAAATACTGACTCCTAGGCCCCACCTCCTACAGGTACCAAATCAGGATCTTTGTGTCAGGGCTCAGGAATCTGCATCTGAAACTCCCTGAGTGCGGCTCCTGAGCACCCAGGCCATTCTTACCCAGCAACATCGTTTGAATCAGGAGACAAGATGCCAGCTTCTTGGGGGCACTTGGTGGGCCCGGACTCCAAGAGTTGCCATGGCCCTCACATATACCCCCATCTTTGTATTGTGGTAAAATACACATAACAAAGTTTATCATCTTAGTCATTTTTAAATGTACAGTTCAGTGGTATTCCCTAGTGGCTCATACAGTAAAGAATCTGCCTGCAATGCAGGAGACCCAGGTTATATTCCCTGGGTTGGGGAGATCCCCTGGAGAAGGGAACGGCAACCCACTTCAGTATTCTTGCCTGCAGAATCCCATGGACAGAGGAGCCTGGCAGGCTCCAGTCCATGGGGTGGCCAAGAGTTGGACACTACTAAGTGACTAACACTTCACTTCAGTGGTGTTAAGTTCATTCATAACACTGTGCAACCTTCATCACCATCCAACCCCAGAACTCTTTTCAACTT
The DNA here is from genome assembly GCF_055505025.1 of Bos grunniens. NCBI lineage: Eukaryota > Metazoa > Chordata > Mammalia > Artiodactyla > Bovidae > Bos > Bos grunniens. The sequence continues at coordinate 20,588,452 of NC_141178.1, read as the reverse complement.
GCAAAATTGAAAGCTTTGCACTCATTAAACAAGGACTCCTCGCTTTCTCTTTCTCCCAGCCCCTGGCAACCACCGGGCTACTTTCTGTCTCTACGATTTTGATTTCTGTAGGTACCTGATATCTTAGCTGGTTCAGGCTGCTTGAACAAAAATTTCATAGGTTTGAGTGGCTTAAACAACAAAAGATTTATTTCCTCACAATTCTGGAGGCAGGGAAGTCCCAAATCAAGATATCTGTAGATTAGGTATGGACCATTTCCTGGCTCACAGAGAGCTGTCTTCTGCTGGGTCCTCCCGTGGTGGAAGGGGTAAGGGAGCTCTCTGGGGTCTCTCTTATAAGGGCACTAATCCCATTCATCACCTCCTACTACTATCGCATTGGAGGTTAGGTTCTCAACATATAGATTTTGAGAGGACATGAACATTCAGCCTGTGGCATTTAAACAAGTGGAATCATACAGTATTTGTCTTTTTGTGACTGCCTTATTGCATTTAGCATAATGCCTTCAAGTTTCATCCATGTTGTAACAGATATCCGCATTCTTTCCTTTTAAAAACTGAATAAAACTGCATTGTGTGTATATACCACATTTTGCTTATCTATTTGACATGGGTTGCTTCTATATTTTAGCTACGATGATAATGCGGCAGTGAACATGGATATACAAACATGTCTTGGAGACCCTGTTTTCAACTCTTTAGGGTACTTACGCAAAGTGAAATTGCTGGATCATACGGTAAATCCTTTTTTAATTTTATGAGAAACTGTTATGCTATTTTCCACAGCAGTTGTACCATCTTACATTCCCACCGGTGGTATACAAGTGTTCTATTTTCTTCACAACCTGAAAACATTTGGGGTTTTGTTTGTTTGTTTCTGTTTGTGTTAATTATAGCCATCCTAATGGCTAGTATCTCATTGTGGTTTTAATTTGCATTTCCCTAATGATTGGTGATATTGACCTTTTTTTTTTCATGTGCTTATTGACTGTTTGTGTATCTTTCTTGGAGAAATGTCTGTTCAAGGCCTTTACTCTTTTTTTTAAATCAGGTGTTTTTTGTGGTTGTTGAGTTTCAGGAATTCTCTATATATTCTAGACATTTATCCCTTATCAGATAAGTGATTTGCAAATATTTTCCCCGTTCTTTGGGTGGCCTTTTCATTCTAATGATAATGTCCTTTGATGCACAAACTTTTTCCCTCTCTGTGGTTTTCCAGGCAAGAATACTGAGTTCAAAGAGAGAATGCAGGTAGCTTGAATAAAATGAAGGGAGGTGAACTTCACAAAGAATTAGCCCGGGGTCCAGGGCAATAGCCAGAGAAGGCAATGGCAACCCACTCCAGTACTCTTGCTTGGAAAATCCCATGGATGGAGGAGCCTGGTAGGCTGCAGTCCATGGGGTCACTAAGAGTCGGACACAACTGAGTGTCTTCACTTTCACTTTTCACTTTCATGCATTGGAGAAGGCAACCCACTCCAGTGTTCTTGCCTGGAGAATCCCAGGGACGGGGGAGCCTCGTGGGCTGCCGTCTATGGGGTCTCACAGAATCGGCATGACTGAAGCGACTTAGCAGCAGCAGCAGGGCAATAGCATTTGGTTGTTATCATACATACCTTTCTAACAACATACCCAGCTTCTCAGCTTCCTTTTCTGGCCTCTACCAAAGCTTCACTGATGCCCAGAAGATTTTGAGGGGCGTGGTGAACCTTGGCTTCCATCTGGGATGCAACAGTGAGGTCTAGAAGCCTGGTGTTCAGGTGATGCCAGTTTTATTCTTAAACACAGCAGTAACCCCTGCCCACTTCTCTCTTCTCTGGTTCCTTGCTGAGCCCTCTTCCAGCACTCCTCTTCTTCCTGCCTTGCTTCCACAGCAGGAGTAGTCTAGATGTGTGCCACAAGGGCGTGGGACATGTGACTTGAGGAAGGTCTGAAGCTGTGGGCCCACAGGAGCCATCTCAGCAGGCTTGGCTCCCTTCACTTAGAGAAAAGGAGCATGCTTTGTACTGCTCTTTGCTCTTTCAGGACATTTCTTCCCCCAGGTAATGATGAGGAAATAGCTGGGCAAAGGGAAAAGCTGGAACTCCCAAACTCAGACCCATCCTTCAACTTAAAACACAAGGTACTTGATGGGAATTCCCTGGCAGTCCAATGGTTAGGACTCTGCACTTTTACTGCCAAGGGCATGGGTTCAATCCCTGATCGGGGAACTCAGATCCTGCAAGCCACATGGCTGAGGGGGGAAAAATGTTGTAAGGTTGTTAATCTACTTCCGGGGCCTCACCCAGGCATCCTTCCTACCACTGCATCCAGCTTGAGCTCCTCCAGGGACCATGCTTCTGAATCAGTTCATTGTAACAACTGACTCTTTTTAAAGCAGAGCTTCTCTATGAGATGGCCTTTGCATTTCAGTAGCCACCTTTTGGCCAACTGCTCCCTTTTAGGAGGATAAGAAGCTTGATACAAAGAAGCAGCCTCATTTCATCTCCTTGGACAAAGACGGGGGAGGCAGGTGGACAGTGATGGAAGGGAGGAGGTAATATTTCAGGTACTTTTTTTTTTTTCTGGCATAGCCAAACAAACAAAAAACAACCGTGTGAGTTTTTTTTCTCCTCCCTCAGCCACATGGCTTGCAGGATTAGTTCCCTGACCAGGGACTGAACCCATACCCCCAGCAGGGAAAGCACAGAGCCCTAAGCTTTGGCCCCCCAGGGAACTCCCTGTTGGGACCTTTCTCTACCACATTCTGGTCAGCAGGTTCAGGCCTCCTCCAGACAGTTGCCTGGGAGTAAAAAACACCCTTTGTTAAGGAGGGTTGTGCAAACACTGTTACAAGTGATTTATTGGCGTGTGTTTAACCTTTATTGAATTGATCCAATTTACTCTACTAATTGATGCTCAATTCCAGCAAAAGCTCTGTTTCAAGGTTTATAGCCTGAAAATGTGGTTAAGATGTGTAAAAACACAGCAGGAAGATTCTCAACACAGTTCAGGTGATAAGGCGCTTCAACTGTATGAATGGCATCCACAGAGAAAAAGAGTTAGATTTCTTTGGGGTGGGAACCCCATAGTGGCAGAACTGAGATTAGTCGGATAGAAGCTACGGGAAGAACTTGATGCAAGGAAGAAACTTTTGACAAATTATAATTGTTTTTAAAATAAAAGTAAAAATGAAATTCCCTAGGAGATAGGGAGCATGTGAGCGCTGGAAGTTCTAAATGAAGGGGCAGAGGGGTCACCTGTCAGGATACTGGAAGGGGTGTGAGTTGATGTCAAAGAAGATCCAACTTAGGACTAGGATTCTGTGAGGAATGTTGGGGCTAGAAGGTTTATACACAGAGTTACCCTCTGTCGAGGGCCAGAGAAATGCTTTTCAGATAGGACTGAGGAGAAAGAAAACATTATTTCAAAAATTAGTTAACAAAATAGAGCATGGGTGTGAACTTATTTACCAAATGGAGATGGTGTTAGGCATGTCGGCCACAGAGCTGCTGTAAATACCAAGATAATATAGGAGTGTGCTTGGAACAGAACCTTAGCTCAATAAGTATTCACGATTATTAATAGATTATTTACAATGTGAAAAAGCTAGCTGGTCAATTTCTTCCTGAGAACACAGTCGTTAGATGGCTACTGAAATGAGTAGGGATCTATAGAAACTGACTGCAGTAGACAGCCCACGGTAGAGTGGGAAGAGGTAGGTGTTGGCTTTAGAAACCAAAACCTGGTTAATATGCCCACTTCTCTAAGCACAGGAGACAGCAACATTATCTGTAATGCCATATTCAAATACAGAATCCAGTAGCTTTTTGCTCCCCAGCATACACTTTACAGTGTACATTTACCTCTTTTGTGTATAGATGGGGACATACAGCATAAGTATTTATACATATGGCTTCCCTGTGGCTCAGTGGTAAAGAATATGCCTGCTAATGCAGGAGACGCAGGTTCGATCCCTGAGTAAAGAAGATCCCCTGGAAAGGAAAAAGCAATCCACTCTAGTATTCTTGCCTGGGAAACCCCATGGACAGAGGAGCCTGGAGGGCTACAGTCTATGGGGTAACAAAGAGTTGGATACGACTTAGCGACTAAACCACAATTACTCTAAATCCTTGAAGACAGGAAGTAGTGAACATATTATCTAATAAATCAGTCACTTATAAAATTGGTCCTTATTAAAAACATCACGTCTCAGTTAATACTACAATCCCTACCTCTTCTGTGATAGGGCCTTAAAAGTCCAAGTAAAGATGTTAAGATTTATAATTTTGTCAGAAAATGTATGCTGAGAAAAATAACATTTGAATCCTTTTCTAAGGATTAGTGCACATTTGCAGTGATAACCTAGGCTTGTTACACCTAAGAAAGCATATTTTAATGTCACTTAATTTCATTTTTCAACATGAAGCTCCAATCAAACTTTTCTCCCCACTGATTACAAAACCCTGATTCTTTGTTTAAGTGAATTTATATTAAATGTTCCTGCCTGGTAGTAATTATCCTCAGATGTGGAAAGAGAAAGAGAGGGAATGTGAGCAAGCACTGGTGACCTTTCTCGATTGTTGCCTAATTTTTTAGCTAAGTAGCAATGCAAGACAAACAGACCCACAGTGCTTTCTTTAAAACCTTGTGAAATGGAAGGAGAATAATATTTCCTCTTACTAGAGAAGGACCTAGAAAGTTACCTGGGTTCTTTCACCAGACTTTTTGCTGTTATCGAGTTTGTACGTTAAATAGAGGCTACACTCAGATCAGATACTTCAAGACACTTCAGAGTTCAAACCTTTTGATTGCCATTTGAATGGCTTCTTAGAATTTCAGAGCTAGAAAACCATGTTAGAAAATGGTCCCGGGGCAGGGGGTCAAACTTGCGTGGCTTTTGGTTAAATACATTTGGAGGCAATCCCCTCATTTAATAGGTAAAAAAACTGAAGAGAAAGTAGTTTTTCCCTAGACAACCCTGGAGATTAGTGGCTTGATTGGAGCCAGGACCCAAGCCTCCTGACTCAAAAGTTGTGTTTTTCAACCTTGGCCACACACTGGAATCACCTGAGGAAATTCAAAAACTGATGCTCCCTGATCCTACTGAGGTCTGGGTCCCACCCTCCAGAAACGCTGACTTAACTGGTCCTGGGTGCAGCTGAACTGGGCATTATGAAAAGCTCCCCAGGTGATTCTAAGATGCAAATAAGATTGAGATTCACCCATCTTTCCTAATTTTTGCTCTTACAAAAGGACTTGTATCACTTCCCACTACAGTCCTTCTTCCTATCTTTCTACTTTTTCCTTGTAATTAACCCTATTCTTTCTCTGGTGTTGCCATAACCCGACGGTTATTAAAGCCCAGTGCCTGACAAGGTTGGGGGGCAGTGACCTCCAGTGGGCAGAAGGGGGTGGGGGACTGGGGACAGGGTGGGGATAATTCAGAAGGTTTACAAAACTACAGAGCAGTGGGCACCTAGTCTGCCCGGCCTTCTTATACTGAACAGATGGTGAATTTCAAAGCCGAATGTACCAGGGAACCAATGCCATACACTCAAATTTAAGTTTAAATATTCTCCATATGCTTGGGTTTTGAATTCTTTCCTGGAGCAGCAGGCAGCTGAAGCTAACCACCCTGAGTCCTAGCAGACAGCAAATGTCGCTTGGAGCTGAAAACTGCCGACTGCTGTGGTGACGGGATTGGAAGCCAAGCCCTGGACCAATCCATTTCACCACCTGCTTGCTCTTCCCTCAGTTGTCAGAGGGTCTTTTCATTGCATGTAGTTGGGTATGTAAAAATGAGTCTTGGACCCTGTCCTAGAAGGACAGTGGTGGAAAAAGTAAATTAGAAATTAATCTTTCCTTTTTTTTTGGCCATGCCCTGCCACTGGTGAGCTCTTAGTTCCCAGACCAGGGGTTGAACCTGGGCCCTTGGCAGTGAAATCGTGGAATCCTAACTACTGGACCATTGGGGAAGTCCCTAATCTTTCCTTTTGAGAAAACCCTATCCCAGAAGGCCTCATGCCCTTGTGCTGGGCTTGTGTTCACAACCATTATGATGATGAACGAACGCTCCAGCCCACCTCAGATCGCGGAGTTGCAGCTAGGCTGGAGGAGTCCCATGATGCTCTGTGACCTGGTGGATTTTGTCAGAGGCTAGAGAACTGCTCTGTGTTCTTGCCATTTGGAAATTCCCATAAACAACCAACCTGGCAAATACCGGATCCTGCTGGTCATGTGCACACCAGATCTGGCTGCACAGAAGGTAGCTTCCATTTTTCTGAAAGACGTGGGGTTCTAGTGATGAATACTCCACTCCTTTCTTGCAGAGGCTTTCACTCTAGTGTTTCACCCGCTTCTACTTTCCTTCCCAAACCGTGGGAACCCAAGAGTTCACTTTAATGATGTCCAATTTGTTTTCTTTTCAGATTTATCCAATCATTTCTGGGGCTTCCCAGGTGACTCAGTGGGTAGAGAATCTGCCTGCAATGCAGGAGACCCAGGAGACCTGGGTTCAATCCCTGGGTGGCGGAAGATCCCCTGGAAGAGGCCATGGCGACCCACTCCAGTATTCTTTGCCTGAAAAATCTCATGAATAGAGGAGCCTGGTGGGCTACGGTCCATAGAATCACAGAGTCAGACAAGACTGAAGGGACTCAGCACACATGTACACGATTGTTTTTGGAACACACATTCCACCGTTTCTTGAAGGGAAGGAAAACAGTAGATGGTACTTTATACCTTTGGACATAAGGATAGGAGCAACTCTCTCCTTGTTATCATGTATTAATTTGGGGACATATTCTAGCACCATAAAACAAAGCACTTTGAAACTACTACCAATTAAACTTCTAAATTAGGTATAAACTAGTTTGAGGTCAGGTTGCTCCACCCTGTCTTAGGGGACTGGGGGATCCATTTCTAAAACATTATTGATGGGCTTCTTATGTGATTAATTTTGGGCAGTGGACACAGGAAATTAGGTTCCCATCCTCCATGAGTTCACGGTCTAATGAAGATCAGAAATACTTAAATTATAGACGACTGCCCTGTGTGGTATGTCCTACAGGAGACAGATGCACAATAAGGGAATTCCTTAGATTCTCTGTCAAATCAGTGGTGTCACCAGAACTAAGAAAGCAACCCCCTGATCGAATATATCCTGACACACCTGTGGACAGTGATGTCCACGTTACTTTGGAGCCCAGGTTCTGTCTGCTAGGGATCTGCTGCAGGTGAGTGTAGCAAGAAATCAAGATGAGAGGACACTGGCTGCAGCAGGAAAGATGTCAAAGGGAGGAAGTCTGTAATCTGTAGCGAGGCAACAGTGAGGAAGATGGCCCCTGAAATGGGGAGTTACACGTGGAATACGTCATGTAGGGCTGGACTGTGAAGGTCCTTATGCATTTGATACAGGAAAGCTTTAGATAAAAGTTTTATCTTTTTTTCACCCCAGGTGAGGAAATTTGAATTAAAAACTCAGTTTCTAAACACTTCATCATTAATCCATATAAGGTTCTTTTACTTTTTACTTTTTAACCTCCAAACCCTAATTATATTCCTTTTGGCCCGATAGTACCTACTCTCATGTTTAACTTATCTTTAGATGTGCATGCATACCTTTTTCAAAAGGCTTATTACTATCATGTGAATATATCTTTATAGAAGTGATAATGTGCTATAAATCCTGTTCTGTTTCCTGTCTTCCTCCCAACACTAGGTTTCTAAGTCCCATCAGTGTTGCTATGTACATCTGGTTGACATTTCTTAACTGCTGTCGACTTTTTAACAGTGCACATCTTCCATATTTTACTAATAATACCTTTCTCTAATGATAAGCACCTGGGCTGCCTCCACTATTCACTTACCCCAAGAAATCCCATGATGAACATCCTTATGGACCTGTGAGGGAATTTCTTGGGAGTATATAGTCAAAATTTTTTTCACAAGTCATAGGGCATGTGCATGCTTAATCTCAACAGCTGTAATCTCAACAGCTGTCAGACTGCTTTTCTGAGGGATGGTAGCAATTGACACTCCCTCCAGCAGTGTGCTAGTGTTCCATCTTCGACGTTCTCAGCTGCACCATCATCACCCTTCTGATATTGGTCTTCTTTGGCTTTCTAAGACAGAAGTTTAGAACAGATACAGTAAGGTCACAGGGCATTCTCTAAAGCTCTTCACCTATACTCATAGGTTAATGGGGATGCTTCACCTATACTCATAGGAGAATGGGGATGCTTTAGGAGAACTGTGCGGGGATGAACGATCTGATTTGCAAAACCAAAAGATGCAATATAAATTCTCTGGAAAGTTTAGGAGATATTTAGCATCACAAATGCAAAATATTTTCTCTATACATTTCTATGTATAAATATCCCATTTAACATTTGTTTCCGCTCCCATGATTGGTTAGTTTCTGCTGATCTGGACTAAAACATGATTTCACTTGGTCATCATGGCCAGTCTTCACCATGGCTGGTAGTGGAAGACAAGAGACAGGGAAGGTGGGGCTGCAAGACCAGAGTATCTTGCTGAGCAGAAGCCTCGCCTCGCTTGATGAGCTGGGTCCGCCTCATTATCTTCAGCTGTCATCCTCCTCGTGCGAGAGAGTTAGATGGAATATTAAAGTGACACTCAGTGATAACAAGGAACATCTGTAGAGTACTTACTACTCAAAGTGTGGTCCTCGGACCAACAGCTTAGGTATCACCTGGGATGTTGCTTGTTAGAAATTCAGAATCTTCATGCCCGCCCAAGACCTACTGCATCAGAATCTGACTTTAGCAAGATTGCCAAGGGATTCTATGCACATTAGAGTTTGAGAAGCACTGCTTCAGTCTTTGCCAAACATTTTCACATAGTCTGTCCTATTTAAACTTTTCCCAAACCCTGATTTTCTTGGGTATCAGTTATTATGTAATTCCCATGGCACAGGTGAGGAAACTGAGGCTGGGCTGTCTAAAGGGACTAGCCCAGGAATACTCAGAAGAGCCAGTGCAGCCAGATTTTCAGACTCGGCAACTGCCTCTCAAGGTCATACTTTATTTACACCCCCCTCTCCCCATGCCCCATGTTTCCTCATTCCAACAGGAAAACACCCAGGAAGAGCTAATTTCAGAGCCAAACACAAGTGAACTGCTGTTGAAGCTGCCCAGTCCGGTGTCTCCTGGGATGCAGGTTGTACTCACTGCTATTCAGCCTCAGCTCTCCTGAGGCAGCCAGATTGCTACTGAGTATGAGATGGGTGGAGCTATTAGTGGGTCCCTCCCTTGATTGTGTACCAGGGTCCATTTTTCTTTCTTAAAAGCAGGTAGGGACTTCTCTGGTATTCCAGTGGATAGGAATCTGCCTGCCAAAGCAGGAGACACAAGTTCGATCCCCAGTCTGGGAAGATCCCACACGCCACGGAGCAACAAAGCCCATGTGCCACAACTATTGAGCCTGTGCTCTAGAGCCCGGCAGCACAACTACTGAGCCCTTGTGCTGCAACCACCGAAGCCCGCAGTCCTAGAGCCCTGCTCAGCAACGAGAAGCCACCTCAGTGAGAAGCCTACACTAGAGAGCAGCCCCTGCTCACCGCAACTAGAGAAAAGCCCGCACAGCAATGAAGACCCAGCACAGCCAAAACTAAACTAATAATAATAATAAAAGCAGGTTAAGCAAGAGTGTTTAATATGGGGGCTCCCAGGCCCCCAAGATATTTATGAATAGAGTTCA